>NC_140775.1:23035079-25535079 GCF_044657685.1 Stegodyphus dumicola
ATTTACCGCAGAACTTTATAAACACTACTCTATTTGAACTTATCACAGCCTAACACTCTTAACAAGGTACAGAAGATTGAATTATATTTTAACTACAGAGAAGAATATCCACATTGTAATGAATTATTTTAAATTTGAATTATAATCACATTTTGTGAAGGAGAACTTAAAGTCTATAATACACATGGAATTAATATTCAGCCATGGAAATGAAACTTTATTGCCTTTTTCCCAATTTGGAATATAAAAATTTGTTAACTTGGAATATTTTTAACGTATTCATTGTAACTTAACTGAAAAATACTCATATTCCCCATTGTCAATAATTTATTTAGCACTGAACTCTTACAGCCTTTTGAGAACGAAATTTAATTTATCATACCTGACAAATGACTCCTACATAGTTATGATACATTACACGAAATACTGAGTAGAGTTCCAAATAATGATCTAACATAGTAATTAACATAAAAGACCTAACACAAATAATTTTAAGATAGAAATTTCAAACTGACATTGCTTACTAATGAACTTTTACAGCTTTTTTTTTGACTGACATTTAACTTCTCATAGATAATAAATAAAATTACACACAAATAATTATACAAAATCGGTAATAATGACAGAAAGTCCATATAATGATCTACTATAGTCACCAACTTTAAAAATTTTAACGCATTTCTAATATAAGAAGGACCACACTTTTTTGAAAAGCATTATTTTAATTAAACATTGGAGCCACGCAGTCCTGCGAACATGCATAACATCTTTATTTATCATGAGCATGACAAATAATAAGTAAATAAAATTTTCACAAAGTACGAAACACATTTCTCTTTTAACTGAACTGTACTCTTAAGAAAAATGCAGTATGGAATGCTTAGAACACTCAGGGCCGCAGTTCCTCATTTCCCCACGCATTGACCAAAATATACATGTACTTTAAAATCAGTTAAACAAATTCAAATGTTAGTATTCAAAGAGGAATACTTCACAAATTAGATGAAAGAAAGGTACACAATGAACTTGAGTGAAAAATACACAAAAGCATGTAAGGACTGAGAAAAAGATGTATTCGTGGAGAACTTTTTTAAGATAAACTTGCTCTATTTTTGCACATGGGTTACATTTTGCATTTCAGATTAAGGAAACATTCAAGATAATTCCTGTATAACTAGGGATTTTATTCACACTTGTTAGTACTGTAATTTATTAGAACAGTCACAGACATATAGGACAAGTATGCCATTTCCAAGGAAAACAATTTTCCCAAGCCAGACTTTAACAGTGAAATATAAAAGGGAATAAGAATATCCCATATTTCAAACAAAATTAGTATCTGAGTATGCAAAAACATGAACAAGAAACGAATATTTTTTCTGAAAATGTTCCGAATGGTTTAAGTCAGGACTAGTTTCATGAACAGAGCATGAAAAATAATGATGAATTTTTAATTTTATTTTGTCTGTAGTACATTTACTTATGCTAAAATCTTCCATTTTGGTTGACTGTACTTTACATTCAGACCTAAGTTGATAAATCAGAGTGATTTTGTGTTTTAAAGCTTCAAATTCAGAAATACTACAACTCAAAAGCAAAAAGATTAAAACGACAAGAGAATATACTGCAAGCAAGCGAACGTGATAAATGACTTTTTGGGCTGAATTTCATGAATTCATAGATGGGGTGCAAAATTTTAATGCACTGTATATGAACTATTTTTCAAATGTATTACGATCACCAACTTTACATAGACTTTAAGTAAACATTTCATGTTAATTTACCATTTTATCTATGTATTTACTAAATTTTTGCATTTTGTTTATAAATATAATAACAAAAGGACATAAGAGAACATTTGTTTCTTGAAAATGTCCATAATTTTACCCAACTGTTGTTTCTTTCATAGCTTTGAAGTAACCTATTAAACACATAGTTATCTTGTATTGACCAGACAGCCGTTGGTCTTGCCAGTGTCTGAGGGAAGTCACAAAGCTAGAGAATTTAAGTAATATTTTACCAGTACGGAGAACTTCTTACGGCGTTTTCGATGAAAATTGACCGAATTTAGTAGTTCATTACTAACCTAAGAGCCTTTAACTATTTTTTTTATTCGAAAAAACACACCAGAAATTATCATCAAGATTTTCCATACAGATATATTGTACTACTTTTCATGCCATTACATTTCAAATGAAATTTGATTCATTGTCAGATAGTTAAATGTTTGTTATTTTTTCGCATACGAATGCATTTTCGTGTCTCACATACGCTCATTACATATGATTTAACAAAATTACGAACAAGTTAGAAGTTAAATGAATATTTCCTGAAATACTGTACATTTCATTCCGGAAAGTTTACATGAGTACCTTCATTTCGAAACCCCTAATGTTTCTTTTCCTGAATTCAAAGTAAATTTTGAGTGTAGAATTTTCAGTTTTGACAGAAGTTATTTGTAAGTGGCTGTGATGTGTTCGTGTTTTCATAAACCGTTTTTGTGAAACACCCTATTGGTAACCTTTAGAACAGTTTAAATATTACCATTTTTTACCTTACTGCCACTGCAAATCATTGAA
Source organism: Stegodyphus dumicola (assembly GCF_044657685.1). Classification (NCBI taxonomy): domain Eukaryota; kingdom Metazoa; phylum Arthropoda; class Arachnida; order Araneae; family Eresidae; genus Stegodyphus; species Stegodyphus dumicola. The sequence goes on from NC_140775.1 coordinate 23,037,659, forward strand.
TTTTCAAATATTTTCCTTTTTTTATCGTTTACAGTGCCTCGTAAAGTCTTGAGAACAAATTTTTACTAAATACTTATATCATTCGATTTAATAATTTTGTTACACGTTTGGAAGGTTTAACTTCACTATCACGCTAAACCAGAAGTTAAGAAAAGAAATGTAATTGTTATCTTAGTATTCTATGGGGATAGATTAATTTTCTCTGACATTGACGTATTCGTATGTACATAATAGAGACTTTTAACCCAGCTCATACAAACTTGGAATATTTTCTCTAAGTCACCACGATGACAGACTTGCATTGTCATAGACGTTTTTCTCGTGAAATATATTTCTTTCTTAAAAGTTTATATACTAATTTCTTTAGAAACATGTCTAAGAAAATACCTCATCTTCATAAGAAACATCAGATTTGATTTAAATTAATAATAAAATAAGAATCATTAATTTGTAAATATATTTCTCTTTGACTCAAAAGTTTCTTTATCATATTCGAAATGAACAATTAATTGTACATAACTAATATATTGTATTGATGAACCAGAGTTATATTTTACCTTACTGCATTATATTTCAAAGTGAATGTATTTTATTGCATATTTTAATAAAATCTTAAAAGCTTAAATGAGTGTTTCATTACAAAATTTGTACTTTCTAACTTCATTCTACTGAAACGAAAACATTCATAACTTATTACGAAGAAAAAGTTTCACATATTATACTTTTTGATTAATTTTCATACCACAGTATTATCTTTGAAAATTTGTTTCCTAATCCACTGCTAATATATTACTAATTTTCGCTCTTTCAATACACTTCGTACGTGATAAAAAAACTCAGTTTAGAAACTTTTTTCCTTAACGCCTTGTATTGCATTGCTGAACCGGGGCCATGCTTTCATTTTTATTACATATCATGCGAATATTTTAAAAAAAGCATATTTTTTCCTTCTGTTAGCACAATTTTAACCAGCATTTTACTATTACAGAGACTTCTTTAGTAAAATTTCAAAGGTTAAATTGATCGTTTCATTATTAATTTTGAAGATTCTGGATATATCCTATTTAAAAGTTCATAACCGATTAGCAAAATAATTTATATATGTACTTTGTTGTCCTCTTGGTTAATTTTTAAAGCGTTTTTCAACTATAACACTTGATTTCTAGCGAAGTATCGAAATGATCATTTACTTTCCACTTTTTCCAAAGAATTTCGTAGACACATATGTTCAGTACAGAATATTTTCCTAACTTAAAAATATTATTACCAAAATAGAAAAATATGCAAAATTTTCCTAAAAATTTATATATTTGTTTTTTAAAAACATGTACACGAATATCCATATTTAATTACTTAATGTGTACTTTCCTATATCAGAACTAGCCCACCAGCGGCCGAGCGGTAAAGTCGCTGAACACTGGTAGATCGGTCTGAGGTTCGAATCCCGCGAACGGGCTGGCTGCATGGGCGTTTTCGTGGTTTTCCCCATGTGTAACGTGTATACGAGCCAGTTTCCCTTAGAAAGTCCTCCACGAAAGGCATCCCTCCCCTTAGGCAGATAGCCCTAGTGTGCTTTGCCGTAATTAAATACACCACACCACACCACCTATATCAGAACTAAACTTTCGAACGAAAATTTTTTAAATAATGTCATATTCCATAAAATTTATGTCTTTGTGATGTCATCGTCTTTTCGCAAACGTTTTGAGAGTAGACGTTTAGACATTTCGAAACTGTTTTCTCTTTGCTATTGGAAACTATTTTATCTTTGCTGTTGGTATATGCCAATGAATTCTGGATACTTTTTTCTCTTGGTTTATCTTCAGCTTATGAGTTATTTAAATACTTAAAAATATATTTGTAGATCTTTTATGTTGACACTTGTGATAGATTTTTTTTGGACGTTTTTGGAAAATGTATTTTATTCACGTGAATGAAACTGATGTTTTCTTAAAATTTTATTATTCAGAGTGTTAGTCAATTAGGATGGAATGCCGGATTTGTTCTCTTTATTCAACATTCATATGAACTTCTGTATTCCAAATCCCTCACGCAAAATGTAATTTTTCTATCAGTAATAGGAAGACGAATGGAATAAATGCAGGTTATGCAGACATAAGATAAAAAATCTGGAAGTAAAAGACATTCTCCAGATCTAAACAATTCAGTAGAATGTGCAAATATTCATCCTATTCGAAGCTTATTTTTTCAATTACATAGAATATAAAATGTAAATTTAATAAAAAGAGATATAATGAAGATCAAGTATTCTGCAAAATCTGGATGGTAATTATACAAAATTAGTTATAGAGCAGGTTTTCGTAAAAAGCGGTTCCAACGAAGGAGACATGCCGGCAGTCTCCTGAAACTCTAAGTGGTCATTTGGTCTTCGCTCTTACGTAGAATTTACAATTCTACTTAGCTTTTGTAAATAACTCATAAGCTGAAGATAAACCAAGAGAAAAAAGTATCCAGAATTCATTGGCATATACCAACAGCAAAGATAAAATAGTTTCCAATAGCAAAGAGAAAACAGTTTCGAAATGTCTAAACGTCTACTCTCAAAACGTTTGCGAAAAGACGATGACATCACAAAGACATAAATTTTATGGAATATGACATTATTTAAAAAATTTTCGTTCGAAAGTTTAGTTCTGATATAGGTGGTGTGGTGTGGTGTATTTAATTACGGCAAAGCACACTAGGGCTATCTGCCTAAGGGGAGGGATGCCTTTCGTGGAGGACTTTCTAAGGGAAACTGGCTCGTATACACGTTACACATGGGGAAAACCACGAAAACGCCCATGCAGCCAGCCCGTTCGCGGGATTCGAACCTCAGACCGATCTACCAGTGTTCAGCGACTTTACCGCTCGGCCGCTGGTGGGCTAGTTCTGATATAAGAAAGTACACATTAAGTAATTAAATATGGATATTCGTGTACATGTTTTTAAAAAACAAATATATAAATTTTTAGGAAAATTTTGCATATTTTTCTATTTTGGTAATAATATTTTTAAGTTAGGAAAATATTCTGTACTGAACATATGTGTCTACGAAATTCTTTGGAAAAAGTGGAAAGTAAATGATCATTTCGATACTTCGCTAGAAATCAAGTGTTATAGTTGAAAAACGCTTTAAAAATTAACCAAGAGGACAACAAAGTACATATATAAATTATTTTGCTAATCGGTTATGAACTTTTAAATAGGATATATCCAGAATCTTCAAATTAATAATGAAACGATCAATTTAACCTTTGAAATTTTACTAAAGAAGTCTCTGTAATAGTAAAATGCTGGTTAAAATTGTGCTAACAGAAGGAAAAAATATGCTTTTTTTAAAATATTCGCATGATATGTAATAAAAATGAAAGCATGGCCCCGGTTCAGCAATGCAATACAAGGCGTTAAGGAAAAAAGTTTCTAAACTGAGTTTTTTTATCACGTACGAAGTGTATTTAAAGAGCGAAAATTAGTAATATATTAGCAGTGGATTAGGAAACAAATTTTCAAAGATAATACTGTGGTATGAAAATTAATCAAAAAGTATAATATGTGAAACTTTTTCTTCGTAATAAGTTATGAATGTTTTCGTTTCAGTAGAATGAAGTTAGAAAGTACAAATTTTGTAATGAAACACTCATTTAAGCTTTTAAGATTTTATTAAAATATGCAATAAAATACATTCACTTTGAAATATAATGCAGTAAGGTAAAATATAACTCTGGTTCATCAATACAATATATTAGTTATGTACAATTAATTGTTCATTTCGAATATGATAAAGAAACTTTTGAGTCAAAGAGAAATATATTTACAAATTAATGATTCTTATTTTATTATTAATTTAAATCAAATCTGATGTTTCTTATGAAGATGAGGTATTTTCTTAGACATGTTTCTAAAGAAATTAGTATATAAACTTTTAAGAAAGAAATATATTTCACGAGAAAAACGTCTATGACAATGCAAGTCTGTCATCGTGGTGACTTAGAGAAAATATTCCAAGTTTGTATGAGCTGGGTTAAAAGTCTCTATTATGTACATACGAATACGTCAATGTCAGAGAAAATTAATCTATCCCCATAGAATACTAAGATAACAATTACATTTCTTTTCTTAACTTCTGGTTTAGCGTGATAGTGAAGTTAAACCTTCCAAACGTGTAACAAAATTATTAAATCGAATGATATAAGTATTTAGTAAAAATTTGTTCTCAAGACTTTACGAGGCACTGTAAACGATAAAAAAGGAAAATATTTGAAAATTCAATGATTTGCAGTGGCAGTAAGGTAAAAAATGGTAATATTTAAACTGTTCTAAAGGTTACCAATAGGGTGTTTCACAAAAACGGTTTATGAAAACACGAACACATCACAGCCACTTACAAATAACTTCTGTCAAAACTGAAAATTCTACACTCAAAATTTACTTTGAATTCAGGAAAAGAAACATTAGGGGTTTCGAAATGAAGGTACTCATGTAAACTTTCCGGAATGAAATGTACAGTATTTCAGGAAATATTCATTTAACTTCTAACTTGTTCGTAATTTTGTTAAATCATATGTAATGAGCGTATGTGAGACACGAAAATGCATTCGTATGCGAAAAAATAACAAACATTTAACTATCTGACAATGAATCAAATTTCATTTGAAATGTAATGGCATGAAAAGTAGTACAATATATCTGTATGGAAAATCTTGATGATAATTTCTGGTGTGTTTTTTCGAATAAAAAAAATAGTTAAAGGCTCTTAGGTTAGTAATGAACTACTAAATTCGGTCAATTTTCATCGAAAACGCCGTAAGAAGTTCTCCGTACTGGTAAAATATTACTTAAATTCTCTAGCTTTGTGACTTCCCTCAGACACTGGCAAGACCAACGGCTGTCTGGTCAATACAAGATAACTATGTGTTTAATAGGTTACTTCAAAGCTATGAAAGAAACAACAGTTGGGTAAAATTATGGACATTTTCAAGAAACAAATGTTCTCTTATGTCCTTTTGTTATTATATTTATAAACAAAATGCAAAAATTTAGTAAATACATAGATAAAATGGTAAATTAACATGAAATGTTTACTTAAAGTCTATGTAAAGTTGGTGATCGTAATACATTTGAAAAATAGTTCATATACAGTGCATTAAAATTTTGCACCCCATCTATGAATTCATGAAATTCAGCCCAAAAAGTCATTTATCACGTTCGCTTGCTTGCAGTATATTCTCTTGTCGTTTTAATCTTTTTGCTTTTGAGTTGTAGTATTTCTGAATTTGAAGCTTTAAAACACAAAATCACTCTGATTTATCAACTTAGGTCTGAATGTAAAGTACAGTCAACCAAAATGGAAGATTTTAGCATAAGTAAATGTACTACAGACAAAATAAAATTAAAAATTCATCATTATTTTTCATGCTCTGTTCATGAAACTAGTCCTGACTTAAACCATTCGGAACATTTTCAGAAAAAATATTCGTTTCTTGTTCATGTTTTTGCATACTCAGATACTAATTTTGTTTGAAATATGGGATATTCTTATTCCCTTTTATATTTCACTGTTAAAGTCTGGCTTGGGAAAATTGTTTTCCTTGGAAATGGCATACTTGTCCTATATGTCTGTGACTGTTCTAATAAATTACAGTACTAACAAGTGTGAATAAAATCCCTAGTTATACAGGAATTATCTTGAATGTTTCCTTAATCTGAAATGCAAAATGTAACCCATGTGCAAAAATAGAGCAAGTTTATCTTAAAAAAGTTCTCCACGAATACATCTTTTTCTCAGTCCTTACATGCTTTTGTGTATTTTTCACTCAAGTTCATTGTGTACCTTTCTTTCATCTAATTTGTGAAGTATTCCTCTTTGAATACTAACATTTGAATTTGTTTAACTGATTTTAAAGTACATGTATATTTTGGTCAATGCGTGGGGAAATGAGGAACTGCGGCCCTGAGTGTTCTAAGCATTCCATACTGCATTTTTCTTAAGAGTACAGTTCAGTTAAAAGAGAAATGTGTTTCGTACTTTGTGAAAATTTTATTTACTTATTATTTGTCATGCTCATGATAAATAAAGATGTTATGCATGTTCGCAGGACTGCGTGGCTCCAATGTTTAATTAAAATAATGCTTTTCAAAAAAGTGTGGTCCTTCTTATATTAGAAATGCGTTAAAATTTTTAAAGTTGGTGACTATAGTAGATCATTATATGGACTTTCTGTCATTATTACCGATTTTGTATAATTATTTGTGTGTAATTTTATTTATTATCTATGAGAAGTTAAATGTCAGTCAAAAAAAAAGCTGTAAAAGTTCATTAGTAAGCAATGTCAGTTTGAAATTTCTATCTTAAAATTATTTGTGTTAGGTCTTTTATGTTAATTACTATGTTAGATCATTATTTGGAACTCTACTCAGTATTTCGTGTAATGTATCATAACTATGTAGGAGTCATTTGTCAGGTATGATAAATTAAATTTCGTTCTCAAAAGGCTGTAAGAGTTCAGTGCTAAATAAATTATTGACAATGGGGAATATGAGTATTTTTCAGTTAAGTTACAATGAATACGTTAAAAATATTCCAAGTTAACAAATTTTTATATTCCAAATTGGGAAAAAGGCAATAAAGTTTCATTTCCATGGCTGAATATTAATTCCATGTGTATTATAGACTTTAAGTTCTCCTTCACAAAATGTGATTATAATTCAAATTTAAAATAATTCATTACAATGTGGATATTCTTCTCTGTAGTTAAAATATAATTCAATCTTCTGTACCTTGTTAAGAGTGTTAGGCTGTGATAAGTTCAAATAGAGTAGTGTTTATAAAGTTCTGCGGTAAATGGTGGAATCATATTAAAAATCCGAGTGACGTTTTCACATGAAGGAAAAATCAAGGTTCAGTGTATGTTTGGTGATTTAAGTAGGATGTGTGCAAGAAAATACAAGATATTTTTCGTAAAATATTTCAAAGAGTTAGCAAAATTTGTGTTAGTAGTATAAATGAATCTTACTGAATAAAAGGGAGTGTTCTGAATATATATGTATAAATGTCTGTAGAGTAAAATAAGAAGAAATGAAGTACTATTGGTATGTATCTAAACTTAACTGGGTAGAAATGCTCCATGCATTGGTTTGAGTTGGCTTCATACCATGAAAATTTATTGCTCCTTGTAAGATTTGTTTTAAAGTTAGTAAGTCTTACAATAAAGACATGTGTAAGTCTGTATTTATTGTGGGAAAAACGAATCAGAAATACAGCATGAATATGTTTTATAAGTTAAATATAAGGGTAAACATGTAAATGGAAAGTGTAAAAATTACATTTGTCAGACATAGTTTGGTGAATCCTTTGAATAAAAGTAAGACGTGTAAAAGAGAATCAACAAAGTTTTGTATAGTTGGCCAAAAAGGTTAATACAGGCATTAATAGTTAGTACAATGCATTAGAAGGAAAAGTTCTGAGTATCTCCAACTTAGTAGTAAAAAAAGTAAGAAATATAGTATTCCAGTTAAACTATATAGAAAGAGCATTGTGTATATTGGCTTAATGTTACAGAAAATATTATCTAGTGAAGTTATATGTATGTAAATTCCAGCTTAAAATTTCAAAGACACAGAAATGTAGGTAAGTTTACTTTTGGAGAAATGGAAATATAACATCGTATTGTATTTAAAACAAGGGAAAAAAGTTAAGGGTAAAATAAAAATGTAACAAAAAAACATTTGTGTAAACAAAAAACTCAAAAAAATTAAAATTATGAAACTAAATATTACTTTTGTAAAAAAAATTAAGTTAAAAATGTAGTAACAACTTTTTTTAAAATAAAAAGCGGAAAGGAAAATTAAATTTGGAAAAATAAATATTTCTTTTGTAAAACCAAAAAAAAAAGTTTAAACAAAAAATTAAAATAAAGTAAAGTAAAAATACGAAAAGGAATAAATTTTGGGGAAAAAAAAAACTTTTTCAAAATAAAAAAGTGAAAAAGAAAAATTCAATTCGTAAATAAAAATATTACTTTTGTAAAACCAAAAAGAAAGTTAAACAAAAAATTAAAATAAAGTAAAAATACAAAAAGGAAAAAATTTTGGAAAAAAAAAAAAAAAAAACTTTTGAAAAATAAAAAAGTGAAAAGGAAAAATTCAATTCGTAAAAATAAATATTACTTTTGTAAAACCAAAAAGAAAATTAAATATAAAAAAAAATAAACTTTGCAAGATAAAAAGTAAAAAGAAAATTTAAATTCACTTTTGTTGAAGTTAAAAATAAAATTTATGTTTGGGAAAGGGAAAAAAATAAAATAAAAATTAATAAATTAACTAATAACTTAAAAAAAGTAAGAATGAGATGAAAATTGAAAACAATTAAAAATATCTTAATAATAAAAAAAATTAAACCGTGGGAAAATCTTACATTTAAAACAGCAATGAATAAAGTAATGATTAAGAAGCCAAAAGAAATCCTAGCCGTCGTGTAAAAACAAATGTGTGACGCGGTTTTCATGTCAAAGCGCATGCGCAGACTTTCAGCCTTATGTCATCAATGGTGCAAAAACTCAAAGGGACAAAGAGAGTTTCAAATAACAAGTCTGATAAGAGGACAGGGTAGCCGAGCGGTAAAGCGCTAGACTCCCATCCCAGAGATAGCGAGTTCGAATCTCAGCCGTGGAGTTACTTTTAAAATTCAGGGAAAATAATATTAAATTCATTAAAAAGTATTAAAAATATAATGTAATCAATTAAAACTAATTAAAAATAATGACGGATTAAATAATTAAAAAAGGATGATTCACAATTAAAAAACGAAACATAATTAAAAATAATGAATAAAAATGATTAAACACTTAAAATAATAAATTAAAACGTATATCACAAAGAATAAAAACGAAACTTTGATGATGTCATTCCATGACGTGATACAAGATGGCGCTGGTGTCGTCACTTCCGGAGAAATCCAATATGTCGGAGGCCACGCTTTTCTGTGACGTCACTTCCGGTTGTCACGTGATCCAAGGTGACGGAGGCGGCACGTCAAAGGAACGCCCCCATTGCGACATCTATTGTTCTCTTACGTCATCTATTGTTCTATTACGTCGTGGCGGCATCCTTTGACCGCACGGTTACCCGCGCTTACTACTGAGGGGTAACTGAGACTAAAAAAAATAGATTTCAATTGTCAGTAACAGAAAGAACTACATGTGACAATGACTCCAAGGAATGGATAAGGCAAAAAGCAATATAAATGGAATCTCAGAGTGTATGAAAGGTCAGCAAGCTGCCACTTTGAGCAATGTGTTCTTCTATCTTGTAGAGGCAAAAAATGCAAGTTATTTCTTGATCAGACCGTCGTCTGTAGCAAAAGATGAGTTCTTATAGCAATACTTGTCGATCTTATCAATGGTTTTAAATCAGAAGAGGTGCCTAAGACAAATTTGGAGAAAAAACCTGCAACCGAAGAAAGTTTTTCACTTTTCATATTCAGATGCGAAGCTGTTAAACCTTTGTGCTGAAATCTACTCCGAAAGACACTTACTGAATTACTTCCACAGAAGCCGTTTCTAATTAATCATGATAACTTTCTAATCCAAGACAATGCGAGATGTCCCGCAGATTTTGAGATTTACACAGTGATAAAACCGCTTGACGCTTCATTCATCTTACCCTCTTGATATTTAATCAAAGGTAGACTTGTGCCATTTTCCGGTACGATTTTGGCTTTATAAGAAACTTGCTCTTCGATTTTCGAACAATAATCACGTGTACAACAAAAGTTTATTTATCGCAAGACTCTGGAAACAGAATACCAGGACCATTTGGGGCCCCGAAACCAATGAATTTTTCAGTCCTTGTATTGTTATATTGTCAAAGCGTTAACAAATGTAGTGGCTTATGATGGAAATTGTAGGCTCTAACTTTCTTGTTTTTGTTAAAATAACTGCATTGCACTTTGCTTATACAAGTAAGAGAGAAAAATTTGACGAATTGATACTATTCTTTTCTCTGAGTAATTTCTTTCACAAACATATGCTTTCCTGACCAGATATTTTTTCATATGTTTCGATGCTGTTATCTGCGACTTTACAGAAGATGGACAATCTTGCACTTAAAAGTTTGACTAAATAATATTTTTCTGTTTCCAATTAAAAGTTTGTTTTTCTTCGTGTAAAATGATACTGTATTTATAATTCTTTAATGGTTTTTTTTAAATTTTTAATAAAAAGATAGAAATAAGCAAAAATACTTCGCTAGTCTCAAGTAAAGCATTTTAATTTGTTGGTAAAAAATTATGAGGTTAATGCTTTAAAAATTCAGGAACATCACACTTCCTATTATGAATTTAATTTTGATTTTTATACTTCTTTACTTTTGAGTGACTTACTGTTCATTTTTAAATCACGCGCAGAATTGCTCTGGCATGGTGTTAACGTATAAATTAGGAGAAGGTCCATCCGTTTTACCATGCGTAAAGCTTTTGACGTTTCACTCAGACAAACCTTCCAGTATAAAAAACAAAATACTTGTAGAGAAATGTGTAGACTTAAGCCAAATATCAGTTTTGTGCTGCTTCATTTTTAACATTATTTCTGTTATATTCTTTCATAATCAGAACTTCTAAGGTTTCTTTTCATTTCTAATAAGTGTTACAGTTACAGTGAAAAAATTTCGAAATTTTCGAATGGCGATATCCACTTTTTTCGTGTGCAACTTGATTAGCGCATTGAAAAACCATAAATGGGGTTGGAAGATACAGGTATGACGAAAATTGCCAGCGTAAAATATTTTCAAAATGAGCGTTGGAAAGTATTAATGACAACACAAGAGAGGAGACAAAAAAATTTATTGGAATTATAAGGTTTCAACGTGTGCAATGTTTCATGATGGAGTCATCTCCCGTAACTTTGTAGATTCGTAGCCACTGCAGTCCCCCCAACCTCACTCAGATGGATTTCTGGTTCTGGAGTTATCTAAAATCTAAGGTGTAAACATCAAATTCACAAGTGTTTTCAGCCATAAAACGTGAAGTTTTACAGATTCCGCCGGCGATATTACGTTCGTCGTTGTTGTCAACAGTCTCCCGCATGCAATGCGTTATCATCTGCGAAGATGGGCACGTTGAAAACTTGTATTTCCAGTAAAAGACTCTTTCCACTCTCCCCCTCTCTTGTATCGTCATTGGCCCTTTACAATGCTCTTCTTTGAAAATGTTTAACGCCAGCAATTTTTGTCATGCATGTATCGTTCCAACCTTATTTATGGTTTTCAATGCGCTGATCAATTAACGCAGGAAAAAAGTGTGTGTTGCCATTCGAAAATTTCTAATTTTTTTCTCTGTAACCGTAACCGTACGAGCTCTGTAATTTTAATCATCACAATCTCGAGCGCATACCTTCGAATAATAATATATGAAATTTCATCGGGATTGATTGAGCGGATAGGCCGACAGGATTCTTGTACCGGAAAAGTTCTTTTTTATCTACTATATATTACATAAATTATATACATACTCTTTATGTATATTGACAACTTACATATACAGCCTTAGGCTATTTAGAGACTTTTTCTTCTGCGTCCGGGAGGAATGCATTGGAAGGGGAAAAGGAACTTCAACTAAAACTGTTACTTCAAGTAATTAAAACAAGTAGCAAATATTGCAATTTCATTTAATCGCACTGCACTATCAGAGATATACCTAAATGAAAAAGCTATTTATTATTCTTCTGCTGATATGGACAATTTTGCTTTGATGATTTGGACGTTAGATTAATACCATTTACAGCAGTTGAAATTTAAAAGAGAAGCAATTAATAAAAAAGGTCTTCTATAAATTTTTATATTATCTTCACATTATCAGTAACACAAACAGTAGTAAATCAGTCATTGATGGTATGTGATAATAAGAAGCTATTGTATTGTTGAGATCTAAACCGGGAGTTAGTATTGTTATTTTTTTGCTGTCAAAACAATATATGTATAACTTCTGTCCATCCAGATGTGCTCACTAGTTCATAAACAGCCTGTAACTGATCAAAAGCTTCTCCAAGTAGCATAAACACTTTATGAATGCATATTTTTCTGATAAGTGCATTATGTATTTTTATACGGTTAAATTAACTGCAGAAAAATTATATTGGTAAGAAAAATCATAAGGAAGGATAGTACATTTACATTACTGTGCTCTGTTTCATTGGTACGTAGAGAAGTACCTGCGTTCATCGTACTATCAATCTATAATCTCGTGCTATCGGGCTATAGTATTACTGTCAGTCATTAATAGTACTATCTACCAGTCTACCAATATATCAATTTATAATAAACGTTCAAACTATCAGCACCTATAATCCCTATTGTCTTAGACTGTAAAAGAACACTGTAGAAGTTTCACGTGTTACTAATTGTATAATGTTTTTAAGTATTTTTTTAACGTGGTCAATGGCAAAACAGAATAGCATTTAATATTTATGTTTCCGTCAGGTCTTGATATGCTAAGTCAGAGCCGAGACAAGGGTAAGGCACTTGCCTCAGGTAAACTATTAAAAGGGGCCCAAATTAACTGCGTAATTTTAGAAATGCTTTTAAGAAATAAATTATGATTGTTTACTTTCAGTTTTGAATCGTATCGAGAAGCACCGTATTGAAGTAACACTTTTAAAACAATAAAAAAGGGCGCCGTGCTCTTCAGTACTTGGGCACAAAAATTCCACGCTTAATTAATCGATGAATTAACCTAATATCGAATCCTGCCGAATAGAGTGGCCGCGTGAAGGATCTCGTGATCCCCTCCCCCCTCATATATAACGTAACATGAATACGAGCCAGTTTCCGCACAATGGAGAAACGGTGTAGCACCAGTGTGCCTGGATCAGGGACCCTACCCCTTGTCGAATAAATAGGTGACTTCGAATGCTGTCAGTGAATAACTAGCATGAGATAATAAGCTATGTACATATTTATAAGAATTTTTTTTTTTTTTAAATTTATATCTTGTTTTTCATCATTTTTAAAGTTATAAAAATAAACCTAACAGAAATAAAATAAATGGTGATTCTAATAAACTAAAGTGTGCGGCAAGTCAGAAATATCAATAGACCTAAAAATGCCATCTGGGAAAGCTGAGAAAGGGGAATGAGCTGTCTTTAACATAATTCAAAGAAACATTCATAACATATATACAAGTAATGGGCTTATCATGTGGGTTTCCTTGTGCACTAGTAAAATTGAGCAAACAGAACCTTATTTAGCATCACAATTTAAGAAGTACATAACACATTAATTACAGATTAGTCAATATGAGTACTAAGTATGGCCATAGGCCGTTTACTGTTATTTGGATCATTTACATCATAAGCGTAACATCTTGTTGTTGTTGATATTTACAAGATTAGCATAAAAATTCCGGGCCAGCCGGCAATAAAAGTACTTCAGTTGTTCTATACCTAATTCTTCATATAACTTTTGATTTAGAACGTACCAAAGTGAGTTGCTGATCTGTCTTAGGACACAGTTTTGTGCCCGTCGCAAATTTTTCCTGTATGATTTGCATGAATATGCCCAAACCGGGCAGGCATAGCATAATATGGTACGCAATACGGTTTTATAAATAAGCAATTTGTTATCTATTGTTTCGAGAAATTAAAGGGTAACGAGCAAGTTTCTACTAAAAGTCCTTCCACAAAGGTATCCCTTTACTAAAATAGATAGTTCTTTTATTCCTTGCACATTGAGTTAAACAAACAGAAGGAGTATCTCTTTCTTTACGAAAAATGAGAGAAAATATTCTTGTGAAATGTAAAAATTTGGAAGTAAATATACCAACAGAATATAAGAGGCGTGAAAAAGAGAGGTTAATGAATCAAATTATCAATAATCAATTCATAAAAGAACTAATTTTGTCAGTAAAATACTTTATCATAATAGAAATGAAACAAAATACGATATATTTTAATTTTATAACTAGAACATAGATACCAAAAAATAACTCTCTGTGCCTGCGTTTATGCATTTTCAGATTACACAACCTTCTACGAAACTGTTCAAACTATTGCAAATCTTCAAAAATGTTTCAAATATATTTATTGAATACTTCAGTGTACAAGACTGGCCTCAATTCAAATCCGCATTGTAAGACTCAAATGCTTCTATTTTCATAATTTAATAAGCGGATTAAAGTTTCTAGAGAAAGTGGCGGATTTATGAAGGGTAATACCTTCTTCACACGAACTTTTGGCGGCCGTTCATCTTAAAATATAGCATATTTTCCCAATTTTCCAAAAGTTAATTAAGGATTTGAAGAGCGGTCCACGCGATTGCGACTTGTGCAACCCATAAATCCATTTTTGAGAGAAAGTGTAAAACATTCTTTTCAAACGAACTCAGAAATCACTTATAAAATAAAAACATTTCACACGAAGTCTGAAAAATTTTACGTCCGGCTGTCAGTCACTTTAACACCTTGCAAGTGGTTGCTGTATACTTTATGGCAAGATGTCAAGTCCAGCTCCCTCTTCGCCCCATCTATATGTGTAACTGCAGGGGAAAAAAATGTGAAATCTTGTTACTGTCGAACTGTCACATAATACGGTTTTGATACTACTTCCCACTTCTTTACCTTCCCAATGCGTGATCTGATGGACACCTAGTAAAAATTAAATAATAATAAAAAATAAGGATTTAGGAAGTGTTTTCAAGTTGAACCTAGACTTCTAGAATTTTCGAAAAAATCTTATTTAAGAGGAAGAAAAAAACACTTCCAAACCAATAAAGCTTTCGAAGAAATACAGTTTATAACTTTTCCGCTATTGCGCAACAGCTGATTAGGGAGTTCACAGGGAATATATAGTATCGACCTGTTTCCTTAGGGTAAAAAAAAACTGAAAAAGAAAAGGGCAAAAAGAAAGAGACGGAGAGAAACTTTCGAGACAAAAGAAAGAAGGTTCGAGTAAAAAATTTTTGAAGCTGATTGATATACTACGCTATTTACAGTTTGGAAATCTCGTAAAAATTTTCTCGTGGAAGTTTTTAGGCGATATAATTCGCCTACAAGAGAGTGAATCTTAAAACAAAAGATAAATATATGTTAGCATTTACGTACTTATTTTCATTAAAGAGGAAACTTAGAATTTAAAAAGAGCAAGTGCAAACTAAATATATCTTTTGAGTAATTGGTCATAGATCCTACCTGAAATTAATCAAATATGATAAATTTTCAGGCTCTGGTGATCAAGAGGCACGTCTAGAGGAGTATAAGAAATTTAAATTTACGTATGCAACATCTCAAAAAAGTTAGTAAGTTTTTCGTTATCCAGATGAAGAACTTTTACAAAGAAGAAAAGACACGACACCTATAGATATGGTTATGGATATAACGAAATGTAATGGACATCCATTGCTTAACCGATAATAATGTAATATTGTCCATTGCTTAACCATTAATAATATAGTACCATAATATGTGGGTGTTGTCCAGCGGCACTAATTAGATAACTACACTCACATAGCCCACAAGTTGACTCGCCTGGCGTTGCTTATAATGCATTGTATATGGTGCGTTCCACACCACGGACTGTCTCCCTTCAAGGTGGGTATTAGATCTTTTTACCATCTGAGCAGGGTTTATCTGAAAATAATTTTTTTTTTTTTTTTTTTTTTTTTTTTTTTTCATTGATGCTTTTACAACTGGTGACTTTCGCACTTAAATGCTATGCGGGACAGCTCCAGTTCTCTTTGCATTTTTACTCTGTTGCGGTTAGGTGCGATGTTTGATGTTATATTCACAATTTTGCGTGAGACTATTAGGGTTTGGAGACCTGTGTTCTTGTGATGGGCTTATAATTTGGTAACTCAGAAAGTTCTCATTAGGTTTACATTGCTAAGAGTTTATATGGTTCGATTGTTGTAGTTGTATGCAATTTTCCTCTTATAATAAAAACTGTGGCAGTCGTTCTGTGTATATATGAGTCATGTAGATTGTCTAGAAGTTCCGTACCTCTATTGATCAAGTGACACTTTTAGAGGAAAATAAGGAATTTAAATTTCCGTATGCGACATCTACAAAAACGTTCAAGTTAGTAAGTTGTTTGTTAGCCAGCTGAAGAACTTTTACCGGAGAAAAGAAAAAAAAAAAAAAAAAAAAAAAAGAAGGCACGACACTATGTATATACGAGTCATGTACAGCTATGTAGATTGTATAGAAGTTCCATACCTTTACTTGCAAAACTCGATGAGATATTTGAGGATGAACAGGCGTAATTTTTTATTCTCTGTTGTAGATTTAATTGAAATCTTTGAATAACAAATTTAAGTAGCAGCTTTTAACCAAAACATAAGGCTACTATTATTGAATCCCAGGGTAAAACAGCATCAGTAATTAATTTTGTAGCTGCTTCTTTCATTTTTTCCCAAAAATATTTATTGCCATGCGTGAATTTGCACGTAAATCAAATATGTATTTCGTTTTTAATTAAATAAAGCAAAATGCTTATTTATTTATTAGAATTTGTGCTTTTTGGGACACTATGTGAAAAGTGAGGATTTATTTTTAAAAAACTTTCTCCGTCAACAAATTTGAGACTTTTCATAACTTTATCTTAAGGAGCTATGAAATTAGCAAAGCAACAGCTGTCTCTTTGGCGATATTTTAGTCAACACTGTACCGATTTCGAGGGTACAGGTCCCTTTTCATCAGGAGCAAAAAAACCTCCTTCTGATGACAGTCTCATTCCTTTGTTTACAGGACTCATACATTCCGCCTGCTTGTTTCAATTAACGAGGTGTATGCATGGTAAAAGCTAATTGTAGATATGTTTCTATCCTCGTCCATCTACTTTCAGCATATGATCCCCCTCGTGCAGAAATGGAAGAGAAGCAGATTTCTTTGCTTCTGATGAAGGGGAACCTCTTTGCCTTCGAAATCGATATAGAGTTTTCTCTAAAATATATGCCAAACACAAGGTTATTGCTTTGCTAATTTTATGTTTTATTGGCGTGTTTCTCTACTATCTTAATAAGAAACATATTTTTAGTATTAAGGTCAAGGAAATGTAAGCCCGTAGCGATATTTACTAATACTTCGCATACATTATTCGGTTTGGACATAAATCAAGCACATTTTATGTTTTATGTTTAATTTTATGTTTTATTGGCGTGTTTCTCTACTATCTTAATAAGAAACATATTTTTAGTATTAAGGTCAAGGAAATGTAAACCCGTAGCGATATTTACTAATACTTCGCATACATTATTCGGTTTGGACATAAATCAAGCACATTTTATGTTTAATTTTATGTTTTATTGGCGTGTTTCTCTACTATCTTAATAAGAAACATATTTTTAGTATTAAGGTCAAGGAAATGTAAGCCCGTAGCGATATTTACTAATACTTCGCATACATTATTCGGTTTGGACATAAATCAAGCACATTTTATGTTTTATGTTTAATTTTATGTTTTATTGGCGTGTTTCTCTACTATCTTAATAAGAAACATATTTTTAGTATTAAGGTCAAGGAAATGTAAGCCCGTAGCGATATTTACTAATACTTCGCATACATTATTCGGTTTGGACATAAATCAAGCACATTTTATGTTTTATGTTTAATTTTATGTTTTATTGGCGTGTTTCTCTACTATCTTAATAAGAAACATATTTTTAGTATTAAGGTCAAGGAAATGTAAGCCCGTAGCGATATTTACTAATACTTCGCATACATTATTCGGTTTGGACATAAATCAAGCACATTTTATGTTTTATGTTTAATTTTATGTTTTATTGGCGTGTTTCTCTACTATCTTAATAAGAAACATATTTTTAGTATTAAGGTCAAGGAAATGTAAGCCCGTAGCGATATTTACTAATACTTCGCATATATTATTCGGTTTGGACATAAATCAAGCACATTTTATGTTTTATGTTTAATTTTATGTTTTATTGGCGTGTTTCTCTACTATCTTAATAAGAAACATATTTTTAGTATTAAGGTCAAGGAAATGTAAGCCCGTAGCGATATTTACTAATACTTCGCATACATTATTCGGTTTGGACATAAATCAAGCACATTTTATGTTTTATGTTTAATTTTATGTTTTATTGGCGTGTTTCTCTACTATCTTAATAAGAAACATATTTTTAGTATTAAGGTCAAGGAAATGTAAGCCCGTAGCGATATTTACTAATACTTCGCATACATTATTCGGTTTGGACATAAATCAAGCACATTTTATGTTTTATGTTTAATTTTATGTTTTATTGGCGTGTTTCTCTACTATCTTAATAAGAAACATATTTTTAGTATTAAGGTCAAGGAAATGTAAGCCCGTAGCGATATTTACTAATACTTCGCATACGTTATTCGGTTTGGACATAAATCAAGCACAATTTATGTTTTATGTTTAATTTTATGTTTTATTGGCGTGTTTCTCTACTATCTTAATAAGAAACATATTTTTAGTATTAAGGTCAAGGAAATGTAAGCCCGTAGCGATATTTACTAATACTTCGCATACGTTATTGGGTTTGGACATAAATCAAGCACATTTTATGTTTTATGTTTAATTTTATGTTTTATTGGCGTGTTTCTCTACTATCTTAATAAGAAACATATTTTTAGTATTAAGGTCAAGGAAATGTAAGCCCGTAGCGATATTTACTAATACTACGCATACATTATTCGGTTTGGACATAAATCAAGCACATTTTATGTTTTATGTTTAATTTTATGTTTTATTGGCGTGTTTCTCTACTATCTTAATAAGAAACATATTTTTAGTATTAAGGTCAAGGAAATGTAAACCCGTAGCGATATTTACTAATACTTCGCATACATTATTCGGTTTGGACATAAATCAAGCACATTTTATGTTTAATTTTATGTTTTATTGGCGTGTTTCTCTACTATCTTAATAAGAAACATATTTTTAGTATTAAGGTCAAGGAAATGTAAGCCCGTAGCGATATTTACTAATACTTCGCATACATTATTCGGTTTGGACATAAATCAAGCACATTTTATGTTTTATGTTTAATTTTATGTTTTATTGGCGTGTTTCTCTACTATCTTAATAAGAAACATATTTTTAGTATTAAGGTCAAGGAAATGTAAGCCCGTAGCGATATTTACTAATACTTCGCATACATTATTCGGTTTGGACATAAATCAAGCACATTTTATGTTTTATGTTTAATTTTATGTTTTATTGGCGTGTTTCTCTACTATCTTAATAAGAAACATATTTTTAGTATTAAGGTCAAGGAAATGTAAGCCCGTAGCGATATTTACTAATACTTCGCATACATTATTCGGTTTGGACATAAATCAAGCACATTTTATGTTTTATGTTTAATTTTATGTTTTATTGGCGTGTTTCTCTACTATCTTAATAAGAAACATATTTTTAGTATTAAGGTCAAGGAAATGTAAGCCCGTAGCGATATTTACTAATACTTCGCATACATTATTCGGTTTGGACATAAATCAAGCACATTTTATGTTTTATGTTTAATTTTATGTTTTATTGGCGTGTTTCTCTACTATCTTAATAAGAAACATATTTTTAGTATTAAGGTCAAGGAAATGTAAGCCCGTAGCGATATTTACTAATACTTCGCATACATTATTCGGTTTGGACATAAATCAAGCACATTTTATGTTTAATTTTATGTTTTATTGGCGTGTTTCTCTACTATCTTAATAAGAAACATATTTTTAGTATTAAGGTCAAGGAAATGTAAGCCCGTAGCGATATTTACTAATACTTCGCATACATTATTCGGTTTGGACATAAATCAAGCACATTTTATGTTTTATGTTTAATTTTATGTTTTATTGGCGTGTTTCTCTACTATCTTAATAAGAAACATATTTTTAGTATTAAGGTCAAGGAAATGTAAACCCGTAGCGATATTTACTAATACTTCGCATACATTATTCGGTTTGGACATAAATCAAGCACATTTTATGTTTAATTTTATGTTTTATTGGCGTGTTTCTCTACTAACTTAATAAGAAACATATTTTTAGTATTAAGGTCAAGGAAATGTAAGCCCGTAGCGATATTTACTAATACTTCGCATACATTATTCGGTTTGGACATAAATCAAGCACATTTTATGTTTTATGTTTAATTTTATGTTTTATTGGCGTGTTTCTCTACTATCTTAATAAGAAACATATTTTTAGTATTAAGGTCAAGGAAATGTAAGCCCGTAGCGATATTTACTAATACTTCGCATACATTATTCGGTTTGGACATAAATCAAGCACATTTTATGTTTTATGTTTAATTTTATGTTTTATTGGCGTGTTTCTCTACTATCTTAATAAGAAACATATTTTTAGTATTAAGGTCAAGGAAATGTAAACCCGTAGCGATATTTACTAATACTTCGCATACATTATTCGGTTTGGACATAAATCAAGCACATTTTATGTTTAATTTTATGTTTTATTGGCGTGTTTCTCTACTATCTTAATAAGAAACATATTTTTAGTATTAAGGTCAAGGAAATGTAAGCCCGTAGCGATATTTACTAATACTTCGCATACATTATTCGGTTTGGACATAAATCAAGCACATTTTATGTTTTATGTTTAATTTTATGTTTTATTGGCGTGTTTCTCTACTATCTTAATAAGAAACATATTTTTAGTATTAAGGTCAAGGAAATGTAAACCCGTAGCGATATTTACTAATACTTCGCATACATTATTCGGTTTGGACATAAATCAAGCACATTTTATGTTTAATTTTATGTTTTATTGGCGTGTTTCTCTACTATCTTAATAAGAAACATATTTTTAGTATTAAGGTCAAGGAAATGTAAGCCCGTAGCGATATTTACTAATACTTCGCATACATTATTCGGTTTGGACATAAATCAAGCACATTTTATGTTTTATGTTTAATTTTATGTTTTATTGGCGTGTTTCTCTACTATCTTAATAAGAAACATATTTTTAGTATTAAGGTCAAGGAAATGTAAGCCCGTAGCGATATTTACTAATACTTCGCATACATTATTCGGTTTGGACATAAATCAAGCACATTTTATGTTTAATTTTATGTTTTATTGGCGTGTTTCTCTACTATCTTAATAAGAAACATATTTTTAGTATTAAGGTCAAGGAAATGTAAGCCCGTAGCGATATTTACTAATACTTCGCATACATTATTCGGTTTGGACATAAATCAAGCACATTTTCATTTGCGGATTCATGCAGACTTCGTGACAGACAGCTTTGCGTAACCGTCATTTATTAGTGCTCTGCATGACTGCAAAAATTTAGCAGCTTATTCTTTCGACAAACGTGTTCAAGTACGGTGGGATCTTTGAACGAAACACGTCATACTGATACTGTCCTTTCTTGATAAATTGCTACCACGGGGACCTGTCGGAATGCCTTTGGGTTTTAAAAGAAAGCAATTTCGAACGTGAAAGAGGAATGATCTTTAGCGCCAGGAGGTTATCAGCATATGCATAACGTGCGTAATTGATTAACGGAGATTTACGACAGAAGGAAATCGTGACTCAAGGCAGAAAGAAGAAAAGAAGTACAAAACACTCTTCGCAATCTAGCCAACGAAGGATAGCTAAATGGATGAAATTAGTTTTACTTATCGTCGTAATTTTTGCTGTTGTTTAAAAGGACGTTCGTGGACAGGTTCGCTTCAATAAAAGCTATTCAAATTACAGATACTATGATGTCTGTTTAATTTGAATAACTTTTATTGAAGTGCTGACAAGTTGTACACGTATTTGGTTGTTGTTAGCTTGTCGCTGTACTTTCTTGCCCCTTTTATTAGTTAAAGCATGCAGTCAACAATATGTTTAAAAAAAGTGAAATCGCTTTCTAATGATAAACAATAAAATTGCATTTGTTTTATTAAAACTGAATCATTTCCGTTTATCAATGTAATCTTTATTGAATGAAAAGATATGTTTAAATTTGCTAAATGACTTTTTATTTTAATTACTTTTTAACACTATATATTTTAATGAAAATGTAGAAAACCGATATCATGTCTTCAGAAAATTTTAAAACTATTTGGATTCTTGGTTTATTGTATCAAACTATATAAAGACTCTTAAGGTTTACAGAGCGGGAAGCGAAAAAAAATCCGTCTGTGCCGAAATTTGAAAAACGTATTATCTGTCTGCTGGTTCAAAGTGTTCATTATTTACATCGCAAGAGCTAGTGCGATAGAATGCAACAATTTGTACACCATGTGTTCAATAGACAATTATGGCGCGGCTTATCTAACAAAGATCTACAATAAATCTAAATTTCTGTATGTGTGATTTAGTAGTATTTCTATCTAAATCAGCATTCAATCCAGTTTAAAAGGGATTTTATTAGAATTAATCTAATCTAAAATCTATTTAAGATCTCATCATCTATTTAACATCTCACATATTAGAAATAAAATTTATGAAATAAATTATGCATTAAAAACAATTTGTAAAATAAAATATTAGAAAGAAATGGTTATTAAATATTAGAAAACAAAGCTGATTCAGGTAAAAGCAGTAAGGCCCATCTCGTCTAGACCGTTTTAATTGATAAAAGTTAATGTATCAGGAAAATGAATTGGAAAAGAAGATGAAATGGGAAAATAGGGAATTGTTGGTAACGTGAAAGCAATTTTATAAAACGTGAAAGCAAAATTATACGATTTCGAGCATGGGATGAATCGTTAAGGAATGAATCGGCACTTTTAAGCAGCACTAATAGGGCAACCGAAGCTTCACCCTCGAGGGCCATCCAAGAAGAACTTTAATAGTAATCGTCTGTTTGCGGAAATAGCTCTTGTAAAGCTGTAAAAGACGCTAACATAGCTACTTTAGGGTGACGTATAGGCTCATTACATCGGGAATTATATTAGGGGCAAATGTCCAAATAACTTTCCGGAATATAGAAGCTCCAGTACTTATGAAAGGCCTTCAAAATCTCTGTGATGATTTTTAAAAAAGAAACGAAAACATTTCTGCAAATTAATTCTAGAAGATTTAATATAAAACTGAATCCACTTATATCTGATATAAACTAATTAAAAATCTATAATGTGTTAGATAATTGGATAAATAAATTATAATTATATACTATACTTCTTTTCATTTTAAGACTCTCTCTCTCTCTCTTTTTTTTTTTTTTTTTTTTTTTTTCCCGCGTAAGCGCATCTAAAAACGAGGTCAATTATAGAATCGATGGTGTTCTAAAATTAAGGAGTTCTCCAATAATTAAATATTCATTTTCCCCAAATTACTATTTTTAAAAAGGAATACGATTGTCAATAAATTGAAGCCAATTATTAAATCAACATGTGTTAGATGTATTTTAGAGTTTTATTTCATTTTCTTAGAATCAAACTCTTTCTTCTGCTACTATTCCTTAAACTAAGCAGCGCGGCCGTTATGGTTCTGAGAAATTTATTTTGGAAGAAGTTTCTTGATTTTATCTCTTCTTTGGCATTAGCACAAACGGGCTTTGGGTAGGTGAAAATTGTCTGAATAATCGCTGAGTAAATCTTTTTCTTTCTGCTAAGATTCCACTAGCGGCGAATCGGTAAAGACGCTAAACACTGCTAGTTCGACTTGTATTCGAATCCAGGGTGAACGAGCTGTCTGCGTGGACGTTTTCGTGGTTTTCCTAATGCGTACCGTAGATACGAACTAGTTTCCATAAGAAAGTCCTCCACGAAGGCATCCCTCGTCTTAGGCAGATTGCCCTGCCTTACTTTGCCTTAATCAGGAAGTCAAACCAAAGCAGCCTTTCACTTGAAACTCGACAAGTGAATTGAATGCTTTGTATCAAATATTTCTTTTGCAATAATAAATAGCTTGTTACATTTTATAATAAAATTCTGAAGTAACAAAACTATACAGTATGTGGTTCTGTAAATCTGAAATTAAAAGTTTAATTTATATAATGTGCACGCTATATATTTCAAGAACTACCCCAAAAACATTTAACGTTCTGCCTTCAGAATATATTGCAACTAGTCGGAAGATTTACGACGTTTATCAATCTGAATAAAAAAACGCTCGAATATCATAATCACTCTTTCAAGTTTTCGGGAAAGCTTGATGCAAGAAAACCTGCTTATAACATTAAACACGCTTCCTTTCTAAATTTCATTGTCTTTGACTATCTATTTCGTCCACCCTTTGGGATAATATACGACTTCAGATTCACATCAAACAACCGTTTATCACCTTACCTGTCAGACAAGAATAGAGTTAAAAATGCCCATGGAAGATGTTAACGGATCTCCTAGATTAAAATCTTTGGCAATCTTAAAGGGTTGATAAACTGACACTAGATAGCAATCTAGGATTTTATGCTACAGAATCGCTGTCGTGAAATGACAAGAAACTTGGTAACTAGTCTTAACTTTGAAATTCCTCTATATATCACTCTCTATGACATTTACGTCTATATCACACAGGTTGTTAAATCTTGCTCTATATGAATATCTTGATAAAAGTGAAGAGGAAAAAAAAATATTGTTCATGTGCCATGTATATGCCCGAAAGTGATTTAATACACAGAAGGCGACAGTTTATCAGCAAAATGAGTCTGTTATGTTCACCTCTTTGTGGAATGGGCTGGAAATCAAAACTTTACACAATAAATATCATAAATATTTTACTCTTGCTCCAACGTACAAACTGGAAACACAACTCACTTATATATCTTTAGAACACAATTACAATAAAAATTATCGCGTGTTGCCACATCTCTGAAACACTATCGCGGAAAACTTCATTCATTTAAAAGTAGAAATAAATTATTTTTAGCTTTTTTACGAATAGCAGGAGCGCGCTCTTTCAGCCAGCAATGGATGGCGTAACAGAGTCTTTTTGCTTTCACGTAGAACTGTAATTTTGTCCCGGGTGACTTTTAAATGAACACCGCTGATTGTCTAGATTAGCAACTAGCAACTATTTTGCAACTAGTGCTGATGTATATGCTTTGCTTTTCACAAGTTAAAATTAATATTTAAACGTGATTAGCAATGTTTTACTATTTAACATTGACGTATGGGTGTTTGAAAGTAAAACTGCGCTAGAGGTAAAACTAGAAGTCTAAGAGAGAAGAAATCCTTAAAAATAAACTGCGATCTATGTAAGTAAATCAAATAATTGCATCACAAGAAGACAGGGGAAAATGACTTAGATACCAGCCCCCAATCAACAAAAATGTCAACAACAAAAAAAAAAGGGGGGGAGGGGAATTGGAGAACGTAATACAAACCCAATCGGTTATTCAAGTCTTGTAAAGCTCTATCGCTCATCGTTTTATTTCAAGCGTTAGATTATTGGGATTGAGGCAAAGCATACTAGGGTTATCTGTGTAAGGAAAGAGATGCTTTCCTGGAGGACTTTCTAAGGAAAACTGGCTCGTATACACGTTACACATGGGTAAAACCACGAAAACGCCCATGCAGCCAGCCCGTTCACCTGGAATAGAACCCAGGTCGGAACTACATGTGTTCAGCGACTTTACCGCTCGGCCGCTGGTGGATTAAATCTGAAGACGGAAAAAGTTTACGAGCAAGACGTTGAAAATAAAATACATCCCCGCCTGGACTATCACACGGATTTTCGGATTACCAGATCAATGGCTAATTATTGCATTACGAGAGAACAAGAGATAAATTCTTTTAACTCATATTAAATGCAAATAAACGATATGTTTATTTGTAGTGTTTTCTAAACTTTATATTCTATTTGCCCTCTGAACTAAGCTGCTGTTAAAAGCTGAAAGATGCTGAAAGTGAACAATTTTGAGAAAATACATAATAGAAAAGAAACAAATATTCATGCCTAAAGAGATGCATTTAAAGATGCTGATACCCTGTTTGTTATAGAAAAGCACGCAAGTGCTATACTGCGTAAGGAGACGTAGGTCTTCAGGGAAGATTTTATAAGGAAAACTGCTTCTTGTTAGCACTACACATAGGAAAAACTATATAAAGGCCCACGCAAGTACACTGTTTGTCGGAATTTGATAATGGGTAAATTACCAAAATTCAGAGGATTTATGCACTCAGCTAGTCATGAGAGATGCTGTCTTAAAAAAAGATTGTAAAAAAAACACAAACACCAAGTTAATATTTTGATAATTTAGTAAAGGTAAAATTTGGGAAAACAATTGGATTAAAAATGGTAAAACAAAAAACCTATATGTGCTAAATAAGTGCTATATGTTCAAGTTGTAATTGAATCGAATCGTCATATAACAGCGCGAGGCATTGCAAAAAGTTTAAAAGTATTGCACACAACAACTGAAAATTACGTAAGATGTCTTGGACTCGTTAAGATGCTCGATATTTGGGTTCCGCATGAGTTGAAAGAATTTCACTTAACACAACGGATCAATATTTTCGATACGCATTTTACACGTAATGTAATCGACCCTTTTGTCTAAACGAATTATCACTGGTGATGAAAAATGGATTGTCTACAATTACATTAATCGAAAAAGATCATAGTCCAATTATGATGAATCAGCATAAATCGTATGGAATGCTAAATTGCATCAGAAAAAGGCCATGCTGTCAATTTCGTGGGTTTATAAAGGTGTTGTATATTTTGAGCTGCTTCCAAGCAACCAAACGAGCAACTCAGTTTCTACTGCCAATAACTTATAAAACTGAAGGGAAGCACTCAAACAAAAAAGGCCAGGTTTTGGCAAACTGCAAAGAAGTGGTTTCCAACGACAGTACGAGGCCGCACACATATTTGGAAACACGTACGAAATTTTTGGAACTTGTTTGGGAAGTGTTGTCGCATTCCCATATAGCCCCGACCTTGCACCATCGGATTATCATTTATTTCGAAGTTTACACAACTTTTGAAATGGTAAAAATTTAACGATGACCTCAAATCGCAATTGGTTCAAGGTTTTTGCTATAAAGACCAGAAGTTCAATGAGCGAGGAATCATGAAGTTACCAGAAAGACGGCAAAAGGTCATCGAACAGAATGAAAATATTTGACTTGGCCATTTTTTTTTTGGGGGGGGGGAAGGGAAACTAAGCTTTATTTCACACTAAAAAAACGAAATTACTTTCCTGCTAACCCGATAGTTAATGACTGTGTAATTTCTTAAGGTTACGCTTTACTTCAGGTTACGTTGAAAACAGCTGAAGTTAAAATTTTGATCAATAATAACCCTTTAAATGTAAAAAACATAACAATACTGGTAATCATCTGAAAATATAAAAAATAATTATTTTCCTCGTTAAAAGAAACCAGTACCTTAAATCCCTTTCTATGATCAAAATGAGTCTGTAAATTGAAATGAATAGAGTAAGTAAATCTTAAAAATAAACAGAATTAATAAATATTTTATAAAAATAGAATTTGTTTAGAAAGTTGATATATGTTGCTAGTAACTGTTTTCATTCAAGTTTTATTGTATGAAGCTAACTCTTGTTAAGTAAAGTGAAAATTACAAGCTTATATTTGGATAAGAAAATCAATTAAATGTACACCTGTGTCCTAAATTCGACAAACTTATTTTGATACAACAATTATTTTGGGTTGATTTCCTCACCGGAAATTAATATAAAAAATCATGATGACTATTAACAGTAATGAAGCTTTTAATTAATGCATATACCCTTTCCTTACTTATAATTGGTGTGAATAACCGTGGATGTCAAGGACATCATTCGTTCTTTCTCAGTTATGTGCCTCGTGTTTCTTTTCTCCCAACAAGTTTCTCTCTTTCTCAAGCAACAAACCCCCTACTGGAGCAAAAGGCACCGGCAAGGCGAGATCGCCATCCAAGATAAATTTCTGCGGCTTTGGCTTACGTAATGCATCGCTTTAAGCTTCAAACAAATGATGCAATGAAAGTGAATAAGCGGGGAAATCATAGTCATTATTTACACGCACCCTAAATCAAGGTTACAATTATGAAAACTGCATTTAGTTTATATATACACAATGCAGAAATATATACTAAAAAATTTTAGTCCTGTATTCATTAATTTTTTAACTATGCTTGACAGTGAACTTTGCCTTTAATGTGCTTATAAAGAGATTTAAAAGCAAAGTGAATTAAGTCAAGTATGTGATTAAAGTAATTTTACCTTTATCACAATAATTATGTTTCTGATTAAAAATTTTAATAAAATTGTGAAGCTAGTGATTCCTGTGAAAGTTTACCATCTTTCACAGGAATTTCACTCTGCGCAGACGTACACTGGTTTCTTTAGAAATGAGATATAAGAACTCTGCCAAAAAGCGGAAGTTGTCGAAATACGAATTATCTCTTTTAGTAGTTTTGGCCATTAAAATAACGAACTCTGTTACCCGAGAGTGCATGGAACAATTATAAAACATCATCGTATATTAGAAAAAAGAACAGAAAAAAATGTGTGTGCGCGGACACACCTTTTTTTTTTTTTTTTTTTTTTTTTTTTTAAATCAATGTTCACATTTACGGAATGTTAAGTGCTACCACACTTTTCTTTATATTCTCATTATTGTACATATTTGGGATGTAGATTGACGAAAGTATCCAGATGATGAAGATATCCTGATATTCTCCGGGTATCTTCAGCTAAAACAATTATCTTTGATTTGGGGATAATTTCTTTGCATCTCTGACATAGTTATTCACAAAGCTTATACTAACAGTTAACACACTAAAATGCTAATTCAGTATTTGAAAATATCAAAATGTTTAATTTAATTATTCCTCGTTTTGAAACTATGGATATAAACGATTTTTAAGGCAATTTAAAATGGAATCCTAAGTTTTAAAACCTTTATTTTAGAAATCAGGTAAAATGTTATTTTTATATATTTAAATTGGAAATAATAAGATTCCAATAGTACAATCAATAAGATGTTGTAAGCCTTATTGTCGTGATCCGATTTTATGATTTGCATTCTGGGAACTGTTTTGACGTTCATTTTTAAAACTCTCTGAGATGAATGAGCGAGCTTTAAGGTATGAGTTATTGTTACTTTAGTTATTATTTCCTGCGTTAGCAGTGACATCATCATCTTCGTTAATATGATTCAGAGGTAAAAAGGGAAAAAAAAAATGTCGAAGAAAAGAGAAGAGTAACAAAAACAAAAGTCTGTGGCATAGGCGAACTTGTCTTGTCAATGCCTATGTTTACAAGTAATGTTTTCAAAAACCTAAGTTATAAGGTATTTCTCCCACTTCCCTAGCGTGCCTTCGTGGTGTAACGGTAGCACGCTGGACCGGTATTCCAGAGGTCCGTGGTTCGATTTCCGGCGAAGGCGGTTGCATATTTTTCATCTTTTCTGCTTCCAGTTAACCTAATGACTCTACAAAGTAATCAAAAAAATCATTGAGCAGTAAAAAAATTTTAGTCCTCACCGACGAGTTAACATCAATATTAACAAGAGATAACGAAATATTCGAGACATCATGGGGAATTAAAAACAACAGCTGAATTTTGAACAGGGCACAGTTAAGTTATTTGGTCATTTTAATTTAAAGCATTATTCGATTCGTTAAAGAATCGATGGATATAAAATGTGATAAAGAAAATATTAGGATTTTGGGAACCTTTAAATACGCAACTTCATATTAAATACACAAAAACTGAAACTGAAATTTAAGTATTTTATTACTTAACATATATGAACGAAGAAAGAGATTTTCTACAAAGCGTGAAATAAAACTTTAGGTGGTGGTAATTAATTAAAGAATCATAGAAGAAAATAGCTAAACTTCATATTCGGGATCCGTATCTTTACTTCTGGCATCAGCTACTAAGAGCTATAACCAGTAAATTAACATTATACCAGAGGCCAATAAGGTTTTTAAAACGAAAGTATACAGCACACGAGGGCGAGATGAATACATGAGTAAACACAATAATTAAAATTTTGCAATTAATAGCATATCATAGCGTAGAAGGTAGCAGGCTACATCAATGGCGACATCAGGTGAAATGAGAAAGTCTTAGCAAAGAATTTGTAACAACAATTCCTTAGAAATTCTTTGGTCTTAGCATCAGGGAGAGGCAGTAGCAGAGTATCACGTGACTAGCAACAGGCGTTGTGATTGGTCGAAGCGTAGATGAGCATAAATTGAAGTTTTTCAACGAATCGACGAAATTAAAGTCAATATTTGATCATAAACTGTTACACACAAGAAATAAAATTGTCCTTAGTCCTGTTAAGCATAGAAAATCTTCTTAATTCTGTTTGGAAGTGAAGTTGGCACCACGTGACTTATGCGAGCCAGTGAGATAAATTTAAGCACTTACACGGATATTGCGAACTACAGTTTTGAAGCATGATTGTAATAAATGAAAGTCCTAAGCTTTGAATAAAGTTGATTAAATAAATGTAAAATCTTGGTTAAATACGAGAATAAATAAAAGGTGCAGTACACATCTTTGTCAATGCAAGATATCTTTGTAAAAATCCTATCTTTGTAAAATTAAAATAACGCAAATATTGAATAGTTGAGTAAACGAATTAAAATAAGTAAAATAATGAAAATTATTTGTACAATATTTATATAACCATTATAAAGCATTATGGTGCATAGTGCGTGGTCGCTTCACTATGTGCTCTTCAGTTGTATCCCAGTTAGTTAAACTATGTATTGCTTCATAAAGGAGAATTTCTCGTGTTTTCAAAGAAATCATGCGCTGATATGAGAATTTGATCATGAATTCGGTTGATACCCAGATCTTTGTTGGATTTGTGAATTTCGCACAAACCATGGCGCGTTAACTATGGTTCCTAGAGTTCTGTGTAAAACGTTCATCTTTTGTCTATCGGTTTTTCTGGCTGTTCCCCATGTAACTACAGCATATAGTATAATAGGTCGAATAAGGGAGATGTAAATAGTATTCTTTGTTCGTATTTTGATTTTCTACCTTGTTTGATATAAAATGCGATGAGTCACGAGAGATAATGGCGCTGGTTCCAAAATAAAACTAACTAAGTTAGGCCACACAAATATTTAATTATTTACATAATGTACAAGGTTACCAGTTAAGTGCTCCATTAGCACAGACAAAGTGGAACGAACGAACGCACCATACGTCCGCTGCGTACCTTCTTCAACAACCAACTCAACTAAATTTGGCTCCTCTCACAAGAGGGCGCTGATCCTAGAGGGCGCTGTGTCATCAAGGGAAAGGTCTGAAAAAAATGGCAGCAAATTTGGTATGTTCAGCTTCAAAACAAGTTAAGACATGTAAAACCTAGAATTGAGCATTGGGAATCAACCAAAAATCGTAAGGAGGAAGTTCTTTTGACTCGCCTCAGAATTGGTCACACTAGAGTGACACATAACTAACTACCTTTTAAAAGCTGAAAATGAGCCTGTTTGTTCAAATTGTAAAGTTTGTCTATCTGTCCGTCATATTTTAATTGAGTGTACCTGTTTTAACAGTCTTCGTCAGAAATATTTTAATAGCTGCTTTGACTTACCTCTCGACCGTTTAATCGGAAGAGAGACCAATTGTAATTTATTTTATTATTTAAAAGAGACTGGCTTTTATTACTTAACGTAATCTGTTCAGCAGATTTTGTATTATATTTTAATGTGTGCTTTTACGAGGTTTTTTTATATGACTTCATCCTCTGGATTTGTTACATGTAGCTTTTTAATATTTTTATTAATAAGTATTTCATTCCATTAAATTAGGTCATCCCACCATTTGTTTGGAAAACTCACTCACTCACTCACTCTCTCAGCTCTATATCTATCTCAAGCCTGACTGAGGCGAGCCTTACGTTCCGTTGACGATTCTTCATCTCTTGCTGAACGTACTCTCCTGGCATTCCTGTACTATGACCTATGTTCGAACGACGACGTCTTCCAGACATGACTTTATAATTTCTGTAAAAAATTTACTCAGTTCTATATGTATGATTACCTATGCACAAATTGCCATATTATTAGTATGTGCCGCAGTAAAAAATATCTAAATACTTACCATTTAGAAAACAAAAGATAATCAACAATCATAAAAAACAAAAGATGCCTATTCTATTCAGTTCTTTTTTTAACTGAAATACCTCAACTTAAACTACGATTTTAATTAAATTAAAAATACTTAAAAAATAATTTGCTATTCGTGCGACTAAAAACAAAAGATAATCAACAATCATCAACAACAAAAGATACGTATTCTATTAAGTTCTTTTTCTGAACTTACATACCTCACCTTAAAATACGATTTTTGAAAATAATTTCCCTAAATTTTATTTAAATTTAAACTCTAAATTTTAACCAAGATCTTAATAGAAAATTCCAATCCATAAATTATGGTTTTATTTAATCTAATCTTATCTAACCTTATGTACTTATAATTACTATAAGTGCGATTTAAAAATTAACCTTAGAATAGAATATCATTTATATTTTAAAACTACATCATACAACTACTATCATACAATTATTTATCGTAACTTACTTATAATTACTGATACTTTGCCGCGCTGAAAAGCACGTTTTTATTAAGTATATTGTTATTTTCCTCGCTAGAGAGCTCCGATAATAAACGCGCCCGATCGCTGCTAAATTCAAAGTGCTATAGGGAGAACCGCGGCCTTCGACGCGATATTTATAGGCACGCTACCGCCGTCCCGGCCGGCCGGTCGTTACCGCCGCAAACGGTACGTCCCGCAATTTTTTAATCTGTAGACCTTTTCAATGTGTACAATACTTAGTACATTATTTTGATAAATCTCGTAGGGTTCAGCCTGCGTTTGCAATGCAAGCGGAAAAAATGTAATTATTTACGACATCATATTCTCAAAAATAACAGTATTTCTCCACTATATAATGGATATTATTTTACATATAAACCTTCCTCTTCAATCACTCTATCTATTAAAAAAAACCGCATCAAAATCCGTTGCGTAGTTTTAAAGATTTAAGCATACATAGGGATATAGGGACAGAGAAAGCGACTTTGTTTTATACTATGTAGTGATTTTGTAAAACTTACAATACTTTAGATATTTTATTAACAAACTCTACGATCTGAAAGCGAGCAGTGGCAACACTTTTCGAAATAAAGCGTTTTTATCTCCAGCCCGTGCCACTCGGAAAAATGAATGCGAAAATTAGCATTTTCAGAGTTTTAAATTAGTATCTTGGATGATTAAATGCGTACGAAGATGAGAATGGTTGAAATGGCTTCCCACGAATTTTTGGAATGCCGGGGGCATATTCCTCTCTAGAAACTCAATTTTCCGCCTATCCGGAGGAGATGGTGTTACACAAATAGACAGACAGGCGTGCATAGGTTTCTAACAGTATAGATATGTATCCTGAAACAGAAAAGCAATTTTTTTTAGATTTCTAAAAATAACTTTTTATAATAAGCTATTTGATTTTAAAAAGTATGAGTTTCTTTTTTAACACCTTTCGTTGTTGAAATCAGCCTTTCCCCAAAATGCAACAATTCCTGCAATATCTTTATGTCATCAACATGGTAAGATGAATCCACATCATCAGATACGGCTTCTTGCTCTTTAACTCTGAAAAATGATCTCTGTGGTTTATAACTAAGATGAGTTTGCCTGAATAAAGCTTCATCATGACGCAAACAATTCTGAAGCACTTTAAACCTGCAATTCCACTTTTCATTCAATCATCTTCTTACCTTTTATTGATTTCTTGTACTAGATCCTCAAGACCTTCAAAATCTCCAAGAATTTACAACTGTAGCATTTGTTTCGCTTGCATGCGAATCTAATCATTGTGGATCATTTCTTTGGTAATATAATTCTGCATTATTATCAGATATTTTTAGCCCAAAGGAGCGTTAGCTCAGAAGGGCTATCAATTTCGTTTTGGGATTTTGCGTCTATTCATTTCTGCGTTGATTCCCTTTTCAAAGTGTTGCCACCAAATATTATGGCCCTAAGGGCTATTAATTTCATTTTGGGATTTTGCCTCTATTCATTTCTGCGTTGATTCCCTTTTCAAAGTTTTGCCACCAAATATTATCGCCCTGTGTTATATTTAATGAAATTAAATAATGAAGAATCTGCGTAAATGTATGTACGAGGCGTATTCGGAAACTAAGTACCGTTTTGGGGGGGAAAAATAGTAAAACAATTTTTTCGAATCCAATTTTATTTTTACATGAAAATACATGTCTTAAACTATTTTTCAACATAGTTTCCGCAAATGATCAAACACTTGTCATAGCGGGCGACCAGTTTTTGTATACCATCGTCAAAGAAACTTCCCGCCAGTTTCGATAACCACGACCACAGCATTTTTCGTGTCATCGTCAGATCCAAAGCGCTTGCCACCAAGCTCGCGCTTCATGTGCAGGAACAAGTGATAGTCGGACGGCGCCAAGTCCGGGCTGTACGGCGGGTGATTGAACTGCTCCCAATGAAACTGTCGAATTAACGATTGAGTGACACCAGCAGTATAGGGCCGAACGTTGTCATGGAGCAACACAACTCCTTTACTGAGCATTCCTCTTCGTTTGTTTTGAATGGCACGCCTTAGTTTTGTTAAAGTCTCACAATATCGTGCCGCATTAATGGTTTCACCTCTGGGAAGAAATTCAGTGAGCAAAACGCCTTTCCTATCTCAGAAGACAGTGCACATGATTTTTTGTGATGACATTGTCACTTTGAACTTTTGTTTTTTCGGAGAATGAGTGTGTCTCTACTCCATCGATTGCTGTTTCGATTCTGGTGTGAAATGACACACCCAAGTTTCATCACCTGTCACAATTTGGTTTAAAAAGTTTTCTCCCTCATCACTGTACCGCGTGAGAAATGTCAGGGCACTACCAAATCGCTTTGTTTTGTGAACATCAGTGAGCATTTTTGGAACCCATCGGGAACACAGTTTGCGATAATTCAAGCGGTCAGACACAATTTCGAACAAAACAGTACGTGGAATTTGTGGAAATGCCTCTGAAAGAGTTGTCATTGTGAAGCGTCTGTTCTCATGAATTGCTTCATCAACTTTCCTTACCAAATCTTCGGTGACAACAGAAGGCCGACCACTCCGAGCCTCGACGTGGACATTTGTTCGACCTGCATTAAACATTCTTACCCACTTTCTCACCATTCCATCACTTAACGCGTATCCATCGTAAACTTCTGTCACTTGACGATAAATTTCGGCCGGTTTAACATTCCTCGCGTTCAAAAATTTAAATTACGGCACGAATCTCACAGTCAGTGGAAGAACTAATTGTCTTAAACATTTTGAATGTGCACAGCAAACTGAAAACACAACATAGAGCAACCAAAATGGCGACCATTGAAAGTCAGTAAACAAGAAAGACTAATGCGCATGCGCGGGGCGCCTACCACAGCGCTGCGACAGCGCTAGAATGAAACGGTACTTAGTTTCCGAATACGCTACGTATGTTTCTCCCTATTTGATAAAACAACAGTACCTAGAGCCATCAAATTTTGAATAACGTAATCTTCCATCGGATATGGGCATCTGGAAGCCCTAATATTTGGAATTTGTTTTATTACTGATTTCAGATTTTGTAACACTTTAACGAATTTTGGTATAACAAACTCTACGATTTCAAAGCGAACAATGGGAACACTGTACGGGGAAAAAAAATTATCTCCAGCGCGCGAGACAGGAGACTGTATCGGAAATTCTAAAGATATGCTTATTTTAAAATTATTTTGCGATATTGCTCTTGAATTGAATTTTATGGTTTAAGTGCGAAGAACATGATATTTAATAAATAAAGGTGACAGAAAACGTTAAAAACTGCGTTTGGGCGTAATGTAAAATCTGAAAGCTATCAAATTTAATTTTATATATATATATATTTCACTAGCAGCTATGCTAGCAGCCTTCGTCTGGCTTTCAAATGGACCAGGAAAATGCCTGAGGGAGAACACCAAACATTAAATTTAAAAACTGTGCAGAATTTTACTCTGCAGAACGTGGCGTGGTATGGGGGGCGCAAGTGGAAAACGTAAGAGGCAAAATGGTTTTAGAATATGCAATGACAGATTAAGCATCATAAACACGTCAGACTCACCGCCCACCTTTCGCACTATAAGGGCGGAAGGTTGGCCGGATTTAACCATGGTTTCTTCCCAATTAGCAAATCAAATGTCGGAATGGCATGTTATGGACATTCCCTCTCTGAGCGACCACAGAATAATCAGCTATCTAATGGGCGCTCAGTTAACTTATACTCTGAAACAGAGGTTCAAGACAGCTTATGGAGGACATCAGAAGTTCCTTAATTTGCTTCGTCCTTATGTAGGTCAATTGATTTTCAACTTCCAAGCAAGCAACACCATAGACGGACTGGATGATGCCTACAGGCATTTAATTGGAACTCTAACAAGTGCAGCAAAACAAACGTATAAGAAAAAAACACCCAGCCAGAAGAGAGAACTTTCCTGGTGGAATGACAAACTAACGGCAAACAGAAGCAGAGTTCGGGCGCTCAGAAGACTGGCACAGTCAGAAACAGATTCCATACAAAGGGACCAAAAAATGCAGACGTACAAGAAGGCACTTGCGCAATACAAACTACAGATAATAAAGGCCAAATCCGACTCCTGGCATGCGACATGCGACGGAGAACGTGGGCACCACCCCTTTACCATATGGTTAATTGGTGTAGCGCCACGTCCACCAGTGTCAATATAAATATCAAGGACTCGGACGCCTAGGTGCATTAGATTTCACTTATTGCGCCTGACTGGCGTAAGATGAAATGTTCTACTGTACAAGGTTATATGCATGCAGGGGTAGGATATGGAAACAGTAAGATGATATTGCATAAAACAATTATATGTGGAGATATGCTGAAATATAACATACCAACACAGATATCATAGATACATTAAACATATGTTACATAAAAATCAATAACTAACATACTATTATACCTACATTAATCAAACATTACCTAAATATCAAGGACTGAGGCACTAATTGCATTAAAATTTCACTTACTACTCCACACAGGGGCGCGTTAAAATATTCTATGGTACATAGTTATTTACATGCAGGGGTAAAACATGGAAAAAGTTACTTAACAATTATTAACACCCAATATCCTAAATACATTAAACTTTTGTTACGTAAACATTAATGACTTGGATACTATGTTTACATTGGAAAGACATTGCATGGATATCACAGACGTTGTGCTTTAAGCTTCACTTATTGCGCTACACAGCCACATATTAAAGTATTCTATGGTACAAGGTTATATATGTGCAGGGGTAAGTAAGGCATAGAAAACAGTTAGATAATAATGCATAAAACAATCATATGTGGAGACATGCTGAATTATAAGATACAAACACTGATATCATAGATACATTACACATACATTACATGGAAACATCTAGATACATTACACACACGTTACATGAAATTTAATGTCTAAAATACTATATCTACATTAAAAAGGCGTAGCCTAAATATCAAAAAATGAAGGCACTGGTTGCATTAAATCTTCACTTAACTGCACCATACAGGGGCACGTTAAAATAATCTATGTACATAGTTATTTACATGCAGGGATGAAACTTGTGGAGAGTTACATAACGATTATGGAAACAATATTATATAAACACTAAACATATGTTGCATAAAAATAATGACTGAGATACTATGTTTACATTAACCTGACATATATCAAAGACTCAGATGCTATTGCGCTACTCTGAAGCATGTTAAAATATTCCATGGTACATAGCCATGTACATGCAGGGGTAAAACATGAAAAACAATTACATATTAATGCATAATACAGTCATATGTAGAGACATGCTTAAATATAAAATACAAACACAGATATCATATATACATTACACATACATTACATGAAAATCAATGACTGAGTTTGTCTACATTAAACAAACATTATATATATATATATCAAGGACTGAAACTCTGGTTGCGTTAAAACTTCACTTACTGCGCCTCACAGGTGCGTGTTAGAATATGCTATGGAACATAGTTATATACATACAGGGGTAAAGCATGGAAGACAGTTACACAAAATTGCATAGGATAACCATATGTGGGAGCATGCTACAATACAGAATACAGTCCCTGATATCATGGGTACAGTAAGCATATGTTACATAAAATCGGTACAATAAACCATTGGACAGTTATATGAAGAAACCATGCTAAAATATAAAAAACATACACAAGTATCATAAATATAAAAAACATACACAAGTATCATAAATATAAAAAACATATACTGAGTACAATCAATAGTTAAGACACTATATTTACATTAAACACACGTTACATATAAATCAATGACTTGAACACTGGTTACATTATAGCTTCGCTTACTATGTTGGAGTTACATCAATACATTTGAACTGTAGTATAGCACATTTTGTCTTAGACACACATACGCACAGTTTGCAATTTGCAGATTACATTTGGAACAAACTTACAGATACTATTGCGTTTTAATATTACATGTGCCTATGTGGTTTGCATATTGGGTGTAAAATCAGACGCAGAGTTTAGGCGTCCATTCATTACAAATTTCACTGTAACTGTTGTAACGTTATGCAGTTCATATTGCATTGAGTATATGCAAGTGTGCTTAGGCTGCGCGGACTGCTATATTTGGCATAAGTCTGTGTTTAGGTCTGCCAGCTTATCCATCATACGTCCAATTTTTTGGATTAAGTGGCGCTGCTTAATAAGGAATTTACAAAATGACTGTCTGTTAGTCGTTGGTATAGGAACATGTTGCCCCTCTGTGAGTGGACAAGAGGTTAGGTAGTGCTCCGGGGAGCCTGTGTGTCCACACGTACATTGATCTGAGGAACAGATGCCAAATCGGTAGAAGTATACAGGAAAAGGTCCATGTCCCGAAATGTACCTAACCAGCTGTGAATTGGCAATGTTCCGTTCTCTGTCCACACAGCTGATGTGGTAGTGGACACGTCTTCCAGTGGTACTGTCATCCCATTCTTGTTGCCACTTGCCAATGGCTTTAAGTCGTAGTGACTTCTTTAGAAATGTGACCGGCCATGGGATATTGAACTGCAAATCTGTCGGGCCTAACGCCGCTTCTTTGGCAAGTTGATCCGCCATCTCGTTTCCGAGATGACCCGCATGTGCTTTGATCCATTCAAGCTTGGTGTGCAGGTTGCATTGGCGCAGATTTGCTTGAATGCCCTGTATTATTTTACTGACATGGTTGGGGTTCATGATGGCATGCAACGACGACAAACTGTCGGTTTTGATGGTGGCATTATGAATGTTAGAGGAGAGCAAATAGTTAACTGCTTGGGCAATTGCTATCGCTTCTCCTTGAAAAACACTGTTATGCTGCCGCAGTTGTGCCTTCCATCTTGCTTGAATTGTATCATGTCGCATGACTATGTATGAGCATCCCGCTTTTTCATCGATTTTGGAGCCGTCGGTGAAGATGTTAAATAGTGTTGGGGAATTAGTCGTAGACGGGTTGATGGTGACTTTGACACCAGTGCCTTTGCTCGCTGGGTGGACATGCAGTGGTCGATCAATGACTTCATCTTCTTCCGGATGGAAGTATTCCTCGTCAAACACAGTTGGCTTTTTGAGTTGCAGTATAATCTGTCTGGCCGCCTCTTCTTCAACTCGTATGTGTA
Organism: Stegodyphus dumicola; assembly: GCF_044657685.1. Classification (NCBI taxonomy): domain Eukaryota; kingdom Metazoa; phylum Arthropoda; class Arachnida; order Araneae; family Eresidae; genus Stegodyphus; species Stegodyphus dumicola. The sequence continues at coordinate 23,077,261 of NC_140775.1, forward strand.
GTGGGAGTAGACCAGCTAATACATTAAGAGCATCCGATGAGGTTGTACGGTAGGCCCTTGTAATGCCCAATGCGAAGGGCCGTTGTATGGTATAAAGATGTTTAATCTTCCTGCCCTGCATTGGGTGGCACCAAACTGCTGCTGCGTATGTAGCTATCTTTTCCACTACTGTCGTATATAACACTTTTTGTATGTGTGGATTGAGTCCCCACTTATAACCATAAAACTGGCGCATTTGCTTAACTATAGCACTGGTTCTTAGCTTGAAATCTTGAATGTGGGGGATCCACGTCATTTTATTATCAAAAGTGACACCCAAATATTTCAAGGTATTCACAATTTTAATTCTCTGCCCATTTAGTTTGATCGTAGGGCGTCTTACAAGTGATCCGCCTTTCTTAGGGATCAAGAGGATTTTAGATTTATGATCTGCTATTTGCAGTTTAAGATTGGTGCACCTGACATAAAAGATGTGACACTTCGTTACAGTCTGTCTGGAGAACGTCCCTAGTCCGTCCCTTGACGACCATTGCAGCGTCATCAGCATAGGCGAAGATTTGGGTGTGCGAGGGCCATGCGGCAGAGAGCACTTCATTAAACGTTATGTTCCATAAGTGTGGCCCCGCGCACGACCCTTGTGGACATACTCTTGTTTGTACCATATCCAAGATTCCAGCATTGTGGCCCCTCGGGGGGCTCACTTTTGTGAGTACGGGTGTGGCAATCCCGAGGTACCCTAGCCCTTCAGGGGATCATCTTCTTGATGAGACGGGTGTCACGATCCTGGAGCCCCAGTGATCTATCCTCTTTTCCGACTCCTCTCCTCTTGGCTAAAACTTTTTCCCTTCCCTTCTCCCTTGTGGTTTCTCTCTACGGAGTTTGGGGCTCGTCACGAGAAGCTGGAACAGACCTTGTTTCTAGTTTTCGAGTGGCGAGAAAACTGCCCACGTGTTTGCCGTGCGTGGAGACCCGTGTCGCTGGAAAGGAGGGTCCTGGTAGTTGAGGGGCGAGGTACTGTCCCCAACACACTGCTTTGGCCTCTGCTTCAGCTAAACGGGAGGCACCTTAGTCGTCCTCACGGGTGTCAATCGGCTGGTCACTAGTCCTTGTGTCAGTGGCTTGGGGTCAAGCTCTCGGGAGTACCTGCTTTCGGGAAAGCCGACTGTGGGGCTTCAGTTTGCGTATAGGTCCGGCTAGCCCTAACACAGGAATCTGTGTTCCCTTGTAGGGCTCCGTGGTGGGCGGGGCCGTCGGACCCGAATCTTTTCTTTCCTCATGATGGCTAGCTAACCCTCAAATTTTTCTTATAAAGGATTTTGAAGTCACTCCAGTCACTCAACCGAATTCTGAAAAGCTTACTGCTAAACCAGTCACTCAACCTAGTCCTGAAAAGTCTACTGCTAAACCAGTCACTGAATCTACTTCTGAAAAGTCTACTGCAAAAAAATTACGCACAGATACAAATGAAAAAAATCATAACAATAGTCCCCGTTTCCTAGTCATTTCTAGTCCTTCTGTCGAGCTGCAGAAGATGTCTCCTTTCATAATAAATAAATATATTCATCCTTGTATTGGTGAGCCGAGAAATATAAAGCGTCTCCGCTCCGGAGACTTGCTTATTGATACAATCTCAGCCACCCAGTCTGCTTCTTTACTTCAAATAAATAAACTTGGGCAAGCGAATGTCACTGTAACAGCACATAAGAGACTGAATTATTGTCGTGGCGTAATATCGGAATTCGACCTTCTGTATGTTCCTGAAGAAGAGATCGCTTCCGAGCTATCCGACCAAAATGTCTGCGGTGCTAGGCGGATCAAGATGCGTAAGGAAGGTAAGTTGATCGATACGAAACACGTGATCCTTACCTTCAACACGCCTGATCTGCCTAAGAATATTAAGGCCGGATATTTAAATTGTCCTGTAAGACCTTATATTCCCAACCCTATGCGATGCTTCCAATGCCAGCCTTTCGGCCATTCTAAGACGTCTTGTCGTGGCAGCCTCACATGCGCCCGATGCTCACAGATTGGCCACGATTCTGAAAATTGTACCGCTGCGCCTCTTTGTATAAATTGCAAGGGTGAGCACCCAGCATTTTCACGCCTCTGCCCAAAATGGAAATTGGAAAACTAAGTGCAGACTGCAAAGGTTACGAGGAACATCTCATATGCCGAAGGCAGAAGTTTAGTCCAAAGCACACAGTTACGACCAAATACATCTTACGCAAATGCTCTTAAAAGATCTCGCACAATTGCCACCCAAACAACAGTTAGTATGCAGACTCCACCAAACAAAACTCAACAGACTACAAACAACAGGAAGAAAGAAAACCCAACCCATACAGTACAAAATAAAGAAATAGTAATTCAAAGCAGACCCAAAACTACCACACAAATAGAAACCAATAAAAATAGAAGTTCCAGCAATAGCTCTCTTGATGGAATGGTTTCTGAATCTGCGGATTCAGACGGTATGGAAGTAGAAGAGGGTCTGGAAGTTCCCAAGCATCTACTCCCACGAAAAACCAAACAAGAGCACAGAAAGAACAAAAATCATTCATAATGGCCACCCTCGTATCATGGAACTGTCGCGGTTTCCACCGAAACTTGCTTGACATCAAAGCTATAATCAATGTTCATCAACCTGTATGCTTCGCAATACAGGAAACAAATCTAAAACCGGAACTACAAGCAAAACTTCGGAGGTTTTCTTTCGTCAGGAAGGATAACCTTGCAGGTGAGCGTGCCAGTGGAGGTGTAGGTCTCCTCTCCTCACTGGATTATCCCTCAAATGTTCTTTCTTTGACGACATCCGTCCAAGTTGTCGTTACTCAAATAAATTTTGATATTGTTGTTTCATTTGTTTCTTTGTATTTGCCTCCAAATGAGCATATTGATCAGGAAGATTTAAATGACCTTATACAGCAGCTGCCTGAGCCTTTCATCATAATAGGTGATTTTAATGGCCATATTCCGCTCTGGGGTAGTAAAGATACAAATTGCCGAGGAAGACAAATTGAGCAGATGATCGAAGATCATAGCCTTTGTCTCCTGAATAATGGGCAGAATACTTACTTCCATGAGCCTTCAAGGACATTCCACGCTCTCGATCTTGCCATCTGTTCACCATCTCTGTTGCCATTTTGCACCTTTAGCGTCGGAAATGATCTGTACAACAGCGATCATTATCCCATTTTTGTGACTCTTGCACGAAGAGGGGCAAACCCCGTGTCGAGAGTCCCTCGGTTTATCCTGGACAGGGCAGACTGGGAACTCTTCTCTTCCGTTGCAGAGCTGACAGAGGAAATGGTAGAAGATGTGCATATCGTTGACGCTGTTGAAGCTATTACAAATACTATTATTCAGGCAGCTATGCTTTCGATTCCTTGAACATCAGGAAAAATACTAAAATATTCGAAACCGTGGTGGAATCGCGACTGTCATGAAGCACAGAAGAAACAGAAAAAAGCATGGGGTACTCTGCGAAACCTCATAGCCTTTAAAAGAGCCAAAGCAAATGCACGAAAAGTAAGAAGGCAGAGCCAGGGGGATTGCTGGATTTCATATGTGTCATCAATAACATCTTCTACGCCTAGTAAGCGGGTTTGGGAAAGAGTTCGAAAAGCATGCGGTAGATATAAAGACCACTCACTTTCCTTTTTGGAAAAAGATGGCCGAGTGTTTAACTCCATAGAAGAAATTGCAAATACTATAGGTGAGACATTTGCTGCCGTTTCTTCCAGCAGAAACTATTCACCTGCATTTCTCTCTATCAAGCAGCACTCTGAAATAAATCCCATTGCATTCAACTCTACCAAATCTGAGCCTTACAATAGAGCATTTACTATGCTGGAATTAAAGAGAGCTTTATTGCTGACACATAGGTCTTCTCCGGGCCTTGATGGCGTGAATTACGAAATGCTAAAACATCTGTCCTATAAGTCACTGAATGCCCTTCTCACTCTTTATAATAGAGTGTGGAAGGAGCATATTTTCCCCAGTGCATGGAGGAGAGCTATTGTAATTCCTATTGCTAAGCCAGGGAAAGACCCAAGAAATCCCTCGAACTATCGGCCAATTGCCCTTACCAGTTGCGTATGCAAACTGTTTGAAAAGATGGTAAACAGCTGCCTAGTCTACTTCTTGGAAAAGAATAATATTACATCGCCTTATCAAAGCGGTTTTCGAAAGGGAAGAACAACCGTAGATAACATGCTCCTCTTAGAGACATCCATTCGAAAAGCTTTTGTAAGAAGAAATCACATTGTCTCAATTTTCTTCGACATTGAAAAAGCTTATGATAAGGCATGGAGATACGGTATACTTCGCGATCTTCACGAGAGTGGCTTGCGCGGCAACCTACCAATTTTCATTCAGAATTTCCTGAACGCTAGAACTTTTCAAGTAAAGATTGGCTCTGTTTTTTCAGATGTTTCTCAACAGGAAGAGGGTGTGCCTCAAGGCTGTGTGCTCAGTGTAACCCTGTTTACTTTAAAAATAAATTCTGTGCTAAAAGAACTTCCTCCCACCATCTTGGGATCACTATATGTAGATGATTTACAGATTAGCTGTCGAGGAGCAGACATGAGATACATAGAGAGGCAATTGCAGATGGCTCTGAATAAGATCCAAGAATGGTCAGACAAACAGGGATTTACTTTTTCGAAACAGAAAACTGTGTGCGTACACTTTTTTAGGAAGCGAGGTCTCCATACTGAACCTGAGTTATATCTAAATGGTACAATTATTCCAGTTGCGCCCGAAGTAAAAATTTTTAGGAGTAACGTTCGACCGAAAATTGACCTTCCTTTCTCTTGTTTTAAACCTGAGAAAGAAGTGTCTAAAAACACTAAATATTTTAAAAGTGTTGGCGAACAACTCCTGGGGTGCAGAGCGTTGCTCTATGCTTCGCATTTACAGAGCGCTTATCCGCTCTAGACTGGACTATGGCTCAGTTGTTTATGGATCCGCTCGGTCATCTGTTTTGTTAAAACTGGATCCTGTTCAGCATCAAGGTCTGCGGATTTGTTCAGGAGCTTTCAGGACTTTTCCTGTACAGAAGCCTATATGTTGACTCTAACGAACCATCACTTTATCTGAGGCGTGAGCAATTATCCCTTTTGCAATATTTTAATATTCTCTCCCAACCTGAACATCCCAATAAGCTGTGCTTACTCGATAATGAGTGTAGCACATTATATGAAACACGTCCATCCTGTGTTCCTACTTTTCCTTTAAGAGTTCGCCCTGTCATTGAGGAACTTTCCCTCTCTGATATGCGTCCCCAAGCAGTACAGAATTTCGAAATTCCACCTTGGGAAAATCCACGGATTCAGCTTCTTGATGTTTTCAAACATCACGTGAAGGCGAGCACTAACGAGATCGTTTACAGACAACTCTTTACTGAGCACAGGCAGAAATATAGCAGTTATCATCCGATATACACAGACGGATCAAAGTCAAATAATCATGTCGGGATGGCTTTTGTATTTGAAGATTACATTGAGGGCAGATGCCTACACCATGCTTGCTCAGTCCTAACATCTGAACTAACTGCAATATATTATGCTCTTTTGTACATCTCGAAGCTCTGCCACAAGAAGTTCATAGTTTATACAGACTCGTATAGTGCTCTTAAATTTTTGGAAGCTTTTCCCAACACTCAGAATCCTGTGGTAGTAGATGTCCTGAAAATTCATATAAATTTAACGATTCGCGGATATGAAGTCCTGTACTGCTGGGTTCCTGGACATGCTGGAATAAAGGGAAATGAGCTTGCAGATATGGCAGCCAAATCTGCTGATGAACTGACTAGTCGCCTTATCCCTTTTAGAGATATCTGCTGTGTCATCAAGGGAAAAGTCCGGAAAAAATGGCAGCAAATTTGGGATGTTCAGCTTCAAAACAAGTTAAGACATGTAAAACCTAGAATTGAGCATTGGGAATCAACCAAAAATCGTAAGGAGGAAGTTCTTTTGACTCGCCTCAGAATTGGTCACACTAGAGTCACACATAACTATCTTCTCAAAGCTGAAAATGAGCCTGTTTGTTTTAATTGTAATGTTTGTTTATCTGTTCGTCATATTTTAATTGAGTGTCCATGTTTTAATAGTCTTCGCCAGAAATATTTTAATAGCTGTGACTTACCTCTCGACCGTTTAATCGGAAGAGAGGTCAATTGTAATTTATTTTATTATTTGAAAGAAACTGGCTTTTATCACCTAATGTAATTTGTTTTAAAGATTGTATCTTGAATTTTAAATGTGTGGTTTTAACTTGTATTTATATCACTTCATCCTCTGGATTTGATACAATTGTCTACTTGTTTTTATTTAGTGTATTTTAATTTCATCAATTGTACTCACCGCATCACGTGTTTGGCGCACTATAATCATCTTTGGTTTTGCGCCATAATCTCTCACTCACTCACTCACTCACCCCAGCATTGTGGACGGCTAAGAGTCGCCTGTCCTTTAGGTAGTTGCATAGTATAGAGTATATGTTGCTTGGGCAATTAGACTTTCTGAGTGCACTTTTTATAGCTGGCCACCATAAAGTGTCGAAAGCACTCTTAAGATCGATACTGACCAAGGCTGTATGGTGGCCGCTATTTCGATTTTCTAAAATTGCATCTCGGATATTAGTGAGAGCATGGATAGTAGAGGTATTGTTAAGCCGTATTGTTTGGGGCTCAGAAAATTGGTCCTATGCGACTCCTGGCAGGAACACTGTAGTAGAATACCGGAAATGTTTGGGAAAATACGAAAAATCGCCGCAGGTAAGGTCTTTAGACCGACTCAATTGACTGCGAATGTGGCCCCTGACGCACCAAATACAAGAAATATTCTTTCGGTAATACTGAAAACGGTTTTTCCTTCAGATCATCCCGCCAATGACTCAGAAACGCATACATTAATAAGGACGCAATTTCAGGAAAAATTCTGGTCTTCCAAAAATGGAGACTATCTCCCGCCAACAATAGAGGAGGTAGACTTAATCATAAATGGTTTGGCAAGGAAAAAGGCACCGGGGCCGGATGGCCTGGACAATATAATACTCAAGGCATTGCATAATGAGTTTCCAGAGCTGATCCACTCAGTCTGCAAAGCATGCTGGAAAGTAGGACACTTTCCGAAAGATATGAAGCTGGCAGAGATCGCTCTGTTTCACAAAAAGGGGAAAGATCCCTCGGATCCGACCTCCTACCGCCCGGTAAGTCTCCTTCCCACAATTAGCAAAGTTCTAGAAAAAATCATTCTAATAAGGCTAAATTATTTCCTGAATAAAAGTTCAGTAATTAATAAAAAACAGTATGGCTTCCGTGAAGGAATATCTACGGAACAGGCAGTAGCAGATCTCCTGAAAGTGCTGAAAAAGAACAGAGAGGAAGACAATCACTCAATAGTAATATCTATTGACATAAAGGGAGCCTTCGATAATGTCTGATGGGACAAATATCTGGTGGGTTGTCTGATGTAACAAAAGAATTAGATTCAATCAACTGCCCAATTCAGATCTTAAAGTTGATAAGGAGCTACCTTGAAGACAGACAAGTTCAAGTAACTACAAACGATGGAATAATACAGCATAAACTGGAGAAAGGCTGTCCACAGGGTTCCTGTCTAGGGCCAACCCTGTGGAACCTAGTAGCTAATTCAGCGTTCCAAATTTTTGAGATGGAGAGCGAAATACATCTGCAAGCTTTTGCGGATGATTTCCTTCTAGTAACTTCGGGAAGAAAGAATATCGAGAAAATTACACAAAATGCACTAAATAGGTTCTTAGAGTGGGCAGAAACACATAAACTTACGATCTCAGCAGAAAAAACTACCATGCTATTTATAGGGCGTAAAAGAGTAATGAAAAGAAATCCTACCATTAGACTCAACGGTAGCTCAATAAAATGCTCTCCAAACATAAAATACCTAGGATTTATCCTCAACAATAATCTCTCTTGGATTCCCCACTTAAAAGAACTCAGGAAAAGATGTATCGCACTCACAAACACAATGCTACGCATAACAGGACTGCAGTGGGGAGCACCACCATGGGTGCTTAAGAGGTGGTACCAAGCAATAACAGAAAGAATTCTCTACGGCGTAGCGATCTGGGGAAATACATTCAACGTAAGCATGCGTAGATTACTTCTGTCCATGCAAAGGCTGCAACTCTTGCTCATCTGCAAGGGCTACAGAACTACTTCAACGACAGCTCTGCAGGTTCTAGCAGGAATTCCTCCGCTAGACCTGCAAGCGGAAAGGGAGTCGTTAATTGCAAGAGTGTTAAGGCTAGGTGAGGATGGAGTTCTATGGGAACAACACCACTTTGCTGAAGACTTGAAAAACACAAGCCAGTGACGCAAGGACATCCGGCTGAAACACATCTAAAAAAGTGTATTCTAGGCCACTATGTGACTCCAAAAGATAACCACACAGCTATATTTACAGATGGCTCAAAAACCGAGACGGGTACTGGCAGTGCCTTCTGCGTTCTAAAAGGTAATACAGCTGTGTATAAATGGAAAAGAAGACTTGGCAGTAGGAACTCAGTATTCCAAGCTGAGCTGGCAGCACTTAAAGCAGCAATTAATTATGTGAAGAGGAACAGACTTATCCACATTACTATTTACAGTGATTCTGCCTCTAGCCTTGACGCAATCAAAGGTTACAAAAGTAGAAGCCAGTATGTCCAAGAAATTAGAAAAATCCTCCTCAGTCTTCTACCATCAGAAAGGCCATGCTTCACGTGGGTTCCGGCTCACGTGGGCATTAAAGGCAATGAGGAAGCAGACACCCTGGCAAAAGAAGCGGCAAAGGAGGTCTCAAGAACAGAACTGCCAGATAAATTACCTAGGTCTCATCTCAAAAAGATCACTCTAAAACAACAGATAGACAGATGGCAAGCCAGATGGGACACAGCAGATACAGGAAGGAGAACGTATATGTTCTTCCCCAAAACAACGCTAGAGTTAAACTGCAATAGTGGTAGTCAGACACACTTTTATACAGGTCATGGCCCATTCCTGACCTATCTGCATAGATTCAGCCTGAGTGACACAGAAAGATGTCAATGTGGAGAGGTGGGGGATCCAGACCACTACGTCTTCCACTGCACAAACACGGCACAGTATCATATAAGAAAGCCAAGTCAAGCTTACTGGCCACAATAGGCGGAAAATATGAGAACAAACAAAACAGCAAATAAAAAGCTACAAGCGGTAATCAGCCATTGTCAGAGAAAGTATTCTCTAATACGACGATAAGTGTCCTCAAATAGAAATAATCAAGTGCTTAGCGCTCTGAATCATAAAATGTATAAATCACACTAAATCAATCTGGGCACACACCTCGAACCTCTCAACCCAAGACTAACTTAGATAATTAGGACTATGGCAACAACCTGCCTATATTCTTTATAATGTTTACTTTTGCAATTAATGTACAGGTCTAGGACTCGCAAGACCAGATCGTGCCAGTAAAATCTTCAACAGCGATGAGTTTTTCCTACACTTACTAATCGTGTATTTAAATTACAAGTTTGTGATAAATAGGTTCAAGAAGGGCAAGGTCAACTTATGTTATCACCTCAAGTTTATGAATGATATTATTATTGGTATGGCATTTTTGCCTTCTTAATTTTAATAAATATTCAACTTTTTATGCAAATTTTAGGGAAGAAATATCTGTATTTATGTGATCAATTGCATGTTTGAATCTCTTCCCTAGTGATCAGCATTACGTGCTTAATTATGTTTTGTATAAATTATGTGCATGTTCTAAGGTGATAAAACTAACTATGGAATTAATGTAGGTAAGTTTCTCTTTGTAATTATGTATCAGCAGTATGTATTCAAGTGTTTGGAATCAGATATCAGTTTTACTGAGTATGGTGCTGTACTTTTCTGTTTATGTTCACTTTAAAGTACTCAAGTCTGTATTTATTCCTTCTCTGCATGTACTATGAAGGTCAGTTCGTACTTGGCTAGGATTTAGACTACATAGCAGTACTTAATGATCAGTTTTATGTATTATGCTTATCAGTTTTATTTTTAGTTTTCATGTATTATGTATGCATTTTTAAGTGTTATGTATGCAGGCATTAGGGATCAGCTTTCTGTATTTCTGTACTCAGTATCATGTTAGTTTTTCACTTTAATATTCAGTTTTGTACTTATGTATGTATTATCCTGTCTGCAAGTACTACGAAAGAAAATGTAGGTGAATGGTTCAATTTGTAAAACATCTGCAGTTTAAGTATGCGCAAAGAACTAAATTATGCAGGAATTTGTTATCTTAGTGATAACAGGTACCCATTCTTTTAAATGTTCTTACATAAGAGTCAGGCACATGGAAAGTAAACTGCGTTAAATTATGTTTGGGCGCTAGGATTTTTTTAATCATCTTTTAATCTCTCTCTTTATTATTTTTTATTTTTTATTTATTTATTTTTTAAGTTTACTATGTACAATAATTTAATAGGTTACAACTTTCCTCCATGCAGGACCAACGATTTCACAGAAGCCCCGTAAAGATATGACAGTCGTGTCAGGATAAGCACCCGCATGTAGACATTTAGCAAGTCCAGAAAATCCACGGCAGTTAATTTTTCAGGCAAAGTCCTCCTATCTTTACTTTATCTAACACAAGTTTCTGTCTATTCTAACAGCGATTCTTAACAGTCTTTTGATTGCTTCTTTGCTTAATTTTAAGTAGTTCCTAACAGGATACTCTTTCCCCGTACAACAACATCCAAGCTTATATGTAGACTTTATGAGGCTCTTAGCCGTCTATTCGGCTGCGTTCCCGGAGCAGGATGGAGCAGAGAGTAGATGGTTTCTGCCAGGAAGATAACACACTGTGAGGCTAAGGCCAGGTCAGTGGTCTTCCTTGGTGGTGCTCACTCACTCACTCTGCAGAACAACTTCATAAAAAACACCCCACAAATTTAAAAAAAAAACAAACAAATATTACGTATAAAAAATTAAAATGAAATAAGCAATATCCCTTAATACAAATATTAATTATCCTAATAAATAAATTAACCAACTTCCCGTTGCTTTCTCTCAACAAACGTCCAGTATCCAAGAGAAACATTAAATTTAAAAACTGAACAGAATTATTGCTCTCATTTTTCTAAGTGGCAGCAATGCTGATTTTCAACAGTCAGAAGTCCAGTATACAATTGAATTTAAAATTGTTGCCAAAACCACATTTCTAAGAGAATGAAACTATTCAAAATGATGCGAGGTGCACTGGCTCTTGTTTAGATGCACCTATGTACCAAATTTCGTAGCCCTGGGTCTATTAGCTTACGCGTAGCACGAACGAAAGACACAGATACTTTCTTTTATTATATGTAAAGATTTCACTTTTTTAAATGTTGATGGTTAAGTAAATGAATACATTTGAGAATTTATCTTTTAACCCAAAAATATTGGGTTTTTTTTTAACAATCGTTTATTAAACAATTCTAGCAATTCAGTAAACAATGCACAGACAGGTAGACTTATACCACTTGTAAACTAAATATTTCAATACTTAATCCGTTTGCTGGCAACATATCAAATGCGCATATGAGGGTGTTGTCAGAAAACGGTAACGTCCAATGCCAGCAGTAAATGATATCCGCATTTTGAATTTTCCTTCTTCCTCATCACTTTCACGTTCGTTGATATATTCAGACTTTCCTTTTTATACATCTTTTTGACATCTGAAGACGAAGCTGCACTTTATCTATCATTTTCTAAGCTGCACTGCCATGAATAATACCTTCTTGGGTTATACGATGGAAACGTACTACTATTTCGCAACAGGAAATCACTTTAATTAAAGTCATAAAAATTTGAACACTTGGTAATTGAAGTAATTAGTGTTTTAACTGTTATATTATTATGCTTATTTTATTTGGTAGAAAATATAAAATTTGACGACCCACATAAAAACTTGCAATGCTTAAAATATAACCATATAATTGGTGAAAATGATGTGTATGACAGGATCTCAGAATAAGTCCTAATAGCATTTTTTTTTTTTTTTTTTTTAATGTGAGTTGCGTTTTACAGCCTTCCTTTCCAAAAGTTACATGTTTATATACATTTTGTAAACCGAAACAAAATGAAAGCGAAAGATAATATATAATTTTGGGCTTTTTTGGCCCAACATACAACTGCCCGGAATCATGCCAAATGGCACATAAAACCTAAATTATGAATACGCAATAAAAGTACAAATGAAATGATGAACTATGCTATCTATAAAATAAAATGTTATGTACAGTTTAATTGTATTATCTAGATTCGGAACAGTAATGAATGTAAAGAATTAGTACTTGTTCAGCTATTCAAAACTTAGGATGCTTGGCATGTGGAAGATAGAAAAACGCCATTTATTAAGAATGTAATTCCTCTTGAATTTATCACAGTTGGAGAGTCGCTAGCTTTCGCAGTTTCTGTATTTGTCTTGTACCATAGTCGTATCTCCGTCAAAGAAACAAGACCTGTTCTAGGCTAAATATTTATCTTTATATACAACTATGCACAGATTACAATTTAGAAAACTTTAAAATACATTTTCACTACAGTAGAGCGCGCAAACCAGCGTCCGCTCTTTTCTCTTTCACATCTCAATCTGTTTTTTCTCCCAACTGCAACCATGGAGGTAGGAAAGGGAGGAGGAGCCATTCCGTGCTAGAAGTGAAGCACTGCTTTGAAGCTTGGGTCACCAGACGGGGTGTTCTTTGTTTACATTCAGAAGCTCGCTTGACAAGATTCTGATAGTATTTCGACACACGACAGTTCCATAGAAATCGAAAAAGGGACACTCTCGCTTGAAAGAAACATTCATAGTGTGATGGATAATAGCAATTTGTATAGTTTACTGACATTTACGCAAAAATCACATCTTGGTTATTTTTCGATAACTAACAACAGCGATTTTGATTATGAATTTGTTTTATAAAATTCTAAGCTGTTGCACTACAAAAATATAGATTTTAAGAAAATTGCTAAAAGAGATCTGCCAAAATTTATTTTCTAGAAGATTTGAAAAGTTTGAAACTTGATGGCTAAATGTAAATATAAAATTATGTATGTTAAAATATTTGTAATTAGGCACATAGGTCAGATAAAGTTTTTATTAAATAGAGTAACGCATGCAAGGGCTATCTGCCTAAAGAGAGAGATGCCATCGTGGAGGAATTTTGAAGAAAAACTGACTTTTGAATGGGTATTAAAAATAATACTTATAATTTTCATTCAAATTATATTCATATATATTTTTTATGTAAAATTTTCGGGTGTATGCTAAATTAGTGTAAATTACACGAAAAATATAGTGAATGCACAGAAATTAAAGATTTGCACATGCCGGAAATGATAAATAGGAAATATGTATGGGTATTTATGCATGTGCTTGCAAAAAGCATGTATCTGCCTTTGACAAAATACTTAAATATTCATTACATTATTTATAAATGTATTTGAAATGAAGAATTTATTCACTTATAAACAACTGTGAAAGTACTGTGAAGAAATCTAATGATTAAATGTATCTAATTTATAACGATTATAAATGTTATCTAAATATATAATAACCTTAATATTGAATTGTAAACATAAATTGAAATCTTGTTGACAAATACGTTATAAAACTATTTAAGCAAGAATTGTTCGTATTGGAAAGCAATCTGTTAAAAGGTATCGTAAAGCAAATGCTATGAGATGCGCACTTAAGAACGTAATAAAGAGTTTTGGAATATGTATTGTTGAAATGAAGGGTAAAAAAAAAAAAAAAAAAAAAAAAAAAAAAATCTGATAAGTATAATTAAAAGAATTATTCCCTTTACATTTTATAATAACTCAGTTACAAGTTTTAAATAATACTTTAAAAAAAAACTTATTTTATTCCCTTTCAGAAATGTTCAGAGAAAGTCAATTTAATTCCTAATAATTCTCTAATTTAAAATGAACCGAATAGAGCATTAATTATAAATTGACTTACATTTTTCGATTTAAAAGAAGCCAAAAAATCGCGTCATATTTAAGAAAGTATTTTAGGAAGAAGCTCTATAAATAGAAAAGAAATAACGCATAATTTTAATATTAATAATACAATAAACTTTGATCTTAATTTTTGTACCTTAACCGAATAAAATCGAATTACCTTAATTTTTTTTTCTAATGTAATTAACGAAAACTTGTGAAAATATTTCATTCAAATTAAACCATTCTGAGAAAACTGTCCTGTGAAAAGTATAGCATTTAATTCCGTTCAGAATGAAATGTTGTTTAAAAATATGTTGTTTTCACATACTTAGGACTCTGAAGTGTTGTAGAAAAAGAAAATATATACATTTATATGTATATTTGCGACGTAATTACAAAATATTTACACCCGAACGCGTCAAATCCCATAGAACTCAATGGTAAATGACCCAATGTTTTGGTCACCATGTAGGGATCGCCGGTGCTTCAGAGCAGGGTACGGAGAAACTTGTTTAGGGCGACTCCATCTTACTTCCTACCTCCATGACTGCAACCAGGGGGAAAGTTCACTCCCCTCTTCCGGCCGAGGCGAGAAGAGGGTCCTCTGTCCCTTCTTTTAGGGTGGGTGACCAAGTGTTCTTATATAAGTCAATCTTTTTTCCTTTCCCAAGAAAGCCATCTTAACCAAAATCTTTGAGCTTTGTGTCACACTCAATTTCTGTACTTAGAATTATCACACACTAATCAAAAATACAATGCTACTGAGATTATCATTATTAATAGTAAGCATTAATGCACAGTAATTTTACAAACATTGTAAATGATCTGAATCATAACAAGAATTCATTATACTCAGTACTACAATTTTCAAAACGCTTGAAATTCCTTAATATTATTAAAATCTAATACACACTATGGCTGCATTTACAGAATTAATGAATTGAGGTTTAGTAAGTTTTTACCTGAGTACATACTAATAAAAACAGTAAGTAATTGAATCACAACTTCAATAACAATTAGTACACAATAAACCCACCATCAGTAACAATCCAATTAAATTGTTTCAAAATATCCTAAGATCTATAAATTGACATCAATCACTTTAAAAATGTAAGTTTTAATATGGACAATATTTACAGATCATTGATCAAAACATGGTGGTTCAGTGGACAAACAAATCTATGTGCTTTCGCGATCGAAATCTTTCAAATAGGAACCGAAGTGTTCCTAATCAAATAGTGTGCAAAGCATCAAAACATCCATCTGTCTAGCTGCTGGTGGAGAGTCTATCGAAATTCAGAAGTCACGTCGCGTCGCGTTCACACGCAACGCTAGCGCCATCTATCAATTAATCAAAAAAATTTCCACACACTCCCCACCTGAACTCTGTGAAGAGTTCACATTAATCTAACAACAATCAAATTTATACCAAAAAGTATTTTAACATATAATTATAAAACAATTGATAACTATATTAAATAAATAGAAAATATATTCAAACTATAATCATTATACTAAATTCTAAAAAAAGGTATGTTATCATCAAATACAATTTGACACTACTTCAGTAAATCTCAACTATTCTTAATCTAAGCATATGAAACTAAATTAGCAAAATAAACAATTGCATAAAACTTATTCATTCATATTCATATTATTAAACGATAAAAAATGTTTTTAATGTTCTAAAGGATATAATAATTGAACTGGTCGTTTTATTATTGTTCCATCAGCAGTTTTTAGTTCACAAGAACGAACTTTGTTGTCACGACCACGAAAAACGTTTATCACTCTACCACAATTCCACAAAAGTTTTGATAGAAATGTTATCAAATTTTTTACATCAAAGTAAATTATGTCACTTTGGTTGTCCCAAGCGACTCCTAACACATTCAATGGAAGATTTCTAGCTTCCGAAACATGAGGAGATTCCTCGGATTCAATGCCTTCAATTAATACAAGATCATCAACTTTTAGATCATCGTAAACGTTAGGATTTTTTAATTGATGAGCTGTCCGAAGATCCATCAAATATTGTTTTTTCCATTTAGTCCACAATTGCCTAACCAATAAAGCTTGATAAATCTTTCTTTTGGTCAGAGAGGACTTGGTAGAGAAATCTTTAACAATGGAGTTAATAGGTAATGTAGAATCTTTGTTTCCAAAAATCAAAAAATTGACTGGCTTCAGTGGCAACGGTTCCTTGTGCTCATTGTATACATATGTCATAGGACGAGAATTCAAAACAGCTTCCACTTGTGCTAAACCGGTGACAATTCTTCAAACGTTAATAAAGCTTTACCGAGAATTTTTCTTAAGCACTCTTTTACTGATTTTACTAACCTCTCGTAGAAGCCTCCCCACCAAGCCCCTCGTTCTATTATAAACTTCCAACTGATTCTTTCATTCGACAGAAAATCTTGGAATTTCTCATTCGACAATAGTTTAGAGAAATGTTCGAGTTCCTTTTTTCCCCTTTTAAAAGTTTTCGCGTTGTCCGAATAAATTACTCGACAATTGCCTCTCCTAGATGTGAATCTTTTGAATGCTATCAAGAAAGAATCTGTAGAGAGATTCGGTACAAGTTCCAGATGTATGGCTCTAGTGATAGCACATGTAAATAATGTTACATAGGCTGTTTGACTTCCTTCGATGTTTTTTACGTAAATTGGTCCAGCAAAATCGATGCCAGACACGTAGAATGGTGGTGTCTCATTGATTCTGTCTTGTGGAAGTTGAGAAGTGGTCTGGTCAGCAGACTTCAATGAACATCTTTTACAAACAAGACACCTGTTTATTATTTTCTTGACAAATTGACGTCCTTTTGGGATCCAAAAGCGACTTCGAATTTCAGCTAAGGTCGTTGCTACTCCTCCATGCATCATTTTAACATGTGCACTTTCTACTATCAAATTCGTTAGCCAGGAGTCTTTTGAAAGAATTGCGGATGTTTTTCATCATGTGACAAACTAGAATGTTCTAATCTTCCACCCACTCTCAGTATCCCGTTCTGGTCTAAAAATGGGTTTAAAAGATATAAGGAGGAATTCTTTTCGACTTTATTCGCTTTCTTCAGAGATTCGATTTCTTTAGGATAAAAACGTTCTTGTTCAGATCGAATCCAATAATTTTCGGCATCTACTATTTCTTCAGTCGTTAATGGACCTGTCAAATGGTTTGTTTTCCTAATTTTACCAATGAATCTCTTTATCCAACCAGTTATTCTCAACAGTTTTCTTAAATTACTATATTTTGAGATGTCTATAAGCCTTTCTTCAACTGCTGTGCACACAAATTCGTAAATATCATTAATGTTCTTGCGGTATTCTAATTCTTCTTCAGTGACAGGTTTCTCTTCATTTTGTCGAGGCCACAATTCAGATAACATTCTAAGCCATTCTGGTCCTTGAAACTAGATAGGATTGTTTTTCAGCTCTGAAAGCTTAGCTCCTCTCGAAGCCAAATCAGCGGGATTACATTTACCGGGGCAATAATGCCAATTTTCTGTGGATGTCAAATTTTGTATTTCCTGAATACGATTTTTAACGGAAAGCTTAAATTTCTTCGCGCAGTCTTTTATCCAGAAAAGTGTGATTTTCAAATCAGTCCAGAAAAAACAAGAAAGTTGTAACTTCAAAACTTTAGTGATGCTAGTGCCCAGTTTAGCGGATAAAAGAGCTCCCATTAGTTCCAACCTAGGTAAGGTGAGCGGTTTTAAAGGCTCTGCTCTAGTCTTTGAAGCAACAAAAACCGTAAATATTTGTTCATTCCTAGAAATTATATGCAAATACGCTACTGTAACATACGCCCTTTTGCTAGCGTCAGAAAAACAGTGCTGTTCAATCCTTTCCACATCACTATTACCGATTGCAGAAAAATAATATCGTGGAATACCGATTTCGTCTAAATTGGAAACTTCTTTGCATCATGTTTTCCGAACAGAACATAAATTTTCTGGTAGTTCAGCATCCCAATCTAAAGCAAGTGTCCAAATTTGCTGTAATAAGATTTTGACTCAAAGCATATTGAACGGTTATGTTCAATATGTAATAAGTACAAACGGTGATAACATAACATAACATTAGTGGCGCTTCCTTCTTATGAAAAGAAGGAAAAGAACTTTGGCAATATTGCCCATTGCTCTTCCGCCATTTGATCATTTAAATCAAAGGATTTAAATGGTAACTCCCGTGAAAGGTAAATAATAAATAAATAGATAATATCTCAAACTGACACCAAATATATAGTATCAGCAAAAGATCCCATCTCTAAATTCAGGGTGTCGGTTGAATCGTGAAAACTTCCCTATTGGATGAAGAGCCATTGTGGTATTGCCTAATAGGTCGGATGATTCATTTTCAGGTTTTATACCTAAACTTTCAAGCTCCCAAAATTTCTTTATCTGATCAGATATTATACCTTCCTCAACTATGATATTGAAGGCTGTGGAATTATACGTTGTACCTTTGGTGTAACCTAGCAGAGACCAACCGAGTAACGTTTCAGCAGCTACTAAATGTTTGTTTAAACGCTTAAGTTACCCAGTTACTACATCATAATAATGATCAGCTCCTATCAAAAGAGTAATTTTTTCTTTGCAATCCCAAGAGTCTGCGAGTTGTAAACCTTCTAACTGTTTGCCTAAAATGTCTCTATCCAGACTAGGAGGTGGTAAATCAGAACTTGAAATTTGTTCAGTCACGAGAGCTTCAATTTCGATTTTCAAACTCGGTGTTCCTTGTTCTGTAATTTTATCTTAACAACGTCAAATGTTTTTCTTATGGGTGTTTTATTTCCAAACGTAAATACCGAAAGAGTCTCTGTTCGAATAACAGGAAGCTTCAATTTATCCGCGATTTCTTTTCTTAGGAAGGAACGCATACTACCTGAATCCAGTAGAGCTCTAATTAAAACCGACTGCGTATTCGTTCGAAGTGTTACGCAACACGTTTGAAGCGAAATAGTTTTAATTTTGCTGCTTGAGAATGCTGAAAGAACGTGCGAATCTTCTATACTTTCATTTTTTTCATTTCGTTCTTTCTCAGCGCGAAACCATATTGAACGGTTATGTCGACCTATGCACTTGGAGCAGACGAGATCGCTTCGACATTGCTTTACGCGGTGGTTTGACTTCAGGCAAAGGTAACATTTGGCATGTTTACGTACCAAATTTCTCTTCTCATCAACTGTCAGTGATTCACAGTCTTCAGTAGCATGTTTGGATGTATTACAAAACGGACACCAATTAGTAGTTTTGTTTTCTTTAACCGCCGCCAGCAGCTGCTGAGTGGAATGGACGATACTCCCTTTCCCACACTTCTCTTTATAAACACAGGAAATATTTTCTGATTTATGAGTGGAGAGCAAAAGATGGCTTCTCTCGCGACTTTCCAGTTCTGAACGAACAAACTGCAATAATTCGTCAACATTAAAAAAGATGACGAATCCGTTTTACGATTGAATTCTAAGGTTATATCAGACGGCAGAGTTTTCATTACGGCTGGAATCAACATATAACTGTATTTATCCGGTGTGACTTCTAATGATTTCAAGCTTCGTATTTGAGTTTCTATAGTGTCACAAAGTTTGCGAAGTTTTAAAATGTCACTGGATTTGGTTACTCGGATAAGATTCAGGAGTTTTAGCATGTGTGAGTTTATAATTATATCTTTCCTGCCAAACCTGCTTTTAAGTATTTCGACAACTTCATCGTAATTTGGTTCCGAAATGCAAAAAACCTTCTATCGCGTTTGCAGCGTTGCCGCATAAGTACGACTTTAAATAATTAAATTTTTCGATCTTTGTTAAAGATTCATTATCGTGGATTGCTACCTTGAGTTCCAAAAACTTGTCCATTGGGTATAATCTCCATAGAATTTAGCGATGGTTAATTTTGGCAGACGCGTACATTTATTGCTTTCGGTTTTAGAATTAGTTTCGTTAAGAGAGTTTTTATTATCCGAATTTGTTACTTTATTTAATTCTTTTAATTTCTTATTTGCTCTGAATTGCCATAACTGAATTTTCTCTTCGTATTCGATACAAGATCGAATTTCTGTTTCAAACTCTTCTGCCTCTGATTTCAAGTCACGCTCTGTCTGAGCATCTAATTCACTCAGTGTTTTCGATTTCGTGATTAATTGGTCTAAACTTTCTTCTAATGTATTTGTATCAATTTCTTCTTTATTCAATTCTGATTCGATTTTTTTTTTAAATCTTGGACACGGCGGTCTTGATAACTTTTCTTTTCGATTTTAATTTAGCAACAGATTCTTCCGCCATAGTTACTCTACAAATTAGAAAATTTAGTCGTACCTTGTTGCTGACTTCGCACACTCGCAATGTGCTAAATCCAATTGTCGGCCGTTATGCACCAGCTGTTTCAAAATATTCTAATATCTATAAATCGACATCAATCACTTTAAAAATGTAACTTTTAATATGTACAATATTTACAGATCATTGATCAAAACACGGTGGTTCAGTTGACAAACAAATCTATGTGCTTTCGCAATCGAAATCTTTCAAATAGGAACCGAAGTGTTCCTAATCAAATAGTGTGCGAAGCATCAAAACATCCATCTGTCTAGCTGCCGGTAGAGAGTCTATCGAAATTCAGAAGGCACGTCGCATGGCGTTCACACGCAACGCTAGCGCCATCTATCAATTAATCAAAATAATTTCCACATAAATAAATTTCAACTGTACTTAGAGGCCCACCAGCGGCCGAGCGGTAAAGTCGCTGAACACTGGTAGTTCGGTCCGAGGTTCGAATCCCGCGAACGGGCTGGCTGCATGGGCGTTTTCGTGATTTTCCCCATGTGTAACGTGTATACGAGCCAGTTTCCCTTAGAAAGTCCTCCACGAAGGCATCCCTCCTCTTAGGCAGATAGCCCTCGAGGGGCTTTGCCATAATCACACACACACACACACACAACTGCACTTAATTTAGTAAATCTCAGTTTTCACAACTACACTAGTGCTGATGTGTTTTCTGATACATTTTATTAAAAAAACCAATATGAAATTGTCAATAATTCTTAAACTGTTAAGTAACAATAAAACCAATATACATTAATTTCAAACATGGTTAATTTTCTTTTATCTTACATTAAAAAATGTTAAAACAGGACCAATGAATAACAACAGTAAAAAAACTGTCAGTATTTTCAATGCTACGGAATTTCTACCGTATTATTTCAACAATTATGCAAATTGTTATGAGTAATCATTATGAACTAACACTGTAACATACACATACATACGAGTTAAAATGCATAGCAAGGAAGACAATGTATCAACTTATAACAAAAACTACTTAGGATAAGTCACTGCCTTAATGTAAAAATCAAGGTACTTACCCCGTTTGATGAGTTGTTAGATGAAGATTCACTGACACTATATCTGTTCCATACGATCTTCAGAATCACAAGATTCCCACAAACACAGGATTTATGTGATCAACTTCTATAGAACGTGCTGGTTCTTCCTTCACAACATGGAACTTTAACGTTATAACATAAAAATCAGGATGATTTTTGATGAAGAAAACTCGTTGTGCAGAACCGTGGCGGTTCTCTAAAATATCATTTAGATCAAACGAAGAAACTGGAATTGGTATGATTACAACACAAAATCTGGATGATTTTTGATGAAGAAAATTCGAAAGAAATGAAGAAACTGGAATCAGGATGATTCATACGACGTGAAAATCAGGATGATTTTGGTTCCGTCAACTTATATAGATCAACATGAGAACTTGAGCTGATTTTTAAACTGCACAGAATCACGAGGGTGCTGTCAAACCTTCATTGAATCAGGATGATTCGAAACTGCAAACCTCATAGAATCAGGATGATTCTACTCAACTGTGTCGAGTTCAAGCATCATTTCTTCGTTTGACTAGTGGGCCTTTTAAAATCAGTTGTACCATAGTCGTATCTCCGTCAAAGAAACAACACCTGTTCTAGGGTAAATATTTATTTTTATATACAACTATGTACAGATTACAATTTAGAAAACTTTAAAATACATTTTCACTACAGTAAAGCGCGCGAACCAGCATCCGCTCTTTTCTCTTTCATATCACATCATCTTTGTTCTCCCACCTGCAACCAGGGAGGAGAAGTCCACTCCCCTCTTCCGGCCGAGGCGAGAAGAGGGTCCTCTGTCCCTTCTTTTAGGGTGGGTGACCATGTGTTCTTCAGAGAAGGGGAACGTTACAGTCTCCATCGATTTCAAGGTTTGTTACTCATTGTAGTGAAAGGGCCCACCAGCGGCCGAGCGGTAAAGTCGCGGAATACTGGTAGTTTGGTCCGAGGTTCGAATCCCGCGAACGGGCTGGCTGCATGTGCGTTTTCTTGGTTTTCACCATGTGTAACGTGTATACTAGTCAGTTTCCGTTAGAAAGTCCTGCACGGCGGCATCCTCCATATTAGGCAGATAGCCCTAGTGTGCTTTGCCATAATTAAGTAAACCAACCAAACCAAACCAGCCATTGCAGTGAAGTAAAATCTATGGCAATGAGTCATACGTTCATACATTGTATCATATAGTTCTTTATAAAAACTCGAAATATCTGCATGTCAGATCACCTAGCACTCAAAACATCTTGCATTCTGAATCATTTTGATACTGCTTACATATCCAACTTTCATATATAAATTAGATGAATTACATTCCTTCAGCTTCTTTGTAATAACAGATGTTTTATGACCATTAGTGATCATGTGAATAACAGTGTAAAATGTTAATAGTTATCTTCTATAGATTGTTTGGCAGAGCGGAACAGCTGCAAGGTTGCCATAGATTTCCCGGTATGCAAGAAAACTATATTGGCCGCGCTGGATGGTATGATGATTAACAGTTACTTGCTAGTCTGAAACTAAGAGGGTTTTTTTAATCCCGCGAACGGGCTAGCTGCATGGGCGTTTTCGTGTTTTTTCACATGTGTAACGTGTATACGAGACAGTTTCCCTTGAAAAGTCCTTCACGAAAGATATCCCCCCCCCCTTTAAAGCAAATAGCTGTCGTGTGCTTTGTCATTACCAAATAAACCAAACAGAAACTAAGGGCGTGGTTTCAACTCCTGGATAAAACTTGGCTCTATTATGCTTCTCTTTCTCCCAACTTCGCAGGTGTAATATCGGTCTTCTACTGTAGAGCATTCTAGGCAAAGTTCTTGGTGATGAGAAGGCAAAGTGACCCATGAGGTGGCCATTCTGCTTAAATACTTAAGAAAAAGTAATATCTGGGTAATGGATTAAAAAAAAACATTTAGATGTAAGGTTTTACTATATGATCTATTCTTAGATATAAAGTTTTCTTCGATAATTAATTAATAAAGTTACCAGAATAACGTGTAATCAATGTTCTTATGCCATGGAGGCTTAGAGTTAATATTATTATAATTATGAATAATATATTAACACTCACCTGTTAATGCAGAATCTGTTCTTGGTTGCAGTGTTTGTAAAGATATCTGGTAATTGCCATACTAACATTTAAATTCTTTTGAAGATCACGCTATTTTTAGACTTAGAGGTCACCGTACTTACGTACAGATCAACAGAAATGCGAAAGTGAAAGAAAATTTTTGTTTGGGGATACAACGTATTTGAATAGCATAAAATGTTCATTTAAATTTTAAAATTTCACGACGTAGCTAGCCGGGCTTCGCTATGTAACAACATGCGGTCTCAAACTGGTCGGGAAACACTGTTGTTAATGTATATTTTGAGAGCCACCTGCTTTCATACATATGTAAATATGTTTCACAAAGTTCAGTGGCCTGTATTCATAGATAAGTTGTCCATCTTATTGAACAAATCATTTCTGTTTTAAGGTCCTAATAAGATTTGTCATTATCTAGCTAAGAGTAGAATGTATAAATATCGGATTTTAGCGAAAGTTTCCCGCCCCCGCAAATATCGTCTGCGCAAACAGTTCACATTGGCGTGTTTAATCATATTTTGTCAAACTACACTCATGGACAAAAAAAATTAACGCACCAAGAAGGAGTCGTCAAAATGAAACGAAATTTTACATACGTAATGACTACTTTGATATAAGTAAATGATAAGAAAATCAAAGAAAAAGGATAATTTATTTCAGAGAAAAAGGCAAAAGAACGGAGAAGTTAATACTCCGTTGGACCCCCTCTAGCGCGAATGTACGATGCGATACGATCGGACATTGAGTCATACAAGTTCTGTATGATGTCTTGAGACATTTCGTTCCATATTTGCTGTAACCTTGCCTCTAGTTCGTTCAAACTCATGGGATGCCCAACTCGTCGTCCCAAATGATCCCAGATATGCTCGATTGGAGACAAATCTGGTGATCGGGCAGGTCAAGGAAGGGTAGTAGCAGTGCGGAGACAGTCTTGTGACACCCTTGCCGTATGAGGCCGAGCATTGTCTTGTTGAAAATTGGCTCCTGGGAGCCGTTGCATGAGTGACAATACATGTGGTTGCAGGATTGCATGGACATACCGCTGGGCTGTCATGATGCCACGAACAATACTAGGTGTGACCGTGTATTGTAAGCAATGGCACCCCATATCATCACACCAGCTGTGGGAGCGATGTGTCGTTGTACAGCAAAGGCAGGATTGAGGCGTCCACCGCTGGCTCTCCACACACGAACACGATTGTCATCACTGCCGAGATTGAATCTGGATTCGTCGCTAAAGACGGCCTGGTTCCATTCCGCTGCAGTCCAGTTTCCTCGTGCTCGACACCACTCCAAACTGAGGCGTCGATGGGTGGGCATCAAGGGCAGCACACGTAATGGGCGCCGCGATACTAACTGTCCTTCAGCCAGGCGCCTTCGTATGGTTCGAGAAGGCACAAAGGCCCCTAGGTGGCTACCTGTGCCTGGATGGCGGCCGGTGAAGCAGTTGGCTTGTACGCGTGTATTTCTTACGATGTGGCGGTCTTGTCGACGACTGGTCTGTCGAGGGCGTCCTGAGTCTGGTCTTCGTGTACATGGCATCTCTCGGGTCCACTGGTCCCAACACCTCCTCACAACACAATCAGAGCGGCCTAATTGACAAGCTACTCGCCTAGCTGACCACCCAGCTTCCATCATCCCGACGATTCTCCCCCTCTCAAAGTGCGACAACTGCTCATACTGTCTTCGAACACGGCGTAATGGCTGGCTATACGCAATGCGCAATCACGCTGCATTTCTAATCATTTGCATATCTTCCCGACATGTACCTGTTGTCCTACGATGGCTTCTTTGCTCTAAATATTGGCTTCTGAACAACAAACGCTAAATATAAAAGTTCCCCAATTAATTCCTGATACAAAATTGCATCATTTTTTTCATTTGTACATGAAAAACCTTTATCTGCCCCTTTAACGATTGGCGTTTTTACTGCTTTAGAATTTTGCAGATTGTGTTTAGTCAATAAAGATTCAATATATTCTGTTTGAGACAAACATATACCATTTTCAAGTTTTTCTATTTGCATTCCTAAAAATTTTGAATTAGTATTTTCATGTAACTCAAATACATTTTTTATTTTAGAAACAATATTTTCAAGCATTTCTTTATTATTACAGAATACAGCTAAATCATCAACATACAAACACATTATAAAAATGTTTTTGGTATCATTATAAATGAATATACAATTATCAGATGCTAACTGTTATTTGATTAAACCCAGCCGCTACTAATCGCGCTTTATATTTTACTTCCCCAGAGTCTCCTTCCTTCAAAGTATACACCCACTTGCTTTTTACTAATTTTGTTTTTTCAGGCCTCTCTACTATTTCCCACACTTCGTGTTTATGTAATGAATCTATTTCATTTTCCATTGCGGATTTCCAGTCATACCAATTAGCACTTTGTTTTGCTTCTGAAAAATTATTCGGAACATTACTGATTATACTTGACGCTAGTTGTTTTGATTTGAGCCTCTCGTATCGTCTTAATGGTATTTCATTTCCATATTTATTACTTTTTTCATAGCTATCAGATGTTTGGACTTTATTCCCCCTGTCATCACCTCTTTTCCCTGGTATGTCAAATTTGTTTCGCATCACTTTCGGAATGTGAAAGTATGCCACACATCCAAACCTTTTTAGATAGTTTAATATGGGTTTTTTACTAGTCCAAATTTCTAAAGGAATTTTTTCTTTTCCTTTCCGGGGTGTTAAATTTGATACTTGAGTACTAAAATTAATTGCTTCTGCCCAGAATTTTACCGGAAGCTCACTCTCATGTAGTAATGTCCTAGCTCTTTCTAAAAGAACTCTGTTTGCTCGTTCAGCTTTTCCATTACTCTCACTGTTATATGGAATTGTTTTTTCATGAAAAATACCTGAATTAGCAAGATAATTATCTAATTGTTGATTTACAAGTTCTAAACCATTATCTGTTCTCAAACGTTTAATTCTTTTACCAGTTAAATTTTCATACTTAGCTTTAAATTTACAAAATGCGTCAAACACTCCACTTTTACTTTTAAGAAAATAAGTAAAATACATTCCAGAAAAATCATCCACTAAGATCATAAAATATTTAGACCCACCAATTGATTCAGTTTGAACAGGGCCACATAGATCCGAATGAATTAATTCTAAAATTTCTGAACTCTGATTAATGTCAATATTTGGATGACTTTTTCTAGTTATTTTACTTATGTCACAAGTTTCACACTTAAAATCACTTACATCATTAATATCAATGTATTCTTTCATTTTAAGCATATATTTTGGATTTAAATGGCACAATCTACTATGCCAAAGTTCATAATTATTACCAGTACAATCATTAGCAATGCAAGATTCAGAATTATAATATGGTTCTAAATTAACTTCAAGCCTACCGTTATTCTTAAATGCTTTAAAAAGTAATTCATTACACCTACTAAAAACTAATACAGAATTATTCCGTGATTCAATTTTACATCCTTTATCCATTAAGGCAGTGAGTGACAATAAGTTATTTCTTAAATCAGGAATATAACTAACATTACTAATAGTTAAATTAATAAAACTAGAATTCTTTGTATTTATAGTTTTTGCTTTAACAGTACCAATACCTTCTGAATATATTTTTGAGTGTTTACCTGCCTGGTAAATTTTCCTCACCTCTGGTGTAATATTCTGAAACCAAAAGAAGTCTTTTGCCATGTGTCCGGTTGCACCACTATCCAGCAACCAAATTTTATCACATTCATCATTTTTTTCACGCGTAAGTTGAAGAGCAAAATCACTTTCTCGTTCATCAGAACGAGATGAAACGTTCACACTTGTAGGTTGTAACTTCATTCTTTCCTTGTTACCTTTGGATAACTCACTTTTTGGATTCTTCTTTCTGTAATAGCAGTCCTTCGCGATGTGACCGGGCCGTCGGCAAATGTAACAAATTCTTGGCTTATAGTTTTTATCCCTTCTTGATATGAACGCCTCTGCGTTGTTTCCATCAGGTCGTTTCCCATTCGTTGAATTGTGAACGGACTCTTCCTCACGGAGTATCTCGAGTACTTCATCAATTGTTTTGTTACTTGCTATATCATAAATACGATATCCTTTCACTTTATTTACATGAATAATGAATAAGGATATCACACAGGAAATCATATTGAGTATCACACAGCAAATAACATATCAGCATCTCCCTACGCTCGAAGCTCGAACAAAGATTCTTTGGCTCGAATGACGGATGTGTCGGTAGAAGAGACAGCTGCGCCATCATAATTAATACGCATGCGCATAAGAAAAAACGTTCGCTCGCCTCAACCCAACACACCCCTCCTGCGAGCAACATTTTTTCAATGCAAAAATGAAATACAAACAATATATAACACATTACATTAAGAAATTAAGGAAATTACTTTCAATGTATACATTAATTTTTCTTCATTGACACTTAGTAAGAAAATCTGTAATCATATTATCAGTTTGTTAATATTCCAACTTAATAACATTGTCCTTTGTTAAGTCCTTCATAAAATGGAAACGTAAGTTCATGTGTCTGGATTTCGTAGAAGATCTTGCACAGTTGATCCACTGGATGGCAGCTTGACTGTCTGTATTCAAGACCACTGCACCATTCAAAAATTGTTTGCATTTTAATTCTGATAATAAATTTACAGTCCAAATAATATCCTTACAAATTTCAGAAATAGAAAATAATTCTGCTTCACAAGTAGACAGACTAACACTTCTCTGCTTACGACATTTCCAAGAAATCAATGAATCACCTAGTAAAATAGTACCACCAGAAAATGACTTACCATTTTTTGCATTTTCCCAGCTAGCATCAGCATATGCATTTAAAACTCCAAAATCATTGCTATAGAAAAGTTTTTATTTTTTGTACCTTTTAAATACCTTAATACCCTTTTAGCCAAAAGATAATGCCTTTTTTCTGGTACATGATTAAATTGTGACAAATAAGTTGTTACAAATGATATATCAGGACGCGTTCTATTCGCTAAATATAAAAGTTCCTCAATTAATTCCTGATACAAAATTGCATCAATTTTTTCATTTGTACATGAAAAACCTTTATCTGCCCCTTTAACGATTGGCGTTTTTACTGCTTTAGAATTTTGCAGATTGTGTTTAGTCAATAAAGATTCAATATATTCTGTTTGAGACAAACATATACCATTTGTTGTTTTTTTCACGCTGAGTTTTTACAATTTCCCTAATTCGAGAGAATTTTCCACGAAGTCCACGGACTGTGTAAAACACCAATTCCCAAGAGATACATATAGTCCTAGCGATTGACACTTAGTTGCTATTCCTCTCGCTCTTGCGATATAATCATTAGCCGATTCATGCAACTTCATTTCTAAATTTTTTAACTCATTACCAGCATCTATTTTTCGATCTTCAGCTTGTCCCGTAAATGTTGACTTTATTTTTTCCCAAAGAATTTTTGCATTCTCTTCTGTGGAGAACTGAAGCGCCTGTTGATCCGATAGTGAAAGTTTTATATATGCTACGGCGTCAGCGTTTTTCTCATTCCACAATCTTTCATCTTTCTCGTCTAAATTTTCTGGTTTTACTGTTGAAATTACCGAGTCAAGTCTTTTCAGTGATAAGGCAGCTTTAATTTTCAATGGCCAAATAAAATAGTTCTCTCCAGTTAATTCGGGAACGTTCCACTTCTCCATTCTTAGCTTCCACTAAGACAGTTTCGGTTTCGACTTGGTCTCTTATATCCAATTCTTCTTGACAAAACCACGCTCTGCTACCATTTGTTGTTCAGAGGCCAATATTTAGAGCAAAGAAGCCATCGTAGGACAACACACTTTATTTACATGAATAATGAATAAGGATATCACACAAGAAATCATATTGAGTATCACACAGGAAATCATATTGAGTATCACACAGGAAATCATATTGAGTATCACACAGCAAATAACATATCAGCATCTCCCTACGCTCGAAGCTCGAATGACGGATGTGTCGGTAGAAGAGACAGCTGCGCCGTCATAATTAATACGCATGCGCATAAGAAAAAACGTTCGCTCGCCTCAACCCAACAGTACCTTCATTGCAAGTTTCGTTACGATCCTGCAATTATTTCTTGGTGCGCTAATTTTTTTTGTCCATGAGTGTATTTTTGACATTTGAAAGAAAGACTGTGTTGTAAAATTTGCAAAAAATTAATGTTATCATTAAGTACAGGTGTCTGAAATGGAACTATCACAATACCAGATTAGAACCACCATTTACTTCCACTTCTATTGCAAAACGTTAGCTACAGAATGTCACCAAATAATGTGTACAGGATACTATTCCGTTTTGAGGACCGTAAAAAAATTGCAGCGAAAATGTATACGGAAAAGCGCCAAATATAAAGCAAACGCGCCCATTTAACAGCGCACCAAATCTAGCGTACACGCTGCTTTCAAATTGCGTAAGTTTAGATAGTTCTATATTTCTTAAGACGCCAATGAAATACTAGTTTAATTTTTAAATCCTTTTTCGATAACGCTGTGGATTTAGCAATTTGGGAGTTGCCCAGTGACGAAAAGTCTGCAATAGAATTTTTTCAAAGAAAAGGCATCATTCATTATAGAAAATTATGTTTGAACAACCAACGAGATGAATTATTGCTTTAGCGATAACTCAGTAGCGAAATAGCGATGCAGGAATCCACTCAGTATTCTTTAGCCTTTTATATATATATATATATATATGTATATAAATTATAATAATGATCTGAAATAGTTATTTACTTTTATGCTTCCATTCAGTTATGTTTATCCTTTTTTTTTATATAAATTATAATAATAAAAAGTATTATATGAAATTAAATAAACATTAATTTTAGATAGTTATTTACTATTATACTTCCTTTCTTGCGTTAAAGTTGTCGCAATTATGCTTGGCAGCACTGGCATCAATAATAGTTTGGCGATTTTTTACGGTCCTCAAAACGGAATAGTACCGTATAATAGCTTTAGGTACTAATGTGGCATATGGCACTGGGAAAGTTTGGTACTGAAAATTCAAAAACAAGGACTATGACATTCAAGAAGCAAACCGGTCTGCCCGCCCTACTAATTTTGATGAGTCCCGCTTGCGAGAACTTATGGAAGATAACTATGCAACCACTCGAGCGCGTGCTAAGGAGTTCGAATTTAGTTCCATGTCCATTAGTCTCGCTATGCATCGCATAAACTTGGCGTACAAGTTCAATCGCTGGGTACCGCGTGAGCTTCCTCAAGCAGATAAGGACAGACGTGTTCAAGCCTGCACTAAACTGCTCTACTATCAACACAAGGACAAAATTCTGGACCGAACCGTTACGTGTGATAAAAAGTGGATTTACTTCAACACAGGCGGAAAAGGGGGTTGGTCTGCGCCCGGTGAGCCCATCGGCAGCGTCTCAAAACGCAGTTTGACTAAAAGAAAAATCATGCTTTGTATATGATGGGGCTACCATGGTATTATCCACAAAAAGTATCTGGAAAAAGGTAAAACCCTCGACAGTAAAGTGCACAGCGAGATGCTAGTCCGTGTTGACGCTGCTACCAAGGAAAAACGTCGAACTGAGTCTCGGCGCAAAAAAGTGATGTTCCATCAAGATAATGCAAGACCACACTTCTCTGCATTCACCGGCTGGACTCTGTACGGACTCTAAGGGGATCTTTTGACACACCCACCATATAGCCCCGACATCGCTTCTTCGGACTTCTACCTTTTTTCACACCTGCAGCTACATCTTGCTGGTGCTATCTTCCATTCTGCATAAGACGTCCGAAATGAGGTTGATCTGTTTTTGGACTCACGGACACTAAGTTTCTGAACCGAAGGCTTTGAAAAACTGCCCAAATGTGGCAGAAAATCATAAATTTAGGCGGCGATTACTACCCGCACTAAAGGTTTTGCTTTCATGTTTTTTTTTTTTTTCTAACATTATTAAGAACTTTTTTGGCTGAAAACTTTCTAACAAGATATTAAACCAAATCACATTCTTTAACTGCTATAGCATGCCTGATAGGTTGCCATTCAGGCGTAACACTTTCGGCCGTCACTCTTCTGCCGTCGCAGTGTAGCCATCTTTTCACCGACACGATCCATCGGTATCTGATTCCCCGTGGGCCATTTCTCCATCAAATAGAAATAAAATACGTAATAAAAATTGCTTCTAACATATAAATTTGTTTCTTTACAAATGTGGGATATAAAGAAATTACACATAATTAGTTAGACAACTATGTCAGTATCAAATAGAAAAAATTATCATATTTCATAATTATATGCTAAACCTCTGGGATATGCTGTTATATTATCTTTTCTAAAATTATGCAGATACAGTATTTACACGGTTCGTCAAAATTTCTTGGAATTGTAATCAGACTAGTCAGAGAAATCACTCATGCAAGCAGGAAATTCACATTTTTATTAATTTTAATTGAAAATGGAATTAATTTTGAATTTTTATAGCATATTATTCTCTTTAAAATTAATAAATATATAGATAGTAATAAGTAACTTTTATGTCATGCATAACGATATATACAGAAGCAATTTATATATTATTCAAAAGATTTTAATATGAGGAATTTGTTGAAATGTAGCATTTAATATGAGGAATTTTTTATTTGTAAATGCTAGCAAACCATAGAATTTTTTGCATGATATTTGTTTTAAAATGCTTGCAAAAAAATAGACTTTTAATATAAAATCAAAAACAAAATTCAGTTTTTTTAGTTATACATACTTCTTAAATAATATCTTTAGAAGGGTCGATTTATTTTGAAATCTCAAAATAAATACCTTTTTTTATTATGAATGTTGCATTATATTATGCTTAACTTTTATGCTATGCTTAATTTCATTAATTTATATTATTTTTATAATTGTATTACATTTTATCTTAATTATGAATGTTTTTAGTTATTGATTTAAATTTAACTAAATACTGCATGTCATTAACGAATTTATTATATTAGTATATGTTAATAGTTCTAGAAGATGTGTTTAATTACAAAAGCTTTTTTCTTTTAAAACTGAAGACAGGCAGGGTCATTTAATAGATAAACAAAACAGATATAATGTAGGCATGTAAAGAAAAATGTGGCTTGACGACAAATAGGTCCGATGACTAGCTAGCTATAAGACGAAACGTGGTTAAGAGCCAGTTTCACAAGCCCTTCTGGGCTTGTGAACGGGGCTTCCACGAAGGTATTCCTCCGCTTAGGCAGACAGTGCATAATCATATAAACCAAATCTTGCATATGCTCATGAAGCAGATACTTATAAGGATTTAGCTACTAATAACTGTAGAAAGGTAGATAGGTTACGGAGGACTGGAACGCCTTGTGTCTAACAGAGGTAAACAGGCATGTGTTCCACACCCTCCTCTAACTACAGCAAAAGCTTCCTGGAGCCGCACGAGGCTGCACCAGGAGATTATTGAGGTTGTCAAAGGGAAGTACATGGCCTTACAAGGGAATTAGTAGGATTGTATTACAGATTGAATAGGCAATCTGTGGTGTTACAGATAGTAGGTAGTTAAACTAAAAATTCTTGTATAATAAGACGTACGCATAAAATGACATAAAAACACATAGGCAAACAATACACAAAACACAATGCGTAAAATGCATAAACAGAGAGTACATAAAACTGGTATATACACATAGTCACTTAAGGAACAAAAAGACAAATGGAGTACATGAAGTCACATGAAAGCTGGAGCACAAGGTTAGAGTAGGGCAGTTCTGTTGTATATAAATACAGGTACATCTTGAATGATGAGTTCATGAATACTCATGTGTGCAGAAGAGTGCAGTTAGATTGCTAAGACGTTGATTATTGTAGCGTCGCTAAGAACATAGATAAAAAAACACTTATAAAAAAGCACGAGGATGTTGTAGCACTAATTATTGGGCAGTGCCCCAGCAATGAGTGCACCGTGAGGCACACAAGCGTTTACTAACACTGCATAAGAAGATGCCTGTTCACATGCTGTTGAAGGGATTACACATATATCATTAACCCATTGCCGGTTTTCACTTTGACGACAAAAACAGACCAAAATGTCTCACAAAAGTTTTTACTTTTGTCCTCAAAACAGGCTTGCCTCCAAGACTCAGGGTGTCTCAAAATGGTTTTGCATAGAGCAAAAACATTTCTTCCCCCTATTCGTTTTCCGTCTGTTAAGCATTCAAGAAGAGAGAGTTGTAAAACTGAAGCGTACTCAAAGCTTAGATCCTCCTAATTTTCCCCTCGGGTTATTTGGGGCAGGGATGAAACATAAAGCCTTCAACTTGTGTTCTGTAAAAACGTTAGCCCTTGTCCCTGACTTATTCTATGACTGAGGTGTTTGTATGAAGCAAAAATTAAGGATTAGAGTTTCTACGACGTTTCAGCAAGATAGCCTTTCCTATTAATCTAGATATTACAATATAAAGCAATAAATGTTTCTATGGAAACCCTACAATAATATTTAATTTTCATTTTATGCTTCTTATAACCACATTTATGAATGCAGAAGTCTATTATACGATTATAGTTCCATTAAATATTTGAAATTAAATTCTGTAGAGATTTTTGTGGAAATTAAACTATATATTAAAAATGTTTCCTGCGAACTGATTGGTTGTATAAAGTATTATTGGGTCAAAAATAAAATAAATGCACTTATTTCTGTTAAAACTAAAATTATTATACTTATTACTATTGTTCTATTTAATTTATCAAGAAATATAAACATATCCCATTTCTTTCAGGATTAGTAATATTGTATTCTCAAAATTTTTGTTATAAGAAGGAAATACTTTTTACCAAGTTGGATGTCAATTACGTCAAATTATGTGCATTTTTGTTTTATTTATTGGTTATTAATAATAAAGCTTCAACTTAAAATCGTTCAGTCTTTGATTCATGCCTAATTGCTTCAAAAGAAATGCACAATATTGTCATTCAGGTTGAATAATTGTTAAAAATTTCACAAATGTCAAATTTATTAATACTACCTTTAAATTTTTAAGTTCTAAATTAGAACTGCATTTTAACTTTCACAAGGTTTGCTGAGGTATTTTTCTATGAAAATTTAGTGAATTATTACAGTATTAATTCATAAACTTAAAATTTTAACTAAAAATTTAATATTCTATAATGTTATAATTATTCAGTTTAAAGCAACCTTCTTTTTTTTTTTTTTTTTTTTTTTTTTTTTTTTTTTGCAAAATAAAATGTTATATTATTAACAAATTTTAATAAGCAAGCAATCTTAATGCCATCGTTTAAATATTTCAGTGTCAGTTGCTGTATGAATTCGAATGAAATGATGAAAACATTTGAATGAAATGATTTTCGAGTTTCTTTCACTGCTACTATAAGTTAATATACAACTTTAATGTACATTATAAACGATATTTCTGTTTGAAAAATTAGTGACAGTAAACTTTTAGAAACTATGTTTTAATGTTACATGCAGCATGTTTAATGTTACATGCAAACTTCTTTCCATCATATTCACGAAATACTAAATTTTGAACGCTCCAGAGAAAGTTAATATGAAACATTCTGCGCTTATAATAGAGAGAAGCTTATTGTCCGCGTCAAGCTGCAGTTCACGGATATGAAAACTCTCCAACACATAAATAAATAGTGGAAAAAATACGAATTCACGTAGATTTTATGTAAAGTAACATCGATTGATCGATGTGTATTTTTTGCATTGAAGAGGGGGAAAAAAAAGAAAACTGCAGTTTTTGACACCATTAGGAATCATACATTAAAAAAAGAGATTCTTCTGTCTAGTAGAAAAGGTTATGCTATTAGAATATGACAGAGTAGATGAGGGCTATTTGCATAAGGTGAGGAATGCTTTCGTGAAGGATTTTGTAGGAAAACTGGCTCGTATTCGCATTGCACAGGTGGAAAACCACGAAAACAAATTATGCGCTCAATATTTTTGCCTGGGATCGGTTGCCACATGTAGGACCTTTACACTTACAAAGAGCCTTTCGCTTAAGAACTGTTTATCACCTCTTTCCTTCTCCGATGTTAGCTTTTTGTCGTTATTAGGGGACGTTGTTTACTGTTGTTTGATTTCAGTGAATAAAGGCAAAGCAGACAAAGCCTCTCAACCTGAAAGGTAAAATGCCTTCGGGCAGGATTTATAGCAAACTAGTTCGCGTTCGTTTCATGCATCCGAATTTTGTTTACGTTTCTTTCATTTAGCTCAAAACATACGAGGACTCTCTATTTTAATGGTGGGAAAATCACTAAAAGATCCGTACAGTTAGCTCGTTAATCAGTATTCGGAGCCAGGTTTAACTACTGTGGTTTAATGACCTTAATCACTTGTGTTCTAATGGGCCTCATGAGCTCTGCATTTTTGTTGATCAGGCTAATTTATGTCAAAATCGCACGAAATTTACCAAAATTTAAAAAACTGCTTTCTGATGAAATATTCCAGTAATTTTGATTTATCAGAAATTTCAAAATGTGTCAGGTTTCTGGTGTATGTGTACATGTGAGCATATAACATTTAAATTTAGTCATTTTAAACATAAATTAGATAGCATATTTTTTATGTTACATTGAGTAATCTTCAGTGCTATGTAATTAATTCCCTAAATATGAAAGTATGTGAAACTTAAATTAGGAAATATAGCAAATCATTCCATAGAAATATGCTATGCCTGTATTAGTCTAGAAAGGATCAATTATGCGTAAATATTGTATTATGCATGTCAAGTAACAATTTGTCAGCGGTATAGATATCATTAATTTAAAGGAGATAATTACGATATGTGTGGCTTTTGCTTTAGCACAGTTTTGCTCCCGCTACTTTTAAGCTAAACATATCACTTGAAATAAATTTCTTTCTAAATTCATAGGGATATTATTAACAATTCTTCTTTATAAATATAAAGTTTACCCTTTATTATATAAATAATTGAAATGCTTAAATTTGGCACTCTAATAAACATTTTATCTTAACTTTCTGAAAAATTGAATTTATTTTAAAATGTATAAAAATGAATTAAATCCTGAATTTTTTCCAGGCTTATAATAATAAAATTTTAGAATCATCAGTTTGCATATCCGTATATATTATAAGAAAGTATCTCATTCTTTTTTGAGGGCTGTTGTGATGTAAGTGATAGTAGATCGGACTAGCAGTCGGAAGGTCTGCGGTTCGTATCCGTGAGAGAGCATGGAATCTATGGAAACGTGATAGGCGATAATTCGTGAACACATGAATTAGGCCGACAGAGTGTCGTGCTTCCTTCTCTTTCGCCCTATAAGTGGGAAAAAATAAGGAATTATGCCATTCTCTCTATCTTGCTACAAATGGATGTTCTTTCAATTAGATTTTGGAAGACTTTGTTGGTAGAAGAATGATGACAGCCCTGCTGAATTTTCGCATTTCTTGCTTCGAAAAAATCCAAGGTCCGCCTATTATTCCGCCTTTCGCAAATTTTTCAAATTTACTTTTTGTGGTATCGCTTTTCCATTACAGTATGTTGATAGGTGAAACAATCCCGTAAAACGTTTTTTTACATAATTTACATTCAAGTTACTTTGAAACACGGTTTTCGGAATTAAACTTCCTACATACGGGTTCTCTCTTTTTTTGATACTTCTAGTAAATTTATATTAAGAGATAATATAATCAATATTTCTTTAGTAAATAAATTATTATTATCTTACTTTGCGCAAGTATTAGAAAAACTTGTTTTGAGCTAAGTGAATTTTAGATCATTCAACATTATACCTTAGAGAGTGCATCTTTTCTAGTAGATTTCGTATTGCTTGAATTTGGAGGGAAAAGGAAAGTC
Source organism: Stegodyphus dumicola (assembly GCF_044657685.1). NCBI lineage: Eukaryota > Metazoa > Arthropoda > Arachnida > Araneae > Eresidae > Stegodyphus > Stegodyphus dumicola. The sequence continues at coordinate 23,114,529 of NC_140775.1, forward strand.
AAGATTTCTACAAATTTAAAAAAAAAAAAAAAAAAAAAAAAAATTTTACTCTCCTCCGCTTAATGCTGTATTTCTTTACTGACGAATTAACACCAGTAGATAGGCTGTTTTCTCCCGAAGGTTCAGCCTTTGTGTAAACGATTAGGGAAAACCGGAAAAGCAATGAAATAATTATGAATCGGCATCTTCAAGAAGCATCGACTCCCAGTGAGTAAAAGCGACCATCTGGGAAGATGTATTTTAGTATAAAATAGTTTTGAAATCCAAATAACATTAATTTAGAGAACTTTTTATGGATGCAATATAAGATATAAGAAGATAGAGAAGCTTACAAAAATTGATAGTGTTGTGTTGCTTCAGCGACTAGATTTCTCACTTTGATGTTGGAATTAGAAATGTAATTACAAAGATCTCCACTAGAGGAGATCATAATTCATTATTTTTTCACACATATAAAATCTGGTTAAATATGTTTTCTCGTTTATAAATTACAGAAGTTTTTGTTTTCAATAATTCCTGATATTTTAAAGGAAAATTTTCATGTATTTTTTTTCTTGTAGCAGGTTTAAATAATCGTTGATTGAAACCACACTAACAATCTGAAAATGACACAAATGACGTGAACTCTTTCATAATTATATTACTCATTAGCATTAAAAAAAAACTTAACTTGGGTTGAAGATTACCTCAGAAGATTTTTTTTTTAATTTCTTAATTTAGATGCCATACAGTCTGGTAATACATAATAATAAGTCTGGTTATACTACAGCCATATCAGTGGCCGATAAGACCGCTAAATATTAGTTGTTCGATTTGGATTCAAATTCAGACGAACGAATGCGATGGCTGTATAGTATTTTTCTATGTATAACATGAGCATGAGCTATTCGTTAGAAAGTCCTCTATGAAGGCATCTTTCTCCTTAAAAGCAGATAGTCGTCGTGTGTTTTGCTGTATTCAAATAATCCTAACCTTCAAACTGCGGCACCTATCACTCTAAATCAAGATGAAAGCTTTCTAAACAAGATTTTTAAATCGGGCTGTGGGGGTTCCAGTGGCCAATCGCTAAAACCGCTGAATATTGGTAATTCGACAGGGGTTCAAATCCTGACGAACGCGCTTGTTCTATGAAAGTTTTCCGGGGTTTTTCTACGTTCAGTGTGGATGAGATCTAGTTCCCCTTAGAAATTCTCTCCATGATAGTTTCAGTCGTTTTGTGCAGATTCCAAATCCATTAAATTTTCTTTATTAAATACAATTATAGTTCTTTCTTTTTAGAGAAATCGCGGGGAAAAAACTGTAAACATCAAATCGAGTGCGATTACGAATATTTTAAAACAGTTAAAATTTTGAGCGGGAAAGCTTTTTTAATACGCTCATAAGCAACTGAAAATTAGAGGAAGAAAAAAATTTTAAATTGGCATAAAATTTTGTTGATTTCTACAACAACCTATATAAATGCGTTTTCAAAAACTTCTGCTGAAATATGAAGAGTTGTATTTGTAAAGCATTTATTAGTGAGATCTGTAATTATATACTCAGCTTTTAGTTTTCATAACTTCCATTCATCAGAATAATGTCATTAAGCGTAAGGGGGGGGGCGAAAAAGGAATTTTAAAGAAAAGATTATTTTTAAATGACTCAAAATTTCTTGAGCTAGTATAAGTAATTATGTAACTCAAATAATTAAATATTTGCGAAAATTTTGTTGACCTCTCTCGGTCTTACCAATATTTCTGTATAGATATAGAACATAATTAAATATCGATAATGAGTATCATAGACAGTGAAGGATGTAGAACATCACATTATATAACTGTGCTTGTCGCAAAAGCAGCCGCTTTGATAAATGAACAAAACTGTCGGGAATCGCGTATGAATGTCACGTACATGCTTTATAATACTAAGAATGTTATAAAAATGACGGTTATCTGATATCAATATTTACCGAACTTTCCAAAATGTTTAAAGATATAATATTTAAGAGTCGGCAAGTTTGTATAAAAAATTGTATGCATTTCAATCTCGGTGTTTGTCATTATAATCAGAAGCTCGTCATCGATATTTAGACTATTTCTCGATAACCTACCGAGTTCAAATTTTGTACTCACACCGTTTACAGATGGAAATACGCGTGGTATACCGAGTTTTATAAAATTCGATTTAGAGGTCTTAAAATTTAATGTTGAAAAAAATTTTTGCGCATATTTCCATTTAAAGAATAAACTAAAAATCTCACAGATTTTAAGTTTGCATAGCGTACTTTACAGAGCGTAAAATAGTTTTTGAAATACAATTTGCATAAAATTAATATAATTTCTGATTTTGGGCGAATTTTTAAAACTTTATACTTTTATGAGGTAAGAGGAATTTTGGAAGTAAAAAACTGTACCAAAAGGAGAAAAATAATTTGTCGTACAGATTAATGGGAATAAGAGCCGCTTTGAAAAATTCCTGTACAGTTTTATAAGAAGAATAATAGATTCTTAAATAACGAAATCAAATATCGAATCGCATTGTCAAAAGTATAAGATTTATAAATTTATCAAGAGAACCGCACGTTTGTTATTCGTGATATAAATTTGTCGAAATTTTTTTTAAAGAGAATTATTTAATCACGTGTTCCCAGTAAATTATATAATACGTCATTTTTCTCATTTTAATTCATTAATAATTTTATGAGTCATAAATAAAAGTTTATTTTGTAAAAACTTGTTTATTTTATTCAATAATTGTTCTAAAACGAAAATTCTTAATTCCTTTTATATATACATTCACTTTGTAATTGGTAATAAATTTGTTTCCTTAGAGTCAGTGTAAGGCCTTTATCTCAAAACATCAAGAAGACTTCTCCCCGCGATAATGACAGCCATTACCCATTGTAGTTAGGGGTTGCGTGGACCCTTGTCCCCTTAGGCAATGGGGGTTGGAAGACGTACAAAAATACGGGCTAGTCGTTTTTAGCGCATTTTTTCGCTAATACAAAAACACGGGACGATCTGTTTTCGAGGGTGCATTTAAACTTACAATAATCTGTAACGAACCGTTAAGAGACCTGCATAAAAGAACGAGATCCTGCATAAAGAACTCCTTAACCGTTAAAGGGTTAAGGAGGCATAACACATCTCACTAAGGAGATGTCATGTATTTGCGAATTGTTAGTATTGCCACTTTATATTGGTGGGCACGGGAGCTTAAACACACAGTTGTGGTGAAGCCCAGATATTGTAAAATCCATTGGACTAGTCTTAGAGCTTATCGTCAGTACACCAGAGCGTCATTTTAGCACGGTAGGCAAAGGTCTGTGCCCAACGCCGCGATGGCATTCATGATGCTGGAGATTCAATTAACCGCTCCTTTATGCGTTATAAGGAACCGGTGATAGGCGTTCCTATTATTTGTAGGTAGCGGTAGATGGTGTGCAGCCGTCAAAGGACATTCAAATACGTAATGGTCTGGTGACCCTTCTGATCCACAGACACAGATATCGGTATTTGAGATGCCGTGGCGATTGTAATAGCTTGGAAACGGGCCGTGACTCGTGATGAAGTAGGTGAGAGGTGCTACGGCAAAGAGTCGGTTGATGGAAACTTTCGGGAGGTAGGTGAAAGTCCGTCTGTCTGTCTCGCATTCGGTCCACTCACGTTGCCATTGGTGCATTCGTTGCTCGTAGGAGGCTCTTTAGATAAGAGGAGGGCGCAGGTACGGTAATGGGTTGGGCTGTTGGGTTGGAAATTTCATCTTTGGCCAACGTGTCAGCAGCCTCGTTGCCCTCATTATTCGCATGGGCTTTAACCCAGACTAGATTGAGATGGTAAATGAGGGTATTGCATAAGGAGATATTGGAGACTGACTATGAGCGGTGAGACATGATGATGGTTCTCAAGTGCAAGTAAAGTTGAAATGCTATCGGTATAGATATTTGCTTGTGGGATCTGGTAATCTATGAGATGTTGCACTTCTGCCGTAATTCCCAGTACTTCGGCCTGGAAGATGCTATTGTGAGTGCAAAGTTGTCAGTGCCAGTCGTGAACAATTTAAGCACTGCCTAAACCATTCTCCTGCTTTGAACCGTTTGTGTAGATCTGGTCCCCAATCCGTGGTGCGTGTGTCGAGGTGTGAGTCTGTTGCTTGTCAATTTTGATGTGGATTCCACTTCCTCGGAGAGCTGGATGAGTATGAGTAGAAGTGGAGGGACGTTCGAACTGGACTGCACTGTAGCTGGTATTTGCGAAAGTTGCATCTTTGCGTAGGTGGATCAATTTAGTGAAAGTTGCCTCCATCTCTGCTTTTATATGAAGTGGTAATATGCCGGCTAGAACTGTTGCTGGACTGGTGGCGGTTGTGCGGTAGGCTTTGCTTAATTGCAGGGCGAAGGGGCGTTGTAATGTTGTAAGTAGCCTGATCCTGCGAGTTCCCATTGGCTATGCCCAGATCACTGCAGCGTATAAAGCTATTTTTTCTACAACTGTGAGGTATAGCAGCTTTTGGATATGGGGGTTTTGGGCCCAGTTGCGACCTTGAAATAGTCTTGCTTATGCGGGCGATAATTGACGTCTTGTTTCTGGTTTTCATGATAGGCGGAATTCAGGTGAGACCTTGGTCCCATACTACCCCTAAATACTTGAGTTTCCGCACAATTTTGATGTTTCGGCCTAGAAGTTTGATGCATGGACGACGAGTTGGATTGGTACCTCGTCTGGGAATTATTATTTCTGACGATTTTCCTATGCAGATCGTGAGCTTTAGTACTGTAGAAAGGTATTCATTCGCCAATCAAAGTAAGGCTAAACCAGGGTATAAGTCAGTTTCCCTTGAAAAGTTCTCCATGAAGTTATTTCTTCCTTTAGCCGATAGCTCACGTATGTTTTGCTGTAATTCGTGTAATCCAATCTGGGGGGGTTAAAATTTGCAGAAATTCAGGAAAAAATACGAAAATTCAAATGATTTTCAATCGAAGACACTTGCATAGTTCGCTTTATCCTTTTTTCATACCATAAGAGGTTGTCTATGTAAAATAACATTAAGTGTATAGAAAATTCTACGCGACCTGAAGGTTCATTTATTATAACCGGGGGGGGGGGGTTCATTATACGGCGAGTTCGTTATAGCAGACTTCGACTGTATTGGATAGAATGTAACTGAATGCAAACAGAATGGAAGTATGGTTACATCGTAAAAACTGAAGACGCTCCTGTTATGTGTTTTTCTTCACACTAAATTGGTACTTCAAAGATACTAAGTCCTTTACCTAACTAATGCGTCTTGTTAGACGGACGCTACTTTTTATTGTGGTGATCCACGGTTTGGAAATGGATTCTGAATCAGTCGAGATTCGTGCACTAACCTAGTGCTTCGCATTAGAGAATAAAGAACATATACATGTTACAAAAATATGCATTTATTCACACAGCGAAAGCGCGCAACAACACTCTTAACGAAAGCTCATTCTCCTAATTAACATACTTTTTCCTACACTCAGGATGCGCATGCGCATTGACAATTACCAAAGGAGCTTAGCAAATACTGCCAGCTAGTAGATAAACTATTTGCTACATATTCCTCCCACCTGAATTTACTGGGAGGTAAATTCACAAATTTGTTAAACATAATATATGCATAATAGTACAGTATATAATATTGAAGTATAAAATTATGCCTACCAAGATGTTCTAATTAAATTGAAATACAAATTACCTGGAGATGCAGCATTCCATAATTTTCTAGACATACTAACAGGTAATACTAAACCTAGAAAAATAAAAAATAAATCAGATTATTACAAAGTATTCAAACAATAATAAAACATTTCACAGACGTATCACTGGTTTCACAGTTCTACCACTGCTGGTAGCCATAGGAATATTTTTAGTCATAATCCAGTCCAAGTCTGTACAGTCTGTGTACTGGTCTTAGAAAGTCAAAAATCTCTGTTTTTATGAGAGCAAATCTTATTTGTCCATCACGACCAGGTATCAGCTTTATGACTCGCGCCAGGTTCCAAAAAGCACGTTTCTTCTTGTCTTCCAGTAGAACAATTTCACCTACCTGGAAAGGTTTAGCTGTGATCAAGCCATCATGATCAACTATACGTCTGAGGTCTTTAATTTTATCACCGTTCACACCCTTAAATGATTCTCTTTGAAACAGTAACATAAGAGTTATCTCAGCTCTTTCAATTTCCGAAACTGACAAAATTTTTGAGGTTTCGTTTGTAATTCTTCGTAATTTAAAGTAAAAACTAAGAATCCAACCTAGCATGCGTACAATTTCCTTTATAGATGAAAAGTACCTGTAATACCAATTATCGGATTTAGAAGCTTTGTTAAGAGTTGTCTGATTTACGCCTTTCTGAATTTATGATCTCTTCGTCCGGCAAATCGGTGCCTCTTGACCATGACGATTCTGGTTCTAACAGCCATGATGGGCCCTCCCACCATTTCGACAGCAAAAATTGTTTAACTGAACAGCCTCTAGAAGGTAGATCGGCTGCACTCAGCCCCGAAGGGATGTGATGCCAATCTTCTATCTTTGAAAGTGTTCTGATTTCTTGAACACGATTCCAAACGAAAGTTCTCCATCGCACGTCTTTCTGGATCCAGCACAAAGCCGTTGTTGAATCAGCCCACAAGAATGTTCTTAAATTTGGCATGTTCAAATCTGAAAAGACCACGCGTCCTAAGCGTGCTCCGATTAAGCAGGATAATAATTCCAAACGAGGGATGCATGTACTCTTTAAAGGCGCAACTCTAGTGCGTGCTTGCACGAAACTTAGATAAACCGTATTTTCGGTCTTCACTCTTAAGAAAATACAGTTAGCATAGGCATGCTTGCTGGCGTCGCTTAAAATATGAAGACTCACATCTTCGTTAACCGATCTGTCAATATTAAGCCATCTACAAGTTTTTACATCGGACAACAGTTCCAGTTCTTTTACCCATTTCATGGACTTTTCTAAATATTCAGGCAATTTTTGATCCCAATTTAATCGTAATTTCCAGCACTCTTGCAATATCAACTTTGGGAACAGGAAAAAGGAAGCCTACTGTGTCAAATAACTGATGCGCGCAAGAAAGGAGTGTTCGTTTACTCGCAACAATCTCCTCTTTCTTTAGTGACTCAATTTTACAGGAAAGAGTATCATCCTTCAAATCCCAGTTTAACCCTAAAACGCAAACGGGTGTATCTAATTTAGAGTTTGAAATTATTTCGGTTTCACAATTCGACTGCCATCCTCTAAGATTAAACTTTCCCTGTGACAATAATATTCTCGATTCTAGAACAAATCTATTCAATTCTTCAACATTCTTAAAACTAGTCAGGCAATTATCAACATAGAAGGACTCCTTCAAAATATTGGCTGTAGCTGCAAACTGATCTGGGGCACGATTTAAATGATAGTTCAACGTAGCGGCTAACAAAAACTGACTACAGTTAAGCCCCAAAACCATGCGACAATGTCTATAAATTTTAGTATTCTCTCCTGCACTTTTCCACAAGAAACATAAATAATCTCTATCCTTCTCTCTTATACCAATCTGCAAGAAGGCTTTCTCAATGTCTGAAATTACTGCAATAGGATATTTCCGAAAACGATTCAACAATGTTGGAATTATTTCTATTAGGTTGAAAGCTTTCTCAAGACAGTCATTTAAAGACAGTTCTCCTTTGGCGTGTGCAGAAGCATCAAAAACCGGCCTTACTCGCGTAGTTTCGCTAGATACTTTAAAAACAGGCCTATGAGGCAAATAGTGCTCTCTACCTACTTCGCCTTCTTTTACCTCTTCAATAAATTCGTTCCTTCAACCAAGTATCAAAAACTTCCTGATAAACTTTAATTTGGTTTGAATCTAATAATTTCCTTCGCGTATTAGTCAAGCGTTTTTCTGCCAACGTTTTATTATTAGACAAACGAGAAGGGTCCAGTACCCAAGGTAATGCAGTTTCATATCTCCCGTCTGAATCCAAATTCAAATCTTCCTCAAAATACTGCATGGTCTCCTCACGAATTTCAGCTTTCTTCTTAGACTCAACTGAGTCACTTATACCAATAACGTCTAACTTCCACAGTTTTCTGCTGATCTTTCGTTTAGCAATAAAGAAACACATGCAAGAGAATCATTTATACCCGAAGATTCCTTCGCTGGGATTTTACATATTAAAATCCATCCCAAACGTGTTTCCATCGCGACCGGACCACTTTGTAAACATTTAATATTTCCGGTGAATAATTTTCCAGCAATATCAGAACCTGTCAACAATTTAATGTCACTTTCGTTTTCGGGAGCATTACCCTCTACATCTGACACCTGAATATATAATTTACGAAGGTCTTTCAACCAAGGACTTTTAAGTATTTTCTTTACATCAGAACAGATAACAGATTCTCTTAAACAATGCACACTACATACATATTTATTACCAAGGCTACTCAAATGAACTAGATATTTAGAATGCAATTTTTCTTTTGTTTCTACACCTCCAAATAATCTATGAACTAATTTCACTTCACCAACACTGTTACATTTCAAAGAATCTATATTATATTTCGTTAAATAACTTCTCTCGCAACCAGTATCAATAATCCCTCTGACTATCCTTTCCCTGGTGCCATTTTTTAGCCTTACGATTAACGTTTGTAATAACACATCGGAGCTCGCGGATCTGCTAGCCAAAACATTGACCTCATTTTTCGCCACGAGCTCTACTTGTTTAGTCTCTTTCAATTGAGAAGGAACTTCTTGACACAGTACTGCCAAATGCCTTTTCTGGCAGATTGAACACTTAACCTTAGACTTACAGAGACTTGCCTTAGACAGAGATGTGATTTTTTTTCAAGCACAATAGACATACACCCTTCTTAAATATTAAATCTTTTTTATCCTGATATGTAAGAGTACTAGCTTTAAAACATTTTTCTGTTAAATGTGGTTTATCACAAAATAAACAAGATTCCTCGACTTTCTTAATAGGAGCATTTTCTTTAAATTTGTCTCCTGTATACAAATCATTACGCGTAGGAATATTGGACTCATCGTTAATGCAACTTTTAGATTTTCTACTTTTATCAAAAGAAAAACGCGCTAATTCAATTCTCTCTTCAGATATCACTTCATTTTTCAAAAACAGAAGGATAGGTTCAAGATCGCTCTTAACTTGTTGTGACGAATTCTCCCGTTCCCTCTTCCACACGCGTAATGTCAGGGGACAGCAAGATTCAACTAACAGAAAAATAACACTAGCGTATTTATCTTCAGTCAGACCGAGAGATTCCAGAGCACGTAGTTTGGTTTCTAAACTGTCATACAACGATGATAGCGTAAAGTCCTTTTTAGTTTCATTATTATTTATCAACACAAGATTCAATAAATCCCAAACGTACACTTGTATAAGAATATCTTCACGTCCAAAACGGTTCTTTAAATGTTCGATGACTTTCAGATAATTTTCTTTAGTTGTCGGAAAACTCTGCACTATTTCCCGTGCTTTCGATTTGGCAACAGTAGCTTGGATCAGATATACGAATTTCAAATGATCATCTAGGACTGGATCTTCGTTTATCTTACTAAAAGTATTCCAGAAATTCAGCCATTGTCGTGGATCACCTGTAATATTTGAAAGCTTTAAATAATACATAGAGGAATGCATTTTAGATCTCGTAAGTTGAATTTAATTATGAAGCTAGTAAATTAAATGAGCAGCAAGCTTGCTTTTTTTTAATTGTTTGAGAAAACATTAAATGATAAAAATTATTCCAAATTAATGCACTCGAAACTAAAATTGAGTGTACAGAAGAAAGAAAATTCTTTAGCTTCATGTATTTTTAAAAGCATCACAAGGCAAAAATATTTAAACTTCACTGTTATTAAAATACAATTTTCCAAAGCATTATGTAAACTAAAGCTAAAATTAAAAATTACAAACAGATAAGCGTAGAATTTATATTTGTTGCAATCTATTTCATCAGCATATCTTAGTTTTGGCATACATGCTATAAATATAATTATATATATACGTATTATACTAAAAAAGTCTGAAACATTATATTGTTCTTATGTGTGTTTCTTTTTCTCATCTTATACATGACTAATATTGTATTCTTACGAATTAAATCACTGCCTAAGCGTACACCGTATTTTCTATTTACATCTATTTTTATACTCGTCTATAACTATAACGACGATGAAATATTTTTTCTTTATTCTAATAGGAATAATTTATCTTATACTGCAGAGTCGTTAGGATTTTTGAAGGAGACGTGAAAAATGTGCAATGCCGTCGCCGGGATTCGAATCTGAACCTTTTGAATACGCGCCGAGTGTGCTACCGTTACACCACAAAGGCATGCTTGAAGGAGGGAGAAAATACATCATTTTTAATTTTTTTCCCCACTGGCAGATTGTGAACAGTTACAGTTGTAACAGAGTCCATTAATCTATACTAAGGCCTTATGTGGTGGTTTCTTTATTATGGAGGCACCTAATAGGTGGGCCACCATTGCCTCCTATGAAGGGACGGATAGTTACAACCATGCCTTCTCCGGGATTCGAACCCAAGACCTTCGGTATCACAGTCAGGCTCCCCTAACCACTATACCGTCTGGGTGGCGAAAATACGTCATAATATAATTAATTTTAGTATTAAATTTTTTTGATACAGGAGCAGGTTTCATCTATATCGTGAATATCTGAAGATGTTATAATTTTTATTCATAATTTTTACTCATAATTTTACAAAGGCTTAAAGTCAATAGTGGTCTATGAGTCATGACAAATTCTCAATTCCCATAATTATCATTGCCAAACATACTGAAATCTCATTTGCAGATTATGGGAATAATCTGCAAATGGTCACTAGTAATATGTAACAATTATCATTGGGAATGGCATAAGCAGAAGATCCTTGCTAGGCAAAGCTTGTTATACTACGATTCACGGTGCAAGAGTTGGGCAGGTGACGGAGGACGGGGACGCCTGGCGTCTAACAGAGGTAAACAGGCATATGTCCCACACCCTCCCCTATCCAGACGCAACAACTCCCTGTGGCCCCATAAGGGCGCACCGGGAGTTTATCGATACTTCAACATAAATTACTACTTACTCATAAATTACTGCCTACTGATAACATATAAATTCTGCTTATTCGTAAATTATCGCATACACATAAGTTACTGCTTGTACCTGAATTACTGCTTACACATAAATTATTGCTTGCACATGAAATACTGCTTACATTAATATGATTACATCAATATGGTGCATTAATATGATACTCAGTTACATGTACATGCTATATTACGCGTTAATTTGATACATAATTACACATTATTATGATACAAATACTGACAAATACTGCTTACACATCAATATGATACACAATTGCATAATACATTGTACATATGGCAACATTCAGATCGCAGTTCACTCATATTGGGTTATTCAGTGCGGAGTATGAAACAAAATGCTGTTTCAGTTAAACAATATACTACATAGTTGCAATGCACCGTTGCGTTACACACATATACTGTTGCACTATACATAACTGCTACTTTACACATAAGTTACTGCCTGCTGATGACACATAAGTTACTACTTATATAAGTTACTGCTTGCACTTAAAATTCTGGTTACACATTAATATGATACATTATTGCATATAGCATTGTACATATGGCAACATTCGGATCACAGTTTGCACATATTTGGTTATTCAGTGCGGAGTATGAAACAGCATGCTGTTTCAGTCAAGGATTATATTACATAGTTGCATTGTGCATAGTTGCGTTATACCATTGCATTACATACATATTCTGTTGCATTGTACATAAATTACTACGTACTCATGAATTGCTGCCTACTGATGATACATAAGTTCCTGCTTACACGTAAGTCACTGCTTACAGACTAGTATGATACATAAATACTCATAAATTACTCCTTACACATAAGTTACTGCTTGCGCATACAAATGTTCAATTTTTGTACCGAGAACAGGTATAGCTTGAAACAAAAGAAACAATAACAGTGAAGCAAACGTGTTCACTTTCGGCTGGAAAGAACCCACCAGCAGCCGAGTGGTAAATTCGCTGATCACTGGTAGTTCGACCCGGGTTCAAAATCCGACTAATGTGCTGGCATCATAAAAATTTTCGTAGTAGCTTTCATATGCGTTGTAAATATGAGTCAGTTTCTCTGAAACATTTTCCACGAAAGCATGCCTTCTCTTAAATAACTAGGCCTCGAGAGCTTTGCTATAAATTAAATAATCTTAACCTTCGGTCAGTGTGAAAACATTCATTATAATAGTATTAATTATTTGCACCTCTTTTAATTATTCAGCATTATTATAAATAAGATCAAAAGTTTTTCACCCTGCTTTTTGATTTTGGAAACAGAAAATCAGTGTTTTGAAAAATGAGAAACCTTTTTTTAGAATTCGATTAAATTCCTAATAACTTTTTTGTTTACACCTATCAGTTTTTATTCATACCGATATTTTCTATTACAAAAGTAACTTAAAACACTAGGAATATCTTTTATTGCAGGAGTTAACCCAACCTAAAATGTGTGGTTTATCACGGTAATGAGATCTTAACGTTCAAATATTATTTATAACTCTTCAGATTGAAAAAAGGTATTAGCTGTTAACTTTTCTTCACATATGTCCGCTGCTTATATAAATAATTATTTGTGTAACCTATAACAAATGTCTCAAAAAATGGTTTTCCATAAAAGATTAACTATCCGGAACACAGGAATAAAGCTAGGTATTGGGTTGCTATGGTAACAAAGAATGTCGCTAGAATATCTGATTTCATTCGTGTTAAAGTTGATGTTTACGTCTTGAAAGGAAAATATATGCAGCTATCTTTGCTGATAAGAAAGTAAAAAAAGAAAAACCCAAAATGCCATTGGGAAAACAAGCAGCCTCACCTTTTAAAGTGCAGGTTTGGGGAATTGCTTTGGCTACCGAAGATATATTAAAGTGATATCTTGATAGATGAGCTAGGAAAAAAAAATACCTTTCACCTTTTCCATAGCAATGTCATCTACGATAAAAGGAATGTGTTTTTTTGTCATTTCTTGGTTGAATATTTGGATTTTTCAGTGTTAAAGCTAGTTCCAAAGTTTCTTTTTTTATCCAGGCATTGTTCTAGGATCAGTTTATATATGTAGCAGCATAATCGAAAGTGTTTAGCAAAGGTGAACATTTCATGAACTAATTCATGAGTAACAAATGCTAATTAATATAATTTCAGAGTCTGTTTCAAAAGTAAATTATTAAATGTATATTGCATATTTTCGCGTATAAGCCGCGAATTTGTAAGAAATGTTTTTCTACCCAACATTGGGGTTCGGCTTATATGGAGTTCAAAATTACTTACACATGATTCTATTACAAAAAAATATAATTAATATGTGAAAAAAATTCTATTTTGTTTCCTCCTAATATACGTTAATCAAATTTATTAACATCCATATATGTTCGCAATTTTCTATCAGCTCTTGTGTCTACTATAAGCTGTTCTTGTGTCTACTATAAGCTGTTCTTGTGTCTTCTATGCGCAGGGCCGCAGTTCTGAGTTTCAGTACTGATATCGCAATTATTATCACCTTTAGTTCCATACACAGAACTTTTAAAACTACAGACAAGAATTCCGTAAAGAACGGAATCCTTGTCTGTCCGGCCATCTTTTACTGCTCAAGAGAAATGAAGACTTATATTTTACTTGTGAAAGCGAGAGCGCAACTAACAAAGAAGTTTTCCTACTTTTTATTCTCAAATTTTCTCAAAAAAATGTAGGAATCTATTCATTTAGAAACACAGAACAATACAAAATTAGCTGTTACTATTCTAAATAAAAATAATAATATCTCATTAAGTATGGATTTCTTTATTCGCCACTGGCGAACTTTCGGGCGAACATAGACAGAATTAAAAAAAAAAAATAAATAAAAAAATAAATAAATAAATAAATAAATAAATCTCCAAACCAGCTCTACATAACCAAATATAATTAAATTGGCGTACTTTCAAATTCCCGTTTACACAGATTTAACCGTTATTATATTTTGGGGTACTTACGTTTCATTCCGTTGACCGTTGGCAGAAGTTTCGGCAATGGTCGCCAGTCACCAGTCATTACTGCAGATTCTAAAGGACACGGTCATCCGTAATTGGCGGTATATTGCGCTATTTGCCCAGTCGATGGGAATAACACCTTACCGCCACTTTTTTAAACACATGTCCTTTATTTTATTATGGGCAAAGCACACTAGGGCTTATCTGCCTAAGGGGAGGGATGCCTTCGTGGAGGACTTTCTCGCCAGTCGCCAGTCACCAGTCATTACTGCAGATTCTAAAGGACACGGTCATCCGTAATTGGCGGTATATTGCGCTATTTGCCCAGTCGATGGGAATAACACCCTACCGCCACTTTTTTAAACACATGTCCTTTATTTTATTATGGGCAAAGCACACTAGGGCTTTTCTGCTTAAGGGGAGGGATGCCTTCGTGGAGGACTTTCTAAGGGAAACTGGCTCGTATACAGGTTACACATAAGGAAAACCACGAAAACGCCCATGCAGCCAGCCCGTTCGCGGGATTCGAACCTCGGACCGAACTACCAGTGTTCAGCGACTTTACCGCTCGGCCGTTTGTGAGCCTGTTCTTCTAAATGAAAGAAAAAGGATCTTTTTAAAGCACCTGTATTTTCTGCTGTGGACTTTAGTTCCAGTAACTTCAATGTTTTATGAAAACGTCTCTTCAATTTGTCAAGACTTGCAATCTGCACTTACCTGAATTTTAAATTAACTCGGAAGGATGATGTTTATTCTGCATACTAAAAAAAAATAAGAAAACTAAGGAACAAATTTAATTACTACTTTCTATAGAATAAAGGGAGAATTTCTAACAGAAAGACAATGTTTCTTTCAAAATTTCCCGCGCTTTAAGAACCCTTTTCTTTCGGTAGTCACAGGTTAAGAAAACACTAGTACAAAATTTTACTGAGCAAAATATTGTAATCTGCCTTTTGAAGTTAATTATGATCAAATTCATTAAGCTTTATTTTAGTTATCATATTATGAGATATAAAGATACATCATTAATTCATTTATGGGCCCACCAGCATCGAAATGGTACTAATAGTTCCTTTCGAGCTGGCTGTTTTTTCCACGTGTAACGTGAATAAGAACTAGTGTCCTTTAGACAGTCCTGAACGAAGGCCTCCCTCCCCCATTGGCAAGCCCACCAGCGGCCGAGCGGTAACGTCGCTGAACACTGGTAGTTCGGTCCGAGGTTCGAATCCCGCGAACGGACTGGCTGTGTGGGTGTTTTCGTGGTTTTCTCCATGTTTAACGTGTATACGAGCCAGTTTTCCTTAAAAAGTCCTCCACGAAGGCATCCCTCCCTTAAGGCAGATAGCTCTCGAGTGCTTTGCCGTAATATAATAAACCAAACCAAACCCCCATTGGCAAATAGCCCTCGAGTTTCGTTACATTTATTAGTTAATTAATATTTGAATGGAAATTGTTGTCACATTTTATCCAGGCATTGTTCTAGGATCAGTTTATATATGTAGCAGCATAATCGAAAGTGTTTAGCAAAGGTGAACACATGATGAACTAATTCATGAGTAACAAATGCTAATTAATATAATTTCAGAGTCTGTTTTATCAAAAGTAAATTATTAAATGTAAGAGTTGCTTCTTTGCAAACTCCAGTAACTTTATTTAACTTTTAGTAAAGTTGATTGTGAATGTCTAGATGAGAAGATTTATATATGTATACTTTTTTTTTTTTTTTTTTCAAAAAAATTCAGAGTGAACGTTGGGAGACCTTCTCTTCTAAGGAGAAGGAAATACCTTGATTGCTTGAAAATGGTTGCCATTACTCAGATCCTAAGTCAGATTTACCATGTTATTGCCAAAGCACCAAATGATACAAAAGGTTTGGAGAATTTTTTTGGGGGGGAGCACTATTGGCCCCCCAATTGCCTTTTTATTCTATAGTGTTTTTGCACATATTTTTCTAATGAAGTCTAAACTAAAAGGCTAATTATCCTCACATCAGGCTATAAGGAGTATAGCTGTATATTTAGGGCGATTTTAATTTTTAATTTTGGCTGAATTTTTACAGCTAAATTTTACTACTCGTATTATTCATAGATTGGGTTACATTCAAAGATATGCGGTAACAGTTAAAATGTGATAAATTATTTGAAGCTCACATTAACTTACATAATGCTATACATAATATAAACTGTTGCTTAACAAGTAAGTTATAGGTTCGAAAATCTGAGCCGACACTTTTTAAAAAAACCAACATTTATTTTTAACGCCATTTCTTAATTCTGCAAAATCTTAAATGCAACTAATTATCAAACAGAAAAGCAGATGTAGACGTAATGTATCAGCGCAAGTGATCCTCGTCACAGACGAATTCTTTAGGGTTGCCACAAAAGCAGTGTGTCGCCACAATTTTCCCACCTTTTGAGTAGATGGCTACACACTCGAAACATAAAACTTACATCAATATATATGAGGGTTATATAACAAAGAAAATTACTTAATACATAAAACATATTACTTGAAAACAATTAATACTGAGGAATGATACAACAATAATAGCACAACAAAATAAATCATAATAACTCAAAGACATCAAATACATTATTCGTGATTTTACAACTCTACCGGTGTCGCTACAAAACATCGCAAAGAGAAAATATCGCAGTTCTAAAACATCGTCGTACAAAATATCGTCGTCGAAAATAAAGCGGTTCAAAAACTTCGCAGTTTACAAACATCGTCGTCGAAAATATCGTGGTAAAAAATAAAGCATCTACAAATCATCGCATGACGATAACATCGCAGACATGCTTTTTTCAGGCTTTAATAACTGTAAATGGATATTCCCATAATGATTTATGAGCGCAAGATGGAAAGAAGGATAATTTTTACTTTCATATTTTTTATTAACTAAAAAATGTTTGTTGAAAAAGTAAGAAGGAGACTTAAGCATAGAAAATTAATGCAACTTATAGCACTTAATAGAATTTTAACTAACAAACTAACAAAGTAATATATATAGTAGTAACAAAGTAATATATATAGTAACAAAGTAATATTAATAGTTAACTAACAAAGTAATATTAATAGTTAACTAACAAAGTAATATTAATAGTTAACTAACAAAGGTCATTAATAATTCATTTTTATAAAGTTTTTACTGGTAATTTTTCATGAAAAGTATTATCTAAAAAAGATTAGAAAAAGGATGGTAAGTAACTGCATAACCTTATTTTAAAAAAAAAATTGCTAAGTTAATTTTGAGATTATTTTCTTCATTTTTGATAATCTAATACACTTATAGAGAAAATTATTTCTTGTTTTGTTTCAGTTTATGCTTAAAATGACATTAAAAGTTTCATGCACAGCGTGCAGTCAGTTACTTGAATGCTGATTTTTTAGTTATAAAGAAAGTCAGCTGTATAATATTTCAGTAGGTTTTATATTTATTAGATTATGCCAAAGCACACTACGGCTATCTGCTTAGGGGTGGGATACCTTTGTGGAGTACATTCTCATGAACTGGTTCATATGCACATTATACTTTAGGAAAATCACGAAAATCTTCATGCAGCTTTTTTTTTTTTTTTTTTTTTTTTTTTTTTTTTTAGAATAATGTATACTTGCAGTGAACCTTCTTGGTGACTATCTCCCTCTAAGACGAACAGTGTTTTTGAGAACAATAAACATTGGTTTTAATCATTGCGCAAGTTCACCACATTCACTCAAAATTAAAAAGGATGAAATTTTGAGTAGTCGCTTTAAATAGGATTGCTTACATTTACATTTATATTTAGACCGCCTAGACGGTATAGTGGTTTGAGTCGCCGGGCTGCGATACCAAAGGTCCCGGGTTCGAACCTCGGAAGGCAGGATTGCAACTGTCCTTCATAGGAGGCAAATGTGACCCACCTATAATTAAGTGCCTCCATAATAAAGTGACCATCACTTAGTAGTGGCCAAACCGAAGTCCGCTGAGGGCCGCCATTGGTAGAAGAAAACTTTTATATTAAGACATTTCTTATAAGCACTTAAGAGTATTTTATTTAAATTTTCATATACATTTTACTCGAAAATTTTGTAATTACTTATTGAACTTACAGTGACAAACTTCCTAAGACAATTTTAATATTTTTCTTTTGTGTTTCTTAATTTTCAGAATATCTAAATTTATGCACTCCAGAAATCTGTAGCGAAATTAAAATTAATATTTCTGAGAGAGAGTCTACTTTGTGGTGATTCTTTGTTCTAAGAATTCTTTACCTTTGAAGTATAGTATTTTTTAGTGTGCTGTAGTTTAGTACAACTTTTAGTGTGTTGGTTGTGATTCATACTATGTATTAATACTTGTATATACTCGAAACATATGCTTTTTTTGGAGTAATGGACTGCACAGACTCTCTCTTTTTTGTTCATTTTATTGTTGCAACATGTTTAATTCTTATGTAGTGGTGATGATGTGGGAGTGTGAGGAGCTGTATATAGTCCTTATTTATTTTAAATATTGTCCTCATTCATTTCTGTAGTCTTTATTATGTTGCACATTGTCCTTATTTATTTTGGTAATAACCATGGTTTCTTATTGATTCTGTGACTCAATTATTTTAATGCATGTTATATATTAGTGCATATTTCCCACTAAACATATATTATAAAACTCTATTAATATACGTCTTCAACATATTAAACATGTTTTGGATATAAGAAACACAATTAATTCAAATAGACTCATGAATCTGTGAGTTTTTATGAGCAAAAATTTATAATTTTACGTATGATATAGTGCAGAATATCAAAAACAAGGATGTGCAAGTTGTCAAAATATAAAATCTTTAAATGAAAGGAAAAATACTTTTTTTGAGGACTTAAACACATTTAACAAATGGCATTTGGAGAAGATGATTTTACTGGTTGAAATCTGAATAACTAAATACTGAAACTTTATAAAACATCTTAAATTGTTTAACCCTTTCAATCCCAATTTATTTGTTTCAACTGACTTGATTTTTTTTATGCCTTCTTGGTAATTATCACAAATGACACAAATCACACTAACAAAAATTGACAGTCTGTCACTAAGCCTCTATAAGAAGATGCGCGCAACAATTTTGTAATGGGGATGTTAAAAAAGATGCCTGCTACCAGTGGGACATCAACTATGTAGTAAATTAATGCGTTTAATTCTCTCTAGGTTTCTTTAAACATCTACTAGGACTTAACCCATTGGGACTGAAAGGGTTAAGGGAGAGACTTAAATGCTGTATTTCACCGCACTTAAAATTTTCAGAATATTGATTTATGAATTTTTTACAAAAGTTCATTTTTTAATAAATGATTACATTTCATATTCAGTTATTCATAAAATGAAATTTTTTCTTTCATTAATAGTGGTAGTATATATTTGTTTCGAAAGAGACGTGAGAATTAGGATTTGCCTGTGAATTGTAGCAATCTGTATGCAAGATGAAAGCAATTAAGAACTTTTCGGGAAACTAACGCTTGAAGGTCTCAGTTTTGAGTATTGAGTTGAAAAACAAGCTAAGTGGCTGAACTCAGGGGAGGGCGGATGAATTACAGCTATTTATACTAGTCAACCATTAGCTAACATCCGTGAGAACGGGTGTTTCGTTCAAGCCTTACTCCAGGGTCCTGTCCCCTCTGGCCGCTGAAGGCTATTTGGTTAATAAAAGACAGCTGAAAATTTCGGTCATTACTGATGATGGTCCATGTACAGACAGAAATAGCATTTCTTAACTTCTTAGTATTTGTGTGTTTTACATCTACCATGCAGTTTAAAAAGAGAACCCAGAAAAATTTAGAGTTCAAACGTGTTTAGATGGCCCTTCCTTGTTTGTTTTTGAAAAAAGGCCCTTTGCCTCTTTTGCATATAAGTATTCATGCATACAGATTTATTTAATTAATATATAATTTCATCAATGAATTATATTAAAAATATAGATTTAATTAACATTTTTCCTTTCTTTTTTGGCCAAAGTTCAACGATACGAATAATGAATAATCCAAAATTTTAAACCTTTTCCAATAAAATTACATATCTACGTAGTTCGATTAAGGAGGCGAAACTACGATTATACGTATGATGAAAACATCATAAATTCAAACTTTGTCGCTGAGAATGGAAATTATTTAAAATCTGAGGAACAAGATTTTCCAAAATTGATAATTTTTTTTAATTATATAAACTTTAAGCAGTGTCTTTTCAGAACTGTGCATTATGCATTTATTTATTTTTTTTTTTTTAATTTCTTTATTATAAAATACTTCTTCAGACCAATAAGAGAAATATACAAATTTTCCCGAAATATGTTTTAATCTGTCAAAACAACTTTAAAAATTTGGTGTCCGGTCTTTAAACACAAAAATTATAAAATTTCCTTTTATGATTTAATGTATTTAAGGAATAAAACTTTAGTTTATGTAAATAATGAGAATAATATAAATACGAAGAAATGAAAAAATATAAGTGCTTTACAAGTAAATAAAATTGGTATAATGTTTTTAAAAGTACTGTGGTTTTTTTTTTTTTTTTCCAGTTCCGCTTTCCGAAATGTTTCATTAATTGCCCTTTGCTTCCGATTGCTCAACAAACGCCCACACGACTGTCTTTCTTTATGTCTCGTGATCACAACGTCTGTTCCTGTACGATTAAATCTACATAATAACAGGACCGAGTAATTCTAAATTAAAATGTAATCTTAATTATCTAATTAATCTTAATTCTAAATTAAAATGTAATCTTTAAAAAAAAATTATACAAAATGAAATTTAGAATTGTACACAGCCCCTTAAAGAAAAAAATACCATATATTTCAAATCTACGGCCTAGAAACAGCATCTACAGCTTTACGGACTGGGAATATCATTTTACGGATTATTATGAACTAGGAGTATGATATACGGCTTTACGAATTGGGAATATGATTTGGCCTTTACGACGAACTGTTAAAAAAATAATCGACGTAACCTCTACATTGATAAGCATAATGCACAATGTTCCAAAGACCTAGTTTAAATTTATATGTGATTATCCACATAACACAATCGTATGATTAATTCTATTCACTTTAAGTATCTTTTATAGAATAGTTCACATTTAGTACATTTGTATAACCAGTTTCATTAAATGTAAGGCAACTTTCTTATGTAAAAGCTAAATAATGTTCATTAATTTTAAAAGTTATATAAACTTGTGGTGATATTTATGATATGACACTAAATAGTTTGCTATAAGATTTGGAAAAATAAGAAAATAGCCATACATTTTCTAGAAACATTTAATTTTTTCTGGAAACATGTTTACTGGAACATTTTTTCCAGGATAATTTTTCAGGGACATTTTTTTAACACCGTGCGTAATAACACTGCGTAATAACAGTACCGTGTGCAATAAATTTTCGTAATGATAATTTTTTATGAAATAATACAGTTGTCCATTTATCCGCACTTCCTGTTATCTGAGGTAATCCACATTACCTTAAATGATTGAATTCCACACATATGATAAGAAAACCTAATTAAACAAAACTTAATTAAAAGACTTAATTAGTAAAAAACCTACATAAAATATTTATCAGGACAGAGAATAATGCATATTAATTAATTTTCAGGTTTAAATAACATTGTCTTTCATGTTATTTTTTCCCGTGCAATTCCCGTCTGAGTTATTTATTCTAGCTGAGTACTTCTTTCTCTTCATCATTGTTTCGGTCCTGTTATTATGTAAAAGGTATTTAAATTTTTTATAAAAATGCACTAAAAATAAAAATTGTTAGCAAATAAAGGCATTGCACAATTTACATACTACATTTACATATAAATATATATGTAAACAACATGTCTAGAATTTAATTGCACACTTTCGACACGTACATTTCGTTTCCATAAAGAGTGTAATCTCTTATCATATGTTTCTATGTTTACACAATAGGCTAGGTTGTTTAAATATGGCAAGGCACACAAAGGCTATCAAGCTTAGAGAAAGGATGCCTGCGATGAGGGCTTTCTCGATACGAACCACGAAGCCAGCCTCTTTGCCTGAAATGGCACTGCGTTCAAACTCTTAGCATTCAGCGATTTTAACCATTCGGCCACTAATAGGGGTCATGATTACAATAAGATTAAAGATTATAATTTATAAATTCGAATGCTTTGCGAAACGTTTGTTCATATAAAATTAAATGTATATATAAAATTAAATTCATATAAAATTAAATGTTTGTTCATATAAAATTAGAGTATAATATGCATATATAAGACATCTCTATAACTAAAACTTGGATGTTGGATTGCTGTATTTTTTACTCTTTTTATTTTAATTCTACACAGATATTTTTATTCTTACTAGACTCATCTCTCTTTCTATCTTCATTTTACTTCTAATTGTTTATCATAAAATTTCAGTCTAATTATTTTAAGATTCAATTACTATCTGATATTTGATTTAAAGATCTTTTTCTTTGGGTTTGAACCATTTTAAGATAATTAAATAATTTATTCCGATTTCAAAACTCTGATTACTAGCTTTTCTCAGTAAAGATGCTAATATTCGTTACCTGAAAGGAACCTCGAGTTTAATTTTTATTAAATTTTTAATCTGTTCCAGCACTATATACAAAAACTGCTCATTAGTTTTAAACTAGCAATAATGATTCCAGATACACTAAAAATAAATCAAATTGTAAATTGCTTAGCTGACATTTTTCAGTTCACAGAAATTTTCCTGGTGTTCAACTACTAATAAACATATACTAACTGTGTTCAATAATGGAACACCTGCTTATTTTTACTTAACAAACTGTAAAACGTCATTTGAGCTCGAAGGGGAAACAGGTGGCTCCTGCCTCGAGAAAACCATTGTTTGACAATTAGGTAAATAATGTATGTCTGATGCTCCAAGTCTGAGTTGTACCTGAAACTCGGAAACTTAACTGCATTTTCTGTCAGAGAAGCCAACATGCCGTTACACTATATCATCAGCCAAAAGAACCGTAAACAACTTATGGTGAAAGGATACATCTATAATTTTGAACGTGCTAGTGCGGAGAAAAGTATTTGGAAATGTATAGAGTATTTTACTTGTAAGTGCAAAGGGCGAATTCACACTCAAGATGACAATATCATTCTTGAAAAATCTCACGGGCATCCTCCAAATGCTGGCAAAATTACAGCGAAAGAGATTATGAGTTCAATTAAAGAGCGTGCGGTAACAACGCAAGAATCGACACATTCTTTAGCAGCAGTTGGTACAATTGGTCTTCCTTGTGCTGTTTCGGGGCATATACCACCAGTGGAAAATATTAAAAAAATTATCAGATATGCTCATCGACACGGAGAAATGCCATTGCATAATCCTAGATGTCTTGAAGAATTAGTAATCCCAGAACAGTTTTCAAAAACACTAAAAGAAGAGAAATTTTTGCTGTATGACAGTGGAGCGCAGACAGACAGAATTCTAATTTTTTCGACCCTCAGAAATCTGGACTCCATGGCTGAATGTCCGAACTGGTTTGCTGATGGAACTTTTAAAGCAACACCACCGCTTTTCAGTCAGATTTATACAATCCATGGTGTTAAATATGATAATGTGATACCTCCAGTGTATGTATTAATGCCAAACAAGCGCGAAGAAACATACAATAGAGTGTTTACGGTGATAAAATCTTTGAAACCGAATCTGCAGCCCAAAACTGTAATGACTGATTTTGAAAAGGCTGCCATAAATGCTTTAAAAATTCCTTTCCGAATATCATTGAGAGAGAATTTTTTTTCATTTAAGTCAGTGTGTGTATAGAAAGATTCAGTCTGAAGGTTTGCAAAGTAAATATGAAACTGATCCGAATTTCGTTTTGGAAATCTCTCAACTTGCAGCTTTGGCTTTCGTTCCTACTTCAGATGTCATTGAAGCATTTGAACAATCAATATCATCTACTTATTTTGTAAATAATATGAACACCATTCAGCCAATCATAAATTATTTTGAAGACACATGGATTGGTACATTTACTCGTCGTGGACAACGTCGTAGACCAGTGTTTGACATCTCTCTTTGGAACTGTTATGATGCTGTAAAAGATAAAGTTCCAAGGACAAATAATGCGGTTGAAGGATGGCATCGCAGATTCAACGAACTTATGAACATATGCCATCCAACAATCTGGAAATTTATTGATTGCTTAAAAAAGGAACAAAATTTTAATTCTATAAAAATTTAACAATACATTGCAGGTCACCATCCACCAGTATGTAGAAAAGTTTACAAAGATACATCTCTCAGAATTCAAAAGATTGTAAATGATTATAATGATCGGCCTATTTTAGACTATTTAAGGGGAATAGCCTACAATTTTCAACTGCAGGTGTACATTTTTTATACATTAATTAATGAGGATGTTTAATGTCTGATATAATTTTACATGTTTTTATTACTACAGCTTTAACATGAGTCGTAATTACATTATATTTTCTGAAAAATATTAGGCGAACTTTTATGCTCTTTGAGTTGATATTTACAATTATACTAGCTTTCATGAATATATGTGAATGATATTTTACTCCATATAATGTGTTTTATTTAAGCCTCTTTGGTATAATGTGTTTTATTTAAGCCTCTTTGGTATAATGTGTTTTATTTAAGCCTCTTTGGTATACACTCTTTGGTAGTATAAATCAAATTTTATTTCATCAGAGAAATTATGAACGACAAATGATGATG
This sequence comes from Stegodyphus dumicola, assembly GCF_044657685.1. NCBI lineage: Eukaryota > Metazoa > Arthropoda > Arachnida > Araneae > Eresidae > Stegodyphus > Stegodyphus dumicola. The sequence goes on from NC_140775.1 coordinate 23,139,334, forward strand.
CCTTGTTCGTTTAAATATCATTTATTAACTGAAACGGTATGCGAAGCTAAAATTTATTGGAGATTTGGTATTAACAATAACGATATTTTTGAAAAATTCCTATCAATTAAAATTTTATTTCGTTTCATTTTTCATTAATTCATGTTTGTGTGAGAAAATAACTTTAGAGTATTTGTTTACAGTGGATAAATTTTTAGCTTAATAAGCTATCTATATTTTAATAAAATTCAGTAAATTTAATACCATTGTGGATGCATATAAAACGAAATTTTCAATTTCTATTCCTTTCTGAAATCATCCTGATCAGGCAGCTTAATATTAAAGAATACGTTTAAGAGTATTTTTTAACTCGTAAAGCAATGGGAGATATATTTACTTAATTTTATCTCAAATAATAAGATTAGACTTTTAATGGCTTTTCATGTAACTTACTTTGATATATCAAACTTATATACGTGGGCACATCTTATATGTAAGCCCCTTTTGTCTTCCTGAAAGATTCTTAAAAGACAAAACTTTTTCATATATGACACCATTATGTTTTGAGACAATACGGTATTTTATTGCGTATTTCTGTATATTTAAAAGGGGGAAAATTTGAAAACTGAGGTAAGAGATTTGCTTTTAAATCCCTAGTCATTTCAATTTTGATTAATACTGATTATATAACATAATTTTAAAAATAATTTATTATATGACAGTAATGTAAATTTAACGTTAAAAATCCTTAACAGCAGTTTTTCATTTGCTAAATATAGAATGATATATAAATGGAAGTTTTATTTGATAAATATGAAAGGTATTTTAGAGAGTTTCATGTTTTTCTGCAACGGGTAACACTATAAACATCGGTTTTTTGCTACAAAAATACATTCTCAAAATATGCTTATGGTTTTCCATGTATAGCTTATTCGCAAATATTTATGAAGCAATATTAAATATTAGTTCTAACTTAGGCGGAAATTTCTGCTATGTTTACAGTTTTCTCGCGCTCCTAATTTTTTAAATGTATACAATGAAGTATTTATTATTTAATTAATTTTTTATAACTGCATTAATAGATGGTACAGTATTTGCAAAGTTTTGACATGATATCACTTTTTTTTACGAAATGAAGGTTTAAAGTTCAAGTAAAATTATTGTTTATTCTTAAGCTACAAATTTTGAACAAGGCTGACATATCTGCGCTAAATTTTATAATGGTGCCATAAATATTTTTCATTATTCAATAACAACTATAAATTTTTATAATTACTTAAAAATCGTAAAAGAGGGGATTATAAAGCATTGTGTTTAATAAAAATAATATAATATTAAGAATGGCAACTTTTGATTAAAATATAGATTCAAAATATTATTTCCTGACGCACTGCAAAATCTGAAAGTAGCACAGTCTATTGTAAACGAATTTTTCAGGATGCACTTTTGGATATAATTTGATCTGAGAAATAAACATTAATACAAGGTGATTATGTAATTCAACAAACAATCTCTATACTGCTTCATAAAATACATAACTTATGATGGGAGTCTTCTTTTATAAAATACTGTGGTTTAATGTTGCAAACGAAGTTTCAGCTTAAGTTTAGAAATTAATATAGAGGGAAAGTTAAAAAGAGTCTTTCAAAACTAACAGGTTAGCATATGAATAGCATTAGGGAAGAATATAAAACACATTTCAGTATACATTCAGTATTTATTTCACAATAAGGAAACATTTTTCACTATATAAATAGCATAAGGAAATACGTTTTCAGTATATGAACGTAAAAAAACTTTTCAGTATATATCCAGTACTTATTTCAGTATAAAAAAACTCATTTGAGTATGTAAATAGCATAGGGAAAGAATTTTTCAGCATATGATTCATATATTATATTCATATATTAATATATCGATTTCTTTAATCAACTTTCGATTTCTTTAAAAAACATTAACATTTAAGAACTAATCAATAGAAAAAAATGCAAATAAACAAAAAGTAAACATATTTAATTAAAATAAAACTTTAACAAACATTCTCTATTTGTAAAAAGCAAATTTAAAGTTAATTAAATTTTAAATTATGAAATTTAATTGCAAACAAATAAATGATTAATTATTGCTGCGAACTAATCTACAATATCATTTAAATTCTGAGAGCATATATAAATTACGTGAAAGTATCAAAATCCATGAATAAATATATAATTCCAAAAAATTTTTTAATCCTAAAAAAAATTTTTTAAATGTATAAGTGAATAATTGTTGAGCAGGCAGGCAGGAGACAAACTTATAAAGGGAAGTTGCCTCCAAACCTAACTCTTCAATTATTCAATTCGTGTTTCGTCATCCATGTATCCAGAATTTAAATGATATTGCAGATTAGTTCGCAGCAATAATTAATCATTCATTTGTTTACAATTAAATTTCATAATTTAAAATTTAATTAACTTTAAATTTGCTTTTTACGAATAGAGAATGTTTGTTAAATTCAAATTTCATTACTTAAATCAATGCGCAAGAGAATTATTTAAATTTAATTTAACTTAATGTTTATTAAAAGTAAAACTATTATTTAATTAACATATTTATTCTTTTTAATTAAAATAAAAATGTATTTTTTATTCACGAGAGATGCCTTTGACAAGAATTTTTATGTCTGTTATGGAACTTGAAGGGCATCAAAAGAACTTTTGAAATCTGCATTGATATTGAACTTATTGAGATCTGCAGTTTTCAAAGCTTTATTTTTTTTATACGAGATAAGGTTGGTTTGTGTAAAAAAAAAAAAAAAAAAAAAAAAAAAAAAAAACCTAAAATGAGAAAAGATATATATTTTTTTTTACTTTTCAAACGAAAATATCAAATGCTCCTCAGCTGACTACCTCCTATCCAACCTTTTTCACAATTTATATGATTTTTAAAATTATTTGGATGATTACTCCAGGAACCAAACCTTTTTTAGTAAGATCGGTCAAAAGTATGCAATTTGTCTAGTAATTTAATGGAAAAAAAAGAAAAAGAAAAAAGAAAGACATGAAAGAAAAATAAGATATTTACACCAGTTTTTTTTTTTTAAATAATATTGTAATTATTTAGTAAAATCATATCTTCTTCTATAATGCATACCACATTACTTCATTTTGTTTAAATTGTAGAAGATATTAAAGTTAAGTAAAAATTTCAAATTACCTTCGAATGCCACTTCCAGATACTTTTACAACAGGTAAACGAGTAAACAAAAAGTTAACATTTCTAGTCTCCTCTCCTGAAATTAAGCTCAAACTCTATACATAACTGTAAATAAATTAAATGAATATTGTAGAAAAAGTAGAAATCTTCTTCATTAAAATTTCTGAATTTACGTGTTCATTGATACTGGACTATCAAAAATGCAAATTGTGTGTCTTTCAAATTGCAAATTCATAGATATGCAAGAAATTCATATTATATTTAATTGTAGGGAGTTATGAAACTAGCATTATTTTTAGTATAAAGACCTACATTCATTTAAGTCATAAATGTAAAGTCCTACATTCATTTAAGTCAATCAGAGTTTTACGTCTGCTTTCTAAACATTTGTCAATAAAATAAATATAACTCAAATATTTTTATATACAAATTAGAAAGACCTTACACAAAGATATAACCAGATAGCCATTATCTATACTGTTTTAATGATTTGAAGCATCATAATATTCATTTTTGTAAGACTCATTTGATAACACTGTAGTTAGCTAGGTCATTATTGAAACACTCATAGATGACTCAATGCTAAAGAAAAAGATGCAAGAATTCTGAATACAGTTGAGAAAATTCATAATTATCTGATTGTTTTATAATTCTACATTTCCTATGAGCTATAATTTTTATTGCTATTCTTACCCATTACAATTAGGAATATATTAATCTTAGAAGCATTTGACATTCATTTAAAAGAAATTCAAAACAATTTAGAGAAACTACTATTTTCTACTTTTATATATGTATTAGTTTTCAATAACAAGAGGATTTCCCAAAAATTTTGGTCCAGTTTAATGCAAAATTAGAGCACAAAATTTAAATCATATTTTTCGTATCAAAATCCTAGTGCTAAATATGCATAAAAAATAATTCATTTTATGATGAAACTGAAACATTCGAAGTTTATTGCAAAAGTTGCCTTCAAGAAGCAAAATGATTGTGTCACAGTATCAATGCGAATTCGTAAATATTACTAAAATGCATTACTATAATATGTAATATAATAAGGACTATTAAATACGGACAATATACAAAACGAATAAGGACTATATGTAGTCCTCTTAACACGCACCATCACCACTACACTTTATATAAAAATTAGTCATATTTTAACAATAAAACGAAAAAAAGTTTTTTTTTTTTTGAGCAATCCAGCACTCAAAAAAGCATGTGATTCGATTTTATAAAAGTATAAAGTATGAATCATAGCCAACATGCTAATTAAGCCTTACGTGAATATTAAAAAGAACACATATCGAAGTATAAAAAATGGCTAACTCCATGAAGTTATAAACTTATATGCAACATTTTGTTCTTTTTGTTACATGCAGATGCAATAATGAACATCGTAGTAGAGTTTTTATGGCTGGGAAGAGAGATAGAGAAGCTTTTTTTCCCTCCCTGTGAAGTGTATGAGGAAGAAAATGTTTAACGTTGAGGTAAAGAAATCCAGATAAGCAATTAGTATATTTGTTGTTTACAGTGGTGTACATAAACTGAATTCTACATTTACCTAATAACACACCTCGCATTGACTTAACTATTTCACAGTACCTAATAACACACCTTGCATTGACTTAACTATTTCACAGTATATCTTTGCTTATTATTGTGAACTGAGAAACTAAAACTACAGTTAATTACAAAAAAAAAAAAAAAAAAAAAAAAAAAAATAAGATTTGTAAAATTATTAAAACAAAAAGATAATTTTGTTTGATTTAAAACGTAAACTATGGAAATTAACACGCCTTCTTTCAAGATATCTTTTTCCAATAGTTTAATGCCTAGACGCACTAAATACTTTCATTTTTTTGAAACAATTTCTTTCTGGATACTTTAATTAAAAAATAATCATGCACGAAGAGAACCCGGATTTTAAAATTTAATTATGATTGATATTCAAAATCATATGTTTCTAAAGCATATATGATTCATAAATATGTATTCATATGATTCATAAAAATGTTATATTTTCTTATTCCAAAATATTTGTCATATAAATACAAAAAGAAATTGTACTTGAAACGTTTCAATCAGTGAAAAGAAAAAACAATATAAAATATGCAACAAGTAACTACAAAATTTTCGAAAAAAATGTATATGAAAAATTAAATAATACTTTTAAAGTGCTAAATAAGAAATGTCTAAATCTAAAAATAAATGTAAGCAATCCTATTTATACGACTACTCAAAATTCCATATCTTTTTTTAACCTTGAGTGAATGTGGTGAACTTGCGTAATGATTAAAAACAATGTTTATTATTCTCAAAAACACTGTTCGTCTTAGAGGGAGATAGTCACCAAGAATGTTCACTGCAAGTAAACATTATTTCTAAAAAAAAAAAAAAAAAAAAAAAAAAAAAAAAAAAAAAAACTGCATGAAGATTTTCGCGATTTTCCTAAAGTATAATGTGCATATGAACCAGTTGCTGAGAATGTACTCCACAAAGGAATCCCACCCCCTTAAGCAGATAGCCGTAGTGTGCTTTGGCATAATCTAATAAATCCAAATCCTACTGAAATATTATGCATAGCTGACTTTCTTCATAACTAACAAATCGTCATTCAAGTAACTGACTGCACGCTGTGCATGGAAATTTTAATGACATTTTAAGAATAAACTGAAACAAAACAAGAAATAATTTTCGCTATAAGAGTATTAGACTAACAAAAGTGAAGAAAATAATCTCAAATTAACTTAGCAATTTTTTTTATAAATAAGGTCATGCAGTTACTTACCTTCCTTTTTCTAATCTTTTTTAGATAATACTTTTCATAAAAAATTACCAGTAAAAACTTTATAAAAAGGATTTATTAATGACCATTGTTAGTTAACTATGTCGGTTTAAAATTCTATTAAGTGCTATAAGTTGCATTAATTTTCTATGCTTAAGTCTCCTTCTTACTTTTTCAGCTAAAATTTATTAGTTAATAAAAAATATGAAAGTAAAAATTATCCTTCTTTCCATCTTGCGCTCACAAATCATTACGGGAATATCCATTTACAGTTATTAAAGCCTGAAAAAAGCATATCTGCGATGTTATCGTCATGCGATGATTTGTATATACTTTATTTTTTACCACGATATTTTCGACGACGATGTTTTTAAACTGCGAAGTTTTTGGACCGCTTTATTTTCGACGACGATATTTTGTACGACGATGTTTTCTCTTTGCAATGTTTTCTCCCACGATGTTTTGTAGCACGACGTTTTCGCCTTGCGTTGTTTTCTCCGCGACGTTTTCGTCCGCGATGTTTTTGCCGCGATGTTTTCGGCTGTAACCAACTCTACCACTACTGGTGGTGAAAGGAGCTTGATCATTTTGAGTATTATGTATTATATTATCCAGTTCCAATCTAAACAATCTCTGTATTGGTCTCAAGAACTCAATTATTACTTTTTACAAGAGCAACTCTTATGTTGCCATCTCGACCAGGGATCACCCGAATACCGCGTGCTAAATTCCAATATGCACGGTTTTTGTTTTGATCCTCCAGCAAGACAATTTCTCCTACAGAGAGAGGTTTATTTTTGTAATTTCTGGTAGACTGCTGTCTTAACTGCCCTAGATACTCAGAGCGAAATCTCACTCTTAACAATTCTCTCATTCTCTGGAGATACTTCGCTCTTCTAGTCAATTTTTCTTTGTCCACATTGTCAATATCAGGTACACCCGACTGTGGAGTTTCACGCAGAAATTTTTCCGGAGTTAAAGGCAAGGGATCTTCAATATCGTCAGACACGTACGTAAGTGGTCTTGAGTTGACAATTCTTTCACAATCGCACAAGACGATGAGTTACTCTTCATAACCAAAAGAAGCACGACCTAAATTTTTTTCTTAATATTTGTTTTACAATTTGTATTAAACGTTCCCACCATCCACCACACCAAGCGCGGATGGAGGATCAAATTTCTATTATATTTGCTTTTCAGTAGCCTTAGAGCAGAGGCAGTCCCAGTCAATGGTTTGCAGAACTCTCTCTGCACCCACAAAATCTGTCCCATTATCGGAATATATGACGGTAGAGCGTCCACGACATGCGATAAAACGCCTTAAAGCCTGAAAAAATGATTCAGTTGTTAATGAGGTAACCAGTTCCATATGGATAGCACGATAAACCGCACAGGTGAAGAACACAACATATGATTTTCGTCCATCCTTTAAATGCAAGGGTCCTGCAACATCACATCCTACGATTTCAAAAATGGCTGAATCACGAACCCTATCATTTGGTAAAACGCCTAGGACTGTCTCACCTCTTCTAGCCTTAAATCTCTGACATGTTACACATTTTCTTATACAGTTCCTTATAGTTTTACGTGATTTTAAGATCCAGTATCTTTCTCTTAAATGCGACATCAACAATGTAATACCTGCATGCAACAAATCTTTGTGGGCACTTACTATCAATAATTTGACTACTGGATGTTCAGAATGTAATATGATGGGGAACTTAAAGCTGTTAAGAGTCGTCACGATAAGCAATATTAGACTTAGCTCTTATTAGACCCTGACTATCGACAAATGGTCAGAGTCGTCTTAGCTTATCATCTGTTTCACCATTAAATGACTCTTTTTGTACTAATAACATTAAAGCTATTTCTCCTCTTTCTATTTCAGTTATAGTCAAATCCTTAGAATGGTTGTTATTATTATTATTACGTACATTATTATAAAATCTGAATATCCACGATAAAATTCTTACAATTTTCTTAAATGATGAGAAATACTTATAGTATCATCCAATAGAATTATCATTCTTTACCAACGTAACAATAACTGTCTTCCGTATTTCTGAATTAACTAAATCCTCATCTGGTTCATCATTAGATTTAGGCCAATTTGCCTCATATTCCCGTAACCAATCAGGTCCCTCCCACCATTTTCGTTCTATTAATTCATCTGCATTACAACCTTTAGAAAGTAGGTCAGCAGGATTGAGACTACCAGGGAGCCATACAGTGGAGGAGGTCAAAGACCTGATTTCCTTTACACGATTAAAAACGAATGCTCCCCAACGTTGATTTCGCCGTATCGAACTTAAAGCCGTCGAGGAGTCAGTCCAACAGTGAATACGAACTTCATGTAGGCCAATATCAGTAATAACTGAAGACAATAATCTAGAACCAATATTACAAGCAAGAAGTTCTAATCGGGGAATCATAATAGGTTTTAAAGGCGCCACTCTCGATCTTGCGTGTACCAAACTAACCTTTACCTTTTTGCCACTCTGTACTCTTAAAAAGACGCATGCACCATACGCACTTTTACAACTGTCACAAAAGAGATGTATAATAATAGCTTCATTAGATTTGAGACCTACCCATCTAGGTATTTGGATACAGGATAGCAAGTACAACTTTTTACGCCAAAACCTAAACTTATTGGTTAATTGATCGGGAAGAATATCGTCCCATTTTAAGCCTTAAATTCCAAGTTTCCTGTAAAATTAATTTTGGAATCAACATTACAGGAGCAGTATGCCCTACAAGGTCAAACATCTGATGAGCTACTGCTAAAACTAGTCTTTTAGTAACTGGGTCATCCAATTTTATATCTTGACTTATTTTGCAAGATAAGGTATGTGTAACTGTAAGCCATACAAGGCCCAAAACAGACACATCTCCTTCCGTGGAGGAATCTTCCTCTGGCACAACACTTCTTATATTGGATTTCCAGAATCTTAAATTAAAATGATCCGAAGCCATTGTTTTGAGGTCGCTGGTTCTACTATATATTGAAGACAACTTTACAACAACAACAACAATTTTATTTCGTGGATTGCATCATAACTAAAATCTAAATCGAAAATGATAAATTCCCGACCATACGGGATCAAAACATGTATGCTGCGCTACAAATTCGAATCTTAACTAACTAAAATTGCGCAGAAACAATGCGCTGTATATAACTTTGAAGTTGCGCAGAAACAATGCGCTGCACATAACTTTTATTGCCGCGTAGGAGGCAACATACTGCCCCACGTGACAATATCTATGATATGCAAACTAAATATAAGCATACAATTCAATATCAAATGCTAACAATTCAGCTATTCATTTTTTAAGCAATAATAAAGACTTAAACTTAGTAAATCATTTACAGAATGAAATAAACAATTCAGAAAATTCAATAAAGTATGAACATTTGAAATTTTTCCAATAATTATATATATCAACATTTCAAACAGTAAAAACTATTGACTATTTTTATCAAAATTATCAAAATATAAGTCTAATAAAGAACAATGTATATTTTATTAACAACTAGGTGTACCCGCCCGGCGTTGCCCGTGCATTTAGAAAATGCAGATAAGTGAATAGCGCAGGAATAGTAGTGTAGGACATGTAGACTGTCTCTCTCTCTTCCCCCCCCCAAAAGCTACAAAAAAGAAATGAATTGTAATTAATCGATTTAATGTATCGTCAAAACAGCAAACTAACGCTAGAATAAAGAAATCAATTGTTACAATCGAACGTTATTTGAAAACAAATAATAATATCAGTGAGTCAAAAAAAACCGTGATTAATTAATTATAAATAATTTTTTTTAAATTTTTCTAATTCAAAAATCGAAAATCGGGCTTCGAGGTCTGGTGGCCAGCCCCTTTGTGCTTCCGTATAAAAAATTCCAGGTCCCTGCGTGCGATAGATTTGGCTGGAGAGCTCGGTCAGACAGACAGACAGACACATTACACTTGCTTTTATTATTATATAGATGAAACTTAATCCTTGAAGTTATCCTCAATAGGCAATAAACAAATTTTTGATATTGGCCTTTTAATTGGACCAAACCTTGTCTTAATGACTTCTACTCGTATCTTACCATCTTTACCAGGAATTGTCTGATCAATTCTTCCTAGTAACAATTTAAATGGAGGTAATTGATCATCTTTAATAATAACCATTGTATTTTTCTTTATATTGTCCTTTGAAAAATACCATTTCTTTCGTTGTTGCAATGATTAAGATAGTCAGTTATCCATCGTTTCCATATAATCTGTATCATTTTAGTTAATGTTTGCCATCTTGACAGTCTGCTTTCTGACAAGTCCAAAATTTGAGGTTCTGCAATTGAGTTTATGGGTCTACCTATTAAAAAGTGACCTGGCGTCAAGGGTTCGTAATCTGAAGGTTCAGACGATAAAGGAGAAAGAGGTCTCGAATTTAGTATTCCTTTAATTTGTTCAATTATGGTTAAAAATTCTTCATATGTTAGTTTTGCATCGGAAATAGTTCTTTTAAGATGAAATTTAAAAGATTTGATTCCGGCCTCCCAAATTCCACCAAAATTGGGGGCACGAGGAGGAATAAATTTCCAAGAGATATTTTCAGATGCCAAATACTTACCCAAAACTTCATCAGGGACAGTAATTAAAGAAGCAAGTTTTTTTAACTCTTTGTGAGCTCCTAGAAAGTTAGTTGCATTGTCACTAAACAGACATGAGCTTTTACCTCTGCGCGAGAAAAATCGTTTTAAACATGCAATAAAGGCTTCAGATGTTAAGTCAAATACTATTTCTAAATGAATCGCTTTTGTAACTAAGCAAATAAAGATTGCTATATAAACTTTATGTAAACTACCTTTCCTTTGATTTCTATATTTGATTAGAAAAGGGCCTGCAAAATATATCCCTGTGTTATGAAAAGTTAGATTTGGATTTACACGTTCAGGAGGTAAATCAGCCATTAATTGATCTGAAATGATAGGTTTATGACGAAAACAAATTAAACATTCATGAACTGTTTTTCTATAATGAATAAATATTAGCTTGGTAAGCTTATGATTTTTGGCAATAAAATTTGATGTTTAGAATCATAATTAATTATGGCATGAGTTAAGCGACCGCCCACACGTAATATATCTTTTCTATCTAAAATATCTTTCTATAATCTTTTCTTTCTATCTAAAAATGGATTTAAAGTTTTTAGACTTTTGATTACTCTCTGATCTTGAAGTGATTTAATCTCCTCTGCAGATTCTATTACCTGAACCATTATTACATTTATCTATTACCTTTATCAAGTGCGTTTCCGCATCTTGAAATTCAGTACTACTAATGGGGCCTGTTTTCTTCACTGCACTTTTCAGATTGGACAGAAACCTGAAAATAAGACTTAAAATTCTAATTAGTTTAACATAATTATTTGTTAATTCATAAAAGGTATTCCAAAACAAGTTTAAATTGCAGTTCAAATTAACGTCTAAAGGTTTTTTAAATTCATCCTGATAAGCAGGAGAATCTATGAGAGTCTTGTCAAGTTCAAACAAAGAAGCATCACTAAGTTCGTTCTGTTCAGGACCATTCCACCACAAGGAAGATGTCAGAAATTCATGAGGATAAGCACCACGAGAAATCAGATCTGCCGGATTATTTGCTGATGATACGTGCTTCCAGTGTCGCGGCTCTACTAGTCTTTGGATTTTGGAGACTCTATTTGCAAAAAAGGTCTTCAAAAGATGAGGAGAAGTCTTCAACCATGACAGTGCTATCGTTGAATCAGTGCACAGAATGATGTCATCTAAATGCATCTTCAATGAGTTGCTAACTTTCAAAATCAGATGAGCCAATAACAAACATGCACAAAGTTCCAATCTTGGAATAGATAAAGTTTTCAATGGAGCCATACGAGATTTGCTGGCTAGTAGATGAGATGACGAGCCGTGATCTTCATTGACACAAATCAAGTAGACAACTGCACCATAAGCGGCTTCCGAAGCATTTGCATATCCAATGAGTGAAATCTTCCTTGGATGATTGGAGAGGCTGCAACGATTAATTTTGATGTTTTCAACAGCCTTTAAATTTGAAACTATCTGTTGCCATTCGTGAGCAATAGTTGCAAAAAGTGGTTCATCCCAACTCAGTTTTTAAACCCATAATTTCTGTAAAAATATCTTGGCTTTGGTGATTACCGAACCAATCGGTCCTAAAGGATCATAAAGTCTGGCAATTGTCGATAAAATGTCTCTTTTAGTATATGATGATTTCTCCTCGATTGAGACTTTAAAGCTGAATTCATCCTTCTGAGAATTCCATGTAATGCCTAAAGCTTTAACCACATTATCACTTTTGGAAGAAAATGAAAGCTCAGAGCTTGTAGAAGGGCTATCCAACAGTTCAGAAGAATTAGAGTTCCATTTGTGCAAAGTCATTCCACAACTATGAAAAAGCTGTATAAGCTGATTTTTCAATTCCCTTGCTTAGTCTAAGTTTGATGAACCAGAGATGACATCATCAACATAACAGTCTGACAAGACAGCTTTGGCAGCTTCAGGATATTTATGCATTTCGTCATATGCAACTTGCTTTATGCATCTAATGGCTAAAAATGGAGCACTTTTAGTACCATAAGTCACCGTTTTGAGTCTATATGTCACAGGTGAGTCGCTAAGGTTTCTCTTCCACAAGATTCGAAGTAAGTCTCTTTGGGATTCATCAACTAAAATTTGCCGGTACATTTTTTGTATATCCACAATAACTTGATGTTTTCTAAATCTCAAAAGAATATCAAAAGTATCTTCTTGGACTGCTCCCGCTAAAAGTAAATCATTCAAACTTAAGCCATTTGAGCTTGGGGCACTAGCATTAAACACAACTCTTAATTTTGTACTTGACTTCTCTGGTCTATATACTCCATGATGGGGAGGTAATATTCAAGTTCCAGTTTTGAATTATCATCGACCCTTTCCATATGGTCCAAATTTTCACATTCTGTTATGAAAGATTGATATAAATGTTGCAATGTAGCGTTTTTGCTAAGACGTTTAACTAATTGATTGAGTCTAATGTTGGCTAAGTGCTTTGAATTTCCTAATTGTTCGTCTTTCATAGGCATTTTCACGATAAATCTGCCATCTTCATTTCGTCTGTGTCTTTGAAATATTGTTCACAGAATTCTTCTTCTTGGCTAAGAATTGGCTTTTCTTCATCAATATTTTCCACTAACCAAAATTTTTCTACTAATCTATCAATATTATCAACATTACCGAGAAGTCCATAATAATTCTGACAATTTTCAAAAGATGTTTTCAAAGAACCAGTAGCTATATAACCAAACACAGAATTCTGAAAACGAGTGATTTCGTAGAAGATTTAAATTGTCCATTAATAAAAATGTCATAAAATATTTCTGCTCCTAAAAGCAGATCTATACTAGATGGAGTTGCAAATTCTAGGTCAGCCAAACTTGATGTATCAGAAATATCTATATTTTCAATATTTAATTTTGTAGAAAGTACTAAATCTGTGATGTTATTTACAACTAAAAAATTTAATGAAGCAGAGAACGAATTATTTCCATTAAAAATAGAAGCAAAAGTACGAGATTTAATGTTTGAAATTTGCCCATTTAAACTAGAAACGGGAATATTTATTCTTTTCTTTTTTAAATTTGCACGCTCACCGAATTCATTAGTAGCAAAATTTGACATTGATCCTGAATCCAGAACAGCTCTTGCTTTGTTTCACTTTGCTTTCCCCCACTTGTTGCAGACGACATGGAAGCTTCATTCCGATGAAGAAGTGAATTATGTTTTGATTTGCAAACCGAGCAAAAGTGTCTAGACTGACAGGAAGCTACTTTATGATTTGACAGTAAACAATTAATGCACAAAGAAAGCTTTTTAATCATTTCGTATCTTTCCATTGGATTTAATGCTAGAAATGTTTCACATTTAAAAATTGCGTGATTATCTTTGCAAACCGGGGGACACATAAATTTATTATTATTATTCGTTTTTGTCACTAGCGATCGAACTTTATTCGGAGGAATGTTTTGTTTTGTTTTTGCAAATACAGTTTTGTTTTGCATATTTTCTAACATCTGGCAGATGTTAAAGATGTTGAAGAGATGTCATGAAAGAATCCCATTCACATAAATCATTACTATTTAATGACATTTCAAATTGCTTGCGTGATTCTTTATCTATTTTATTGAGAATAATATTAATCAGCAAAGCTTCGCTTAATTTATCCATATTTAATTCCATAACTTTTAATGCTCTTAAATATTTCTGAACTTTATCAGTTAATGAGCGTAAATCTTTAGGATTTTCATGAACTATTTTTTCAATAGAAAGTAATTCATTGATATGAGAATTTACAACCAGTCTCTTATTATCATATCTTTCTTCAAGTGCCTTATATAAGGAAGAAAATGTATCATCTATTGTTTGTATCTGCTTTGCATTACCAATTAAACAAGATTGTAAATAAAACAATTTCTGAGAATCTGTTAATTGTTTATTAGATGAAATTAAAGCTACAAATTGGTATTTAAATAAATTCCAGTCTTCGAAATTGCCAGAAAATTTAGGTAATGTTATTTCAGGCAATTTATAATTGAATGAATTACTTCTTGTTTCTGGGAAACTATTATTTGCATTCTTATTACATAATGAAGTATAAAGACATTTCAGGCTTACCTGAACATTGGTAATATCCATCTCGATTTCTTCAAAAGTAGCTTCGATGTCTGATATTTCTTCATCTTTACACACTTTGTAATAATCCAAGCGAAGTTCATCAATTTGTTTATTTAACTTGTGCACTTTTTCTTGCAATAATTCTATTTGTTCGAAACCAAAATCATCACTTTTTCCACTGACAGACGACTTTAATTTCGTTATTTGAGCTTTAATACCACCACGTTTTCTGTTCAACGTAGTTATGTCTTCATTAGCCATTTTTTTTTAATTCTAATTAACTGCGGCTAGACGGTGACCAATGTTTTGAGGTCGCTGGTTCTACTATATATTAAAGACAACTTTACAGCAACAACAACAGTTTCGTGGACTGTATCATAACTAAAAATCTAAATAGAAAATGATAAATTCCCGACCATACGGGATCAAAACATGTATGCTACGCTAGAAGTTCGAATCTTAACTAACTAAAATTGCGCAGAAACAACGCGCTGCACATAACTTTTATTGCAGCGTAGGAGGCAACAGCCATAATTATTTGTGATTCATTTACAAACTTTCTGATTTCTATTTCTGAATTCATACTAGCCACACATTTATCTACGTAAAAGGATGCTTTCAAAATCTCCGCTGTATGACTTAAGCTTTCGGGAACTTCACTCAAATGATATTGTATTGTAGCGGCCAATAAATACGGACTACACGTAATACCAAAAACTACCCTTCTATGCCGATACAGTTCAACTTGTTCTTGATTATCTCTACTGAACCACATAAATCTCAAAAAGTCTCGATCTTTTTCCCTTATAGATATTTGCAAGAACGCTCTTTCTATATCTGAAGTGACACCAACGTAATTCTTGCGAAACCGATTAAGAATCGAAGGTATAATTTCAATTAAATTTGGTCCAGTAGATAAACAATCGTTCAAAATGATGGATAACCAGGCGAATGAGAACTTACGTTAAACACTGGTCTTATACTCGTGCTACTATTTTCTTTAACAACAGCTCGGATAAAGTGCAGAATCGCCCACTTATTTGTTTGGCGCTTTTTACAAGAGTAAGAAGAATTGGATTTTTATCAATTTTCTTTGACTTTTTAAGTGAAAATAGGTCGATGTGTACATGGATAAAGTCAATGGAGTACACAATGCCAATTACAAATTTACAATGACAATTTTGTGCAATTCTGGCATTTTTTTTAAGTGAAAATAGGTCGATGTGTACATGGAAACCGAGTATCCGCAATTCTTATAAACGCGCCAAGCAGTGAACGATTCTGCACTTCACCCAACCGTTCTATTAGGTAAATAATGTACACCCTTATATTTATTCTTATCCGGTACTTTTTCAATTATCCCGAGTGCTAGCCAGTTCTGGAAAACGTCTCCGTAAGCGTCAGAATTTCCCGTAGTCATTAATTTTCGTTTAGTACTTACAAGACATTTTTCTGCTATCATTTTGTTTTCGGGTAAAAGCGAGCTATCCGACTCGACTCCCAAGGTAATGCGACTTCGTACCTTCCCTCTGAATTTACCGTAAGAGTCTGTTCAAAATATTTTTGCGTATCCTCCTGTAACTGAATTTTGGTTTTACTTACGGAAGGTTCCCTAATACCCCATCTAACTTCCTGAAATCACTAATACATTGACCCTTCACTAACAGAGAAGAAATTAGGAGGGCTGCAGTATTTATCGTAGTTGGCTCAGTGCCAGTAAATTTACTCATTACAGTCTAGCCTAACTGCGTATGCACCGCGCTGACGCCACACGTAAGGGGAACAATTTTTTCAGTCAGCAACTTACCAGCAAAATCCGCACCGATTAGTAATTTTATCTCTTTATCGACATTACATGTACCATTTTCTAAATCACTAATTTGATACCATGTGACTTACGTTCGCGTAACCACGAACCAGATGGGAGTTGCTTAATTTCAGAACAAATTTTGTTTTCACCAAGTACCTCTAATTTACACTTATATTTACTATATGTATTGCTTACTTCAATAAAATAGTTTTTATACACATTTTCTGAAGTCTCAACTCCACAAAACAGAAACTGCTTAATTTTTGATTCACCAATACACTTACAAAATTTAACCTTTGAGCAACATCATTACATAAATATGATTTCATAGAATCACTATCATAAATTGCTCGTACAAACATTTCTTGAGAACCATTCTGAATTTTTACAATTAAAGTTTGAAGATATACATCTGATACCTTCACAGAGTTAAGAATGCCTGTTTTGTTTTCGTCATTCCCTAACTTTGTGACACTTTTTGTTTTGTTAGAAGGCAAATCAGGGCACATAATCACAAAATGTCGATTTTTACATAAGGTACACCTATGTTTAGCTGTACACTGATTTGCTCTATGGTTTTTCTTAAGACACACCAAACAAACATTCTTTTTCTTAATAATATCTTTCACCCATTCGGTGCTACTTTGGCAGACGGTTGCACGAATTTTGGCGATTTTCCTTTGGCGAGTAATACAACTTATGGTAAACCCATTGCTGGATAAGTTATTTATGGTAACCGATACTTTGTTGTCATTTTATTTAAAAAATAATGCGTTTTATTGTGCATAAATTCCGTGTTTAAAATATTATTTATGGCTTTTAAATATTAAAAATCAATTTAATTTTGCATTTTTATTTGAAATAAAAATTTTATTGTTTATCATTATTTTATGAAATTTTATGTTGTGGATGATGTAATCAATGACGTCACCTTACTTTAAAAGTAATTCGTTTTAATATGTGTAAATTTAATCTAATGTTTTAAACATTATTTATGGCTCTTAAATATTAAAATACAATTTAATTTTGCATTTTTTTTAAAAATGATTTTATTATATATGAATTTTTAAATAATTTTAATTCCAGCCGTGATGTAATAAGCTCTTTGATTGGTTATAGAATATTTGTGCATTAACGAGCTGTAATCAGCTCCCTGATTGGTTACTGACAATTTGTGCATTTCCGCGCCGTTTTTAAATTTAATTCATATCTTCGAATTCCTTCAAAGATGTTATCTAAATTATGATTCTGATTTTTTGTGGTACTTATCAATAAACAACAGGTTAAATACTCAAAAAAATATAAGTACATATTTTTCTTTTATTTTATAATTGTATACTTCAATTTTTGTTAAAAAAATTAATACACTATTTTCAGAAATTGCTGAGATAATTATTGTCCATATGTTTTAATGTTAATTATATTATATATAACGTATTTTAAAGTATTTGAATTTAATAATATTCTAATTCTTTTAAATGTTGGTATCATGGTTTTTAATTCGATATTCAATTTCAGTAATATTTTAATCTAATTAAACGTTGGCTCAATGTTTCTATAGCGGTGTTTTTATTCTCTTCTTTGCTATATGAAAGTAATAATAATCTTACTTTAGTATTTTATACTCATAGTAAATGTATTTATTTACATTTGCCTGCCATCTTAAAAAACGACATTTTCAACAAAAACTTAATCCATTACTTTTAACGATATTTATTTATTTATTATTATTATTAAGTTTCGAATACTTTACTATGCGTAAAAACAGCGTTTTTCAAGATGGCTGACGTTTGTAAAAATCGCGCCAACGTAAATCGCCAAAAATCCGTGCAACCGTCTACCAAAGTAGCACCTTACATTCTAAACTCATTAAAGATGCATCCTTACAACTTTCAGACAAATGGGATTTTTCACAAAAAATACGAGTATCAGACTTTTTATACCTTTGAAAATTTTCATTACACTTACTGTTACTACTATTTACATTAATTAGTTCACATGCAGTTGAAACAACAGGTTTTGTGTCAAAAAACTATCAGAACCCAAAACATCACGGGTAAGTTTAACTCCGTTTCTACTTCCCTTTTTAGAAAATCAATTAATGACTCCAAATCACACTTACCTGTTGTTTCAGGAGACATACCTCGTTTTCTTTCCCAAATTTGTATTAAATCTGCAGGAAGTGCTGATTCCATTAAAGGAAATAAAACAACTGCAAATTTATTTTTAGTTAAACCGCGTGATTCCAGTGCGCGTAGTTGAGTTTGAAACTTATCATAAAGAGCTAATAAGTTTGTCTTTTGTTTGTCATTGATTACCAGTTTTAATAGCTCTCTAGCATGAATTTGCATTAAAATATTTTCATTTCCAAATCGTTCTTTGAGATATTCCACAGCTTTTTCGTAATTTTCTTCCGTAGCAGGAAAACTTTCCACTATTGCTTTTGGCACAGTCTCAGGTTTTGTAGATTGCAGTAGATAATGAAACTTGTCTCTCCGGCCGATGCGAGTATCTTCGTGTATTTTACTAAACCTCGTCCAAAACGTTAGCCAGTTTCTTGGTCTCCATCAAACTTCACCAGTTCGATCTCTGGAAGTTTCTGTTTTGCGGCCGTAACTATTCCTGATGAAGAACCGCTATTCGTTGAACCAGTAGAAGGTTGTGAACACATATCCTTTTTCCTGTTGGCTTTTACTTTCAACGTAGATAATTTATCGTAATGTTCTTGGGCTGCAGTAAATTCACTTTCGTATTCTTCTTGAATACAGCCTTTTTTCTGTAGAAGTTCCAAAAAAGAGTCATCCGTATTTCGTAAAGTTTTATACTTCTCTGAAATTTGATCCAAATAAATTTCTAAATCGTCCAAATCCGGAAAATCTGATCGTATCAGTTCTTCTAACTTATTAGCTATTTTCGTAAATGCACTCCTAATTGCTTTTTGCTTCTGTTTTAGTATTTCTAAATCCTCCATGTTTGCACGTAGGAACTTCTCTTATTTTCGTAAATTATCAAATGTCGAAATTGATAATGTTACCCTGTGACATTCATCCTGGCAGGCTCGCCAAATTTGTTGCTTAAAAAATAAATTACAGGTTCGAAAATCTGAGCCGACACTTTTAAAAAAAAATTTATTTTTCACGCCATTTCTCATTCTACAAAATCTTAAATGCGACTAACTATCAAACAGAAAAGCAGACGTAGACGTAATGCATCTGCGTACGTGATCCTCGTGACAGACGAATTCTTTAGGGTTGCCAAAGAAAGCAGTGTGTCGCCACATAAACAATTATGAATTTAACATACATTATGCTGGAAGAAAAATCTAAGTTATACGTAGATAATATGGGCTGGTGCTACCTCAGATGACTAACTAAAACCTTGGATTAAATGAAGTGCCGTTGCCATTCCCGATAAAAATATGATGTATTAAAAAATTGCCAATTTGAACGTACGTCTTTCTCTTTTATTGATATCTGAATGAATTTCACGTTATACATAATAAAATAAATGCGCTATCACGAATGTGTTTTCTGTTATAAGAAATAATTCATATAATAATTTTAAGAATAAAAATATGACGTTGCTGTTATAGACCAATATGAATAGTTTGCCAAGCATAAAAGGTAATAAATTAAAATGATAAAATTTAATAAAAACAAGCCAGCTTGAAAATTACTTTATTTTAATTTCTAAATTTCTTAGGATTTCTGTTTACATATTTTTATTTTGTACACACTCCTTTCTTCTTTGCTCAAAGCTCCTCACTCTGCTCAGCGCGAAAATGTGGGTATTTGCAGAATTTTCGCTCCTTTAATAGGTAACAGCATTTTAGACCACCTGTAAAATAAAAAAATAAAAAAAAAAAAAAAAAAAAAAATTTAAAAATATTGAATGAATTTTCTATGAAATTCAAGGCAAAACATTTATAATAAAAAATATATTACTCTTTTTTTTATTTCATAAATGCTTTCTTAACATCAAATAATGTGCAACATCCATTAGTCAAATTTTAATGTTCATTATATTTGATGTTCAAAATAAAAGTATACCAAAATTAAATCGAAAAGCATGTAATTTGATCTGTGTTGATGCAGTTAATGACTCACTCTCTGTTGTTGTTTTTTTTTTTTTTTTTTTTCTTTAGCCCAAAGAGGGCTATTAGTCTCGAAACGCGATTTTTCGACGAACCTGTATATATGCTTCGTTTCACTTTTCATTCGAGTCTATTGCCAATCGGTAAAATGAAAATATTTATCTTTCAAATTGACTCTCTTGTGATTAACAAACTAAGTTATTTGAAGGCAATAGATGCAGCTTTTAAGAAAATTCGTTTCTTACTTTTGAACCAGATTGATTTAAAAAAAAGAAATGTGTTTATTTCATGATCTATTTAATTAAAAATATTCAATATTTTCATAGAATGGCGTTATATCTTTTATTATTTATTTCATAATTTTTTAAACTTTGATGAATTTTTGATTAACAAACTCAACGATTTGAAAGCAAGCAATGGCAACACTATACGAAATAAAACGTTTTTATCTCCAGTGCATGAGACTGCTTATCGCAAACTTTAAAGATTTGTTGTTTTTAAATATTTTGTGATTTTACCGTCTTGTGTCGAATGGAAAGAGAGTGACAGCGCGCGATAGCGCTCCTTTACTCTGCATCAGATAAAAGAATGTCTGGAACAACAAAAGAAAATATGAAGAATCAAGATGGTAGAATGGGATATTTCACTCAGCCGCCATCAGTCGGCGAAGAAAGATGAAATGAATGAAAATAGATCAGCAATGTGAAAAAAAGTTGGATCAGTAAGGTAGTCGGTACTTCAAATATGTGATTTTACCGTTGAACTGAATTTTATGTAGCACAAGTGCGAAGAACGTGATCTTTAGTAAATAAACTTAACACAAGAAGCAATGATAACAAAAAGGAGAAAAAAGTTTTGTGAGCCATTTTACTAAGAAAACTGAGTATTGATATGATAAACTGAGAAAAGACTGAAAAAATAAAAACGTATGCCAACACTTAAAACTGCATCATGAATTCTAAAAACACACTGTTATGCTGCTTTTAAAATTTTTGTGAATTTGCTGTTGAATTGTATATGCAATAGGACACCCTCCCGAGCTGTGGCTCCGGTGAATGCTGCTTGGTTTTAGAAGCATAATCTACGTTGGCTAGTTTTGGTCAGAATTTAAATAAAAAGCTGCGAAAGGTCGCAGATATTGATTCTCTGCGAGGATGACATAGTTAAAGATCTGGAAATAATTTAAGTGTTCACAATCGAGAGCTTTATGGTAGAAGTTTTCGTTACTCCTATGGAGATATTCTCTCAAGGGTTCAATTCGAAGATCACTGTGAAGCACAGAGTTCCTTACGTAGTAAGGAGCATTCGTAGCAATACGGAGAAAATTGTTTTGAACCACCTGAAGCTTGTTGATGTCGGCTGGCTTGGCCTTATACCAGGCAGGTGATGCGTAGGTGAGAATAGGTCGTATAGTAGTTAGGTAGATGAGTCGCTTTTTGTTGAGATCAAGATTTGAAAATTTTACCCGGATGGGGAGGAGGCAGTTGATTACGCTTAGGGCTTGATTTCTAATATTACTAATATGCTGGGTCCAGGTGAGCTTGTCATTTATTGTGACGCCAAGGTATTTTGCCTGACGCACAATGGGAACTCCTTCGTTGAAGACAAGTAAATTATTCGTGAGAGGGCGATTCCGCTTTCTTCTTCTAAACAGAACGAGTTGTGATTTGCTGGCATTTATTTTAATCTTCCACATACTGCACCAGGCTTCTATTTTCGGAGTAAAATTCTGGAGGACTTTGATTGAGTGATTGATGTTAGAAGATTTCACAGCTATTGCCATGTCGTCTGCATAACAGGCAAGGATGGAATTTGAAGAATCTATTTAAGGAAAATCAACTGCGTAAAAGAGATACAGGACCGGGCCAAGAATACTTCCCTGTGGAATGCCACTTTTGATATTTCTTTCAGCAGAAAAGGCGTCGTTTACGCAAACTTTAAAAGTCCTTTCGGTAATGAAGGAGTAGAGTATGTGGAGAAGTTCAGTTTCGAAGTTGAATTTCATGAGCTTGATGATTAAACCCTCATGCCAGACGCGGTTTCGCCACGTCTAACATGAGGATAGCCACATTTAATCTATTGTGCAGCGCCGAACCAGCAAATTCTGTGATGCGGACAAGCTGTTTCGTCGTGGATAACTTTCGACGGAAGCCAAATTGCTCTGGAGGGAGTGCGTTGAGATGGTGCTGTAATCTTGTGAGGCTGATTGTTTCGAAAATCTTACTGAGAATTGGGAACAGGCTTATAGGTCTATATCCATCTGTTTGAGTATGGTTTTCCCCCGGTTTCGGGATCATGATAATCTTCGTTGTCTTCCATGCAGTGGAGAAGTAGCAATTCGTAAGTGATGCATTAAAAATGCTGGTGATTTTACAGATGAAATTAGGTGGCAAGAATTTGATAGATTTAATTGTGATTCTTTCGATTCCAGGGGCTTTTCTAGGTTTGAGCTTTTTAATGATAATGGAGACTTCCGCCGGAGTAGTAAGTGGGATCAGGTTCTTGACAGTGGGAGAATTAAGCCAATCATGGATTTTAGTAAGGGAAGCTTGTTCGAAATTTGAGTCACAGGGTGATAAATTAGGAGAGAGTTTCTCCTCCAGATGTGAGGCGAAAGAATCAGCTTTTTCCTGGTTCGTAATAGCTGGGTTCTCATTATAATGATAGGTCTATTTGTAGCGTAAGAATTTTTAAAATTTTTAACTATTTTCCATAGTGAACCGTCCTGTGCAGTAAGAATGAGAAGTTTTTAAGTCCAAATTTCTTCTTTGAAATTATTAATTTCATTTCTGATTTCTTTACTAAGCCGATTAATCACTCTTTTAATTTGTGGATCCCATGTCTTATGACATTCCTTGCGGAGTCTATTGCGTTGCCGCATCTTGTCACGTGTGCTGCGAGGGAGGCGTAGAGCATTATCCTTTGCACTGAGATGTTCAGTAGCCTCCGAGATCGCTGCCTGTATGGTCTGCGTTGCTTCGCTGATTGCTTTATGAATGCCATTCTTATCATTTAAATTATCCAATGCCAGATTGTTTGTCACTAGTACATTTTGAAAGAGTATCCAATCAATTCTGCTGCGATAATTGCCATTAATTGCTTTTGTGATCCCTAGGTATGCCAGAACAGGAAGATGATCTGATGATAGTGCATGCTTCACGTCTAAGACCATAGGAAGCGTCTTAGTGGAGAGCGCGATATCCAAAATGTCAGAGAATTCGATGCGTTCCGGTCTGTAGGTCAAGTCGTCCAGCACATAGATAGAGACTGGATTATTGACAATGTAGCTATGTAGAACTTTACCATCGAAAGTTCGATTTCCGACAGTTCCATGCAAGTTCGACAGTTTTTTTACCGCAACTAATAGTTCAGAACTAAAAATTGAATACTATTTTGATAGGCATAAAAAGCAAAATTGTTCCATTTGGAACTATTCTTCTATTTGGAAAACTGTTGGTATGATAATTAGAGAAAATAACTTCCTGACTGATGCGTCGATTTTATGTAAGAGATGGAGGTTTATGATTTTTCAGATCAGGGTAAAGTTGCAGTTCTGCCAAAAGATTCACTTAAAGATTGGTAACAGAGAAAAACAGATAAACATTTGAAACTACTACTCATTAAGCTATCTTTATTCACTCGGATGGTGGTGGCCAGAAGTTGCAGACACCGTAAGTTATTTTGAGAACCATAAAATAAAATAAAAAAAAAAAAACAGTTGTGCCCTTGTTTTTATTCGACATACAAATCTTACGGTTGCCATTTGGACGCGCTAATCACTTACATCACGAGAACGTGTACGATAATTCCTTATATTCTCCGCCAACATTTAATGGAAACCTGGAGGCCCAGTTGATCAAATTCAAATGATGAAGATCAATCATATCTCAGTCAACATCCACATATCAGTTTGGACTCAGACAATTAAACATTTCGGACCGAAAAAACATGAAAAATAAACTGCGCTATTGCCGGGGTTCGAACCACGAATCTTCAATTCACTAGCTAGACGTGCTAACCATTTACATCAGCTATGCACGGACGCCGGATTTACAGAATTACATTGAGCTTTTATTCATGGCATTTCCTTGACTGTAGCAAAATGCACCTACAGATCTACATTCGTTGATGAGATGAAAACACCAGAACCAGCAACATCCATTTATTTACAGCTAAGATTCAGAGTAAACGGTTGACTTGCCCTAAAAGGCTGTTTCAGATTTATAATTTTTAAAATAAATTTGCTTGAATTTTTTTTATAACGTAAATGAGAGCAATTGTGTATAAATATCTCATCATCTTCCCATGGTTTGCATCCATAAAGATCTCATTTTAGTAATTTCAGGTGTTTTGGTTAGTTCGCAGTCGGCGATAATTGCTTCACACCCTCAAGAATAAACTTGAAAACAATTATAATATATAGGAATTTAAAAAGAAATCAATCCGCCCTTACAGTTCTAAATTGAAAACATTCTGCTTTAAGATGAAGAATGGTAAAGCAATGCTAATGAGGTTGAACTGGGAACAACTTCTGCCACCTCCACCTTCGAGTTTTCGACAACAGGAAGGAAGATGTTCAAGATGTCGCCCGCGCTAAAATACTTTAAAGAATCTCTGCTACTATGCAGCCATTCATCATTTTTAGACACTTAGATTGAAATTATAAGGAGCAAGATGCGATGAATATTCAATAGGTCCTAGCAGCCTGTTTTTCCTGTACCCACTCTTCCCAGAAGTTTCGATTAACGTGCACTCACGTAGGCCCGCACACCACACCTCGGAACCGCTTCAGGGGAAACTGGAGGGGCACAGGGCCGCTGACCCCAACGCGAGAGATTGTGCTTCTGGAGTAAATGAAATCTGATCACTGAGAAAAAAAAAGCAAAAGAAAAATGGCTTCGTGTTACATGCCACCTAAAACACAATATAATTTACACGCTGCACCAAATTTAGTATTTTGATAGAGTTTCTTCGGCGTTTAATAATAAGAGGAATATGGAAAAATATGGAAATATTCCTATGCAATTATAATAAATCTTAATAATTTTTAGCAATTTACGTGAGATGAAGGTAGTACATCTTCTTTTCAAAGATTCTTTTTGTCAAGCTAAGCCAGGCATATATTATTCTATTTTTTTCCTTAAATATTGAAATGTATGTACCGTTACGCTTGAAAGAATAAAAAGATAAAATAAAACAAATTATTGTTATATAATGAAATACACCGTATGCGTGAAATGAAATGTACCGTATGCATTTGCAATTTATGCGAGATGAAGGTTGTACATCTTCTTTTCAAAGATTTTTTTTTTTTTTTTTTTCAACCTAGAGCAGGTATATATTATTCTATATTTTTTCTTAAATAGTGAAATGTGCCATATGCATGAAAGAGCGAAAACGTAAATAAAAAAATAATTCTTAAATAGTGAAATGTACCGTATTTTACCATATTATGCTTGAATAATGAAGTGTACCGTATGCGCATTTCTTAAATAATGAAATGTACCGTCTATTTTCATAAATAATGAAACGTACCGTTTGCAATTTAAGCGAGACAGAGGTTTCATCATGTTTTGAAAGATTCATTTTGTCAACCTAGGCCAGGTATATATTATTCTGTATTTTTCTTAAATAATGACGAAATATTATGCGTGAAAGATACCGCATATGTGTACCTTATACGCACCTTACCGTATGCGTATAAATATTTCTTAGCCATCAACAACTTGGAGCTCCATAAATTTTTTGTGAATCTTTATTTATGTTCTTTTAGGTGTTTAAATCTTTAATGTGATATTTTATAATAATTTTATTATTAAATTTTCGATAGCATTGTTTTAAATTAATTTAAAAATACTTAAAATCGTATGAACATTTTCCAGTGTTCATATTGGGCAACAGAATTGGGCGATTCAATACTTTATTTCTATAAACTGACTTGTTTGTAGTTGAATTATTAAAGATTATTTTGTCAGTAATTCTTTTTCTCTTTTCTAATCTGCTGGGATCTAATCTATCGTATACTCAATTCACTCGTGCATTTGGCTAAATGATGGCCAAATGAAAGATACAACTATCCAATGTAGACTGACAAAATTCATAAAAAAGTATAAGCTAATGCATATATATATATATATACGTGTGTGTGTGTCCATAAAAGCCTTTACGCAGCTTCTATTTTCACTATCTTTCGTCGTCGACATGCAGTTCCTGGTTGTAAAAATATTTTAAATGACACAAATATTCATATATTGTCTGTTTGAAACAAAAAAAAAATCAATTTTATAAGAATTAAAAAATCCTATCTATGTATATGTATATAGATATATATTATTGCGCAAGTAGTAGAATTACTTGATTTCGCACTAAGTGAACTTAAGATCATACAACATTATATATATATATTGTATGTTCCTTCGATACCTATCTTTAGAGTTGGAGAAATTTTATATTTTTTATAAAAGATAAACACAAATGTTCTGACTCTCGTACGATAAAAACTGCCTGAAATATTTTCAATAATTCAATAATAAAAAATAATTTCAATTTGAGAATTGAGATTTTTGACATTAATATCGTCAATATCGTTTGGTTAAAAGTAAATTAGAATAATTCGAGCTTGATTTTTGTTTCATTTTTAATGTCATTAAGTTATACCCTTTCATAATTTATTACTATGTGACATTCTTTACCTAATAATCTTGTCACACACTATGTCGACACATTAATAAACACATAAATAAATTATAAGATTTCAATGCTAAAAATACGTTAGTAATATTCTTATGCAGTTTCATAACTTTAAGCTCATAATCTAATAATTATACAAAATTAATTAAACTAGAAGGGTTTTTCATTTTTAATTTATGAAAATAATGTTACGAGTAGTACGTAATTTCTAAAATTAGAAGCGTCGCAACGTATGAAAGGCGGTCAAGATATATGAACAAAAATAAATTATTAAAATAATTTGTAATCAAAATAATAAATTAATTAATTTCTAAAGTAATTAATAATCAAAGTAATAAAATAATAAATAGCTGAATAATGAACATTAAATTTCAATAAAGAGATAAATAAATATAAATAACTAAATTATTGGTAAATAGTTAAATAAAACTCCCTCCGTCCCAAATTAGTTGCTACATTTAGGTCGAAAATTTTATCCCAAATTAATTGCTACATTTCAAGTAGGTGGAATCATAAATAATTTTCGATGCAGTTTAGTAGATCGACACCAGTAAAATTATAATGGTTTTATTTATGATTAAAATTATCACAACTTGGTATTTTCATTCTCAGTGTTTACTTTCCACAAATGTAGCACTTATTTTGGGAGAATTTTTTTTCGTAGCAAATTTACAGGGTTCGCTCTCTCAAGCCACACTCCATTTTGGAAGGGCTCTACTATCAGTATATCAGAAAAATCATGTTTATATGATTAAGGCAAAGCCCCGAGGGCTGTCTGAATAAGGGGAGGGATACCTTTGTGGAGGACTTTATAAGGGAAACTGGCTCGTATACACGAGAAAGGTCATTGGATTCACAATCCACTAGCTAGAAGATAGTTTTATGCTATTCTTCCCCCCGCCCGGGGGTCGACGCAGAGAACTTTGTGAGGCTACTAGGTAGGATCTGTACCTGGGCCATGGGGGCACATAATCATTGAGCTTGGCGGTTCCACTTGCCCAGGCGGAGATACCTCAGGACTAACTCTGTTGGCCTGTCTGGGTGGGTCGGCGTAAGTCACGGAACAGTAGGCTCTGTAGCTCGGTGTGATGACGATACCTCGGTGTGGGACGGCACCGAGTTTGCTAGGTAATGTCCTGCTGCGAACTGCAGCCCGCGTAGTACTGGCAAGTAGCATTTAGACGACCAGTCAGGTCTCCAAGTTTATAGTGCCCAGTCGCGTTGAAACTTGAGAACCGGGAGTGGTGACCCCGCGCGGCCCAGGAGGTAGACGTGGCCGTTAAGAGACAAAAATTTTAAAAGTCTCCCACTCTGAGTTGTGGCCCCGGAGTGTGTACCGTAGCTCCTTTTACACTCTCGATTGGCAGACCCACCCCTTGCCTGATAGGAGGTTCTCAGCTGTGGCCAGTCCGTGTAATGCTTTAGGCGGGGCACGTATAAAGTCCTAACCTCCGCCCAAGAGTTTGTTTTTAAGGAACTGGTTTGGTTTATTTCTTTATGGCAAAGCACTTGAGTGCTATCTGCTAAGCGGAGGAATACTTTAGTGGTGGACTTTCTAAGGGAACTAGCTCATATACACGTAACACATGGGGAAAACCACAAAAATGCCCAATAATTTTTAAAATAAAACCTTATTTGAGACCTATTGCAAATATTCTCAAAATTTCTTATAATCATAATAAAATGATATATTAATTTTAAGTCATTTTAAGAGCAAGGAAAATTTATTCTAGTCAAAGAATCCATGAAAATTAATTTAATAGCAGAAAATTGAATTATTATGAAAACATTTATCTGCATTTTAAGATAAATAAGTGAATGAAAAAATACATAAAACTGTTTGTGAAATATGTCACAAATCTTCTGTGACACTACGGGAATGTTTGCCAGATTACTGAAATTGTTTTTTTGCTTCGTGCAGGTCAGGAAATGATCAATCTGTGCACCACTGGCTCTGAGGATTCCCACTTACTGCATTTTCGCAGTCACGCGACAGCCCGTTCACGTGCCTTCTCGCTGAATAGGGCAAAAACATCGGTGATGGATCGAGCTCATTAATTGTCTTGCAAGCGCACGGAATGTACTGCCCAATTTTTGCTCCAAGGGAATAACTAAATGTTGATGGGAATAAAGGTAGAACGTTTCCCGAAAAACAGCCTTCAATGAAGAAAATATTTTTTGATTCCGTTATGTTTGTAAAAATTTCTTATCTTTTGTTACAAAGCATGCGCATGCCTATATTATTTCTGGTTGTCTTAAAATTAAAAAAATATAATGGAATCTGAAATTATATGAAAAATATTTAAGTAGATATCCGAAAAAGAAAAGTCAATTAAGTAAACCCTGTTAAGACTACAAACTACGATTACTGATGGGGGTGAGTGAGTGAGATTTCTGGCGCAAAACCAAAGATGATTATAATGCCCCAAACACGAGATAGGATAATCTAATTTAATGAAATCAAAAATTTATTTATAAATCAAAAAAGGCAGACAAATGTACCAATTCCAGAGCGATTATTGATGATTATGGTCTTTTGTAAAGGTCGTCACCTTAGAGAGTTGATATTCAACACCGGTGCTCATTTATGATGTCAGAAATACATGTTACCCTGTAAAGCTTGTTAGGATTTTCAATGCAGAAAATATGAAAAATCAGCGATGATTTAGCGGGGTTTGAAGTATGGACCTCCCGATTACTAGCTGGACGTACTTCCATTTACACTCCGGTGTCACTTGTCAAGGAGAGAGAAAATCCCTGTCATTCTCCGTCACTTAAAGGGTAACTGAAGAGGGAGAGACCAGTCCCTAAATCCTGATGGTGACGAAGTGACGAATATCGTCCACACATTTTAGTTCGGGACCACTTGCGGAATCTGTAGGGATTTTCGAAGCAAAAAACATGAACCACCTTTAAAAAATTTAACTTAAAAAAAAAAAAAAAAAAAAAGGTCGGAATCAGCGAGAATTAAGCTTCGGAGTGCTCGATTGCTAGCTGGATCTGCTTCTAGTTACATCATGAAGGCACGCAGTAAAGAGATACAAAATTCCTTACATTTTCAGAGGCGATTATCTTAGACAACTGGTGGTTCGAGAGGAGTTTCTGTGCACGTTTAATATTTTAATATATTTTCTACTAAAAAAATTTAATTAAAATATTTTTAGTTGACGATTATCGTGTAAAAACAATTACAAATAACGATAACTAAATTTACATGGACTTAAAGAGGTTGACAATAACTACACGGACACTTATTGGAGTACAGTAATCTGGAACGACGCTAACTATATAAAATTAACAACGGTATCAAAGTGAAATCGTGTTCAGATCTTAAGTTTTTCGATGACAGAAATTTCAGCACAAACTGTAAATTCTTTAAATTTTACAAATATATTTGAGAAATGTACTCATGTGAAAAATACATTCTTTTAAGAAAAATTACTACAAGGGCAACAGAAAATTTACTTGAGTACGCTATCCTTGCTTGTAAACTCAATCCAAAAGGTATAATCTTCTTCGCACCACGCTGAGTAATGATCAAGTGTGCAAGAATTCTTCCATCATACAACTTCTTTTATTAAATAGATTACTTGATCAATTTCAGAACAAGAAACTGAGCCATGAATATGCATTAAATGATCCGAAAAGGTGGTAGTTTGTGTTGGCAGCACGAAGGATGGGTTAAAGTTTCAAAACATCATAAAGAATGAGTGTGGGTTTACACTGGCTGATATCCAACTAGCGAATGACATGCGGATCGGTTGCTATTTCAACAATGACCACGTGTCATTTTCAAGAATTATGTCACTGGAACAGGTACGTTTGCATTCCGTCAAATCAAGTCCTTTGGATTCTGGCACCTCTGATATGTAACAGGACTTTTTTTCATTGACAAATATAACAGAATATGCAATTTTTTCCTATCATATTCTGTGTTTCATTAGAATTTATGCTTAATTGAATTTTTTGGTTGCAGAAATTGAGTTAAGAGTCATTATTTGGTACATAAAGCAAAAAAAAAGATCCACCCGCATTAAAAAAAAAGACATAGGACGAAATACGAAAAATTTATATTTCGTAGTGTGAAAATTCCGTATGTATGAAAAAGATAAATATGATTCATTACGCTTTCGTCTCCATTTAAGATCATTTTGGAGATCCTTATTTAAATCGGAATGTATTAATAGATTGTGTTTTAAAAAAGTTATCATTTTTTCAAAATTAATATTTCTTACTGAGCAAAAGCGCGTTTGGCATAAGATAAACACAAAAATTCACTAAACCAAACTCGACAAAGATCAGAGCGATAATACTGATTAAGAGATGGAAAGTTTTGCAAATGGAAAGTGTCATCATTTTACTAATTTTGGAGCAGAGATTATGAAATAATGATAATTATAAATCGCTAGAAATTTATAATTATATATTAAGTTATTAAGTTCTTGTGACACAGTGTTGCTGTCTGTGCTATCAATGTGTTATGCTAACAATTAATTTACGGCTGCTAATAATGTCTAATTTTAAAACCCATTGTAAATTCACTTCACTCCTTCTTGGATCTTTTAAGGGGGAAAAAAAATGGTGCAGTTAGGGTGAATAAGAAAACGAAAAAGATTTCATCGTTCGAGAAGCGGTAGCAGCAGTTGGCCTGCATCTACTCTTGCGAACTGCTATTGGATGATGAAAAGGGACGTGCCAGAGATTAAGCGCAAACAACAAAAAGTCGTTGGATCTGAACTTAAAAAAAATATTGACTGCGGGACGTGTAGATATTACTGCAATGCAATCCAGTGTAAAATATTAAACATGGTGCGTTTTGGAAATGGTAGCTGACCTTTCAAAATAGATATTTTTGTAGCGTTTTCAGTCCCTCAAATATGTAAAGAAGCATAACATTCACACTGGAAAAATTCGGAAAATCAAAATTTGTTGTCCAGTGGGCACGCTTTATAATTGCTTATTGATTTACTGCTTAGCACTTAATCTTGGTTGAATACTTGCAGAAAAATATCACTTGTGATATTTATCATGCTATTTTTTCTGTGTTTTTAACATAATTATTCATAGAAAACTAAAATTTAATTTTTTAACATCATTGGCTTAACGCTTTAAGAAATATATTATATGCGGGACTTTTTAGTAACGAAGAAAACATTTTTTTAAAGAAAATAAATAAATAAATAAATAATATAAAAAGTCTGAAAGCTTTCAGATTTTATATTACGCCCAAAGGGACTTTTTTAGCATTTTATGTGTTACCTTTACTTATTAAATATGTTCTTCGCATTTAAACCATAAAATTCAATTCAACAGCAATAGGAAAAAACAAAAAAAAAAGAAAAGAAAGACAGAAACCTCCTGCAAAAAATATCCGTGCTAGGAAGATGCACGCAATGTTCATTTTAATGAAACGCTTTGAAATCGATGAATTTGTTAATCAAAAATTCTTTAATGTTTGACAAAATATGAAATAGATAATAAAACAAATTTCAAATTTGGGCTTCCAGATGCCCACATTCGAGTGGAGGACTACGTTATTCAAAATTTGATGTGTCTAGTTACCGTTGGTTCTCCACAATGCGAGAAACATACATACATTCATGCATGCAGATTCTTCATTATTTAATTTTTTTTAAATATAATTCAGGACTCTAATGTTTGGTGTCAACAATTTGAAAAGTGATTCAGACTTTTATAGTAAACCAACGCAAAATGCTAAAACGAAATTAATAGCCATTTTGGGCAAATTGCCCCTTTTGTCTAAAATGAGAGAGAAAGGAGGGAAAAAAATAATTTTCGAAAATTGATGAAAGGAAGATTTTGGCAATTGGAATTTAAAGTATGTTATGTTAAGTAACCCTAAGTGTGTAACAAATTCTTAACAAAACGTGATTAAACTTTTATTAAACCTGACAGAAAACAATTAGTAGTATTAGCTTACTTTATACGTCATATCATATGTCCCTTTCGCTAAACATAATTATTTGCTTTTATAAACAGTAGATGTAATTTTTTTTTAATATTTAGCAAATAAAAGTATATTTTAAATATTAAAAAAATTACTTTTTTATTTGCTTAGCAATTAATCGTGTACTAGAAGGAGCATGATAAACAGTTATCTTGTCCACTTACCCGACGTTGAAGGACAGTTATATTCAAACAATGAGTAATTGAAGATGAGATTATAATCTTTCTTCTAACTTTCTGTAATGTTTAATATATGTTTATACTGCAAGAAGTTACTATGCTAATTGATTTACAATGATATGTTGAGAAACTGAACTTTTAAAAGATCAGAATTGCCCGTAAAATGAGTAAATCCAATCCATATTTTACCTTTAGAATTTCAGGATTCTAAAGTAAGATAACATGCATTACATAAGGTATTTCTCCCGTCTTCCTAGAGTGCCTTCGGGGTGTAGTGATCTGCACGCTCAGCGCCTAATTGAGAGGTCTGCGGTTCGATTCCCGGCGAAGGCGATTGATAATTTTTCATCTTGCTTGCTTCCAAAAAAATCCTAATGTCTCTACAAAGTAATAGAGTACATTTAGTAGAATACATAAGACTTTCCATTCGTAATGAAACGAAATTACCAGACATATAAAAGTACATTTTATCATAAGCATAACTAGATTTACCCTAAACGAAGCAATTAGTCTTGTTCGAAGTGCTAAAGACATATAATATTTGGGGGATGGTCAAATAAATTCCTTTTATCCTCTGAAATATTATTCTATAAGCTCAATATCCGATGGTCCTCGACGTCATCAAAGCCCACTTCATCGAAAGCCGAAAGAGTTTAATGAATTTTGTACGTTCCGTTGTTAAAAATAGTGGACTGTAAATTAACTTGATGTTACTTCAGTATAGAACCCAAAAAACCTCAGACTCCTAACTTGACCGAAACTTCTTTATTGACTTTCAAATAGCAAGTTAGGCGAAGAGGAACGGCGAAGACCACACAAACTCCGACTTCAGTGGCGGCTTACCAACACAAACTCAGAAGAACCTCCGCCTAGTTGAAACTCCAGTAATTCACAGCAACCTCGAAGCTCTAACCGCGAGCTTTAAAAACCTAACAAATTTGCGTCTGCGCCGCTCCTCGGTACAAAGAAAGAAATACAATTTACATAACATCGAACATACCCCCAGCCTTGAAGTCCCAAGGGGGTTCAAACAATAAATTTAAACTGTTGAACTGCATAAACCTGAAAAAAAAATTAGTCTCTAAATCAAGAATTAAATGGCAAAGCGCATAGCTTTGCTATAGGTCGTTTTATTTCACCATTAGACGTGCGTAAACTCACCACTCGAACTTTCTCATCCAGACCGGGATGCACTTTAATAATTCTACCTAATTTCCAACGTAGCGGAGGTAGCTTTTCGTTCTTAATAAGAACCATATCACCAATCTTCAAGTCTTGTTGTACCTTGCACCACTTGGGTCTCTGCTGCAATCTAGATAAATACTCACTGCTCCAACGATTCCAGAAATGTTGAAATAACCTTTGCACGTTCCTCCAACGGTCACTGCAGCTCATGGCTTCTTGAATTTGGTTAGATTCTGGAATAGCGCTTAAAGCCGCTCCGGTTAAAAAGTGTCCTGGTGTTATCGCCTCCAAGTCGCTACAATCACTTGAAGCTGGTACTAAAGGCCTAGAATTAAGACAGGATTCAATTTGGGTTATTAATGTCAAAAATTCCTCGTATGTTAAAATAAGTGTTCCTAAACATCTTTTTAAGTGATGTTTCATAGACTTGATACCCGCTTCCCAAAGCCCTCCAAAATGAGGGGCAGAGGGAGGATTAAACAACCATTTAATATTTTCTGAAGAAATATAACCCTGTAGCTGTTCATCACGTTGAACAATAGAAAAGGCTTTCCTTAATTCTTTATTAGCTCCTATAAAATTCGTTGCACAATCACTGAATTTCACACGGTTTGCCTCTACGAGCTATAAACCGCTTAAGTGTCGCGAGGAATGATTTTGTTGAAAGATCTCCAACTAATTCTAAGTGTATTGCTCTTGTAGTAAAACAAATAAATAGACATACGTAACACTTAAAGATTTTGACTTCTCTACCAGGACGATATTTAACGTTAAATGGTCCTGCTAAATCAATCCCTACACGAGAAAAAGCTCTACTTTGAGTAACTCTTGAAGCGGGTAAATCTGCCATTAGCTGAGTTGCAGTTTGCGCTATAACTCTACGGCAGATAACACATTGGTTTATACACTTTCTTATAATATCTCTAGCATTCACAATCCAAAATCTATGTCGTATGACAGAAGTGAGTAGCTGCGTACCTGCGTGAAGATACGTGTCATGATAATGCTTAATAATTAAACGCGTAATATTGCGATTCTTAGGTAAAATCATAGGATGTTTCTGATTATTTGAAACTGCAGAGTTTCTGAGCCTTCCGCCTACACGCATTACTCCCGCGGAATCCAAGAAAGGACTTAAAGACAGTAATTTACTTGATGTCTTCAAGGGTTTACCAGATTCTAAACAGAATAATTCTTCTGGAAATTCGGCTCTTTGCACAATCCTAACAATCATAGAAGTAACTTCACAGAATTCTTCAGTAGATAAATAACCCTTTATACGCTCTGTAGGTAACTTGCTACAATTATTTCTAAATCTTAAACACCACGCTAACACCCGACATAACTTTAACCATGACGAAAATCTTGAAAACACACTAGGCTCTTCAAATTTGGAAGCATTTGAACTGAAAATCTTTTTCAATTCCTTCAACATAACTTCACCCTCTAATTCTACACTTGAATTTTGCTGTACATGAATTACGGATTCGTTTAACCACTACGGTCCCTTCATCCATAACTCACATTGTAGAAATTCTGATGGAATAAAACCTCTGGTCCCACAGTCTGCAGGATTTTCTTTCCCAGCAACATAATTCCATTGAATACCTGGAACAGCTTCCTGGATTTTTGCAACTCGATTTGCCACAAAAGGTAGCCAACGGCGAGGTTCGGACGAAACCCATGCCAATGTAACCCGCGAGTCGGTCCATGCGTAAATATTGTTAATAGGCAGTTCTATGCATGATAATACTGCATGTAAGAGGTTTGTTAAAAGTAACGCAGCACACAACTCTAGTCTCGGAAGAGACTGGGTTTTTAAGGGCGCTACTCTGGTTTTCGATGTCAGAAGGCTGACTTTGACTGACGAATCAAGGTCGATTGTACGGAGATAGATGACTGCACAATAAGCCTTTTCTGAAGCGTCGCAGAAAGCATAGATATCTATCACTACTGCCTTCGTACTCAAGACATACCTCGGAAATTGTAAGCATGAAAGTAAGGGTAATTCTAGATAGAAACGCTTCCATTTTCTACTTATTCTCTTATCAACAAGTTCATCCCAACCCAGCTGTAAGTTCCATAACTCTTGTAATAATATTTTCGCGTATATTATTGTTGGCGCTAACCATCCCATTGGATCAAAGATTTTGGCTACTTCTGATAAAATAGTCCTCTTGGTAAACTATCATTTATGCATACCGAAAAATGAAACGTATCACTAGAGTTGTTCCAATTAATTCCCAATACTTTTACTTTCTTGTCACTGTTTATTTCAAGAGAAATACTAGATTCTCGTAAGCACTCGGGAATATTCTCTAAAATAGCTGAACTGTTTGAAATCCACTTCCTTAAGCGAAATCCACCCCTTTTCATCATTTCATTCAACTGCTGAACTAGAACATTCGCTTCCTCTTCAC
Source organism: Stegodyphus dumicola (assembly GCF_044657685.1). Lineage (NCBI taxonomy): Eukaryota > Metazoa > Arthropoda > Arachnida > Araneae > Eresidae > Stegodyphus > Stegodyphus dumicola. The sequence continues at coordinate 23,176,336 of NC_140775.1, forward strand.
TTTGTGCCCCTGAAAGCAAATCATCAACATAAAAATCACGAAGGGCAATTTTTGATGCTAAAGGAAATCTAACTTGTTCATCTAATGCAAGTTGTTTCATTACTCTAGTAGACAAATATGGCGCACAGGCAGTCCCATATGTAACTGTCACTAATCTAAATGTACTCAAGGGCTCACTAGGACTATCCCTGCAAAGCATTCGTTGCCAATTTGTATCTTCTGGGTGGACACGAATTTTTCTGAACATCTTCTCTACATCGGCACATACTGCAATTTTGTGATTTCTAAACCGTAGAAGAATTGGAAACAGCTCTTGCTGAACTCTTGGCCCAACCATCAAAATATCATTCAATGAAAGACCCGATGTCGTTTTAGCTGAAGCATCGAAAACAACTCTCAGTTTAGTCGTAGTACTTGATTCCTTTAATACGGCATGATGAGGCATGTAATACGTAGAGTCAATAAGAATCTCTCCCTCAGGCACTCCCTCCATATGTCTCAGCTCAAGGTATTCCCTCATGAAATCCCTATACTGTTCATATATCTGAGGCCTTTTTAGAAGTGAATTTTCTAAAGATTGGAATCTACGCATAGCTAATTGTCTGGAATCTCCAAGCTGAGAAGGCGGAGAGTGAAACGGTAATTTCACAGTATATACCCCACTTTCCTCTCTCGTATATGTAGATTTGAAATAATCTTCACATGCTCTCTCCGATTTAGTAAGCATGTCAAACGTAGGTACAGCATCCAATTTCCAAAAGTCAGACAGCATCTGATCAGTTTCCACTTGTATATTATTAACATAGATAGTAGGATTAATTTCTGTTGAATTATTCACACTACCTGAAATAATCCATCCTAGTTCAGAACGAGAAGCTACCGGTTTACCTTCTTCGCATTTAATTATTTCTCCCTTTAAAAGAGGTAAGGCAATATCTACGCCTAAAAGTATATCAACAGGCCCACTTTTGTAAAACGTTGGATCTGCTAACATTAAATCATTATATTCCTCAACGTACTTCTTATCCAATGTAAAATGCGGCAAAGTTCCAATAATTCTATTGATGATAAATACTGGTGTTTTAAATGACACTTTCGCCGGAAAATGCGGAACGAAGTTTATTTCTGTAATCCCATTAGTTTTCGTATCCAAAGACCCTAAACATGAAATAAAAACTTTGGCATTTCTTCTTGCTAACCCTAGCCTTTGTACACAATCTTCTGAAATCAGGCTTGCTTGACTGCCAGGGTCAAGGAGGGCTCTACACAATTGGTATTCACCCGATGAATCTAACACTTTAATAACAGCCGTACATAATAAAACTTCACTCTGAAAATTAAAGTCTGAAACACAAGATTTAATTACTGGACTAGAACTTGCGATATTCTCCCCTGACCCAGCCGACTGAGCGCGAGGTTCTGGCCCAGGGAAAAATGGCTTAGCCGTCACTGATAATTCATTCGAACTGTTCGAAACTCCTTTAAGTGCCTTTGGTTCATTTTGAACTCTTTCGAAATGCAGTAGTGTGTGATGATTTTTAAAGCACTTTTTACATTTATGTGTACTTCTACACTCGAAAGCTTTATGGTTTGAAACCAAACAATTAAAACAAACATTATTTCTCTTGACAAAATTAACGCGTTCCTGAACATTCAGATTTAAAAACTTATTACATTTAAAAACTGAATGACCGGCTTTACAATACGTACACTGCGCGCGAATCTCTGAAGCCAATGAAGTTAATTTGTCTTTTGTAACTTGTTTTTTAACACCTTGCGGTTTACCTGCTTGCAAGGTTCTGGCATGAGATTTCAAGAACTCTAACAGATTATTAAGTGTTGGTATTTCCTCACTCTTTAATGTTCTTTCCCACCATCCTCTCGTCGAAGAATCCAATTTAAACTGTACTATTAACATTAAAATAGTATCCGCGAATTGCTGCACTTTGAATCCTAGATTTTCAAACGAACATACACACTCTCTTACAGTGTCTACTAACGCTAATATCTGACTAGGAATTTCAGATTGTAAATTTGATAAATACAAGATTTTCTTTAATAACGATGAAAGTAATTCTCTCTTATGTGAAAATCTTTGACACAATAAATGCCACGCTATTTCGAAATTCCTGTCACAAATAGTTAAAGCTTGAACAATCCGCAAAGCATCTCCTTTTAAAGAACCCTTTAAATATTGTAGCTTTTGTGCACCTGATAAACGGTCATTATCCACTATCGCCGTTTTAAATAAATCAAAAAATGATAACCATTCTTCAGTACTGCCACTAAATACAGGAAGAGTTAGCTTAGGTAAGCGTATACTCGCTATTTCACAAGATTTAGTTTCCACACTAATGTCTTTAACATTCTTAACTCTGGTTAGCATTAAAATTAACTCACAGTATCTTGTATGACCTGTTGTTCTTCTATAAATACATCAATATCTTTTCTTCACACACTACAAATATGTTACTAAAAATATCCGAAAGTTCGGTCATTAAGTCATTTAATCTAGATTTAAAAAGTTCCAACTGATCAACATCAGCAGAATCGTAAGTCACTGCAATTTTCTCTTTCAGTTTACTTAACTTAGCTTTAGCTACACGCTTTTTAGTCTTAAGCGTTGTAAATTCCATTATCTAATAAGAAAGATAAAAAAACACACTGACTCACCAAATTTACTGTAACTCCGTAGCCGACGGACCATAAAATATGTACGTTCCGTTGTTAAAAATAGTGGACTGTAAATTAACTTGATGTTACTTCAGTATAGAACCCAAAAAACCTCAGACTCCTAACTTGACCGAAACTTCTTTATTGACTTTCAAATAGCAAGTTAGGCGAAGACCACACAAACTCCGACTTCAGTGGCGGCTTACCAACACAAACTCAGAAGAACCTCCGCCTAGTTGAAACTCCAGTAATTCACAGCAACCTCGAAGCTCTAACCGCGAGCTTTAAAAACCTAACAAATTTGCGTCTGCGCCGCTCCTCGGTACAAAGAAAGAAATACAATTTACATAACATCGAACAAATTTCTTTCGTGTCACAACAAGTGATCTCAACGACATCTGCAGCTGGCAGCGATATATTATTATCAGCTGCTGCTATCTCTTAAGACTATGAAACGTGCTCGACGCAGTCTTGAAAGAAATTCGAGATGATTACATTGTAACGTCTTTATTTAGACACATTTAAATGAAGATAGGCATCTGCTTAGCGAAATAAAATTGATGTCATAAAAAATGCCACTTTATGTTAGTTCTCCAAGTGCAGTTAAGCACAGCACATCTTTCTCTTTTTTACTCTTCTGATTTCAGTAATTTTATCTTCGGTGAAATATCTAAACCTCAATGTATTTCCGTTTATGATCAAACAAATTTACATCGTTTCTCAACATGCAAGAAAAATTACTTTTCCCAATTATACCAAGAATCAGGCAGTAGGATAATTATTAAACTTTAATACATTGAAAAACAAATATTGGAGAATACGAAATATTTTCTGTGGTTTGGGAATTGAACATACTTTTTGATATAATTCGTTCACTTATTTCAAAATTGGCCTCAGTTTTTCTGTTACAAAATTAGTTTGGAATTACGTGTGATAAGTATTTTGTAGATACTATTGTAATTTTCAAAGGTACTATGGTAGAAAATTATCTCTGATCTCGCCGAGACGCAAACCACAGATCTTCTGGGTACTAGCTAGGCATGCTAATCAGTTACACCAAGAGAATGAAAATTAATTAATGGCTTTCAGTCTTAGAAGCTAATATGTATAGATAGTCTAAATTGGATTTTAAAATTTTCATTTTTTAGAAAAGTCCACAAATAAAACTTATTCCCATCTGTTATTCAATCAGGACAAATAATGGCCAAAGATCTGCATATTCTAAACTCTGTGTAAGTAGTGGCAACTGCCATTAGTATAGAAGTTTCTAATTCCAGGAACCGTAAAGCAGGAATTAATAGATTGTAAGCAAGTAATCTGCGAGTTACGCCAAAGAGACCGAGTAATGTCTGGAACCTGAGCTCCAATGAATGGCAACTTCGAAGGTCTTTGGACTACGAAACTACAAGCTCCATCTGACATTAGTTTATTTTCGTAAGCTTCTTATATTATGTTACTTTCTTCACTATTCAATTTTTTTTCGGGAAATAAAACCATGTTTAACCAAAACTGTTGTGTTTTTTATAAATCTGAAGACTCAAAGATCTGAGTCAGAGAGAAATACGGCTATAGGGATACGTAAGTTTAAAGCTAAATTTCCAACAATAGTTTTTAGAGAAAAATATGAATGTAATGTAGTTTTGAAAAAGAAATTAAACCATGAAAACTATTAATTGCTGATTTTTGTAAACCTAAAAATGATGAGCGTTTCATCTGCTTAAAAAATTTGACATGCTAAACATCCGTGCTTCTTATGACTTTTTAGAAACAATGAAAAAAAAAACAGATAATAGCTCTAAAACGAATGTCCTTTGCGACTAAGAAGAATGGTCTTTGAGGATTTAGTAGTTAGAGAATAAAAGTACAATCAAGCAACATTTTGTTGACAGAGACAAAAATCATATAATAAACTTAGTTTACTATAACAATTTCATTATGATTTTTGTCTTACACATGAAAATTCGCAGCCAGGAGTTCAGATTAGTGATCAATCTCCGCTGACTAACTGTACTGTGTAGAGCGACGTTTGTAGTATAACCAACTAATAATTTTTATTACCTCATCCTCAATTATTATTAATTTTTTTAAACATTTTAGCCTATCTTTTAGTAGTTTAAAAAAAAAGGAAGAAAGAAACCCACATAGCACAAAAACATCTTTGGGATATCCCGAGGATGTTGCTCGCGGGATATGCGCACATCCTCAGGACATCCCGGAATATCCCGCGAACCTCCTAAACACCTCCTCCCGAGTGCTTAATGTCACATCCCGGGATATCCTCAGGACATCCTAACTAAGTCCCATTGACAGCGTGCGGGATGTTATTAGGATATGAACTCCTACTTACTACATCCTCAGGACATCCTGGGATATCCTACTAACCTCCTAAACACATCCCATTATATCCTAAAAACATCCTATCTATGTCCCATCGGCAGCGTATGGGATGTTATTAGGATTTAAAGTACTACTTACTACATCCTCAGGACATCCCGTAATAACCCAGTTTCCTCCTAAACTCATCCTCCCAAGTGCTTAATGTCACATTCCAGTATATCCTTAGGACATCCTATCTAGGTCTCACCGACAGCGTATGGGATGTTATCAGGATTTGAAATACTAGTTACAATATCCCTTTAACCTCTTAAATACATACTCTCAACTGCTTAATGTTACATCCCAGTATATCCCCAGAAATCTTCTTTATATTCCAGTGAAAGTGTGTGAAGGTGTTGTGATAACCTGAAACGTGCTTATTTTCCACAGACAGTCTCAGGTCCTCCATCTGTGGTTACTATGGAAAAATAAGAAATGTTAAGAATATTTATACAATTTATTTTCTAATTTGAATTTTAATTTATTTAATAATTTGTAAATATATCTAAAACTGAGCAAGAGACTTTAAATGAATTATTAATACAAAATATTATAAGAGAAAATTTTGCTTTAAAGTATTAAAAATCTTTCGATCATTTTTAACCATTCAATAGCCCAAAACTGAATTCTTCGATATATTCATAATTAAATTATTCTTCAAATTCAGTTCTGACTTCAGTTAATTTTTATTCAAAATTCAATAATAAAATTAAGCATTTAATAACCTTTAAGTAGTGGACCAGATGTGTGTAAATTTTGAAATTCTGAACTTAAGTCGGTTATGTTTATTGAATCATTATTCATGGCTACAATATGATTAAACAGTTCATGAGTTCGTCTTGCTATTTGCTGTAATGGAGCGGAAGATTTTCTAATCAGTTTCTTAATAGAAGATATATATATAGCTTTCAAATTTAAATGCACTGTAATTATCTAACTGCCCAAACATTTTTACATCTTCGCAAATATGCAGTAGGCCGTGAACAGTATGAGCAGTATACTGTTTTTCATAATAAAGCCCAAAATTTACTACCAAGAGTTTTAATAGAGACTGTGCGTATTCATCAATTGCCGTCTGATTCTGTATTTTACATAAGACTCTAATCGAAATATGAAGTAGTAAAAAATGATCATGTAGCTTTTTGTTAAATTAAAAAAATAAATAAATAAAAATAAGTGGGCTAGTGTACAGTAAAAATTGACGGTATTTTGTAGCTTTCCAGTGTTTCAATTCTTTTAGAGTTGGTTCCTTGGTTTACTTGTAAATTCAATTGGTACATAAGGCTTTAAAAACTGGTCATTTAAAAAAAAAAAAAAAAAAAAAATTTAGTTCAACATTTTTATGTGGTAATCGTGCTTGTAAGGTGCCTCCGCCTATCCTAATAGCAATCATTTTTTGTACTTCTCCTAAGCACACAAGGGACATAAAGTCTAATGGAATATTTATTAGTCCTATATTTGGAATATTCCTTAAAATGGGATAATCGTTTTGGTAATCGTCATCAGTCAGTTCTTCTTGAGACATAAAAGTTCATATTTCGAATCACAGTTTGAAATGGAACTTAAAGAATATTTGCTAGCGCGAAAATTCGACACAGTCCTTTTTCATAATTAAATATACTACTTCATCTTCTGATGAATCCGATAATATACGTTGATTTATTCTGCTGTAAATCCGTCTTTTAGATATCTGAGATAATTTTTTTTTAGTTCTGATCATTTTTGTAGAATAAAGGAAACATTTAGAAACTTACTTTTCACACTCTGTCAATGTAACGCTTGCAAGCGTCAGCAAGTCAGTTCGTAACTGAAAGAGAATTTGGAACGACGGCTATTAACGTTTAGCAGAATAGCTGAATTCTGGAAATCAGAAAGTAAGTACGTGTACTTTCCACTTTGTGGGGTTCTTCAAGGATATCACTATTACGGAGCAATTAAAACCGTTGGGGGCGTTTTGCGACTTTGTTGTGAAGGGGGAAGGGATGTGAAGGGATGTTTCCCTCATAGAGGTCCATGGAGGTAGGAAAGGGAGGAGGGGCCATTCCGCGCTAAAAGTGAAGCACTGCTTTGAAGCTTGGGTCACCAGACGGGGTGTTTTTTTGTTTACATTCAGAAGCTCGCTTGACAAAATTCTGATAGCATTTCGACACACGACAGTTCCATAGAAATCGAAAAAGGGACACTCTCGCATGAAAGAAACATTCATAGTGTGATGGATAATAGCAATTTGTATAGTTTACTGACATTTACGCAAAAATCACATCTTGGTTATTTTTCGATAACTAACAACAGCGATTTTGATTATGAATTTGTTTTATAAAATTCTAAGCTGTTGCACTACAAAAATATAGATTTTAAGAAAATTGCTAAAAGAGATCTGCCAAAATTTATTTTCTAGAAGATTTGAAAAGTTTGAAACTTGATGGCTAAATGTAAATATAAAATTATGTATGTTAAAATATTTGTAATTAGGCACATAGGTCAGATTAAGTTTTTATTAAATAGAGTAACGCATGCAAGGGCTTTCTGCCTAAAGAGAGAGATGCCATCGTGGGGGAATTTTGAAGAAAAACTGACCTTTGAGTGGGTATTAAAAATAATACTTATAATTTTCATTCAAATTATATTCGTATATATTTTTTATGTAAAACTTTCGGGTGTATGCTAAATTAGTGTAAATTACTTTACACGAAAAATATAGTGAATGCACAGAAATTAAAGATTTGCACATGCCGGAAATGATAAATAGGAAATATGTATGGGTATTTATGCATGTACTTGCAAAAAGCATGTATCTGCTTTGACAAAATACTTAAATATTCATTAAATTATTTATAAATGTATTTGAAATGAAGAATTTATTCACTTATAAACAACTGTGATAGTACTGTGAAGAAATCTAATGATTAAATGTATCTAATTTATAATGATTATAAATGTTATCTAAATATATAATAACCTTAATATTGAATTGTAAACATAAATTGAAATCCTGTTGACAAATACGTTATAAAAGTATTTAAGCAAGAATTGTTCGTATTGGAAAGCAATCTGTTAAAAGGTATTGTAAAGCAAATGCTATGAGATGCGCACTTAAGAACGTAATAGAGTTTTGGAATATGTATTGTTGAAATGAAGGGTAAAAAAAAAAATCTGATAAGTATAATTAAAAGAATTATTCCCTTTACATTTTATAATAACTCAGTTACAAGTTTTAAATAATACTTTAAAAAAAAAAAAAAACTTATTTTATTCCCTTTCAGAAATGTTCAGAGAAAGTCAAATACTATTTAATTCCTAATAATTCTCTAATTTAAAATGAACCGAATAGAGCATTAATTATAAATTGACTTACATTTTTCGATTTAAAAGAAGCCAAAATATCGCGTCATATTTAAGAAAGTATTTTAGGAAGAAGCTCTATAAATAGAAAAGAAATAACGCATAATTTTAATATTAATAATACAATAAACTTTGATCTTAATTTTTGTACCTTAACCGAATAAAATCGAATTACCTTAATTTTTTTTTCTAATGTAATTAACGAAAACTTGTGAAAATATTTCATTCAAATTAAACCATTCTGAGAAAACTGTCCTGTGAAAAGTATAGCATTTAATTCCGTTCAGAATGAAATGTTGTTTAAAAATAATAAATGTTGTTTTCACATACTTAGGACTCTGAAGTGTTGTAGAAAAAGAAAATATATACATTTATATGTATATTTGCGACGTAATTACAAAATATTTACACCCGAACGCGTCAAATCCCATAGAACTCAATGGTAAATGACCCAATGTTTTGGTCACCACGTAGGGATCGCCGGTGCTTCAGAGCAGGGTACGGAAAAACTTGTTTAGGGCGACTCCTTCTTACTTCCTACCTCCATGTGGAGGTCACCTCTTACTTCCTACCTCCATGGTTGCTCTTGTAGGGGGATACAAAAGAAGGGAAGGTCTGACACATAAATCTGCCACGTTAACAAAAGAGAAATCTTCTTGGGGCATCTGCTACAGAAAAAGTGCTCAGAGGTGTTACATTCTGAGCGGAGCTCGGTTTCTCAAAAGCAAAGAAAATTTGAGAAGCAGTTTTACGACCAATGATAATGATGATCAAAACTTTAAGATTTTCAACTTCAATTGTTATTTATAGTATAAAATAAAGTAATAAAACTGCTGAGTTTAAAGAACGCGTTTAATTTAAGAATTAAATCATTTTAATTTAAAGTTTGAACATCTATTTAATCCGTTATCTAATTTTGAGTTTTCATAACAACATTTAACTTTGTGTTATATACCTTGAAGAAACGTGTTTACTGTATTTTCTGGATGTTACAAATAAATTAATAAAGCAGCAATTATTGTTAAATTATGAGGAGTCATGTAGCATTGTCGGCATAACGTATAAGACTGCAGAGCGCTGGATATATTTTTTTCGCGCTTTGTTTAGCAAAGACCGAATATTTGTATGGTTAAAGAGGTAGCAAAGTGAGGTTTGAGGAGAGTAAGAACTTAATGTTAGTTCTTCCTATTCTCAAACTTTATTTTCCTATTAGAGAGAGGTAAAAAATAAGTTACTTCTTACCTCAGTCGCTTTGAAAAACTAATTTTCGTTATTAAAGAACTTACCAGAAAATGAACGAAGAAACTGCAATGAAATTTTTAGCCCAATAAAATTATTTTTCTGTTTATAAATTCAAATTAAAGCAAGTTAAACCTCGTACAGACTAGTTTTTAACTGCGTCTGTAAAGTAAAATTTCGTTTGTTAAAAAAAAAAAAAAAATATTGTTACTTATTACTGCACAGCACTAAACATCATTCATTACTAATATAATAGTGTAACAGATCAAAAAGTATTTTTTTTCTTTTGCAGTTTCAAAGTATAGTTATTTCTATGCTAAGAACTATCGATGAATTTAATAGAATACTTTTATAACTTGATATTTCTGATTAGTGCCTCAGAGACGGGTAAGTGATTATATTGACCGATTGCCGTACAGAAGGGCTCAAGTTCGAATGCCATATAAGGCATGGATGTACATCATGCCCATCTGTTGATATGATAAATGTCTTCGTAAAAGATTTTCTGAGTTAACCTGTAACGTACATAATATTTGTGTTCAAAGATATTAGAAAAGTATCTAAAATAATGTTTACAAAATATATTATGTAGCAATTAGAATTTAATCGTAAACACACTTTCAATATGAAACTCAAAAACGGATGAAAACACGTGCCTATAACTTGTAAGAAAGTTCTCTGATCAATAGGCACTGTGAAACAACAACAAAAATTTGAAAATATTATTACTTAATATTTACAGCCAACATATACAAGACGAAATCCAGTGTAAGCATAACAATTAAATTTTCATATGCAGAATAGGTAATCCATAGAGTAAGATTTCGATTCTTATAACATGACTTGCATGTGGTACAAGGTTACTTTAATATTTTCAGATATGAGCTTCCATAAAAAGTAAGTACTGAAGATATCTGAGCAACAACATTCTCAGGAGATCTTCATATATCCCGGGACATTACGACTTGAACAGGGCATCCTTAAGATGTTGATTTACGATGTCCTCAGGATATCTGAAAATCAACATCCTGAGGAGATCTTCATATATCCCGGGACATTGAGACTTGAATAGGATATCCTCAGGATGTTGACTTAAGAAGTCCTCAGGATATCTGAGAATCAACATCCTCGGGATATCCTAAATGCTTCCCGGGAGATTGCGACTTAAATAGGATATCCTGAGGATGTCTTGTGTTATGGGGGAAGGGGAATTCGTGAATTTCATTTCTCATTTAACAAAATTGATAACTTAAGATCTCTGACTAAGATTTTCTTTTAAGAAAGCACACAGGATTATTTGTGCCAGACTTTTCCATCAGAATTAGCCCTATCTGTTCCATTCCTTATGACATTATATGCATTATTACGAAAGCAAATTATTTAAAATTTGCTTAACGGACACAAATTGAATTTTCCAGTTTGTGTCCATTACACTGATAATTCATTTACTCCATTTGAATTAAAGATTTAATAAAACGCTCTTCGAATCTTGAATTCAATAAATGTTACTATCCCTCTTCTGAGCTCGAGTCATGTAATTCCTTTCTGTTGTTTGACATTCTGGTCACATGCAATGAATCTAACTTAAGCACAACTGTATATTACAAACATTCCTCAGATTACCGAACGCCCTCATTTCAAGTTTTGCTAAGCAAAAGTTGGCACTTTTTTTAATTTATACATTTTTTTTTTTTTCCCACTCACAGTATGTTCCTCCAAGTCAACTCTTGATCAGAAATTTAACTATTCACGAGCGATTGCAACTCATACAGGTTTCTCATCCCACATTACTGACATCATTTTATCACACCACAATAGAAGTAAAAAAAAAAAAAAATTTGTTCTTTCGATCGGTTAAGAAGAATTCAATACCTATTCCGTTCTTTCTTCGATTAATTATAACATTGCATTAATATAAATTTAAATTTATTGTCTGTTTGATGGGAATTCTTGGGATATCTGTAATAGTCCTGGCTTATATGGTATATTAGTTATATAAAATGGTGTGGTGTAGTGTGGTGTATTTTAATTATGGCAAAGCACACTAGGGCAATCTGCCTAAGGGAAGGGATGCCTTCGTGGAGGACTTTCTAAGGGAAACTGGCTCGTATACACGTTACACATGGGGAAAACCACGAAAACACCCATGCAGCCAGCCCGTTCGCGGGATTCGAACCTCAAACCGAACTACCAGTGTTCAGCGACTTTACCGCTCGGCCGCTGGTGGGCCCAGATAAAATGAGTTTTGAAATTTAGCGTGAAAGTGCCTATGTTAAAAAAAATGAAATTCCCTAAATCATCCACTGTGTACCATTGTTTTATCTGGTCTCAAGAAGTCTCATAATCGCAAACAATAGTGGTGTCTATACAAAGAAGCAGGAGAGGGGCTGCCCACAAGGCTCTTGCGCGGGGCCCCTGCTTTGGATAATTACGTTCAATGCGCTACTGCAACTCAATTGGCCTGAGCACACCAAAGTAGTGGCGTATGACGATGATGCGGCACTGCTGGCCGTACGCGAGACGAACTGGAGAGGAACGGCTCCGCCAATTGCTCCAAATTCTATGACACGTGCCAAAAGCTGAAACTCGTTATCTCAGCCCAGAAATCTACGGCCACCAGCAATCTAACATCAAGCTAAAATGGGTAAGAGGCCACTCTGGGATCGCAGGCAATGAGATGGCAGATCAACTGGCCAATGAGGCAGCAATCAACAATAATGCACAAGCTGTCTCAGCACTAATCCCGCCGTCATTTTTAAAAAGACAACTAAGAGACATAGGGAATAAACAATGGCAACACGAATGGGAGAATGGAGATACCGGCAGAAGGACTTTCGAATTTTACCCTGTAGTAGATAAAGAACGCTTACAGGCCATACCCCCTTTAGTAAACTATATCACGGGGCATGGCCCTTTTCCCACCTTCTTTTATAAGCGTGCTATCTCCATGACAGAAGCGTGTGTGTGTGGGGAAATTGGCTCCCCCGACCACTACGTGTTCAACTGTAGCCTCACGACGAGCCATCACCTACCATATCCCACTACGGATATAGTACCTTACAAGAGGTTCATCATCAAACACGCACCTGCGATAAGAAATATATGTAAAATTATACAGCAGCTGAGCGCCCTAGGGCAGGATGACTGCCAACCAACATAGGAATAATAGCATACACAGCGCAATAATTCTATGTCTCTATTGTAACTTAGCAGGTGTTAAGTCTAAAATTGTAAATATGTAAGTGTATAAGTAACTGTGTAATGTAAGTAATGTAAGTAATAGTGTAATGTAAGTAATTTAATCAATGAGTGTAATACGTCGTACTATGTGTACTTTTAACATAACGTAATCGGTAATGTAGTCATTAGCGCGTGTAACGCGTGCCCCATGTGTATTATTTTAAGTAACGCATATATGATTATAAGGCAAAGTATGTGTGCCTATCTTGTTATATAGCATAATGTCATTTAAGAAGTAATAGCAATAATGTAAACTATAAGTAATCCAGTTATAAAGTAACTTAGCAAGTTCGCAATACAATTAGCTTAAAGTAGTATACAGTCAGGTTATAACTCTAATAAGTGTAGATTAATGTCATGCATTATGTATGTGTAATCTAATGTCATGTGAAGTGTAAAGTATGTATGTACTAATTCATTATGTATAAGTTTAATGTCATGTCATATATCATGTATGTAATGTTATGTTTCATGTATGCATTATGGCCTATGAACACCCAGGTCAACCATTAACATAAGAATCTGTACAGAACCAATGTCAAACTGGAATAGCCCCTGTATGGCCATGTAAACGTTTTCATGAAGGCTCAGTAACTCCCGGTTCGCCCTTGTGGGACCCCAGGGAGTTCTTGTATCTATATAGGGAGGGCGTGGGACATATGCCTGTTTACCTCCGTTAAACACCAGGCGTCCCAGTCCTCCGTCACCTGTCACCTGTTGATCGAGGAACTACACTTTCGACTTCTTTGTTATATGAATTATTCAAGTAAATTTGATCAGCATTCTGAAGGGTAGGAAATTTTTGAAATCTGATAATTTGTCATAGGTCCAAATCCCGGCAAACCTGAAAGCAGATAGCATTCGTGTGACTGCCTCAATCTAGCCTATTCAAAGACATCTTTTATAGATGAAGTTAATTCCCTGGAAGCTTTTGGCATGCATAAAGTCTTTGTATTTTAGTTAATGATCCATATTCTATTTTCCATTTATACTTTGCATTTAAAGAATTTAATTCTAAATTGTTTAGTTTACTTTTTTTATGAATGTATGTTTTAATCCCTTTAATCATGTTAGGGCTTTCGTTTCGCATCACTTGTTCAAAAATCTCTTGAAAACTTTGTATTCGTATCTAACAACATATTTGTGTTCATCTCATTTTTGTCTTTTCAGCTTATAAGGTATTTCCTCTCTCCCTTTTGCATGTGTTGGTGTTGTAAATGTAGCACACTCGGCACGTATTCGAGAGGTCTTGGTTCGAGTCCCGGCGAGAGCATTGCACATTTTTCACATATTCTGCTTCGAAAATAACTTAATGACTCTACAGTGGCGCCTGAACTAAAAGGTGGTGGATGATGATTCTTCACCACCAGGATTTGGCAATTGGGTCTCTTAAACCCCAGTCGCCCTTTAAAAAGGAGTAAGGTATTTTCTCTCTCCTTTCTGCTTGCCTTCGTGATGTAACGATTTGCACACTCGGCGCGTAATCGAGAGGTCCAGGTTCAAGTCTCGGCGCGAGCATAGCTCATTTTTTACATATCTTGCTTCAAAATAATACAAGCTGAGGAAAAAGAAATTCTTTGAGCTTCAAAGCTGCTGTGCGGTACATTTCATTTATGGTACACCAAATCTGGTTTCTTAATCTTGTGCTTTTTGCTATCGATCGACAATGGTAAAAAAATGTTTAAATTATGATATAGGGAAGAGTTTGATTCGTTGAATATTACACATGCGAAATACTTGAGACTAAAAGTTTATTTGAGTTCGAACTCTTTATTTCAGTTGTATGGTGCAATCAGTGCCTTGGAAATAAGATCCATCGTCTAGGAACAGAATTTATTTACGCTTCGTATGCATGAACATGAACATGAACATGAACATGTGGTAAACATGAACGTATTTTTTCGCGTTCTTTTTAATTTCATTGCGCATAAAACAATGTCAGTGCTTACAGAACCATCAGATTCCCTTATCTCAACCAATCATGGCTGTTGGCTGGATCACTACCGTCCTTGAGTCTGAACTTACAAGCCACGGTTAAGGAAAACATTTTTTAAAAATTTCCCGTACTAATATCTTTTAGTAGAAAATATACTGCGTTGTTAGTGCTACGAAAAAAAAGTCTTAAGGTATCTCTGTAGCTCATTAGCATTTTATTATTAACTGTCTGTGGGCGTCTTTGCGTGGGGAAATCGGGGTGAACGCGGAAAAGACACATTACAGCTGAACGACGCTGAAAACGACGCTTTTTCCCCTCAGGTATCTGATAACTATATACTGTGATCTTGTGTTCTAACTGCCATACATTAGCTAAGGTCAGGTGCGGAATTTTCCACTGAAAGTTCCAAGTTCCGGATTTTTGATTAGAGGTAGTCCACATGTAGTAGGCTGCTGAATAGTCTTAGATTCTCAACGATGTTTCTTCCCCAGTTGAAAGGATTTCTGTTACACAAACACACATGCACACATTATATGTGTGTGTGTGTGTGCAATAGACTGGCGCAATAACTGTAATAGATTCGGTAAAGAGAGGTATAGCTGTAATGGAACTGGAGATGATTTATTGCGTAGATGTATTGAAGACAGTGCAGACAGATGTGGCCGTAGATAAACATTACATAATTTTATTACTGGATATTTAATTTTTGAGATACATACTGTCATTCACACATCATCATGGGCGCAATATGCACACACAGTTTTGGAAGGTTATCACATCTTCAGGCAATGAACGATACAGAGACGAGCGGCGACGTGTTACATTGATGCAGCTAGTGGGGAAGTGCCTAGTTATTCAATAAGAAGGTTAACTTTATGAGAAAGATTTCGAGTTTAAGTTCCGAATCAGCTATGTCATTATCGTTATGTAAAGGACTTAATATTTATATGCAAGATGATTCAAAAACATCTGGCAAAATGTAAAGGGGGTGGAAATAAATAAATTTTTGGGATGCAATGGCCGGCTGAAATGGCCGGTTGAGATGATACATGGCGCTGTTGAGAGGTAGGTAAAAGCCATAAATCGTTGTTTCCCGTGCGAATTTTGAGCGGTATGCATTGCTACACGAAAGTAGTGTTGAACGATATGTACTGTAGTCATTAGGATTTTCGAAGATGGAGATATGGAAAAAGAACAATGGCCTCGCCGGGACTCGAACCTGAACCTCTCGAATACACGCCGAGTGAGCTACCGTTACACCAAGAATGCATGCAGAAAGGGGGGAGAAATTATCTTATATACTCCCCCTTTTAAAGTGCGACTGGGAATTAGGGGACCCAATCGCCAAATCCTGGCGGTGAAGAATCATCATCCTTCACCTTTTTTAGTTCGGGCGCCATTGTAGAGTTATTAGGGTTTCTGAAGCAGGAGACATGGTGAATGAGCAATGACCTCGCCGGGACTCGAATATGGACCTCTCGAATACGCGCCGAGTGTGATACGGTTACACCACGAAGGCGTGCAGAAAGGAGGAAGAAAATACCTTATAGTACTTTGACGGAACGTTGCACGGGCGTCCTTTTATATGGGATGCTCGGCGACGAACCTCCTGAGCTCGAAATGAACGGCATGCAGCCTGCCGTTCTTTCGCAGAAATAGCGTGCGTTTTAGTTTACTTGTCCTTAAAAGCCCCCTTCGCCCTGTCAAGACCGGTACTAAATGGAGTAACTATGCCTTTCGTAATGAAAGTCAATGTCGGGTGTTCTGGAACCAACCTTATAGTACGTTTTATAAAAAGGTTCATCTAGAATGGAGCAGTTAATTAAAAATGCATATCGACGAGCTCGTTCGCGTTTATATATCCAGTTTTATTCGAAATCGAAGCCAATTTAAGGCTGCTTGTTTAACCTCACTTTAAATTTTGCATTAGCATGTTTCTTTCCCATTTTAACATCCACGTACTTAAGTGTGAAAGTTAAAAATTTAATAAATCCTTTTGTATGCGATTATTATTATAATTGAAATTTTAATTTTAATATAGTAATTCACTACTATGAAATAAGGAAAATCTGTCTTTGTTATTAAGAAAGTCAAGTTCAGTAGTTCTTGCACCTTATGTTTAAAGGTTGTCGTATTTTCTCATTGTTATTGACTGCCTATTATGAAACACTAATGGGTGCTATTGAGGGTAGCAATTTACTAAGGACTATTTGTTTTCCTTTTAGTGTTTTATCTTGCTTGGTTGTATTGAGATAACTGCATATTTGTAATGTTTAAAGACTGAATATCCTCATCTAATCCCAGTGAAGCCATCAAGCAATAATTAGTGGCAGTGTCTGAACACAATTTTTGTAAAATGTCGTCTGACTGATGAAAAAAAATTCAAATGGAATTTTTCGTCTGGTTTAATGCATTCATATTATTATATACTACCTCGTGTTCAAACATGAAGCGATATGTGGTTCGTACAATCTACTACCTTCTGCCACTTTTTTTTTTTTTCCCCAAAGTAGCGTTAGCACAGAAGGGCTTAGTCTCTGTAATGCCCGCAGCCCGATGAAACAGAAGAAAAGGTGTTTAACTTGTGATAATTGAAAAATGGAAATTCATGGGATCGCGAAATCATGTTACATCATATCATAGGCTCGTGAAGACAGAGATTGAAAAATTTAAAGTAGCAGATCATCCTTAGAAATGGAAGAAGTCACGCTATTTTCTTTTTCTTCAATGAATAACGTTTTGTGATACAGCAGCCAAAGGTGCAAATATTTCTTTAAAAAAAGTCCTCTTGCTATAAAATTCTCACAGGACATTTTTATACTGTGAGATGCTTCAAACCAGGGAAGGAAAACTTCCACTAATTTAGTCATTTGTATTCAGCATCACTCTTGGAGACCAGACCAAGGAATTTCTTAAAGTAATCTACCAAAATTTGCTGTAATTCACAGCTATTGAAAAGAATAAAACACCTTTTTTCCCCTTGATTATATTAATATGATTCTGACAGTCTCGAAATGGCATTTTGAAAAAACGACGGTACCTAGAAACATCAAATTTGAATAATTTAATACATTTTGAATAAATTAACGTAATTCTCCATCCGAACATCTCTGCAAGCCCAAATTTTGAATTTCGAATTTTTTTATTGTCTGTTTCATGTTTTGCAAACTTTTAATTAAAGAATTTTTGATTAATGAACTCAACGATTTCAACGCGAACAATGGCAACACTGAACGGGAAAAAAAAAAACTTTTAGCTCTAGCGCGCGCGAGATCGTCTAACGAAAATTCTAAAGATATACTGTTTTTAAATACTTTTAGCCTAGAGGGACATTAGCCTAAATGGTCTTAACGTGCATGTGTGTAAATGGAGAAAAAAAGGCCTCTTTGGGCGTAATATTAAATCTGAAATCTTTCAGATTTTATTTATTTACTTATTTTTATTTTATTTAGTTATTCGTTTGTTTGCTTTATAAAGAAAAGTATAACTGTTCATGATGATTTTCGCTTTCCTAACTTTTAATCATCAACCTTTTTGATATTTCCAGGCTACTTTCTGTCTTATGAAAGAAACTCACCTTCGAAAACGTTTTGAGACTATTTTGAAAATTCTGGAAGTTCAGCAAGTATTCCAACATTTGACTACTATGAATTGCATCAGAAGAAAGTCACAGAAGCTTAAGCAGTCACAAAGTTATTTTCTTCAGGTCTCGATTTGTTATAAATTTAGTCCTAGAATTTGATAATTTAATTTATATGCTTAACGAGCACACAGAAATCTTAACTGAGGAAAACTGTCATTAATTAAAAAAAAAAAAAAAAAAAAAAAACTTTAAGTGATGATGTTCAGTACCTTAGGGACAAAATATGTGAAAAAGAAAACATCCCTTTCTTTCTAGACTTAATGGAATTCTAATCTAAAATTCGTGTCAAGCAAATCAAATATTTAATGCATTCATGTTATCAGATCAAAGGAATTTTTTTTTTCATTGGCGGGAGTCTCAATAGAAGCATTGTAACTTTCTTTTGAATGCCATTTTCAAATGAAAAAATATGAGGTGGAATTCATAATCCAGAAGTAGGGAAAGTCAGCAATTACAAGTTCGTGACTTTGGCCAACCGGCTTCAATGTCTCTCAGGTATCTGTTGGATCTCATTAAAGACCATTCTTGGGACTTTATTATCCGATGCAAATCATTTTCTATGATAACCATGTGCAACTTAAATTCGCGACACGAATGAAAGTAATCTCTCCAGACTACAGCTGAAAATAATTTAAACAATTCTTTTGTTCTGGACTCGGGCAGTAATAAGACGCAAAAATTTATGATAGTTTCTCTCTATCTATAACGGCTCGTTATTAAAACAGAAATCATAGCGAAGCAAATACAATGATGGTAACGAAGCTAATGTTGTCGATGAAGGTAAAACCCCAAATTTCGTTGAGAATACTAAATATGTTCAAACTGATAACGCGTATTTACTTTCAATTGTGTTTAAGTTAAATTCTACCTTTAAAAGTTTGATATGTTTGAGGATATAAAATCCTTGTGTTTAGATAATAAACAACAATCACCTACTAATGACCTATTAACACATCCTATCTTTTGGATTTTTAGAAGTATTGCGTTGTTCGGAAAGTAAATTCATTTTTTCCCAACAGAGGGTTTAATTGCATTTTTTCACAGCCAACTTCACACTTAAACCGCATAATCATTATATATTTTGACAAGTCATATGCCAAGGCTTTCTTGTGAAAAAGTTCGATATATTCTATACAGTAATTTTTGGTTGGTGCCCTTTCAAATACGAAAAGTAAAAAAGCAGCATTTTCGGCATGTTTTGCTTTCTTGCTATTGAAAAGGTAAGAATGCTGTTCAAGCAAGAAACAAATTATCCGATGTGTGTGGAGAAGATGTATTGACAGAACGCCAGTGCCAAAACTGATTTGAAAATTTTCAATCCGGTAATTTTGATCTTGAAGATGCACCTCGTTCTGGACGCTCAGTTGAAGCTAATGGAGAGCTTAAAACATGAAGAACACATATCTGAGCTCTGAGATTAAACTTAGACGTTTCAAATGACCATAAACGGTCGAATTCGATAAATTTAATCTCTCAGCGATCTCACGAGTTGTTATTCGCCGGTTTACATCAATTAATGCTTTTATTGTGTCTTCATCAGCTTCAACTGGCCTTCCAGAACGTGGTGCATCTTCAAGATCAAAATTGCGGGATCGAAATTTTGCAAACCCAGTTTTGGCATTAGCATTCTATCAATACATCTTCCCCATACACATCGGATAATTTGTTTCTTGCTTGAACAGCATTTGAATCTTTCCATAGTAAAAAAGCAAAGTATGCCGAAAATGCTGCTTTTCACTTTCCATATTGGAAAGGGCACCAACCAAAATCAGTCGAACTTTTTGACAAACAACCTTGGTTGTATCAGCTGTCAAAATATATAATGATTATACAAGTGTGAAGCTGTCTGTGAGGAAATACAATTAAGCCCTCTGTTGGAAAAAAAAAACGAAATTACTTTCCGAACAACTCATAAAAGCTGCTATATCTACCAAGCTATATAATGGAATTAGTGCAAATGTAAAAGCATTAAAATTTGAAATTTTCAAAGCAACTTTAAATTTCTATATCTAATTTTTCTTTCCTACGTACATCAAGAATTCGGCAAATAGACAGCTGTAAATTCAAGCAGATTTTAAATAAAGCTCTGGTAACTCCGAGGGTTAACTGATACAGATCCCTATCTTCATGGTGAAGGGAAAAACAATTGTATTGTACTTAATTTTATGTCGGAAGTGATTAAATTCTATATAGATGTACATCTATATTTTTGATTCTGAATTCATGTAGTTTTATTATTTCTCAAACGAAAGTACAGTAGTTATGAAATAAAAATTACATTGCAGACTTTTTCAGCAAAATATTTTTTCTGGAAAGAAAATATTCTAAAACGATATTTAATATAAACCACAATTATTGTTGTCCTGTTGTTGTCCATGTATGTCACGGAAGAATGATTGCCAGAACCTCAAGGAGGTTGTACTTTTACTTCCACCCGAGTTTTGAGAGACAACACCCCCAGGGAGGTCCGAGGGTCTCCCACCTCTTTTCCCTTCCACCAAACCACACGAGAGAACTTTCAGTTCGCCATATATTTAGAGTGCCCCCATACCGCAAAGATAGTGTACATTTACAAACATCCATACCTTCTCCGAGATTAGAACCCGAGCCCATCTATGCCACAGTAGGCTACCCTAACCACTATACCGTTTGAGCGGCATACAGCACACTTAACTAATATTCATTTATTACTATATTATAATGCCTTTCATTACTATGTTATAATATAGTAAGTAATTATCAGTTAAATAAAACTGCTAAATTATTTTCTTTTTTTCTTTGTATTAAAGGAATATATATAATATATATTTTATATATATTCCAGTTTATATTCCAGTTTCATTCAGTGATCAAGTTCGGCTAGCGTTAACATTTTATGTGGAATTAATTAATTAATTTATTTATCAGTTCATTCAAAACATAGCAGTTCTTTTACGCTATATAACAATTCTTCAAAGGAAATCTTCTCTTTCTGTGGTTATTAAAGCTGTTGCTGCAATTACTAGTTTCATCAGTGGAAGATTATTAATTTAGCTTTTAAATTATAGTAGAATTACAACAAACCAATTAAAATTTTGCTTGAGAAAAAGACTGACGTAAAATATGTTCACTATCCTCACGCTCGAAGCAAGAGGAAAAATTCTACCCTTTCTTTCCAAACTTAATGAAATTCTAATTTCAGGAAACGTTTTCATGAAAATGAGAAATTTAAAAATAATATACCTTTTCAGTTCTTAACATTTCGATTTTTATTGGCAATAAGATATATTTGTATTATCTATGAGATTAGTAATTGTTATATATATAAATATATATGAGAAGAGAAATTGTAGTTAGCTCGCGAAAAAGTTACCAAAAGCTCTGTGGCTCCAAGAAAAATCCAACATATGCATATTCAGTAGTTTTTACATGTTCGAATAAAAAACTATATGTTAAAAGCCAGAGTGGACCTCGAATTGAGCTAATTTACCTTTTTCCACTTTTTAATTTTTAATGTGTTTTTTAACTTGTTTCATCGATTGTTTTTTTTTACTGTGTTTTAATTTTTGCCTTTAACTTGTTCCATCGATTAGTATTTTACTGCGTTTTATAATTTACATTTTATTTCGCGTGTAGCCTAATTTATCACCTCATTCAATTTAATTAGTTTTTTAAAATTGTGTTAAAATTTCCGAAATTATTTAACATATAGTTTTTTATTCGAACTTGTAAAAACTACTGAATATGCATATGTTGGATTTTTCTTGAAGCCACAGCTTTTGGTAACTTTTTGGCGAGCTAACTACAATTTCTCTTCTCATTTCCTTAATTTTGCAGCACATTGCGCAAAAAAGTTTGACCAAAATTGGTCTTTTTTGTATAATTCTTACAACTTTACTTATAATAATATAAATATATAAGTATATACTTATTATGTGCCTTCGTTATAGAACTTGTTTGTAGTTAAATTATCATACACCATCATCTGCAACAAAAATGAAATAAATGAAAACAATTTTTTAAATAAATATATTCATGTTAATCATCTTTATGTTACTTTCTTTTTTCATCCTCTGCCCATTTTTTACTTCCTTGTACGAAATAAAGGAAGTGCTATAATCAGGAAAAATTTCGGGTATCATTTCAACAGAAATATTCATTTTGACAGTTTTCTGATATATTTGAACGATTTTTTGGGGGGCTTAATATCTGTACGTAGGGACAGATTAAAGTACTGTTTTTCTCCAAAACGGATTGTAAAATGGATTTTTAAGTGGATTCAAAAGGTATTTTTCGTGACATCTGTACGTATGTATGCATTATGCATGTATGTATGTATCTCTCGTAACTCAACGATTAGCCGTAGGACTTTGATGAAATTTTATATATGGCAGTGCTATAGTATTTAGTTGTGCAACTTCCTTTTTATTGCAATCGGCAGAATATTCCCTTACATATTCCCTTACATTCCCCTATACATATTCCCTTATCCGGCCTTCATTTTTCACAGTTGTAGGTCATAGTCATATATTTCCAATTAGAGAAGTGTTCTAATGACGAAAATATTCGTATTTTGGCAATGTCAAATAACGAAAAAATTAATTTTCGACAAATAACGAAATCCAACTTTTAATGTGGTCTCTAGGTTCTTGTACTTATATTTGGAAAAGTCATATACTCGTAATTAAAAAATAAATGTAGAAGTTTTGAGTCCCCTACTGCAAAAATTGACTGGGATATTTAATCTCAAAATTTGCAGTTTTTGATGTCATTTTCCATTTGCCTTGTGAAATCGGTTAATTAAGTTAAACTATAAAAAAGTTTAAATGAACTGCAGAAAAAAAATGTGTATAATTTTATAGGCCGTACAAGGAAATCCTGTTGTATCCGCATCAGCTTTTTAAAATTAAAAAAAAAAAAAAAAAAAAAAAAAACTCTTTATAAAATGTCAGCAGTTGAACATTACTCTGTTTATGAAGTGAAATGCCAAAAGAAATGCAACTGTGTAAGATTTTTTGCGATTTTATTTTACCAAAGTTGGGTTTGGAAAAAGTTGCAAATTATTTTGTGTTAACACGACGTATAGGATATGTAAAACTATATTTTTCATTATACATTTCTTTGGTTTACATATTATACATGTAAATGAATATTACTGATTGAAGAAACTAATACAGAATTTTCATGGCATTGCACATTTCACGTTAAAACGATACCAACTCAGGATATCTTTTAGTTGTTAACCTCGTATCATTTGCGTTAGACTGCAGTTTGAATTTATTTATTCATTTATTATTTAACTTTCTAGAATAATAGTAGTAGTAACTAGTAAGGATACAGTAGGTATTGTAAGGATACAATACCGAGGAAGGGGGTAATCATTGAATTAATTCTACAAGGAAACATACCAATAAATAAATAAATTAAAATAAAACAAAAAACAAAAAAATCTGAAGACTTTCAGATTTTACATTACGCCCAAAAGAACTTTTTTTTAACGTTTTCTATGTTACTTTTATTTATTAAATATCATGGGTTTCGCACTTAAACCATAAAATTCAATTCAATAGAAATATTGCAAAATAATTTTAGAGCATATCTTTAGAATTTCCGACATACAGTCTCGTGAGGTGCAGATAAAAATGTTTTTTCCCCGTACAGTGTTGCCATTGCTCGCTTGGAAATCGTTGTGTTTGTTAATCAAAAATTCGTTAAAGTGCTACAAAATATGAAATCGATAATAACACAAATTCAAAAAGTTGGGCTTCCAGATGCCCATGTTCGGGTGGAAACGTACGTTGTTTTATCACAATGGAAGAAACATGCATACATTTATACATATTCTTAATTATTTAATTTCTTTAAATAAACAGGGTGATAATATTTGGTGGCAACAAGTTGAAAAGTTAATTTATAGTGAATCAACACAAAATTCCAAAACGAAATTAATAGTCCTTCTGTGCTAACGCCCTAATAATATTTCAGCAGAAAAATAAATTACAAGAAAGTAAACTTTTAGAGGTTATTTATTTGGTTCTCCTAAGTTGAAAATAAAGAGCAAAATTCTTTATGCTTGTTTTATTTTTACTGCTTGTTTTTAGTTTCAGTAAAAATTTTCTGTTACTTGTGCAAATTTTAACGACTTCGAAAACAACATCACTGCAACTTCCACGAGTGCATTTTATATTATTTGAAAGGTAGAAGAAGCTTGTATAGAGAGTTGATACGTTTTCCATTTGTTAATTCCAACTATTGAAAAACGTTCAAATTTGAATGTTAATAAATGAAAACCAATTTCAAAAGATTAGGCGATTATATATTTCTTCAATTGTTGGTTGTAGGCATTTAGCTTCGTAATAAACCATCTAATAATGACTTTAAGACCGCAGCAATTTTGATCGCATGATCCATTTTAGTAAAAATATATGAAACTTAAATATTACAGTGGCTCTTTCTTAAGAGGTTAAGAGGGCTTCCAATTAGTAAATTATCTTGATATACTATTAAAACCATTTAGGGAGCACAGACGTCCGTCATATGCAAAAGGAATTGCAGAAAAGAGGGCTAAAATTATGTAATTTAAATCATTTTTGTTAGAAGAAGGATGTGAAAGAAAAGTGAGAATAGTAGTTAATAAAGAGTGAATTTCTTAAATATGAAATTACGGCATTTTTACATCTGGTAATCTGAATCTTGGTCTTTTTAAAAACATTGTCGCGTAGATGAAGGGATCGTACAAAAGAACAGGTAAGTACTTATGTCTAAACTCAAGACTTTTATTATTTCAAACTGAATGAAGAACATCAGTTGTATAACTGATGAATATGCTGGAACATTCCAGACTCGAAATGTCCTGGACTTAAAGAAACGGATTAATAAGAAGGGCATTTACATAAAAACCAATTACCAGGTATCTTGCCTTTGATAGGTTCCGAACCCGGGATCTTCGGGTTTCGAGTCCTGCGTCTTCTCCACTAACCTATGAGGAGCTCAGTCGAAAGGAGCAATTTTCGCTACTGAATGTTCTTCTAACGGAAAAGATACTAACATAAAAGGGCTATTAATTTCATTTTGGTATTTTGTGGCGTTTCACTTTTCAGCTTATTGCCACCAAATATTAGAGCCCTGCATCATGATTAAAGACATTACATGATGAAGAATATGTATGAATGTATGTACGTTTCTCGCACTGTGAAAAAAACAACGGTACCTAGAGACAACAAATAAGCGTAGTCCTCCATTCGAATATTAATATCTGGAAGCCCGAATTTGGAACGTGTATTATTATCTATTTCGTATTTTGCAAAATGTTAACGAATTTTTGATTAACAATTCAAAGCGAGCAATGGCAACACTGTACAGAAATAAAATTATTTTATCTTCAATGCGTGATACAGTGTATCAGAAATTATTTGGTATATTGCTGTTGAATTGAATTTTATGTGGTTTAAGTGTGAAGAACATGATATTTAATAAATAAAGGTAACACACAAAGCGTTAAAAAAAGACGCCCTTTCGGGCGTAATATAAAATCTGAAAGCTTTCAAATATTTTTCTTTTTAATATTTATAAACAATTCTCAAAGTATTTTAACTAATAATATATTTGCTATTTTTTATGATTATGAGGATGGTAATTTTTATTTAATTAATTTATTTATTGAAATGCAAGATAAAAAATTCGGCAGTACTTGAATAGTTCGCCATGGTTTCATTGACATGACCCATAATAATTTAAATTTGACGTATTTTTAATAAAGACTTTTGTAACTAAATTAGCCGTAGCCGTAATATGAAAGACCTTTTTATTTGACTCATTCCTTGTTACTATGATTCTAAGACCAACTATTCGAGAGCTATCTTTTTAAGCAAATCATATATTTCCCATAAATTGAAAGCAATCTATCGCTAAGTTTTAACAGTGGTTACTTAATAGAGTAGGTAAAGGGAATTAGATGACTTAATGCATGTTTATTGCCCATGCAATAAACACAATAGCGTGAACATTAACACTTGATAACACGCGTCACGCAACAAACGCCACTTCATAATCATACGAATAGAACTTTATGATACAATTAGCTTTCTGCACAGCCGGCATGCCATTGATTGAAAGCTGCTGGTAGTAGATTCTTCGGGGAGAAAGGTTCGAAGATAATCATTTGGGACTGGGAATATTATTATGAGTAAATAACCCGTTGTCATTATAAAATCAGTAATGTTTCTGCTATGGAAATGAACGCAACTTCTGTCATAGGATTGGACTGATCGGATATGCTAATAATGCATTACCGGTCGAGGTGACTGGGAAAGTGGACAGAACATAAATCATCTCCGCAGAGATATGCCGTAAATCTGCTTTGCAAGGGAGATGATGCTTTATACTTCGATTCGTTATTTGTTGCGGAATAAAAGGTGCCTGGATCTTCATATCACGCTTGCTTTATAGACTTGCCAACGAGGTAATAAAGCAGTTTCTAAACTTTATGATAGGTGTCCCAGAACATACCCCTTAATTCTCTGAAAATAGCTGAGAAAATTTATATTTGAACCGTGCAAAGAAATACAAACAAAAATAAAGTAGAATATGTGAATAGGATTTACTGCAATTCAATATCCAAATTAAAATGCAGATCTAGGAAGTTCTTGCAAATTAAAGTTAGAATTTTCATTTACTTCTTTTCCTGTGTTAAGAACTTAGATAAAATTCTCCCGATAATTTATAACAGCTCCTTAAGTCTTTTTTTTTTTTTTTTTTTTTTTTTTTTTCAATTTCTTCTTGATATTAATATGTTTGTAATAAATCTTTCCAAAATGCTTCATTTCAGAATTTTAATCCCCATCACATGATTCTTACATAAAGCTAAATGGCACATATATATTTCTGTAAAGACAAAAATTAAAGTAAAATCTTTTCCCAATTGGAATTACATGAACACAATAATTAAGTCAAAAAAGCGGTTTTTATGTTCCCCAATTGCAAAGTTAATTTAGTCTAACAATAGCTGTTTGTAATCTAATAGCTTAGATACCAATACATAAGTATATATAATGTATATTGATTATAATTATGTAATACAGTACCATGCATAATCTCTGCTCTAATCCCGTTGGTTTGTACCTTGGTGACATGGTCCCCTCCGCCTCTCATTTTTTTCCTGTTATCAGATGCAAATACAAGTACATGTATGTAAAATGTAAGATGTAATTGTTGCAGATTTACTCATCACAATAATATAATGCACAAGAATGAAACACAATAAAGCAATATGTAAGTTTAATTGTAAGCCTGTGTATTGTTTTATTGTAATGGTCTTCAAACTTCCGTGAGTCAAAATAAAATTAAAAAAAAAAAAAAAATCTGAAAGCTTTCAGATTTTATATTACACCCAAAGGGTCATTTTCTAAACATTTTGTGAGTTACCTATATTTATTAAATATCATGTTCTTTGCTCTTAAACCATAAAATTGAATTCAACAGAAATATCACTGAAAGTAAAAAACTTTTTTTTTTGGGGGGGGGGTACATTGTTGCCATTGCTCCCTTTGAAATCGTTGAGTTTTTTTTAATGAAAAATTCATTAAAATTTTATAAAATATGAAATAGATAATTTCCAAATTCTAAATATGGGCTTCCAGATGCCCATATTCGAGTGAAGGACTATGTTATTCAGAATTTGATGGCTCTAGGTACCGTTGTTTTTTCCCAGTGCGAGAAACACATATACGTTCACGAAGGTTCTTCATTATTTAATTTCTTTAGATATAATGCAGAGCTCTATTATTTCGTGGCAACAATTTGAAAGCGAAACACCGTTTTACTGAGGGCGACGCAAAATGCTAAAACGAAATTAATCAGCCCTTCTAGGCAAATTGCCCCCGTGGCCTAAAGCGAAAATTATGAAGCACTCAAAATAGCTCACTAGTGTGTATTAACTAAAAAATACAAAGATACATTTAGCTATGGTTTAGTTTTAAGACTTAACATGTTTTCATAATACAGGTATGTCAAAGAGAATGATGTGCAATGCTTTGCGAATTTCTCACACGGCTATACAAATTTCAATGCATTTCGGAACAATTTATTTGCGTGAAAATCTTTCTCAATGTATGTGGCAACAAAAAATATACAAACAAATTAAACTCAGAATTTGAAATGCGATTGCAGATACCATCAATACAGGTAAATCTTGACTGTTTAACGGAAAAAAGCAAACACACTCCTAACACTAAAATAATACAAGCGTAGCTGACGTCTGGAGCAGGAGTTAATGCTATTAATGAATAAATTACATTAATTATCTGTTAAAATTTTCCAATAAAAACGCAAAATTGTTTCTTTAGTTGTCTTTACGTAAAGTACCTATAACATAATGATTTACTTTAAATTAACATATATTTTTTATGAGATGGAGTTCCCCGAAAATACCTTATAGTTCTAGGGGTTCCGTGAGTCGACAAAGTTTGAAGACCACTGCTTTACTGTGTTTCATTGAAAAAGTTATGAAAAAAAAAAAAAAAAAAAACTGAAAGGTTTCAGATTATAAATTACGTCCAAAGGGGCGTTTTTTAAAATTTTGCGTATTACCTTTATTAAATAAATATCATATTCTTCGCACTTAAATCATAAAATTCAGTTCGATTCTGTAAAGAGCAATATCGCAAAATAGTTTTAAACTGAGCATATCTTTAGAATTTCCGATACAGAGTTTCGCGCGCTGGAGATAAAAATGCTTTTTCTGTACAACGTTGCCATTGCTCGCTTTGAAATCCTTGAGTTTGTTAATGAAAATTTCGTTAAAGTTTTACAAAATATGAAATATATAATAAAACAAATTCTAAATTTCAAATTTGGGCTTTCAGATGCCCATATTCGCAGTAGGATTACGTCATTCAAAATTGGAGGGCTCTAGGTACCGTTGTTTTGTCACAATGCGAGAAACATACATACATTTATGCAGATTCTTTATTATTTAATTTCTTCAAATATAATACAGGGCGATAATATTTGGTGGCAACAGTTTAAAAAGTGAAACGGACATTCGGAGTGATTCGACGCAAAATCGCAAAACGAAAAGTTTTCCCTCAGGGGCAAACCCCTTTGGACTAGAAAAGAGGATTTGGGAATACTTACGGCTACCTATTATTGGGACATAAAAAGCATGAGCACCATCATCATGTGTTTTATCACGTTTAAATTTTTATCACACATATGATTCTCTTGTATCGATGGTATTATATCTATCGGTGAATGAAAACATACAGTGGTTATTAGCAGTATCTTAGTGCAGTATAAATTACACTATGTATGTGGTGTGAAATACCCAAAAATGAATTTATACTGCATAAATAAAAAACTTCTCTTTTGGAAAGCGATTTCACAACAAAGGTTTCACAGTTATAATTAAAATCGTAATTATAATAATAGTCATTGCACTGAAATATATATTAGCTATGAATCCAGGAGGGAAAACCTGCATTCATAATTACACATCCTGTACGGACAAAACATTCCGTTTCGTAAAACTCGCCCATTTAGGCTATGAAAACCTAACATAGGCTACACCTTTTTCCCCGTAATGCTTAACTGTCTGGAAAAAAAAAATAATGGAAAAAAAAGCGTCTCTTGATAAGATGGGGCACAGAATGTCTCTTATGCTATTAGCAGTTATCTACAATTCTTGCCTCTAGCCAAAGCATTCGTTTGTCATTCTTCATTTTCCCCTTTATGACGAAATCATTGTCACATACTGCACGTTCAAAAGTTGTTTTAAATTTTGGGTCAAAATGGAAGTTTTTTCGTTTCAACAAATACTTCAAAAACAGGTTGTTTGGAATGCTTCCACGTTATCTTTTAGAAAAGTTTCTTCGCGAAACGTGCTTTTTTTAAATTTCGTAATGTATTGAAGTATCGAAATGTGTTTCTAAATGCATTGAACGTATTGAAGGCGGCATTTTAAATTTTAGAATGTCTTATTCGCGAAAATAAATATAAAATCAACGAGTGATTCTTTAAGATATTTTTCGAATTTTATAATACATATAGAGTACGGATTCTGTGTCCGGATTCTACTAGATGAAAGGAAAGAATTAATTGGAAGCTTTCCCAATAGAATTACATTATACGGGTGTTAAAGATTATTTTCGATAGTATAAAGTTACGTATTTAAAATATCATATTACTTTCCATGTCTGTATTCTCTAATACAAAAGTAACGGTCATAACCTAAGCTTGTTTTAAATAACACATTATTTTTATGTTAATTATTTTCTGCACCTTCTGTTTCTTCCGTCAGCTTTCACCAGAATACAAATTAGCTTACTTGAAAAAGCAAGCGCACTTTAGTTTATGGAAAGTGCTGTCGCTATCATGTAGTACAATGTATGAGCCTAAGATGACGAGCCTTCTACCTAGCCTGTGCATCTGGTGAGTGAACTGTGCATTTGCTTGTGTGCAGGGTAGAATCCCATTTAACTAGACATAGTTTCTTAGGTGAGCGTTACATTGTGTGTCATGCTTATTTAAATACATGAGTTCTTTAAACATGGAATGTACCCATGTTTATTATTTGTCAGTTTTAGGTGAATTACAAGATATAGTTTTAAATAAGCATTTGAATTAATTTTCTTTTTTACCTGGATATTTTATTAGACTTCGATAATTCGATTCGAAGAGAATAATTCATTAGTATCAGAAAAATTAAACAACTGCAAAGGTTTCATTTTTAAATAACATGTTACTTTTATCGTAATTCTATCCTGTACTTCTTTTTCTTCCGTCAGTTTCACCAGAAATGTAAATTAGTGTGTTTTAAAGGCAAAAGAATGTGTAAATTAAGAAGACAGAATTTGGCAATCTAGCTAATGAGCTGTATTCTCGTAATCCACGCGCCTGGTTAGCTTATGAGGTATTTCTCCCACTTCCCTAGCGTGCCTTCGTGGTGTAACGGTAGCACGCTCGGCCGGTATTCCAGAGGTCCGTGGTTCGATTCCCGGCGAAGGCGGTTGCATATTTTTCATCTTTTCTGCTTCCAATTAACCTAATGATTCTACAAGCTGTCCTGAGTTCAGTTAGTTTTCTGACGTTTGATAACATTCATGTCTACAGTTTTTGAATTAGCAGTCGGCTTGTTAAATATTTCATATTATTCTGTATTTAAAACTTGCTGTACTCCCAGCTTTCAATTAGCGGGGATTCAGTTATTAAATTTTTAGCTATAACTACAAGTTCATAATAAACAAACTTTGATTTTACTCTTGTTCCAATTAATTAATACGAAGGATTAAAGTAAAAAGCAAGGATAATGAGTCGTCTGCCGCCAAGTAATCTTAAACAAGCTTAAATGTAAAATAATATTTAACCTCGCGATAATACCCATCCGCGGACGAGTGGTTAAAGCTGCTAAACTCTGATAGTTCGGTCCGGGGTTCGAATCCCGGCAAACGGGCTGGGTGCATCGGCGTTTTCATAGTTTCCCGATGTGTAACGTGGATATGAGCCAGTTTCTCTGAAAATGTATGTTATGGAGCAACCTCTCTTCGGCGTAGTGCCTAATGGCGGAACACGTAATAAATTTTAAAAAAACTTAAAATAAGATTTAATATTTATTTATTGGGATGGAAATCTTAAAAATTGTTTAAACTTTAATAAATTGTTCAATCAGTAAAATTCCGATTTACCGGGCAACCTTCAGCATCGATACCTATCATTAATTCAAAATAACAATTTATCAGAGTCTGAAATGTTTCAGATTTTAACGGTCGCCCAAAAGGGTTTGTTAAGATTTTTTACACTCTCTCCGAGCTCTCAGTCTACGAGTCTGCTGTTACACTCGTTACTACTAAACGTTTTTTTTTAGGGGGGGGGGTATTTGTCTTTTTAGCTTTATTATTAAGTGTCATTTTCTTTGCTTTTATACAACATACAGTTCAACAACAAAACCACAAAATTTTTAAAATCTGCATAGCAGAATATGTTTAGAATTCACGACGCACTGTTAAGTAATGCCATACATTTTTATATTCTTTTCAGTCTTTCTTCAGTTCATCATATCAATATTCAGTTTTCCTAATAAATTTTTTTTATTGTGTTTTAATTTTTAACTTTTTATGAATTATTTTTTATTAAATATCACGTTTTCCGCACTTAATGTGTTCAACCATCTTAATCAATCTCCCAATTTTGATTTTTACATCTTCTTTTAAAACAAGGGTCGTGGTCAATGTTTCAAATGTATGTATAAAGTAAATTCTTTTGAATTTACCTTATACATATAAATAATAATTGCTTATTTCTAAAAAATGAGGTCTGAAAAGAGTTATAAACATAGAATTTCATTGCTGTGTGACGTATTTACAAAATGATACTGCAGTGGAAATGACGGTAGTGTTCCCTTTTAATTAAAATTATTTCATTTAATAGTCAATTAATTCTATGATGAAATGTATTTCCCAAGAGTCTTGAAATGCTTATTACCCTTAAAATGATGCAGTTAAAAACAGCAATTATGAAGAGTAGGGAAACTTATCAGATTTCACAATTACTATCTTCAATTACGGTATTTGGAAAGACGTAGTGTGTTTGAAATACACTGCGATGAAACAGCATCTGCTGCTTGCACTAGTCTATATTGAGATTATATTTCTGATATAAAGATCAAATTTCTTTTAATACTTTCTAAAATTACCTTTATTTTCGATAAATGTGTTTTTCACATTATTTCTCACTGTTGTTCTCCAAATAAACATAACTTATTGAGTAAAATTTAGCGGCTAATCTTTGGAATATGGTAACAGGTAGTTTGACGACATTTTGGTAAGGCGATAAAGGTTACTCTAATTTAAAGGTAAGCTAGGACTTTAGCAGTGTAGATGGATAAAGTCAAGAGTGTGCGCATTTTTGTGCAATTCTGGGATGTTTTTTTAAGTGAAAATAGGTCGACGTGTACATGGATACCGTGTATGTGCAATTCTTAAAAACGCGGCAAGCAGTTTGCAATTCTGCACTTTCTCCCAATTTCGCACCTAATCTTCGTCATGATTAAGCACTTTTGTTCCATAAAAGTTCTAGCATAAGCGTAATTCGGCTAGCAGATTGTTGGAAAAAAAATGTTGAGTTTAAAAAAAAAAAAAAAAAAAAAAAGCATGCCTTTATTTCGTGAAAACAAAATCGCGTCAAAAAAAAACAAAAAAAACTAGCAGTTGCTGTAGCAGGGTTGGTCGCCAAATTTTCGCCAAAAAATCGCGAAGTTTCCATAATCCAAAGATTAACCAATTTAGCTTTTCTACGTTATAAATTAAATGATAAGAACAAATGAAAATTAAATTTTAAATGCAGAGTTTTTTAATTTAAATTTTGAACATTAGCATATGAAAAGATGTCTTGTCTGGTCATTTCATTGCATTAGAAACGTGTGGGTGTTTCCATTTCTTTTCTTGCAAAATTTAGTCTTCCAGTTTTTCTTGCTGCATTATATTATCATACATTAAACAACGCTGTGAAGATATTCATCATCTGCGTGACTAGAAAGCACTGCCATTCCACGTGCTCCAAGATGAACATGAACTCCATATGTTGCTTAAGTTATCATGCACGAATCTTTAGTTCTAACTTATATTCAGAAGCTGCATATTGTCTTTACGTTTCAAGTTGAAACTATATGCTTTTTTAATTATTATGCCTGCGCTTTTATTTACGTTTTTAACAATGTCTCTTTCATGCATGATACACCAAATTCACACAAACACATTTGTTTGATTTGGTGTATATAGATGTAATTCACAATTTTTACTAAATTTCCACTATTATTGTAATTAATAAAAGTATTATTTTAACTCCATATTTTGTATACTTTGGTACGCACAAACAATTATTTACTGGTAAATAATTGTTTGTGCGTGGTTTAACAGCGATATTTTAGGTATCGTTTCTACATATGGAGAAGGAGAAAACATTGATTGTAAGGGTTCAATATCATGTGACTAAGGGTACAGCGAGTGCAGGATTTACGTATAAGCTACTTAAGCTATAGCTTAGGGCCTCCCAAAATTAAAATAATTACATAAATATAGTATTAAACTATAGTATAAGAGACTTCTAAAGGACCCCAATTCTCAAATAGCTGAGGCCTTATCAAGTCTAAATCCGGCTCTGGCATACAGCACTCGTATCTTGTATTTGGAATGAAGCTTGTTCTAGCAACAGAAGTTAGAGAGTTCTTTACCCTTCCATAGGTTCTAATGAAAGATGGCACAATAATGCCCTGTGTTCCGCCTGGAAGTTGAAACTAGATGTTCCTCTCCATTAGTGAATGGACTGAATTACCGCCCAGACGGGACAATAGTGAGTATCCCTGATTGTCATGCCGAAGGGTTCAGGTTCAAATTCTTGAGAAGGCATGGTATAGTGTCTGTGCAGCAAGGGGACACCCAAAATACACGGAGAGCCCGAGATGTTCTCGCTCAGAATTCCACCCAGGGCAGAGGCTTAGCAGTTAGCAAGGCCCGGCGATACCTCATATGCCTATTTGAATGCACAGGTACTGGTCTTGCTTCAGCCTGTACCTATATCAACTGAATTACACGGAACCGCTTCATAGCTTCGGATAATTTTTAGTTAATGGTTCTCTTTTTACAGCCGCATCACTAATTATGAAACAATAAATGAATAATTGGAATCGAATTTCGTAAATTCGCTAGTGATTATTTTCTCATCAACTTACGATTAAGTTATTTTGAAAGCAAAACTAATAAAGTTGTATATGTAATAATCGTCAGGTGAAATTTTTGTCCTTTAAATTAGAGTCATTTTTCCTGAACTCGTCAATTATTAATTTGCTTACCAACCCATGAACTAATTAGTTTGAGAATAAAATTAAATATGGTACAAATGTGAATTAATTTTCTTTTTCCATTTTTTTTTATTTAGAGTCAAATTTTCTGAATAAGCCAGTGATTATTTTATTTATCAAATTATGAATTAATTGGTTTGATAGTAAACTTCAAAATTGTACAAAAATAATCAAACGCAGTTTTAGTCCTTTAAACCGGAGTCAAATTTGTTCAATTCGCTAATGTTTATTTTGCTAACCAATTCAGCACATTCACTGCCATGAACATCACCAGTGGGTGTCAAAGATTTTTCATTCTATGCCGCAACCAAAACCCGTGGGGCACAATTATTATCTTTCTACATAATGTTAAATAAAGTCTTTGGCAGTTCAGAAATGACTCTATATTGTATGTGGCACCCTGGGGATAAATGTTCTTCAAATATATTTTGCACCATCTATTATCGGTCAGCAAAGCTTTGATTTTAGAATTTATTATTTTTTGCTCTTGCAGACATGTGTGAAGTGGGCAGTAAATTTATGTTTGTAAGCTAAAAAGGATTGTTTTTATTGAAAGCAATTGTAAGATTTTGATTTTCCTTCACCAAAATTATTTGTATTTTTCTGATATCTCTTATTATTTGTAACCAATAAAGCCTTTACAAGCAATTAAATTAGTCTTTTAAGTTTGAAACGTCAGCGATTACTTTGACACGTTGAGCGCGGCGCCGAATTTGCTGTCCTTTCCGTTCAGCCGGCAGCGAGCTAAGCCGCATTTTTGTTTAGAATGTTTCAATACATTTCATTAAAACTAAATTTGATCACATTTCATTGAGACTATATATTTATTTTTTAACTTTAATATTGTCGGTTCCGCGGACCGACGCCAGCGAAACTAAAATTCCAGTGCCGGTCCCCGGGGACCGACGCCGGCTACACGGAAAGTTCACTGCCGGTCCCCAGGGACCGGCGCCGCGCTCAACGTGTTAACTACCTATGGGAATAGTGAACGTGTTAAGATATGGTCAGCAAAAAAAAATCCGCTGTAAAGTGAGGTTTTTCTCTAGTCCAGCGCTAATAAGGAAAAACCACATTTACAGTGAGTGCATGAAGCGTTAAATCGGCAGTATAGAGATAGGATCTCTTGAGAAATGACGCAGCATGAAGTTGACAGTCCCAAAGATTGAATTCATTAAAGTAAGAAGAGAGGAAAAATAATTATCTTAATATTTTCAGAAAGAATGAGCCTTGCGGATGTTTACTGATAGCTAATGTTAAATGCCATTTAAAAACAATCGGATACAAACATATTTTTTGTTGCCATGGCGAAAATTTTATTAAATAGATTTAATTATTAGTAAAATTATAGCCAGCTTAATATAATGTTAACTATGTAGTAACTCAGTATAATTTCAACTCTATTCAAATATGTGTAATAAAATTACTTTTCTATTTAATGTTTCGCAGTTAAAAAAAAGGGGGAGGGACATCAATTATCGGTTATGTATTATGTTGCCAAAGGATATTTGTAATTATAAGTTTTGCGTTTCAGAATGTACAAAATGGAATTTTAACTATAAAATTGGTCTTATGATGAAAAAAAAAAGTTTTTATGCTGTCGCTGAGCTCTCAGTTTACCATTCTGCTCTTGAACTCCCCTTTGCTAACACAACTGTTCTGTCTTTTTGACTTTATTATTAAACATCGCTTTCTTTGCACTTACGTCAAAATAAATTCCACAGTAAAATCATAAAATTTTTAAAAGCAACATATCTTTAGAATTTCCTATATAATGTTTGTTGGTATTATTATTTTTTTCATTCTTTCCTCAGTTCATAATATCAGTGTTCAGTTTTCTTAGTAAAATGAATAACATAACTTTTTATATCTTTTTATTATTAACTTTCCGTCTTTTTAACTTTATTTGTTAAATATCACTTTCTTCACACTTAGGCCACATGAAATTCAAAGCAGAATCATAAAATATTTCAAAACAGCATATCTTTAGAGTTCACGATAGAGCGTTAATCCCGATAGTACGTAGTTCCCGATAGTACGTTTTTTATATCCGTTACATTAATTCTTTAAAAGCAATATATAACGATAACATTTGGTGGCAACATTCTTTTACTTGAAAAGTAATAAAAACAAAATGTGAGGATTATTGAGATTAATAGCATCTGTGGTGCTAAAACCTGCATTTTATACTCCCTTCTATTCGAAAGTTTATTTAAGTGAGTTTTTTAACCTTTAATTCCAGGATTAGAAATTCACAAAGGGGCTTAACTGTACCGACAGAAATTTTTATATGATGATTACAATAGCCATTGAATTGAATAGTGCTGACTTAGTTAATGGATATTCGATTTTGTAATTCTTAAGCTTGTACAGCCGATACTATGCTTATATTTATAAAGCTTTTAAAAGCAATTTATCAAAGGTGTCAAATTTTTATTACATTACAATTGCTTTGATTTTTTTTAAATTCATTTCTCTAAGAATAAGTTTTAAAATGCAAATTTAGCGTTTGCTCTGCATTAGATTTGATTTCTTCAAGTTAAACGCTTCAAGTTAAACGCTTTTATTTTTTTACATTTTAATTATACATTATAATAACTCTAAATATGAAACAGTTTTTATTACTAAATCTCTTTCAAAAGAAATCAGTTTCGAACCAAATGAAGTTTCATTGATTTACTGAAGTTCATCTGTATCAATGAGGTCTCATTCATTTATCAAACATTGCCTTTCTTCTTACTGTAAAATAGTTCTATTTTTTTGCATTGATTTTGCTGAATATTAGTTCAAATTAATACTATTCAAATGCAATTTAAATGAATTGCGTTATAATGACATCAACAAATTTAATTTTGAGTAAAATTTCGATACAATTTATAAATTATTTACATCTTAATTTCAACTCTGCTTTAATACAATTTTCCCAATTACCAGTACGATATTTGAACTACATTTTCACGCGATGCTCATCGTAACAATTAACGCCATTTGGCCCCATGAACCACAACCGACTCCTCCGCATTTTAAGCGCAAAAATGCAAATTCTAATCCAATTCAATCGTTTCCTAGGTGAAGCAAAAAACTCGGGCGTCTGTTAGTAAACAGCCTTGGCGACCGTGACCCTCAAAATTGATCAGGAAAAAAGAAGAATCTGTAGCAAGAGATCCACCGCGAGAGGGAAAGAAGAAAAACAAAAATACATCAAAATTCTTCGCTTCAACATTGACCTTCCATGCGCAATCAC
This sequence comes from Stegodyphus dumicola, assembly GCF_044657685.1. NCBI lineage: Eukaryota > Metazoa > Arthropoda > Arachnida > Araneae > Eresidae > Stegodyphus > Stegodyphus dumicola. The sequence goes on from NC_140775.1 coordinate 23,214,854, forward strand.
GTGACGCCAAGTCAACGACCAACGGCAGACGCCGAAGTACTGCCATTGGTTCTGACGTCACAGGCGGCGGGAGGGCATAAACGCTAGGTAAAAGAGTGACCACGGGTCAATTTAGCAGAGGCACTCCGCTGCTGAAGAGACAGAATATCAAGGCATTCCGGAAGCGACTAGGTACACACTGACTAATGTCACTTTGAGAGTCCGAAACTTTTAGCTCTCCGAATAAGATATTTACAAGGTAAGTGAAATAATATATTTTTCAATCTGATGAAACATTTTCAGAATTAATATATTTTTAATGTGTCGATATTAGAATTATCAATAACAGCTGTTCAAAAAATCGACGAAAATTTTTAGTATTTTTTTAAATAATACTTTTCTTTGAGTATAGTGCTTAATAAAAATTATTTCTTTTGAGTATAGTGCTTAATAAAAATTATTTCCTTTGAGTATAGTGCTTACTAAAAATTATTTCCTTTGTGTATACCAATTTTTATAACATCATCTTTTAAGAAAATCAAAATCTTTTAAGAAAACGGAAAGGAAGTTTAACACCAAAATGAAGAGTTATTTGAAATTTTAAAAGTATATTTTGTATGATTCCAGTATACTTCCTGTGTTTTAATGCATTTATAATTTCCGCGAAATTTCTAATTTGTTACAAATTCTTGTTTTATTTTAAAAGCTGCATTTTGTTTCTTTTTAAACTTTTGTAATTCTTTCAAACCGTAGTTTATTGGAGATTATTTTCCCTCAAATCTTTCATGCATAATACTTACAGATCTTTCAATGAAAATAGAAAAAACATTTCTTTCTTCAATTAATTTTTTAACATTTATTTGTGTACTTGTTTTTATTTATTGTATTTTAATTTCATCAATTGTAATCATCCCATCTTGTGTTTGGTGCGGTATAATCATCTTTGGTTTTGCGCCAATAACCTCTCACTCACTCACTCTTCCTTCAGTTAATGAGCTTATTAAATAAGCAGCATTTTATGCGAAACAGTAGAAAAACACTTTGTAGTTTTAAAATCTGTCTATAAATAATAAATAAAATCGTAATTAAAATGAAATTATGTTTGTTTTCTATATTGTTTATTTGTTTTGTTCGTTATTAAATTTTATTACATTTACACATGTAATTACAAAGTTAATTATCAAAATTCGTACTTTTCTGTTACTAATATTTTAACACAAAAATGTGAGGGAATATGTATGTTTCCATAATTAGTATTCGTTAACAAACAAAATGTAATTAATAAAATATTGCTCTGTACTTATAACATGTTTATACCTACCAATATACTTATACTATACATTTATCGGAAATCGGTTTGAACATTTCATAGTTTTCATATATTAATTAAAATTAGATCTAGCGTGTATTATTATATCTGATATGGCACTAGGTTGATAACAGGAACTGATTTATGTCCTATCATAAATATTCCAAAACATGACTACTCTATATCATAATCAGACGTTTTCTGTCACTAAAATAAAATAGAAATTTTGCACTTCAGTAGCAAAAAATAATTTTAAAACAGTTTGCATTTAATCATTTTAATACAAAATTATGAAACCCGCAACATCGAAACGCAGCAGATGTGAAATACTTCTACGCAGCATAAGTAAACTAAATTTTAGTTTATGTAAAATGATTGAATTGAATATGTAAGTACCGTATTTCTTCACGTATTCGCTTTATTATTTTTTTAACTTATTTTTATCATACGAAATCAAGAGGAGAAATTTATGCGAATAATTCCATTTCCGAAGGACGCGATTACAGTTAAGAACATTACAAATGAAAAGTAGTTGTGGGAAAACTATAGATAACTATTATTATATTATTTCTTTAACAGAAACCAACATTCCGATTAAGAATACATAGTAATATTAACATTAAAATATCTCATAAGGTATTTTCATTTCTTTTCCCTGTAACTTAATCTCGCTGTGTTGTCTTTGCTACTCCTTACGCCTCAAATCATTCATAAATAATTATAGAAGGTTAATGTGAAGCTGATTCAGTGAAATCATAGACTGAACGTCAGTTAATATTGACTTTGCTGCGATGGGTAGGTTCATGTATTAGGCTGGCATAAAATTCAAGGGAAAAGTTCGACATGACCTTTACAGGTAGCTTGCGAGGGTTTATCTCAGTTAATAAAATGAAAACAATCCCTACGTGTACGTATCCATTTTAAAATTTAGAGAAGCTCCTCTGAGCGCATGGAGAAAGGAAAAAATTACGCAAATAATTTTTACATCGATCATTGTACTTGCCTTGTCAGTGAATTTAATTAGAAAACGACGATGAGAACTCACACCGCACTTGTAGCGGTAAGTTACTTTAACCTTCTTGACGTAGTATTAAATTAAGGAGAGATCAATTGTTACCTTGATTGTGTTTCGAGCTCTGTATGAACACTGAATTTCCGTTGTTGAAAGTGTAGTTTATGTTCTATTTTCTGCAAATTACTGACAGTTTTAAACTTGTAATTAACGTCTTTGTTATTATTCTTGAAGCTGCACATTTTGTTAAATCTTTGATTTTACTTGATTTATTTTGTATTGCTTTAGTTAATCAGTTTCCATATGGGAAGTAAGTTGCTAACAACAGATAAATTTACCTGGTTAGCAATCAGTTGGTAAGCTAACTAAGATTAGTAAAAAATAGTACGTTACATTTGGGATTTAGTTTAATGATTTTGCTTATAATGACTATTTGTTTTATACACCAGGACACCTTTTTGTGAATGTGAATTGTAAATTTTTCTTTCCTTCTGGGAAGAGATATTTAAAAATCACCTAAATATAGGTGCCTTAAATGAAATAATGCATATATTGATTTTTAATGCTGATATAATTATTTTTGTTTTACAAAAATAGCACATTTTCCAGGGATTAAATTATAAGTTTTCGCTTTCATTCCTTTAAAAGTGCCATATATTTAATTCGTTGAGACCTTATAAATTAATAGTTTTACGGACTTTGTAAACAAGTTAATAATGTGAGCTGTTTTACCTAAAATAGAGCCATAATCGTGAAAAGAGGAACTTCTCTTTCATCTTAAATCTGGTCAAAATCTTACTGAACATATTTTAGTTTTTAGTGATAGGAACTGAAAAATTACTTAAGTCAATAAATTTATTTTCGAATATCTCTGAGAACATTATTCATAAAAATAGGAAGCCTAAAGAAATGGATATTTTACGAACTGGATCATTTGATATACGAGAGCCATATAAAAAGTTAAAAATTTTTTCATTTTTTAGAAGACTTTCATTGTAATAATAAATCTGCTTCCGTAAAATCCTCCATGTTATCTTAAAAAGCTTCATAACTAAAAATACTTGTATCGGACTAATATTTAAGGAAATAACACCTGTAACCACGTTATTTGGATACTTTGTCTATAATTTGTTGTGATTTGCCTCACTTGTCTGAGAGTAACATCAGAACAAGCCCACGAAATTCATCGTGGCAGGAAGTGCAAGACTGCGTCTGTAGTTGACAAGAGCCTTGAGCACCATACAGGTGACACTACGAGTTTAGCTAGTTCCGCCCCCCTCCCAAATTTTGAAGAAGAGTACCCCGGGGGAACGGGTCCGACCCCTCTTCTCCTACCATCAACCTTTCAAGAGAACTTTCGGCTCTCTCGCCGCATATTTAGAGTGCCCCCATGCCGCACAGACACTGTATATTTACAAACATCCATGCTTCCTCCGGGGTTCGAACCCGGGCCTTTCATTACGACAGTCAGCCTCGATAACCATTATCTCGGTTAAGCGTCACTTGTCTACGTGTAACATCAATTTATAATTTATAATTTTGTTTTCATATAAATGCATCACTTTACATAGGCTGATGTATTTAAAATACATTAATAATATAATATTAATTTTAAAATAACGCAGAGTTTCTAATACTAGTTGAAATAAATTCAATCTGGTTGATTTATGCCGCAAAGTTCCGCATAAATAATTTCTATAAACATTTATAAGCACAGTTAACTCTTTAAATTACTCACAAAATTCCGCATAAATAATTTCTATAAACATTTATAAACATAGTTAACTCTTTAAATTACCTCTAGGTTCGAGATATAACGGAATTACTGCATAAAAGAAACGGATTTTACTGAAATTTTACCTCTCTTCGTTAACAAAATTTCTTATCAGAAAGCGTAGTTACTCAGCTATTACATACAGCTTAACGTCTTCCCCGAAGTTAACAAAACATTTAGATAAAGCAAGCTCATCTCTAAACGAGGCACTAAAACATACCCGTATTTATATCGGGAGTTTTTTAACGATTAGAACCACGGTAATCACTTTCCTTTATTATGGCCCGTGGCCGATAACGCACAGATAGCCATCCAAAACTAGAGGCAAGAATCAAAAGGTTAAATGGAGGAGTTTAAGTAATGTACAAAGAAAACCTGTCATTATTCAAAAGAGGAGGCACTGAAGAAGTGATCATTCAGGCGTAAAACTTTTCACTTTCCTTCTCATTTGTGCCTCCGCGTTTCTTATGCACCCTACCAGTAGCCAAAGAAACTTGGCATGCGTGCAATAAATAATAAAATTTGTGATTCGTAGGGAAAGGATGGGTTTTGTACATGTCAAGGTTACTTTTACTAGATGGCAAAGTTGAAGGTTAGCGGTGCTGATGATAAAGTTGATAGTGGTGTTGTGAGGTCGCACGACGTGGTGCATTTTGACGAAGGGTTAAAGTTTCTCCCCACCCCAAAAACTTTTTTTCCACCTTTTTTCTACTAATTTTTTTCTTTACTTAAATGTATATACAAAATATATCGTGACTTACTTGTCAAGATAAATGGTATTTCCATTTCCTTTCAAAATTTGTATGTCTAGAATTTGACCCTTGTGAAGAAAGTGCATTTTAACCCTTTGTCTCTAATTTGGATGTTATTACTTTAAACGGTGAATTCCTAACTACGAATTTAATACGTAGCAAAATGTAAGATTTACAACAATTTCATTCCCACATTTATGAAAATGATTTCATGGAAAATTCTCACTATTTAAAAGATACATATTTGTAATTTATCAGTTCATTATGATCTTATTCGTCCAGATTATAAAGTAAGATTTCAGGATTTGATTGCATTTATTCGATATCATATTATGCGGAAAGAATTAGAAAAATTAAAGGAATCCAGTGAGAAAGAGGCAGATTCCACTTGCGTATCAATACTGATTCTCCCCCTCTACAAACAACGAAGTAATCGCTGACGTCATCTTTAGTTAAGAACTGTTGTGGCTACAATAAAAGGCACCCGTTATCTGAAAATAAACAATGTAAACTTTGTTTATTCTCTGGATAAAAACGCATTAAAATAAATCCACGATGCAAATCTCACTACAGCAGAATATAAAATTTCAACAAATTATACATAAGCACTGTGCACTTGATAGCTGAAATATGTGGCCCATATGACGTGATCTTAGAAATATTGTTTGCTTCTCATTAAAGTAGCATGTGCTATTGCAATGAATTGCCTGTCAAATGGATTATATGCCACAACTTGTTTAAAGAATTTTCCCCTTTAAATAAATTATAAATACTTTAATTTTCTTACAATGATTTAATTCGTTTTTTATTTTACTCCTATATTTAACAACATACAGGAAAATTCCTGTCAATCAAGTACAAGTAATTCGAGTTAGGTATCAGATTGAAAGAGAAGTCATGCCAATAATAACATTTAAAGTAGATCAAAAACTAATATTAGACTGGCACAGGTTTTTAATAAAAAATATGTAAGACACAATAACACGTCATTTTGCGGTTTTGCAGTTGAAGATGGTGGTTCGGTAAAACCATCGAAACTAGTCCTGTGAAAATTTTGTAAATATAACGCTGATTTTTGTTGTTTGACTTCTGAATTAAAAAATATGTGTCAATTTCCAGAGCAAAAATAATTTGCTTCTGAAGAAGAGGGGCCTATTTCTGAATTTCTGATCACTCTCGAAATCGATAGAGTTGTTGTACAAAACCTATACCAATACAAAGTTGTTTTTACTTTATTTTAAGTAGGTATCAAGTATCTCATTTCTACAGACAATGATTTTTATATAAACTTTTCTCTTGTAAATTTATTATTGTGCGGCGTGGCGTGTTTTTTTTTTTTTTTTTTTTTTTTTTTTTTTTTTCCATGCAGAACTTCATTTAAATATCATATGAGTTCGAATATAAGAAATTTTTACCCTTTGAAAGTACCCTTCTGAAATATATCTCTGTCTTATGTGTGCCAACGTAGCATTTTCACTTCTTCTAAGACAAAAGAAAACATTTTATGAGTTTCGTATCAAGATTTAGTACTTAAATTGTGTAATTATATTTCTTTCAGAGCTCTTCGGTATTAATTATTGTATTAGATGCTCAACACTACTTACGCAATCAGATGAAATATAGAGATCGAATACTAAGGAGAATAACAAATTGATATCAGGAAATGGGTTGGTTTCGAAATTTTCTCCCAGTCTGGAGTCACTTTGTGAGTCCTAGTTTTCGATTAAGAAGAAAGCAAAAACGTTGTGCAAGTACCTTTTCCGAAATCACAATTTGAATTCCAAATTCTGTTATTAAAATGAATAAATGAATACTTTCATGTTCAAGGACAAAATTTTGTTTTCATGTTACGAGAAAATGGTTGCCAAATCATTTCATAAAAGCCCAGCATAACGAAAAATTAATAACAATGAACAAATATCTTTACACAAATTTTAAAAGAATATAAACATATTTTTAAACCTTTTGCAACAAACTGTAGCCTAATTTATTATTACAATAAAAAATGTTCATGCAATGAGTCTGATTTCCTGCGGCGGGATGAGCTATATGCTTAGTTGTTTTTATAAATTTACCCATGTATTATGTACAGCAAAAACCACTATTTTTTAGAATTAACCATTTGTTCTGATAGTAGAAGGCTGGATGTCATAGCCTTGAGGCCGGGGTCACATACCGGAGAAATTATGGAGGTTCTGCAAGTGTATAGTGTCTTTACTGCATGGGAACACTAAAGAAATTGTCGAGCCGAAAGTCCTGTCGAGAAGGTGCTGGTAAGAGAAGAAGGGCGAAGAGCCTCGGATTTGTTCCCTTGGGGAGTTCTCCAGGAAAACTGGGCAGGATCGACCACCTTCAGCGAGGAATAAGAGGCTCAACAACTGACACATTATAAAACTTCAGTTGGCTGGCAGTGAGTACTTTTAGAACATAGATAAACTTCGGTACTGAACATCACTTTTCTAAGCTGATCACCTTCACAGAAAACCAAAATCATCTGGGGAGGTTCACGGGGAAGTTTTACTGTATTTGGTTTCAGAGAATGAAAATTTCTCCCTACTCAGAACATAGGAAGAACAGTAACAAATCGACATGAAATGGGAATGAACAGAGACTAAAATGAACTGGTATGTTTCTTATCAGCAAACTCCCAAAATGTTTGCATGCTTAAGTTGGTTTGGTTTATTTGATTACCGCAAAGCACTCGAAGGCTATCTGTCTAAAGGGAGGGATGCCTATGTGGAGGACTTTCTAAGGAAACCTGACTCGTATCAACGTTACACATGAGAAGAACTACGAAAACGCCCATGCAGCCAGTCATTTCGCCAAGATCCGAACCCGGAACGAACCACTAGTGTTCAGCTACTTTACCACTCGGCCTCTTGGTGGGCATTGACTGCTTAAACGAATACCTTAGTGAAATACTTCCTAATGAAAATAACTTATATTTGTGTTAGGAACAGAGAAAACGCATCATAATCAGCCGTTGCTAAACTTGTAATGAATAATATTAAATAGATGAATAAGCATGCATACACACATGTGTAACAATGTATACATCATAAAATTTGTTGATCATTTGAAATATTTGTAATCTGTAAATATTTTTAACTTTAGAAGACAAATTTTGTATTCGGTTTTATACTACGTACTTTCTTAAATTTTTTAGAGGAGGATAAAAAAGATAATTCGTAACATATAGAATTGTTCACCATTGACTTCAGATTATTATGAAAGATTTACGAAATGCTAAAAAATAAACAATGTGATTTTTCTCTTCAGTATTTTAAATATGATATTAAAACTTTTTGCATTAAAACGACACTTTCATCGTAGAGGCTATTGTTCATTCTAAAATTTACAATATTGATTACAAAATTTAAGACTGCTTGAGAATTAATCACTCTTTGTTTTCTATATTGCAGCAGTTATTTTTGCTTGAATTTTCTTCTAATGTATATTCACATTTGCTAGTTTAATTATAAGACCAACTTTGAAAAATCTTGTAGGGTTATTATTATTTTCATTAACCAATTATTTATAATTTCAGCCTTTACTATCACTTCTCCTTTCCCGTTTCATTACCAGAAATGCAAGTCAGTCAAATGTATTTAAATCGAAGTTTTCGGATCGAGAGTTTTTCTAGCTTTCAAAGCCACGTTACCAGTTTATGCTGTCAAAGAAGGTCAATCACTACAAATTTTACCTATGCCTGTTGAAAAAAATTTGATTTGTACACCACATGATTTCATTGAACGGAATACTAAATTTTACGCATCTCTCCCTGCATTTTATTTAAACTTATTTCCTGTAATTTCATTTGAGGTACATTTCAATCAATTAATTCCGTTCTCACTTCACGGCAAGTCAAAAATACATAAAAACTCAAAATATCTTCATTAAAATTGAAAGACATAGAAAAACATAAAACACCAAATACAGATAAAAATTTAAAAAAAAAATTACAATTAAAATTACAGTTTCAACGCAAAAACAAACAATTCAGCAGACAAGAAGGCAGATTTCTCGGTGCATAAAACTAAAAGTTATGGTCTCACTCGGCAAAAAGTCACTGAAGGTGCAAAAACTGAGTTCACTATTCTGCTAATTTTCAAATGCAAACAAATATGGCTACTATGGTAAAAGAGAAATATTAGCCGCATTTAAGCAACTTTTAAATTGTTGATAATTCTACAGCTATTGCATGCAGATTAACTAAAGGCATAAAAACCTTAACCGGAACATAAAAAATAGATAATTCAATCACTTTTAAAGCAAAAATACACAATTTACCGGTATATAAGAATAAAACTAAGTTTAACGAACCAGGAAACAGAGTGAGAATATATATATTTATATACGAATGGTGCAGCCGATTGAAAGGAAAAAAGGAGATGCACAACTATATGTTATAGCAGTCTCATATACAAAATTTCTATGTTCTAGGACTACTCGTTCTTGAGTTATGCGAGATGCATACATACATACATACGTACGTACAAACATTAGGAAAAAACTTTTTTTTGAATCCATTTTAAATCCTTTTTACAATCCTTTTTTGGCAGAAATAGTCCTTTATTCTGTCCGTATGTACAGATGACACGCAAAAACATCGTTTAAATGGTTTTGAGAGCAGTTGAAATGGGTATTTTCGTAGAAATATAATACTCGAAGTTTTTCGTGATTACAATACTTCCTTTCCTTCGTGGAAGGAAGTGAAAACACTTCACTAGAATCATGACTTTACTGTTTAAGAAGGAGCAAAAAATAGAATAATTTGTAAGTTAATTTAACAAGAATACGAATGTGGTGGTTATATTTACTTAGGCCAAAAATGCGAGTGATTAATTTAGTGGTAAACGTGACTATCATTGAAGAATCTTTAATTCTTAACTTATATATCAACGTATCAAAGTTAAAATGATTAATAAATTTCTTTTATCTTTTACTCTCTGTAGTAAATGAATGTCTTAATATAAAAAGGATTCTGATCCCCTTTATCCTTTGTTTATTGTTTAGATTACATCAGTATTGAAAAAACAAAGCGAAAAGCAACTAAATTCTCTTTTGAATATAGTTACACTTAACAGATTATGTCATAAGTTATAGAAGGTCGCATATGTCTCCAACACATGAACAATAACGACTTTATTATTGTACAAAAGGATAAAACTTCTTATCCTAACATGTCTTTATTTCCTATTGATGTTATTGATGAATTTTAATACACAAGAGGCATACATTCGACGGTCATAAATAATTATTAATGGTCGCTTTTCCATGGCTTTTGACAAAGTTACATCTAGAGATCTTTGTCTTTAGAAAGTCGTTAACTGTTTTCCATCCAAAGCGGAAAAACTTTGCAAATGCAAGGACACAGAATTCCTCCGCTAGTTCTGAATGCGAGCAAAACTCAGTGGGCGTTTGACAAGCGAAATGAAGATGTCGTTGATCGAAAACCTATTGTGAATGCGAGAAAAGTAAACAATGGATTTTACGCAGGATAAATCTTCATGGGATTTATGCAAATGCATTTTAAACATTTCTGTAATGCGAGGGAAATAAATTTGTGCAATGTTAGCATCTATGATTTTTATATCTTGATCTAAAAAGAAGAGATTATTTATCATGTAAAACTGCATAATGGAAAATTACTGAAGGAAAACAATAAGCAAGAATCCTTAACCAAAATAAATTTAATACGCATCCAGTGTAATATTTTTCAGAAGCATTTTGCAACCATAACCTTGCCCTTTGCACGTATGCGTAGTAGACATTTATCTAAAATAGTAATTGGGAAGTAGAGCTACATTTATTTAAAATAGTAATTGGGAAAAGAGGGAAGGGCATTTCGAATAATCCATGGTCAGCGCTTCATAAAATTTGGGAAAAAAACTCATTTTTATGGACATTATTTTCGATAATAATGTCGTTTGGAATATTTTTTTGGATGGCATATAAATTTCTAAATTTTTCTTTCACCCTTTCATATTTCTTAAATCACATAAAAGGCGTAACACACACGTCTCACAAATATTTTTGAAACTTTTATTTCTATTACAGTTACCATTCTTAAACTATCTGTTAAACCAATATGGATGAAATTAAACGCATGGCAAACATGAGTAACACTATAGCTTAATTGCTGAAGGAAAAAAATTTAAAGTATAACAAATAAAATAGCGTTAAAATAAATAACCAGCTCTTGATATTCCATAAACAATTGTAAGTCTCAGTTTAAAGATTCTGTTCGGAAATACTATTAATATCATTAGCAGTCCATTGAGAAAAATAGCAGAAATCCACTAATTTACCACTTAAAATGTTCAGTTTTTTTTTTTTTTTTTTTTTTTTTTTTTAAATCTTTCATATTTTTTAAGGTACTTCATACGTTTTCAGAGATTTCTCTCAGATTCCTTTGTTCCGTAAAAAAGCAAATATTAGTCCACATAACTGATAAATGTCATCTTATGGACACTTATTTCGCAGTTCTATAAGGATGACGTTATAAGTACCTAAAAATCTGAAAGCCATTTCCTGGGCTGTAAAGCATTAGAGTGTAGCTACACCTGAAAGTCATTTTCTAGATTTTGAAATCTTCAGAAGTGGGAAATGTCTGGATATAGATTTCACATTTCTCAATATATCGAATAAATTTCCTTTATTCAGTGCAAATTTCATTTGGCGTAATCCATCAAGAAGCGTAATTACCTAAAAGTATTTTCTGGACAGAGATTTCACTGTTCAGACCACTATTTTTGCTTGTAATGTACGCAGGTATTTGATTTAAAGCATAATATATATATATATATATATAAGGCATAGGGGCAATCTAAATATGCGGCAAGCCGAAAGTTCTCCCGAGAGGTTGTGGTAGGGGAAGAAAGGTGGAAGACCGTCGCCCCATTTCCCCGGGGTGCTTTCCGTCACAATTGGGGACGTAACTGAGCAAAGTCGTACTGTCACATTTATAATGCTTAAGACTAACGAGAGGCGCAATCTTCCACTCCTTGCCACGATGAATTCCGTGGTCTTGTTCTAATGTTACTGCCAGACAAGTGACATAAGGCACAGGAATAACACAGTTCATCGCGACCCATATGCATATAGCTTCTCAGGGAGTGGAAGTGATAGAGAAAGGAAAGTTCTAAAGAGCCGTTCTGAGGATGAAGTGAATGAAATACTTGCTTTAGGAGGTAAAAATTATGAAGGATCACAAAATTATAATATAACAAATTTGTTATTGGATTGAAGTTTTTAGATTATCTCAAAGCTTGAGAAGGTTATCTGCCTAATAAGAGCAGCGCCTTCGTGGAGGACTGTTTAAGGGAGACATTCTTTTTTTTTTTTTTGCTTTACACATGAGGAAAACCAGGTAACCTCTCATACAGCCAACCCGCTGATCGAAATTTGAAAGCGAGTTCAACTATAAGTGTTCAACGATTTCACCGCTCGGCTTTGGTAGATCCTATAATAAATTGAACTTTCTTTCATTGTAAAAGTGATAAGAACGAATTTATGTATCGCTATTTTGAACTTTGGCTCAAATATCTGTCTGTAATCCCTCCTCAGATAAAAATTTATAATACATAAAATGCTTAATATTTCATTAATGCTCATAAGTAATTATGTATTATTATTTTATATATTTGAAGGTCACCAAAATTTAAACTCTCTCAGTATCCCTAATCAGTCGCGACCTGCATTTTGGAGAATATTACTTTATAGAATACTTGACCGCTTTTATTCGTCACAATAAAATTTGTAAGTAACATGTTTCGAATCAAATCTGTGATCACAGAAAGAAATATTTACGATATCCAAATGAAATAAATACCCAAAACAGACTCTAAGTTTAATCAAATAATTAAATGCAATCACCTGAATATATAAATAATTAACGCTTCTTCAAAAGTTAAGGAAAACTACAATACAGGTGTAAAATTTAATAAATTTAATTAATTAAAATTTAATTCACATTAAAAAATTCAACACTTTTTTAAAATGAATGCAACTTCCCCAAATCACAGCTTTGGGCATTTAAACTGACGAGTGAAAAATAATAATGAATGGCGGTTAAAAACTGTAGGACTTCTTATATAACACCGCCTTTGCCATTTATGTAAGAACTTAGATCAAGATAGCACGGTGTTATAAATGGTCGGCCCATCTGCTTGCGAAAGCTGTCGTTTCTGTGGCAGCACGAATCGACCTCCGCAAAGGGGCCCCGGATTACTGACCTGAAGCAAACATTATCTTATAAAATAAAAGAAAGCCAAAAAATAATGGCTTACGGTTGTTAATATTGCATAATTTCCTTGATTTCGAAACTCCTAAATTCTTTTAAGGACACATCCAAGGTTCATTGGAGTCGCTATTTCAGAGGTTATTTTTTTTTTTTTTTTTTTTTGTGATACTGAAGTAGCGTTTATAATGCAATATATAATGAAACCCGAATGTTTTAAATCCATAATATTTTGTGTTGTTGGCACTGAGATATTTGGCTTACGTTGCTCATTTCAATAAAACTATATGTATTAATGAGTGTATCAAGTGTTACCCAATAAGGTTATTAAATATCGCTTTGTGACCGACTATTTACTAGTCGGTCACAAAGCGATATTTAATCACTCGCGGCTATGTGGTAAAATTACTTCTTATAGGTCAATATAATCAAATAATAAGTGCGATTTTACCAACACATTTAATATTGTTTTATACACATTTCTCTATCATCGAGGAACCCATCTGATTGAGGGATAAAATATACAAGTTTAGTAGATTACATGTCTTCTTCGGGATTCAATCCTGGGTCCTTCAATACGGCAGTCAACGTCACTAGCCACTATCACGGTTGGGTTCAGTAACACGGACACAGAATGGCTAACAACGCTTTAGATGAACTGCCGTCTATGCATTAAAAGCGCATTTAACCGGACTGGCGGAAAAAACCAGCAACATATCATTGCGCCTGGAAAACCTATTATTCCCAGGTTTTTAAATCAAATTTTTCGTAAGTTTCATTTCTTAAAGGTACTAAATATGTAATTTAGAATAAAGAGAAATGATCTTAGTAACAAAGTTATATCCTAAGCAGTTGAATTGTGAAAACTTATACCTGGAAGAGAATATTTATATTACATATTGCGCATCAAACCGAATCATAAATATTCTGAGAAGGGAAAAAATCTTAATAATCGCTTATCGTTTTGAATAATAAGTTTTTTTAAATCATTTCTTTACACTGCGTAATACTTAGTTTTGCTTAACAATAATATGCGTATTTATTTCTACCTCATGGTTTCTATCTTTATTTCTACCTCGTAATTCACACGGTTTACTGGAGAAATAGTCTTATGCAAAGTGGCTTTACACTCCTACGGTATGTATTAACTCTACTGCATTTAGTAATTTTTAAATATTTTATGTCTTTCCCAGAAAATGAGAACTTTCCTGGACAGTGTTACTACTCTTAATAACTCCTAACTCACGAATTCTCGTTATTTAGACAGCATTTGTGCAATGCGGAAACATAAAAAATAATTTCACGGCTGCTTTTCAATCTAAATTACGAACATTAGAAAATCTAATAGTTTTTGCGTAGATTACGAATGTGGGAGATTAGGGCGTTTTCAGCGCAAAAAAGAGTTGAAAATTTTCGGAACGGAATGCAGTGTCTCTACGGGCGTCTTGTTTACTCACCTGACACGACCTCCGCGAACTCGTTAATTTTTATCGGAGAAATATTTTGTCGGCTCGGCGTGACGCGGCATAATGTGTCAAGAAATGAAATGAGTCAACAGCTTCTTTCGACGTTTACCGAACGCATTACGCAATGGATGCGCAACATCTTTTGACCTTAAGCGCTGTGGGAAAAGAAAGAAGAGAATTAAATAACTGTCGTCTCCAGTCACAGTCATTTAATTATCATTATCATTCTTTGATCTTTTTGGCGGCAAATATTTTTCAAAAGTGATGGAAGATGGTGCTTTGTATTACGCATGGACAGTTAACAATTATTCACTATTGTGGCATCTGCTAAATATTATGCGTCATAAGTATGTTAAAGAAAACTAACTTGAAATTAATAGATACTACGCTTTTTACGATAGAAGAAATTCATGCTTAAACTAATAGAGTTTCTGTAAAGATTTATCTCTTTCTCGCGCGAGTGCCTTCGTAGTGTAAGTGCCTAGCACTAATAACTAACAAATGCAAATCGGAGATTCAGATCCCGAGACCACAGTTGATTTTTCCTATTTCCTACTCAAAAGTGTAATTAGTCTCTAAAGTTTTACAGGGAGGTCTAGTTTCACCTGCGGCCGAGCGGTAAAGTCGCTGAACGCTGGTATTCGCCCTGGGTTTGATTTCAGGCGGATTGGCTAGCTGCATGGGCACTTTCGTGGCTTTTCTCATGTATAACGTGGATACAAGGCCTGTTTTCCTTGGAAAGTCCTTGACGAAGGTATTCCTCCTGTTAAGGAGATAGCCCTCATATAGTTTTCCATAATGAAATAAACCAAACAGAAAGTTCTGCATTTTCAGAGAAACAAACGTCTTTTTTTTTTTTTTTTTTTTATTTAATTTCTCTTTAAACGTAATGTTTTAGTATTAAAAAATCAAAATAATTTAAGTAAACTAAACAAAAAGCTGTGTACATTTTCAGAGAAACAAACGTTTTTTCCCTCGCCCCCCCTTTATTTTTGGAGCAAACCTACTCTCTTAGTAATACAGATACAAAAATAATTTTAAAAGAAGCATTTTAAAGTGCAGTTACTCTTTGAAAAATTTAGCAAATATATTAAATTGCTTCGAAAAAGATAGAGACCCATGCAAAGTTCCTTCGAAATGCGCAAGTTTCGATAAATGAGCTGTAATTTAAAGTTGAATTTTGTCTGCTTTTCGAAAGTGTGATTAACGTCTCGCCTTCCATCTGTTGAGACAGTATACTATTATGTTCATGAACAATATGCACAGTCATTATGATTTTTTGAAAATGAGCAATGTATTCGCCGCGAATCGAACCTGGACCTTTAGAATATGCGCCGAGTGTGCTAACCGTTACTCCACGAAGGCATGCAGAAAGCAGAGAGATAATACTGGAGATTAGGGGACCCAGTCGCCAAATCCTAGTGGTGAAGAATCATCGTCCACCACCTTTTAGTTCGGGCGCCACTGTAGAATTATTAGGATTTTTTTCACTCGGAAACTTTGACTTGGAGACTTGGAAAATGAGTAATGCCCTTTCCGGGACTCGAGCCTAGACCTCTCAAATACGCGCCGAGTGTGTTAACGGTTACACCGCGAAGGCATGCAGAAAGGAGAAAGAAAATACCTTATAAATTAATTTAGGAAGCACGAAAAAAAAAGCAGATTCGCAGAATATTTATTTTTTGCTGTCATATAAATACTTTATAAGTAATCAAGAAAATTTTATTCAAATAATGTAATGTCCAGAAATTTTTAAATTCTTTGATTATTCGATGTAACTGATTATATACATCCTTTAACTGAAGATACAAGCAATATTTCGAATTCAGACAGAAGTATGCAAATTCTGATTCATATATGCATTTTTTTAATATTATTAAGAAATTATACTATCAAATAATTTGAACTTGATGAGCAAACTGTTGTGCTAGATTATATTACAAAACTGGAAATGTACTAGAAAATATTTTCTGACTTTTGAACTTTTCGTCTACGATAATGTGCAGTTAAATATAAAAATGTTGATTGAGATAAGGAAAAAAAAAAAAAAACTCATTTTATGTAACTACTATATTTTGTTACATTCAACAACAAAAGCGCAAAAAGAACATCAAAAATTGAACACCGAATCTCTCAGTCTGCGAATTTCCAGCAGGGAGCCATTTTCGATTTGAGCTTCGTAGAGCGGATACAGTTATAGTTGTAAGCCGAGTTAAATCGCCACTCTTGAAAGCAGTAAAACTTTTGATTTATAACTCAGTCTTGCCAGAAATACCTTTTTGAAACCCCAGATGCCATTTTTTTTTTAAGACTCTAAAGAAAATTACTTTTCGCCATTTTATTCTTGGATTCTTATAACATAAAGAATTTATTTTCTGCGCAACTATGAACGTTATAAAATCCCCAAAGAGCGAATTATGTTGCTATATTAATAATAATAGATAGCTTGCTGCTACACAAAATTCATGAATACAAAAGAAAGTTTACGTAAAAAAATACATTGTGTAAAATTAAATAAATAAAGCCAATCCATCACTTTTAGTGTACTACAAGAAAATGTTCATAATGACAAGCTTGAGCTTGCGTAACAAAATAACCTGAGGTGGCAATTTCTTGTTAAATAAAATTTATACATTATCTTTTAACATTTTTTAAGTAGACCATAAATATTCAAATTTTAATATTTTTCCTCAATGTCAAGCTGTCCATTACTCGCAGTTTGCTGGATTTAAACAAACAAAATTTTAGAACTTGGATCTTTTTGCTTGTACTCAAGATGTTATTTATTCATATTTTATGAAATCCCAGGCAAGAAGAATAACCAGTTTCAATAATAAGATTTCGGTGAAGTTGATCTGTTGATTGCATTCTCGTCAACACAGGACGAAAGGTCATTCAATCATCTACTTTGAAAGCCATTTTGGAAGTGTCTTCCTAAGGGTGAAAAACTTGAATGCTTATAGCAATAATTATGCATGTCCGTTTTTCAATAGATTTATTCTTTTTCGAGACGGTTTACAAATTTTAAAAATAACTCATTGTTTTGGAGAGATAGTAACTGTAATATAGAAAAAGCTTTTTCATAACTGAAACGCAGATTGGTAGATTTTCGTAATTGAAAAGTAGATTGCCAGTTTTTCATAGTTGAAAAGCATGTTTCTTGAGGATATTAATTATAGTTTATTCAAATAGTAATCAATAACTGAGTTAAAAATATTTTTCATCGACTGTAAAAGGGCGTAGTAGGTTGTTAAAAACATGTTTTTAAACAATGGGAGAAAAGTTTTGATAGGAAGATACCGATGCTGATGACGTTTCTAAAATGTGAGTTTATATGTGTTATCAAATCTCCTTCTTTTGTGGTACTGGTAACGTGCCGTAACCTGCACTGTTATTACACCGATTACCTGCCTTAATATCCTATTTACATGAAGTTTTTATCTCAGTTCCCTACTGATAAAAAATCACCAAAGTTCTAATAAGGATATTTTTATAGTTATTTTCTCTCCCCCCCCTTCTGCATGCCTTCGTGATGTAACGGTTAGCATACTCGGCGCGTATTCGAGAGGTCCAGCTTCGAATCCTGGTGAGGGCGCTTCTCATTTGTCACATCTCCTGCTTTAAAGTAACTAAAAGACTCTACAGTAGCGCCCGAACTAAAAGGTGGTGGATGATGATTTTTCACCACCAGGATTTGGCAATTCGGTCCCCTAATCCCCAGTTGCTCTTTAAAAGAGCATCCTTTCTGCATGCTTTCGTGGTGTAATGGTCAGCACACTCGGCACGTATTCTTGAGGTCCAGGTTTGAGTCCCGGCATAATCCTTCGAATATATTTCTCTGTGTGTAAACAAAGCATCACGATGTCAAATCACACAAATTTACAAGCTACCTGTATTCTTTTTCTCAAAATCTTTAATAAAAATAGAAGCTAGATTCAGCATTCTTATGGTCGCGCGTTAAAGCATCGCTATCGTTTTAACTTTCTTTTGTAATTCATCAAGTCTGAATATTCTTTTATGTCCGTATCTTCAAAGTAAACTAAATTCTGATTCTCCAGCCTCTTAGCTAACACAATCTTCCTTTTAATATTAGCCTGTAACGAACGACTATTATATTTTATGGAATAGGAAACACAAAAAATAGCTATGCCCTTCTCGGTATTCCAACTACGGAGCTTTTTTCTGCTATCTAACGACTGATGTCAGGAGACACAGGAGAATGCGATCATTCCTGACAATCTTTCTCTCTTAAAAGAGTGGGGGGAAGGCAGAATCCCTGTCAATTAAATCTAGGTGATGGTCTGTTATCAGCTCCCTCAGTTTAGTTCGGTGACATTGTAAAGACTATTAATTTTTTTTTGAGCGGGAAACACGAAACATCAGTTTGTGCATTCGAACAAAATTCAAAGTACACAACTGTACTTCTTTCATGCTAACCACTTACTCCACTTGTAACACTTGTTATGTACTTCGGAGCATGCTTACCACTTACTCCAGACAGTAAGCAGTGAAAATGTGTTAACTCCTTATAAGCCTGTATTCTTCTTTCAGAAATATCGCTATACAATGTTAGGGTAATTTAAAATGGTTTAAATATTTTAATTTATGCTATTTCTTATCTAAATTTATTTAAATTAAAAGAGCGTATAGAATAGTTTCTGTAAATATCTGAATTCTTTTAGAGTTTGCATCTCATATTCACGATCATATTATTAAGTCAGAAAGTTTGTCTTTCCATATTTTATTCAAACAAATTCATTTATATTTCCCATGGAATTAGGACTTAACATATTAAAGCCATTCCTGGGTAATTTACAGTTTCTGTATTAGGGTTTCCTATATAAATCAACAAGTGTTAATCAAACATTTTCCCGTTCCAATTTTGTACCAATCCTCTTTTTTAATTTTCTTTTTTCTTATTGAACATAAAGGATTTTTATTAAACATAAATGATTCTCCAGTTTTCTCATTTCCTATAGTGTTTCATGATAAGTAAATAAAATTATTGCTTAATTATTACCATTTCTAATGATTTTCTTAAAATTCAGCCAGAGTTTGCATTTTTTCTTAATCTTTCTTTCTTGTGGAACTAGTCTTTCATTATTTTTTATTTTAAACATATGGCAGATGTTCATCATAATATTAATAGCACTTCGATTAAAAAAACTTAAGTATCATTAACGGTAGTAAAAATATATTTCTAATAAATGAACAAATCCACAGTTACAGAACACTATATTCCACCAATAGACGTTTTAGTTAAGATATATTCCACCAATAGACGTTACTCACTTTCACACTCTAAAGTTTAATGTACCTATTCAAAGGTTAGGAACCAGGACCTTCTCCAAACCTGAAAGTAGTTAGAATGCAAACCGAATCTTTTCCTAGCTAGCAAATG
This sequence comes from Stegodyphus dumicola, assembly GCF_044657685.1. Classification (NCBI taxonomy): domain Eukaryota; kingdom Metazoa; phylum Arthropoda; class Arachnida; order Araneae; family Eresidae; genus Stegodyphus; species Stegodyphus dumicola. The sequence continues at coordinate 23,234,789 of NC_140775.1, forward strand.
CACGTTAGTTCTGGAAAACATAAATAGCGCATTATAAATCAGCTGTGAATACGTGCAGAAACTAAATAGCATGTTTTATACCTAGGAACGCATTGTAAAATTAACAGAAGCTTATCTTTAAATTTAAAGAACAACAAAATATGTCGCATAGAATAGATTATGCTTCGAGTGTTTGATTCTTGATCAAAAGAACGAAATACCTCAACTACAACATGTTAGAAATACCTCAACTACAACATAGTATAGAAAATTACAAAAGGTTTGGATCCAGTTTCCCAAAGTTGCTATTGGATATAGTATTGAACTACACGAAAAAGATACCTTCAATTTCCGTACTTCTGTAAACATAAAATCTCATCTTAAAAACCTTGTTTTCGTAAAAGATATTATTTTTTATCCAATTTTTAACTTTATAAACGTTTCAGATATTAAATTTCTAGAGAAAACGAAACTCATCTTTTTTCAGAACGATAAAAATGTCTTACCTTTCGATGCATTTCTTCTATCACAGAAGCCAGCATCTCAACTGTATATCAAAAGAAAGGTATTCTGGACCAAACACCGTGTCCTCATTTTTCTCTGTGACCTACTTTCGTTAATCGAAAACTTATTTCTTTTCCCTTTGTCGTAGCTTTCCTTCAACTAGGAAACAGTTAAAGGTTACACAAAACAGGATGAAAATGCTCGATAGCCATTTAATCCATTTCCTATCAAATTTTTTATTCTTTGACTATATGTTTTTTTCTATGAAATTACTCTCTTACTTTTATTTCAGGTTGCATATATATATATATAACTTTAAAAAAATGTTAAACCTTAACAGATAAAAGGGTAAATATATGTAAATGTATGTTGTTATGTAAATGTATGAGTAAAATCGTAAAAAAATTAATATTTTCAATATTAGTATTACAATATCTATCGTAGAGGAAATTTGGAACATAATTTATCCATGGATATTTCGTTTCAAATACAATAATACTAAATAATAATAAAATATTATGAGTAAGAGCTTGGTGAAATTGTACAGTTAAGATTTTAAGAATTTAGACAAATACTATTTATTTTCAATTTTTGATCATATTTTTTATTTTTATGGAGACAGCCTTTTGTTGCTCGCGACAGAGGAAAAAAATTTGAAAATTAAATGTGTGTGTGCTTAATTATAAAAAATGTTGTGACAAATTGTTTTTTGTAGAAATGTTATTAACAAATATAAGATTTCCTAGCTTATTCCAATACTTTAATCATGCATTTTAAATGTGACTGATATGCATCCCTTTGTGGCAAGAAACTGAAGTATTCTGCCAGTAAAACAGAAACGTTCAGAAACTGATAGCAAAAATATTCTCTCAAAGCAATATTTTGCCCTTTGAAAAACATACAAAATGCCTAGGAGTTTTATAAAAATTAGCGTGAAATTAAATTTGAATTTTGTCAAATTAATAAGACAACTTTCTTATTTCATTAACATGAAATCACTCAGCGAATCTTGTTTTGTTGTCCTAACCGCTGTGGGCATTACGGTATCAAAAATATTTTAACAGTGTCTTTAAAAATGTTAACTTTTTTCTACGTAATAAAACAACTTTCTTATTTCATTAAAGTGAGGTCACTGAATGACTTTCGATTTGTTGTTTTAGCCGCTTTGTTGTGTATCACAATTGACATTACAGCATCAAAAATATTTCTAGAAATATATTTAAACAGTATCTCTGAAAGTGTTTACTTTCTAAAATTAAAAAAAAAAGGTTGAGAAATTTTTTATTTTTAAACGATTTAAAGCAAAGAATAAAATGTAAGTCTTCTGAATTCATAAACTAGCACTTCATTTCAATTTACAGCAATACATTTTCAAATACTCTGTATATTCTTATCACTTAGCCAACATCTTTCTATCCAAAAGCTTAGCAGGTGAGAAAATAAAAATAAATATTTTTATTATACCATATATTCAAAAACATATGAGCAGGAAAAGGCCTAACGAAGGATATATCAAAGCAGGAAACAAGAGCTTGACAGCTTTGTTGTTATTGTCCTTTCACTGAACCATGCATATCATCATTCTGATTTAGTGTTGGGGATCATATAGAGGCGCTTCCAACAAAGGGATAGTCTTCTCTTTATAATAATACAAAACACAGGGCGGCCAAATCGATTTACATTTAGATTAAATTTCATATGGTATGCATAAAATCACATGGAACTCTATTATTACCATTAAAGATCACTAAAGATTAAAAATAATCTTTTCAACCGAAAATATTCTCCTGAATTTTCTTCAAGATATAATATTTAAGTATTAGCTATCTTAGAAAGATTAGCTAATGGATTAACTAACTTTAGAAAACAATTTTTGCTTTATAATTAGTGAAAAATTGTCGCGCAGACTGGTTAAAAATGGAGTAATTCAAGGTTGTATACCTCTCACAGAAACCCATGAATGTCACTGAAAAACTCTAAAACACCCCTCTGAGTTTTTCGTCTAGCATTTTAAATGTGAAAAGAATAAAAATATACATATTTTAAATCCGTGTTTTGAATATTTTTATTTTTGTTATAATCTTTAATTTAATAATATTTAATAAAGGCATAACATTTATTTTTAAATTCTAGAAATACTATTTTCTCTGCATGTGTTCTCCCATTATATGCTTTTGTAAACATACATTTTCTTGCGTGTGAAATCGAAGCATATGAAACTATTTTAACTTTAAAATTCAGAAAAATTCAATTTAGATTGATAATTGGGGTTACAGAGGTTATTTGCAAATTTTTTAGATGACCTTAGTTGTATTTACAGAAATATTTTACCTAAACATTTCTGTGTTTTAAATGTTCTCTTGATGACCTTATTCTTCATTTTTTCATTTCAAATTTTTGTAATTTTTAAGACAATAAAGTCTTAAAAGTTCTAAAGCGCAAAAATCCATGGCTGATACATCAGGTTATTTAATAGGGATATGAGTGAAGAATAGGGGGCTTGATATCCGTTTCTTTTTCCATTTTTTTCAAGAAATTATCAGTGGATTTTAAGTGTTGTTGCTTGTTTTCTCTTGATGGAGTTTTACTGATGATCGCATTGTAGGTAAAGAGAAATTATTTCATATTCGAAAATTGGATACAAAATATGTTCATGATAATATGAGGAATTGATCTTAACATTTTCTCCATTCTTTTTATTTTTAATTTGCCGTAATATGAAAAACCAGCAACAATCATAAATTTCTTTGAAAAACTATATTTAGATTCTTTAAACCATGCTTTAAGATTTTTTCGTCTCCTTTGATGATAATAAATATATCTCTTTTTATTGCAATCGTTTTGAGAAAAATTTTCCAGTTTTTCCCGATAAATGTTTGTCATAAAGAATTCTGCAGCACGTGTTGCGTTAAGCGATATGTCGTGAAGTAAGACTACGCATATTATCTTTTTTCGCCTTTTTAAGATTCAAAGCAGAATTAATTACTTTGTTTACAGTTGATACTGAGCGCTTAAATAATTTTGCAACTGTCCTTTTAGTTGGCGGATTTTCGTTTAACATTAAAGATCTTACCTTTGCAGCATTCAGTTTTTTCCTTGAATATGCATTTGGAACAATTTTTTTCCCTTGAACCAAACTTTGACTTTTTTCTTCTTTCTTGTTGGCAATATTACGTATCGTAGCTTGAACAAAACCATGACTTGATATAAAAAAAGCATGACTTACCCAGCGTTTTTTAATAATTAAATACAAATAATTTTCTTCGTAAAGAGGACAAACATAGCCTTCCGTTCATTGTTTTTTTAAAAGCGCCATTTTGCATGAAAACAAAATTGTCAAGAAGCAGACGATAATTTATATTTTCAAAAATAAAGCAGACGATTTTCTTATACTAAGGAAAATAGTCTAAAAAAATGTGCGAACAGTCTTTGAAAAACTATATGCTTTTCAAAGGAACTGATAGAAATTAATTTCCTAGAGGAAAAACGATTAGCATTTACAGAATAATTTTACTCGTGTCATTTTCCGAAATGCGTAAAAGGCTTTGTTTAAAGTCATCGCTACTCCAAGGCTGAACTTTGATCAGCTTTTAAAATACAATTGTATAAAAGGATAAATTATTTCCTATTACACAAAGTGTTTCCTCTAAGACTGTTAATTAAGTTTTCTGCAACTGCTTAATATATATATTTGTTTGTAGTCTTCTGTACTTTTGATTGCGTATTACATTATCTCAAAAATATTTTGAATACTGGCGTAAAGACACTTGTCAGACCATAAGAATCACAAACAAATTTTGCTCGAAATAAATGGCTCAGTACTAAGCTGCACGTGAACTACTGGAGACTCTAAAATAAAACATAAATGCAAAACAGAACCTGTTGTATCTCTTTATTCAGTAATTTGTAAAACATAACGAGGCATAATTAAATAATTCATTCTGGTTAGATGTCTTGAAGGCTGGAACATTATCCTTGGCATTTAAACGACCACCGGAGTATCGTCATAACTAAAATTTATTAAACTTTCCCTGTCGGTTTCGTGAAGGCTGTGTCGTGATAGCGTGTAAAAAATTAAAATAGTTACGTTCAGTAATTGGTCGTAAATGTTCTTCCTGACTGCGATGTGAAATTAGTCTTCAAACAAGATTATTTACCCTCGAATTGCCTGCGGAGGAAAAGAGTTCATTCAACCATGATCACCTGCTTCCTTTTTACTCACATTTGCCTTTCACTTTCGTGGCGGATTCGTTCATGTATATTTTATTGTTTGCATATTTGATAGTAGTGTTCGCATGAATAAGTTGAAAATGTTTTCGTGAGGAGATTAACTCAGTGTCAGATGTGTTTCATTAAAGAACAGAATGCCGTGCCTGAGAGGAACGATTACCACGAAAGTAGCATTTTTCGATAAAATTGTTTACGGTAGAGAACATCTTGGCATAGACTTTTCAAAAAATTGTGTTTCAAATTCCAACTAATTTGTAGGTTTAGAATTACAGTAGCAGAATTTTAGTGCAAGAATGCTATTATGTGGGACGCATTTTAACTTACAGTAATATGGTTGTTATAATTAGCTGATGGTGGACATGCGTGTATTTATGTTTCTGTTATATTAGTATGAAGAATTATCTCATTCCCCTTCGCGTGCTGTGATGATGTACATTGTTACCATGTTCAGCTCGCAACTGAAAGACCACATAGTTTGAAAGGTCGATAATCCGACACTACCTGGATTTGGTTGATTGGATCACGTGCCTTTTCCCGGTCGCCCTTAACTTGGGGGATAATGTAGGGAATTATCGCATTATACTCATGATTTAAGAGGTTGGCAAGTCTGGCTTGTATTTGGAAGATCTCTGGCTTACATGCGCATGATATAAGATTGCTAATCTTTACGTTTTTGAAATTAATATAAGGCGTTGTAGTTTTTAAATCGAATGAAATTCATATGCGTCATTGGTTTAAAATTAAGAAAATGTATTAAGACGAATTATTCCTTATCCTTTAAGTGTACGTTAAAAGATTAAAAACATACGTATTTAGTTTTTCATTATGGAAAATCTTCAATATACACATCTCAAATATCCGAGTCCTTTTTAATTTTTGATAAGCATCTTAAAATATGAAGGACGTTTTATATTGAGACCACAGGATATTCTGCTTACTTTCTTAAAATAAAAACTTAAAAGAACATTTTTATTTAAAATTCTTTCAATAACATTTGTTAGGGGTTTATTACACTTATATGAACAAATATATACATTCACAATGCTAATTAATATTCTTTAGTAAATATGAACAAATATATACATTCATAATGCTAATTAATATTTTTAGTAAAAATTGAAAGCCTTCCCAGGCGATATAAACCTTCTAGATCATCATTATATTGCACTAGAATTGCTATTATCCGTCACTGTAGGCATAATAGATGTGATGGATAGAGAAGAGACAAATACAGGCAGAACAGAATTGATTTACTAACAAAATACAAAAGGGCTGTTTGCTTAAGGATGTGGAAAATTTTTTAAGCAAACATTCACAAAAACCGTGAAAAACACTCACGCAGCTAGCTTGTACAGCAGGGGCTGAACACGGGTCGAACTACTAGTATTCAACGGAATTAAACCCTCTACCACTGGTGGAACCGCGGTTGAGAGAGAAAATCCAATTTTAGCATTGTACTTTCATAATACTGATAAAAAATCAAGAAAAGAATTGAAATCTAGTCACATTATAGCTTCTTATCTTGATTACTATCATATGTAAGAAAAGTATAATATTTAAAATAAATTTCAAATGACCTCTATCTGCGGTATAATAAATATCAGATATTATTAACGTGGCTCACTCGTACGGCTGTAGTTCAATTTTGTTTCTTTATGTCATACACGAAAAGAATTTATTGTAAAAATTTGACATGCTTCCTTCAATAGGTGTTATTTTGATAATTTTCTTGAATACTAAGCTCATTTCCAACACAAACATGCCGCCGTGCAGATATATTTGAATACTTGCATTTCTGTTCTAAAACTAACACAACGACGAGGGGTAAAAAGCGGACATGCAAGGTATGTAGAATTTCCTTGGGATATAATGAAAACACAAGTATAAATCACGCTCTTAAATTATTCTCCATACATCGTCTCTGCCACTGCAGTCTGACCTTTACTAAAACCATCGTAACTCGAAGTAGTTTATCTTCCAGAAATTGAGTATCGTCAAATAAATTCAAGGTTTTAGCTTATCGTAGCCATGATGCTTAAATATAAAATTCAAAAAAATTTCCAATGCATAAATGTTACAATACAAATTCAATGCTGTTTAACTTCAGAGCCAATACATACGCCAATAACATAAAGACAATAGATACTTGCTACTAAAAATAAAATGCGGAACTTATTTTGCAAGTATAATGTAAGAGATCGATAAAAGTTCTAAGACAGAATCCAGTGGTTTCAAACAGATATATTTCTTAAGTCTCTACTATTTGTAACAAAACAATAGAAACGATGTTACTACCGTCCTCCATTCTGGAATTCCTCAGTTTGAATTCATAAAATCCAATGACATTCACCTCATTGTTTTACCCAGAATAAAAAGAACTTTGTTTAAGAAACTTAATACAATAGTATTCATAAAATTGTGATATTTTCTTACTAGTTAAATGTGAAATATCTTCCCGAATAGAGATAGAATTTACATTCAGATGGAACAATGTATAGCAGCGTGTAATAAATAAAATATTCGAGAAGGTTTTGTTTTGGAAATATAAATCATTCTCGAAAGCCCAAGATCCTGAACAGATAGGAAACATGTGAATACAATCAATATTGCATATCAATATGCAACCAATATAAAGTGATTCTTGGAACAATGAAATTAAGCGTTTTGTTTTTTGAAGGTAAACAGAAGCTACCAAAATTCCAGAATATTTTTGAGAAAACAAGAGTTAATAGCAATGATTAATTTTGCTGATTACTTTTCTCATCTTTGCTTCTGAACTATGTAATACAAAACAGTTTTTTAACATTTATAACTAAAGAGTCTTGTGCAAATGGTATTTATTTCTTTCTAAAATACTCATAATTTTCTCTGCGCTCCTTTAGTATTTCAAATAAAATTTTTATTCATTTGCTAGTCTACTAATATTATAACGAAAACAGGCCATAATAAAAGTAAGTTACACTTTAAAATTTTAAATTTCCATAACTATAACTCTATTTCTATAACTCTTCAAATAAAATTTCCGCTCATTTGCTAGAGTACTAATATTTTAAAGGAAACATTATATAATAAGAATAAGTTAAACTATAAACTCCTAGATTTACTTATTCTCTAACCTCCTATAGTACTTCAAATAAAATTTAAGTTGGACTATAAACTCCTAAATTTACTTATTCATCCTTAATGCTATGCAGGTAAAAATAAATTATGGAGGTGAGATTATTTTATAAAAATATCAAATAAAATTAATCGTAGACGTTAACCAGTTTTTGACAAGTGAAGGACCAGACAGGAAATGAAAACAAAAAGTCGCTAAAATACTAATACGCTTTTGAAAGTATAGAAATAAAACGCTGTATATCATCAAAGAATGCACATGAAAGTAATGCGCATCATACGTACAATAATAAAACCGAAAGCTCGGCGTCGGGAAACGAGTATTTTGTACCAAGGTCCACGACACATAGTACAGGGAATAAAAAAATATTAATTACATATATTAATATTTGTAAAAATTGTAAATTAGGGATGTTGTAATCACATGAATTATACTTACGTCTCTAATTTACGTCAGATAGAGACATTATGTAAAGTACATATTTCTAGGATATTTTTAAAATTATATATTAGTAGAGATATGTTTAAAATACATATTTATTGAATAACTTTAAAAAAGTATATAAATTATTAATTAATATGTACATTGCTTTGCAGTAGTTCAAGTAATTAAGCAAATAATTATGATATGATAAGTTAAACTAAAGATCTTCTGCCATATCGAGTAATGTCACTTCTTAGAAAACTCTCAGAACGTATTCAGAGAAGCAAAGCACGAAGAAAAAGGAATAACTCCTTGAAAAATTTAATTTCGTTACAGGACATTTTAAAAATAATTTTCTGTAATCAGTAATTAAAATGAAAAACTGATATTTTGCTTCTGAATATTGACTTATAGCTGGAATTATATGCATCAGAACACCAATTATTTGGATTCCAATTATGCGAAACTCCAGTTATCCGGATACTTGCTCATGTTTGGATAGCATATGAGTTTAAACTTACTATTATTTTTTTTTCATTTGATTTAAATAACACAGGAAGATAAATCAGTAGAGCATACTTTTTAAGAAATTGTTAACTTCATTTTTAAAGGAATGTGTAGCTAACGATAAAAATCGCCTTTACAGCATGATATGTACATCCATATCATTTAATTACAGTAACACAAAATGAGTCAGTGAGTGTTGCCACATACCATTTGGAAAATATGCGGACCGTACTAGCAAAACAACTTGCATCTGGAAAGACTTGTTCTTTGTTTACTCTACTTAGCCATAGCAAAGGCTTCTTTTAGATATATCTCTAAATATCGTGATGACGTTATGGCTGTGGTGACATCTATCTGCGTGTAGAGAAAACCCAAGAAAATTTATTGAGATTTTATATCTATTGTTTTTCTACCTGAGCGAAGTTTTGTCTTGCAATATCTGATGTAACTGCAATACTCACTATCAGCCTTTTTAATGACCTTCACAAACTTAAATCCTTGAATTTTCATTTTTTTTTTTTTTTTTTTTTTTTTTTTAATTCTCAAGGAAGTTTTATGTTGCTTGCGTATAAGCTGAACAGGAAGCACATCGTTATGACAACGAAATGGAAAGTTAATTTCGTTAACAGACTGAAAAAAAGGTGAAATAAAAAAAATTGTAATTATGGAGCTGAGACATCAATGCATTTAGATATACACTATTATATTTACACTAATTACAGTAAATGCAAATTTTCTTTACATAGAAAAAACAACCCGATTATCCTAATAAACCGTAGTTCTATTTAATCAAGTAAATGAACCTCTGTTGTATTTATGTTTTAATTATAATATTTCCGGATTGAGAGGCAGTTATATGGTATGGGTGGTTGTCTAAGGTGCTCATCTTAACAGGGTGCCAAATACTATACAGGTGAAGAAATTAATTTACGTGAATAATGCTTTTTTGCTGAATAAATCCGGCGTAGGGAACGAAAATTTCTTTACCTGGCTCTGTGGAATGTAAGTTATAGAAAATAACATTCTAACGCGATACTGTAATGCATGCAGGAAAATCCCATTTCAATGTAACACTGAGCCCAATGTAATACTGAATCACTAAGTGAGATATTGCAGAAAAGAAACAGGGAATTACTTGATTCCTAAAACCAACTATCTGAATACTTTGAGTCAATTTTTTTATTATTTCATTTCTGAAAGATGAATGCTTAGTTTACGATGACACCAAATAATATTATAATTTTATGTGTGAAAACAGAAAACTCCAAACGCTGAGCTGTCCAGGAGGTTCATTTTTTTATAAACTGCTTATTAAATGATGAGACAATACAGCTAGCTATTCCTCACCTTTCCGAGAGAGAGCATCTTAAACGGTTGTAGAGTCATTAGATTTTTTGTGAAGCAGAAGACGTGAATAATGTGCAATGCCCTCGCCGGGACTTGAACTTGGACCTTTCAAATACGCGCCGAGTGTGCTACCGTTACACCACGAAGGCATGAAGAAAGGAGGGAAAAATACCTTTAAAGGGCCCCCTTTTAAAGGGCGACTAGGGATGAGGGGACCTAGTCGCCAAATCCTCGTGGTGAAGAATCATCATCCACCACCTTTTAGTTCAGGCGCCACTGTAGAGCCATTAGATATTTTTGAAGCAGGAGAAGTGAAAATATGCGCAATGCTTTCTCCAAGACTTGAACCCTGGACCTCTCCAATATGCGCCGAGTGTGCTATCGCTACACCACTAAGGCATGCAGAAAGAGGGAGAAAATACCTTTTAAGGTTATTCATTATTTTAAATAATATAATTATGTAAATGTATTATAATTCGTAATTTAGCTCAATGGTTCTCAGTCCTTTCCCCATGCGTCCCCTTCACCACCGATAGAAAATCATCTCCTCCTCTTTCCCAAAACTTGAAAAATATATCTACATTTACTTTAGATTTTTTTAATGTGTATTTAAAGAAATGTAATTTAAAGAAAAAGGTACAGATATCATTCATACATACCAAAACTTGAAAATAAGTAGTGTTTGATATTCAAGAATTAAACTAAATATTTAACAGGTAAATAAAAGGCTGACCGCATGCCCACCCCTAGTTTAAAACCCCTGCTTAATAATTCGATGCCTGTTTTCTGCATCAGACTAAAATATTTGAGGACTAAAACGCAGAAATAAAATATAAGTTTTCTGCGTTTTAGTCCTCAAAAATAATTTTCATAGATAATGCAAAACTAATTTTATATAGACGAATTTCCATTAATGTGTTTTATAAAGAAAAAGGTACAGATATCATTGATACATACCAAAACTTGAAAATAAGTAGTGTTTGATATTCATAAATTAAAACTAAATATTTAACAGGTAAATAAAAGGCTGACCGTAAATAAAAACTAATTTTATATAGACGAATTTCCATTAATGTGTTTTATAAAGAAAAAGGTACAGATATCATTGATACATACCAAAACATGAAAATAAGTAGTGTTTGATATTCATAAATTAAAACTAAATATTTAACAGGTAAATAAAAGGCTGACCGTAAATAAAAACTAATTTTATATAGACGAATTTCCATTAATGTGTTTTATAAAGAAAAAGGTACAGATATCATTGATACATACCAAAACTTGAAAATAAGTAGTGTTTGATATTCATAAATTAAAACTAAATATTTAACAGGTAAATAAAAGGCTGACCGTAAATAAAAACTAATTTTATATAGACGAATTTCCATTAATGTGTTTTATAAAGAAAAAGGTACAGATATCATTGATACATACCAAAACTTGAAAATAAGTAGTGTTTGATATTCATAAATTAAAACTAAATATTTAACAGGTAAATAAAAGGCTGACCGTAAATAAAAACTAATTTTATATAGACGAATTTCCATTAATATGTTTTATAAAGAAAAAGGTTACAGATATCATTGATAGATACCAAAACTTGAAAATAAGTAGTGTTTGATATTCATAAATTAAAACTAAATATTTAACAGGTAAATAAAAGGCTGACCGCATGCCCACCCCTAGTTTAAAACCCCTGCTTAATAATTCGATGCCTGTTTTCTGCATCAGACTAAAATATTTGACGACTAAAACGCAGAAACAAAATATCAGTTTTCTGCGTTTTAGTCCTCAAAAATAATTTTCATAGATAATGCAAAACTAATTTTATATAGACGAATTTCCATTAATGTGTTTTATAAAGAAAAAGGTACAGATATCATTGATACATACCAAAACTTGAAAATAAGTAGTGTTTGATATTCATAAATTAAAACTAAATATTTAACAGGTAAATAAAAGGCTGACCGTAAATAAAAACTAATTTTATATAGACAAATTTGCATTAATGTGTTTTATAAAGAAAAAGGTACAGATATCATTGATACATACCAAAACTTGAAAATAAGTAGTGTTTGATATTCATAAATTAAAACTAAATATTTAACAGGTAAATAAAAGGCTGACCGTAAATAAAAACTAATTTTATATAGACGAATTTCCATTAATGTGTTTTATAAAGAAAAAGGTACAGATATCATTGATACATACCAAAACTTGAAAATAAGTAGTGTTTGATATTCATAAATTAAAACTAAATATTTAACAGGTAAATAAAAGGCTGACCGTAAATAAAAACAAATTTTATATAGACGAATTTCCATTAATGTGTTTTATAAAGCGAAAGGTACAGATATCATTGATACATACCAAAACTTGAAAATAAGTAGTGTTTGATATTCATAATTTAAAACTAAATATTTAACAGGTAAATAAAAGGCTGACCGTAAATAAAAACTAATTTTATATAGACGAATTTCCATTAATGTGTTTTATAAAGAAAAAGGTACAGATATCATTGATACATACCAAAACTTGAAAATAAGTAGTGTTTGATATTCATAAATTAAAACTAAATATTTAACAGGTAAATAAAAGGCTGACCGTAAATAAAAACTAATTTTATATAGACGAATTTCCATTAATATGTTTTATAAAGAAAAAGGTTACAGATATCATTGATAGATACCAAAACTTGAAAATAAGTAGTGTTTGATATTCATAAATTAAAACTAAATATTTAACAGGTAAATAAAAGGCTGACCGCATGCCCACCCCTAGTTTAAAACCCCTGCTTAATAATTCGATGCCTGTTTTCTGCATCAGACTAAAATATTTGACGACTAAAACGCAGAAACAAAATATCAGTTTTCTGCGTTTTAGTCCTCAAAAATAATTTTCATAGATAATGCAAAACTAATTTTATATAGACGAATTTCCATTAATGTGTTTTATAAAGAAAAAGGTACAGATATCATTGATACATACCAAAACTTGAAAATAAGTAGTGTTTGATATTCATAAATTAAAACTAAATATTTAACAGGTAAATAAAAGGCTGACCGTAAATAAAAACTAATTTTATATAGACAAATTTGCATTAATGTGTTTTATAAAGAAAAAGGTACAGATATCATTGATACATACCAAAACTTGAAAATAAGTAGTGTTTGATATTCATAAATTAAAACTAAATATTTAACAGGTAAATAAAAGGCTGACCGTAAATAAAAACTAATTTTATATAGACGAATTTCCATTAATGTGTTTTATAAAGAAAAAGGTACAGATATCATTGATACATACCAAAACTTGAAAATAAGTAGTGTTTGATATTCATAAATTAAAACTAAATATTTAACAGGTAAATAAAAGGCTGACCGCATGCCCACCCCTAGTTTAAAACCCCTGCTTAATAATTCGATGCCTGTTTTCTGCATCAGACTAAAATATTTGACGACTAAAACGCAGAAACAAAATATCAGTTTTCTGCGTTTTAGTCCTCAAAAATAATTTTCATAGATAATGCAAAACTAATTTTATATAGACGAATTTGCATTATGTGTTTTATAAAGAAAAAGGTACAGATATCATTGATACATACCAAAACATGAAAATAAGTAGTGTTTGATATTCATAAATTAAAACTAAATATTTAACAGGTAAATAAAAGGCTGACCGTAAATAAAAACTAATTTTATATAGACGAATTTCCATTAATGTGGTTTATAAAGAAAAAGGTACAGATATCATTGATACATACCAAAACTTGAAAATAAGTAGTGTTTGATATTCATAAATTAAAACTAAATATTTAACAGGTAAATAAAACGCTGACCGTAAATAAAAACTAATTTTATATAGACGAATTTCCATTAATGTGTTTTATAAAGAAAAAGGTACAGATATCATTGATACATACCAAAACTTGAAAATAAGTAGTGTTTGATATTCATAAATTAAAACTAAATATTTAAAAGGTAAATAAAAGTCTGACCGTAAATAAAAACTAATTTTATATAGACGAATTTCCATTAATGTGTTTTATAAAGAAAAAGGTCACAGATATCATTGATAGATACCAAAACTTGAAAATAAGTAGTGTTTGATATTCATAAATTAAAACTAAATATTTAATAGGTAAATAAAAGGCTGACCGTAAATAAAAACTAATTTTATATAGGCGAATTTCCATTAATGTGTTTTATAAAGAAAAAGGTACAGATATCATTGATACATACCAAAACTTGAAAATAAGTAGTGTTTGATATTCATAAATTAAAACTAAATATTTAACAGTTAAATAAAAGGCTGACCGTAAATAAAAACTAATTTTATATAGACGAATTTCCACTAATGTGTTTTATAAAGAAAAAGGTACAGATATCATTGATACATACCAAAACTTGAAAATAAGTAGTGTTTGATATTCATAAATTAAAACTAAATATTTAACAGGTAAATAAAAGGCTGACCGTAAATAAAAACTAATTTTATATAGACGAATTTCCATTAATGTGTTTTATAAAGAAAAAGGTACAGATATCATTGATACATACCAAAACATGAAAATAAGTAGTGTTTGATATTCATAAATTAAAACTAAATATTTAACAGGTAAATAAAAGGCTGACCGTAAATAAAAACTAATTTTATATAGACGAATTTCCATTAATGTGTTTTATAAAGAAAAAGGTACAGATATCATTGATACATACCAAAACTTGAAAATAAGTAGTGTTTGATATTCATAAATTAAAACTAAATATTTAACAGGTAAATAAAAGGCTGACCGCATGCCCACCCCTAGTTTAAAACCCCTGCTTAATAATTCGATGCCTGTTTTCTGCATCAGACTAAAATATTTGACGACTAAAACGCAGAAACAAAATATCAGTTTTCTGCGTTTTAGTCCTCAAAAATAATTTTCATAGATAATGCAAAACTAATTTTATATAGACGAATTTCCATTAATGTGTTTTATAAAGAAAAAGGTACAGATATCATTGATACATACCAAAACTTGAAAATAAGTAGTGTTTGATATTCATAAATTAAAACTAAATATTTAACAGGTAAATAAAAGGCTGACCGTAAATAAAAACTAATTTTATATAGACAAATTTGCATTAATGTGTTTTATAAAGAAAAAGGTACAGATATCATTGATACATACCAAAACTTGAAAATAAGTAGTGTTTGATATTCATAAATTAAAACTAAATATTTAACAGGTAAATAAAAGGCTGACCGTAAATAAAAACTAATTTTATATAGACGAATTTCCATTAATGTGTTTTATAAAGAAAAAGGTACAGATATCATTGATACATACCAAAACTTGAAAATAAGTAGTGTTTGATATTCATAAATTAAAACTAAATATTTAACAGGTAAATAAAAGGCTGACCGCATGCCCACCCCTAGTTTAAAACCCCTGCTTAATAATTCGATGCCTGTTTTCTGCATCAGACTAAAATATTTGACGACTAAAACGCAGAAACAAAATATCAGTTTTCTGCGTTTTAGTCCTCAAAAATAATTTTCATAGATAATGCAAAACTAATTTTATATAGACGAATTTGCATTAATGTGTTTTATAAAGAAAAAGGTACAGATATCATTGATACATACCAAAACATGAAAATAAGTAGTGTTTGATATTCATAAATTAAAACTAAATATTTAACAGGTAAATAAAAGGCTGACCGTAAATAAAAACTAATTTTATATAGACGAATTTCCATTAATCTGGTTTATAAAGAAAAAGGTACAGATATCATTGATACATACCAAAACTTGAAAATAAGTAGTGTTTGATATTCATAAATTAAAACTAAATATTTAACAGGTAAATAAAACGCTGACCGTAAATAAAAACTAATTTTATATAGACGAATTTCCATTAATGTGTTTTATAAAGAAAAAGGTACAGATATCATTGATACATACCAAAACTTGAAAATAAGTAGTGTTTGATATTCATAAATTAAAACTAAATATTTAACAGGTAAATAAAAGGCTGACCGTAAATAAAAACTAATTTTATATAGACGAATTTCCATTAATGTGTTTTATAAAGAAAAAGGTCACAGATATCATTGATAGATACCAAAACTTGAAAATAAGTAGTGTTTGATATTCATAAATTAAAACTAAATATTTAATAGGTAAATAAAAGGCTGACCGTAAATAAAAACTAATTTTATATAGGCGAATTTCCATTAATGTGTTTTATAAAGAAAAAGGTACAGATATCATTGATACATACCAAAACTTGAAAATAAGTAGTGTTTGATATTCATAAATTAAAACTAAATATTTAACAGTTAAATAAAAGGCTGACCGTAAATAAAAACTAATTTTATATAGACGAATTTCCACTAATGTGTTTTATAAAGAAAAAGGTACAGATATCATTGATACATACCAAAACTTGAAAATAAGTAGTGTTTGATATTCATAAATTAAAACTAAATATTTAACAGGTAAATAAAAGGCTGACCGTAAATAAAAACTAATTTTATATAGACGAATTTCCATTAATGTGTTTTATAAAGAAAAAGGTACAGATATCATTGATACATACCAAAACTTGAAAATAAGTAGTGTTTGATATTCATAAATTAAAACTAAATATTTAACAGGTAAATAAAAGGCTGACCGTAAATAAAAACTAATTTTATATAGACGAATTTCCATTAATGTGTTTTATAAAGAAAAAGGTACAGACATCATTGATACATACCAAAACTTGAAAATAAGTAGTGTTTGATATTCATAAATTAAAACTAAATATTTAACAGGTAAATAAAAGGCTGACCGTGAATAAAAACTAATTTTATATAGACGAATTTCCATTAATGTGTTTTATAAAGAAAAAGGTACAGATATCATTGATACATACCAAAACTTGAAAATAAGTAGTGTTTGATATTCATAAATTAAAACTAAATATTTAACAGGTAAATAAAAGGCTGACCGTAAATAAAAACTAATTTTATATAGACGAATTTCCATTAATGTGTTTTATAAAGAAAAAGGTACAGATATCATTGATACATACCAAAACTTGAAAATAAGTAGTGTTTGATATTCATAAGTTAAAACTAAATATTTAACAGGTAAATAAAAGGCTGACCGTAAATAAAAACTAATTTTATATAGACGAATTTCCATTAATGTGTTTTATAAAGAAAAAGGTACAGATATCATTGATACATACCAAAACTTGAAAATAAGTAGTGTTTGATATTCATAAATTAAAACTAAATATTTAACAGGTAAATAAAAGGCTGACCGTAAATAAAAACTAATTTTATATAGACGAATTTCCATTAATGTGTTTTATAAAGAAAAAGGTACAGATATCATTGATACATACCAAAACTTGAAAATAAGTAGTGTTTGATATTCATAAATTAAAACTAAATATTTAACAGGTAAATAAAAGGCTGACCGTAAATAAAAACTAATTTTATATAGACGAATTTCCATTAATGTGTTTTATAAAGAAAAAGGTACAGATATCATTGATACATACCAAAACTTGAAAATAAGTAGTGTTTGATATTCATAAATTAAAACTAAATATTTAACAGGTAAATAAAAGGCTGACCGTAAATAAAAACTAATTTTATATAGACGAATTTCCATTAATGTGTTTTATAAAGAAAAAGGTACAGATATCATTGATACATACCAAAACTTGAAAATAAGTAGTGTTTGATATTCATAAATTAAAACTAAATATTTAACAGGTAAATAAAAGGCTGACCGTAAATAAAAACTAATTTTATATAGACGAATTTCCATTAATGTGTTTTATAAAGAAAAAGGTACAGATATCATTGATACATACCAAAACTTGAAAATAAGTAGTGTTTGATATTCATAAATTAAAACTAAATATTTAACAGGTAAATAAAAGGCTGACCGTAAATAAAAACTAATTTTATATAGACGAATTTCCATTAATGTGTTTTATAAAGAAAAAGGTACAGACATCATTGATACATACCAAAACTTGAAAATAAGTAGTGTTTGATATTCATAAATTAAAACTAAATATTTAACAGGTAAATAAAAGGCTGACCGTGAATAAAAACTAATTTTATATAGACGAATTTCCATTAATGTGTTTTATAAAGAAAAAGGTACAGATATCATTGATACATACCAAAACTTGAAAATAAGTAGTGTTTGATATTCATAAATTAAAACTAAATATTTAACAGGTAAATAAAAGGCTGACCGTAAATAAAAACTAATTTTATATAGACGAATTTCCATTAATGTGTTTTATAAAGAAAAAGGTACAGATATCATTGATACATACCAAAACTTGAAAATAAGTAGTGTTTGATATTCATAAATTAAAACTAAATATTTAACAGGTAAATAAAAGGCTGACCGTAAATAAAAACTAATTTTATATAGACGAATTTCCATTAATGTGTTTTATAAAGAAAAAGGTACAGATATCATTGATACATACCAAAACTTGAAAATAAGTAGTGTTTGATATTCATAAATTAAAACTAAATATTTAACAGGTAAATAAAAGGCTGACCGTAAATAAAAACTAATTTTATATAGACGAATTTCCATTAATGTGTTTTATAAAGAAAAAGGTACAGATATCATTGATACATACCAAAACTTGAAAATAAGTAGTGTTTGATATTCATAAATTAAAACTAAATATTTAACAGGTAAATAAAAGGCTGACCGTAAATAAAAACTAATTTTATATAGACGAATTTCCATTAATGTGTTTTATAAAGAAAAAGGTACAGATATCATTGATACATACCAAAACATGAAAATAAGTAGTGTTTGATATTCATAAATTAAAACTAAATATTTAACAGGTAAATAAAAGGCTGACCGTAAATAAAAACTAATTTTATATAGACGAATTTCCATTAATGTGTTTTATAAAGAAAACGTTTACAGATATCATTGATACATACCAAAACTTGAAAATAAGTAGTGTTTGATATTCATAAATTAAAACTAAATATTTAACATGTAAATAAAAGGCTGACCGCATGCCCACCCCTAATTTAAAACCCCTGCTTAATAATTCGATGCCTGTTTTCTGCATCAGACTAAAATATTTGACGACTAAAACGCAGAAACAAAATATCAGTTTTCTGCGTTTTAGTCCTCAAAAATAATTTTCATAGATTATGCAAAACTTATTTTATATAGACTAATTTCCATTATAAAATCCAAAGCTTAAATCTTTTTATTGAAATTTAGAATTTTTTCTTGCCCGCTGAAATTAATCGATTTTTAATGATAAGATTTCTAAGATCCTCCTTTATTTCAGCAAATTTAACATTGCCTTTACAGGGACAAATGCTTTAAAACATACCTTAAAATAACATAAATTATTTATAAATTCGTAAATAAAAATTAAATTAAATTTTAATATAAAAGTTGTTATTAATCAATCTCATGCTGAGCTTCTTCAACGGGCAATACTAATTATTGACAGCAGGAGGATAATAATAAAAATAAATATCGTTTAATGATTTTTAAAAGAAAATTATCATGTTCCAATACTCTGTGACTGAAGACATATAATATATACTTCTATTCGAACTATTTTATGCTATAAACATCTGTTGTTCCTATGGATATTCCTTTGCAGTTAAAAACCGTTATTTAGAATCAAATATTCATCAAATTGGTTCTAAAACCATCCTATTTGCCGTTTTCTATCTAAATACTCTTAAAACTGTAATGAATCCGGTACAAAAGTTTTCTGGTGGCTTTTGGGTACCACTGTCAATCTCTTGCTAAGCATCTCACCTCAAAGGTAAACAGGAACATTCGCTCTTCACATATACGAAAGCGACTCTAAAAGCTTTTAGAAAAGATTATAAAGGAATGCTAGGAATGTTCAAATCCTTTAATGGGGATTCTGTAAGCGTGCTAAATCGTACTGATTAATTGAAAAGCATTTGACCTGCAGATCATTGCCCTTTTGGACCACACCTAACTTAAATTGCGATCAGGTTGGATACATCCTAATCAGCACTCGCTTGTCAAAACTATGTTTGAATACCTTTCGATCATGACATGTTTACTGGAAGAACTCGAAAAGAAAGCTCGATAACATTCTTCGAAATGACTGATAAACCATGGTTAAAAAAATGGAGGAAAAAAAATGCTCATAAGAAATATATATATATATATATAAAAACATTCTGGTAAATGTCACATAAGTATTCTTCTTACGTGGGCAACAAAACAGATGGCGCTTAGTGTCGATTCCTTGCTTGAGATTAATTCTAAGATAAATGGTGATTTGTGTTCCAGTCTTCCTACATAGAAAACATACTCTTAGCATTAAAGGTTATTGAATTCAAATAATTTGTTTTACCAAAAGGTCATAAATTGTCGCTAAATCGCTTACAATAATTCTGGAGTCGTACAGGCAATGCTTTGTTAATATTATTAAGGAAACATATACACTTTTTACATACTTTTTGAGCAGTTCTATAAAACATAGTATTTGTTTTAATCAGTTTCAAGCAAGAGCTCACTTTCGGATTTGTTTAACTTTGAAAATTCCTGTAAAGGCTGTAGATAGCTTTAATTTGGTCATTTCTGATAATGCAGAGAGGAGTAACATTTCATTTTAATCAATTTCAAGGAAGAACTCGCTTTCCGACTGAACTTTTAATTTTCCTGTAAAGGCTATAAAGAGCTTTAATTTGATCCTGGCAATGAAGGTAAAATTTCTGCTTCTGCTTCCAGGCTGTGAGCAGTCCCATTTTTTATATTATAATTACTTTCTCTCATATTAAGCTGAAAGATAATGGAATGAAGTGAAATTTAACGGATTTTATGCTGAATTTGAAAGAACGTTTATAAGATATTTCTCCCGCCTTCTTAGCATGCCTTCGTGGTGTAATGGTCAGCACACTCGCCGCGTATTCGAGAGGACTGTGGTTTGAATCCCGGCGGGGGTATTGCTCATTTTTCATCTCTCATCTTTCCTGCTTCTAAATAACCTAATGTCTCTACAGTGGCGCCCGAACCGAAAAAGGATGGTGGATGATGATTCTCCATCACCAGGATTTGGCGATTGGGTCCCCTAATCCCCAGTCGTCCTTTAAAAGGAGGAGTATATAAGGTATTTCTGTCGAATCTTAGCATGCCTTCGTGGTGTAATGGTCAGCTCACTCGGTGCTTATTTGAGAGATTCGTAGTTTGAGTGCCGGCGAGGGCATTACTCATTTTTCGCGTCTTCTGCTTCCAAAATAACCTAATATCTCTACCGGTTTACTACTCTTGTCAAGAATATTCATCTTCCTGTGTTCGCTTGTGGAAAAAAGTAAATGCCTTGATGAATTATTTAAGCTAGTAATGTTACTGCTAAAGTAAGTAAATGGCTTTAATAATTTTATTGAAATGGCTTAACAAGCATGTATTTGGGCATTGGAAAACAAATGCATAATGTGCTCACATATTACTTGTAATATTGCAGACAGGTTTTATTCGCTTTGAAATGATTTTCAATATTCGCTACTTATCCTGATATTAATTTTAGTTTGCCATTTATATATAAGCAATTTTTGCCATTCTGTCTGCTACTTATCCCCATACTCGAGATACTTGCTTTGATCAAGTTACCGAATCAGCCAAGGCTAGGAAAAAAAAAAATCTGTTATTATTGGCTAAGATCTTGGGTGACATTAGTTAATATTAAGACATTCGTCCAATTCCGTCCCAGATTTGATGGAGAACACTCGGATGGCGGAATGCAAGAGTCTTTTATACTCCCCCTCTTCTCTGCCATCTTTATCCTCTCAGGGAGATTTCCGACTCCACGATATTTTAAGTGCCTCCATACCGCAAAGACATTTTGCATTTGCAAACGTATGTTTCTTCTCTGGGATGCGAACTGAATGATATGGCAATCGACATCACTAACCATCACACTAAATCGAGAGGAATTTTTGCCATTGAAATTAATATATTGAAAATTGTGAAATCTAGATGTTATACGAGAGTTTTGGGATTTATGGATAATTCAACACGCCATCTTGAAGTTACTTTCAACATGAAAAAGACAACAAAAATCTCAAGGACACATTTATAATTACTTATTAAAATTAATGATACATATATGTTAATTTAACAGAAATGTACACCTTTGTCGCGTACAATGTAATCTCATCCAGCAATGATAAATTTGATAGGACAAATTTCTCACGCTTAAAAAAATCTAGTGCCCTTACTCTTAAGATCAAATACTTTCACAGGATATATTTATCTCAACTAATTGCATTACCCTGTTAGGCAACAATCTTATGAAAATGCAGATGAACAATTAGCCAATGGCTATGAAGCTACTGACAAAGACATCGTGGAAGACAAACAAATGTCTTGTTGGTATCCCCGGAGCAACGTACTTGCAAGGTCGTCAATTGATTCTAATCTAGTTAAATGGCGAATCAGAGATGTCCTAAGGGTTCTTGATGTGATCATCTATTAGATTTGCGAGACAAATACGGTCCGTAAAGTCTAATGCAAAGGCCATCAGATTTATTTTATGAAGCCATTTTTGGGGGGATAATTTCATTCCAGAGTTAAATGTTTATTC
Organism: Stegodyphus dumicola; assembly: GCF_044657685.1. Taxonomy (NCBI): domain Eukaryota; kingdom Metazoa; phylum Arthropoda; class Arachnida; order Araneae; family Eresidae; genus Stegodyphus; species Stegodyphus dumicola. Next base: position 23,257,522 of record NC_140775.1, read on the forward strand.
AATAGCTAATCTTAATTTAATATTTGAAAAGAGCATCTGAAATGCTCGCCATTCAAATGTTGCTACAGAAAATATTTAAGTAAAAAGAATGATTTGTTTTTCTTTCTAAATCCACATCACTTCTCCATAAAATTCCTAAAAGCAATTAATAACATTAAGAACAAAAATGAGAAGACTTAATTGATTATTAACTGAAATAGTTTTGTTGTTAAAAGAATTTGTATAATAGGTATATGAATAAACACAGGACACCTTTCATTACTGAAACGCATTTTATCACTTCTGAATAATACGCTTCTTGTAAAACGGAAATGCAAGTTTTTCTGAAAGCTGCATCCAGAAATATTTTTGTAAAGATATTTCTCTTGTAAAATATGCACTCTTACAAATGATTGAAAACTTCATGACAATAAACTGCTCGATTTTAACATGATAACGAACTGATTAAATGTAATAACTTAAAAGAAAAGACTTAACTACAACAGGTAAAAGATAAATAAAAGACTTAACAGATGCTGTTGCTGGTTAATGCAGAAACCTTTGTACTATAAATTATGGCTCCATTTTAAGGAACTGCTATCAATAGCACTTGGGCCATTTTTAAGTATTATTTCGTTATGTGTTTGTCACTTTGAACAGAGATAATAATTAGTTAGACTCACGCAGGTATCAAATGCATAGTTGTGTATATTTCATCTCGAAGTATAAAACTTTTATTTATTCATGATGATATATGGTCTAAACTACCAGACTGTGCTCATTCTAAATTGGTGCTCAGTACACTTAACTTTTCAGGTAAACTCATACACCTCAGTAGAACTAACTTACGCCAGGTAATTCAAATTTTTACTGGACATGCTTATCTAGCTAAGCATCTCCACAAATGTGGTCTTGTCGAATCTCCTCTCTGCCCAGCTTGTGGAGAAGAAGAGGAAACACCTTTTCACTTTCTGGGACGATGTCCGGTGTTCTCTGTCCCTAGAAACAAATTCCTTGGGTTTCCCTATATTACCTTTGATCAAGCCCTTTTATACAAAGGGCTCTCTGGCATAATAGGGTTTCTGATGTATACTAAACACCTACAGGTAAGGTGAATATGAAACCACAAGAAACAAGCATTGAGACGCCCTATGAGTTCTTTTTTTCTTTTTTCTTTTTTCTTTTTTTTTTTTTTTTTTTTTGAAAAGAAACTATGCAGGGATTTCCCTCTCATAGCTGTGTTTTGGAATATAATTTGAAAACAGATATCAAATCTTTATACACTACCTGGCCATTTGGCTTGAGAATGCACCTCTGCCCTCCTTATTTATTTATTTGACTCGCACTCTTGTTTGGTCAAGAATTTGCGTTTGGTGGTTTGGAAGGGATTGAATCGGTTTTCCATCCAATAGGGAAGTCTTCACGATCCAGCCGACACCTTGAACTTAGAGATGGGATCTTTTGCTGATACTATAGATTTGGTGTCAGTTTGAGATCTTATCTATTTATTATTTACCTTTTACGGGAGTTACCATTTAAATCCCTTGATTTAAATGATCAAATGGCGGAAGAGTAATGGGCAATTTTGCCTAAACTCCTTTCCTTCTTTTCATAAGAAGGAAGCGCCCCTATTGTTATGTTATAAAACTTTTATTAGAACTGTAGACAATTTTTATTCAGAGCTAATCATATAAAGCTTTGTGCTAGGCTGCTTATATTCACCTCACACCCAGAAATAAGCAGGAAAATTCTTAGTGCTTTAATAGGTTAACAAGTTTGGCCCCAATGGACAGTTTTCTTAACCCTTTATTTCACAAATTCCCATTTGCTAGCAATTACTTTTATGGTAGCAAATACATTCATCATTTATTAATACATTCATTATATTCTGTACTTTACACAAAGGATGGGCAAATACTTTTTCCGAAGCATTTTATCAAATATTTTTTATTTAATAGTTCAATTAAGCTTCATTCAGGTGTATTTAAATGAATCATTATATATATTTATCATTGTCGTTCAATGAAATCATCGTTGTCAATTTAGTTTATTCAGGTAAATTTAAATAATCGTTGTAGACTGCGTTGTATATTTTCAACCGACGATTACCTGGAAACGAGTAAATTTTACTTTGAGCATTTACAAAGTAATTTCAAATTGCTGTAATTTACAGAATAAATTATCATCTTAAAACTTCGTGACTGTGAAAGGAGAAGAGAAGATCTTCATAAATATATACAGTTCCAATAACAAATATTTCATGAATAAAAAATTCTGTGTGTCTAAGCAGCGATTATTCTGTAATACAATATATATTATTTTTCTCTGAAATTAAGTTGACTAAGATGAATTACTTTTCTAATTACTATTTTGTGCTCAGTTCGTTAATAAATTATTCATATTTCCTCTCTTTGCGTACTGATTTAAAAATAAAGATACATTAAAAAAATCCCTGTAGAAAATTTTACTTGCGGTCTGCAATATCGACGATTAAATTTATTTCTTTATCCTTTATTTAAAGAGATATCCTTACGTGTTCCATTTACTTCGCCAAGACAAAGAAATTAACATTGAACCTTACTTTGATGTTTGCAAGACTATTAAAGGCAACATCTTTTCAAAGGAGATTTTCTAAACTCCTCGCTAAAATATATCCCAGGATAAAATTCGAAGAGCATAAAAGACTCTACGCCAGAAACTGTTTATCTTGCATGCTTCACTGTCAGAACAGCACAAAAATCAAGAATTTCAAATAGTCTGCTGTTACAGCATGAACTCTTTCTCCCCTCGCACCTCCCCACGACTGATGAATGTTCTCCACGTTTTTAAGCCCACCCTTGGGAGTCGCTGGGTCAAACCCCGGATTGTTTGTCTTCTGGGGACAAGCAGGTGATTTACTAACAAGATTTACACATTCAAGAAGCACTGCAGATTTTCTTCTGAGTTAATTACTAAAGAGCTCGTTCATTGCAAATGATGCCTACGATCGTTTTTCTGCTTTATCCCCCCAACCAACTACTGCAATAATAAATCATTTCTTAATCGATTACTTTTCGCGCCTTTACATTCAGAAAAACTGGTCCTTAATGAGAAAATTCCAAAGTAAAATAAAAGCCGAGGCACATGATTTAAAAAGCTTTATAATCAATAGCAAAAGGGCAAAAAAGTTCCATTGATGTTTTTAATTCTTCGCAATAACAATACTTGGTCTAAGATCATTTTGGGATGGCATAGAATCAATATATAAAAACTCTATCTCTAATATGTATCTATGAAAAAAAGAATTTATTTCAGCTTTTGTACTCTTTTTGGCTACCTATCAAAAATATTTAAAATTTAGTTCTTTATGCAAATAAATTTCAGTAACAGCAAAACCGTTAAATTTTTATTGTTATTCGAATTTTATTTATTGGATTTCTATAAATATTTATATTCTAAATAATATGTGTAAACAGAACGTTATCTTAATCTTTGCCACACTGGCATTTTGTACCTAGGCAAGAACTGCGTTCATTTAGGACGTAGGTCACCAAGAATTTGAATCCTGTTCCCAATAAGTAATCGAAAACCGTATAAGCAATGCTGCTAGAAATGTCAGTGCATTTCTGATGAAGAAAGCAAATATGCCTCACGTACTTAACATTTAGTGCGTAGGGAAGCTAACACAAAACATGAGTTACAAAAACAAGACTGGGACTAAAAATTACCTCTGTTCTCAAGTCCTATTGCAATGCTGTCCACGATACTACCGTGAACTGCTACTACTATTATATACACAAAATTTCCAACCGTATTTAAATAATAACATTGTTTAAGGAAAAAAAAAAAAAAACATAAAACATATTGTATTTGTAGTGACTATCAAATTTTTCTAATCAGAAAATACGAATAACTAATTATAACTTATCGTTCATTTGAACCATGATCTTGGAATGTTAGCTAGATGTGCTAACGCTTATTCACGGAAGCATGTTCGGGGAAGCGCAGCAACGTTCACTTCTACTTGAAACGGTGACTGGAAAAAGCACGAAACCCAGTCGACAAAATCCTAGACGGGATACACTATCAGTCACTATACTTTCTTTCAGGCCCACTGTAGAGTCTATTAAGTTTTCGTAGGATAAAACATCCTCCAGTTGTTAGTTGGACTTCTAATCAGACCGCAAGAGTTCGTATGGAGGAATACTATAGTTTTTTATACATTATTTCGTAACTTTGATTGATAGACTTTGAAATAAATCTAGAACAGCTGGTAAACAGAAAAATTATTTAAGAGTAAGTATTTTATTTTATTAAATTTAAATTTAAGAGATCGATAAACTGCAAAAGTCACAAAAGTTTCCATGAATTTTAAGTATATTTTTATATTTTTTCTTCCACTTTATGCTTGTATTACCACAGTCGTTCTAGCTGAACCTGCTAACACAGCTAATTTATATACATAATGAACTCCTGAACTGAAAGATAATTTTAGCTCTTTTTTTTTAAATGCTAATTGTATTCTAAGATAAATAACATACAACTGTTATTTCTACCCACTGCGACCTTGTTTACCTTTTGAGGCATCGTTCCTGTTCATAATATTCGCCTGGTTAGTATATATTTCATTTTAAAGCAATGCTCTTTGCTAAAGTATGGAAAATTTGCACTACAGAGTTAAATATTTCCTTAAGTTGCTTAAATTAATAGCAATATAAATTTAAACTTCATTTATTAATTCTAAATTTAAAATTGCGAATATATTTTGCAGCTTATATTTAAAAAATGCTTTGTTATTATTGCTTAATATTTAACTTCTGCAAGCGTAGCGTATAAACAAAATAATAAAAATTAGCTATAATGTAAATGTAAAAAAAAGTATTATAACAAAATGTGACAAAGTATAGCACAAAGAATTATGCTAAAATCTATATAGCATTAATATTTAGTATCCTTTTTTTAGAAAATTAGTAACTTTTAGTAATAGTAAATGTTATGTTTCCTTATTTTATGGAATGTTTCGATATAAAAAACAAAAACATTTTAATTTTCCTTTATTTTTCTGAAATTGAATTATTTGGAATTTGTTTGACTCGCACGTAAAGAATAAGAAACGTTCCGTCAAATTATCGTTAAAAGTTTTGATCTAGCTTTAGGTAATTATTTTAAGTTGCGAGAGGAAAAAAACAAGATAATGCCTTTGAGAAATAAATTCCATAGATATTTTCACATCTTAAATTCTAAAAAAAAAGTGTCAGCAAAGGTGATGTCAGAAACAATCTAATGAATGTCATGACTGTCTGCTCCAGTTTCTTGAAAGCGTAGAAAAAAAAAAACATAGGCGATAAGCAAAGGCATTTCCCAAATTCATTCTGTCTGGATTAATTAGCTCTCTAACGAAATGAATGGGGAAATGTCTGTCATCGCGATAAAATTAGGCCTTTTTATTATAAGCGTAATATACGTTTGTGAAACGTTTATTTTACGTATAATTTTACGTTTCTGACACTACATAAAACTGCGGATATTGATAATGATAATAATAATTATCAATAATTAGAGCAAACTTTGTATATGCTGCTTTGCTTCTTAAATTTAACAAAATATTTTGTGTAAAAATAGTCTTATCATTATTACTATATCAAAAATTAATTACTAATAAAACGTATTTCATCGATTATTCTAAAATTTCGACACAATTAATAAAAAGAAGATAAAATATGCATTAGAACGCATTAAATCATCTTGTATACATCTACAATAATAATAACATTTTCAGCTGCCCTTCCGCCCTTTTTATTTCTATGATTTATAAATTCACTATCTTTATTATATTAATACACTGTGTAGAATCATTAGGATTTTTAATGTTGGAGACGTGAAAAAAATGCAGTACCCTCGCCAGGATTCCAACACCAGACCTTCCGAATGTGCGTCGAGTGTACTTCCACAAAGTACAAAAGTCGAGTATACACCACGAAGGCATGCGGAAAGGAGGGGAAAATACCTTATAACTCTAATAATTAATAAAATCTTATCTAAAACAATCCAAATTAAGTAAAACTGCAATATAATTACAATAAAGGTAATTTAATCATATTAAATAATTTAATTAATATTAAATTTAATTAATGTTAATCATATTAAATAATTTAATTTAATATTAAATAATTTAATAATATTAAATTAATAATGATTACTATAAACATATGCATATTTATACCAGGGTGTATAAATATATGTTTACAGTATTATATGTAGTATATACAGATGTTTACGCAAATTAAGTAAAACTGCAATATAATTGTGATAAAGATAATTTAGTCCTACTGACGTCAATAGGTTAATTAATTTTAACCTTTTGACTTCAGTGGATATCCTGTAAACGTATATAAAATCACATAATCCTGTATAAACTGTATTAAAATGTATTATACTATCCTAGAAAAATCAAAAATATTAATTATGATTACTATCTTATTGTCGTATGAAGGTTACATATATATCTTTAACAATTGTATATAACTTCCACAGAAAGTCTGAGAATCTCGGATTTTAAAATGACTTTTACCGTTATTTTACATAAGAAAGTTTTCGTTTTCAGAAATCGCGCTTTTCAAGTACCACAGTTTAAGGCAAAATACTGTTCTTTGGCAAAATTTCAAATTTGTTTTCATATTCAATTTGTAAACACAACACAAAAGGAAAATCAAATAGAATGTTCAATTGAAGTATTAAACATCTCTTAATTAGATCAAACACAAACACAAAATTCATTTGTTGGATTTGTATTTATGTACCCCTTCAAACAGCCCTTAAACATTCAGTTCTGAACTTGTACTATGTGTAATGTTTATAAACACGAAAATGGGATTTTCAGTAAAAAGTAACAGGATTTATAAAGGAGTATACTTTTAGTTAAAATAAGCAGATCGTATTTAAAATGAAAAGAACACAAGACGCGAGCACCTCGTAACTCACATTCTACTATACTATCTTTATAAGCGATTTTGGCAAACAAATTTTTTTTGACATTAATATCAAAATATTGAGCTCAAATGGCAGAAGACAGGGATATGCACTCAGCAAAAATAGGCACCTTAGGACTTTTCCGATGAGGCAGACATCCCGAGAAAATTGATCACTTAACGCAACCATTAATCGTTGGTAACGGTATCGGATTTCTTTCTTCTTTTTCTGTGCGAAACGTTCCATCACCAAAGTACAGCTGAGATAAAATGCTATATCCTCTAGTTTCCAGAGATTTGGGTCTTGTAGTAGTATTTGCTGGAAGTGCAGTTAATAATCCTTTCGGAAGGCAACTCCCATAAATTTTCATTGAAGCGACAAGGGTTTTTGTTGGGTCATTCATCTCATGTTACATACATTTTAGGTGTCATTGCTAATTTTATCTGATTCATATGTAGCTCCTTGTTAATGACTGGTCTTCCTTTTTCTTCTCTTTCGTTGAATTTAATTTCTCAGGTTAAATTATTAATGATTATAACTATTAAGATAATTGTATTTCACGGTTATATATAAAATTTTTATTATCCATTTGTAGATTTTACATTATGTCTTTTATGTATTATATTTGTAAATTTCTTCTTATGCCCCGTGAATTATGTTTGCTGATATTTGAAGCATATGCAATATGTTTGCTGCCCAGCGGAGATAGTGGTTAGTGACTCGATATAGGATAGCAAGATAGAATTCATGTTAGATTTTTTACATCTGAAGAATCAAAATCAGAAAATAATCACCACCTATAGATTTTTCGAATAAAGAAATCGCTATTTGCAAAATATTTTAACAATATATGGTTACGAAAAACAACGAAAGTATTCCTCGGTTAATTAAATACTGCGCCTAAAAGTTCCTTAGTCTTTTATAATTACATCAATTAAACATGATGACGTTCTTTGGAACAACATCATCATTACATAATGATCATTTTGTGGTGTGTCCTGTTTGATAGATGTCTTTTAGAGAAGGCTGGTTTCCATCTTCAAGGATACAGCCCTAAACACAGCTTTGGAACACTAACTACGCAGTAACTTTTTTATTGAAAAACTTTATGTCCCTGAAGATGGAAAGTGTTAACCTTTCACCGCAGTGTAGAATCAGTATCTGCTGTGAATGGAATCCGGAGATAGGACCCGAAGAAGGCATGGATGTTTGTAAATGTATTGTGTCTACGCGACGTGGAAGCACTCTAAATATGCGACGAACCGAAAGTCCTCTCGAGAGGTTGATGGTAGGGCAAAAGAAGTGGGAGACCCTCGGATTCGTCCCCACCCCCGAGTGCTCTGTCTCAGAAAAAGTCAGTTTGTCACTTATTATATATATATCTACTTTTGTTGCGGCCGATTGCAACCAAAATAAGAGGTGCACAACCAGGGATAAATAGAAAGGGCTAGCTCATTTCTTTGTTCGACTCCTCGCCGACGCGAGCCTAATGGGGGGACTTAACCAACACCTTCTAGAACTAACTAGAACTCCTAGAACTAATTAGAACTCCTAGAACTAACTAACTCCTAGAACTCCTAGAGTTAGTTCTAGGAGGTGTTGACTTAACAGGCAGTAATCTGACGTCACTGTGATGCCACCTGTTCTGATTTCCCGCGTTTAAAACTGTAGTTTCATTCAGCTGCGAGACGATTTTCTAGAGGTTACATATCCCAAATTAATTTTAATCATATATATATCTGTTTTCTAATAATGTACATATTTAAAATAATTTATATATATGTAATTTTAGTCAGTTTTTATTTTAAATTCTATATTGTGAAGTATCGTTTACGTAATATGGCTTTTTGCGCTGTAGTAACGTGCTGTAGCACTTACAAAAGTACGAAAGGATGAGATATTTTATTTCATGGGACCAAAGGTTCCAAATGAGATTTTGCTTTTGACGAAAGAATGGATACACAAATGTCAAAGACAAGATTCTATTAATGTGAAGAGCGGAAAAATCTGCAGCGAACATTTTCTATGCAGTGTTTATGAAGATGGTATGAAAAATCGCTTGTTTGGATAGCCACAAAAAGAAACTATTGAAATGGAATGCTGTGCCGAAAGTAAATTATGATGACAATAATAAATCAAATTTTAATGATTTTGAAATAAGACTCACAAATGAAAATGTAGCTATTCCTGAATACTCTAAGTTTAAGGATAAGCAAAATGCATTGCTAATTTGAAGAACAAAATAATATCCTTAGAAAATTGTATTAAAGTATTGAAAAATAGAGAAAAGAAAAATTTTAGAATGTTTGTTCAGCGGCAAAGAAGGTGGACGACATCTAGACAGAAATTGGTATCTGAAATTTAAATCTCAAAATAGCGAAATTTTGGGGGAGGGGAAGCACAAATCGGAGAATTCGGAAAAATGTCTAAAGCCTATTTTTATAAAGACGCAGATTAATGTATTACTGAAAAAGAAGGAAAAAATCAGGTGGACTAGTGAAGATATTTCACGTTGCATTGTCATAAGAGCTCTGTCATCTTAAAGCTATGATTTTTGGGAAAAAAAATTAAGAAAAAATTTGGAATATCTTTACCTAGTATTAGCAAATTAAAGAAATGGTGCGCTAAATTTTAGTGTAGTCCGAGAATTCAAAGTGATGTTTTTACTCTAAAGAAGGAAAGAGGCGAATATTTGTATTCTGTAGAAAAAATATGCATTCTCAGTTTCGACGAAATGCATATAGATTGAAAATTCTTCTATGACTCTAAACTGGACCAAGTTCTCGGTTCTTTTCAAAATGTGCAGTTTGTTTTAACCAGAGGTCTCATTTCGCGCTCTGCCTCCAATTACTGAGAAACCACGTTTTAGATAAAGAATTTGTTTTAGAAGATGGAACTGTTTTAAATTTTGATATTATTAAAGAGATTTTAAATAGAGATTGAGAAGAAATCAAATTGTGTCACAAACTAAAACCGAATTATTTAATGGTTAAGGGAAACGAGAGACAAAAGGTCGCTCCAGAGAAAACATTATTTTCATAAAGTACCGCAAAAGGTATACTCCACCCCACAGGAAATCAAAAAACATCTGACTTCTATGAGTTAATCGATTATATCTTCGGTATTATGAATAGTACCAAAATAGTACCAACAAGAATAACAAGTATTTAATAAACTAATTTTGTTAAGTACTTGTTAAAGTTATTCTTATGGTATCCTTTGTAACTAATTATTGATTAGATTCTGTGCTAAATTAGCATTCTAGATAAAATATAATAGTGTAAAACATCAAAGTAATTGGCATAAAAAGAACTGCTTCCTTTACTCACGCTTTTGAAAAATTAAATAACTGTATTAGGTACTCTGAGTAAAGCTATTTTGTCAAAATTAAGGTAACAATCTTGCATACATTTATTTAATTCAATATAGATATAAGTATAAATTACAAAATCATTTAAAAAATATCTATTATTATATTGAATCGGAAGAGAATTATAACAATGTAAAATTTACAATTATTCAAAATATCAAATGTAGGTTAGCAGAAATTTTGCCATATATGTCATATATGTTTAAAACTATGTCAATGTAAAATTGTTTTTTGAGTAAATTTAAATAGCTGCTATTATAGTTATCTTAGAAGCAGTATAAAAATTATCTCAGTTAACATGCAGATAAAGAAATGATTAGAAATAAACGTGCATTAAGTAAAAAAACCTGCAAATAAAAATTTAAAAAAAATCCACGGAACTTTATGTTAAAAGAATAGCACATTTTATCTATTATTTTAAAATTGAGTAAGTATTATTAATTTTTTTAATGGTTCAGTCTAAAATGCATAAAGCAGTAACATTGTCTCTTCCAAATTATAGCTATCTTTCACACACAGTAAATCATCAATCAAGATAGTTTAATCTATTCTAGTGTTTGTCATAAACAAAAGAACTCGATTAGCTAGTTCTAAATTGTTGCTTTTTAAGGCTTCATGTTTAGAATCATAAAATATGTGGTTTTTCTCTCCCCTTCAACCTTGTTTCCAAGATATATGGATTTTAATTTTTGTAAAGTTTAAAAACCAAAAGAAACATGTCATTTAAATAACCATTAAAAAGTTAGGCTGAGACTGGTATTCACAGCAGATACTGATTCTACACTGCGGTGAAAGGTTAACACTTTCCATCTTCAGGGACATAAAGTTTTTCAATAAAAAAGTTACTGCGTAGTTAGTGTTCCAAAGCTGTGTTTAGGGCTGTATCCTTGAAGATGGAAACCAGCCTTCTCTAAAAGACATCTATCAAACAGGACACACCACAAAATGATCATTATGTAATGATGATGTTGTTCCAAAGAACGTCATCATGTTTAATTGATGTAATTTTAAAAGACTAAGGAACTTTTAGGCGCAGTATTTAATTAACCGAGGAATACTTTAGTTGTTTTTCGTAACCATATATTGTTAAAATATTTTGCAAATAGCGATTTCTTTATTCGAAATATCTATAGGTGGTGAATATTTTCTGATTTTGATTCTTCAGATGTAAAAAATCTAACATGAATTCTGTCTTGCTATCATATTCTTGAAGTTCAGTAAATGCATAGGAAATCTGAGTGAAGCATATCTGAGACTTTTATTGCGACATCTTAACTTAGGATGAGGTAACAAATGTCTGTGATGCCATAAGAAAGTTTTAAGTCAAGGGTATCATACCTTGATTCGGAATGTATCTGATATCAAGCAGGTGGCTAATGAGGGGCATGAACAGCAAGGATTTTCTTATCATCTACACGTGAGAAGAATACTGTAGTAACATGGTCGCCATTAATCTTAAAGTATTACTCCCCACGGACGTGGAGCTATGCAGCGCAATCAATCTATTTCTTCCTTCTTCTGAACTTATCATGTGGTATATCGTACCTTTTGCCACCTAAAAAATACCATCTCCTGTAATTTGAATTTATGGCCGTAGCCGCCCCTCATTATGAAAGTAATTAAAAATATGAATACCTAATTTCATGACACGTTTTGTGCAGTTGCCGTAAAAGAGTAGCCGCTATTCCTTGGTGAGCATTAATTCCTAATCAATTAAGTGGAAAATCGTGGTTGATAAATTGAGTATCATATTATAATTTGATAGCTTTCCAAAAAAGAAAAATAGCAGGCTAAAAAAAGTCTCTTGAGGAAGGTATCCTGCTTATTAGAAGATTAAAGTAAAAGTAGATGAGCAGACTAATGACCGCGAGATGCTAATGTGGTATCTCATCATGGAAAGTTATTTCTTTCTCTTTCGGCTTTTTTTAATTAAAAAAAGAATTTATTAAAACAGCAGAAAGGAGCTGAATTTTATTGTTTTTAGAGCAGAAACTTATTATGAGATAAGATAAAATGTAATTTAAAAATATTGTTAAAAAATTATTTTTCACGAAATTTAATATGCATTATGCTCTTAAATTCATTAAACAAGGGAATAAAAATTAACATTTAAAAGCAATAACTCGTATTCATTAAGAAAATCATTCACTGATCATATTTGTCTCTCTTTTGTTGTAGTTAGAATTCTGATTTGTAAAACTGACCTTTCTATATTTTTCTAAAATTTGCTTCAAACTCAATATTTTTTGTAATTTATGCTACAGTTTTTTCTGTCCGAGTCAAACGCATGTGAGATTTCAGTCTTTTTAAAATTAATATATCTTTCTGTAGCATAGCATTTTAAAACTTCTTTATCTTCGATGAAACCTTGAAGCGCTTTGGGATTTTGTAGAATTAGCGTATTGATGCACTTATTTGTGCGTGGAGTCTTCTTTAGCTTTCCTGCATTAGGAAAAATTCGAACTAATTGTCAGATTATGCTGAATAAATTTATTTATCTGCCCGTGGTATGCTTTGTCAGTCTTTTTACCCTGGAGGAAACCGTAAAGTACTTTTCAGGTTTCGGAACATTATTGAACAAAAAATACTTCATCATAATTAATGGCTTTTGCATTTTGATAAAATTATCCAATAATTGCCACCTTAGTTTGAAAAAATCTCATTTCGTCCTATATCCCTATAGTTTAGCATAATGAGGTTCTTTATGGGAAATCAATAATTCAAAAGTAAAGGAAATTTTTAAATTATTGTTTTTGTTTTTTACATCCTTATACTTGTACGAAATAAAGGAAGTATTGTAGTCCCGAAAACTTTTGGATATCATATCTGTATGTATGGACAGATTAAAGGACTCTTTTTTCCAAAATGGATTGTAAAATTGATTTAAAATGAATTCAAAAGGGATTTTTTTCGCAACGTCACTACATATATAGGTATCTCACGTAACTCAATTAGTCGCAGAACTTTAAATTTTGTGTATGGGATTGCTATAACATCTTTTTGTGCACCTACCTTTTTTATTGCAATCAGCAAATGACAAAAATATTATGTATACAAATATTCCCACTCCCTTATATGGCTTGCAAGTCCTTATTTCGCTTTTATTTTTGCAGTCGTTGGTCGTAATCATATACTTCCAGTTACAGAAGTGTTTTAAAGGATGATAATATTCATGTTTTAACAATGTCAAAATAAAAATTAATAAATTAATAAAAAAGAAAATCTGAAAGGTTTCAAATTTTAAATTAGTCCAAAAGGGCCGGTTTTTTTTTTTTTTTTTTTTTTTTTTTTTTTTTTTTTTTTTTTGCTATTGCTGGCTTTGAAATCCTTGAGTTTGTTAATCAAAAATTCGTTAAAGTTTTACAAAATATGAAATCGATAATAAAACAAATTCCAAATTTTAAATTTGGGCTTCCAGGTGCCCATATTCGCAGTAAGATTACGTCATTCAAAATTGGATGGCTCTAGGTACCGTCGTTTTATCCCAATGCGAGAAACATACATACATTTATGCAGTTTCTTCATTATTTGATTTCTTCAAATATAATACAGGGCGATAATATTTAATGGCAGCAGTTTGAAAAGTGAAACGGACATTCAGAATGATTCGACGCAAATTAGCAAAACGAAAACAATAGTCCCTCAGCGACAAAGCCCATTTGGACTTATAAAAACTAACTGTCGATAAATAGCGAAATCTAACTTTTAATGCGGTCTCACGGTTCCTGTACTTACATTTCGGAACGTTTTATACTCGTTATGAAAAATAAAGTTATAAGAAGTTTGGCTCCCGTACGACAAAAAATTAGCAGAATATTTAATTCCAAAATTTGCAGTTTTTGATATCATATTCAACTTCCCTTGACGAGTAGGTTAATTAAATTAGAATAATTCGACAAAATAAGTTTAAATGAAGTGTAGCAAAAACATGCGCATAATTTAATAGGCTGCACAAGGAAGTCAAGTTGTCTCCACATCAGATTTTTTATTCCAAGACATTTCAATCTTAGAATCTGTAAGTTTATGGCAAATGTTTCTCGCGTTGGCATGTGAATGTTATCCTCCCCCACACACACTCACACAGTTATACTTACAACATTTTTAATAGTTACAATAACGGGGCAAATGTTTCTAAAATTAAATGTCAGTCATTTTAAAATTAAATATAATATTCTTAGTTTAGTACACGGCAATTCAGCATATAGATACCATTCTAGAATTAACAACGCGACTAGAAGATTTTATATTTCTTAAAATGTGGTGCCCCCCCGTGGTATTAAAACGCAAAAACTAATCAGTATTTACACACTGCTGTTATTTTGCATAATTTTTTCAGTAATTATTCTTTAGTTCAAAACTCAAAGTAAATTCAATGGAAGTAAGTTGCGGCTCCTGCCGAGAAATCAATTTGTCTCATACTATTTGTTTTAAAGCTAATAAAGCATGAAAATATCCTGTCACCACGATTACCTTTTCCTTAAACACATTATCTCTTATTCATGGGTGAAGAAATTAATAGCATAATTTATTCTGACAGATTACAAAGCTTGATGGATGTCCAAAACGTGCAACACGAGACGGTAACTATAGAGACGCTAGAAGAGAAAGAAAAATAAAACCCTTTTAATCAGTTGTCGAAAGACAAGTAAAGTCACACTCCGTTTTTCAATTGCGCTTTCTTCACTCCTCCATTAATAATTCTTTTCTGTTATTTTGAACGTTCAAAAAAAAAAGAAAAAAAAGAAAAATCTTCCGTCTTCTATGGTCCATTGACTGAACGAAATGAAGATTGGTGTAGGTGGTCGACAATAGGTCACTAAGTTGACCACGTGATTATAAAACCCAGTTTATTCTTTCTTTTTCCTCCAGAAAAACGGTTTTCTTTTTAAAAAGGAAGAAAGCTTTCAAGAATTTGATTGATAGGGTGATAGGCTGAAACCCATTTATCAGAATTTGAAAAGGTGAAGAGAAAATTTGTTAATGCATGGAGTACGACATTGCAAGGGTAGAGAAATTCTGGTATCAGTTTTAAGTGAATTCTTTTGGGCGATAAAACTTTCATAATTAGGCATAAATCCTAAACTGGGTTTTATTATAATGTGAAACATAATACGCAATAATTAGACACAAAATACATACTACCTGCGCAAAGCCTAAGTTAGAAACATAAACTGGAAGTTTAAGAAAGGTGCTAGTAGATATTTACAGTTCAAGAATTTTCGTTGTTATTACTGCTGTCCGTGAACTGTACATTTTGTTTTTGTTGTTCTTATCAATCTCATTTCTCTGACACTGGCCAGTAAAAGCTATGACAATCATCGTGGGAAGAAGTGAAATGCAGTTATCGCAGGCAAGAGCTTTGAGTACCACATGGGGAACAGCCCGACTTTAACTCAGTTCCGCCCCAATTTTGAGAGAGAGCGACCCGGAGCGCCCGGACGAGTCCAAAGGTCTCCTACCCCTCTTTTTTCTAACACCAGCCTCTCGAGAGGACTTTCGGCTCGCCGCATATTTAGAGTGGCCTTATCCCGTATAGACACTATACATTTACAAACATTCATGTCTTCTCCGCGATTCAGACTCTGACCCTTCGGAACGGCAGTCAGAGTCACTAACCACAATTCCAGTTGGGCGGCTGTAACTTTCCGTAAATATATGTATTTTTTATTTAATTCATTTATTAAATACGCGAATATTTATTATTTTGGCAATCCCCCATCGCCACGTTAATGGAACTTATTTTTATAATGTTTTGACACTTAGTGCATTAGTCTTTGACATGTTTTGGACAGAATTTTTGAGGATTTAATCTGATCTATTACATCGCATAATCAAATTACACTGGCAAGTGGGAGAAGATAAGTTTCAGATGGACATTTCTAAATTTTCGTATCCACTGTATGCTTTATGTAATATACTTTAGTTGTTTACAAATGAAGTCAATTTTCTACTCCATCTCTTTTAAAAAGAATATTTGCTGTTAATCTCTAAACGGGATTTAGCGTCGCCCACTATAAACGACGAATCACTTTTCAAATTGTTGCCCCGAAATATTATCACCTTGTATTACAAGAAATTAAATAATGAAGAATCTTCATGTATGTATGTTCCTTGCACTGTGAAAAAAACGACGGTATCTAGGGTCATCTAATTTTGAGAAACGTAGTCCTTCACCCGAACATGAGCACCTGGAAGGCCGAATTTTGAATTTCGACTTTTATATTTCGTATTTAGTAAAATTTTAATGAATTTTTGATTAACAGATTCAACGATTTAAAAGTTAGCTGTGGCAATACTGTGCAGAATAAAGCATTTTTATCTCCAGCGCGCGAGACTCTCTCTCGGAATTTCTAGAAATATGTTGTTTTTAAATATTTTGTGATTTTCCTGTTGAATTGAATTGTAAGTGCAAATAGCGTTAATTATTAAATTTAATTATTAAATTTAACACACATAACGTTAATAATAAAAGGACAGGAAAAGTGTTTCACGCCATTTTACTAAGAAGACTGAACATTGGTATGATGAACTGAGAAAAGATTGAAAAATATATAAAAATGTATGCCAGCACTTCATCGGGAATTCTAAACATATGCTGCTATGTTGCTTTTAAATTTTTTTAAATTTTGCTGTTGAACTGTATTTGGCATAAGTGCAAAGGAAATGGTGCTTAATAATAAATCTAAAAAGATTTTTAAAAACAAATGGATTAGCAGGAGTAAGTGCAACAGCAGATTGGTAGTCTGCGAATTCAGCGACAGTGTAAAAAACCTTTAAAAGCCCTTTTGGGTGATTGTTTAAATCTAAACACTTGCAGATTTTACTTCTTTTTTTCAATGATTTTTTTTTGTATTGATTCATAGAATGTATTTATTTTCTTTGATATGCTGGAAGACAATAGAACTGTCAAAACACTTTTTCTGCTTTACATTTTCCAACATTTTCTGGTGTTTCACACATATGTCACAGTTTATGAATTAATCAAAACTGTAAGTTCCAGAGTGGAGGATGGATTTAAATCCTACCAGAATAGGCGTAAAGTCGCTGCTTTTCACTGGCCAAAAACAATCGGTGATGTAAGAGGGAGCATAAAAGTCTCCAGGGCCATCACGAAACATAATTTAGGCACCAAAGCGTGGCCAAACTAAAAAATCGAGGAATGCATTTCCTTCCATTACGCACTTCGCTACCAGAGCATCTTCACACATATTGGCGCACTTCGCCAAGCATAAATCCAGCCGAAACCTAAAGCTTCCCATCTATGTGAAACTTTCTTCAATTTATTGCCTCCAGTTATTTCGTTTCCCTGGTAACACTGACCTTCGGGGGTTGCTGAAACGAGCTCTCAAAAATTCGTTTTGTCACAAAAGAAGCATAAATTTGACTTCCAAGGCGAAATATGACAGCTTTTATTGTTGGCTAGCCGCAGTTATGAGTCAACGACTGCCATCTTCGGAATTCTAAAATAGTGCCTTTTACCAGACGATTATTCGTATTTGTTTCGTAGAACACTGAGATGCCAAGAATATACCAAGAAAAAACTTTGTGAAGGTAATTTGCCTGTCAATAGGAATCGGATGGATCAATATGCTTTATAGAAGAAAGTCTTTCATCGGAAGAGAGTAATTGATTTCAGATAGTCCTGGCTGCTGTCAAAGTGTAAGCGTCTTCCCAAGAAATCTCCGTAAGTGTTGAATTAATACTTCATACTAAGCTGGCACTTTATGTATTTAATTTTTGAAGTCTTTTATGAATTTACTTAAGGGCATTTCCGAAATTTATCTTTAATTGAATTTAAGAAAAATTTCGATTCTGTTTTTTAGCATAAAATAATATTTTGCAAAGGAAGAAAAATTTTGAAGATAACTAATTATAATAATTAGAAATTTCTGTCAGTATTTCCCTGTTAAATTAGTTTAAAATTTGTTTTGCAAGGAAAAGATTTGTCAAGAAACAGTTAACGTGATTTACTGTCAAAGTTATTTCTAAAATTTCTCCATAGAAGACACTGTTGATGCATTGTTTTTGATGTACAGTAAATACCATTACTGAAACTCAGCAGTATTTGTAAATGTAATAATTTATTTTTAGTAAAATCTGCTCTCTTATGCTGCTTTATTTCAGATCGGGATTTTCGGTTTCTGTCTCTAATAATACATCATGTTACCCAATATTTCTAATTATTCGATCTCAGTAAAATCCCGTTTAAGTCAGATAATTAAGATTTTACTGTGGGTATTTTTAATACAGATTATGAAACTAAAGTTATATAAAACAAAAATTTTATTTTATATAACTTAACTATCATGACTGCAATAATTAAATAATGCAATACAGGTACATAATTAACGATTAGAGCTGAGATACTTTATAATAAGACATAACTGAGGTACTTTATAACAGGTGTTCTTTGTTGTAATGTTTACAAAAACCGACAGGTAATTGTTAAGCAAAAATACATTGGGACATCATATTCGCGAGGGAATATCCAGACCTTTACACTATGGGAGGAATATGATCAGAGAAAAATATAAATAAACTTTATCTATTTGTTTTTCATTAGTTTGGGGATAAAAAAAATAATTCTTAAGTTATTTGATTTCTCGTTTATCTTAATGAGTTTTTCGGCATATGAAACTGTGAAGAATTATCACAATATCTAATGCGTACAGTCGTGCTGTAAATGGCTAGCTAACAAGTGGAAGATCTATGGCAACTGTTACTTAATTTAATTACTAATCCGGGCTTCGATGAACAATGGTTTCCGTGCTAAAGTGTGGGGGACAATTATTCCTTACCACTGGATTTGATCAACTGGGTCTGATATCTGTCTTTAGCCTCTTATTAAGTGGACAATGATGTAAGGAATTAACTCATTCTACCATGCGCTATCTGGTGATGTAAGTGGTTGGCACGTAAAGCTAAACTAGAAAATATGCGCTTAGAATCCCCGCGAGGGTGCAGCTGACTTTCACGTTTCCCAGCTATGGAAAAACCGAAAGCTCACTGCGAAGTTTAGTTAAAAAAAAAAAAAAAAAGGTTATATGAAATGAAACCAGCCATTATGTTCCCAATACTCGAAATAGCCCTGTATTGAATAAGAAACCAAACCGTTATTCAGTGTACAACTGGCAATGCAATTCATCAAATGAAAAACTGAAGTAAAATATTAATAATATAGCAAACATTCAAAATGTTTTTAGATTCTTCACCCATTTTTCTATCGCGGATTATTATTCCCTCAACAGCTTTTAACTTTTTGAAGGTACTGCTCTGGAATTTACAATATATGCAAATATAATGTGAAAACTTTTGACTATATATTTCAAGACAGTTATCCAATCATTTAAAATCCAATCATTTAAAATGGAGCCCTTCTAAATAAACACCAATTTACAGATGACTATGTGTTACAATCAGAATATGATATTGTCGTAATGTGCTTCTTATTACAGATGTTATATTTCTTATCTTTAATAAATCCTTCAAAATCGTAAACCTTAAAATTTTTATAAAATGATAGAAATACTTTTGAGGGCAGGAAAAAAAAACCTTCTCTATGATGCACTAAGAAAAACCTTCTTCTTCTTAGTTTGGATCGATAATTTGCGTTAGTGATAATGAGCCTCTCCTTTACATATATACGTCATTACTGAAGAACGATATTTTATAAATATTCATTTTGTGAATTCATAAGTAAATGGTATTTCTTTAACATATGGCAAATCCAGATGAGATGACATGTCTGACTTATATTGCTTTGCAAAAACCGAAACTTATTGTTCCAAAATATTTTTTATGTGATACGTAAATATAATATTCCTAACATTTTAATGTGGACCACTAATGTCTGAAAGGATAAAACCGCTAATGCTGGTAGTTTGACCTGTATTTAAATTTGAGTGATTGGGATTGCTGCATAGTTGGTTTTTGTTATTCTCCCATATGTAACGTGAATACGAGCTAGTTTACAGAGAAAAAATTCCCATAATGACATTTTCCTCCCCTTAGGCAGATAGTTCTGCGGTACTCTGCCGTAATTTGAATAAATCGGTCCTAATTTTAAACATTTTTAGTGTCTTAATGATAATAAATGTGTTATTTAGCATTTTGCGAATTAATTTAATCTTCAAATATTATCCTATGCTTTAATCGGTCGTTAGGGGTAATGGACAAAAATTTAGGAATTAGCATCAGATAGAGGGGAGCTCCATATGGGAGTGGAGAAATTTCATATAAAGGCGTGGAAACCCTAATCACTGAAATCTATTAATTTAATTGCATTGTCAAATGTATAAGCCATTATCTTTTTTAATTTTCTTTTAATTTAATTGCATTTCTTCGAATGTATAAGCGGTTACCGTTTTTCATATTTATCATAAGCGCCCAACGCTTTTATTCTTCGCCATATTAAAATCACAAATAATTCTATTATTCCCATTAAATTATATGGTAAATTATTTTTTCCTTTTAGTGCATTAATTATCATACCCATTTAATAATAAAAGCTTATTGTATAAATACATTTTTAATTGTATTTTATTTTGTGATTTTTGTGTGTGTATTTTGTGTTTTGTGTTATCAATAAAAAGAATATAAAAAAGGAATATCACCACTTCAATATTAAGTGTGCCAAGGGTGGCAATTTCGAAAGCAATTTTTAAACGATAAACTGTTTTTATTTCCCATCTGCTTCAGACTGCAACATATTTTTTTTTAATGCAGAATGTCGCTCTTTTTTATCATTTTTGTTTTAAAATTTTAAAATTTGTTTTATTATCAGCGATTTCAAAACTTTATTTTTAGTGCATTTTTAGATGTTGAAATTTAAAATCATAAACGTCGAATAGTTTAAAACATCGAACGATTTTCAAAATTTCAGAATTTAAATTACAATTTCTATACAAGTTTCATTGAAAAAAAAATTTTTTTTTAACTATATGCGATGGTGCAAACAGTAAAATTCTGATATTTTTAGCTTGTTTGTTAAACGAAGACATGTGTGAAAAACCTATTAAACATCAAATTAAAAAATATCTAAATTAAATATTGAAAGATTTCCCTTTACCGCATTGTATTTTCATCGATTAAAAGTGCGTATGTCGACAAAATTTGAATTTGGCACATTATCAGGAAGTAAGTTAAATTCCATGAAAAAATCCCCCTCATAGTGAAACACCATGAGCAAATAAAAGCTTATAACTATTGAAATAATGCTTAATAAAATTGTATAAATGTTAGAAATAAATATGAAGATAATAAATCATCTCAGAACCTTACAGATTGCTCGGCCCACTAGAAGACTGCTAAAGGTGCTATGTAATTAAGAGCGTTTTAAAATCATCCACTGAGTCTATGGAATAGATTGAATTTATTAAATTATGTTAACGTACTCTAGGGTTACCTGCCTAAGGGGAGAGATGTCATCGTTGACGACTTTCTGAGCGAAGCTATTTCGTATTTAAATTAATGCATGGGGAAATCTACGAAGATGCCTTACAACCAACCGTTCACGTGTATTTCTGCTGGGGTAGAATGATTAGTGTTATCCGTTCGGCTTGCTGATAGGCTTGCTCATTTTTGAGTTGTTGGAGGCGTGATGATTGATCTTTCAGAGTTTGAAAAAAAGAACGAAAATTTGTTGTGCGTTTCTCTCTTTTAAAAATATATAAATAAATGCGGAAATAAATGAATAAATAAAACAAAAGATAAAAAAATTCCATGTGTTTAAAAAAGTTTCCTTTTTCAATCAGATACAAATCTCAGAAAATAATGAAGATTTCTTCCTGAAGAATTGTTTTATTTCTTATTACTCCAAAATCTGACCTTCGGTCTTTCTGGTAATATATATTGTTTCCATTCCATCAAGGAATTTACATTCTTGAAATTTTGTCGTGGGCACCAAATGGTCTCTTAGAACAACAACATGTGGGTTTTATGCAATCATATCAAGCAACGGGTAAAGATAGGATCAGTGAGAGTCCTTTATCTAACAGTAATGCAACAATGCTGCAATTACTATACTGTTGGAGGAATCTAATTAACTCAAGGAGCATAATCAAGATCATCTATTGACAATTATAGGGGGAAAAATATGAAATTCTGAGGTTAGAAATACTCCAGAATACTTTCTAATTGATAGTCAAAGCACGTAATACTATTTTTGCTCCGCTTAAACTTCTAATACTACATATCCAATGCTAATTCCCTATATATACGTCAAAATCAAAGCTGGCAAGAATTTCCTCCAGAACACCAAGTCCAAATTATTCTAGATAAATTTGAAAATATTCTTCTAATGTTTGATAAACTTAAAAAATAATTTAAAAAAATTAATAAATATATAAAAGTTTAAATACTCCACAATACTTTCTGCAAACTCAAAGCACGTATTTCTATTTTAGCTTTCGCTTAAATCATCAGTACCACTTCTATCCACTGATAGTTACTTCTATAAACATCAAAATTAAAGGAGCAAGAGTTTCCTCGAAAGCATTAAGCTATTCTAAAAAGCTTTGGAAATATTCTTCTAATGCTTAGAAAACTGCTTACCCTTCGAGTGCTCAAATCGCCGTTATTTTGCCTATTGTCCCAAATATTCTAGTCATTCTGTAGTAATTTACAATCCGCAAAGTTATTTATGTGATTAAAAAAGAAAACTTTCATGACATTAGTTATAATGCAATAAATTTAAGGGTTATATAGCAATTAAACACCTATTTATTAATTTATGATAAATACTTATGTGCTAATGGATAATATGCCATAAAAATTTGTACCAAAGAAATCTAATTTGGGGACTCGGTACCATAATTGCACAAGGGTTAAATCAGAGCGGTATTTTTTGGAATGCCTTTCAAAGGTTTTAAAATAGTTTTTTTTTATACATTCATTCATAAAATAGCAGAAATCGTTATTCTTCCATATTCTTCACTACATAAAGTTTTTTTTTTTTTTTTTCCCCAATCTAAAAGGGCTATTAGTCTCGAAATGGTATTTTGCGTCGAATCGTTAAAAATGCGTCGTTTCACTTTTGATTCGAGACTGTTGCCATTCGGCAAAATGTAAGCTATTTATTTTTCAAAATGAATTTGTCTGATGTGAGTTAATGAACTATGCATTTAAAAGCAATACATGCAGCTCTTAAAAATACTCGTTTCTTACTTAAGAATCGGATTGATTTAAATATTAAAAAAGTATATAATTCACGTTCTATCTAAATTAAGATACTCAACATTTTCATAGAATGACGCTATATATTTTTTATTATTTATTTCATAATTTGTAAAACTTTAATGAATTTTTGACTAACAAGACTTGAAAACGAGAGTGGCAACACTGTACGAAATAAAACTTTTTTTACCAGTACGCGATACTGTCTATTGGGAATTCCAAAGATATGCTGTTTTTAACTATTTTGTGATTTTCTGTTAAATTGAATTTTATATGGCATAACTGGAAAGAACACGAGTCTTGAAATACTCCTCTCTTAACAAGGAATTCTTCATTGTAATGTCATCGTGGTCATAATTTAGCTGATATTTTTTATTTAGGTGATATAATTTTCGTTCAAAAGTTTCGATGGAATAAAAAATGTATACGAAATATATGTAGCTGTTGAAATTTCGTGGGGATTTCTTTGAATACTTTACCTCGAGTAAAAGCTATTTTTTCCCTCAATTTAATTCGGTATGCAATTCAGAGTCTCATTATATTTTTACCTGCCTCGACTGTCCACGCAAGAAAATGTCACTCTCAAAAATATGTTACCCGGAGTGAACCACCCCGTAGCTACGCCACTGATGCCATGGAAAACTGAACTGAATGATTACTGTCTGCATTAATATTCAGAGAAGTTTCTTAGACTTAGCAACTAAAATTCCAGACTGATAGCAACTGAAATTCGTCATCGTATTACTAAATATTTCAGAAGCCGTGAAACAAGCAAATATTTATTCAGAATTTAAAAAAAAATAGTTAAACAACTGCCTCTAAATACGCTAAAAGCGATGACAGTAGACAAACATCTCTGCAATCTACTAGTGACTTTTATTATCACTTGTAAGCGGCTGTTAACCCATACCAGAAGAATGATATCATCTATTACCCTGCATATAAACAATATACAACCAGAAAAAAATATAGGAGGGAAAAAAAGCTATCTAAACGATAACACACAAAAGAAAAGTAAAAAGGATGAGATAACTGTTACCTCGCGTATCCCTTTCATCTTCAAGGGCAAGAACAGAGAGAAGAAATTACCAAGGACAAGAAGAAAGCAGAAAAGGCAACCATTACAAGTCCATTCATCAAGAAAGAAAACAAAGGAGTAAGAGATTGCAGTTGTGTTGGGTTGAGTTGTTTCACGTCTACGGCATTGTTTGCTCCGCCTGTGCGGGATGTTTATCTTTCATTTCCGTTTCTATGGTCTCCCGAATTAACAGTGAATTACTCCACTGATTAAATCCCATCTCTTATTTAGAATTATTGTTCGTAGGAGAATAGTTTAATTGAAATATCCCCGAATATTCGGTTGCTATTATAAAATTCAGAAAAGGATTAGAATTTGTTTTACATTACGTATGGGTGGTAAACCATGCTCTTTTGTTTATCAAGGTAACAAATATTTACTTTAACCGAAAGTTTATTTCTTCACTGAAGCATATTAGGAATCAGCATAGTGTTTCAATAAATAACTAGTTTATTGATCAGATAATCTTCAATTTTACTGTACCATTAAATTTGCTACTGTACCATTAATCACAAAATCATCAAATTTTCACTTTTATTGTTAGACAACTTGTAAAGAATACCAGTTCTTTAACTAGTAATTCTATGTTCTAAAGTTTATGAAAAAAAAAAAAAAAAAAAACCATAATTATTTTACGATAAAAACACTAAAGTTTTTTTAGTGTCTGTTCTCTTCAAGTTCTGTCAAACATCAGATCTGCTGCAGATGGAAAAAGAATTAGATTTCTTATATTAAACATTTAAAATTTTGGCCCAATAGTGGCTGAGCGGTAAAGTCCCTGAACACTGGTAGTTCGGTCCGAGGATCAAATCTTGCGAACTGGCTGCATGGGCGATCTTGTAATTTTCCTCATGTGTAACGTGGTATACGAGCCATTTCCCTCAGAAAATCTTTCACGAAAGCATCCTTCCATTTAGACGGATAGCCCTCGATTGCTTTGCCGTAATCAAATAAACCAAACCATTTAAAATTTATTGCAACGACAGAATTGTTTTAAATATTATTTGGGTGTTCGTAACATTTGTTAGTCTTAAGTAACTTGAAAATTCACTTTTGACGCTTAATTTCGTTGAATAGAAGTTAAAGGCTCCGTTGGAGTTCATAAAGATGGAGTTAAAAATAGCACAACTAGAGTTAAAGAAGCCCAAAATTTAACTTTGGCGCACTCAGAACTAAATTATTATTTAGCAAATTAAATTTACCCACCACTGCACGTACCGTCACAGCTCTGATTCTCTGTTTCTGAGTCAACTGACAAGATGCAAATAGAGAAATAGTAGGTATTTTCTACTAATCTGTTTCTGTGTTTGAGCCAAGCTGTTCCACGAGTAACAGCTTGGCACATCACGCCACTAACTGCTGCAGAGTTTATAGTATAGATATATTGATGGCCATTACATCCACCTAAGTACTAAATATGAATGCTACTGAAGGGATGTTGAGTTGGAGGGAAAAAAATTAGTAGAAAAGATAAGATAATTATTACCTTCCATCATAAATAACACTTTTTTCCATCCTGACTTCATTTTATGGATGTTAGTATTGTTTTTTATACAATATGACATAAAGCTAATTTATTGCATAATATGAACTTAGTTTCAAAATGAAGGTAGTAAAACCATCAAATATTTCAATTTAAGTTATCTTTGTTAAACTGAATTTATTGCTCTATAAATGTTATGTGGAGGCAGTTTATTTATTCACCGCAAAAATGACAGCTAACTTATAATTAACTGTTAATGACATTCTGAGAAAAATCGTCCAGTCATTTCTAATCATCGAGTTAAAGTTACAACTGAGTCTCAATTGAGCACCTGCAATACTTAATAATTTTAATTTTAAAATGCAGTTATTCAGAGCATAAATATATTAACGTTCGCAACTAATTTTTAAATCAGTTTTTATACTTTGTAGAGTCATTAGGTTATATAGATGTTGGTGACGTGAAAAATGTGAAAAATTCCCTCGCCGGGATTAAAACGCCGGACCTCCCGAATACCCTTCAGGCATGCGGAATGGGAGGAGAAAATCCACCACTTTTTAGTTCGGGCGCCACTGTAGAGTCATTAGGTTATATCAATGTTGGAGACTAAAAATGTGCAATGGTCTCGCCGGAATTTGAACGTCGGACTTTCCAAATACGCGCCTAGTATGCTTCCGATTACATCACGAAGTCATGAGAAAAGAGAAGAGAAAATACCTTATAACTTAAATGTTGCTGAATACATTTTATAACTCAATAATATTTTAAAAGCCTGCTTCTTGTACAAGTGTATTTGATTCAAGAAAGGAACATTTCTTTCATGAAGCTAAACAGAGTTACTGAGTTAAACATAGTTTTCTCTAAGTTATATAACGTTGCTGATGGTATCTGTAGTAGCGCAGAGAAACAAATAGGTGCACAGGACCTGTACCCTGTTTTTAACAGATGTCACATGCTAACTGTTATTTGGAACTAGGCAAAACAAAATTGTTTCTCTGATTTTTTAGCCCTAGTAACATATTCCCGCCTCCCAAATTCCGAAACTTCAATACATTGTTTATTATAGACTGAATGTAATTTATTTTGGATATTTTATTTATTATGGATTATCCTAATAATAAAATGCACAGCATAGTAAAAAGAAAGAAAGGGAAGACCCAAAGAAGAAAAATTACTTTCTTCTGTTGCGTACAAAGCATCAGAACGAGTTTTTTTCTTCTTATAATTTATATTTACAAACACATCAATCTTGGCGTCTTCGACGTTTTGGACATCCTCATCCCAAATGACCAGCATGGCCTTGAAAGCCATCTCCACTTTCCAAGTATCCCATTGCCCCTGCACCAATCCTTCCCTCTGAAATCTCTCCCTGTCCAATCCTTCTCCTCCCCTCTGAAACGCTAGATTTATTGATTGGAGAAAGTGTCGTGGAGCGACCTTGAATTAACAAGAAGAAAATAATCAAAAAAACGAGGCAACCCCATAGGGAAGCTCTACCACCGGTGTGGTGAAGAATACGAGATGATTCTTTAATATCTCCAGCAGAAGCATGCGTGAGAAAAAGGTCGAGGCAGGTAGAGTTAAATGTCCGAACGACCCCAGGTGACCCGTTCGAAACCCGTTAGCTCCACGGAAATAAAGTAGGGAAATCCCTAGCAGCGATAAAATAAGATTCTTGTGGTTAGCTTTCGGAATTTTTCGAACGTTTTGAGAGTTTGTATTACGATGTATCTGAGGTCACATTTTGACAAACGGTGACCGGTTACATGTTAGCTGCATTAAATAAAGAAGTTTTTTTTCAACCCCACTGAGATTAAATTCATTACCGCCCAAGCAATCTTGCGAAAAGCAGATAAAGAAAATGTTCATTCATTCCTTCATAAATTAATGTTCATGAATCAGAACCGGAAAAAAAATACTTATCAAAGCAATAAAATTTGCATACTTTAATAATTTTCTAATTTTTCTTCTTTACTGTGATGTCAAAATGAATTCGCTCTATGGCAAGAAGGAACAATCTTTAATTTTCATATTTCAGGTAGAAGCACATTGGATTTACCTCTTTTAGATGAGGCAAATATGCAAGAAATGATTACCTAATCATTTATAAAATTTTACATTGATTTTTATTAACCAAGTATAATTTTGTATCACTCTAGACTAATTACTAAGTGAAGATGTTGGATAAATACCGACCTTATTAATGTTCTGAGATGTATTTGTCACTTTCGGAGGTGGCTTGTCTTAGGAAACTGATCGCTATGAATATTACGCTGTTGCTGTGTCTTCAGAGTTCTTCAGAGTTAAGACTTTATAGCACCTAGGTTGCAGTTCCCTATCTCAAGGTGTGTTGGCTTAAGTGCAAGCATTTTTTAATGCGAGCATTGAAGCTAAGTCTGGTTACATACAAATATTTCTATGTTTCTACTAAATGAACATAAAAATTTATCTGTATTTAATTATGAATAACAATAACTGCTTATCATAATTTAGACAGCTAAAGAATAACGGATCGCATGCGACCCATGTTGTTCTTTTCCGCGGTTCATGCCAACGTTAGCGTTATTTATCAGTTTTAGTGTCTGTATTCATGGACTTTTAATGCCAATATAGAGGATTTTGCACATCTGTTTACACACATGTTTTACACACATTCGGCATCTTGATTTCCATGACAGAAAACCTTTCACAAAATTTCCAAGCGATTGATTTCCATCCCTTTCCACTACTTTCCGGAGTCTACCAATAGTGGCGGGTTTGCGCTTATAAAGAATTCTTTTCAAGAGACCAAAGGCACAGTACTCCATAGGTGAATCAGTCTTCATTTTTTCAAAGAATGCAATGGTATATTTCGAAGTATGATCTATTACTTTATCTTGACGAAACTGCACTCTTTGAAAGTCAATGGAATAAACAAATGGAATCTCTTCTGAAAATTTTGGGCGTAAAGCTTTCTCTTGATACTAAGCTGAGTTGATAAGAGAATGCTGCTACAAACATAAATATCTTACTTATTTTTTTTATTAACTGGACCAAGTTTATGCAATTTTTTCTTCATTTTCAGTACTAAATAAACTTTTTTGTTGCAGTTATTTAGATAAGCCCATGCTTCATCAAGGGTCACAATGTATTACCTTTTATCTTCTGCTAAACAGTTTTCCTACAGGCTTCTAAAAAGTGTTCTGCGTTGAGCTACATCCTTCGACAAAAGCTGGAGAACATTATGCTTTTCGCTTTCTTGAGTTGTAAATCTTGGTTTATTATTTTATTTATTAATGCTACAGGTGTATTTAAAGACTCTGAAGATTTTATGGAAGATTTTATATCTATTTGCTGTAAATCAATCTTTCCACCTAAATCAATAGAACGTAATGCAGTAGCATAAATCTGAGGCTTCTTTTCGATCACGGAACGGGTCGACCCCAGTGGATAGAGAATGTTTGAGGCATCTTGCTCAAAAATTACAAAGAATGTTTTGCTACATCCTGGAGATAGATATGTTATTGGTTTCTTCAATGTTCTAAATTAGGGGGAATAAGAAAGATTTAACATGCCTAACATTATGTTGTTGTAATAACCGGAAACCTTCCCATTCATTTCCAGACATTCTGCATGTAACCAAATAGTAAGCTGTTTACAATCTAACCTAATATGTCTAAAGCAGAAAAGTACAATGATCTTGTACGACGATTTTTATCCCTTTTCCAAAGTTAAATTTCATTTCGGAAATTAAGATTAAAACTATTACATATACTGAAAATCTTCGCAAGTGTTTTTTCCCACAAGTGCATCAATAAACTTTCCGCCATTATTAATTTTAAGGCTCGGAAAGGATGAAACGTAAACGTACATCATCTTTACGATTACACGCATGTTTTCGAAATAATAAAAGGGAAATACCGTTCGAATTAGATACGTTTTAACTTGTCGGTGTCGACGTTAACGACCTATGGAGATCGTAAAATCGCAAACAGGACACTATCTCATCTGAATGACGTTTCAGGGTGCTAGAGAACCCGTTTAAGCTGATCTCTCTTTATTTTCTTTCTTTACTTTTCCCCTTTCGATCGTTGAAGCATCCATTTAATTTGTGCGAAAGGGTTAAAGAGCTGGTTTTGAATTTTGCCGGCCTATTATTTATTATCTTTGCTTCGTCCATCCCTTTCCTTAGATCGAAATGCATACCTTTCTTCGCGTGATGGATTGCATTGGGGTCATGGGACAAATTATCGCACGTGAGGAATGTTGAGCCTAGAAAATAGTCTCTAATTGCTAATTAATTCAGCAAAAATACCATGACTTTAACCATGTCTCTGGTACTTTGCCCAAAAATCTTAACAATAAATTGCAGTGAAGAAGCATCTCAATATGAATAGTTGTATACCCGATGCCAAGTAAAATATGTTTATTGAATTTTCAGAGGAGGAACTTCGAGAAAATAAAGTTAATCTTTTGGAAAGTGCATCAAGAATATCAGATCATCAAGGTATGTCATTTTTTTACACATTGAGCAAACATTGAAGGAATTTTCGAGTTTCAAGTAATCATTGAAAAAGAGATCTATCGGTGGTAGATCCATCGATCTACTAAATTCTATTAGTTTCTCCTGGGTTCTGTCGTTGGTGACAAAATTTATGAAATTTTAAATTTGCGTAATGGAAAAATAAAATCACTTCTCTTTGATTTTTAGAGCTATTACGCATTTATTTGGAGCAAAAAGCATAAAAAGTCAACTATATCCTCTCAAAATTCGAATTCCGGATCTTTCAATTGGTAGCCTAACGTGCTACCAGTTGCACAAAGAAGGTACCCAATGAGGAAATGAGAAAGTTTCATATATTCCCCTTCATTTAAAAGGCGACTAGGGAGATGGAAACGATTATAGTACTACGAAGGCATCTTTACAATTACACTTCGAGAACAGGCAATGGGAAAGGCTAAAGTTCGTGATAAAATATTAGGATGTATATGGAATAAAAAATTATATGAAAAGAAAGTCTTTGGCTGTTCTAATAAATATGACGATTTTAGCGCTTTCCTGTTATTTTAGTAAATGTTTAATATTAGTTATTTTGTATAATATGTCTTTTATAATGTATACTATAAGTAGATCTTTAACGTTTTAACCCATTTTCCCGCCTTTTATATTTTTCTGAAAATATTCGTATTTTACTAATTACTCATTTTTTTTTTAAGTTAATATTTTTTGAGCTTACAGTTAGTTACTTTTCTATACTTACTGGCTTAAGAATCTTCTACAGACAGAATAGCTAATAAACGTATAAATCGGGCATAAAAATTCTGTAATATGTACTAAGAAACAAATTTTAAAATAAAAATGTTCTTTACATCACGTACACAATACATAGTCTGTTATGAATTGTCAATAAATGTCTTTTATTTAGTGTATTAGTATTAGAAACTTATGCAAAAGAAAATCATAAAGCTGAATTATGTTATATAGGAAGCTATTAGAAAAAAAATTATTAATGGTTTGAATGTTAGTAAAACATCTTCTTCTTACTGGAAAGAACCGAAATTTTATTAAGCAGTATTTGTTCATAAACAACTCATTTTGTTTGTTTTGTGGTTGTTATGTACTGCATTTGAAATGATAATTTTAATTATGATTACAACATAGTTGATAAGTAATGCATCTTAGAAAGTGAATGCTTTATACTGTTAATAGTTAGCGACCGAAACGGCGTCGCATGGTCCTCCGACCTACGGTTCTACACCAATCAGAGTTATGTCCATGCGATGGAAAGAGAATCTACCATCCACCGCCGGGGGCATTCATTGAATCAATGATAGTAATATTACAATGCTAAATTGACAATGTTATCTTTAGAATAATTGTTACATAATAATGCGTATGAAAAAATATACAATCAATTAATCATTACATTATCACCCTGACTCCCGTAGAGATTTGCCCGGGTTCGAATCCCAGAGAAAGCATGACTGTAAATATTCGTTCATTCATAGGAGACTATGGTGGCCACCTATGAGGTGCTTCCGTAATGAAATGGCCACCACTATCGGTCCTTGTAATGGCACAAGGCTAATAATATTACATAAAGCGCCCGGCCATTAAAATAATACTATTAGACAAAGATGAGATGTCGATACTGTAGTATAACTTCAACGTAGCAAAAGTATTATGACACACAAAAAAATGGAAGAGATGTTTTTACGCAAAAATTTACTCAAAGGAGCGTAAACGATTTATTGTAATACAATAAACGCATTATTTAGGTGTAGTTACATTAAACCTAAACTTTCAAAGCAAGAAAGTGATAATTTTTATTAGCCATCTACTTATTTATTCTTAATTTTACAGATATAACGGAGCAACTATGACAAATATACAGCTGATATAACAGCTGTATCGAAAGCGAAATTTATGAAAAGCTATGTTTCGAGCAGGAATATTTGTTCCGGTATTAATACCTTGAAATATCATTATTAATCTCTAAAATCCTCGAGCGAGTATAAATGCCCATGATTCAGTTTTCAACTTTGAATTTTCAATGACCGACATTATCTGTAATCCGGATGTGGATTCAGGCACGTTCCTCCTTTCTATAAAACTTAAGCTCACGTTCTGTAAAGCTGTCCTTTATGGATAGCATGACACACCGACAGATGTTAAGACAACTAATTATATTTCTGTTTCCCACTGAATTTGTTGCTGGTACACATTATCTATTCTGTGAAGAACTTTAAAATCTGGGATCGAACATCTGTAGTTTTACCGTAGTATTTGTGAGAGGCATGGTGAATTCCTTAAGCTTCTACAGAAATTGTCATTTAAAGAGCAAGTAAGAGAAAATTTTAATTGCTGTGTTATTTCTAAAGCGTTTAGTGACATCCATAATTTACAGATTGCAGTTTTAATTAAAAGCAATTTAAAACTGTATTTCTTTCACACGATTTATATAAACTGGATAAATACATAAGAAACAAAATGAATAAGGTCACCATTTCTTACATTAGGTAGATAAAGTAAGTAAGAGTTTCTGTGTTATTTCTAAAGCTTTTAGTGGCATACATAGTTAACAAGTTTTAGTTTTGTTTAAAAGTAATTTATGGCTTTACTTCTAGGTAAATTAATAAACGCTCGTAGAAAGTATTGTGCGGTTCCTTTAATATGAATAACCAGTTAGTTTTTGTTTTGAATCTATACTATCACTTCTCTCTTTCCGTTTTCTCGCCAGAATGCAAATACGTTCGCGTGTATTTATACGGAGGTTTTGAGATCGTTAAGACAGAGCATGTTCTGGCAATCGTTAGTCACGTTACTGGATTTGCTGTTCTAGATAAGAGTTCCTGTCTTCAGCCTTGCATTATAATAGTTGAAATTCACGCCGGTGAAGTTCTGAGACAACCTCATATTAAATTGCTCTGTGTAACCTTTGGCTATTAATCTGATTTAATTTAAGCTTTGTATCTGATCTACTGCATTTAAGGTTTTCGCAATAAATACTGGGGCAGTCGTAAGCCCCGGAGTGCCTCCTTTTCATCTTATTTAGTTTTTAATAAAGGGTTGTAAGGTGTATTTTAATTTTATAACAGTTATTTTAAATTTTGAAACCCTTTCCTTTCAGTTCTTGTTTCCCACTTACAACTCCCTACCAGAATGAGTTTTTAAAACTGCGTTGAATGTAAATGAGGTAGAAGTAGTATTTAAGGAAGGTTCAGCTTACTTCAGTTGGAGAGCTTGGGAGTCCTTAGTGGTGCGTGTTTGCCGTCAGGCTACTTTGCTGTTAAACCTACTACGCTCGGCGCGTATTCGAAAGGTCCAGGTTCGAGTCCCAGCGAGGGAATTGCTCATTTTTCACTTCTCCAGTATTTAAAAAAAAAAAAAAAAAAGAAAAAAAAAAAAAAGAAAAAGAAAAAAACTGATGACTCCAGAGTAGCGCCCGAACTAAAAGGTAGTGGATGATGATTCTTCACCACCAGGATTTAGCAATTGTGTCCCCTAATCCACAGTCGCCCTTTGAAAGAGGAGTATATAAGGTATTTTCTCCCTCTTTTCTGCATAACTTCCGCTCTGCGCGTATTCGAGATGTCCAAGTTCGAGTCCCGGCGAGGGCACTACTCATTTTACATGTTTTCTACTTCAAAAATCCGAATGACTTACAGGGTCTTTTACACCCTTCCCAACTTTCTGTTATATTTAGGACTTAATGATAAGTCGCTTATCGTTTGCATAGAGTTTAACTTTGGATGATATCCAAAAGAGTTAAACTTTACGGTATGAATAATGACTACATTTCTTTCTAATTCAACAGGTAAAAAGCGACTAGACTTGACCTCTGTCGAGGGCTGTGTGCTTGAGGAAATTTCTTAACGAAATTCATGAATGTCTTAATTTTAGGTTAAATTGTAGAAGAAGAAAAAAAAAAAAAAAAAATATGTGAAGAAATTATCTAAAAATACGTAATAATTATTCTTAATTTGTTTGCTCGTTTAAAATAATTTATTTGCTAAAAATTTGCACCGGTATTTAAACCATACACTAATGCAAATTATTTTATATACAAGGATAACTTAACTTCAAATGGCAAATATTATTTCTATAGATAAGAACTCACCAAAAATCTTTCAATTACCTCATATGCTTATTGAGTTTAATGAACATACTTCTAATTTGTTTCGAATTAATAGTAATTTAATAAATGCAATAATTAGCTTAAATGATGATTCAGTGTACTTAACAGCATGAAATTATTTTTCTCTCAGTTCTCTAGCAACATGTATTCCATATTAGGTTTTCTTATGATGGATGATAGTCTAGTAACAATGATAATCTCAGCGTATCAGTTTTCAGCCACAAATGGATAAGGTACTTCTAAAGGTCATTATCAGCGCAGTGAGGAAAACAGCCATTACTGGGAATAAGAAATAAGACTCTTATTATTCCCGAAATGTATTCTTCCATGAAAAAAAAAAAACATGTTAATGAGCTTCAAGAATACGGTTTCGGCAAAATTTTCAAAGAATTAATCTCATTATGTAGATCATTATATTAATATCATCGACTGGAGAAGCTCTTTGAAAGGTGAATTGTAGGCTAATTTTGGTTACCAGTTAGTGGCATGAATATAGGTGTTACGAGAGGACGCCAACAGGAGAAGTAGCGATGTAGCTAACAAGGTTATTAATTTGGCTTTGCTAGGGTTCTAGAAGCCTCATATTTTTAAGTTTAAAAGGCGCTGGGGATTTATTTTGCTTTTTGGTTTTTTTCTCACCTTATGACGACATTTCAGAAGCCGACGAAAATGTTGCTGTATTAGTGAGTTGTCATATGAAATAGTGCCCGAAGTACCGCAAAAATTAACTTTCAGCATGTTATTTCATCAGATTTTAAGCAACAGAGAAATTAAATCATTCTTGTAAGATATTTAGATATAACTCTAATAAATTAACCCTCTACCCCTTTCACTTGGTTTCGGACTCGTGTCAATTTCGTATTCAGCGGTCTTAATTAATTTTCCGCTGGTGAGGTTTAAAAAAAGTTTTTTTTTTTTCTTTTGATTTATTTGATTACGGCGAAGCACACAAGGACTATCTTCCTTAGGGAAGGGATGCCTTCACGCGGGACTTTAAAGGAAACTGTCTCGTGTACACGTTACACATGGGGAAAACCACGAAAATGCGCATGCGACCAGCCCGTTCTAGCCGGGACTAGAACCCCGGTCCAAACTATCTACTGCTCGACCGCTGGTGGGCAAAAAAGAAAAGAAAAGAAGCACAAAAGAAAAAATAGAAAATTTCTGAAGCTACAGCGCTAAAGTAGCCGAAATAAGAGAAAATTTGTCTGGTTTAAAGAAATGTTGGACTATCTCAAATAGTACTATTAAAGTTCTCGAAGAACTCATGCAGCTAGCTAAAGAAATAGACTGCCATATCCGATTTGGATAAAATCCAAATGTGTCTAAAAGTTGTAGAATTTCTTGAAAAGCTCAGCGAAGAAGAAACAGAAAACTGGCTTGTAGTTTTCGGGAAAGAAGATACTCCTCCTGCTGTTCGTACATTAGCTGAAATAGAAACCATTTTGGCGTGTTTTTTTTTTTTTTTTCCATTGAATATATTTAAAGATATTTAGAAAACAAACATTCATAAATTTCATTTATCTAGTTGTTGGAAATCTTATTCGGAATCTTGTATTATTTTATTCAAAAAGAGAGAAATAGTTTTTAATATAAAACGATATTAAAATCCTTAAAAATAGTTAATTTGCTATGTGCAGCAAAAAAAAAATTGCTTTACTATTTTCAGTTATATTTTATGAAATTTGCTCTTAAGAGACGAATGAACTACTATAGAAAATTATCTGTAAAACCTTCTGCTTTCCAGTAAGTACTTAAGAAAAGAATCTGACTAACAAAAAAAGAAGAAAGTAAAAGTGTTTCGTGCAGACAATTGCTGTTCGAAAAAGTACTTTTATCTTAAAGTTTCGTGCAGAAATTTAAACTATACTCGACTTTCCAATATCTTAAATTCTATAAACAGTAAGAAAAAGTCTCATGAGACTCACTTTGCCTTCAAATTTCCCATCTTTTTTTTTTTTTTTTTTTTTTTTTTGCATTGCTGTGGGCAGAAAAAGTGCAGAAAGACACGGTGTAGCTATAAAGTAGCAGATTTGTGTCGTCTATGGGCGAAGAAATGTCTTTTCGTATACAGTAATTTTATTTGCAGTGTAAAACGAATAAAAGCGTAAAAATGCTATAAAAATACATTTAAATTTATGGCTATGTTATGTTGGTGTTATGTTCATTTTTGCAGAAAAAAACTACAACCAGAATAAAAACTTATATTTTAATTCATCGTAATAGATTTAAAGATTTTTTTTATTTTTTCTCACCATTTGCCTTTATCTTTCATCTGTTAAAGCGGTAAATAAGTGTTAATAATAACTGATTCTGATTGTCATTAGATAAGGATAGAACATTCGAGTCTTTTTTGATGACTCTTTGACTCTTGAAAATAGATTCGAGATTAAAAAATTTAAATATCGTGGCTTTTTTTTTTTTTTTTTTTTTTTTTTTTTTTTACGTGAAATAGCCGCGTTTATTTGTAACTTTTATTTTAACCACCATGTTATTTTTATGTTAATTCTTTTCTGTCTCGGCTATGATCAGAATATCAGTTAGGTTCAGTATAAGTTAAACAGCGAGGATGAAAGAAATAATTCTAGGAACCTTCTAGTAAATTTATTTACCCTGAGGAATCTATATGCCTATACCCGATCTGTGTTTTTGGTGAGTAACTTTCGCATTTGTTTGCTCACATACATAGAATACACGTTTAGCTTAAGCCAGCAGACTTAGCTGTTGACAGTTAACGTCTGCGTTGTACGTATTTAAATATCTGAATTACGGATCTCTCACAAATATTAGCTGACAAGATCTCCCCCACTCGGGGAAAAAAAAAAAAAAAAAAACTTTTACGACGCCTAAGTCAGGAGACGCAAATATCTATCAATGCATCAGCCCATACAATGAGCGAAGTGAGTAAACGAGTAAGGAAATGTTGAAATTATATCCATGTCGAATTGATGTTTTTCACGAATTAAAATAAATTGATTACCTTAATCGTATATACTACTGTCAATGATTGAAGGACTTTACTGGGGATCACATCATTGTGATGGACTAAGTATTGTTTTCCAATAAAGTATTTTTCACACGAATGGTTACATGTGTTCGCAAAATTATCGAACATGCAGCTCTGAAAATCCCCATCTTTTTGTGGAAACCCACTTCCAACTTCAGAAAGTTGGTGTCTGACGTGCCATATCCAGGCGGCGAGTGGTAAAGCCCGTTTTTTTAAACACAATGCATAGTGAAACTTACCAAAATATTATAATACATTGTTTGTTGTAATCTTAGAACAAGAGGAACGTCGGTTCTGGTTTCAGCAGGACGGCGCAACTTCGCAAGCTTCCAATAAGTGAGACTGTGGCTATGTTGAGAAATTTCTTTCGACACAGGATTATTTCAAAGCGAGTGTGGCGCGTCAGATCTCCAGTCCGAACTACTTCTTGTGTAGTTTTTTTGTAGATATACAATCAAAATCAGAAAGGTATATAATCAGAATCCACACACCTTATAAGAGCTGAGGCACAGCATCACTGTGTAAATTAGAAGTACAACTGTAAATGTCCTCCATAATATCGCAAGAAATTTGGAAAACGGTGTTAATATTTGTATTCAAGAAGAAGGTTATGATTTTCAGCTTTTGCTTTAAGAATATTACTTGTATATGTTGTAGACTGCATATTTGTGCTCCATACCGCTTTTAAATCCAACGCACTGCATTTGCTAATGTGCTACGATATATAGCTTTTATTAACCTTTTAGTTAAATTGTACGTCTTGTCTCTGTTCTTGGACTTTTGTTTACAAAGAAAAAAATTCCTGCAAGCAAAGGAAGAGTAAACAGGTAAAATTAAACAGCTACTTAGATTTAACTTTACACATTTACAAAAAATCTGATATGGACACCACATGACTTCCTTGCATGGCCTCATGGCCTGTTAAATTATACTTTTTTTTTCCCCCTGCACTTCATTTAAACTTATTTCCTCGAATTTCATTAGAAATGTATTTCAAAATATACGATAGTTTATAAAATCTCAGAATATCTTCATTAAAACCTGCTACATACAGAAAAGCATAAAACAACAAATACAGTTAAAAGCAGTTAAAGAAAAACAATTTTACAACTTCTACCCCAAAACAAGAAATTCGTTCAAGCGGCAAGAAGACCAAATTTTCGATGCACCAAATTGAAAGTTAACTTATGGTCCCATTGTGCAAAAAGACACTGAAGTTGGTGCATCTACGGCTTAATTCACTATTCTATCAAGAATTTTTACTGCGGCCGCATTAAATTTTTATATTCATGATAATTCTACAATTATTGCGTGTAGATTAACTAAACGCATAAAAACCTCCGGGTAACTGTAATATATATACATATATACGTATATGTTTGGTGCGGCCGATTGCAACGAAAAACTGATGTGCACAACTACATGTTATAGTAGTCCATGCACAAAATTTCAACGGCTACTCGTTTTAGAGTTATGAGAAACATGTACATGCGTACAGACATCACGAAAAAAAAATCTCTTCTGAATCAATTTTAAATCCATTTTGCTATCGGTTTTGGAAAAAAGGAGTCTTTTATTTTGTACTTACAGATGTGACGCAAAAAAAAAAAAAAAAAAAAAAAATCATGCAAATGTATCCGAGAGCGGTCAAAATAGACATTTTCATTTAAATGTGATACCCAAAAGTTAGAATACTTCCTTTATTTCTTACAAGGAAGTACAAAATAGAACACGATTGTTACAACTTTTAACTGAATTTCTTTTGCTGTATTTCCTGGTACTCTAAAAATACGTAATTTTAGTATTTTCAAGAAGTCCTAAAATAAAGAAGAAATCAAGAAGAAAATTCAAGAAGTCCTAAAATAAACAACATTTTATTTTCCACTTTTCTGAAGAGAGCTTTTTACTTCATATTTAATACAATCTTTGCTATTTCTTGAAATAATCCTCCCCCTTCTAAGTTTGCATTGATTTAAAAAGATTTTTTTTAAAAAAATTCTAAAAAGAAATTCAAACTGTTCCTCATTTTCAATTATGGTGATGGAAATGAACCCCAAAATTGCAGAATTTTAATTGTAAGAAGCTTACAATTAAAATTTACTAAATTTCGTTTGCATCTTCTTAATAAATATGGGCATTTTAGGAATTACGTTCTTAAATTTGTTTTTATTCAATGCCGATTTCAAATGTCGCGTTAATAGAGACGCTTATGCGTAAAAGTTTATTTTTTTCTATTTGTTCTTACATAAAGAAGCCTTTCCAGAGGCCAAATAATTCAGTACCTCTGAAAACTAGAAGCTCGACCCAGATTGAAACCCTGGCAAACGGGGCTCCTTACATGGTTGTTTTTTCCCATGTATAACGTGAATACAAGACTAGTTTACCTTAAAATTCCTCTACGAAAGCATCCCTCCTTTTCGACAAATCCTTTTCTCGTGTAGTTTGCCGCATCTAAATATCCTAACCTTTTACGTAAAAGATTTGACAGATTCAAGAATTTTATATGAATTGGTGTTGAATTCGGCCCACCTGTATTGTTACATGCGTTCTAGTAATTAACAAATGCCAGCTATTATTTGTTCATTCCTGTTGATTTAATTAACTCTTGAAGATAGCACAAATGAATAATAAATATAACTTAAGATGC
Source organism: Stegodyphus dumicola (assembly GCF_044657685.1). Lineage (NCBI taxonomy): Eukaryota > Metazoa > Arthropoda > Arachnida > Araneae > Eresidae > Stegodyphus > Stegodyphus dumicola. The sequence goes on from NC_140775.1 coordinate 23,297,825, forward strand.
TTCACAAATGCTCATCTGTGAATAAACACCTCAGACTACTTCAATATGGTAATAACACTCCATTGATTTTGAAGTTGTCCTTGATTCAAGATGTTTATTGACTGCGTTAAGCATTCAGGATGAGGCCAGACTTGTTTTGCATATTTTACTTAAGAGAAAAAAAATACGTATATTTTCCAGTGAGTGCCCTAGTTCACATGCATTTTTTTTTCGAACCGAATAAAAATGTGACTTAAAATAAAAATGTGAAAATATTCACATATTTTTCTGGCAAGTAACAGTTCTTCTCTAGAATGAATGTCGATCAAGTAAAAGTGATATATCTGTTACTGTAAACTTTCGAAGACTGGCATTTGCAGTTTATTGGTGCATCTTAATTTAACAGCTTAAGACGGTAAAAATCTGAAAGATGTAAAATCTGAGTTGTAATCGTTGAGATTTATCTATAGATTGTGGTAATTGGGAAATCTCTCGATACCAATTGGCAAAAGGGAATTCAACGTGTTTCAGGCTGATCCTTTTTCTTAGTTTATTTCTTAGTTTTTCTTAGTTTTAGTTTATTTTTAAGTTTTCCTTTTGCTTAGTTTATTTATATGATAAGAAACTTAAAACAAATGCTTTTGTTAATATTTATCTGATATGAAAGCTTTCATTCAGAAAACTTAACATACTACATAGTACTTATCCTTAGCACTCGTTTCATACGGTCACCTAAATATTTATTTGAGAATATCATAGATAATTTTAATTTTATCAATTCAAATTTTTCTTGAGTAATTCTATCATGTAAAATTTCTTTTATTTCTTTCTCATGGATATTTTCTATTAAAAGGTGTCCACATGATAAAAATTTAGTATCCCAAAAAATCCCCTTTAATCAATTCATTTAACGAAGCGGAATCATATGAGTCTGCGATTAACAGTGTAAAAGGCATTTAATCATAATATTTATGATCTTTGAGGCATCCTGTAGCAAAAAGTAAAACTACTGCAAAATAAAATACAAGTAAACGAACCAAGTCACATATAAAATAATAATAATGAGAAAATAGATTATTAAAAATCATATCTATATGCAAAAACTATTTAAAGAGGAGGAAAAGCCCATACCATCTGTTTTTAACATAAAGTTAAAAAATACATTATATTTTTACGCGAAAAATACAATTGTTTGTCATTTTGTTATAATCATACAATCACAATAAATTTGTACAATTGGTAAAAATTTCTGGCAAGCTTCACCGACAGTTTTAGAAAGATCATGTTCGAAACCAAGGAAATTATAATTTTGAGAAATCTTAATTTAGAGATACAAAGAGCTTCAAATCTTATAAGCACGTAAATTTCTTGATATTAATAAAAAATTATAAAAATATATCCTCAAAATTATAAGTTTTCAGAATTATATATTTAACTCTGATTAAAATTATGTACTGAATTATAGTAAATTATGTGCTGAATTCTAGCTAAAATTATGTACTAAAAATTACTAAATATCAATTAAGGCATAGTGGTTACTGAGATTTAACGCACATTTTTTAAATGAAAGATAGGTAATTTTAGCAAGCAGCACTTATTTCGAGCAGCGGTATTGTTGAACTAAAACAAAGAAAATTTTTTTAATAATTAGTGTTGTTCTTGTTCACGCGAATACAAAAGCTGACCTGAATTCAGACAGGAAGTTTAGTTCTTAGGTGTTGGCGAATGATGGTGTATTACCTCGAATGCTGTTGCCTTTTACTGTTAACACGCGTGTCACAAGTTTGCATAATTAATCTAGGATGTAGAAGAAGCTACATATTATTGTATAGTTGCTTTTAATATTGTGGTGATGAGAGTAAATGCTCATTTTACAGTCTAATGAATCCAGTATTTCCATAAACTCTAAAGCTTGGGCGTAATTCCAAGGGCGTAAAAGTTCTCTTTTGAGAAGTTATTTTTCAAAGAGTAGAAAAGAAAAAGATTTAATATAGCCTATGTTGACAACCAAGATAAGTTTTTAAGTACTACGCAGAATAGCATTAAAAATAATAATAAAAATATAATGATTTTAAATTAGTTTTATACGTTACAAAAAGAACAGGCTGAGAAAAACAAATTATTATTATTTAACCATATGAGATCTAAGAAGTTTAGCTATCCTTTTCTAATCAGATTATTTTTTCTGCAGCGTAACTCCGTTGTTGATTGTCAGAAAGAATCACAAATTTCTACTTTCGTATACAATTCTTATTATAAATTGTGCGCTTTTAATGGTCAAAACTTTTAGCATGAAGAACAAAACAGTAAGGAAATGGATTGATTACTAAACAACCAATATAGCTTCTGAAAAATTATCCCCAAAATGGAAAAAAAAAGTATGTATTTTGAATTAGTATAAAATAATGTGAAGTCTCCTTAAAATTTAACCGAATGTTGCATTTGAAGCAATTCATAACACATGTAATAATGGAATCGATATCGTGAAAATGTTGTTCAGTTTTCTAATATGGAAATCCTATTAAGACTTTGCTCAGATCATACAACTGAATTATTTAATTACTACTATTAATTAAACTAGCGAAGGACCAATACTCTTTTAATCTATCGTTTTACTTAATTGAATCTGGCCGTACCGTTTTCATTCCCATTCTGCAATTAAGCTTAATTATATCTATGTTCAATATTAACGAAACTTCAAGCCCAAGCAAATACCTAATTTAGGTACAATAAGCAGCTCGAAATTTAACCATAAAAATTGCAAATTCCACTTTTACAGCCAATTAATTTAAATAATTCCTCGGGTTAAAAACTTCGGTTCTTAGTAAAACCAGTTAGAAATTTTATGGATACATAAAGTTGGATGATAGATAAATCCATTAGTTAAACTCATATTATGCGTCTTCTGGTCAGGCAAATGTTACCTAGAGCTGGTTACTGTTCTGTATAGCTGATTTAGTAAGGATGGAATACAGTCACGAGTTGAGCCTTAGCCGAAACTCAAGCTGTCACAATGGTTTTGACTAAAACCTTAGTTTTGGTTATATTGCATAGTCCCTTATCTTGGATACTAGGGATCCTCCTTTGGCGCTGCTATTGACTCGGATACAAGCACCCGAAATGGAAAGGAGAATTGAGAAGTTCACTAGGTTAGAAAAGAATCAATTCAGTCTATGGAAGTCAAGTTCAGCAAGTCTTGTGAGGCTGTCAGACTTAGCAATAGCACAGACAACCAAAGCATACACTAAAAAGTAATTATTGTAAAATCAGTACCGAAGGATTCCCAAGAGCAGCATATTTTACTCCTCGATCTAAAATGTTCCGTATGATATAATACTGCTAATAGCTTAGCCGCTTAGTAGGTAGGTTCAAAAGAACCGGGTTCCTCATTTCGCCAGTCCGAAACATAACAGATTTCTTCTCGGCATCCGTTCAGTTTAAGTTGATAATTTGTCTACGGAAGTAGCATTTTATGGGGAATTTTACGATTTACTCGGCGTTGCAGCAACCGTTTCCAACCCTGAAACTTCTTTAGCTGATGCTTGTAAAAGTAGAGCATAGCAGCAGCTTATAAAAGTAGAACATACCAAGCTTTAGGCAGCTCAATTGATATGATGTGAAAAATGTATTTAAAGTCGGACCCTAATTAAAAGAAAAAAGTTATTTTAATTGAAATTATAACAATATTTTTATATTCATTATATTGAAAAGTTTACTTTTGAAAAAACTCAAAACTAGAGCTTTCTCTTTTCAAATAGATAAATAAATCCTCTGTGCTTGTTAATTTATATGCAATTTCGGTACAAAAATTAGAAATAACTCGAATTTTTCCCTAGCTTTCGGATTAAACTGTGGTTTACCTTCACGATGGTTTCAATGTATTGCTTATATTTTTAAGTACACACATTAATTAATAGAATAGGGTAAAATGGTATGAATATTAATTTTAGTTATCTTAAAGACAGAAATCTTCTCAAGATTTAAATTTCAAAACAAAGATCAGAATTTTAAAAATTAAACAATCGTACTTTAAACTGGTTTCTTGCATTAATTCTTTTTATAGCTTTTAAACAGCAATTTGTTCAGGGTTTTAACTCCATTGCAAAGAGCACGGTTTTAAGAATTAAACAATCCTATCTTAACGAATCGCTTGCTATCTTTCATGTTTTCTTCAATTATTAAATTTTTAGTTTTGTAAAAGTTTTCTTCTTGTAACGTTTTCTTCTTTTAGTTGTAAAAGTACTTCTTGTACTCTAATTTTGATGTTCAACCTGTCAATATGATTTTAAATGAGATTTTAAGACGAGTTACTGAGGTAATCTTTTTCTTCCTTTTAAATGCTTTTAGTAGTAGTGATTATTGCTATACTCACAATCAAAATTAAAGCTTCAAGTCCAGTATTTCATGTAATATGTTCGGATGTTCTAATAACTGTATTTATAAGTTAACATAAAGAAATATAATTGTGGATAGTTTATTACTGTCTTCAAATAACAATTAATATTGTAAGTGGTTTCTGATGGTCTATATATTTTATTTTCAGAGCTTCGTCATGAAACTCCTATGTACATTACTATATTTCTCCATAGCCGTTGCAACAATCAACGCTAGGCACAGAAAAGGTGAGTTGAATTTTTGAATATTTAAATAATTATTCCATTAAACTAAAGCATCAAATTATTTCGCTGATATATTTGAAATCTTGACTTTTTCAGACGAATGTATCCCTAACAGATATATAGGTTACCCGCAAATTTTAAAGTTACCCAAATTAATTTAAAATACAAAGCTCATTTTAAGAGATAATCTGATAAGTCTTTTATTCATTAAAATCAAAAAATCCGAATAAATTCTAGTAACAATATAAAGATTAAGATAAATTCTGGTAACAATATAAAGGACAATACTAAAAGGACTAATCCTGAACATTTTTTCTGAAGCTAAGATGCGAGTAACGCTCCAGAAAATCTGCAAATGGCGCTAATTAATTCCACTGTGATCTAAATCGTATTCAAGGATTTGAAAATGCAGATTTGATTAACTTTTTTCCTTGCTTAAGATTTGAAAATACATATATTCTTAAAATTTCAAAGCATAAATAAACTTCAGTTAAAAATTTTTGCAATATGGTGTGGTGTATTTAATTATGGCAAAGCACACTAGGGCTATCTGCCTAAGGGGAGGGATGCCTTCGTGGAGGTCTTTCTAAGGGAAACTGGCTCGTATACACGTTACACATGGGGAAAACCACGAAAACGCCCATGCAGCCAGCCCGTTCGCGTGATTCGAACCTCGAACCGAACTACCAGTGTTCAGCGACTTTACCGCTCGGCCGCTGGTGGGCCAATTTTTGCAATAAGTATGCTAATAATATATATTTTTGCATATAATAATATAGTATAATAATACATATTTTGGCAACATATTTGGAAGTACATTTATATGTGAACAAGTTTCTTCGCAGTTGAAAATTGGTAAGTCTAAGAACAGAACCAGAATGAATAATCAGCATCTGAAGATTCTTTCTAGCAATTTTTCTCCAGAATTAGAAGGTTTATCCAAATGGAGCCCTGGTGAAGTACTTTAACTGAAAGTTGTAGTGAGAAATAAAAAAAAAAAATGAGAATAATTTGCACGCAGATATATGCAATTTTCCCGTACACGTTTAAAAAATTAATGATTTATTGAGAATTTTGTCACCATTTGTTCTCATATTTTGTCCCACTTAGTTTACGTATTTTAGTTTGAATTGAAAGTAGTTCTTTAGAAGTTAATTAAAAGCATTAGAATTATTTGAAATAAATGTCAGCCTGCAAATTTGTTTAAATTACAAAGTGCAACCATAAGAAATTTCATGTAGATACTAGCTATAGATTTCACATAGAAAATAAATAAAAATTGTGTTTATTCCTTAGTGTCATTATTATTATTATTATTATTTTGTATGTATGATATAAATATTTAGTAAATAAAATTTAATATTTAGTTTCGTTGAAAAGATTTTATTAAAAAAGTACTTTTCGTATTAGTTAAAAGAAATCGGTTCGTCAACTACTTTTAAATCATGCTTTCAGCTTGTATGTTATTTGTGTTTGAGACTACTGCTTTATCCTCTAACATGATCAGCTTGGATGTCACCGCCTTTCACTTTTAAGCAGCTTTCCTCGGATATTTTCTGTGCCATTCGAAGTATATTGCAAGGCTTCTTCTTCAAAGAAATCGGAGAAATAAGATATCTTCGGGAGACAAAACTAATATGGCAGCTTTTAGCGGGTTAGTCTTTGTATTCATCCAGAAATAGAAAATAGCGCACAATGTTGTTGTTGTGACTTATCTCTCGTTTGATATCATAGCAAGCCCAGTGAATTCAACGTGGCAAGAAGGCAAAATTCCTTGCCTGTCGTTGGGCACCATACAGATGACAGTACGACTTTTACTCAGTTCCACCCCCAGTTTTGAAGGACAGCATCCCGGGTTCGAGTTTCTCCCTCTTCACTCTTTCCCTACCGCCAACCTCTCGAGAAGACTTTCAGCTTGCCGTATATTTAGAGTGACCCCATGCCACACAGACAGTGTACGAATATCTATGGCTTCTCCGGGATTCGAAACCGAGCTCTTTGTTACGGCAGAGTCACTAACCACTATCCCGGTTAGGCAGCACGCGCACGATGTTTTTATTTACACGCAGGTTTGTATTTCATCTGAAACTAAATATTTAGCTATTAAGGACTAACTTATATTAACTAAACTCAGTGGCGCAACAGCCCTTGTGGGCCACGGCCTGCAGTGCCCCGAAATCTGCTTTCTTGACCTTGACTCTCGGAGTTCATCAGCATATGACCTGGGCAAGTGGTCAGCTTGTCGCAGAACCCCTGGTGTTTAGTCTCCAAGCGAACTTGGTACTCATTTTATACACCCAATCAAGGGATGAAAGGCTGAGTCAACCTTGCCTAGCCCGGGGATCGAACCCCAGACCTGATTTATATTAACTACTGATGGCTAAACATTATTTCAATGTTACTAATAAAGCAGTTCGTTGAAATTTTGGTGGTTTGACATTCCCTTATAATTAAAACTGGCAGTGGCAATTCTTATTTCATTAATAACGAAGCACGCTGTTGAAATCTAAAAATTATTTCTTATGTGATAACCTGTGAGTTTTGCTTCCATCTAAATGTAAGGAAATTATGCGTTCAAATCATTTATGACTTCTCTAATGGTATCCATGCTATAAATTTTATCTTTTGTACTCATTTATCAGTACATTTTCAGAATCCGTTTTATCTTTCTTGATATATATTAGCACTTTTCTGTTCGTTACAGATAACATCGTTATTCTTACTAATTCCACCGTGATTCTTACTAATAGCATCAATATTCTTACTAATTCCAGAAATGATCAGTTTTGTGTGAAGGGAAAAAAAGGCTTGTAAGCTATTTCTTCCCGATTGACACACTGAAGAACGAAAAATTAACGGTAGTAGATGCTGAAAAATTTTCTCATAGACGCTTTTGCAGCTTCTTTTCTGCGTCAAAAATCATGCAGTTCCTCATACTTCGTCATTGGAATAATATTTAAATACTGGAGTTTGCCTAAACGATAAGCCTACGCTTAAGCATCATACTCATTATATTATTAACCAAATTCATATTCCTGTTATGCGTTTATTACTATGTTAATTATTCTCAACACGAGTTACTTAAAACATCCATGCTACAGTTATAATTTCCTTCCAGACAGAAAACCTAGACAATTCATGGGAGGCTTAATACTCAATCATAATGTCTTATTACTTCACCTATATTAAGCACGTTTGAAAAAAAGTTCTTCCTTAGATAGTTTTAAGGTCTTTCAGAATAAGCCGTACAAGTCATTAACGATGCTTTATTTAATCTGCTGTACATCTTATAAATAATTGTGTTGCTATCTATGTTATTCTGGAGAATTTCTCCATTTCTTTACTTCTGTTGAACATTCCCGTATCTTTGCTAAGTTAAGATTATTATAAATTATGATTCTACTCAGAAACTTTTAAACAGTCTCAGAACTTTTCCCAGAATTATCGATGATAGTGTTCTGCCTTGGCTTGTGGTATTATTAAATATATTTCACCATCCATTTTATAATCAGCTTGATAATTTATTATTATTATTATTATTATTTATTTTACTTAAGACCACGTTTTTCTCAGATGTATTTACTTGCCACTTTTTTGATTAATGCGAAATTTTTGAAATCTTTTTACTGTGTAGACACACATGAGCTAAAGCTGAATTTATCATATATTGATATTAATATTTACGAGGTTTATTAAAAATAAAGAAACACATTTTGAAAACCTAAATTTAACCTTCTGGTATAAAACATCAAAAGAAATGCACAGTGTTAGTTACAAAGACAAAATCTCTGTTTATCTTATTATCCATATAATCCATATGAAAGCCCTGTTTTTTTAATTACTGCTATAAACTTTAAGAGATTATCTGCAGTCCATTAAGAATTGTTCAGAAAAGCCCTTCCATTATGATGCTTATTTTTTTTATGAGACTGCATACAATGGTTTAGATTGCTACTGAATTTTTACTACTGATGCTTGTGAATTTCAGTAACTTCATTGCAGGAAAAAAAACGAAATTCCCGAGACAATCGTTGGACATATTAAGAAATTTCGCGGCCTGAGATTTGTATTAACAGTTTTGCGAAATATTTCGCATCCCCTGAGAATTTGATACTAACATTTCGTAAAGAAACACGTTAATTAAATAGCAACAAAAAATTACTTATACTCAGCACGTAATTTACTGCATATATTCATCTATCAAACTTTGGTAATACAATCAATGAATTTGTGGTGTTTTGCTGGTAATTAGTCCAATAACCCTCAACAAACCTAAAACGTGTCTTAGAGACTTATCATTATGTTCAGGTTACAACAAAGTTTTGAGAAGGTTTAAATAATCTTTTTATTTAAATAAAATTTAGGACAAGAAAGCACTCTCTTCTGTTAACAATATCAGCTAATGCAACTAAACAGAGCAGTGGAATTTAAGTTAAACACGGAACAGTAGTCAAAGACTTCACAGTTAATTATTACTAGAAGCTGGTTCGGTCTACCGGAGCGTCAAAGTGTTAGCAGCGATATAACGCACAGCCTAATAATTGAAACTATCAGAGCTGGCAGGAAAGTAACGCATAGCGTGCAAGCAGAAATAAAAGGAAAGTAACACATGCACGCTATGTGTGCAGGAAAGTAACACATAGCGTGCAAGCCAGAAATTCCGCTCCATCTTAAAACCACAAAACCTCAGTTTAAATACTGGCTAAATCATTTGCATGCTGGTGAGGAAAACGGAAAGGAGAAGTTATAGTAAAGATCCAGAGATAAACTTGGTTAATTCAATTAATAATCTGATAAAGTTATTTGAGTTAATAATTTTTACTAAAAAGAACGGTAAATAGTACTCTGCAAGTAGCATATTTTTAAATTAAAAAATAGCCTATATTGAAATTATTTGTGCACATTAAAAGGCGACAGAGAGCTAATTTTTGACAGCTTTCTTAAAAAAGACTGAAAAGGGTAGCGGTTCCAAACTTATAACTTTGGAAAAGGCAGCTTCTACTATTGCCAGATTAGAAAAACTGACAAGTAAAAAACTTAAGATTCAAAATTTGCAGTGTAAATAGAATTATTTGCAGAACAATTTTCTCATACTCTATAGAAAAAGATGTTAGCATGCAGTATAGAGGAATATTAAAATTACTTAGAATGCGTGAAACACTAACTACAATAGAAATAAAATGATATGTTTCATATAAAATGTACAGGGACAGTCGACATTCGTGGAAAAATTTTATACTCGCAAGAAATCTCTTAAAGTAATCGAAAACAATCACAGAAATAATATTAAAAGCAATACAATATTTAATATTCACCTTTCCAGAACTCAGAATAATAAGATAATTATTACTGAATAAGTTTATATCAGCTTGCAAACGATTTAACAGCAAAGCATCTAATTAAAGGATAGAAATAATATTGAAATCAGCATTATCAGGCGGATGCAACTTGTGAACCCATATATTAGGTATGGGTCTTGGATGTAGCAGATGCATTTTTGTGCCATTGCATACTGTCGTCCATGGTTGAAAGTCATTGATTTTATTCATTTCAGTTTACGTACTCACATCTGTAAACACAATTATTATTTGTCGACAATGTCATACGTTCTTCCATATTCAGACGAAAGAGAGTACACGAAGTCAGAATTTTTGGAAAATGGTGTTTCATATTAACACTATTTTCCAAAAAAAATCTATTATTTTGTGTATTTTATGTCCATTTTTAACAAATTCTCCTTTTTTTCTTTCAGAATGGAAAAGGGTAGATCCACGAAAATCGACTCGGGAACTTCTCTTACCTTTTTACCATTCATTAAGTCCAGCTTGTAATAATGGAGCAGGATTTTTTCGTGATCCTTCTGACTGCCACCAGTATATTCGTTGTGTTGATGACTTTGGAAATGGCCGAAGATTCAGCGTTTTTGTTGGACGATGTGAACCAGGACTTGTTTTCGATGAAAATATTAGTGCTTGCAATTGGCCAGAATTGGCTGCCCCTTGCAGCGATGCACCAGAAAAGATCAGAGAGACATTTAGCAAATTCAAACCGAAAGAAGATGAAGTGCAACTTATATTAGAAGATAATGTAATTTCGGAGCAATCAGATGAACAAAATATACCATATCCTGTACAAGAACAACTAGCTGAAGAGCATCAAGATTTTAGTAATCAGTTCGTTCAAGAACCCCAGTTTTTTGACGTCACGTTTTTTCAAGATCAAAGGAATCATCAAGATTCTCAAATCCTCTCAAATATACGTGAACCCGGAACTGAAGGAAGTTTTCACGAAACATCTGCGAGTAAAGAATCTCCTATGAAACCTCAACAAGAAACAGTTCATGATACTTCAGTTCAAGAAGATGCACTTGAAATGTCTGAACATCAGAATTTTCAAGAGCCCATTGTTCAGCAACAACAGCAATTAACTCACGAGCAATCTGTTTTCCAAGAGCCAACAATTCAACAAAAAGAACAGTCAGCTCATAACCAAGCCGTTTTTCAGAAACCATTAATTCAGCAACAAGAGCAACTACCTGAAGAACAACCGATTTTTCAAAATCCTGCAGCTGAAGAACAAGAACTAGTTGCTCAAGAAATGCCTGTCTTTACGGAAATTGCTTTTCAGGATAAAGAAACAGATCTAGGCTTTGAATCATTTCAGAAGCCAGCAGGTGTACAAGAACAAACTAAAAACCAAAACGAAGGTCAAGTACCACATCAGCAACCAGCGTCTGAAGCGGAAATAAACCAAATTAGCCATCAAGAGAAGCAAGAAACAGTTGGTGCTTTCCAAGAAATTGTGGATGATGAAACACATCAAATAGAAATCCAGTCCAACGAAGGTTATAAATCACAACAAGAGCAGTCTCAATGGTGGATCCCTGATGAAAATACCTCTCAGCATTCTGCACCAGAAATACAAACTGATGACAATAAAGGAAAACCAATATCAGAATCTGTAACGGAGAAACCTATTTTATGTTTGAGTGAAGGATTTTTCAGTCATCCCGAGAACTGCAGTCGATTCATCAGATGTGTGAGAATCGATCAATCAGTTTTCGCGATTCATTTCTTCGAATGTCCACATCAGTTAGTTTTTAGTGAGAAGGATAGCTCCTGTATTGTTTCCGACGCGCAAAATTGTAGGAAAAATAATAGATCTAAAAGACAAGTAAAGAATGCTCCCCTAGAATGCAAAGCTGAAGGATTTTTTAGGCATCCTGCTGATTGCAGATCTTTTTATCGTTGTGTAAAACAACCAACAGGTATTTATGAAACACATAGCTTTTCATGTCCAGATACTTTAGTTTTTGATGAAGAATACGCCACATGCAATTGGCCTGAAAAAGCTCCTCCATGTGAAGAAATTGGACAGTCTTACAAAACTACTGGTAGGCCATCTTATCAACCTCCGACTACGGTTACAAGGCCATCGTATCGGCCTCCGGCGACGGCTACAAGGCCATCATATCAACCACCTGAAAGAAATACAAGGCCATCATATCAACCGCCTGAAAGAAGTACAAGGCCATCATATCAACCTCCTGAAAGAAGTACAAGGCCATCATATCAACCTCCTCAAAGAAGTACAAGGCCATCATATCAAACTCCGACTACGACTGCAAGATCATCATATCAACCACCTCAAAAAAGTACATCGAAAATCTATCGATCAACTTCAAAGCCCAGAAATGATTTTAATGATAATTTAAATCCTTTAATACCAGTACGAGAATATACTACTCAACGTACAACTCTAAAAACGAAATATGCCACTCAACGAACCACCCAGAAACCAAAATACACTGAAAAGCCCGTAACCGACAACTATGGCGATCAGAAATGTAAAGATCCTGGATTTTACCCTCATGAAAAAGATTGTAATAAGTTTTATAAATGCATCAAAAAGGGTGACTATTTTGTAAGATATGAATTAAGTTGTTCACCTAATTTTGCATATGATGAAACTACATCAAGATGTGTTGCTCAGAGGTACGTCAGTTCATGTAGTCGCCGAAGAACGCCTTATCCGCCAAAACAAGATGATGAAGAGATATCTACAACTGAATCCTCAACGCCTGACAACACGAACCAAATTGACAGTGATGTTTCGTGCACTGAGGAAGGTTATTTTCGACATCCTGATGATTGCAATCGTTTTTACAGATGCGTCGATTACAATGGTGATGGGCAGGAGTTTGTGCGTTATGATTTTAAATGCCCCGAAGGACTTGTTTTTGATGAAACAAATAGCGTATGCAATTGGCCAGACGAAAGTGCACCTTGTGACGGAAAGGTAGAAAAAGACGATGATAAAGATTCACCCAGTGAAGGAAAAGAGTCTGGTGTTTCTTCCACGACAGAAAAAAGTACTACGGTAAAGGCCACAGCTGCTACCACCGAAAGCTCTACTCAAGAACCTTCAACGACATCTAGCAGCTCTATAACTCCTGAAGATTCATCGACTGGTGGTGTAACTACTGAAGATTCTGGATATGGAGGTTCTGAGTCCAAGGACAGCACAAAAGAACCTGGAGAAAATAAAAAATCTGGCACATGTACTCAAGAAGGTTTCTTCAGAAATCCTGAAGATTGCAATAAATTTTATCGTTGCGTTGATTTTAATGGTGATGGACAAGAATTCGTGCGCTATGATTTCTCTTGTCCAGAAGGTCTTGTTTTTGACGAAGTCAATAGTGTATGCAATTGGCCAGATGAAAGTGCTCCCTGTGATGGTACCTCAGGCAATAAATCTGGAGGAGGTGGGCAAGATCAAGGGGAAAGTTCTACTTCTCGATCTACTTCCCAAGAAGACAGAGAATCAACTCCTAAAGACGAAAGTACAACAAGCACATCTACTAGTACCATTCAAAGCGGTGGAGATCAAGGGGAAAGTTCTACTTCTCGATCTACCTCACAGCAAGACAGAGATTCTACTCCTAAAGATGAAAGCACAACAAGCACATCTTCCAGTACTACTCATAGCAGTGAAGACGATTCAATAACTTCGTCAGCTGCTGTAGAGAGTACAACAGGAAAGACTACGTCTGCTTCATCCAGCACGCAAAGCAGAGATGAAAGTTCATCGTCCGATGAAAGCTCGAATAGAGGTGAATGCACTGAAGCTGGTTTTTTTAGAAATCCAGAAGATTGCAGCAAGTTCTATAGATGCGTTGATTATAATGGTGATGGACGAGAATTTGTGCGTTATGATTTTTCATGCCCTGAAGGATTAGTGTTTGACGAAGTCAATAGTGTATGCAACTGGCCAGATGAAAGTGCTCCTTGTGATGGTACCTTAGGCGATAAGTCTGGAGGAAGTGGTGATGATCAAGGGGAAAGTTCTACTTCTCGATCTACCTCACAACAAGGCAGAGAATCAACTCCTAAAGACGAAAGTACAACAAGCACATCTACTAGTACCATTCAAAGCGGTGGAGATCAAGGGGAAAGTTCTACTTCTCGATCTACCTCACAGCAAGACAGAGATTCTACTCCTAAAGATGAAAGCACAACAAGCACGTATTCCAGTACTACTCGAAGTAGTGAAGACGATTCAACAACTTCGTCTCCATCAAAAGGTGTAGAGAGCACAACGGGAAAGACTACGTCTGCTTCATCCAGCACACAAAGCAGAGATAAAAGTTCAACGTCCGATGAAGGCGCGAGTGATGGTGAATGTACAGAAGCTGGGTTTTTTAGAAACCCAGAAGACTGTAACAAATTTTACAGATGCGTTGATTACAACGGTGATGGACAAGAATTTGTACGATATGATTTTGCATGCCCTGAAGGATTAGTTTTTGACGAAGTCAATAGTGTATGCAATTGGCCTGAACAAAGTGCTCCCTGTGATACAAGGGAAGGAAACGGTAGCACGAAAGCTGAGAAAACAACTACCGACTCTTATCAAACAACAAAAAGTACAACTGAATATCCTTCAGAGGATAGATCAACTGAATATCCTTCAGAGGATAGATCAACTGAATCTACTTCTTTTACAACAGATTCATCTACTTCGAGAACGCAGACGACTAGTAGATCAACGCAGCCTCCCTCTACAACGGAGTCTACGTACACTACGCAGTCATCCCCGTCAACTAGTCGTTCAACGCGCAAACCAACCCAGGCTCCTCCGTCTACGACAGAATCTACTTATACAACAGAATCATCTTCTTCGGATAACTCAGCAACGGGTACATCTACTGAAGCTTCAGAATCGACATCCAGAGGAGTTTCAGAAAGCGGTGGGGATGTAGAATGTACAGAAGAAGGATTCTTCAGAAACCCAGAAGACTGTAATAAGTTCTACCGTTGCGTGGATTTTAATGATGATGGGCAACAATATGTAAGATATGATTTCGAGTGCCCAGAAGGTCTTTATTTTGACGAAGTAAACAGTGTCTGTAATTGGCCGGAGCAAAGTCCCAAATGCGAAACTAATGCTGGTAGAGAAAGTACTTCAGATAGTGGAACCTCGACTTCACAAAAGGAAGACTCTTCTTCAGTTGGCACACAAAGCACAACGCAACAAACTAGTGCTGCATCTTCAGAAGCCTCGACTACTGATAGTTATACAACGAGTCAGAGTAGTAGTACTTACTCAACAACGACTCAAAGCAGTAGTACTTATTCAACGACAACTCAGAATAGTGAATGTGAAAAGCCAGGTTTTTATAGATACCCTGATGACTGCACTAAATTTTACCGATGTGTTGACGAAACAGGAGACGGTAAAGGTTTAGTACGTTATGATTTCAAATGTCCAGATGGACTCATATTTGACAATAAGAACAAAAAATGCGATTGGCCTCATTCTGATACATCATGCGAAGTAGATTCTTCAACATCATCTGAGAAAACTACTCAGCCCACGAAGGATTATACATCATCCACTGCAAGTACGACGCGTTCCTCAACAACAGCAGGTACTACCAGCGGTACAACTTCTTCAACTTCTTCATCATATGAGGAGTGCACTGAAGAAGGTTTCTTTAGAAATCCGGATGATTGTAGCAAATATTACCGTTGTATTGATGAAGGCGATGGCACTTTCACAAGAGAAGATTACGCGTGTGCTGAAGATGAAATTTTCGATGAAGAAATGCGATATTGCAATAGGAAAGGTTTAGCGCCTCCTTGTGATGGAAGTACTACCGAACAGGCAAGCTCTTCACAGTCTCAAGGAACAACAGGAGGTACAACAGCAGTTTATCCGACGGAAAGTTCTACAAAAGGGGAAAAATCTGAATGCAGTAAGCCAGGGTTTTTCAGATGTCCTGAAGATTGTAATAAATTCTATCGTTGCGTAGATGAAGAAGGTGACGGTCAGAATTTAGTACGTTATGACTTTAAGTGCCCTGATGGTTTAATATTTGATGAAAAAAATAAGAAATGCGATTGGCCTTCTTCGGAACTTACTTGTGATACTGATTCTACAACAACATATTCGACTCAAACCACACGAACATCTACCTCACAAACATCAAAACCACAAACAACAAAAGATTACACAACTTCCACGAGACCATCGACAAGTGGAACTTCTGGAACTACTTCAGATGTCACTTCAGCTAGTGGTGAATGCACAGAAGAAGGATTTTTCAGGAATCCTGATGATTGTAGTAAATATTATCGTTGCATCGATACAGGATATGGAACTTATACTAGAGAAGATTATGCCTGTGAAGAAGATGAAGTTTTCGACGAAGAAATGCGTTACTGTAACCGTAAAGATTTAGCACCACCTTGTGACGGTAGCACAACAGGACAAACATCGTCTCAAACAAGAACTACCACTGATAAAACAACTTCTGTGTATACCACAGAAAAACAAACTTCTACATCTACAACACAGAAAGCAACAACGGCATATCCAACGGAAAGCTCTACAGGAGGCAGTAAATCAGATTGCGAGGAGGAAGGATTCTTCAGATGCCCTGAAGATTGTAATAAATTTTATAGATGTGTACAAGACGGGGAATATTTAGTGCGTTATGACTTTAAATGTCCTGAGGGACTGATATTTGACGAAAAAAATAAAAAATGTGATTGGCCATCTTCAGAACTAACTTGCGATGACAATTCCTCAGCAACATCTTCAAGCTCTTACCCTAGTACAACAAAGACGACTGCTTCTTCTGGAAGTACATCCTCATCTGGGGAGTGCATAGAAGAAGGATTTTTCAGAAATCCGGATGACTGTAGTAAATATTATCGCTGCATCGACGAAGGAGATGGCACATTAACTAGAGAAGATTTTGCTTGTGAAGAAGATGAAGTATTTGATGAAGAAATGAGATATTGCAATAGAAAAGATCTTGCGCCTCCGTGTGAGGATAGTCAGCCATCGACTACAAGATCCAGTAGTACTAGCACATCAAAAAGCGCAACTACAAGACCCAGCACCAGTTCCACATCTGAAAGCTCGACTTCGAGGTCCTCCGATAGTACCACAAAAGAAAGTTCTACTACTGAAGGCTATGAAAGTACAGGCGGTACATCCAAGAAAGATTCTGAGTCGGGAGATTGCGAAGAGGAAGGCTTTCATCGTCATCCAGATAACTGCAGTAAATTTTATCGGTGCGTTGATTTTAAAGGTGATGGCCAGTCATTTACACGGTATGATTTCGATTGTCCAGAAGGTTTAGTTTTTGATGAAGATAATGATGTCTGTAACTGGCCATCGGCAGTACCATCTTGTGAATCATCCACAAGCAATGATCGATCTACATCTGGTAGTCCTGATTCCGGAGTTTCAGGAACATCATCGAACCCCCAGGAAAGCAGTCAAACCACTTCATCGGGAGCATCAACTACAGTCCAAGAAGGAAGCGAGACTTCTTCAACAACCGGAGATGTATCTCAAGACTCTTCATCAACGACTGTCACTGATCGGCGATCGACAACTCCAAGAGATGAAGATTTTTCATCAACGACAACTAAGGATAGACAGTCGACAACTTCTGAAGACGCAAATCGTAGCTCAACTGGAACAAGTACTAGAGGCACATCTGACGGTGGATCTTCTGAGAACATAGAATGCACTGAAGAAGGTTTCTTTCGACATCCTGAAGACTGCAGTAAGTTCTATCGCTGTGTAGATTTTGCTGGAACTGGAGAATCATTTGTTAGATATGATTTTGATTGTCCAGAAGGTCTTGTATTTGATGAAGTAAACAGTGTCTGCAATTGGCCAAATCAGAGTCCAGGATGTGAAAGTGGATCAACCAGAAGAGGCAGCGATGAATCGTCAGGAGCCACACCATCTGATGAAAAAGTCTCAAAAACTACTACTGAAGGAATAGATACTACTAGAGATGGCACAAGTACATCTGAAAGTTCTTTCTCCTCTTCGGGAACAGATAGTTCTAGAGACGGCACAAGTACATCTGAAGGTTCTATTTCTTCTTCGGAAACAGATAAAACAACAGAGAGTGCAACTTCCGGGACAAGTTCTGGAACGACATCAGCAGGAGATTTCCATTGTAAAGAAGAAGGCTTTTTTAAGAATCCTAATGACTGTAAAAAATATTACGAATGCAAACGAGATGATGAAACTGGGGAATTGATTAAAATAGACTGTGAATGCCCTGAAGGGCATGTTTTTGATTCTGAAGGTTGGTACTGTAATGCTAAAGAACTAAGTCCACCCTGTGACGAAGGTTCTTTCAGGTGTACAGAAGAAGGTTTCTTCCGTGACCCCGAAGATTGCACTAAATACTATCAGTGCAATAAGACAGGTCCTGGAAATGATGATTTCACAAGCGAAAAATTCCAGTGTCCAGATGGATACGTTTTTGACGAGAATGGTAGATATTGTAATGCGCCTGAACTGAGTGAGCCATGCGATGAGACCTCAGGTTCTACTAGAATTACTAAAAGTGATGAATCAGTATCATCCACAACATCTGCTACAACTTCCTCCAGCGCATCATCAACTTCATCTTCTGTTTCGAAAGGTGACTGCACCGAGGAAGGATTCTTCAGAAATCCTGAAGATTGCTCTAAATATTATCAGTGTTCTAGAAATGAAGATACAGGTGAAATAGAAAGGACAGACTTTGCTTGTCCAGATGGCCGAATATTCGATGAAGGCCCAAGTTACTGTAATGATCCTCAACTGAGTGAGGAACCATGTGAAAGTGGAAGCACAAGTACTACACGAAAGCAGACAAACGCAGGAAACGCCGACTCTTCTACAAGCACTGCAGGGCAAACACCAGGATCGACTAGTTCTAGTGAAGGTTCCCAGGCAGACAGCAGAAAGTCAGGTGGAGGTCCTCAGTGCTCACAAGAAGGTTTCTTCAGGCATCCAGATGATTGCAATAAGTTTTACAGATGTGTTGACTTCTCCGGTTCTGGAGAATCATTTGTTCGATATGACTTTGATTGCCCAGAAGGCTTACATTTTGATGAAGTCAATTCTGTATGTAACTGGCCAACAATGACTCCAGCTTGTAAATCTGAAAGTAGCTCTTTTCTCTAAAAAAAAGGCCATCTATGAAATAGCCAATAAGACTATTCCTAAATCCTGTATATATTGTGATTAAACGTGATTTAGAAATATTCATGAAGGAGCAAAGTACCGAAGAATTTCATATCAATATTCAAATTGTCTTATTGCCATAATGTTAAACAGCAAATCGTGTTTTTATATTTAATCTATAGTACGTTCTTTCAATTTGTATTTAATTGTGGTTTCTTAAACTAGTCAACACACGAATGTTAAAAATCCTTACGCGTTTGAATATGTTTTACTTGTAAGTATTCTTAACATTCCGTTTATAGGAACAAACCATCATATGCAAGACAATAAATTTTAATCACATAAACTACAGATTTACTGAAATCAAACTTGATGCTTAAAAACATGCTGTTAAAACATACTTAATGCTTACAACAAAAAATATTGATTTTTTTTTTAATTTGAAAAGTTTCAGTTGCGATAATATTTTAAAAGAAGATATCATTTTATTATTTATTGCTCAGCTATTATTTGCTTTAAGTTCAAAAGTTCTTCTACTTTGCTCTATATCGTGATCATGTTTTCAGGGTTTTTATGATAGTCCTTAAAGTGCCAATCTGTCATCTTTGATGTGCAGATATGGGTTATGGTTCATTTTATTTATTTATTTCATTATTTATTTTTTTGTGTACATTCTTTTCGTCCATTTGTATCATTTCTTTCAATCAAAATAACTGACACTGTTACAGAATTTTTCATATTTTTACTACGTTATTAAGAGTCTAAGAACAGTCTAAAACCTAATAAAGAAAGCGATTCGGATAAATATGCATTCATTACAAATACGATGTGTGTACTTGGCATTCTAAAAGAACATAATATTCGTATTAAAAATAAATCATTTCTATTTTATTTACTTCTCACAGTTTAGAGAGAAATCATTTTTTACGTGCATAAAGATTTTTTTATGTGTGCTTTAAGTACTGGAAAAATCAAGTTTTATCACTGTTCCTTTCGCAAAGGTAAATGTTCAAATGACAACTTTAATATTAAAAAATTTTCCTTTAAATTTTTGTCAATAATTTAGTCTATGTGCAGTATAGTTAATTGGAAACATTATTGTAAATTTAGCTTAAACTTTTAACTGTATGTAAATGAATGGTTAATTTAAGTAATACATTTCTACGCGCATGATGTGTTGCACAAATGTATAAACACATAATGCTTTGCATTGTATGCATTACTGCTCCTGAATTTGAGCGTGTATGTATAAATATTTATTGGATTGCCGTGTATCATAAGGAAAGCATAAAATAGAAAACATCACTCGCAGTGTCAGTTATTTCGATGAATGTTTAAGCATTTTGATATAATTCTCTCTCTCTACTTGTGCATATTATATTATGGTTCAAGATAAAATGTATTATATATTAAACAGAGAGATGAAGGATTTTATGTGGAACTTTGCATGTTAATTTAATTTATGAATATTAGTGTACATAAGCATATCTGATAACGATAATAGAAGATAAAAAAACTAATTATTTTCATAACGTATTAAAAAATTGATAAATACTGTCACAATAAAAATTCTAAACATTAATATAAGTCTAGAATGAAATTGTTTTGTCACATATTGTATGTGAAAATAAAACTTAAATATATGATAAGCTCTACTTTTCCTCTAAAAGAAATTAATTTTTTTTTTCAAAAAAATGAATAACTTGCTAACCAAAGAATGGAAAGTTGTGTAAATGCCACCATGTATCTAAATGAAAGTGCCTTACATTTTCAATAAAACAGTATGTTCTATTTTTATGTAATAGAAAGAAAAAGTAATTGCAATTGTTTTGTAATTTACCAATCATCCAAATAAAATGGTTGCTTTGATTTCAGAATATTTTCTTTCACACTAAAAGTTACTTTTATGCATCACATAATTTTAAACATACGAATATTACAACAATAAAAAAGGTTACATTAAACTACGTGTTAATTATATACTTTATTCTTAAACATCGAATTAAGGCAATTAAAATTAAAAACATGATTAAATGAAACTCGATAAAAGTCGGATTTTAGAACGGCATAGCAACTGAATAGCAATCGGAGGGCCACATGCGATCCTCCAATGGATTTCTGATTGCTCTCTTTTTTCTCCTATTTTATTCAATTTTTAACGTCTGAATTGAGAATGATCTTCAACCGCGTAGCTGAATGCGTATGCGAAATGTCTATTGTAATTGGTCAAATTTTATAAATCTCAAAGTTTCCATAACAATAAGAAAATACGGGAAGCTCGCAGTTGGTTGAAATCTACAAAGTTAGACAGAATTTTAGCGCGCTTTTATAAAGATTGATGTCGAGCTATTGTGTGTGTCTCAGGGACTTTGTTATTGAAAGCTACTAAAGTAGATTACGACTACTGGTTTCTTCAGAATAAATGCAGCTCGAATTGCAATATTAAAAATTAAGACAGATTTCAAATCATTGGGAAGAAATTTGGACAAAAGTTGGTCTCACTATGTAACATATTAAATCAATTTTAAACAGTAAACTGTATTATTAATTGTACTATTATATGTGGAATCATTGATATCTGAACATAAAGGTTTGGATTTGTATGATTTTATTTTGAAAAAGAAATTGTATTGATTGCAACTAAAACGCATAACAATGATGAAGATTCCAGAGTCATGATCTCGAGACATTATATTCTACTAATTTTATATCTCCCTCAAAAAAAGACTGCATTAGCTGCAATTAAAACGCGTTAACAATGATGATTATACCAGAATTATGATCTTAAGACATTATACCCTATGGATTCTTTAAACAAACAAAAAGGAAAGTTTGTATGGACTGCAACTAAAACACGTAACTATATGATGGCGATTCCAGAGTTATGGTCTCTAGCTATTATATTCTACTAATTTTGTAGTTTTCAAAATTTAAATTTAAAGGGAAAAAAAAGTATAAGTGTTTTTGCCATAATTCCATTTCACATTTTGAAAAATAAATTGCTTAAAATTTACAATATATGAATTTCCCAAGTCTTAACAGTTATGCGTTAGTGGCCTTTATAACTTGCAGTTACAATTAACGATCTGTATTGTTATTATTGAATTCTAAGAAATAATTAAAAATGAAATTTATAAATTTGAGCTTTGTGATCGTAACCATTGAGATATTGTGATTCCGATCAATTTTAATTAATCGTCAATGATATGTAAAATAACAAAATATTCATGAAAATCTCCATATTAAGTTAAACATTGAAATAAATGCAATCTGTAACGTAAAATTTCATCTGGGAGAGGTAACGCTTTTTTTTTTTTTTTTTTTTTTTTTTGGACATATTTTAAAACACGCGACGAATTCCTTATAAAATTCTTTTGAGAAAGGTAACTTAGCTCGGATTTTCACAAAAGCATCTATATTCAGGTTAGGTTATGTTAGGTTATTTGAATATTGAAAAGCACACGAGGGACGGCTATTTGCCTAAGGGAAGGAATAAATTCGTGGAGAACGTTTTAAGGGAAGTGGCTGATGGGAAACACACATGGGGAAAATCCCGCAGCCAGCCCATTTGCCAAGAATCGAACTCGGGTAGTGGAAAGAATATCATTTTAATTATGGCGTTACTAACTGAAACTAAAGGTCGATCTGCGTGATCCTAAATAATCATATACTTCAGAAACATAAAACAAATGAAGTTTGAATTTTTTTGCGTCATTACTGCAACTACAAGGACAAAAGTGTTTGGAGATAGTAGTGAAAATGTTTCAGTTTGGAACTAATAATATTTCGATATATATTTGACCAAAAAGTTGGTTTTTAAGAAAAAATTATGTTAACATTGCTTTCAATTTTCATGTCAATAATATTACTACTAAGTCGCACAGCCAGTAAAGTGGTTAGTAATCCTGACTTCGAATTCCAGAAAAAGCATGGTTATAACTGTCCGTCATGGCCACCACGTCCGACCCTTATAGAGGCGCAAGGCTAATGAAAAAAATGTTAGTAGGAAAAGATCCTAAAAAAAGGAAGAAACACAATGGATTATCTAATGTCAATCAAACATGAGTGAGAGGAGGAAATTTCCAGAATGGGTTTTAAAAAATCTCTATGAGTACTCAGTGTTAGCATGATAGATGCAAATAAGCAAATCGACACTTACGATTAGTGAATAAACTTTATGAAATAATCACATAAAATATCACCAATCTAGATACTTTAAATACGTGTAACATCAAGTTCTCACGCTCTTCCCAAATATGAAAAATACGGTATTGTTCAAAGTCAAACTGATTATTTACACCTTCCTAGATCTTACAAAAAGCTCTGTAGACCAGAGTTCTGTACGCAACGAAATGGTATTTACTGGATATAAATATTTCTTCTTATGTCCATCTTCTTTTTTTCAGTATTCATCTCTTCTCTTCAGACTTTACCTCAGATGATTCATCCATAAACTATAAAATAAAACAAAAAATCTTTAAAAGTGCTTTGAAAGTTGAAACACAGAAAGATATGAAAATAGTCATTAATAAGCGCTTTTATATAACTGTGATTTTTAAACTTTGTTGGCTCAGGAAGCCATGATACCTTATTTTCCCCCCTCTGTGAAGCCCCTAAAATTCTAATTTTTTTTAGAGTTCATTTTCGCACTAGTTTTGGAAAGGTAAATACTAAGTATTGAAAGTATAACAATGCCATGTTCATTCTCCGTGAAAAACGACAAGAAAACCATTATTTGATTACTATTTTACTTATAAAAACAGATTTGTGTTACATTATTTAGGTAACAATATGAGTACAAATAAGAATATTATTTAATAACTGTATAATTATTTTAAACTGATAGTTTTGTGGTCTATATGGAATTCAAAATTTCTTTTAAATTTTCATTTTGACTTAAGGAACTCTTACAGAAGCTGCTGGAAACGTTAGCATTCCACAGAACACAGACTTATTTTGAGGACCTATGATTTAAACTGTACATTAATTACATGAGAATAGAACGCAACTGTACAAGTAAATTATGCAGATTTTTCCTTTGTTATCACAGTTAAAAACAGTACATAAAAATTTAATGAAATCTAAATATTAATTTAAAGTTTAAGACTACAGTTGTTTCTGAATATAAGTTTATGGTAATGTTTTTTGATAGCTTTAAAATTTAATATTATCAGCTCTATCAAATGACTTTGACATATTCTAGCAACTAATTGATTTATTTTCTAGGAGTTATTTAATTATTCCAAACTGTAATTCATGCTAACACTCATTGGATATGCTATAGCTAGATTTTAAACGCTTTAATTTTAGAATTAAATAATATTTCAAGGGGAAGTCACTATTTTTATTAACAATCCAAAATTTAAATTATGATGTACAGAATTTTTTTACTTTGAAAGCTGCGAAATTTTGTAATTATTCGTATTTAACAGAATAATTCTACTCATTAAAAAGTTGGTTTATTTGGTTATGGCAAAGCATGCAAGGAATATCTGCCAAAGAGAAGGAATGCCATCGTGGATGACTTTCTAAGAAAAAATGGCTCGTATGCATATTACACATGTGAAAAACCTCCGTGCAGCCAGCCCGTTTGCCGAAATTCGAGCTCCGGACTGAACTACCAGTGTTCAGCGACTTTCGCTCGGCCGCTGGTGGGCCTTCCGTTTTAAAGAAAACAGGCTCTTGTAAACTACTGTTTTCATGTTTAAATCAATGCCATTTGAGATTAAGATTTTCTAAGTTTGGAAGTCCAGATTGGAGTATTTCCTTTAAATTTATTACATAGACGGATTCTTATGGCCTTTGCTATTCTGAAAGGAATTAAAAAATCTTTCTTCCCAGCAATATTACCACAAGCATGTTGAAAAAATTATATATAAATTAGTTTAGTATTTTCTGCAACAATAACTTTTTGATTACTCTGCCAATTTATTATTAAATTTAAACAAATCATTCAGTTATATAGTGATTTCAAAAAAATTACTTTAAAATTAAGTAAATGAACATGTAAATTATTTTCTGCAACTATAATTTTCTTTAGCATCTTTAAATAAACCACGATATTCTGTATGCGACACAAATAAATTAGTAAAATTTAAAATTAAGTAAATAAAATCTATGTTATTTTACTATTCATTAAGTAATAATTCAATAATAGTCAAATCAATGTTATCTAGCAGACACTTATTGGCTGTTAGATAAGATTTCTTTCAGTTGCAAAACTTATTTTCTAGAAATTATATCATAATTCCACTTTTATCTAAATAAATATTCATATGCGAACCGTAACATACTCATAAAATTATATTACGACATGATGAACTATGTATTTAATCACTGATAAAATTGCTGTTAGAGTGATAACTAGGTATATTTACTAACATTAAAATTTTCGACTCACTGCCAACATAACGCAGTTAAAATAATTTTAAAAAGGGGAAGTAGTTTTTTTAAAAAATGCAATGATATGTAAATTTTTGTACATGAATGATTTATTAATTTATATGCTCAGCATAAAAATAACTAACGTGTCTCGAGCAAACGCGCAACTTAAAAAAAGGCATCTTTGTTCTGGGTTTTTTATTGTTATTTTCAAGCTCACGTACTTGCAGAGAGATTATTGAAAAGTTATGCATATTATTAAAAAATTAGTATTTAAAAAAAAAAAGCGCTATTAATGCTTTAAATACTGAAAAGAAGCATCAATAATCGAACAAGAAACTAAAATTATTATTGGCAGTGCTGTTAATTGGACAGATATTGGTAAATATTCTGCGGATAATTTACAAGGTAAAAAATTTCGTATGATTTATCAGAATGAATGTTTTTCCAACGAAATGGAAATTTTATACTTATGAATAAACAACGTGAAAAGAAAAGTCTCTGTCGGCTGCAACATTTCTTAAATAGTTAGGCCTGATCAATAACTTACTTGCCGAATCAAATTTAGCTACTTAAAAGAACTTCTAAACTATAACACCGCAAATTATACACGATCCCCCCCTCCAAACACACACACGATAATGATGTCCATATTTGAGTCAAACCAGAAAAATGTTTTTACTTTGTCATATGAATGTCTATGCTATTTTCCTATATGTCAGCTCATAAACTGACTTCCTTCGATAAGCTACGATTACCCACCAGACAAATTACATAAAAGTAAACAAAATATTCTCTTCACATATTTCTATAATCATGCGTAAAGGATTTAACTCGGTTCTTGATGCTAATGTTTGTCCACTTTCTATTAAAGTTTATTTAACGTGTACATTTATAGTGTGTTAAAATACTGGAAATTCATCGAATAATGCGGTGAAATAATCCTCGCTTAGGACAGACCTAGCTGAAACCATTAATCATACCGTTACCTCTCAGAAACAGCGATAATTTTCCATCTGAGTAGTTGGTTACAGTTAATATTTATGGCTCAGGTGAGCTTTAAATGGGTTAGATGATGTAACAGCATCAAAGTTTCGTGGTCAGAGACCGCACCTCTTGTCTTTTGACGAGGCAGAGGACGTTGACCCAGACGAAGGAGGCGACCCCCACGAAAGCCACACGGGTGTACGGGGGGAGAAAAGCGAAGTTGATAGCTTGAGCCGGAAGCCAGAAGCAGCAACTCATCTGGAAAAGTCATGGACATAAATTAGATTGTAACAAAGATTAGATAGAAATAATGCTACAATTATTTGTTGCAAATGTTAAAAAGTGTAATCATTGATAATATTGCAAATGTTAAAAAATAATAATAAAACAACAGTGACAAAAAAATTAAACTAAATAATTTTTAATAATTCACACGAAACAGCAATTTATATTAGTAGCATTTGAATGAAACTCGTTTTATAGTTGTACAAATAAACTGTAAAATATTTTTTTTTAAATACACCAGTATCATTTGTGTACCGTAAGAAAACATTCGCAATCAGTCATAAAACAAACTTTCTTAAATGTTCCATGATACGAAAATTAGATCTTCGGGCGTAACTTTTTTTTGCCTTAAATGCAGTACTTTTACTTGCAATATTGGATTACTGGATTACTGGATAGTTTATACTGGATAGTTTATAATTACTGGATAGTTTATAAGGTATTTTCTCTCTCCTTTATGCATGCCTTCGTGGTGTAACGGTAGCACACTCGACGCGTATTCGAGAGGTCCAAGTCCCGGCGAGGGTATTGCACATTCATTTTTCACTTCTCCTGCTTCAAAATAACCAAATGAGTCTACAAACTTATATCAGATGTTCATCGTTCTTATGCTTGTGATTATTGACATCCGATCTACAACCTTCCATACTAATTTCTCCAGTCAATCGTGTTATTGCACACATTACTTTCAGTACAAATCTATTCAAAATGCATATAAAAGATAGTCTTTGCTTTATTAACCAAATGAGGCAACGTTGCCAAACAATATTGTAATTCTCGCGTGAATTAATTCGTAATGATTTGATTTCTATCATCCATTTTCCATGCACTTCTTCTCATCCATACTAAGGGTTTTATCATCAGTTTCATTATTACCAATATGATCGGTATTTAAAAAAGTTAAGTAACAAAAATTTTAATTTTAAATAAATCTGAAAAGATTCAGATTTTAGTATCGACAGGAGGGGTTTCTTAGGGTTTTTTATGCTCTTGCTGAGCTCGCAGTTTACTGATCTGTTCCTGGATTCGTGCCAGTTAACACAACTTTTTTGTTTTACTTTTTATTATTAAAGATTGTTTTCTTTGTCCTAACGTGGCGTAACGTTCAACAGTAAAATCACAACATTTTTTAAAATACGGCATTTTTAGAATTCACGATAAAGTTTTGCCGTACATTTTTCTACTCAAGTCTCTTCTCATATCAGCGTTTGGATTTCTTAATAAGATAACCTACACAATATTTTTTGACTTTTGAACATTATTATTAAACATCACTTTCTTCACACTTACGCCACATAAAATTACCCAGTGAAATCAGAAAATGTTTAAAAGCAGCCTGTGTTTAGAATTCCGGATACAGTGTTAGTGGTGCCATTATTATTATTATTATTATTTTTTACAGTCCCCAGTTCAGTTTTCTTATCAAGACCATTTACAACTTTTTGGTCTGTTTGTTATTAACGTTTTGTCTTTTTAACTTTATTTATAATGCATCACTTTCTTCGTACTTAGGTTACATAAAATGCCATAGCAAAATCAAAAAATAGTTAAAAAGAGCACATTTTTAGATTTTTTGTTTGTTTTTTTGTTTGTTAAGACAATTCCGACTTCCACAAAGTATACCACGATAATAATTCACATTGAATAGACATGACACTAACAAAACAAATAAACAAATGTACAATAGCACTGCAAAGGGGGAAAATTATAAAAGAAAATAAAATAAAAAGTGAGAAAATAAAGAGAACTCAATAATCCAAATTGAAAATGAAATTCCGAAAAGCAGAAATTATCTCTTTTGTTTGTAAAGTTCAGAAAAAATTCGTGGTCAAGCTACAGAGAGGTATTTCAAAGTTGCCTGAAGTATCCCTCATAGTAATAAGTATTGAATACACTTTTTAATGTTAAATATATTATTTTTGTAAAAATAATATATAGCAATAATACTTAGTAGCTACATCCTTTTATTTAAAGTGAAAATCGAGACCAATAGCACCTCCAGTGCTAAAAATAAAAAAGTATGTTTTGGGATTTTCAATAGTAACCGCTGGTAATATTGGAAAAACAAAAAAATGCCGTTGAGCAGCGTTTTTTAACGGCAACAGCGATACTGCTTCTTTTCTTTATTATCGATAATTGCAAAAAATCGATAATTTTATCGATTTTTCGTCTGGATATCATCTTTAATCAGTAGTACAATTTGAATTTACCATCCAATCTACCATTTGAATTATAATCAGTGACACCCTCATATCTCTCAACATCAGCGGTTCTTAAATACTTTTAAATTCTTAGAGCAATGTTTTATACTATTTGTGAATCTTTATTAAAATAAATGTTTTTAAGCTCACAGCACAGTTCAAAAACACAGTCTTCTGGAATCACTATCTTAATAGTTATAGTTTAATAATAATAATAAAAAAAAAACTTGTTAGAAATTCTCCTACAAATTGTTCAGGTCAAAGCCAGGAGGTTCAAAATTCATATTTTGTTTGAAATTTAATTCACGGAGATTATAATAAGTATAATAAGTACGTATATAATATTATTTCCATTTCATTCTTGAGATTTCATAATGCCTGCGAGGGCCAAAGTTCTGCGTTGATTAATAATTTAAATGATTGCGGCCCATCAGTCTCTCAGTCGTTTGAAAGAACTTATACCTCTTCTATAATGAAAGTTAATTATTGACTTTTACCCAAGTTTCGATGCTCAGCACGTCCATCTCCTGCAGTCCCCTGAGGGAATGGTTTACAAAAAAAAAAGGCTAGAACAGCAAGATATTCTTTCAGAGTATGCTTTGCTGTGAAGAAACTGCTGCATTTTTAAAGCTACCCTGAATAGTTTCTTTTCATGAATTTTGCAGCCATTCAGATGGTATTCCCAACAAATTAAATTTTTGTAAAAGCTAATATGAAAAACAGGGCTCTTTCGAATATGTTACGCTAAAAAATAATGGGAAAGGATATGCAAGTGTCATTATAAACATTGGCAAGTTTTATCTTATTTCTATTCATGAGAATTGGTGATGGCAAGAATTGGTGATATTCGATTCGTACTATTACACCAATAACTGTATTGTAATGAAGCTTATATAACAGTGAGTATTTTATTAGGCTAGTCTTTAGAAATATTGAAATGTTGGTATGTGATCATTTTCGAGTTGCAAGTGACTCAAAAGAGAGATTTAATGTAAGGATTACATAGTTCAGCTTTTCTTCTTGAAAAGATGTAAGGGAAATACACCTATTCAAATTATAAAATTAATTCAGACTATGAAAAATTACTGCATTCCCTCGTGCGTCTCCTTAAGTGTAATTGGTTAGCATCTCAAATTTGCAACTGGAAGATACAGGTGTAAGAGAGTAGTACATAAAATTTCACCATATGTTGTAGAAGTACTAATAGAACAGCTCTACTCCAGTTTTATGAAGAACACTCTAGGGAGAAGAGCGGCTCGCGGGTCTTCCACCCCTCTTCCCTAACCACCAACCATTCGAGAACATTTTCAGCTCGCCGTGTATTTGGAGGGCCCCTTTGCCGCACAGACACTATACACTTACAATAATCTATGCAATCTCCGGGACGCGTAATGGCAAACCGCACATTGAATTGGTCAATGTTAACGAATTTCGGTTAATGCGCATGCTCAGTGGTGTACCATTGGCGTGGGAGGAAATACTGGCGACTAAGAGGGGCAACCCTACACAAGCCTGTTAGTCATGTTGGTTTTACTGTTTTACAATTGCAGTACTACGGAAATTTGTGTGCTTATTGCATGTGCTTCTGTTTCATTTCGTTCTGTTTTATTTTGTTCTTAAACATTTAATTTAACATCGGTTATTTGACTTTAATTCAGTAATTTAAACTGGATTTATTCCTTAATTATTGACAGTACATATGAAAGGAACGTATAGTAAATGCTCAATTGAAGTATAACCAATAAGCATTCAGCTAATATATCTTGTAATGTTTCCTGTTTTGTAATCCTTCTTAAATGAAAATGTGCGTAGTTTACAATCGATAATTATAATCAAAGTAATGAAGCAACTTACAACCTAACAAATTTTAAAACCCCGAACTATTTACGCGTAGATAACACAATATCAACCATATACCATGTTTATCGTCTTTTAAAATTGTGCCAAATTCTATTCTGGGCATGTGTAGCTAGCGAAATTCGTTTAACATTGATCAACTCAATGTGCGGTTTGCCATTACGCCTCCGGGACTCGATCCCGAATCCATTGTTACAGCAATCACCGCCACTAACGACTGAAGTAATTAAGTGGTGCAACTGGAAGATACGTGGGTCGAATCTAAGGCCAGGGTACAAGTTATTTTCTTATGTTTTCTGGCTCCAAAAAATACAAAAAAGATCTCTACAGTAGAACCCAGATTAAAATGTGGTGAATAATAGGTCGTTACTACCTACCTTTTGCCAGACGTTCTTTCAAAGGGAAAATATGAGGAATTTTCGCGTAATTCCCATGCGTACTGTCGTGGTGCAAATGGCTAGTATGCCCAGCTAGTAATTAGAAGACCAGTGGTTCGAATCCCGACAAAAATACATTTAATTTTCTCACCCTTCCTGGCACCGAAAAACATATAAAATTATCTCTACAAAATATAATCCTAGATTTTTATTTATTAAAGAAAGTTGCTTCAAAATGCGGTCTATATCTAGCCTCACTCCTGTTACTATTGCAGTGGAACTACTTATCAGTGGACGTTTATCTGGTTCTAATCTTTTGAATAAGGATTTGAAACACTGCAAGGCTTTTAAAACATTAGTGCCGGATGTAATCAAGGTAAACGTTTCCAAAAACTTTTGCAAAGGGGACATACTGGGATTCTGTAATTATAATTCTTGCTAGTGTTGGCTACCCTAATGTAGAATTGCATTCACATAACAACGAGTTATCATCTAATAGCTGCAATAATTACGGAAACAATAAACTAAACAAATAGCTACAGTTTATTTATCCACAATTTAAGAGTAACAAATTAAATATGAATACAATAATAAAATATGCAATATAATAATAAAATATGCAATAATGAGTATATTAATGAAATACATATCTGTTCCTTGAGGATTACAAATAGCTAAACATGAATGCTCTAAACGTTCCAAAGTCATTTTTAACTATACAATGACGTAGACTCTTTCTAACAAGCAATTACCACAATGAATTTAGATCTTACTAAAGCCACTCTTCATTCATTTCTACGCTTACTTTAAATGCGACAACGCTTGTCTGAGAGAGAAGATCCTTCGTCGAGGAATTTTTAAGAGAAACTGGTTCTTGTTAACCTAATTCCCATGTAGTCACCCCATTCCCTTGGATATGAGCCCGGGGCGAACTACCAACGGTCCGTGATTTTAATCAACCTGGACAAATTTCTTTATGACAATTAGAGTGCAGTTCTTGTGGATTATCAATTAACGGTTATGTTATGGCTAAACAGAAAAATAAAACGTAAAATATTGTTGCGAAATCCTCAGCTACAGAAGGCCAGAGTGACTGGGCTCCGTTCCCTGACAGTCGTGGGACTGTCTTACACAGATTAAAGCCTAGACATCCGGATATTTATTTGCGCTAAATCAAAAAAAAAAAAAAAAATGTTTTACATGGGCACACAGAGCCGTTTTTCTTTACAGAGTTAAGAGTTACATTTTTCTGTTTTGGTCATAATGATACTTCTTGACATGACATGCATAACACTTCAGACTAACTTTATAATTTTACATGCTAATATTTCAGAAACACTTGGTAAATTGTAGAACATTGGAGACTTTTTACAGCACATGACACATTTGATACATTTTACAACACTTTTTTACAACACATGATGCATGATTATATATACTTAATTGAATCAAACAGGATATGATTCACAATGCTAATGAGTAAAAGGTGTTACCTGCTTTAAAGTAGCTGTAATCTTTCTGCATGCTAACATGGAGATTGACACTCGTTAATTTGACTCGAGTTTACAAAACTTGCTGCATAATAGAACCTTTGATACTTTTTAGAACGCTTGACACATTTGATACATTTAACAACACATTTTATAACGCATGATGCTTGATAATATATACTAAATTGAAACAAACAGAGTATAATTCACAGTACAAATGAGTAAAGGGTTTCACATGTCTTAAAGTAACTGTATTCTTTCTACATGCTAACAATGAGACATTTCAATGTACACTGACTTGCATCTTACTGGCACTCGTTAATTGACTCTATTTTATAAAACTTGGTACATATTATGTATGACCTTTGATACTTTTTACAATATTTGCCACATTTGATACTTTTAACAACACATGATGCTTGATTATATTTACTTAATTGAAACAATCATAATATGATTCACGATGCGTGTGTGTGTGTGTGATTATGGCAAAGCCTCGAGGGCTATGTGCCTAAGGGGAGGGATGCCTTCGTAGAGGACTTTCTAAGGGAAACTGGCTCGTATACAAGCTACACATGGGGAAAACCACGAAAACGCCCATGCAGCCAGCCCGTTCGCGGGATTCGAACCTCGGACCGAACTACCAGTGTTCAGCGACTTTACCGCTCGGCCGCTGGTGGGCTCGATTCACGATGCAAATGAGTAAAGTGTGTTACATGCCTTAAAGTAACTGTAATCTTTTTATATACTAACATGGAGATATTTCCAAATACGCAGACATGCATCTTAATGACACTCATTAATTTGACTCGTTTTTACAAAACTTAGTACATATACTTGGTATCTTTGATACTTTTTACAATACATGACGTTTGATACATTTAACAAAACATTTTACAACACATGATGCTTTATTATATATACTTAATTGAAACAAAACAGAGTATGATTCACGGTACATATGAAGGGGGGAAAGTATAAACAAAAGAATCAAGCAATCAGTGTAATTTGAAGAACAGTAAAATATACTGTAAAAGTTTAGTGATTGTAAGTTTCATTTGCGAGGCTGCAATTATTAATATTGTTAGGGAATTACCTTGTTTTAGATTCCAATTTAATTTTAATTTTAATTTTGATTGCTTTCAGTCTAATTTACTTCAACCCAGCAGATATAGCGCAGGACAGGTTTAATTTTTAATTTTGATTTGGTTTTTGTACATATTACCATGTTTTTCTATGTATATGTATATATTATATATGTGTGTGAATACATTTAGAAAACATGAAAGTACCCGGTATCCGATTCCTGTGAAATTCGTCTTTACACAGAATCAGCATGTATTGTCAATAGATGTTTTGAAATAATTACTAGAAAAATACCTTTTTTTATATTTATAAAATGGGTCTTCTTATAACTTCCATTAGCAAATTAATTTTCACATTAAAAGTTCATATTAGAAAGTAATATAAACAAAAAAAAATCTGAACTTAAAATACAAATTGAAAATAATCTTTAATATCAACGAAATTGGTTCAATTAAGCATAAAAACTAAAAAATGAAATTAAAAAGATGGTGCCAAAACCAATAATTTGTTTTGACGCATTTGATAAGTAATTAAGCATAAGATTGATTAGTAATAGCACAGAAAGGAAACAAAGGGAAAAAACCAACAACCTGTAAAGAAATAAGAAAAAAGTAATCAAAAGATAATCCACTTTCATGCCTTTATGCATCGAGAACTATTTTTGTTATAACTTCTTTGCTTACCTTCTCGTGTTTATGTCATCAGTTCTTTTAGTTAATTTGCAATCAGTATTTGCTTTTACAGGCCGCTCCTTCTCAAAATTTCAATTATTTAAGCATCGATAGTTTATGACATGAGTTCTTCTCTTTTAATCATTTTGATTAAGGTTTAAAAAATTTCTTCGCAATATTATAATACTCGGCAATCTTCTGAAAGTATTAACAGTAATTAATTTGCAGTTTCATTTCCTTGGACTGCTCGTACTTTCATCGTCGAAGATTTTTTTTTTTTCCTTCCAGGCATAAAGTTCACGGTTTAGTTATTGTTTCGGTTTGAATAGACACTTTCCTCTGCCTTTGAATGGCAACGCGAAAATCAGTAAAAGCGCCCTCGTTTTGAGAACGCTAAGTAGCAATACCGTGAAATTGAAGTTTTGATTTATTTTGATGCAGACTGAATATTGATGATGAGACGTTAGATTCGCTATTAGATGTATTTTTTGTGATGTTCCAATAAATTCCTTTTAAAACTGGATTGAGTGTTGATTTTAGATAGGAACACTACATGTAGAATTTTAGATGCGGAATTTAGATTCATCGTAAAACTTCGGAGATACGCCGCACCGTTACTGTTCAGTTATTAAACATTTTTATCTATTCAGAATGGGGAAATTTATTGCACTTGTTACTAGTATTACTTGTTAAAAACTGATGATGTGAAAAAAGAAAGTTCAAATTTCACATTAAAGCATGAGTTTTTAGATCCAAAGAGGTAGAATCCGTAAAATTTCTTTTATTTATAAATGTTGGTTTGTCTTTCATTCTTTTAAATTTTCATCGGTTGAAGCTCGTTAGTAAACTTCTTCAGCTAAAATCATAAACTTCGGAATGACAGCCCGCACCACATTGAGCGAAACACCATGTTGATATGATGAATTAGATTTGCATTTATTGTCTTTAATGTAACTTCACCTTTCTTTAAATAGGAAATAAATTCAATGGAAAGTTACGCTTTTGTTAGTGAGCATTTTTCCTTTATGTCGATAATTTCAGTAAATACTTTCAGAATTTCATAAGTCTACAGACAATTTGAACTCGTCATATAATTCACTTAAGTAGTATGCTATGCAACATAAAATCCACTTAACTCAACAGTGTTGCTTGGTATGCTTTTTTTCTTCTTCTTGAATATCATGCACACCTCATTATTCTCCCCCCCCCCAAAAAAAATCTCACTTTTACATTCACTCACTTCGATTCCTCCCTCCCTTCTCCCCCCAAAAAAACGTCAATCATCCTGCATATAATATATGATATCCAAAGCTGGGCAAAATGTAATTGCAATTACAATTACAATTATATTACAATAGTAATTGGAGCATGTAACTGCAATTAAATGTAATTGCTTTCCAATTAAATCTAATTACAAAATAATAGTATAAATTACAAATAAATAAATAATAATATAATAGTAATAAATTACAAAAACTATTATTACTACTGTTAGACTACTATTAAATTATATTGTAATTAAATTACATTATTATTACAAAAAAGTTGTGTAATCTAATAATACTTACCTAGTAACTGTGGAAACTGTATTTATGTTAATCTGTATCTGTGGAATCTAATGAAGTACAATATAGCTGCAATCACACCGTAATTGTGATTACAAAATAATTGTATAATAATAATTAGAATGCAATTTGAATTACGTTATAATTTCAAAACGTTGTCTAATCTAGTTACAGTTACATAGTAACTGGGAAATCTAATTGCAAGCACAACCACATTGTAATTATGATTACAAAATATTTGTATAATATAATTACACTGTAATTTATATTACATATTACATTACAATTTTGCATTAGTTACAAAGTTGTGCAATCTAATTACAATTACCTAGTAACTGTGGAATTTAGTTACAAGTACACTATAGCTTCAATCACACTGTAAGTGCAATTGCAAAATAATTGCAATACAATATAATTAGAATGCAATTTGAATAACGTAATAATTACAAAAAGTTCTCTAATCTAATTACAATTATATAGTAACTGTGAAATCTAATTACAAGTATAATGAGGCAGCAATCACACTCTAATTCTAATTACAATATTATTGTATAATGCAATTAAAATGTAATTTGAATTGCTTTGTAATTATAAAAAAGCTGTGTAATCTAATAACAATTATATAATAACTGTGGAATCTAATTTCAAGTACAATGTAATTGCAATTATACTGTAACTGTAATTATAAAATAATTTTATAGTATAATTATAGTTACAGTGCCGTAATCTAACTACAATTTATTTACAATGTAACAATGTAACTTAGTGCAGTTATGATAGTAACTGCAATTACAATGCAATCGTAACTATAATTGCAGCAGATAATTACATTTACGTAAGTAGGAATAACTGCTCTTGATAATTTCTGTTACATAGCCTCGTGGAATCGTGACCGTAATTGAAAATTATAGTAAATTATAATATATCCGAAATGATTCACCATTTTGGATAGTAAATTGTTAAATGATAAAAAGCGGTAATTACATCTTAAGAAAATTATTAGTATGTTCCATCTGGAATAATCCTGCTAACTTCTGGATGAACTGCAGCTTGTAACAGCAACATAAATTATTAATTAATCCATTGTTAAATACTACACATATTTTCTGTAAATTTCTAAAAGAAATATAGTTAACGCGAAATGTATTTATAGAATGGCTATTTTTCATATAAAACTAAATACACATAGCTTTGTTAAATAAATGTGTTTATTAATGATGTTCACCGGCAGATATTTGAGTTAGGTTAAAGGAAAGCAAAGAAAGATTTTACGCCTAAGGAATGAGATGCCTTTGTGAAGTATTTGTTAAAGAAACTTGTCTTTTTTATATTACACAGGAAATAGATCACGAAAATGTCATTTAGTCTTCTCGTGACTTTTTTTTTTTTTGGTTATTTTATTTATTTATTTATTTATTTATTATTACTTGCTCTCAGCCCTTAGGCGCTACGCGGAAAGGGACGGATGCCCCGTCGAGGTCTTTTTAAGGGAAACTGGCTCGTATCCATGTTACACATGGGAAAACCACGAACACATCCATTTTATTTGCAATTACACTGGAATTCTAGTTAATGTACGTATGCAGTATAATTGTAACTGCAGCTATAATTTCATTGTACGGGTAATTGCATTATTTGCAATATAATTTAATTAATTGTAATTGAATCAATTGCAATTACAACTACATTGTAGATGTACGATTTGTAATACAATTACAGTGCAACTGAATTATTTGTAATTGTATGACTTATAAATTACATTTACATTGCAATTACAAGTACGTTCTTGTTGTTGCTGTGACTTATCTCACTTGTCTGACAGTAACGTCAGAACAAGCCCACGAAATTTATCGTGTCAAGGAGTGCAAGATTGCGCCTGACTTTGACAATAGCCTTGAACATCATAGAGGTGACAGTACGACTTTGCTCAGCCGCTCCCAATTTTGATGGAGAGAGCCCCATGGGGACGGGTCCGACTGTCTCCCACCCCTCTTCTCCTACCATCAGCCTCTAGACAAGACTTCCGAATCGCCGCATATTTAGAGTGCCGCCACAGCTGCGCAGACACTGTATATTTACAAACATTCATACCTTCTCAGGGATTGGAACCCGGGCCCTTCGGTATGGCAGTCAGCGTCGCTAACCACTATCCGGGTTGAACGGCGTAATTACAAATATTAGTAATTGTAGTTACATGTAATTCAATTTTGAATCAGTTACATTGTAACTAAATTATGCCCAACTCTGATGACATCAAATAGATACTTATTACAGATATGATATAAATTTTGAAAAGCCGATAGTTAACTATTTCTAAAGTGGCATTAGAAAGGTATAAAAATAACATTTCTGCTTAGTTTTTTTTTTTTTTTTTTTTTTTTTCGCACAGCAACCAGATGCGTAATTACAACTATTAGTAATTGTAGTTACATGTAATTCAATTTTGAATCAGTTACATTGTAACTAAATTATGCCCAACTCTGATGACATCAAATAGATACTTATTACAGATATGATATAAATTTTGAAAAGCCGATAGTTAGCTATTTCTAAAGTGGCATTAGAAAGGTATAAAAATAACATTTCTGCTTAGTTTTTTTTTTTTTTTTTTTTTTTTTTCGCACAGCAACCAGATGCGTAATTACAACTATTAGTAATTGTAGTTACATGTAATTCAATATGTAATTCAATTTTGAATCAGTTACATTGTAACTAAATTATGCCCAACTCTGATGACATCAAATAGATACTTATTACAGATATGATATAAATTTTGAAAAGCCGATTGTTTTGGCCTCCTCGGTGATTGCGGTGATTTGTGCCCAGAGGGCGCACCGCACAAAAAGTGAGTTGCGTTACAGACCGTAAGGGAAGCGGACACGCCAAAATGTCGGGCGTATTACCGCTAATTGAGGTAATTTCATCGTATCTGTCAGGTGGCAGAAAACTAATATGATGTATCAATTCACATGCCAGGTGGCAGAATATGTCTATCATGTACATGCCAGGAGGCATAACGCTTGTAAACATGCCAGGTGGCATACGACTTGTAAATAAATTGTAAATAAATGTACAGTAAAATATCTTGGTGCAATAGATCAAGGAACAAGCATCAACAACTTTCTGATCATTTGGATACGTACATTTTTTTGGTGACACCGGACTTGATTTGTGGAGATGAAGAATGAACGAAGAAAATTAGTGAGTTCATGACTGAAAAGCCAGGATTTAACGCGAAGAAATTCGAGGTAGGCCCTTTTTCATTTTTCCAGTTTTGAATAGAATTGTTGAATAAAAATCTTGGTGATTATTATAGTTGATAGAATCTAATGGTAAAATGGAGGCTATGAATAAGGCAAAGAAGTTGCGTACGGTGACGCGTAGCTTAACTACTAAGTTGATGAGTAAAATAGATTCTGCATTGTTAGAAGAGGGTGAAACCGCGGATGAGAAATTAAAAGAATTACTCGAAATGTTACTTGAAAAATCGCAATTGTTGAAACAATACGATTCTGAGATTGAAAAACTTATAATTACGGAACAGGAGTTGGAAACAGAAGTAATTTCCGCGCAGGAATATCAGGAAAGAATTATAAGTTTTAAATGTAAAATTCAGGAAAAATTAAGAAAAAACGCGTGTAAAGTTGAATCTAGAAATTCTAGTGAGGAAACTATATCCCCGAAGTTGAAAACTTGTGAAGTTAATACTTTAAAATTGCCAAAATTAACGATTACAAAATATTACGGTGATCCTTGTTCTTGGCTTGAATTCTGGAATCAGTTTAGTAATTCCATTCACCAAAACGAAAGTCTCAGTTCGGTTGACAAGTTTTGTTATTTAAAATCGCTTTTGGGAGGTTTAGCTTTAAATGCTATTAGTGGATTAACATTTACTAGTGAAAACTATGCGGTGGCTGTTGATATACTAAAAAACCGTTTCGGCAGAGATGACCTGCTAATTAATGCGCATATGAATAAATTGTTGAGTTTAGAACCTGTAAAATATTCCGGAAATACGGCTTCTTTGAGGAAGCTTTATGACGATATAGAAATACAAATAAGGAATTTAAATTCTTTAAATGTTACTAGTGGTTCTTATGGACATTTATTATCCCCTATTTTGTTAAAGTTAATACCCGAGAATTTAACTCTAGAATTCACTAGGAAAAGAAGTGATAAACAAAATTTCGATGTTAATGAACTACTAACGTTCTTGAAAACTGAAGTGGAATGTAGGGAAACATCAATGATGTTAGCGCGTTCTAAGAATTTTGATGTAAATGAAACATCAATACGAAACAAAAGTTCCCATCAAGGTTATCAAAATAAATCTTACATGCATTCTAAAAGAAATTATTACAGTACGAATAAGCAAGGTGCTTCGGTATTAACTAGTCAAAGTGAAACTCCCTCTAAATACTTTCAAAATTCACATTTTAATCCAAATCGAAAGTTCTCTACCCCGCCTAAGAAAGAGAATCAAAATGTCAGCATATTTTGTTTATCTGCTTGTCATATGAATCATGATTGCGCACTTGATTTAAAGGCTCGCCGAAAGGCATTAATGGATCGAGGTTTATGTTTTATTTGCTTTTCGAAAGGGCATCCAAGGCGTTTCTGTGCTCATAAAGATGAAAAATGCAGACTGTGCAATGTCCAAGGTTTACATAATTCGTTAATATGTGACGCCGCATCGAAAGATTTAGAGACGGATACTTCCAATCAGACAAAACAAACGCCAATCCTTGAACCTTCTCTTTCGCTCTTATGTAATGAAAATAATAACAAAATTAAACCACCGACTTCCGTTCTTTTACAGACGTTTTCGGCAACAGTTAGGTGTAAAGGGGGCAACGAAAAGGAATTACGTTGTATGCTAGATTCAGGATCAACAAAGTCATTCATCTTACGAGAAGTGGTTGATTCACTGGGGTTGAAAATTATTAATAAAGAAGCGCTTATTATTTTCACATTTGGATGCAAAGATGCAAAAGAGCGCTTGTATGATACCGTAGAAATAGTATTGCAAAATGTAAACCATCCCAATAAAAAGATAAAAATTAACGCAATAGTCATTGATTCTATAACACTAGGGCAAGTAAAAGTTCCTTCTCGGTGGATACGAAAGATGGCGTTTGAGAAGGGAATAGAATTAGCAGATGCTGGTACGAGTGACGAAATTCAAGTATTAATAGGTTCGGATTATATTTGGGAAATTTTAGGAGAACGAAACGTGAAGATTTGTAAAAAATTAGTCGCAACAGAAAGCACTTTCGGTTTTGTGATTCAAGGCAAGGACGAAGGATTCAAGTGTAAGGACGCAAGAGTTAATCATATAACCGTTGTAAATGAGGACTTAGATTATGAAAGAGTTAAAAAATTATGGGAATTAGAAGCAATTGGGATAAGTTCGGATAAAGAAATATCTCTGTCAGATAAAGAAATTTTAGAGCCATTTGAACGAAATACAACTTACAAGAATAAAAGGTATGAAACTCGATTATTGTGGAAAGAGGGTGTTGAAGGTTTAAATAACAATTATGAAATCGCGAAACAGCGTTTACAATTTTTAAATAATAAATTTCAGAAAAATAGCGAGCTATATTTAAAATATAATGAGATAATTAATGAACACTTGAGAGATGGTATAGTGGAACGGGTAGATACGTATTTAAATAGTACTTTGAAAACGGGGTATTACATGCCTCATCACGCGGTAGTGCGCGAGCAGAAGGATTCTACAAAGGTTCGAATAGTTTTTGACGCTTCTTCTAAAAGTAAGGGAAATTTATCACTTAATGATTGTTTGGAAAGCGGACCTAATTTAAATCCTGATTTGCTAAAGATTATCATTAAATTCAGGGTACATTCAATTGCGTTTTGTGCCGACATTCAGCGTGCATATTTAGAGGTAGGCTTAGCTAAAGAAGATAGGGATTTTTTAAAGTTTTTGTGGATAAATGAGGAAGGGTCAAATCTCGATCACAGTAATTCCAACTTACAAGTTCTTCAACACAATCGAGTTCCTTTCGGGGTCAAGTGCTCACCTTATTTATTAACAGCTACAGTAAGACTGCATTTAAAAAAGTATGAAGATGCCTACGAAGAGGCATGCAGTATGTTAAAAGAGCTTTACGTAGATGATTTAATTTCTGGGACAGTCAATGTAGCAAAGGCCTTACATTTAAGCAAGGACATGATTTTCATTCTTAGCGAGGGCAGTATGAATTTACGTAGATGGGTTTCAAACT
This sequence comes from Stegodyphus dumicola, assembly GCF_044657685.1. NCBI lineage: Eukaryota > Metazoa > Arthropoda > Arachnida > Araneae > Eresidae > Stegodyphus > Stegodyphus dumicola. Next base: position 23,340,064 of record NC_140775.1, read on the forward strand.
CACCTGAGCTGAATGAACTATGGAAACTTAATGGAATTGACTCTCGTGAAACATCTGAAGACTCTTTGGTACCGTTGAAAGTTTTAGGTCTTATCTGGGACAATGTCAATGATAATTTGAAAATAGATGTATCTCAGTTTGAGAAGTTACAAAATCTCAAAGTAACTAAACGCATCATTTTAGCAGCATGTGGTATGCTCTTTGATCCCTTAGGAATTATGAATCCATTTACTGTTCGAATTAAACTCTTAATGCAAACTATGTGGGAAAAGGGTATTCAATGGGACGAAAGTGTTCCCCTTGATACAGAATTCATATTTCAGGAATGGTTAAAAGAAGTTGAAAAAATAAAGTTTTTCGAAATTCCCAGACAGTACTTCAGTGATATGTGTTGGAAGTTAATAGAAGTTCACATATTTTCTGATGCCAGTCCCAAGTGTTATGGTGCCGTAGCATATTTTAGATTTAAGAAGAAAAATAAATGTAAAACAAGTTTCATAATGTCGAAATCCCGTTTGGCTCCATTAAAAAGGGTAACGCTCCCTAGGCTTGAACTTTTGGGAACATTAATTTCTGCAAGATTAGGTTCGTATTTGCAATTGATATTTCCGCAGTTGGATAAGGGAAATATATTTTACTGGACTGATTCCCAAATTTGCATTCACTGGATCAAGGGATCTGCCAACGAGTGGAAACAATTTGTTAGAAATCGTGTGGTAGAAATCAAAGAGAAAACAATTTTAAACAACTGGTACTTTTGCAGTGGGAAGACAAACCCTGCTGATAAACTTACGAGGGGGATGGATGCTGAAGCTCTAATTAATGATAGTGATTGGTTTTCTGGGCCACCCTGGCTTTCAGAAGTAGATATTCGACATCACATAAACGAAATGAATACCGAAGCTGACTTGCAAAACGTTAGTGAAGAGCGTAAATGTGTTACTTTGAAAACACTTGTGGAATCTACAGAACCGTTACTAAATCTTGAACTGTACGGAAATTTAACCAAAGTACTGGGAATAATGGCTTATGTTCTGCGCTTCGTGAACAACTGTAAATCCGCTCGTGAAAAGCAATCTGGTGTGCTTACCGCCTATGAGTTACGGAAGGCTTCAGAATTTATTATAAGAAATGTTCAACTTAATGAATTTTCAGAAGAAATTAAGGCTTTAAAGACAGAACAACCGATTAAAACTAAAAGCAAAATCATTTCACTTAATCCATTTCTAGATGAAAACGAAATTTTAAGAGTAGGAGGTAGATTAAGAAACGCAGAAATTACCAGAGAAAGTAAACATCCCATTATATTGCCAAATAATAATCACTTCACAAAATTAATGATACAGCATTATCACGAAAAACACTTACACGGAGGGTTGCATTTAATGTTATCCGCAATAAGACAGAAATACTGGATAATAAGTGCAAAGAATGAAATTAAAAAATGCATTTGGAAATGCATAAAATGTTGCAGAGTACGAGCAGTAACATCTATTCAATTAATGGGAGAACTACCTGCAAGTAGAGTGATTCCAAGTAGAACCTTTTCAAAGGTTGGCGTTGATTATGCCGGCCCATTTTCTGTGAAAATGAAAAGGGGAAGAGGTATAAGACCAATTAAATGTTATGTCTGTATTTTCGTTTGTTTAGCTACAAAGGCTATCCATTTAGAGATTGCTAGCGACTTATCAGGTGAAGCATTCCTAGCTGCTCTAAAACGATTTGCTTCGAGGAGAGGAAAACCTCAAGAAATAAGAAGTGATTGTGGAACTAATTTTATAGGTTCAAATAAAATCCTCAAGGAAGCAGTTTCATCTGTCCAGTCAACCTCAGAATTTCAAAGGTGGTTAGCAAATGAAAACATAAGGTGGATATTCAACCCGCCAGCTGCTCCACATCATGGTGGTATATGGGAGGCAGCTGTTAGATCTATGAAGCTGCATCTAAAGAAATGTGTTGGAACTCAAATTTTGACTTATGAAGAGTTTCTAACTCTAATTGCACAAATTGAAGCATGCTTAAATTCGAGGCCAATAACACCGGTCTCCAGTGATCCCAATGATTTGACAGCTTTGACTCCTGGACACTTTATTATAGGGACTTCTTTAACAGCTGTTCCGGAACAAGATTTAACCGAAGTACGAGTGTCTCCATTGCAAAGATGGCAACTAACACAGCAGATGTTCCAAGGGTTTTGGAAACGGTGGTCTAAAGAGTACCTGTGCCAACTACAGCAGCGTAGCAAATGGAGACAGCCTAGCAGAAATATTCGTCTAAATGACTTGGTTCTCATTAAAGAAGATAACATGCCTTCATTACGTTGGAAACTCGGGCGAGTAATAGAAGTGTTTCCTGGAAGAGACAATAATGTCCGAGTGGTTAGACTAAAAACTGTGCACGGGGACATTAAACGTCCTATTACCAAACTGTGTCTTTTACCAGTTGAAGAACATTAACTTAAGTGTTTGGTTTATATTGAATATGTTTTATTATTTTTTTATTTCTTATTGTACTAATAATTTTATTTGTTTGTTCTAGTTTAACCCTCATAGTTAACGTTTCAATATAGTAAGATATAAGATGTTTTGCTAGAAGATTGGTAAGTGTGATATGTAATTTTATACTTTTTGAAGGTTTTTGTGTGTTTTCAGTTTCTATATTTTTCATTTACTTGTTTGCATATATTGAAGATTGTATTAAGATGAATGTAATTCATCGGGGGGGGGAGGATGTTTTGGCCTCCTCGGTGATTGCGGTGATTTGTGCCCAGAGGGCGCACCGCACAAAAAGTGAGTTGCGTTACAGACCGTAAGGGAAGCGGACACGCCAAAATGTCGGGCGTATTACCGCTAATTGAGGTAATTTCATCGTATCTGTCAGGTGGCAGAAAACTAATATGATGTATCAATTCACATGCCAGGTGGCAGAATATGTCTATCATGTACATGCCAGGAGGCATAACGCTTGTAAACATGCCAGGTGGCATACGACTTGTAAATAAATTGTAAATAAATGTACAGTAAAATATCTTGGTGCAATAGATCAAGGAACAAGCATCAACAACCTTCTGATCATTTGGATAGGTACACCGATAGTTAACTATTTCTAAAGTGGCATTAGAAAGGTATAAAAATAACATTTCTGCTTAGTTTTTTTTTTTTTTTTTTTTTTTTCCGCACAGCAACCAGATGCGTAATTACAACTATTAGTAATTGTAGTTACATGTAATTCAATTTTGAATCAGTTACATTGTAATTAAATTATGCCCAACTCTGATGACATCAAATAGATACTTATTACAGGTATGATATAAATTTTGAAAAGCCGATAGTTAGCTATTTCTAAAGTGGCATTAGAAAGGTATAAAAATAACATTTCTGCTCAGTTTTTTTTTTTTTTTTTTTTTTTTTTCCCGCACAGCAACCAGATGCGTGCAGTAATGAAATAATCCTGAATCATAAGAAATTTAATTGCAATAAAAGCTAGAATAGAGATTCCCAGCCCCCCCCCTGGAGGAGAATTTCAAAGGGAAAGAATGCAATTGACCTTTTATTTAGCTGTTAAATATTAGTTTCAGTTTATGAATGAAAAAAAAAAGTACTTTTATTCCTGTTTTAGTATTTATCATTATTTTACTTTTTGTTGTTTAATTTATAAAATGCATTAAAAAGTAATGTAAATCTAAATAAATGTGTATATGTATTTTTCGAGTTTTGGAAATGGGGGATGATCTTCCAGCAATGGCGAAAGTGGTACATGGGACAAAATAGGTTGAGAACCACTGAGATAGAGCTTCACCCGTGAAGGAAACATCGCAATAAGGAGCTGCACATTACTAGATTTCGAAGCTGAACTTGGTGGTCTGGTCCATCCTGTATGAAAGCCTTATTAAACACAAAACAAAACGCAAATTTTAATTAGACAGTGCTTACAGTGAAAGGCTTATTAAATATTCCATCTTAATATTTCTTCGAGAGTTCATGATCTTTAAATTACTGGCGAGCGCCTTTGGGTCACGAATGTTGAAGGTCAATCTTTAGCTCAAGCCATTAATCGCCTACGACACATGAGCGATGCAAAAATTAAATTGCAAGCAGGTGCAGTGAGAGGCTTCAGTTTATGTTATTACAATTACTAATGTAGAAATTATGCAGAAGAACAGTTTTCTTGTGTCTTATTGCATCCTTTTGTAAATCCATTGAAACTTTCGTTAAGTTTCCTTGTGCTAAGTCTATTTGCACAATTTTAGATGATTTTCATTATGTTTACAAAAATATTTAACCTAAAATATTTGTGTTTTGAATGTTGTACATGATAACCTTGTAGAGTTGATGTTAACATTTCCTCCATTCTCGTTATTTTTAATTTGCCATTATATGAAAAAACAGCAACAATCATTAATCCCTTTGAAAAACTTTCTTTACATTTTTTAACCAGATTTTAAGAGTTTTTCTCCTGTTCGATGATAATATATGGATCTCTTTTTATTGCGATCATTTAAGTAATCCAAGGTTCATCTACTATGACTACATTGTCCCATTTTTGTCCGGATAAATGTTTCTCATAAAGAATTCTGCGTTCGGCGGTATGTCGCTGAGAAAAACGACGCGCATTATGTATTTTCTCCTTTTTAAAAATCAAATCAGCATTAATCACTTTGTTTACAGTTGGCATTGAGCATTTTAGGGATTTTGCAACTGTTCTTGAACTGGTGGGTTTTCTTTTCCCATTAAAGATCTTACCATTGAAACATTCCGTTTTTTCCTTGGATATGTATATGGAAAAAATTTTCCACGTAAAGCAAAATTCTATTTTTTTTTTTTTTTTTTGACAATATTGTAGCTTTAGATATCGAAAAACCAGGCTTTCACATCGCTTTTTCATAAATTGATACGAATAATTTTCTTCGGAAAGAGCACAAACATAGTCTTCCATCCACTGCTTCTTTAAAGGCGCCATTTTGCATGGAAGCGACACTGCCAAGTAGCAGACGATAATTTATACTTTCAAAAATAAAGCTTCAGTTGAAAAAAAATTGAAGCAGGCGATTATAGCAAAGCAAAATCGAGTAAAAATTGTGCGAACAGCCTCTGTCTGGTAGTTCGATCTGGGTTTGATACCAGGTCAATAGGCTGGAAGCATGAGCGTTTTTGTGGTTTTCCTCATGTATAACGTGGATGGGAGCCAATTTCCCTTAGAAAGTCTTCGACGAAAGCATCTCTTCCCATAGGAAGATAGTACTCGAGTTGTTTTGCCCTAATCAATTACTAATGTCTGCAAAACATTACAATTTGTATTAAGGATTCTTTAAAAATTTCTGAATAAATCATGTAAAACCCAAACCTGCTTTTCAAATGTGAAAAATCACATCAATAGATTCACATCAATAGAAATGTTATACACTCATGTCCATAAATTAAGGATAATGCAAAATCAGGCAAAGGAAGAGTTAGAAGCAAAACCAATTTGACTTATTTGTAAAGCTTATTTATCATTATTTACCAAAGGGTATTATTTACCAAAAGGTAAAGAGCAAAAAAAGATGCTATATGTTTGATATTATTAAAAAAAATAGCGATTTTTTCTCCCTGGAGCAAATTAAAAAACCAATATTACATGGTTGGTATGATTGTTGATACATTGTATGTCTCCCAGACGATGCAATACAGTCCGTACAACGCCTAGGCATGCTGAGTATCAAATTATCCATCTGATCTTGGAGGATATTACACCACTCAAAAAGCAATGCTCTCCGAAGTTCCGGTAGACGTGTAGGAGGAGGTTGACGGGCTGCAACTCGTCGGCCAAGCATGTCCCACACGTGCTCTACTGGATTCAAATCCGGTGAGAATGCTGGCCAGTCCATACAGGTGATATCCACCGATTGAAGGCATTCGCTTACGATCTTTGCACGGTGAGGACGAGCGTTGTCATCCATAAACACAAATTGTGCGCCCATGGCGCCCCGAAACAAACGTACATGTTGTTCCAGAATGGCGTTCCGATAGATTTGATTTGTCATGGCTCCAATTTGAACATGCAGGTCAGTTCTGGAACCCAAAATAATTTCACCCCAAACGAGCACTCCTGCACCACAGTAACGGTGTCGTTCAATGATGTTTTCTTGGTGGTAACGGGTACCTGGAGCTCTCCATATGAAAGTCCGGCGAGAATCAGACTGCAAGCTAAACCTGGACTCGTCGGAAAATATCACACAAGCCCACTGTTGCGGTGTCCACAATGCATACTCTCTACTCCAGGCTAACCGCTGGCGACAGTGAGTTGCAGTAAGTGGAACGCATCTGACAGGTCTACGAGCATATAGACCAATCTGCCCTAAGCGTCTGTACACGGTCTGCCTTGAAATTGTCGTACTAGTGGCTGAAGAGAGCTGACGAAACAGGTCTGAGGCTGTGCTCCGCCTGTTTCTTTTGGCAGTAACTACCAAATACCGGTCCTCATTCAGCGTTGTAACTCTGGGGCGACCTGTGCTGTAACGTCTACTCACATTACCATCATCTTGGAATCGTTGCCAAAGCCTGGAGATGACACTCTGGGCAATTCCAAGTTCGTCTGATAGTTCCATTTGGGTACGCCCACATTCCAGAGGGCCGATACTTCTACCACGTAAAAAATCATCCAAATGCATCCTTTGTGTCATAACCATTCGGTTATTGCACTGAAATGCTTATAAAGCGCCTGCGAACAATTTTACTTCTTTGCCTGTATTCCTTATATATTACTCTCTTACACTCTCGTCATTGTGACGTACCATCGGTGTCATCTGGTTACTTCCTGAAATTTGCATATGATTATTGAAGATGTGTATAGTGATTTTACAGGTGATATATTTATTTTAGGATTCGATTTCCGGGTGACTCCGAATTATCCTTAATTTATGGACATGAGAGTAATTTGCTTTTTATTTTACTAAGAGATTTTAAGATGCCTTCAGTTAATAAAAAATAATTTTTGTTCACCATAAGCTGTTTCATATGCAGGCTGAAATGCCACACGTTGTAGCAATATACTGTGGGAGTTTCACAAAACTCTGAAGAAGAAATCTGGTTATAAGTTCTTATAAGGTTTCGAAAACTAAACTTTTTAGGGATAGTTAGTATGTGAAGGCATTACCAGTTGACATCTAGTGCATTGCTGCTATCCCCCATACTTTTACCAGTACTTGTACCAAAGTCGGCCTAATCGGTATAATGGTTAGCGATACCGGATGCTGTATCATTTTAGGCCGTTCGACTTCCGCAGAAAATACCCGTATTTGTAAAGAGGTTATCACATCTAGCGACGGTCCCTGCTAGACGGGACTTTTCTGAGAAACGAGATTTCTGGTAGCAATGGTTTAAACGGGAGGATTCCTAGAAAAAAGAGCCCCGCTAGAAGAGAAGGCCCGCCTAGCTACGGAAACGATGTACCGGCTACGCGAGATTTTTTGAAACCTCGCTGAAAATGTTTTGGCTGCAGCTCTGCCCCACGTAGAGATCAACCAATCAGACGAAAGTTCTGCTTTTGAAAGATCACATGGTCACAATGTGAGCGATAATCGATTACCGTTTGGCGTTCAAGTTTTTGTAGTAAGTGAAAATGGTAACGTAGCTACGTGGTTTTCTGGAAATGAGCGGGTTCTGAGAATTGTGCCTTTCGAAGTTCCTCGTAGCCCAAACATGATGTTATTGGAACTTAACTGTATACTGTTTGTGGGGCACTTAAAATACTAACGAAGTAAAGTGCTTTTGGCGGTAGAAGAAAAGAGTTAAGAGACACTCGAATCTGTCGTCTGCGTTATTTACCAAAATTTGGGGGAGTTGCACAGCAAACGCGGTAGGTCTGTACCTGTAAACCCAATGGTTAAATTCTGGTTTTCCAAGCGCTTAGCTATACTAAAAGTTTTCAGACCTTTCTTATTGTAATTTTAGGTTATTTGACAAATGTTATTCACACTGAAAGAAGTTATTCGCCATTATACGACAGGAATTATAGTTGAACTCTCTTCCATGATGTGCGGAGTATCGCAGTGTGTCTGACAGCCATTCTGATGAACTAATATGTCTCAATTCTATAACGAAGCGCATGAAATTCCTTACGATATGAATTGCATGGGAATTAAAAAGTAGAAAATAAATTCAACTTTAAAATTGTGTATACATTTTTAGACTTGGCACGAAGATTAAGACAAAATTAAATAATAAATAAATAACATTGAATAAAGATTAAACGAAAGTATATAAATTATTTTGAGATATCATAGCTCAAATTTTGAGCAGTAAAAGTAAACAAAATAAATCAGTGCATGAAATTATTCAAAATCTTCCCCGTACACCATATTTCGTGTAAAAACGTTTTTAAACATCGTTTACCATTAATAATAACGCCTAAGACATAACAATAATTTGCGCCCAATTTAATATTAAAGGAGGCATATATCCCTCGAACGCTTTCCCATAACCAAATAAATTAAACCAAACCTAATACTTTTACCCGCAGCGACAAGCGCACGCAGGGCGCATGCAGATACGACAAAATTTGGCCGCTCTTTCACGGAACAAGAAGGAAGAGGTTTTCCCCTTTGACTATGTAAGATCAGCCGAGTGCGTCAACGCCACACAAGTTTTTATCGCCTTTTTTAATGTAAGATGACAGTCGGCTCAGTGAGCATTTGTAATACTATTTAAACAAAATATGTGTAAATCTCTAATAAATCAGACTGGATCGCAGTTAAAGTAATAAACAGAGGAGCGTTCTTCCACACAACATTTATTTACGAACACCAAAGACGAACTGATACATATACATAATTGACATCACAGTTTCTTTTTACAAACAAACACTACCGCCATCTATTGGCAATCTAAAGACACATAATCCTAAACTTAACACTATTTGAATTGAGTACTGTGCTGCGCCACTGTACGAACTTCTGGCCCAACTGAAACACCATCCGTGGGTGAAAAATATAACTATTCTGGCAATAAAATATTTTACTATCCCTTTTCTTTCTGTGTATCTCTTTGACAAATCGTTTTGTGCTATTGTCTATATTTTTCGAAGTATAGAGTCTTTTTGTTTTTTTCAGTTATAAGGTATTTCTCCTGCCTTCCTAGCATGCCTTCGTGGTGTAGTGGTTCTGTACGCTGGGCCAGTATTCCAGAGGTTCATGGTTCGATTCTCGGCGAAGGTGGTTGTTATTTTTTCATCTCTTTTGCTTCCAAAAAAATCCTAATGTCTCTACAGTGGCGCCCGAACTAAAAGGGTGTTGGATGAGGATTCTCCACACCCAGGATTCGGCGACTGGGTCTCCTAAAAGCCCCAGTCGCCCTTTAAAAGAGAGAGTATATAAGGTATTTCTCCCGCCTTCCTAACGTGCCTTCGTGGTGTAGTGGTTCTGCACGCTGGGCCGGTATCCAGAGGTCCGCGGTTCGATTTCCGGCGAAGGCGATTGCTAATTTTTCATCTCTTCTGCTTCCAAAAACTACCTAATGTCTCTCTACACACTTATTTTTGGTTAAATCAGTATATGTTGCTAATTTGGATAGTGTAATTTATCTCTGCTTTATTATTCTTCAAAAAAATATTAAATTGTTATAACTGCATTGACAATTTTTTTTTCTAAAAAAACTAATCTAGGTATTAATAAAGGAGATAATAGACTAGAAGAGAAACACGCTAATGGGACAATCAAAATCGTAAAAACAACCTTGTATTTAGCGTAAGTATATTGAAACACTCAATCGAGTTCGAGGGCAGCTAAAGGTCCCTCCTCATCAGGAGAAAGAAATACCTAGAAAGAAGAAAACTAAAGGGAAAGGAATCTCAGAAACACGTGGTCCTTATGAGCACTGCACGTGGTTATAACCGGATTTTTAATCAGAGTTACACTGGCCGCCTACTTTTACTGAACCAGGCTATCTGATCAAACATGTAACACAAAGGACAAAGAATTGGCGAAGTTAAAAATAGGAAGCGAGGGGCAACTGCACCTTCACGCTCAAAAAACACTACCGCCATCTATTGGCATTATTCTAAGTTCTATTGTTCTAAGTTCTATTGGCACTATTCTAAGTTCAAAATCTGAACTTAGAATAATCTGAACTTTATTCGAAGTTCAGATTTTGAGCGTGAAGGTGCATTTGCCCCTCGCTCCCTATTTTTAACTTCGCTAATTCTTTGTCCTTTGTGTTACATGTTTGATCAGATAGCCTGGCTCAGTAAAAGTAGGCGGCCAGTGTAACTCTGATTAAAAATCCGGTTATAACCTCGTGCAGTGCTCATAAGGACCACCTGTTTCTGAGACTCCTTCCCTTTAGTTTTCTTCTTTCTAGGTATTTCTTTCTCCTGATGAGGAGGGACCTTTAGCTGCCCTCGAAATCGATTGAGTGTTTCAATATACTTACGCTAAATACAAAGTTGTTTTTACGGTTTTGAAATGAGATAATATTCTTTTTCTCATGAATAAGACAAGAAGCTAAGATCCTAATATTCTTTTTAGATATGTTTTCCCCTTCATATTCCAATAATTACATGCATTTTACGCTATTTCTACTGTTACATATTCCATATCACTCTTACTAAAATAATTCAAGCTTTTAAAAACAAGTCGGTTACACATTGAATTTTATATTGCGTTTAATTCTATTTAAATAGTTTCGGAAATTTCTGATTATGTGTATACTTTATTTCGAATTAAACTTAAGGGCACTTATTTTTTATAACTTTTGTTGTTTAAATATTATACCAAAATATGTTTTGGGAGTAAAAATTGGCTAAAATTTTAATCATGACTCTTTAATAACAATATTCAGAATTTAGCACTTTTATTTAATAACAATATTCAGAATTTTATCTGATAAGCAATTAATTTAAACTTGAGTTTCATTCTGAATTTAAATTGCGAGTTATTACAGATTACGTGCCAGAGAATAAGAATATTTTAAGCAGTAGTTTTATCCCCTAAAGTAATCGTTATTTATATTACCTACTTCGAATTCTTCTTTTCCTGTTTTTTTCCCAATTTTTCAGATTAAACAAAATAAATTTTTAGATTTGAAAAATGTATTGTGTTCTTTTGTTTTATACGGCAACTACTTATCACATTTGTGTGGGGGGGGGGATGAAGATTGTTAATGCGAAACTTTAGAAAGTTCGGCCACTGATGTTCTAAAACATTTAGCGAACTCGATTCAGATATGAATATTATTACATGATCCGAATGTCTATGTAAAGATAATTTTCAAAAAACAGGCTAGTAAAAATAATTTTTTAGTGGAAGACATATTTGAGACTTCTCATTCATTCTAGAACATATTCATATTTGTTTACGTAAAAAAAGATTGCATTAAAATAAATATTTCTTTGCTAATTATATTCCAGCATCTATGACGTACACGTGACGTAAGATAATGAATTTTTGCTGAAAATTTTCGATAAAAATATTAATTGTGTAGTGGAAGAAAAAAGGTTTTAAGCGAAAAGGTCAGAATAAGCCTAAAAAATTTTAAATAACGGGAAAAGGCTTAACATTTGGGATAAAAAGTGAAAGCTCCAAAAACAGTAATTTTCAAATAATCTGGTGCTGCCATCTATTATTATTTAACGTAATTGAATGGCTAACACGTGCTGCCATCTATTGCAATGAATGTAAACGAGATAAAAGTAACGTATGTTTTAATATGATTTCTGTCTGGTGCTGCCATCTATTATAAATTGGTGTAAACTAATTAGATATTTCTTTTATCCAAAGAAAATTTACATTCAAAATGATCGGGTGTCTCAAATACCGCTGTAGTGATTTATGATAATTTTAGTTTATTTATTATTGCAGTATTAGCAGATATTGGGCAAATTTCGATATTTTGAGTGAAAAAAAACGTTTATACAGTATGCATTTGTCACTAACTTTGAACTTTTTTAATGGGCTTTTAATAGTATAACTTGCAACAGGCGTCAGCAATTTTTTTTTGCTTGCGGGTCAAAATCAACCAAAATGTGTGTATTAAGATGTTTCGGGTCAGTGGTATTTTAATTTTAGAACACTCTTCCTTGGTGAATAATACGATTTTTTTTTTTTTTTTTTAGAAAATAATAACAATACGCTTTAAACATAGTTATTAAATTAGTTAAAAAATTTTAAACATGATTAATTATATGTTATGCAATAATTTATAACTCATCTCCTAATGTATGACTCATCTACTAACCTATAACTCACTTTCAAAGCCGAACTAAATTTTTCTATAATAGGCGTAACCAGAAGGAATAACTATTATCCTTTATTGAAAACGTTTTAATTTTTTTTTTTTTTTTTTTTTTTTGTTAGCAAAATAAAATAATAATATTAATTACGATACTAATACCTGAGCATTATTAAAATTTGTATTTTTACAATAAAATCATTTTCCGTACACCCTGATTTTATTACTTGCTTTCATAATCATATTGAAAGAATTGGAGAAAAGAATTGCATATTGGAGAAAAGAATTGCTGAAATATTACATTAAAATTTATGATTTGAAAATGTGATCCAGTTAATTCCTCATTATCAATTGATATGTTTATAATTACTTTTACATGTAATAATAACATCAGCAAAATACATTTTTGGTCGCAAGGGGGAGCAAGGAGAAATGATAATTGGATTTTTTAATCAAAGCAAAACACATTACCGCTTTATCTGCTTATGGGAAAGGAAGCTTCCACTCAGGATTTTTCAAGGGAATCTAACCCTTATTCATATTGCAAATAAAAACGCGAAAACAACGTACAGATATTTACTTATCAATTAAGAACAGAAAATGGCATGCGCTACTAGTGCTCCGGGGCTGCGGGCCACATTACCCTATTATCGTCTCGGAGAGGAAAGAATATTCTGCATTATAATACGCAAAATTGACTTTTTTCAATGGGGTTTCAATAATATGACTTGCGACAGGCGTCAGCAACTTTTTTGCTTGCCAGTCAAAATCAACCAAAATGTGTATATTAAGAAGAGGTTTCGGTTTAGTGGTATTTTCATTTTAGAACACTCTTCCTTGGTGAATAATAAGACTTCTATTGAGAAAATAATTACAATACGCTTTAAATTTTAAACATAAAAATTAAAAATTTAATTTTAATTATTATAAAAACAAAGCTAACTGAATGAACTTTGTTTTTCTTTTCGATATCAATGGTTCCACCGATGCTGAACTTATTATCATCTTATGATTAATTCAGGCATCTGAACTTTCGGCAGTTAAGCTGCTCCTGTTCTTGCTTAAAATCAGTTTCATGCGTAAGCGTATTTGATCGCATTTATAACTTGAATCGAATGCGAACAAAATGGCAAAGAGTTTTTTTTTTTAATTATAGATTATTGATTAGAGTTTCCAAACTTGATTTCGCCTTGAAATTATGTTACAATTTTTACTTTTTAAAAATTAAAACGCATCTTCGTTATAGCAACTTTTTAATCAAACAAAAATATTACTTTGATTATTTATTTTCAGTTCTTTTCTATGTATTCTTCAAGTGCTCTTTCATATTTATGTTTTATAATTTACTTTTATACATTATACTTTATTTTCGAAACTCAAGTAGCTCACTCGGTGACCCGCGGGTTATAGGTTTGGCGAGGCCTGACTGACGATCTGAATTTAGAATTTCTCTAATTGCAAACTCAGTTGGGGAAATTTTGTTCTTGCTTACTCTTTGGGAATCAGTTAATGTTGGAAAAATCGTACTTATCAATAATGTAACAATAATTTAAAAAATTTCTAAGCATTAAAAAGAAAAGAAATATCTCAGCACTTTTGAATGCCTTTAACATTTCAGTTTTTACTTCGACTTGCTGCTGTTGGCTTTAATTTCCAGACATATGTAAATAGTAGTTCTCTCTCTAATTCTATTTACAATTTTCTCTCCAATTTATTGGTAATACTATTTTATGCTAACATTTTATTTTGAACTGTGTACTTCATCTACCACCATATTTATGTCGTTATTTGAACTCATGATAGCTCATATTAGCATTCAGAAGAAGAGAACCCTCATCTCAATATCTAATAAATCAACGATAGTTTAATGGAAATAATGAAGATATGGGTCTTACCTCATTCATACAATAAAGAAGTCTGTCTTTAATTTTCATAGGAACGTTAAAAGTTGCAGTCTTTAACGTTAAAGGGTTTTTTTTTTTTTTTTTTTTTTTCTTTTTCAGAACGTTAAAGTTGGATATGATTAGGCATTAAGTAACACTATGAGGAAAACCCAGAAACAGTGCGAAAATTTTGTTCGTAAACACTTATGAATGCTGTTTGTAACTATTTACGAATAAAAATGCTGCTTGTAACTACTAATGAAAATTAATTTCTGAAAGAATTTTCAAGCGTTTAACTGCATGTCTTGGTAAGGATCTTACTTTTTGAATAAATGACTTTAGCTGAAACATTAATAAGAAACTACTTCTATCACTTAAGGAATGCTTTTGTTATTCAAAATAATATGAAATTTTCAATAGATAATTATGTAAATAGTTTCGCCATATGTATTACAACACAAATGGGAATCATTTGTACCATATCCATCTTTTATTCAGACAAATATCGTAAACTGAGAGTATGACTTTCCTATAATAAAGCTCCATACAAGGAAAGGTTTTGGACGGTTTATTTAATCCACATATAGGGTAAGTTAAAATAAACATCTGTGCTAGTTTAGGTTTGAGAAGTTTGTATTTATCTGTAAATAAATTAATAAATTAATGTGTCTTCATGTGTAAATTTACATGTTTTATATGCTATGAACTGACTGCTAAGCACAGATATTGCAAAGTGCAAATTTGGAAAACGAAGTAGGATTTAGATAAAGCTTCATTTGTATTTCTTGTTGATTGACCATGATATACAGGATATCCAAAATGTCCTTGAATAGCTTTAAACAGTCGTTATTTGGGAATGGATATCTTTTGGTATTTGTAACACTCTCACAAGCCAGGTTTTTGTAACGAGCGAAACAACGAGCAAGGTTTTGTGATAAATTCCACATAGGGCAAATTGATCTCTAGTTGACTGTCATCCAGTTGTGGGCAAATGTAATTTATGAATGTATCGAGATAAACTCAAGTTTTTTTTTTTAAATTTTTTTATTTTTAAATTTTATTATTAAAGTAACGTGGTCCTAAAATCATGCCTTGCGGCATCCCACACCACATTCATTTTCAGGTCGTTCCTATTCACCTCGCACCTCGCTTGTGACATGAGTATTTTCAGATCCCTACATTATGTGTATATAAAACCTAAATAAACTTTTGGGGGGAATTTTTGGTATACGTGTAAAAACGTAACAAAAATAAAAACGTTACCTCTTAAAAGGTGTCCACAATAATAGGGTAAAGTTGTTCGGAAACTTTATGGACACCCTATATATTAATTTATTAATAAGCATTTCAAACCAGAGGCCTTGGAATGGACACAGTTTAACGAGAGAACTAAAACAGAAGCCAATAACTGCTTTACATAATTTTCCTGTCGACGAGAGGAATAAGGTATTTGAAACTTTAAGCTATTTCAAGCAAAGAGGTATAACATTAAAATTAATTTAAAGCCTCATTTTTGTTATTATTCACAAAAAAAATTATTTTTTGAAAACGTACGTAACCTAGAATGCAAATAGGAAAAAATAGACGTGCATTCATTAATTATTTTTCATGACTCGTTAAATGTAATCATGAGTTTGTCATACTGACAAGCTACATAATTACTTCACAGTTAAGGATTATTTTTTTATTATAAACAATAAATTAAAAAATAAAGAACACACGGCATTTCCAAACAAAGTAAGCAGGGTTAAGCGAGAATTTTAAAAGCAAATTATAAGCGAATAAATCTAAAATGTTTAAACACAGTTTAAGACAAATCAGAAAGATTTACCCTGTACGTGGACCAGAATTTCGCCCTGAGTTCTGCAAAGATGTCTTCCCTACCTTCCAAAATTCCCATTCCTGAAAAGAAAAGTTAATTATTTCTAGGAATTCTAAAATTCATACTGGCATATCGCCAGACGGAACAGTCTATTTCAGAATGCAAATGAGGTTAAGTAAGGAGATATTTATCTTTTTAACTGCATAGAAAACACAGTACCTTGCTTTAGAAGTTCTACTTAAAAGACGACTTTACTGAAACAGTTAGTAATAAACATTTATTTGGATTTACTACGACTACAGTATATTCCGATAATCAGAAACTCCTTTCAAGAAGGGGAAAAAGGCCTAATAGATATTTCCTATACGATATGTGAAGAAATTTTATTTTAACTTTTTTTATATTCTTTCGCAACAAAACTTTCGTATACTGTAATGGCCAAAAAATTCGGGTGTCATATTTCATCAGAAATATCTATTCTGACCGTTCCCCAATCCATTTGGACGATTTTTTTTTTTTTTTTTTTTTTTTTTTTTTTGCTTGACGCCTACACGTACGGACAGAATAAAGTGCTCTTTATCTCCAAACGAAATGTAAAATGGATTTAATTTTTTTTTTCCGTGACGTCTGTACGTATGTATGTATCACACATAACTCAAAACTGATTAGCCGTAGAATATGAAATTTTGTGTATGGGATTGCTATAACATCTAGTTGTGCACCTCTCTATTTTTATTTTGATCGGCAGCTCCAAATTTATATATATCTATATACACCCAACCGTTTAATCGGTCTTTATTTCCGCAATCGTTGGTCGTAGTCATATACTTACAATTACAGAAGTGTTTTGAATGGCGAAAATATTCCTCTTTTACAATGTCAATTTTTTTTTAATAAAATTAATTTTCGACAAATAAAGAAATCTAACATTTAATGGTCTTGTGGTTCCTGCACTTATATTTGGTAAAGTTCAATGCTCGTTGTGAAAAAAGAAAAGTATAAGAGGTTTGATTCTCGAACAAAAAAAATTGACCGAGATATTTAATTTCAAAATTTGTAGTTTTTGATGTCATTTTCAACTTGCTTTGAGGGATCGGTTAATTAAATTAGAATAGTTCGAGGATATAAATTCAAATGAAGTGTAGAAAAAAAGGTGCATAATTTAATGAATTACTTATTTCTGTTTAACTGAAATTTGATGTAATCTAATATCTGAGCATTTATTTGTTGGGAGAGGTTGAACGCCGCGGTCATTTAGCCATCTCATCATCGAGAATGTTGCCCAGAGTAGGAAGATATCGTATATAAAAAGGGAAGGAGTAGAGAGAGTGTAAACACAACTAAGCCTTACTTGAGAATCAAACCTCACCCTTAGTTTCACAATATGAATTATCCCCCGTAAGATACCATATCGTCCAAGCCGGATATCCATCTAAATCCATTTATAAGTGACGTAAGCAATCAAATAGACAGTAACAACAATACACATCATTATTACATTTGGTGTTACATATAGTAATAAAAATTTGCTGCATATTTTCAGAACATAAACTTGTTATGTTGACCATATCCGAATTATTAAAATTAGTAGCTTAAAAGTTAAAAGTAGTAGCTTAAAATTAGTTTGATAAAAATAATGCAAAATAATAGTGCAATGTATAAAAAATGAGTTTTTTAAATTTAAATCAGGTTTTTTATCAAGTCATATATATATATATATATATATTGGCATTAATTTCTACCCGTGTTTGAATCCCGGAGAAGGCATGGATGTTTGTAAATGTATAGTGTCTTTGAGGCATGGGGGCACTCTATGGCGAGCCGAAGAGAGTAGGGGAGAGGGGTGGAGGTCTTCGGACCACCACTGAGGTGCTCTCCCTCAAAATTGGGGGTGGAAGTAGAAGTCCAACCTCCTTGAGGTTCTGGCAACCATTCTTCCATGAATTACATGAACAAGATAACAACAACAATTCAGTATTTTATATTCGAAGCGGGCTTGTCAATATGTTTTATCAGCTAGAAAGCGCAGTATTATAAAATCACCATAGCTTAAAATGGAATGACTAAATCTGGTAGGAGTTCTGGTAGGATTCTGTGTTTGTAATGAAATAGGAGAAACATGAAAGAAATCTAATAAATGTTTAGAAACTTGGTTCTTGGCGGCAGTCCAAAATTAAACCGTGAAATAACATAGTCTTTCCTAAGAAAAGCTACAGTTAAGTTGCCCGAATAATCTCTACCTCTGATAGCTGCACATCACGAGTGCATAATGTCACGATATTTTGCATTTTGATACTTAAAAACACGAAAATCTTTTCAGCTTATAATCAATGCGGTAGTATAGGCGATTCGCTTAATAAGCAAATAAGATTTCCGAAAGAGAAACTAAGGAAGTAAAATTTTGATCTAAAGAACGTTGTAATTTTAAGCTTATTAAAAATAAGAAAATAAAAAAGCAAACTTAGATTAGCGTAGATTTTAAATAAATTTCGACTGATTTGAAAGGCTACCTGTCATAGATTTTCTTCTTCATGAGCAATTAGTAAATAAATGTAAATGAAAATAAATTAAAAAAAAAAAAAAAAACTGACGACATTTTGGTATTTATAATACGCCTGAGAACTTAGGTTTTATTCCGTAGACCGTTGGCGAAAAGCAACGGTCGTCAGTCGCCAATTGTTGCTGCGGAATTCTAATAAAAAAAATCTCGTTACTTGGCTAGTCAGCGGGATAAAACGTAAGCACCTACGACAGTTTGGTGGCTAACATTTTAGGGCTATTACTAGCACCTCAATTGACCCAGATTTAGGAAAACAGGTTGTTGAAGAACCCCACAAACGATTTTTGTATCGCCGTTAGAGGGCGCTTATCTTCTGAGTAAAGAAAGTTAGTTTAGTTGTTGCGAAGGGGTAGATAATGAACTATCGATACAATTCAAGTTGCTTTGTAAATAAAATGATTATTTTTGTAGATTGCTGAAGTATTGGCTTCAATTAAAATTAAGTGTGATCAACTCTCTTAAGGAAGTCAATATACGAGTAATATAAATATAATGTTTTCTCATACAGGTATGCTAATCTCTAAGCTGTGAATCTTTAAGAAGGGGAACTGCAAGGAAAATTGCAAAGGCGTGAGAAACAAAATAAAATTATAGAAAATCAATGAGTGGAGCAAAGAGAAAACGAACTTACCGCCATTTCTTGCAGAAAGCTGTAATAAGCATAAACACACATTTTATGAATGAGACATATTATGGCCTCGCCCGACTAACGATGCACAAGCTCGAGGCATTTTTAATTTGCTACTTTACATTTTTATTTTTTTTTTTTTATTTTTTTTTTTTTTAGATTTTTAGCTATAATTTCCCATAGAAATTATAGCTAAAAATCCTAAGGCTAAGTTTTCAAAAATCTTTATAATAAGTTGTCTTGCTTTTCGGTGCACCTTAATTATTTTGTGAAAATTTGTTATTTTATTTTTAGTTTTAATTTCGTAATATTTTTCACGTTTTTTACTTTATAATGTCCCTCAGTACTTTGTCTATGTTAAAATGTAGAGGAACCTAATGAACTAAGTAGCGACTTGTCGCTGAGTTCGAATATTTACGACAGAATCTAGATAATGGTTGGAATACTCTTTTATTCACTCAAATAATAACAGATGGCCCCTTCTCGGGCTTACAAAAAGGCCTTCACTCGAGCTTTTAACTGAAGATAAGAAAATAAGAAATTAATCGAATACTAAACTAAACAGACTTAGCCGAAGCTAGACACAAATACCTAACGTAGTTGGCCCTGAATTTAACCTAGCCGGCGATTATCAACAGCTACGTACAATACGGCCGAGCGTAACAGATTCAAGGATGAAGAAGTCAGACGGCAAACATTCGCGACTAAGGATTCCTAAGCTCTCTCTCTCGAAGTAAGTTGAACCTTCCTTAAATACTCCTTCTAATTCATTTGCATAAAACGCGATACTAAAATCTCATTCTGGTAGGGAATAGTAGATGAGAAACGAGAATTGACAGTAAAGCATGTTTAAACTTACAATAACTGTTAGCTTATTAAAATAACCTCTATAACTTATTACAATTTTTTTTGGAAGTAGTGATTTATATATATTGTTACGGATTTTGTATTTAGTTAACTATTTTTAGTAGAATTGTAATTAAAATTGTTTTATTTCCCCGTGCAATGTAGCGCGTGGCGAGTTTTAAGAGAAATCTACGCCGAAAAAGTAAAAATATAGGAGCACGCGCATTTAATAAATAGACACTTCGTAATTTATATTTAAACTGAATCAATGTAATCGACTACTGTGTTAGCTGTGACCGTAATTCTACTGTTTTGCTTTCCAGAAACCTCGAGAAAACAGAAATTACCAGAAGATTCTCGTGCCCAATTAAAAAGCTTTAAAAAGTCGGAGAGAAACATCTCAGTTCAGTTGTTTACTTAGTTATTGTTATCAATTGTAGCAAATTTGCGGTGAGATCGGATTAGCTTTCTCTGCGCTTTGGATTGCGTTCTATTTAACGTTTTAGCAGTTTAAAATATAACTTCTGTGTGATATTGTGCGAATACCTGGGAGGAAATTCAGCATTTTGTTTTATTTCTTGCGATAAGAATAAATTTTATCAACTTTTTATCAGTGTTTACTACCCACCCTATCGAATTAATTTCCACTTTGCCCTGCGTTGGTAACACGTTTTTGAGATTTTCGTCTGAAGTATTTGGTCGCTAAATGCGTAGCTGACCTGTAATTGTTGTAATTCTTATTTTAAAGCTTATCTGTATTGCTGAATTATTACTAAAGGTTTACGTGTGAATGTTTTATTATTAAATGTATGCAGTTTGGTTTAAATAGACCGAGAGTGGTTGACTTTATTAAGGATATTTAAAATCGAAACTACTTCATCCATTTCGGCGCCATTCTAATACAGGAACGTAAACAATCAGACTAGTGCATTCAATCTATTACGAACCCGTATGCACGCAACTATATATGCAATTGAATTTATGTTATATTTACAAACGTTAAAAATTTAAAAACATTCAGAGGAGCTGCTTTAGAGTTGATATAATGATTCAAATTGTCAAAAACCTGTATTATATAGCCAAATATTATTCTTCTTTGCTTGATTTAAATTTTTAATTTTGTATTTTTCTCTTCCAATTATAGTGTAACGGAATGCAATTTCCTGTTATCTTCTAGATCATTAGTGATCTCTGTCAAAAACCTCTCAAAAAGATTTTCACGCAGCAGATGTATAACTCCACGCCACAAAGCTACCACATTCTGTGTCTCAAGCAGTATTAGAATCTGGGCCCTCTGTCGAAGTAACCATTATTCTCTTAACTATCATACCGATCGAAGTCGCATCATTATTGGGAGAAGGTCAAGGTGGAACAGACTCGTTGAGGAAGCCAAAACTCACGCTGAGCTGCCATTTCAAACAATAAATAATCTCTCAATCAGTTTTAAAATGCAATTCTAAAAAGAAAGGCGTTTCTTTTTAATGTGCAGAGATTTGAACATTGTCTAACTAGTAAAATATCCGACTCAGATATTATGTCATGTTTAAAAAACTGGATTGAGATAATTTCCTGCAATTACTTTTAATACCAGTTGTAGAAGGAAGGAAAACGGTAAGAGAGTAAAGGATAGGATGCAATGAGGAAATGAATTGATTGAAAAGATAAATAGGAAATGACGCAATATGAGGTGATTGTCGTTTAATACGATGAGATGAATCGTTGTGACAGAAGTTATCAGATATCAGTCGAAGTCTTACCGATTCATATTTTTTTTATCAACTGATAATATTTTCGAAACGCTTTATTATCGTCTGGGAAAAGAGGAATTTTTCTCATTTGCAGCTACCTTTAAGGAATTGCAGTTACGAAATAAAGAAATTAAAATTTTTGTCATATATTTATATATAACACCCATATTTTTGTTCGTAGGAAAGAAATCAAACTTTGCAATGGACGTATTATTGTATACGCATATTCAGGGTGATTCAAAACTAGAGGAACAAACTTCTAGGAGGGGTAGAGTACAGCTACAGAGTTCGAATCCCATAGTAATGCAGGGCTGGATTGGCAGTCATAACGAGAGATAGTGGGCGGGGGGGAGGTTGCACGAAAACCGTCGACAATCATCAGCAGAGGTGTTTGGATCGAAATATGAATTAATCGTGATCGCAAACTGACATTTAAAGACCATAAAAATAAGTCCCTAACAGGGAAACGAGGTATTTCGTAACGAGGCATAAGGCATGGAATCTCGGACGTTTTGAAATGCCCTGCGAGTTTTAAAATGGCCCATCTTTAAGATGGTCTTGCGATCACGATGTATTCACAATGTCAATTTGCGATCACGATGTATTCACAATGTCAATTTGCGATCACGATGTATTCACAATGTCAATTTGCGATCACGATGTATTCACAATGTCAATTTGCGATCACGATGTATTCACATTTCACATTCCTTTGCGGGTGGCTGTCCACGGTTTTTCTGCGACAGCCTCTAATAATGCCCTAATCTCCTTGGGACTGCATTTCCGACCCACATTGCTATGGAATTCCGAGTCGTCTAGGATACGTAACGTGTATACGAACCAGTTTCCTTTAGAAAGTCCTCCACGGATGCATCTCTCCCCTTAGGCAGATAGCCCTCGTGTACTTTGCAGTAATCAAATAAACCAAACCAACCGAGTCGTCTAGGTGTATCCTACCCCCGCTAGAAGTTTGTTCCTCTAGTTTTGAATCATTCTATATATAACGAATTTTATCATGCATCTAAGTAATAACCTTTCCGTTTTATAGAGCAATAATAAACTTGTTTTATACAGTTTGCAATAGCGAGTTTGAAACGCATGTTTAATATTTTATAGGGAATCCTTTAAATTCAAATGATGGAGAATTATACCTTTTAACCTTTAGTCGTCATTTTACGCAGGGACAGATTCCAAAATTTTATGTGAAATATTTACGTAATTTAATTTATCCTTTTCTATCATAAGTTTATCTATTTCCAACATTGATAGCATAAACATTTTTCCTACTGTCAATGTCATTTGCACTATGTCAAGGTTAGGAAAAGGCATAATGCAATTACTTGTACAAACCGGTGTTGATAATGGAGTAACTTGTAAAACCCAGGACACATCCAGTTGCTTCGTTAAATAATCTCGTATATAAGAAAGTATTAATAATAAAACTGCTGCTCCAAAGACGATGGAAAATTATTAAAGAAAAAAGAGTTTTCAGAGCATTTTATGATCATGGTAAAATGATTAATCGGGGCTGTACAAAACCTTATCTGTCGGTGTACTACGTTCTGTAACAGCAAATCACAGCCCTTCAGAGTAAAGGACAAAGATCTCATATATAAACCTCTTCTTCAAAACACAAATTTTAATAAGGCAAATACACAAATTTTGCAAGGAAGAAATACTTGGGTAGAAGGATAAATTTCTTTAGCCGCCTAGAGGTTCGCAGTAGTGGTACGTTGATAGAATTTAGCGGACAGCTGACTAGACAACCGAATCAATTTTTAGTCATGGTCGAAAGAAAAAAAATCTACTTAAAAAGCGTAGGTCTGTCAGAAACGAAAATCACAACTGGCTTGCTAGTTAAAACATCTTTTTTATTTTGAACAGGAAAAATTCTTCTGAGATGCGTTTTTACTTAAATTGGAACAACATTAGGGGGGATAAAGACGCTCCAGAATTTCTATATTCGCAGTTTGCATTTTAGATAACAGAAAGGAAGCTTAGTGAAAAGACGTGATTTCCCTAGGCAAAGCAAGCAGGTGAAAAAGTGATGGGTAATAATTACGCTCGCATTTATAAGCTCGAAAAGTCTTTTTTAAATCTTTCCAACCACTGGACAAAAGGATTTAGCAGTGCGGAAAAATTCCAGGGAGAGAGGGACGTAACATGCTGCCATGGACCTTATAAGAAATAGACCAAGCCAAATGGGTTTTCTCCCTCGTCTGACGCGTTTCCAGCTGTCACCTTGATCACATCCGGAGGAGTAGGGACGACTTGCAGAAATTTAACAGTGGTTGCCTATTGCAGCGTGTATAATTGTCAAGAAAAAGCTGGTTGTAGTGCCTCATTTCACAAATTAGAATTTCTACATATTTTTATTTTTGAAATTGAGATTGATTTTTAAAAATTTAGCATATTTATCAAGCATAATTAACGTTCCAAATAATTATAAAGCAATTGCATGCTTTCAGGGATGGATTTTTTTTTAGCTTTTCCTATGCGGTAAGGAAATTTGTAACTACTTCTTTTAGAAAATAATATTTTAAATCTGAACAAATAGAAAATGTCAAACAAGCAATTTTCTCTTGCAATTTTTATGCTTTTTATTGGTGTAAATAAGTAAAAAATACTAAAATATTTAAAAACGAATTTTTGAAAGTTTTGTTTAAAATTCTAAATTGGGCTGCTTTTTAAAATTTATAGATGAGTATTATAGCATAATTTCTATAAAGGAATTTTATTTCAAATATATTTCATAATAAATCATAGTGATAAACACTTTTGACTCCTTAATTTTTATACATTAAATTCTAATATTAAAATTGTATTTAATCGTAATAATTAATTTTGCTTGTACTTTATACTGATTACTTTTTAAAATTTATTTTTAGCGCCTCATAAGATTTTTTTTTTATTATTATTTACTGTAAATTTAATTTATTAGCTCGAAGCGGCATTTTGCGCTGTTTCACTATAAATGTCCGTGTCTCCTTGCAAATTGTTGTTACCAAATATTATCGCCCTATATTATATTTAAAGAAATTAAATAATGAAGAATCTACATGAACACATGTATGTTTCTGTGACAAAAACGACAGTATCTAGGGCAATCAAATTTTAACTAATGTAATCCTCCACTCGAACATGGGCATCTGGACGGCCGAATGTCGAATTTGTTTTAATCTATTTCATATTTTTTAAAACTTTTAACGAATTTTTGATTAACAAACTCAGCGAGTTCAAAGCGAGCAACGGTAACACTGTACAGAAAATAGCATTTTTATCTCCAGTGCGGAAATTCTAAAGATATGCTATTTTAAAATGTATGTGGTTTACAGGCGAAGAACATGATATTCAATAAATATAGGTAACACACAAAACGTTAAAAGAAGGTTCTTTTTGGCCGTAATATAAAATCTGAGTAGTTCCAGATTTTATCTTTATTTTCCCTTCATTACACTCAGAAAATTTTATGCTCCGAATTTTATAAATTACTAAAATAAATAATCCACTTTAATGATGATATAATCAAATAAAGGATCGTTTTGTAATGGTTTGGTTTATTTAATTATGGCAAACCACACTAGTGCTATCTAGCCTAAGGGGAGGGATGCCTTCATGGAGGACTTTATAAGGAAAACTGACTCGTATACACGTTACACATGGGGAAAACCGCAAAAACGCCCACGCAGCCAGCCCGTTCGCGGGATTTGAACCTCGAACCGAACTACCAGTGTTCAACGACTTTACCGCTCGGCCGCTGGTCAACCTTCGTTTTCTAATATTATTGCAGTTTTGAAAATCATTACCTGAAAATGTTTATTAAATTAAAAATAAAATTATAAATTAACTTATTTATTTCAAAGCATCACCTACTATCAATATTATTTAATTTTACTTTACTTTTACTCAAAATTAAGTTAATAAATTTTATGCTTAGAGTTTTTACCGTTTTACCAAAATAAAGATGTTTGTACAAGAATTACGCGTGAAAATAATGGGCAAAATGCAGTAAAAAGTACTTTAATGAGATACATTAAATCCTATTTAAAAAAAACTGTGACTTTCATAATTTCATCACTATACAACGTATCACATTTAATAATTAAAAACAGTTATGTAATACAAACGCCATAGGTTTCAGTGTTAAAGTAAACCAGATCGTCCCTGCTCTTTTTGCGGACATGTCGGTGACGCGCGCCCCGCCCACTAGGTTAGTCTATCTGTTATGAGGTCCATGCATGCTACAGAGTGACGCAAAATGGTGCAAAGCGTATCCTTGAAGAGGGGATGTATTCAATTAAAAATTGTGAATTTAAAGGTCTATTTCCAATTAAGTTTCATATTTTATATTTTACATATATATGTAAAATAACAACTATGTAAATATAAATTGTAATTTAAATTAGAAATAGCCCCTTAATGCTTAATTTTAATTTGGCTGTTTAATTTTTCTGTTAAAAAAAACTAATACCTTTTTTCTGTACTGCTACTTTCGAGCCTAATCCATGATTAGCATAATAAAGGCACAGCCCTGATCCTCCTAGCTGGCACAAGCCGGCCATATGACCAAAAAGTGGGACTGACCAGAAAACACATATAAAACAAAAAACGTATTCAAAATCTGAGTTTCAGTGCCGAATTCCAATTCTATCTTTGTTCGCATTTATAAACTTCATTATTGTCTCTGCAAAATCTTTCAAATTTGAAAATTTCCTTTTAAAACCTTCCTTAAATTTTTTTTCTATATTTCTCTCTTGCAATCCGGGGAAGCGTACACTTCCCAAAAAAAAGGGGGGGCAGTTCTATAGCTCTCGTTCTTCTCGGCCGATTGACGAAATTCAAATTGCTTTTTTCATGTCTCGAAAGCGCGACTTAGGATATATATTAGATTTATATATAGTATTGATTAACATGAGTATTTTGACACAAAATCGGACTTTTTCTGAAATAATATATGAATTGTTTTTTAAGTATTTCGATTCTACGACTCAAATTTTTCTTAAGTCTTAAACTTTGTAAAATTTGGTGCGAAATTTACGGAGAAATTCAAAAATTTATATTGGTCCATTTTTTTCAGTTTGCGCCAAGCATAATTTACTTGGCGAACTTCTTAGTTATATGGCAATCTATTTTCCTTTCCCTTCCATTTTGAATGAGCGCAAAAAAAGGCAAATCGTTCCCTACCATTTTACATTGTGCATGAGCGGAATAAAAGTCACGTCATTCTTACTTTCAAATAATTTTAACAAAGTGCCTAAACCACATTAGTAGATAGAAAATGGGGGTTCTGCTGCACGGGGTGTGGGGTGTGGGCGTGGTCGATGACATCACAGAGGGCGGGGCCAAAGGCAACGTCATCACACTAGGAGGCGTGGTCACGAGTGGAGTTGAGGTGTTTTTAGATTGCTGGTTGAGTTGTAGACCTCCTGCTTTTCATTTAAAGTTAGTTTTCTTAAATTGGCAACGGAGTCATGGCGTCCTCTAGGGACGAAAAAAGAAAATAATTTATTTAGGAATTGCTTATGGCATCCTCTAGGGATGAAAAAAGAAAATAATTTATTTAGGAATTGCTTATGGCGTCCTCTAGGGACGAAAAAAGAAAATAATCTATTTTAGAAGTTTCTTTTTTTTTTTAAATGTTCTATTATTCAAAATATAGAACTGAACTCTCAAACAAAATATCTCACCAGCTCAGTAGTTTGAAGATTTTAACCACTAAGCTAACGGGATACATTTAGATTTAGGTAAAAAAAGCCTATATAAGAAAATGGAATTTGAATCAGCTCATCAATTTATTCTGATACTTTTATTCTTTCTAGTTTTTCATGAAACTTATTTCTCAGGTTTTCTGTTTCATAATAACATATTCATTTACTGTCATATTTTTTTAATACTTAACGTTTCTAATTTGTAATATTTTATTTAATTTCCACATACTATTCTTTTCATACCTTTCATAAATTTCAGCATACCCTGATTTTTAACTTATATGTTATATTTCACAAACGTTGTCGCACATGCTGTTTATTTGTTACATTACTTAATTTTAGATGCAATTTCACACTTTTTTTAACGTTATAATGTTCAATATATTCTGAATTTTAACTTCATTTACTTTTTTCTAAACCATTCTAGTATTCTATACACACTTTAACTTAGTGGTATGAAATTGTATTTAAAAAGAAACATTTATTTTTCGTGATCTTAGTTCTTTTACTAAATTTTCTACAGAATTTCTAATTTCTTTCACGTGTTTAACAATATCTTCCTTACATTACCGAATATTTTTTAAAAAAACTTAAGTCTATAACTGTTAATTGCTTTTCTTACGTTCATGATTTCCCTTCTGTGTTTATATTTCTTAATTCTAGTTTAACTTATTTATTATAATGTTTTTATTTCTGTCTCATCACTCGTAATTCCAACATTTTATCCCTTTTTATTCATTTTAACAATATGAATTGTTTTCATTTACTCCATATTCAAACATTTCCTTACAATTTTTAAAATACTTGTTTTATTCTCCGATCATAATAGATCATCTACAGGTTTTACTCAGAAATTTCCATTCACATCTTTACAGTTTAATACCATTTATATCTAACTGTATTTCTTTCTCATATAGTATTACGATCTTCAAAGTGTCTAACATCATGTTCAGTTCTAAATCTCGATTACCTTTAAGTGTATTGATAATTTTCATTTCTAATTTTACAACCACATTCAGTGTTCCATCGACACATACCAAAATATTTCTTACATCTTCTGATATTTAGTCTATGTCATATTTCAGTGCTTCAAATGAATTTACACTGCTCTCACTATTATTTTTTCATGTTTTAGAGACACTGACTATACTAATTTTACTACTTTTCCTACACTAATTGCATCTATGCCAGCACTCATGATAAACTAGCAATTGTTTTGCATTACATGCATAAAGAAATTCTTAAAACCAACTTTTTCAATATCGTACTCAAATTACTGTTTTCCGGATGGGAATTACCAGTATTCTTTGGTTTTACTCTGTTACATCTTTTTAAATTTTAACATCTTACTTTTAATTCTAACATACATCTTTTGAACAGTTTTTTCTTTTAATGATAGCCTTACCTTATTTGTTCAAATTAATTCTTTAATTCACCTTCTTTACTACCTTTCAGTACCTTCATAATTCACTATGCAAACGCAATGTCTTTCATTGACATTCTGTTTAATAATACTACAAGTTTCCTTAATTGATAAAAAGCGAATTATTTCTCAGTTCAAAATAGAACTACTATATTTTTGCACAAACATTACCTTTATCCATTCAAGACGCCCCTTAACCTGTACCTGACGTAGCGATAGGAAAGGAGACTCTTATCATATGCTCTTTCGACATTTGAGGTTTTTAGAACTTCTTGGGCAAGTATATCAATACCATCAGAAAATATACTTAACACTTTTACCCAGTTTAAAGGCAACATACTGTTATAAGAATTGTTTTAGTTAAATTTCTAACACAAATAAACGCATTTTGTGCTAAATAGGCATAAACATTTAGATTCAGAATATTTCTTTTTAATCCGATGTAAGACTTGAATTTCATTCATGATACGGATTGTCTCTTGATTTTTTTTTTTTTTTTTTTTTTTTTTTTTGTTGTTTACCTTACATTAATAGAAAATTTTTATTTTACATGTTCAGCTTTTAATGAAATAGAAATAAAAACTACGATACACCTGCTGTTTTTAAGAAAAGGAACTTTGATATATTTCTGGAAATCTAAATGCTTTTAGAGTTTTCTTTCAATAACGTTGATTTTCATTACTTTACTAACTTCAAGAATTCTCTTATTAGCTAATATGAATGAAAGAAGATTATCAAAAATGTGACACAGTATAATTCTACGAACATACGTACCTTTACCAGCATACAGATATTACCGATTGAAATGAAGAAAGATACAGATATTTTACTCCAATCTACATTAAATTAAAAAAAAATATTTAAACTTTCATACATTCCAAAGAATAAACGAAAGCTCAATAGATATTGTCATGTTTGTATATATGAGATAAAAGTTTTATGAATAGTATTTAAAGTAATGCTTAGAACTTCATAAAAGCGAACATTCACTATGTTAATACACATATCATCAGTTATTTACATTAATCAATGTAATATTAATCATTATATGTACTATATGCATATATATTTAAAGTTTAATTGTCTTACAATTGAATAATTAACTATTGAGAGAAAGAGGTTCATATCTTACACTATTTAATTCACATGGAACAAATTTTTCCATCAACCACATTGAACCACGTTTATTAAATTCGCCAAAGCTCTTTTATTTCTGCATTTTCACACTCACGACACATTTTAAATGTAACTATTGATTACCATTTCAAACACCGATATCATAACTCAGTGTAAAACTACATCATAACTCATTTTTTCCCTACTAACTACAATTTTATATATTCAAGAAGTACATCTAAGACATGATCTAAGCTCTTTTATTTCTGCATTTTCACACTCACGACACATTTTAAATGTAACTATTGATTACCATTTCAAACACCGATATCATAACTCAGTGTAAAACTACATCATAACTCATTTTTTCCCTACTAACTACAATTTTATATATTCAAGAAGTACATCTAAGACATGATCATTTTCTATGTTCTAGCAAATCGATTCAATTGCTTAAATTTCTTAGGATATACACTACATCTGATGTTTCTTTCATGAGATTTCAAATATCTCTTCAGATTACTCGTATTCAAGAAACCTTACAAATATATCACATAAGTTCAGCGAATAATCGCTTCATAAACTCTTAAATTTTCAACACGAGTGAATCACTTGAAGCATATACTGCACTGTAAACATACAATACTTAAAAAAATTGTTATAAAAAATAAAAATACATTCATTTCACCAAGAAGCTTTTCTATTTAAATACATTTATTTATTTCCAAAGAACAAGTTTCTGTATTATACATAAAATATACTTAGAATTTTCTTTCATTAGTTAATATCAAATTAACAACAATATCCATTTACTGATATCTGATATACATGTTTGCTTTAAAATTAAAACTAATATTTCAATATATTTCTATTAAAAAAAACATAAGGAAAAAAAAATACTCATAACATCAACCAAAGACAGAAATTTAAATAGAATAGCTGTACTTATATTAGTGCATTTTTATAATCTTCATAACATTTCGATTCAAGAAACCTATTACAAAATAAATGAAACATTTTTTTCTGCCTTAAAGAATCTTTTATATTTTTAAAATTAATACATAAAAATATATCTTCCCCAATATATTTA
The DNA here is from genome assembly GCF_044657685.1 of Stegodyphus dumicola. NCBI lineage: Eukaryota > Metazoa > Arthropoda > Arachnida > Araneae > Eresidae > Stegodyphus > Stegodyphus dumicola. The sequence continues at coordinate 23,371,091 of NC_140775.1, forward strand.
ATTCTATCCTCAACACTTATTATAATGCAATCATGTCTTGTTTGTGAAGGATGATTTACAATACAACCTTCGCATTTAAATAGTTTTTTAATCACTGAATTTAATTCAGTTTTGATAGAGTTCATGAGTTCTTTAAAAAGTTCATCATCATCACTTACCATATCCGAACAATTGTTTTTACATTTGATTTGCAACGGTAAAATAATTTCAAAAATACTTTTATATAAAGTATTAGATACATCAGGAATAATTTCTTCCAATTTTTTTAAAATATCACAGTTTACTTTTAGGTATGTAGGTTTTAGTTTAAAAGAATTTTCATCTTGTTTAAAAACTTGTTGAAAAATACACTCACCTTCTTTGTTGAAAACTACCAACTCATTATTGCAAATGATGCTGGCAGTCGTATAGACAAGATTAAATTCATATATTTTTGAGGAAAATTCTTGCCATGTTGCAGGAGTTATAACAACACCGCGTGTAGTAGGGTATAATATTTTATTTTGTTCCACACATTCACGTAGATGAATGTTCATTCTGTTTTCAAACTGATTTATGGACACAAAATATCCCCAACCAAGAGTCCACTGTGCAATCAACTTCGAACTTTCTTTTTTCTGTTCTCGATTATTCGGCATGAAGATATTTTCAGGAACAGACTTCATATAGTGGGCAAACCAGTCATCCTCTGGAAGTTCATCCTCATTATCTTCCAAGCGTCGTTTTTTAATTTTCGAAATTTTTATGTTTCGGAATGTGATACTAATTCTAGGATCTTTAACGTCAGGTTGAGAGGGTATTCCGTGCATCCAAAATTGATTCGTTGGGGGTTTCATTACAAGGAGAGTTCCATGAGTTAAGTCCACGCTTCGAGATGTGAAATTTCGCCTGGTAAATACCATTTGACGTTTTGCACCTAAACTGATGATAGGTATATCACTTTCAGGTTCGAGACAAGTTTCATTGTCTTTATGCGTTGAAATTTTCGCCACTCCTTCAGGATAATAGTTCAATAAAGCAAAATTATATTTTTTGCCAGTTATCGTTTCAACATAATCTTTTACATTTAGAAGAGTTTGAGTCCATGGTTCTGCACAAATGCTCGTTCCAGAGAATTCGTAACTAAGTCCTTCATCACCAAAACCGAGTACTTTTCTTCGTGGAACATACTGAATCCCATTAATTTCAAAACTAATATTTTTAAAATCATAATTTGATAGTTCAGCTAGCAAAATATCAGCTTCATTTCGTGAATAAAATTCTTCGTATAATTCCACATTTAACTCTGTATCACATATATTCCTCATATTCGCTTCTGAATCTAACGAGAATTCTGAATGATATAGAAATACGTAGCATTCTTAAATAGCAAAAATTATCTAAAACATACATTAACGAAATGATTTCATCAACACTTATCGTAATACATTCTTGTCATGTCTTGTTTGTGAAGCCAGTCTTTCCGGCGTCATATGTGTAAAAATAATCATGATAGGATAGTGGGAAAGAGTTATAGTGTCCTAATGTAGTTATTCTGAACCTCGATATTACATATATGCATAAGGAGAATCTTAAAAGCATCATCCACTTATCATGATAGAGTAATGGAAAATTTCTAAAACTCTGATAATCATACGCGAAAGAATGTATTATCTTAAGGTTATTGTTGCTATTCCAAATTTGACAGTACATAGAGAGGTGAAGGAAGATCCTTGATAAGCGCTGTAGACTTCACGTTATCATGATAACGTGCAGCACTAATATGAATATGGAGGAATAATAGGAAATAATAGGAAATATTTGAATATGGAGTAAATGAAAACAATCCATATCGTTAAAATGAATAAAAAGGGATAAAATGTTGGAATTACGAGTGATGAGACAGAAATAAAAACATTATAATAAATAAGTTAAACTAGAATTAAGAAATATAAACACAGAAGGGAAATCATGAACGTAAGAAAAGCAATTAACAGTTATAGACTTAAGTTTTTTTAAAAAATATTCGGTAATGTAAGGAAGATATTGTTAAACACGTGAAAGAAATTAGAAATTCTGTAGAAAATTTAGTAAAAGAACTAAGATCACGAAAAATAAATGTTTCTTTTTAAATACAATTTCATACCACTAAGTTAAAGTGTGTATAGAATACTAGAATGGTTTTAAAAAAAGTAAATGAAGTTAAAATTCAGAATATATTGAACATTATAACGTTAAAAAAGTGTGAAATTGCATCTAAAATTAAGTAATGTAACAAATAAACAGCATGTGCGAGAACGTTTGTGAAATATAACATATAAGTTAAAAATCAGGGTATGCTGAAATTTATGAAAGGTATGAAAAGAATAGTATGTGGAAATTAAATAAAATATTACAAATTAGAAACGTTAAGTATTAAAAAAATATGACAGTAAATGAATATGTTATTATGAAACAGAAAACCTGAGAAATAAGTTTCATGAAAAACTAGAAAGAATAAAAGTATCAGAATAAATTGATGAGCTGATTCAAATTCCATTTTCTTATATAGGCTTTTTTTACCTAAATCTAAATGTATCCCGTTAGCTTAGTGGTTAAAATCTTCAAACTACTGAGCTGGTGAGATATTTTGTTTGAGAGTTCAGTTCTATATTTTGAATAATAGAACATTTAAAAAAAAAAAAGAAACTTCTAAAATAGATTATTTTCTTTTTTCGTCCCTAGAGGACGCCATAAGCAATTCCTAAATAAATTATTTTCTTTTTTCATCCCTAGAGGATGCCATAAGCAATTCCTAAATAAATTATTTTCTTTTTTCGTTCCTAGAGGACGCCATGACTCCGTTGCCAATTTAAAAAAACTAACTTTAAATGAAAAGCAGGAGGTCTACAACTCAACCAGCAATCTAAAAACACCTCAACTCCACTCGTGACCACGCCTCCTAGTGTTATGACGTTGCCTTTGGCCCCGCCCTCTGTGATGTCATCGACCACGCCCACACCCCACACCCCGTGCAGCAGAACCCCCATTTTCTATCTACTCACATTTCATGTAATTATCGCTTTCAACAAATATGCCAAACTTCAAAACGCGCCAATATATAAATTCATGTATATCTTCAGGAATTTTGAATAAAAAACTGTAATTTTTTTCAGGTATGCTTAGAAATACATCTACATTAAGAAGATGGTAAAAACTGTATGTAAAATATTAAAAATACGAGGGCTTTGCTTTTCGCGAACACGCAACCTTTAATTAACTTTCTACAATTCAGGATCTACCCCCTAGACCAATACCTTCTAGAATTTGCTAGCCTATTATGTAACCTCTATAAATAACGAATACGCGCCATTTTGCATCAGAAGAAGCTCGCCTCTCCTCCTGTGCTATACATTTCGCTGCTGCTTGATCTGTCTTCCCTTTGTTAGAAATAGTAATGACGCGTAAAGTTTAACTTTAGTCGTACTTGGTTTAAACTAGTATTGAATATGTGATTTAGAGAATTTCATATGAAGTAAAGCATGATCTACGAAAAATATTGAATTAAAGCTATGGAATAAAGATGTTCCATTAAAAGCTAAATCAACTTGCCTCTTCATTTGGATTAGCCTTACTACTCCTGCAAAAACCATGCCGAAATATCACATGTATACATTATAATTAAATTTTTTTTCGAAAAATTTGTAAAAATTATTTAAAAATACAAATTTAAAAAATAAATCATAAAAAATGAGCAATTTTATTTAAAATGAACCTAAATTTCGCAATGTGAAAGGAAGAATGAAATAAGTTTAATAAAAAATGGACAGATTAATAAATATATATCAGTCTCAATTAACATTGAGGATCTAAAATTTTAAAAACTACTCGTACGATTTTTACAGAACTTGGCAGTTTGGTGTAATGTGAGACGTAGAATTAAAATATGGAAAAAAAAGGCAGATTATTTAAAAAAAAGGTCCGATTTTGTGTCAAAATACCTATATTAGAACAATGCTATATATAAATCCAATACATATCCTAAGTCGGGCTTTCGGGACATGAAAAACGCAAGTTGAATTTCGTCAATTGGCCCAGTAGAACGAGAAATATCGAAATGTCCCCCCCCCCTTTCTTTTTTCCGCAGTGTACATTCATCGACGAAGTGCCTGGCATTCCCAAACTTATCACCTGTTAAGCATTTAACATTATTCTGCAGATGGAACCGATAAAAATGAGCCACAAAAGGCCCATGATTAGTCAGTATCTGATTTATTTATATCAACATTATTTATAATACCCATCTTCTTACTTAACTTTATATTTTTCATTAAATCTTTTTTTCTTATTAGACGACTCCCAGTAAATATTCTGTTCTGTATAAATCCAGTTTTCCATTTCAGTAATGGTCTTTTTTCTTGAATCTTCGATATCAAAATTATCGGTCCCATCTCCAAGTGCCGCCAATTTAGCAAGGGTGTCCTCCCTCTCATTTCCGACAGTTCCACTGTATGCTTTCGCCTAGTGTAATTTAACAGTATGGTTTCTTTCAGCCTTTTATATTAATCAATCGTTTTGTATGATCTGGTTGAGAGAGTGCCTGTAGCGCAAAGACGGCATCAGTATAAATGGGATTAATATAGATTAAACCATTTAATGAATTTTAAATTAGTTAATTTTAAAATTTAATCAAAAGGAAAAAAAAAAAGTAAAATTTTGGGCAGTTGCTGCAAAGATAATATTTAATTTAATAAAGTTACAGCTAAAATAAAGGAAATTATTTCCTATGAAATTCGAAGTGAAATTTGTAAAGTAAATGTGCACTATTATGGTATAAATAATTGGCAATTTAGAAAGCTGATGTGCACTATTGTGGTAATAATTAACTGAAATTTACAAGTGAATATACTGGGATGTCAAAAGAGAAACATAAAACAAGAGAGCTAACTATTACTGATTCCATAAGAAAGATCTCGACTTATCAAGGAGAACTGGAATCTTTCTATACAACCATCAATAATTCCTGAAAAAGCGCTTTTCTTCGTCTCACATATCTGAACAAATCCCTTTTCAATTTTACATTTCTATTCAGCTTTAGAATATTGAATAACATCTTCGGGGAATTATCTGGCTAATCCGAATCGATATGATGTCATCGATTCGAATATGTCAGATCTGAATCGATAAGATAATATAAGATGTACGTATCTATCCATAAATATAGATAGATAGATATGCTGAGATTTAGGAAGAGAAATATTTAAAAAACTGGAAATGTTTTAATAAGCATTTTAGGAATTTACATACTTTAAAATGCATTTTCTCAGTTTGTAGTTTTTCGATAAATCCTTTTACTCAGAGTTCTAAAAACTTATATAGATATGGACTAAATTATTTAACATTTTTTTCTGTATGTTTATTATTATACACTTAATAGAAACAATGGCAGGTTTTGCAAAATATTGACAGGAAAAACTACTGGAAATAAAAATGTAGTTGAAGTCATATTTTTTTCAAAGTTTTGACATATAAATATGGTTTTTAATTTTTTTCTCAGAAAATTAATTTACTAATTGCAAAATCGATTCTCTAAGTTAAGAAGAGCATTCTAATAAACACAATAAAAAATTGGAAACTGTAAAAGGAGTCAATCGTTAGTTTTTTTCAAAAAATTAAAATTAAAACAAAATTGGGCAATTTTTTTCAAGTTTAAATTTTTTTACCTAGCAAAAATACTCAATTCGTAAAAAATTAAATAACAAAAAATTAAATCTTCTTAACAATAGCAAATTTCATAAAAGTTATGCCACAAAGCCACTGTAAATACAACTGTAACCATAATAGTTATCAAAGACACGACAGAATTAAAAGAAAAAAAAAGAGGAGAAAGCCATGATAACTATCGCATACGTAAATAATTGCAAGCAAATTTGAAAATATTTTAACTTACCAGTAAAAAATATCACAAGACAACTAGTGGAGCTTATGAGTTGATCCGATAGAACTTTTTTTACTACAGTTTTTGCTGCGGATCCTGGCAACAACCTGTCCAGTATACGATACCAATAAAAAAGTGCCGGTCCTATGCCGACTATTCCAACCACTGCATATCGCCCCACGCTTCCCCAATCTATGGAATTCTTCTGGGGGGATGTATAAACCAGTATAGTCTGTTGAGCTACTTCGGCCCCCACATACATAGTCCCAAATGAGACCATGTTCATTAACAATGGCCGTTTCTGGAAAATTAGCCTTACCCTACTCAGCATACTCTTTACACCCAATGCAGACGACACAGACTTGATAATTTCGATTTCTGATGTTGTATTCTTTATCTTTTAAGAAAACACAGAATTTTCAGATAAGAGAAAGTGTGCCAACAGCAGTGTGACGTCATATGAAAGAGAAGCGGTCAATAATAAAAATGGGAGTGACAATATCTTATAGCAACAAGCTTCAGAAAACGAGAGCATGAGGGTTGAAGGCACCAGCAGAATTCGCTTAGCAGAATTACACAATCAAAACAAAGATCGCTGCTCCATCTGCACGTCCCCCCCCGACCGTTTCGTTGTAGTTGTAAAAGGAAGTGACGTTGTTGATGATGTGTAAAATGAGGCCGGCCATAGAATTTGTAATGTTTGTTTGATCAAATCAGCAAGAATTCCAGACGAACCTTTTACTTATTTTTGTTTTTATTTCTATATCCCTAGTTCAAATACGTCTAAAAATGTGTTAAGTGCTTGTGTATTTTTTATTTTGCTACCACATGGTTAGACGAAAAATATAATTACTGTAAAAGATAGGAAATTTCGTAGAGCTTTTTTTTAAAGCCCAAAAGACACTATTAGTCTCCAAATGGGATCTTGGTTTAGTTCACTGCATAAATGGCGAATTACTTTTCAGATTGTCGTCACCCAACATTATCACCCTGTATGATTTTTAAAGAAATTAAATAATGGAGAATCTGTATATATGTATGTTCCTCGCGTCATTTTGAAAAAAAAAAAAAAAAAAAAAAAAAAAACACGACGGTATCTAGAATCATCAAATTTTGAATAACATAGTCCTTCATCCGAACATACTGACCTGGAAGCCCGAATTCTGAGTTTGTTTTATTTATTATCTTTTATTTCATATTTTGTAAAACTTTAACGAATTCTTTTGAAAGCGAGCAGTGGCGACACTGTTCGAAATAAGACATTTTTATCTTCAGCGCATGAATCTGTTGCCATTCGGAAAAATAGAAATTCTATCAGTTTTAATTAACAAACTCGACTCTACGAAAGCGATGTTTTGTCGGGGCCGGAAATGAAATACTTTTATTTTTTACGCGAATGCGTGTTGCTGTTCGATAAAGCCTATGGTAATTCCAAATTAAATCTGGAAGATTATAGAGGAGTAAACTAAACGATTTAAAAGGAATAAACACAGTTTTTAAGAATATTTTTTTCTACTTTTCAATGTGATTTATTTAAATAAACATGTATTAAAATTACGAATTGTCTAATTAGAAACATTCAATATTTTTATAGAATGACACTAGCTGGACTCATTAAAATCGTGTTTTTTTCCTTTTTTATGATATGTATTTTAGATTAGTTTTCAAAGAAATAATACAGAGAAAATAAAAATGTGTATGGCAGACTCAAACACTCTGTTGAGAATCCTAAAGATTGTTGAAATGAATTTTTTGTGGAGTAAAAGAACGGGAAATTTAATAAATAAAGTAAACACATAAAAAATTCGTAATAAAAGTAACAAAAAATTTGGAAGCCATCATACTAAGAAAACCGAACATATGATAAACTGAGAATAAAAAATAGAAAAATGTATACCAACACTTAATGCTGAATGAAGAGTTCTAAGCAAATGCAAAGGGTTTTTTTTTAAATATATTTTTCCGAGTGGCAACAACAGAGTATTTTTGAACGGTAATGTTTCTTCGAAGTACGCATAGTCATTTTGTATTTTCAGTTGTATCGTCTCAGTGATATTTAAATAATGCGAGAATAAAGATTTATTAACATAAGTGAAGAATATTTCTTAAACAAAGTAATTTATGCTAACATTTCAGAAGTGGGATTAACTAGAATTATTACCTAGGATTTAACAACGTATTGCCTTAATGTACGTTAAGCAGTGGAATAGCGAGCATAATTGGCGCTCAGGGCAAAATACCTTTTTGGCGCTTCCCCCCCCAAAAAAAACAGAGTGATATGAAAATCTTGTTTGGAGACCATTTGGCGCCCCTCTGCGAGCGGCACCCGGGGCATCATACATCCCCTTGTCCCCCCCCCTCGTTACGCAACTGACGTTAAGCCTAAACTGAATGCGGAAGCTCGCCAAAACTGAAGGTAGAGAGAGGTACGTGCATTTATAAACTGTTTATGTTATATTTAAGTATTAAACGGAAAGAACTTAAGTATAATTATTGTATTATCATTTGAAAATTGAAGACTAAGATTGCTTATTTGGCAACGGGCAAGAAATGTGACTTAAAAGAACTTGCTTTGGAACTTGATGTAGATGTCCCTTTTGATATTAAAATTATAGGCTTTAAGGCATATGATTTTGAATAGTAAGAACTATAACGAAGAATTTACTAAGCAAATGCTAGATAAAATTATAAATGATCGTTTAGACAGCGAAAAGTTAAAAAATTTAGAAAACCAAAGAACATTTGAAATTGAAATATTAGAAAAAGAAAAGCAAAGAACATTTGAACTCGAAAAGGAAAAGATGGAAATTATAGAAAAAGGTAAGCAAAAGATATCTGAACTCGAAAAATTGAAAATAGAAGTGGAAATCAGAAGTAGTAATGTAAAGGATTCTGTTCCTTCTAAGGTTAGTAAAATTAATTTTTGTGATATGAGTAAATTAGTGCATAAGTGTGATTTGGATGAAGGTGATATAAGTTCTTATTTAGTCTTTTTTGAGAGACCACGACGTACTGAGTTAAAAAAACAAAATTGGGTTTCTCAGCTGCTGGGTCTATTTCCTTATGAAATAACTCAATTAATTGCTCGTGAATCAGAAGACTAACTACTATAAGCACGTTAAACAACTGCTAATGAGAAAATTTAAGCCCTGAACAGTTTCGATAAAAGTTCGTTGATCATATTAAAACGTTTCGCAATACGTGGAGGGACTTCACGTTTGAATTAAAAAATTATTTTGAAGAGTGGCTTGCTGGATTAAATGTAACGGATTTCGACTCTTTAAAACAGCTTATTATTGCGGATCAATTAAAGAAAAGGGTCCCCGCTGCTATACGAGATCATTTCATTGATGATTGGTCTAAATTCATCAATCCTGGAAGAGTTGGCTGAAAACTAGATGAATATGAAAATATTCGGGCAGGAATAAAAGTACTTGAAGTAGAAAATAAAACCTTTAGGCATAATTCTAAACCTAAATTTAGTTCTAAATTTTATGAGGGATCCTATAATCAGTATTCAAGACCCAGAAATGTTAACGGTTCTATGCAGACAGATGGTAATTTCAAAGTGGGTTTTAAAAACAGTTTTGATAATAATAAGTACAATTTGAGAGATAAATTTTATAAAATAAACGATAGGAAAAAGGAATATAATTCTGATATCCGTAATGAAAAGGGTAAGCCGAAATGCTTTAATTGCGATGATTATGGACATATAGTGACGGATGTCCTGAATCTAAAAAAGAAATTATTTGCAGGAAATGTAATGAAAAGGGTCATACTTTTAAAAAGTGTACGTCTAACACTTTTAGTTCAGACTTCACAAATGTTAAAAATAATTTATCCGTGAATCAGAATTCAGGTAATTTACCAACTGTATATTTAAAGTATGCTCGCATCAATAATGGAGAAGAAAGTAGTGCAATCATAGATACGGGTTCTAGTTCGTGTCTATTGAAACAGTCTGTAGCTAGAAAACTGAATCTTACTATGAAACCTGATGTGGAGGAATTGTTTGGCTTTGGAAACCAGAGTAAACCAGCCGCTAGAATATTGGAAAAAGTAACTGTTAATTTATAGATTGATAATGTGGAAGGAAAGGACATTACAGTTATAATTGTAGGAGATGAAACGCAACCATGCGACTTATTAGTTGGTCGAACATGTATTGATTTACCCCATAATGCATACGCCAAGATAGGTAATACCTTGCACATACGCTGTGCTAATGATTGTCTATTTTCACAGTTGCAAAATGACATCAACACTCCGCGAATTAAACTGAAGGCTTCTCAAGAGAAATCGAAAGTAATACGGTTGATTTCGTGAAAATTAAAACTGATGAAATAAATAACGGTTATGTTTTAATAAGTGGATCGAAAGATGAGTTGGGCTCATTATTGGAAAAAATACAGGGAGAAAAAGTGATACCAGTCACTAACTACAGCGATCAAAAATTAATTTTAAGAGAAAATCAACATATCGGTAGAGCGGAAGTAGCATAATTAGTTGAAGCTGAAGAGTTAAGCACTTTGCCAAACAAAAAAGTAAAAGTATTTAGAGATGGCAAAATAATAGTTAAAAATTGTAAAAATGAAAGTGAATCAATAGACAATTCCAATTTAAATGATGAAGATTCCTGTCCAGAATTAGCTGATAACAGTGAAAAGGCAAGAATGACTCTGGACTATGATGGAAAGTTTGAAAATCCAAATACTGTAAAAGTCGCTAATTCCAAAGGTAAAAGTCACTGAAAAGGAAAAGGACTTCAAAGAAAATCGTTAAACAGAATACAAGTGAAAAAAATATTCAGTACCATTATTGCAAATTTGTATCAAAATTATCATTTAATTATATGACGTTTCTTCCCATTATATTATTCATATCCAAATTTCTTTATCAGCATTTTAAAAAAAAGGTGGGTGTGATCTTTCAGCAGTGAAATTGCCTTTTCGCATTGTTAAGCAATGGAGAGCGATTTTGTTCTCGTATTGCCACAGAAGTCCAGTAAAACTGAGGGATAATTCGAAATTCTGGATTCTAAATTCGGATTACTTTGCATTGCGTTTTTGCAAAACATCGAACGGAAACTATCATAAAAAATATTTAAGCATAAAAAAATAATCTAAGAATTATATTACAGATTAAAAGTGAAAGAAAAAAGCCTGAAATTCGCGGATTTATTCAGCATTTTTGGAAATATCAGATATTCACGAAATCTTCTTAAATTCGCTAAAATTTGCAAAAAAATGTAAGGATAAAGTTACTGTCTTCGAAGCTTATTTCACAATAATACCTTGCACATAGAATGCAATAGAGCTTATTTCAGAGGAATTAAGCTCTAATGTACTGTTTTCCCGCTATACAATGTTAGATATTAAAAATCACACTTCAGTCGCTCTCAAATTGGCCACTCTCATTAAAACCCTCCAACCGGCAGAGTGTTTGGTTTCAAAACTGTCATGAAAATGAGGAATGTTTTTAATTATGCTACAAAAACGTCTCTTGTACTTTAGCATGGACTATTTATCTTTTAACATACTCCTTTAATGTATTAGACATAGAAATTCACAATGCACTTGCATACCTGTTTTACAGTAAAAATGACTGATTTTGACACTACTGTTTTAATGTAATATTTAGTAGAAACTTTCAGTGTTATTTTTTAAATTATGTAACAGAAACTCAAAAGTTACCAACTTAAGCATTAGTTACCCGACATGTAGTTTAGTTAATAGTTACTTCACTAGATAGCCTTTAGCCGAAAAATAATCATGAACTTATTTTATTCTGGAATTCGGTTTTAGTAAGCAGTGGCGGCATCTAGTGTTCATTAGATAAAATACAAAGCACGTACTTACCACCAAACTGTTGATACGCGAAAAACAGAGCGAATTTAAAAAAAATCTCTATCTTTGCGTAAGGGAATGAGGAGGAATTGCAAAATTATAAATTAATGCATGACCTTTAAAATTTTAAATATATGACTATGAATCTTTTTTTTTTTAAATTTTTTGTTAGTATGTTCAAAATTTCTTTGTAAAAAGTGACTAGTTTATTCTAACACAGAGGTAAAAAACCTCCTAAGTTTAATTGAGACTTTGTGTAATTCTCAAAAAAGGTATTTTTATTTCTACAGAGACTTGTAGGATGAATTTTCGTTCTTCTAATTATTCTAACTTAACACCTTTTCACGTTCTATAATTTTTACAATTTTAATAGTTCTGTCCACGATTTTTTTGAAAAAAAATTATATTTAGATAAAGATGACATTTGTAAAAAACTGCAAAACATGTCTTAGAAATTTATAAGATTTGCTGAAACAAGCATTAAGACCTTAAGTTTAATTTGAAAAGTTAGCACGAAACATTTTATTTTGAATAAGCCAAATATTTGGTTCAGATTAAACTCTGTTTTATTTAACGGTCATTAGAATTTTTTTACGAGAATGCATATATATATATATATAACATTTTTTATTAGTATGAAACGATTTTCTTTAAAATTCACATTTTTTTTAATCGCGAAATTTTTATTACAATATATTCAGGTACTATTGTTGATCATAAACTGTAAATTTCAAAGCATTTAATTACAGTAATAATTTTAAATGAAATTAGTCTTAACGAGACCTGCTTCCGTGCTTTCTTTCTTAGCGCGTGGGCTTGGGAGAGAGCTTCTTTCTCCTTTCGCCGGTCCTCGGAAGGTTAAAACAGGGGTTCTCAATGGGGTCTGTCTGAGGATATTACGAAATTTTAGGGGGGTCGATAGTCGAATGTGTATCGGCAACTAATCATAATAATTCAGATCGCATTGATTTAAAATAATATTTTAGTAAAATATCAGAATCGTAGCTAGGGCTTTCAGCGTGCATGGACCCAATGGAAGATTTAGCCCTCTACTCGTGTTTGACAGGAATGAAAAACGTTTCAGTTTAAAATTTCGTAACATCAGTTTGCCTAACCCTGGATGCTGCGCTAGGGAACAGATGTCTTCCTTTACTCACCAGTTACGCTACTGATAAAACTGATCAGTTTGCTGGTATAAATCTATGTGATATAGATTTAAACATATTTAAATTTTAACAAACATGTATATACGTAAAAAAACAAATTTAAAGTTAAAATAATTAAAAAATGTGCAAACATATAAAAGATTTAATTTTCGAACTAATCTACAATATCATTTAAATTCAGATAGCATAAGTAAATCTTCAGATAGCATAAGTAAATTTTAATCTTCTTCTAATTTTCCATACTTTAGCCAGTATTTAGTTAAGTTTTGATATACGAGTTGAAATCAAGTTCATTAAACTATCAATATTTTCTTTCATTAAATATAACTTTTAATTAACTTTTTAGGGAATTTTTGAGAGATTTCTGGGAAATTTCTAGGAAATTTCTGGGAATTTTTTTAGGTTTTTAAGGAATTCATTTCAAAAAATTTTTGACTTAAAAAATTTCCCAAAATTTTTTAAGTCAAAAATTTTTTGAAATTTCCCAAAATTTTTTAAAGACATTTTAAGACTTTTTAAATTTTAAATTTTACTTTAAAACTTATTTAAAAACTTATTTAAAACTTATTTATTATTAAATTTTATTATTATTTTTCAGTTTTACTTAATTATTTTTTAATTATTTGCAATTTTCACAGATTTTTTTTTTCACTTAACGTTATTATTTGCAATATTTACACAATTTTGCAACAGAACACACATTTCACATTACATACTGTTTACATTTATTAATTCACAATAACCACGTAATTCTACTTTACTTCAATTAGTACTCTTTTTATGATATTTGCAAAGCAAACTTACATCTCTTGATTGGCTCAGCTACTTAACTCTCTACCATAAATAGTTGATCAGTTAAAATTAAAACTTGAATTACATACTTTTAGGATATTTAATTTTTTTCTAGATTTATATTTAAATATTTTAATATTAAAGTTTGCAAAAAATTTTTAATAAAATAAAGATAGCAGTTTGGCACTCAACTTTACTTACATAAGCGCCATCTATATAATTTGAAGAACACATTTTCATCACTTTGGAAAAACTTTTGCAGACCCCAACGCTAATTACAGTAGGTAAGTGAGAATTAAAACTTACCATTTACTTGCATTAAGTATTTTTTAAATATTTTTTATGTAGTATTTAAGTATTTTCTAGATATGAAATGATATTTTTAAGTATATATTTGTTTTTTTAAAAATTATGAATTAGTTCTTTTTGTTTCTTATTGGTTTATAAATTATGTCTAGTTCCTTTTTAGTTTCTTTTTATTGATATGCATATTCGTGTCGGGGAGGTTTCTGTAGACAGGGGTTTCTAAAATGCATTGGTTTCTGAATTAATTTTTCTGAAAAATTAATTTTTTAAAATTTTATTTTTTTAAAAAAGTTTAATTTAATACTTGACTTTACATTGCTTATTTCTCAAAAGGCTTCATTGGTATTTTCCTTTTAGAACTTTAATTTTTAATTGCTAATTTCTAAAGGTACCACTTTATTGATATTTCTTTTTGGACATTGTTCACTCTTTATTTTTGGTTTTGACTTTTACCGTTGCCTGCATGAATGACGAAACACAAATTGAATGATTGGAGAGTTAGGTTTGGAGGCAACTTCCCCTTGATAAGTCTGTCTCCTGCCTGCTCAACAGTCATTCACTTATGCATTTTTTTAAAAAAAAATTTAGATTAATTTTAATTTGCTAAATTGGGGAATTTATTTTAATGGTTTGGTTTTGCACCTGATTTACTTATGCTATTTGAATTTAAATGATATTGTAGATTAGTTCGAAAATTAAATCTTTTATATGTTTGCACATTTTTTAATTATTTTAACTTTAAATTTGCTTTTTTACGTATATACAATTACGTATATTACGTATATAAATTTAAACAAATTTAAATTTCATTCCTTGAAGCAATGGAGCAAAGAATTAATTAAATTTGTATTTAAATTAAATTTATTTAAATTAATTTTATTGTATATGATATAGTATGGACGAAATCATAGAAAATACATATAAAGGAAAATGTACAAAATAATTTAATGTATTTTTAAAATCAATAATATTTTTTAGGAACTCAGGAACACATGAAAACACAATCATGAAATGCAAAGAAAGCAAAACTATAAACCACAGGGAAATCTGCGCCCATTCTTTCAGCCATGCCGACTATTGAAACTTGTTTACAAATGGTAATTATGTCATCGGAACTTGGAACTAGTTGTTATGCAGCTATTAAAAAATAGCTCTTTCAAGCTCCTTAGAGAGTCCAAGTGTACCCTTTCATAATTTGACAAGAACACTACAAGCTAACTGTTCCTTCTGCCCCCTTCCCCACAATTACGATTATGCTGCAAACCCTATGTTACAGAGAAAAGTGTAAGGAGGTCGATGAAGAAAACCATTCCTTTGAAAGAGGCCGGTGCAAAAAAACGTTGTTTTTACAGTGAAAAGTGTAAGGAGGTCGATGAAGAAAACCATTCTTTAGAAAGAGGCGGGTGCAAAAAAAAAGTTGTTTTAAATATTTAATATTTCTTATGATAATGATATCTTTTAATTAAAGCATTAATCATCTCTTCTAGCAATAAAGTCGAACTTTTTGTATTTGTTTTTTCAAGCATTTGTATGTGGCGCCATCTGTTGATTAGCTATAATACTTCTACGAACTTCTTAAAACATTTTACGTAAATCTTTATCAAGAATTTAAAATCATGCAAAACTGAGCCTTAGATTGTTAGTTTCATAAAAATTGACACAGAGGGAGAAGAGAGAATTCCTGTCTCCATTAAAGATAAAAAATATTCTCCTAAAATTTAATAATCAAGTATAAGTTTCGTAAATTTATAAGCATGTAAGGATTATATTAATTTTATTAACAGTTAAATTTTAAGTTCCTTTCCTGTCAAATTCTTAACTTCAACTTACTACTTCCGGCGAGAACTTAGTTTTGGAATCATTCTGAAACTTAATGAGGAGGAGCGGTATTTAAACCGCGAAGTTACTTGCAGAGTTAGAGAGAATTAGAGTTTCTGATTTGCGCGCGTCTGTCTTTTGGCTACTCTCTTTCTCTCTCACGCTGTTATTACGCTCGGCCGTACTCAGGACCTTCATAAGCTTCGTAGTCAAATAGAGTTAAGGGGCCAACTCGATTAGAATCTTGTGGCTTCGGCTATATTTCTTTAGTTAATTTTAGTTTTAGTTTAATTTTTAGTCTCTTAAGTTCAAGCCCAAGTGTCGGCTTTGATTGTACACTCCAAGACGGAGTTTTGTTAAATCTTATTGGAATAATAAAGGGTTAGTTACCTTTCCATCTTATTGTTTCTTGTTACACGAACTTAAGAGCGACTATTCGCTAACTAGACGCTAAGATTCGTCACTTTCTACAGTAACTGAGAAATACACTAGTGAGAATCTTACGAGCAATCAACAGAAAAATTTTTGTTTAAGAATATAGCTTGATTTTTGACAAAAAAGAAGTAATTTAACCTGCATATTGTACTAAGAAAAGACATTTTCACAAAGATTATTTCGAAAAGATTATATATTATATTATAAGATTTACAAAGATTATTATTATATATAATAATATATTATAAGAGAATAGTTTTAACTTTACAGACAATAATGGAGATGGGAAAGAAAGAAGAATTTCTTCTCAATTACAATCTTAAAAAAAAAAATTAAGAGAAGTTTTATTTGTTTATTTCGATATGGCAAGATATACAAGGGCTATTTACCTAACGTCGGGAAGAATGCTTTAATGATGGACTTTTTAAAAGAAACTGTCTCGTATTTACATTACATTTGGAGTAAAACACCACGAAAACATCCACACAGGCAGCTCGTTTGCCGGGATTTGAATCCTAATCGAACTACCAATACTGTAAGGTTTTTAACCACTTAGCCGCTAGAGCCACGAGCCTTTTCTTTTAGAAAGTCTTCCACGAAGACATCCCTCCCCTTAGGCAGAGAGTCCTCAAGCGCTTTGCCATAATTAAATAAACCTAACCAAGCTCAGATCTATTTAATATTCCACGTATAGATTGAAACAAGCAAAAATAACAAAGTTTTAACCAAACATGATATTAAATGCTGCTGGCTTAGTATTTATAAAATTCTAAGATTACGTGTAATAGAATTTTGATATTTATGTAATAGAATTTTTAATTTGTAGCTACATACTAATATGGAGTAATTTAGGTATCCTCAACTTACTAATAGTAATCTCTAACTCACACATTTTAAATTTAAATACATTTTACTTAATTAGCTTAGTTACCTAAATAACGTATTGTTTGACGACGTGTATGGTATCTTATGTTTGAATCTTATGTTAAATACATGGTTACTTCACGTTAAGACACTTTAAGACATTTGATGTCACTGTTTTAAATCAGAAACAAGACCGAAGCTTCAGAAATTGTTAGAATGTTATAAATTGGATTAAATAAAAACATAAGACAAGCTATTTTTGCACTAGTCCTTGTATAAAATTTGAAACTATTAATTTCTAACCCTAAGCTATGCATTCCTCCCTTCAAGCATAAAGCTAAAAACAGGTAAAATTGTGTTGAAATTTAGTAGTAAGTCTTGTTACTCTATAGATCACTGAGGGATTATTTTCATGATATATTTCGTTTCCATCATTACTCCCCTAAGTTTCACCACTAATTTTTTGTTATACTTAATATAAGAATTTTACTTCATTTAATGATCCAACAACAGCTAATAGATAATGTTTCGTTTCGCTTTGTAAGGCAATTGCTAGCAAGGCGAATATTTTAAAATAATCTGCAGCTATACGAGAAAACAAAATAAGCCTAAGGTAATTAATTGACTAATTCATTTTCCTGATACGAAAACACAATCAAAGAATTAAGGAGCATAATTTTCAACATAACTGCATGAATATTTTTAATTGCAATTTAAATGCATAGCCACAATAACAAAGTGCTTACTGCAACGCGACTATATGCCCAAATATTCTTGTGCAAATCAAATCAATTTATGTATGTGATCAGAAAAAAAAAAAAAAAAATATGCTTTGGTTTATTTATTTTTACTTAATTATTTTTTAATGCATTCAAGAAACCGTAATCAAGACTCGGGCAGGAAATCTAGGTTCTTCATTCGACGTGGGCTTATCCACTCATACTTCTGTTGGCCTATCTTGAAGTATTTAGCAGAGTAGAAACTGAAGTCGCGCTATCCGTAGTCAGAATGCAAAATGTGTCCTAATCAAAAAATAAATGAGTGATACTTATGCAGCAGAAAGGGATTTACGTGCTACCACTGCTCATCAATAGTACGCAACAATTAAATAAGCAAAGCAAATTTCAGATATTGGTTTGGGTTAAATTATTTATTGTGATTATTTCTTTAGGAGTGCGCTATCCGTATTCAAAAGGACTGGCCAGAGGTAGAGTTGTCCTTGGAATTATAATATTGGCCATTGGACAGTTTCGCTAGTTTACCATGACTTCATTTCTAGCTGCTGAAGAGGCTGGTTATATTGGACTTTTGGGCTCTCATGAACAACGCAAATGCGATCTAAACTGCATTGAAGAGCTTCTGTGAAGAAATCTGTATTTTCTTAAACAGGTAGCTTTTGTTTATCTCACCATAATTAACTAGCCATATCTGTACCCAGAATGCGAGAATCAATGGTAATCAATTTGTAGTATTTCTGAAGTTGATCTTCCTTTTTCCTTTCCAATCTTTTTTGGTATTACCAAACAAACTACTAAAGTTTTATTACGGACTTTTCTGTGGCCTGTGTAGCAAGAAATGTTTTTTAGATGCAAAGGAATTTCGCAACAAATCTGGTGGCGGAACATTATGGTCTTCATAATTCCATGATCAAAGTTTCTGGTAAGGAAGAAAACACTGTATCAGTAGTGCATCTAGGTCGACTTTGCTTTCCAGAGAATATTACTCATTGATAGTATGCTGAGTGAGTTACAGATCGTCAAATACCTACAAGGAACCTAGATGATTTAAATTTAAATTTCAGTTCAGTGCCGCTAATCAGTCTTAAAGTATTTTACATTTTACGCCTGGAAATTTTAATACCTTTGAACATTATGCAGCTTTCAAGCTTCTTAAACTTAAATACGGCTATTTAATGAAGTTAGAAATGACAGTTTGTGGAATGAATGTGTACAAACATTTAATTTTCGTATACAAAAACGAATCTGAATATCTGCAATTCACCAATAATATTTTCTGGATCGTAGAGAGAATTTCTCTTCGAATAATTTACTTTAGATAGTTTTTAAGGATACCCATTGCGTGCGGCATTAAGTTCGAAGAGAAATCGATTTTTCCCTGACCTTGACCTCTTTTCGCACACGTCGTGCTCCACCTTCCTCTTCCCCAGCAAACGGGAGCTTCCCAAAGGCTTCCTTTAGAATTGACATACATTGATAACATCACGATAGGACTTCTGGAAATCATTCCCTCCCCCTTACTACCGCTTGAAGTTGTGTTTCTAGACACGAGATTTTCCAATTAATGGATCTCGAATTTTACATCTTTATGCATCTAATAATGCTACAGGAAAAAAAAAAAAAAAAAAGAGAGAGAGAGCTGAATGAGAAACATGCTTTATTCAATCTTATAAAAATAATTCAACTTTCATTTATATATGCCTGAATTTTAATTTTAATTTTGCGCAACTTTACTTTATTATGAAATTTAGTGCTATTAAAGAGCATCAACATAAATGAGGCAATTCTTTTCATTTAAAGCGCATATATACCAATTCAGTTTTTTTTTTTTTTTTTTTTTTTTTGAAAGATGTTATTCGGTTTTAGAACGCATATTATCTACTTTCCTTAGTGAAGATGTTCTGTTTCTTTCAAGAAATTTTTATGAAATGGGATTTGTTTTAATTTCCGTGACGTTTCTGCAAACATTACGCTAAAATCATGTTTAATTTTTACTTCAAATTATTTTATTTCTGCTAAATTTGATCAGTAGAAAGCCGAAAAGTGCATTGGCGCACACTTGAGGAATTATATTAATTTATTTTAAAATATTCTCATAATGCATTTTTTTTTTTTTTTTTTTTTTTTTTTTTTCAACTCGACGCCAAATTATCGACTGCATTATAACTTTACAGTTTTGCACAAAACATCTCAAAATTTTCTGAGCACAATTAATGTATTAACAGATCTATATTCAATATATCCCACTTGCCTTTCTGTATAAAGTTTTTGACAAAATGAGAAAGTGTGTCTAGGTATGTCTTCTGGCAGTGAGAGATATTTCTAGCATTCGCAGCAGGAAGAACTTTGTGATACGTCAGGCCAACAGGTCATACTGGCTAATCCGCAAAAAAATTTTGGCAACATAAAAAAATGGTACCTTGATGTGTCTTCCAGCTTTGGCAGACATTTGCAGCCACTTCTAAAGTGCTGGAAGTATTCCAGCAACATTTTTTTTTGCTGTTGAAAAACAATAACGGGCCATGGGGGTATTTTAGAGTCAACAGACCCAGGGGCAGCCTGTAAAAAAATCTTCCACAATGAGAAGCTTATACATACTATGACTCCAAAAGCTGAGAATATACTTCCGTTTCTGCACAATTTAAACTTAATTTGGCAAATTTCAAGCAAAAAACATAAAATATATAAAATTTTAGTGCGTAATCAAGAATTCAAGAACGTTATTACAGAAATTTTACGATAAAAATGTTGAGAATACGTCGCTGAAAAAGTGTGTTTGACTAGCATTATTTTTAAAAAGCTGTAGACTTAACCATTAATTCGTATCATCATTGTAAGCAATTATTACTTATTCTTCGATACAACCTAATTATTACACCTGCTTTAATCTACGATACTAAAAGAATATAAGAAACCAGTATTGATATGCGAAAGTTTGTTTTAAGGTTATCATGGAATGGTAAATCTTGTGAAATTGCTAAAATTATAGGACGGAGTCATACTCATGTTCAGAAAATAAGTGGAAAATGCAAAAGAGAGGGTCGAAAATAAAATTGAAACAGAAAGAAAGGACGTTCTTAGCATAGTTATAAAAGCAAAACTCTGGCTGAAACAAACACTGAAAAAAATCAAGTTGGATCCCATAGTAAAAATGATTAAAATTTCTATAGAAATTTCTGCAACAATTGGTAGGTGTATTTGTGCCCCAAATCGTACAAAATACCGGCAGAAACGGTGGTTATAATGGCAGAGTAGCAAAATTGACACCGTTCGTAAGTTTGCAGAATCAAAGAAATAGTTTAGAATATGCTTAATGACATCAATTAAAGGCACAAAACTTTTAGAAAAAAAAGCATTGTCAGCGATAAAAGTAAATGTAATGTATTTTTGGTACTGATGATCGTCGCATTGTTTACAGAAAGCCAAATGCTCTACTTTTAGTTCTAAAAACTTAAGTTCAGTGATAACACATATGAGAATAATCTATAAAATTTTGGGTTTGTATGATCGCAAAATTAGTTGGGAATGTTTTCATTGGTGAACCACATAATATATTTAGATATACTCTAAAAGAATCTAAAGGAAATTGCTATCAAGTTAAGCTTGAATAAAAATTTAATATTTTAGCAAGATAATGATCCAAACATACATTGCATAATGTGAAAGTTTCGTGTCTTTATCACTGCAAACAGCAATTACATACTCGTCCCTTGTACATGGCCGCCACGCTCCCCACTCGGATGGCCAAAGCCACTACGGTCGGGGACAGCATAGGCTAGCCTTGTCGGCTATAGGAACCGGGTTCGTGTTATTGCATCCCCAGGGCAGCTTATCTATGGTACAAAGCCAGTGTGTGCAGTCCCGGGAGAGGGGAATCCTCATTTAAGAGAAGTACTTTTCATAAACCTTTTCCCTTTCGTTCTTATTGGTGCACATACGTACAACTCAGGGGGAAAAAAAAAACATTTGGAAGCTTGGCTCAACCCTCTAAGACTGTAAACTTAGTACCGCACCGAACTTTGGCTTTGAATCAGACCGTGCATTGTAATACTAATAATACGATTAATTTTGACGTCGTACAATTAACTGTCGAGCAGCGAGTTGGTAAGCACTGCTAGTCATCAACCATGTACCATTTTTTTTTATAATTCTGCAGCTGTTTTCAGTTATTTTCATGCGGTTCACACGCACCAGTTTTCGCTCCTGAGTAGTATTAGGTTAACTCTTCGAAGCACTTAAGGCCATTATTTTTTTAGGTCTCATGTAGGAATAAAGCTTTTACTAAAAAAGACTTAGAACCTTGTGATAACTATGCGCTCACTACGGAAAATGAGTCAGAAAAGTTTGCTTTTTGCTATATAACACAAAAAAGTTAAAATTTTTAAAAAATGATGATTTTGACTAAATCATTTTAAATATCCTATATATATATATATATTTCCCCGCACAGTGTTGCTATTGCTCGCTTTGAAATCGTTTGGTTTTTTAATCAAAAATTCGTTCAAGTGTTACAAAATATGAAATAGATAATAAAACGAATTTCAAATTCAAATTAGGGCTTCAACATGGCGATATTCTATGTAAGATTGCGTTATTCAAATTTTGATGGCTCTAGGTACCGCTGTTTTATCCGAATGCGAGAAACATACATACATACATTCATTCAAATTCTTCATTATTTAATTTCTTTAAATATAACACAGGGCGATAATATTTGGTAGTAACAGTTTGAAAAGTGATTCGCCGTTTATAGTAAAACGACGCAAAATGCCAAAATTAAATTAGTAGCCCTTTTGGACTTAAGTCCTTTGGACTAATTGAGCACGTTTTATGCTATATATAGACCTAATATAATTAAAAGTTTCAAAAATTCGTTTACTGAAACTTTTAATTATATTTCTAAATGTTTTTATAAAAATTGAAACTTATAATTATTATACTTTTTACTTTTAATAAAAAAATGTATTTAACTCTTCCATGAAAGATAATAGAAGTTACACTATACATACAGGGAGGAAAGAAACCGTACTCTAAGCCACATTGCATCTTTTCTTTTTATCTGAAATCTATTAGCCTTTCTAAGAAACAATGTCGGAAGCATTTTTTTGAAAAAGATATCGTCCTGATCTTTGACGTTAAGGATAACTGAAACACACATAAATTAGACAGGTGCTAAATTATAATAATATAGTTAAGAGTCATACTAAACAGACACTAACGTATGTATTTCCTGTTGATTTTGTTTTAGTAAATGTGTCTGCCGTTTTTCCTGGAAGCAACAGCATTTCAGACAGGGCGTATCAGGAAGCGAGGTCTAATAATAAATTAAGCAGATGCAAAATTATAGCCATGTGGCTAGTATTTCTTTTTAATGAACTGAAATTGTAAACCATCTGCACATTATGTTAACATTTTTCCTATATTTAATGTTCTAAATTCCCTTCTATGAAGTCGGACTGAAGTTAAGTTTTCATATGTCTCGAATCGAGTTTATTGATACAAGACTGGATACTTTTCTTTTAACTACAGACCGTGGGAATTGAATGTTGGGTAGATGTTTGTGGTTGACACTAATAACTTATGTTTTTTAACTATGCTTTCGGATTTGTATTACCTTTTTGTATTTTTTGGAAATAATTTAATATATTATGACTCTAATTGCTTGAAATAATGTTGAACAATGCTACCTCGGTTAGACTGGGGTACCTGAATATGGAATCCGAGGGCTGTCTGCCTAAAAGGAAGGGATGCTTTTGTGAAGGACTTTCTAAGGGAAACTTGCTCGTAGATTATTTCGGTTTGAAAATTTAACAAATTTATGTTACTGTGTTTGTGACTTATGTCGCTAGTCTGAAATCAGAACAAGCCCACGAAATTCTTTGTGACAAGGAGGCAAAATTGCACCTGTCGTTGGAAAGAGACATGGCCACCACGCAAGCGACAGTAGATTTTGCTCAGTTCTGCTCCCAATTTTGAAGCAGAGCACCCCGGAAGGTCGACTCCGAGAGTCTCCCACACCTCTTCTCCTACCATCAACCTCTCGAAAGCACTTTCAACTCGCCGCATATTTTTAGTGCCCTCATGCCACACAGAATCTATACATTTACAAACATCCATGCCTGCTCCGTGATTCGAACCGGACCGTTCGGTACGGCAGTCAGAGATACTAACCACCATCCCAGTTGGGCGACATAGTGCGCTAATAGTTATTCTTAAAGCTCATTTCCTATCACAGTGAATTTAATATTGTAAAAATATTGAGAGTGATCTTGAAGCACTGCTGAGTTCTCGGGCGTGAGTCAAAACGCGAGTTCTTTGAGTAAACTGCCCAGTGCATTAACCGTTGAACAATATCAGCATATAAGAAGTAAAACGGGTGCTAGATATTTATTGTCCGGTGCAATTTCTCTGTAGTCCCTAAATTTTGCCGCTCGGTGCAACCGGACTGGTTACACCTGCTCTGACGCCGGCTCAGATGAGAGAAAGCCTTTTCTTACATCCCGCCACCTAGGGGCAAACTGGACGAACGCCCATAAATTAACCAATCTGAGTTAGCGCTGAATAACCGTCCACTACAGTTAGTTCGAATGTCACATATAGAGACACTAGGAGTTTAATATCAAGAACTATTTGTAGGCGGGGGGAGGGTTTATTATATTTTCGCCCGGAGCTGAATCCAGAATTTTCAAGCAATCATTTCGTGTGCTACTCATTGTAAGACAGAAATGCTTACAAAAATAGAACACCGATCGCTTTTATTTCAAGATAGAAATGCTTTCAAAAGTAAAACATCGATCATGCTTATTTTTACGATACATAACTTAAGACACAATAACACGCCGAATAAATACTAATTCAGAAGTCAAACAACAAAAATCAGCGTTTTATTTACAAAATTTTCACAGGACTAGTTTCGATGGTTTTACCGAACCTCAGCTGCAAAACCGCAAATGAACAAGATAGGATATAATGATTACATAAGATAAGAAAGGCTGGACAAGAATAAGCAAGTGGCGCCATCTGTTGGTGAAACCAGAACTAAAACATAATTTCTTTAAAGGCCGAAGGCAAATTTGGATTGGAATTAGGATCGTTAACTAGAACTGAAAGATTTTTATGAATGTGAAATGCCTCTAGAAAATCCAGTTCTCCAATGGAAGATGTTTTTTGAATAATTTTGGCAGCAGAAAAATTGAAAGTGTGGTTTTCGGACCAACAATGTTGAGCAACAGAAGACTTCTGTGTTTCCTTTTTTCTAACATATGCCTCATGTTCCTTGACGCGAAATTTTAAGGCTCTCTTAGTTTGGCCAATGTAAGTTAAACCAAACTGGCAAGGAATCCTATAAATACCGCAGGAATTCATATCAGGAATGGGGTCCTTGAGTATGGAACTCGGAATTTTATTGATGGGAGAATAAACAACCCGAAAGTTAAATTTCTTTATAGCTTTATACTTTATAGCTAATTGATGGAAAGAAGGGAATAACAACAGAATTTTTATAATCTCCTAAAACAAGAGTGTGCCTTTTAGTGTGTTGAGATGAGAATTTTTTAACTGCTTGATTAATAATGTTGGGTGGAAAGCCCCTGTCAATAGCTATTGCTTTTAAATAATTTAGTTCTTCATCAAGGGCTAGTTTAGAGGAGCAAACTTGAAGAGCACGGAAAACATAGGAATAAAATGAAGCTAACTTTTGTTTAGTCGGATGACATGATTTAAAGTGTAGTGGAAGGCAAACCGATGAAGGTTTACGGTAAACCGTAGTACTGAAGTTGGATGTGTTACGTGTGACCAGAATGTCGAGAAACGGAAGAGAATTGCATTTCAATTTCTCTCACTCAACTCTGTTTGAAACAAACACATTTTGTTTTCCAAAATAAATATTACAAGCAAACTGAGGGATTGGCCATGGGAAGCCCCCTCAGTCCCATCCTGGCTGATATTTACATGCATTATTATGAATCAAAATTGTTTGAAACTTTAAACTTCCCGGCATCGTTCCGCTACGTACACGATACTTTTACTCTGTTTGAAGGTAATAAAGATGATTTAAATAAAGTTCTTTCAACAATGAATTCTATTAATCCTGCTATTCAGTTCACTTTTGAACTTGAGACTTGCAATTCTCTTCCGTTTCTCGACATTCTGGTCACACGTAACACATCCAACTTCAGTACTACGGTTTACCGTAAACCTTCATCGGTTTGCCTTCCACTACACTTTAAATCATGTCATCCGACTAAACAAAAGTTAGCTTCATTTTATTCCTATGTTTTCCGTGCTCTTCAAGTTTGCTCCTCCAAACTAGCCCTTGATGAAGAACTAAATTATTTAAAAGCAATAGTTATTGACAGGGGCTTTCCACCCAACATTATTAATCAAGCAGTTAAAAAATTCTCATCTCAACACACTAAAAGGCACACTCTTGTTTTAGGAGATTATAAAAATTCTGTTGTTATTCCCTTCTTTCCATCAATTAGCTATAAAGTATAAAGCTATAAAGAAATTTAACTTTCAGGTTGTTTATTCTCCCATCAATAAAATTCCGAGTTCCATACTCAAGGACCCCATTCCGGATATGAATTCCTGGGGTATTTATAGGATTCCTTGCCAGTTTGGTTTAACTTACATTGGCCAAACTAAGAGAGCCTTAAAATTTCGCGTCAAGGAACATGAGGCATATGTTAGAAAAAAGGAAACACAGAAGTCTTCTGTTGCTCAACATTCTTGGTCCGAAAACCACACTTTCAATTTTTCTGCTGCCAAAATTATTCAAAAAACATCTTCCATTGGAGAACTGGATTTTCTAGAGGCATTTCACATTCATAAAAATCTTTCAGTTCTAGTTAACGATCCTAATTCCAATCCAAATTTGCCTTCGGCCTTTAAAGAAATTATGTTTTAGTTCTGGTTTCACCAACAGATGGCGCCACTTGCTTATTCTTGTCCAGGCTTTCTTATCTTATGTAATCATTATATCCTATCTTGTTCATTTGCGGTTTTGCAGCTGAGGTTCGGTAAAACCATCGAAACTAGTCCTGTGAAAATTTTGTAAATATAACGCTGATTTTTGTTGTTTGACTTCTGAATTAGATACATAATTTATTACGAAATTGCATTGTTTTTAAGGATAAAAATACGTGCTGTGGTAATAATACTTTAATATGAATAACTTGTTTGACATTGAAATTAGAAGAAAAAATGGTAAAAAGTAATAAAACTAAATCCTTTGTAACATGGAGTAACTTGAGACACCATCGATTTCGGGGTCAAACAGGTACAGGTCTCTCTTCATCAGAAGCAAAGAAATCTGCCACAAGTGGGTAAACGATCCAAACTGGAAGAAATTTCTCGAAAATTCCTTAGTAGCAAAAATCAAGAGACAAGAGGAACCCGCCAAAGTAAAATATACAATTACTCAAAGCGAGAAACCTACGTTTGTCGTAGATTTTAGTTAAGATTTTATAGACTCTGAGGGAAGACAGGTACAGGGTTCTTCTTCATGAGATTTCTTTGCTCCTGAAGGCTTTTGATTAATTTTATGTTTTACTCTAGCATGTTTCTCTTGCTCTTTAGTTTTGAATATGGTTTGGAAGATACTCTGTTGCAATATTCCGCTGTCATTTTAGCATCACAATTTCTGCAGATGTTATTTTTTTCTGCCATTAAGTATGAAAAAAGTATTTGTTTACTTTTTTTTAGATGGTTGTCTACATTTTGTGGAATCTCGAAACAATGCCAAATCTCAAATAAGCTTAATCGAGCTTGCTTGTTAGTCCAAAGGGGCTTTGTCCCTGAGGAACTATTGTTTTCGTTTTGAGATTTTGCGTCGAATCACTCTGAATGTCCGTTTCACTTTTCAAACTGTTGCCATCAAATATTATCGCCCTGTATTATATTTGAAGGAATTAAATAATGAAGAATCTGCATAAATGTATGTATGTTTCTCGCATTGGGACTAAACAACGGTGCCTACAGCCATCCAATTTTGAATGACGTAATCTTGCTGGGGATATGGGCATCTGGAAGCCCAAATTTGGAATTTGTTTTATTATCGATTTAATATTCTGTAAAATGAATTTTTGATTAACAAACTCAAGGATTTCAAAGAGAGCCATGGCAACGTTGTACAGAAAAAACATTTTTATCTCCAGCGCGTGAGACTGGAATTCTGGACGGAAATTCTAAAGATATGCTCAATTTAAAATTATTTTGCGATATTGCTCTTGAAGGCTCAGGTGCGTAAGCACGTGAAAACAGGCTCCTGACGCTGGTAAGCCGCATCCTGCGTGTAACGCGGGGTGAAAAACATGGCTTTCCTACCATAACATAGATGACAGTTGACAGAGAAATCCAGAAAAGGATTCTCGATGAAGCGATGGTGAGCCATACGTATAACAAAATATCTAATGAATCTAATATCTAAATATCTAATGAAATTCGCATTAATGATTAGAAAAATCGCGAAAATAGCCATGTAGGCAACACATTTCAGGGATTCTTGCCTCGATCGAATATCAATGTTCAGTATGAATTAATAATGCTATCTGTTATAATTCTGAAATGAAATTATTCTTGAAATTTTCAAGTATTTATAGAGTTACAAGTGTTTAGGGCTCAGCAATGGCGGTCTGGAAGGAATCCACTAACGATGGGCCTCATTGTGCTTACAATTATTTGAAAATTTTGAGAATCGTTTAATTTCAGAGTTACAGTTGTTAGAGTTATTAGTTCGTCAGGCTATACTTGCAAGCGAATAGTATATAAAAAATGTTCTTTAGTATTTTTTCAGTTGTTTTCTTCCCATATTATTTTTACGAAGATAAAACGGGCGCTTTGTTTTTAGTAGTTAGGGTTCTCCTTTTTTCAGCTGCAACTTTAAATTCCTTGGACGTTTGCATTATCATTATTATCGCTTGCGTTATCGTTATTATTGTGCGCTATTATTATTGCGAGATGAAAACAAAAAGTATGAAGAAAAATTTTAAGGAAATTATAAAAATAATTTTAAATTATTTATTTTTTATTATTTTATTCAGTATATAAATTTACAAATTTTTCTACATACATTTGACAAAAATAAAGTAAGGTTTTACTTAATTAATGTATTATGACTTAATTAAAGTAAGGTTTCACTTTAACTTCAACTAACCAACTAGCCAGTTTTCACTCCTAAGACTTCTTATTGTATTCAGAAATGCGGATAAACTTATCAGCGAAAGCGAAATAGTACATTGAGACGCAAAAAGTAATTAGGCCGATTTATTTCCCTTTCTACCATTAGTGTAACTACTTATTGGAAGATTAAAATACATTGTAAAGAATGATCAATCAGATCAATGATTCTGAGTCAATATTTAGAAGTGAAAAGATCATTTGACTTATTAACTTCATTTAAGCCAAACTTCAGAACTCTTGTCTCCTTCCAACTCTGGTTGACTTCAGAAATCAATTTCATTTTTGTTTAAAGATTTACATTCCGTATATTATGTACTTCCTTCAGAAATGATTGTTCGCGCCTTATGTAAATTTTGATTTTGTTCCCTGCAAGAGGGCGCCTGCGAGCGCCGAACTACCTGTACATCTATTGTACGAACTTGCTCTTCACACAGTCTAATAAACGCAATAACGAACGTTTGTGTCTAC
The DNA here is from genome assembly GCF_044657685.1 of Stegodyphus dumicola. NCBI lineage: Eukaryota > Metazoa > Arthropoda > Arachnida > Araneae > Eresidae > Stegodyphus > Stegodyphus dumicola. The sequence continues at coordinate 23,400,603 of NC_140775.1, forward strand.
TTTCCATCCGCTATCATGGTCCGTCGTGAGCCAGCGCAATTCTTTGGGTGATGTGTCAAGACAGTTTTTAACGTTCTGGTATAGGAGGACATTTCGTGCAAGGAAAACGGATTTATATTTTGTCTGGATTGTGAAAACAGCGGCAGGAATATGGAGTCGATTTTAAAGCAAAAGCGAATCATTAAGGGTAAGTTGACTCGTTTAATTTCACAAGTAAATAGTTTACAAAATCTAGAAAATTCTTTTTCTGCCATTGAAGTATACGAAAATGATGTTGGTGCATTAGGTGTTGAAGTGAACTGTTTAAACGATAACATTCTTGGTACTTGTTCTGACGCAGAGTTTAGTAAATATGAAAGAGAAATGAATGATCCATTTTCCAAATTAGATGTATTAAAAATTACTTTAAAGGAAGAATCAAGAAAACTTAGTAATTCAGGCAAAGATATAATAAATGCTAATGCAAACGGCTTGAAACTTCCTCGCGTGGAATTGCCAGTGTTTACTTCTAATTATGTTGATTGGATATCATTTAGGGATTTATTTCTTGCCAGTGTTGGAAATAATAGTACATTAAGTGACAGTCAAAAATTGCAATATCTTAAGCTTTCTGTGAAAGGTGAAGCTGCTGTTTTACTACAATCAGTTCAAATTTCAAACGCGAATTATGAAAAGGCATGGGAAGCTCTTACTGAACGTTATGAAAACGAAACAGAAATAATAAACGCAGCATTAAATAAATTAACTTCACTGCCTGTTCTAAAACATGAATCAGCTTCATGTTTGCGGAGATTAATTGATACAACACAACAGTGTATTGATACATTAAAAATCCTTAAACAGCCGGTAGAGCATTGGGATACTATGATTATTTTTCTGTTAAAAGGAAAACTTGATCATGAAACACTAAAAGAGTGGACGATGGAGCATTCGAACAAGAAAATTTCTGCTTTCGCTGAATTCAGGCGTTTTATTGTAAACAGAGCGAATGCTATTGCCTCTTTGGCGAAGTGCCAGAGGGAGAAGGCAGTTGTGCCTTTTGAAATTAAAACTAGCGGTTCAGGTAGCAGATACGCTTTTTGTCCCAACTTGTGGCTAATGTGTGCGTTCATTGTAAGAGTAATTCTCATTCTTAGTTATTTAAATGTGATAGCTTTTTAGAACTCCCTATCAAAGAAAAATGGGATATTATTAAAAGGAATAAATTATGTGCTAATTGTTTGAAAGATAGTAAAACGCATCCCATTTTTAAATGTCGTGCAGGCATGTGTAAATATTGTTCGAAGCCACATAATACAGTGTTATGTTCGAAAAATTCAAATGATGAAAAATGTCATATACCCATGGAACACGGAACTTCTGCTATTAGTAGCAATAACGCCACGGTGCCTGTTGCGCAAGCAGTTTTATTGCCAAATGCGATAGTTTATGTTAAAGATATTAATGGCGATTTACAAAAATGCAGGATGCTAATTGATTCAGGTAGCCAGGGCTCATTTATTCGGGAGCACTGTGTAAATTTACTGCAGCTAAAGCGCACTAGTGCAAACATAAGTGTAAATGGCCTGAGCTCGCAAAAAATTGGAAAGGTTTCAGGTTCAGTTCAATTACAAGTAACATCTCCATTTTATAAAAACGCAAGCATTTCAGTTAATGCAATAATCATACCCAAGATCACGTGTGACCTTCCTCAATATCAAGTTGATAGATCTGTTTCGACATCTTTCAAACATTTGTGGTTGGCAGATACAAATTGTTTCCAGCCTGGCCCAATAGATATTCTTTTAGGCGCAGATGTATTTGGCGAGATAATGCTTCATGGACGTTTAACTGTTCCGGGTCATTCGTTAACAGCCTTGGAATCAATATTCGGCTGGGTCATAATCGGAAAGACTAAAAGTGTATCACAAACAATTGTATCTAATCATGCTAGTTGTACCAATGTTCAGCTCCAGATAAATGATAAATTTCGAGTCGTATTTGATGGTTCTGCAAAATCTTCTAGCGGTATTTCTCTTAATGAGAAATTGATGGTTGGTCCACAGTTGCAGACTGATCTGACAACATTAATTATTCGTTTCAGAATTCACAGAATAGCTATAACTGCAGATATAGAGAAAATGTACAGACAAATTATGCTAAAAGATGCAGACTTTCAGAGAATAGTCTGGCGCGATTCACTTTATAAACCAATTCCGGATTTTCGATTAACTAGGATTGCTTATGGTACTGCATCAGCTCCGTACCTTGCGGTAAGATGTTTACAGCAGTTAGCCATAGATGAAGCAACTAATTTTCCTTTGGCTTCCAAGACATGTCTTAGGGACTTCTACGATGATGATTTGATGTCCGGAGCCAGTTCAGTTACTGAAGCTATAAAATTACAAATGCAACTGAATCAGATGTTGTCACGTGCAGGATTTGTTCTAAGAAAATGGGCTTCTAACAGCAAAGAAGTCTTGAATTCAATTAATCCAGATTTGTGCTTATCAAATGTTTCTTTGAACATAGACAATGATGATACTGTAAAAACGTTAGGTATCCTGTGGCATCCAGCTTCAGATATGTTTTTATTCAAAGTCAATTCGTCATATCCTGAAGTCTTAACCAAACGAACATTACTTTCAATAATCGCAAAGACCTTTGACCCTCTTGGATGGTTGGCACCGATCACTGTTCGGTATAAATTGATTATGCAAAGATTGTGGAAACATCAGTTGCAGTGGGATGAAAAGGTTCCTCCAGATATTGAATGTGAGTGGAAACAACTTGCAGAAGATTTGTTATTCATTAAAAGTATCAAAATTTCACGATTCTTGTTGGTTGAATCAGATAACCAGTTTCAACTGCACGGGTTTTGTGACGCCTCAGAGAAGGCCTACGCCGCTGCAATTTATTATCGTTCTGTGTTAGATACTGGACAAATTAATGTTCAGTTAGTGATAGCCAAAACAAGAGTTGCACCACTAAAAACCATATCACTTCCCCGATTGGAACTTTGTGGAGCATTACTGTTGACTAAATTAATGGATTTCACCTGTAAGGCTTTAAATACTCCTATATCGCAAGTTTATTTTCATACTGATTCCACTATTGTATTAGCCTGGATAAGATCTCATGCAAGCCGATGGAAGACCTTCGTCGCCAACAGAGTAGCAAAAATCCAGACTTTATCCTCTCCTGTCCAGTGGCATCATGTGAGTGGAAATGCTAATCCTGCTGATCTTGCAACGCGTGGTGTGTCATCATCTGCACTGGTTACTTCATTGTGGTTACGTGGTTCAGATTTATTGTATAATTTATTTCCTTTTCAGCAAGCATTGTCTGCACCACTATTGAATGATTCTGTGCCAGAGCAAAGATGTGCTCTACAGTCAACAACTGCTGCCAGTCACTTGACAGAAGCACATGATTTATTTTACAAATATTCTTCTCTCACTAAACTTAAACGTGTTGTAGCATTTTGTCTGAGGTTTGTAAATAACTGTAAAAATTCAGAAGATCAGGTAAGTGGATTTTTAAAAACAAGTGAATTAACTAAAGCTATGTATGCGTTAATTAAATTAATGCAATGTGATGAATTTAAGAATGAAATTAACACTTTAGACAGAAATCAATCATTATCTGGTACAAGCAAAATTTTATCTTTAAATCCATTTTTAGATAATTTAGGTATTCTCAGGGTGGGCGGTCGCTTGCGACATGCAAACCTTGCATATGGTTTTAGGCATCCAATTTTGCTTCCAAAGAAGCACATTTTAACTCATCTCATTGTTAGACATTACCATGAAAGACTTTTGCATGCAGGTCCACAACTTATGCAATCTTGCATTCAAGAACAATATTGGATCATAAATGGTAGAGCTGTTATCAGAGATTTAGTTAGGAAATGTATAAAGTGTTGCAAAATTAGAGCATCTGTCACTAATAAATTGATGAGCGATTTGCCGTCTAGTCGCGTTTCGCCTGCTCCTGCGTTTTTGCGCTGTGGAGAGGATTACGCAGGTCCTTTTCAAATTAAAGCAAATAAGGGTCGAGGCTCTAGGTCATTCAAGGCATATATAGCTCTATTTGTTTGTTTTACGACAAGAGCTATTCACCTAGAATTGGTGACTGATCTTTCAGCAGATGCTTTTATTGCAGCTCTTAAGAGGTTCATTTCCCGCAGAGGCAAAAGCAGTGATATATATAGCGATTGTGGTTCCAATTTTTTTGGAGCAAAACGCAAACTGATGGAATTTGAAAGGCTTGCTAGGTCTGCAACTTATAACCAAAATGTTAGCAGATATTTGGTTGATAATGGCATTAAATGGCATCTAAACGTTCCAGGTGCGCCACATATGGGTGGACTCTGGGAAGCTGGCATAAAATCAACAAAATACCATTTAAAACGAGTAGTTGGTGAGGCGAGATTGACATATGAAGAATTTGAAACATTTCTCACACAAATAGAAGCTTGTCTTAAATCGCGACCTTTAACAAGTTTGTCTATGATCCAAATGACTTATCAGCATTAACGCCTGGTCATTTTCTTATTGGTAGATCATTAACAAGCATTCCTGAACCAAATTACATTGAAGTTTCCCATCTTACTAGATGGCAACATATTCAAAAAATGGTTCAACAATTTTGGAAGCGTTGGCACAAAGAATATCTGTGTCGAGTACAACAAAGACCAAAATGGCTTTTGCCAACTAAAAATCTTCAAGTTAATGATCTGTGTCTCATACAGGAGGATAACTTACCTCCAACTAAATGGAAAATGGGTAGAATTACTCAGTTACATCCTGGTCTTGATAATATTGTTAGGTTGTGACCATTAAGACTTCAGATGGCATGGTTAAAAGAAATATTACAAAATTGTGTCCATTACCAATTTGAGTTTTAATTTATGTATTATAAATTAAGTATTATATCATGATTTTAATATTGTATTGTGTTTTAAATTTACTGAATTTTAAGCACTGAATGTTTAAATAATATTTCAAGGTGAGCGGCATGTTCGCGCCTTATGTAAATTTTGATTTTGTTCCCTGCAAGAGGGCGCCTGCGAGCGCCGAACTACCTGTACATCTATTGTACGAACTTGTTCTTCACACAGTCTAATAAACGCAATAACGAACGTTTGTGTCTACTTTCCATCCGCTAACAATGATCGCTTTCTTCCATTATATGTAGCAGTAATTTAATCCGGCTTGCTCAATCTATGGTCCGAGACCACAAGTAGTCGTCGAAGCTTGCCTTTGTGGTCCTTCTAGATTTCCAAGAAAGTTCTGTTAATTTTAAACGAAATTATTGAAGATTTTACATCATTTCTTATTGATGATATGTGGTTAAGTACATAGGCATATTTTACAGATTTATTTTCAAAACTAAACGAACTAAATATCTGTCTGTAAGGTAATTCTTTGTTCTCAATGCACAGGAGAATATGAAGGGTTTGAGAGGAAACTTAGTTTGCTCATTAGTTGGGTGAAAGATAAATATTTTATTTTGTCCTAGAATTCTTTTTAGCAGAAACTGATATTGGGCTGCCCAGATGGTATAGTTGTTAGGGAAGCCGACTGCGATACCGAAGGGGCGCTGGCTCGAATCCCGGAGAAGGCATGACTATTACTGTCCGTCCCTTCATAGGAGGTAATGGTGGCCGCCTAGGTGCCCCCACAATAAAATGGCCACCACGTCCGAGCCTTAGGAGTGGCCAATGTCGGAAAAAGAGACAAAAATGTGCCCACCGTTCGGTAAAAAAAAAAATAAATAAATAAATCGATATTGGTGTGGAAGAGAATTATGCAGTGACATAGATGCTAAAGCTATTCGCACATTTTTTAGACGATTTTCATGCATTTACAAAAAACTTTTATCTAAAATTTTTGTGTTTTAAATGTTCCATTTAATAACTCTTATTCTTCACGATCTTTCTAGATCGTAATTTCCAAGACAATAAAGCATTTTAATGGCGTAAGAGGTATTTTATCCCATTCCTCTTCAACAACTTTCCAAAGTCCAAGGAGGGTTGCAGGTCGACGTCGCGACAATCCGCTTTTTAAAAGTCCGAAAGCGCCAAAATTTGTGGATGATACATCAGGAGATTTAGTAGGGATATGAGTAAAGGGTATGGTTTTAACACACGTTTCGTCTTCCATTTTTTCCAGGAAATTAACAGTGCATTTTGACGTGCGGCTACTTGCTTTGTCTTAATGCAGTTCTACTGACTGATGGCACTGTGGGCAAAGAGCAGGTATTTCATATTTGAAAACTGGGAGTAAAATATATTTCTGATAATATGTGGAGTTGACCTTACCAATTTCTGCACTTTCTTTAATTTTTTTGGTCGATATATCAAAAACCAGTAACACTCATAAATGCTTTCGAAAAACTTTCTTTGATTCTTTGCATCCCTTTAAATTCTTTGAAATTCCTTTGAAAAACTTTCTTCCTTCTGCAAAGTTCTTACCTTTGCAACATTCGAAACATTCCGCTTTTTCCTTGGATATGTATTTTGAGCAATGTTTCTCTTTGAAGCTAAATTTTGACGTTTCTTTCTTTTCTTAATGAAAACTTTATTTATCGATTCTTAGATACCGATTTCTTTAGATATGAAAAATCATGGATTTCACAGCATTTTTTAATAATTTAATACGAAAAATTTTCTTCGGAAAGAGCACAAACATAGTCTTCTGTCCATTGCTTCTTCAAATGCGCCATTTTGCATGAAAACAAAATTGTAAAAAAGCAGACGATATTTACACTTTCAAAAATATAGATGTAGTTAAAAAAAATTTCCAAGCAAGGGCGATTTTTACTTCCTTATACGAAGTAAAAAGGAAGAATTGTAATCGCGAAAAGTTTCAGGCAGCATATTTCAACGAAAATATCCATTTTCACCGCTATCAAATGCAATTTAACGATGTCCTTACGTAACATCTGTACGTAAGGATAGAATGAAAGACTCGTTTCCTTCAAAAAAATTATAAAACTGCTTTAAAATGAGTTATGAAGAGAATTTTTCGTGGCGTCTGTACCCCCATAACTCGAAAACGAGTAGACTCAGAACATTGAAAATTTGTATATAGGACTGCTATAACATGTCGATGTGCACCTCGTATTTTAGTTGAAATCGGCCGCACCAAACGTATATAAATATATTTATATATATATCCACTCTGTTACCCGGCTCAGTGATCTCTGTTTCTTTACTCTCAGATGTTTGTAAATTGCGCATTTTTTGCTTTAAAAATGATTGAATTATGTTGTTCTTATCTTCCGGTTAAGGTTTTTATGCCTTTAGGAAATCTTCACGCAATATTTGCAGAATTATCAAAAATTTAAAATCTGTTTAAGTGCGGTTAAGCCTAATTTTTAAATAACATGGTGGAAGTGTTTGTTTACATTTGAAACAGCGGAATAGTAGATTTGTTGCCAATCTAAAGAGACTAAACTTCGCAACAACAAAGATAACGCCTTCCTTTATTGCGAATTAAATCATGCTTAATCCTATCTGGAATTTTTTCGAGGAAATAAGTGTTTAAGATTTACTTCGTAATTATTAATATAGATATTTTGAGTTTTTATGTATTTTTGCCTTGTCGGGAGGTGAGAGCTGAATTAAGTGAATTAGAAATACTGAATCGTCTGTGAAAAACTGTCTCTTTTTTGTTTTATTTGCTTAATTTCTTTTATACATCGTTCTAGATTTATTATAGTATTTGAATAGAACATGTGGCAACGATTAGATAATTCTTCAAATGATATGAATTTTGTGCATTCTGAGTTATAATATGAACAAAATATAACGCTGTTAGGTGAACCTAGGGCCAGAGTGTCGCTATGGTAAACAAATATAGTGAGTTTTAAAGAGTGCCTTTATTCTATATGTTTATGCGCTATCGACGAAGTAGATTTAAATCAATCCAATAAGTTTAAATGGAATGCAAGAAAAAATGCGTATAATTTAATATTTCGTACAAGGAAGTTATGTGGCGTACACATCAGATTTTTTTATAGTAGCAAAGAAAGTCGTCTAAAAATGTGAGAAAAAACACCTATTATGCATCTCGAAACTAAGGTCGCAGTCTTGATTCGAGTCGAGCGCTCTAATAACGTTGGACTGAAAATGAATTTCCAAGCAGAAGGTTTCGAATTCATTTCAGGGTATCATTGTCGGTGAAAACGAAATGTAATAAATGATCTGTACAATAGGCGCTTTAAAAATTATAATTCAGTTTGCTTCTATGTGTCTACGTGAGAAAGGGTTTTAGCCACTAATAATATTCACTAATAATAATTTCATCACTAATATAATAATCAAATAAAAATAAAGTACCGAAATTGACTTGACGTATGCTTCGGTCTCAGACTTGAAGCTTACAAGCATACATCCAAGCATAGCACAGTTGTGAAAGAATCTGCAGGTTTATGCATACTGATGAAGTTTCTGCTGGATGTGGATGTAATTTGTACAACAGAAACCAATCGGAAAAATACACCTTCTGTTACCTTTCCCTCAACTTGTTTCTAGATCCAGTCATAAGAACAAAGTCGAGAAGATATTTTCTTTTGGGCCCTGAGTTAAAACAACATGAAACAGAATATACATGAATCTTCCTGATGCTATTGTAAGTGTCGGAGCCAAAAGAAAAAAAAAAAAACTTTTGCTTGTCTACAAAAGCGTATAAAAAAACTTATATCTGTCTTGAAAAAAGGATTTAAAAAACACGCGACAGCATTTATGTGACAGATTTCATTCGTTTCTGAAGGGGTGACAGTGATGTGACCTACATTCGAGTTTTGTCCTGTGTTGAGATGAAAGTATAACACATGTATTTAAATATTTTAGTTTTTATTCTTATTTTAACGGGTACTATTTGAATTGAAATAAAAGAAATAAATTGGAAGCCCTGCAGCAGGTCTGAACTAAGTTAGTTGAAATATTCGCGAATGAGATTTTATTTCACATCTCCAAGGTTAATCGTTGAGACAAATTTCCGAGAAGGTGACAGATTACAAGTCACCAGTGACAGTTTATTTAGGAGTACTTCCAAAAATGATATTTTTCGTAACTAGTTACTGAGATTAGCTGTTAATGTAAACATTTGTGTGAAGGTGTCAATCTTCTAACTACCGAGTTTTAGTTTGTAACTATCTTTTAGCCTGTATACAGCAGATACAACTTATTAGTAAAGTTTCTAGCTATATTTAATTTTCTAACTATTTATGCTATTATACAAGGTTTGAAATTCAACTCCTGGAATTAAGTGTTAAAAATATGAGTTATATATTAGTGGACTACAAGTGAAAACACCGCGGTCGAAAACAAGACACGGCGAAAAACCCCGTTGTACAAAACATTGAAAGAAAGGAGAAAACATTGCAGTTCTAAAGCATCGTAGTATAAAACATCGTGGTCGAAAATAATGTGGTTCAAGAACTTCTCAATTTAAAAACAGCGTTGTCGAAAATATCGTGGTAAAAAATAAAGCACCTACAAATCATCACATGACAATAACATTGCAGATATGCGTTTTTCAACGTTTAAAAGTAGTAAATTTGATGAACATAACAATTTGTGAGCTCAGGAAGGAATGAGGAATATTTTTACTTTTATTCTTTATAACTAATAAATTTTTTCCTGAAAACGAAAGAAAGAAACTTAAGCATTCAAAAACGTGCTACTTATAGGATTTAACTTAATTTTATAATCTGATAATTAACTAAGCAATTTTAAGAGCTAACTACTCATTTTTCTTTTTCTAATCATTCTTAGGCTATATTTTTTTCATGCAAAATTACGAATAAAACTTTATAAAAGAGAGGAATTAATTAATGACATTTATTAACTAACTAAAATAAGTTTGAAATTCCATTACCTGCTATACCTAGGATTTTTTTTCTATTCATTTAAGTTTTGAATGCTCAAGTTCCTTCTTATTTTTTTAGCAAAACTTTATTAATTATTTCAAAAATATGAAATGTAAAAGTAAAAATATTCCTCATTCCTTCTTGCGCTCACAAATTGTTATGCAAAAATGAGAATTTTTACAGCCTGAAAAAGCATTGTCTGCTGTTATCGTCATGCAATGATTTGTAGAAAGTTTTTTTTTTTTTTTTTTTTTTTTTTTTTTTTACCACGATATTTTTAACGACGATGGCTTTAAACTGGAAGTTTTTGAACCACTTTATTTTCGACCACGAACTTGGGTACGGCACGGCAGTCAGCGACACTAACCACTACTATACCGGTTAAGCGGCGCTAGTGTTGCATCAGTTTTAAGCAAAAATGTATTTCTGAATAACTATTCATGTGGAAATTAAAAATGATGCTTTAACCATCAAAACAGTTCTTATTTTCTCATCCCTCGTCATCTTAGCAACAGTTTTCTAGGCATGACTAAAGAGTGAGTTAGTTTCATCTTCTGAAGAAGCCTAAACACACGCGCACACACACACACACATATATATATATATATATATGCAGTTAAACCTATGCAGTTAAACTGAGGTTACGGAATCGTAGAATTTCCGCTAATGCTGTGGGCAGACATTATTTTGTAATTGATGAGAAAATTTTACGGAACAGCAAGATTGTTTTAGGATCATATATTACTGAAAGATGTAAGCTTAAACTAAAGTAAAAATTTTGTTTCATTTGTTTGCATTTATGTCTGAAATCCTAAGTGATGCACTATTAAAAACTCAAATTTTTATTTAATTTAGAATTTTCTCAAAAGCTAGAATTAGATTCTTAAGCAGACAGCTTTTAACAGACTTTCCCTTTCAGCTTTCTCTTAAAATAAGAGGTATGTTCTGATGTATTAGACAGCAGCAATGGCATATTTATCAGCAATGGCCGTCATAACCTATTTGTTACTAAAATAAAGAAGAGTGTAGAATGAGTGTTATCAAAAACACATCGTAGCCTCTTCCACTGATTCACTCAAAGCTTCAAAAGAAAAACCTCCGACTTCCTTTCCAAAGTGAATAAAAGGGAGAGAAGAAGTCTTAATGTCTTACACTATAAATCCTTTGAATGAAAAAAATCCGCAGTTTATCTTTTCCAATTTATTCGCCTAGTTCTCATCCATCTCCAAGAAATTTTATCTTTCTGCAGGTCAGGATTTTGGCAGTTTATATTTCCCTCGGCCTATTTTATTTAAGATTGAATTTCTGCTGCCAGTGCAATAATTCAATGTCTTCAGCAGCCAAAAACAGTTTTCAACTTGATAGATCTTCCTTTTGCTAACAAAAAATAAATTCGTTCTAAATTTGCATTTCGAGCGAAATACCAAAGTAAATTCTTTTATCATGTGTAATAATGTGTGAAATTTTCAAGCCTCAGAAACAAAACTCAGTTTATTTGAATCAGAAGTTGGCATTTTACAGAAATTCTATCCAAATATAACATTACTTGCACAGTATAAAAATAAGAAGTACATCTGTTAGTGAAGGTACGACATATGTTTACTAATTTATACATCATAAGCTAAAAGTATAAAATTTTGCTTTGTTTAATAATATAGTTATTTATATTATTTTACACTGATTCTATATTTGTAAGGTCTATTTATTATAGAGACCAATTACTTAGAATTTACAATTTTCCATGGATCTTACTTCTGCAACTTCGGAAAACTTCAGAAAAGGCAAATAAGGAAGAAGTTGAAAACAATTTTTCTAGCAACCCAAAATATGAGATACGTTCTGAATTGACTGATTGCTCCTGGATAATCCAGCATTCTACTGTTATTGTTGTTACTAATTCTTTTTCTGATCTGAAGTTAAACCAGGCAAAGTCCACAAATTTTACTGTGGCCAAGAGTCAGGTGGTGACGCTTTGGAGAGGGCACCGATCTAATTTTACATCTCTTCTCCTAACATCAGTCTCTCATGGAGAATCTCGGGCGGTATATAAAGTGCCCCCTTCCCTATGTCGCAAAAATACATTGACAAGCATCCATGCCCTGTCGGAGATATAAACTCGGCTCAGCGATAAGACAGCTGGTACCGCTAATCTCTATACCGAACTGGGCAGATTCAGCATATTCTAAAGAGGTAGTGTTCGGCTCCAGTTACTTCCGAAGTGCTAATTAAACTGCAATTAGAGTTAAATATAGTTATGATAAATGTCTTTAACAAGCCCTTCGCTTGAAGCAGTATAAGCAACTTCTTTGGCACATGTTTCTTTTACTTCAGTTCTACAAAGTTTCCTGTAGCCTTATTTCTGTTGGTAGCACAGATCAGGTCAGAGTGCGTACGGCACCAAAACAGTATCATAGACAAAACTGGAAAAGCCCAGGCACACTACCACCTGGCTCCTTCAGGGGCTCCAAGTGCCAGTTTATTTATATTATTAGAAAGGTTACAAGAAGTTTATAAAGAAAGTTACGTAGGTACTTACAAAGAAGGTTACATTAAGTTTATAGAAAGGTTACACACTGTTTGCATATTATGAGATGTTTGCATTATTGGGTTTATGGGTGATAGATGTTGAGGTCTTGCTTTGTAAATAAACAATGATGGATTTAAAGTCCGTTATACATTTTTCGATGTCGCACCAGGGGTCGCCAGAGGTCAGACACCAAAATAGCTATGATTTGATATCATAGCTTTTGATGCCTGATGTCAAATCTTTCGGTTCGAAGACATAGAGGTCAGGATCTCCCCTTCCTCACATATGCACAGGTCAATGGTTGATAATTTTCTGACATAGCAATATGTGGTGAAGGGGCCATGACCGAAGATATACTACGAAATAAAATACGCCGATATAACGTCATGGTGGTAGCACAATGGGTATACTTGCAAACTTTACTTGTTCTAAATAATAAGTATGAAGGGATGTTACTTAATAACAATTAATACAGTTCAGTCACCCTCCCCCTTGCTTATATATGCAATGGTGTTTCTGTAGTTTAGTGCGTTTAAATCAAGTTTCCCCGCTTCTTTCTGAAGTATCTTCAGCAAAAATAAACTGCATAAACTGCAAGCTTAGTGAATATTTAGATTGTTAATATCAGATTGTAGAAGTCACTAGGTTATACCGACGCTGACCTGGAAAAATATTCAACGCCTCTCCGGTATTCGCATTCCGGACCTCCCGAATACGCGTCAAGCGTGCTTCCAATTACACCACGAAGGCATGTGGAAAAGAGGGAGAAAATACCTTGTAAGATATTTTGGAGACAAGGAACTGATTTTGTAGGATTCATTGCAGAGGGGTTATAATACTGTATGCATTCTTTACTATACTGAATATAAGCTTGGTGTTTTATCTCCATACTATCAATTTTGCATTTATAGGTTTTTCATTTATAATGTATCTGCTAGAGTTCATTTCAATGTCTAAGAATAAGTAAAATATTAGCCAACTCTTTCCCAAGTAAGCTGCTTAAATGCTCAATAGGATTAATGCTCAGGAATCAATCAGGCTTGTTCATTCATTGTTCATTCATCCAGTGCTATTATAGCTAGATGACTTAAATTTCTCAATGACTGTCGGGCAATATGAACAACTGAAAAAAAAAAAAAAAAAAAAAAAAAAAAAAGAATTTCCATCTGCACTAAAGTACCGATAAAATTTCATCCCGATGACAGTGAGTACTCAAGAGTTCCAAAAGTTAAAATGTTTTGCCTAAGTAGTGATATTGCAGCTTCATCAGTCTCTTCAAACAATGCTGAATAGGAACATAGCTTATTATTCGTCTGTCTAGTTCAAAAGGTTGTGTGAACCAGACTGTGAAGCTTAAATGTGAATAGTTGTATAATACTTGGTCTGTGCTGTGGCCAAGAGACAGTCTTGTCTTCTTTGCTCTTTAAGCGGATAAAACAGCATAAAATCAGGTTTTTTCTTCAAGTAAAGTTTTTATATGAAGTTATCTGCGTACAGCAATATCAGATATTCTCTATCCTAATATTCTTAAACTTAAGTGTGATTAAATTAGACGTGACCTCCATGACTCTACTAGGTTTCTTTGAGTATAAATGGGCATGCGGATGCCATACTCCGTGTTGATTTTCTCATCACTTGCATCGACTGTAATACAGCTATTGCTTGAGCGAAGCAATTAAAGTCGTTTTCTCTGATATCAACCATTAGCGTTTGACTGATTAATTATCAGCAGGTGTAGAAATCTTGCGTTTTTAATAAAACATACAATAAACCATCGATATTGAAATTTTTACTAATAATACGCACTAATAATTCCGTGTAACAGTTTAAAAATTCATATGAAATAAATAACGCAACAGATGAAAAAAAGTAATTACACTGAAATACAGGCCAGCTCACCAACATACATTTACATATTTCCCAAATGCTTTGTGAGGCAACCCTTTATGATAGAGCAACTAGCTATCTACAAGATATTCTCCTGTGCCCAAGGTCAGTATACCACTGACGACAAGAGCGACACCTTTGACGATACATTGTTAAAAGATCCTAGAGATTAGAAGACAGCGAAGGAAAAAAATAAAGGTTTTTTACAAATCTGCAAGAGAAAAGGGCTTAAATCTGGAGACGAGTGTGGTCTCCAGAATAACGTGTCTTCTTTTCACCTTTTGTGTCCCATCCACCTTTGTGGTCTTGATAAACTCTGAATGAGATACTTACGCAGTTAAATAGGTATTACTAATACAGTACATTTAATGAAAAACCTAAGTTATTGATTCTAAATTTCTCTAGCACGACAGTATAATTATTCTGCCTTAGAGTCACCAAGTAATGCGCCACAGCGATTAGTGGGCTGTACTGATACGTTCCATAATATTACAAAAGAGAACAATATACAGATAACCATAAATACCAATACAATGTATATGCTATCCCAGACAATTATGACCAGCCTGTGGTCAGAACTGAGCCAGAGCATTTGTATGAACATCAAATGCAAAATAAAAAATAATTCAAAATAATTACTGAAGTATCGTACTTTCAATATACAGATAACCATAAATACCAATACAATGTATATGCTATCCCAGACAATTATGACCAGCCTGTGGTCAGAACTGAGCCAGAGCATTTGTATGAACATCAAATGCAAAATAAAAAATAATTCAAAATAATTACTGAAGTATCGTACTTTCAATATACAGATAACCATAAATACCAATACAATGTATATGCTATCCCAGACAATTATGACCAGCCTGTGGTCAGAACTGAGCCAGAGCATTTGTATGAACATCAAATGCAAAATAAAAAATAATTCAAAATAATTACTGAAGTATCGTACTTTCAATATACAGATAACCATAAATACCAATACAATGTATATGCTATCCCAGACAATTATGACCAGCCTGTGGTCAGAACTGAGCCAGAGCATTTGTATGAACATCAAATGCAAAATAAAAAATAATTCAAAATAATTACTGAAGTATCGTACTTTCAATATACAGATAACCATAAATACCAATACAATGTATATGCTATCCCAGACAATTATGACCAGCCTGTGGTCAGAACTGAGCCAGAGCATTTGTATGAACATCAAATGCAAAATAAAAAATAATTCAAAATAATTACTGAAGTATCGTACTTTCAATATACAGATAACCATAAATACCAATACAATGTATATGCTATCCCAGACAATTATGACCAGCCTGTGGTCAGAACTGAGCCAGAGCATTTGTATGAACATCAAATGCAAAATAAAAAATAATTCAAAATAATTACTGAAGTATCGTACTTTCAATATACAGATAACCATAAATACCAATACAATGTATATGCTATCCCAGACAATTATGACCAGCCTGTGGTCAGAACTGAGCCAGAGCATTTGTATGAACATCAAATGCAAAATAAAAAATAATTCAAAATAATTACTGAAGTATCGTACTTTCAATATACAGATAACCATAAATACCAATACAATGTATATGCTATCCCAGACAATTATGACCAGCCTGTGGTCAGAACTGAGCCAGAGCATTTGTATGAACATCAAATGCAAAATAAAAAATAATTCAAAATAATTACTGAAGTATCGTACTTTCAATATACAGATAACCATAAATACCAATACAATGTATATGCTATCCCAGACAATTATGACCAGCCTGTGGTCAGAACTGAGCCAGAGCATTTGTATGAACATCAAATGCAAAATAAAAAATAATTCAAAATAATTACTGAAGTATCGTACTTTCAATATACAGATAACCATAAATACCAATACAATGTATATGCTATCCCAGACAATTATGACCAGCCTGTGGTCAGAACTGAGCCAGAGCATTTGTATGAACATCAAATGCAAAATAAAAAATAATTCAAAATAATTACTGAAGTATCGTACTTTCAATATACAGATAACCATAAATACCAATACAATGTATATGCTATCCCAGACAATTATGACCAGCCTGTGGTCAGAACTGAGCCAGAGCATTTGTATGAACATCAAATGCAAAATAAAAAATAATTCAAAATAATTACTGAAGTATCGTACTTTCAATAAAGCATTTTAATTTACGTATTATTTTTCCTTTCTATCATCTTTCGTTTCATCTGTTGAAACACCATGCATTATATTAGTACTGCACTCTCTAAATAATTAGAAAATTTTAAAATGCATACCTATTTTCCAAATTTATATGTTGTTTGTTGCTTTCTTTTTCTACTGTTTTATTTGTTTATTGCTTTGTTATTCATATTATGCTGTTACTTTAAAGTTTCGCCGCTATTTTATTCGTAAAAAATCCGCTACTTTCTGTTATGGCACGGATGTTTGTATGTGTGTAGTATCTTTGCAGCATAGGGGCACTTTAATGGCAAGCCAAAAGTCTTTTTATGTGGTTTGGTGATAGGATAGAGGGGTGGGAGATCCCCAAGATACCGCCGGGGAACTGTTCGTCAAAACTGAGGTGGAAGAAGTCCAACCATTTTGAGGCTCTGGCAACCATTCTTCCATGAAGTACGGACTCGACAACAAACAAATATTTTCTGTCATGCATGTCCGGATGTTCAATAATACAGCAGCGATGATCTGGGATTGCAAAATGGAAGTTTGTATGTATTGTAACGACTCCTCTCATAAGCATACTAACAGCTTTGTTGATGAAAATAAGATATACGCGTGCTTGGACCCCTGCGAATTATTTAATTTCACCGGATTGATAATCTGAAATCGCCTACAGATGACAAATTTGTCCTGACCACAGACAGGTCAAGAACGTCTCTCTCATTCTCTTTGGCAGGACACACTTTGCCGTGGGTGTTAGATCCGAATTTACAGAATAAACAAAGTCTTTTCCTCTCCTCTATGATAGAAAGATGACACTTAGTTTCTTTCATTGTAAAATAAAAGAAAAATATTTCTGTATATAGTGCAGAAATACCTTCCTGCCTTCCTCTCATGTTACATTACGTCACATACCTTTCTACTCATCGAATAAATAGCTTTAGCACAACGCCATTTAATTTTTCCTGTTCACTTTAAGGCATCCGAAACAGATAAATTAAAAGGCATAGAAGCAGCAACGTCAAAACAGCACCTTGCTCAATGAATTTTCGCAGTTAAGAGAAACACCAACCTATTTTCCAGAATTTACATGTTTGGCGTTTGCTTCCATGAATAGCCAAAAGCCCTTGATTGCACCATTCCAGATTTGGGACCATAATATACAGTCACACCGGCGCAAGTACACAAATGAATCTAATTTAGAAAACCACCAAGAAAAGAGAAAAGAAAGAGGGAGAAAAAGAAGTCACCGAAGAAGGATGGTTCGAAGCTCGTAAAGTGAAAACTAATAGGGCGTGCAAGGTCCCTGCCGTAGTTAAGAACAGAATTTATGTCGTCCCCCGCGGACCAATCTGATTCATGAGTCTTCTGGTGGCTTTCTTAAAGAAAAAAAAAAAAAAAAATGAAAAATTTGAAAAAGTAAAGAAAGAGTGCTTTGGCTTCTCTCCCATTTTCTTTCTAGAAAATCTCAAACACTTTTTCCGGATTCCTGTTTTATAGCTTCAGATTTTTATGGTCGCTATACCAGATGGGAGCCTGCCAAACTCGGGATGTGCATAACGCAACTTTCCACGCATCAGTTCTTCTGAGGAACTAATTTCTTTAAAAAAGTGCTTATGAGATTGCGTGAATTTTAAAAACTAAAAGAAAAAAGCGTATCGAAAAAGATTATAACTAAAATTTATGAAGTGTAGATAATCCTCTACTTATATATTCTACTGAAAGCGAAATTCTTAATTCAAACTTTATCATGATTTATCTGACCATTTTTTAGCATCATAATACTCAAAACAAAATATTTGTGTGCTGAAAGAGATTTTTCACATAAAAATCAAGTTCGAAACTTTCCTTATTAAGAAAATGACGCGTTTATAATTCTGATCTTAAAACTCCCGTTTATCGTATTCCATTAGAAAAACTTCGTTTCGAATTCTTTCAGGAAACATTTAGCATATGGAATGGCGAGGAAAGATACTTTTCTGGGGAAGGCATTTCTTGTGTATCAACAATTTTTTTCTAAATTGAAAACAACCGAAAATTCCACCTACCTACAATTCTGGAAAAGAAATAAAAAATTTTCTTCTAATCATATATTTTTCAAATTTACAGCTCTAACATATGTTTGTAAAAGGAAAACGTAAACTCAAGACTACAAGATCCATGTGTCTGTTATAGGCTAAGTAATAAGTGGGGAATTTTCGGATGAAGTAGCTTAATTAGTTTTCAATAGCATTAGTTTCAGAAAGTTTGGTATGCAATCATGGTATCCCTTGATAAAATTAGAACAACTTCTTAATTATTACTTTTTACGGTTTTCGCCAGCCATTCCTATTACGTAAAAAGAAAATATATTTTCTTCTTCACGTAAAGGGTGGACCACGGGAATCTACTGATTTTGAAACTGAGATTAACACCAACAAAATGTGACTAAAATATTTATTTGTTTCATAAAACAATACGATATACGATGGCATTTCGCGCTTCAGGCTCTTACTTTTTGAACAACACATTTTTCAAGCATTCTCCAGCCGGTATACTCTTCAAACTTGTTAGTATGTAGATGATTACATTTTAACAAGTTAATAAAACAGATTTATTAATACAGAGTATCAGAATTAAATTAGTATTGTCACAGTACAAAATGATAAGACACCATAGTTCTGTACGAAATCTTGTGATTCTTGCGCATGCTTTCCTAACAGCTTTTTTTTACAATTTACGGCTGTTCGGTTTGTTGCGATAAATTCTATTTAAGAATGACCCATAGTGTATTTTCTTAAGATGAGAGATCAGTAGCCATGGTAGCCACTGGTTCGTTGCTAGCAGGTGAACAGTTGAAAGCAGGGTCCGGACATCCGGCCGGCTATCATTGGCTATTCCGGTAACGTAAGGATCTCGCAGGTGTCTTGAGTAAAACTCTTCCTGGGCCCCGCAAGGACCGCATCGGGAGTTTATTTCATAACAAGGGGGCATAATACAATGCCATACTGGGGCCATATGCATTACACATTTCTCTTATAAGTTACACAAGGGCGATACCAATGTTTATGCTAATACCCTACATGATGATTCATTATAGATAAGATGTGAATCCCTATCCATTTATCTAGGACTATATTATTTACGAATTCTCTGGCGTCGATGGCATGCTTGGTTGGTTGGATTTCTTTGACGGATGGATACTAGTCAGATGGATACTAAGAGCATAACTCGATGCTTTTGGGCCATAGTCAATTAAAAGATTCAATATTCAGAGTTCAAGAACAAGCTATTTCTGCCACATCGTAATATATGATTAATTGCACCATCCAGAAAAACAAGAAGCTATGAAGAATATAGCCAACCTATTAGCTGATGTCTGCCATCTAAAGTGAAATACGGATAAGAAATACATACCTGTGCAAAAAACATGATGGCCACCATTATATTAATAAAATCTAATCACATTGACAAACTTAGGATAGGACTGCAGGGACCAACTACAGTTACACCAAATTTTTCTCCTAAAGCAGTGCAAAAGCTCTATAGTAGAATGAAGAAGGATTGCACAAATGGCAGAGAGTATTTTAAAAACATGTTATTCGAAAACATAAGAGGATGAAGAGAGAAATGTTATTGTTATAATAAATGGTAATATATATTTTAGAGATCTATTAAATAAATGAATAGTTGAGTTACATTTCACGATATTGGTTCAACAATCATCATATTCTCTTGGCCCCAAACTTTACATGCTCTAACATTGTGAATTCCTCAATTTATCAATGGGACGCATGATAGAAAATGAGTCGAATTTTGATGGAAGAATATATTTCATTTAAATATTCCATACATTACCAGCATAGCTTGATGAAGTGAAATATAATTCCTTTCCTAAAGAGAAATCACGAAATTCATTTGTCATTTGCTAAGCCAATACAATCTCTTTCACCACATCAACGAAAAAAAAAAAAAAAAATCATGCGGGAAAAGTTCTGTTTCAGATATCACCATTTTAGTTGCGTGGTTCCTAAAATAACGCAATTTTTTTTACACCTTTTCTTCTAAATAACGCGGTTTTTTTTCATGTGCGGGTCATATCTATGATGTAAAATGAGAGTTGGGTGCAAGCCCGTCGAGACGGAGTGATAGACATGGCTGGGTAAGGAGGCTCAGGCTTCTCACATGGTCGCAGATAACTCAAAAAACGGACTAAAAAAACGGAAAGAGAGGGAGAAACATTTTATTATTTTATTTGAGAATAGAAACTTTAAAAAAGTTCTTCACTCCCGCTCCATTAACACTGCTAAAATTGAACAACAAGCGTAGCAAGAATTTTGGCGCCAATCTTTCTAAATTTCATTTAAAAGTATTTTGGGCTCAATCGTGGGGTCGGTCTTCGCTTTCCTCGGTCTCGATTGAAGTATGCAGTAGAAACCTTAATTATCCGAACTTCAGGTGTCCAGAGCTCCAATTATCCGAAATTTTGTGAACTGTAAAATTAATTTAAATGAATGAACACATTGTGGATTACCCTTTGCTTCGCAAGCATATTAACAACACTTTATAGATAAGTTTATAATACCTCGTTAATGTTTCTATTACAATATGCAAATTTCAGACAAATAAAGGATAAATTCTTCCATTAATATGAGCATAGTAAAAGTAAAAACAAACTACAGTATATTGCTTTGGGCTTATGAAGTAAAAATTAATTTGGTCATTTTATTTTACTGAAACAAGAAATGGGTTATGTATTTAGATAAATAAAGACTAATTTTGTTGTAAAATATTATTTTAATATATATATTGTAGTTTCAGTTACTTTTTTAAAATTCAATAAACTGTAAAACCAAATTTCCTCATTTTAATTACAGTAAATAATTACGTTTGGCCTGTAGGTGGAAAACAAGCCGGCACGATTACCCAGATCTTTAGAGCATCTGACAGGTATGCGGCGCCAGTTATTCCGACTATCAGGAGCTCTGTTCTTCCATGTTAACACGCTTGTAAAGTCAAAATGAATTCGTACCAATATATTTCCTTTTAAATTAGCGTGCCGTAAATTCCTTCTCTGTGACAGTGTATTACAGTCTTATTTTAGCCGAGACCTTGTTTCTGAACAGCTCGTTTTGAGCGCCTTAGTTTCTTCAAGAAAGAAGCATTCATTCTGGTGAAAGACATTCTGTCAAACATTTCCTTTTTGACTAAACATATACTATATATTTCAATGTATGAACGTGAATTTTCATCAAAATTTTTAATTGTGATATCTGACGGTATAAATCCAAAATAATTTGCTGAAAATGTGATCGAAAAAATTATCTTATAAATTAAGAAATTGAAAAATATTATTTTTATTTCACTTAATCCTAATACACATTACTAAAATTGCTTAATACTGATCTCCGACACACAACTTTTTAGCAGTTCTCTTAAGTCTTAGTTTGGCACAGGTTTAGATGGATGTCTTTGTCCGCCACTTCATCATTAACACGGTTGTCATCCGCTTTGTAGATAATAGTTTTTTCATTTTTGTCCAGAGCATTGCTTAGCAGAAGTGATAACCTTGTACAGTTTGGTGTTCTTCGGTAGCATAAACTAACATCAAACTACTAACAGACGTGGACTGAATTAATGTTTAGTCAGAAAAGAACCACAGTCTTGGAAAAGTTTAAAATAGCCTTTTTATTAAGTCAGAAAATTAACATAAACATGCTGCTCGTACTTAACAAAATAATCACCACTTGTGACAATGTAGCTTAAAGTAACAGGTGACAGGTGATAGGCGAAAGTCTGGTGATAGGTGAAAATCAGTATGAGATTTTACAGTGTTGTCCCCTCAGACTAATCGTTTAGAGCAGAGATAGCGAAAATTTTCAAATGAGTGTGCCGGTTAAACTACGGTTTATTATTTTCAGGTGTCCAGTGTGCCTCTTATTATATTTCTTTTGAAACATTATCTTTAATTTCAGACTATTGAATTGCATTTTGTAACTATACTCGCTGTTTATTTATTAACTTGTTGTTTAGTTATAATTGGCTCCCATGCTCGCAGAATTAAAAATGTTTGTACTGAAATAGAAAGACAACAAGAAGAAATCGTAATTCTCACCAAAAATTTTTAAAGAAAATGAAATTTCAATTAACTTTATTTACAGTTTTGTAAGAAAATCTGGAGTAGTCTACACCCTATAAAGCTTTTTAAAAGTATGAATTTTTTATCTGAAAGCTCCAGTTGAGAAGGATGTTTTAGAAAGTTATATAGGTTTTAATTTTGATATCTTCTCTTTATGTTTCTTTCCTTTATATTAACAATTAGGCTAACTGTATTCAAGTCGTCATAATAAGCCCATGGCGTGAAGACTTTTCACTTTTCTAACATTTGTCCTTTACTTCCTTTCCTTACTACACTAAGACTAAATTTGTATTTTTTTTAATTTAAATAAATTTTTTAATTTTTTTCTAAATAGCATTAAATTAACCATTAACAAATTTCTAGGCACTTTTGACTTTTCTTTTAAAAATTCATAAAACTGACTAGTATTTGAGCCTCTGACATTTATTAAAGTGTATTAAATATTTAGAAATTTGTACATTAGTTATCATTTTCTCGCTTTTTCCTGCTTATCTTTATTCTATTTCTTCATTTTTATTGTAACATTTTCAACATTTTAATTGCAATTTTGGTTTAAATTTAAATTTCGGTTTTACTTTGAAAGTATCTGATAATTTTTATATTTAGGAATATAGTTGAAATTTCAAAGTGTCAGTTAGTTTTTGAATTAAAAATTTTCTTTGAACTTCAAAATGCTTTGCTTTCTTCTTCTTCTTGAAGCTTGGCTTCCCTTTAGCGCCTTGTGCTTCAACTCAAATATAATGTTATTTGCATGTTAAACCACAAGGACGCATTCCCTCCAATTCAGGCGGAAACGTCGGTCCGAAAACCAAACCCTTACACTAATATGACTTGTGAATTCCTTAGGATGTATTTGATGACAAATTTTCCTAGGAAATAATATCTGCAAGTTTTCTTATTACAATGATTTAAAAGATCAGCTAAGAGGTCAATATTGCTTATTTTCATCTTATAAGACTTTCACTGTGTAAATATCAGTTACTGTAGAAAGTGACGAGTCTTAACTAGATAGCGAATATTCGCTTAAGTTCGGGTGACAAGAAACAACAAGATAAAAGGGTAACTAACCCTTTATTATTTCAATAAGATTTAACAAAACTCCGCCTGGGAGTGTACAAACAAAGCCGACACTTGGGCTTGAACTTAAGAGACTAAAAATTAAACTAAAACTAAGATTAACTAAAGAAATATAGCCGAAGCTATCAAGATTCAAACCGAGTTGGCTCCTTAACTTATTTGACTACGAAGCTTAGCAAGGGCGTGAGTACGGCCGAGCGTAATAACAGCTTTGAGAGAGAGAGTGGCCATAAAGGCAGACGTACGTAAATCAGAAATTCTGATTCTGTCTGACTCTGTAAGTAACTTGGTGGTTTAAATACCGCTCCTCCTCATTAAATATTCAGCAAGATTCCAAAACTACGTTCTGGCCGGAAGTAGTAGGTTGAAAAATTGCTGTATCTTCACATCTGAGAGATTTCTGTTCTGGAACTCATACTCATTTATTTTGAAACAACACTTTACTTCTTCAGAAAAATCTAGCTCATTGTTAAAAGTAATACACTTACTGAAATCTAGATCGAGATTGCTTACCTTGTCTTTAACACACTGGCTAATGGGCTTACGTATTTTGCTCCACTTGTACTTGTATCTTTGCAAAAAAATTTTCAGACTTTCCGCAATGGGAGAGGCTGCTGACAGAGCAATATTCTTTATTAGGAACTTAATTGCGGTGATGCATCTTCTCGTATCTTAAGGTGAAAATCCCTGCTTCAACATTAATAACGGGAGAGGGGTGCTGATAGGCGCCCCTATAACCACTCTTAGGCTTGATTATAAACAATTTCAAGCTTTTTCTTATTTTGTTGAGAGGTGGACATGAGGAGACAGCTGCTATATTTGTAGCATTTGAACTATTAACGAGATCCACTTTTCTGGCACCCCACCGGGGACTCGCGATGAATTTAAATGCATTCAGCATTCTTTCCAGTTTCGGTACTAGTTTATTTACATGGACGTCTACATTTATTCAGTCTACTATCAAACCACATACCCAGAATTTTAATGTGATCTTCCGTAGGGATGCTAATACCATCAAGCTTCAGTAGATTCTCTTCACTACTCTTTCTCCCACCGAAAATGATCGATTTACTTTTCTCTGGGGGAAATGCATAAGTTCCATTCTTTAGCCCCTCTATGCACCTTAAACAGCGCGCGCTGCAAATTACTGACTACCCTGGGGAACGAGACATCTTCGCTGTAGAGGAATATGTCGTCCGCATACACGTAGCAGTCGACATCAGCCGGAATAATTTCATAGATATCGTGCATGAAGATTGTGAAGAAAATAGGAGACAAAATGCAGCCCTGAGGGACATCGCTGGTAAGCTCATAGCTTCTTGAAAGGACCCCTCTCCACTTAACTCTGATTGTTCTCTGGTTCAAGAAATTAGCAATCCACAGGATACTATTCCCTTTAACACCGAATTGCATGATTTATAGAGCAGGCCCTCATGCCAAACTGAATCAAATGCAGCTTTGAGATCAAGAGCCGCCAGCTGAACAACTTTCCTTTGCTTCCTGTGGTGCAGGATGCTACTGAACAATTTATTAAGCAGGACCAGGCAACTTCTATTCAAAATAAAGCCGTTATGCATGTTTGAGAGTCTTTTACTTTGCTGGATCCTCGGAAGTAATCTATTTATAATCATCTTATCTATCACTTTGGCAAGAACTTGCGTTAAAGAAATTGGTCTGTAACTGAAAACCCGGCTTGGGTCGCCTCCAGGTTTCAAAAAAGGAATAACAATAGCTTCTTTCCAATTCTCAGGGATCAGACCAGAATTCCATGAATTGTTGCAAGCCTCAAGGAGCGCTTGCTTGCAATAACCAGCTAAAACTGTAATAGCATATCTTGTAAGGTCACCTTATACCGGAGCTGAGTTTTTGAGGCTCCTGATAGCATTATCGCGTTCTGAACCTGCGAAGGGGTTATTAATACGGCTACTCTCTTCGTCACTAAAATCTAGGGGAATGAATTTTTGAATAGTGAATATTGAATAGTACTTAGCAAACACTACGCTCTGCTCTTCAGCTGACCAGGTGTGTCCGTTCTGGTACTTTAAGATATTGTTCGAGAACTGAATCTGACTTTTTTTATTTTGAATATTTTTAACTATCCTAAATAAATTGCCATCCTTTCTGGTATGACTACAAATTTTTTCCCCAGTACTCATTTTCCCCCAAATTCTCTTGATTTTAATGACCCTCTTAAGGTAAGCATTCCATTTCTTGTAAGAGATCCAGTAACTTCTTGAAAGGTGAGCTTTAGCGAGTCTAAGGCATTTCCTTTTCTGGACAAGAATGAAGTTACATTCTGGTCCCAAAACGGGCTGTTTTTGCGTTGAATCGCAATTTTTTTTAGGTTCTCTTTTTTCGTGGCGCTCAAGATGCGGTTGATATTTTCCAGGTTCCTTTCTTCTGGGTGCAAAACCCTGATTCTGTTACTGCTTTCTGTAGCGAACATCTTCCAGTCACAGTGAGCAATTATTCTCTGATTTCCAGCAGCAGAGGCGTTGTTATCATTTGTGAACCTAATTTTATAGGGTAGTGGTCATTGCTAAAGGGATCAGGAGAAACTTCCCATTTCAATTGACTATAAAGCTCGGCTGAGCACAAAGCGATGTCAAAGCAGGATTCGATTCCTCCAAGATTCATGGGTGGGCTTCCATGTGTTTAAAATGCAAAGGTTGTTGTTGTTACACCACTCCAAAAGCACTCTACCCCCTGCTGACAGCCTGCTTGACCCCCAAGCCGGGTTGCGACAGTTGACTCCTAAGATAATAAACTTGCCGGGCAACGTAGCCAGAACTTTATCCCACTCTTTCACGCTGAACTGGCCATTGGGAAGGTAGACGTTGATCACTGAAATATCGGAACTATTTGCACGAAGATCAACTTTCATAATTTCTCCTCCCGCTAAATCATAACTGCTATCTTGTACAAATAAACTTGCCCATTGTTTCTTGATGGCAATCATTAGCCCCCCCCCCCCGCCTTGGTAAGAGCTTAATCTATCTTTGCGAAAAATAATTTTATCAGGTAAGCAAAAATCGTCTAAGTTAGAAATCCAGGTCTCCTGGATGATTAAAACATCAGAGAAAAATTCTTTCCTGCTAATGTAAAGTTTCTTTTGTTAGAGATGCTTCTTGCATTCCATGAACAAAACGTAGGTCTCATCGAACTAGATGAGAAAAGGAAGCAAAGAGAGCAGCAGGAAAAAAAAACCCTCATTTTATGAATAAAATCACAGTTTCTAACCTTGGCCAGACTTTTTGGTTTACTCATTGTCATGCTTGCTTTGAATACATGCTGCCCTTGTTATAGATTCTGATTTAGAATGGGGCTTCTTGCCCTTGTTTCTTACTAATTCTATTTCCGTAATATGCTCATCCAAGCCGTGATCACTGTCGGATTCAAGAGCTCTTTTCGCAATATGCTTATCTCTGGTGCATTCTGATTTCTCGCTCAACTTTGTATCGAGCTTGTTAAACATGCTTTCATACTTTTGATCCAACCCTCATAAGATTTTTTCGAAATAGTCAGCCTGATGTTTTAATGCACTTTCAAAAGATCCTTGCAACGCAGCTATTATTGGAATCATGACTTTCAGGAAATCTTCCTTTGCAGGACTTGACACCTGAGTTCCTGCCACCTTCGCATAAGAATTTTTATTTCCTACAGCCTGCCTTGCTTCTACTACGGAAACATGATGGTCAGCACTATATTTGAGAATATTGCCTTCTTCGATGTATTTGGGGCAATTCTTCGAGGATGCTTCATGTGAGTTGCTGCACAAAGCGCACTTGGTCTGCACACTCTAGCACTGTGACCTGGTGTGATTTTCGCTACATTTGCTACATCTTACTAATCCTCTACAGCTTTTAATCCCGTGACCAGACCTCAGACATTGAGGACATTGCCTTGGATTATCATAGAACCTTGTGATCCTATGTCTTGTCAGCCGTGCTTTTACATGTTCTGGCAAGTGGTGTCCTGCAATAGTAACGAGTACTCTTTCCGAGGGTTTCTTGTTACTGTCAGAGCTTTTGGCCATAAATCTTCTTAAATTTAATACTTCAATATCGTTATTATGATTCAGTTCATTAGCTAGCTCCGAGAGCTCGACTTCTACTGGAATGGCCGATAGAAGAAATTTGCTTGTCAGTTCAGTCATGGAAAGCATCGGGGAGACCTTCACGTTAAATACTTGTTTAATATTTGCCACGCGTATTCTGCCACTGAGGTATTTATCAGAAGCCTTCCATCTCTTTTAATTTTAATGAAGTCAATATTTTTAACTAAAGCCACTTTGCTGGATATTTCATCTTTCAAAATTTTACGATTGTTTACGTTAATATTTTTCTTTAACCTTTAAGAAAGACAGTGTAATTTCTTACTCCTTTTTCATGACAAATTTTTAATAGACGTTCTAATGATATGGGCGGTTTATACTGAAAGTCCGGGACCCGCTCACAGAGCTCTACTCCATCTTTCTTCATCACAATTTGCGTCTAAGCTTAAAATAAAAAGGAAAATTCTCCTACCTGTATCTTCTCTGTAAACACCAAACCAGGAGAACAAAATAATCTGTTTTTAACTTTACTTAAAGCGCAAACTAATCACCACAATACAGAAAGAAACCTTGCACTTTAACACGTAGCGCTTCGCCGAAGTAAACAAACGCGAGTCGAAGAATTCACCACACAGCTTCGCGTCCTTCGACCAAAAAACTCCATGCTTTGCTTTGTAGCATTAAATTCACCTTTTCGAAGATGTCTTTCCCGACTACGGATTTTAGTTTCGCCAAAGAGGCCAAACTGGCAAGCCAGACGTCTCAGCTTCTAAAGGTTATTTTTATTATTTCGAACTGCTTTTAAAGAAGTTCTCGCAGAGTTCTGTGTAAAAAAATTTTGCTACATTGTAGGTTTTTTTTTCAATTTTAACTGAAGGTATTTGATTTTTTCTCTTGATTATGGGTAAATTTTCAATTCATTTCAAAGGAAAGGTTTTTTTTTAAATTACGGAAAATCTTCTTTAATAATTTTACTTTGTATGTTTGCCATTTACCTTCCTTTGAGGAGGACCAGAGTTTTCAGGTGAACTATTATGATTTAAAAAATGTGTTTGAATGGTTCATCATCTAATTCTAGATACAGAAAAAGCAAGGGTTTCCTTATGGAAGAGGAATTGTAATTGATTTTGATGTATCCTCCTCCTGACGATGTTATATGGGAGTTAAGATTTCTCTTCTTTCATGTTCTTTATTGGTTTTTCTTGTGATGGTTTAATTTTATTTTTTAATATTTAAAGATTTTTAATTCTACATATATAGAATTTTTTGAAATTTATTTGTTTATTTGACTTTTAATTTTTGGTCTTTGTGAAAAATTGGATCTAAATTTCTTTCTCTCTCTACATATATATAAACAATATTTTTAAAAACAAAATTATCCCAGTATATTTTCGGGATTTCTTCTGGTTTAAAAACAGTTAGTTGATTTTACATTTCTGTTGGGAAATTTTTGGGATTTTTAAATTCAATTTCTTTCATGACTTTGTGGATTTGATTCTAAATTTCTTACTATTTTGTCTCGTTTTCTCTCTCTCTCTCTCTCTATATATATATATATTCCCTTACTCTGCTTAAAAGTCCTTACCCGACCTTTATTTTCACAGTTGTTGGTTGCAGTCATATACTTCCAGTTACAGATGTGCAGAAGTGTAGTAAATGAGGAAAGTATTCATGTTTTTGCAACGTCAAGTTAAAAAAAGTGTAATTCTCGACAAACAGCGAAATCTAACATTCAGTGCGATCTTCCGGTTTCTATACTAATATTTGGGAAAGTTTCATACATAAGAAGTTATTAATAAAAATATAATAACTTAGTCTTATATCTTTATTATTATAAGAAGTTAGTCTCTCATACGACAAAAACTGGCCGTGACATTCAGTTTCAAAACTTCCAGTTTTTTATGTTATTTTCAACTTGTCTTGAGGGATCGATTAATTAAGTTAGAATGAAAAGTTTAAATGAAACGCAGCAAAAACTGTGTATAATTTAATAGGCGCCTCCTAGATAGGGAAGTGGTTAGTGATTCTAGCTGCCGTACCGAAGAGCCTGAGTTCGAATCCCAGAAAAGACATAGATGTAAATTGTCTGTCCCTTCATAAGAGCAACGGTGGCTCATCTATTAGGTGTCTCCATAATAAAGGTTCTGGCCTTGGTAGTGGCCAAAGCCTAACGTTGAAAAAAAATTTAATAGGCCGCACAAGGAAGTCATGTGGTTTCGCATCAGATTTTTTTAAACAATTGTATAAATTATATTTGACATAAATTTGAGAGCATTTCTGTTAATCTTGACATTTAAAGTGCTAATTAACAACTTGTTTTCTGCAACTTAGTTAATAAAATTTATTATTATTGACCAAAATTCCGAATATGTGTATATTTTCATATTTCTAATAACTTTATGGCTAGCTTCACACAAGCATTTTTGAATTTAATTCTACTGCAAGAATTTTAAAGTAACCGGTGTTTGTTTATTTCAGGAAATATTCCTAAATATTTTCCAAACGTAACGACACAACCTGCGGACGGAGAGCACAACTTAAATTGGCTTTTGAAGATAGAAGCTACAGGCCAAGTAAATAGGCAGCCCTTGAGATTATGTTATGAAATTTCTTATTTAAAATTATATCTACTAAAGAAATTGTTTTTTGAAATTTGCTTTTTTAAGGTAACATTTATAGCAAATTATTACTGACTAATTTAGCACAAATGATGAATAATTTAAAGTAGTGTTAGAAGTAACTAAGTACACATTAGATTATGTTATTTATTATGGCAACACGCTTAATAGATGAGTGTTTTAAGATAGATGCCTTTGTGGAGCGCTTCCAAAAGCACAGGATTATTTGATTATTGCAAAACACATCAGGGTTTGTCAGTGCCTTTGTGGAGGATTTTCTGGGGAATGCGTTTACGTAAGAGATGGGGAAAATGAGCGAAAACAACGAGCCCATACAACGGGATTTAATCCTGGATAGAATTATCAGTACTCAGCAGTATATCTACTTCGCATCTGCCGGTTCTCTTTATAAAGAACCCTGAAACCTTGCACACCGGCGAAAACCGCTAAAAGAAATCTTACAGCTTGTTTAGATACCGACAACCCTGGTTCGGTTGAACAATATTAAGTTTTCTTATCCACTCTAAGTGTAATAAAACTAAGTAATTTCAAACATTTTGAGGATTTCAAACTGCAGCATTCTGAAAACATTAACATTCCACGTAATATCCGCACTTAATTACAAAGAACAAATCAAATATGATGAAAATTTTTATAATGCAATCTTTCAGAAATAAACCAGTTTCGCAACTAGTATATTCTTCATTAGTGAGAGCTCGCAGCCTCGAGAATGTCAAGAGAGTCATATAGATGGAAATATATTTGCTCAGCAACGATTTCTGCAAGGCCCATTTTTAACCGTCTTCTCGTTTAATTCCTAATAGCTATTTGCATATGCGAAACCAAGAAAAGAAATTCTTCGTAACAGCTCCGTAAATAATACGGGTAGTCGTTCAAAAATAGTCGCATCTTGCATAATTTATATTTGAGAAATTTTAAGACTAGCTATAAAATACGTGGCTGCGTCGTGACATTGTCCCGATGAATAAAGGCTGTAGGTTTTTTATTAGCAAAAGAAAGATGAGCTAAAAGAAAAGGAAGAAAGGTTAACATTTTAAAATAAATACTACAAACAAGGAAATTAACTAATAAAAATAAGAAATATATCTGATGCGTACACCACATTTCCCTGCACGGTCTATTAAATTACGTATATTTTTTGTTGCACTTCATTTAAATTAATTTCCTCGCATTTCATTAGACATATATTTCTCATTCAATTAATTCAGCTCTCATTTCACGGCAAGGAAAAAATACATATAAACTCAAAACAGCTTCATTAAAAATTGTAAAATACAGAAAAACCTAAAACACAAAATATAGGTAAAAAACCAAATTTTGCAATTAAAATTACAGTTTCTACGAAAAACAAGGAATTCGGCCAACAGGCAAGAAGACCAAATTTTCGATGCGCGATGTTAATTCTTGGTCCTACTGGGCAAAAAGACATTGAAGTTGATGCACCAGCTGACTTAATTCACTGTTCTACTAAAAGTTTCAAATGTAAACAAATGGCGGCCTCGTTAGGCCTATCCCCTACTTAAACTCTTAATGTGTTGATAAGTCTGCAGTTATTGCATGTAGATTAACTGAAGGCATAAAAACCTTAATCGAAGTACAAGAGCCACATAATTCAATCACTTTTAAAGCAAAAAATGCACAAAAGCGTTTTGAATTTGCCATCTTGGCGAACTTAATGACGAATCGATGACACTCGTTTCTTCATTCGCTTTAGGTAACATGCTCGTTACAACATTATTATCCCATCCAGTTTCCGAAACTGAAAATTGAAAACGATTTTCTCCAAATGGTGTTCAATTATTTTTCCGTATTTCATAATTTTTTCTTAATTTATTGCTTGCATTTTTGATAATGTATGATTGAGTCTGAAAAACAGCGAATTAAATACAATTAAAAATAAGTTTTTATAAAATTATCTTTTATTTAAAATGGATCTGATAATTAATGCACTAAAAGGAGAAAAATAACTTATGTTATAGTTTAGTAGGAATAATAGATAAGTAATGCTATAAATACTTTTATTTACAGACTTCATCTACAATTTTATATCGCGAATAATAAAAGCAAGAACAAGTAGCGAAATCTATTACTTTAATTGCATTATCAAATGTATAAACCATTATCTTTTTTAATTTATGCTGGGTGCCTCAGGCTTTTATTATTCGCAATATAAAATTGTAGATGAATTTTGTAAATAGAATTTAGTCTATTATTCCCGTTAAACTATATGATCCATTCTTCTTTCTTTTTTAATGAATTAATTATCATATCTATTTTTAAAAAACCTTATTGTGTAAAAATCTTTTTTTAATTGTATTTTATTGTACTCTTGCTAAATAAACACACCATTTTTTACTGTATAAAGAATATGAATGTGTTTCTATTTAGCTAAAATTAAACTAAGATATTACTTTTCATTGACGTCAATTAATAAAATAATATGTATAATTAATTTATAATTAATTTGCATTTGCAGTAAAAGTTACTTAAGTGGGTAAGAAAAAACACAAACATAATTCACCATAAGCTTAAAATTTGAGTGGTGGTTGGGAAAAGAGAAGAAGTCATTATAAAAACTGGATTTCCTGAGTTTAGATAGGTAATATTCTACAGCATTTACTTTCCTTTAATACTTACTGTTTCTTAGATTAATCTTACTGCCCCATGAGCAATATCGCAAATGGTGCATGATATTCCGCTTTAAGTCATTTGCATCATGATTACCACTCTTGACGAATGCATTCCCCCTTTGGGAGTCAAAATGCTTATGTAAAGATAATTTATTAGGCATTATTTGATAAGGAACTGTTGTGAATGATTAGGATTACGTGTTAGGAAGAATCACGGATAGCATATAACAGATTTCAAATATTGATTTTACATTGCTAAATTTAAATATGGCATTTATTATTAACTACCGGTCTTAACGAGTATATAAATTTAGAATAGGTGTTGTCTTTGGGCCTTGCAAAAATTTGGAACAATTGGTGCCTTTCGCACTTTTAAAGATTTGGAACAGTTGATGAATTTCGCACTTACAATAATTCCCAGTCATAAAAACTTACATTACAACTTTCCGCTAATTCAGTTGTAATTCGAATAAAATGTTTATTTGTTACAAAATATATGAGCCTATTATCCATTATTTACTAGTTCTTTTGTGCATAGTTCTTAATGCAAAATTATTTTTATGTAAAATTTCTTAATGCAATGCTGTTTTTTGTTATGTAATTTTCTTTACAATGTAAAGTTCTTTTTTTAGCCCAAAGGGCTTTAGTCCAGAAGGGCTATTAATTTCGCTTTGGCATTTTACGTTGGTTCACTATAAATGCCGGCTCACTTTTCAAATTGTTGCCGCCAAATATTAGAGCCGTGTATTATATTTAAAGAAATTATTGCAAAAATATATTTCAAAATGAATAAACTAATCAAAATCGAAGAATAAAATATTTTCATAAATGAACAGTTAACAAATTTTTCAGAATATCCAATATCTATGAAGTTTTCTTATTCGGAGGGGAACAGTACATTTTGACATCAAAATGAGGAAAGGAAATTCAGGAAATACAAATTATCTGAATATCGCCATAAAATGCAATTAAAAATATTATAGATCTATAATATTTTATTCATGCGATTGAAATAAAAAGTTTAAAATCAAAGTTACTTTTATTGTAAACGTAGTAAAAGCAAAATTATCTCTGTAAAAATGAGCCATTTCTAATTTTTATGAAACGAAACCTGATGGGTTATTCAAAACTGTTTTAACCAATTAAATAGAATAAATGGGAATTTATCGCATCTAGTTATACTTACCAGTTTGCTGGCGGCTGTTATTGATTTGTTATTTTTAGTTGTTAGCCTAAGTTGTAGATATCACAAGTTGTAATGGTTGCCTTTAAGTCTGTGGATTTACTGAAATTTTTTCTTTAACTTCTTAAAATATATATTGGACTAGGAAACATCAAAAGTCAATCGTGAGCTAGTCGGGATTTCGGCCACGGATCTTCCAGCTGCTAGGTGAACATTCTAACCACTTGTATCATTATAACAAGCACAAGAGAATGCGATCATTGCTTAAATTCTCCCTCTTAAAGCAGAAAATGGGGTGAGTTAAGAGAGAGTTATGCTAAGAGAACATGAGCAATGAATGCCGTGATTGTTTGTAGTTTTTCAGTCAGTATGTAGATAGATTACTTGGAGGAATGCCATAATTCCTTAGCTTTTCAGTCAGTTTATAGACTTTCAAGGGGCAGTCAGTCTACGCTCAGGTTTACTTGATTATCGCTAAAACCCACATGGCATATTGGCCTAAATGTGTGCAGTCAGTCAGAAAGCTTCATTTGAGTTATTTAACTATCCAAGGCAGGTCTGAATGTATTTAACAGAAAGATGAAGGAAGAAGACCTTTAATATTATTAAATCAACTTTTGATTCATTTATAGTTACGACAACAGACACTCACCACTGATTTTTAAATATACGGCTGTGGAATTTTAATTTACTATTTTGATAAATAATATGACTATCAAATAGTTATGCCATTCATGTTAATTAACTTCCGCATGCATATGGAAGAAATATATAAAGTCCAATAATTTTTTTGGGGAAAGGGGCACTTGCAGGCTAAAAAAGAAGGGACCGGTATCGCATTCTAACATTTTACGGTTGTCAACTATACTGTGGTTCCTGAAGCAGTACAGGCCTGTGCATATGAAAGTATAATTTTGACAGTTTCCTTTCTTCAGAAGTTCTAGTCTTTTCATCACTGTTTGCTGAAGAATTCCTTGAACTATATGAGTTCCCAACACTGAACTCACCGTCTTTTCCGCGTTAGTGATTAAACACTGGAAGTTATTCATTTTATGAATTATTGGTTAACCAATGAGTCTGCTAGACAGCAGCGATAAAAAGGAATCACTTACTTTAAAGTAGGTCACCATATGCGAAAGGAAGTGAGTTCATAAACTGACGCTCAAAATAGAAGCTTCCCAAGGATTCTTCAGTGTTAACCCATTATCTCACCCTTTCTCTGAAATTTAAATTTTATCTAGAATACCCTAACGAGAACCCACTTAACGCTCCCTCATTTTCTTCTTTTCTACGCTTTCTCAGCTGGTTGAAGTTACTATTCTGCTTGATGGCCAAAATATTTAACTAGCCGGGCTATGCCGATAACAGACGGGTTTAATTTCGGAAAACTGAAGCTGACAGCTGATATTTTAGGAAGCTGATATTTGCCAATGCATACTCGTATAATGATGTATGAGCTCTAAAAGGAATGGGGAATATTTTTACTGCCATGTATAGCAGTTAATACAATTTTAAATTTGCATAGTTAACTAATAAAGGTCAATTAATCTTTTTTAGAAAGTTGTACTAGTAATCTTTCATTCAAAATATAATCTAAAACGATTAGAAAAAGGAAGATGAGTAACTACTGCATGTGATTACCTTTACTATAATTCTTTAATTAATTGTCAAATTATCCATTTTTGTCAACTGCTATAGTTTTCTACTCATTTTCAGTTTCTAAAGTTTAAGTTTTCAGTTACTTAAGTTTCTTTATTAATTTTTCAGGAAAAATTTACTAGTTAATTCAAAAATATAAAAGGAAAGATATTCCTCATTCCTTCTTGCACTCACAAATCACTATGCAAATATGCATTTACAGCATTTAAAGCCTGAAAACATCATGTTTGCGACGTTAATGTCCTGCGATGATTTGTAGGTGCTTTATTTTTTCGCCGGTATATTTTCGACGATGATGTGTTTAAACTGAGAAGTTTTTGAATAGCTTTATTTTCAATAGCAATGTTTTGTACTATATTTTAAAACTGCGATATTTTCTTCCTCTATATTTTGTACGACGAGCTTTTCACCTTGCGTTGTTTTCTCCGCAACGTTTTCTGTGGTGATCTGCATGCAATAGTTTGAGAATTATCAACAATTTAAACTTTGTTTAAGTTCCACTAAGCCTAAAGAAGCCGCCATTTATTTGCATTTGAAAAGTCTCATTAGAATAGTGAACTAAGTCCTTTTCTGCACCTTCGGTGTGTGTTTACCAAGTGGACCAAAAGTAAACTTTCAGTTTTGTGCACCAAGAAATCTTCTTCTCCACTGGCCGTATTACTTGCTTTTCCGTAGGAACTGTGATTTTAATTGTAAAAATTGTTTTTATTGATTTAAATGTATTTGTGTATTTGGTGCTTTATGTTTTTCTGCATTTTACAATTTTTAATGAAGATGTTTTCAGTTTTATGTATTTTTATACCTTGCCACGAACTGAAAACTGAATTAAGTAAATGAGAAATATATCTATAATCAAATTAGAGAGAGTAGGTTTAATGAAATGCAACAAAAAAGGGTATGATTTAATAGGTCGTACAAGGAAGGCATGTGGATGTCCACATCCGATTTTTGTAATTAGAGTACATGTCTACGACCAACGGTTGCAGAAATAAAAGCCAAGTATTACATTTTGGAGACAGGGTGTGTATCTCTTATCGGAGCATACAAGCAGCTGATTCTCAGGTATGCATAAATGAATGAATACGACGGTTAAAATACTTCTCTAAGCATTGAAAAGCAGCAATAAAATAAAGCTGCTTTCAAATCGTTGATAGAGTATCATGATCATTTTTATAAATCATATACGTATTGCATAATACAATTTACAACCTAATACACCAGGAATTCTGCCAAAATTAATTCGAAAAACAGTCCTTGACGAAACTAAAACGCAATCAGAAAAGGGAGGCTATGAAAATGTCACCTTTTTTAGTGTTTAATGAAGAACTATGGCAGAGAGTGAATATTTAAATATCTGCATCGTTTCTGTCGATGATGCAGATATCCAAGGCTTTGTTCTTCAGCCTTGAGAAAATTTACTGGCAGCTGATATACCAGCATTGTTTTATTTGTTATAAAAAGTCTTTTGCTATGAGTCTCTATATTGGCTCAAAAACGCGCTCTCGAGAATGAATAAATGAAATAGTTTGACAAAAATATAAATAGATTCTATCTTTCTTTTTTTCCCTTTTCTTTTTAATTAACACATTTTTAAGGTAGAATTTATCTTCTTGCGAAGTTTAATGCATACAATTATCAGTTCACTTGAGCACATTAGTCTCTCTTTAAAAAGGTTGTACTTTTGAGGTTTTTACAGAAAACGCACAAAACCAATTTTTTTCCTTTTTTCTTTTTAGCCCAAAAGGACGTTAGCCCAGATGGGCTATTAGTCTCGAAAAGGCATTTTGCGTTGAATCCCTTTTCAAATTGTTACCACCAAAAGTTGTGCTCTGTATTATATTTAAAGAAATTAAATAAATCAGAATCTGCATGGATGTATGTATGTTTCTCGCATTGTGAAAAAATAGTGGTACCTAGAGCCATCAAATTTTGAATAGCGTAGTTCACCACTTGAATATGACCACCGGAAAGCCCGAATTTGGGATTTATTTTATTGTCTATTTCACATCTTGTAAAATTTGAATGAATTTTTTATTAGCAAACTTGTAGGGTTTATATTTATTTTAACTAACATTTATTTTAAGTTTATGCTATCTTTCCTGTCAAGCCTTACTTTCCCCTGGAATTGCCAATACAGAAGTAATTTTGAGTTAAATAGAAGGGAAACGAGTTTGTAGGTGTGCTTTCTTGATTCACGAGCGTGAAGGTTGCTAGGTAGAAATTGAAGAACCGCGCGTTTCGGCCTGTGTGCTTGCTTCGGCAGTTAGTTGAATCTTTCAACTTTTTATTCAGAAAGTTTGCTGGAATCTCAGCTGTATCTTAGAACGCGGTTAAGTTAGTCACGTTTAGAGAGCCTCGTAGGTAGTGACTTGTTATTATTCATTTTTAGTTGTACTTTCTTATTTTTATTTAACCGCCGGGTCGGCGTAGTTTGTGAGCGTCAAGTGAACGCATCTGTAACTTCTAAAGTGGAATAAAAAGGGAGTTAAACCCTTCTTAAGAGTTTGTGTACTTTCCAGTTCACAGCAGTCACTATAGTTGTTGCGGGCAAGTTGGAGCCACGCAACACCACAAACTGAACGATTTCAAAGCAAGCAAGGCAACACTGTATGAAAAAAAAAAATATACGTGTTTAAGTCAAATGACACTATTTAGCAAAGAAAGAATCAGGCATAAAAATTAAATGCGTCCCATTTACTGAAATACCTGCAAAACCATCTCATGTTTCTCCTACGGACTTTTGCGCTTTGGGTTTGCTAAAATGTGCCTTTAGGAAAACGATATCCAAGAACACTGAACGGACTTTGGAAAATGATAATAAGAGGAATGGGATAAAATGAGCATTACAGTGCTAAAGAGAAGTTTGTTTTTATTAGAAATTCAAGACAGAGCTACAGACAAGAATCAAGGCTATGAGGGAGAAGCAAATCGCCTGAAGAAATACATCTTTTATGCATAAAAATTAGTTATCAAAATCGTTTCCATAAAATGCAAATGGCCTTTT
Organism: Stegodyphus dumicola; assembly: GCF_044657685.1. Lineage (NCBI taxonomy): Eukaryota > Metazoa > Arthropoda > Arachnida > Araneae > Eresidae > Stegodyphus > Stegodyphus dumicola. Next base: position 23,439,436 of record NC_140775.1, read on the forward strand.
GTAAAACTTATTGCAAGTTATGCCTGATCACGGGATCACAGACAACAGAGTGTTATTCTTGTTATCTGTAATCCCGTAATCAGGGGTAGCCTACTACTATGACCAGAGGTGTTTCCACCTCTAATTACGGGATCATAGACAACAGAGTATTATCCTTGTTATCTGTAATCCCGTAATCAGGGGTAGTCTACTACCATGACCAGAGGTTTTTCCTTCTCTGATCAAAGACAACAGTAAAATACAAACTATGTACAACCACAAATTAAATTCTAGCTTAGTACTTGACTTGTTATATTTCACTGTCAAATTACCAAATATACAACAGACAAAAAAAAAAAAAGAATTTGCCCGTCCAGAAGGTTCCTGCTTACGTCTGCTATACACAGAGGAGCTTACTTTAAGGTAACAGCCAGTGCCAATTCCCTTAACTTTTATTTCATTTGAAACTCCTATCATTTACATGTTCTGGTGGAAGCAGATGGGACAGTAGGAGCATGGGACAGATTTTTAGCTTAAGCAAAAACGTGTTAATTACAATAAACCTTACATCAGTTTTAATGTGGGCAGAAATGCCTGGCATTGTGCGCAGTCTCGATAGTTATATCAAGCGAGGAGGAAATATTTTGTGCAAACCAACTTTTGTTTATTATTTCAACGGCTAGTATTGAATCAAAAGAAAGTTATTATTAATCTCTTAACTTCCTAGATGTGCTGAAAATATGCAGAATGTTCCTGGAATTACTATCATGGTTGCATCTTTCCAAAATTAACTGTGTGTGTGTGGGGGGGGGTCAAAGTAAATCTGAGCCGGAAAATTTATTAGTAAAATGTTTGGAAGTGGGATAACCAAACTCAAAATAAATTTAGCACCGTATGCCAAAAATATTTTATTCTTAATTGAAAATAAAAATTTTGTTTTCCACTTTCCTGAATTGTGGGCATAAAAAGAAGAAAGATATGAGAATTAATGCCTTCTTGTTTCCTACGTCCGAAATTTTCTGTACTGACTTAATCTTCTCAACTTAGTTCTTTTAGCTTCTTACCTTCTGTACCCTAGTTAGGGAATGTAATACTAATATTTACGAAAAACAGCATACAGTTTTATTGGTAAATCGACATTATTTTATCAGTAATTTTGTAAATAGCGAACAAAAAATTATCCGACTATGTCTCTTTAGATAAACTCTCATAACTTCAAAATATGACATGCATCTAAAACTTACATATTTTACCATGTTTTGTTGATAAAATACTTATTTATACGTCTCTGATGTTATACAGAAATGTATTGTTGTGAAATATATTGATAAAATTGATTTTATCAAAATATAAAAAACACTTCTGGAACTTTCCACAGAAATAACCGTACAGGCGTTCACAGTATCACAGAGGTACACTGCGAACTACTAAGAAGAAACAATGCAAAGTGCATCTGAAAGCCAAAGTTTTCAGTACTCCGAAGTCGCTCGAAACTAGCAGCAACAACTGAGGGAGAATCCTCTCTTGGGCCTTAAGTAGTTTTCACCCAGCCGCCGAGATATTTCTAGTACTTTCTGCTTCTCGAAGTTACTGGAAGGCATATGAGTGCCGAATACAGTTACAGTTACACAAAACATCAATTACAATATCCATTACAGTGATACAGGGACCGGACCAAAATGTCATCAAATGATCGCCAAGTATGGTGACTTTTGGTGACAAGAATTAGTCGCCAAAACCATTGTCAACTTGGTGATATCTCGCCAATTTAGTCGGATAGCCATTTACTCAATGTTCAATAGACCTGCCCTAGTATTTTTGATTTTCTGGCAGAGCCTCCTTCTTCAAGATTTTCATGTTACATTATGCAGAAAAATACAACAATTTCACATATAATTTCACTAATATTACCGCATATGTACAAAATTCATAACAACTAACAAATCGAAACACAGTTTTAAGTAACAAAGTTAATAAAGCTGTAAACAGATCGGGGTATTAAAAAAATGTGTCGCTAATACCATAGCATATTACAAACTCGGTTACAAAGAAGATAGACATATTACGTGCTATGTGGTAGCAAATTTTTAATCCTAAACAAAGCCTCTCATACTATGTGTACATATTAAAAATGCTCTTCTTTTCTCATCACCGCAAATATCTTTCAGGAAGCTACACTCTACTTTGAATAAAAATTCAAAAAATGGTTTATTCATATAGTTATCTAGAGATAGAACTTAGAACAATTTTTATTAATTGTGTTTCTCGTACCTGTTTTAAGTTGGCATATTTTCAATATTTTTTTATAAAATTTTATTTATAAGCTAACTAGACCTTTTTTTTACTTCTAAAATAACTAGAACTTTCTAATTTTATTTATAAAAGGTTTATATATATGTAAGATATAGCAAACTTTGATAGCTGCTTAAAAAAATAATTAGCGACCTCAAAATTAACATTCTAAATTTAGTACCTCTCATTAAATTAATCTGTTTTCCAAATTCCAGATTTTTCTGTGTTACGTAATGTTTTAATGCAGATACCTCTTGTCCAATCAAATTAATTTTAAACCAAAACTCGGAACTGAATCTTTTACAACTTCCTCCCTTCTTCCTCTGAAGTACTGCGACACTCTTCCCGTTTTTCCACAGACATTTTTTGAGATCGGGTTTTCATACCTAATAATAAAACACACCATTAAGATTTCACGTTATACCAAAATACTAAACTGAATCACGATATAAACTTTACTGAAAAGTTTCACCAATCACTTAAAAAAATTTTTTTTGAAGCACCAATCCTGAATATTGAATCATGAATCACGTGTATAATCACATACTGAAATTTCATATTACTGAAATTTTTTCACATTTCAAAAACACCATATTTGAAAATTTTACGGCACACATAAAGCACTTTTACTATAAACACTGAAGTTTCGACTTTTAAGTGAAATGTTAAATTACGTCAAAATATCAGTCAAAATTCTATGACAGTAATTTTTTGTTTAAACGTCAATATTTTTTTGGTATTTTTAAAATTAAACCTTTGACATTTTGCTGCTCTAATGTTTTTTTCTTCCACCCTGCTCACCCAACCTTTCTTTTGAAGAGGGGATATGTAAGATATAACAAAATATGACAGCTGCTTTATAAAAATAATTGGCAACCTCAAAATTAACAATCTAAATTTAGTATCTCCACATAAATTCATCTGTTCTCCCAAATTCCAGATTCTTTTATGTTACGTAAAGTTTTAATGCGGATACCTCTTGTCCAATCGAATTAATTGTAAACCAAAACTCGGAATTGAAACTTTTCTGACTCCCTCCCTTCTTCCTCTGAAGTACTGATAGACATTCTTCCCTTTTTTCGCTTACGCTTTCAAACTGGCAACACGCTACTTTTCCATGCTGCCGCTTACTTGCTTAAGATGACGTCGTACTTCAAAATGGAATTTATTGTATTCAAATAGAAATAAGAAATATCTTGTCTGAAAAAGAATAATTTGATATACATAGTTCAGTTGTGCTAAATGCGCCATCATGCCTTTCCACTCAGTCCTACCTTCAAGCCACTACGATCTTCTCCGCCATCTACGCAATATCGAAAGCTATTAATAGTTTCATGTCTTCATCTGCGAATTTTAAAACTATTACGTATATATGTAAAATATAAAAAACACGATGGCTTTGCTCTATGCGAACAAGCAACCTCTAATTAACGTTCCGCAATTTCAGGATCTTCCTCCTAGACCAATACTTTCGAGAACATTCGAGCCTATTACGTAACCGCTTCTATAAATGCAGAACTCGCGCCATTTTGCTTGGGAGACCGCTTCTGCCTCCCACGCAAAACTGCTGTTAAGATCTATGCTGCTGCTCGCATCTGCCTCCTTTTGTTAGAATACTATGACACAGTGAATTTAATTTTATTTAGCAAAGAATGATGATATGCCTTTCAATTGAATAAAGATGTGGAATCAAAACAATTAACTCCTTCTGTGTCATCATTTATGCCAATCTTCATTCATGTGCCCGACTGCTAAAATATTTACCAAAATATGACACACATATATACATATATATTATTTGTAAAAGTATTTACTTATACAATAATTTTTTCTATAGTTTTTACTCGTAAAGTAACTAAGAAGTAAATTTTGTTCTTAGCCATAAATAAATTTTCGAATTTTACACACTTTTTATTTCTAAAATAACTAGAAAATAAAATTAAAAAAAAAAAAAAAAAAAAAACCACTTGGTAATTTATTTGCATTCCACATATATAATTGTGTTAATGGCACATGTGCTATTTTCTATGTTGACATTAAGTATATAGGCAGTTATTTATAAGCTTAAAAACTAGGAAAAATATAGACCGATATCGACCTTAATTTTGTGTAAAAGCAATGTAAATCTGGCCCATGTTCCTTAAAATGCGTACAACGTTTCTGTTTGATTAATCTCAACATCAACTGATTTAAATGCAAGACAAATAAACCGATGTATAATTTAAAACTGAATAAAAAAGCAGTCTTGGTTTGGAGAAGATTTCGAGGGCGAGCAGATATAGGTTTTCCCTTCTTTTTCAGGAGCAAAAAAAGGTTTTGTAAAATGGTAAATGACCTTTCTTATATTAAAAGTAATGGATAGAGCAAAATGAATATGCACGTTGTGCCATATTCGTTTTGCTCTATCCATGTCAAAGAAAATAGTAATGAAATGCGAAAAACTAAAGTATTAAGATTTCGGAAGAGTTAGTAAGGACTCAATTGGAATGAACAACTTTAACTAGAGGAGATAAATTTTCTTCTTCCTAAGATCAGTTTCTTGTTTTCTTTTTACTTTTACGTATTAGGTATTGTGTTTTCAAAATTTATTCTTCAAATTCTCTGCTTTCTTACGAACTCAATTATTTGAAATCTTGTGTTATTGACAGAGGATTTTTTTCCGGTCATTGATTTTCCGGTCTTTAAAAATTCTTCCTATTGTCACCAAGAAAAACATTTCGGTACTAAGAAAAACCATAATAATCATATCATTACTTTATTTAATCCTGTTACTGGTTATAAAGTCGCTTGGACTCTCCAGAAATTCAATTTTCAGGTCTTTTTCTCACCCAGTAAAATTCATTGCTTGATTCATAAAGATTCCCATTTCTGTTTTAACTCTTGTGGAATTTATAACATATACTCTCAGTTTGGTTTGCTCTGCCTCTCCAAACTAAAACATCATTAAAGTTTCTCATCAAGGAACACGAATCGTATGCTTGAAAAAAGAAATAAATAAATCTTCGGTAGGTAATCACATTTGAACACTTAGTCATAATTTTTGTTTTGGTTCTGCGAACATTACCCTTAAAGATTCTTTCTTCAACTGATAAACTGTATCTTCATAAAGCTTTCGATTTTCACAAAAATTTATCTTCCATTTATATATCTATATGATATTAATTTCAATTCAATCATTTCTAACGAGTTCAGAATTGTAATATCTTAGCTTTTCACGTTTCATTACTATTTACCTCGACAGATGGCACTGCTTTCGTGTTCAGTTTTCTCGCTCATTGCTTTCGATATAAAAATGGTCTCGCTCCTCTCATTCGTTTTTTTTTTTTTTTTTGGGGGGGGGATACTTCATTCTGAAAATTCACCTTAGCTCTCGTGAGCGAAAGATACATTCGATTCTGTTCCACACAATGCCAAAGAGTTCCAGCGCCTGAATGAGAACATAGACCAAGAACGTTCTCGATGATTTGAAAGTTAACGTTGATTGATCTGGAATGGCCATGACTGTCACCGATACGACGAAGGAAAATTTCCAAACTAGAAGGACCAAATAGAAGAATTACAAGGAAAAGATGATCTTAACAAATATACCGCAACTGAATTTTGCAAGCATTAGATTCCTGGACAGTCATAAATTACAGCAGACGTTTTAATATCAAGAATGAAGAAAGTCTAGAGTCTGGAGTTCAGCCGGCGTAAGTTTAAAGCTTTCATTAATTAGTAAACACAGAACTAGTGATAGTTAACTTAGTTCTGATAAATTCGATGGTGCTAATCCCGATGACGGATTCATAGCTCCCCGTAAATGTGAAAAGCGTTTGAGCTTAATAATATTTCACATACAACTGTAGGAGTTAAAAATAGATTGAATACTCTGACTGATAAATCCAGCATGATGAAAGAAAACTTTATCCAGCCCCAGAAATCAAATTGATGACAACTGCCTCAGACGTAATTGGCCATCATTCCGCTAACTATGATAAAATCTTCTGAAACTGGCTATGGGCAGATTACCTAGAAGAATCGTGCTTATTTACTATGCTAAAATTATAGGTACTTACGCCCCATAAAAGTCAGTTCAACCGCAAAATCGCAAAATAATTAAAAATAGCGCATCTTTAAACTTTTAAATATACAATCTCGCGCACTGGAGATAAAAGTGTTTTATTCCGCAGTGTTGCCACTGCTCGTTTCCAAAAAAGGAATTACATATTTTTAAAACAAAGGGGTGTTAGCCCAGAAAGGCTATTAGTGCCGAAACGGCATTTTGCGTCTGTTCATTACAAATGTCCATATCACTTTTCAAATTGTTGCCAGCTAATAATATCGCCCTGTATTATATTTAAAGAAATTAAATAATGAAGAATATGTATAGATGTTTCTTGCACTTGTAAAAAAACAATGGCACCTAGAGCTTAAAAATTGTGAATAATGTAGTCCTTCACATGAATATAGGCACCTGGAACCAGGAATTTGTTTTATTGTCTATTTCATATTTTTTAAAACATTAACGAATTTTTGATTTACAAACTCAAAGCTTTCAAAGCGAGCAATGGCAGCACCGTACGGAAAAAACATTTTTATCTCCAGCGCGCGAGACTTTCTATCGAAAGTTTAAAAAATATATTGCTTTTAAATATTTTTACCCGAAATGCTCTCAAAACGCGTATGTATGTGTAAATAATAATAAAAAAAATAATAATAATAAAAACACCCATTTGGGCGTAATATAAAATCTCAGATTAATTATTTTTATTTTGAGTTTATTAATCAAAAATTCATTAAATCATCGCACTAATTAGAAGATAATTAAGTAATTAGGTTTAAAGAAATTAAGTAATGAAGAATCTGCATGTGTGTATGCATGTTCCTCGCATTGTGAAAAAACGACAGTGACACAGTCCTCCACCCATAAAGTGCACCTAAAAGATCGAATTTTTTATTTCGAATTTTATATTTCATGTTTTCTCATTTTAACTAATCAAATCTTTAGTTTAAACTAAAGTTAAAATTCATTACTCAGGAATAAAGGTGTATCAAATAACCCTCTCTCCGTTGCCTGTCTTTCCCTCGGAAGTAAACGAACGGTTTAATATAAATAAATATAACGTCTAGATGTAATAGAAATTGCTTTAATATCTGCTGCATTATTTTAAATTAAACTCCTATTATGATGATTCTATATTTTACCAAGAAAATCTGTTAAGAACTCCAAGTAAAGTACCACTTCCGGTTTATCATGTATTGTGAAAATCTAGTATGTTGTTCTCAAGCATGATTGCATATGCATCGCATATGCGAGTTTTAAACATTAAGTCTGAGAAGTTTTCGATTATATCATAATATATGTTTTTACGAAAAGTCTGTTCAGAGCTTCAAGTATAGATTTCGGTTTATCAGTTTAAGTCAAAATCTAATATATCTCATTAATATAAAAGTATTATAAGTATATATGATATAAAGTTATTTTAATATAATTTTTCGTTCATTAGAAACTGTTATGGGCTTCAAGTAAAGTACAACTTCCGGCTGTTCATTAAAAACTGTAATAAGTTTCTAGTAAAGTACAAGTTCCGGCTGTTTATTAAAAACTATTATGAGCTTCTAGTAAAGTACGACTTCCGGCTCTCTATTTTAGCATCAAATTTAACCAATTCTTCATATGAATGCATAAAGTTTAAATGCGGAAATTAGAAATTTTTGGCAGCTTGATATAAGAGTTAATGTGGATGAAAAAAATCTTCACACAGATACATACATACATATAGAAAGACATCATTGCAAAAATAGCAAAAACGTGATGTGAAGAAAGACTTTGTAATTCGTGGTTTTTCACTGAAATTTGTGCTTTTTCACTAAAATGCATTATTGAATATCTAGAGATAAAATATTACCTCCCTTTCTTACGTAGCATGTACACTAATGTTTGTGAAAATTGCAACACCATGAAGGAATTATGCAAATTAAACCAAACTTACAGGAAATGTTAACTGAGGTAAAATATAAGCAAATGATTAGATTTACAAAGCGATTGCGCATGCGTAGAATGAGAACAAGCCGCTTGTTCCATGTATATATGGGACTGCATAGTTACTCAGAAATCTCTTTATCGTCCTCTGCCTGCGGTGAAAGTTTAATTAGTGGTAAATATGCTACGTCCACAGCGAAGGGTGCCATACCAACATGTAACAGAGTTCGAACGAGGATGCATCTTTGGTATGCAAGAGGGTGGACTTAGCAATCGCACCCCACACAGAGCATAATGACACAACAGTGATGCATGTGTAGAAGAAACGAGCAGAGGAGAACCAAACACGACGAAATTCTGGTAGTGGGTCACGCAACAGCATGGGACTACTTATACCTCATCCGCATGGCTGTGAAGGATCGTACAGCGTTCTTTCGTGTGTTAGCACGAGCATGGCTACGGGTCTCGTCTAGTTCCACGGTTCGTCGATGTCTGCTGCAGCCTAAACTGCGTGCAAAAGTTCTTCTACTCAGGATTTCCCTGTCGCTGAATCACAGACGCCTTCGACTTCAGTGGGCACGGCAACACAGTGCATTGCGTGCAGTGTGGAAACAAGTTCTTTTCTCCGATGGAGCTCGCTACAATCTGAGTACAATGATGGAAGAGTACGCGTCACACGTTACATAGGGCAACGTCTGGTCTCCCAGTGTGTTATCCATCGTCATATCACACAAACGCTTGGCATTCTGGTGTGGGGAGCTATTGGGTATAATTGTCGATCCCATCCAGTGCAGACTGCCGGCAACCTCAACAATGATTGCTACATAAGGAAAGTTGGAGAGCCAGAGCCCCCGCAATGCTTCGAAGAATGGAGAGCCAGAGGGCCTCTCCATTCTTCGAAGCATTGCGGGGGCTGTATTTAGCGCAGGATAATGTTCGTGTACATGTTTCTCAAATTGAAGAAGCTTTCCTTAGGGCACAACAGGTTTCACTTATTCCATGGTCTGCTTATTCCCCTGATATGTTGCCCACTGAGCATGTCTTTGGAATTCCATCGGTCGGCGATTCGCTTGTGCAATGGTGGGGCAAACACTAAGACTGAACTTTGGCGTCAAGTCATATGAAATGCATTCCCCAGGATTACACTCAATTTGTATGATTTAATGCCACGACGTGTACAGGCTTTTCTCTTGTAAATTTGATCATTTATTCCTACTGCTATTAGAAGTATTTGGAATAAATTTTATTCTTTTCGGACAATATTTTCATGGTGTTACATTTTCCACAAATTTTAGTGTAGTTTGCCAAGAGGTAAATTATTACATTTTCCGAAGCAAGAAACACGAAAAAATGCATTTCCCAACTGAATCACTAGATTCCAGAACTGAGTCACGAAGTGTACATTGCCAGATTATTATTATTATGGATTTGTCCACGTTTCGGCAGATTTCCCCCAAGAATTGTATACATTCTGTTTGGTTCATTTTCGTGGTCGGAAGCCATCTCAGCAGCGCACTCACTTACCACTCACTTACGGCCGTACAGTGTCCACAAATAAAACCAAGGATAAGTTATAATGTGTCCAATATTCAGAGAAGGGTAACAAAGTTTAACGGTGTTTAATGATGTAGCTTTCAGTCTGCCTAAAATTAATGATTCAGCAGCAGAGATGTTTGTCCTTTTTTATGCCACACACGTGATTAATGGTTCGTTGTGAATAGACTGCGGCTGGTTATCTCTTTCTGTTTAATATGCTGATAATAACTTGGCGGACCATTTATCAGCTTCACTGCTTTAAGAACTACTTTGTTGCAACATCATTGACTTTGTAATTCCTTTTTCCGATGTTTGGAACATTTAACCATTTAGCATAGTTAGTTTGCAGGAAAAGTCGCCCACGAGCTGTGTTCGTGCGCATGTTCGACATGCGTGTTCGTGGTTTAATGATCAGCTGTTTCGGTTTTGTTGCAGCGACTGGAGGACTCGGGATCAGTTTCCGAAGAGACCACAGTTGTTTATGCAAGATATTTATCTCAAAGAAACCTTATAATTTCAAAAGTTGAGGAAATTAAGTTTATTTTTTAGAAGGAAGAATAATGCAGAGCAAGGAACATTCATTGATTTCTTTCTTAATAAGAAATAAAGGGCTAACCACACTTTAAGATAAAATGTGGTTAGCCCTTTATTCCTTATTAAGTTTACCTCAGTTATTTATCTACCAATTTATATAAAGTGCGGTAACCAATTAAAAGTAATTATAATAAACAAGGGTTAAGTATGTGCACGATTGCCATAATTTATCTAAATCAATTCACTGTGCACTTGCATTAAAGTGTGCAGAAACTATTACCTTTTTCGAAGCAAGAAATATATATATATATTAGAAAAAATTCTACTGTGCTTACAGAATCTTCTATGGCGCCCAGTTTGAAACAAAATTTATGAAAGTATTTACACGAATAATATTCACTTAATTTTCTGCAATTAATATGTAAATTTTATTACGGAACTGTTTTAGCACTATATGCATCGATGTATTCATTTTAGCATCGATGTATTCTTTCTCATTTGCATTCCCCTGCTCAAGGAGAATATTTTTAGGACAACACGTGTGTTAGAAATTATAAATTTACAAAATAATGATAAATCAAGATCCTTGTCAGTTCTATTTTGAATATGTCATTGTTTCATTTGTACAAAGTGAATGCCAACAAAACTGTCAGGTATTCTAAAACCGAAGGTAATGGGAAGTCATACATTAGCTACGAGTACAGTGCAACCAGGGACCATAAAATATTCTGCGACGTGATTTGGGACGCCAAATATAAAGCTTTCATCATTAAAAAATAAATGAAATGGTTTAGAACTCAGTGTATACTTAATCTCTTTCGTAACTGGTATTGATATGGATCATAAGCCATAAAATTTAACATTCTGTTTCGTTTCAACAAAGAGGAAAGAAATTAAATGGTTCCAAGGGTCTGTCACGAGCGAGAAAGGAGTCACATATCAAGGAGTATTAACAACTGGTACTTCATTAAGACTTCGTCTTCCTTCTTCTCTTAGAATGTGTCTGCATATGAAATTGGTCAAGCTGCTTCTCCTATCTAAGTCCATATCTTTGCTTAAACAAAGGTAAGTGCGATGACACCAAATACCTTGCAGGGAATTTCTGAGTCGTATTTAAGGTGCAGTTTGAATTGTATTGTTATTATCATAATTTATGTATACTTTCATGAATAGGACTGACAATCTGGCTTATTTCAGCCAAATTCCGTAGTTTTTTTTTTTTTTTTTTTCTAATTTTATTTAACATTTTTAAATGAGTTATTGTTTTCAGTTAACTTTTTAAATCAGGTCCTAGAAAGATAAAATCCGTAGACATAATCATGCCATGAAAATTCAAGGAAAAAATTTGGGGACGAACTTAAAAGTAGCCTTTGTTAACCAATGGCACACCCCGAGGAGAGTTGCTGTGGCGTGAAACGTAAAACCTTTAATTTTGTTTTCGCGCGTCTTAATGCATAGGCGATTCTCAGAGTGTTGTCATTCTGAAAATTTTACAATGTAAAACATAAGCCTTTAACGTAGCTTTCGAGCTGAATCACTGAGTTATTGAGTAACAAAGCAAGTGATTCAAAAACAATAAACGTACATCTTAATATCTTAAATGATTGTTTATTTTGCATTTTTATAAAACACCAAACTGCTGTAAATTAAATTGCATTTAATGTATAATGTATCCACCTGATAATTTGAAAATCGGCGGTCGAGCGGTAAAATCGCTGAACACTGGTAGTTCGGTTCGGGAATCGAAAACCAGCAAGCGGGTTGCCTGTATGGGCATTTTCGTAGTTTTCGCATGTGTAATGTGATCTTTTAACTGTATTTGTGTTTGTCTGTGTTGGGTGGGCTACGTTAACCATGAGTAGAATTATTATCGGCCAGGAGGGTTGCAGCACACTCGTATATTACATTACATGTGTAATGTGTATACGAGACAGTTTCCCTTAGAAAGAATTCCCTCCCCTTAAGCAGATAGTTATCACTTGCTTTACCATATTTAAATAAACCGGACTAAACCAACCCACGGAAAGTCCTCCTCGAAGGCATCCGTACTCTTAGGCACATAGCCCTCGAATGCGTTGCCATAATTAAATAAACCTAACCAACTGATAATTTCTATGAATATTTGTGGCTTTTGTGCAGTTAGCAAAAGGCATTTCTAATATCACATGTTGCGTAACTGGTACAATACAAATTGAAAAAAAAATTATGACATTTGCATTTGTTATTAGTCCAAAGGGACTTGAGTCCCGAAGGACTATTGCTTTCGTTTTGGCATTTTGCGTCGGACTCATAAATGTCGGTTCACTTTTCAAACTGTTGCCACAAAATGTTAGAGTCCTGCATTATATTTGAAGAAATTAAATAATGAAAAATCTGCATAAATGTATGTATATTTCTCGTATTGTGATAAAACAACGGTACATAGAACAATCAAATTTTGAATGACGTAATCCTACTACGAATATGGGCATCTGGAATCCCAAATTTGAAATTTGGAATTTGTTTTATTATCGATTTCATATTTTGTAAAACTTTAACGAATTTTTGAGTAACAAACTCAACTATTTAAAAGCGAGCAATGGCAACGTTGTGCAGAAAAAACATTTATATCTCCAGCGCGTGAGTCTCTGTATCGGAAATTCTAAAGATATGCTCGTTTTAAAACTATTTTGCGATATTGCTGTTGCCCTGGATCTTATGGTTTAAGTGCGAAGAACATGATATTTAATAAAAAAAGGTAACACACAAAATGTTAAAAAACGCCCCTTTGGACGTAATTTAAAATCTGAAACATTTCAGATTTTGTTTTTATTTTTTTTTTATTTTTATTTTTTTTAAATAGTGAATGCTGAATTCTCGTTTGAAGTGTTAGACAGCAATCTAAGGTTTCCAGATTACAGTTTCTCGCATCCTAGTGTGGAAGGCCTTTCAGAATGTTACCACATTTGGTTTGCGTATATGAAATTGTATAAATTCGTAATAAATCCTAAACATTTATATTTTGATTTTTTACATATAAATTGCGTTTATATTCAAAAATATTTTTCCCTCAAAAGCTACTTTTTAAAAATATATATTATTTTTCTATAAATTTGTAAGGTATATTTTAATTTTATAACAGTTATTTTAATTTCAAAAACCCTTTCCTATCAATTCTTGTTTCCACTTACAACTTCCTACCAGAATGAGCTTCTAGAAACGCGTTGAATACAAATGAGTTAGAAGTATTTAAAGAAGGCTCGAGATAGAGAGTGCCAGGAATCCTTAGAAGGGAGTCTTTGCCTTCGGGCTAAGTAACTCTTGAAGCTGTTACGCTCGGCCGTATTATTACGTACCTTTTGATATTCGTCAGCTAGTTTAAATTAAAGGGCCAACTACTTTCGATAATTGTGTTTATCTTCAGCTAAGTCTCGTTTAGTTGATTATAGTTTAGTTTCTTATTTCATATTATGAGATAAAGGAGAAGAGGCTTCCTGTAAGCCCGAGAAGGGGCCGACTATTATATGAGTAAATACTAGGGTATTTTAAACCCTCTCGAGTCTACGTCTTCAGTTGTTTGAACTTAGCTACCACATAGTTCACTAGATTCCTCGACGTTCATCTTAGACAAAGGAGTGAGGAACCCTACAAATTTATAAAAAATAAATTTATTATTTTGTAGTTTTTTTTCCCTTGAAAATTTGTATTTTGGGCGTAAACATTTTTTCTCTCTAAAATAATGTCCTTGCAAATCTTAGAATTCCCATTATTTCCGGATTTAAAAGGTGACTGGATGTGACTTATAACCACACTTATTTGAACATAAAATATTTTTTTTGCTACCTTTCTTCTGTTGATAAATGAGTACAAGTAATGCGAATGTCGACGGGATGACTTTTCTTATGCACTTATTTAGTAAAATATGAGAAACGACAATAAAAATAGAAGAATCAAAGTCATCTGAATCTTAGCTCTCTACCACTACAATTGTCAAACATATACTATATAGTAAATACTACTAAAAATTTTCGATCTGCTGCTTTAGTGACGATAATCATCCGAATTTACGATACTATCTTCCTCACAAGCTAGACGTAGGAAGAACATAATCTTCCCACTTCGAGGAAGCAGACTAGACGAAATTTGGTCTCATTATAATTTTGTTTCTTACTGAACTCGTCCTTATCACATATAAACGCTCAAATAAGCGATCTTTTTGCATGAAATGCCACTTTTATCAACAAAACCTCCGCTCAGTTTGAAACATAGAATAATAAATTTCATTCTGTCTCAAATATTATTCGTTTACATGTCAATTATATCCTTCAATTTCTTACTTATAAGTTAAAAAGAATTTTTAAAAAAGAAAAAAAAATTAAATCTGGAAGGACTCAGATTTTAACGTCGCAACAGAGGACTTGCTAAGGATTTTCATGCTCTAGCCGAGTTCGCAGTTTACCATTCTCCTCTTGGACTCACTCCTGCTAACGTAACCTTCTTTGTGTCTTTTTAACTTTATTATGATTGTCACATTTTTCGCACTTACGTCACATAAAATTCAAAGTAAACTCACACAGTTTTTAACAGCATACCTTTAGAATTCCTGATAGAATGCTGAGCGTTGCAATATATTTAAAAAACGTTTTCAGTCTTTTATCAGTTTATCATATCAATGTTCAATTTTCTTATCAAGTTGACCAACACAATTGTATTATTAAAGATAATTTTCATCACACGCCACATAAAATTCAACAGCAAAATCACAAATTTTTTAGAAGTAACATACGTTTAGAATTACCAATACTCTTTTAAGTCTGTCCATTAATTTTTTTGTCCTTTCTTAGTTCATCATATGAATGTTTAGTGTCCTTAGTAAGACAACTTAAAGAATGTTTGTTTTGTCATTTTATAAGGTATTTATCCCGCCTTCCTAGCATGTCTTCGTGGTGTAATGGTCAGCACACTGAGCCGGTATTTCAGAGGTCCGTGGTTCGATTCCCGGCGAAGGCGATTGCTGATTTTTCATCTCTCTTGCTTTGAAATAAGCTAATAACTCTACAAGTTTTAAAATAATTACAAACTTATCTATCCTAAATTATATGGTATGCATTTAGAAAAAAAAATATAAAATGTGCTGCAAAACTGGTATTAATATTTTAATGTTAAGACTTTTATGAGTATCCAATTCATATACTATCAAGTCAAAGCACTACACATTTATAACTTATTAAAAATCAACTTAAGCCGATATTTATTAAATTGGTGTATTTAATGTATTCATGTTTAAGATACATGAAGGTCAGGATAGGTTATTTGGATTATGGTGAAGCTTTCATATATTCAGCCTAAAACTGTACTTGAAGATTAAGCTAGGTTTTTTTGGACTACGGCAAAGCAATTAAAGATACCAGCATAAAAGAAGATATGCCTTCGTGGAGAGCGTTTTAAAAGAGCCTGTATCATATATAAATTATGCATGAGGAAAATCATAGAAAACTCTCCTGCAGCCAACCCATTCACTGAGATTTGAACTCTAGACGAACTACCAGTGTTTAGCGATCTTACCGCTTGGATGCTGAATCACTTAAGACCGTTGAAAGCAATGCCAGTAGCCAACAAGGTTATGCTCTTTCCAATGCTCGATTACAGTGACATCAATTACCTACAGAAGAGAAAAAAACGAAGACCCAGTTTACATTTAGTTCCCCAAGGGGGTTGTGTCTTTAGAGACAACTATGAGTCAATGACGTCACACGATGAAAGATTTTTTGGTCGGGAAGAGCGTAATTTGCTTGAAAGTAAATATATTGCTAGCATATTGTTAAATATATAGGAACAAAACATAATTAACATAATTTTTAAAGACTTTTCTTTCCGCAGTTTAATCTAAAATAAATTATACATTATCTGAAATAAACTTTCAATGCTTGGATATTAGTTGTTCGGTTTCTAATTAAAGGATAAAATTTCCTACTGAGTATCAATAAATTGCCTAAATAAATATTATATATCAATTTTAATTAACGATTCAGCCACCTAAAAATATTTCAGGAAGCAACCCTTCGTAACCGCTACTAACCGGCTGAATCTTACCACTGACTTTATTCTGTTTGCTTTGAGTTATTTGCCTAAATTCTTTATTCTAGTTAGTCTTGCCGTCAAAGTAATTGTTATTCCTCTAAATCTAATATGAACACCTACGCTGCTGCTTTCTGATTTTTGCTAATTGAGACTGAAGTTTAGCTAATTGGTCTGAGCTGAGATGTAAGACTTAATCAATGTAACTAAGAAAACTGATAATATATTCCCACAAACAATTCTGACGGCTCCGTCATTTGGCAGACTGAAACTAATTATTTAAAATAATTAATCTTATGCAAAATTGCATGTTTTCGTTGCGTTATTATTTTTTCCCTCAGGAGGCTCACTATTGTGAGTACGGGTGTGGCAATCCCGAGGTACCCTAGCCCTTCAGCGGATCATCTTCTTGGTGAGACGGGTGTCACGATCCTGGAGCCCCAGTGATCTATCCTCTTTTCCGTCTCCTCTCCTCTTGGCTGGAAATTTTTTCCTTCCCTTCACCCTCGTGGTTTCTCTCTACGGAGTTTGGGGCTCGTCACGAGAGACTGGTCTCTAGTTTTCGAGTAGCGAGAAAACTGCCCACGTGTTTGCCGTGCGTGGAGACCCGTGTCGCTGGAAAGGAGGGTCCTCGTAGTTGAGGGGCGAGGTACTGTCCCGAACACACTACTTTGGCCTCTGCTTCAGCTAAACGGGAGGCACCTTAGTCGTCCTCACGGGTGTCAATCGGCTAGTCACTAGTCCTTGTGTCAGTGGCTTGGGGTCAAGCTCTCGGGAGTACCTGCTTTCGGGAAAGCGATAAGCGATAAGCAACGGAGGACGTGGGCACTGTCCCTTTACCAAAAGGTTAATCGGTATAGCACAACGTCCACCTATATATCTAGAGCCTAAAGAGGAATCACAAGACACCACGCGCCGGGCGCCCAAACCCAGAGCCAAATTCAACCCGGGGGCAGTCCAACAGACCAAATGCCCACGAAAGACAGTCCCAACAACCGCCCAGGCCCCACATTTATTAAATAAAATAACAAAAGCATGCAGGGCCAAAAAGGGCGAGTTTGGACAATAAGCAAAAATTTTACAAAGATGTAATACACACAAATATAGAATATACATAAGCTAAAGTACAGTCTGATGTTGGGCAGCCCAATAATATACAATGAATAAAATATAGACAGTAGAATTAGACTTAATGACAATATAACGTAAAAATAGAGAACATAGTGAAATAATGAATGTAAATGATTACAGCAATACACATAGGATATACCAAAAGAAATAAAAATAAAAGAATACAATGTAACAGAATGCAATAGCGGTACAATACACTTGATCATGTGGTATTGTGGGAAAAACATGCAATAAGGCTAATTATACGATTATGAGGAATAAAAATAACATATTTAGCCTGCATAAAAGTTAACGAATATAAGATACTATACAATACTATACAATATTACAATACAATACAATACAAAAAAAAAATTAACATATTTAACCTGTACTAAAAGCCAACTGATATAAGATACTATACAATACTATACAATACCACAATACAATACGATACAGTTGATACAATACCACAATATAATACGATACAGTAGATGCTATACAATACTATACAATGAAAATACAAAATACATTCAGTGTTGGTGACACAAAAATACATTTAAAATTGCAGAAAGCCGACTGTGGGGCTTCATTTTGCGTATAGGTCCGGCTAGCCCTAACACAGGAGTCTGTGTTCCCTTGTTGGGCTCCGTGGTGGGCGGGGCCGTCGGACCCGAATCTTTTCTTTCTTAAATATGGCTTCTATGTTTCTTCTCAAATCAAATGAAAACGACCAAAGTATTGAAATAATTGATAAATCTCTTACTAAGAAAATACGTACCGATGCAAATGCCAAAGTAATCACTGATAATCCACGCTTCCTTGTAGTCTCGAGTCCATCCGAGCTATCTAGCCAAAATGTCTGTGGTGCAAAGCGGATCAAGATGCGTAAAGAAGGTAAGTTGATCGATACGAAACACGTGATCCTTACCTTCAACACGCCTAATCAGCCAAAGAATATTAAGGCCGGTTACCTAAATTTACCTGTGAGACCTTGTAGGGTTTATATTTATTTTAACTAACATTTATTTTAAGTTTAAACTATCTTTCCTGTCAAGCCTTACTTTCCCCTGGTATTGTCAATGCCAGAGTATGTAAATTTTAGTAGAACGCGCAAGGATTCAAATTGTCAGCAGAAGTAATCTGAGTTAAATAGAAGGGAAACGATTCGAAAGTGTGCTTTCTTGCTTCACGAGCGTGGAGGTGGCTAGTTAGAAATTGAAGAACCACGCGTTTCGGCCTGTGTGCTTGCCTCGGCAGATTGTTAATCTTTCAACGTAATATTCAGAAATTTGCTGAATTATCAGCGGTATCTTAGAACGCGGTGAGGTTAGTTACGTTTAGAGAGCCTCGTAGTTAGTCACTTGTTACTATTCCTTTTTTTTAGTTTCTTATTTTTATTTTACCGCCGGGTTGGCGTACTTTGTGAGCGTCAAGAGCATGCATTTGTAATTTCTAAAGTTGAATATAAAGGGATTTAAGCCCTTCTCAAGACTTTGTCTATTTTCCAGTTCTCAGCAGTCACCAGTATTGTTGTGTGCAGGTTGGAAGCGCGCAACATTACATTGGCGCCCGAACACTTGTCGAACTGAGATGGCCGAAAATTGGATGGAAGTTGCTGGACAACAACAAGAAATGGCAAGCCAATTGGAAGGATTTGGATACCTGGTCCAGACGATGAGAGCGTCAATCAAGCTAAACGTCAATTTCAACAGAAAAAATTCGGTGGCGATATTTCTAGAAGCCCTCGACAATCACTTCCAGCTCTACCCTGTGCCTGAAAGACAAAAAGTTGCCATCGCCACATCTGCACTAAGAGGACAGGCCGCGTTATGGTAGAAGAATATAGGCAAATTTTTATTAGTGGAATTCGGAGGCCAGACATGTACATTTGAAAATTTCAAAAAATCGTTATTAAAGGCCTTCCCCATAGTGAAAGATCAAGCAAGGCTAGAAGCCGAACTGTATAGTTTTTATCAACGGAATATAGAAGAGTTGACGGACTTTATTCTGCGAAAAATTAAGCTGACGGATATGCTGTATGGGAAGAAATCCGACGCGGAGATTATTGAAATAATCTTACCAAGATTGTTACCTGCCGTTCAAGACTACTTCGAAATTAGAAACCCAAGCACATTGCAGGAGCTCTTCGAATTGGCGGTCAAGTTTCAAAATCGCAGAATAGCGGAAAAAGCTAGAGGGGCATCGTATTCTCAAAGTATCCGAAGGCAAGCTTCAAATGAGCAGACCAGAAATGCAAACCGCTCTTATCGGGGAAAGAGCTATCAAGCTAACTCATCGAAGCTCGAAGGTCAAGGCCCAAAAAGGAAATTTGAAAACAACCGTCCGCGTACCCAGAAGGCAGAAGTTGAAAGGAAAGCTTTAAACGAGTAGAGGGGCCTGTGAAAGCAAAGGTCCAGACCCCGGAAGTTTTGAAAAAACCCTCAAAAAGACACTTAAATACGGTCATCGTAAAAAACTCACATTTACCAATTATACACATTTACCTGGTTGGCGATGTATCAGTAGAAGCCCTCATCGATACAGGAGCAGAAGGTAATTTTATGAGTGATATTTTTTTAAGAAGAATTTTAATAGGTTTCGATTATTTAAAAATAAAAACACAGAAATCATAGCAGCGCAAGGACGAACTTGTCATTGTATTGGAAAACTATCTTTAAAAATACAAGTTCAAAATGAAAGCCTTAAAGTATTAATTTTTGTAGTAAAAAACTTGCAAAATCCATTTATTTTAGGTATGGAGTTTTTAAGGGCCGCGAGGGCCAAACTCAATTTTCAGGAAAGTTCTATCGTGCTGGAGATGGATCGGAGGGTGGTGGAACCAGTGGAACAACAGCAAGTTGACCTTAGCCATTTGAATGACCAGGAAAGTCAAGCCATCCAGCAAGTGGTGAGTACTTTTTCAAACTTTTTCAGAACGGCCTGGTAGCTGTCAAATAGTTACGCATGAGATACAGTTAACTGCCGAGAAACCCTGTAGGACTAAACCTTACCGCTATGATAAACAAAAAGAGCAAATCATAGAAGAACATATTCAGGAAATGTTAAAGAACAAAATAATAACGCCCATAAAGAGTGAGTACGCGAGTCCAGTCGTACTATGTAGGAAAAAGAACGAGTTTCCTCCTTCAGATAAAAGGGCTTGGAGGTTTTCTATCGATTACAGAAAACTTAATAGTATTACTAAATTCCCAGTTTACCCTTTGCCGGTTATAGAGGAAATTATTAGAAAGATTAAATCGACAAGATACATGACTACTTTGGACTTAACG
This sequence comes from Stegodyphus dumicola, assembly GCF_044657685.1. Classification (NCBI taxonomy): domain Eukaryota; kingdom Metazoa; phylum Arthropoda; class Arachnida; order Araneae; family Eresidae; genus Stegodyphus; species Stegodyphus dumicola. The sequence continues at coordinate 23,460,202 of NC_140775.1, forward strand.
TCTGGCTACTATCAAATAGCTATGAGACCCGAAGACATACATAAAACCGCGTTTATAACAAAATCGGGCACTTATGCATTTTTACGCATGCCCTTTGGGTTGCGTGGGGCCCCATCAACATTCCAGAGAGCTATGGACATTGTTCTAAAGCCTGTCCTAGGAAAATCGACTTTAATCTATCTAGATGATATAATTATAACGAGTAGTACGTTGGAACAACATATTAAAGATCTAGAAAAAGGTTTTAAATTATTAAAAGAGGCCGGTCTTACAATTAACGCCTCAAAATGCAAGTTCGCAACTAAAGAACTTAAATATCTGGGTTATAAAATTTCGCAAAAGGGTATAGAAACTCAAGATTCAAAAATAAAAGCAATCAAGAATTTCCCACCTCCCAACACCGCCAAGAAACTTTCTTCTTTCCTTGGGTTATGTTCTTATTATCGGTCATTCATAAAAGATTTTGCTAATATTGTTGAACCCTTGTTAGTAATTAAAAGAAAGAAAAGTAAATTCACGTGGACAGCGGAAGCAAATACCGCTTTTGAAAGAATAAAAGAAGCGCTCATCAATGCCCCTGTTTTGAAATTCCCGGAGGGGGACGAAAACCTGGAAATTGCAGCAGATGCGTCGGACTATGCTGTGAGTGCGGTTCTTATGCAAAATGGCCATCCTTTGGCATTTTTTAGTAAAACGTTGAATCATACATAAAGGAATTATACAGCTACAGAGAGAGAAACATTAGCCGTATTAATGGCTGTACAATAATTTCGAGTTTATTTCGCCAAAGCGCCAGTAACAGTCTTTTCGGATCATGCGGCTGTTGGTAGATTTTACTCGGGGAAAAACCTAACGCCCAGGTTAATAAGATGGGCTTTAAAACTCCAAGAATATAATCTCATAATCAAATATAAACTGGGCAAGGAAAACAATGTAGCTGACGCACTTTCTCGTATAAAACTGGACGATGAAGGCAATGAACTTAAATGCGCTGTGTTGGCTTCAAAAATTTTAGATTCTAGAGATACAATTATTGCTGAATTGAAAGCTGATCCTGAATTTGGAAGTATCTATGCATATTTGAAAGACCCCGAAAGCTTTGAGCACACAGATATCGATGCGATAAGAAATAGAGCAGAAAACTATGAAATAATAGATAATTTATTATTTTATACGAAAACAACAAACGAAAATCTCGAGTACAAACCAGTCATCCCAGCCTCGCTTCGATTAAGCATTTTGAAGGAATTACACGACTCGAAAACAGCGGGTCATGTAGGGGTCAGAAAGACTTTAAAAAGGGTACGCGAGGCGGTATATTTCCTGCAATTATACAAAATAGTAACTGCGTATGTCAGGTCCTGCAATCAATGTCAGTTAATAAATGATATTAATTACAGCCCAGCCGGGTACTTAAATAGCATTCGTGCTACATTTCCGAATGAAATTTTAGGCATAGATCTTCTTGGTCCTTTCCCCCAGAGTGAGTTAAATAAAAATCGTTTTCTTTTAGTAATTGTAGATCATTTTTCAAAATGGACAGAAATTGTTCCACTTAAACGCGCGTCAGCCAAAACAGTCGCAGATGCATTCTTACACAGATACATTTTAAAATACGGTGCACCGATATAAGTCATTAGCGATAACGGTAAACAATTCGTTAGCCAAATATTTGAAAACATATGCACTGGACTTGGCATACGGTTAAAAGCTCGGATACGGCAAGAAATAGACAAAAGTTATATTATGATAGAAAACGCCGTGAAGCAGATTTTAAAGTTGGGGATAAAGTGTTGAAGCGGAAATTTTCTTTATCAAGTGCCCCAGACAATTTTACTGCAAAGTTAGCTCCAAAATTTGAAGGCCCCTGTGTAATTCAGGAAATCAAGGGAGTCGTATTGTACCTTAAGAAAGAGAGAGGGGAAATCTGTAAAGCAAGTCCCGACCAGGTGTATAAATATTATAATCAAAATGATTTTGAAATCCTTAAAAGTTTCTTGCAGGACTCAAGCGTAAAAGAAGTAGAAGGTCCAGAAGTAACGTCACCCGTTCCACCACCCAAGAAGCAGAGAACTGAAGAGAAATCTAGCCCTTCTACAAGTCATGCGACGGTACCGAAAAGAAGAAATGAAAACGGTCAGACTCCAGCATTTAAGAAATACAAGAAAGCAAAGCCGCCGCGTAAAGAAACTTTGGTAAAGAGGAAAACACCACTTACAACGTATCGCAGTAGAAATTCTACATCGAGGAGAACGCTTCCAGGACCAATGAGTCAGGTGCAAACAAGGCCGCCGTTCCCGACAACGAAAAGACAGCAGGAGGAACGAAAAGACCACCACCAACAGAAGAAATTCAAGCATGATTCCAGACCGGAGGACTCCAAGACCAGCCGTCTAGGGGCAAAACGGAAAAGACAGCAACCCGACGATTACCACTCCAAGAGGCCAGCCTGCAGAGGGCGAAAAAGAAAAAGCAACGTGGACGACACTCGAAGGACCCTAAGGAGACGTCTGACGTCGATGAAACCTATAACGTGGGAGCAGTTCTGCCAGAAGAGGATGTCGGAGTTCCAATCATCGAAAACTCAAAGATAAGTTAAAATCTTCTATAAATTTTTTTTCTTTTGTTCCGAAATGTTATGCGTAAATACGAAGTTCTATGTTTTGACGGAAGTCAATGTGTCTCGGTTGAGACTTAGTTTTGTTTTACTTTATTTAGCTAAGGCAAAAGTATTATTTTCTTTAAGTATAAAATCTAAGAACAAGCAGTTTCTGTTGGTCGAAAGACTAATTCTGTTATGTTAAAGCCAAAATTTGGCCGAAGATAAAAAATAACTTCGTATTCTTGTATTAATAAGAACTTTAGTTTCAGTGCCGCCAGCTTGGCGAAGAATGAGTAAAGTAAAAATTTATTTTTCTCTTATTCATTTTATGGTAAATTGTAAAAATCATATGTATTAGAATTTTGTAAATATACGTAAAAACTTGAAAGTTATGTAAAAGTAGAATTTAGGATAGAAGCATAAAATTTTAGATGCTAAAAGTAAATGCTCAAAAGAAATGAATTCAAATTAAGTATTAAACTGTAGATAAAATTATGCTTTAGAGCGAAAGCCTACATGTCTAAAGATGAATGAGGGGGAATTTAGAATGAATGTGTTTTGTAGGGTTCTCCACCTACACTTGAATTTTAAGAATGTTAAAGTAGCTCATCGAGTTGCAGAATGTCGAGTAAGGTGTGTCTATTTGGTCGTTGAATTCTAACAAATCATTGTGGTTAGGGAAAGTGTTGCAATACTAAAACACGAATATTCCCGTTTGACACCACACATTGTGGAGAGCCAGGGTAAAGTTAAATTCATGTTTGAATACTTGAATGAATGTGAATTAAGCAGTAACTAAGGAAAATAAATCGTTCCAAAACAAAAACTTATTCAGTGTCAAGAAAGTGTAAATTATAATGTATTTAGAAAGATACTGATACTTGTTCCTTCCAGATGCTGGAAGGAAGAGAACAGATTGATTGCTGAAGTCCAGGAAAGGTTGCTGTAAGAAGAGAGAATTAAATAAGTATCTACCGAAATTTATTCTACCTTTTGTGAAAAAACAGTTTTTTTATGTAAACGAGGTTCTTAAATTTAGTTCAGAATTGTGGAAACTTTTCAACAGGTCGTTTCTAGGACCTGCTTCCAAGTTTACCAAATTCTGGCAGCGGCAAATGTAGGGTTTATATTTATTTTAACTAACATTTATTTTAAGTTTAAACTATCTTTCCTGTCAAGCCTTACTTTCCCCTGGAATTGTCAATGCCAGAGTATGTAAATTTTAGTAGAACGCGCAAGGATTCAAATTGTCAGCAGAAGTAATCTGAGTTAAATAGAAGGGAAACGATTCGAAAGTGTGCTTTTTTGCTTCACGAGCGTGGAGGTGGCTAGTTAGAAATTGAAGAACCACGCGTTTCGGCCTGTGTGCTTGCCTCGGCAGATTGTTAATCTTTCAACGTAATATTCAGAAGTTTTCTGAATTATCAGCGGTATCTTAGAACGCGGTGAGGTTAGTTACGTTTAGAGAGCCTCGTAGTTAGTCACTTGTTACTATTCCTTTTTTTTTAGTTTCTTATTTTTATTTTACCGCCGGGTTGGCGTAGTTTGTGAGCGTCAAGAGCATGCATTTGTAATTTCTAAAGTTGAATATAAAGGGATTTAAGCCCTTCTCAAGACTTTGTCTATTTTCCAGTTCTCAGCAGTCACCAGTATTGTTGTGTGCAGGTTGGAAGCGCGCAACATTACAACCTTATATTCCAAACTCTATGCGATGCTTCCAGTGCCAGCGTTTCGGCCATACTAAGATGTATTGTCGTGGCAGCCTCACATGCGCCCGATGCTCACAGATTGGCCATGATTCTGAGAACTGTACCGCTGCGCCTTTGTGTATAAATTGCAAGGCTGAGCACCCAGCATTTTCTCGCTTGTGCCCAAAATGGAAATTGGAAAAGGAAGTCCAGACGGTAAAAGTTACTAGGAACATGACATATGCTGAAGCCAGAATATTAATCCAAAGCACGCAAGTTAGACCAAATATATCTTACGCCAGTGCTCTAAAAACATCCCGTACAGTTGCCACCCAAACTTCAGTTGGTATGCAGACCGCACCAAACAAAACTCAACAGATTACAAACAATAAGAAAAAAGAATATGAAACCCATATAATACAGAAAAAAAAACAGTAATTCAAGGCAAACCTAAAATCGTGACTGAGAAAATAATAAATAAAAGTAGAAGCCCCAGCAATAGCTCTTTTGATGGAATAACATCTGAATCAGACAGTATGGAAGTAGAGGAGGGTCTAGAAGTTCCGAGGCATCTACTTCCACCAAAAACCAAACAAGAGCACAGAAAGAACAAAAACCAATCATAATGGCCACCCTTGTCTCATGGAACTGTCGCGGTTTCCACCGAAATTTGCTCGACATCAAAGCCATAATCAATGCTTATCATCCTGTATGTTTCGCAATACAGGAAACAAATCTAAAACAGGAACAACAGGCAAAACTTCGGAGGTTTTCATTCGTCAGGAGGGATAACCTTGCAGGTGAGCGTGCCAGTGGAGGTATAGGTCTCCTCACCTCACTGGATTATCCCTCAAATGTGCTTTCTTTGACGACACCCCTCCAAGTTGTCGCTACTCAAACAAATTTTGATATCGTTGTTTCAGTCCTTTCTATGTATTTGCCTCCAAATGAACGCATTGATCAGCAAGATTTAAATGGTCTTATAGAGCAGCTGCCTGAGCCTTTTATTATAATAGGAGATTTTAACGGCCATAGTCCGCTCTGGGGTAGTAAAGATACAAATTTCCGAGGAAGACAAATAGAGCAGATGATCGAAGATCATAGCCTTTGTCTCCTGAATAATGGGCAGGATACTTACTTCCATGAGCCTTCAAGGACATTCCACGCTCTCGATCTTGCCATCTGTTCAACATCTCTTTTGCCATTTTGCACTTTTAGTGTCGGAAATGACCTGTACAACAGCGATCATTATCCCATTTTTGTGTCTCTTGCACGAAGAGGAGCAAACCCCATGTCGAGATCCCCACGATTCATACTCGATAGGGCAGACTGGGAACTCTTCTCTTCCATCGCAGAGCTCACAGATGAAATGGTAGAAGATGCGCATATCGATGATGCTGTTGAAGCTGTTACTAATACTATTATTGAGGCAGCTATGCTTTCCATTCCTAGAACATCAGGAAAACTCCTAAAATATTCGAAACCATGGTGGAATCGCGACTGTCATGAAGCACTGAAAAAACAGAAAAAAGCATGGGGTATTTTTCGTAGATATCCTACTCTGTGAAACCTCATAGCATTTAAAAGAGCCAAAGCAAATGCACGAAAATTAAGGAGGCAGGGCCAAAGGAATTCCTGGATTTCATATGTGTCGTCAATAACATCCTCCACGCCTAGTAAGCGGGTTTGGGAAAGAGTTCGAAAAGCATGCGGCATATATAAAGACCACTCACTGTCCTTTTTGGAAAAAGATGGCCGAGTGATTAGCTCCATTGAAGAAATTGCGAATACTATTGGTGAGACATTTGCTGCCGTTTCTTCCAGCAGAAACTATTCACCTGCATTTCTCTCTATCAAGCAGCACTCTGAAATAAATCCCATCGCATTCAACTCTTCCAAATCTGAGCCTTACAATAGAGCATTTACTATGCTGGAATTAAAGAGAGCTTTGTTGCAGACACATCAGTCTTCTCCGGGTTTTGATGGCATAAATTACGAAATGCTAAAGCATCTGTCCTATAAGTCACTGACTGCCCTTCTCACTCTTTACAATAGAGTGTGGAAGGAGCGTATTTTCCCCAGTGCATGGAGGAGAGCTGTTGTCATTCGTATTACTAAGCCAGGGAAAGATGCAAGGAATCCTGCCAACTATTGGCCAATTGCCCTTACCAGTTGCGTTTGCAAACTGTTTGAAAAGATGGTAAACAGCCGCCTAGTCTACTTCTTGGAAAAGAATAATATTATATCGCCTTATCAAAGTAGTTTTCGAAAAGGGAGAACAACCGTAGATAACATGCTCCTCTTAGAGACATCCATTCGAAAAGCTTTTGTAAGAAGAAATCACCTTGTCTCAATTTTCTTCGATATAGAGATAAGGCATGGAGATACGGTATACTTCGCGATCTCCACGAGAGTGGCTAGCGCGGCAACCTACCAATTTTCATTCAGAATTTCCTGAACGCTAGAACTTTTCAAGTAAGAATTGGCTCTGTTTTGTCACATGTTTTTGAACAGGAACAGGGTGTGCCTCAAGGCTGTGTGCTTAGTGTAACCCTGTTTAGTTTAAAAATAAACTCTGAACTTCCTCCCACCATCTTGGGATCTCTATATGTTGATGATCTGCAGATTAGCTGTCGAGGCGAAGACATGAGATATGTAGAGAGGCAACTGCAGATGGCTCTATATAAGATCCAGGAATGGTCAAACAAACAGGGATTTACTTTTTCCAAACAAAAACTGTGTGCGTGCACTTTTGTAGGAAGCGTGGTATCCATCCTGAACCTGAGTTATATCTAAATGGTACAATTATTCCAGTTGCGCCCGAACTAAATTTTTAGGAGTGACGTTCGGCCAGAAATTGACTTTCCTTCCTCATGTTTTAAACCTGAGAAAGAAGTGTTTAAAAACACTAAATATTTTAAAAGTGTTGGCGAATACCTCCTGGGGTGCAGAACGTTCCTCTATGCTTCGCATTTACAGAGCCCTCGTTCGCTCTAGACTGGACTATGGCTCAGTTGTTTATGGATCCGCTCGGTCATTAGCTTTGTTAAAACTGGATCCTGTTCACCATCAAGCTCTGCGGATTTGTTTAGGAGCTTTCAGGACTTCTCCTGTCCAGAGCCTGTATGTAGACTCTAACAAACCATCACTTTATCTGAGGCGTGAGCAATTGTCCCTTTTGCAATATTTTAATATTCTATCACAACCTGAACATCCCAATAAGCTGTGCTTACTTGATAATGTATGTAACACTTTATTTGAAACACGACCATCCTGTGTTCCTACCTTTCCTTTAAGACTTCGCCCTATCATTGAGGAACATTCCCTCTCTGATATGCGCCCCCAAGCAGTACAGAACTTTGAAATCCTACCTTGGGAAAATTCACGGATTCAGCTTCTTGATGTTTTCAAACATCACGTGAAGGCAAGCACTAACGAGATCGTTTACAGACAACTCTTTGCTGAGCACAGGCAGAAAAATAGCAGTTATTATCCGATATATACAGATGGATCAAAGTCAAATGATCATGTCGGGATGGCTTTTGTATTTGAAAATTACATAGAGGGCAGATGCTTGCACCATGCTTTCTCAGTCCTAACATCTGAACTAACTGCAATATATTATGGTCTTTTGTACATCTCAAAGCTCTGCCACAAAAAGTTCATAGTTTATACAGACTCGTATAGTGCTCTTAAATCTTTGGAAGCTTTTCCCAACGCTCAGAATCCTGTGGTAGTGGATGTTCTGAAAATTCATATAAATTTAACGATTCGAGGATATGAAGTCCTGTACTGCTGGGTTCCTGGACATGCTTCCTGGACATGGAATAAAGGAAAATGAGCTTGCAGATATCGCAGCAAAATCTGCTGTTGAACTGTCCAGTCGCCTTATCCCTTTTAGAGATATCTGCTGTGTCATCAAGGGAAAGGTCCGAAAAAAAATGGCAGCAAATTTGGGATGTTCAGCATCACAACAAGTTGAGAAATGTCAAGTCTAGAATTGAGCATTGGGTTTTTGCTGGAAATCGTAAGGAGGAATTTCTTTTAACTCGCCTCAGAATTGGCCACACTAGAGTGACACATTAACTATCTTCTCAAAGCTGAAAATGAGCCTGTTTGTTCAAATTGTAATGTTTGTTTATCTGTTCGTCATATTTTAATTGAGTTTCCATGTTTTAATAGTCTTAGCAAGAAATATTTTAATAGCTGTGACTTACCTCTCGACCGTTTAATCGGAAGAGAGGTCAATTGTAATTTATTTTATTATTTAAAAGAGACTGGCTTTTATCACCTAATGTAATTTGTTTTGAAGATTGTGTCTTGAGTTTTAAATGTGTGGTTTTAAATTGTTCTTATATGACTTCATCCTCTGGATTTGATACATTTGTCTACTTGTTTTTATTTTTTGTATTTTAATTTCATCAATTGTACTCACCCCATCTCGTGTTTGGCGCACTATAATCATCTTTGGTTTTGCGCCATAATCTCTCACTCTCACTCACTCTCTCACGTTATTATTTATTTATTTATTTCTATTTCGTGCAGTTGGAATATTTGCTGGAAATAGTTGACTGCCCATGATTTAAAGCACAGCTCTTGTATATATATGTATATGTACTCTTATAAGTGACATCCCGTTATAATGTTAGTATACCTCTTATAGCGATGTCCCGCATGATTATGCACGTCTACCTCTGTTTGAAATGGCAAGACATTTTTACAAGGGCACCCTAGCATAAAATGCCGTATCTTTATGAACATCACTTTCTAACTTGGCAAAAACAATCTTCAGAAACACATGGGCACTTTCATGCCGAAACACCGATATGCAAATAAGATTTTCATTGTCTTTGTTAAATAAATTGACAAAGTAACACCCTGCTTGCATAACAGGTGCTCCGTAATAAAGGCTCCTAAAAATATATAAGGTCGTATAAAAGTCTATATTTCACAATTCTGAAATCGATCTTCTTAAACAGCCTGCACCCTTATGAAGATTTCTGTCTTTTCAAACAATAGCTACATTAGCCACAAAGGTGCTGGCACCTCTATGAGGGTATCATTATAAAGTTATCGCAGTCTGACTATACAGAAAGGTACTAATCTCGATTCTGATAATAGTATAGGCACCTTTATTCCGGGACACTCGTATGAAAGGTTTAAAATTTTCGAACGTTAGCAGAATTGCGTAAAGGTGCTGACACCTTTATGAAGGAACAGCTTTGAGAAGCGGAACTACAAACGTTTTGCTGTGGGTTGTAGAGTCTCACCTTTTTTGGGAATATATAAAGGTGAACTCTACAAAATACTGCAGAAGAATAACCCTCTTGTCTTAAATTGCAGACAGGCAAAGTCAGAAGAAGGGTGTAAATTGCCCTTTTATTTGAACACAAAAATTAACAGTTACTCAATTTGGTTTTACACAAGCAAAGCACTTTTGGTTTAACGTAATAGTGAACTAAATTAAATGTGATAGATTAGCTTAATGGATCACAGAATAATTTAACGAGCAGGAAAGGCTCTGGTTTGTAGAAACCGGCGAGACAAGCTAAATGGCTAGAAGCAATCAAGACCACAGAATCAAATCGCTAATAATCACGGCACAACGTGGCCTGGAATAGGCAGTCACGCTCTAACACTAACTTCCGAAAATCTTGCTTAAATAGCAAACTGTATAAAGGCTAGCTATACCATTTACATTCTGGTATGAAAAGCGTGGGTGAAAATAGAGTGATAGAAAAGGCTTGTAACTTAAAATTAACTATTAGTTAAAAATAAGTAGATAAACCTCCCAGGGTATTGGTTTTAGCAAAGATATAAAAGAAACCTAGTTTCATATAAGAATTTACTTATTTATTTTATATTTTTGAATTAGAGTTTGATTAATTATTTTGAGTTTTATTATTATCGTTATCGCGTGTATTATATTTTAACAGTTTTGAGGACTCTTAACGGAATTAAATAATAATAATATTATTATTATAGACAAGCAGTTTCTTAAATTCATCAAATAAACACTAAGAAGCTAAGGTACAAAATGAATTTTGAATCCTTGGTTAAAGAACAATAATTTCCAATTTTGTTATTTTAGTTTCTAATTAACGTATTTTCTAATTAAAAATTAATTAATATAAATTAGTTTTTTATCAGTTATTACCCAAATTTAATCACGTACAAATCTAAGCGCTTGCTAGAGTGGTGTCATCATATTTTACTTTTTCAAACAGATTGCGAAAAGCTTTGGAATTTTTTTAACTACTTCATTTTAAGCCTGAGCTTTTCTCTAGGAAGAGATCTGTCATCATTGATTGTTTCACTTAGTGAAGTATGAGACAGTCTGGTTTTCTCAATGATAACCAGATGTCTTATAACGGCATATGGTCAATGTCTAAAGAATCTCACGATGTTAAACAACATCACGATGAGATAACACGTTTTGAGTCATTGAACTACATTCATACGGGTTTATGAAATGCTTTTCAATTCATAAATCTTCTAATGCTTTGAAAATATTATTCTTCGTGTGTGTATTTATGAAAGTTCAGATCAATCGAGTGTACACATTTAGAGTGTACATATTGCAAATGTGGGAGAAGAGACAACCATTTCGCATGGAAATCAATGAGCGGAATCAAAATTCTAATATCTCAGCTTTCTCATATTTCATTCCTCTTATTCGTAATGGACAATGTTACGTTCGTTTTCATTTTGTTTTGCCCTCTAATCTCTGTATAAAATGTTAGTTGCTTCCCCTTTTGGAAATGCTTTTTACCTTGCGAAAAATAAGGACCTATTTCTAAATGGCCTTTAAATCGATAGAATTCAAACTTTATGTTAATTTAAAGTTGTATTTTTTTTGCTTAATTTTAAATAGCATCAAACAATTAATGTACCTGTATTAACACGTTTCATATCCACATGCCAAAGCAGTGAAAACATGATAAAGCAGCAACAAAATTCCTTTATTAGTCTTCCTATGCTAACGGCAGTGCAGTTTTGCTGTTTTCATACTTTGTAACGACATATGGTATTTTGAATTTCTGGGAAATAGGCCTCTGATCTCTATTTTAGATAAACATAGTCAGATGTTTGTGAAGAGCCTTTAAATTTTTCTATGTGTGAAAAACGTTTCTATGTGTAACTTCACTGACTGTTACAAAAGAAGAGTTTATCTGGGTATGCGTGCTGTTCTTATGGTCTTGATTTACAATGCAGAAGCTAAATTGCAGTGCTTTAATTATGTTTAATATTGTTTTAAAGGTTAGGAGAAGTTTTTTGCAAAATATTTTCTGGTGGTTTTCACTTTAAAAATCAGCATTTTTACTAGAAAAGCTATATGCTGACTGGATTATCTCTCAATAAAAGGCCCTTCAGAGACCGAGTGTCTAACATAGCCGAATACTGCTAGTTTGACCCTGATTCAAATCCAAGCAACTGAATAATTGCTAAAAAGCTGAGACTTGCGACCAACCTCTAGGGACATGGGCTTTCGTTGGATTTAAAATTACACCAGTGAATTTCTTATCAGCGTAATAAAGCAAGTGATTAAAAACAATATACGGAAATTTCAGATTATTCTACTTTTTAAAATTTTTAATAGTACATAGAGTTTGGCAACCATTGATAGCATAAACTAAGTCCGCGCAGACGTACAAAGAATTATGGCTATGACAGAAATTAACTGCAGAGTTTTAAGAAGGCTTAAGAAATCTTTTTATTAAATGAGAATTTAAACGTAAAGCGCACATCTTGTGCTTAACATCTAACCACAATTTGCGGCGAGATAAATGAATAAGTAAAAGCAGGACCGAACACCTGGACGGCTTTCAAAGACTAATCGCGTATAGTCCGGGACCTGCTCCATCCAGAGCATAGCATAACGACATAACATGTTTACAACGTAAATTACCCAACGTAACAGTCAGTTTCAGATTTAAAATTAAGTCTATTAGCCAAAGACTACACAGTTGTTTTAACGCGAAGTTGGTTCAAAACTTCTCACCGGCGTAACAATTTAAATGTCGGCAGCAAAAACGGAAAGCTGAAGAATATAGTCTTATCTGAGTTGACAGAAACTTAGTAATGTGGCCTCGAGAGGTAGAAATACACTCTGTCTTTCAACTCAAGATACCTCAACTTAAATACTCTTAACCTGATTTTCATTCTGGTAGAAAAATGGAAAAGAGAAGCGACAGTAAAGATCTAAATCCTGATAACTGGTTAGATTAACATAATGAAGTTTTGCAAGTATATATGATATAATTCATAATATAATATATAATACAATATTCTATAATTAATAATACAGTATTCTGTAACTGTAATACACATTTATATCATCACTGTAATTAATAAAAGGCATTTTTAAAGTTATATATTATGTCTTTTGTTGTAGAATAAATGCCTGTGCACTACCTGGCAAAGAGAGTTTTATAGTTTTGCTAAAAAAGAGAATTACATAATTTACTTAATTTTTTTTTAAGTTGGGATAATATATGTAAGATTCAAGGGGGAAGATCATGATTCTTCTGTCATAACTAAATGTTATAAATGTTCACGGATCTTATGGATTAAATTTGCATTGTATGATTTGTAACTAAAATATGAAGCGTAATTAATGTTTTTAAAATTTTTAATATAAAAACCAGACGAAATCTGAATACTAAACTCACAATTAAGTATCCTTTTTTCCCCATATATGTCTTTCACATAGCATGAAATGGAAACTGAAAAAGAAAAATAATTGATTACTGTTGCATCCTAGAAATCTATCTTCTAATTTTATAAGGTTGGTACTAAAGGTCAGACGCAATCAAGATCATTGCCTCCAATGTGGTGTTTCGACGAAACGTATTTTACAACACCCTCCTTATGAACTTTTTTTCTTCCTCAACATTCTTTTAAAAGAGTTATACATTTTGTATAAAAGAAATTTCGAGACGTCTGCTGTCTGAAAATCCGCTTGTAAATGATGCGGCAGGGGCAAATATCCAGACGTACGTCTGATGTTGAGGTCTAGACTGCAGTTTTTTGTTCTGGACCGGGCTCTAGAAAGTGATCCTGGCCCGGGCAGCTGTATTGTCTTTTGCTTTTTTTCCCACATTTGGTGAAGTTCACGATGAGTATTTGAAGAGTCATAAACTCTGGACAACCTAATTGGTATCAGTCAGAAGTTTAGAAACGCATGATATGTAATTTTAATATTTATATTTGCGATGATGTCAAGAAAAAATGTAGTAATGATACATCTGATTTAAATTATAAGACATTATGATCGATTTTTGTACCACGTGAATCAGATTAAAAGATCAATGTGCGTTTGGCTTTTTGGTTTATCACAAGTTAAATACGCTATTAGTTAAATTCATGGAAAAAAACTATAATGTGGCCTCTTTAGAGAGAAATTCTGAGATTGGCAGCAAAAACGTTTTATATTAGTAGATGTTTTATGAAAAATCTATACTATTAAAATTGTGCACGTCTGTCTGTTCCTTTGTTTTTTTTTTTTTTTTTTTGGGCATTATCTTCTCCGAAAAAGGGGGGTTGAGTTTCGAGAGAGGTATCTCCGGATTCCAAAAATTCGTGGGAAGCCACTTCGACGATTGTAATCAACCGAGATATTAATTGAAGTTTCTGAAAACGCTAATTTTCGCCCTCATTTTTCCGAATGGCAACGTCAGTTTATGTCGAAAATCTTTCGTTAATGTCAGCATTTTAAATAAATAGCTGCTGTTGGCAACTTTTTTGTTTCATATTAAGTTAATTGACCCGGTATGTTATTGCCACGTTAATTCTTTTATGGATATTGAGAAAACGTTGTAATATTACATTAAATTTAAATCATGACGTCATACGTATACGCATTAGACTGAAGTGTCCAAAGGTTTTGTTCCCAGTTTTGGCAACATGAAAATTATTTACAAATTCGTTATTGTTCGGAAAGAATGAACTGACTTCATTCGTATTGAAATGTTTTTTTTTGGGGGGGGGACTTACTTTTCAGGTGTACATAGAATTCATAAATTTTGCCTTGGTCGCAGCTAGCAAGTTTATATACAGTACATTAAATAATTAGTTAATTTTATGGTACAGCTTCAGTATAGCCCACCCGGAATTTTAAACAAAAAATATCGCCAAGAGCGGCGATAAATGATATGATGTGGTAACCCATACTATTCGCCAAACGCAATGTAGACAAGATGATAGAATTACGGTTACAACTAATATAGTAGTCTCAATTTCCATTACAGAAATCTTTATAAATTATCATTTGAATATCACAAGTTAAATTTCGACTTATTCTCAATTAGATTGTATCATTAAAAATGAAGAAAGGATTTTTATTGTTAAGAAGGGCGTTCATCACCTTTAAATCTCTCAGCTTGTATCTGTGTCGGCTGTTTGTATTTTTCGGAACAAAAAACGGGAGACATCTGTTGTATCCTTACGGTGATTTAAATCACAAATCTTTAAATTTGCTAGTTGGGCATGCTAACAACATACGCTACGTTTAATCGGAAAAAAATATTAATTTTAATCTCTTTCAATTTTTAAGGGAGATTGGATTTTATTCTTAAATCTGAAGTGGTTGTTAAGGGCTTTAATGTACTTTCAGAATTTGAGATTTCACTTGGTTTACATTTTATTTGGAACTTGATGATTTTATGCATCTCTCCATCACGGCATAATTAATCAATATTCCATTATTTTGCTGTTTTTATAATTACGTTGTTTCACATTTTTCTTGTTACATCATACATTTTCCTCAACATACTTTATTTAACATTTTTAATAATTTAATTTCTTGATGATTTTAAATAACAGAATACCTTTAGCATGCCCCCACAGGAGCTCTTTTTTGTGAGTACGGGTGGGGCAATCCCGAGGTACCCTAGCCAAAGAATCTGCCCTAGCCCTTCAGAGGATCATCTTGGTAAGACGGGTGCTACGATCCTGGGGCCTCAGTGATCTATCCTCTCTTTCATCTCCTCTCCTCTGAGCTGAAACTTTTTCTCTATTCTTTCTCCTGTGACATATGTATCCCTCGGACTTCCAGTTGCTTAATAAGATCTACCTGTTTGTTCAGAGACAAAATAGACAACAGACCTTTGGAAGGAAGGTGCAGCGGAACCCCTCCCCGGTGTGGTTTCCGGACATAAGGGACTAATTATTTTCTTTCCAGATTTTATCAAAACGAGAAGAGAGCTTTGTATAAAAGCTTTTGATGCTGTAAATAAGAGAAAGCAGACGGATCCAGCGTCGTAGCCGCGTCAGCGGCCTTTGTATGAATTATGGCTGAAATGATTCAATTATTTTAATATTTATTCAAGAATTTCTTATTAAGTTTTTTAAAAGACAATCTGTCTTTTTTTTCCACCCAACGGGGGTGTTCTGACGTTACAGCTTTATTAAATTGGTGGCAGCGGTGAAATAAGAAAATCAAATCCATGCAGAGAATTGCAGACCGGCAGGCTATGAAATTCATCTCAAGTGTGTAGGACAGCCATTGTCCGAACATCATCAGTGTTTTGCAGATATTACAGACCGTCAGGTTCTGAAGTGCAGCACGAAAAGTTACGAAAATCAGTTCGAAAAAGTGATTACAGCTCTCCGAAGCGGTGAGAGTTGCTTAATAAGATCTACCTGTTAGAAAATCCATGCAGAGATTACAGACTATCAGGTTTTGAATTTCCACGAAGTTAAGAAAATCAGTTCTAAAAAGAGAATACAGCTCATCGTTAAGCTGTGTGGATCGGAAATCCACGGAAAAGTTTACCGACGCCAGTCCAGATAAAAAGGAACGACAGTCTCCTGAATACAACTCATCTTTAAGCTGTGTGATTCGGAAATTCACGAAGAAGTTACAGACGTCAGTCCTGATAAAAGAGAACGTCAGTCCCCTGTATTCAACTCAAGCTGTGGGACTATCATTGTCCGAAGATCATCAGATCATTGTGAATGTGTATTGTAGTGAAAAAGGTGATACGTGTGTGATTATCGTTGTGCTCGAGAAAATTTAGTGCGGTGAAGTGCTGTGAAAGTTGTAGTGTGTTGTGATAATAAGTGAAGCGTCCAAAAAATCTTAAGTTGTGAGAAATCTTAAGCTGTGACAGCATTCTCTTTTACAAGCATCAGCCATGCCAGTCTACAATCCAGACGGGTAAGTACCTTAGATTTTTATATTGAGGCAGTGAAGTAATTTAATTTATTTTTATAATTTAGTATACAAGTTCGCATAACTGTTTTAAGTCGACATTATTTTTTGTAATGCTTAAAGAAATGTGCAGTTTTGGTTTTATGTTTCAATAAGAAAGCATATATTTTAGAATTTAAATCTGTGTTAATAGTGTTACTGATTTGGTATCTACGAGTAAATAGCTAATGTTAGTTGAATTATAAATTAAATTGTTCTATTCCCCGTGCAGTATAGCGCGTGATGAATATTAAAGGAAAGCTAAGCCGGAAAATTAAAAATACAAGAGCACGTGCATTTAACATTTAATAAATAAATATCTCTTTTTGATTTCGAGAAAGTTCCAGAAAATTCTCGCGCGCGATTTAAAATCTTATAAAAGGAGGAAAACCTCTCAGTTCGTGTGATTTTAGTTTGTTTGTTGTTGTTTTTAAGAGTATGCTTAGAAAACTGCTCTTGTTGACTGTAGCGAATTCGCGGATTAGGTTTTAGCTGTTTTGAATTAAGTTCTCTTGAACGTTTGTGTAGTTAAAAGGTAACTACAGTGAGATAGTGTAATATTGTACGAATATGTGAGGAAATTTAAGCATTTTGTGATAATAATAAATTTTTATTCATTTTTCGTAGGACTTGTGCATTCATTTCGTAACGAACCCGTACGCACGCAACAATTTTTAGTGTCAGAAGTGGAATTTGAATGCCAATAGCAAGAGGGATGGAAGAACAGTTAATGCAGTTGATATCAACCTTTACCTCGTTTAAAGAAGAAATGAAAGGAGAGATGAAATCTAGCCAAGAAAAGATCGACGCTGGCCAAGCATCATTTAAAGAAGACATGAAAGATTCTGTTAAAGCAGAGATGACATCCATTAAAGAAGAGATTAAGGCGGGACAGGAAGCCGTTCAAGAAAAGATGGAAGCTGTTAAAGCAAAAATGAATGTGGGCCAAGAGGAAATTAAGAGAGAAATCACATGCATAAAAGAAAACAAATTTGAAGCTATAGAAGACAGAAGAAGTGCATAGCGACGGTAGGAAACAATTCTGAAGGTTTTAAATTTCAATCTATGCCTGTTCGTCCCTCTCTGAAGCTACCTACATATGATGGGAAGACCTCCTGTTAAGTATATAAGACACAGTTTTCTATAGTGGCCGAAGCAAATAGATGGGATCCCCAGGCTAAGGCCTGTCATCTCGCCGCATCTCTGAGAGCAGATGCAACGGATATCCTGCAGACGCTTCCCGAAAACCAAAGACTAGACTTTGAAGCTCTAACCGGCGCGTTGGAGCTGCGCTTTGGGGAGAAGTGTTTAAAAGAGTACAGGCTTCAATTAAAATCCCGTTAACAGAAGCCTACAGAAACACTTCACGAGCTCGCCACGGATGTTGAAAGGATGTCACATCACGCCTTTGCTGAGTGCCCGACAGAAACAAGAGAAATCATGTCCCTGCAATACTTCATCGACGGCATCCGAGATCCTGAAATACAGAAAGCTTTGCGAATGGCGGATGTGAAGGACATAAAAGCGCTCTGTTGTACGCCGTGAAGTTCGAGGCAGCCCAGCAAGCTACTCCTAGAGATCACTACCCAGTCAGAGCTGTGCGAGTCCACGAGCCAGTGGATCAATTGATGGCTCGTTTAGATGATTTATCCAGACAAGTCGATGCTTTGATACGGAGTAGGAGTGAGAACAAAGTGGCTCTAAGGTGTTGGAAATGTGGTGCTGAATTGCACATACGACGGCATTGCAGAACACCCCAGGGAACGGATAATAAAACGGATGATTTGACAAGACCAGTGAATGCCTTGAGACAGAATATTGGTGAGAAGAAACCAACCCTAAAGTGCTGGAACTGCGTTATTGAAGGCCACATACGAAGGAACTGCAGAAAACCCCAAAGCACGGAAAATAAGAGAAGCGTGTTAAACAGGCAATTAAATGTCATGGGACAGAAAAGGAGTAACAAGAAACCAAAGTGCTGGTACTGTGGAGCTGAAGGCCACGTACGAAAGAATTGCAGAACACCCCAGGGTACGGAAAATAAGATCATTTCCCAGCAATGACGCAAGAAACAAATGAATGGCCATATCGAGGAACGGAGGTTGCCAGATAATGGAAAACCTTGTTTTAAAGTGCTCAAGATTTCTACAGTGAATGGCAACAGTAACGGACTGTCCATCAATGGGCATATCGATGGAGTTCCTTGCAATATGATTATTGACACAGGATCTAATGTTACCATCATTCGGAGAGATTTAGCTCAACAGTTTAAAGATAAACTTATTTGGACGCCATCCTGTGTTACCCTTGAGACTGCATCTGGTGATAAGGTCGACATAGCTGAGAAGTTAAACATTGGACATCACGTTTGGAAGTGCCGCTTACCATCACACGGCTTATGTGGCGGATATTACAGATTCATGCATTCTTGGATTGGACTTTTTAAGGAAATACAATTTTTCCTTAGACTTTAAAAACAACAAATTGCTTTCAGCATCTGAGGACATGACTATTCATCCTCCGAAAGGATCATTACCTGGAAACGCCGACATCTTGTCTGGAAGACCCTGCTCAGAAAGCTGCCGAGATCATACTAGGGTCGGAGAGAAACACAAGACTACCGCCTATTTTCCATCCCAGATGCTCTTCGGTCGAGAACTTCGTCTGCCTTGTGATCGCCTGTTTGATCGCCATACGGATGCTTCTTCATCGCCTGAGGAATACGTCCAAGATGTCCAGGCCCGGTTTGAAGTGATGCACCGTTCTGCCCGAAAGCTAGTCAACTTGGCGACGGAGAAAGTGAAGATCATATACAACACGAGAGCTACTGGACATAGATTCAACAAAGGAGCGAAGGTGTGGTTGTGGAACCCGATTCGACGAAGAGAAGTCAGGCCTAAATTACAGTCACCTTGGGATGGTCCGCACACAGTCCTAAACAGGCTGAATGACGTCGTGTTTCGGATCCGTAAGTCTTCGAACTCTAAACCTAAAGTCGTTCATTACGACAGGTTAGCTCATTACTATGGCCATAGTACGTAGTGTAAATAATTGTAAATAGTGTAAGACTATGGTCCGTTTTGTTTCTAAATGTGTATTTAATTGGTATTTAGTATTTGATTTGTATTTAGTATTTGACTTTTATTTAGTATTTGACTTGTTTAAAGTTAGTTATTGCATTTATTGTTCATGTTGTTTGTTATTGTAATGTAATGCTTAGTATTGCGCTTATGCCTTAGGTGTAAGTTTGGCTCCCTGTCCAGGGGTTGTACTGCCCGGGACGTGCAGTCCTTGGGTAGGGGGCAGTGTTACGGATTTGGTATCTAAATAGCTAATATTAGTTCAATTATAAATTAAATTGTTTTATTCCCCGTGCAGTGTAGAGCGTGATGACTATTAAAGGAAAGCTAAGCCGGAAAATTAAACATACAAGAGCACGTGTATTTAACATTTAATAAATAAATATCTCTTTTTGATTTCGAGAAAGTTCCAGAAAATTCTCGCGCGCGATTTAAAATCTTATAAAAGGAGGAAAACCTCTCAGTTCGTGTGATTTTAGTTTGTTTGTTGTTGTTTTTAAGAGTATGCTTAGAAAACTGCTCTTGTTGACTGTAGCGAATTCGCGGATCAGCTTTTTTAGCTATTTTGTATTAAGTTCTCTTGAACGTTTGAGTAGTTAAAAGGTAACTACTGTGAGATAGTGTAATACTGTACGAATAGGTAAGGAAATTTAAGCATTTTGTGATAATAATAAATTTTTATTCACTTTTCATCGGACGTGTTCATTCATTTCGTAACGAACCCATACGCATGCAACAATAAATTTTTTAATATCTGAAATGTTAATGTCTTGTGCTCAAATTGAGCTTATATAATTGAATGTGTAAAGGAGAAAAATTACTGTAACTTTGAAGATTCTAAGGATAGGTGGCATTCTGACATTCATTTCTAAGTCGTCTTGAATATTATAAATATTAGAATTTTCAGTTAAGGTGTGTAAAACATTATTTGTATAAGAATTGAAAAATTTTTATATTGAACGAGTAAAAGGGGAAGGTTAGAAATCCCCAATATCTTTCATTTTAACTGTTGTCATATTTATGTAGATATATGGTTATGAGCATATGAGGTTATGAGCATGTAGATATATGGTTTTTTTAAATTAACCTCTGAATGCATATTTTAATACACCTCAAATTAGGATGAAAGTATATTGTATTATCATAAGCAATTGAATTTAACGCAACTGAATTTAAAGCTTTTAAGAGGTAATATTATATGTCCTCAAGTAGACAAATTTTTATTTGAACGCATAATGTGCATATTATAGTGTAAACTGTCTTGTTTTTGTTTAAGATTTGTAAAAAAATGTGTTGAAAAAAAAATTAAGGGTTCAATTTTACTCTCTCTTTGTGAAAATGATATTTGTTTAAATCCATTTTATATAGATGTAGTGTGAGGGAGCTAAAATTGTTAGGTTATTAACATAATTTTGCTCATATCATGGCATTCTTAGCAAAAGTTAGAAAAGAGGATCTTAAATCTTTGGCTGAAGAGTTAGGGCAAAAAGTTAACCCTGAACTTAGGACAGCTGATTATGGGAAATGAATCCTGTGAGGAGGAACTAGTGAAAGGCCTTTTAGAAAATATCACTTCAACGAGGCTTGAGAAAGAAAAAAAGGAGCAGGGAAGAATTAGGAGAGAAGAAGAAGAGAGGCAGGAAAGAATTAGGAGAGAAGAAATGGAATTTGAATTATGGAAGTTAAGATTACTAGCCGCTAACGAAAATGACTCTGTAGATGGTGGGAATGAAGAAAATGGGCTTAAAAAAACCGTTACGATCTAAAAAAATGATTCCAAAATTTGATCCTGAAGAGAATCACATTAGTTTGTATCTAGTCATGTTTGAGCGCCAAGCAAAGCGTGCAAAGCTTCACCAATCAGAATGGGTTTCGGTTTTATTGACAATTTTGCAGACATAGTTCAGCTGATTATGCGAGAACCAGAGCAGCAGTCTTATGACTACGATTACGAAAAGAGGATACTGCTTAAAAGGTTTAAGCTTAGTCCAGAAAAATTTCGTATCAACTTTACAGAATTCCAGAAAAACACTCGAACCACTTGGAGAGATTTTGCCTTTGAATTAAGGAATTATTTTGAAGAATGGATTGCAGATTTGGAAGTTACCGATTTTGAACTTTAAAAAGATCTCATGATAACAGACCAAATGAAGCGCCGTGTAAATATCGAAGTGTGACAGCACTTTATTGACGAAGGGTCGAAAATAACGACTCCAGATAAATGAGCAGAAATATTAGAAGAGTATGAAAACGTACGGTGAAACCCGGAAGAAGATATCTCCTGTTTATAGCTTGGAGTCACACAAGAGAAATAAAAACCATTCGAATTCCAGGGAGTCGCAAAAATATCACCTGCTTGGTGGGGAAAATAGATATGCCTCTGAGAGTAAGGAACATCTCCGGAATCAGAATGAGCGTCAATTTGACATGAGAAGACCCCTTAAGTGTTATTCTTGTGGTTCAGCCGAACACTTAAGGCCTCAATGCCCGGAAGTAAAAAAAGGATCTTAAAACCCCATTTATTGTAAATAAGGTGCAGGAGATTGAAGAAGATGGTTTAGCCCCGTATCTAACGATGGCTAAAGTGAACGGTTTTGATCTTCCAGTTTTGAGAGATACTGGGTCATGCATTGACGTAATATGCAAGAAATATCTCACTCCTTCGATGCTGACGGGCGAGACTGTTTGGGTAAAACACCCGTTTGATGAGGCCCCAATTTGTTTACCCTTAGCAAGCCTCGTAGAAGGAACTTTTGGCCAAGTAACAACAACAGCAGAGGTCATTCGAAATGAATTGGATCCCGGTCATTATCTGTTAGGAAACAGAACCGCCGAAAAATTAGCAAAAGATCAACACGATAAACTTTTCTTTAAGGTGAATATAGGTACTCGAGCTCCGAGTCAATCAAAGAATGAAATCGTGAAAAATTGTCCGGAGTCTGAAAGCGGCGGACTCGAACCCTCAAGCGAAGTTTCTCCCCTCATTATAGAAAGGGGTGAAGTGTTGTCTCAAACGAAAGGCATGGAGAAAACCAATTTCTCTCTGCCTGAAACGGAGGTGAAAGAACTGTCACTACCTACAACCGATCCGACGCTGTTAGCGGATCAAAAGAAAGGTGACGTTGTAACCCATCTTTTGACTGGGTCGCGTTAAACAATCATTAGTTGTCGCTGCGTCTGAAATGGTATGAAAAAGACTTGCGAAGATTTTAAACAATCTATTTATTAAACTGAACTTTTAGCAAACATAGGCACAACACGTACTACAGGTAAACACTACTTGAGGCGTTGTAAAATAAGCAATAATAGACACTTGAATTTAAACATAGAATAAAGTAGTCTACAACTATGCGACCAAATAGCTGAGCTACAAACTAGCTCAAATAATTTACCGGTACATAAGTTTAAAGTATCGGCTGTGAGATAATGTAAATCCGGGATAATTACATTTAGACTTATCTGCCAGAATCTATCAGCGCAGCGCAAGTACCAGCAATTCTATCTCTCTCTGGCTAAGATCCAAAAGCCTTCGGCTTAAATAGACTAAATCTGAACTAAAATACACACTCTAGCTTAAATATGGAAATTTGGATTCTGGTGCAGAATACGAAAACAAGTACTTTCCCTCGGAAAATCAGTAATCCCGAATTGCAATTTCTCGTGACTCTTTACCGCACCGCTGATGGTGATGCATTCCATGCTTGGAAGTATAGTAATTTTATCATGAGCAATTATCCTATAGTAGATCTTTTTAATTTCATGTACTTCAAACATCGCATTTCTTCATTAAGGGAGCATAATTCAGGATTTAACATCTAAACAAAATCCATACTTTTTCAGAAATCAAGACGAAAATGCATGGATCGGTTATATCAATTACATAAACTATGACTTCATATACGTAGGATGGGAACTTGATGTGCACAGTCATTTTCCAATGCACTGAGATTTTCTCTTTATTCAGGTTTGTAGATTTAAGGATGGAGCCGTATATAGCAGGTGACCTTTCAACCGTCGAGATACACTAGTGTGCAAAACTAAGCAAATTTCTGATTTGGGCCGTAATTCCTCAAAATGCCAGTTGGGAGGAATAAAATTCATACTGAGGCATAATTTGGTACTTAAAGGATGAGAAAAACTATAGAGCAAAAAATGAATAGGACGCATACAGTACGGAATGAATGTAAAAATGCTTTATTGCCAGAATGGTCTTGGTACAAAGAACTGTGTGGTGAACAGGAAGAATAACAAACTAAATAGCCTTAGTATTTCATATGACCTCCTCTAACTGCTATGGTTGTGTTGCACCGCCTATCGATATACTACACCAAATTACCTAATAGTTCTTGGGAAAAGAATTACCATTTTTCAAAGAGCGTCTATTTCAGCTTTCTGGTTTTTTTTTTTTTTCAGAGCGTAAGATTGTGCCGCAAGCGTCTCCCTAAAGTATTCCAAGTAAGTTCAATTAGATTTAAATCAAGGAAGCACACTGGCCAATCCATTCTGTGGATATCTTCCCTTTCCAGGACCTCCTCAACACTATGAAGCTTGTGTGGTCGTGCATGGTCATCCGTAAAAATAAATCGAGATCAATGGCATCCGGGAAAGACACACGTGGAGGAGGATGAATTCATCACGCTACAGTTTCCGGCAAGTGAACCTTTTTCGAAAATGTACAGCTCCGCAGTTCATCTTAATACTTTCCCTATACAAGAACGCAAGACCACTCCAAAATTCTCTTTCCCTGAAGGTAGTGGGATGAAAGCGTATCCATGCTTCTCTTTATATCATTAACTGGCACCGAGAACCATTTGTCAGACTGAAACGACTGTCATCGGTAAATTTCACTGATGACGTGACAGGACTACATTGAAGTGCCCAGTCTTTGTGTTTCCTAGACCACTGTAAACGGTGCCCGATGAGCTGCTGTCAATAGCAAACAGCGTTGAAGACCACGGGCGAATAGGCCGCCATTATTAAGTCGTATGGTCACAGTAAACTAAAATACTTGTCTTCAGGTTGCAGTACGCAACTGCTGAACAATATTGCCCTCTGTCTGATCTCAATCTCCTTTCACTTGCAGGGTAATATATCTATCATTAGTCACCGCTGTTTTCCTTGGCCGATTACTAACAACCTTTCTTAAAGAGCAGTACCTGCCGTATTTAAGGCTTTTCAAACTCGTGAAACAACACTTTTATCAGTTCGAAACTCTTGAGTGGCAGTTATCAAACTACGATTCTCATAAAGCTTGCCTATCATTCCACCATGTGGAAAGGTATATGTTTTCTTGTAGCCATACTACATATACAATCTAACTTTCACTTGAAGAATGCCTGAAAATACGCCTTCCTTCCTTCTTGCACTACGCCCGCTGATTTTTCGCGTTTTGCGTGTCCTAGCATACTCTCTGACGTCGCGGTGCTGATATTTGCATATGAATCACCTTTTAATTGAGTTGGCGTTTCATTGTACTGACTGCACAAGACCCTTTTAAAATTTTTCATCATTATATGCTGAAAAATTAATTTGTTGCTTAAGTCTTGCATACTAGTGTGTATTCGCTCGAAGAATAGTTACTTTCACTCTGGTTTCTACTATCATGCGAAATGAAAATCCGTTGATTTCTCCTTCCACGCACAGTACATGATCTCCGCGGTTAACAAAAGACATCTGAAGAATGTATTTTCCCTGTTGTTTTTTCGACATATATTTTTCTTCTTTTGAACTGGACGCGCACGACACTCTTTGTGTATATGTCATTCTCCATTACACTTCTAATGTTTTATTTTCTTTTTATCTTTACTCCATTTCCTCTTGGATTCTTCCATTGCCTCTATTCTTTTTGTCAGTTCCGCCATCCACTTTCAGTATTCTGTCCTTTGCCCTGTTAACACTACCTTACAGCACTAATGTCTTTTTGCTGGCCATCTGGGCAAACCTCATTTTAATTTCTTGCTCTTCTTTGTCTGCTATTCGGAGTGATTTCTGTATTTCAGAACCGCTGATAACAATTACAAATACTGAAGACTCAAAGTTTCTTTAATTTCTTGGTCGCAATCCAGAAGTATTAGCTGCGTTAACTTTTCGATGTCAATTACCGGTTCTTGAAGTGTCTCTTTTTCTCTCTGCTTTCGAGGCTTAAGTTGCAGTCAGTGGTAATCTCTGAGAAATAGTTCTTCAAATCGCACTTCTGACGCATTAATTAAGGAGTCAGATCCGAATGTTTTTCAGCTGGGAGTACCTGTATTATGTCCGCTGCCTGTCCTCGTAAACGGGCTGCCAGATTTAACGCTTTGGTGACAGCGTCCCGCTAATTTGCCTTAGAAAGCATTTAGAACTGTGTCTTACGCGTTCTATGATGACGTTTCATCATATGCCAAGAACTTAACTGTGGGATGAGATAACTGAACCAGAACATTATTCAAAGCAGGCTAAGTTGGTACATTGTTTATGCATGGAAATGGTTCTACAAATTCCTGTTCCACTATTAGAATCGCTTTATCCAGTCTCTCGTTCAGCGCAGAGATCTCTTGACTAACATTCACTACTTGTATTTGTAATTTTTCTCTTACAGCGGTTACGTTTTCGTTCATAATACTGATGACTTTCCTTCGATGGCGAATATAATCTTCATACGTGAGTATTGACAAGGTACTTTCTTTTATTTGTGCTGCTTCTTCATCTCAGCAGCATTTGAGGCTGCCTCTTTCTGACTGGCAACAATTATTTCCATTATGGCATTCAGCTGCTCGTTCATCCTCCTGTTTATGTCCATTCAAAGAAGCCTTACTTCTGATACCAGTTGTTGCGACTACGGGATCGTTGATATTTATTCAAATAATGAGTCCAGATAAGCTAGGAAAAAGAAACAATTTATCAATTTATCATTTTTTATTTTTTATTTTTTATTAGGCAAATAAGAAAAATAAGTAGCACAGCACAAAAGCAACTGGAAATAACTCAAGAATACTCGGGTATTTAGCAATTGTTTCCCTTAGCATACGAAATAAATTGTGAAATTACTCAGGGTAAAGCCTTACTCGTAGTTCAGCTAACCGCTTAGTCTCACAGTTAATTCGCACCCGATTCACCCTCCGACCCAAGTTTATACCCTACAACATGAATTCTGGAAACTTTGGAAGAATCGGTCGTAGAACTTCGGAAATGTTCTTACGCGAATCTTCTAGAAAGTCGCCAAGTTCGCAAGACATCGTCAAATATCGCCAACTTGACGACAAACTCCTCAGAAACGAAATGGACTATACCTTACCTCTTAATTGAAATATTGCTTAGAATTCCAAAGCCGTTGCACTCAATTAAAAGATATATAGCTCTATGTAACAAATAAGCACTTAAATACAAGACGTGTGGCCACAAATCAGATGAAACACGAAACTATAAAATTGCCATTCTGAAAATAATACGTAAAAGATAAATTATAATTTAAATTAGCAGTAGCCCCTTAATGCTAAATTTTAAATAGTTTATTTCGCCTCTGTTCTAGTAATCTTTTACTGCACTACGTCATTTCGAGAATAATCCGCACAATCATATGACTCTTATATAACGCTGGCAATGCAAATGGAACTAAAATGCAAACAGCCAATAATAATTTAACAGCAATATTAATTATCCAATCAGATGCATTGATAACCAAAAATAACTCATTCTGAATTAAGATTTCATCCTGAACATAACTGAACTTGCTTTCTACACTTCGGCCTAGTTGGGACTATTGCTTGCTACTCTCTTTTTATTGCAACTGCAAAGGTATAAAAATGTAAACGTTTTGAAATAGGCACGAATAGTGTGCCAAGTTGTTTGTGACAGCACGGCAACATGTTTTTTATATTAAATAAAGATGTTTATTTATTCTTCCTAGACTGCCCAGTTTGCTTTTTATTACAGTATCAACATTTATGAAATGCAGTAGATCTACATTACGTTATCAGTGCTTCTACATCGTTACATCTAAGTCTACTGCTAAGTCATTGCCGTGAGTTTCTGCTTTATTACATTTAAGCTATAGCGGATAATGCAAAAGTGATGGTTACAAATTAAATAATTCCTATTAAATTCATTTTATTAAATTCAAAATTTGTGTCAACGTATGATGGAAAGTTGATACAAACTAGAAAGAATTTAAAATAATGCTGAAGCTTTATAAATTCGTTCAACTTCGTTTAAGCAAATTTTTGTAGAGTTCACCACTTTTCTTCCCTACATTTTTTCAGATCAATGAAGCATTTAAAATAATGCTGGTGCGTTTATTCATCCTTCCACATTTGTCATTTCTGAAACTCTACTGACAGACTCTTTTTTTTTTTTTTTTTTTCTCAAGGATTTTGTTATGTGCAAACGGTTAAATGATGTAACCCCAAAGAAAGTTACTGAAGTGAACCTAGCATTTCTATGACAAATATATAACTGCCTTTTAGTTGTCAGTTTTTTTTATGTATATTATAGGATAACTTCTTACGCATTTAGCATACTTAAAATTTTTATCGTATGCTCAATGAACTGGGTAATAACATTGTTTCAGATAAGACAAAGCGAAGAAAGTGTTCTTTATCCATGCATCGTATGTTGCCCTGCTATAGATCGACAGAAATTGTTTTAGTACGAAAAATCTAGATAGCTTTTACATTTCTGCTGACCAGACCAATTGATTAGTAACAGATAGCTTAAACTAAAGTTGATGCTCGTTATAACGACTTGTCAGTTGCAAGAACCAATACAATAAAATGACCAGTTCAAAAAGTCCCAAATAGATAAGAAAGCGAATTTTATGACAGCAATCCCTCGTTATAATGTCCCTCTTTTAGAACTCAAGGGTTTGTTATAACAACTGTCATTTGAATTTGGTGTATATTCCGTTTTAAAGCAGAACTTAATATCTGATTTCCATCAGCTACCCTAAAAGAATGCCGTCACAATTGTTAATTTATTAACAACTAAACTTTTCTAGCAATAAAAATAAATACTTGAAAATAAACCATAAAAATGTAGAGCATTAAGTAATAATGTAAAAATTTATATTAAAATGTAGAAACTTAAGTAATAATGTAAAATTGTATGTGTGTGTGTGATTATGGCAAAGCCTCGAGGGCTATCTGCCTGAGGGGAAGGATGCCTTCGTGGAGGACTTTCTAAGGGTGTATTTTGGTGTATTTAATTACGGCAAAGCACACTAGGGCTATCTGCCTAAGGGGAGGGATGCCTTCGTGGAGGACTTTCTAAGGGAAACTGGCTCGTATACACGTTACACATGGGAAAAACCACGAAAACGCCCATGCAGCCAGCCCGTTCGCAGGATTCGAACCTCGGACCGAACTACCAGTGTTCAGCGACTTTACCGCTCGGCCGCTGGCGTGCCTTAGTAAAATTGTATGTAAAATTTTAATTTTAAATTAAAGGAAATTAATTAATTATAACACATGATACCAGTGCAGTTAATGCAAATATCAGGAACGGGAGATTCGAATTCGTCAATTCAGTGAATTTAAAAGACGCTCAAGATTCCAAACCTCATATTTTTTACCCATTTTCATTATTTGAAGCTTTTTAAATCGTAATATAAAACTGTTTGAGATTTCAACTCAAAAGTTTCATAGCATTAGTTTTATTTACGCCCAAGCTAATTAATTAATCTAATTTTAAATATCGTTTTGGGAATGTTGTATGTAACAAACTATTTTTATAGGCCATCTACGTAGCCTACCACAAAGCCCACCAACGGCCGAGTGGTAAAGTCACTGAACACTGGTAATTCGGTCCGAGGTTCAAATCCTGCGAACGGGCTGGCTTCATGGGCATTTTCGTGGTTTTACCCATGTGTAATGTGCCATACGAGTCAGTTTCCCTTAGGAAGTCCTCCACGAAGACATCCCTTCCCTTAAGCAGATAGCCCTTCAGGCTTTGCTTTAATTACATAAATCTAGCCTACCACAACTTACTACCTTTTACTACGGTACTTTGTGCTTTGTCTTAAATTCTCGAAAATTATTCCCGAATCGTCTCAATAATTCCTGATAGATCTGGATATTTCTATCAGCTGATATCATCCTATATAAATATCACGTCGCGAATGTAACTTCAACGTGCGAAGCGGATACCAGCCAGTTTTGCTGAGAATGTTTTCTACGAACGTAGTCCTTTTTTTAAAATAGCTTTTGCATGCTTTGACATAGTAGAATAAAAAAATAAATAAACATAATTGCAATATTCTACTAGTTAGCTACTCAGGAACGATTTCTTCGCAGCATTATTGCGAAGATCTATATAAAAAACATGATTAAAAGGATTCAAGAATTTTAATTAAATAGTTCATTACTAGATTTCAGAATATATCTATTTTTGAACTATGTACTTTATTACTAGATTTTATTTCGTTTTTACTTTTTATTTATTTATTAGCCCAACTATTAACTTCGCTTTGGCATTTTGCGTTGGTTCATTATAAAAGTCGGAATCAAATTGTTGCCACCAGATATTAGAGCCCTGCATTATATTTAAAGAAATTAAATTATGAACGTATGTATGTTTCTCGCACTGTCAAAAACAACGTTACCTAGAAACATCGAATTTTGAATAACGTAGTCCTCCACCCGAATATGAACACCTGGAAGCTCGAATTTGGAATTTGGATCGTGTTTTACTATCTGCTTCATATTTTTTGAAACTTTAACGAATTTTTAATTACCAAACTCAAAGATTTCAAAGCGAGAAATGGGAACACTGTACCGAATGAAATATTTTTAACTCCAACACGCAATGCCTACCGGAAATTCTAAAGATATGCTATTTTTAATAGTTTGAGATTTTATTGTTGAATCGAATTTTATGTGGCGTAAGCGCCAAGAATGTGATATTTAATAAATAAAGTAAACACACAAACGTTAATAATAAAAAGCCAAAGTTTTGTAAAGCCATTTTAGTAAGAAAACTGAGCATTGATATTATAAACTGAAAAAAAAAAAAAAAAAAAAAAAAAACAGAAAAATGAATGTCAATACTTAATGCTGCATTTTGAATTTTAAACGTATACTGCTATGCTGCTTTTAAATTTTTTTAAATTTTGTTCTTGAATTGTATGTGTCCTAAGTGCGAAGAAAATAATTCTTAATAATAAAGCTAAAAAGACAAAAAAAAATGGGTTAGTAGAAGTGAGTGCAAAAGCAGATTGGTCAACTGCGAGCTTAACAAGAGCGTGAAAGAACTTAACAAACCTCTTTGGACGACCGTTAAAATCTGAAACCATTCAGATTTTTTTTTAAATATGTATTATTGCTAGGTGTAAGTTTTTTTTTAAATTTTATTTGTTGCTAGACGTAAGTCTTAAGCCATTTTTCTTTTTATATAATTTTCACTATTTAATTTAATTAAATTTAATATTAATTATGTATTTACTTTGACGTTTTATATAGGGATCATTCCAACAAAGGGGGCCCCAGGGAGATTTCCGCCCCGGTCCTTGATAAATGTAGGTCTGCCCCTGGCAACAAATATGATCTATATACAAATTTTGCGTCGTGAAATGAAATTCGGTATTCATCAGTTTAGGTAACTTTCTGTTGTTAATTTCCTTATAGAAATTTATTATTCATTTTGTATAACAGCCTTTGAAGTTTCAAGTTTTTTATTTATCCCATTAATAATTAATTGTGTGTAATAAAAAAAATTCATATTGATTCCCCTGTTCATATTAAAAACACAAATTATAATACAAAAATTGTGCAACCATATTTTAAAAATTCAACACAATCTTTATGAAACTCTGTAAATTCTTTGGAAAATATTATAGTCTTAAATTCCCTGAAGCAATTTGACAGTACCGGCTCAAAATTCCCATTTTTTCATTCGCATTAAGAAGTATTTTACTTTGACTTTAAAACTTATCATTTGAGTAGCCTGCTTGAATACACATGACTACATTAGTTCGTTTAATTTTCAAAACTTTGATAGACATCTCTCATGTCAGACATTATTTTTGCCCGGGGAAGAATTGTAGAAAGTAAAAGTTACCCTTGTGAGAAATCATGCATAGTTAAATCTTTTTGATTGAAGAAGTGCTTCACCGATTCCAAATCACTCATTCTTTGACATTATCCTGACAGCCGCCGGTAAACTTTCTTTCTTCTTTAGGAGTAAGTTAAAGGAGTCTACACGTGATTTTAGTTCCACTTCATATAGAATTTAGAATAATTTAAGAAAAAAAAATGTCTATGTGCATTGAAATTCGGTGTCTACAGATAAATCACTATTGTTCGGTTTCTAAAAGTATAGTATGTTTCAAAAAGATTGCATGTTTAAAATATGTAGCAAATGTCTGGTGAACGAACTACGGTTCCAGTTTAGAAAAATAAACCGGATAAAGTAGACATTTAGGCTGCTAAGATTTTGTCACGTGGTATCCTTTAGTAAAAACATATGAAATTGTATGACTTACGAGGAGGGAGTGGGAAATCAATCAAGTTTCATTTCCCACTCCTGCAACTTAATACAACTGTGGGTAACTTATTTGGCGGAAGAGACAGGTGAGCAGACTGGTTGCTGTGGCTCGTAAGTGGTTGGTTTATTTCATTACGGCAGTCTTGAGGGCTATCTGCCCAAGGGGAAGGATGCTTTTTTGGAGGACCTTTTTAAGGGAAAGTAGCTAGTATACGTGTTACACATGAGGAAAACAACGAAAACGCCCATGCAGTCAGCCCGTTCGCGTTATTCCAACCTTGGACCGAACTACCAGCGTTCAGTGACTTTCCCGCTCGTCCATTGGTGGGCGGCTCGTAAGTGGTGGTTGAATCCACGTGGGACACTCATATTATCACCCTCCACATATTAGGCAGAAGGCGAAGGTCTGGTACTGCAAATTAGTTCTGCGATAAAACAGTACGTGCCATATTGGTATAAACAAAAAGACAGATGTGCCAAGTGGCGAAATTACCTGTATACTTAAAAACCATACAGTGATCTATATGACTGGAAGATTTCTCTGCAGTTATGTTCTTACCAACAAGCCGCTTTATTTTGGGATCTCAATCACGATCCTATTAATTTTACTTTTATTGAAGAAACAAAAGTTTAAATTATTTACAATATTTACATTTTATACTGAGATAATACTACAGGAGATGTGTCGTATCCATGCATTTACACGCGTCGTAGAAACATGTTGTTTTTACATTTCTTTTATAAATTAAGGGGGTGGGTAACTGGTATTCATACCTATTTCGCCAAATTAGCGGCATAACAGGGATTGGTTGAAACACCAGTCAAAACCACCCAAAGATTGTCGTGAAAACTTCTGCTGAGTCGAGGGGGCCCACATTCCCGGAAGCATCAACAATTTAAAAAAAAGGCTCCCTCTTAGGACCCTCCGCTACACTGACCAGCCAAGGCCACCATCCCAGTGAACAGAGACCACGATGGAGTGGGTTTTGAAAACTTGGAGCAAGACTGGCCGTTGATTGGCTATCTGCCAGTAGTACGCGGGCAGCCCTTCCCTTCAGGCTTTACACAGAATACCGAAGATAGCGGGGGCAAGACGCTCAATGGCACAGGCGCTATTCGGCTACTGATACCCTAGTTACCTGGGGCCTACGCCTCCTGGCCCGTGAAAGGTGGAGATGAGTCCCACCCCACGGACCATCGGAAACTGCCAAGTTCATAAATTTTATGAGACTGCCTAAGTACAGATCCTAGCCAGTACTGCGCAGAGCGTTCTGCGTCGACCCCGGGATGGAGGGAATGGGAAAGATAAAATTGTTCTCTGCAATTGAAATAGTCCAAGAAGCAAGAGAAAATTGATAAATGAAATCTAAAAGATAGAAATATAATCTTACAACCTTTCCAACTTAACACTTGAAGAAAGTTTCAGCTGAACAGGATTTGATTTTGTTAAAATATGGCAGAGCAAGTAAAGCTGCCTGTCAGAGGGAACGAATGTGCCATCGTGAAGGACTTCTTAAAGGCAATGTCTCGTATTCACCTTACACGTCATACTCATGCTAGACGTCGAATTTAGGTTACACATTCATGTTACGTTACACACGCTCACATGGAAATGTTCCACGGTCGGTTCGTTCGCAGGGATTTGCATCCGGAATTAACAACTAATACTGAGATCGACCACTAAGTCGCCTGCTCTTAAGTCGAACAGGTATTTTATATGATTCCTAAATAACAAATTCCCCAAAATTCGAGATAACGATTATTATTAGCCCAAAGGGCTATTAGTCTCATAACGGCATTTTGCGTCCTGCGTCGATTCACTTTTCAAACTGTTGCCACCAAAAATTATCATCGTCATGTAATATACTTAAAGAAACTAAATAATGAAGAATCTGCATGAACGTATGAATGTTTCTCCATTGTAAAAGAGAAACGACGGTACTTAGAGCCATCAAATTTTGAATAAGGATGTCCTCCAACCGAACATGGTACTTGGAAACACGGATTTTGATTTTCGAATTTGTTTTATTATCTGTTTCAAATTTTGTAAAACTAACGAACTTTTGATTAAGAAACTCAAGGATTTCAAAGCGAGAAATGGCGACACTGTACGGAAAAAACTTCTTTATCTCTATGCGCGAGACGGTGTAGAGTGAAGTGTATAGTGTCTTTACGGCAAAGAGCCACTTAAAATACCATCGAGCTGAACGTTCTCTCGAGAGCTTAATGAAAAGAAAAGAGGGATTGGGGACCCTCTGATGCGTCTTCAGGGGAATGTTTCTTCGCAACTGATACGGAGCTGTGCAAAGGCTTCAAAGCCAACGACAAGCATAATCCTTGTTTTAGACACAGATTCAGAATTTGAAACTTGAACTGCTGTTACTATTATGTATGCCAGATAAATCAAACTACAGCTATAACATAACTCTCCACTTTCAGTAATAATTCATCATTTGTATTGAATAATCCACGTTTGATGCTGTATTTGTTTGTTTGTTGTTACATTCATAGTTTAGTATAAAAGTTAGACAGGAATATTAAATTGCTGTTATTGTAATAACTTATTTTTAAAATTATTGTTTTTAAAAATAATGCTTTGCCTAGAAGCACATTGACTATCATATATTGAACTAAAAGTGCTTATTCCTTTGAACGATACTATGATTAATATTTACATATTCCGCCTAAGCCATTACACGGAAGGAGGGATACCTTCGTGGAGGACTTTCGAAGGAAAACTGGTTCGCATTAACACGTTTACACATGGAGAAAACCACGAATGCAGCCAGCCCATTCGCGGGATTCGAACCTCGGACCGAACTACCAGAGTTCATGGACTTTTACCGCTCGGCCTCTGGTGGGCCATTAAACCATAATAATCTCGGGTTTTTTGTGATGTCAAACAAGTGGAAGTATTTGTTTCTACATTGCATATTTCAGATCATATTTAAGTACATTATTTTGCATTTATTTAGTAGCTATATTTAAACTTTGTGTCATCGTAAATTTGTATTAGTTTTCTTTCTGCATTTTCTACTATCGTAAATTCGAAAATTTTAATTTCGTGTTCGTTTATTAATTTCGCATTATTGTAAATTTGTGCTTCCGTATTTTCTATTTCTTACATTTGCATGTAATTATTGTGCTTTCATGCGCATGGTTATTTTAGCACGTTTTAGAATGTGAAATTGTAGTAGTCAAAATGGAAAACACGAAGGAAGTTTCCAAGCAATTTTTCAACAAATTTCGTTTGAAAGACGTACAGCCGTTCTAACGGAACTTTCTCGAAAATTCCAAAAATGTCACGAACCAAAGAAGAATCAATCACATCTGACATCTTTTGACGATGAGGAGAATAAACAATGTACACATCCTTTCATTATGCTTATACATTTTTAACATTTATAAATGTTTCTTATCTTTGTTTCCAGCTTCGGAGCTCTGCGGTAGTCTTTCTTATCTGATAAATTTGTCGGAACTAAAGCACTCAAAGTAAGCGGCATCCTTTGTTCTATGACTATAAATAAAAATTAGGTGAATTAATTGCTAAAAATTTTGATGCTGTGAAAAAATTGCTTTTCTTTGCAATGAAATCAAACTTACATTTCATGTAAATAAAGTACGTGATTTCTTTTCAAAACTGCATCACGAATCTGCTAAGAGGAATCGATCAAATCTGACATCTTCTGGTGGAGCACCACAGAAACCAGCCCTCACAACAGAATTAGTATGCAATACCAACATCAGTTTCCCATTATCTTGCCTTTGAAGTCATTTGCGCTTAAACAAGTCGAACTAAAAATCAATAATGCATTAGCATATTAAAATAAAATAATAATGTTAGATGATGAGAATGTTGGATATTCGTTAAAGACTATTATATATTCAAAGAAAAAGTAATAATTTGCTTTAAATGGATGAACCTGGAAGTAAATAAATAAAAATTATATATTTTTTTTCTAAATTTGTTTTAGGAATTGTATATTTTAACATGTTTCGTACTGATATATAACAGTATTTTATCTTATTGTAGCATTTAGTTTTCAGTATAATATTTTCAAAAACTTTTCCGATTACAAGAAATGCATGACTAAAATGCATGCTTAGTTTTAAAAGTAAATTTTAACTACTTTCATAAATTTCCACACCATGTTATAAATCAGGAACTCTACGAGAGTCATGGATTCTTTGGGCGTGTGCCGGCCTACTACTACGGTAAACTTAACGAATAAAAAAAAGTACCGTTTAACTTAGCTGAAATGGTACCAAAAATGGCTAACTTTCAAATACGCAGTTTTGAGAAACAAAACTTTTGCCCCGAACACAGGTGTTTAAACTAAATTTTATCCACATAGACGAACCAATTACTTTTTGTACTCTTTCCATTCATTGAAAAACATTAAGTGGCGACTTATTACCAAATTTGGCCTCTAGCCTTATGAGTTTGTCAATGAACGAACTCTAATAATGATTAGTATCACTTAAACAATGACTGCGAACCGGACTGAAGAAGGATATCTGTTAGGCGATGATTATCTTGATTGAGGAGTGGCTTTAGGTAAACGATGATTACAAACCGGATTGTAGAGTTGGACGGCGAGGTATTTATACTGATAAAATTATATCTTGGAAAATATCATTTATGTCATTGTAGAGAGAACTTAGGAATCTTTCAACGTTTCTCCCATGCACCGCTCGTATAAATTAGGCAACTAACGACCATAGGTTACTTCAGCAATAATGCTGACAACAAAGATATGCTTTCAAACACAACGCAATTCTTACAACAATGTGTAGATAGTCTCCTATCTAAAACGTTACGCATTTCTGGAATAGCAAAACTTTAATTATGAAAAGAAATCCCCAGAACAGGGTTGCCAAATTGTTGGAATGCTATATGAAGAACAGTCTTCTACTAGAGCAGCACCCATTTCGGAGCAAGTTTCAGTTATTAAGAAAATTTTAAAAAAGCATGGGGAGTATGTAGAACTAAAAGTTTCGTAAAGAGTATATTCAATGATCAGATTAACCTATTTGATGTTTTGCATGAATTTTGCTTAAAAATCTGTTACGGATACTGGGGTTACATTTACCCCAGACATACTTCAAGTAATATGAAAAAAATATCAGCCATTAATTTGGAAGTTTACCGTGCATTCAATGCTATACATGGAAAAATCCACTTGGATAAGCGGTTTCCAGCCTATGGTACGGGTACCCATGGGGATACGAGATGGCTTACCCATGGGAATGTCAGAATCCCAGTTAGTCAGTAGTACGTGATTATATCATTGAGTGAATGGGGAGAGATTATTGATTTATGTCGTAGCGTAACTTTGTATTGTTACTGTGTGTTATATTGTTTTGTAGTGTATTGTAGCGTATTGTTTACTAATAAAATCATAACATTGTAAAAATGGCACGGACTTATGCACTGACCCAACATATTACAATCCAATTTGGTGGAGTTTTGTTTACATTAGTTGTTATTATTTTAGAGTATAAAATATTTCATGTTAAGTAACTAATTTTTATGATTTAGATCTGTACTGTTACTTATCCTTTTTGTTAGCCCTCACGAGAATAAAAATGAATTAAGAGTACTTAAGGCGAGGATTTTGAACGTCTCAGCTATAGAACTTTTTGCAGCGATGTTTGCAGCTTTACTTACCGAAATCAAATCAAGCCATTAAAGTTTGGTCCAGCTTAGTTAGATGAAATTTGTATAATATTGGGCAATGATCCCTTTTAAATTTTCAATATAGCTTCATGTTATTTTGATACTTGGAAGTAGCGGCGTTTCTATTATGCCTGCACGCACAAGTTGCACCTTCTGTTCAATTTAAACTTAAATAAAAAATTTTGTTTAGAAACTTACTCCCGTACATTTTCAGACACTCACATGGTAGACTAATAGGATCCTAAGAGATCTGAGTTAAAATTTGACAAGATCCTGTAACAGCTTTTAATTTGTTTAAATAAAGTTGGTAATTGGTTAAAAATATTGATTTTGGCAGAGAATTAAAAGTGTTATGGATTAATAGCTCTGGTTTGGCGCTTGCGCCAAGAATTTCCAAAGAAAGAGATGTACCGGGATGAAGTTATTATTCTGGTAAGCGACAAACTGACTAGTAGTAAGATAATTCGAAACGGTCCTTCTTGTAAGAAAAAAAATGTTTTAATGAATGCTTAATACGAATTTTTATTCATAAGAGACCAGGATAGACCCAGTCCTCTTTGGCAATATATACGGAAGTTTTATCAAGTGGAAATGTGAAACCTTCACTGCCGCTGCCTAATTTAGGAACAAACATCTCAATTACAAAAATAAGTAAATAAATAAACTTTTTCTAAATTATGTAAAAGTGCTAATGCGAAGTCCTATCATTTAACACAGATGATAAAATGTATTTAAATGTCCTACGGAGTAAGTTATCATATCGTAAAAAGTGGTAACAACTGTGCAGTTGCTGAAATTTTGATGCTGCTTAATGGACGTTGGATAAAAAAATATTCGAAAAATTAACAGCAGTGTCTTCTTAAACACTGCAGTCCCTTGACAAAGGCATGTCTGATGACTTTTGAATAGACCGAAATTGAAAATTGAAAAAAAAAAAAAGTAATTCTTTTTTATTGAGAGGGGGGGAGTATATATTGATGAGGATATTGATGTGCTGAACCTTTCGAGATCGAGTCTTAATTTTTGTTTTAAATTCAGTATGCCCGAAGTTACGTATAAACTCATTTTAAAATAATTTTAGATTTAGTATTTTACTGTGGCATAACGCTATCTCGAGAAGGCTTAGTGTTTGATTATATGCCTACAGCTCATCAATAGAGTAAGTTCATCAATTCATTCACTATTACATTTCAATTCTAGAAAAACTGATATTCAAAATAATTACGGTACATTAATAATATTATACTTAGTTTAAAATATGTGTTATTAGTGTACTTGATAGTGAGAAGGCATGGTTGTAATTGTCCGTCCCTTCATAGAAGGCAACGGTGGCCGCCCATTAGATGCCTCCACAATAAAATGGCACTTCCGGCCTTAGGAATGTGGCCCTTGCTGAATAGGAAAGTACCGCCATTGCATACAAAAAATGCATTTTATTAGACAATTTTTCTATTTTTCATTAGTTTCTCTTTGTTAAATCATCAGTAATTTACAAAAAAATTCTGTTTGAAAAGTCATTAGAGTTTAAAACCTGAGCCAGGAGGATTAAACGAAATAATAATAATTAGCAATACTAATTATAAATATGGCCTTATAATGGGTTTCTTTTTACTATTAAACGGCACTGAATAGTGCATTCAACTTAAGAATACCCTTCATTAAAATCTTTTTTGGCAAATATCGCTTACCGATTTCAAACACCTGCATTAACTGCCCCCTGGCAAACATCGTTTCTTGCATGAGCCATTTTAACTAAGTTATCCATAAACTGTGTATGGTCTTTGTACTAAATATGCTAATAGTTCTTTCAACCTCTTTGATCTTTCACATACAGAATACAGTTAGAAAATCCCATATCAGTTCCAAGAATCTAACTTCTACATAACTGTATTCGAACTTTAGATATAACCGTTGGTACAGGTTTTACTTGTCTTGCGAAAGAAAATCAACTTTTTAAAATTTTCTAAAAGATATTAGCATAAAATAGCGATAGAATTAATTTTAATTTGTAATGGGAAATGCCTGAATAGTTCTCATGTCTTCGAAACATCTACCAGATCATACTAAGTAACTCTTAAGACCTAAAAACAATTGTTGAAACTATTGTCTATACAAATCGAAGTAATCATAAACAAAAGTATGATCTTGTGATCCAAAACTAAACGAACAGCGGTCAGTCACCAGAATGTAAATTAAGTGTTATTTAAATAGCGGTCGAAAGTGTAAGTCTCAGCCAGATAATTTGGCAATTGACTAAGAACGCTGCTGTTCTCGTGAACCGCTTACTTCATCCAAGCTGGTTTCGGTAAGTTTTATTTCTTTTGTTAGCGTTCATTCATAGAGGTCACGAATAATTTGGTGCCATCTAGGTAGATATTTGATATAATATTTTTGTGTTGTATACATTTATGCCTTTTGTATTCCAAGATTTCGCAAGGAACGATGAATAGGTTCGTCAAAGTTTTAGTTATACTTACAAACCGTAACAAACTTTCAGTGTAATTTTAACTCTGATTTGTGTTCGTATTAGACTTAAAAGACGAGAACGATAAAACGTCTGTATTACAGAGTAATTAAAGGACAGGAAGTTGAGTCAAACAGATTTAATCTTACAAGTTTAAAAGAAAACACCTCCATCAAACGCCTATACGGTATTTTCTCTAAACACAGATTTTTTAAAATTTAACCGCTCACTGCCCTGTTTGCATTGTGATAGCGAAACTGGCTCTCATAGCCTTGAGTTCGGGTTCGAATCCCGGAGAAAGCATATATCTTTGTTAAATGTATAGCATCCTTATGGCATGGGTGTATTTATACAACCGAGTTGCCTTTCGAGAGATGGAGGCAGAGAAAGAGATATCCTCAGATTCGTCTCCCGTACTGGTCTCCATCAAAACTGGAACAGTTTCCCCCCTTTCTCGTGCAGGTAATTCGGCCGTTCGCTATAGTCCATTCTGGATAACGTTGCCAACGAAAACACAGCTGAGTGGCGTGTTTGGCCATTCCCAACGATTGCCACTTCCCCCAACTAACTCTAGCAATATGTTCAGCGGTTGGGAAAAAAATTTAACTGTCTTGTACATATTTTAAATTCATTAGTGAGATTTCTACTAAGTGAAAAGTACTGAACTTTATTTTTTAACATTATACTTTTCAAAATTATAATGTTAAAAAATAAACTAAGCATTTCTATATTTATAAATTCAGAATTAGAATTAAAGGCTACTTGGTCTCATACAAATATAAATTTGTAGAATTTTAATTTGGGTGATGGTTAGAGCAACGTAGTGTAAGACTTGATTATTTACAAAAGGAGCATACTTGCTGTAAGTTAAACATAAACTTTAATGGGTGCTTTCCTGGAGTTTAACAAAACAGATGAGGGCTTGAACCACGGACCTCTCGAATACGCGCCGAGTGTGTTGACCCCTACACCATGAAATCATGCTAAGAGGCAGGAGAAATACCCTATACACCCCCCTTTTAAAGGGCGACTGGAGATTAGGGGACCCAATCGCCAAATCCTGGTGGCGGAGAATCACCATCCACCACCTTTTTTTGAGTTCGGGCGCCACTGCAGAGTCATGTAAAATTTGTTTTAATCAGGAAATTGAAGAAATGTGCAATGCCCTCGCCGGGACTCGAACCTCGGACCTCTCGAATAGGCGCCGAGCGGGCTGACCATTACAACACGAAGGCATGCTAAGAAGGCGGGAGAAATAACTTATAGAATAATAGGTGATTAACTTGACTGGTATGGTGACAGGTACTTGACCGCAGTAATTGCATACGATACTTCACATAAATGCTGTCCGGGACATTCTGCTAGATTCTTATTCCCATCCGAATTTTCGACAGCTATTTTCCATGTAAGGATTCCATGCTTCACATCTCTTCACCATGCTGGAGATAATCACGGGTTTTAGCCACGTTCATTAACATGAAAGACTCACACTTCCGAATAGGCATATCGGGAGGGCATACAGTCTTCTCATGCACACCTTTTCTGGCTTTAATCGATAGACTATACAGCGTTGAACTTAACTTATTTTCAGTACTACGCAGCGGTGAGGGAGAATGCAAATTTCCCAACAAAATTAAGAGAAGATAGCAATTACAATATAAATACGAAATATTTTTGTGAAGCCTAAGTAAGTATGAAGTATTTGTTGATGACTTTAAAATTGTAATAAAAATAAAATTAGTAATAAATATTTCTGAATTTAAAATTCAAAATTAGTTCTAAAGTTTACCTGCTTTTTAAAGCTTTTGTAAACATAATTTAAAAAGAAAACTTTTTAAAGAAGTAATGATTCTGAAGTAAGTATGAAATATTTTTGCAAAGCATAATCAAATCCAAAGTATTCTTCACAATTTAGATTAAAATCTCCCTTTTCCTTTGCAGCACTTCAGCAGAATATGCTACATCAATCACCACGAGACTGATTGTAATTAGAAGATAATTCGATCAATATTTCTGCATGCATGTAATTTTAAATGCCATTTCAAGCAAATGCCGTAGAGGTTATGGACCATTAACGCTTGCAACTGTGATGTTGAACACCCTTTCACACATTCCAAAAATACCCCACGCAAGTTTGGCACAGTGGGTTCTAGTCCCACGTGATACTGTGTTTTCGTGGTCTATTGATTGCCTATAAAAAGAACCAATAGTAGTCAAGAGTGAGTTAAGTCTGCACAAGAGGTTTACTGGGCAAAGAACAATAGAAATGAAGAAGAGTTCGAAACTTTGACACTAAGACGAACAACAAGACCTTAGACGAGCTGTCAGAGGAAGGTGACAATAAACACACCTTAAAAACAATCATTTAACAGCTGGGGAGCTCAGGTTTTGTTGAACAGCTATTTTTACAACTCTTTGGGAATTCAATCGTCTCTTTCCGCTCTAGTCTTCAGTGTTTACTCTGTAGTTTTTCTATTTTTTTTTTCTCTTTTTTAACTTCTTTTCTGTGTTATATAACGATCTCATACTTGCCAGAAATTATTTTGTTTTTATGCTTAACATGTATTCCTGATTTCATTAAAATAAGCGGCTATAAACAAATTTCTCACAAGAATTAATTTAATTCATTTGCTTGTTTTTGTTAATGAGAGGCTAAGCTTTGGCGTCATGCTATGATAACGACTGGTTAATGTCATCCTGAACCGTTATAGTCGTTAGCGATTCTGGCTGCCCTATCGTTAAGCCCGGGTTCAAATCCCGCAGAAGACTTGGTTGTTTGTAAATATGTACTGTTTTTGCGGAATTCATGGGATTATTTTAATACACGACAATCAGGAACTTCTCTTTAAGAAGTTTGATGCTAGGGGAAGAAGAGTAAGACCTTTGTATCCGTTCCTGGCGGGGATTATGCACAGAGTTGGGCAAAGTCATTCTATCTTCTATAA
Organism: Stegodyphus dumicola; assembly: GCF_044657685.1. Taxonomy (NCBI): domain Eukaryota; kingdom Metazoa; phylum Arthropoda; class Arachnida; order Araneae; family Eresidae; genus Stegodyphus; species Stegodyphus dumicola. The sequence continues at coordinate 23,503,307 of NC_140775.1, forward strand.
GCAGTCCATGATCTATGCCAAAGGCAGATGTTATACGCCCCTCGCCAGCATAAAACTCGTACATTTGGTCTAATGTTTCTATCTTACAAGTGAGATAAGATGCATCACGACTGGCATAATGCTCGAGAATTTCTATGAAACTATGATTGTTCGGAAAGTGGGAGATGTTGCATAAGGATTCGTGTTAGTAACCCTTTCAGGTAATGTACTGTTCAGTGTTACCACTGAATTCGCCATTCCACCACTTGGTGGCCCTTTTAATCCGTGAATTAGATGCACTATTAAATTGCATCAGAGAGAAATGTTATGCTTGAAACCGCAATTTCACATATATCTTACAAGTGAGTCACGTGGGTTTTAATGTTAAAAAGGGAGGGGACCTTAATGCGGTGCAACAAATGTTACTTATTATTATTATTATTTGTTAAAGAATTTTCATTTGTTGCTAAGAACTCACGAATCTGACTAATCCGATTATTCTGCTTTTCAAATTTTCCTTTTGGCAGTTGTAATTTTCTGAGTGTTTCTTTGAGCATTTTCTTTCAAAATGTTTGAAATTTCTTACTTCCGAGCTCAAAAATGACTTTGTTTTAGTCGCCAATTTTAAGCGGGAGAAAAACATAAAAAATTAAAGCATTGCTTAAAATTTCAGCTTTATTCATGCTTGATTGTAAAAGAATCAAATAAATAGAAACGTGAAACCAAAAAAACATTATGGACCATCGTGCAGTTACATAGAAATTGTATTTGGACTACCATACATAAATTACACTGAAAATCACTTCTTTAGAAATGATCTTCCTTAGTGCTAGTCACTTTTAAGAGACTAGCTAGTGCACTTTTAAGTAACTCTCAAAAGTGCTAGTCGCTTAAAAGTGACTAGCACTTTTGAGAATATAAATAAACTTCGATACTAATATAACTTATAGTCTGTCCCTTACAAGACCAACATGTTTGTTGTTTCTGAGCAGTTTTCGTTCGGTGTAATATTTCACTTCAGGATGTAAGCAACTGAAGAAATTTATTACAAGTCTCTAAAATTGTTGTCCGGATTTGTTTTAGTTTCTTGAAATTAACTAGCTCGAGCACATTTACATATGTAAAGCTTCCGATTTATCGCCCAAAATTTTTACATAAAGCATAAACTTGTCTAAAATAGTTATATCAGTTTTCTCCCGACTTCCTCCATTTCTGCTATGTGTATGCGACAGGAATTCAGATTCTTTTAGATTTTATGGGAATTTAGTTTTCGTTAAATTTTTTCTTCATTTTTTTGTGGATTATAATTATTTGGTTTAAAAGCATTCATTACTTTCAGAAGTTCTTAACGTTGTCATGCAATTAATGATTAAATATTTTAGTAAATATTTATGCAAATATTCCCAGAAATCAGTTGCAGGCAGAATTTTGCTAATTCTTTTTCCTTGAATTATCTATTTTATTATTACTTGCATGTAACTGATTGCTGATGATTCTTTCTCGCACGCTAATTTCAGAGTTATTATTATTAACAGATTTAGTAATTATTATTTGGTAATTAATCTTCAATTAATTACCAAATAATAATTATGAATACCAAATACTTAATCCTTCATTTTATGACAATGATAGAAATTTTTGAAAATAACACGTTTTAGCTAAGTAGTTAATTATTTCTGTTTCCTTAGTTTTGATTTCAAGAAATATAAATGAAATTTCTTAAAAATGTCTATTTATAATAATAATGATGTACTACATTTTCCTAAAAAATTGTTTAAGAGTTAGTTCTGCTCAAGCAAAAAATAAAATAAATGGGTTATTGTGTGAAAAAGGGAAAATAATCCACTCAAATAAATTTTTATAAATGTTCCAGATTGGGAACATACTTTAAAAAGCAGCTAAAGAGGATTTAGAATAATATTGCGAAACCTCAAATACGAAAGAAAAACATGATCCTAATAATGGAAAGGAAAATTTATTTGAGATTATTTCGTTTCCTCCAAGCGAAATTGCCAAAGATAATTTTTTCCAGGAATGATTCCTTTCCACAGAAACGATTGTCTAACATTGCAGCTGAATAAGTATGTCCTTAATTAGATCGAATGTTTGACAACAATGTCTTGAGGTACGTAAGCTTAGTTACTGGAAGAAATGTTTTCGGAATATCTGAAGGATACTTAATAAAGATGACAAGTTAATGAGGTCAACGCAATGTAATGCATAAGTCAACGGGAATACTGTGGCACATATTATACTGTTACGAATTTTACATATATGTAAATAAATTTAGTGAAATTATATGTGAAACTGTAGTATCTTTTCTATAAAGCAACATGAAATGCTTGAGAAAGTGAAGCTCTGCCGGAAAAATAAGGTTGCAGGGGCAAGCCTGTTTAACATTGAAGTAAATGGTTATCTTACTAAATTGGCGAGATATCACTGACGATGGTTTCACAATTAATTTTTGTCACCAAATTTTGCAAGAAACCTCCAAAAGTCGCAAAACTTGGTCACCATTTGGCGACATTTGGATCCGGTGCCTGTGTAACTGTACTTGGTACTGTAATTGAATAACTGTAACTAATCCCTATAACTATGTGTAACTGTAACTGTATCCGGCCCTTATATGTAACATTAATCGTACATGCCTTCTATTAATTTCGAGAAATGGAAGCTACTAGAGATTTCTCGACACTGAGGGAAAACTGGTTATCATAAATTAAGGAAAAATCACAAAAATCACGATTACTGAAAACGTTACATGTAGAATTTCATGAAACGTACCCACAATATACAACACATAGTAAGGTATCAAATAACATAAAAAGAATTTTCCAGACAATTATGGTAGTATAGAATTTAGCACATGTATAAAATGAACAAATCGAAGGTGTCAGTTTGCTATAGGAAAAGTACCTTGAATCTGGAATATGATCGCCTCTAAAAGCAATACAGCAAATACAGCGATGTGTGATGCTTTCAATTATGCGGTCTATCAGTTCCATAGGAAGCGAGAGCCATTGCTCTTGCAAAGCAGTTGCAAGCGCGGCAAGGGTCTAAGGGGGCGGATTGAGAGCAGTTAGTCATCTCTCTAAAGCATACCAAACGTGCTCGATGGGATTCAAGTCCGGGGATCGAGCTGGCCACTCCATGCGCATAATTGTTTTCTGTTGAAGATAATCATTTACGATGCGAGCCCTGTGTGGTCTTGCGTTATCGTCCTATAAAAGGAAAGCATCACCTATTGCCCCGGCACATGGGCGCATATAAGCATCAAGGATGTCATCGCTATAAACCGGAGCATTCACGATTTCCGTTGAAAGGCATGGAGGTCTGTGCGTCCACCCAAAGAGATGCCATCCTATACACAGACACTGCCCCTTCCGTATGCATCTCTTTCACGGATGTTTGACGGATGATAACGGGTTCTAGGTTCTCTCCATATCAAATAACGTGTACTGTCGCTTTCTAGACTAAACCTGGACTCATCTGTAAAGAGAACCGCCCTCCATTGATCAGGCGTCCAGTGGACATGTTGTCGTGCCCACTGAAAACGGTCCTTCCTATGGTGTGACGTGAGCGGCACACAAATGGCTGGTCGCCTCACATACAGACCACCTTCGTGAAGCCTTCTACGCACAGTTGACGTTGACATGAACCTTCCGGTGGCTGCAGCAAGGCCGTCGTAGCAGTTGGCCGTCCTTGGCTGAACCTCCTAGAGGCCGAATCTGTGGTTTCAAATTGCCTCCAAAGTCTATGAACCACAGAAGGACTCCCATTTAGCCATCTGGCCACTTCGGTTTGACTTTGTCCTGCCTCTAGTCTCCCAATGGCTCTCCATCGCAGTTTTGAAGGCAAATGATGCCTGGAGGTCATTGTTATGAATTGACTATCTCAGATTTCTGATGTCACTGTCACAGTGAAATATGTGGGCTTGCTCTCAAACATGGACTTTTATGCTCCTCGCAGATGATGTATTCCGAAAGCAGCGCCACTGATTTGCATACCGCAGTTTTACTCAGCTAGTCTTACTTGGCAACATATTCAAATTTTACACGGTTTAGCTTATTTTTGAGGGAGCTGTCGCCATTTTTGTGATTTTTCCTTAATTTATGATAACCAGTGTGTATAAGACCTGAGAGAGCATGAACTCCCAGTTGATCAGAGTTAGGATTATTGAAAGATCTCCGTGTGAGCTTCGCTCTTTAGATGTGCTTTCCATTGCGTTGTGTTTAACGTTCTTAGTGCTTTGAAGTGGTAACTACTGATCGTACTGCGTGATACTGAGAAAAGCGTAACGAGTTTTTTTCGGGGGGGGGGAGTTTCAAAACTGTAAAATGTTTCTTTTGGAAAACTAAATTTGATCAAGCTATCGCAGGTTCTGTGTGCATTCAATTCATTACGAACCCTTACGCATGCAACTATACCTTTGGCGGGAACTGTTGTACATACCAACACATAAATTAACTGATAAGTAACGCGAATTCTTACAACAATGACGAAGGTAAAATGTAAAACGACTTCAATAATTTCAAGAAGTTCCCAAACACGCTTATCAATAAACTATATTTTTAGATGCAGAATTATATATATAAGATATAAAAATATGGAAACAAACTACTAACTTTAATTTTGCAATAGCCCCTTTATTTTTCATTTTAATTTGGGTACTTCCCCTTTCTGTCTTAAATAGTAACTATTTACAACACATGAGACTAAACTGCGTCATTTCAAAATTAATCCGCATCAACCCTGCAATGCAGACCTTTTTATCCAATCACAGACTAGATTTCTATTAAAGAACGAAAATCTTTTGATTCTCTTACACTTCTGTAATGCATAGTTAATTTTCTTGCTTGTTGGGCTATTGCTAATGCATTGCGGCTGATTTCTGTCTATCATCCATTATCGTAATAGCTGTGGGATGCATATTGCGCCCATACTGATATGTGAATCAGATTATGAGTCTAAAAAATTGTGTAATTCAGTAATAAAATCATGTGAATCTACGGCTACGTCTGTCTACACTGCTATTTCTCAGCTACATTGCTATCATTTTTGTTCGAAAATGGAACGAGTTGCGCTGTGTTAGGGTTTTCGCTCAGGTACCCAAAACTAAACATCCCGTTCAATAAAGCACGATTTAAAAGTTGGAGATTAATTAAATGATTCTTAATTTTTCTCTTTAAAGTGTCAATTAACGAATTATATTTTTTGGATCAGCTTACGTGGAACTGAATGAAAGTTTGACGCCTTATTGCAGCTGCTATGACTTGCGTTAGTGGGTCAAGGAGAGTTATACTGCAATTAGAAATTTAAATTTTACTGGGTGGATTTCCAAAGAATTAACAGCGACGTGTTAAAATTTTTCTTGAAGTAACGCAGAATATGCTACTTGTTAAAATATTTGAAGCATGAAACAGAGAATTTTCCGATTAAGAAAAAACGATTAAAGGATCTGAAATTTAATTAAAAGTTTCATTTCACATACAGGCAAATCGATAACCTGTATAAAAAAATCGTATTCTTAAATGTCTTATGAACTTAAAAGTTTTGTAAATAATACAGATTGCATTCTTTTCTTTTGAAAAAATTAATGTGAATTGAAATCAGATTTCGTAAAAATAAATAGATAAATAATAAATCTACACTGATAAACACTATAAGCTATTTCTCCCACCTTCTTAACATGCCTTCATGGTGTAGTGGTCAGCACGCTCGACGCGTGGTTTGAAGCCCGCGAAGGCGTTGCTCATTGTTCATGTCTCCGGTTTCAAAAATATCTAATGTCTCTGCAACACAAAAATTAAAAACTTTAGTTCTGTACGATTTTCCTTTGGTTTCCTAATGTATAAAAACGTTATCCAATTCATCTCCTAAATTACTTCCAAAGGCACATCCTTGCTGTTCAGAACGTACTCATGAAGAACATATTCATAATATACTTAATAATATACTCATGAAGAACATGTTCATAATATTCTCATGAAGAGCATCTTCTTCGTGTGTCTTTCACGTCATATAAATTACATATTACGTATACAAACTACATATTACCATATGTTATAAAATTTTTTGCACCGATAATTTTCAGTTTTAAAGTTGTTGCATTTTTAAATATCTAAATACGGTCAACTAAACTAACATTAACTAAAGCAAAGGTCAACCATAAAATGGAGCTGGTCTTAAAGAAAACTCAGCTTCATAACATACTTCTCTTCCATGTATAGATTTCTAAGGAAAGTTAGGCACCCACTTTTAGATCGAAGCAAATAGTTATATATACTAAGGCAGGTATATTAAACCGATTAAAAGCAAATATTACCCTCTTGGTGTGTAATTAGTATTTATATATGCTGCAGTGTTGTATGCATTTATATAAGTTGTAAATCAGCTTATGTAAATTAATTAAAGAAGGGCTGCTATGTTACATGAGTTCTTACACACGAATTTCTCGCAGGCTTGATGTTGTTGCTGTTATATGTGATGAAGACCAAACTTGTTCAAATTTTCCACGTGTGCCGAGATGTAAATCGATGTGCATCAGTCATCATCTCCTTCCTGATGTTTGAAATTACAAGGCCATAGAACAAAAGAATAAAACTCGTTTGGACTTTTACGGTCAAGTCTCACACGATCTTCTTGTGTCGGCATTCTGTGCATAAATGCAACTATTGCAGTATCGAATATGCAAATCGTCTCAGAATTTTTAATGGCTTGTACCCCTCCGATTTATATTGTAAGATGGTGATACTCTATGATAAATATATTGTTACGTTTTTCTTTTCCTTCACGTTCGTACGGGGTTCGTAGATTTGGAGTGAAAGTGAATAACGACGACACTTGATGAGGTACCGAAACACACTTTATTATCACTTATTTACCAATAATAATCAGGACTACTCCCAAACACTTTTACGGTCGTCGAAGATCTACTATAAACATGCTGACACGATCAGCAACACAGCCTCCAGGTTATCAGGATATCATAGTGGAGAGAGCCTCAAGGCAAAGCTCCAGAGTACAGCTCCCTACTCTGCTTGGTCGTTCTCAGAACTCCACGTACTCTCGAGACTCCACGCTACAACTCGCACTTGACGACACACAGAGCACAGCTCCCGACTTTTTGGTTCAGTCGTTCCCGGAGCTCAACACGCTCTCTCGACGATGCACTACGAGACTCTTTCAGTGCGCTCGACGACCCACTCGGCACTCGCTGCCCGGCTGTCAACACCATCGATTCAGCAGGGATTGACTCGCTAGACGAGACACCAACTCGATATTACCTAACTCTCCGCGTACCAACAGGGTTTATATAGCTTTTGGCTGATATTCGAGAACTTTCTGGGCTAAACCGGTAAGAATTCGTTCCAGAAGGTTCTCCATCCGTCCATGGCATATCGTCAATTTTTTCACCAAATGGGCGATTTCTAGCCAAATGTGGCAACCCTACTTTCCCTTGCCATTTTTATGGCAACCCCAAAAACTGCTTTGCGGGGAAGCTATCTCACCGCGCCTGTACATTTCGTAACAATATTTTTAATGCCAGAAACATTTTTAAGCCAAGTATCCAGGGTTTTCCGTAAAGTCTACACCCAGACGACAAAATCATTTTCAACAAAATGTGCTCCAGAAAAGTCGAATAATATCGAACTTCGATCTTGCAGGATTAGGATCTTTGGTACTAAGGATACTTCGGAAGTTTGGGTTATCCGGAGTATAACCTAACCCATCGCTCTCACCACCGAAAACTTAGCCCAGAGTGCACCACAGAATAGGATCAATATTACATTAGAAAAAGATTACATTAGAGTATCATAATAATATATAGATCAATATTACATTAGAAAAATAAATACAAAGCATATAACTTCCATACCTTTATCAGGATTTGAAACAGAGCCCAATGATATGTCAGCCAGCTCCATCAACTAACGTACCGACCAGGGTGGTTAGTCCTGAGACATGATTTTCTTTCAGTACTTGCTTGAAAGTAATAAATCTTCCCGGATTCTCAGAATAGCATCAAATAGACTTACAGGTATTCTATCGCTTGTTTTCTATTTTGTTAACTGAGGATTAAAAAAAATATGGAATTCTATTAATGCTTTTGCTGCAAAGACACAGACAGACATTTGGCAATTTTGCAAGTACAAAAGAACCGATGCTTCATTTTGGTGATTAAACTATTTTACATGTAAAACTAAAAAAAAATTCATGCGTATAGTTTTGTTTTGCAAAAATGCTGTACAGCCGGATTAATTTTTTAATGCCTTCAAAAACTGCATTTTGGGGAAAAAAAAAGGAATTAAAGTAGTAACTTTTATAAAAACAAACTTTTTACCATCGAAAATTTATGAAAATATTATATTTTCATATTATAAGAAATGAAGAATATAATACTTCATATCACAAGAATAAATATTATATAAATTTTGTATTTTAGATATGAAATATATAATATTTCATTTATAAAACAAAGTTCATCTAACAATATTTATTATTTAAAACTATTTTCATTTCACATTAAAATCATTTTCATAATATAAAATAGGATTATTATTATTATAATTCTATTTTATACTAAGGTATTTATTATTTACTTTTTTTCTTTTCCTCGACTGAGTAATGTGCTATTACAGTTTTGATGATAAATTAAAGATCGTAAGCCCTGTGAGGTGATAATAAATTGTTTTCAAAGCCCCATGGAGTGATAATACGTCACGCTCAGTGGAGTGATAATACGTTGTTTTCAAAGTCCTATTGAGTGATAATACGCTGTTTTCAAAGCCCCATGGAGTGATAATTCGTTACGCTCCGTGGAGTGATAATAGTGTTCGTTATTGTTTCACTCAATAAATCTTGGCTCTCGGATCTTCCAAATTACCTCACAAAGACTTTTCCTCACTGAGACATACAAATGTCAGTTGTCGAAACATTAATTCAGATCTCTTATTAGCGCAGATTTTCTGGAACATCGTGAACAAGAGATCCATCAAGCTTATAACGAGAACTGAACACACATTGTTTTGGAACCTTATGATCCACAAAACATCCATTAACTCGTTAAGCAGCGCAGAATCATGAACAGTTGGGAAGCTGAAAGAAAAACAAATCCATCAAGTGGGGATGAAATTAGATGCGATCGTTGTCTTCAGCTCCTTGGTTAAAAGGATTTTATAATCTGCATTGCGGTCTTGAAAAGATTAAAGATACACATTGTAATAAAGTAGTTAGACGATTAAGATCGAATAATTAATCTTTTAAAGATCGATTTTCTTTCTTCATGAAGGCAGCGTTAATTCCATTTATCATCGGTGGGAAACGTATCACATAAAAGAAAACGAAATGTACTATGAAAATCTCCACACATGCTATAGTAATATTTTTTGTCCTTGGCAAGAAGTCAGATGTGAAAGGAAAAAGAGCTATGTTAGTGTTTCCTTAGAGAAAGCAATAATTTTTTTACCCCAAAGGGCGTTGGCTCATAAAGGCTATTAATTTCGTTTTGGCATTTTCACTATACCATTTCACTATAACGGCGTTTAACTTTTCAAATTGTTGCCACCAAATATTATCTCCCTGTATTATATTGAAAGAAATTAAATAATGAAGAATGTGCATACACGTATGCATGTTTCTCGCATGTGATTAAGCAACGGTACCTAGAGCCATCAAATTTTGAATAACATATGTCTCCATCCGAATATAGGCATCGGGAAGCCCAAATTTGGAATTTGTTTTATTACCTATTTCATATTTTGTAAAACATTTATGAGTTTTTGATTAGGAAACTCAACAATTTCAAAGCGAGCAACGGCAACACTGTACGGAAAAAAAAATATGTCCAGCGCGCGATACTGCGTACCGGAAATTCTAAAGGTATGCTCTTTTTAAATTATTTTGTGATATTGCTGTTGAATTCAGTTTTATGGTTTAGGCCAAGAATATGATATTTACTAAATAAAAGTAACGCACAATACGTTAAAAAATGCCCCTTTGGGGGTAATATAAAAAACTGAAACTTTTTTTTTTTTTTTTTTTTTTTTTTTTTAGCCTAAGCAAGCTCTGGTTACTTGTAACAAAGTATTCTCTCTTCCAACCTTATTGCCGAAACCTTACACATTTATGGAAAATTTTGCCCTTACCTTTCCCATCCATATTCCTTATTACTGCTTATTATTATTATTCGTTACTATTATTCCTTATTATATTACTATATATTACTTATTACTCCTTATTATTATTATTATTTCTTATTGTATTACTATATATTCCTTATTCCTATATATTCATTTTCTTACTATATATTCCTTGTCCATATTCCTTACTATAAGTAAGGAATAATATAATGGCTACTATGGAAGAATATTTGATGTTATTGAAACATATTTGTACAGATTATTTCTACCTTGAAACGCTTGTAAAAATTTTTATCCTGTGTACAAATTGCTGTATAAGAATCCCAAATAATTCTGAGCATCTTTTTTTCTGCAGATTTAAAATTCCCTTCCAAACTAGCAGTTAATTTTGACTTTTTTTCCTCCAAGCCTTAGTCATTATCATTTCAGAACACAGAATCAGTTTGCGCGTAAGCTTATAAGAGGTTTGAGAAATTCCGAGCATAACAGAGCAGAAACTTGGCAACCTGGGACTAAACGCACTTGAATGCTTAAGCCCAAGTAATTAGAATACTTTTCGAGTAATCTTTTTATAAATGTCTTGGCAATCTTATCCAGCCTAACACAATCTGAAATAATTCTTCCAGCCTCATAAAACAATGTAATCTTTTGAATATTCTAGAACTCTTTTGAATATTCTAGAACTGCTTTGTGCTTAAGTTTTAGAATTTTTCAAATAGGTTCTCTGAAACTGTGAGGTAATTACCCTGCATTTCTTGCAGAATAATGTTTTTATTTAAAGACGCTTGGAAATAGTTAGATGATACGGGCAGATGTGCCAACTGCCAAGACTTTCTACGCATTCCAGTCACAGAAACTGAGTAAGTTTGTTCTTTTCCCAACAGAATCTTTCTTGTGCCGGTTCAGGAGCTAGAACAGGGCTGGCTGTGTTCCGGAAGACCGTTAATTAATCTCCGTCAGCCATTCCTTGACACTTAGTCGAGGTGGTGCCCTTTTTTTTTACGCATAGTTGTTACTCTGATGTAACATTGTGGCTGTGCTTCCAAGGTCACCGGTTCACACAAAGATGCAAACTCCAGTTTCAGCAATGCGAAATTCTAGGTAATGGATGTAAAAACAGACTGTTGCAGCTTCATGTTTATTAAAGAAATTTTAACACAATTTTAATTTCAAAGTAACCTTTTGTAAGTTTTAAAATTGCAGATAACGTGCAATAGAAGTACTTGTTGTCAAAACCAGATCATTAAGAATATGAAAAAGTGGGCAAAATAAAATAAGTAAAAAGAAGGACTTCCTCGAAAAAGGAGCCACTGACCTTAACTCCATAAACATGCGAAGCAATCTTTTTGAACTCGTGGTCTGCTCTATAGGACACTATGAATTTTCGATTAAATTTCTTTGTAAGATACATTGTAAAGTTTTAATGAGAAATTTTATCATTTTAGAAGTGAGTTCTGACATTTATTTAGTTAATCAGTCACTGATTTATTCATAGAAGAAAGGTCCAGCCCTTTACAGTGAAGCTGTCCCTAAAGCCTTATTTTCGCTGTATGAAGTTTAGAATCCAACAGAAATTTTTAAAGATTAATTTAAACCTATTTTTCCTAATTTCGCTTTTTTATTATTATTACTCCAAGATTACTTGATTGAGTTGATTATTTCACAGAACGTTTTAGAAGTTGACTTCTAAATAAAGATTTATGTCAGGTAATTGGCACATTGAAAATTGCTTTTCCCCTGGCTTTGAATCGATTTAAATAGTATTTTCTTGCTTGCAAAGAATACAGATTTCATACCGAGTATATTAGCAATGGTAGGATAAAGCACTAGATATACGAAAAACTATCCGCAGTATCAAATGGATTCATACAGAAGAAGAATTGCACGGAGATGCAGCTAGTCTATTTGCTTACTTGGTTTGCTTTGATATTAGCAGCAATAATTGTTTTGTGGTCAGCAGTAATACTCGTGAAAAAAAGTAAGTAAATGTTTTCGATGTAGATAATCCCGTTTTCTGTAGACATTTTATTGTTTTTTTTTTATTTAATAAAAGCTGATTTCATTGAAATAATTTTGCGCCTTCACGTGATCCTCAAGTAACAAAATTTTAAATAATATACTACTTTCAGTACAACTTTATTTATAAATTTGAGTAGATTCCAAAAACATATATTTCAAATTTACTGTTATAGTTGCAGCTGCGAAAAGATGTCATTGAGTTTAAGAAATAAGAGCCAATTATATAGTTTTCATTTACAATAACAAAGAAAGTTTCTGCTTTGATTCTATTCGCCTTCACATAAGTCTTTTGACACTTGATTACTTCATGAGATATCCCTATTTGTGGAAGATTTGAGAAAACTCGATTTGATAAGAATTTGAATAATCTGAGGAATTTTAATAGAAAATTTAGGAAATAACCTTCCTCCACGTTTCGTAAGTAAAGTAAAAAAGACCGGTAAACAAGGCCCACCTGATTTGGTGCAGAGACCATAGAATTTGAAACATACAACCTGGCATGCTCTCCAATGATAAGTCAAGGATCAACTTAAAAACTGATTCTAAAAGCACTTACATTTGGAGATCCTTCTGCATGCATTATACTCGAAATACTTAGAACTGGAGGATGCCAAGAACATGAAATATACTTTCTTTTTATGAATAATAATTCACATCTAGATATAAATTTCTTGAAGACCATACTGATGAAAAATAGAATTTATATTCCCAAACTTCATTTGAGCATATTATCAAGAGCATGAAATCCCAATGTGATAGATTTGTACATGTTAGGAAAAACTTCATTAATAACCAGTTTCAAATGTTTATTTCAAATGTCTTCATTAATGTTTTCTTAAAAGTTTCATCGTCATATATTTAGGGCCAGCTTCAGGCGTAGGCAACATAGACAGTTAGCGCCCAGGATGCCAAATTTTGAAGGATATTAGTTAAGTTGTTCTCACAACTGACTTGACATTTAATAATGTGTTGTGTTGATTTGTTGTGATTTGTGTTGTGTCTGTGTTATTAATTATAAGATCTCACAAATATATATTTTACTTTGAATTTTTATATCGATCAGCAACAGCATATTGATTGCCTGGCCGCCAAAAATACTGTAGCTAGGCCTGCACATGTTAGCACTATTTTACGTTTTCAAAATAGTTTATATTCTAATTTCTATTTTTCTGTTTGAAATGATGCGTTATGAAGCAAAGTTTTATTTTAAATAAATTCATTCAAAATTTTATACCGTTTCTAAACGTTTTAATCTCCAGGGCTATGATCAATGCTTGGCTTGTGAGAAGTACGGAAATGCAGCTCATTTCATGGAAGAATGTAAACTGACCGAGAGTGTGAGGACGAGATTTGGAAAAATAAATGAACAGAATGTAATTGAAAAAAGAAAATTCTTGAATAGTTATGCAACAGAAATTATGAGGATTGTGGATGAAAACAAGACTATCCTAGGAATAGGACATTAAATATTTTAGTTTTTCTTTTGTTTACGAGTTTATGTGTTGGGTGAGTGAGTTATGTGTCGTCTTACTATTTTTTTTTCGAACCGATTATGCTTATGATTATCCTTATTTTGTATTGTGTGAGTGTATTTTTAAAGATACACAATCTGTGTTAATCTGTGCTTTAATTTTTTTGTTTTTTCTTTTAACTGTATTTTTGATTGTCTGCGTCGGATGTGCTGCGTTAACCATGAGACCGATTATTATCGGCCAAAAAAGTTGCAACATACTCGTAAACTAAACTAAACCGTTCCTAAAAAAATCAGTGCTTTTAGAGGCAAATATTTTTTTGACCACTCACATTACTTATTTTCAAGTGGAATATTTCTGACAGCTACTTCCTTCACTTATTTTTGGGTCTGTTCTAAAAAGCATTTTCTCTGAATCTTTGGTATTTCTGAAATTATATTTCGCCCCTTTTACTCAACGGATTATTATTCGATGTGGAAAAACTGAACTTTGCTCTCCAATCGCCTGCTTATGCAGGAGATCGAAACCAAGGTGGTTAGCATGCATTAGTATATACCCAGAAGCTAATCGAAGTGGTAAATATAGTTAAAAATGTAAACTTTAAGGAACTATTAGGATTTTCAGAACATGATATGTTAAAAATTAAGTATGCCTTCGTGGTGATTCGAACTATGAATCTTCTCTTTGCTAGTTGCACATACAAATACTTACATCACGACAGCACATAGGGAAATGTAATAATTACTTATAAACCTGTTAAAATAAAACTTAAATATTGTAAAATGTATTTCTTAAATACAAAAAATATATTTCAGCCAACTATTGAAAAAATTTCGCAAACCTTAAATTATTGAGTTGGCAAGATTTAAATTGCAAACGTAATCAAAACCGGTAAGTTACTAATTCGAATCATAAAGTAAATATTGTGGAACTTTTTTGATTTCTACAAAAATTACCTCCATATTCTGTAATGTTTATTATCTAAGGTAATTTTAAAAGGCAATAGCCGTTGCTTAAAATTTTCGATCGGTAAAATTCTTTTACCCTTGCATTACGCACTTAAAATACTGATGTCTAAACTCCATTCACCTTCTACGACAACTCATGATTTTTTAACATCAAGAAGTATTTGGCACCGGTGATTGCTGCTGAAGTGCAAGGGCGTAATCATGAGGAAGTTATTCAAGCAGTCTTGTCTTTGAAACTCAGATTTACTTTTTATAGCTACTTTGATAATGAGTTTGAATGTTTGACACGAACCGGAATGAAAAGTATCTTTTTCGTACCTAATTCTGTTTCTTTAACTTTCATCAGATGTCAGACGCCTTTTCTTATTGTGTGGTAATGCTATACTCTGACCTGAGTTTGGGATTCAGTAAGGTGGTAAATAGCATTTGAAGTCTCGACGTCTAGGTTATGCAACATTTTATTCACTTTGTTTTACATTTGAATTCACTGGGGAAGTCTAAAATTGCAAAGCCTGGTGTCTAGTGTATGGTTGGAAATACCAGTTAGAACTTCCAGCCAGATTTTGACTCTTTTTTTTTTTTTTTTTTTTTTTTTTTTCTACCAGAACTTTTACTTAAAACTGTAGAGTACACTGCGCCTGTCTACAAAAGATAAAAATGTTATGCTTGTAAGCTGTCCCGTCAAATTCAGACCAACAACTGAAAAGTATTAAAAACTGGCGTTCGTGTAGAATGAACTGCGTGAGTCTATCATAAAAAATTCAAATAAGTTTTTTTTTAATAAATAACTGCTCATGTTATGTAAATTTAATGGGAATTATTTCCATTAAATTTACATTCGCATTTCGCATAGAATTCAGAGTTTAACTCTGAATTCTATGCGAAATGCGAGTAATGCAAGCTAGCTAGAAATTACACAAACCTTTTACTTACCGTTATCACCTAAAAAACAAAGACTAATAATTTAATTAGAATTAAAAAAAGAATACAAATATACGGATGATTGAATTTTTCAGGTCTTTCCTCAAGAACATTTTATTACCACTACTATTACTACTACTGCTACAGTTATTTTATGATAATATTATAATTGTAATATACAGGCCATCGAGTTGAATTCTTTAGATTTAAGATATATCAAATGCCACCAGAAAAATCTCTCATTAATTTTATGATATAAATCGTAATAAAATAAATAATCTTCTACAAACATTAACATTCTTATTTTAAAATAGTATTAAAATAATTGCATGGAAGCTCTAATTTGAACAACGGATATTCCATTGATAATTTTGTTGATACTGTAAAATGTTAAAAATTCTTAAGAAATACGTTTCAGTTTTCAAACTGGTTTATTTTGTTAGTAACAACTGTTTATATGTAAGCAAGCAAATATGAACATACATGTATACGGTTGCCCGCTTACATGTATATAAACAACACTAAGGAAAATAGCTGCAACAGGCAATATTTATGAAGCAATTTGAATGATGTGAGGAATGTTACAGATGGTTCTTATATAAGGTATTTCTCTATTTCTCCCGCCTTCTTAGCATAGTTTCGTGGTGTAGTGGTCAGCACACTTGACGCTTATTCGAGAGGTCCGAGGTTCGAGTCACGGCGAAAGCACTGCTCATTTTTCATCTCTTCTGCTTCAAAACATTCCTAATGACTCTACAGTGGCGCCCGAACTGAAAAAGGTGGTGGATGATGATTCTTCGCCACCAGACGATTGGGTTCCGTAATCCCCAGTCGTCCTTTAGAAGGGGGAGTATATAAGGTATTTCTTCCACCTTCTTAGCATGGCTTCGTGGTGTAATGGTCAGCACGCTCGGTGCGTATTCGAGTCCTGGCGAGGACATTGCTCATTTTTCAAGTCTCCTGCTTCGAAATAACCTAATGATTTTACACTTAAAAAGTCAAAGTGGTAGCTTTATATAATGCATATATAGAGTATGACGTATGTATTAGAAGAAAAAAACTGTAAATCCAGACTATGTATTAACTGTTGCATACAGTTAATACAGACTATGTATTAACTGTATATATAAATCTGTTGCACACTGGCTTTGTTTGCCCATGTATCTCTTTGTTTTAAGACTCAGTAATTGCCGTCTGACCTGCCACCCACCCCGGTTGTGGTGGAGCGGGTAGTAGATAGCTTCCGGAGGCAGAGGCTTTAATCCATGTAAGGCAGTCTGCTAGACTGCAAGGCAACGGAGCCGCTGTTCTCTGGTGTATAATAATAATAATACATACATATATAGAATATATAGAGGAGAGAAAGAAAGCATTTTCAGACTTCGGAAGATCATTACACATATTTAAAATGCATGTTTGGGGGCTATACCTGAAGAAATCATCAGCAGACAATGAATAATAATACCTTGCGATGTTAAATTATATTAATCTAACCAGTTATTATGATTTAGCTTTACCGTCACTTCTCCTTCCCGTTTCCTTAATTTAGTTTTAGAGTATTTAAGCTGGGAGTTTTGGATTAGAGAGTGTTTCTGTCTCTGGAGGTCAAGTTACTAATTTCCGCTAGCTTATGTAAGATTGGATTATTCGGCTTTGCATTGTAATTGCCGATATTTAAATTGTTACGCCGGTGAGAAGTTTGAGCCAACTTCGAGTTAAATCAATTGTGTAGCATTCGGCTACCAGATTTAGTTTTAAGTTTGAAATTGACTGTACGTTTTAACACTCCAAATGGTTCGTCGATCTTGTTAAGCACGAGACGCTTATTTTATTCTCAAAGTTCGGATTTCATGAAAAGCTTATTTTATTGCAGTCTTCTCAAGTCTTTGTCGCTACCTTCAGACAACGATAATTCGCTTCATGTCTAACATTCCTCACATCATTCAAATCGCTTCATAATATTCGCTGATAGGTGTTTGGATACAGTTATGCCACCAAAGAAAACCAAACTCTATAAACCTCAAGAACATTCGACTTAATAAGTGTAACACTAAATTTCATCAAATGTACTTAATGAAATAAGTGGAACAATTCTTGTCTTTTGCATTTATTGCGAAAACCAAACAAGTCTAGGACAAGAACTTTTCGTTCTCTCACCTCACAGAAATTGTAAAGGCCTAAACTGTCTAGACATCATAGTTGCAAATGATACAAAGTGCAAGTTGTACGATTATTGCACTGGCAATAATCGTTATCAATGAGTGAACATTTTGAAGAAACTCAGAAAAGGGCGTTACTTAAGGAAAATCCCCTTCGACCACAAGAGACGGCGCCAATCGCGTCAAACAAAACAAAAACAAACAAGCCAGAAAAAAAAAAAAAAAGTTATATTCTTATTTTTCTTTTAAATTTATTATATTATCATTTATTTATATTTAATTTTTCTTTAAAAATTTCCATTCCTTTTTATTAAGGAAATATACTGTAAAAGCAATTATTTTCGCTAGGTTTTAATTTTCGCGAGAAAAATAAGTCTCGCGAAATACTTTTTTTTCGCCCCAAATAATAATAAAAAAATCAGACATTTTTCATTTACCAAATTTCGTGAAATTTTTAACTCCCGAAATCACCGATAAAGGAGTTAAGAATAGTAACTAACACGTGTAATCAAGGTTACAGCAAACAAAACGTGTTTGAAGAAGACTTTTCCATTTTGGGCGAAAAATCGCGTAGTTTGGCGTCTTTTCTTTAATAGGCAAAAATGGTCGACGGGATTTTCCGTAAGTACCGAAAAGGGTTGTCAGGAAAATGTTAAAATTTTAATGTGTATTTGGTAAAGGGAAGAGGTCTAATTCATTATGATATCTTTAAATATCCTGAAACTATAAACTTCAGATTTCTACTTAATTACCACCAAAGTGAATATGGATAATATTGCATAATAGCAGTTTTATAAGGCTCTCATTCTAACTTTCCACAGTATTAATATTAGTACTTTTGGTCTGGGACAGATGGCACTGCATATTCTTAGCCATACCTAACTTTTGCATTCCTACTTGAAAAAATAAAAGAGATGGAATAAATATCATTTTTACAAAACATATGAGTGCTTTGCGCTTTGAAAGAACCAATAAAACAATTCATTTCGGATTTCGAAGCAAGTAATCAATTAATTTTTAGGTTTTGGAAGTAAGAACATCTGCCTATTAATTCCTGTTCCTTTAATTTATTTATGTGGGCTATCGGTAAAATCCGAAACGTTTCAGTTGCTTTTGTTTTGGATTGTTTAAATATGTAAATTGAAATTCCACCGATTATTAAGATAAAAATACCTACGTTTTTCTATTCATGAAATCGAGTATTTAGACGGTCGAACTTTTTTAAAGCTACACTTTATTCAGAACAGAGTACTTCATATTAAGAAATTGTTCCAATTTCCGTCGAGGTTAGAAATATTAAATACCATTTTTAATATGAAATCCTATACCTTTACAAGTTTAAACAAGGTGCTTTCTTCGATTGTTGTTTATTGAATGAAAATTAAATTGCTAAAAGCTAAAATCAAATTAATTAAAACAAACGGACTATTAAATTAAAAACTATGAATGGCAACTGATAATAAATTTCAGATTATAAACAGTTGTTTCAAAATAAACATTATTATTATAAAAATCACTTGAAACAACTGTTGCGTATACTCTACAACGGAATCTAAATTTACTGTTTGATTGCAAAACAAAAAGTTCACTCTGCAAAGCAACTCCGCAGCCGGCAGCTGAAAAGCCTTACGTTACAAAGCAGGAATCTTTAACCCCAGCGGTTGTGCAAATATTAATCAAGTCGAAACCATCTCCAAAATGAAATTTAAAAAGGATTGAAGGCAAACAGAGATTGCAGAAGCAGTTTTAATATCAGAAACGTGAAGAGATTCCATATTCAGTTTTCTTTTTCCAAATGACATGTTAAAGTTCGCCAAGAGCAACTAAATCTGGTTTCATAATATTTTGAATTGCCAGATTCTCTGTTTAAAGTATTAATTCAAAATTAATATGACAAAGGTAAAAAGGGATGCATTAAAAGCGATGGGCTGTTTTCTAGCTTTCGAGAGCTATAATATATTATTATTATTTATATTATTATTTTTCCTGTTATATTATTATTATTATTATTATTATTTATATTATTATTTTTTCTGTAATATTATTATTGTTATTTTATTACATTATTATTATTATTATTATTTATATTTTATTATTATTATATTATTATTAGTAGTAGTAGTATTATTTATATATTTTATTATGATATTATTATTTTTCCTACGCGAAAAATTTGCATTCTCCACCAGGCGGAAAAGTCACGTTCTTTCGAAATAGGAAGTTGCTGTCATTTCACTTTCATGAGAATTATTATTTTTCCTCCCAAATTAATTATATTTTTAGTGAATAAAACAAAAGGTCTGTATATCAAACAGTGCCAGATTTCGAATTAGAACGAAACATCGCTAGGTTCAGAAGCATTATCTGTTTCCAATCTAAAAAACATAAATAAATGCAACAGGTCTTGTTTCATATTATATGGCTACTGCAGTTAGTCGAAATGTAAGTACAAATATATATTAGTTTCGGGCACAAATATATATATAAATTAGTTCGGGAATATTTTTTATGATGTGCTTCACTTGCAGATGTTTCATCTATCTTTCAAATTAAAAACATCGCTCCTCATCAAAGTATTTTTTTTAATTTATTAGCCCAAAGAGGCAATTTGCCCAGAAAGGCTATTAATTTCGTTTTGGCATTTTGCGCTCGTTCACTATAAACGGCGTTTCACTTCTCAAATTGTTGCCGCCAAATATTAGAACTCTGCATTATACTCGTATTTAACAAAATTAAATAATGAAGAATCTGCATGAATTTATATGTATGTCTTTCGTACTGTGAGACATTAAATGTTGAATAACGTTTTCCTCCATTCGAATACGGGCATCTGGAAGCCCGAATATGGATTTTTTTAAATTATCTATTTCATATTTTGTAGCACCTTTAGCGAAACCTTGATTAACAAACTTAACGATTTCAAAGCTAGCAATGGCAACACTGTACGAAAGAAAAAAACATTTTTATCTCCAGCGCGCAAGACTGCGTATAGGAAATTCTAAAGATATACTCATTTTAAAATTATATTGCGGTTGAATTGAATTTTATGGTTTAAATGCGAAGAATATGATATTTAATAACTAAAGGTAACACACAAAACGTTAAATAAACGCCCCTTTGAGCCTAATTTCAGATTTTTTTATTTATTTATTTATTTTGTAGGTGGGGAACTGGTTAAATACACTCGATATTTACTATAACGACTCTATCGTCTGATAGAAAAAAATATCATAACAAATGATGACTTTAGTGGAAATGTATTTGATATAATTTTATCATTTGTATGAAAAGTAAGATTTGTTAAAGAAGGGCTAGTTAAGAAATTACCATTTCCTTTATTATTAAAAAAGCACTGGCAATGAAAATAATATGTATAACATTTAAGAGAAATATATATTAAAAATAAGCATTACTTATTACTAAAATAAATGACGTTCTCTTAAGTCTAAACTTCAAATTATATTTCTATGATAAAACTTTAAGTAAATGAAAAAAGAGTTTTAATTTTAATTCCATGTTATTGCTTTTAGTCTACATATTTTAAATATCTAATTCCAACAATCGTAATTTTTTAAACTCCCTTTAACATGTGTGCATAAATAAGGGAAGTAATGTTTTGGGCCTAAAAATTCGATAGAGAGTTTTTAGTGAATAAGTGCAAATTAGGGTCCTATAGTATGTTTTTGTGTGGGCCACGACTTTAAAGTCCTCTTTAACTCTTACATTTAACTTCAAAAAATTTCCATTTTCCGCATTTATGTTTTCACACAAAGAGTTGATTAGATTTTGGGTGAAAGTGGACAACCGAAAGTCGTACATTACACAAAGCTCATAAAAGTGTTTTTAATGGACAACGGAAGTGATCCTTTTGCATTTAACGTTTACTTAAACCTTATAAAGGAAATAATATGCTTATGTAATTATCAAAAAGTGTTAATTTGCTTTAGCAGGGATGCTATAATTCGTGATTTTTGTCTTTCCATCTTAGAGGGTCCACCAGGGATCGAGCGATAAAGCTACCAAACACTGGTAGTTCGGTCCGAGGTTCGAATCCCGGCAAACGGACTGGCTGCTTGGGCACTTCCTTTTTTTTCCTAAGTGTAACGTATATACGAGCCAGTTTCCCTTAAAAAGTCCTCCAAGAACTCATCCCTTCCCATTGGCAGATAGCCTTCGAGTTGCTTTGTGTAATTAAATAAACCAGATCATTCTAATTGAACTTAAATTAAGATAATGTATAAACAGTCAGTAATTGACACATCCAAAACCCTGATATGCTTAAACTCTAAATTTTATTTAGAGTAATAGTATAGATCGTTTTGTAAGCTAACCATTGTAGTTTCTTCAAAATATCATACGACCTTTTTAAAAACTCTGATTCCTAAGAAAAAAGGCATTTTTCTCAGAAAATGTTTAAAAAAATCATGTGTCACAAATCTCTGCTTTTGTACCCATTCTTGTAGTTATTTTGTCATACCCTAATCCCATATTGTCTGCAAAATCTTTACTTAAACCTTACAGCGAGAGAGAGAAATGGGTCACTATCATCCAAAACTGTGAAGATGTCAAAAACGTTAATTTCATAGTAAAATTTGGGGAAATACAGATAAAATTCTATTAAATTTATAACAGTATTTTTTTTAACATTATGGAATGAACTGCCCAATTTGGTATTCGCCAAGAAGGATCCATCTAAAGTTTGAAGCATGGCCGTCGTCTAAGTTTCCATTTCTCATCATCAAACACTCGGCTAATGCCTAAAAGGCACTACTGAAGACAGATTGCTATTTCACTTGAAAGAAACGGCTTAAATAACTTATCCTTAAAAGGAATCGAACCCGAGCCAATGGTATCCATATGAAAGTCAACTATAATTATTCAAAATATTAACCTGGACGATACAGAGTTATTAATGCTTAATGTAAACAACTGTGGATGTTGATCGAAATTCAATAGCTGTTATTGGCAATTGTGAACGCTGAAGGCTATTAAATTCAACAGAGTAATTCTAAGCGTTAACGAAAGTTTAATGCTGAAGAAGCTTTTGTTTAGTCTTTCTGGAAATTTCCTCGAATAGTAAATAATTAGTTGTGATTATTGTCGATGAATATGAACTTGTGGGCGTTACTGATTTGGAAATTTTTTTTTCATAAATATATGGGGGGATGAAGAAAGCAGTTGTTTAAATCATCCTCTTCTATTTTTTTCCCTCCTTCTGAAAACTGGTATTTCGTCTGATACCCATAAATTAGAAGTCTAACTGCAGAAACTCTATCAATGCAGGAAGCTTGTGAAAAACATCAAAGGTGCGGAAGATTTGAAAATAAAGAGCACCCACTTTCCCATTAAAATAGTACGATGCGCCAAGAAGCCACGGCCCACTGTTCGGAAACCACTCATATGCACTAGTATGCAAAATTAAGACAACTTGCAAATTATGTTTATTTTTATGAAATGTATCGAAGAACCAAAGGTCCTAATTAAAATTCCCCCGAAAAATTATGCAAATATTCAGAGTCGAATAGACAAGCGTCCACTTTCGTGCCTGTGGTTGTGGAGGAGATACAAGCGCGCAAGAGATTTTCGGCGATTTGCGGGCTCGTACTTCTTTACGGCATTCGCCATGTTTCTCGTAAGACTTGAGAAAATTCCATAAGGTACCAGGGAAAATGAGCAGCCACGGACGGGGTGAAATGCAGAATTGGAGCTAGATCTGAGGCAAGCCAATCACAAGCGCAGAGCTCAGTGTAAAACCTAGTGTTGTCTGCAGTTAGTGAAACCTAATAACTTTTCTTTCTTTCCACCGACAGCAAGGCAGCCGGTCCACTGGGTAGTTAGCATATCGGCCAGGTAGCCCCGCTGACGGAAATAACTTGATCAAAATAACACACTTATAAATACATATTGTGGTCAAGACGACTGCTGGAGGCAGTGAAAACAAATGCTGGACGAAGACAATAGTGCAGTGATGGAAGAAGGGTGCATTGTGGGTGAGAAGAACAATTTCAGTTTCATATTTACAGAGTTATGGATAGGTGTTTACAAATACTAAAAGTAATAAGAAGTAAAATACTAAAAAGTGATATAATACATAAAATTAAAAAAAAAAAAGAAAAAAGAAAAAGAAAAAAAAGAAAGAAAGAAAAGAAAAAAAGAAAAAAAAAAGGCAAAACAGTGAAAACATTACATAAAATAAGGCAAAATACATAATTCAGGGTTCATAATTCGAGGTTTACAGTTCAAGGAAATAAATATATACAGGGAATAAGAAAAGCCGAATAAGCTAACTTAAAATAAAATTAGTTCATTACAGGTACAGAGCATACAGGGGCTGTGCTGGTAACGAGGATGGTAGCTGAGAATTACTCCAGCCTGTCTGAGATTTTGCGTGCAATATTTATGCAATCGCATATGCGTTTCAATGCATTGCGATTTTTCGAAGTAGCTTCGGCCCATGCATGGATGTGGTTTGCTACAGTGGGATGTGGTTGCCTAAGATGATATTTGGCGATCTCTCTGCAAGCGAACAGATAGTGGTCCGGATCTCCTACCATCCCGCATGAGCAATGCTCGTTTTCGCGTCGTCTGAAGTGATGCAGGTAAGTCATGAAGGGACCATGTTTTGTTAGATACTGAGTGAAGTGAGACGAGCCAGTTTTTAGAAGCCGGCAGACTTTTAGAAAAAATCTGTAAACTCTTCTGCCGGTGGTCTCTGTCTCCCCCAGATGTTGCCAACGCTTGAGTAATTCTCTCTCTCGAGCTCAGCTTTTAAGAACGAACCCGGGAGACGCACGTGAAGTGTGCGAACGTGGGGGTCAGTTGCTGCTCTTTTGGCTATTGCATCTGCAATTTCATTACCCAGTATTCCAGTGTACCCACTGGAGTTCAGGCCTATAATATTTAGGTGTTCTTAGTAGGAGTTTTTGTATGGCTCTGACGAATGGATTTTTACTACATATGCCTTGGACTGCCTGGAGGCTAGAGACTGAGTCTGAATATATTCTGGAATAGTTATTTTCCAGTGCGTAGACAAGTGCAGATTTTAATGCAATCATTTCAGCCTGAAAAACTGAGTTGTGGTGCTTAAGCTTTCTTTCCCATATTTTTAAGATCTGGTTCCCATGTAGAACACAGTATCCGCTACCGGTGCCACATTCTCCTTTGGAACCATCGGTGTAGATTGCAGTGGCGTTGAACCACGTTGGTGACCTGCAGTTAATCGAGATGTTGAATTCGGCCGGGTGGCAAGGTGGATCGGGAATGCTTTGCTCATAATCAGTATAAAAATAAGTCCTGTCCCATAAACTTATTGTCTCTTTGATTCGGAGCACTCGCACTATTGCACTCTCGCGCTGAGCTAAGAGATGCAGAGGCGGTAGTCCTGAAATCACTTTTAGAGCATTAGTGGGCGAGGTTTTATATCCTCGAGTAATGCTTTGGAGGAATGGTCTTTGTGCTGAGCGTAGCAGATTCTCCATTTCAGTAGTGATCATATGCCCCACATGGAGGCCCCATACAGTGCAATACGTTCAGCAACTACAGAGTACCACGTCTTAAGCATCCTCGAAGAAACTCCCCATGTTGGTGCTGCTGTTCTGAGCATGGAATGAAATATCCTGTGAAGTCGTGCCTTGACCTCCTTTAAATGTGACATCCAAGTGAATGTGTCGTCAATTATAAGTCCAAGGTACCTCAAGTTTCTGACTATTTTAATATTTTTCCCATGAAGATTGATGCACGGGGTTCTTCGATGGCGCTTACCTAAGCAAATAAGCATACCTTGGGTTTTTGAATTGGCAATAATTAACTTATGGTCATTGGCCCATTTGGCTATCTTGTCCATTGCTTGTTGCGCCCTAGTCTCATATGCGTTGCGGCTGTGCCCTTTGGATACCAGCAAAAAGTCATCGGCATAAGGCAGTATTTCCATGTGAGGATCTGTGTTAAAGAGAGTCAGCGCTGTGTCGGCTACAAGATTCCAGAGCAGTGGACCCAGAGAGGATCCTTGAGGACAGCCTCTATTGATGGAACGTGAGTGCACTCCTGCGTCCGTAGTGGCTTGTAAGCGGCGATCACTTAGGTAGCTGTAAATAAGGTCAAAGAGAATCTTAGGGCAACCCATGTCCTGTAATCTCTTCAGTACATCGGGCCACCACAACGGGTCGAAAGCGCCCTGTATGTCCACAGAGATAATTAGACTATGTTGGTTATTTCTTCTGTTATTTACTATTAATTTTCGTAGGTGCTACAGCGCGTGATCCACCTATCTGCCAGGAATGAAGCCGTATTGTTTGTCATTTATGCTTTGTCCAAACAGGATATAGTGTTTAAGTCTTTGAAGGACGACTCTCTCTACTACATTACCCAAGGCAGGAAGAAAGCAAATAGGCCGGTAAGACGTTGGTACATTAGGGTCTTTTTTCGCTTTGAGGAAGAGCACCAGCTCACCAAGTTTCGTGCCGGCTGGGAAATATCTGTTGCGCCAACACGCAGTAATGTAGGCATACAGTAACTCCGGATGCGTACTATTAATGGCTTGCAGAATGCCATTATCTATCCCATCAGGACCTGGGGCTTTATTGGTGTTTAACGCTTTGACAATGCCGCTCATTTCTTTGGCGTTTGGCAGCGGTTCAAAATCTGTTTTCTTGGTATTGTAATATTGCTCAACACCGGCTCTGATATTTCTTTGTGCAGGATTATCTGTGTCTGCGTTATATGCAACGAAATATGTAAATCATGCAACAGAAGCCCCTAATGAAAGTATGTACATTATGTATTATGGTTACTGAGCATATTTCCGCACAGCGCTTCTGCTTTACGCACACCTTACTATGTCTCATATGTTTCTTCTGCGTGCAATATTTGCATTTATGTGCTCTACGTGTTTCCATATGTATTCTATGTGTATTCTATGTATTCTATGTGTCATGTATTCATATGTATTCTATGTGTCATGATATGTATTCTCGTGTGTGTTTTTATGTCTTTATGTTACGTAATTACGAGTGTGTTTTTATACTTTTGCGTTTAATTGTGTATATCTATGTGTTTCAGCTTATATGTGTGTTTAGTGTTTTAATGCTATACTTTATATTCTTTTTAAATTACTTTGTGTTATTAACAACGTCCTATGTAAAATCTACTTGGCGTCTAGCCCCTGTATGGCCATGTAAACTCCCAGTGCAGCCTTACGGGGCTCCAGCGAGTTGTTTCTTCGAGATAGTGGAGGACGTGGGACATATGCCTGTTTACCTATGTTATACGCCAGGCGTCCCCGTCCTCCGTCACCTGTCACCTGTGTCTGCGTTATCAGGTCTAAAGATGTTGTCCAGAATGTGCGCGACTACTTCTGTGCTAGTTGCTGCTCCGTGGCTTATTGTGGCAGTAAGATTAGTAGGTGTAAACATCTTATCATGTGCAATACGGAAGACAGTTCCAAACTTATTCGCAGTGCTGGTACAGTACTCTTTTCAGGATGAAAACTTCGCTTTTGCAGTCTGTCTTTTGTAAGCAGCTCTGTGCTTTCGAAAAATTAGCGAGTGTGTCTCTCTTTCTAAGGGATCCTTGCATGCTTGCATTCTGCGTCTTAGCGCACGGACTTTTCTGCGTTCAGCAGTCAGCGTGCTGCTCCACCAAGGAGTGCATTTCGGGGCTGCGTAATGTTTCCTTTTCAAGACTTTTTCGCACACTGAGAGCAGTGTTTGCATAAGATCTTCATGTATGGCGTCGATGTCTTTACTACTGTTGCAATTGTTACATTGTGCGACGAGACTTATGGGGCGACAATATGGGTTGAGAGTGCATCTTTAAATTTGTTGAGGTTTATGTACTTCGTTTTCCATCTGTTCTTTGTTATAAAATGGTGCTCCGAATCAATTCTGAACTCAATGTAGGATAACCTAATAACTCTAAATTGGCGCCCGAACTAAAAATGCGGTGGATGATGATTCTCCTCCGCCAGGATTTGGCGACTGGGTCTCCTAGTCCTCAGTCGCCCTTTAAAAGGGGGTGTATATAAGGTATTTCTCCTCCCTTGCCTTCGTGGTGTAGTGGTCAGCACACTCTGCGCATATTCGAGAGGTCCGTGGTTCGAGCCCCAGCGAGGGCATTGCTCATTTTTTTACGTTTTCTGCTTCCAAAATATCTTAATGCTGTGGTATATCGTGACAAGGGTCACGTCTTGCTCCATCTCCAATACTGTCTTCCTAGTTTCGGTCAAGCACTCATTCTACTTCAAGGACCAGCAGAGGCAACAAATTCAAGACAGTCGGAAAACAACACGTCATTTTACATTTTATTCCCTGCGATCATCGAAACATGGAACATCTCAGCTCAGTTGTTTATTAGTTAGTTGCTTAGTTGTTGCTATTATGAGTTTTAGTTTTGCGAGAACTGGATTAGCTTACTGTCTGCATTGCGTTGCATTTTAGCATTTTTAGTAGTCCTGATTATATTGCATGATATTGTGAACACTTATTCACACACTTACTTTGAGGAAAATTCCAACGTTCTGTAATATTTTTTTTTTTGACAAAAATTAATTTTATTAGCCTTTTTTCGGATTTGTGCATTCAATCCATTACCAACCATTACGCGCGCAACAATCTTGTTATCATTGAAATGTATCCGTACCTCTATATGAGGACTTGCTTCTAAATGGTTCACTTTACATTCATATATCACGGTTTACGTAACTGGAATGATTATGCTTTCTATTATAATCTAGAAGGTAAATTAGTAATCCTAATCATTGTCTAGGATAAGAATAGTGTTAATAAATAAATTGTGATGTGTAGCAAGCATAGGAAGTCTCACTAAGGATGTTCCTAAGATTAAAGACCTTGAAAGCTGATATTTCTCAGTCATATTTTGTCTCCATCCATATAAGAAATACTTTGAAAAAAAAAAAAAAATTAGAAAAAAAAGAGTGCATTGGTGTACCTGAAAAAAAAAAAAAAAAAAAAACTGTGGTTTTTCAGAATACTTGCGTGTTTTTGCAACCGTACGGATTTTTATGTCGCGGGCGAAATTACGAATTTCTTTTCCCTTTGTTCGCGGGCTACTAGCTAAAAATAAATGCGACCGTTCTAGGCACAAGTCATAAAAAGGAAAATAAAGAGTCAAATTAAATAAAAGGCTAATAGAGGAAAGTCGTAAATTTTTTCTTTTCTCTTTTTGGGAGTAAGTGAGCGTATATTACGAAATTATTTCAGCTGTTGGTGAATTGCGAATTTTCCTTACATGTGAGCGGAAGGACGATATGATGTAATCGACCTTTCTGGGCTTTTTTTTTTTTTTTTTTTTTTTTTTTTTGATGGACAGCAATGATCACAAAAACCTTGCAAATATTAGGATTGCCAGGATTAATGAATATATGTGTTCATATGCGAGTCTATTGTTCTTTAATTCCAGGTTGCATTTTATGCATTATACGACAGAATAAGACAGATCAAAGCAAAATGGAAGGGAATGCATGCATGGCTTTATCATATATAATTAAAAGAAAGCAATATCATAAATATTATTTATATGTTAAGTATAGAAATTTTGAAAATAAAATTCTTTTCAATCTTTAATCTGACTTTAATCTAAGAGCTGTAAAACTGAAATCTAGAAACTTAATTTGGAACCAACTGAAATAAATAAATAAAAATGACTGTTCATTTTTGACCATAATACATATTTTTCTTTGTAATATTTAAGTATAACCTTTCATATACTTTCCTCATTCATAGGTATATTTGTCACATCCAGTCGTCCACTCACTCGCTAAATTATAATACCAAATAGACCAATTTCCGTCAAACGAGAAATTATGCATACTCGAAGTAATCTCTTTCAACATCCAGCATCTTTTGCCAACGTTCCTGCAGCTGGGCAATGCTCTGGCGTTGAAATTCGATCTTGAACCCAAAGAAATCCTTAATTTTGCCCCGCAGGTAATAAGTAACAGTAACTGCTGGGATTACCAATAACAACAACTACTAACAGTACAGGCCCTTAGTGATGATGTGTTCTGGTGGTAGTAGCTCGTAATGCACCATTTGGCGACTAACCCACCAGACACAAAACATGATCTTTCGTAGGTGCAGAGGTGGTTTTTAGGTCTAAGACATCGGAAACTGGAGGGTTCCGCAGTTTCAACACAAATTTGCCTCTTGTTCTCCTCTATGAGACCCTCATCATCCAACTCCAATGGTCGTCCACTGCATGGCTTATTACAAAGGTTCAGATGCCCCATCCTTAACTTCTGCAATCAATGCCTAATAGTCCATTCGTTCACATCTTTCTCCTAAAATGTCTGGCATCTTCGGGGACTTAATCTGACTGCCGATGCGCCCTCCTTGAAGTCACACTACAATAACAGAGAACAAGCTGCTTCGATACCTCCATTTTTCTACAATACTGGATGAGCTGTGCTTTCTGCATATGCGTAACGTGAGTATATTAACGCAGGTTAATGGTTACGTTAAAAATCCATTGGTTTCCAACCCGTGGGTCATTTCATTTCCTTTAGTGGGCTCTTCACTAAGTGGAATATCCAAAACTGCAAGAAAATGTCTGGTTATCTTTCATGAAATCCTTCTCATGCTTTGAATGAAAATACACATTTCCCTTGAACTTGTAGTTTATGTAGTTTGGTGCTCATTGCTTACAAGACTAATTCTATACTATAATTTTACATTACACTATATTTTTGTTATGTAAGTTTTCAACTTAGTCATTACTATTTGTTTGTGTTCCATTTTTATCATTATATTATGGTAATTTCTTTGTTTAACTATTATGGTACTTAGCCGCCCTGTGGTAGGAAAACCCGCTTCCATAGTGTTGGATTCGAGTTCGAATCCCAGAGAAGGTAAGAACATTTATAAATGTGTAGTGTCTTTTCGGTATGGAAACACTCAAAATACTCTCGACTGAAAATCGTTTCGAGAGATTGATAGCAGGCGAAGAGGGATATGAGAACTTCGGATGCGTTTCCTGGCTTGTTCTTCATCAAAATTGAGACGAATCTTCTCGTAAATGTAATAGCGGTCTCCTTGGCCAACGTTCTCTGTGATGACCACAAGGACCAACAAGATCACAAGGATCATTTCGGATCACAAGTTGTCATCGAAGCCTGCTCTTATGTTCCATCTATACTTCCAAAAAAGACAAAAAATAAAATTTAAATTAATACTTATACTATAGCTAAAAATCTTAAAAGTGTGGAAATTAGGTATGACAATCCGGTACCACTTAATACTGACATTTTATAAATAAAAAGTGACTCATAGAAACAGAGTAACGAAATCGACTTGATGTATAAACAGATCTAAGACTAAAGAATACCGGCAATGCATTCTAACATAGTACAACTGTGCAAGAGTAGACAGGCTAATGCATATTAATGCTCATTTATTTTTTAATTAATTAATATTCATTTAAATTTTAGCTAATGAGAGGAAGATTATTCATACTCTGCTAAACTTGAATTATTAAAATGGGATATAAATTTTCTTCTGTTAATTAGTTTTATAACAATATAAAATTAAATTACTTTTAATAAATTGTATTTTGAAAATATAAGTATTTAGGTAGTAGCATATGCTAAAAAAACTGCGTTTGAAGGGACAAGACTAAGGTGGTCATCAGAAGATTCTAATTTACAAAAGTGGTACCCGTTTGAAAAATGCTGCGCTATCAGTAACTTTTAATTTTCAATCGCTTCTATTTTAAATTTTGTTATGCTTTCTTTAACTTAAGCATGCCAAAAGTTACTCAAATACAACAGGCTTTAGGATGTAGCATTTTATTAGGTAGTAACGAAGATTGCCCCTGCTTAAGTTCTCATGAATTTATTTTCTACCTTCTCTACCCATCACTAAATTTACTAAGCAGCCAATTAAAAATTTGCAAATTTCAAATGAAATAGAGAAAAGTTGACTACGTTTGGTTCGGTTTGGTTTTGTTTTATCTGATTACGGCAAAGCACACAAGGATCATCTGCCTAAGGGAAGGGATGCCTTCGTGGAGGACTTTTTAAGGGAAACTGGTTCGTAGCACGTTAAGCACGTTATATACAGAGTATAGCACGTTATATACAGCACGTTATATACAGAGAAAACCGCGAAAACGCACATGCAGCCCGCTCGCCGAGATTCGAAGTGTTCAACGACTTTACGTTCGGCCGTGGTGAGCCTTTTGACGACGTTTTGAGCGATGGATACGATTATTGTTGTTGTTGTTACTGATCCTAAATGGTTAGCCATTACGCTAGACCAGATCCATGAGTCCAAGAGCCGTCAGTAACGGTTACAGTTACTTCTGAATTACAGTTATTCAGTTACAATACCCATTACAGTTATACAGGGACTGGACCGAAATGTCACCGACCGGCGATTTCTCTTCAAATTTGGCGTCAAAAATTAGTCTCCAAAATCATTGCCATCTTGGCGATATCTCGCCAATTTAGCAGCGAGATAGCCATTTACTCAATGTTACATAGATTTACCCCTGTATTCTTATTCTTACGGTAAAGCTTCGCGTTTTTGCATTTTCATGTTATATATATATATATATAAACTACAGTTTCACATATAATTTCACTAAAGTTATTTACATGTGTACAAAATTCTTTACAGTATTTTACAATGTTTTCACTCTGAGTTTTGCTGGTTTTTATATTATAATACTGTTTCAGAACTTTAATTCCTCTAACTTAGCTGTCTATAATTGCTATGAGTTTCTAATTGAACCCGTCCTGGTTTTGAAGGAATAAGCCTCAAGTTTGTCTTCTAGTTCTGGTCAACATTCAAGAGATACTCGGCGTAAAATAATATTCTATACCGATGTATTATCCCGTCGACCCTTAACGGAAATTTTTGCAGCAGTCGCTATAGTTGGCAGTTGTTATTGCAGATTTTTAAAGGTAGAGGTCATCCATAAGTGACGCTAAATCTCGCTACTTGGCCGGTTGACTGGATAATACTAATGTAAGATTATCTTCAATAAGAACATAATAGAGCACGACTTAAACATAACTAATTATTTTATTTTACTAATATGAAATAAAATGAATGAAAAGATTAAGTAAAAGTGAATGTTGCAGGTAATCTCACAACTAACGTAGTTCCAAACAGTTCTACATGATTCATGTAACGATGATCATTCTCATACACTATCAGTTTCTAACAGTTCTGCGGGCACGTCTGCCTTCATATGTCTAGCTCGATGTAAGCATCTTGAAGGATCTGCAGGCCGTCTGCCTGCTTCCAATCCTTTCCGCATCTCGAAGCTATCCACCTCTTGTTCTCAGCACTTCCAGCGGTCGTCTACCGTTCTGCAGTGATGACGTTCCGCCTTGCTGAGTAGAAGTAGAAGTAAAGGGAATTGAAGAATCTACCTCCACACTAATAATATTAAGTACCTAACATTTATAAAGAAGTCAACATGCACGTTTAACTTCACAGAAATAAATCAAAAACCTTTTTGTTTTGCTTTTTAAACTTGGTTACTCAACTCTTTTTAATACAATTACCATCATTCTTGATTACGGACTTAATGTTCTCAACAATCATGAATGTCATAGTGCTTTAATTGTCCAGTTATTCCTGAACTGCCTTGATGATGTCTTCTTGACCTTCTTTATTTAGGCACAGGAGCCTCTATTTTTTTAAAAAAAGGAGAGATATAAGGTAATGAAAGACCAGGAGAAGGCACTGGAACCTAAAGAGTAATTCTTGATACTCCAGCTATCTTAGTCGTAAACTTTACTAATGCCCAGTTAAGACAGTCTGAGAGCCTTAGACACACCATTCATTTGAGCGACCCTCCACAGCTCACTTTTCTTGATATTCTGACGAGGAATATTAGGAGAAACTAAAGGATTATTCTGGAGTTGGTTAAAAACCGGGGCCTTAGGAGTCTAGTGAAAATATTATTAAATACTATTCAATTAAAAATAATGTATCTCTTTTCTGAAAAAAAAAATATCGATATTTTCGAAAATTACGTTGAAAAATGCTAAAACGCTATGCTTGTAAAGAAAAGAAAATGTATCTGATGATTTCTATGAAAATGAATTTTTATTTCACCAAAAGAGTTATTAGTCTCGAAATACGATTTTGTGTTGATTCACTTTAAAAGTTTTGTTTCACTTTTTCATTTGAGTCTGCTGCCGACAAAGTGTAAGATATGGATCGTTCAGATTTAATCTATGATTGATTAACAAACTAAGCCATTTTAAAAGCGATACATGCAAATCTTAAGAATATTACTTTTTTACTTTTTAATCTGATTGATTTAAAAAAGAAAATATTTAATTCGTGATATATTCAATTAAAAATAATAAATATTTGTATAGAATTATTACATTTTTTCATTTTTCAAATGCAGACCAGATATAACATGTTGCCGTGTTAGTATAAACGTACATTCATCTAGTAATTGGCAAATTACTTCGCCACTGCACCTCGGTCATCTCGATTGATAATCTCTACCGATAAACTTTAAAATAGACCTTTTAGCGATCATTAAAAATCGGAATTCTTTCAGCTTCCTTCATTTATTTCATATCCATTTATTCCTATTTTCCTTCATTTATTTATTTATTACGATTATTATTATTATTATTATTTTTTTTTGGATATTCCGTACGTAGAACTTCATTGTGTTTATGAGTTAAGAGTTAAATAATGGTAAAATTAACAGTTACAGTTAATGAAATATTACATTTCTCTGTTTTCTGCACAGGAAAGTAATTTTAATTAGATTTTTAAATTAATGTGTTTCAATATAATACTAGTTAATCAGCGCGTGTATCTCACACATTATATAATTTTAATTTGATTTTAAAATTAATGTATTTAAATATAATACTAGTAAATCAGCACGTAGTTAAAAATCATTAAAATCTGTCTCACACATGATGAAAATATGAAATATAATATTTTTTAAGCAATAGATACTTAAAGTAGGGTGAGAAATGGAGTGAACTTCACACGTGTAATAGAGGTCAAATAACACTAATACAAACGTAATCTAATTACAATTTAAAACAGTCCCTTCGTGCTCAGCATACAAAAATATATACACAAAAATGTATTAATAATGCAACTTAATGTATAAAATGTATTAATAATACAAATTTATCGATTAAAATTATATACACGTAGACGCAGAGCCTAAAACACTAGAAGAAATAGTAGAAGAAATATTAGTGAATCTTAAAAGTTTCCTTTCCGCATATAATTTATACAGGAAGCTATTAAATAAAATTATATACTAATTTTTATGTCATCTTCTCACCAATTATCCAGATAAAAAATGAAACGTGAATAAATTTCTCCTGAATTTGTTACTTTTGTTTAATTTCCTTAAATCAGTATTTTACTTTATCTTATTTTAATTCATAAAATGATGCAAGTTTCTTAGGGCTAGCTTGCACGTGTTTCGGACAAGTGCTGCGATGACAAGAGGCGGAAAGGAAATATTTAATATAGCTATTTTGATAGACAATCTGAAAAAAAAATCAAATTTTCCTTTTATTTATTTATTTTATGTATTTGTAAGGTGGCTTTTGAAGAGTTCTACGTCGACGAAAAGCTTTTGTTTCTTTCCATTCTCTTGACATGCAGGACTCTCAATTATGCTAATTGTAAAACAGTTTGACCCATCTTTATTAAGCTACTCATTCACGTTGCTTTTATTTTGTAGCTTGTTTTCTTTTATTTCCATAAACGTGAAAATTTTATCTCTATGTGTCTCCTTTCTTTAACACAAACTGACGTTTGTGTTAAAACGCGCATTCACAAAACAAGAAACGCATGTATAGTCATCTCATTAAAATGTCGCCTAATCCTGATTTAGCGAGATCCGGATTTATGATTTCTCCAATTTAACGGGTTTTTTTTTTCTGTTGGTTTTGGACGAAGTACATAAAACTATTGTCAAATTATTCCTGATTTAAAGATGGAATATTATAAACTAGCAGCTACGCGGCCAGCCTTCGTCTGGCTTTTAAATGTACCGGGAAAATGCCTAAAGGGAATACCAAACGTTAAATTCAAAAACTGCGCAGAATTTTACTCTGCATTACAACTTTATCAAAAAAAATTTAAAAATGTATTACATGAAACAAAATTACAATGAAATAAGCAATATCCCTTAATACAAATATTAATTATCCTAATAAATAAATTAACCAACTTCCCGATACAAAATCTTAAGAATTCAAATGGTATAAAGGATGTTAAGAACTTTGTTTCCTAAAAAAATCATGCAACACTTGTTACATATTAATTAAAATTATATATAATTAAAACATAATATAAAAAATTACATTGAAATAAGCAATAAATCTCATATTTTCAAGAGAAAACAGTCAACAGTCCAGCATCCAAAGCAATGAATGAAAAACTGTTTCCAAAACCACATTTCTAAACGAATGAAACTATTCAAAATGATGCGAAAAAATGGAAGAGATAAAATTAAAAAAAAATCCTTATTCGAATTTTGAAAAAAAATCGCTCCGAGGGGCACTGGCTCTTGTCTAGATGCACCTACATACTAAATTTCGTAGCCCCTGGGTCTATTAACTCAGCATCAACGAAAGACACACAAACTCCTTCTTTTATTATATGTAGAGATAACATAGACTATAATAACAAAATGCTTATCATAACTAACGTATAATTTTTATATTAATTCTTTCCAGTTACTTCCACTTCTTTTATCAACCTTAACAGTAGGTAAATAAGGCGAAACTTTAATAGCGATCGAAGATGTAGTTTGAGCGAGTGTTTGGCAATGCACCAGAAAAGTTGCTTGCTTACTGATCTCCATTTAAAAAATTACTTTGGTTAATACTACGTTTCATAATAATCCGCAGAAAAATGCTCATCACTTCATCTCTTAATATCCGAAATTTTTTTCGAAGCTGTTATTTTATTTTTAGCTACTTACAAATGCAAGTATTCTGCTAATCAATTTATGTAGGTCCTCTGAATATGAAATTCGACTTTAATATCAAATAGCTGCATGATTGTTTTCGTATGGGATTAAAACTGTTTTGTTTTATTTATTATGATGCGTATAATTTTTTTAATATAAGAGTAGGAAGCGGTGGAATACATATAAAGTTAGATTTCGTAATTTTTACATTGACTTCTTTAAATTTAAATATACCAAAACAATATTTGCGTCGTTTACAAAAAATTGTAGTAGGAAATATATGTCTATGACCAAAGGTTAAGAAAATAAAGGCCAGGTAAGAACTTTTAAGGATACGGTGTCTGCACTATTATTATAAAAAATAAATGAAACTCTAATACATCTCGTGATCCACATTTTATAAACCTCTCTATAAGAGCCATTTGCAGCTGTGTGATTGTGCTATACACGTGATATTTTCATCTAAACTTCGCTATTTGCGAGTTCTCTTTAATTAAGAATAATGCATTGTTCAGTATATTGTAAATTGTGATTCTAGAGTTGAAATTTGTGAGTCTCGTGTTCGGTGAGAAAAAGAAAGAGAGAAAATCAAAGTAAAAAGGAAAGAAGAGAAAAGAAAAACCTCGTGATTTACATTTAAGAAACCACTCTTCAAGAACCATTTGCAGCTATCAGACTGGGCTAAACACACGATATTTTCATCTAAATTTCGCTATTTGCAAGCTCTTTTTAATTAAAAATAATGTTTGTTTTCAAAACATTGTAAATTGTGATTCTAGAGTTGAAATGTTTTGAGTCTCATACCCGAGGGAAAAAAAGAAAGAAACGTAAAGAAAAAAAGAAAAGAAAAAATTATAATGAACAGAATGTGAATGCTGTATTCCAGAAACGAAGATGGAAAAGTGGGATGAATACAGTGAGAAAGTGAGAATAACGAACGCGAGAAACAGAAACAGTCAACTATGATAAATCAAACATGGTTCTACGAAAGTACTTGCTGGTGTTCGTATGGACTACTTGCTGATATTGGTATGGACTCTGAAGTTTACGAATGGAAGCAAACAGTATACACGACATTTTAGAATGTAAATTTTTATTAGGCATGCTTGTGATATATAAAAGTCTAGATCTATAAATATTAAAAAAAATGTTAGTATTTTGTCATCAAAAAACGATGGGCCTAATTATAAATCTTAGTTATCATTATCTTATCATTTATCTTAGTTATCATTAATTCTTAGATTTAATGTCAAAAATAATTTAAAAAAATTTATGTTTTGACTAGGGACGGGCGAAGCAGCCTTGTGCAAAGAAGCTTTTTTCAG
This sequence comes from Stegodyphus dumicola, assembly GCF_044657685.1. NCBI lineage: Eukaryota > Metazoa > Arthropoda > Arachnida > Araneae > Eresidae > Stegodyphus > Stegodyphus dumicola. The sequence continues at coordinate 23,541,231 of NC_140775.1, forward strand.
TAGTAACAACGCCTTCATCCTTGACTGTAGCAAGATCGTATGAATATGGCTATCATGCAGTAAAAAGCGCAGTGTGAGGTATTGTATCATATGCAAAACTTATAATTGTGCATCTCAGTTTTTCTTCGACCTTCTATAAAACACAGCTAGACATTTAGGCTTACTATATTAAGGGAATGAGAACTCACAACAATGAGCGTTTGCGATGAGGGAAGACAGGACACATGTCCCTGATGGAATCGAGTAGAAACTGTGTTTTTGCTTTATCGATGCATATTGGTATAATTAATTGTCTCCATTCTCTTCTCATCTTAAAAATTTTCTGAGGATGTTCACATGTTTCGCGTTTTATGAAAAAATATTTTTAATTCTTAAAATGCCTATAACATATACGTCACAGAAACCTGTATGACGGATAAAAATTGGTAAGAAAGGATAAAAGGAAATCGTACAGCAAGGACAGAAAAATACTTATTTTATTTTTTATTATGACAAAGCACCCTATCTAAAGCACCCTAAGGATATCTGTCTAAGAGGAGGGAAACCATTCTGGAGGACTTTCTAGGGAAATTGTGTCATATTCATGTTACGCATGAGGAAAACCACGAAAACGCCCGTGCAACCAACCTTTTTGCCTGGAACAGAAGCCAGGTCGAACTACTAGTATTCGACTGCTCGCCCACTGGTTGACAAAAAATAGTTAAAATACTGAAAAGTAACAGATTATTTTTTGCAACAGCTCTACTTAATATTTTCCTTAGAAATTCTTTATTGGATTTTATACATATTTTCATAAAGACATTTAACTGAATATTTAGATTTTACTTTAAAGTTTAAAATTTTCTTCAATGTAATAACTTAATTCTTTTTTATCAAATAAGTCCACACTTTGTCTCTCCTTCTTTAATCAAATATTTATAGTTAAAAAATTCCGGTACTTACATATTATCCCATCGACCGTGAAAACTACCTGCAATCAAATTCCTGAAAGTTGAAGTAGATTAGCCAAAGTTTTGCCTATCGTTCCTTGGAATTCTGAAAGAATTGATATGTATTTATTTAATAAACAATCAGTGGTGTGTTTAAAGCGCTATGAGTACAAATTTTTGTCAGGTAATTGTTGCAATCTATTACTGTTTGTCGGCCATAGTCAGTTGATCGTAGCGTGTCTATAAAACTCATTTCTTTTGTTAGTACGATCCCATAACTTTGAAAATAATTTACTGCTTGCTGTTCTGCAGAAGGTAGTCACAAATTTCTTTCTTTCTTTCTTTTTTTTTTTTTTTTTTAATGTAAGGGAAGAATGCAGGTACAGCAGTCAACTTAATTCCTCTTTTGTAAAAACAAAACTTTTCTTTGATGCTTTAGTTGCGTATTCTGGTGTTCAGCAGGAATTTATCCTGCTCTTTACCAGAGCTTATCACGGAATCCCACTAGGGGCCGTACACATAACGGCTCTTCATAGTAATTGTTTCACCATAAAGATGTGAACATCGTCTCTGCAAAATCATTGGAGATGATATTGTGACGAGCTGAACGCTGCATATCTAGAATCAATCATGTATATAGTATCCAAAGAAAGTGCACATGTTGTGAGTGTGTTGTTACGTCATACTTACACATAACTGGCGATAAATCGAGCTGCTTGGCGACAGTTCCACGTCAAAGGGATATTACGTAATACCAAAGTCATTTCTGCCGGAACTCAGGCGGCGAACTGATTAACTAATTGGATAATTGCTGGCATTTTAAAATTCCCGAACAATATTCAACCACGGGCATAGCCCGGATGTAATTCATACAACTCCTGTACATCAGGTAAACCTATTAAAAAAATTCATCATTTATTGCCTTTGCTGCAGTTGCACTCGTATTGCAGTTTCACTCATCAACTGTAGCAAGTGCCGCAGTTGCACTCGTATAACAAGGGAGGGATCCAGCGTCCTCATTCTCATATCGACCAGTTTGCCTTCTTCCATCATTTGGTAGACTCTTAGAGAGGATCATTTTGGCCCGCCTCCAGTTTCACCTCAATATGATCCAAGGCATCCATATTCAACAATATGGCTTTTTTTCAACAGAACACGCATTACAGCACTTGTTAAGAATCATTACATCTAACAGAAGAGAAGATCGGCTCATGGCAATAGTTGCACTAGATGTTAAAGGTGCTTTTTATTCTCTCTGGTGGCCTCACATTATCCACAGCGTTGAACTAACTGGCTGTCCAGGCACCTTAATGGATATTACAAGAAGTTACTTGGAGGATAGGTACGAACAGGTCACCTTAGATGGAGGAATGGCTATGAAGCCCCTTAAGAGAGGCTGCCCAAAGGGATCGTGTCTGGGCCCGACATTAGGGAATCTTGTTGCCAATTCCGTATTCCAATTCTATGATGGCAAAGGAGTTTACTTATTGGCATATGCGGAGAACATTAACATCTTTGCAGATTGGGCAAAGAAGCACAAGCTTCAAATTTCTGCAATAAAAACAAATGCCTTAATCATTGGAAGGAAGAGCCCGCTATGAAGGAACCCGTACCTTAGACTTCAAGGAACCTCTATTAAATGCGTAAAAGAGTTAAAATATCTACGAGTGATCATCGATTCCAAGCTGTCGTGGTTGCCGCATCTAAAACGTGTGAAACAACGAATTACTGCTTTGACTAATAGCATGAAAATGATTACCTCACTATGATAGGGAATCCCAGGCAAGCTACTTAAGATCTGGTACACGACTGTGGCCGAAAGGATCGTCTTACATGGAGCGGCTATCTGGGTTACACAGACCACATCGCACATGAGATGTATGCATAATTCTATCCAGCGACCGCAACTCCTTATGGTCTGCAGGGCATATCGCACATCTCCGACAGCGGCACTACAAGTAATAGCGGGAACGCCTCCTCTTGACTTAGTCACAGAGCTAGAAGCTACAATCGTGAAGGTTTCCCGACTTGGAATCACAATTAATCTATGGGGACAAGAATGCGTCAATTCAGATTATGAACATCATTGTCCAGAAGATCCCTGCCATCCAGCGGCAAATAACCTAGAGGAGCACATCTCACTTATGAAACCAAATGACCTCATTAGTGCAGATGGAATATATACGGACGGTTCTAATTCCCTAGAGGGAACAGGCAGTGGCCTCTGCTATATCGAATACAATAGAATTACTTACCAGGGGAGAGGAAACGCGTACTTTTAACTCAGTTTTTCAGGCAGAGCTGCCAGGGATTAGAGCAGCCATAGTTTATTTGTCGGAAGCACCTCTGGCATCTAATCACATCTATACGGACTCAGCTTTAACTGCAACACCAGGGAGTGCTTCACGAAGTCCATTAATGAATAATATTAGACATCTGCTGCTACAAGTATTCCACTCAGGCAATAGGCCTCATCTGCACTGAATTCCCGCACATGTTGGCATATATGACAATGAAATGGCTGACCATATTTCCAAAGAAGCGGCATGTTCTACCACACACCCAAAAATACTGGCTTTCAAACCGGTCTCTTTTCTCAAGCAACAAACGATGTCTCGACTTATAATTAAATGACAAGACAAGTGGAATAAAAGCACCACAGGACGAAGAGTATATAAGTTCATCCCTAGAGTCTGCATAAACGGACATATTTTGCCTTACTATACCACTCACCTTTTGACAGGCCACTGCCCCTTTCCTTCTTCTCTCTACCGCTTTATTAGAGATAATGCATCTTGTGAATGTGGTGAAGAAGGCAGCCCGGATCACTTTGCATTTAGCTGCAATCTACTTAGAAATCAAAGACTCAGGCAGCCAAAGTGATAATAAGTCCGTATGGTACAAGAGCCTCCAATATAATAAATATGCAACCACCCGGCTCAAAAACATTATTGACTGGTATGCAGATAAATATTCTTAGCATAAGTCAGCAATTTTAGCATAATCAGTTCATTAAGGGAATACTATAAATAAATATGAGGGATAGGCCATTTATAATTGTAGGAAGATTATAGAAAATTAGAATGCTCCATGTCTGTGGCAGTACATTTGTAGTGTGCTGTGGTACAATACACTACATAATGTATTTGCAACTGAACGTGCCCTAATGTAGTATAGTATTACGTAGTAACTGTAGTATATATAGTATGTATATATTGGTAATTATATTTTGGAAATTGCAAATTAGTGTTGGCATTTATAAGGGTTTTTTTAACATTTTAGCAGTTGTATAGGTAAATTATTTAGTAGTTTTTTGCATTAGTCAGAGGTTGCGTTATAAGGTACAATAAATGTTTATGTATTAGCAATTGTGTAATTGTATATTGTACTGGACTTGTTATAATGTAATGTTATAATGTACTGAATTTTGTAATATGGAATATGTATTGTGGTTCAGTTTATGCCGAAAAAAGTGGTAACTGAACAAAATATTAGCATGTAATCAGAATCGTATCTAGTTAAGTTATATGCCGATGACATATTGTGCATAGTAATTGTATAATGTAATAGCGATTATAATATGTACTAGATATTGTAAGATGCAATCTTCTAGTAATGTATGGGTATTTAATCAATAATTGGATAATAAATATCATAACTGTACTTGTTAGTTATACTTGTTAGTTGTACTTGTTAGTTATACTTGTTAGTACTTGTTAGTTCTGTCATTTATCTGTAAATGTACTAGTTGTAATATACTTGTAATTGTATTAAATATTGGAAACTATGTAATATACAAGTATAACATATTTGTATAATGTACTTGGAAATGTATATAATGTACTTGGAAAGATTTATGCGCAATAACATTATAAAGTATAGGAGATTGGATAAAGTACTGTATCCAGTAAGGTAAATTTGCATGTGTGTAATGTATCAGTACTTGAAAGAGGTTTTAGTATTTACCTAGGAATGCAAAAAATACTCGTTAAGAAGTAGATTGATAAAACACTGTAATTATACCTGCTGTATAATGCATTTCTATGTAAAAATACTCGTGGAGAAGTAGACTGATAATATATTGTGTTTGTACATGCTGTATAATGCATTTCTTTAATAATATGGTACAAGTTATTGGTCTATCAAGTACTTGTAAATATATAGTGTATAGGTATAAAGTACAGGTATTGGAAGCACACATTAGTTTTATAACATATCACTTTTGTATAGTGTTTTAATAACTCAGCTATGTTTTAGTACTTATTCAAGAATGTATTAGCATTTATTCAAGAATGTATTATGTATTTGTATTATGTAATTGCATCACATTTTTGGTTTTATATTTATATTTGTGTTATATATTAGTAAGTATGCATGTATTATGCACGATGGTTAAGAGCTTCGGCTTCCTAAAAAGCACAGTGCAATTAATATCTTCAAGGGCCTTAAACTGCTAGTTGGTAACCAATTCTGTATGGATTATGTAATACTCTGAGACGGACGCTAACTGAGCGGATGTAATGATTTCAGTTGCAGTCGTATGATTGAATGTACGTGGATAGAAACAAAACGTCGCTTTAACATCTGCAAAGAAATTAACGAAACTCATACTGAACTTATTTAGCTCTAGAGGGGAAAAAAATTGAAATTTCATGCTTACTTTGTAAGATAAGTATTCAAACTGCCTCAGGTACGTTTTCTAAACAGTTTTAAAACCAGGTTTATGTTGTTTCGGCGATATTATATAATAGATTTAAAGCTGAATTAAGATGTATCCTTCATTTAATGATACTGTTGCCAATTTTGTATATATGTAACTAATTTTAGTGAAATTATATGTAAATTGTAGTATCTTTTGTGTAATGTAACATGAAAACCCTCAAGAATGCGAAGCAATGCCGGAAAAACAGGGTTACAGGGGTAAGTCTATTTATTTAACAGGCAAATGGGGCGAATTAGCGCCAAACTGGCGATGGTTTTAACGACTGAAAAATCGCCAAAAAGTTGCAAAACTTGGCGATCATTTGGCGACATTTGGGTTCTATGCCTATGTAACTGTATGTTCCTTCTAGCAATTTCGAGAAATCGAAAGTACTGGAAATTTCTCGACGGACGAGGGGAAAACATAAGACCGGAAGTAGTACTGAGTTTGAGAGTATTGATAGATCACTGTGCGAGCTTAGGCATTAAAGGTTTTTACATTTTCTTGTCTTTAACGTTCTTAGTAGTCTGAAGTGGCAGTCCACTGATTGTGTTCTGTCATACTGAGAAGACCTGTACGAGTACTTTTATGAAAAATTCCAGAACGTTTCTTTTGGAAAATAAATTTTATCAAGCTATCGTCGCAGTACTATCCTTCCTTAGAATTAAATAATGATTTTCGTTAGATAAATATCTGACCGTAAAAAAAAATAATAAATAAAAAGTACATAAGAAACTTGTTGAACATATCAGAGATTAGCTACAGAAGAATAAATTTAAACAGTTTTAAGAAGTGTTCAAGGACTTAAAGCTGGGAATAAATTTGACTGTCTTTTTTATAAACAGATTGCTTCTATCAAATGATTCAACTTTGATAGCTTTTATCGCTAAGGAAAAATAAGGATGACAAGAAAATGGACTTTATTAAGAGATATCATTAAGGTGTCACTGAGAATGCAGTATTAATTTGACTCCCTCCTGATAGATATAGGGAAACACGTGTCATGAAAAAACCATATTGTTCGAAACGAGAAAATTCAACATTAAATGACAAGGAGAAAAAGATTGCATGCACTGCGAACAGTTTCGCAGAAGTGATATTGTGGCTATTCTACTATTTAAAACAAATTTACTACTTTTATTCACTGTATTTAAAAAAGTATAAATCCTCTATGTTTAAAACAAATGCCCTTACGTAAGCCTGATTACTTGAAAGTATTCAACTAACACTTCAGAATGTTTATTCTGAAGTTAACATGTATTTCCGACGTAAGCCAAGAAGTAAGATTTTGGTTAAAAAATTCAGCCAAAATTGAAAATCCAGATTTTTTTTTTTTTTTTTTTAATGGCCGGGGTTTTTTTTTTTTTTTTTTATCTAATAGACATTAATTAGCCTTGCATCACTACAAGAGCCGAAAGTGGTGACCATTTCATTATAGAAGCACCTAATAGGGGGCCACCTTTGCCTCCTATGATGGGACAGACAGTTACAACCATGCCTTCTCCGGGATTCGAACCCTGGTCCATCGCTACTGCAGTCAGGGTATGGGTAGCCTTTTAATTTTTTTTTTCCATTTGACATGTTGTAATTATAATTGTGTATTTAACTTCAATGCATAGAGTATTTAGGACTATTAAGTACTGGATGTGCTCTGCACTTCCACATGAGAATAAGTTATGTGGGCATTATATAACTTATTGAGGCATTTGGGAAATGTCTCTTTGTATATTAATATTATAGCCTTAATTATGAATATTTTTGTTATTTTATAATTGTTATTTTGTTCTTTATATTATTATTTTTGCCATTTTGTTAGTATCATATATTTTTGCATTATTATAAGTCAATTAAAATTATTGTTTGCTGGTGAACTGGAATATTATTCTGACTGTGATAAAGAGTTCATTACAGTTATTGGAATATGTGCATTTTAAGTAAGAACAGGAGTTTAGAACTGTATCTAATTATTTTGTCGGTTATAATGCTTCCTTGTTATTAGAGTTATAATTAAATGTATGAAGTATTTAGGTCTATTGAGTTTTGATAGATTTGGTAAATGTATTTTCTATATTTGACAGAGAGTTTAGTGTTTTGTATTTGCACATAAGAATAAACATCTGAGGATGTTTTGTAGCTTTTTATAGGATCTGGAATTATAACAGCCTTGTACAGAATAACTTCTGTGTATCATGTCCATCACAATTGGGTATAAGTTCCTGTTTTCCAGTAGATGTTCTTAACTATTTTAAGCATTGTGAACTATTACAGCCAATTCAACTTAGAGCTGATTCATTTTATTAGCTGGCAAATTGGAATATACTAACTGTAATGAAAAATCAGTTGCAGCATTTGAAACATGTGCAATTATATGGTATAATTGATTGGTATATAATATGTACTGAATAATTTTTTGTACTTCATGTTTGTTACAATTGGGAATTGGTTCCTGTTTTTCTGTAGATGTTTTTATTTATTTGAAGAAATCGGGCACTATTATAGCCATTGTACAAGAATGATTAGCTGTATTTGAATATGTGCTCTTATATTGTAGACCTGTCGATTTGTATAAATTGAAATTGTTTAATTGTGCTATTTATAATCGTATAGTAAAAATTTATTATTTTAACTGCAATGAAAAATTAATTGCAGTTTTTTTAAACATGTAAATTTGTAGTATGATTGACTGGTAAATATTCTAACTATAATGAAAAATTAGTTGCAGCATTTGAAACGTGTATTTTTATGGTATGATGATTGATAAATAATATGTACTGAATAATTATGTATTTTAGGTCTATTATAATTGGGAATTAGTTCCTGTTTTCCAGTAGACGTTTTAACTACTTGAAGGAATTGTATATTATTGAAGCCTTTTCATAAACATAATTAAATACATGTAATGGAATAAATAATAGCATTTTTTAGAATATGTGCTTTATATTGCTGGAATACCAGTATATTTGTATAGACTGGTATTGTATAATAAATCTTTAGTTTTGTACAATTTAGAATTGTATTGAAAAAATTTAAGAATTAGTTTCCTTTCCTTCTTTTTTTTTTTTTTTTTTTAATCATCTAGGAGCCAAGTTATTATTTACAAAATATTTGCTTCTGCGGATAATAGTAAAATAGTGTACATATTACAATGAACTTCCCAACTGCAATTTCGGGATTGCTTTGTGGATAACTGCGACACAGTCTGCAAATTGCTATGGACACACATAATGAGGTGTGCAAACTAGGTGTTAAGGATGTATCGAAGTGGACAAATAGTATTTACATGAACAATGAACTTAACAAAAGTGTACTCCGAATTTATCAAAAGTTAATTTAGAATCCAGTTTATATGAACATAGAATAGTCTACACAACATCATATACTTTGGGCTATGGAACAACCAACTGCCTGAACTGATGTGAGAGTAGGCACAGAGTAGGCCTGTGGATAACTGCAACAAAAATACGGACACGTATCATTAGGTGTGTAACTGATAAGAACATGAAGTTATGGCGTATTGAAAAAGACATAGGTTTAGAAACTGGTTAATATATAAGTTCCACTCTCCACAATATAGATCCTATCGATGACAATGTAATGATTAATTGATTGTATATTTATTTTTTATACGGATTATTATGTAACAATATTGTATAGATGACATTGTCAATTTAGCATAATGCCGCCAGCAGTGGATGGTAGATTCTTTTCCGTCGCATGGACATAACTCTGATTGGTATAGAACCTTAGGTCGGAGGTCCATACGACGGCGTTTCGGTCACTTACACTGAGCGGCACAAAATCCGGATATAGTATATTATATACGATTAATTTAAAACTGTCCTATAAATCAAGCTACATATCCTCAAAAGTCGTCTAATTTAGGATTAAATTAAAAATATTATTTTCAAAATTATTTATCCTACATCGTTTTCGCAATTGAATTGCAGTCAAACACCGCTACAGCGAATGCAGCTTATTACGAGCCCCCGGATATAATGAAATAACTTTTTAGTTCCATCTATCCAATTTCCTGTAGCCTTAATGTTCTTTTGTAACTTCCAAATGTATGAACATTTAGAAAATATTCGGATATAGCTAATTTTCTGGATATTTTAGATTGAAAGCTTTCTGTATTTTTCCCTTTTTGCAGATTTTTTTTTGCAATTTTCAACTAAAAAATCAGGAGCAGCATCTGGCCTCATTTAAATTATTTCTCGTGTTTAAGGGTGGAAAAATGTATGATGAAAACATGGATAGAAAAAGGGCTAGAACAGTGATTTGGTTTGGCTTATTTTATTATGGGAAAGCACTTGGAGGCAACCTACCTAAGAGCAACGGGCAACCATCCCGTTCACCGGAATTCGAATTCCGGACCGAACTACCAGCGTTTAACGAGTTTACCGTTCGGCCGCTGTGGGCAATAGAACGATGAAGGCCATATAATTTTATCGGAGTTAAGTATTCCTAACGCAGAGTTACCTGATTATGAGTCTTCTAAGCAAAGCAAGACAAATCTCTCTAGATTCTTAACCATAATAAAACACAGGAATAAGTTTTATTACGCTGAAGAGACATTTCCCCTTGAATTCTTATTATGTAAGTTTTCACCCCTGCCCCTTTCGATTTTCAAGATTTTAATTTAATTTAATTATTTTTATTTTACATATCTTCAAATTTTATTTTTAATTTTAATTTTATTTATTTACAAGCTGTTACTCGGCATGCCTTGCAATATTATTTAAAGGAAAGAAAGTATCTGTCTTTTAATTCTGTTTATTGAAGTGCTTTTGGATACAGAGTATTTTTTTATCTCCGTCTGGTCCCGGAAATTTCACTTTTCCACCCGCGCAGCACATTGCTGATGCTTCAATCTTGAATTTGAGAACTCTGCAATACATGCATACTTTATCCATCTTTCCAACGACCACACTTGAATGAACACTGTGATCGTATTAGCATCGTAATGGAATGCACACAGATTTAAATTAGTGTACAGTGTTCGTCTGGATCGAGCACTGCGTACTCGATCGTTTTCCAGTCTTGCTTCCTGTTGCTCGTCTGTTTCAGATGAAGGGGCTTGCGCAGTGCGTACTCGAACATTTCCCAGTCTAGCTTCCCGTTGCTCGGCTGTTTCATACGAACGGGTTTGAGTAGTGCGTACTCGAACGAGTTTTACTCTTGCTTTCCGTTACGTGTTTGTTTCTGAAGCCCGTGATGCCTTTTTCTTTCTTGCTTGAGGTGTACTTCGAGCAATCGATTTTCGTTTCAGGGGTATAATTCATTTCGCAGCGAAAGTAATGCTTTGTGACGAATATTACAAATTCCCTTTCAAAAAGCAAAGAAGATGCATGTGATACAATTACACGCGTGTTAATGCGTTAAATTGAAATATTTTACACTTTGCTGAACAAGAACACACTTTGAAATATTTTAATTTGGGCAGTGGCAGCACTTTACTCTTAAATAGCTGAGTTTGTTTATTAAATTCGAGACAAATTAACATAATTGCGTTTTCCTGGGTGCAATACAATTTTGTTATATCTCCGGGTTTTTTGATTAAATTTCAAACATATATATCTTACGTTTTCCAGACTGGCAACTCAAAGCTTTTGAATCGCTGAGCAAAAGTTCGTTAAATTAGCGTAAAATATATGTACATAAATAGTGCGGACACCATGGGCTGGAATGTCGGAAGAATAAAGATCGGAATTAAACTGTTGATTTGTCCAAAAGACTACCAAACAAATAAACAAACATTCATTTTTATCTAGAGAGATTTTTGTTTTTTATTTCTGTAAATTTTATTTCTTATTTATTATTATTATTTTTTTTTTTTAGGTTTTATTTATTTTACTCATGCCTACGCTTTATTTTATTTCATTCATTTTCCCCCCTTTTAAGTATATCTAAAAATTCCTTTTCATCTTTTTCCTCAAATCATTCTGGTTCGAGATTACAATGACGCTAAACATTTCTTCCTAATGGTTTCCCGCAGATTATTCTTGAATTTTAAAAAGATTAAAACCTTAAAAAATTTATAAAAGTATACGAATCACTTATTCCCTTAATAATTCAACTTCCCTAGTAATTTAAATCGCATTTATTCAGAATTTTTAATTTTATTCCATGATCTATCACATTCAGTAATTTATTTTCCTAATTCTCATCATACTCTCCAAGTCGAGAGCATTTTGAATTCAGTCTTTTAACCTGCAACCACGAATTAAAACCACGATCAAATCTTCGGATGATAAATGAGTAAACTGATAAGTATCATTTTATGGTAAAGTTCTCTCTTATTCTGAGTCGATTAAAAACCCATCAAATAGCAACTTGGCAGTTTGGTCTTTTTTTTTCCCTCCTTGAAGCTGTTAAAGTAGCGAAACCATTAAAGATACAAAATAAAAAGTAAAAGGCGAGAGATTTCCAAGACAAGGAATGCCATTGTATCACATAGTAACCATTTTTTCCTACTATACTTGCATATTCAACGAAGTTCTATAGCCTTTTACATTAAGTTTGTTACAATGTAATACACAGTTTCTTGCTAGAGTATCCTAAAGATAGCTTTTAAAAAGTCATCAATCATTCTCGTGACACCTGAATTCCCTGACTTTGAAAACAAAGAAAAGTAGACCGTAATTACTTTTTAAGCGGCACAGGGCGCGCTTACAGCGTCTAGACGAGCGGACTACACCCCCTTTACTTTACCGGATAAGAAGTATTCTTAATATTACTTCACTTTATTTTAGATGTGCGTTAGCGACGCATTTCAACGCGCGAGAATTTTTTAGCCTCTTTGTAAAATAATAACCAATCAAAAATTAAATATGAAAATCACGAGAGGTAGATATGATGATTAATTATCCTTACATTCAACAGGAATCGTTGTCTGGGTTTTCTTTGCGTCACAGCAGAATGAATTCTGGGTGCATTTATGAATATGAATGCTACTTAATTACTATTTAGAAAGTAATATGATGGAAATTACTTTAACGGTTTCATTTAAGTGTGTTTTGCATTTCATTCTTCATCTATTTTATTGATTAATAACCACACGTAAGAAATTCCTTATAAGCTTTCTAGTTTTATGTAAAGCAAAACAGGATCTATCAAAAGTTGTTCATCCGTGATTCTTTGTGATGAGATAAAATATTTTCCGAACTGTTTATTTGAATAAAAATATAATTTGCTAAAATATTTTTGTATTTTTAATATAAATTTATGGAATTAGATAGAAATGAATTAAGAAGAGCAGAGAAGTTTGAGATAGAGAAAGTTCATGATGTGTTGCCCATAGTGTAACTTTAGACCAGATATCCAGTAAACTAGCTGGATGTTCTGAACACTATGGCTTAGAAGCACATGAGAAAAATGCCAGGCAGCTTGGAAGAGAAGCCAGATATTAGTCGCTCATTCAATTCTTCAAAACACTTTGAAATAAATCGCACATAAGCCACAAAAACTAACTAAATAATGAATGAATATCCATAAGATAGCTTTCACTATACGTATACGTGCAACATACATGCAAGTGTGGTCTTAAACCTGATCACAAAGTTTAATTTCCTAAACCCAGATGACTCACCAGCCATTCTACAGTCTTCGAATGGAAAATTTTGATCGCCCCTTATATATTTATTTGGTACTTACATATTATCTCGTCGATTGGCCAAGTAGATCGACTTAGCGCCAATTATGGATGACTCACTTCCTTTAGAATTCCGCAGTAATGACTGGTGACCGTTGTCGAAATTTCCACCAATGGTCGACGGAATAATACTTAAGTACCATTTATTTAAATGCAAACTGCTGTTATTATTTTCGATTTTTTTTTTCAAGTTGAACATTATTTTAATTTGCAGCCCAACTGATTGCCAAAATCTAAAATTTTATTAGATATTGGATTAAACTTTTAATTCTAAATATATCTTAGAGATATAAATGCATACAGTGTATAAATGCATACAGTATAGAGATATAAATGCATACAGTGTGGACTGGATATTGCTTCAGGATTTAAAATTAAGAAAATTTTTCCCAAAATAAAATCAGTCAGAAATTTAAAATTAAGAAAATTTTTCCCAAAATAATGTTAGACTAAAAAATCTTATTTCTGAGATTTGAAATGAATATGACAGTCCGAATGGTAATTAGGGTTGGTAAAGGAAGAGGAGGAAGCTTTTCCTTGTTAAATGAAAAGACTGACTCTGAAAATAAATCCTATAACACATTAGAAAGTTAATTATTACATATTTAACCATTAGAGTAAGTGACTAAGGTTTAATCACTTAAGCGATTAAGGTGTGATTAAAATTTTTATCAAATTCATTATGAAATGAATCTCATAAAAACCTTAATCACATATATCATCATAATCCTTAATCATATATCACGAGGTAAAAAAAAAAAAATAAAAATAAAAAAAAATAAAAAAATAAAAAAAAAAATCTGATGAGGACACATTACTTCCTTGTACGGCCTATTAAATTATAGACATTTTTTTTTGGCACTTCATTTAAGTTTTATTCCTTCGAATTTCGTTAGAGGTATATTTTTCATTCAACCAATTCAGTTCTCACAAAAAACACAAAACGCATTTGTTAAAAACTGTAAAATACAGAAACAGTTACACAAAACAATTTTTTTCGGTGTGTAAAAAATTTTAAGTAAACTTACGTTTCCATTGTGCAAAAAGACACTTAAGGTGGTGCCCCAACTTACTAAATTGACTATGTTACTAAGAGTTTTAAAGGTAAACAAATAACTGCCACGTTAGACCCAGCGCCACTTACACATTTACATTGCTAATAATTCTGGAACCATTGCATGCAAATTAACTAACGCCGTAAAAATCTTAACCGAAACATAAGATCAACATAATTCAATCACTTTTAAAGCAAAAACTGCACAATTTACCAACATGTAAGAATAAAAAAAAAAACAGAGCTAACCGAGCTGGGTAAGAGGGGGGGGTATGTATTATATGTATATGTTTCGTGCGGCGTATAACAACAAAAAATGGCAGGTGCACAAGTATATGTTATAGAAAGTCTCATATATAAAGTTTGAACATTCTGAGACTACTGGTTTTTGAATTATGTGAGATACATACATACATACGTACGTACAGACATCACGAAAAAATCTCACTTATGAATCCATTTTAAATCCATTTTACAATTCGCTTTGGAAAAAGAAAGAGTCCTTTATTCTGTGCATACGTACATACATCACGGAAGAAAAAAATCATTCAAATGACAGAGGTCAAAATGAACTGTTTCGTTAAAATATTGTTACGAAATGTCAAGGCGGGGTGAGATGGCTTCCCTTCAAAGCAGTTTTAGGGTTGCCATATTTGGCGAGAAATCGCCCATTTGGTGACATTTGGCGACAAAATTTGGCCATTTGGTGACCATGGACGGTTTGAGAACCTTCTGGAACGAATTCTTACCGGTTTAGCCCAGTATGTTCTGGAACACAAGCCGAAAGCTATATAAATCCTGCTGGTCTCCAGTCAGTTAGTGTTTATCTCTCATCGAGTGTGTGTGCCTCGCCGAAAAGGCGAGTGAGAGTGCCTCGTAAAGTGCGAGATAGTTAGTATCGAGTTGGTGTCTCGTTTTGCGAGTCAATCCCTGAGGAGTCGATCGAGTAGACAGCCGGGCAGCGAGTGCCGAGTGGGTCGTCGAGTGCACCGAAGGAGTCTGTTAGTGTATCGCGGTTAGTGCATCGTCGAGAGAGCGTGTTGAGCTCTGGGAACGACTGAACCGAAGAGTCGGGAGCTGTGCTCGTGTGTCGTCGGATGCGTCGCGAGTTGTAACGTGGAGAGTCTCGAGAGTAAGTGGAGTTCCGAGAATGACCAAGCAGAGTTGGGAGCTGTACTCTGATGCTTTGCAGGAAGCTGTCTCCACCGCTATTGCCTGACAGTGTGAAAGCTGTGTCGCTGATCATGTCAGCGGTTTTATAAAAATTCGACGACTGTAAACGAAATTTTGGAGCTGTCCTGATTAATACCAGCCAATAAAGTGTGTTCCGATACTTCATCAAGTGTTGTCGTTATTCACTCCAAATCCACACGAACCCCGTACGAACTGGTGTCAGAAAAAGAAAAACGCAACAATATGATATCCCAAATTTTTTGCGATTACCGTACTTCTTTTATATCGTACAAGGAAGTAAAAAAAGTAAAATTCCGGCGTATGTAAAACGAAAATATATATATATATATAGCTTGCCCCTAAAATAAATTTAGAGGGATGGAAATTTTGCAGGAAAAGCGAAATGACTCATATTCATGGGAAAAACCTCGAAATTTGCCATGCAACTAATCCTTTCATCTTAATTTGAAAGTTACGTCGAATTACCTACAACATTCTGCAGGTTTCCACTCAGCTTCCAATAGCTGTACATTTTTTAAACTTATAATAATTGCAGTTGGTGTAAATCAGCTTATTGCTGCCTTTGTTTTATTGTGCTTAATCTCTGCTATGCATCCAATCCGCATTCAGCGAATTTATTATGAAGTATATTGTTTCTAATGCGCTAAAACTAGTACACTGTCAGGCATCGTTCCACTGTAAAACGATTTTCAGAACTTTTTTTTTTTTTTTTTTTTTTTTTTTTTTTTTTTTGTTGTTGTTGTTGTTCTGACCTAAATTTAAAAAAAAATAATTCTTGTCGGTTCTGTTGAGCTTTAGATTTTAAATTATAGTCTATTGATAATCAAAATATGTATCTTTCCTTTCTTAGCTCTTCATTCATAATCTTATGTTTTCGTTGTGTGAATCGATTAGCTAGCCTACTTACCGAATTTTCGAAATATAAATTTTAAAATTTGCCAAATATAATTACTTTTTACAATTTCTGAAATGCGAATTTGCACAATATTAACCGCTATTTTTTGTTATTACACATTGCCAGATAAATGGATTCGTACATTTATTTTCAGAAAAACTGAGAGTTTAAAATTGGAAAACCTTCCTTGTAAATCTCTAATTATACTATACCTAAACTGTGACTGATTATATCGGTGATTTGGATACGAATCGACTAATATTCGAAGACAAATGTAATTTTTTAAATGTGAATTTCTAACTCTTAAAAAATAGTCTCCATAAAGTTGTGGGGGCACTTTTATGCCTGGGCACAACTATGCAATTAAATTTTAATCTGCTATTCTGGTTCACAAAGCAAACAAAATTACATTTACCTAGTGATGTTCCGGCATAAAACTGTTAGCATTTATAGTATGAAAGTTTTTTGGTACTTACGTATCACCCTGCCGACAGTGAAATAGTCGCCAAACAGTGCGATTTAGTGCCAGTTATGGGTAAGCTTGATGCAACAACACACTCTTAATAACTGCGCTTTCGCTTGATGTAACCTCGACTAATTCTCAATAAACCACTTTTTGTCTTTATGAACAAAGATATAAATTAATTGTTATTATTGTATTGTTCTTGCATTTTGAAAGAAAAATGATTTAATTTTACGAATTGACTTCTACTATGATTGACAGGCAATGCATTATTTCCAAAGTAATGGGATCCTACCTATAGTGTGTATTAATGGTTAACTGAACATAGCCAGCAAAACAGTAATAATTTGAAATAATTTCTAATACTTACGTATTATCTAGTCGACTGTGAAAATTGGCTACCATTGAGCCCTGGCGAAGATGCCGCGAAAAGCTGTGCCAGTTGTTCCTGTAGCATTCTGAAGGAAATGACACCTCTTAATAAACAATCAGTATTCGACCCGCTTCGTCGATTTCTACTATTTTGTTAGGCTCTCCGTTTTTTTATCTGAAGCTCAGTTTAGAAAGCTTCTCAGGGCTTAATTTCTAAAATTGAGAAGTGCAGGAGCCGTACGGAAGACTGAGGAACGAAAAGGAAAATAAATAAATAAAATAACAAAAAATTAAGATAAATAAATAATTAAATTTTAAATGAGACAAAGAGAAATATCATAAATTATAAAATTGATTTTAAACAGCTAAATAAATAATAAAAAAAAATATCGGACCTTGTTTCATTTGGAGCTCCAGCTGGAATTAAAATTCCAAAGCTAAGAAACAGCTGATTATATGATTAATGTACTATTTCAAGGGATGACAGATACAAAACCATTCTCTTTTTGCAGCCCGCCAATGAAAAAAGATAAAACGTTTGAAGATTCACTAAAAATAGTGAGAATTTAGAAACGGTATGAAGATATGGAAGGAAATTTTAACAGGAAAGTGTAGCTTTGAAAATAAAGAGGGAAGCGTCCAAGACTTTTCTTATCGCGATGCCCTATCGATATAATTTTAGCTGTCAAGCAGAAATTTTCCCTGAATACAATTTGATAACAACGTGGGAATAAACGTAAGACTCCTCTGTTCCGCTGTCATAAATTCATTGCACATCCTGGAGAAAAACCTTTGAAGTGTGGGAGGAGACTTTTCTTTCCTTAAAAGTCTCAACTTCTGTCCAAGGCTTGAGTCCGAGGAAAAGACAGGCTAGCATTGAGAAGTTAGAATCGATTTTTAAGGCATATAAATAATGTTACGTTTTTCTCTTCCTGACACCAGTTGTTACATTATTTTCTTCCTTCACGTTCGTACGGGGTTTGTAGATTTGAAGTGAATAACGACGACACTTGATGAAGTATCGAAACACACTTTATTTAGCCAATATTAATCGGGACAGCTCCAATAACACTTTTTACAGTCGTCGAAAATCTACTGTAAACACACTGGAGCAATCAGCGACACAGCCTTCACACTGTCAGGCAATAACGGTGGAGATAGCTTCACTGCAAAGCACCAGAGTACAGCTTCCGACTTTGTTTGGTCGTTCTCGGAACTCTACGTACTCTCGAGACTCTTCACGCGATGCACTCGACGATACACAAGAGTATAGCTCTCGACTCAGCACAGCCTAAGACAAAACTCGACGATGCACTAAAAGACTCTTTCGATGCACTCGACGACCAACTCGGCGCTAGACTTCGAGACCCTCGCTCAATGACTGACTATCAGCTCGCTAGGCGAGGCACATACACACTGACTGACTGCGGACCAGCAGGGTTTATATAGCTTTCGGCTTGTGTTCGGGAACATTCTGGGCTAAACCGGTAAGAATTCGTTCCAGAAGGCTCTCCAACCCTCCATGGTACATCGCCAATTTTGTTGCCAAATGGGAGATTTTTCGTCAAATGTGGCAACCCTGCCTTCCCTTGCCATTTTATGGCAACCCTGAAACTGCTTTGCGGGGAAGCCATCTTACCGCGCCTGCACATTTCGTAGCAATATTTATTATTAAAATAAAATTTGACTGCTGAAAGTTCACGCACATTAGGATTAGGATTAGGAACGGGGAAGACGGACACCACACCTTTACCATTTGGTTAATTGGTTTAGCGCCGTCTCCCCACTACGTGATACCAGCCATTTATTGATTGAATACATAAATTACATAATACATAATAATAATCATAATACATAATTCGTAAATACATAATTTGGAATGATTACATGAAAATATTATGTTTGACAGAGGTTAAGTTTTCGATGGAGGGATCAACATTTAACTTGTTGGATACATAAATCTTTGTTCCACCAGTTAATGGCTTGTAACTTTTTGGTATGACGTTGTGGAAGATATGCTTTGCAAGTATCTTCATAAGTTTGTAAGAGGCTATTTGTAAAGTTATTAAGGTCCTCTGTTGTTTCACATGATTGAAGTGTGGTACCATACTGGAGAGGTTTCCACGTATACTCTCTGTAAATATTTGAATTTTCTTGCCAGGAGACTTATATCTTTTGATAACTTGTAGATGAAACTTGTGCGATTTGGAAGGTTATATATTTATGATCTGAAAGACTATGTTCATCAGAGACTGCCCATTCTTGAATATACGGTGTTAAGGATTGATTCGACATTGTTAAGTCAGGCCATCCTATTGGAAAAAATATACGTACTTTAATGAACTCACGTACATTAAAGGAATGCCGAAGCCCTTTTCCGCTCCAACTAAAATTATGATTTATGTCAAAAACTGAGAAGTATGTACCAGAGCCAGGCTCCGGCGCAGTTTAAGTTCTGATGCTGTAAGTGCTAACTTCCCGCAAATTATTGCTCTAGTCTGTTACTATTTTGTCGGCTATATTTAGCTGACCACATCGTGTCCATTAATGCACCCTATTTTTAGGGTAGGATTCCATAACTTTGAAAATCTTAATTTACTGCATGTTGTTCTGTCGAAGATCGGTTATATTCAGCTGGCACCGTGTCCATTAATGTACCCTTTTTTTGACGGTAAGAGTCTATAATTTTGAAAATCTTAATCTACTGCTTGTTATTCTGTCGAAGATTGGCCATATTCAGCTGATATCGTGTCCATTAATGAATCCTTTTTCTGAGGGTAGGTTTCCATAACTTGTTACATACTGCTTGTTGTTCTTTGAAAAGAAATCCCACATTAATTTTTTTTTCTCTCAAAATGGAAGGAAAACATACAAGAGAAATTACATCATTGTTTGTAAAACAAAATGTGGCTTATCCAGAATCAATAAACTAAAGCGCAGATGTTATGAGCGTATTGTTAGGTCAAGCTTATCCATAACTGGTGATGAATCGTGCTGTTTGGCAACAGTTTCGCAGTCGACGGGATAATGCGTAAGTACCGAAATTATCTTCGTAAAAGGTCTGTATAAAATTTAAAACTTCACATATTTTTACTAAAGATGTCACGAGATCAAAATTATTGTATTCTGCAAACCTAACTTACTTCATTTACTTTTTATAGTAAAACCGTGAATCTACCATCAGTTGCTTAAAAACATTACGTACTCGAAGCATTCAGTTGAGTTAAACTAATGATAAACAAATTAAAATGATTTAACTGCGTCTAATGTTATTTTCATAATAATTCTATTAAAGAACGCAACATTTGTGTAATTTGGCTTCAGTTTAATTATAGCAGGCAAATCAAACAAATCAAAACACGTGATATACTCGTACATACCTGATTTATTATGTAACCATGTTTCCCGATTTATGCTCGTGGAAGATATCTTACCATGCCATTTATGTACATTTCATAAATAACTTTAATGTTTAATCAGTTATCTTGTGCAATCATGTTCCAGAAATGGTAATTTTCTGAAATACAAAGAGGAGTAAGAATGACTATCTTTATTTTTTATTACCTCCGAAACTGAACGTGGAATGTCAGATTTCACGAAAGTGATTCTTATATGGTTGGTGATTACAGGTGAGCAAATTTATACTCGAAATAAACAAGCAATTTAAAAAATATCCCTTGTAAAAAGCAGATATCAAATATCCTGTAATCTGAGAAAAAGGCTACACAGCTGCATAGTTGTCCTAAAGCACATTCTTCTTCCAGAGCAGGAAGATTGCATAACATTTCGAAGACACTTAAAAGTTGTGAAACGGTTCTTGAGATTACAATTTGCGTAGAAGAAATTTGTGCTTCTAAATTTTTCTTGTGGATGATAATAACTGACTGCTGAATCACTGCAAAGGTTTTTCTGGCCTACCTGTTGAATAAAATATGCCTTCTTCCTAGAAGATGCTTAAATGGAAACCATTGATATTTGCAGCAGATTCCACTATAGTCTTTTCCTTTAAAATATACTTCAAGGTCATATCTCTTATTTATGATCGTAAAGTGTTTCAATTCCGCACAGAGGAAATTAGACGGTTTTAGCAAATTAAAGGATTCGACTATTTTTCCTCAGTAGCCATCTCAATGGTTAATCAAAGTAATTATGGGGAAGAAATGGCTTTGAAATTATAAGAATTATGTTAACTTTATTAACAGTTAAATTTTGAGTTAAATTTCCTTTCCTATCAATTCTGAACTTCAACTTACCACTTCCGGCCAGAACGTAGTTTTAGAATCACGTCTGAATACATAATGAGGAAGAGCGGTATTTAACCTCAAAGTTCTTCAATCTTAGTGAGAGAGATAACAGGTATTCTGGCTGCACGGGTTCGCCCCTTTTTAGGCTACTCTCTCGTAAGCTATTATCACACTCGGCCGTACTTTAGGCCCTTGATAGCTTCGCAGTCTATTAACGTTAAGGGGCCAACTCTGTTAGAATTTTGATAGCTTCGGCTATACCTCTTTAGTTTAGATTAGTTTAGTTTAATTCTTAGTCTCTTAAGTTCGAGCCCAAGTGTCGGCTTTATTGTACAACTCCAAGACGGAGTTCTGTCAAATCTTATTTTGAATAATAAAGGGTTATTTTACCCTTCCATCTTATTGTTTCCTGTCACACGAACTCAAGCGATTATTCGCTTACTAGTTCTTAAAATTCTTCACTTTCAACAGTAACTTAGAATTACCCAGTGAGGAACTTTACTGTGGCGCCCGAAATAAAAGGGTGTTGGATGATGATTCTCCTCACCCAGGATTTGGCGATTGGGTCCCTTAAAAACCCGTCGCCCTTTAAAAGGGGGAGTATATAAGGTATTTCTCCCTCCTTCCTAGCGTGCCTTCGTGGTGTAGTTCTCAGCACACTGAGCCGGCATTCAGAGGTCCGTGGTTCGATTTTCGGCGAAGGCGTTTACTCATTTTTCATCTCTCCTGTTTCCAAAATAATTCCAATGTCTCTACAAAGTGACTATTCTAAAGGCAACAGATTATAACAGTAACTACGCTAGTGCTTTAGTTACTAAAAGATAGACTTAACCCCCCCCCTCCAGCCGCGAGGCACGGAGGTAGGAAATAAGACCTTTCTTACCTCCATGCTGCGAGCGGTAAAGTCCCTTTCTCCATGTGTAACTACGTGGGTACGAGCCAGATTCTTTAAAAGTCCTCCACGGGGCAAATACCCTTTGGCAAATACCGTTCTGTGAAACGCCGCATTGCGACTTACAGAATATTTGTGGCATGTGACATAAAATTATAGCTAATAGGTAATTTTATATAATTTATTTTTCAAGAAATAAATTTTCAAGAAAATGTTGACATTATATTAAAACAACCAGATTTTTTTCTTTTCTCTAAATCTCTCGGGGCAGGACACGACAAGTTTGGCGACCGGTACAGAGGACAAAATACTGCATTTGAAGCATTATATTATCTGAAACAGTTAGCATGTTTAGTTCTTCTCACCCCCTCGCAGTTACTCATTCGTTACATAGATTTAAAATAATTCATTCACTCAAACCCTATAATTCTAAAAGGTGTTATTTTCTGTATTAGTAGTATGACTATCGATAATGCTGAATTCTAGTTTCAGAAATGATGATCATTTTTAGAGATTATCAGATATGCGTTATTTTAAAAATCTGATGTGTACACCACATGACTTTTTGTACGGCCTATTAAGTTAATTATACACATTGTTTACTGCATTTCATTTAAACTTATTTACTCGAATTCCATTAGAGATACATTTCTCATTAAACTAATTAATTTCTCACTTTGTGAAAAGGCAATAATACATAAAAACTGAAAATATCTTCATTAAAAATTGTGAAATGCAGGAAATCATAAAACACCAAACACAGTTAAAAACACAATTTCTAGAATTAAAATTAGAGCACGCTAAAACAAGCAGGAAAACGGGTGAGAAGACAGATTTTTTTTTTTTTTTTTTTTTCGGTGCACAAGATTGAAAGATTACTTTTGGTTCCACTCGGCAAAAAGACATTGAAGTTGCTGCACAAACTGACTTAATTTACTGTTCTACTAAAAGTTTCAAATGTAAATAAATGGCGGCTTCGTTAGGCTTTATACCATTTAAACAACTTTTAAACTGTTAATAATTCTACAACAATTGCATGCAGATTAATTAGAGACATAAAATCTTTAATCAGAATATAAGAACAACATAATTCAATCACTTTTAAAGCAAAAACTGCACAATTTCCGAACATATAAGAATAAAAAAAACTGAGCTCACCGAGCCGAGAAACAGAATGGCAATGTATGTAATATATGTAAGATAAAAAAATATGTGAATCAAAATTATAATTTAAACTAACGGTAAAACTTTAAATCTCCCTCTCTGTTCTAAAAATCGTAATAACGTCTCTGGATTGCGTCATTTCTAGATCATTCCATTTTGCATGACCAGATGATGTAATAATTGGGAACTGAAACTTTTAACTCCAACCAAAACCTTTCTCTTCGTGTGTTTCCATATTACATAACTACGCACTTCAGCGTCGCTCTCTACCCTGCTAGGATGTAATTTCACTGTCTTGCTTGTTATCGCAATAATATCAAAAATGTAAATGCTCTGTGAATAGGCACGAATAGAGAGCCAAGTGATTGTGACCACAAATGTTAATTGCAAATAAAAATGAAATTAAAACTGCCTCGACTGCCAAGGTTTTTAGATGTTACGAAGTCAACGTGTTAGCATACTACGCAATCAGAATTCTTTCTCTTCAATATGGATCTACGATCTATCCTGTAGCTATTACGCATCTTTTTCTTGCTATTTTTTCATATATATATATATTTATATAAGTTTGTTGGGGCCGATTGCAACTAAAAAAGGAGGTGCATAACTACATATTACAGCATTCCCATGTTCAAAATTTGAACGTACCACAGCTACTCGTTTTTGAGTTATGCAAGATACATACGTACAAAACAATACATACATCACGAGAAATTTTCTTCTGAATACATTTTATATCCATTTTGCAGTTCGTTTTGGGAAAAAGAGCCCTTTATAATTCTATCCCCATGTACAGATGCCACGCAAAAAAAAAAAAAAAAAAAAAAAAAAAAATTGTTCAAATGGGTTCGAGATGGGTGCAGATTTTTCGCAATAACAATACTTCCTTCGCTGCGTTATCAAGAAGTAAAAGTTCATGTCAAGTACATTTACAAAAAGCTTGAAAATTTATAAAATGCAGAGACATACATCAAAATACGGAATCATGCAGCGCAATCCTTTTCGTATATGCATGTTTATGTTATATGTAATCACTTTATGTTTTATGTAAAATGACATCATTTGTTAGTGCGGATTTACGAAGATAATTTTCATTGGCTTCGTTGCATTTAAAATGACCGCAAAAGTGCACAGACATACTTGTGAATTTTAAAATACAAAACTATCATGGGATTCATGGGATACAAACCTCATACCCGTTCCCAACAAACCCCTTCGTTCCATATATAACTTCACTTGTTTATGCAGGTGGACAGAAGCGCGTTAATGAAGGGCAATACCAAAATCTCACTCTCATCCCATGAAGAATTAGCTGAGGCAGCAGCAATTGCGTCGTTCACCGGGAATCAATATTTATGTCATTACATAACGCGTTACAAACCCTTGTATCGATTCTAGCTATGTTTAGCTTCTGTCAATAAAAGAAATATGTCTGGTCGAATGAGAGAAAGGCAACTTAGTGGGAGGACCGTGCTGACCTTGGAAGGAAGACACACGTGTGCAATGAGAATTCATCCTCGCCGCACGTGTGATTTGAAGAGCACGTGGGGAAACCGAATGCAGTAGGTTCTCACATCTGGCATCTTTCAGTCGCTGCGCGCAACAAATTTTGTTTCGAAAAAATCGAAGTTAATTCATTGTTCATACGAAAGCCTTCAACTTTTATTTTAAATATTAACAATGAAAGAGGTTTGGCATTTCCATTTAAATGAATGTAAACTAGTGGCTTTTTTGTTCAGTGTTGCTAAGTCCATACTTGAATGTGCTGAAAAAGTAATTGTACGCGGTAAATGTGGCATGAATGAAAATTGAATTTATTTAATTCTGAAAAGAAAATGATTTCTTTTAATTATTATTTTGAAAAGAAAATTGGGTTGATGTATTTCATTTTTGAAAATGAAATGTCATTTCTCTGATATTTTTCCATCTGTATACAACTCAAAAATTATTTATTTATTCTGCAAAGCACTCGAGGGTTGTTTGCCGTAATGAAGGTTTCTCTTGCTGAGAACTACCTACCTGATTTAAATTTATGACAAAGCAGATGAGGTTATGCTTTCGTGGAGGACTTTAAAAGAGAAATTGGTTCGTATTCGAGTTACACAGAAGTGCCAGGAAAACATCCATTCAACCAGCGCATTAGCCATTAACGCGGGTTGAACTACAAGTTTTCAGCAGTTTTACTCATTTGGCCACTGTTGGGCCTCTTTTGTTGAGAAATTTCGTGTTAATTGACTAGTATTCACATTACACGTGGAAAATATCTAGGTAGATAACTCTCTCAGTCACCACAAATGCATCCGGGATGAACTGCCAGGGGTTTATACACCTTAAACTGAGCTTATATACACGAACTGTGGTTATACACACTACACTCATAGCAGTCTCGTGACTAGTCATTTGACTGGCACACAGATTTTAGAAAAACCTGAAAAAGGTTACTAAATTGATTACCTGAAATTTTATACTATTTTTTCAAAGGTTGAAAAATAAGATAAGGCGTCTTTCTTCCAGGCAATAACTACTATTCTTAGATATTAGAGTGCATCTATCTTCCAGGCTGACAACATACCTTTTATTTTGTCTTTACATCTATCTTATCTTTACGTCTCCTTAAATGCTTCTTGTAGCACAATATCCACAAATTAAACATCTTCGTGCGTTGCATCTTTAAAAGCAAAGTACGAGGTTGGTTCGTTTGGGTACTAAACAAAGCACACTAAGGCTATTTGCCTAAATGAAGGGCTTTCTAAGAGAAACTGTTTCGTATACACGTTACACATAGGGAAAACACGAAAATGACGATGCAGCCAGCCCGTTCACTTTGATTCGAACCCAGATCGGAACTACCAGTGTTTAGCGATTTTACCGTTCGGCCCCTGCTCGGTGTGCGAGGATGGAAATACTATTTTAAGACCTGATTTAATCAACATATAGGAATGTACACCTGAAATATATCTGGTATCTAGTATTTACTTTAAGGCGAGGAATATTTTGTCGGAAGGGATTGTATCAGATTACATAACATACCCTATAGTGCTGAACACACGAGGCATGCTATCTGTATATATGTAATATTTACTAAAATGAACTAAAAAATTAGAATGATGTGTATCAAGCCATGTCGGCTATTTTTTCGTAATTACATAAGTTTACACATCTTAAAAGACCAAAAAAGTGAAATGAAAGAATTCATGATTTGGTTTGGTTTATATGGTTATGGCAAAGCACGCAAGAGCTATCTGCTTAAGAGAAAGGATACTTTCATGGACAACTTTCTAAGGAAAATTGGGTCGCAGTCACGTTACGCACGGGGGAATCTACAAAAACTCCTCTGCAGGGAGACCGTACTCCGAGATTCGAACTTGCGTCGAATTACCAGTGTACAGTGACTTTATCGCTCAACCACTGGTAAGCCGAAGGAGTTTATGAACATGTTTGTTTATTAGTACACTTTATTTATGAACTTATTTATCATCCGCTATTTAACACTAATCTGTTAAGTAATGGTATGTGATACGACAATTATCATATGGTAAAGCCTGTACAGAAATCTTCCCAGTTAATACTAGATCTATATACGCATTGTCGACAGTTGTAGATGAGGAACTCTTCGACCCAAAATGAGTATGTGCATCATAAAATTTAGAAATGAAGAGTTTCGCACGGTGTCGATATCAAAGTCCACCGAGTGAAATAAGATATGTTACCGAATCAACGTAACATACTGATCCATGAATAAAATGAGATTTTTGCTCTGTTAACGATGGCAAAAGACAGCAGCTACCTTCCAACTATACAAAGCCAAAATCCTTCGGCAGTTATTAGAGGAGAAATGAAGCAATTCACTGGATGAGTTTAATTCTTTCTTTTCCAATAGCTGAACTTACCCAACTACGCCGTAACATTTTTTGGAATTTGGCATAGTTACTGGAGTGGTCTGATCCACAGAAATGAGCTAGATCTGGGATTGGCAAACGGCGAAAACTCTGCGAAAAAATTTCGACTATATGCGTACGGGCGAGATGTCTTTTTGTTTAACGTAGTGTAGCCAGTCGCGAGTGGACGAGGAGGAGTAGGCACACGTGATTAGAGCGAGCCAGTCACGGCTTGTCTGTCAGTTTAAAGTGGTCAGTGCCTAGCGTGCTGAAAATTCTCACGCGAGCGAGGTGGGTACCTACTTGGAGTATTATAAGCTACTTGTATCTTTCAACCAGTTGCAGATCTCATAGTCAATTTTGGTATTAATTTAATAAATTATTATATCTTTGCGTTGCTGCCTTTATTGTTATAAAACGAAACATTTTATCAAATGCCACCTGTTTGACATGGCTATAAAGGAGAGGAAAAGAAAAACGGAAGACGAAAACAGTAAATTTAAAAGTTGAAGGGTGCGATTCGTTCGCGTTTATACAAAACTCAAATGGTCTTCCGACATGTCTTATTTATCAAAAACAAATTGGCACTTAATAAGAAATCATATTTGGACAAACACTTGCAACTAAACACCCGTCATTTAGCAGTACTTAGTCTCCGACGATGCGAGGAGGAATGCAGTTGAGGAACTTCAGAAAAGCCAAAAAAAACTAACAGCCGCCTTTAAGTATTGAATGTCTTATTGGATTGTTGTCAATCTTCCAACAATGTTAATATTTCACACTTTATAGAGGTGTAAATTTGAATGCCTTGATGCTGTTGTGGTAAGATTGAAGAAAAATAAATGTCATCTTAATTCACAGCAAAAGTGGTCTGCTTTGAAAAATCTGGAAAAGGAAGACACGATAATTTTCAACACCTGGAATAGAATTTCTAAATCATATTGATCAGTTGAAAAAAGGATCATTTGTTGTTATTTCACTCTTTGGCTCTATATATTCATGCGAACAATCTTTGGCAAGCATGAACTTTATGTCAAAAGTAAATTGAGAAATAGTCTTATTGATGAGAAACCTGAAATCCTGTTTGAAATTAAGAACTTCATATAAACCTGATACAAACTTCCCAAGGAAACGCAAGGTCATTGTTCCCATTAAATATGTGTTTTGTCATATTTTTTATTTTTATGTAAAAAGCGTTTGTTGTCAATAAATAAGATTATTATTACTAAGATAGTAGCTAGTTTAAACGGATCCTTAAAAAAACATGGCTCTTGAAAAGAAATTTTAATTATTGTAGACGTGATCTTTGCCTCTTTTGACTAATGAGTTTGCCGGAAGCAGACCTAGAAGAAATGAACCTTTTAGTCAAGAGACTGAAAGCAGGCAAATCATGGGAATATTCGGTATCACCTCGGTGAATACCGAAAGACATTAATTTACAAAAGCAATAGGATTTTCTTCTAATTCAGTGAGCTACGGCATGTGTTGCAAGTACTAAACTTACATTAATGGACAAATTCGAACGAAAAACGAGCCAAATGAATTACTGCGAAAAACGAGCCAAATGAATTACTGCGAAAAACGAGCCAAATGAATTACTGCGAAAAACGAGCCAAATGAATTATGGTTGAAAGTTTTAAAACTTTTTTTTTAACCCAAACTCGAATTGATATTTCAGAATTTTATTTTATCCAGTTAGCTTTCATTACATTCATACGGAATAACAATGAAAAAGACCCATAAAAGACAAATATGACAGATTGAGTATTTTATTCCACTAAATGTATTATTTGAGAGAATTTGCATCGATTGGCATCAGACGCTTGATCAAAGGTGCAGGAGAAAGAAATTGTTGCAACTGTGGGCAAAAAAAAAAGGTTTTGCTTGCTCTGTACATTAATCTCAAACAGGATCTCATTGAACGAAATATTTTCGAAACAAACTGAAACTGGCTACGTATTGCTCGAATCCTTGAATCTGCGGGTATGCAGTACCCGTTTTAAAAACGTATTTATGTCCAAAAAATAATTTTGCTTTTCCATATACTGTCCGCTACGGACAGTGATTCCGAAACACTAGACTCCATGTTAGACAAAGCTTGACGTATCTGTTGCTTCCTTTTGTCAGAATATCCAGCTGCTCTAGTTGTCGGTTTAGATTCTTGCAAGAAATATTCGGTTTCTTAATGCAATCTAAAGCTAGCTTATTCGAGTAGTGTATGATTAGGAGTTATTAATATTACACACACTATTGACTCTCTTATTTCTTTACTGCATGTTGTTGTTTTTGAAACTTATCTCACTTGTCTGAAACTAACATCAGAACAAGCCCACTGAATCCATCGTGGCATGGAGAGCAAGTTTGCGCCTGTCGTTGGCAAGAGCCTTCCCTTGAGCACCATACAGGTGACAATATAACATCGCTCAATTCCGTCCCCAATTTTTACGGAGAGCATCGCGGGGAGACTTACCCTACCTCAGTCTCTCGAGAGGACTTTCAATTCGACATGTATTTAGAGTGCATGCCGCAAAGACACTATACATTTACAAACACCCATTTCTTCTTTGGAATTCGAAACCTGGGCCCTTTGGTACAGCAGTAGACTCACCTAATTACTATATCATCTGAGCGTCTCTTTATGGCATATTTAGCTGCACTTAACAGATCCTAATCGCCAGCTTCAAATGTTTCACGTCAATAGCATGTATTCTGTCATATGGTACTTATAAGTAATTTTCCCCAAATACAGGGTGTTTCATAGATCATGGGACAAACTTGCAGGAGTGGTGGAACGTAGTAAAACATGCATTTTTTTTATAGGAATGTAGGGTCTAAAGTGACGGGTTAAGGCAGGAACGCAAAAAAACGACACGAGAGAAAAATGTGTTTATATACAAAATCAACCCAAAATACTTCTTTGTAGTAATACAGTATTCACAATAAATGTTCAAAATTGCAACCACCAGCAGTAATACATGCTTGGTAACGTCGCAGAAGGGACTGATGAACATTTTGAAAAACGACAGGCATTTCGCGCACGCTTGCAGCCGCAATAGATAGTCGTGCAACGAGTGAGTCAACGGGAGTCTCGTAAATGATGCTCTTCAGATGGCCCCATAAAAAAATCCAAACTGGATAAATTTGGCGAATGGGGTGGCCATCGAACAGGTCCCGCACGGCCAATCTATCGGCCCAGAAATGTTCCATCCAAGTAATTGCGGACCCGCACGTGGTTATGGGCTGGTGCATTATGATGCTGGAACCACATGCGATCACGAACGACAGCCGGAACATCCTGCAGCAATTCCGGTAGCACCTCTTGTAGAAAAATATAACATAAGCCATTTGTACGTGCAGGTAAGAGGTATGAGCCTATGACGTAGTCGTTAACAATACCCGTCCACACATTCACGGAGAAGCGGGTTTGGTGCATGTGGACGTGTGCCGTGTGGATTATGAGTTGCCCACACGTGCATGTTGTGGCTATTGAAGATGCCGTCCTGTGAGAAAGTTGCCGCGTCCGTGAATAGCACATCCGATGGGAAATCCACCTGCGTCGCACACTGCTGCAAGAACCAATGACAAAAATGAACTCGAAGAGGGTAATCTGTGTCTTGCAAGGCTTGGACTGTGTGCAAATGGTATGGATGCAAACCAATTTTCATGCAATACTCTCCAAAGGGGGGAATGACTGAGCAGCAGACGACGTGCAACAGCTTTTGTACTTGTCTGAGGTGATTCATGCACAATGTTCAAAATGGATTCTTTAATGCGAGGTTGTCGTGCACTTCTTCCAATGGCTTCAAATGGCCAGTTTTCACACACAGACCGATACAACCTCTCGAACACTATGTGCTTCGGCATACGCCTGTTCGGAAACCGTTCCTGGTACAACCGTAGCGCTGCTCTGCCGTTCCCATTAGCAGTAGCGTACATGAGATGCATGTCAGCTTTTTCCCTGTGCGTAAACTCACCCATCACGCTCGACATCAGAATTGCGAATGATGCTCTGATGCATCGAATCATGGTTTATCCGGCTCACTACCGCTGCATTGCAGCCAGTCACAGCTGCAGTTTCTATTACTGTTCCCTTTTTCGAACATTTATTGTGAATAATGTATTGCTGCAAAGAAGCACTTTGAGTTGATTTGTTGATTTTGTACATAAACACATTTTCCTCTCGTGTGGGTTTTTTTTTTTTTTTTTTTTTTTTTTTTTTTTGCGTTACTGCCTTAACCCGTCACTTTAGACCCTACATTCCTATATAAAAAATTCATGTTTTAGTACTCTCCACCACCTTTCCCAGTTTGTCCCATGTTCTATGAAACATCCTGTACATTCTTCACTTGCACACTTTTCAGATAGCAATGCAGAATATTTCTTCGAAGATTATTATTGCGTCATGCTAGGAATAAACATAA
Organism: Stegodyphus dumicola; assembly: GCF_044657685.1. Classification (NCBI taxonomy): domain Eukaryota; kingdom Metazoa; phylum Arthropoda; class Arachnida; order Araneae; family Eresidae; genus Stegodyphus; species Stegodyphus dumicola. The sequence goes on from NC_140775.1 coordinate 23,573,090, forward strand.
TAACATAAAGGAATTCTATTGCCGTAATAAAGAATTTAGATTTACAAAGATTTGATGAACTTTGTAAATGGCAATAGAGCAGTATTGGGAATTTTGCTTTGATGTTTTTAACTGTATTTCTGTTTTTGGCTTAATCTTTTGAGTACACTTTGGTTGCCTGGTTTGGGTGGGTAACCAAGAGGCCGATTATTATCAGCCAGGAAGATTGCAGCACATTCGTATATTACATTACATAACTTTATTGCTAAATGTGCAACTTTCATAAGTGCCTCTGCCACATAGTATCTGTTATAATCCCCAATGCGTATATTTTAGTATCATTTTACCATCTTTAAAAAGATCCTGTCTCTTGCTACAGCACTAATTTTTACTATACGTCTGTTTCCTGTATTCCATGGTCAAATGGCCAGCATTATAATTTTCAGGAAATTTCTGTTAAATTTGTTAAATTATTAAAACTTAGACAGCGAGCCTTAATACATACTGACTTGGCAAGCTCAGCATTGTGCTCACATCACGAGATCTGAAACAGAAAGTACAGAAAAGAGCTTATTAGGATAATATTAAGTATGGGGACTGTTTCTTCGTAAAAATTTTTGCAATGAATTATTTTTTATTTGTAACTCCGAAGTTAAACAGAATTCAGGATCCATCAGAAGGCTCTTTTATATGGTTCGATTACAAGGGAAGATACAGGGTCCATCAGAAATCCTTTAACAGATGATATCTGAGTATTGATTTCGAAGATAGATTTTATTGACATTATGTAGTATGGTGTTTGCTCAATATATGTCGGTTTTCTCGTGTAGTATGTGACGTATGACTGACAAGTACTGACAAGTACTAACGTATTAACACATTTACTTTTGCGCAGATTTGTCAATTTTAAGAACGAAAATGAACAATTACTTTTATATATTTAACAATTACTTTTATATATTTAAAAAAAATTAAAAACAATTACTTTTATATATTTAAAAAGATAATCAGTGAGCCAAGTTATAAACGTTTCTTTGTTTTTGTTGTGATGGAAATTCTTAGCGATTGCTTTGAGAAAGAATTCGAAGCATTGTTGTTTCTTTAGCGATTTAGCGGCAAAAAAATGCATTCCTGCCTTCCTTCGATTATAGGAAAATCCTACAAGAACAAATTTTATATCGAGTGTAAGACAATATATATATATATATATATATATATATATATATATATGTATATTTGTATACAAAAGCCACTGGAACTTGGAATACAGCAAAAAGAATGTATACGAAAATGACAAAATAAATATTTGACATGAGCATGGTTGTTTGAATTATTGTTATGCGCGTGGTTTCCAGAATTTGATGTATTCTGAAGCTTTGGCGCTTTCTACTAAGGTGATTGCCATAATACGTATGACGACTGAATAATTGCAATAACACGTAAATATCGTATGCCGATATAATTTATATGACTATTAAGTAATTGCGATAATACGTAAGCACCGTGTGACAGTATAATGATATGTAATTGACTGCGATAATACGTAAGTACCATATGACGATAGTGAATTAAAATGGCCTTAGAAGACTTCGAAGGAAGACAGGACTTCGAAGGACACAGGAGATCATTTAGGCTGGGATGTCCTCCGTCATTGCTGAAACACATTAACCAGTCTTCGCAGGCACACTGACTAAAGTTGTTCAAGCAACCGCTGGCCATTGTGCTATGATATGGTCACCAATGGCGACTACTCTGACACTTTGAGCACTCCAAGTAACTGCACAGGTACAAGTGAAGGAACATCGTATTACATTTAACCAATGATTATATTAAGTTGTGATAAACTAAATGCAATAATATATAATAGTAACACTCAGTAAAGAATTTTCGTATGCGTGTAAAAACAGTAAAAAATATCCCTGTACGTAGAAGTGTGTATAAATGTTTCTGGTGGAACTTGTATTCCTACGAATATAAATGGGTAATAAGTTAATATTGCCAAACGTATGCATATATTTTAGTAGCCATTTTTCCTGTGACTTTGTGCAAATGTACATCCCCCCTTTGAATCTTCTTTACGTGCTTTTTAAGTGAAGAATGCGTATGTGTATTTAGAATACGGCAAAGCACACTAAGGCTATCTGCTTAAGGGGAGGAATGCCTTCATGGAGGACTTTCTAAGGGAAACTGGCTGGTATACACGTTACACATGGGGAAAACCACGAAAACGCCCATGCAGCCAGCCCGTTCGCAGGATTCGAACCTCGGACCGAACTACCGGTGTTCAACGATTTTACCGCTCGGCCGCTGGTGGGCTTTTAAGTGAAGGAATAAATAGTACTAATCTTTCTAAAGTTGTGAAATAATTTTTTCATGAGCATACCTTCGATTATTATATTCCTTTTGTCTTTACGCTTTCCCTTGCTTTTACCCTAAGGGGTTGCAATTAATAGACTTCTTTATTGTGAGGCGTCTTATATTGATGTTAGATTTTACATACAAAATTGTTCCCTTCCTGTTCTATTACTATATATTTATGAACACTTAAAAATGTGGTAAAGTCTACGATACCGAAGGGCCGGCATGGTTTTATTTGTCCGTCCCTTCGTAGGAAGTAACGGTGGCCGCCTATTAGGTGCCTCTACAATAAAATGACCACCACCTCCGGCCTTAGGAGTGACCAGTGTCGAAAAAAGACCAAATAGTGGAAGTGGGAGAAGCGTAGTAGAGTACGTGGGGTTTTAATCAGACATGGGAAGAATTAAATTTGAAATAAGAACATATTTACAAAATTAGCATTTTCTCCTGAATCATACGATTGCATAAAATGTCAATTTTTAAATAAAGATAAATGGAAATTTGAATCCAAACCGAAATAAATAAATAAAAAATCGATTCTAAATTTAAACCACAAAGATAATTTCAGTTCAAATTAAAGAAATGAGACATATCTCTGTGTTAAATAATGCGCTTTTCTCCGTTTTATAATAAAAGATATCCTTATATCAAGAACAAAATGTTGTAATTAAGGTCTCAAATTCTAATAGATTAATTTTACATTGTTCTGTTTTGTTTTTAATACCTTTTATATTAATCTCGCTCTCAGACAGGTATAAATTGAGGAAAATGATTCGGAAAATTATGACATCTCTTTTTATCAAGTAGATTTCTAAATAGAATAATTCCATAACATTTTATCCCAAGAATTTCGAAGCAAGATTTTATTTACAAAAACTACTGTAGTTAAATTATTTTTTTATAAATCTTTATGTAATATTTATTTCAGTTTCCTCCATCTTTTATGGTCTTTTTTATCTAATTAGTCTTTCAACCATGACTAATCTTATATGAAAAAAAAAAAAAAACTTATCACAACCGTAAATAAAAATTATAAAGCAAATACAGAATGGGGCAGAGAATCCTTAACAAATTAACAAAATTGAAATAATACAATTTCATTTTAAAATTGCACAATGAAATTTGCAATAATGCACATTTTAATTCATTTTGTAACTGCAGTCTATGTACTTCTAGAAAAAAATTAATAAAAATGAAAATTACGCCCATATTAAGTTCTGAAAATGACATCTTTCAAATGTCGTCTTCCTCCTTCCACACAAGATCAGTAAATAAACAAGGTTATGCTTTTCCCAACGCTCGACATCCAAGACGTTACGTTACTTAGATAAGCAGGAGAAACGCAAAGGAAAAATTTGCTTTGGAGAATACTATGAGTTATTGACGTCATACGCTCAAAAAGTTTTGGTCCGGAAGAGCAAACCTTGTAGCCTTGGGTCCATACACTGCTAGAGCTGATCGGCGAAACTTCGCGAATCTTTTCAAAATTTTTCTTGGTATGGTGACTACTTTATGTTGAATGGCAGCCTTTGGTTCAGGTAAGGAACGTCGTTTTGTCGAGGTTCTCTTTCAATTTTAGATAACCCCATACCAAGAAGCTGCAAGAAGAAAGTTCATGTTACTTGATGGCCACACGATATGTCTACGTCGGGAAATTAAATGTTCTGAAAACATCCTCCTCAATACTTCTGTGGATTCCCTAGCTATGTGGGCCCACTTACTGTCGAGCGGTAAAGTCACTGAACACTGGTAGTTCAAATCCTGCGAACGGGCTGTCTGTACGGGCGTTTTCGTGTTTTTACCCATGCGTTACGTGTATACGAGCAAGTTCCCCTTAAAAAGTCCTCCACGAAGGCATCCCTACCCTTAGGCAGATAGCCCTCGAGGCTTTGTTGTAATACATAAACCAAGCCCTAGCCATGTGTGCAATTGCTACTTTCTTCTATAAGCACAGGTTCGATTAATGCGCCTTCTGCGAAAATTTGCAGCACTGCATGGGATCGTTGACTATCTCACCTAAATTATTGGAGGCCCCTCCCGATTGCGACTTGTTGTATCCTATAAGTCTGCCTTAGTTCCACAAAATTATAAATTCGGTTAATGCAAATTGATTACAAAATGTCGCGCTATTGTTTGAAACATATTTTTTTTTTTTGTTTAATTTATGAAAAGGCTGAAAATATTATATATAAATTATGAGTACAATTCACAAAAGAACTTGCTTTCTTATAACCCTTTAATTGGCAGATGGTGAAAGGTCGTATTAAATAATTTTTGGCTCTCCATTCTAAGCAAGCAGGACAAGTATAATGTATTTATGTCCGTTGGTTGCTTTTTAAATCAATGTTACACGACAGCACCAATACCAGTCATAGCATATGGAGCTGTAGATCTTCCATAAGAACCAATGACCACACATGTTGCTTCTAGCAACCGTGTCAAATAAAGGGCTAAATTGTATCATGTAGCAATGCATATGTGTTTGGCAATCATTGTTCACTTTAACAGAGTAGACCTTTGGCAAGTCAATTATTTTTTATTTCGCCATTCAGAAATGACAACAGCTTTCTTCTCATTAGAAGCAGGTTTATGAGGTCGTGTTTATTGCAAGACCGGCCTGTGTTTATGGGATGCTTAATAATGTTTCAAAAATATGCAATCATCCCATGGTCTTAAGATGTAGAGCTTCCGAATTTCAAATGAATTTCGCTTAATTCTGATAATCAAAAGTTTTGCTGAAACTGAATTTAAAAGCCGATCGAGAATATTCAGTTGCGAGTTGTATGTTAAAAATGAAAAGTATAATAAAATCGAATAAAATAATTTGCCTATTCCTAAATTAAGTAAATAATTAAGCAAAATTTAAGTTAACGGAGGATTAGGTACTAAACTGGACACAATATCATAAAAATTCAATTTTCCAGAGGAAGCTAAACATGAAAATTAAGAACTTTAATTTTTTAAACAGAAAACTTGCTGACTTTTGCAAGATACTGTTTGTGATTAAAATGTTTTCCATGTCCTTTAAGAATACGCAAAGATTGATTGGTTTATTTTAATTCTCTACAAAGACCCGTTTTACAAAAAATAAAAAAGTTGTTTTGAACTGTGGTATTCTAATTAATATGCTGCGAAGGATCTTTTGATAACTGCCATGAAAAAATTATTCCTATGAGTTTTGATGATTGTTGTTTCGGTGTGGCAGTTTTTAATTTGGGTATCATTAATAATATTTACTTTCATATAATTTCTCATTTTGTTAATACAGTAAAATATAGTGGTATAGAGTAAAAATATAGTGGAACTTCGATCTATATTTCCTGGAACGATCGTTTTCCCGCATTTATCATTTACCAATTTTATTCCCAATATATGTTGGAATAAATCTCGATAGATACGGGAATAAATAATATTATTTGTTAAAAGACATTTTATATTAATAATATTATTTATTTCCGCATTTATCATTTCCCAAACTATCATTTGACAACATTAATCATCTGAAATTATCTTTTTGCCACATTATCAACTTCACATCCCAGCTATCATTTTACCACATTAATCAATTCCGCGCATGGCTACTTTCAGTTTAGATGGTGGAGGGTTATTGAAGGAGAAGTACATATTTATTACTTCTACTACCTTCTGTTCGGAGTATAAATCTGTCAACACGGTAGGTGCAGTACGCTTCTCACGTTCCCTTAGTTTCACATATGGATTATTAGCCTCGTTTCCGAATGTTATTTCCTCCTAAATAAATTTATTTCTGCTTAGTTTTCATTTATATGTTCTTTTAACTTTCAGAGTGTAGATTCATTAGGTCATTTTGAAGCAGGAGACGAGAAAAATGTGTCATCCCCTCGCTGGGACTGGAACCTGGACTTCTCGAATACGCGTCGAGTGTGCTCCGTTACACCCCACGAAGGCATTCTGGAAGCAGCACAGTACGTACATTTACGTACAAAGCTAGACAAGTTAAAGCTTAGGGCCCCCACTTTCTTGGCGCCAAAAAATAATATTTGCCACTGACATATAATATCTGGACTTATATAGGGCCCTATATTTTAAATAGCTTAGGGCCTGATCAAGTCTAAATACGGGTCTGTCTCGAAGGAGGGAGAAAACCTTATAACGGATTCATGTTCTATAACGGATATGGTCTAAGAACATAAAAAAATTAATAATTTGTACGTGTTAACGCCGAAGAGAAGTGACGCCAAGATCTAATGTTGGAGTAATGTTTAACTTGACGGATCTGGCAACTAAGGTGTAAGAGAAAAAGAGTGAAAGCTAGCCTCTCTTTTATCGAATGTGTGCTGGTTATGCTGATTATGTGATGTGTATTTTAAAGTGTGGATAGTAAGCGTGTCCATCCGAATAGAATACGTAAAGTTCTCATATGTATGCAATTTCTGTTAATGAAAGTAACATTAATAGATAATGCAGTCTGCTTTGTTGTGAATCCGCTGTGTTGTTATTTATTTGTGAATTTCATGAATATTTGGTGTGATTAAATTCAGTGATTGAACAGTACGAGTCGAAGCTATTTTAAATAGTATTCATTCTTGCAACCGTAAAAATAGTCAGACAGCTTATCGCTTCGTCTTAACGTCTAAGTAGAATGAAGGAAAACAGAACAGATCCAGATTAAGCGTTAAAATAAACCTTTAATTTATTTATCAGCTTGACAGTTACGGAAACTAAGCAATTACAGAAAATCCATGTCTCAATCTTGTCAAACACTCTGAAACAAAGGCTAAAATAACAATTAATATATTTAGTTATTTAAATTATTGATTAATTAACATATTTAATTGTATTAAAGGGCTCCTTCAAGCTTTGGCTCAGGCCCTCAAATTTTGGCTCAGACTTTCAAACTTTATATGAGCTGTTTGGGCTCGTGGCCGGACTTGAGCAATTACTCCTTTTAATATAACCGAATTAAATTCAGTCCCGGCGTTACGCATTTTGCAGTCTCCTGTAAATATTTGAGGGTCCTAAATACTGCTCCCGGTGCCTTCTTAAATTCTAAACATTTTTTGACGTCTCTCATGTTTACTGTCCTGTGCTTCTGGTAAATTCTAAAAATGCTGCCATTCCTAAATTTTGCTCCTTTAATTTCTAACATTCGTGCTGCCCGATACGGCCACAACGGCACTGGCGCCGATTCTGATTAAATGTAATGCAGTTTACAGAGAGAATTAATAAGGTAAAGGTCAGAGATAGCATCTAGAAGTTCTCTCTCAAACTCAAGAACTGTATACTTAAATACAATAACTAATTTAGATCCTGGTAGAAGACGACGAAAGCAGTAGTGAAAATGTAGATAATACATTACCATAAATTAACATAAATGATTAATGAACATAAAGGGATGCTTCCAAAATTAAAGAAGACTTGCTAAAAATAGCTTTTTATATGCACAAAGTGGAAGCATTTTAATCAAGTCATATCTCAGTTGACGCTAAATTGAACTAAGAAGCATAGGTCAGTAAACTATTATATTATTAAGAAGTAGGTTTTTTTTAATTGTATTCGTGTTAAAAGTAATAAATATTATTTATTTTAAGTATGCTATTTATTTACAATGTATAACAGTTTTTCGGCATTATCGTTTTCCCACAGTCATCGTCTTTTTCCGTCTATGCTCTCTGAAAACTATAGAGGTCAGGTCAGGTCTTAGCATTAGACTACAAATGTCATACTACCAAAAGTACATGACTTGTTCTTCTTTGAATAATACATTTAAGGTTTTAGGAATGTTAAAATTTAAATCTTGAAGGGATGTATGTGATTAGAAATTGGAGTCTTGAGTTTCAGTTAATTCAAGATGTTATTACAGCAGTCAGTGGAACTGATCACGTGCTCTCTTACCGGGATGTTAATTGGATAGAGCGAGTAAAGCTTAAGTTGACATAATTTGCAATATTTTAAAATAAATAAGAGACTATATCCTTGTGATGAAACAGCTTTTGTCCAGAATAAATACATTGGTGAAGAATCATAGATGTAGTCGTAGCTTAAATTATCAGACGATAAGTTTATAAAACAGGATCCATTTATTATTGGTCAGGAGAAATAGCAGTTACAAAATCAGATATCCGGAGTAAATAAAAAGAATTACTAATAACGTTTTGTATGAAGTTTACTGCATCGTGACATTTAAGAAAAAGCCTTCGATATTCCTTTGCGAGTCCTTTTATAGTCTCTGGAAAGGCGGAGTTTCAAAGAAATGACGTCAGCCTCGTCAGCCAATCCAGTTCGCTTTAAAATATTTCCAGAACATTCTATAACTGTACGTTTAGAAAAGGCGGGAAAAACAACTTGACTACGGGGCTGTGGATTTAATTCCACGTACTTTAAAATAAGAGAACGTCGCCATTAAAAATGAAAAGAACATACAGTTAGAATGTTAAGTGTATTCTTGACTATGGAATTTTATTATTACATACATATCTAAAGAATAGAATTTCTTTCTAACATTCTCAGTAAACGTAGAAAAATTTCGTAATGATGATGCTGATATATAATGAATAAGAAAAAATAAAACTTAAATATATAGGTGTGGTCGCTGATCGACCAATACAATTGCAGTAAAATAATGTAAATTCTTGAGTAAATAAAGCATATACTTCAGTAAAAAGTTCAAAGTTCATAAAATTTGAAGTATAGCATGATCTTGGGTAAATACAGAATAAAATAATAATAAATGAAGATGAATATATACAGATGTTACCATCGAACATTTTGGTGAATTGTTTTTGGTCTTTTGTATGATTGTTCAATGATGCAGTCATAGTTGCCTATATTTTGAATAAGATTTGAGGAATGGTTTTCAATTTTGCTGTAGAATTTGTAAACTGTCTTTAGAATTTCTTCGTCGATAGTATTAATTTTTATGTCTCTGTGCAGAACTTCGTTTCTAACAAACCAAGGGGCACCCAGCATGGTTCTGATAATTTTATTTTGTAGAGTCTGCAACGGTTTTTTATTTGTACGAGCAGCTGCCGCCCAAACAAGCGAACCGTAAAGCATGACCCGTCTTATTAATTGCAGATAGATAATTCTTTTGCTAAGTTTAGAATGGCTATTGATGATTGAGTAAATACTCATGAATGCTTGCATGGTTTTGGTTTTAGTAGCTTGAAGATGATCTTTAAAATTTAGTTTGGAGTCAAGGTGAATTCCAAGATATTTTACTGTGTTGTCTCTATTGACAGGTTGATTATTAATATACAGTTGATTACAGACCGGTCTTCTAGTTCTGCGTCTGAATATAATATTATTGCTTTTCTGAATATTGATTTTAATTTTCCATTTTTGGAGCCAGTCTTGAAGATTATTGACAGCATTTTGGAGTTTGTGCTGAGCATGTGCAGGATTGATTGAAATAGAAAAAATTGCTGTATCATCAGCATATTGGGCTAACTCGGTGCCTGGATAGTTAGAGAAATCATTCATGTAAATTATATACAGATAAGGAGCCAAATTTCCTCCTTGAGGGACGCCAGCATTAATTTTTCTTTTGGTTCATTATTAATTCTCACTTGAAAGTATCTGTTTTGAAGGTAGCTGTATATAATATTAATTAAAGCAGCAGGAAAATTGTAGGTTATAAGTTTAAATATTAGGCCTGTATGCCAAACTTTATCAAAAGCTTTTTCTACATCGAGGAAAAGAGCAGCTACTCTTTCCTTTTTATTAAAGGCTTCACCGATCTTTTCAACGATGCGGGAGACTGATGTGTTATCGAGTAATTTTTTCTGAACCTAAATTGATACGGAGAAATTATGTTATGATCTTGAGCATATTGTTGAAGTCTTTTTTGGATGATTTCTTCAAATAGTTTGGATTATATTGCAGGTAGAAGCGAGATGGGCCTATAGCTTGAAGTTAATTTTTTGTCTTTTCCAGGTTTCTTGATGATAATGATAGTGACAATTTTCCAGACATTTGGTATATAATTTTTTCTTAGACAGGCGTTGAAAAGGTTGACTAAAAAGATAATGGCTTTTTTAGGATTAAGTCGCTGAATCAGATGGAAAACTTCTGATGGTGTAGTGGGAGGATTTGCTGTGCTCCTGTTGGAATTGATATAATTTTGAACATTTCTTTAATGCTGCTATCTTCAGGGTGCGTAAGGTTATTATTAGTAAATTGCTCTTCATAGACGTCTGCAAATTCATTGGCAATTTCTGCAGGATGATAAATTATATTATTATTATTTTCAATAGGTCCAATTTTTTTATTGTAATTTCTTAATTTTCTGGCTAATTTCTAAATAGAGTGATCAGTGTGTGCGAGGCTTTCAACATAATTATTACAGCTATCATTTTTTAATTCAAAACAGAGTTTTTTTAACTTTATAGTAGGATCTTTTATAGTTATTGTGGTCTCTCTGATCTCGAGTTCTTTGCCATATCTTTCTTAATCAATTTTTGATTCTGATTTCTTCAACTATATTGTTTGGGAGCGAGTAATCGTTTTTGGAGGAATTTCTCGTGGCTTTATTGATGGCTTCCAAAATTTTATTATTGAAATTAGTAGTAGCTTTTTCTATTAATTCTGGAGTATTCATTTTTGCAGCTGCAGATATATTATTATCTAGAATGTACTTGAAGTCAGTCCAGTTAAGTTTAGTAGGCTGTGGAGGCATATAATGAATGATGTTATTGAGGATGAACATAACTGAATTAGGATCAGAGCCCAGATCTGTGATATTTATAAGGTCTGGAATTTGAGGAATATTGCAGGTAATGAGAATATCGATTACATCAGAGATATGATTATTATTAGCCGAGATGTGAGTTGGTTCAGTTCGAGTTTCTATTGTATTTGTACTCAGAAAGAGCAACGTGGCTTTCAATTCAAAATTTGCTATACTGCAACTGACAGTATTTAGGTTCAAAATATTAAAGTATTGCCAAATGATTATTTTGAAACTTTATATTAATTTATGAGGCTTTTTTAGTCGCATTGCTTCTAAAAATGCATAAAATGTCTTTGCGGTCTTAGCTTTTGGTTCATTGAGATATGCACAAAAATTGTCTACATTTAATTTCACCTTTGCTTAGCGTTTATTCCCTTTTATGCGTAGCGTTTATTTACTGGTCAGGAAATAGGAAGATGAGAAAATCTGCATCACCTTCATGACTGCAGCGTGCCTTTCATTATCTTTTCTTTTTTTGTTTCCCTCCAAAACTGCTTTTCTGTCCAACCGCGATACGATGTGGCTGGTAGTTGACGTCCCGCTGCTTCCAAGGGTTATTTATTTTGGCTCTGATAAGTAAGGGTTAGGCTCTTTTCCCATGCATGTTTTACCAATCACTTCCGGGAGTCAACTTCCGGTGGCAGGATGTGGAATAGCCTTCGCATTCAAATGAGGAAGACATGTCAAGGACAATAGAGATAGAAGCCTGCACATTCGACTGCATCTCATCTTCCAGAACTTGAAACGAAGTTAAAAATTAATATTTCTTACTTATTTAATATATTTATAGGCAGTCCTCTGTATATTTTTATCTAAATGTTTTCCTCAAGCATCATTCATATCTTGAGTGAAAATTTCCTAGTTGAAATATCCTTGAAAACCAAGTATGAAAAAAAAATAAATATACGACACTTTAAAGGAAGATGTGCAATGTGTTTTACAGCAACAGAATAATTACTATATTTGCTAGAATATTCTGTTACACGATTGGAGTTTATCTGTCTTATGTTTACCAGTTATCGCATATAATTGATAAACTATTAATGTTCATTCTATAGTTTGAATGGCATTTTTTATTGATATTTTCCCAATATATTCTACAATTATCTAATATTAATCTGAGTTAGAAGTATTTGCGTGTTATTTGTTATAACATCCGAACGAAGTAAAGGAAATAATAGCAAATCGAATAATAATAATCGCGAAAAATTTCGGTTATCAGATTTTAATGGAAATAGCTATTTCGGATATTTTTTTGAGTGACGTCTCTACGTACAGACAGAATAAAGGACTCTTATTCTAAAATGGACTGTGCGCTAGAGACCGAACCTTCGACCTAGAAATTAGCGTACAAAGTTTAGATGAAACGGACTCTAGAAGGGACTCATCAGTGGCGGCGCAGACCCCACAGTCCCTGCCCGGCTTTATACATAGCCTCAGCGAGGTAAAAAATACTTAATACGAAGAAATACACTAGGACGCCTTTGCCTCGGGGCACCACTCCCTTGACATCAGATACATTCATGCGGGTGCCTCACCTTACTTTGTCAGTCCCCGTCACTGGAACTATGAGGGCCAAACCCCCATCGAAGAGACCCACTTAAATCTACATATAGTAGCTCCACCACAGTCGGAGGAACAGACACGACAGTACCAGTACGGTCCCTGCCAAGCCTGAACCAACCTAAGTTCAATACTCGGGTTCTAGTCCTGTGAAGACTGTTTGCATGCCCCCGTGGTTGAGACTGCCTAGGTACAGATCCTAACCAGTATTTCCCAGGAATTCTCCTGAGTCAACCCCCGGGAGTATTCTAAAATGGACTGTAAAATGGATTAAAAATGGAATTTTTTTCGTGACGCCTGTGCCTACGTAGATGCATATGTATCTCGCATAACTCAAAAAAGATTAGCCATTGAAATTTTATGCATGAAACTGCTAAAATATCTAGTCGTGTATCTCCCCTTTTTATTGCAATAGCCAGTACACCCCACCCCCCTTTATTTTCGCAATCGTTCGTCGTAGTCATATGCTTCCAATCACAGAAGTATTTTAAATGGCGAAAACATTCATGATTTGGCAAAGTCAAATTTAAAAAAAAAATAAATAAATAAAAAAATTGAAAAGTTTTAGATTTTAAATTACGTCCAAAGGGGCGTTTTTTTAACGTTCTGTGTGCTACCTTTATTTATTAAATATCATGTTCTTCGCACTTAAACCATAAATTTCAGTTCAATAGCAATGTCGCAAAATAATTTTAAAATGAGCTTGTCTTTAGAATTTCCGACACACAGTTCCCCGCGCTGGAGATAAAAAAGGTTTCCCCACGTAGAGTGTTGCCATTGCTCGCTCTTAATTCGTTGAGTTTTGTTAATCAAAAATTAGTTAAAGTTTTACAAAATATGAAATAGATAATAAAACAAATTCGAAATTTGAGCTTTCAGATGCCTATGTTCCGGTGGAAACGTATGTTATTCAAAATTAGATGGCTCTAGGAACCATTGTTTTATCAAAAGGCGAGAAACATACATACATTTATGCAGATTCTTCTTTATTTAATTTCTCTAAATATATAATACAGGGCGATGATATTTGGTGGCAACAATTTGAAAAGGGTGTCGGACATTTATAGTGAACCAACGCAAAATGCCAAACAAAAATAATAGTCCTTTAGGGCAAACTGCTCCTTTAGACTAAAAAAATCTGAAACTTATAAACCGCAAAAATTAAATCAACTGCAATATCGCGAAATAATTTTAAAATGAGCAAAACTTTAAAATTTCCGATACACAGTCTCGCGCGTTGGAGATAATTTTTTTCTTTTTTTCCCGTACAGTGTTGCCATTGCTCGGTTTGAAATCGTTGACTTTGTTAATCAGAAATTCGTTAAAGTGTTACAAAACATGAAATCGATAACAAAACAAGTTTCAAATTCAAAATTTGGGCTTCCAGATGTCCATATTCGGTAGAAGATTTCGTCATTTAAAATTTGATGGCTCTAGGTACCGTTGTTTTATCCCAATGCGAGAAACATACATACATTTATGCAGATCCTTCATTATTTAATTTCTTTATATATGACACAGTGTTCTAATATTTGGTGGCAACAATTTGAAAAGTGAACCGACATTTATAGTGAACGCAAAATGCCAAAACGAAATGAATAGTCTTTCAGGGCACATTGCTCCTTTGGACTAAAATAAAGTTCATTTTGAACAAATAACGAAATCTAACTTTTAATGTGATCAGTTTTGTTGAAATCTGGGAAAGATTTATACTCTTTATGGGAAAAAAAAAAAAAAAAAAAAAGCAAGAAGTTTGACTCCTGTACGAGAAAAATTGACCTGGTTATTTAATTTCAAAATTTGCAATTTTCGACGCCATTTTCAAGTTGCCTTGAGGGATCGGTTACTTACATTAGAGTAAATCGAAAATATAAGTTGAAATAAAGTGCAGCAAAAAATGCGTAAAATATAATAGGCCGTAGAAAGAAGTCGTGTGGTGTCAACATGAGATATTTTATTCTGCTTTTTAAAGACATCGTTATTATTTATTTATGTACATTATTTTAAAAAAATTCGATTGCAGTTATAGAAATCTTAATATTTTTTCTTTTAATATTTATTTCCAGTTTTATTTGTTGATTTCTTTTGTTTTATTTTCCACAAATGGTCGAAGTAAGTGAATAAAACCTCTAAAATTAGAATAATAAAAATTTCAAATATTCTGAATTTTTTTAAGTCCCAAAACTGATTATCGATAATTCCTTAAATATTAGAAGCTTGTGTATTTTCAGTATTGTAAACATGTTTATATTCAGCAAAAATGAGCGTTAAAACTGCAAGAAGTGTCTGTAATTAAATCCTGGCGTTTTTGTTTCTATTTCAGAAAACTTGACAATAAAAATTTTCAAATACGAAATTATTGGATCAGATACATGATATCAGAAGAGGTGAATGATCTATATTTCTTCAGGAATGATTTATGTATTTATTGAGGCGAATCTCTTCTATTTCAGTTTCTGTTTTTGTTTTTTCCATGCTTTGCTATTTTTACGGAGTTTCCTATTCATAGGTTTTTTTTTTTTTTTTTTTAGGTACTTTGCGTTTTTGTTCAAAACATTTGCATTTTCACCATTTTTGTGATCTTGATAAAGGAAAGATTGACTGTATAATCAGACACTCTTTAATCACTGTCCACACATTCTCTAATCAGAGCCATTAATACTGTATGAGGTATTTCTCCTGCCTTCTTAGCGAGCCTTCATGGTGTAGTGGTCTGCACACTCAGCGGGTAATTGAGAGGTCCGCGGTTCGATTCCCGGCGAAGGCATTGCATATTTTTCATCTTGCCTGCTTAAAAAAAAAAAAAAAACCTAATGTCTCTACAACTGTAAGAAAAAACTCCATTTGTAGTTAATCGTATTTAGACGAAACCTCAAACATAAATAAAAAAGGAATATATAAGCAATTTAAATATTCACAAAACCATACTTAAGTAACAAATAGACATATGAGTAAAGCAAAAAAATGTTTTTTAAATTGCAATATATCTACAGGGAAATAAATAAGAAATCAGTAAATAAACATACGTTTTATTTTTGAATTTATATTTCTGTTTATACCATAAATTTGCAATACAATAATACAGAAACACACTTACATGAGCCGTTTTCTTTGAAAGTGGTATAAAACCATTTTTGACAAAAATTTAGTTAATCATAATAACGAATGCAACCTGCAATGAGCTATTTATCGGTAAATAGTTCCCCCCAAAAAACCTTCAAAATTTTCACCATTTTGTGAATATGTAGTTAATGAAATTGCAAATATAATTATTTTGAAAGTGATGCAAGTCCATTTTTTAGCAAAGACATAACATTTAGTTCAAAAATTATAGTACATAATTTCTCCGCTTCGTTTTTATATGTGCGGCCACATTGTTAAAGACATTTGATAATGATAACGATAATTTCATAAAGATAAAAATTAAAAATGGCACATATTAGTATAAAGTTTCAATTAAAATAATTTAAATGGCAGCAACTGAAGAAATATTGAAATAAATTCTTTTTATTTTTTTGACATCTTGAATCAAAATTTCATAAAAATTGGTTTGATTCAATTGAAATCTCATACTTAATATTTCATAAATGCATAATTTTCACATTTTGTTGACTTGTGGTGTAAATACATTTCAGGTCATCAAAAGTATAAATTTCTTTTAACTAATACTTTAAAAATGATTACACTATTAATTAAAACCAATTTAATATTTAAAAATATAAAATGAGGATTTTAACATGTACTAATATTTTTCAAACCTTTCAAATATACAAACCCTTAAATATTTCCATTTAACGTAAAATGGACTTACACCACTTTCAAAGAAAACGGTTAACATAAAACAATAGAATTTCCTTTCTATAAATTTAATTAATTTTATTATTATTTGACAACGGATTGCCCTGATGAGATTCAGAATTAAAAATGAGATTTTCGAAAATCTTATAAACTCGATTCTAATAAAATGATTAATGTTATAAGTAAATAACTGTATGAAAATTCGTCCGAAAAAAATCCTACTTCAGAAATGCAACTAAACAACTTTTTAAAGTAGTTTTTTAATTTGTTTTGATAATAATAATATTAAAAGGATTTAAATATGGAACAGATAATAAAATTCTGAAAGCTTTCAGATTTTATATTACGCCCAGAGGGGCGTTTTTTTCCATTTTACACGTTTCAAGAGGACCCTTTGGAATAAAACTATTTAAAAGCAGCATATCTTTAGAATTTCCGACACAGTGTCGCGCGCTGTAGATAAAAATGTTTTATTCCGTACAGTGTTGCCACTGCTCGCTTTCAAATCGCTGAATGTTTTAATCAAAAATTAGTTTAAATTTTCAAAAATATGAAACATTAGGTTATTTCGAAGCAGAAAAGATAAAAAATGAGCAATGCCCTCGCCGGGACTCGAACCACGGACCTCTCGCATAGCCGCCGAGCGTGCTGACCACTACACCACGAAGGCATGCTAAGGAGGCGGGAGAAATACCTTATAAGATAATAAAACAAACTGGAAATTCAAAATTTGGGCTTCCAGGCAAAGAACGTCTATGTATTCTATTTACAATGAATATTCTTTTTCCAGGTGCCCATATTTGGTGGAAAACTACATTATTCAAAATTTCATGGCTCTAGGTACCGTTGTTTTTTCACAATGCGAGAAACGTACATAAAGTTTTGTAGATTCTTCGTTATGTAATTTCTTTAAATATAATACTGGGAGATAATATTTGTGGCAACAATTTGAAAAGTAATTCAACGCTTTTAGTGATTCGATGCAAAATGCCGTTTCGAAACTAATAGCCCTTCTGGCTAACGACACTTTAGGCTAATATAATTTAATACTGCTAAATAAACTGCTAAATATAATTTAACAGTTTAAATTTAAATTAAAACATCATAGGGAAAATAACTGAAATTTGTAAATTTTTTGGCTTTAATGGAAGAATATGATAGTCACCTAATTTAAGGAATTCTCCCCAAATTTGTTGAAAGAATTGCCGAAAATTCTTGTCAAAATGAAATTACTACCTTAATAACAGTTAAGAACATCTGCTGTTTCAGAAAGAAATATCGAATATGCTCGAATTTATTAAAAGCAATCTGTAAATGATGTCAGCGGCATAATAACTATTAGGTCAGAGAATGAAAGTTGCAAACCTTCTGGTATGATGCCACCTGATACTAGTGGCTGAAACCACGACTTCCGCTATAACGCCATCTGGGAACTAGAAAGAACAATTAAGAAATTAGGAGACTGCAGCTTCAGAAGCTCAGTGTTTCAAAGACTTCATTTGATTCGCCCTGTAAATGAAGAGCTCAAGGCTTCAACCCTTTCTGGAAGCGGAAATTTAACACCTTGAGAAGACAGGTGTGTGTGTGTGTGTTTTTTTTTTTTTTTTTTTTTTTTTTTTTTTTTCAAACTTTCCTTTTATTCTCTGCCTATTCTGAGTTATAAGTGAAATAAGAAAAATCTCATTTGGTCTTCCAATAAAAATTTATTTTCGGACTGTAATTCAACATCACTTTTACAAATATCTTTTACTGAAATATCCTTCTTAATGAAATCTTAAAGGAATACACTTACAAGTTTATAGAAATAGACGTGTAAGTGTCTTAAAGGAACACACATACAAGCCTCAAAGGAATACACATTTAGCCGAACCCCGGTATAGCGAATTTCAAGGGATCGGAAATCTGGTTGGCTATATCCGCTATATTCAATAAGAAATTTCTCATAAAAGTTATAAAAACAGTGTTTTTAAATTTTTATGAAAAGGAACAACAAAAATAACTCACAAATTTACCCTTAGCTTATAGAGTCTCACTCAGTTTGGTAACATAAACCAAATGAAAACTCTGAAAACAAATGCGACTTCTCGTGATGTCTTGGAAATTACAATAGAGACGGCGAAATGAACTCAGATAATTTAACAAAAAGTGCAGCCTGTGCTTACAAAACTAGCCAGCACTGATGGCGTGAGTCAGAAATGAAAAATTTAACTTAACTGGTAAATTATACTTAGCCCAAAGATTACAAAGACAGAAAAACGCGCAAAATGGCTTACACCTAATATCGGCGAGATAAGCCTAATTCCAAGAATAACGCAAAGCTGCAGATAAATTACTCTCAGAATCAACTGGTAACGTGGCCATCAGCAGGAGAAACACGCTCTGATTTTACCATCTAAAAGCTTCCTTTAAATAACTTTTAATTTGAATAACCTTTCTTAATTATCTCTTTCTACCTCGTTTGAATACGCGCCAGCTAGAAATTAGCATCCTGGCAGGAAAACGAAAAGCGAGAAAGATAGTAAAGATCATTAACATAAAATAACTGCTTAATAAAAGTAAATAAGTAAGACCCCGCTTAACGCGGGGGATACGTTCCATCAAAGTAGAGCGTAATGCGAAATAGCGCTAAACGAGGCTATCTTTACATGTAAATATTGGGGTTAGGGAAAGATGGCTAGGAAATTGGTTAGGTATTAAATTTAAAAAGTATGTTTTTTTAATAAAAATAAAACCAAACATTTATTTCTTAAAGCCCAAATTAATACCACATTATTATTTCTTGCAAAAATAAAAACAAAATATAAATAACAAAACGAATATTCTTAAAAAAACAAATAAAATTCTAAGTCAGTCATATTTAGTTAGCCTTCCGCGTTTTCAGTGTTCTGCCTTTTTGTGACAAAAGCATCTAATGTTGTTTGCCTTTTTCTTTTGCGTTGTTCTCTTAAAAGTTCTTCCTAAACGGATAGAGCATCTCTAACACCACGCCTTACTTTTGAGCTCCTGTCAAAATTCGGATCATTTTCAATGAATTGATCCATTATTTCAGTTATGGTAGACAAACTCCTTTTTACAAACGCCATCGAAAGTTCTTTTTGCTCTTCTTCTGAATCACTGCTGTCAACATTTTTGTTTTCTTCTTGTTCAGTTAATTCCTTGAGCTCATCATTAGAAAGACTAGCCGCTGCTTCTTGAATTATTTCTTCGACATCTTCCACATTTACCCCTTCAAAATATGTCTGTACAATACCGCACCGAACAAGAAATACAAGTACATTCTTTCGGATATGTATTTGAAACCTATCGCTGCATAATATTTCGGGGAATCCCCGTAAGCTGCGAGCGATTTCGTGGAATCCCCGGGTTGAAATAAAAGAGCGCTAAACCGAAACAGCGTTAAGCGGGGTCTTACTGTACATTACAAGCTTTTACGCGAGTTATGTATGATTACAAAGGAAAAATTCAATGACTTTTCGGAAGAATATCCTACGTCTGTCAAAAGACATAAAGACTGTAAAATCCCTATTTGGTAGACAGAACATGGAAAACCCTTATATTAAAAAATATATAAATAAAGAAAAACCCTTATAATAATAAATAATATTAACCCTTAAATATATAAATAATGGAAAACCCTTATATTAAAAAATATATAAATATTCTGAATAAAGAAGAATTGACATCTGTATAATCCAAAATCATAAGATACACAACCTCCTCTTTTCCTGAATAGCCAAAATTTCAAAACTTCCACCATAGTATCAGCCTTGAACACAGCTCTGTGTTACAACTCAGTCAAAGAATTTGACCGAGAACAACCTTACGTTCTTTGATGTGATGATCACATACATCATATACAAAGAACGCCATATAATGTCCTAAGATTTACTTATTGTGTCCTCATTCTCGTAGACTGGGTATTCCACCTGTTTTGCATTGTCTTTCTTTAGAACAAGGGGCAAAGTGGGGGTGAACTTAAAAGAAAGCAATGTAAAGATGTTTTCCTTTACAGATGGAATGTGGAATATCGATTCTAACATTTTAAACGAGGATAATTTAAAATGTTAGTACTTTTGTTTTGTTAAAACTTGCAGAAATTTGAAAAATACAAAACAGTTTTTGTTGAAGATACCCATACAATTTTTTACATCCGATTTTCACATCTTTGGAAGTTCGGTAACAGTATAAAATAACTTTGGATGTGTAAGATATTGGATGGGACCAAGAGGTTCGCTCGTTATATCCGAGGATTCATTATAAACCAGGTTCATTATAACAGGATTCCACTGTCCATCCTTTTAAGCACGTATTTTTCTTTACATTTTCTTGACTGCCATTTTCATTTTCCAGACCTTGTCACCTCTACGAGAATATGTTTGCGCATAATATTTTCCACTGC
Organism: Stegodyphus dumicola; assembly: GCF_044657685.1. Classification (NCBI taxonomy): domain Eukaryota; kingdom Metazoa; phylum Arthropoda; class Arachnida; order Araneae; family Eresidae; genus Stegodyphus; species Stegodyphus dumicola. Next base: position 23,593,897 of record NC_140775.1, read on the forward strand.
ATTATAGATTTGCAGACCATAGATTATAGATTATTAATATGCAAATCCACAAATAACAGAATGATTAAGACTCCTGCATACTGAAAATTAAATTGCCGCGGGAAGAAAATGGTTTGGTTACATAAATTTTTCTAGTTTCTTCTCCCTTTACCAACATCACGAACCAGTTTCCCATGGAAAGTCCCTCATGAAGGCATTCCTTTTAAAATTCATTTCTTTTAGCATAATAATTAAAATAATTTTACAGAAATTAGAAAATATTACTAAAACATTAGAACCATCAAGCAATAATTACCGTTAGTAAGAGCTTCATAAAGAAAAATTAGAAAAAGCTTTTCCACTTGAAATAACACTAATATGTTACCACTTTTGCTAGGTGATCAATCTAAGTTCCTCGCTGTAGTGTATTATTTCACAATAGACAAGGTCGGTTCTATCGGCTCGCCTGGTAACCATGGTAACGGCAGCTGCAGAAGATGGTCTTGTTCCCTAACCCCCTTCCTATACATTTTATTTCCGCTTAGTGTATTTCTGAAAAGCAAATGAATAAACACTGTCTTGAAATATATTTTCAAATGAGGTGGAGAAATAAGTGATGTGCAGTGACGACGAAACGTGCCAGTTTCGTAAATTAGGGGTGGTCGAAAAGACCTTGAAGTGTCTATTTTAATTATAACAGTTTGGGGTTACGGAGAGATCCATATTTATGTCTCCTAATCTAAAAGGATTCATAATGGAACTCAGTTGAAGAAATACCTTGAAATTTTCAGGTGTAATCCTTATAAGGTATTCCTCCCGCCTTCTTAGCGTGCCTTCGTAGTGTAGTGGTCTGCACGCTGGGCGAGTATTCCAGAGGTCCGTAGTTCGATTCCCGGCGAAGGCGTTGCTCATTTTTCACTTCTTCTACTCCCCCCCCCCAAAAAAAAACGAAAAGGAGAAGTAGTATAAAAACTGAGGAAGGAGCAGATATTCGCCCGCTTCAGCTTTAGATTTCCGGGATAATCCAATGCAAATAAAAAAAAAATTTATATAGATCAGTAGTCTCAAAATAAAAGTGCATGCGGGCAAAATTCTCGATTGGAAAGTAGCTGACTATTCAAAAAACAAAATTTAGCGGAATTAAAAAAAATTTAAACAAAAATAAATAAAAAAGAAAATTTGAAAACTTGCAGATTTTATATTAGTCCAAAAGGGCGTTTTTTTAGCGTTTTGTGCGTTACCTTTATTTATTAAACATCATGTTCTGCGCGCTGAAACCACTTAAAATTCAATTCAAAAGCAATACACAAAATACTTAAAAGAGCATATGTTTATAATTTCCTAATTACAAAACAAATCTTTTTAAAAAGTAAAATATAAATATGCCTAGTATTTTCGCGCTTTAAGCTGCAGAAAATTATCATTAAAGATATAAAGTAAGAAATTTAGAACTAATGTTTCACAAAGACGAAAATTTTGATATTCATAATTAATAAATTTCAAATAATCTTATAAATGCAAAAAAGAATTTAATAAATGTAAAAACTAAAACTTTTAAACAATCAATACTCCAATTAAAAAAAATATCCTTAAAGAAATTAAAAGAAAAAATAACATAACAGAAGAGGAATTCAATCAATTTCAATGCCACTTCATCAGGGGAAAAGGAACATTGAAATCAGTTGAAATCTTTCTTCTGAAAAACATTAGTTCTAAATTTCTTACTTTATGTCTTTATAATTTCCGATACACAGACTCGCGCGCTGGAGATAAAAATATTTTTTCTGTTCAGTGTTGCCATTACTGACTTTGAAATCTTTGAGTTTGTTAATCAAAAATTAAAGCTTCGCAAAGTTTTAAATATATAATAAAACAAATTCGAAATTCAAAATTCGGGCTTCCAAGTGCCGATGTTCGGTTGAAGGACTACGTTATGCAAAACTTGATGGCTGTAGGTACCGTTGCTTTTTCACAGTGCGAGAAACATTCATGCATTCATGCAGCTTCTTCATTATTAATTTCTTTAAATATAATATATGGCGATAACATTTGATGGCAACAGTTTGAAAATTGAACCAATGCAGAAAGTGAACCAAAGCAAAATTTTGGGCTGACAAATAAATAAAAGCAAATAAAACCAATTTCAAATTTTAATAATTGAATCTTTGTTTAAATATGCATAACTATAATAGTAATAATAACACAACGAAAAAAATTCTACTTTATATTTATTTTCTATTGGTACCTTCAAGAAATTTCTTTTGTTTATACTCTGTAATTCGAAATATTAACAGCTAAATATTAAATATTAGACTGATATTTATTTGAGGTAATTCCGTTATAATGAATTAACGACTAAATACTTATTTTTAACTTTAACTGCAAACCAGAAATTTCAGAATGCAGAAATTCCACCAGGTTTCGACGGGGCAAACTAAACTTACTGATTGCACCAATGGGAAAAATTCGGCCGTATTATCTTTGTCACGTGGCTTGGGTGGTGCAAGCGTAAATTGACAAAAACCACACAACATATTCTTTCTATCTTTTTCCTTTAATAGCAATCGGGCACATAAGCATAGTCATGTCTCTAAAACTATAAACTCCATATCTGCTTCAAATACGTAACTGAAATGTATTCATGGGCCGTATAAAATTGATTCGGGGGCCACATGCAGCTCGCAGGCCGCGAGTTTGGTACCATTGCCTTAGAAGATACAGCAAATGTATTTTTTCAAACTGTACTAGTTTATGTTGTCTCATTAAGCTCAAGCTTTTATATTAAACACAACCCATGCTTGCAACATGAATTCGTATAATGTATGTAATAAATATGGAAGTTAATCTGCAGAGATCTGGATTCTATCTCTGAATTGGACTTAAAATTTCTCTTCTCACGAACCAAGTCAATGTGGATTCCTCTTCTCACGGACCAAGTCAATCTGGATTCTATCTCTGAATTGGACGTAAAATTCCTCTTCTCACGAACCAAGTCAATCTAGATTCTATCTCTCAACTGGACTTAAAATTCCTCTTCTCACGAACCAAGTCAATCTGGATTCTATCTCTGAATTGGACTTAAAATTCTTCTTCTCACAAACCAAGTCAATCTTTATTCTACCTCTGAATTGGATTTGAAATTCTTCTTCTCACAAACAGAGTCAATTTGGTTTCTATCTCTTAATTGGACTTAAAATTCTTCTTCTCACAAACCAAGTCAAGCTGGATTCTATCTGAATTGGACTTAAAATTCCCCTTCTCATGAACCAAGTCACTCTGCCTTTGGCACCTCAAAGCTTCGATAAATCCTGCTTTGTGATGAGACTTGTGGTATTTCTTCCTTACATAGCTCTCATGTATTCTGTAACATTCTAATAAATAAATTTTAAAAAATTACCTTAACTTTAGATTTAACGATGCCTTTCGAAAGGTAAAGCAAATGTCACTTCTTTCAAACCTTAAAATTACTATCATATGCTTGCAATAACAAGGATAGCTATTTAATTTTAATGCGATTAAAATTATTTTGATTTGTAATACATTAAGCATGCTTGTTATTTTTATTTCATTTGAAAATTTAAAAAGAAAAACAAAAGCAGATAATACAGTATTATAAAAAAAAGAATGAACCTGTTTCAGACAGGAACAATTATTACGGAAAAAACTTGAAATTTCTAACCGGGCAAGAAGTACTCCAATAGTGAAGACGTTTTATTTCCTGTCGTACCGAGTGTTCAGGTGGGTTGAGAGAACATAAGCTCAACGCTATAGTCCATTACTTTAGAACAGGCATTTTAAAGTCATTTCTTCCCTCCCCAAGCCATGTTTTGTAACCATGGTAGCGTCGGCTCAGGCAAGGCGTCGTCTTGCAATGCATGTTCCCGCGCAGAGCGCTACCCCGTGAATAACATTGTAGCCGATTTTCTAACACATGAAAGTTCGAAATTATTTTAAACACTGTCCACAAAAGTACTTGGGAGTGAGCGACAATAAAAATCTCATAAGAGTTCAGTAAAGATGTGAAGAAAAATCTGAAACAATCTCTGTAACCGAACGAATCCCATAGCTAAGCCTGTCGAGGCGCTTGGAAGTGAAGAAATGTGCAAGGTAAGTGCGCAAAAGAAATGCCTTTTATCACCAAAATCAGTGCCTCACAATTAACATGTATTATAAACGTAGACACATGAGTAAAACAGATAATATATACTAGACACAGAAGTACTGCTAAATATAGGTACACAGATAATACACAATACAAAAAATAAGAGTAATGAATTTTTTTTTAAAATATTTTTGGCACATTTTAAGCTTTATTTTTAAATAAATATATACACTATTTGCAAAATTTAAGGGGTGGTAGCTTCTGCTACAAAAAATAGTCGAGTAGTCTAATTGGTTGAAATTCTCCAATTTCGTCTGTGCGATGATGACAACGTACGTTACGATTTTAAATGAGAGGAAAGTCGCTACAGCCTTGAAGGGCCTATTTAAAAAAGTTATGTGTGATTATGGCAAAGCCTCGAGGTTTATCTGCCTAAGGGGAGGGATGCCTTCGTGGAGGACTTCCTAAGGCTAGTATACACGTTACACATGAGGAAAACCACGAAAACGCACATGCAGCCAGCTCGTTCGCGGGATTCGAACCTCGGACCGAACTACCAGTGTTCAGAGACGTTACCGCTCGGCCGCTGGTGGGCTTTAAAAAATTAACAGCCACAGCTGAAGTTGTGGCCTTTCGTCGAAATGCCTTCCGAGTTTGGCCATTTTCTTCTGGAACTTCCTTCTTTACGCAAACAGCCATTGTCTCGAGACTGCCAAAAGCATCGTCGGATGTTCAAGAACTCGAGCAGAACGCAGAACTCCTTTTTGCTAGATGTTGCAAATCCGAATGAAAAGAACGCGTCGCAACCAAAGTGGCGAGAGAACGCGCTGTTGACAATAGAACATCCATAAACTCGTTTCTTTTCCCCTTTCTTTCTTCATCTTCATTTTTTTCTTTTTAAATTAACCTCTATGTTTCTGTAAAGACAAGAAAACCTTAAAGCTCTATTTTTTATTTACGATCATTCGATGATGGGCATTTAATTACAAAATAATTTTGATTCAAGAGATTTGATTAAAGAGTTCTTTTAAACATGATGAATTACTCAAAATAAATTTAACTTTTTTTATCTCCAATTGTATCTGCTTCATCTGTTATTTGAAAGTATTCCGTATCGTAAATTAGCCACAGATAATTCTAATATTACATAAAAAATAGAGAAAAATTATTCGATTAACGTAAGTCTTTTTAGTTGTTAACTTCAAATATAATTACTCAGTGCATAACATGGTTCCCTCTCCCGGAAGCAAATTATTGAGTTATTTTACATAATTAAGGTTAAACATTCATAGAATTTTTATAATGATTAAATAACTGTGTATTTTATTATCCTAGACCCGTCGATTTAATTTGATTCTGAAAATAGATTATGACAAATTAAACCTTAAAATAACATTAATGGATATTTTAATTGAAGAGTTCTTCGCTAAATCTGAAAATGTTAAATAACAGGACGTTTTTTATTTCACTCTTCTTTATGGATGGGATCAAAAGCCCTTTCTATTAATTTTTTTTTTCATTTAGATGAAATCAAGGAGATTCCAACAAAGAGTTTTTCATAGTATTAAGTTGTGAAATGCTATTAATATCGAAATAAATGCAAAAAAAAAAAAAATATTTCAGAAATGTCCAAATAGATTTTCTTTGGAACATTCCATCTCCCTTCCCCAAAAAACGTTTTTAATAGAAGATCCCCTTAAATTATTAACCGGCTTTATTCAAGCGGGAATAAACTTGAAGTTCTTTAAAAATTCTGCATGAATATCTCAATATATATCATACACATTTTGTCACGAAAGCTATCTCTAGTACTGAGTATAAAGATAAAAAAGCAGATACGAGCGCTGCAATCTCACGAACGTGGTCGACAGCGTGCATTACGTTGAACTGATACAATTACTGGATATTCAGAAACACCTGCATGTACTCGAATAAGACGCTTAAAATGGGTTCGTAAGAATTAAGCGTGCAAGAGATTTCCCCATCGGGAGACTGGCCTATTAACGTTTGTTGCTGCAACCGCTTTTTCCTCGTATTAAAAGAATTTAAGATAATCGCAATAACAATATTAGATACTGTAATTTTGTTGCCATGATGTCATGGAAGAACTTACTCCAGTGATGATAATAAGCTAAATAAAGTGAAAACGAGAGTTTTATTTTCAAACCTGGAGCTCTCAGATAGCTGTTAAAGGCTCTAAAAAAATAGCAAAATACACCTAAAAAGAAATTGTATTGCAGATTAAAAGTTTTTTCTGCTAGCTCAATAGAACTCGATTAAACTGTTCTATAGATACTACAATCACTGATATATAAAAATAAGTAATATGTAAATGGAATAACTGATATATAAAAAACAAAATACAATAATAACAAACGTTAACAAAAATGGGCAGGCCCACTACAATGCAAATCAGCATAATAAACTGCTGATGAGTGTGGCATGCTCAGATGCAATTGTGTGTAAAAATTTCCGTTCCTTAAAAAGGTGTCTAGCTTTAGTATAACAAATCAAAGTTAAATTGTCAGTCCTGAATGCCAAATCCTGAATCCTGCCAAATCCTGAATGTGAAGAATCATCATCCACCACCCTTTTAGTTTGGGCACCAATGTAGAGACATTAGGTATTTTTTAAAAGCAGGAGTAGTGAAAAATGAGCAACGCCCTCTACGGGAATCGAACCACGAACCTCTGGAATACGCGCCCAGCGTGCGGACCACTACACTACGAAGGCATGCTAAGAAGGCTGGAGAAATACCTTATAAGGTTGAGATGCAATAATCGGAATAAAATATTGAGAAAGTTTAATGCATTATTTGGAAAACAAAATTTACTTAATTTTGAATAGCAAGAGGTATTCTACTATTTCGGACAGTTATTTAAATTCACTTGCTGGATTAAAAGGTCTGAGTTCTTCAAGAGATTTGGTTTATCTATTTCAAAGGTAACTTCAGACCATTGTTTTAAAATTTTATAAGAACCTGAAAGAGAAGGTGAAAGTTTTCTAGCGTTAGGATGTTAAAATTCCTCATTATTTAATCACCAGGTTTAAAATTACTTGCTTTAAAATGGTCATGCCTATTTTTATTTACATTATGATAATCATGGGACCTTAGTAACAGAATGTGATGATTTAATGTGTTCTTCAGTAACCTGAGGTAACAATCTTGTCCATGTCCTTGGAAAAAATTTAATTTATATTTTAATCTAGTTATAATAGTTTGATTGCTCTTTCATCTTTACCATTAGTTTGAAGTCTATTAGCAGTAGTTAATAATTGTATATTATTATTATTCGATAAAAATTGTTTAAATTTTGAAGAGGTAAAAGAAGCATTTCTACCATTTAAAATTTTTTTGGTATTTGAATTTGAAAAATTTGTCTTAAATAATTTATATAAGTACTTGTAATGACACATTTAGAAGCAAACGTACATATATAACGAGTGTATATGTACGTTTCACATACATATACACTAAATATACGTACACATTTAGAAGCAAAAGTACATGTATAACGAGTGTATACGTACATATATGATCTTTAATAATGTGCATATACATATCTTTAATAATGTATATGCACATTATTAAAGATATGTGAAATATATTCACATATCTTTAATAATGTGAATATATTTCTTAGTAGAATTATAATAGTTTAAACTACTAGCAGTATCAATAGGTAATAATTAAAAAGATTAACTGCAGATAGTAAGATTTGCATTAAACAAAATTTCCTTTTTTATCTTGTATTATTCCTGCCCAATAATGCACAGAAACAAGAAATTTATCTTGGAAGATACACCAGTATGACTGAATTCAATATGAGCTTTTTGAAGTAACTTAGTATGAAGAGACACTGGAACTACAACTTTGTACAAGTGTTTTTTCATCATAAACACATCACTAATTTTCTTATACTTAGGATTACAAACATTATCTAAATTTTGATGACATGATTTAATATCCTGTAACGATAGTAAATTATTTTGTAAACACAAATGTTGGGAGATGGGATTTCTAGTTAACATATCAGCTTCAAAGATTAGAAAAACCTTTCTTATATTTAATATCAAAATCATACATAGACAATTTTAACAACCATTGAAATAGTTTTCAAGTAGGATGTTTTATGTTTTTAAGCCAAACTACAGCAGCATGATCAGAATGTGTAGTAAAATGGTTTCCGTGTAAATAGTAATAAAATTTTTCTATGGCAACAGCTAAACATTCTAATTCAGCAATAGCATAATTTTTCTCGTAAGATTTTAATTTTCTAGAGCGGAAAGCTTTAGGGTGTAAATTAACATCTGCGTGCTCTTGTTGAAAAATTGCACCATAAACAATATGTTAATTAAAATTTAATTTAAATTAGCGGTAACCCCGTAATTTCACCTCTCTATTCTAAAATCATAACAACTTTCCTGGACTGCGTCAGTTCTCAGATCATTCCATTTTGCATAACATGAGTAACGCTGATGACGTAGCTAATTCGGAACTTGAACTCAAAATTTCGAGAACTGGAACCTTTCTAGTCTAAAACCAAACATTCTCTTGCTGAGCCTCCATATAATTGCGCACTTTCGCTTCAAATCTCTTCTCGTAAAGATGGTATCCTTTGCCAGTTTATTGCTTTAAAAAACTAAACTAAAAATTGTGGGGTGCATAAGGCACCCACAATAATGATGTGAAATGAAAAAGAATATGTGTCCCCAGAATTATTTATCCAGAAATAAAATTTTGTGTAGAATTTACGGCTACGTGTATCTTCGAGTGTCATCTTTCTAGAGTATGGTACAATTTTTGAGGTGAACCCAGGAAAGTGGGGGGAGGAGTTAAGATTCAGCTTGTGCAGCTTATACGTAAATCCGGCACTGGTTGCAGCTTTCTCCAATTCATCTTATAACATATGTTTATATTAAGGGTTCAGATTAACGATTACCCAAAAGGCTCTTTTAATATAATATACCAATAGGGATTATCGATGGAGGTGGACCACATGTAATAACGAAACATATAGGATATTAGGTGAATACGTGTGTAGACTATCTGTATATATAAAAAGTGAAAATATATGTAACTCCACAAAAATATTTTATAATTTAATTAGATATGTCAAGAATTAAATATGCATTTTTATTTAAATTAATTTAAATTAGAAAGTAAAAAGCAATAATATTTTTAAGAACTGCATATATTGCTTTTAAATAATTTAGTTTGTTAAGTAATAACAGACAGACTCAATACAAAAAAGTTATATTTTACATTTTCCGAATGGCAACAGATTTGATGAAAACTGAAAAAACGGATTTACAATGGACTACCCAAAAATCGCATTTCTAGCCTAACATCTATTTTGAGTTAATAAAATTTTAATTAAATTAGCAAAGCAAGACCCGTGATTGTCGTGTTGAATCAATTTCGAGGGAAAACAAGCACAGGTTCTTCTTAATCAGGATCCTATACCTTCACCTGTATCTGCACCAGCGGCCGAACGGTAAAGTCGCTGAACACTGGTAGTTTGGTCCGAAGTTGGAATCCCACGAACGGGCTGGCTGCACGAGCATTTTCATAGTTTTCCCTATGTATAACGTGTATAAGAATCAGTTTCCATTAGGAAGTCCTCCACTAAGGCATCCCTTCCATTAGGCAGACAGCCTTCGAGGTTTTGCCGTAATCACTTAAATCAAATCAATTCTAATCTAATTAATTACTTGTAGCTTATAGCTTACAAAAGGCATAGCTTATAAAAATGCGACCGGTTTAAAGAGAAATTAGAAAGTTAAAAAATAAATATATTTTTCTTTTATCATTCTTGTTTTAAAAGAGGATGAAAAATTTATTTTATAATCTTTAAAAATTTCAGATCTTTGTAACAACTGCATTTTTGGATGTTAGAATTTTAAAATCTTATGAAAGAATATATTAAGTACAACAAATTAACAAAATCAACTTTTAATATGATATGTTGTGAAAAATATGTATAAAGTTATTAATTAGAAAAATTTAAGAATGATGCGATAGATTTCATTAGAAACACTTGGATATAACGTTATCATAACCTTGAAAGTGTTTAAGGCAAAGGAAGAACCGCTATTTGTCCTTCTGTTTCGTAGCATTATTTCTTAAATGGAGAAAAACGTACAATTAGTATTTTATTATTATTTTAAAAGACGGCTTTGTTTTGTGATATATAAAAATTTCAAAACTTTGTAAGTTATATATTTTTAGATGTTGTAATTTAAAAATAATAGACTTTAAATAGTCAAAAAAAGTCAAGTGGTTTTCGAAAATTCGCCAAAAAATCAGAAATGGTATTAAAAATTTCATCTAAAAGATTTTTTTTCCGCTTAATGCAATGTTGTCAATACTAAAATTCTGAGGCTTTCATTTTGTTCGTCAAACGGAGATATGTGAGGAAAATCATTTACCATTAAATTAAGAAGAAAGTGTGAATCGAATTTTGAAAAGATCGCTTTATCACACTGCGTGTACAAATGCGGGCAAACAGTTTGTGTACAAAATTTGAACTCGAAAGCTTTTAAGAAACTAGCATGACAAAAGTTTGATCCTAACATGGTGGTTTTGAATCTGGAGATTCTTTCCAAAATCGAAAAATACATATGCATTTATTTAGATTTAGATTATTTGCTAATGTGTTTTATAAATTAAACAACAAAAATATAGGAAATGTTGATGATTCCAAAACTTGGATAAACGTAGCTTTTTTTTTTATATATTCATAAACTGAAACTTAATACTTAACAGCTGATCCCAATTCGCCTGAAGCTATGAAGTTCTCCCCTCCCTCGCAGGGAATAATTCCCTCCCTACCGGCTGAGAACCCTTAGACTAACAACATGAGTAAATTTAATAAAAGCTCATAAAAAGCTGATAATGTGTCATCAAACTGATGTCACACAAGCACAAAATTTTGGTCTGCATTAATCCAAACGTATCATCCCTTGTCATCAAAGAAATAAGGAAGTGTTTACCAGATTGAGGAAAAAAGGTTCATTTAATAGCTTTGTAACGATGACACTGTTTTAGTTTCTGCAAAATGTTCTGTCTTTATAGCTCAAACGACGCTTTCTTCGAAAGCAGATATTTTCACATTTTAAATTTATTATTTTAGCACAACTATTTATGAGTTTTCTGAGAACTCCTTAGGAAAGAGTTGGTTGCTATGGGGCGATATGCCAGTCATTGTGAACGTCTAGGAGGAATTAATAAAACTGTTTTAACATAACTGATATAAATAAAAACATAGCATTTCCTTAGATAAAAGATGAGATAAGAAACATTTTCGATTTTCAGAAAATATAAGAACAAGAATAAACTTTTGTGGTTGCTTAGAAGCCGCTGTTTTAGATAATCATTTATTAAAATTTGTTTTATGGAGAACTGTTTATGCTTCTATCTTTCGGGACATAATTTGTACAGTGTAAATTAAAATAAATTGTATAAAGAAGAACATATACTTCTGACTGCTGTAATGAAATATTTCAAATATGCAGATACAACATGAGAAGTTCATTCTTCAAATTTCTACGGATATTCAAAAGGGATCCATGTGGGCGTTTTTTGTGACACTCTGCTTAAGAAGAGGTTCTTTGTGGCACTGCAAAATCTACATGATAGCCTAGTACTTGCCACATCTGGGCCATCATATTCTGATCAATTCTGATCAATTAAGTCGATCATGTAGCCTAACCGCTGCTTGAATTGCCGTGAAGTCCTGTGGAAGTGGAACCCAGACGAGATAGTGGTTAGTATCGCTGACTGCCGTAGCAAAGTTTGAACCCTGAAGAAGGCATGAGCGCTGGTAGGCGTATAGTTGGTGTGTGTGGGAAGAGGCATTCAAAATTCACGGCGAGCCAAAATCTATCGAGAGACTGATGGGACCGGAAAGAGGAGTAGACCCCCGAGAATTGTTCTCTGAAACTCCGTCCGGAGCGAAACGTTACATTCAGTAGGGTTTGGACATATCTAGTAATATGCGTAGATGGACGTACAGGTGCCGGTCTTGCTTCAACTTGTATCTTGTCTTTCACAAATCGCCACAGGAAAACTAACAAGGCTGGTCCTTGAGGCCAGAGCATCTATGATACATCATTCTAAATATCCTAGTCAATGTAGCATGCTGAAAGATGAGGAAGTCGCATACGCGTCTAGGCCAATATTGGGCAGCAAGGTTTTGATGCAAAATGAAGTCGCGCACTTCTTGCGACTATACAATAACTGCTTAGTTATCGTGTCAAGATAACTAAATAATGAAACGGTGGACACTGCATTGAGGAAAGGCCCAAACATTCTGCGGTTGATTAAGGTGCACAAAATATTTATCTTCAAAGAATCACAGTCATGTTCCCAATTTGGTACGAGGAATTTTTATGCCGTTATGCAGCAATTTATGTTTGTTTACTTTGCTATATGAAATATCAAACCTGGCTTCATCAGTAATGATTTCGCGAACGAGTTTATCCACAAAACCATCAACATCCAACCGTGCTTGCAAATCCATGCTGGACTCTTTCCACCGGTTTATTGCTAGGATCCACCTGGTTTAGCGATACATCCACTAGTTTATCGTACTTTTCCTACTGGTTTATCGACATTACGAATATTCTTCGCTATTTTTCTGCTAATGGATGAACCACAAGTGCATTGTTCTCTTGCATAAGCGGACCGTTTCCTTAAAGCGATCAACCCGCCTTGTGATGTTAAGACGGTGAGGTGTCTATTTAGTAAACTTGATTCAGAAATGAAACGGTTACCAATGAAATGTGTTCGTGTTCTAACATACGCGCTTTTTCTTTTGAATATCAGCGCCTCAGACGAGCATTTCGAAACTGGCAAGCGTTTCAGTGCAGGCAAATGAAGCTTGGAGAGTGAATCTTTCATATCATACCTGAAAAATAAACATACTGTATCAGTTTTCATGTGTATTTTCCTTTTTCAGTATCAGTACTAAATTATCTTGTGTATCACTGAGGCATTAACAAAGGATATTCTAGAAATTTCTGAGATTTGGCTAGTAACCATTAAATTTACGAATTTCAAACATTCTATTTGATTACGGCAAAGCACAATAGATCTATCTCTTTAAGGTGAGGGATGATTTCTTGGACCTTTCTAAGGATAAATTGGCTCATAACGTGTATGTTACGCGTGGGAGAAAAACACGAAAAGGCCCACTCAGCCAGCCCATTCAATTTATTCTGACTCATTAAGTGGTCTAAACTCTTTAGTTAATTTTACTGACAGTCGAAATCCTCTACTGGCTGACATTTTAAGTTTACATCGAAATTTATAAAGGTGTGGGTATGAAATCCTTTACTGTTGGGTTCTTGGCCATGTAGGCATAAAAGAGAACAAGCTTGGCAGATGCAACAGCAATGTCTGCAACTGTTTTATCGAACCAGCTAGTCCCTTACAGTGATATTAAAACTGTCATCAAACAGAAAATGTTAAACAAATGGCAATTATTTTGGGATGGTATGTTGTTAAATAGAAGAGTGTAAAATGTAAAGTAGAAAACTGGGAGACGACTAGGAACCGAAAGGAGGAAGTCTTGTTAACACGCCTAAGGATTGGTCACTCTCGAGTCATACATATCTTTTGAAGGCCGAGAGTGAACCTCTTTGTTTAAATTGTAATTGTGTCTTGTCCGTGCTTCATTTTTTAATTGAATGTCTACCTTTTAACAAACTTCGTTTCAAATATTTTAAGGATCGCGACATGACTCTTGACCGTATTATCGGGAAAGTGGTAAATAATAATTTGTTTCAGTACCTGAAAAAGACAGGTTTTTATTATTTAATTTGATTTTATTATATGTTGTTTTAATATTTTAATTCTATGCGTTTTATTGTATAACATGTTTTACTTTTGATTTTTAGCCATGCTTCTTGTTTGATACCATGTGGCCTTGTGGCATTTCTAAAAAATTGTTTTCAATTTTTTAGAAATTTTTCGGCACTAATAACCTTTAAGGTTTTGTGCCACGAAATCCAGTATAACCATCACTATCCCATCCAGCCCATTCGCCCTGAACGGAACCCAGGTCTGAACTGTCTGGCTTAGCAACTTAACCATTCGGCTGCTGATGGGTTTCTAATTTTTTTTATAAATGTTATTTTATTTTTTACCATTAACTAATTTTTATACTTGCTAACATAGCTATTTCAGACTTTTTTAAAGTGTTACATCACAGCAAATAATAAATTAAAGAAAACTTTGAATGTTTTTATTTCCATTCTCTCTGATGCGGGAAAACCAACACCAAGTCCAAATGACCACTTATGACATAACTGATCGGTCAACAACAGTCCCGGAAAAATGCCCATGCAAGTCCAGGAATTCTAGTTCATGCAGTTCTAGTGGTTCCTTATTTGAAGGGAAGTTGCGTACTACTTTTAGCCATGGACGTTACATATACATACAGTATAGTGTTACTTAAGTTAAAAAATTTTACCTCAAGGAGCGATATATATAATATTAGTACAATTTGAATGTTTTGTGCATGAAAGAACCAGTCTAAAATGTATGTAATATAATGCTTATTTGTTACGCACTAGTTACTTATATCACTGTTTCATATGCCATTTCTTAACAAACGAAATTGAGTGTTATGTATTCGCTATGCGAATTTACTGTCCTGACAAAATGGAACTGTTGCAGATTCACATATTTGTCCAGAGGAAATATTTATTGTCAATTTTAATTTGCAAGTGATCCCGCGAAAAAATATTTGCTACTTAGTCTTTCAGTCTTCATTGTTAAATAAATTCAGAATTCTTCATACGGTGTTAATTTCTTGATGAAATATACACACTGGCCAATGAATTGGAAACCCAAGATCAATTATTTTATTGGACCTCCTTTTACAAGGATGACTGCTCTGATTCGTTTGGGCATCAAGTCTACATGCTTCCGAAGAGCACTTACGTCCAGAGAATACTACACATTGGTCCAGAGAATACTATACACAGCTTTTTAGATCTTGTAAATTAGACGGAAGAGGAGAGTGCTGTCGGATGCGTCTTTCTACCATATCCCATATATTTTCTATGGGGTTAAGATCCGGGCTATGCGGTGGTCAGGAGAGGTGTTGGAAGTCAGACTGATGTTCAGCGAACTAGTTTTGAACACTTCTGGCACGATTTATAGTTGCATTATCGTCCATGAAGTATCCGTCGCTATCAGGGTAAAAATGCAACATTGCAAGGTGCACTTGATCTGCCAGCATATCTAGGTATCTCATGTATGTTTGTTTATCCTGGAGGAACACCAGGCTACCACTCCATGCTAGCAAAACATGCCCCATATCATGATACTGTTACCAGACACGTGCACAGTGCGAGTAAGACAAAATGGCTTCATGGGGCTTTCGCCAAATTTGACGTCGTTCATCAGAGCAAAATAAGGTGTAGCGTGATTCAGTTGACCACATTACCCGTTTCCAATCCTTAGATGTCCAGTGTCTTTACCGACGCCACAGCAAACGAATTCTTGCATGTCGGGCAGAAATGAGTGGTTTTTCTCAAAGGCATCCGACTGTGCATTCCTATCCTCTGCAATTCCCTGCGCATAGTTCGAGCTGAAATTTGTTGGAAAGAGCCTTGATTGATGAGCTGTGTCAGGTGAAGCAGAGTATAGTCATGTTCTGTCGTATAATTCGTCGGAGACGACGCCGATCATTCTCTTGGAAAACTGTGCTCGAACCACAGTTACGTCTTCTAAAGAAGGACTGTCGGGGTTCTGATTCCAACTTTTGAAAACCTTTGGTATGTCTGCTTTTGAGAACCCCAATGAGATTTGCTGTCTTCATAATCCAGGTCCCTGCTAAACGGGCACCAACAATAAGCCTCTTTTTGAAATGGTGAAAGATCTGTCGTTTTTCCCATTTTACTCCATCCCTTGCGAAAAGCACTCCTACACCTAACTTATACTAGCATTCTAACCGCGTATAACACACGTTATAAAAAAAAATTGCATACTCCATCCCTAGCACGCATTCAAATGAAAATCTAAGGTTTCTAATTTTTTGGCCAGTATGTGTAATATTATAGAAATTATTTTAGATCTCTTCGTTTCCTACCGTTCGGTAATGTTATTTTAAACATTTTTTTAGAAGTACGGATTTGTATTGAAGCTAGTGAAGGGGGTGTCGCCCATCACCAGCTTAAGTAGGCATATGTGCGAGTGAAGAGCTTCCAAGAATGCAGTAAGAGTGTACAGACATTAGGATTTTTTGGAAGCAGGCATGATGAAAAATTAGCAACCGCCTTCAGCCGGAATAGAACCACGGACCTCTGGAATACCGGCTCAGCGTGCAGAACCATTACACCACGAAGGCACGCTAGGAAGGCGGGAGAAGTACCTTATAAGAGGATCAATTCTCGCTTGTATTTAGAGTGAGTTTGACGGTTAATCCCTCATATCAATCACTCACGGTCGAAAGCTTTTGCTCATCTATATCACATGTATAATATAATAATTAAATGTAAATGAGAAGAGCAACATTTAATTTATGGTGCTATGCAACTCCAGCAGATTCAGTGATTCTGATAGCGACAATTATTCTGCATGGTAATCTATTGGTGGAACAAAGCTAAAACAAATCTAGCATTCTCTGTAAAGGAAAATAGTAATGAAATATAAAGCTAAGTTGCAAACACCAAACGCATGAACTAGCAGGGCAAAAGGAAAAACCAAATAGCACAATTTCGAAAATTTTATTGCTTGATATCTTACAGTGGTGCAGATACTGAATAAAACTTCATAGATTTCGAGAGCAATCATACATAAGTCTCTTTTGTTCAGAATCAAAATTAATAATATAATACACTGCTAATGTATTTCTGCTGGAAAAGCAAAAGTGTAAAAGATCAAAATACTTTGGATTTTGAAAGAAGTTTTAAAATCATGCTCACAAAAATTCCCTCCTGTTTGCAATTATTAAAATTTTATATTAGAAAACTTTTTTCTGAACTTGATATTTGAAAAACTTAATATTTGCTTGATTTTGCAAAAAAAAAAAAAAATGTATTAGGTGCAAGGAAATGTTCTAGCCTTCTTTTTTTCCTGTAATAATTTAAATGTAAATTTCCGTGTAAGCTAATTACACGATTTATGTATAAATACTTAAAATCCATTTTAAGTGCATAAGAATACACAATCTGTTTTTTAAGTTCTCCCAACCACTCTTGGGAATAAGAAACACTTCCTGGCAAATTTACAGGAAATTCCAAGAAGACAAAAAAAAAAAAAAAAAAAAAAAAAAAAGTACTTGATTGGAAAACCCTTTTCCTACCATCAGCCGGATATATTTATATATATCATCTATATCACTTCACTTGAATTTGTTACAGAGCATTACTTATAATTGAAAAATGAAGGTGTCGAAAGATAAATGAAAGAACTTGAAGGTTCTTCTATTGACGGCAATGAACGCCGAGATGTCTAAACTGATTTTAACGCGTGACACTTACATCTTAACGTTAAATGACGTCAAATACGCGCGTCATACTCTACAGGTCAAACAAGGGAGGTCACACTGGGTCAAATTACACATCATTCGATGAATTCGTAACGAAGCTCTCCTAATTCCCATCTGGAGCTCGTCTGATTCTTTCATAGTTTTTAAAACTACCAGTTGTATTTCAGAATCTTCTCTTTTTTTCGCACTGGTTAACATTTAGCTAGGCATACAAGGATTTATGCTTACCAGATTTATTTTTTCGCTTTTACTGAGATGCGTTAATGCTGAAACATTAATCTCCACTTAAGCAAAGTGCTTAACTTTACGATATAAGTTTTAAATAGAGTGATCAGACGTCATGTCCTTCATTCATCGCGTCGGCCACTCAGAACTTGTCCATACGAAACCCAACCCCAAAAATAAAACGAGAGTTAGCTAAAGTATTTCTTCGGTTCTAAGACGTTATCGACACACTCAAGATTTTTAAATTCTTATTAAATACGGTATTAAATCCCCTCTTCTTTGCAGAACGTTTTTGCTTCTGACGAAGAGGCGCGTGTAATCTTTCGCCCTCGAAATCGAAGTTTCTAATTAAAATCTATGCCAAACACAAGGTTGTTATTTTACCTAGTGTTAAGTTTTGACGTGTCTATCTTCTTTCTTGATAATTTACCTTGTAGAGTCATTAAGTTATTTTGAAGCAGGAGACGTGAAAAATGCGCAGTACCCTCGCCGGGCCTCAAACTCTGGACCTCTGGAATAGACGTCGAGTATGCTTCCAGTTACACCACGAAGGCATGCGGAAAAGAGAGAGGAAAAAAAAAACCTTATAACCTAATTACAATTTTAATACTTTTGCTTGATACAGTATGGAATATCCCAGGAATATTCCGTTTTTATTCCATATCACCCCTCAAAATTCCCGAATATTCGCAAGTGATTTGTAATATACTAGGAAAATATCCTCAAGGAATATTTTATTAATTTTGTGGAATATATTTGTAAAATACTCAGGACTATCTATATATATTTGTGGAATATATTTGTAAAATACTCAGGACTATCTATATATATTTGTGGAATATATTTGTAAAATACTCAGGACTATCTATACTATATTCTTGTAATCTACCAGAAGGAACATACCTAAAACATATTTGGTGTATATGGCAGAAATATTTTTTTTTCCAAAACCAAAACTCGTCTTTTCATAAAAATCTTAGAAAACTTTCAAAAAGAATGGATTGGAATAATTTTTTTTCTTGTTTGAGTAGAGAAAACGCCAAAGAAAATCTTTTGATATCGATAAATAAGTTTGCTTTCTATTTATAGCTAAATTTCTGTGACTCACAGAAACAAATGAAAACAAAGAATACAACTATTTGGAGTTTACATAAAAAATACATCATTACAAAAATAATAACCTATGGTAACAATATGTGCGTTTATTAAATGAATCTTCTTAAATATGAAATCTTCCTATATTTTCATATATAATTCTTTCTATATTTAAGATATTATTATACAGTATAATTAGTATTCGTCTGTAGGTAATGAAAAGATTTTTGCAAAGATGTATACTCTGATCTCCCCCCCCGAAAAAAAGAGGGGGAGTTCTATATCTCCCGTTCTGCTGAACGGATTGACGAAATTTCATTTGCACTTTGCATGCCTAGAAAGCGCGACTTTAGCTTTATATTTGATTTCCACATTTAGATTCTACGACTCAAATTATGGCTAAATATTATTAAATTTTATAAAACTTGGTGAGAAAGTTGCTGAGAAATTTTAAAATTTAGCTCTACATACTTTGTTCAGTTTGCTCCCAAAATAATTCACTTGGCGAAATTCTTAATTTAAACCTAAACAACCTATTTTCAACCTATTTTCATTTCCCTTTATTCATTGTGCACGAGAGGAGAATGGTGCATCCTGCATTCTTTCAGGCAATTTGACGCCCATTTGCATAAAGCCCATTTGGCATTATTATCACTTATAACAAATATGCCAAATTGCAAAATGTGCCGTTACAGGGTGTTTCATAGATCATGGGACAAACTTGGAGAGGTGGTTGAGCGTACTAAAATATGCATTTTTTGTATAGGAATGTAGGATCTAAAGCGACGGGTTAAAGCAGCAACGCAAAAAGAAAAAAAAAAAAAAAAAACCGACACGAGATGAAAATATGTTTATGTACAAAATTAAAGTGCTTCTTTCCAGCAATACAGTATTCACAATAAATGTTCAAAAAAGGGACCACTAACGGTAATAGGAACTATAGCTGTGATTGGCTGGCAATGTAGCGGTAGAGGGCGGTAGTGAGCCGGACAAACCACGATCCGATGCATCAGAGGATGATTCGCAACTCTGATGTCGAGCGTGATGGGTGAGTTTATGCACAGGAAAAAAGCTGACATGCATCTCATGTACGCTACTGCTAATGGGAACGGCAGAGCAGCGCTACGGTTTTACCAGGAACGGTTTCCGAACAGGCGTATGCCGAAGCACACAGTGTTCGAGAGGTTGCATCGGTCTCTATGTGAAAAAGGGTCATTTGAAGCTATCTCTGACACTAGGAGTGGAAGAGGTGCACGACAACTTCGCATGAAAGAATCCATCTTGAACATTGTGCATGAATCGCCTCAGACAAGTACAAGAGCTATTACACTTCATCTGCAGCCGAGTCATTCCACCGTTTGGAGAGTATTGCATGAAAATGGTTTGCACCCATACCATTTGCAGAGAGTCCAAGCCTTGCAAGAGACAGATTACCCTCTTCGAGTTCATTTCTGTCATTGGTTCTTGCAGCAGTGTGCGGCGTAGGCGGATTTCCCATCGGATGTGTTATTCACAGACGAGGCAACTTTCTCACAGGACGGCATCTTCAATAGCCACAACGTGCACGTGTGGGCAACTCATAATCCACACGGCACACGTCCACATGCATTCCAAACCCGCTTCATCGTGAATGTGTGGGCGGGCATTGTTAACGACTACCTCATAGGCCCATACCTCTTACCTGCACATACAAATGGCTAATGCTATCATATTTTTCTGCAAGAGGTGCTACCGGAATTGCTGCAGGATGTTCCGGCTGTCGTTCGTAATCGTATGTGGTTCCAGCATCATGGTACACTAGCCCATAACCACTTGCGGGTCCGCAATTACTTGGATGGGACATTTCCGGGCCGATGGATTGGCCGTGGTGGACCCGTTCGATGGCACTCTGTTCGCCAGATTTATACAGCTTGGATTTTCTTATGGGCCATCTGAAGAGCAAGCATCATTTACGAGACTGCCGTTGACTCACTTAAGGACCTCGTTGCACCATTGTGGCTGCAAGCGTGAGCGAAATGCCTGTCGTTTTTCAAAATGTTCATCAGTCCCTTCTGCGACGTTACCACGCATGTGTTACTACTGGTAGTTGCAATTTGAACATTTATTGTGAATACTGTATTGCTACAAAGAAGCACTTTGCGTTGGTTTTGTACATAAACACATTTTCCTCTCGTGTCTTTTTTTTTTTTTTTTTTCCTCGTTCCTGCCTTAACCCGTTACTTTAGACCTTACATTCCTATAAAAAATTTCATGTTTTAGTACGCTCCACCACCCCTCCAAGTTTGTCCCATGATCTATGAAACACCTTGTATATAAATTAACTTACATGTTTGGGAATTTTGAAATCTAATTTTTTGCAGGTATGCCTAGAAATACATCTGTGTGGTGTCTCTCTTCATGAGTCATAAATTCAAAGATCGTTTCGTTTCAGGAGTCAAGGTTGGGAGAGCATTAGAATTTCAAAGCAAAACTTCAAGATTTCTTAGAACATAGAAATAACATATATTAACGATAAACTTATATTACTTATATTACTTCCGCCTATAGCGGCCATGAAACATAATCAAGCATCAAATAAATATGACATGCGTCATTGTTCATGTTCAAGCGTCAAGTGAAATATTTTTCATCGGCGCGCATCAAGAGCGCCACCTATCTACCAAAAAGACGGAACATACTCCGCCCCGATGAACATTGGTTCATTACAACATTATTATAAAAATCTTCAATTTTAGATTCAAACAAGTTTTCCAAAGTTCAACAGTATATCATATAAAATAAAAATGCATAATGACAAATTTAAATTGAATAACAACATTAAATTTAGCACAAAATTTTACAAATAAAACATACTTACAATCTCTAGAAGGAAAACAAAATAATGAAACTGCTAAATTACCATAATCCACAACTGTGGTCCATTCTATGAATCTGAAACATAATTGAATTAATAATAGTAAAGACACAAATTATGAATATACAATTAAGGTTTTTTTTTAGAGTCTTATTCACTCAATGGTAAGCGAGAAAGTTTATGTATAGGACGCTTCATTTCGCCCAATAAAGTTTTTAGTTTCACAACACGAACTTTTCCATCAGCACCAGGATATAGTTCAATTACTCGTCCAAGTCGCCACTTTAATGGAGGCAAATTTTCGTCCTTTATCAAGACTAAGTCATTGAGGGCTAAATTTGGTTTATCCCTCAACCATTTGGTACGCCCTTGTAATTGTGAAAGATAATCTCTAGACCAACGTTTCCAAAAGCTCTGGAAAATTTGCTGTGTCAATTTCCATCTTTCAGCAGGGGTTAGCTTATTATTTGTAAGATCAGGTTCAGGATTTGCTGTTAATGTAGTCCCAATTAGGAAATGTCCAGGTGTTAAAGGATTAAAATCTTCAGGATCAGATGAGATGGAAACTATTGGCCTGGAATTCAAACACGCCTCGATCTGAGTAATTAAGGTGTGAAATTCTTCGTATGTCAGAACCTGGGTCCCAATAGTCCGCTTTAAGTGAATCTTCATTTGTTTCACTCCAGCCTCCCAAAGGCCTCCAAAGTGAGGGGCAGCAGGAGGATTGAAGATCCATTGAATATTTTCACCGCTCAGGTAGTTTTGAAATGCTTCGTCAGAAGAAAGTGTAGCTAAGTATCTTCTTAATTCTCGATCAACCCCAACAAGGTTGGTGCCTCTATCGGAAAATATTTTCTTGGGTTTTCCTCTGCGTGACACAAATCCTTTCAGAGATGCTAGGAATGCTTCAGTTGTTAGATCACTGACCACTTCTAGGTGAATGGCCTTTGTGGTGAAGCATATATAAAGGCAAACGTAACATTTATATCTCGTTCCTCCTCTTCCTTTCCTAGCTTTAATTAAAAAGGGGCCTGCAAAATCTAGTCCTGTATTCGAGAATGTTCTATCCGGCAATACGCGAGAAGCAGGTAGGTCGCCCATTATCTGACTGGATGTGCTTGTTCGATTTTTAAAACATTTTATACATTTCCAAATTATTTTCCTTACAATTTCTCGCCCATTAACGATCCAATATTTCTGTCGCAGAGCAGATAATGTTAATGTGGCTCCTCTGTGAAGGTTCACTTCGTGAAAGTGTTTGACTATCAATTCAGTAACTTGGTGACATTTGGGAAGAATGATTGGATACTTTGTGTTTTCTGAAAGATTCGAGTTACAGAGTCTACCACCGACTCTAAGGATTTCTTCTCTATCAAGAAAAGGATTTAATTTCAGGATTTTACTGCTGAGACTCAATTTCTTCCCTGCTTTCAAAAGTCTAATTTCTTCTCTAAATTCGGAATTTTGCATGATTTTAAAAATCAAATTGCTTGCCATATCCAATTCTTGAACTGTTAAAAAACCCTTGAGTTTTACAGATGTAGGTTTAATATTGTGGCAGAATCTTAAACACCATGCAGTTACGCGTTTCAATTTTTTCCAGGATGAAAACCTGGATATCAATTCAAATTCAACCTCTTGGCTAATAACAGAATATACAGTAGTTTGACGCTGTTCTACCTGTACATCTTCTACCATAGGCTCAATCAAAGGATCAAAAGATGATGAAGGTACATTTTTCTCTTTTAACCACACTGGTCCATTGAACCAAAGTTTATTTTCCACTAGATCAGAAGCTCTTAATCCACGTGAAACTATGTCAGCCGGATTGTCATTTCCCTTACAGTATTTCCATTGCGAAGGTGATACAACATCTTGTATTTCCCGTACACGATTAGCAACAAAGGGTTTCCATTTATCAGCGGTACCCCTGATACAGTGAAGAACAATTTTAGAGTCACTAAAACAAAATACATTATCTTCTTGGATATTAAATAATTTCCTTAAATATTTAACTATTCTTGCGGCAATAATGGCTCCCATAAGTTCTAAACGAGGCAAGGTTAATTTTTTAAGTGGGGATATACGGCTCTTTGAAAGAACAAAAGACGTACAGCAAGAATCAGGATCACGAAAATATGCAACACCTCCATATCCCTTGAGGCTGGCGTCACAAAAGACAAAAAGCTCTATTTTATCGAAATTTCCACATTCATCATTTAATATGTATTTTCTAGGAATACACAAGTTGAGAATAACTTCAATTTCAAAGTACCAAGTTTTAAATTTTTCACTCAAATAACTGGGCAAAATTGTGTCCCAATCAATACCCAATTCCCATAACTCTTGTAATAAGAATTTTATTCTGATAACAAAGGGTGCAATGAATCCAAATGGGTCATAAATTTTTGCCACAATCTGTAATACCTTTCGCTTTGTAACGTGTTTCCAGTCAACTGGTTGTAAAAGTTCTTGTATATCTAATTTCAATGTGTCCTCATCCAAATCCCAAATTATTCCCAGCACCTTTAACGTTTTCTTATCCAAATTATCTTCCTTATTAATTAAACCAATATCTTGCCAATGATTTTTTAAAGATACTGAATTTGATTCAAATTTTCTTAAGTTCATACCAGCGTCTTGAAGAATTTTAACTGCATCACTTGATAATGAGAAAACTTCTTCAACGGAGTCTGCTCCATGGATAAGGTCATCAACATATAAGGACTTATTTAACATGTCAACAGCTTTGCTATATTTCTTTTCATAACCCTTAATATGATGTTTGATAGTGGCGGACAAAATAAACGGACTTGTTGTCATTCCAAACGGCACTCGGCACATTCGGAAAACCTTAAAGCCTAAACTATTGTCACTATTGTTGTAAGAATGATCAAACCATAAGAACCTTAAAAAATTTCTATCTTCACTATCAATTTGAATTTGGTGAAAAACCTTCTCTATGTCTGCACAAAATGCAACTTTATGTACGCGAAATTTTAAAATTATATCCAACAAGTTAGGATTTAAATTAGGGCCTGATATCAAACATTCATTTAACGATTTAGCTCCTTCAGACTTAGAAGAGGCATCATAAACTATTCTTATTCTTGTTGTTACTTTTTCTTCACGTATAACGGGCCTATGAGGCATATAATAACAGTTAGGTTCATTTTCAACAAACTTACATTGTTCAACAATCCCCCTTTCAACTTGTTCTCTAATTATATTATTATATTCATTATATAGGAAATCATTTCCCTTTAATTTATGCTTTAGTCCTAGAAATCGTCGTTTAGCAACGAAAAAATTATCAGCGAGTTGTGATTTATTGTCCTTCCAAAAGAGTTTTGTTTCGTACCTGCCGTTATTAAATTTTAAACTGTCGTTAAAATACTTAATAGTATCCAAATCAGTTTCCGAAAATGTTTTGTTTTCATTTTCAATTCCTATCGAATCCAATTTCCAAAATGACTGCAAATCAAATGTGTTTCCTTCAACGGTAGATAAAAACAACGCATTAATTCGAGTATTATTATTTTTTACTTTACCCATCACTGTGTATCCAAATATGGTCGGTACTATAAACAAACCATCATTTATCATTGAATTACTTCCTGTTTGTATATACCAGAAATGCTCCGCGCCAAGCAGAATATTTATGTTCTCATTAACGGGACTTGTATCCGAAAGTTCCAAGCCCTTTTTAGTCATAAATTCTTTAATGTTTTGACATGTTGATGGCGCCTGGAATTCTATTGATGATATTAATTCTATCTCTATAGCTTCTACAACAAGGCAGCGATCATCGTTTTTATTTTTTATTTTTAGACTATATACATCAAATTCTTGCGAGTTACCGCGCTGATTTCCAAACGAATAAATTGTTAGAAATTCTTTTCTAATGACTTGCAATTCTAAATCGCGCGCTAACTTGTGGGTGATGAAGTTTCGTTCACTACCTGAATCAATTAATAATCTTACGATTCTCGATTTATTTTTGCTTTGAGCAATAACAGAACATGTCTGTAAAAGCACACTATTTTCAGGTTTTAGAGTGTTACAGTGGGAAGTAGATACTAAAGTTTTATTTTGCGTATCTGCGGAGTTAACATCTTCCATTTCTTTCGATTTCAAACGGCAGAAAAGTTTATTATGATTTTTGTCGTTACAATTTTCGCATGGTTGTATTTTTGAATGACAAAACGCCCGCAAATGTGATCTCAGAAAGCATCTGTAACAGCGACCTTCATGTTTTAATTTCTTTCGTTTTTGTTCGTCGGAAAATTTCAAACATCCGGCAGATGTATGTTCGTTTGATTTGCAGAATATGCAAAACATTTTTACCGATGTGTTAAAAGCAGAAGCTTGTGATTTGACTTTATAATTTTTGAACCCTTGTTTAGGATTAACCCCTGTGTATTTATTACCTTTTGAGCTATTAATCAAAATACTTGCTTCTCGGCATTCAGTTTCTATTTTAATGAACTCTATTAATTCACTTTTCTATATTTTGGTTAGATGTTCTTTTTCTATGGAATTCAAGAGCTAAATCTTCAGGTAACAATTTAAGAATTATTGGGTTCAATAACTGTCCGTATGAACCGCTAGTAACATCTAAACTACTTAAATTTCTAACGCAGATTTGTAACTGATCATAGAGCTTTCTTAACCCCAAAACATTCGAAGAACTTTTAACTGGTTCTAACTGTAACAACATCTGCATGAATTTTGATATAATAACATCTTTACGACCAAACCTCTCTTCTAAACTTTTAATACATAGATCATAATTTTCTTCAGATAAAGCATAACCAGAAACACAATTATATGCTGAACCAGATAATAAACTTTTCAAATATGTAAACTTATCTATTTTAGATAAACTTGGATTAGAATGAATAGCATTATCATACGAATTAAAGAATTCGAGCCATTTACTGGGATCACCAGCAAATTTTTCAATATTTAATTTAGGTAACTTTACTGAAGCACTACTTGTAACAACATTATTACCATTCAGAGTACTACTAATACCATTACTAGTTGTAATTATACTTCTTTCAACAACTTCATTACTGTTAATTTTCTTTACTTTACTAACAATCTTAGCTTTAAACGTTATAATTTTTTCATCATATTCTTCACATACAAGTAGTTCGTTATCATATTCTTTTTCATCAATTATGAGAGCATCGATCTTTGAGTCAAGAGTTTTAAGTTTCTCATGGTATTCAATTAACAATTCATATGATGAATTTAGATCTTCTACATGTTCTTTACTTAATGCTTCCGATAATAATTTCTCAAGTTTATTTAGAAGTGTAGTAACTTTACTACGTACAATAGCACGTTTCTTTTTCTCTTTTGCTAAATCATCCATCATGCTTCGTTTTCAAAGATCGATACTAAGAACAAATGAATCAAAAGTCTTACCTTTCAAAAGGTAATTCCCCTTTTCGCGGGTTTCAGACACCAGCAAAATGTGTGGTGTCTCTCTTCATGAGTCATAAATTCAAAGATCGTTTCGTTTCAGGAGTCAAGGTTGGGAGAGCATTAGAATTTCAAAGCAAAACTTCAAGATTTCTTAGAACATAGAAATAACATTTATTAACGATAAACTTATATTACTTATATTACTTCCGCCTATAGCGGCCATGAAACATAATCAAGCATCAAATAAATATGACATGCGTCATTGTTCATGTTCAAGCGTCAAGTGAAATATTTTTCATCGGCGCGCATCAAGAGCGCCACCTATCTACCAAAAAGACGGAACAACATCTACTTTAAGATGTTGGTAAAAATTTCATAGGTTCTAATTCAAAAATTTTATAAAAATTACTAAACAATTTTAACTTAAAAATAATACATTTGCAAACTTCAATAAATAGGGTGAGCAAAACAGGCCAAAAATAAAAATCAAAAATGATATTTACATATTTCATTATTTTATATTTGAGTCGATCAGCCTGCCTATTTTCTGAATTTTCAAATTAGCATTTTGAGAATTTTGAAATGTTCCGTATAGCACTCTATTGCCAAATCTCATTATTTTTTGCAACTTTTTAACTACCTAGTTACATCATATTACCACATTTTTTTTTTTTTTTTTTTTTTTTTTTTTTTTTTCTGTAATGTATTTTTAAGTGAATAGACTGAAAGGTATTTTTTTCCCGAAATAAATTGAGAATTCAAGGCCGGAAGAGATTCCTTGTTAGTGATTGTTAATGAAATGCATAATGCTTAATTGCTTCACCCTTTACAGTAGCAATATTTTCGTTTAGATGCGGGCTTCTCAACGGAGTCGGTAATCAACCCCCTGGGGGACTTGATGAAAATTTAAAGGGGTTCTATGATGATGAAGGAATCGATGATGAAGAGATCATGAACCGGCAATTGATCAGCATAATGAAGATCCCATTGGCTGCAAAAATATATTAATAAAACTGATAATTTATTGTTTATTGACATAAAACATTATCATGCAAATAAGGAAAGTATTATTCAAATGCACAAGGATTCGCTAAGTTATTGAAATTTAAAGTCATTCGAGAGAAATAACGCAAAATTAATGTTGTTGCGGGTCTTTTCCCCCTTTTTACGCTGAACCTAAGGTCCTTGATGACCGGTAGTTCGGTCCGTGGTTACTCGGATAACCGACTGGCCGCATGAACGTTCTCGAGGTTTTCCCCATATGTAACGTTTATAAGAGCCAGTTTCCCTTAAAACGTCCTCCAAAGTCATCCCTCCCCTTAGGTAGAGAGCCCTCGAGGACGCAGCCATAATCAAATAAGCCGAACCAAACTCTCTTCTTACACAGTGGAAACAAGCATTAAAGCAATAACTTACTACGGAATAGTTTGAATATATCTGAACGAGGTGATTTAAGAATTTAAGCAATTTTATGCCAAATATTCAGAATATTGCATCAATGCATCAAGGGCAGCCATCACATTAGTTAAAATCGAACTTTTGGCCAATTAGAATCTGCGATTTCGTATCTGAGAGGTTGTTTATATCTGCAAAATTAAAAATAATAAGAATACAAAACAAGACATATATCTAATAAACCATTTTTTATTAAAACTTTCGTCTAAATTCTTAATCTAATTGTCATCTTTAAGTTATGGATGCGCAATTATTTATATTATGATGATATTGTTTGCTATATATGTATTATAGAGAAAAATGTAAGGGGCTCAATGAAGGAAACTAGGAGGACAAATCTAATTGGGAATACAAACTGAAAGCACAATTTCAAAAGCAAGAAAAAAGCAAGTCAATGCAAGAAAAAAGTTGAAAAATCCCTAATCCAGATTATAATAGAATAAGATATGGGGGGAGGGGAAGTAAAATCCTAACCGTGACTGAATTCAGTGATTAAACGTTTAAACTTATTTTTACGTCTCAACACTTCAACAAAGTGCGATTATTTTTTCTTATTAAAAACGAAAGAACTTTCTTCCTTTCCACTTTCCCCAGCAAACCTCCCAAGTGGTATATATGTCTTTTCGTGCTAGAATGTATTTCGCGCCATTGTCCGTCGGTCATCATAGGTTGACGAAAATCGTGTACTCACGCGACAGAAAGAATGAAAGGCGCTCAAGAAACTGCTAACCACCTGAATGCTAATTTGGGAAGCAGCTTTGTCAACTCTCGATTGCATATGTAGGAAAAGTCGGATGAATAAAACGGCCTTGGTGAAACGTCACGTGGTACTCTGTGTGGTTGGGACTTGAAGAAGGCGAGATGCTGCTTTGTCATCAGAAGGGTTTGAAGAAAGAGGAGAAAAGAGAAGAAGAGGAAGTAGTAATTCAACCTTCTGTCACGGCCAAGTTATATGAAATGGCGGATACTACCTAGAAAATTCGTTCCCGCATTTCAACAGCTTTGTCATTTTCGATGACACGATTCATGTGTCATAATTGCGAAAGACAAAAAAAAAAAAAAAAAAAAAAAAAAAAAAAAAAAAAATCAATGCTATAATGACTACTTATAAGCTTACTGTCGCTTATGGTGACACATCAAGGAAAAAGAACGTATTACGAGATAAAGCGATTGAAAAATGCTTACTTATATTTCAGTAATTGAGTATTATAGTCATTTCTGACTTTTTTATTCCGTTTTGCGTAACTTTTCGGGAAAATTTCATTTATTTTTTCCATTAACTTAATCCGGTAAAAGTTCGATAATTGGCAATTTCGGGACTTCATTAAGGATGACGAGAATCAAGATGATGCCACAAAAAATAAGTTCGTAAACGTAATTTAATATATTGCATTTAATGATGAAAAAATATTAGAAAACATAAACTTACAGAATATGCATAATTTATTATTCTTAACCAATTTTGTATGAAGATTTTAGAGCTCGAATGTTTCACCTTCTCGAAGCATAAATGAGAAGTTTGCTAAGACTCGTTACTTTTCTATTGTTTTGTGGATATTGGGTTCTGTAAATTTCACAAATGTGTTCAATGTTTTGGAAGTCCTACGATAAGTAATATATAGACTCCCGATAAACCAAGTTATCAAACCAACCCGAGAAGACATCCATTAATTTAAAATCACGGTTAACCAGACAAAAAGCATGAGTAAAAAGTCTTCAAATAAATAGCTTTTTAAGAATAGTTTATACGAATAAAACTGTTTTTATGCTATATTTTAATAAACATGTTTTCTTTCACCAATACTGCTGCAAAATAAAAATTATCGTCTATATCGATATGTTTTTTAAATAAATAATTTGGTGTTTGGTTCCTTGGGTGCGGGAAGGCACACGAGGGGTAGATGCCTGAATGAAGGGAAACTGGCTCGTGCTCACGTTACACATGGAGAAAATGAATTGACGCTTGGGTTCAAATGTTGGTTGAACTACCTGTATTCAGCTGTCTTAACCTCTCAGCTACTGGTAGGGCAATAATTATCTGAAATCTACGTGCTTATTCTAAACATAGCGTGAATAATACGTAGTTTTGTAGCACATGCATAAAACATTTCGAAGAGTACCAGTGTTGTACTTTGAAATGTGCGTCCTGAAAACACGGTTGTAGCACGCACAACTTTAGCACGTCATGTAGAATGTACTTTTTTTCACATGCTGGGAACATTACGAAAAACAGTAATTTTGTATCTTAAAATGCACATGCTAAGAATAGAGTTGCAACGCGCCTCACTTTTGCACGTCATGTAAAACGTATTTTATAGTACATGCTGGAAGTGTTTAGAAAAATATCCTTATTAAACACTGAAATAAACGTCCTAAGAACAAGGTTGTAACGTAAACCATTTAACATATCGTATAGAAGGTACTTTTATGCTCCAGCTGAGAACTCTGCTAAAAGTACCACTGTCTACGTTGAAATGTACAGGTATGCCTTAAGAACAAGATTGCAACACTCCCCACCTTTAACCCTTCGTCTCGAAAGTCCTTTATTCCGGGAACGTTTGGAAAAGTACCTATGTTATACGTCGAAATGTACGTGCTAAGAACATGGTTGTAATACGCATTACTTTAGCACGTCATGTAGAACGTAATTTATAAAACATGCTGGGAACTTTTGGAAAAGTATCAATGTTTTATTTACTATTAGATGTACGCTCTAAGAACACTGTTGTTACAAGCACAGTTTTAGCATGTCATATGGAATGTACTTTGTAGCCAATGCTAGGAACGTTTTGAAGAGTAGTAATATTGTACATCGAAATGTACGAGCTAAAAACATGGTTGTAAACTCCCCACTCTAACACGTCACATTGAACGAACTCTATTAGGGGCGTTTTAAAAAATATCAAAGTTGTACGTTTAGATGTATGTTCCAAGAACACGGTTGTAACACGCACTACTTTAGCACGTTCTGTAGAAGATTCTAAATGCATGTAACATTGTCATAAAAACGAATAACACTCCCTCTGAGCGTGCTGAGAACGTTCCAGTGCTGCTTAGATAGAGGACACGATAATTAACAGAAAATACTATTAAAAGTTTAACGTGTATTTTTCCGCAGTTTAACCTTATATGAATTAAATTAGTTTTCAAAACAAAAAAAAGAAAAGTTCATTTCAAAATAGAAAAAACAATATTGCATTGCAATTAGATCAATGAGAAACGTACGAATTATAGCTGCAAACTTTTATTTGCGCTTTAGCAATATATTTTTAATGGATGATTTAATGAAATTAAATTATATACTGTTGTGGTTAAAAACACTTTTTTAAATACTGTGACATTATCTGTATCACTGCTGTTATCTCACGTATTTTCTGCTCCTTTTCCGCAGACATTTTGCTTCTTTGTGATGGTTTGTGATAGTAATTATTCCATCGTTGCTCAATAAACAAAATAGAATTTTTTAAGAAAAGACCCCTTGAATGGCAGCCCAAATAATCTGCCCACCTTTAATAGGGACTTGATTGTAGCATTCAAACTTTCTCTCACGTTATTCTCGACTTTTGACACCAGCCGAGTTTTCTTCAACTGGTTGATCTTTGATTTGGTTAACGAATCTTTGATTTCGTTAACGATGTTTCATTATCGGAAAGTGTAACTGCAGAAATGTTTTGACGGAGCACTTTGACTACAGTTCAGCAGATCTGAATTGTTAATTATAAAGTTATTAATGTTTTTGTCTTCTTCAAGATGATTTTGTTGTATAACTCTCAGCCATGTTCTGAAAGCTATCCATTAAGTAAATGCCGAAAACTTTCGATTATTTTCGAATAACTTACTCATAAATCTCATCAGATAGCATTCATATCGAATATACGTCTGCTGGATTATTGGGGATGACGAGTCTTAGGTTGTCAGATTATAGGACTTACGTAAATAAAGCATAAGCTTAACTCGTGTTGTTAAAATACATAAATACTTATAGCACTCAAAATATCTGGGGTTGTAAGATTTTATGGTAATTGACCAATTATTATGATTTGAAACTTCTTCTTCCCGTAGTCCTCACCAGAATTCAGATTAGTTATAGAGTTAAGATACAATAACACGCCGAACAAGTATTAATTTAGAAGTTAAACAGCAAAAACCAACGCTATATTTTCCAATTTTTACGGGACTAGTTTCGATGGTTTTACCGAACCATCATCCTCAGCTGCAAAAGCGCAAATGAACGAGATAAGATTTAGTGATTAGATAAGGTAAGAAAGACTGGACATGAGTTAAGTTACTGGCGCCATCTGCTGATGAAACGAGAACTAACACATAATTTCCTTAAAAGCTGAATGCAAAGATGGATTGGAATTAGGGTCGTTAATTAGAATAGAAAGATTTTTTTGTAGTGTGAAACGCCTCTAGAAAATCTAATTCACCAATGGAAGATGTTTTCTTGAATTATTTTAGCTGCAGTAAAATTTAAAGTGTGATTTTCGGACCAACAATGCTGGGCAACAGAAGACTTCTGTGTTTCTTTCTTTCTAACATATGCCTCACGTTCCTAAACACGAAATTTTAAGTTTCTCTTAGTTTGACCAATGTAAATTAAATCACACTGACAAGGAATCCTGTAAATACCCCAGGAATTCATATCCGGAATAGGGTCCTTGAGTATGGAACTCGGAATTTTATTGATGGGAGAGTAAACGACTCGAAAATTAAATTTCTGTAAAATACGTGCAATTTTATAGCTAATTGATGGAAAAAAAGGAATGACAACATGAACACCAAAGTACAGCCCCTGCACTGAAAGGATCAAGGCCTCCCTTTCAAAGTTTCAGAACTGCAACTTCAGGACCAATCCGAGAGGGCACCACCCCTCCCGATCGCTGCAGAGGGAAAACTTCCCTCGACAATTTAATTCATCGGAGAAGAGAGCCACGGGTGACAATCACGAAGAGATGCACAGGGCCGATCTCAACTCCGACTACTCAGCACACGTTAGACTCAACGCTTCAAAGGGAAATTCCGAGCGGGAGCACCACTCCCTCTCGCGGTACTGCAACAAGGAACAACATTTAAATTTCAAGAACATACATCCCTCCACACCGATCGAAAAGAGCCAGTCCCTCCCAGACGGGCCAACAACATCCACCATGTAACGTCCCCACCATCAAGGACACGGACAAGGCAGTACCAGTACGATCTCTGCCAAGCCTGAACCTACTATCGAATAAGCGATGGTTCTAATCTATGTGAAGACTGATTATTTGCTCTGCAGGCCGAAGCTGCTAGACACAAGTCTAGCCAGTGATCTGGAAGAACCCCGGGTCTCCTCCCATAAACGGTCAGTTCCAGTAATTCCGCCCAGTTGGACCACAGAGTTAGTTGTCCAGGATCGTTAGCCTATGAAAGCCGAAGCCAACATACTAGTTACCAGCGAGCGCCACGAGTAGGCCGATGCTGAACTGAGGAAGACGTGGCAAACCACCTCCCTCGGCTCCCGCTTCCTTAGATCAAACCCCTGGTCTCCTACCGCCAGCAGTCGGTTCCGGAGATTTGTCCTCGGTTACGGTCGCCGTCCGCTAGGGAATGACAACAGAATTCTTATAATCTTCTAAAACAAGAGTGTGCCTTTTGGTGTGTTGAGACGAGAATTTTTTAACTGCTCGATTAATAATGTTGGGTGAAAAGCCCCTGTCAATAGCTACTACTTTTAAATAATTTAGTTCTTCATCAAGGGATAGTTAGGAGGAGCAAACTTGAAGAGCACGGAAAATATAGAAATGAAATGAAGCTAACTTTTGTTTATCGGATGACATGATTTGAAGTGTGGTGGTGGAAGGCAAACCGATTAAGGTTTACGGTAAACCGTAGTACTGAAGTTGGATGTGTTACATGTGACCAGAATGTCGAGGAACGGAAGAGAACTGCATGTCTCAAGTTATGGTGTATAGGACTTTTATTTGACTAACATAAAAATTAACCACTCGTGCTTACAGAAGCCAACAATTATGGCTTAATTCAAAGATACTGGGTGAACAAAATCTAAGACAAGTATGTTAGTCTAACGGCTGCACAAATACAAGACTAATGCTCTGACCTAAGGTCGGCGTAATAAGCCTAATGGCAAAAATAATGCAACGCCACAGAATATTACTCGCAAGGAAATCAAATTAGCAATGTGGCCTTCAACGTGGTGATTGTTGCCATTCATCGAAGCAGAGCATGCTTTAATTCTACCCTCTAAAACCTTCCTTTAAATACTTTCTTCTTTCTATTTTACTTAAATATGACGCGAACCAG
Organism: Stegodyphus dumicola; assembly: GCF_044657685.1. Taxonomy (NCBI): domain Eukaryota; kingdom Metazoa; phylum Arthropoda; class Arachnida; order Araneae; family Eresidae; genus Stegodyphus; species Stegodyphus dumicola. Next base: position 23,628,848 of record NC_140775.1, read on the forward strand.
AAATTTATACATTCTGGTAGGAAAATGGAAATGAGGGATTAGGAAAGATGATTAACATAAAATACCTCTAATTCAGAAGTCAAACAACAAAAATCAGCGTTAATTTTTAAAATTTTCTCAGGATTAGTTTCGATGGTTTTACCGAACCACCATTCTCAGCTGCAAAACCGCAAATGAACAAGATAGGAAATAATGATTAGATAAAATAAGAAATAAATTATAAAATACCTCGTTAGGAACTAAACGTAAACTCTACAATGTAATCAGTTTGTGCTTTTAATGAGATTCAACCAATAAATTACATTATGATTCAGAAGCGATTATTTTCGTGACGTCTTTACGTACAGGTACGTACGTATGTATCATGCATAACTGAAAAGCGAAGAGCCGTAGAACGTTGAAATTTTGTGTATGAGACTGTTATAACATGTAGTTGTGCATCTGCCTTTTTCGTTCCAATCTGCCGCACCACACAAATTCTCTCTCTATATATATCTATATATATATTGTTACGTGTGAGATAGCTTCCCGGCAAAGCAGTTTTAGGGTTGCCATAAAATGGCAAGGGACGACAGGGTTGCCGCATTTGGCGATATACCATGGACGGATGAAGAACCTTCTGGAACGAATTCTTACGGATTTAGCTTAGAATCTTCTCGAACACAAGCCGAAAGCTATATAAACCCTGTGGTAAGTGCGAGATAGTTAGTGTGCCTCATCTAGTCTCGAGTTGGTCAGTCCATGCGAAGTCGATCGAGTTGACAGCCGGGCAGCGAGTGCCGAGTGGGCCATCGAGTGCATCGAAAGAGTCTCTTAATGTATCGCAGTTAGTGCATCGTCGAGAAAGTGTGTTGAGCTCGTCCTGAAAATACTGGCCAATGAAGTGTGTTTCGATACTTCATCAAGAAGTGCGTTCTCGTTATTCACTCCAAATTCCCACGAATCCCGTAAACGTACGTAAAGTAAAGGAAGAAAAAAATAACATAACAATATGTATCTGTATACACCACTCTATATTGCCATCTTGTCACCAGGCTCAGGGAGCCCAGTATTTTTATTCTTATATGTCGGAAAATTGTGCATATTTTGCTTTAAAAGGGATTGAATTATGTTGTTCTTATGTTTTGATTAAGGTTTTTATGCGTTTAGTTAATCAGCATGCAGTAGTTGTAGAACTATCATCAATTTAAGAGTTTAAGTAGAGTTAAGCCTAACGATGCCGCCATTTGTTTGCATTTGAAACTCTTAGTAGAATAGCGATTTAAGTCAGGTGGAGCACCAATTTCAGGGTCTTTTTGCCCAGTGTGACCGAAGGTTAATTTTCAATTTTGTCCACCGAAAATTTCAATTTTGTGTTTTCCTGTCCGATGGCCGAATTGCTCGTTTTTGCCTAGAAACTCTAATTTTAACAGTATTTTTTTTTTTAAAATTCTAATTGGTGTTTTGGATTTTTCTGTACTTTACAGTTTTTAATGAAAATTGAGTTTTTATGCATTTGTGCCTTGTCGCGAATGAGAACTGAATTTATTGAATTATAAATACTAAATAAGTTTAAATGAAGTTCAGCAAAAATGTGCATAATTTAATAGGCCATGCGAGGAAATCATGTGGTGTCTGCATCATACATTTTGATCACCAGTTGCAGTTTTACCTGACGGCGTAAATTGCAACTGAAATTTCAAACCGTATATTACTGGTAACATTACTTACGTGCGTACAACTTAAACACCGTCCACGTGCGGTCAGAACTTAGAAGATAACAATAAACGAAAGAGATAAAGATGATAAAGATAAAAAAGATAAAGATGTAGTGCTAGACTACGCAGTTTAGTTAATGGAAGAGGCTGACTCGGAAACCTACACAGGATATATACTAACTAGACGGCTAAAATGTTTAGCCGCTACTAAGACTAGTAGTTGGAAAAGAACTAGCAAATGTGCACTTTCGCTAGCGAAATCACGTTGTGTCTAACATTTTCTTTTCCACAGTTTAAATACTCTCGTTCACCTACTTCATTTACATCCTGGCGAGGAAATGAGAGAATTCATGAAAGATTCACAAATTTAAATAATTGTCAGTAAAAATAAATAAGACTCTATACTACAATTTTGAAAGTTTAACGAGGTTTTAGAATACCCTGCATATAAATTAAACTATAGGAATTAGATATTGAAAATTTTCTTTCCACATTATTCGCACTGGTTCTATAGCAAGGCTGCTCAACTGGGGGGGGGGGGAGATTTCACAGATTCAGGAGGGGAATTCGGTCAGCGTTTTATTTAGCTGTTATTCAGTTTTGTTTATACATATATGCAAACTACTTTTATGCAAGTTTTAGTATTTATCGACATTTCCTATACTTTTTGTTGTTTATTTTTTAAAACACATTAAAAAATAATATAGAACTAAATAAATGTATGCATGTATTTTTCGAGTTTCGGAAAGGAGAGGAAGAATGATCTTCTAGCGAAGGTAAAAGCAGCGTATGAGGCAAAATGTTGAGAGCCACTGTTATGTAGTTTGATATGTAGTGTATTTCTCATTAACATTCCAAGCCTTTTTTAAAATTTATATATAATTCTATTAGCCAACTTGTGTAAATTCATAGCTGAAAATGCTATCAATATTTGTTAAACTTGCTTCATAATAATAGGACAATAAAAAGTACATTAATAAATCATTAGCTCTATTCGCAAGAAATTTTTCATTTAGATATTGTAGTGTCTCACTCTTTTAGAAAGCGTACACTACGTCCAGACTGTAATAGACTTCAGCGAATTATTGTTATGTCTATATAAACAACGGAAACATAAGAGGGGTGTAAAGAACCCTTTTATTAAAAATTCAAACAGTTGAACAGAAGTCACTTCTTGTGCTTACAAAACCAGCCAGCATTTATAGCGTTACTCAAAAGTAGAATTTCAAATTAAAGCTAAGTTGTAAATTAGCTAAAGGCTACACAGAAATAATCAGCGCACTATACAGAAATAATTAGCTCATACCGTCGAGACAAGTACTATTGTCAAGAATAAAACAACGCCGAAGACAAACTGTTAACGTAGGATATCAACTTGTAACGTGGCCTTCAGCAGGCGGAACACGCTCTGTCTGTATAATCTAAAAAGCCTTCCTTTAAATACCATGTCTTTCTTCTTCTTCTTACGCTTTACAACCGATTTCCAGTCAAGGCAGTCTCAATCAGCTTCTTGAATCACTTTTCCACATTGTTTAACCATCTCGTTCGTCGTCTTTCTTTCGCTCTGGTATCCGGAATGTCATTTTCTTTACTGGGTTTTCATCTTCATATCTGTATGTATGACCTAGCCATCTTAGTTGAGAGTCTTTAGTAACTTTTATTATATTTGATTATCTAAATTTCAGCTGTAGTTCAAAATTATATCTTATTCTCTACTATCCATTTTTCTTTACTGCTCCAAAAATTCTTCTCAAAATCGTTGGTGCAAATTTCATAACTCTATCCTCATCTGCTTTATTCACTGTCCAGCACTCACTTCCATACAACACCGTAAGTATTTCTTAAGGTCTTATACAATTATATTTTAGTTTAACTGCTTAAGTATTAGTATCTTCTTTCACCTCATTTAAATACGCATGAAATAAAATGTGCGTTCTGGCAGGAAAAAAGAAAGGGGAGAATTAACAGTGTATAGATTCAGAACATAAAATAACTAAAATAAATTAATTTAAATTAAATTAGTTAAATAATTCAATTGATAAGTTGGTTAGTTAAAATAAATAAATACATCATAAAGGGATGAAAAACAAGTATTTTTTAAACAGAAAAGAATTTGAACAAATGTTAGGAATATTTTATTTTTAACGTCTCATGAAGAATAAATCGTGATATTACGTGGCTTGCTTAAAAATAACTTTCACCTAAAAAGATCTCAATGTATACATTTTCTCACATTAACCAGAGAACAAAACAGTACAATATACGTTGCATCCTCAGTCAAACACTGGTAATTCAACTTTACATCAATGCCAGGATGGCAACTCATGTTTCCAAGCTAAGGAATTCGATTCTGCGATTAGATGTTACAATGAATGCATTTGATTCAAGGTCGCTGCAGTTTCAGTACTATGTATAACCAGACATTTTTAAAATTTTTTCTGTGTGCTGCTGATTTCGTATGCACAAGAACTTACTCTAGAAGAAGTAAAATTCGACACTCTGGAGAGGAAAGGAGAAATGAATATAAATTGTTCACATTAACTGTAACTGATAATTGTCTGATTTATTTGCATTGAAATGATTTGTTGCTGTGTTTACTCTACTCCGTGCCGGCCCTAGCAATCAGGTTTAGTTATTCGGTAACTGAAAATCTGAGCAAAGACTTCAGGAGGTAGCTGGTAATTCGTAAATTTATGAGTAGAATTGGTATTTATGGAATAGTACAACTCAGAAAGATTCGTATCGAATACTGTAGATTTATCCAACTCGAAATTTTAATTTATTTCTCATGTTTTAGAAATAACTTTTGCTACTTTTTATAACACTCAAATCCTTGTAATGTATTTCTCCCGCCTTTCCTAGCGTACCTTCGTGGTGTGGTGGTTCTGCACGCTGGGCCGGTATTCCAAAGGTCCGTGCTTCGATTCCCGGCGAAGGCGATTGCTACTTTGTCAATTTCTTGCTTTCAAAAATCCTAATGCCTTTACGTCCTTATATAATAAAGTTTTAGAATCCCATTTATTCGAATCAATTGCAGGTGAGAAATTTTGGATAATATTTTTTTCTAAATAACCCATGGTCTGACTTTTTATTGGATATTATTAGTTCAAAGGGGTTTGTCCCTGAAGGACTATTGTTTTCGTTTTGAAATTTTGCGTTGCAACCCTATAAACGGCATATTACTTTTCAAATCGTTGCCCCCAAATACTATCGCGCTGTATTACATTATAAGCAAAATACTGCTGATAAGCCTAAAATGTGCTAAGTAATGAATTTAAATGAGCAACGAATTTTAAATTGATTACCGTAGTAAAAATAATTTGAAAAAACTTTTCTATTGTAACCTTAAATGTGGCGTAGTAAAAACGATATTTTATAAAAGGGAAAATATTGAATTACCTGGATTATAAATCTTAAAAGAAATCCAAATTTATGGCGGAGTGCTTCTAAGATTTATAATCCAGGTAGTTCGCTATTTTTTCCTTTTAAAAATGATTCAGTTTTACTATACTATATTTAATGTGACAATAATCCGATTTTTATTTTATATTTTTTAAATGAAACTTTCACTTATTATATTTTCAGGTATTCAATTGTTTCTGTTCTATATGTTTTTTGGACTCGGTCCACTTAAATTATTATTGTTAGACTTTTAAGCATTTTTGCTGAATTGTGATTTTAACGCTGTAAATTTTTGAAAATATATTTAACCCAGCCTGAATGGTTTAAAAATTTGCATATATTTTTATTTTTTCATGTAGTGTATGACTTATGTTTGCATGCTTTGTCTGCTCAGAGTAATACTCGGTCTGCTCAGAGTAATATTTTTATGCTTTTAAATTTGTTTATGCTTTTGATACTTTGATTTTAGAACTTTTTACACAGTTTACTTCGGCCTATAGGGATTGGACAAATTTTCTCGCTAAATGTCATTAAAACAATTCCTTTGGATTTCTAAAATTATTACGAAATAAGTGTGAAAGTTCACAGTCTTGAATTTCTTGTTTGAATATCATAATATAATTTTTACAGTCCTTCTCTTGAAAGTGTTTGGTATGACTTTTGTATTTAATATAAAACCAAAAATTTTCTTTTACATGTTCATGAAATTCTATAAAAATGGTTATTTGTTTATTATAAATAATTTATATTTTCTTAATGTGAAGTAAAATGGACTTTAGAAATTAATAAACATAGAAAAATAACAAAATGTAGTAAAATAACAAAATAAACTTAAATAGTAAACAAAATAAACTTAAATAGTAAACAAAATAAACTTAAATAGTAAAATAGCTGAAAAATAGGCAGTCCTCGACAAGCAAATCAATATAACTACTTGCTGATGGCTGTGATGGATGCTTATATACAGTTATACATTAAAACCTCAGTTCCTTATACAAAGGATCTGGTATCTTGACCAGAATTTAAACGTGGTTTAGAATTTTTCCTCACCTCATCTCCAGGCTTTGGGAAAGGTACACAACGAATTTTAAACGGAAAAACTCTGAAGAAAAGGAAAGGTAGGGAAAATGCCAGACTGAGACAGTATCAAATTTAGGAATAATTTGTCACACAAAAAGTCACATCTGGGCTAAGAATATTTTTTAAAGTTTAAAGCAATTTTAATGAATAATTTGGAAAATTAAAATTAAATAATTTTTGATGGCAACAGGTATTACTATTTCTAACGGTTAATTTAATTTCATTACCTGGATTGAAATATATGAGTCCAGTAGAATGCCCAATTTTTGAATTCTTTTTAGTAACAGAATTTCGTTCATATATTTCAAAAGTAACTACAAAATATTGTTTCAAAATTTTGGCCTGAAGAAGGAGGTGAAAGTTTTATAGTGCTAAGTTATTGAAATTCCTCATACATTACTGAGTCACCAGGCTCAAAATTACTAGCTTTAAAATGGGTGTCTTACCTTTCCTTGTTTACATCGTATTACACACCTTTCCTGAGCAATTTTTCTAGCTTCTTCAGTTGGTGGGTACAGATCTTGATTTTCGATAAATGGGTCCTATGATAATTTTCTACACGCTAAATAAGACAGTTGGAATGTAGTTACAGAATTTGTGTACTATTATACTCTTCAGTAATCTAAGGCAACAGTTTTGTCGGTGCGATATTACCTTGATAAGAATTTAATTTACGTTTTAATCTAGTTATAATAATTTGAATAATTCTTTCTATTTTACCGTTTGTTTATGGTATATTAGCAATAGTTAATAATTATATATCATTATGATTTCTCAAAAAATGCTTAAATTTTAAGAAAGTAAAGGCATTATTTTTACCATTTAGAATGGTCTATAATGATGTGAATATACATTTTAGAGGAATTATAAGAATTTAAACCACCGACAGTATCAACAGATAACAATTCAAAAGGTTCACTTGTATAGTCATTAGGTTATCTGGAAGCAGGAGATGGGAAGAATGAGCAATGCCCTCGCCGGGAATCGAACCACGGATCTCTAGAATACGCGCCGAGAGTGCTGACCGCTACACTACAAAGACATGCTAAGAAGGCAGGAGAAGTACCTTTTACACTTAGAGATGGTAGTGCTTGCATTATACCAAATCCAAATCTCTTTACTTTTCTTATTAAACTGACATACTTAGCAATGTTTACGATAATTTCTAGTATCTTGTATTATTCCTGCCCAACAATATTGAGAAGATAACAAGTTTAGCATCAAGGATACACCAATAATATCAAATTCAATATGAGTTTTTTCAAGTAATTTAGTGAGAAGAGATATTGGTATTGCAATTTTATAAAACCCTTGCTACATTACAGTTAACACATTATTAATTTTCTTATGACTGCAAACAGTATCCAAATTTTGGTGACCTTCAATTTTCTTTAATGATAATAAATTATTTTGTACGCACAAATGTTTGCAAATAGGATTCCTTGTTAATATTACAGCTTCGACATTAGTAGAACCTTTTTTATAATTTTAGAATATTTTTTATAATTTTATAATAGACAAGGCAATCGAAATAATCTCCCTCTAGGATCTTTTACATTCTTAAACCAGGCAATATTATCAGTATTTGCAGAAATGATTTCCATACAAATAGTAATCAAATTTATCAAGAGCGCTTACAGTTGCTAAATATTCCAATTCAGTGATTGCATAATTTTTTTCATAGGATCTTAATTTTCGAGAATGGGAAGCTATAAGTTCTAAAACACTATCTGGACGCTTTTGTTCTAAAACTGCACCAACGGCTTCTTTAGATGCGTCTACATGACAGGGATAATTTGGATTAAATAGTGTTAAAATAGGTCTGGAAGTTAAAGCATCTTTTAAATTTTGAAATACTGTTTGCCATTCAGTTGTCCATTTATATGGAGTATATGTTTTAAGTAAATTTGTTTGAGGGGCTCTAATTTTGCATAATTTGGAGTACATTTATGATACTCATTAATATTCATTACTCATTTGGAATAAAGTTGATACCAAGAAATCTGTGTAATTCTTTAACATTTATAGGCAGCTGTAATTTTTTATAACTTCAATATTCGCAATGCTGGATTAATATTTTCCAGTTTCAGCTAATAACTGTAATAAATTCTGAAAATATCTTGTGACTGGGCAATAGCTACAATAATTGGAGATGGTGACGTAGATATACTGAGACAATGTCGACAGAAGCGGACGAACAAAAGAAATTGTTGAATGCTAGACAGCTAATTCTTAGGACACATATTCTTTTTCACACATCATCATGGGAGTCAGTAGGTACCCCACAATTTTGTATAGCTTTAATTTTCAGACAATGGACGATAAACGTGCAGAAAGACGAGCGATGCATGCTAGCAGAGAATGGGAAAGTAGAAAAGTAAGTACGCATTTACCATTAGCGAGAGCTAAAACATCGGTTCTTTGCTGAAATTTTGATCTATGATTGGATAAAAAACATCCGCAGTTCTAAGCGCTACATAACATGGCATAATAGATGACGGAAATCCGATTCCTATATGTTAAACAATTAGTTTTATGACAGGAAGGGCAGGTAACCAAATTAAAATGAAGAACAAAAGGGATTAATTATTGCCAAATTAAAGTTAGAAATTTTCTTTCATATTTTATATCTAAAATTTAAATTTTCTATTCTATATTTCTATTTAACTTAATATTTAAATTTTCTTTCATATTTTTTTCACCATCAAAGAGAAAAAGGACTGGTGGTACCAAAGCCATTTTATTAAAACCCTTAGAACATTACCCAATATTTCTGTGCAATATATGCTTGTTCAGTGAAAAAGAAAATGACTATCCTCAAGAGCATAGTCTTTAACAATGCCCCACCATTTTGTTCATGAACTCTTTCACATGTTAAACATATAAAATTACGAATAAACGTGTATAAACTTATTAGATTTTAAACATAGATTATTTATCCAATTTCCCGATGCCAGGAAATAGGATATGTAAACTATGCCCTTTACTAACAAATAAAATATGCCAAAGTATGCCCTATGGGTTCGAGCATTCCCCCTCCTCAATGGAATTCCTTTGGAACTTTCCTAGCACTCAATTCCCAATGGAACTTTCATGTCACTTTTTCAGCAAGAGGTCTATCCTCCATGAGGGGACTAACATCCAGTTTTTAGTTTGATTCATGAGTTAGCGAAAGTGCGAATGACATTTCCCATTTCAGCTGAGTTTGTTACGAATTAGATGTTTCCTGGTGATTGCGAATCAAATTATGTTAGTAAAGTCAGCTTAAATAAATGTGCAGCATTGTTTCTAAGAAATATGTTTTTAGTTGAGTTTTTACTTGTAAAATCTCATTATGGAATTCTAGTAACGTATGCGGTTGCTATAAATTTACTTTTTGGTAGAGATGATTCTATGTTTAGATTCAAATGTATTTCTATGTTGCAGGTAATAACATTAATTATTTTAAAAAGATTGCGAGGTTAGTTCTCAGATTTAAGTTTCGCATATTGTTAAATTTAAAGAATAAGCTGTAGAAAATAATCTATTAATATTCCTCATCTTTAACATGTTTTCGCTTTTCATTCGCATTTGTTCTACTATTTATGTCACTTGGCATTCAACCAGCTGACCCAATTTAAAATTCTTATCATCATGCGGAGAACTGCTTTATAACGCAATTGTCCTTAAATATATCTATTAGAATTCAGGTCTTGGTCTTCTCAACTATTTTTTTGCGTGATGACATTCAAAGATATTCAGATGAGTATCATAATGCAAAACATTTCCTTTCAAAGCTCTTTTTTAGTTAACCAATAAGAAGGAAAAACACCAACTTGAGCTTTAAAATTAAACAAATTGCACCTACACAATCTAAGGAGGGGCAGACCGCCTCAGGCCTCTGATAAGGGGGTAGGGCCTCTAAAGAACCTTAAGTTTTAAAGCATATGTATTTATATGCAATAATACAAAAGAGGTATTTTGTATTATGGGAAGGTGGTTGTGTATAAATGTGCCGGGTTAGTTTTTAAAAGTTTATGTTTTCCGCTTTCAAAGCTGATTAAAAGTTATTGACAATGAATCAAATAATAACGGTTTGGCGGTTGAAAACTCAGTAGCTAAAGACATTAATTTTGATAAAAATTATAAAACCATTTTTAGAAATCAAAGCTCACAAAATATAGTTTTAGCTTTTTTCATTGCTAGAAAAGTTAGAGACAATTTTTAAAACGTCAAAAAATGGCAGATTAATGCTGTTTGTCTACGAGAAGAACAACATCGCCACAGTGTCTGGCGGGTGGCGGTCGCTATAGCAACGGGGATAGTATATTTCAAATAGGGAAGAACCAGGAGTTGCCAATTCATCTTTAAATACGCCAGGATGGCAAACTGAAAAGTAAATCTTCAAGATACGACTATGGAAAATGGATCAAGGCTCGTTTCTACGGCAACAGACAGCTGCAGACTTACTGGCGAGAGCTTTTCTTATCATAGACAGAGTGTACACTGTTTTTGCACATATATATATATTTGTCTGCTTGATTAAGTTACTTTTTCTTTTGTCTTAAGATTTTTTTTATTTTGTAAATCATTTTAACTGCTTAATTTTAATTAAATAAATGTTAATTATATATTGTATTAAGACTTTTTATAAGGATCATTAGAATAAGCAGGCCCCCAGTGAGATTTTTTGCTTCAGGCTTCGATAGCTGTAGGCCCTCCACTGCATCCACAGTAGAGTGGGCCAAATAGAACCCCTTTTTTAAATTTTTCTATCGCAATGCCTCCGAAAAGTTACTTATCGCCTAGCTAAACTGAATAATAAAAAAAGAATTATAGCTTCTATTCTCATATTAGGCTCATTGTTTTGAAAAATAATGAAATTTTGATGTGTTTCATCAATTTTTTACAGTTATTAAACTCACTAGTATCGAAATACTAAATCGATTACATTAAAAAGTAAGAAAATATATTCTTAAGAATTGAGTTTATTGGTTTTAAATCTCTCATTACTTTCTTCTACGAAGTAAAAGAGAAGTATTGTAATCGCGAAAAGTTTCAGGCATCATATTTCAACGCAAATATCCACTTTCAACACTATTGAATGGAATTTAACCATGTTTTTGCGTGATATCTGTACGTAAGAAAAGGATAAAGAACTCTTTTTACCCAAAAAATTGTAAAACTGCTTTAAAATGAATACTAAAGAGAATTTTTCGTGGTGTCTTTACGTACGTAGGTATGTATCTCGCATAATTCAAAAACGAGTAGCCTCAGAACGTTGAAATTTTGTATGTAGGACTACTATAACATGTAGATACCCACCTCCTATTTTGGTTGCAATCGGCCGCACTAAACGTATACAAATATATTTATATATACACTCACGTTTGTGAAAATTGCAACACCAAGAAGGAATCGTCATAATTGAATGCAATTTAATACACAGTTGAGTGGTAGTGGTACAAATAAATGATTAAATGTTCAAAGCAAACAAACAAGAACAAGAGATCAGAATCAGTATTTTGTGTGGCCACCACGCGCCGCAATAAGTGCTGCTACACGACGTGGCATGGAGTCAAACAAAGTTTGAATGTCTGACTGAGGAAGAGCATTCCATATCGTTTGTACGCGTACCCAAAGTTCGTCTGCAGACGCAACAGGACGAGGATCACGAGCAAGACGCCGACCAATGACATCCCACACATGTTCAATTGGCGACATATCCGGGGAACACGCAGGCCAAGGAAGAAGCTGTACCTGCTGCGCTGCAAAGAAGGATTTAACAATCCGAGCAGTATGAGGGCGGGCATTGTCCTGTTGAAATACAGCGCCTGGCAAGCTTTGAAGGAAGGGAACAGCTTCGGGCTGTAGAACTTCACGGATATACCGGTTGCTGTTCAGATTGCCCACAATTCGTAGCAATTGAGATCGTCTATGATATGCTATGGCGCCCCAGACCATAACTCCGGGTGTTCGTCCACTGTGGCGTTCGATAATGCACTCCGGAAGGTGGCGTTCACCGGCATAGCGTCTGACACGAATGCGGCCATCATGGTACCACAAATTAAAGCGGGATTCGTCAGAAAACACGACATGCTGCCAATCAGCACGCCTGTCTCTATGCTGATTGTCTATGCGGCGATGGTCGTGCGTTAGGGGGATCCTGTATAAAGGAGTCCGTGCGCGCAGTCCACACTGCAGCAGACGTCTACGAATTGATGAAGCACACAATGAAACACCTGTAGCTATTGACCACAGTGCTGCCAATTGTCTAGAGGAAGCTGTACGGTCCGTCCGCGCCATGCGGACCAGGTGTCTATCATCGCGAGCTGACGTCACATTTCGGGGTCCACTCCCGGATTTCCGAGTTGTCCGACACTCGTCTGTCCACTGCTTCCAAACGCGCATCACTGTGCTGCTGTTACGCTGCACACGAGAGGCTACTGCACGATACGACAATCCAGCTTCACGAAGGCCGATGATTCTCCCTCGTTCAAACTCTGTAAGTTGTTCAAATCTCGCTCTCTTTCGTCGACGAGGCATAAGTACAGATTGAGTTAACGTTTACCACTAGCAGATAACCACCGATAACCATACACGCCTCGCTACAGCCGTCTATTTATTCGGATCCATCAGCCGTTCAGAGGGCGCTGCTCAGCATACGCATGCGCTACGGATTTGCAATTCTAATCATTTGCATATCATGCGCTACTTTGCATTTCCTGAAAATTTCAGCTCACTCGCGTAAGTCCTTCATGGTGTTGCAATTTTCACAAACGTGAGTGTATATCCACTCTGTTACCCGGCTCAGTGATCTCAGTTTCTTTACTCTTATATGTTTGTAAATTGTCCATTTTTTGCTTTAAAAATGATTGAATTATGCTGTTCATATCTTCCGGTTAAGGTTTTTACGCCTTTAGTAAATCTGTATACAATATTTTTAGAATTATCAACAATTTTAAAGTTGTTTAAGTGCCGCTAAGCCTAATAATTTTTGCCATGTCGGCCATTGCTTTTGTTTACATTTGAAACAACAGAATATTAGATTTGTTGCCAATCCAGAAAAACTAAGCTTCGCAACAACAAAGATAACATCTTCATTTATTATTGCGAAATCATGCTTAATACTTTCTGGAATTTTTTCAAGGAAATAGATATTTAAAATTTACTTTGTAATTTTTAATATAGATATTTTGAGATTTTATGTATTTTTGCCTTGTCGCGAAGTGAGAACTGAATTAATTAAATGAGAAATACTGAATCGTCTGTGAAAAACTGTTTCTTTTTTGTTTTGTTTGCTTAATTTCTTTTATACATCGTTCTAGATTTATTATATATAGTATTTGAATAGAACATGTGGCAACGATTAGATAATTCTTCAAATGATATAAATTTTGTGCATTCTGAGCTAAAATATGGACGAAATATAACGCTGTTAAGTGAACCTAGCGCCAGAGTGTCGCTATGGTAAAAAAATATAGTGAATTTTACAGACGGCATTTATTCTATTGTGGTTTATGCACTATCGGCGAAGTAAATTTAATTCCATCCAATAAGTTTAAATGAAATGCAAGAAACAATGGGTATAATTTAATATTCCGTACAAGGAAGTCATGTGGTGCACACATCAGATTTTTTTATTACTAGATATCCTTCCAGATTAAATTTGAAAGTATCTTAGGCTTTACTGTATGGCAATATTCTTGAGCGTGGAAGACAAATGTATTTTATTTCCGACTACAGCAACACATTGCTTTCATAGAGCCGAGTTTGGTAATAAAATTGAAAGATAATTATCTTACATTTTTCTACATGGCAAGTATCACGTGCTTGACATAAAACTGTTTTATTTTGAACAATGACGCCACTGCTCGCTTTCAAATTGTTGAGTTTGTTAATCAAAAAAATTATTAAAGTTTTATAAAATCTGAAATAAATAATAAAAAATTGAGTGCAAAGTTAGAGCTTTTGGATTATCACATTCGGGTGGAGGACTACGCTACTCAAATTTTCATGGCTCTAGATGCCATCGTTTTTTCCCAATCCGAGGACATACATACATGCAGATTCTTCATTATTTAATTTCTTTAAAAATAATGCTGGATGACAATATTTGGAAACAACGATTTGAAAAGTGATAAAGTAATGATAAGGGAATCAACGCAGAATTCCATTTCGAGGCTAATAGTTCCTTTTGGGCTGATTAATTTAAATTTTTCGATATTAGGTAAATGACATGGAAAAAAAAATTAAATATCATATTCGTTTCAAATTACCTATTTTAACTACATTATTAAACATTTAATTTTCTTTAACTATAAACTAATAATATTCTATGTTATTCAATATAGTTTTTAAAATACAGTTTCTAAACAGGTAAATAAAGGGGCGAATATTTGAGAATGTTGATGTAAATCAAACCAATTTTTCCACATGCCTTGTTATGCCTAATTAAACGTAATCCATGCTTTTGTTAGACCTTTCTGTTTATTGGAACAACAAACAAGATTTTATTTACAAACGATCAACTTGAAATGATTCCTTACTGTAAAACTCGCTGGTATTTAAAATATGGAATTGATGAAAGGTAATAAATGGGTTGGCCACATCAGATTTTTTATGTTCATATAAAAAAATTATGCGTCTTCATTATGCTTATCAGAAATAAAATATATATATATAGTTAAAATGTTTTCTCCTAGCACAGGTAGTTTTCTTACCACTTGTATAAGTAACACATATGAATTCAGTCATTCAGTTTCTGAGTGATAATACAATTTTGTTCCTAATACTATGAATGTATTTAAATATGCGAAATGTATTTAAAAAAAAAGAAAGTCTGAAAGTTTTCAGACTACATAACGCCCAAAATGGAAGTTTTTTTTTAACGTTTCGTGTGTTAGCTTTATTTATTAAATATCATGTTCTTCGGACTTAAACCATAAAATTCAATTCAACAGCAATATCAACCATAAAATTCAATTCAACAGCAATATCACAAAATATTTAAAAACAGCAAAAACAGCATATCTTTAGAGTTTCCGATACATAGTCTCGCGCGCTAGATATAAAAATGTTTTTTCTCGTATATGTTGCCATGGCTCGATTTGAAATGTTGAGTTTCTTTAACAAAAATTCCTTAAAATGTTACAAAACTTGAAATAAATAATAAAGCAAATTTGAAATTCAAAATTCGGGCTTCCAGGTGTGCTGATGTTAGAGTGGAGGACTATGTTATTCAAAATTTGATGGCTTTAGGTACCATTGTTTTTTCACATTGCGAGAAATATAAATACATTCATGAAAATTCTTCATTATTTAAGTTCTTTAAATGTAATACAAGGCGATATTATTTGATGGCAATAATTTGAAAAGTGAAACGACGCAAAATGCCGTTTTTGAAATTAATAGTCCTTTTGTGTTAACGCCCTTTGGGCTAAAAATTATTTTTTACATGATTTCGAAATCTTTGTTTTAAAGCATCAAGATAGCACCATAAACTGTGTATGTGACAATGATAAGTATTAACTGCAATAATCAATACACCTCAAACAACGACTTAACACAAAAGATATCCGCTCAAGAAACCATTTTCAGATTAAAAATTTTCGTGATAAATGCAAATGGCTCCAAATAAATTCAAAACAGATGTTACACTTTTTCTCCGGTTAGTAAAGAAACAAAGTAGTAAATTAGATTCGATTAGAAATTCGTATTTTGTAGATTATGCCCATTATATGTACAGCAGTAAGTTATCTTCATATTATGCGCCTTAAGCCAAAAATTGTCCCCAAAACGCTTTATTTAAGATTCTAGGAAAATGCCCAATACGTATTCAACACGAATCAGCTGGGCTGTTAAAAAATGTTGCCAAATAAAATATATTCATCAAATCATGGACACGGGCGCTTTGAAAATAGATTTTATTTCGCACTCAGAAACTACACAATTTTGTATTTATTTCCGATTTCTACTCTCTACTACCGAAACGCAGATGCGACATAAATTGCTACGAACTGATTACTGGTATTACTGATTTGGTTAAATATATTAATATTCCTGATAGCTCTCATCAAAGGTTGGCATCTATGCAATTTGTACAATCGCAAGCTTTTCCAGGTTTCCTACAGTAACAGCCTTTAAAAGAGGAAAATCTTTATCATTAAGAGAATTAAGGCCCGTTTCCACTACTGCGTATGCGTTGCGGTGCGTATGCGTTTCTCCAATCAGCGAGCGAATTCACTTTGATTGACATCTGCAATCCGGTCGGTGTGCGGTGACGGATGACATACGGATGGAGTTCAACAATGTTCAACTTCTATCCGTATGTCTGCGGTTGCGTTGGGGTCACGTGGTGAAAAAGGAGCAATCAGGTGCAGTGACTAAAAATTAATGGCGGCAGAAGTAGCGATGAACGCTCGCTAATAGGGAAAGAATGTTTTGCTAAAAAATACTTATTTCTGAATTAACATTATAGCGAGAAATCTGCGTGCTGAAAATGACAGCAATCAGCTGAATTTAGTTTAAAATGATAAGAAAAACAAGATAACTGCAACTACAGTACTTGTTCATTCAAGAAAATCAGCGGCAAAAATTATCATTCCAAGTCCATGAAATAGCAAAATTTGTTCTGATAATCATTTTTTAGTTCTGCATACTCATTTAGCTTTAATGAAAATGAATGTCTGACTATATCAAACTGCTATAGCAAATTAGATATGATTAAAAGATTTGCTATTTTTTTCTTTTGAAACAGGTAAAAACTAAAAACGTTAATTATAAATTAAATTTGATAGCCTTTTAAATACTCCAGTTCATTGAAGAGTATGTTAAATTTGTATTTCCCTTTATAAATATATCTTTTTGGATAACATATATTTGTAAGCACATGAAATATATTTTTAGGAGCCCGTTTAACTTCAATCGGAACGCCACTTTAAAAGATAATGATTTTTCCAAAAAATGTACTAGAAGCTGAAGAACAAACTCTGGTGAATTTTTCAGACAATAGCAAAGTGAAATAGGACCAAAAAACTTGTTTTAAGAATTGATTTACTTGATGATGTATATAACCCAAAATATGCATGCGACTTTCGTGTAATCCTAGCTTAGTGGTAAAGCTGATGGTAACGATGTTCACTTTTTGGAGTCGTGAGTTCGAATCCCATACGCTTTTTGCACCATGTCTGCAACTTTCTTACCTTTTTATTCCAATTTGATCTATATTCGTGTTTTATAATTTATTTCTATTATTATATGCATTAAATATATTGTTTTATTTATGCTCTTATTTATTTAAATTTTTCCCGCAAAAAAGTTTGAAAATTATATAATACTAATTTAAAGCATATCCTGTACATATATATTTGAATTTAACAAACATTCTCTATTCGTAAAAAGCAAATTTAAAGTTAATTAAATTTAAATGAAATTTAATGCAAACAAAGAAATGATTAATTATTGCTGTGTAAGTATCAAAATCCATGAATAAATATATAATTCCAAAAATTTATTAATCCTTAAAAAATTTATAAAAATGCATAAGTGAATAATGGGATAGATTATTAATCCTAAAAAAATTATAAAAATGCGTAAGTGAATAATAGGATAGCTTATTAATCCTAAAAAAATTATAAAAATACATAAATGAATAATAGGACAGATTTAATCCTAAAAAACTTATAAAAATGCATAACTGAATAATAGGATAAATAAATTTTTGGAATTATATATTTATTCATGGATTTTTGATACTTGCACTTGATTTACATATGCTCTCAGAATTTAAATGATATTGTATATTAGTTCGCAGCAATAATTAGTCCTTTATTTGTTTGCATTAAATTTCATTTAAATTTAATTAACTTTTAATTTTTACGAATAGAAAATGTTTGTTAAATTCAAATTTCATTCCTTGCAGCAATGGCGCAAGAGAATTATTTAAATTTAATTTATTTTGAAACCCTGCAGATATATATATTTTCGTTTCACTTTTATGTGAATGTATATACATGTGCTCAGACTTTGGGATGTTTACGACTCTAAACTTTCATTCCAATTAACATGAGACAGTATTAATACCCTAAACATTTTTTTAACAAAAAATTACTATAATAATTGCTTTTAAATTCAGTCCTCTCCTGCAGAAGCGCAGGAATTAATTAATTAAATATTTCCATTTTCTTTACCTAATGTGTGTATATATAAAGAGAAAAATCTTATTTTTATAACTTCTTGTATAAAAAGAGATATGAATTAAAAATGTTTAAATTAAAAATAATATTTTATGGATTATGTATAAAATATAACTACTGCCCATAGTGCATTTTAAAACAAACGAGATTTCTAATAAATTATCCAGCTATGACCCTGAAGTCAGCGGTATACAAGCATAGCAAATTTTGCTTAAATATTGTGAACCTTTCCTTACAGTTGCTCTGTACTTTTAAAGTACCAACTATTTTTTAATCCCTTTAACTTTTTTATTTTATGTTATTTATTTGTTTACTTTTTCACTAACAGTACATTTTAGTTTTAATAATATATATATTATTTCATAATATTTAAGGCTTCTAGAAACACAATTTTTTTTTTTTTTTTTTTTAAATTTAGTTCAGCTTCTATGGAATTCGTGATGTTCATAATATGCATTATAACCTTACTTATCTAAAATTCCATATCAAATCCAAAACAAACAATACTCGCTTAAGCGGGAAAAATTCAGTCGTCGTAACTTGCGAACTGCTTGCGCCAAAATATTACAGTGACACCTAGCGGCGGAAAATGAAAATATTTTACGCATACGCAGCAGTGGAAACGCTTGTACGGATGCCGTAGGCGTGTCTTCAATTGACGCAACGCGTTCGTACGCAGTAGTGGAAACGAGCCTTTAGCTGTGTTCCTCAAGTAAGCTCTTAATTACTTCCTGTACTCTCTTTTTTTTTTTCCAATAAAAAAAGCTTCCTTAAGAAAATGGATGGTATATTTTGACAATTTTCATGGCTTGTTCAAGGCTGTGAATTGCTAAAGACTGAAATTTATTGTACAAACTCTAGCCTTTCAGTGCCAAGAATGCGGAGTACATTCAGTTTCTCAGAATTTCTGCTTTTTGGCAAGAATTATCAATGTAAATTATCAATGTTTCAAAATTTTACAAATAACACTTTTGAGCCAACAGCATGCAATTCTAAAGTATATATTTAAATAGAATTAAAACATTTCATAAATACTGAAATTATTCGAAAACAAACCAGTTTAGAATTTTATTAAATAAATTTTATAAAGTATTATAGCGTGCGTACGAGTTCTTAATGGATTGAATGTACACTGCGCGGGAAAAAAAATGGGACATTTCTATATCTTCCGTTCTACAGGGCGGATTGACGAAATTCAACTTGCGTTTTTCATGCCTCGAAAGCGCGACTTAAGATATGTATTAGATTTATATAGAGCATTGTTTTAATACAGGTATTTCGTCAAAAAAATCAGACTTTTTCTAAAATAGCATACCAAGTTTTTCCATATTTCAATTCTACGACTCAAATTACGCCAAAATATCAAGTTTTGTAAAAGGTGCAAGAGTATTTTAAAAAAAAAAAAAAAAAAAAAAAAAAAATAGCTCTCAAAATTTTAGCTCCTCAATGTTAATCGAGTTTGGTATATATTGTTACGAATTTCGTATTTGAAAAGAGTGAGTGAGTGAGTGATTATGGCGCAAAAACCAGAGATGATTATGACGCGCCAAACACAAGATGGGATGATTACAATTGAAGTCATTAAAATTCAATGAATAAAAACAAGTAGATAAATCTACCAAATCCAGAGGATGAAGTCATATAAACACACGTTAAAAGCACATATTAAAATTCAAGACACAGTCTTCAAAACAAATTACATTAGGTAATAAAAGCCAATCTCTTTTAAATAGTAAAATAAATTACAATTGACCTCTCTTCCGATTAAACGGTCGAGAGGTAAGTAACAGCTATTAAAATATTTCTGGCGAAGGCTATTAAAACATGGACACTCAATTAAAATATGATGAACAGATAAACAAACATTACAATTAAAACAAACAGGCTCATTTTCAGCTTTGAGAAGATAGTTATGTGTGACTCTAGTGTGACCAATTCTGAGGCTAGTCAAAAGAACGTCCTCCTTACGATTTCCAGAAAAATCCCAATGCTCAATTCTAGGCTTGACGTTTTTCAACTTGTTGTGATGCTGAATATCCCAAATTTGCTTCCATTTTTTTCGGACCTTTTTTTTGATGACACTGCAGATATCTCTAAAAGGGATAAGGCGACTGGACAGTTCAACAGCAGATTTGGCTGCGATATCTGCAAGCTCATTTCCCTTTATTCCAGCATGTCCAGGAACCCAGCAGTACAGGACTTCAAAACCTCGAATCGTTAAATTTATATGAATTTTTAGCGTATTTGAAAAGCTAATGTTAGTTGAATTATATATTAAATGGTTTTATTTCCCGCGCAGTGCAGCGTGTGACGAATATTAAAAGAAAGCTAAGCCGGAAAATTAAAAATACAAGAGCACTTGCATTTTAACATTAAATAAATAAATATGTCTTTTTGATTTCGAGAAAGTACTAGAAAATTCTCGCACGCGATTTAAAAATCTTATAAAAGGAGGAAAACCTCTCAGTTCGTAGTTAGTTGCTTAGTTTGTTGTTTAGAAAACTGCTCTTTGTTTAGAAAACTCTCTTGTAGCAAATTCGCGGATTAGCTTTCTTTAGCTGTTTTGAATTACGTTCTATTGGACATTTGAGTAGTTAAAAGATAACTACTGTCAGATATTGTAATACTGCATGATAATTTGAGAAAATTTAAGCATTTTTGTTGTGATAATAATAAATTTTTGTTCATTTTTCATCGGACTTGTGCATTCATTTCATGACGAACCCGTACGCACGCAACAATATATTTATTAATTTCTCTTTTTTATTTAACTTATTTACTTCTTCCTTTCACATTTCCAAATTCAGGTTAATTACAAATAAAATTCCTCCATTTTTACGATTTAATTTTAAAATTTGTATTTTTAAACAATTTTTGTAAATTTTTCAAAAAAATATTTGAATTATAATCTATAAAATGTTTACCATCCTCTTAAAGCAGACATATTTCTAAGCATACCAGCAAAAAATTACAGTCTTTTATTCAAAATTTCCGAAGATATACTTGAATTTATATATTGGCACATTTTGAAATTTGGCATATTTGTTGAAAGCGATTAAACATCAAATGGGGTTTAGACACTTCGCTAAAGTTATTTGAAAGTAAGAACGATGCGACTTTTTTTTAGCTTATGTGCAATGTAAAAAGGTAGGAACGAGGCGCCTTTTTTTCCGCTCCGGCATTATGGAAGGGAAAGGTAAATTGGTTGCCATATATTAAGACATTCGCCAAGTGAATTTTATTCTTAGCGCAAGCTGAATAAATTGCGCTAAGATAAATTTTTTAATTTCTCCGTCAATTTCCCACCAAATTTTACAAAATTTAATATTTAGGCATAATTTGAGTTGTAAAATCGAAATATGGAAAAAATTGGTATGGTGTTTCAAAAAAAGTCCGATTTTGTGTCAAAATACCTATGTTAGAACGATGCTATATATAAATCTAACATACATCCCAAGTCGCGCTTTGGAGACATGAAAAACACTATTTGAGTCTTGTTCAACCGGCCCAGTAGAACGGGAGATATAGAAATGTCCTCTTTTTTTTTTTCCGCTGTGTACATGATGGAACCAATGATAGCTTGATTAAATTTTTTATCCCCCCCAAAAAAAACGCTTTACAGTTCTGGAACTTTCCACATATGCACTCATACAACTCTTCTCATTATTACAGAGCACAATCGGTAGTTATACTTCGAACTACTAAGAACGTTAAACACAGTGCAATACAAAGCGAAGCTTGGACGGAGGTCTCAATGTTCCAAAGTCAGTGCTGAACTGAAAACTACGAATTGATGCTCTCACCGGGCTTATACAGTTATCCCCAGACTGCCGAGAAATCTCCAATACCTTCCATTTCTCGAAATTACTGGAAATTACTGGACGGCATATATGGTTAAAGTTACATATAACGGCCGGATAAGGTTACTGTTATATATAAAGATCAATTAGCTATTTAGTTACAGTACCAATTACAGTTATACAGAGACCGAATAAAAATGTCGTCTAATAGTCGCCACGTTTGGCGACTTCTAGCCAAATTTGGCAACAAAAATTAGTTGCCAAAATCATCGCCAACTTGACTGGCGAGATAGCCATTTGACTCGGTGTTAAATAGATTTCGCGCTGTAATCTTATTTTTCCGACAGAGCTTCGCTTTTTCAATTATTTCATGTTACATTATACAAAAAGTACTACAATTTTACATATAATTTCACTAAATTATTTACATTTATACAAAGTTCCTAACGTTATTTTTTATCAGTACTCATATTGTTATAAATATTGTTATTGATACTGTTGTTGCAATTGATGAAAAAATGGCTATTGTAATTAATTTAGTGTGCCCTTAAATCGTGCATCGAGTATCATGTTGCGTGCATACGGTTTCGTAATGGATTGAATACCACAATAAAAGGTAAACAAAATTTATTCTTATTACAAGACATGTACCGTATTTGACGGCATACAAGACGCACTGGCTTATAAGACGCACCCTTATTTTGACGGCCACACACAAGGAAAAAAAGTTTCAATAGCGTGGTTTCTTTTAGTTCTCACGTTTCGTAAAAGCCAAATAAACAATTATTGAATGCAATTACCTTCACGTATAAGACTGTGTCCTTCACGTATAAGACTGTGTCCTTCACGTATAAGACGCAGGTAACTTTTTTGAGACCAAATTTAGGAAAAAAAGTGCGTCTTATATGCCGTCAAATACGGTAACAAAGCGCTAGGTTTTTCCTCAAAGATATTCGTACAGTATCAAAATATCACACATTGGTTATATTTTAAACTACTAAAACGTTAAATAGAACGCAATCCAAAGCGCAGAGAAAGCTAATTCTATCTCAGCGCGAATTTGCTACAATGAATAACAACAGCTAAGTAAACAACTGAACTGAGATGTTTCTCTTTTTAAAGCTTTTTAATCGGTCCCGAGAAGATTCTGGTATTTTCTCGAGGTTGCTGGAAAGCAAAATTGTAGAATTACGGTTACAGTTAACTTACATTTATTCAATTTAAATATAAATTACGATATATTTATTTATTAAAAGTTAAATGCGCGTGCTCCTGCAATTTTACTTTTTTGGCGTAGCTTTCTCTTAAAATAAGTCTCGTGCTGCATTGCACGGGGATATAAAACAATTTTAATTATAATTCTAGTAAAAATAACTAAATATAAAATCCGTAACAATTTTAATTATAATTCTAGTAAAAATAACTAAATGCAAAATCCGTAACAATTTTAATTATAATTCTAGTAAAAATAACTAACTGTAAAATCCGTAACAATTTTAATTATAATTCTAGTAAAAATAACTAAATACAAAATCCGTTATTCCGCTGCAACAACAGCATGAATAACAATCCGTAAGTATTGTTATTCATGCTGTTGTTGCAGCAAGTGATGAAAAAATGGACATTGTAATTAATACAATGTGCCCTTAATTCATGCATCGAGTTTCAGATCAAAATATTTTTTATTCTAAACAGTGTTTTAATACATTTTTCATCACCTAGACCCCCACCCCCACGCACCAGAATTACGTAGGATCACGTGATTTGACCATTTGTTTCTTTCAGTAAGAAAATGTATCATTGGGTAAATTGATGTGGTTTTAACAATAACTGTCAGTCAATTATGTGGCCCTATGCCATTTTCCCTTTGTCTGGAGTGATTTAACAAAGGGAGATTAGGGTGTAAGAATAAAAAAATTATAGACTGGAGGAAGTTTAAATGCAAGATTGAGGAAGTTGTCAAATGAATAGAAATATGGCATGATCGGTGAAAGCATGTAAAATTGTTTCTCTCATTTTCAAGTTCTCTCATTCTTGAAACATCTTTTTGTAACACTGCACTCTCATGCTCCACCTGGAACTCTCTTAAAATTACTAGCGAAAAAAAAAGTAACAAAAATCTATCATAATCGCCACTTTAATCGCGGTATCACAATATGATAGGTGAGAAATCAATTAGGCAAGAAGCTTGAAATTATATAATGAGTATGCTCATATAAACGTTTATTGAACCAAATTTACAATGTTTATTGAAAACACTATAAGGTATTTCTCCTGCCTTTGTGGTGTGGTGGTCTGCACGTTGCGCGCGTATACAGAGGTTTGCGGTTCGATTCCCAGAGAAGGCGTTGCAAATTTTTCAATCTCCTTTGCTTCCCAAAAGCCCTCAGGGGCTCACTTTTGTGAGTACGGGTGTGGCAATCCCGAGGTACCCTAGCCCTTCAGGGGATCATCTTCTTGGTGAGACGGGTGTCACGATCCTGGAGCCCCAGTGATCTATCCTCTTTTCCATCTCCTCTCCCCTTAACTGGAACTTTTTTCTTCCCTTCTCCCTTGTGGTTTCTCTCTACGGAGTTTGGGGCTCGTCACGAGAAACTGGAACAACCCTTGCGTCCGATTTTCAAATGGCGAGAAAACCGCCCATGTGTTTGCCGTGCGTGGAGACCCGTGTCGCTGGAAAGGAGGGTCCTGGTAGTTGAGGGGCGAGGTACTGTCCCCAACACACTGCTTTGGCCTCTGCTTCAGCTAAACGGGAGGCACCTTAGTCGTCCTCACGGGTGTCAATCGGCTGGTCACTAGTCCTTGTGTCAGTGGCTTGGGGTCAAGCTCTCGGGAGTACCTGCTTTCGGGAAAGCCGACTGTGGGGCTTCAGTTTGCGTATAGGTCCGGCTAGCCCTAACACAGGAATCTGTGTTCCCTTGTTGGGCTCCGTGGTGGGCGGGGCCGTCGGACCCGAATCTTTATTCTTTCACTATGGCTTCTTCTCATATTTACTTAATTAAAGATTTCGAGGTAACTCCAATCACTCAAGTCACTCCAGTCATTCAATCTAGTTCTGAAACGTCTACAGCTAAACCAGTCACTCAAGTCACTCCAGTCATTCAATCTAGTTCTGAAACGTCTACAGCTAAACCAGTCACTCAACCTAGTTCTGAGACGTCTACTGCTAAATCAGTCACTCAACCTAGTTCTGAAACATCTACTCCTAAACCAGTCATTCAACCTATTTCTGAAACGTCTACTGCTAAACCACTCACTCAACCTAGTTCTGAAAAGTCTACAGCAAAAAAATTACGTACAGATACAAATGAAAAAAATCATAACAATAGTCCCCGTTTCCTAGTCATCTCTAGTCCTTCTGGCGAAATGCATAAGATGTCTCCTTTCGTAATAAACAAATACATCCAGTCCTGTATTGGGGAGCCGAGAAATATAAAGCGTCTCCGCTCCGGAGATTTGCTTATTGATACAAACTCAGCCACCCAGTCTGCTTCTTTACTTCAGATAACTAAACTTGGGCAAGCGAATGTCAATGTAACACCACATAAGTCACTCAACTATTGTCGGGGTGTAATCTCAAAATTCGACCTTCTGTATGTTTCTGAAGAAGAGATCGCTTCTGAGCTCTTCGAACAAAATGTCTGCGGTGTAAGGCGGATCAAGATGCGTAAAGAAGGTAAGTTGATAGACACGAAACACGTGATCCTTACCTTCAACACGCCTGATCTGCCTAAGAATATTAAGGCTAAATATTCCTGTAAGACCTTATATTCCAAACCCTATGCGATGTTTCCAATGCCAGCGTTTCGGCCATTCTAAGACGTCTTGTCGTGGCAGCCTCACATGCGCCCGATGCTCACAGATTGGCCACGATTCCGATAATTGTACCGCTGCGCCTTTGTCTATAAATTGCAAGGGTGACCACCCAGCATTTTCTCGCTTGTGCCCAAAGTGGAAATCGGAAAAAGAAATCCAGACTACAAAAGTTACTTGGAACATCTCTTACGCCGAAGCCAGAAGACTAGTTCAGAGCACACAGCTTCGACCAAATACATCATACGCCAGTGCTGTTAAATCATCTCGTACAGTTGCCACCCAAACATCAATAGGCACACAGACCCTACCAAACAAAACCCAACCGCCTACATCCAATAAGAAAAAAGAAAATGCAACACATATAGTACAAAAAAAAGAAACAGTTATTCAAAGTAAGCCCAAAATTACCACACAAAAAACATCAAATAAAAATAGAAGTCACAGCAATAGCTCTTTTGATGAGATGATTTCTGAATCTGCGGATTCAGACTTTATGGAAGTGGAAGAGGGTCTGGAAGTTCCCGGGCATCTACTTCCACGAAAAACAAAAGAACAGCACAGGAAAAACAAAAACCATTCATAATGGCCACCCTCATGTCATGGAACTGTCGCGGTTTCCACCGAAATTTGCTCGACATCAAAGCCATAATTAATGCTTATCATCCTGTATGCTTCGCAATACAGGAAACAAATCTAAAACCAGAACAACAAGCAAAACTTCGGAGGTTTTCTTTCGTCAGGAAAGATAGCATTGCAGGTGAGCGTGCCAGTGGAGGTGTAGGTCTCCTCACCTCACTGGATTATCCCTCAAATGTGCTTTCTTTGACAACATCCCTCCAAGTTATCGCTACTCAAACAAATTTAGATATTGTTGTTACAGTCGTTTCTCTGTATTTGCCTCCAAATCAGAATATTGATCAGCAAGATTTAAATGGTCTTTTAGAGCAGCTGCCTGAGCCTTTCATCATAATAGGAGATTTTAACGGCCATAGTCCACTCTGGGGTAGTAAAGATACAAATTGCCGAGGAAGACAGATGATCGAAGATCATAGCCTTTGTCTCCTAAATAATGGGCAGGATACATACTTCCATGAGCCTTCAAGGACATTCCACGCTCTAGACCTTGCCATCTGTTCACCATCTCTCTTGCCATTTTGCACTTTTAGTGTCGGAAATGACCTGTACAACAGCGATCATTATCCCATTTTTGTATCTCTTGCACGAAGAGGAGCAAACCCCATGTCGAGACTCCCTCGGTTTATACTGGACAGGGCAGACTGGGAACTCTTCTCTTCCTCCGCAGAGCTCACAGAGGAAATGGTAGAAGATGTGCATATCGATGACGCTGTTACTAATACTATTATTCAGGCAGCTATGCTTTCGATTCCTAGAACATCAGGAAAAATACTAAAATATTCGAAAACGTGGTGGAATCGCGACTGTCATGAAGGACTGAAAAAACAGAAAAAAGCATGGGGTATTTTTCGTAGATATCCTACTCTGCGAAACCTCATAGCATTTAAAAGAGCCAAAGCAAATGCACGAAAAGTAAGAAGGCAGAGCCAGAGGGATTCCTGGATTTCATATGTGTCGTCAATAACATCCTCCACGCCTAGTAAGCGGGTTTGGGAAAGAGTTCGAAAAGCATGCGGCATGTATAAAGACCACTCACTTTCCTTTTTGGAAAAAGATGGCCGAGTGATTAGCTCCATAGAAGAAATTGCGAATACTATTGGTGAGACATTTGCTGCCGTTTCTTCCAGCAGAAACTATACACCTGCATTTCTCTCTATGAAGCAGCACTCTGAAATAAATCCCATCGCATTCAACTCTTCCAAATCTGAGCCTTACAATAGAGCATTTACTATGGTGGAATTAAAGAGAGCTTTATTGCAGACACATAGGTCTTCTCCGTGTCTGGATGGCGTGAATTACGAAATGCTAAAGCATCTGTCCTATAAGTCACTGAATGCCCTTCTCACTCTTTACAATAGGGTGTGGAAGGAGCGTACCTTTCCCAGTGCATGGAGGAGAGCTGTTGTCATTCCTATTGCTAAGCCAGGGAAAGATCCAAGGAATCCCTCCAACTATCGGCCAATTGCCCTTACGAGTTGCCTCTGCAAACTGTTTGAAAAGATGGTAAACAGCCGCCTAGTCTACTTCTTGGAAAAAAATAATATCATATCACCTTATCAAAGCGGTTTTCGAAAAGGGAGAACAACCGTAGATAACATGCTCCTCTTAGAGACATCCATTCGAAAAGCATTTGTAAGAAGAAGCCACCTTGTCTCAATATTCTTCGACATTGAGAAAGCTTATGATAAGGCATGGAGATACGGTATACTCCGGGATCTTCACGAGAGTGGCTTGCGCGGCAACCTACCAATTTTCATTCAGAATTTCCTGAACGCTAGAACTTTTCAAGTAAGGATTGGCTCTGTTTTTTCGGATGTTTTTCAACAGGAAAAGGGTGTGCCTCAAGGCTGTGTGCTCAGTGTAACCCTGTTTACTTTAAAAATAAATTCTGTACTAAAAGACCTTCCTCCCACCATCTTGGGATCACTATATGTAGATGATTTACAGATTAGCTGTCGAGGAGCAGACATGAGATACATAGAGAGGCAATTGCAGATGGCTCTGAATAAGATCCAAGAATGGTCAGACAAACAGGGATTTACTTTTTCGAAGCAGAAAACTGTGTGCGTACACTTTTGTAGGAAGCGAGTTCTCCATCCTGAACCTGAGTTATATCTGAATGGTACAATTATTCCAGTTGCGCCCGAAGTAAAATTTTTAGGAGTGACGTTCGACCGAAAATTGACCTTCCTTTCTCATGTTTTAAACCTGAGAAAGAAGTGTCTAAAAACACTAAATATTTTAAAAGTGTTGGCGAACACCTCCTGGGGTGCAGAGCGTTGCTCTATACTTCGCATTTACAGAGCGCTTATCCGCTCTAGACTGGATTATGGCTCAGTTGTTTATGGATCTGCTCGGTCATCTGTTTTGTTAAAACTGGATCCTGTTCACCATCAAGGTCTGCGGATTTGTTCAGGAGCTTTCAGGACTTCTCCTGTACAGAGCCTTTATGTTGACTCTAACGAACCATCACTTTATCTGAGGCGTGAGCAATTGTCCCTTTTACAATATTTTAATATCTTATCCCAACCTGAACATCCCAATAAGCTGTGCTTACTCGATAATGAGTGTAACACATTATATGAAACACGTCCATCCTGTGTTCCTACTTTTCCTTTAAGAGTTCGCCCTGTCATTGAGGAACTTTCCCTCTCTGATATGTGCCCTCAAGCAGTACAGAATTTTGAAATTCCACCTTGGGAAAATGCACGTATCCAGCTTCTCGATATTTTCAAACATCATGTAAAGGCGAGCACTAACGAGATCGTTTACAGACAACTCTTCGCTGAGCACAGGCACAAATATAGCAGTTATCATCCGATATACACAGATGGATCAAAGTCAAATGATCATGTCGGGATGGCTTTTGTATTTCAAGATTACATTGAAGGCCGATGCCTGCACCATGCTTTCTCAGTCCTAACATCTGAACTAACTGCAATATATTACGGTCTTTTGTACATCTCAAAGCTCTGCCACAAAAAGTTCATAGTTTATACAGACTCGTATAGTGCTCTTAAATCCTTGGAAGCTTTCCCCAACACGCAGAATCCTGTGGTAGTGGATGTTCTCAAAATTCATAGAAATTTAACAATTCGAGGATATGAAGTTCTGTACTGCTGGGTCCCTGGACATGCAGGAATAAAGGGAAATAAGCTTGCAGACATCGCAGCCAAATATGCTGTTGAACCGTCCACTCGCCTTATTCCTTTTAGAGACATCTGCTGTGTAATCAAGGGGAAGATGCGGAAAAAATGGCAGCAAATTTGGGATGGTCAGCATCACAACAAGTTGAGAAACGTCAAGCCTAGAATTGAACATTGGGAATTTGCTGGAAATCGTAAGGAGGACGTTCTTTTGACTCGCCTCAGAATAGGTCACACTAGAGTCACACATAACTATCTTCTCAAAGTTGAAAATGAGCCTGTTTGTTTTAATTGTAATGTTTGTTTATCTGTTCGTCATATTTTAATTGAATGTCCATGTTTTAATAATCTTCGCCAGAAATATTTTAATAGCTGTGACTTACCTCTCGACCGTTTAATCGGAAGAGAGGTCAATTGTAATTTATTTTATTATGTAAAAGAAACTGGCTTTTATTACCAAATGTAATTTGTTTTGAAAACTCTGTCTTGAATTTTAATATGTGCTTTTAACTTGTGTTTATATGACTTCATCCTCTGGATTTGGTAAATTTATCTACTTGTTTTTATTTATTGAATTTTAATGACATCAATTGTAATCATCCCACCTTGTGTTTGGCGCATCATAATCATCTCTGGTTTTGCGCCATAATCACTCGCTCACTCACTCACTCTTTGCTTCCCAAAAAATTCTAACGTCTCTACAGTGGCGCCCGAACTAAAAGGGAGGTGGATGATGGCTCTTCACACTCAGGATTTGGCGACTGGTCCCCTAAAAAAACCAGGCGCTCTTTAAAAGGGGGAGTATATAAGGTATTTTCCCCGCCTTCTTGGCATGCCTTCGTGATGAGGTGGTCTGCACCCTGGGCGCGTATTCCAGAGGTCCGCGGTTCGATTCCCGGCGAAGGCGTTACTAATTTTCTTCTCTCCGGTCTTTTAAGATAATTTTAAAATTATCTAATGTCTCTACAACACAATATACAGTATGAAAAATCTTTAAATCAATGAAACTGGCATGATTTTGTTTTATTCATTTTTGGCATTAACATTACAATAAATATTAAAAATAAAATAGCTTATATTAATAAAAAATAAATGTAAATATTGTTATAAAGTAATAATTGTCATAAGTATTAAAAATAATTATTGTTATATTGAAAAAAATCATATATCTACTCAAAAAAATACAATTTAATTATTATATTTATATAATTTAATAACATTCTATGACTTGGAACCAAACTGTGTACTTTAAATGTAAGACTATGAATTTAGTAGGTATGCCTTTTTATCGCCATAGATACTTGTTAGATGTTTGTAGAACCAGTAGGTTATATCAATGCTGGAACGTGAAAAATGTGTAATACCCTCTCCGAGATTCGAACAACAGATTTTGTAAATACACGTCGAGCGTGCTACCAGTTACACCACGAAGCTATTGAGAACCGGAGGGAGAAAATTACTTTATAACATGTCCATGCACAAACAACATTTTCGTGATTTACTTTCATCTAATACAATGGATTGATATGAATGTTTTCCATGTTATCGGAACAGAGATGACCGAAATATTTTGCACATGTATAGTAAGGAAATAAAAGCTGGACTCCCATAAAGACCTGACTGATTTTTCAAGAATCTTATTTAAGAAAAAAATCTAGTGATTGTGCATTGGCTCCCAGATTAGAATGGGGCTGAATGATAATTCCTCGCCAACCCTATGACTTGGCTATCATTTCTTTAACCTAATTACCTTTTAACTGAAAGGAAATGTATAAAAAAAAATTAAATATTCTTCTTCTCATGCATTGGTATGGTAAAGTTATTAGTGCATCTAATTGCAAAAATTTAATAATATGCATTTTTAGACCAAAGAGGCGTTAGCCCTAAAGGACTATTAAAACGGTATTTTGCGTCGTTTCATTTTCTGCATTGATTAACTTTTGAAACTGTTGCCACCAAACATTATTTAAAGAAATTGTATAATGAAGAATATGCATGAATGCATGAATACTTTTCGCATTGTGAAAAAACAACGGTACCTAGAGCCATCATTTTTTGAAAAAACCTAGTCCTCTAACCGAACATGGGCACTTGGAAGGCCGAATTTTGAATTCGAATTTCTTATACATTTCAAATTTTGGAAAACTTTAATGAATTTTTGTTTAACATATAAGGTATTTTCCCGCCTTCTTAGCGTGCGTTCGTGGTGTAGTGGTCTGCACGTGTATTCCAGAGATCCCCGGTTCGATTCCCGGCGAAGGTGTTGCTCATTTTTCATCTTGCTTGCTTCCCAAAGTACCTAATGTCTCTACAAACAGACTCAACGATTTCAAAGCGAGCAATGGCAACATTGTACAAGGAAAAGAAAAAAACATTTTTACCACCAGCGTGCGATATTCCGCATCGGAAACTCTAAATATATGCTGTTTTTAAATTATTTTGTGAGATTGCTGTTGAATTGAATTTTATGGCTTAAGTGCAAAGACCATGATATTTAATAAATAAAGGTAACACACAAAATGTTAAAAAAAACCCCTTTGAGTGTAATATAAAATCTGAAAACTTACAGATTTTTTTTATTTATGTAATAAAATTTCTTACTTTAACATGTTGCATCGGTAAAATATAATGTATTACTTTAATAAAAAAATATTTCGTATTTCAAGCATCTTTATTTTAAGCAAATGAGAAATAATGTTTTTCTTTAACAGTGTAGTAAATTAAAAACAATGTATTTAGTTTAGGGCCTACATAAATAAAAATTACTTTCCTTGTCTTAAAACAGTTGAAATACGAGTTAATTGTGTATTTGAAAAAAACAAGTTGATTTTTTTTTAGAAATTTTATTATAAAAGAATGTTTTGTGTTTTCTGTTATGAGAATAAAATTTAGTTTTTAAGATATCAACAATCGATGGTCTACTAGCGAAATAAAATATAGGAAATGAGAAAATGAAACTCCCACACTTGTATTATAGCATTTAACTTTTATTACGGCATTTGCCTAATAAAAAAATCCTTGCAGTTAATTGGATTTTTATTATATCCGGCTGGATTGGTGATACCTAGATTTTTTCTATTCTACTGTAGTGTCTTTCCAAAATCAGACATTTCTTATAAACCATCATACAGCTGCTAAGAACATATCTCGAACTTTTTATTGGTGACCTATTTCCGTTATATTCAAAGCGTTTTCACAACAGCTTCATCATGAAAGCTTTGCCTTTAACTGCACCTTCATCTCTGAAGAAAGGTAAAGGTTTCAAGGTGCATCTGTCAAGTGAAAGAGAAAATGCTGCATTTTTTTCTAGCCCGAATATTGCCAGTTTATTCGAATAACTTTCCCGCAGCAACACTTGCTAAAAGTGCTCTTAGTTGACCTCAGCAGTTTGAGGGATGAACTCGCAATGAATGATGACTTTCTTGTCGAAAAACATCTTCATCTAAGCTTCAAGCAAACCTTTGGAATGTTCTTTTTCTCAGAATTGAAGGAGATTTATTTGCACGTGAGTGATAGTGTGTCGTAAAACAGCAGCTCATCTTCGTCTTCCATACTGACCTTGCGCACAAATGACATATTCTGTAATGAACCGCGTCAAAAAGGTCACGACATACACACATTCTTTAACAACATAGCTTGAAGATACTGTTAAAGAGAAAAGGCTACTGAGATGAGATGCTGTTAAAGCAGTTCCTAAGAATTGCATGAAAAGGATCGCTAACAAAGGGTTGCAGAACTGTTTTGGACAGTTTGAGGTGTGTTGGCCAGATGTATACAATAGTTCTAGAAATGAGAAGAAGTGAATAAGATTGAAGATGTTCTAGAAGTGAATAAGATTCTGGAAGTGGATGTGTCTAAAGCATTTCATATCACTAGTCTAGGCTGTAAAAGCTATAGTCCACTGAAACGTTTGAATCTACTACGTATATACATATATATATATACACAGGAAATTCAATTAAATTAGTTTTATTCGAGACATACGTGAGCCTTGTTAGGTATTCGGTCTGATACTACTAGCATAATGGCTTCATAAAGGAGATTGGTTGTCTTTGAAAGAGATTTCCAAATGTATACTGTTAATCATTAAATTAAGAAAAGGATGAAATGAAAAACACAAAATGAGAAATAAATAAATAGGGAGTATTGAAAATATAATGAATATAAAAGTGAGTAGTTTATATAACTATGACAACCGTATATAAATAGTGAGTATTTTGTATAAATATACAAAGTATTTTCTCTTTCTTTTCCACTTGCCTTCGTGGTGTAATTGGAAGTTCACTCGGTGAGTATTCGGGAGTTCGAGTCCCGGTGAGGTCATTGAAAATTTTTCACATTTCTGCATCGATGTAAATTAATGACTGTACAAGCGGTGTCCGAACTAAAAGGTGGATGACGATTCGTCACCACCAGGATTTGGCGAATAGGTTCCCTCATCCCCAGTCAACCTTTAAAAGGGGGTATATAAGGTTTATTTTCCTATTTTCTGCATGCCTTCGTGGTGTAACTGAGAGCTTGACATGTAGTCGGGAAGTCAGGAGCTCGAATCCTGGCGGAGGCATTGCAAATGTTTCGTGCTTCTGCATTGATATAACCTAATGACTCTACAAATATGGTAACTGTATATAAATAACTATATATAAATAGTGTATACTATTGGTGCTACATCTGTTGTTGTTATCTTGCCCATGAACTGCATGGAAGAATGGTTGCCAGAGTCTCAAGGGGGTTGGACTCCTACTTCCACTCCAATTTTGAGGAAGAGCACCCGGGAGGGATAGGTGGTCCGAGTGTCTCCCACCCTTCTTCCCTTCCACCAAACCACACGAGAGGACTTTCGGCTCGCATATATTTAGAGCGCCCCCATGCCGCAAACACATTATACATTTACAAACATTCCTGCCTTTTTTTTAGGTTTCGAACCTGGGTCCTTCGGTACCACAGTAGGCTCCCCTAACCACTAAAACTGTCTGGGCGGCTAGTGTATACTGTACTATATGCATATAATAACTGTATATAAATAGCGATTATAGTAAAAAAATATAAATAATAAGTACTGTATGTTTTTAATCAACGACAGATAAGAGCACTCTCTAGTTTTTAGATGATAACATAACCATCTTCTGTATGAGTTACAACAGAAAACAGTATTTTGTAATAAATATTATTTTAAAGGGTGCACCCCAATTTTATTTAAAACTTTTATAGTTCTTTAAAAGTTATATTTTACAACGAGAAAATTATGGTATTAGAAAATTACAATTAAGCTTTCAGAATTAGCATTTTTATTTCTATTTAAGGTATCCTTCTCAACCGTCAACATTAGATCAAAAATACCATGACGCTTCTCCAAGAAGACGTTTTGCGCTGGAATTTTTATGCAAACGAAGAATTTTATTTTTACTTATTTTCCCATTCTAGGAAGTTTTCTTTGACTTCTTCATAATTATCTTAAAAATGTATTACAATAAAATGTCCATCATAAACTAGACTATTTGATTTAAAAGCAAATGTTAACTTATTTCCTTAAGAAGAGGGAAGATATACGATAATGAGAGAGCACAAGTACTTTCCTACGCTTTTTCCTTAAAACTGCGCTGGGAAAACCCTTTGATAGGCAGTTATTTCGAAGCTAAATAAATTATAAACAAAACATACACAGTACCAATTTTCGCAGCGAATATAAATACTATTTAAAGCAGATTTTATCATTACATACCCACTAAACTTAAATTTGATTTGTTGCACTTCTATCACTAGCGTTGTTGATGGCAATGGGATGCACAACAGCGCCTTGGCTCAGAGATAAAGCACTTCCCTGTAAATTGTCATCATCTATTAAAATCTCGTACAGACGTTTACCCGTTGCGTGGTCAGGTTGCTTATATTCATTGTATGGCACGACAACTCTGTAATATATGATTAGATTTGCCATAACTGAGTAGCTTTTTGAAATTGAAGGACTGTAGGCGGAAGCATCGCTGACATGTACTTTCTTTTGTTTATATGCCTTTTTTCCTCTTCTCTCGATGGTTCAGGCTTTCAGAGAGGTTCTCCTGTATTTAAAGCAAGGGCACCAAGGAAGAGCTGATGCCATATTAAAAAGAGTGGTTACATCAAACCTGACGCGATTTTATCAACTTCAGACTACAATGCAGTGGTTATTAATCACCAATTATATGCAGGTCTTGTCTAACTTGAATTGTGAAAGTAATTTTAAAGAGACACAGCTGAACAATTGCCATATGAAAAGATGTAGCAGAAAAGAAAAGATTTTTACCATCAAAGAATAAAATATTTTCCGTAAATGAAAGTAAATTATAAACAAGAGCAACTGTTAGTTTATATAGTAGGACGTATACAACTTAAAATGCAAATGCTTGTGCTCATCAAATTCTAGTATAATTTTACATACAAGCACATGACAGGTGCTATCAGGACAGAAATATACTGTAAACTGAATATAAAAATTTTATTTTGATGATTTGTGTGTTTGAATGAGCTATACGTACGCAACGAATTTTGCATTGTGTAGACCAGCAAACTGATAGGACCAAACGCGTGGGCAATCTTTTATTTGAACTCCACAATATATTTTTTAAGAATCGTGTGAGAAGTTCGACGGTTACCAAAGCAACATTCTTAACTAAATTAGAGTTTGTATTAAGATAAGTCTGTCAAATAATGAAGCAGTAGCTAAGCAAAACTCATAATTTTTGCTTAGATATATTTGCAGAGAGTTTGAAAATATATTTTATTGATCTGTCACGAAATATGAAGGCCATATTAGAAATGCCCATAAATAAGTTTTTACGAGTATATGCAGCTCTGAAAATATATGATATATTAATAAAATAATAAAATTATTATATAATATTGGTTAATCTTCGGATTATGGTAATTTGGCGATTTTTTGGTGAAAATTTGGCGACCAACCCTGCTACAGCAACCTGCTAGTTTTTTTTTCTGGACGCCATTCTCTTTTCACGAAGTAAAGGCATGTTTTTTTTTTTTTTTTTTTTTTTTTTTTTTTATTCAACATTTTTTCCCAACGATCTGCTAACCGAATTACGCTTATGCTAGAACTTTCACGGAACAAAAGTGCTTAATCATGACGAAGATTAGGTGCGAAATTGGGAGAAAGTGCAGAATCGTCTACTGCTTGCCGCGTTTTTAAGAATTGCATATACACGGTATCATGTACACGTCGACCTATTTTCACTTAAAAAAAAACATTCCAGAATTGCACAAAAATGGCATTGCGCACACTCGTGACTTTATCCATGTACACTGCTAAAGTCCTAGCTAGTAACCTTTATCGCCTTACCAAAATGTCGCCAAACTACCTGTTACCATATTCCAAAGATTAGCCTAATATTTTATTAATATAAATATTAATAAAATTATTATATATGAAGTTATTAATGTTTTAAGTTGCACAAGTAATTAATAAGCAGTGTATATTCATGATATGAAAAATATTGTTTCTTACGAAAACAAATTAATTGTTGTTGTTACCACAGAAAATTTAATTACAAATAGAATAATTATTTTTATGAATTTTAATAAAGAAAGAAATAGTATTATATTTTAAAGTATTTATATATTTAAATTAGCCATTTATTTTATGTTCACAAACTTTACTGTCACTTCTTCCTTTCCGTTTTCCTGCCAGGATGTGAATTTCGTATTTAAGTGAGGGTTTGAGATTGCTTTAGTCAGAGTGTGTTCCGCCTGTTGAAGACCACGTTACTAGTCGATATTCTACGATACCATTCCTGTCTACGATGTTGCTTCGTTCTTGCAAATAGTGCTGTCATGCCGGTTTAGGTTTAAGTCAACATTTCCACGTTAAGTATTCCTGTACTGTTCTATTATCGGGACCGGATTCAGAAATGGAAGAACACGTGTTTGTATGTGTCTGCATATAGGTGTATTGTATACACACATATACATTCATACTTTACATATACACATGCATACATGAACACATACGTACTTACTTTTCTGAACCCAGTTCCTATAACAAGGAAAACAGTACCAATACTTCTGCGTAGCCTTTGCCTAACTTAGATGATTTAATTTAACTTGAATTCCTTATTTCTTGAATTTTGAATTTACGCCATAAACACTGGCTTCTTTTGTAAGTACCAGAAGTGCCTTCAGCTTACCTGAGATCTTAATGAAAGGATCTTTTACTCCCATTTTACATTTCTGTTTGCATTCTAGACATAGCGATACGTCGCTTACTTCTACTTGGAGTCTCAACTTAGTGTACATTAGCAAAGAGAGCGAGATTCTACTTAGTTTTAGAAAATTATTCTATATTCTTAGTTTTAGAAAATAAAAGATAATGTAAACTGTTTTATTTTAGTTCAAACAGGATGAGTATTATATACTTACAAAGACAACCAAAGTGTCATAAATCTAAACGTCGTTAACTTCTTAAAAATGTTATACTCCTTTAAAACTAATCTTACACTGAAAGTATGTGTGTTGGTATTATAATAGAACACCTTACTGCTAAAATCCATTCACATTTTGTTATTCACACCATAAAAGAAAGATTTGGTGTCATGTAAAAGTATAAAGCCAGAAGATAAAACATCACAGAACTCCTACCCCATCGTAACACTTATCCTTCACTGTCTGTCCTCTTCAGCATCTTTTAAAGCATTGTTCATCTTTATGTATTTTGTCAGTTATTGCTTTACAAAAAGTATTCTTCTTTACTTTTTTTACTGTTGCCACTTGCCAGCTTCTAAACTCTGTCTTGTGATGACCACGCGCTTGAAAGCCGTTGGTTACACAACTAGATTTTGTATCATAAATGAAAACGGAAAAGGACTGCATATTGCATATCAAGGAGGTTAGAGCAGATGGAGTAAGCCTGACGTCTCAAAAGTGAATCCAAGGAAATGTCGGCAACGTGACGTCACGACTTTTCATGGCCGCTATATAGCGTACGGATAAGACTACGAAACATATTGATAAGTAAAATTACATTGACTTTAAGAGCAAATATCAACGTCCACAGGTTAGAAAAGTTTCTTTCCGATAATTTGTGTAAAATGCCATTGAAACTTCTACTTAAACTTTCAAGTTTTACCATGTGTATATTTGTTTTATAGTTCATTTACACATTCTCATGTACCTACATTTTATTAAATTTAGAATTGTTATTTGTAACCCTTTTGACTTTTCTATATAAAGTAGAAAATCTTTTTATGTTAAGTGTTAAAATTAGAAAGCCAGACTTAACGTTCAATGATGAATAGAACAAAACCAACCAGAACTCCGCTTATGACATCGGCCATAATAATTTGTGACGTCATATCGTGACATTTCATGGCTTCATTTTCATTGCACGGGGCAAAAGGGGGAGGTTTACTGCTCCTCCTTTTGTCCCGTGTCCCGTCCTTTTGACCTCCTTTTGTTCTAAACTCCATGTTGCGGAATAACGTTATTTAATCTTTCAAAAGAAAAATAGAAAAGGCTGTATATACAAAAATATTTTAATATTTTTAACTAACAATATTTTTGCTTGTAGTATTTTCCGAAATATACTGCCATAAATGAAAAATAAAACTTTTATTTGCATAGCAGTAAGCATTTATTTTAAAGAAAATAAAACAAAGAAAAGTAGAGAAAAGAACGATCCAAGTATTCATATTTCTCAGATACACGGACAAGACATACACGCTGTTGCCCTAGCTATTTCAGAATAATTATTTTTCTCCTTTTCATTGCGGTAACACACACAAATATCTATTAAGGCGCAGAATCGAAGACTAAATTTCTACTAATGCTAGTTGAGGTATAATTGACGAAATTTCTCGGATGATGGAAAGTATATCCTGACTGAAAAGTATTCAGTTTAAGACAAACATTAGGACATACCTCTGTGATTGGAAACTTTATACATATATATGCAATATATATTTGTGGGAATTATGGATTATGATATTGCTCTAGATGTTTGTTTTATTAAGATATAGTACATTTATTATGCGGTTTCCGTGTTTATATATTTAAAAAAAAATATGTCGCGGAACATACTAAAACCGGTGCGTCAACACGACTTGGGAATTACTCAAGGTTACATGACGTATGCCTGCCAGGATGGAGATGATTTGTCAGAATGCCAGAAATGAATATTTTTCTTATATAAATTCAAAATTTTAATCACTTTAGTTTCAACCCTTTTGAATAAGCAAAATTTTAAGTATAGTTTTGATGCAGATCATAGGAACTTAGCACATATATTGCTACAAATCTTTGGAAGTCTTTGAAACTTTGACAAAACGTTCTCGCAGCCTATGTGGTAAGTAAATGAAACATACACAGCTAGCTCATATTTTCGATTTCAAGAGACTTTGTCTGCACAACATCGTTACGTACTGGAATTACTGTACAGGGCAATATTTACTGACCAGAAAGTATCGAAGCCCCAAGAGATGAAGTTTTTGCAAGGTTATGTTACCCTTTCAGTGACATAATTCTGAGAATCATACTTTTCTGCAATGAAAGTAGTGAAATCTGAGCAAAGATACAAAATTGTTTTATCTTTATAGATGATTAACGTGTTGACCTGTCAATCATACAAAAACAACTTGACAAATTTTGATCGATACTAGCTTTAAATTTATAGACATGTCTCAAAAGAATTCGTACTGACTCATTCTTGCCGCTAGAGAGAATACGTAGACAATTTAGTGGAGGTGTTAGTAGTAAACGGGCGTAACCGGCCGATGGATATGATGTCAGGAAAAAGAGGCGCGTACAACCGTCTTGAATCACGTGACAACCGGAAGTGAAGTAGGATAAAAATGGACAGTTTTAGGATTTTTTAAAAAATTTATTGAGCTGAGAAATGCTTAATGTAGTAAATAAAAGAATCGACATGCCAAGCTGTGCCTAGACTTAAACGTATCTGCACCTTTAAGAGGGTTACATTTTTAAGTTAGAAACTAATCTGCATGAATGTGCAGAGATCTTTGTACAGGCGCACTCTTACGAAGGCTTCTTTCTTTTTCAACACTGGTTAACCTTAACAATGCTGACATAAGGTACCGGCACTTTTACGATGACGCCCCTTATAATGATTTCTGTATTTCTGAACGATGGCTGATTTACTTCTTTTTGAACAATTCTGTTTCAAGGTTGCACTTGTACCGGTATGAAGCAGTCCGTTATATAATACAAACAGTTCAAACCCTAATACAGTTACGCGCTGAAAGCAGCATTAAGTGTTAATGCAAATTAAATTAAAAAATAATACGTTTAAAATTCATCCCACATTCAATTCATAATAAACATATGCAAAATCCAGTACAGGAAGTATAGTGGAAACTGCAACAAAAAGGGGGTTGGAGCAACGAAATAAATAAATAAATTAGCCTTTTTCTGTACCAATAAAATCGCTAACTACAGTTAAAAAAATAATTTCAGAAAATAGTCAAAGTAATCTGTATCTTTATCAGACCAGTCCCTATAGGCTAAAGTAAGCAGAGCAAATAATAGCAAAATAATAACATCAAAAACAGAAACAAATTTTTAGAAAAACATAAATTTTAAAAGAACCTGCAATATTAAAAAAATAACCTGCAAATACAAGCAACCCAACATACGAAAAAGCAAAAAATACATGTAAATTTTGAAGCACTTTAAAAAAATTACAGCATTAAAATCTTAAATAAGCAAAAGAGATTAAACATCTAATAATAATTTTCAGTTTAAGCGGATTGAGTCCAAAAAATATGTAAAACAGAAGCAATCCAACATATGAAAAAAATAAATGAAAATTTGATAAAAAAATAAAAAAACAATAAAAAATAAAAAATATGAGTTAGCACTTAAAATTTGTAACATTAGAGCAACAAACGTTTAGAAATGGAAAAATATATTTGACTGTTTAAAGTAGCTAAGTGTGAAATGTGCTAAGTAAGGAATTTAGATAAGCTAAGAATTTAACTGATTAATATTACTGATAATACAAAAAACCTCCTTTGTAACATTAAATAGGGTGCAGCAAAACTGAGTAATTTATAAAAGAAAAAACATCAGATTACCTTGATTATAAAACGGAAAAGAAATAAAAAAATAACCGCCATAGAATAAGATCAAGTGAAGTATCAGTTTTGTTCATTTCAACAAATGGAAAACGTTGTAGAGTTTAGCTCAACGAATGAAATAAGTTGTAGTGTTTAATAACAATTTTTTTTATTTAGCAGTCGAGGGAGGTACAGGGCACTGTAAAAAAGAATTTTGGAAAACGTAAAAAAAAATGTGAAGAATAGATATGTAAATTTTTAGAAGCAATGTCTAGTAAACTGTGAGCTAAGTTGTGAACACTCTTAGTGAATGGAAAAGAGAAATTTTGCAAAAACGTTACAAATTACCCGAAGGAAATAAAGGCAGAGAAGGAAACATGTTGTCAAATGTTACAGAAAAAAGTCTCATTGCCAAATGTTACAGAAAAGATGTCTCATACACACATATAAAATACAATTTAAAAATCTGAAAGTTTCAGATTTTACATAACGCCAAGACAGGCTTTTTTTAACGTTTTGCGTGTTACCTTTATTTATTAAATATCATGTTCTTCGCACTTAAACTATAAAACTCAAATGAACAGCAATATCGCAAAATAATTTTTAAATGAGCATATCTTTAGAATTTACAATACAAAGTCTCGCGCACTGGAGATAATTTTTTTTTCGTACAGTGTTGCCATTGCTCACTTTGAAATGGTTGAGTTTTTTAATAAAACATTTGTTAAAGTTTTACAAAATATGAAATAGATAATAAAATAAATTCCAAATTCCAAATTAGGGCTTTCAGATGCCCATATTCGCTGGAGGATTACGTTATTCAAAATTTAATGCCTCCAGGTAGCGTTGTTTTGCCACAATGCGAGAAACATACATACATTAATGTAGATGCTTCACTATTTAATTTCTTTAAACATAATACAGAGTTGTAATAGTCGGTGGCAACAGTCGGAAAAATTAATCGAAGCAAAATGCCAAAACGAAATTAATAGCCCTTCTGGGCTTTAAAAAAAATGCAAAAAGGATTTTTGGAACAGAAATCCAGAGCCAATTCTGCTAAGATTATTACTCAACATTTTTCGACGACTTAATTAACCTTGACGCTAATCACAGGAATTCTGTCTAACGTCTGTCCGAAAATAAGAAT
Source organism: Stegodyphus dumicola (assembly GCF_044657685.1). Classification (NCBI taxonomy): domain Eukaryota; kingdom Metazoa; phylum Arthropoda; class Arachnida; order Araneae; family Eresidae; genus Stegodyphus; species Stegodyphus dumicola. Next base: position 23,671,804 of record NC_140775.1, read on the forward strand.
CAAATTTTCGTAGGACGTTTCTTTTTATACGTATATTAACGGTAAATTTCAGACTTGTACACTTATTTAAAATGTCACTAAATTATTTTATAACGTTTGTAGTTAGTTCTAGTTTTCGGCTAAATTGTTTCACTAATTTTTTTACTTTATTTTATTTATTGTTTCTATATATATTCAGCATATATTTACGCCATTTTTTGTTTTCACGTAATACAGTTTAGTCTTTCCATTTTGCAATGTTTGGTAATTAAAAATACGTAGAGGTGGTAGGTAGCCTTAAATCATTAGAGGAATGCATTTTTTTTACTTTAATTCCTGTTAATTTTTTTAATTGACTCCTTAACTGGTAGCTCAATGAACTGAATTTAGTTCTGCAGTGAAAAGCACTCCTGTACAAATCGATCTAAAAAATGTTGTCCCCCCTTGAAATGCAGTTCGTTTCCCTGCCTAACACTGCATTCCCCCTCTCTGCCAAGTACCCCATTGTGTTAAACTGCAACCCCTGCTGTATCAACACTCAAATATCTTGTAAAGTAAGGCAAACATCCGAAGAAGAGAGGAACAGTTTTGTTCTTTAGTAGAACTCCCTTGAAATTCAAAATTACTGAGGTTACTTTTTTTTGTAGTCCTGACTGCTAGCGGTCGCTTTGATGAGGAGAAGAAAATATGCTTTGCAGTGAAACTGGAGTTATTTACTTCTAGCGGTTGGGTTAATCATATGTAAAGCGTTTGAGGATATCGAGTATACCCGGGCGAATCACTGTGTTATGTGTTTTCTCATCTCGAGGTAACTTGCGAATGTATAATAAGAAATATATTTTATTATTTCTTATTACTGTATATGTTGATATTCAATTACGTAAACTTATCGTCACCACTTGGACTCTGAAACTCAGCGAGAAATAGGCAAGTTCTTTTTATCCACTTATGCCATTGCCATGCGTGCTTATCTCTGGCAAGGCCTACAGTTACTGGAGTATGTTTCTTTTCGGACTCACACATCGTTTCTCCCCAGACGTTTTTTGTTATGAACTCAAATTTGTTTCTTCGAATTTTTTTCCAACTGCTCGTAACCACACAGATTCGAAAATCGAAAAAACATCTACGCCGGGATAGCGTCATAACGCGGGGACCCGTATAGCGATAAACTCGTCGAATTTGCCTGAGCCGAGGGTCAGATTTCAAATCCTGTCGACTAGATGTAGCGATGCTGTAGAAATATTGATAGCGTAGATGTTGAGATGTAATAAACAGCAAATGTTGAGATGTAATAATCGGGGCAGATTAAATATTAGTTTTTATTTCATTTGGCATCTGTGGCCACAACTAACTTGGCATTTATGTATTTAACTTGGCAGCCAATATAAATTTGCAATGAAAAAGCCAAAATTTGAAAAAAAGTGGCAAAAAGAATGCAATTATTAGACTTTTTTATTTTTCTTTTAATTTTATCTTTTCTGCAATCTTCGATTAAATTTGTTTAACGTGAATAGCAAAAATTAACGATTAGTGAGCTTTACTGTAACAAAATCGAAAAATTTGCAATTTTTGATTGAAATATTTTTATTTGTCTGCGCTTCAAGGCCTTTTTTGCAGTCATTTTTGATTGAAATTCTTCACTTTAAAATTACTCAGAGAATCTTCAATCGTCGATTGTGATTTTAACGTAAAAATGAAAAACTAGTGATTTAGTTCCTTACCATAAACATTAAAAAAACTAAGGAATTTGTAATTGTTGATTAAACTTTTTGATTTTCCTCACTTAAGGACATTTTTCTACAGTAATTTTTTATTGAAATGTTTAATTCTAAAGTTACTCAGGGTTGTGCACTAATGTAGCTCTCTCGGAGTTACATTTTTGTGCCTTTTATTCCTTTTTTACATGTTCAGCTTCCATATCGGTTTTCAATCAAAATTTAATTTCTGTAGATCTGTACCTCGTTTAATATTTAGACCTAATCTTTCAATCCATATGTACACAGAGAAACACTGCCACGAATACAGAAAACTCGGATAAATTCATATGCTAACAAAGGAAACATTAAGGATTACTCTAGCTTCGAATGGCACATGATCGCACAAAAATCGTTTGACTCAATACCGGAAAACTATGCCCTTCTGTATCGATTTTCTTCTTTTCTTCCGTGCTACAATAAACTTAAGCTCATGTTCAAGCCACGTGTAGGAAACACGGTACCGGCGAAATCTTTTCCCTCCTTTACTCTCCTTTCCTCTCTCAGCCTCAAACTTCGACACGTGTGCGTGGTGACGTCAGAATTCGTTGTCAAGGGTAACGTCATTTTAAAGCTGTTCCGATACCCAAGTTCCCTAAATTCCCAGTCAGAAGGTTTAATACTTTAATGTGGTTGAGCCCTATTTGATTTAATCTATGCTTCGTAAATTGCGGCAGTTGTTTTAAAATGCAGTTAAGGAAAGTGTATCACAGTTTTGCATGCTGTATTGTAGTGAATATATGTCTGTGATTAGTTTAAATAAAGCAAGTTAAATTTCCGACACAGTTTCAACTACTGTATTAAAGGGGAACTAAGTCAAACAGAATAAAACTAGTTTTGGGAGCACTTTAATTAATGAATACCTTGACGAAGATGTTGCTCTTTCGCTGTGCGAATTTCTTGTCCTAATAAAATAGAAACTGTTGTCCCTTTCCTCGCTGAAAACATGTATCGCAAACTTCGTGCACAGGCTATCCAGCTAAAAACGTCCACAGCTACGTCTTGAATAATTAGGTTCTTTCTTTACTAAAAGAGTGGAAAATCTCCACGCGGCGTTAACTTGTGAAATGGAATATTATTATAACAAGTCTTATTTTCCCTCCTGTTGCTATTTTGTACAGCTTTATTGGAGGGATGAATGTAGTCAGCCTGAATCCACCTGCTTCCTATTGTGCCGCTGCGGAAAATATCATGGGGAAATGCGGTCAGCCTTTATTTAGCTGTTTTCTATTCAGTTTTTGGGATGTAACCAATATTTTCTATATGTCTTGTTTTCCTTCCTTGTACGAAATGAAAAGGAAGTATAATGTCGAAAAGTTTCAGGCAGCATATTTCAACCAAAATATCCATTTTGACCGCTATCGAATGCAATTTAACGATGTTTTTGAGTGACATCTGTACTTAAGGACAGAATAAAAGACTCTTTTCCTCCACAAAAAACTACAAAATTGCTTTAAAATGAATTCTGAAGAGAATTTTCGTGGCGACCGTACGTACGTACGTATCTCGCATAATTCAAAAACGAGTAGCCTCATAACGTTGAAATTTTGCATATAGGACTGCTGAACGCTGCTCAAGTGGACTGCCGCCCTTAACTATAGTAAGCCTTACGGTATTGCTGTCTAATCATGACTCGCTGATCCGACAGCATTTATTATTTCAAAATCTTAGGTATCATAATCACTCATTATTTTACATAGGTTTTTAGTATCTATAACTGCCTGGTTATTAACTCAAGTTCTATTTTAACTACTACGCTGCTAAGTATACTACACTACTTTAACATGGGCAATGTTGCTATAATTCCTTTACACTACAATACTACTTCAATGTTTTACACTAGACCATACTACATTTTACACTGAGTACTATACATTGTAACAATATCATATATAAATGCAAGACATAGAAAAACATATAAATGCAAGACATAGAAAAACATATAAATGCAAGACATAGAATATCCTATATAAATGCAAGACATAGAATATCCTATATAAATGCAAGACATAGAAAACCTGGTTATAAATATAATACGATAATATTAGATCATTTTTCTATCGCACAATTTCAAGTACAATACAATGCCTACGAAACTTTACACTCTAGTACTATAAGCTACAAAAGTACAAACTCGGCTAGAATTGCATTTTACATTGGGTACATTACATTGTGATTCTATTATATATATGTACAAAATTTACAAAATATAAAAGCATTAAAGTCGCATAACCTCATACTACTACTTATACAGATATACTGAACAGTAGCTCTATATCTTGATTACAATTCACACTGTACTAGTTAGCCATATTATTGCAAAATTAAGAAATAATATACAATGTTAATCAAACCATACACTGTTATTCATTATTGATGCAAGTACCCAAAGATAATACTATAAATGAAAAATGCTAAGGTTAGGTTACAATACACTTTTCAAAACCATTCCTTGTTAGCAAATACAGTGGAACTACCAACAACATGATTTAAACATTGATATTTCAAGCATAATCCAATTCATATTCTGTACTCTAACTTAAAAAAAAAAAAAAAAAAAAAAAATTGGTGACAATAAGTTATGCCTCCATCTATGCTGAGTAAATAAATACATATAATTTTGCCAATAATGGAATAGATACAATTAACAATGATACAGTTATATAACTAGTAATTTTACAATACGTTTTAATGATTCTTTCAGTTATGAGACTTATTAATTGTAGGGTAATCTAAAAGTCACAAAGATGTGTACAATGAAAAATTAAGAATCTATACACAAATGTGGTTAAATCACACAAACATTGAACAGTTCAAGGTTCTGCAATGGTAATAAAGCGAAAGTTATGTCATTCACAAGGAAGTCTTTACCCTAAGATGATCCTTTAATTGTGAGCGTACAAGGTACAGATGTGTGCAGTAATTGTCAATTATTCTGAAGTGTTCGCTCGGTTTATGCCTGCATGACTCTGTGCACAGTACTTTAATACCTCATTCAATTTGCGTTTAGCAATACTATTCTTGCAGATTGTTTCTGCCTATTGTGGCCTAAATAAATCACTTGGTCTCCTCAGGTGATAAGGTTTGGTGGATGCACAATGGAAGAGATAGTGATCTGGATCACCTACCTCTCCACATTCACAGAATTCTGTTCCGCTTAAGTGGAACCTCTTTAAATAGGTAGGGAATGGACCATGTCCAGAAAAAAAGGGGGTCTGTGCACCGTTCGTGACTTTTGCTACAGTTCCCACTTTTGGAAAAAAAGAGTAGGTCCTTCTACCCGTGCGTGCTGAGCCCCACCTTTCCTGCCACTGGCATAATAAATTTTCAAGAGTACTTCTCTTGAGATAAGAGGTTGGGAGTTTCACAGGATATTCTCTCGGGCTTTTATCATTTGCTGCCGATTTGGCAAGCTCATCTGCCTTTTCATTGCCTGTGATGCCCACATGAGCTGGGACTCATACCAAGTGTGGACGTAAGGAGAGAGAGCAATGCAAAAGAATTTTTTTGAGCTCTTGTACATAAGAGCTCCTGCTTTTATTTCCTCTAATCTAGAGTCTAGAGGCCGAGTCACTGAAGATTGTTGCTCTGAATCTAAGTGAATAAACTGCAAATTTAATTGCTGCTTTTAGCGCTGCAACCTCTGTCTGAAAGACTGTATTTCTAATATCTAGTCTTCTTTTCCATGTTTTAATAATAGTCTCCCCTTGTAAAACGCAAAATGCACTACCGGCGCCTCGCTCTGTTTTGGATCCATCCGTGTAGAGGCTGAAGCTGTTCTTTTTTGAAGATGCGTACACAAGTTGGATACTATCGGACAAGTCTATGTCTGCGGGGTGCCCCAAAAGAACTGGTTTGTGCTTTTCATAGTCTGTGTGATAATAGTTCTGATTCCATAATGTTGCATTCTCATCTAGTCTCAGCACTTTTGCCAATAGGGATTCCCGTTCTGCTTGTAAGTCTAATGGTGGTATACCAGCAATCACTTGAAGTGCTGCTGTAGAAGTGGTTCTATATCCTCTGCATATCAGTAATAATTGCATTCTTTGTATTGTGAGCAATAGTTTACTCATATGTGAGGAGATATTTTCCCCCCAAATTGCTGCACCATACAAGATAATCCTCTCGGATATAGTACGATACCAACTTCTCAGTATATTGGCTGGCGTTCCCCACTGTATTCTTGATGTTTTGAGCATGTTATTTGTAAGGCTGTTTATTTTCTGTTTCACCTCCTTCAGGTGTGGAACCCAAGATAAATTATTATTAAAAGTCAGTCCCAAGTACTTCAGACTGGGCGCGCATTTGATCGGTATACCGTTCATTTTAATGGACGGATTTCTTTTTGGAATACCTTTCCTACCTATGTAGAGCAATTGGGTCTTCGTTGCAGAGATGATCAGTTTGTGACTCTTGGCCCAGGTTGCAAAGTCGTCGACTGCCTTTTGCGCCTTTTGTACCACGTCCTTCCTGCTAGTAATGACTAGAAGAAAATCATCTGCGAAGGCTTGTATATTCACATTTGGATTATTATCAAACAGAGTAAAGGCTGTGTTAGCCACCAAATTCCATAACGTGGGTCCCAAGCAGGAACCTTGGGGGCATCCTCTTTGCAGTTGGTAATTGATAACCCCTTTATTCGTAGTAACCTGTACTCCTCTATCTTGCAGATAACTTCGCAAGAACTTGAATATTTCAATAGGGATTTGTGCATTATCCAGGCATTTAATTACGTCTGGCCACCATAACGAATCGAATGCCCCTTTGATATCCATTGCAACTACTATTGTGTATCTGTCATTGTTCCTGTTGGCTTCGATATTCTCCAGAAGGTTCTTAAGTGCCCCCTCCGTAGACTTCCCCTCACTGAAACCAAACTGACTTTTGTTGATGTAATTTTTAATCTTACGAAATATAGGACTGCTATAACATGTAGATGTGCACCTCGTATTTTAGTTGCAATCGGCCGCACCAAACGTATATAAATATATTTATATATATATCCACTCTGTTACCCAGCTCAGTGATCTCAGTTTCTTTACTCTTATATGTTTGTAAATCGTGCATTTTTTGCCTTAAAAATGATTGAATTATGTTGTTCTTATCTTCCGTTTAAGGTTTTTATGCTTTTAGTAAATCTGCAAGCAGTATTTGTACAATTATCAACAATTTAAAAGCTGTTTAAGTGTGGTTAAGCTTAATTTGTAAATAACATGGCGGACATGCTTATTTACATTTGAAACAGCAGAATAGTGGATTTGTTGCCAATCTAGAGAAACTTAGCTTCGCAACAACAAAGATAACGCCTTCATTTTGCGAATTAAACCATCCATAATCCTTCCTGGAAATTTTTCCAGGAAATAAGTGTTGAAGATTTACTTCGTAATTTTTAATATAGGTATTTTGAGTTTTTATGAATTTTTGCTTTGTCGCGAAGTGAGAACTGAATTAATTGAATGAGAAATACTGAATCGTCGTGAAAAAAAATTTTTTTTTTCTTTTTTTGTTGTTTGCTTAATTTCTTTTATGCATCGTTCTAGCTTTATCATAGTATTTGAATAGAACATGTGGCAACGACAAGATAATTCTTCAAATGATATAAATTTTATGCATTCTGAGTTATAATATGAACGAAATATTAAGCGAACCTACGCCAGAGTGTCGCTATGCTAAACAAATATAGTAAATTTTAAAGAGTGCATTTATTCTATTGTGGTTTATGCGCTGTCGACGAAGTAGATTTAATTCAATCCAATAAGTTTAAATGAAATGTAGGAAAAAATGCGTATAATTTAATATTCTGTACAAGGAAGTCATGTGGTGTACACATCAGATTTTTTTAATTTATAAAACACTTTAGAAAATAATCTAAATTGAAACAAATATACATATATGTATTTTTCAGGTTTTGGAAAGGAGGAAGGGGGGATGATCTAGCAATGATAAAAGGTGTACATGGGGCAAAAAATGTTGAGAACCACTGAGACAGAACACGGAAATTGCCGAACAGCAAAAACAAGTTAGGTATTAAGTGCCCATGCAGCTTGATTTTGAAACTACCACATACAAAAGAGCCCGTTTTCCAAGTTATACGAAGATCGCCTAGGTCCTAGGTTAATCAGAATTAACGAATGACGAAGCGAAATTTTAGACGACTTTGCTTTTTATGGCCAAAATATCTCCAGATTTCAATTTGCGTCATCAATGACAGAAAAAGATACCTGTCAGTCGTTTTCTGAAACAAATCCAAGAACATCAGATCATAAACGTTTCGAAGAAGAAATTAACGGAATACGTGAACTTCCCTGCAAATACTGAGATGAGGAGTGGTTATGAATGTTAGTTATATTTGTTCTGAGTTAGTCAAATTGTATGGATATTTTGAAGGATACTTTTCTTATATCTTAATGTTTTCGATCGTTTAATGCTATCAAAATAATCAAATGTGATCATATTAAGCTGCGCCTGCTGTAGTTGATTTTGAACAGATGTCTGTCTGCTCAAAAGCCTGCCTTCGTTTTTCAATCTTTTGAGTCAATGATGTTACATAAGAGCTAACTTTATTTTAGTACGTAACCTTGCTCCCAAGGACGCTATTAGCTGCTCAAATTACATTATGACCACTTTTTATATTCATAGTACCGTTTAATAAGATTTGAAAAATGCCATCTCAGACAATTGTTGCCAAAATATTATTTGCCATTTCTGTGGTTCCTGATTTCATTATCTATTCTAGAAATGACATTGCCAGTAATTTTTAAACGTGAATTTTTTGCCTTCTGTTTATTGCTACTAGTAGTCTGTGAAAGGCATTCAGAAACTGCCTTAAAACTATTATATGTATGATTTGATTGAAAATTTGAAAAGCATTTCATAGTACAATTTCTCTTTTAACACAACTGCCGTTCATTAACGTGAGCCAACTTTAAGAGACAGCCGTAGCGTTAGCCACGCCTACTGAAAAATTTAAATTTAAGTGTTAGTCTGAAACTTGAAGAATCAGAACACAAATTTGATTGTTCGTATTATAATCAGTATTCCTGGTATCATCATCATCACGAACACCTCCAAATTATTATTATCATTATTAGAAGTGCTTGGTAAGGAACCTGAAAGATGAAAATGCAAGTTTGATTATTATTATAATAATTATTTTTATTTCATACTATTAGTATTATTACAAGTGTTAATCTGGAATCTGGAACGTCAGAATGCAAATTTGATTACTATTATGATAGTAAATCTTCTTGTTGTTGTTGTTTTTATTATTGCAAGTATTGGTTTAAAAGCTGAAGAATTAGGATATAAGTTTGATTATTATTATGAAAATTATTTTTGCTTTTTGCTGTTTAATTGTTATTAATAGTATGACTTCAATTATTAAAAATTATTGCCATTATTGCTTAATATAGATGCCACTATTTATTTTAAATTTTTTTCCGCGGTTATTTCATTTTCAGTGTATTTATCTATTTATATGATTTACTTACGTAACAGTGTTGGAAGTTCCTGTCTTTATACTTCAAGAAAAGAAAGGGAAAAGAAAAAAAGTGGAATTCTGTCGACGATTGTCACTTTTCTAAGAAAAGGTGAAGGTCAATAAAATACTTAATCTGTCACGAATATGACTGCCTTAACAAAAGATCAAGATCAGTAGAATATTTATGCCGTTACGGTCACGATTCAGTGCCGACAGAGGAGGAAAAAATTGTCAGGGTATAATATAGTTAAAGGAAAGGTTATCAAAAGTAAATGTCCAACACCATGAAAGAACAGTTCGTCCAACACCATGAAAGAAAAGTTCGTCCAACACCATGAAAGAACAGTTCGTCCAACTTTCAAAATAATGTAGTCTGAATTTCCTCAAATATATGTACTAAAAATTTTAATATCAAAGATGAAAGAAGCAGATACACGATTTCGGAGCTCGGTGCATAGAGATATAGCAGGAATAGTGATCTTTCAACACTTTTTATTTCTAAACTAAACAATCTTTGATACAGATGTTCACAGCTAAATCGGCGCAAGAGATGCGCCTGTTCTTGAATAGTTAATTACATTGATATATTTTACATTTTTGTTATTATTTATATTGGACCATTAGATTATTTGACAAAGAAACAGTGGGAAATACGTCAGGGCAGAGAAGGAAAATTAATGTTTATATTATACTCCGAAGGTTAGGTTAAGAATAATTCATTTTTAGTTTGAATTTAACCCTGCTGGTTAATTAATGTTATAGTTAAAAATGTTGATGTTATTATAGGCTGAAGCGTTATGTAAGTGTCTGTATGAATAGCGTAGTGCAATAAACCATTCCCTAAAGGGATGGTTGTGTTATTAATATATTGCGCGCATGACAAAATCATGTTTCGCAAAATTAATTTTCTGTGGAAAAAATGTATTAGATATAGTTCAACTTAAGAAAGTATTGTTGCGTTTTTTCCTTTTCTGACACCAGTTGTTACGTTATATTCTACCTCCACGTTCGCACGGGGTTCGTGTGGATTTGGAGTGTATAACGACGACACTTGATGAAGTATCGAAACACACTTTATTCAGACAATATTAATCAGGGACAGCTCCAATAACACTTTTTACATTCGTTGAAGATATACTATAAACACGCTGGAACAATCCGCGACACAGCTTTCAGGCTATCAGGCTATCACGGTGGAGACAGCTTCCTGCAAAGCACTCGACTCTGCTTTCCGGAGTACAGCTCCCGATTCTGCTTGTTCGTTCTCGGAACTCCACGTACTCTCGAGACTCTCCACGCCACAACTCGTGATGCACTCGACGACACACGAGCATTGCTCACGACTCCTCGTCTCAGTCGTTCCCAGAGCTCAACACGCTCTCTCGACAATGCACTAACCGCGATACACTAACAAACTCCTTCGGTGCACTCGACGAGCCACTCGGCACTCGCTGCCCGGCTGTCAACTCGATCGACTCCGCAGGGATTGACTCGATAGACGAGACACCAACTCGATACTAACTAACTCGCACTCTAGATGAGGCACACACACACACTAACTGACAGCGGAGCAGCAGGGTTTATATAGTTTTCGGCTTGTGTTCGAGAACATTCTGGGCTAAACCGGTAAGAATTCGTTCTAGAAAGTTCTTCCATCAGCCCATGGCATATCGCCAATTTTGTCGCCAAATATCGCCAAAATGGGAGATTTCTCACCAAATATGGCAACACTGCCTTCCCTTGCTATTTTATGGCAACCCTAAAACTGCTTTGCGGGGAAGCCATCTCACCACGCCTTGACATTCCGTAACAGTATGTATAACTTAAACAAACTTAAATAGTATTGTAATTAAAAGAAAAGAATGATATAACTTTTAATGGAAAGGATTTTTATTACTGCTTAATAGATATGGATTTAATATAGTTATTTATTTTAAAGCTGGTGATTTTAGCTTGGGACAACGACTGACGCAGCTCTAAGTTTCACGGTAAGAAGCGCAGAGTTTCTTTCAGTGTCTTTTCAGTGTCCTCTTCTTTCCTCATCTGGATTAATACTCATTGCAAAATCAGTTCCCGTGACTTTTTTTAACAAAACTTCTCATAATTAAAGGTGTTTTATTTTCTTCTCTATCGCTACTTTCATTGTCAGCTGGCGTTATAATATCATTTAGTTCTTCATTAGTCACTTGTTTGATCGTCACTTTCTACTGATCCTTTGACTTCTCTTTCTTCCCAAACTGAAAGTCATTCGCCGCCGGTTGCTTTTGCATATTGTACGATTTCTTTAGCTTAATTCACAATTGACAGAAATGCTTTAAATGACCCCATCAGGCCAGAGCTGATGCCAGCAAGCATTCAGTATTGTTAAATTCGCTTGTTCATATGCGATTTTAATAATTTCCATTCAGTGACTTAATGAATGAATTGCTTCCAAAATGCCATTAGCACGACGTGCTTTCTTTGTCTTATAAAGTATTTCTCTCGCCTTCGTTGTGTAATAGTGAGCACACTCGGCGCGTATTTGACAGGTCCGAAGTTTTAGTCCCGGTGAGGTTTCCTTGTTTCGAAAAATTCTAAAATGCCTCTACAGTGGCACGCGAATTAAAAAAGTGATGGATGATGATTCTTCACCACTAGGATTTGGGGATTGGGTCCCCTAATCCCCAGTCGTCCTTTAAAAGGGGGAGTATATAAGGTATTTCTCCCTCTTCTAGCATGCCTTCGTGATGTAATGGCCAGCACACTCGGCACGTATTCGAGAGGTCCGTGGTTCGAGTCTCTGCGAGAGCATTTCTCATTTTTCATGTCTCCTGCTTTCAAAAAATCCTAATGTCTCTACAGTCTAACTTTGCAGGCTTAGTGCCAATTCAGACTGTTCCCAAAATAGCCTTAACAGATTTGTTACTTTTCTGAGCTTTAGAGGGAAAGAATCAGTAATTTTAATCCCAAAGCTGCCTGATCAAAAATTATCCTTTCATTTATAACACAGACTTCTAACGTAAAGTCAGGTCTTTCAACTGCGTAATACTTTGTTTTTAATCTTGGTTTATCTTGTTGGGATATTATTATATGAAAATAATATTACATAAGTATTTTGGTTACAGTTTTATTTTGTATTATTTTAGTGAAAAGTTTTCAACTTCATTTTACACGTTTCCAAGATACGCCACTAGAAAGCTTGTAATCATCTCTCAAAACTCTTGGCCATTAATAACATTTTATCATAATTTTCAGGCTGTGAAATAGCTTTATTTAATTTCATCCTCCTCAAAATTAAAGCGTCGAGTTTAGAGAACATTTCCATATTAGATGTTAACATTAAGTTCGCTGTAAAAATCCCCTTCCCCAAATTATCAGATTAATGTACTTCTCAATGTACATTACTTTGAAAAAATTCTAACAGCTATCTAACTAAACCTACCTACCCTCCTTTACGTTTGTATGAGGGAATGGAAAAGGAAGGTTGTAGTGTTAAGTCAAATGATATTTATGGTTTGGGCTGATATAGTAGCACAATCGTTAAGGCTGTTTTCGAAAAGAGATCATTTGGAACATCACCATTTGTAGAGGTGTAAACATACCTAACATAATAGGCGTTGAAGATTTTTATGATCTCTTAAACTTGGATTAAAAAAAAATGGTGTTAAGTGCGAAGCCTCCACACTTTAAAAAATTTTTATTTGTTTATTACGAGCTCCGCCATTAGGTCCTACACGGAAAGCGGGGGATACCCGTGGAGGTCGTTTTAAGATGAACTGGCCCGTATTCATGTTACATATGCTGAAAAACAAGAAAAAGCAGCCCGTTCGCTGGAACCCGAACCCCGGAACGAAATACCAGTATTCAGGACTTTTACATCTCATTCGCTGGCGGAACTTTGTGAGGCCGACAACAATTACTGATGCAAGGGAAAGCAGAGCATCAGCCGCCTTGTCCCGGCTAACACTCTGCAGCATCTCGCGTACGAATGACAGTTTAGTTGGACAAATTAGATGCAGACAATTAAGAAAAGGCGCGTGGGCGAAATTGCGTTCTGCAAATCCGTGCTAGACAAGGTTTAATGTTTAATGTTGGTTTAATGTTTAATGACAAGGTTTAATGTTTAATGAAAAAGTTTAACGTTTAAGAATCATGTAAGATGGAGTAATTTTAAAATGATGCAGTTTAGAGATATTCATTATGAGCATGTTACTGCTTTTAGGGTAGAATGAAGATATAACCAAACTGAAAAAATAAAATAATATAAAAATCTAAAAGCTTTCAGATTTTCAGACTTTTACGCCCAAAAGAGCGGTCTTTTTTTTTTTTTTTTTTTTTTTTTTTTTTTTTTTTTTTTTTTACGTTTTGTGTGTTACCTTTATTTATTAAATATCATGTTCTTCGCACTTAAAGCATAAAATTCAGTCAAATATAAAATTCAGTGTCGCAAAATAATTTTAAAATGAGCATATCTTTAGAATTTTCGATACACAGTCTCGCGCGCTGGAGATAAAAAAAGGTTTTTTTTGTACAGCGTTGCCATTGCTAGCTTTGAAATCCTTGAGTTTATTAACCCAAAATTCGTTAAAGGTTTACAAAATATGAAATCGATAATAAAAAGATTCCAAATTTCAAATTTGGGCCTCCAGATGTCCATATTCCCAGGAGGATTACGTTATTCAAAATTGGATGGATCTAGGTACCCTTGTTTTTTCACAATGCCAGAAACATGTATACATTTATGCAGATTCGTCATTATTTAATTTCTTTACATATAATACAGGGATGTAATAGTTGGTGGCAACAATTTGAAAAGTGTACCGACATTTCAACGCAAAACGCCAAATAGAAATTAATAATCCTTTTGGACAAATTGCTCCTTTGGACTAAAAAGAAAAGGAAAGAAAAAAAGAGTTAAGAAGCTATTGAAAAATTACAGTTAGAATTTATTTTACCTATTCTTTTATTTTACATACAAAAATCTCGATTATCTGAACTAAATAAGATAAGATTATTATAATATAATTTCCTTATTTTAAACAAAGAGAAATTATTTTCAACTATTTAAATGTTTTACTTTGCTATAAAGCTACATATTTCAGCAAAATGAAGAGGAAAGGGAAGTAAATGCTCGTACTTGCGTGCTGAGTTAAACTTTATTAGTCAAACTCAATTTCCCTTATTTGACCTTCCTTTTCTCTGATGAATTATCTTCTTTGCAAATAAACATAAGTCTAGCTAAATTTTAGTAACAAAGATAAGAAGTAAAATTTAACTGAAAGGTTTATTAAAACTACGTCTCTTATAACAACTAAAAATTAATAGTTATTAGCCATAGGTTATCCGGTGAAACTGTCGCGAATGAAAACATCGCAGATAAAAACAAAGAGGAAAGCATCGTCGTATAAAATATTGTTGTCGAAAATAAAGTGGTTAAAAAAACTTCGAGATTTTAGAACATTTTCGCAGAAAATATCGCAGTAAAAAATAAAGCGCTCGTAGGTCATTGCGTGTTGATAATATCGATGATAATATAATACGTGTTTAGATTTGAAAAGTTTGAAAGGCAAGTTTGTATAATTATTTGTAAATGCAACAAGAAATGAAGTATTTTTTCACCGCTGGATTTCATATTTTTGCATAACTAGTAAATATTTACTGAAAAAGCAAGAAAGAAACTTAACCATTCAAAATTTGAAAATTTGTAGAAATTAAAGCTACTTTTAGTAGTTATTAGAATTCTGAAGTTACGTAGTTAACTATTAAACGTCTTTATTTAATTAACCTCCTTTATATAGTTGTGTTAGCAGTTTTTCGAGAAAAATGTAATATAAAGTACAGTATAAAAAAGATTAGAAAACTCCAAGTGAGTAATTGCATGTGTTTACGCCCATTAAATTCGTTAATTAATTATCAAATTGTTAGCGATGTTATTATCATACTATTATTTGTCGGTGCTTTATTTTTTACCATGATATTTTCTAAGATGATGTTTTAAAATTGCAAAGTTTTTCAACTGTTTTATTCTTTTTGACGATGTTTAATATTAAGATGTTTTAGAACTGATGTTTCCTCCTTGCGTTCTTCCCCCCATAATGTTTTGCACTACGATGTTTTCCTTTTGCGTTATTTTCTCCACGACGTTTTCGTCCTCAGTGTTTTTGCCTGTAGACTGTCCCTATTACTTATTGGGTTCATAAACTCACAAAATGAAAGCAATGAAACAGAAAACCAATTTTTACCGATTAGCCAGGCTTCGGTTTTGGAGACTAATTCAGCGCAGAAAAGGCTACAAATATTACTCACACTTTGGCAGATCAGCTAGGTGGTCGTTCTCTATGTTTCAGGTGAAACGGCTATATTACAGCATTCTCTCAAAATCACAAATTCGTTGGCTATTTAAACTCACACTAATTAACATTCTGGTCAATGCTGACAAAAGAAACAGAAGATGCAGAAAAAAACAAGTAACACAAAAGTCATGCGGGAAACTAAAATAAACTTCTTATGCTGAAAATCACATATTAATTGTTTGCGTGTGTTTAATCGGCACAATTCTTTTGCTTTTAGGTTTCAAAATCAAGAATATTACTCTCAATAAAACAGCATTTTTCATTTTGGCGTAGATGGTAAAGTAGACTGAATAAAATAAACAAGTCTGGTTAACAAGAGATGTACGTAGGGTTGGTGTAGGTGTTGCTGAGTGTAGAAAAACTGCTTAGAAGGAACTCATAGAGATCCAAAAGCATCATCTTCACCTGCACCCCTCTGTGGTTGGACACTTGACTACTAGTCATTAGTCAGAAAATAAAATCGAAGCCGTCTATCATTTAGGAGATTACTGCACAAACTGCATCTGAGGGACACCAATGTTACACACTCTAGAAAGAAAAAAAGTCAAGTTTTCTAATAGCCAAATTTTGCACCAGAATTCCCGCCCGCGCCTTCGATTTCGGTTTGACATTATGCTCATACGTTTTAAGACGGCTTTGCTAATCACCAAAGCTGTGAATCATATAAACTCAAAAGGCCTAGACTTAATGCAACAAGTTTGAGGAAGCCCCAAATCATCCTCAAACTTCTAATTACCGTGTTTATTCTTTCAAGTAAGCAATGAAATTAAGCGTTGCGACACCTAGAAGGAAATTATGTGTCTCTGAAAAGACACGATTAAGAGAGCCCCAGACTGTCTGAATCGTTTGAGTCTCACGGCTATGGATAAAATCTTGTCAAAAAGAGGCAAGGGCTTGTTTCGATTTATGTCTAAAAACGCTACTAGTCGATTTACAATGAGAAACGCCAAACCATTTTTGTAATATGATTAACTGTATTTTTTTAAGATTACTGGATGCTTTAATTGTGAAGCAACGTATGAGAGAAGGTTCATCGGATATACTTTGACATGCATAAATGTTACGAAACTTATTTTTCTACCTCTTGTTCTAAAAATAAAAATTTTTTAAAAATTTGAGTTTTAATACGTTAGATCATGATTTATATTGATATTGCTGTGCATTAATGTTAATTTGCAAATATCAGTTAATAAATATTTTTACCAGTAATTTTATCGAATTATTTGCATATCCATAAGCATCGATATCGCATCTTGCTGTCTGTTGTGCATTGCGAGTATTTTAAAAGTATAATAACTTTTTTATATTGGAAAATTATTATTTTTTATTATTGGCATCAAGTAATTGATTAAATTATTCCTATTTTTTTAAGTTTTAAATATTTGAATAATTATTTCCGAATTCCTGCATCCCCGAAATATTCCTTAAAATCCATATGTATAATTTTCTTTATGAAATCGATATTATGATGTTTTTTTAGAATTTATCAGTGCTAATATATCTCAGGAAGAAAACTAAAATAAAGAAGAGTAAATAAACCGGTGAAAAATATATTTTATTATTTCCCCCTTAAATAAAAAAAACTGCAGATTCCTCAATAATTGATTAAAAGCCGTAACCGGTATGGTATTAATACCGCTTTTGGAAAAGTTTTTTTGTTAAGAAGTACATCATGATTCTCTTCGTAATATGTTTTTCTGACAGTTAAAGTCAGACGGTAGAATCTAAAAGTATAGTTTTGCAATCTTCACCTACTCTGGAAACACCTTCTGAAATATAATAAAAGTCATAACCCAGAATCAAATCAAATTAATAAAGGTATATCTGATTATGTGGGTGTCCTATTAGAAAACGACATAAAAATTTGAAGTTAGAGATTTTATTTGGAGACCTACAAATGATTACAAACATTTTATTTGTGAAAACATAGAAAAATTCTCCAGACATTTCCATCATGAACGGTCGCAAAAATTTAAATGGCTTTCTTATTTGGAAATGGCAAAGTATGTTTATTGTTCCACTTGTGTATTATTTTTAACTAAGAAGTGGATAAGGAAAAATTGGAAAAAATTTGAACTTTTGTGAAGCAAACTTTACTGAAATCTGAAACGGGCGGAATCTTTTAAACAACATGAAAAAAACAATTTACTACAAAAATGCTCTATTGGCGGAAAATGATAGCGAAGCAATTGTAAAAATAAAATAGAAAGTATAGATAAACAGCTAGATTAAAAAAAGGAAGAAATAATTAAGGGAAAATATAGAGAAACTTGTACTAGAAACGATCCATTTTTGTGGACTGCAACCATTGCATTAAAGGAAAATAATGATTGGGGGTCATATGAATTCAATAATGATAGAGAAAAATGATGGAAATTTTCGAAGTTTACTGAGATTTAGAGCCAATGAAGAAGATGAAATCTTAAAATATCATTTACTATTGTCAGCAAAACATGCTTTATATGCTATACGCGAAATACAACACAAATTAAGAACCTCATTTGGCTTTCTTATACAGAGAACAGTAATTGAGAGCTAATGATAAGCAAATGTTTCGAGCTAATGTTTTCGATATTCGGTGACGAAACAACTGACATGTCGGCAGATAGAGTAATTTATACTTTGCGAAAGGTACATGAGTCATGATAAAAACAATATTCCATTTGAAGGACTTTTTATTATTTGTCTTAGCATATGATGTTCGTTGTAAAAACTCTTGTAACCGTAATTATCGTAAAACTTGAGATTTTGTTTTACATCTACAAAATTTAAGAGAACAAAGTTGTGATGGAATATCAATCAAGAGGGGTGAATTTTGACGAATGAAATCTACTATACTAAATATGTATCTTGAATCCTTAGGTATGCATTGTGTAACTCATTGTTTAAACTTTTCTCTAAGCGATTCTTCTAAACTTGAGTTAAGTTAATACGCAGAGCAACGATTATCGGAGGAGTTAAAGCAAAAAGAATTAGCGTAGTTTCGAAGGTTTAAATATGGAACCTTCTTCTTCAACTGCAGTGATAAAATAAGATAAGGCTATAATAATGAGAGAAAGGACGTCAAGCTACTGACTCATTTTTCACCAATAGAGGGCGACAGTGGCATGATTTCTTTCCTTTCATTCTCGTCGGCTTATTATCACTGGCTTATCCCCTCGTTTCCACTAAGTTTCGGTAGATGTCTGTAAATATTTTTTTCCCTAACCCTTAAAACGAGGTGAATATTTCTGTTGTGGTTTGGTTTCAGAACGACTTGGTCTGCCTCTTAGTCAGTGACTAATTCAAAAAATGTCTGAAACTGAGATCAAAGCTTTGAATAAAATTCTTCGCTTTATGAACGGGTGAACTGTCATGTTGAAGATAATACGGACAAGTTCCAAAATATTGTCATAAAGTGGATAATATAGATAACTATTGAACCACTATCAAAACAATAAATAAATAAATAAAATTAAAATTTAAACAAAAAAAAAAAAAAAACACCACATCGGAATTTATCTTTCTCTAATTTTCAGAGTGGGAGCAATGTACTCTGGTAAATAGCGATTAATTATTCTTGAGATTTATCTCGTCGATTACAATGCTACAGCATACAACATGACTC
The DNA here is from genome assembly GCF_044657685.1 of Stegodyphus dumicola. Lineage (NCBI taxonomy): Eukaryota > Metazoa > Arthropoda > Arachnida > Araneae > Eresidae > Stegodyphus > Stegodyphus dumicola. Next base: position 23,690,956 of record NC_140775.1, read on the forward strand.
ATCACTCTTCATACCTTCGGAGTTCACGTGGGATGTATTCGATGGCGAACACTCAATTTAGTGATCATTTGTGCTGCTTATGGAACGCAAGTACAAATATCTCTTGAGAGGTATGTGTAATGGCATCACGTTTAGATGCGATCGAAAACATGTAGCATTGTAACAGATTTTCTAATTTGACTTTATCACATTTCTGAGATATCGATGTTTTCTCCCTGTAAATGTTTCTCCGTGGATGTTTGGGTTTTAAAACTTCTTCAAAAAATTTTTTACCACTGTATCACTTATACATGCTAGCTGAAATTTGCCAGAAATCTTACGAATGGAAAAATTGAATCAAAAGGCACCAATAATCATGCTCTTCTCAGTCTCATTCACCTTTCATCGAACGACTATTATGATAGCTATAACTTATATATATGTGTCTATCTGAATCCAAAACCCGTCAGTCGGGACACGAACCGATGCGTATGCCAATTACTTGTTTCTCTATAAGTTTCACAGAGATTCCTTTCGAGTTTGATCTTATGAGCAAAAGTACGACCAAGAAAGAAATCTTTTTTCGAAGTGAAAATTATTCTTAGTTACTTTTATATATTTAGGACCAATGGATCGCTTTTTCTAATAGCGTTAATGACATCAGTATACCGACTCTCACAGGTATCATAAAATCTTGGAAGTAAGTTCAAAATGTCATTATTAGTGTTCGTAATGTTAAAATCCTTGTGGATTACCGGATTCTTGAAGAGAAATGGAGAGCGAGAAGAATTCTGAGAGATTTTTCTTGATAGTTCACTCTCTAAGTGTCTAGGCTACAGCTACACATACGGCAGCGCGTAAAGGAAAACTGCTTTAAATAATGCTAATAAATATGTCTCTTATAATAGATATTTAGACACAGCATGTGTCCTTTTTAATAAGTAAACGTTCGTGAGTGTTTTATGACACTTATCTCTATGTGGACGATTTCTGTCTCGAATGGGAGCTTGTAATCCAAAATAACTTCTAAACACTAGGTAACCAAAAACATTCTTGCTATCCTTGATAGTCAGACAGGCGTACAGCGTAAGGTATTCAGCATTACGTCTCGAAAAAATCTCCATTTGCATACATCCCCTTTGGCAGCGTTGCTGAGAGCCGCTCAGTTCTCTGAAGATAAAACTTGGCGGTCCTGGATGCAACGAAGTTCTTGTGTGCAAGCTGCAAATTTGCTTGCCATTGCCTCATTGTCACTGCAAAATATTTATCAGAGATGGTTTTTTAGGGAATGCAGAAGGTCGTAATCTATGTGCCGCTAGATTGGACAAGGGATGGCACAGCGTCTCCCAGTCAAATGACTAAATTATATCTCCATTCGTCCTTTCTATGTGCTATGGACAGCCACGTTGCAATATCCACAGCATATCCTAGCGATTAAGCAGCAGTGGCTCCTTCTTCTGCAATGAATGTTGCATCCGTTGCAGCTTCTGCGAATGCAGGTCCTCAGTGATGGTGTGGTCTTGTGGCAGTGGCTCATAATACACCACTTGACGAACTAGTAAATCGGACACAGAGCACGATTTGTGCAAAGTAGAGGGTTTTTTGAAATATGAGGTACAAGATAACGTGGTGACAATCCATATCTATACGCTCGGGAGTATCATATTGCACCAATCTTTCATCAGTTGTGAGACCTTGACCAAATATGGATTTGTTGCGGTGCCGAGACAACAACGACAAACAGGTTGTCACTCGTTGTTTCTTGTATTCTGCTGATAATGGTGTGCAATACGCACTTGCTCATTTTGTTCATCTTCCTTATACGATGCAGACGAAATCTGACTGTTTTCTTGGAAACCTGGAAACATTTAGCAAGTTTATCCCACGTTTGATTGCTGTCCTGTTCTATGGCTGCCTTCAGGACCTCGTCATTCAATAACTATGGTCGCACACTGCGGGACTCATCACAAAACTTAGATCGCCCTGGATTCAGTGCTTTCAGGTGCTTTCGTTCACAGTATTCTCCCCAAATCTTTAATTTGTCTGATGGCTTAACGCGGTTGCTAACAGGCCTACTTTAAAGTCACATAGGAAACAAATGCAAACGGACTGCTTCGATACATTCATTTCTCTTCACCCCTGAATAAGCTGTGAATCACTTTATTCGTCTTTGCGAACGCTTCATCAAATGGGACGTAATAAACGGCAAGAACGTTTTTGGACACCTTGGAGATAGTAAGCACGAGGGCAATAAAGTATTAGGCTTCCATTTGCGAAAACATCCTCAGTTAGATCCCTTGGTTTGTGGTTAGGGAAAATTACCTGAATACCTTTTTTTCGGCATTTATTGTGATCTTCCATATTTTGCATCAATCCTTAACAAATGGAATGGTGCTCTTAAGTATTGTAGCTGCTTTTCTGGGCTTTCACGATTTGGTTAAAGTGGCTTTATCATCAGACATTTCTATCTTGAACTTCTCGATACTTTATGTATAACACTTTATGCATATGCGTATTTGGCTCTGTTGTGTTGTGATAAGCTAATAAAGAAGCCAGCTACTGAAGGAACATAACAGTGAGAAAGTAAGACGGAAAATATTTTCTGAGATAAAAATCAAGCGTTCGTGGTTTTTTCTATAGTGAATAATGTTTTCTCGTTAGTGATATATAGATTATGACACTACTTTTCAGGGGGTTTGCTGTGACTAATGGAAATACAGTGATATCAACAATTAGTAGAGCTTTAAAAGATCTAATCAAATGTAAATTTCTTTGGTCGCTTCCCTCCCCCTCCCCCAATTTTACATTTTGAGATTTTCTCCGTTCCATCAAATCAGCAGTCTCTTCATATATACATTTAACAGGTACTTCCAACTTTTTGATTAGCGACATTTTTATGACAGTAATTTTCAATTCTAAATGCAGTCATTCGTTGTATCCGATCTTTTAAATGTGCCATGTAACGTTATTTACATGCCATCTGATAATTCTGACTCTACTGTATTTTTAGGAAATTACAGAAATTTAAATCGCAAACATATTAAAGTATTTCCACAGCTGCTTTTATCAACTCTAAATAAATTTCGAACAACTATTTCAAAAAATAAAAACTTGAAATTAAGTCTACTTTTGATTCTTATCAATCTTAAACGAAAACAAAATGAAAAAAAAAAAAGTAAATTTAAAGAGGAAGTTTATTTACACTTAATGAATTCGTATGGATAAGTGTTCTTAAAAGCTTTTTATCTAGATTACTTTAAATTTAACATTTTACAGAAGAAAAAGTAATGAAAAAAGAAGGTCATTCTGTTAAACACACCGCCAATCTTTCAATGTTTCAAATTACGGAATAATGTAAATGTTTGTAAATGTTTGATTTAAACACTGTAAACATTTGTCTGAACATGATAAGTGGTTCTTTTGCGTGTGTATTTTTAATTTTTTTGCTTTGTTTCTTTCTTTTATTAAAATACAGTTTAATTTTAAAACTTACTTCTCTAATATTTATTTATTTATTTTTAAATCTTTTCTCAGTTTTTTTCATTTAAATATAGTTTATCTTTAAAATTTCTAAAACAAATGTCTGTAGTACTTTAAGAGAAAACTCAAATAAAACCACATACAAATCACCAGAGGAGTCTCACAGATTTTGCACCTAAATCACGATAATACCAAAACTGCTTAAAATAAATATTTTTATCATTGTCATATATAAATATTTCATTTATTGTATTTTGTCAAATAGCCAAACTCCATTCCGATTTTTACTCTGTAGAGTCATTAGGAATTTTTTTGGAGGCTGGAGAAATGAAAAATTAGCAACCGCCTTCGCCGGGAATCGAACCACGGACCTTTGGAATATCGGCCCAGCGTGCAGAACTACTACACCACGAAGGCACGCTAGGAGAAGTACCTTATAACTTGCAGGAATTATCTTATCCGTTCCGATCTTGACACAGCTCTACAGATCGCTAAAATTACGTACAGTGAATATATGAAATTAAAACCAGTCTAGCTTAGGCTAAACTAGGGATGGGCAATGGCCCGCCCGCGGGCCTGCTGCAACTCTTCTAATTGCTTATTTTTCGTTCGATTATCAAAATAGTCATTTTCATTTACTGAGAAGGCCTTGTACAAAAGCAAACTTTTCTTTGAAACAGAACAAAGTTATAAGATTAAATTTTTTTACAAATTTGGCAAATCAGCTACCGAAACGTTATAAACTATTTGGACATTATATGATGATACAGACGATTCCGGTTAGTCGGACCACATCGGGAAGCGATCGTTTTGGTCCTAATAACTGGCTGGTCCGATTACACGAACATTTCCTATGTTGTAAGACGGGACGTGCTATGTTTAGCAAACAGTAAATATACATGTAAATCATGTACTAAAATGTAATTATGACCTTTATTGTGCGGTACACACGTATGGCGAACATACATGTACAAACAAGAACTACATCATTGAGAAAATTAATTTAGAAACAAATTCTGAGAAACGATCTCCACAATACTCAGCATAAGAAGCACAATAAAAACATGTTTTTACCAAGTTCCAGTCAACATTTGAAGAACTTATCCAATCTGATTTGACGCATTCTCTTGACGGATTGCACGTAAATGAAATTGCCACAAACATCTAACTCAACAGTGGGACTGCCTTCATTTCCCTCCTGCATGAAATACTGTCGCAAAGTGTCAATGCATTTCCTCGCATCCTGTGTTGTCACTTACACCAACTTATTAGTGGCATCATCATCATCATTTTCCTGATCTTCCGATTTCTTCGTCTGATGCTGTCGTGTGTTTTGCTTCAACTCGAGCAATGATTGCAGCGTCGTAACATTCATTTTCATCGTAGTATTGAAGCTCGTTGTCGATGGGTAAAAATTCTTCGCAATTTTGTACCTATTGAAATTCGACATGCCCGTCATCATTTTCACTTTCAATGAGCATGTCCCCATCCATCTCCAAAACCAAAACCACAGTGAGAAACTTAAAACCACAGCTTATAACCACAGTGAACTTATAACTTATAACCACAGTGAGAAAAACAGTTCTGAATTGCTCACTTTTCGCCAGCTGTCGGCCACAAATGTAACTGCTTGTAAGATGTTGACATTTGAACTGACTTCGCTGGCTTTTGATGATGAGGTTAGCAAATTTTCTTCAATAGCTTCAAGGATGTAATTAACAAACCTTGCACAATAAAGGGTCTTCAAATTTTTGACGATGCCCGTGTCCATTGGCTGGACCAAAGTTATGGTCCTGAGAGGTAGAAATTCCAGTTGGATGTTCTTCAAGCAATCTAAATGAGGATGTGCTGCACAATGGTCAAGAAGAAGTACCACTTTTCTCGACTGGCGTTGTAGCTCTCTGTCCCAGTCCTTCAACCATTATTTAAAAAGTTCAGAGGTCATCCACGCATTTCTGTTAACACGATACACAACTGGTAAACTGTTTATCCTAAGTCCTTTAAAGCAGCGAGGCTTAGTGCTTTTTCCTATAACTAACAGCTTCCTCTTGTCCGTTCCTGACATGTTTGAACAGCACAAGACAATTACGCGATCCGTCGCTTTTTTGGAGCCACAGAGTGCAACATGTTTGTAATTTAAAGAGCTGTCCGGTGTAGCACGATAATCCAGCCCAGTTTCATCAGCACTGTAGATGTCATCTGCTGAAAAATTTTCAAGAAGCTCGGGTAGTTTTGTTCATTTCCATTCTTCAGCAGTTTATATATCAGCACTTTCTTTCTCGCCATGTGCTTTCTTGAATTTTTTTGTCATGTCTAGATTTCCATCGAAACAATCAACCGTCCGCATCTTTACAGTCATCGTGGCCCAGCTTTTTAGCGAGTTCTTCTGCTTTGCATTTTAACATTGGGCCACTTACTCGTACAGCTCGTCCAGTAACAATTGGCAAACCATTTATTAAAGGCCTCATCGACGTCTGGATCCTTGCCTTCATCGCTTCCGTTTATTGGAAGTTCCTCCTCGTCCTTTACATTGTGCCCATTCTTCTCGCAGCCCATTCTCTTGTTTTATCAAGCGCGAAAGTATTCCCTTATCCACTCCACTAATTAAGAAAATAATATTAGTCTTTACCAATCCGGTAATTTCCACCAACCGACGCTAACTAGTGTTTCATGGTTGTTGCTTGATCTTATCTAGGAAACCAAATTTCCAGCTAACATTAAGTCCCGTCGTGGCATTTTGGCAGGAGAGACAAGACATGCGCACAGTTCACTGACTAAAGTGGTATGAAGAAACCTTGGTGTTTCGGGGTCAAGATGTTGAGGCCAAGAAGGAAATAAAATGCTCGCCATTCAAAGCTTTTGCACTAAAATCATCCCAAAAGGGTGGTGAAATGATAGCTTTCTCGAGTTTATTTTTATTTATTAAATATCATATTCTACCCACTTAAACCATAAAATTCAGTTCAACAGCAATATCGCAAAATAATTTAAAAATGCGTATATCTTTGTAATTTCCTACACACAATCTCGCGCGCTGGAGATAAAAATGTTTTTTTTTTCCGTACAGTGTTGTCAATGTTCGCTTTGAAATCGTTGAATTTGTTAATCAAAAATGTGTTAAAGTTTTACAAAATATGAAATGGATAATAAAACAAATTCGAAATTTAGGCTCCCAGATGCCCATATTCGAGTGGAGAACTATATTATTCAAAATTGGATGGCTCTAGGTACCGTTGTTTTATCACAATGCGAGAAACATACATACATTTATGCAGATTCTTCATTATTCAATTTCTTTAAATATAATACAGGGCTCTGTTATTTGGTGGCAACAATTTAAAAAGTGATTCGCCGTTTATAGTGAATCAACGAAAATGCCGAAACGAAAGCAATAGCCACTGTGGGCTAAAAAAAAGCACGGATGTCGAAATCAAAGACAGAGGTGATGCTGATTGCATTTTTTAATATTTATTTATTACAAATTACTTTTTCACTGTGAATTATCCCTAAACAATTAATCAGTATATTTACAAGGAGGTGTTTTTTTAAATTTTTTTATTAAGGCGAATTAGGAAGGAAGCTTTTGATTCTGGGTAATGATTTTTTCCCACGATAATACTAGCCTCCACGCTCAACAGTATCTTCTCCATGCACTCAATTGTAATGATAGCAAATTTTTTCGGTTTTCCGAAGCTTAAAATGGCCCTGAAAGGACAAAGATTTGAAAAGTTCTTGGATATTAAATCAAATGTTACTCATATTTTGCAAACTACAAGCAGTGTTTCGATGACCTGAAGGAAGGTTTTAAAAATCGTATAGACTTCTCTGGCGATTATTTAAAAGGCGATAAATTAATTGGAGATTAGTAATCATTTTCTTGCTTATAAGAAACTGTCCGGTTAATTTATGGGCGAAACTTGTACTTTAAAACATTTGTCTCTCATTAAAACAATAAATAAAATCGTAATAAAAGAAATAGTTTTGTGATATATTTTTCATTTTTGAACTTCCTTAATAATGCCTTTTAAAAATTTTTGTAAAATAGAAGATGCTCTCTTGTTGGCAGCTGTGTACCTAATTGCCTCAGCATAAAAATGTCAAAAGGTTTAAATGCGTACCTACTGTTTAGTATGGAAAAAAAATATTGTTACGATGGTATTTAGAAAAAAGGTCTTTGAAAAGAAGTTTCGTGCTGTGGGTATTATAATCGCGGTATAACTTTCATAAATCATATCAAACATGATGTATTAAATATACGAAGGTAAAATTTTTCTTATATTATACAGATCCATAATAAATCCATATTTTTCTGCAATTACATTACGACAGTGGAAGAGCGGATAAAACTTATAAATACTGGTAGTTGAACCGAGACTCATATCTCGGCAAACGGGCTGCCTGCATGGCATTTTCATCATTTTCTTTCCGTATAATGTGAACACGAACCATAATGACATAATCCACTGTACTGTTCTTACATTTTTCCTTTCTCAATTAGAGCTTCGATTATTTCAAAGAACACGCAACAAGCACTTCAAGTGTTTCTAATGCTTGTATTTAAAGGCAGAATTTCTTAGAATATGAAAGGTCACGGAAACAAACTATTGAATTTTGTTAATACTTCAGACTCCAAGGTAAAGTTTCCCTTGATGAAAGAGTCCTTCATTTTCGAAGTTCTGAAACAGCTTTTGTTCTTGGAAAGTTAAGCAGGTTACACTTCATACAACCTAAATATTTCTAGAGCAAAGATTAACAGTTATCTTCCAATTTTTTTTCTTCGTAGCTTTAAATAGGAGTATCTTCTTGAAATAAGGACATTTGCGTGCCAAAGCCTTTGGAGTGGATAAGGGAATAATTTATGATCATTTTTTCTAGTACGGAACACTTAGTTCGGTTATCAAAAATTCAGTCGGGAGTTCTTGTTACATTTTATGAGAGATCTACACTTTTCCTTGGATTAAAAAAGAGAAAACGGGTTTTGTTCCTGGAATACTTTAATATTATTCAGCTTTTAAAGAGGAATTAATTATGAAAATAATTACGAGAATTAATTATGAAAATAATTATGAAAAATAATTAAGAAAATAATATTCAACATGGCTTTTGAATCATGAAATACAATAGAACAAAGGTATCAAACTCAACATACATGATTTGAAAATACATGATTTGAAAACAGGCAGAAATGTTTTTAAACTAAATAAAATTTTCAACTAAATTTTTAAAATTTTATTTACTAAATATTTATGAAAAGATATATAAAGACTAATGAGTCAATGAAAAAATTCAAATTTATGCTTATTTTTTGTGTGAAACCTAAATCCGTGAAATTTCTGTTGTTTACACATTATAATTCGAACGTATTGATAGCTAAAAAATAATTTTAATACATTCACTTAATAACTAAATAGCACACTTTTAGCTTAAAATAAACAAATTATGAAAATTTGCAGAGTGGAACAAATTTGGAGAAAAAAATGTGAAAATATGATCTTTTCCTTTCGTTTAAAAATTTTCCTTTGTCTTATACGCAAAATAAGACATATATATATATTCGTATATACATAACTATAAACTTTTTTATTTCTCAGCAACAATTCATGGCGTTTCAATTTTGAAACAGTTTGCAACCTTTCAGAAAAATTACAAGAAACTTTCCTTGCCGTGAATGTAAATGCTCACTGCTCAATCTGGTTCTTTTCTTAAATTTACTAATTTTTAACAGCGAAACAAAAGTTAAGACACAATAACACGCTGAATAAATACTAATTCAGAAGTCAAACAACAAAAATTAGCGTTATATTTTCAAAATTTTCACAGGACTAGTTTCGATGGTTTTACAGAACCACCATTCTCAGCTGCAAAACCGCAAATGAACAAGATAGGAAATAATGATTAGATAAGATAAGAAAGCCTGGACAAGAATAAGCAAGTGGCGCCATCTCTTGATGAAACCAGAACTAAAACATAATTTCTTTAAAGGCCGAAGGCAAAGATGGATTGGAATTAGGATCGTTAACTAGAACAGAAAGATTTTTTTGAATGTGAAATGCCTCTAGATGAACTAAATTATTTAATTGATGAAGAACTAAATTATTTAAAAGCAATAGCTATTGACAGGGGCTTTTCACACAACATTATTAATCAAGCAGTTAAAAAATTCTCATCTCAACACACTAAAAGACACACTATTGTTTTAGAAGATTATAAAAATTCTGTTGTCATTCCCTTCTTTCCATCAGTTAGCTATAAAGTTGCCCATATTTTGCAGAAATTTAACTTTCGGGTCGTTTATTCTCCCATCAATAAAATTCCGAGTTCCATACTCAAGGACCCCATTCCGGATATGAATTCCTGGGGTATTTATAGGATTCCTTTGGCCAAATTAAGAGAGCGTTAAAATTTCGCATCAAGGAACATGAGGCATATGTTAGAAAAAAGGAAACACAGAAGTCTTCTGTTGTCCAACATTGTCACACTTGCAATTTTTCTGCTGCCAAAATTATTCAAAAAACATCTTTCATTCGAGAACTGGATTTTCTAGAGGCATTTCACATTCAAAAACATCTTTCTGTTCTAGTTAACGATCCTAATTCCAATCCATCTTTGCCTTCTGCCTTTAAAGAAATTATGTTTTAATTCTGGTGGCGCCACTTGCTTATTCTTGTCCAGGCTTTCTTATCTTACCTAATCATTATTTCCTATCTTGTTCATTTGCGGTTTTGCAGCTGAGGGTGGTGGTTCGGTAAAACCATCGAAACTAGTCCTGCGAAAATTTTGAAAATATAACGCTAATTTTTGTTGTTTGACTTTTGAATTAGAAACAAAAGTTGTTCACATATAAATGTACTCCCAAACAAAGTGATTATTCTTATTGCAAAAATTTGTAACTGAAGGTTATAGAGTCAGTCATTAGGCTTTTTTGAAGCAGAAGTTATGAAAAATGTGCAATGCCCTCGCCGGGACTCGAACCTGGACTTATCGAATACGCGCCGAGTATGCTACCGTTGCACCACGAAGCATACAGAAAGAAAGGAAAAAATACCTTAAAGATTGCCTCTTTTAAAGGGCGACTGGGGATTAGGGGACCCAGTCGCCAAATCCTGGTTGTAAGGAATCATCATCTACCACTTTTTAGTTCGGGTGCCACTGTAGCGTTAATAGGTTATTTTGAAGTAGTAGATGTAAAATGAGTAATGTCCTCGCTGGGACTCGAACCCTAGACCTCTCGGATACGCGTCAAGTATGCTTCCAATTACACCACGAAGGCATGCAGAAAGAAGGGAGCTAAATGTTGACATATATGATACGTGAATAAAAGTTAATCAAATCTGTAATTTCAAATCTTTGAATAGTTTATCATAATATAAATAAACTAGCTCCACTTAGAGATTTTTCTGAGGTGTTACTCGAGTTTGTATTTTGTAATGAAAATAATGTAAATTTGAAAAATTCATTCAAATCTTAAGCTTTTCTACAAATAATCGCCATATTAATTAATATCATAAAAATGCTAATTGATTTACGAGAAATGTATTCGTAAACAGTGGGAAATTGCTTTGGATTTCAGACCACTGCATCAGAATTTCGATTAACCGATTTTCAGTTATCTGATATTTTCTTTTATTCGCTATAGAATCACTTGCGTTTGGTTAGATTAGGTTGAAAGTTTAAGGCAAAGCAGCTCGAGGCCTATGGGGAAGGATGCCTTTGTGGAGGATTTTTTAAGGAAACTGACTAGTATTCATGTCTATTATAGAATCAAATCTTATTAGAAATTAACGTCATTATCATTACCATCACGGCACTGAAAAAATGTCCACACATTTTTAATGTTGATATCTAATTCAATAATTTCTGTTAAATACCTTAATATGTACCGTTTATTTAAATAGAAACACCGCATATGCTGATGTTGTCTTGTATATATATTTTACGGAATAATGGATGCCAGAGCCTACTCCGAAAAAGAGGCTGAACTTCTATTTTCCTCTCCCAATTTCGAGGGAGAGCACCTCGGATCTTCCACCCCTCTCCTCTCCCAATCCACACAAAAGAACTTTCGGCTCACCGCATATTTAGAGTGCCGCCATGCCGCACCGACACTTTACATTTACAAACATCAATGACTTACTCGGGATTCGAACCCAGGTCCTTCGGTACCGTAGTAGGCTTCCCTAACCACTATATACCATCTGTTTGACGAACAGAGTAACCCTCTTAACCGGTGTAATAGCGAGGCGGGACATTCCTACTTCATTAAAAACATTAAAAAATCTGTAGAAAATCAAAATACAAAACCTGTAGGAAGTTATTCATTTCATCAATAGCTCTGAAGACTTAATCATGATGGTACTCCTTGAAAAAATATTTTAGATTTCACAGAATCCTAGTGTAAACTTTTCTAAGTCTGAAGCTAACTGCATATTATCTTGCTGAAAAAATTATGAATCTTCATTAATTATTGATAATATATAATGTTAAATGCTCTTCCACTAAATGCTGATAATTATGTTAATGTTAAATGCGGTTAATTATTCATAACGCTAAATGCTGTTCAAGGTAGAAAACAAAAATCTGCGGATTTGTTGGTTTTGTACAGTTTAGCGAACACATTTCACGCATTTCCTACTTTGTGCAAAAAATCGATGTAGCCTTCATTCTCTTGGGGCAAATAAGCAACTCCATTCATGCCTTCTGAGTTCAACAAATAATTCATTTATTCATTTGTGGGAGTCACTTAGGTTTCGGCTAGCGACTTGTCTCTGAAAAAAGGCCAAATCTTCAAAAAATGGATATTCTAATAGCTTGCTCTCAAACATATTGTAGGTATGTGTATTGTCGATATAGTCGATTCTTAAGCAGATGATAAATCCTAAAATACAGTACTGAAAAATGTTCACAAACTTAACAACTTAAATAAAAATTTTTGAAAAAATAAAAAAATGAATACAAACGTTATAAAATTATGCCATTTGTAAATACTGTACACCAAAGTCTGGCTCCAGCGTTTTTGGAGCCCTAAGCGTTCTATATACTTGGCATCTCATGTCAATTCAGCATAATACTACAAAACCGAAATTTGGCTCATGTGGTTTATTTGGTTCCGTTTAAAAATAACTGAGGTGGCGCACTCTGAAAACTGACATCCTAGGCTGCTGCCTAAATCACTTGCGTTTGGTTAGATTAGGTTGAAAGTTTAAGGCAAAGCAGCTCGAGGCCTATGGAGAAGGATGCCTTTGTGGAGGATTTTTTAAGGAAACTGACTAGTATTCATGTTACACATGAAGGAAAACACGAAAACTTCCACGCAGCCACCTCGTTCGCCACCCGGCTTGAACTACAAGTATTCAGCGTTTTTACCGCACGGCCACTGGAGGAGCTCGCCTGTGTTTGGAACCGGCTCTGACCTTCAACGCCCATAATCTGATAAATGAACCTTAATGCCTGGAATAAAACTTTTTAAAAGACCTATTTTTTATTAATTGTTTTCAATGTAATAAATATCGCTTACGTAAACAGGTTTTTGTGAAATACCTGAATAATTTGCTTTTCTTCATTTAAAGTTATTTGAACAAAAAATAAGTTTTGCCTCTCCATAAGTTTTATAGTTTTAGTTAATTATGAGTTGTAAAAGTATAAACTTATATATTTTTCAATCAGAGTCTTGTTTTTTATTGGAAATAAAGAGAAGAACTTTAACGTACATTTATTGATTTTGCTACACAGCTTATTTATTACACTACAAAAATGAAGCCAAAATAATGCAATTTACTTTTGTACAGCCTCACTAATTTGGTAACATATACTAACCAAACGACTTATCGCTACGTCCAGTAAGCAAATAGCAGACGTAAGAAGGAACTCGAATAGTTGAACAGAAGGCACTTCTGGTACTTACAAAACCAGCCAGCGTTTATGTGATAATATAAAGGTACAATTTCAAATTAAAAATACGTTAACCAAAGGCTAATTTAAGACTTATTTACAGAAATAATTAATGTGCAAGCTGGCTCAAACCTACAGCGGTGTGACAGTAGTACAGGCAAGATTAAAAGTAACCCCTTAAACAGTAACTCAATTGTAGAATTTCAACTCGTAACGTGGCTTTCAGCAGACGGACCTCGCTCTGACTAAACAACTAAAACTTCCCTTTAAATACTATCTCTTTCTACCTTTTTAAAATACACTAACTTTGTATCTTTTTTCTCCTACTTCATTTAAAGATTTTCTATCCCATTAAAAACTTTTTCTTCCTTCTTTTTCCTACCTCATTTAAATACGCGCAAGCTAAGATTTGTATTCTGGCAGGAAAACGGAGAAAGACAGTACAGTTTCTGAATATAAAATAACTTCTTGATTCAAATAAATACCGTACAATTTTTATTATTTCATGTAATTTATTAATCGAATATGTGACCTCGTCTACTATAATCAGAAAACACTCACGTTTGCGTAATATCATAAGCTTAATTACACTGCGGACGAAAACGTTGCAGAGGAAACAATGCAAGGCGAAAACGTCATGGCACAAAACATCGTCGGAAAATATCATGGTAAAAAGAAAAGCACCTACAAATCATCGCATAACGATAATGCCGCAGACTTCCGTTTTCAGGCTTTAAAAATTCGCATATTTGCATAATGATTTGTGAGGCGAAGAAGGAACAAGGAATATCTTAATTTTTATATTTCCTAATTTTTGTATTAACTAATAATTTTTTACTGAAAAAATAAGAATGGAATTTAAGCATTCAAAAACTAAAAATGAGTAGAAAAATAATGCTAGGTGCAGCAGTTAACAGAAATTTACATTTATATGGTTCACTAATAAAGGTCATTAATTAATTCATCCCCTATTACGAAATTTTATTAGTAATTCTTATAATTAAAAATATAGTTAAGAAAATTAGAGAAGGAAGGTGTTGTAAATAGCCTGAATTTTTTATTCATTTTCAGCTTTAAAGTTTTCGTTTTCATTTTATAGTAAAATTTTATCAGCTACTTCAAAAATATAAAACTAAAATACTCTTTATTTGTTTTTTCTCTCGCAAATCCTTTATACGACTTTGCATTTATATCTTTTAAAACTTGAAAAATACATGCCTGCCATGTTAGTGTCATGTGATAATTTGTTGGTACTTTATTTTTTACCACGATAATTACGACGACGATGTTTTTAAACTGCGAAGTTTTCCATTTGCTTTATTTTCGATGTTGTATCATGATATTCTAGCCCCGCAATGTATTCTCTTTGCTTTTTTTTTTCCCAAGATGTTTTGCACCACGACTTTTTCGCCTTGCGTTGTTTACTCCGCGATGTTTTCGCCTGCAACCACGGGAAAAACTTCGCAAGAAATTTCTTTGCTTTGGAAATTTTTTTTTTTTTTTTTTTTTTTTTTTTTTTTTTAAATCTCAGTGACATGCACTCACTCGTATAGTAAAAAATAAATAAATCAGTAAAATAAAACTTAATGAATAAAAAAAAAATCTGAAAGCTTTTAGATTTTATATTACGCACAAAGGAGCGTTTTTTTAATGTTTTGCGTGTTATTTTTATTTATTAAATATCATGTCCTTCGCACTTAAATCACAAATTTCAATTCAACAGCAATATCACAAAATAATTTTAAAAGAGCATATCTTTAGAATTTTTTATATATAGTCTCTAGCGTTGGAGATAAAAATGTTTTTTCCCCCTTACAGGTTGCCATTGCTCGCTTTGAAAACGTTGAGTTTCTTAATCGAAAATTCGATAAAGTTTTACAAAATAGGAAATAGATAATAAAACAAATTCCAAATTCTAAATTTGGGCTCCCAGATGCCCACATTCGAGTGAAGGACTACATTATTCAAAATTTGTTGTTCTTCTCAGTGCGAGAAACATACATACATTCATGCAGATTCTTCACTATTTAATTTCTTTAAATATAATGAAGTGCTCTAACATTTGGTGGCAACAATTTGAAAAGTGAAACGCCGCTTATAGTGAACCAAAAACAAAATGCCAAAACGAAGTTAATAGCCCTCTTGGGGAAATTGCCTCTTTGAGTTAATAAATATAAATAAGATTTTTTAAAAATTTTATCAATTATTTTCCCCAGCTGGTTAGACGTAACTCCGCTACTGAACTGATAAACATGGACATAATAATAATTTTTAATTTCACACGATATAGTACTGTAATATTACTTGAAGTTGTAAAGTTAAACCTAATTTTCATTTTAACTGTAAGTTTATTTAAACTTCTTGAGCTACAGATGACTTTAAAAGTAAATTTTGTTCATTTTTCCCTTTAACTTAAGAGTCCAGTACTATAAGAAATACAGCTAACAGTGAAATATATGTTTATATAATTGTGACTTATGCTTTTTTAATCGTAGATACAAATTATCATGTAACAATCGTAACGTACTTTAGTTTAATTAACCAGTTATTACGATTCTGAACTTTATTAACTTCTGTATTCCTCAACAAAATGCAAGTTAGCTTTAAGGTGTATATAAGCTAAGAGTTTTGAATCTTACAGACAGAGAGCTTCTAACACTCGCGTAGCGCTATTGGAATTTTGCCAACTCTTTAAACATTCGTGCCAGAAAAATTAGTTGAGCCTCCTATAGCTTAGTTAATTTAACTGTGTAATTTTAGAGTGTAGCCCACCAGCGTCCCAGCGGTATGGGATAGAATCTTGGCGAACGAGCTGGCTGCATGGGTGATTTTATAGTTTTCCGCCTGTGTAACGTGTATACGAGCCAGTTCTCTTAAGAAGTCCTCCACGAAGGCATCCCTCTCTTCAGGCAGATAGCCATCGAGTGCTTTTTCATAATCCAATATACCAAACTAAACCATGCTTATACTATAGTAACTCATCTATAGTACGAGTTGGATTCTTTATGTTGAAAGCTCAAGATTAAATAAATCATTACTTAAATCTTCGCCAGTCTTTGCCATTTTATTTCAGACAGTGCGATAACTAGGTTTACCTGCTAGTAGGATTATAGGAAGCAACAACAACCTTACACAACAACAATATTTTTTTTTATTGTAGATACAAAGAAAATGTACCAAATTAGTTGGCACTTCTGGCGAAAACTGGAAATACAACAAATTTAAATATGAACAAAACAAATAAATAGATTGAATAACCTATTAATTTGAGCTAATTAATCGATGCTTCTAACATAAATACTATTATAATTTAACATAAATACATCTAACATAAATACTATTAAATTCGTCTTTACTTTAAATTGGCGCTTCCTTCGTTTACGATCGTAACCTATGTGTTCATCAGTACGCACAGGAGATTAAGAGATTTTAGCAAATTAGTGGACTCGACCATCTTCCATAGTACTCGTTAACGTACCTACGAGGCAACCCAGAAGAAAAAGCTAGCCTTGAAATGCTTATTCTAAAGTAACAAACTATAACTAAAGCATAAGACATTTACTAAAACTAGCATAGCTATCAAATAGATAGATCTATTATGGCTCGAGACATTGCTGAGCTCTGTCTTTTCTAACTTAAACTTTTGCTAGCCATTGTTATGAAATGCCTAGCCACGGTGCGGGGTTTAGGGTTGCCAGAAAATGGTAATGGAAGGCAATGATTGCCAGAATTTGAGTGAAATCGCCCATTTGACAACAAAATTTGCTATATGCCATAGGCGGATGGAGAACATTCTAGAACAAATTCTTACCGTGTTGTCGAAGGCTGGTTAAAAGCTATATAAACCTTACCTGTACGCGCAGTAGCAGAATTTATCGCGAGTTGGTACATCGTTGAGGTTGTCGAGTGCATCGCGAGTTGTAGCGTGGAGTCTCGAGAATACGTTGAGTTCCGAGAAAGACCGAACCGAGTCGGGAGCTGTACTTTAGTGTTTTGCCATGAAGCTGTTTTCACCGTTATAACCTCATAGCCTGTGTTGCTGATTGTGTCAGCGTGTTTATTGTAGTCTTTCGATGACTGTAAACGTGTTTTTGGAATTCCTGAGTACTGGCTAAACAAATTGTGTTTTGATTCTTCATCAAGTGTTGTCGTCAATCGCTCCAATTCCACGAACCCGTAAAACCGCAACACTATTAAAAACTCACCTAATTTATATTTACGGTGAGGCTGACAGAAGAAACAAAATCACAGGAGAGTTAATATAAAAATGACGTGTTATTTAAAATAAACCTTACAAAATGTCTAGGTTAATCACACATATTAGTCTCTTAGGCAAGAACATTTCAAAATTTTATGAATTCCACTGAATATTAGGAGTTCGATCTGAGTTCCATTCCCGGTCAACGTTCGTTTTGGCTGTATGGTTTGTTTCCGTGACTTTGCCCACGTGTAACGTGAATACGAGCCAGTTACTCTTGGAATACTCTCCACGAAGACAATCCTGTCCTTAGGCTAAATAGCCCTTGTGTGCTTTGCGATATTTCAATAACACTAACTAACCATAAATTCCTACAGCGAAAACAACAATTTAACTAATATATGAGGTACATAAGTAATTAAAATTTCGTTACATTCGATTAACTAAACATTGGTAGGAAAAGAGAAGCTAATAGAACGCATAATCTTTTATTACCAGATATTAAGCAAACATCATATTTCAAAAAATAGCATTTCCATTTCTATTTTTTTAATAATCTCTAAAATAAATATTTTATTACACTTCTCGATATGCTCTGGAGGATACGTAAAAGTCAACCATTTACTCTACTGAATCAGCTGCTTCCATAAAATTCATTGAATATGCAGCTGTTTCCAGCAATAACTGCGTTTGCATTTTCCGGGTTTCTTTTATCCATTTCATTAATACGCAGAATCCCAAGCGACGGCCTTGTAATTCAATCGCTAAATGTACGATTTAAAATTTCTCATGCCACGTGGTAAATGATTATAAAAGGATAAAATGCATTTTATCCTTTTATAAATGCGGATAAATGCGTTTATTGGATCTGTATGATGATTTCGATTGATTCTTTGTCTTAAACGTGTCTTAAATGCGAGAAATGATTTATTTCGAATATGGTGAAACGGGCGTTATTATAATTTTTCATTTATGAATGAACTAGGAAATATGACTTCTAAAGAGGTGAAAGGATTTATAATATCGAACAAAAGTTATCAGAAGAATTGCTTCCAAAGTTTAACTTTATGTTTAACTTAAATGTTAATGGTATATAACTGTCAAAAGAAAGGCCCCCAGACAGAAAAGTATTTAGTGAATCTGACTGCGGTACCGAAGGGCCCGATCTCGAATCCCGGGAAAGGCGAGGATGTAAATTGTCTATCCCTTCATAGGAAGTAGCAGTGACCCAAGGTCCGTAGAAAGTACGTAGTTCTTTCTACGGACCTTGGCAGTGACCGCCTATTAGTTGCCTTTATAATGAAATGACCACCGTTTCTGGCCTTAGTTGCGGCCAAAGCCTAAAATAGCTACGGCCAGACATTTAAAAAACTCTACAAAAGAGGGGGCGAGTTTCAGTTAACAGAAATTACGTGCAAAACATTTATCAGCTTTTCTAAAAGCTATTATACATATGTGATAAAATATTATAATTGATATATATGATGAAATAAAAGCAAGGAAAAGCCAGAACACTGTTGATGCGTAATACCCAGATAGAATAGAACGTAGATCCATATTGAAGATGATGCATTCCGATAGTATGCGAATATGTTGGCTTGGTAACATATAAAGAACTTGGCAGTCGAAGCAGTTATAATTCCATTTTTATTTTCCAGTTGATATTTGTGGCCACAGTTCACTTGGCAGTCTAGTCGTGCCTGTTAAGAAAATTTACATTTTTGATATTGTTGACATAGAAAGCAGACCAGCGAAATTAAATCCTAGCGAAGCTGAAGTGCTTAGTTATGCAATGTGGAAGCACGGGAAGAGAAAAGTTTTGGTCCCCAATTATTACATCATCAGAGCTGCGCAGGCCATAGAATTATCTAGAAATGACCCAATCCAGAGAAGTTATTATGATTTATAAAACAGAGAGAGAGAATTAAACTTTTACTGTTAGTTTAAATTAAAATTTTGTATATACATTTGTGTTGTATGTACATTAGGATAGTGACTTAATGTGAATTTCCTCATTAAATTTTTGCGAATTTTTAGATATTGCTAAAATCAGCTTTCTCACCGAATTTAAAATTTTTCAAATTTCTATCGTAATTATTAGATTATTTTTACATTAAATGTTTTTGCGCTACTTTTCGTTAGAATTTATGGCAATACACTATATAGTAACCCTTTTCCGAAATTCGAGTCAAACGTTTGAATTATATTAAAATTTGATGCCCTTCTGAACAACGAGAAAAAGGTCATTTGCAGAAGTTATGTAAAATCGCCCTCATTACCCCCCATCCGAAAAAAAAAAGTTTGATGCCAAATGATTTAAAAAAAAAAAATATGCTGCATAATGAAGAAAATCTCTGTATGTACATTATAATGTCTAAAATCATTGGATAAAAATTCATTGAATTAGATGATGATGTAAAGCAATGGTTTTAGAATAATTTTTAGAATATGATTGGTTTATAAATGTAAATTTAAATAAAAAAGTGAGGAACATATAGTTCATTTAGCTCTGTATGAGGTTTTTTTTTTCCTTTGTGCTTCTGTTTCTTTTCTGGTTGTCATTTTTTCACTTTCGAAATGCTTATATAAAACTTCTATTGTGAAATTTTTGGGCAAAAATTTTAACTAAACCTAGGTTGTGAAATTATTGTTTTTAAGTAAAATGCATGTCTGTATGATGATATATTTCATCATACAGACATGTTCATACATGCCAGATTCATACATGCTGAAACCTGGACAAACTTGTTAATGCAGATCTTTATTGTGAACAATTGGATCGAGTGAATCGAAAAATATATGGAGATTGTCAGCGAAAAAGGCGTCATTCTGTAACACTACAATGCAAGACCGCACTTTGCAATACGAGCACTGGAAAAATATAATGAATTGGGACGGGAGGTACTGCCTCACCCACCATATTCGCCTCATATCGCACCCTCGGATTTCTATTTATTCCGATCCCTACAACATTTTCATAGTGAAAAAAATTTGAAAATTTGGATGATGTCCAAAATGCCATCTCGAGATATTTTACTCAAAATCCAATTGATTTTTATTGGTCTGGGATTGAAATCGGCATACTAGATGGCAAAAGGTTGCTGATAACGAAGGTGATTATATTATTGATTAAAAATAAAAACTTGTTATAAATTTATTCGTTTGAATTTAATGTAAGAAAGCGACATTACTTCCCGGTCCCCCTATTATAATCTCTACAGACGCACTTAAAAAACGTTTATGAGATCATAAATCATCCCCATGTTGAATCTGTCGACTAGATCTCGTAGATCTTCTCGGTCACCCTTTAAGTGGAAGAGAATATAAGGAACTACTGCATTTATCCGTGTGTACTCTTGTGCTATAAAGGTCTGTTTACACTCGATATCCAACAAACTCAGCGAAAATAATCTGACTGATGAGATTTTTGTCTCGAGTAACGAGAAGAGGCGACGCATCCGACTCGATAAACTGAGACTGTTTGATAGACTCACAAGTGAGAAAGTCCTCATCGATGGTACTCCAAAAGAGTGAGACAAGGCAGAAAAGAGGGGTAACCATTTGTCACTGTACAAAGTCTTGAGAGAAAAAAGTTCAAACTTGCAAAACAAGAGGCGAAAGAAGTTTTTATCAGGTGACTTCTAAGTAGAAGGCTTTGGTTTGGTTTCTTTAACTATGGCAAAGCACGCGAGGGTTATCTGTCTAAGGGGAAGGTTGCCTTCGTAGAAGATTTTACAAGGAAAATTGACTCTTATCCACGTTATGTACAGGAAAACCACGAAAATGTCCATTCAGCCAGCCCATTAGCTGGAGTCGAAACCAGGTCAAGCAATCAGTAAGTACTCAGCTAACTTTACAGCTCAACTACTGGTCTGCCATAACTAGGTGTCATGTCTTCAAATATAGTAAAAATAACATGAGTTGACGAGCCAATCAGAAGAAGGTGAAAGCTGGATCTTCGTCAATGATTGCAAAAAGATCCTCAGTCTGCTGAGCGGGCGTTTTTGTTCGTAGCAAAGGGAACAGAGGCATTTTAATTGGAAATGCTACTTGAGAACTTCGTTCTCAACCAAGTCCGCAGTTAGGAATCCTAATTTGAAATTTTGATATGGATTTTTCTGTAAATTTTCCCAAGAAATTTGCTAATCTTGTAGTCCAAGGTAGTTGGATCTTTATGTTGTTTATCCTCTTATACTGGGGTTTTGATTCGTAACAATAGTTTATGGGGATGCAGAATTCTCGTCGTCTATAATTCTGTGGTTCTTTTAGTTCTTTCGTTTGTCTTCAAGGCTTTAGTTCCTGTAACTTAAAGAATTTTGGGCAACTTTTAAAAAATATTTGGGTGATTTCTCGAACATCTGTAACAGTTAGCAGGATGGTCTTTAGGGAGTTTACACATATACTATGATAAATTCGTTTGACTACATGTTGGACACCTGAGTTTGTTAAACCTGTACCTCTGGCTATGCCTAATTCTGTTACATATAAAGCAGGTGGGGGCTTTTTGTCTCATTTGTAAGAAGTAATATGAACGATAAGTCGAAGAGTGAGAAGCTAACCGATGTCCTTAGCATAATTTAGCTTGTCCGCTCACACTCGTTTGAATCATCGACAAACGAGCCAATAAGCGAGATGGAGATAGCCTCCTTCTCGTGTTATATTTCCTTTCTGAAGTTTTAGTTTTGAAGAGCCGTACATTCTTGCTCTAATATGTAATATTTTTAATTATAATATGATATTAAATTATTATATACTAGAGCAAAATACAGAATGAAGTCATAATAAATCATGAGCGTAGTCGAGTATCATTATATTTCTTTAAAATTAGTAAGTGATCTACTTCCCCCCCTAAAATCTTACCTCTAATTTTGCTCAGTACGATTTAAAATTAAATTCACTTCCGAAAAGTTAAACAAATGAAAATATGTTCATTACATATTTATATTTTGCTGAAAATTTAATTACTCTAAATTTTACAGTTTGTACTTAATAATATGCAAAGAAAAAGTAAAAGAAACTGTACAGATTAATTAAAAAAGAAAATTATATGGAATTTCTAAAATAACCCAAGCTTTATATTCGAATTTATTTAACGTAGTTGATTTGTGCTTGAGTGCTATTTTGGAATAAAAAAAAAATCAAGCTACAAAAGAGACAAATTAATAAAAATATTAATAATGAAGCTGTTGTGTGTAATTACGTTTTTTATTATATTTAGAAAGAATTATAAAATATTTTTTGCAGTTTCTTTTTAATTCAATGAGCTAGTTTTTCTAAATTGTTGTTAAGAATAAATAAGAAAAGTGTGGAAAGGATACGATAATTTATCACCTGGATTTGCTCAACTAGTTCTCGTCCTTCTCTGCACAGTAGCCCTTCGAATGAGGGAGAATATAAGGAATTTTCGCATACTTCCGTGCTTGCTCTCATGGTGTAACATGTTATGACGTTCATCTAGCATTAGAAGTCCGTGATTCAAGTGTCGGCCAAGTTCAACAAAATGTATATATGACTTTGCTTGTATGCCTTAGTTCATGAAACAACGTTTTACAATAATTTAGTTCATATTTTAATAAACTAATTACAGTTATGTAAAAAAATAAAGTATGAAACAGTTAACAACAAAAAAATATGCTTATATTTTCACATCACTATTCTAATATTAAACTATATTTTGAATTGTATTAAACCGAAATTTCTGATACCGATACAAGTGATTCCATTGCACATTTATCATAGCTGCGAATGCGATCTCTTCCTCATGGTCGCTACTGCTATTGAAGGTAAGAGGTCAGATTACTGTACGTCATTCAAGCATATTTTGTTCTTGAAAGAATTTAAATTATTTGATCATTTTCCTGGTATCAAGAGCATAAGAATGTTCTCAGACTTTCCGAAACTTATAAATCTTTACTGATAAAACAAAACTTACATCATCAAATTCAAAGTCTGTGACTGCCTGTTTAATCAAGCGCGGCACAGGTTAAGATATTTGCTGCTACCACCGATCTGTCTATCGCTAAGGCGGTGGCGCCAAAATAAACCCTTTTCTTCTTAAAGAAAATGAAGTAAGCGAAGTGGTGACGCGTGAGTCGTTCAAAGCAGTTACTTAGCGTATAAATAACTTTTTTTCTGGCATTGTACGAAGTCTTACATAACATACGTTTTCTTCTCAATCGCCCGCTGTGATTTTGTGCGAGATAACCATTCAATAAATTCTCTTTTGACGCGGTAGTGCAGACAAGCGACACATATACCTAATTTCATCAAATTCGCTCAAGGTCATTAAGAAGGAAATGAATGGTATGAAGCGAGACACCAACTCATACACACAAAAAGCAGTTTTTGTTTGACTGCATCTGATTATTCGAACGCCCCACTGCGCATGGAATATTCATTAAGGACAGCTCTTCAGCGATGTTTTGGACACTTTCCTTAAAAGACATTTCGAAGAATGTGCGTAAAAGGCATTTACGTAAAAGATTTCAGGTCTTGGATCATCAAAAGTGGCTTCATTTGTTGGAATTTCCAATTCAGATTTTGGAATTTTAACTTGTTGCGCGCCAACTCTGCATAATATTGTAACAACATATACCATTCATGCACAAAATGGCAAGAAAAGTTGTGGGTTGTTAAGGCAATACTCAAGAAGATTAAAACAGACTCTATTTTTTTAATTACATAACACTACCCAATGAGATTATTTTATAGGACTTAACTCCTTCTTCGGGAGAAATGTAGCCAATTTCCGCTTCTTATTACGTATACAAAGAAATTAATTCATAAGGTTACAGCAAGGTAATCAAGCTGGACTGTGTCGTGGAGAATGCATCCTTCAGCGCATGACCTACTGGGTGAATATGAGTATCTCAACCTAGGGCCTCAGCAGTCTTTCTTCTTCTCATGTCCTGCTCTTCTTTATCTAACACTCTTGTTTTCTTCTTTCCTCGTAAGTTTCTTTTCTTGTTTTCTTCTAAGGTTCATTGTGAAACGCTGCTATATAACGCTTGCTTCTGGCATCCCATGGCAAGGAATCTGCCCAAATGCTTGCCGCACTTTTATAGAAAGTGAGAGTTCCATTCTGAGCCTGAGATGCAACTTCATGAAGTAGTGATACAAAATTGCATCTATATTGAACCATTTTCCCTTATGTACCTTCATCATGCTCATACCTAAGGAGCAAGTGTTTTGACATATTAGATTTTTAAAAGCCTTGATGAGCATCTCCTAGAACAGTGGGGGCGATCCTTTTTTGGGCCGCGTGCCATTCAGTTTTAAGATATTAAATTAGAATTATTCATAAATTACCTCAAAATGCTTAGATCTGAAAACTGGAATCTATTTAACAATGAAAGTTTTAAAACTCACCGGCAGTCTGCAATAAATTTGAAGTATTCTTTGCCATTTAACAAGTAATATGATTGGCCCAAACTATTGAAACGTCATAATCTGGGTCAATAATAAGTAATAAATAAATTAATATATCATTTCTGTGGTGATATATGAAAATTTTATATCTAGGCTTAGGCTCTGTGCCAATGACATTATGCGATAAGTAAGGAAGTGAAACGTTCAAGAACAGACTAAAACACTTATTTAAATTTATACGTAGTATCATTTTATTGTGATTACTGGTTAAGGAAGTAATATTTTAGTCGTGTGCCGCCTGATAAGGCTCTGCGTGCCGATTGTGGCACGCATGGCATAAGTTCGTCGTCACTGTCCTAGAATGTGGAGAACTGCTCTTTGCTTCATATTTACACAGCCCTTGTTCGCCCACAAATTTTAAGTAATTATTTATTCAATGTAGAATTGCCAACGGCCAAATGTGACAGCCAGAGCCCTATTGAGTATTATATAGTCATGTTTAGTGACTCTGTGACTTCTCTAAATGATGATCCCAAATCAAATACTTATTTTAAGCTTACTGAAGCTTGTTTCTAAGGAAACTACAGCAACTGACAACGTTCGAACTATTTTCAATGCAAGCGAACTCGGATATGATTTAATTAAATTGTATTTATTGTTTAATTATTATAATCTTTGAAAGACCTAAACCAGTAACTGCTGTAATGCCCGTAGTAACTGAAAAATACCTGCAACGTTTACATGATTTAGATGTTTAAGTGCCAAGTTTGAAGCTACTTCTGTTAAATCGTCTAAATTCACTGCATTAAATTCCCTTTAGTTAGAAATTAAAAACTAGGCTTTTTCATGTCAACATATTTCATCTAAAACATCTAAACATGTGTTATTTTTTATTTCTGCTAAGAAAGCGTAGATTTCTCAAAAATTAGTTCGCTTGTCATTTGATTCTCGATAAACTAATTTATTAATCTTTTCTGTTTCTGTTAAAGTTATGTTTATATATCCGTCTTTGGAGCTAAATTTTCATATTTATCACAAATCCCTAATCAAGTAAGTATATAAAAAATTATGCATAAATATGCACTTTATTTCTTATATATATGCATATATATGTATAATTTTTGTTTGCAAGAATTTACTCACTTTTTACTTCCTCGTACGAAGTAAAAAGGAAGTATTGTAATCGCAAAAAGTTTCAGGCAGCATATTTCAACGAAAATATACATTTTGATCGCTATCAAATGCAATTTAATGATGTTTTTTCTTGATATCTAAACGTAAAGACAGAATAAAATACTCTTTTCCTCCAAAAAAAATATAAAACTGCTTTAAAATGAATTCTGAAGGGAATTTTTCGTGGCGTCTGTAAGAACGTATGTAGGTACGTACGTACATATCTCGCATAACTCAAAAACGAGTAGCCTCAGAACGTTGAAATTTTATATATAGGACTGCTATAACATGCAGATGTGCACCTCGTATTTTCGTTGCAATCGGCCGCACTAAACCTATATAAATATATTTATATTTAAACAAATTAAATTAAAATTTTAACAAACACGTATAAAACTAAAAAAGCAAATTTAAAACCAAAGTTAAAAAAATCAAATTTAAAGTCAAAAAAAATTTAAAAATATTTTAAAAAATGTGTAAACAAATAAAAGATTTAATTCTCGAACTAATCTACAATATCATTTAAATTCAGAAGCATAAGCAAATCAAGTGCAAAACCAATATATGAAAATAAATTCACTAATTTAGCAAATTAAAATAATCCAAACAATTTTTTTTTAAAATGCATAAGTGAATGACTGTTGAGCAGGCAGGAGACAGACTTATCAAGGGGAAGCTGCCTCCAAACCTAACTCTCCAATCATTCAATTCGTTTTTCGTCATTCATGCAGGCAAGGGTAAAAGTCAAAACCAAAAGTAAAAAGTGAAGAATGTCCAAAAAAAAAAATACCAATAAAGTGGTACCCTTAGATATTAGCATTTAAGAATTAAAGTTTTAAAAGGAAAATACTAATGAAGTCTTTAGAGAAACAAGCTAGTAAAGTCAAGTATTAAATTAAACTTTTTTTTAAAAATTAAATTTAAAAAAAATTAATTTTTTATAAAATATAAAATCTAGATACTAATGTATTTTAGAAACCCTTGTCTACAGAAACCTGCCCGACAGGAATATGCATATCAATAAAAAGAAACTAAAAAAGAACTAGACATAATCCATATAAACCAATAAGAAACATAAAGAACTAATTCACAATTTTTAAAACACAAATATATACTTAAGAATATAATTTCATATCTAGAAAATAAATACTACATAAAAAATTTAAAAAATAATTAAGCAAGTAAATAGTAAGTTTTAATTCTAACTTACCTACTAAATGAGCGTTGGGGTCTGCAAAAGTGTTTTTAAAGAGAAGTAAGTGTGTTCTTCAAATTAATTATATAGATGGCGCTTATGTAGATAAAGTTGAGTGCCAAGCTGCTATCTTTGTTATATTAAAAATTTTTTACAAACATTAATATTAAAATATATAAAAAATCTAGAAAAAATTAAATTAAAAAATAAAAAAAAATCCTAAAGGTATGTAATTAAGTTTTAATTTTAACGATAAATTATTTAGGGAGTTAAGTCAATCAAGAGAGGTAAGTGTGCTTGAAGTAAAATAGAGTTAAGTGGTATTGTGAATTAATAAATGTAAACTGTTTGTAATGTGAAATGTGTGTTCTGTTGAAAAATTTTGTAAATATTGCAAGGCAAATAATTAAAGTAATTAAGTAAAAATGAAATGTTTTAGAATTTAAGTTTTAAAGCAAAATATAAAATGTCAAAAAATTTCCCAAAATTTTGTGAAACGAAGTCCTTAAAAAAACTTTAAAAAAAAATTCCCAGTAATTTCCCAAAAAATCTTTAAAGAAGTTAAATTTAAAGAAAGAAAAAATTGAAAGTTTAATGAATTTGATTTTTGAACCTTATTTTTGGGAAATTACTGGGAATTTTTTTTAAAGTTTTTTTAAGGACTTCGTTTTACAAAATTTTGGGAAATTTTTTGACATTTTAAATTTTGCTTTAAAACTTAAATTCTAAAACATTTCATTTTTACTTAATTACTTTAATTATTTGCCTTGCAATATTTACACAATTTTTCACCAGAACACACATTTCACATTACAAACAGTTTACATTTATTAATTCACAATACCACTTAACTCTATTTTACTTCAAGCACACTTACCTCTCTTGATTGGCTTAACTCCCTAAATAATTTATCGTTAAAATTAAAACTTAATTACATACCTTTAGGATTTTTTTTTATTTTTTAATTTAATTTTTTCTAGATTTTTTATATATTTTAATATTAATGTTTGTAAAACATTTTTAATATAACAAAGATAGCAGCTTGGCACTCAACTTTGCCTACATAATCGCCATCTATATAATTAATTTGAAGAACACACTTACTTATCTTTAAAAACACTTTTGCAGACCCCAACGCTCATTTAGTAGGTAAATTAGAATTAAAACTTACTATTTACTTGCTTTAAGAATTTTTTAAAATTTTTTATGTAATATTTAAGTATTTTCTAGATATGAAATTATATTCTTAAGTATATATTTGTTTCTTAAAAATTGTGAATTAGTTCTTTATGTTTCTTATTGGTTTATATGGATTATGTCTAGTTCTTTTTTAGTTTCTTTTTATTGATATGCATATTCCTGTCGGGAAGGTTTCTGTAGAGAAGGGTTTCTAAAATACATTAGTATCTAGATTTTATTTTTTATAAAAAATTAATTAAAAAATTTTTTTTAAGTTTAATTTAATACTTGACTTTACTTGCTTGTTTCTCAAAAGACTTCATTAGTATTTTCCTTTTAAAACTTTAATTCTTAAATGCTAATTTCTAAGGATACCACTTTATTGGTATTTCTTTTTGGACATTCTTCACTTTTTACTTTTGGTTTTGACTTTTACCCTTGCCTGCATGAATGACGAAACACGAATTGAATGATTGGAGAGTTAGGTTTGGAGGCAACTTCTTCCCCTTGATAAGTCTGTCTCCTTGCCTGCTCAACAGTTATTCACTTATGCATTTTTAAAAAAAATTGTTTAGATTATTTTAATTTGCTAAATTAGTGAATTTATTTTCATATATTGGTTTTGCACTTGATTTGCTTATGCTTCTGAATTTAAATGATATTGTAGATTAGTTCGAGAATTAAATCTTTTAAATCTTTTATCTGTTTACACATTTTTTTAAATATTTTTAAATTTTTTTTGGCTTTAAATTTGCTTTTTTTAATTTTGGTTTTAAATTTGCTTTTTAACTTTTATACGTGTTTGTTAAAATTTAAATTTAATTTGTTTAAATTTAAATTTCATTCCTTGCAGCAATGGCGCAAAGAATTATTTAATTAAATTTGTATTTAAATTTAATTAATTTATTTGAATTAAATTTATTTAATTAAATTCAATTTTTTTATAAATATATTTATATATATATCTACTCTGTTACCCGGCTCAGTGATCTCGGTTTCTTTACTCTTATATGTTTGTAAATTGTACATTTTTTGCTTTAAAAATGATTGAATTATGTTGTTCTTATCTTCCGGTTAAGGTTTTTATGCCTTTAGTAAATCTGTATGCAATATTTTGAGAGTTATCAACAATTTTAAAGTTGTTTAAATGCCGCTAAGCCTAATAATTTTTTTTATGGCGGCCATTGGTTGTTTACATTTGAAACAGCGGGATAGTGGATTTGCTGCCAATCTAGAGAAACTTAGCTTCGCAACAACAAAGATAACGTCTTCATTTATTATTGCGAATTAAACCATGCTTAATCCTTTCTGGAATTTTTTCGAGGAAATAAGTGTTTAAGATTTACTTCGTAATTTTTAATACAGGTATTTTGAGTTTTTATGCATTTTTTGCCTTGTCGCGAAGTGAGAAATGAATTAATTGAATGAGAAATACTCAACCGTCTCTGAAAAATTATTTGTTTTTTGTTTTGTTTGCTTAATTTCTTTTATACATCGTTCTAGCTTTATTATAGTTTTTGAATAGAACATGTGGCAACGATAAGATAATTCTTCAAATGATATAAATTTTGTGCATTCTGAGTTATAATATGAACGAAATATTAAGTGAACCCAGCGCCAGTGTGTCGCTATGGTAAACAAATATAGTGAATTTTAAAGAGTGCATTTATTCTATTGTGGTTTATGCGCTGTCGGCGAAGTAGATTTAATTCAATCCAATAAGTTTAAATTAAATGCAAGAAAAAATGCGTATAATTTAATATTCCGTACAAGGAAGTCATGTGGTGTACACATCAGATTTTTTTAATTTTGGGAAGCATTTAATTGCAAGTAAAAAACATGCATAAAAATTTATTTACTGCGGAACTTTGTGAGGTCCAGTATATATATAGCTATGGTTTTTTCATTTGACTGCGTATCTTTTAACATCCGACACGATTATCTGTATAGTTAGTTCTTTGACACAATCTCCACTTAATGCCCATACGTTTATTGTTACTTTTAAAAAGGACATAAGAAGTCCCACCTACTCACAGAATTTACAGAAGAAAGAACTGCGCAAATACTCTGTAAAATAAAATAAATAAATACCATCTATAAATTTGCAGAAGTATCTTTTTTTTTTTTTTTTTTTTTTATCAAAGTCAGGCAAGTAGCCAAGCAAGAATGTATTTCTATTTTGACCATATCTTTGTCACATAATGACTTATATACTTCAGCCATATCTTTTTTCCTCATCGTATCCTTTGTCTTGAATATTTTTAACTAAAGTCAAGAATTTCTCTGTGAGCAGAGCCTATAAGCCTAGGCTTTCGGACAACCCAATGAAGTGCTGCCAAATATTTGATTGCTCCCAGCCTACAATTAGTTGCATTGTTCGTACTGAATGGCTTCTGCCAAAATACACAAGCCATATGCTCTCGTATTCTAACCTAGGCGTATTGCCAAGAGATCTGTCAATGCTCAAAATGGGCCAAAGATACATAACTTCTCTCAGTGGTAATATGCTGCTACAAATTACGAGGCTTGGGTATATCTCTTCGACTGCAGGCAAAACAGTCAATTTATTATTGTCCTGCAAAGGCCTTTCAAACATTCTACCGAGGATACATTGAGAATTTTCTAATGGTTACTTAAAGCTGCAGTTACATATTCGGCTAAAAGATTCAGAACAAATTTGCTTAGAAAAAAAAAAGGGAATTGAGCCACTTTCAAAGTACGCTTCTAGAAAAACTGTGATAGACCCAGAAAGAAATTCTAGGGCCATATTTCAAAATGCATTTCATAACTTGGTGTTGTTCTACAACGTTCCTAAAGAAATAAAGTATGGTAATACCTGAGCCAAGCTTCGAATTATACATTCATACAAAAGCAAAATTTACGGAAAAAGGTAGCAAGAGGCTCATTATAAGGTGTTCCATTTTCAAACATTTCGCTGCCGTTTTAAATGGTGTTTGTGCCTTCAAGGTGTATTCAAAGATGCTATGTTCAAAGAAACTCCCAGTGGCGAACCACCTTCCTCATTCAAGAATAATCTTTGGGAACTTTGCTCTACTGAATGGCATTAAGATGGAAAAATCTGCACTCCAACGTATGCTTTGTCTTTCTCAATCTTCTTACAGAGGCTACAACGGCAAAGAATTACAGTTTGTGCTAAATCGATGCAAATAACGAATCGTTCATATCGGTGGATTTCGGGGGGGGGGCAAATTTCCTCGTTTCAATACGAATCGACGAATGTTAGTTCTAATAAAAAAAATTTGCGTTAAATCTTTTTATACAATAGTTCAAAATAAACAGCAGCACTTCTGAGAATAAACTGAGTGATTTGATTATTTGGGTTACTTCTGAGTGATTTAACTATTTGCAGGTAGTCTGGAATTGTTTATCACACAAAATTCTTCTTAATATCTTCAATCTATGGTTTATTATGTTGCCCCTAAGCTGACCAGACATAAACTGAGAAGCGCTAGTGATTTGGACAGAAGATTAACGAAAGTTAAGTAGTTATCCATTTAAGTACTAAGAATGAAACGCGGTGAATGTGACATTTCTAAATCACTGTAAATTAAGCTAATAAATAGCAGTATGCAAATAAAAGTTTTGAAAACGCGATTTGTGAGTATGTTTCAAAGTAAAAAATTTGTAATGCTTATTTCCTTTAAATAAATTTCTAATTTTCAGCTAATTTTTTTAAGAGTAACTTGTATAGGTGACGAGTCTTTGTAACTAAATCATCAGTCTGAAGCAGATGAGAAGTTTCAGACATTGAATAATGAGTTTTTAATTTGATAAATAACTTCTAGCTTTGATGGAGATGTCAGTTAAAAGTGAAAGACAAAAACAAATTCCTTTGCGTTTTAAAGGGGTCAAAGAATGCGGAAATATACAATGCGGAATGTGAAAAAAAGTGCGGAAATATACATTTCCGCACTTTTTTAAACTCATAAATCTAACAGCAGGTGAACTGTAATTATTCACTCTAACGGTGAAGATTTATATTGTTATTCCTTTTCACAAAACAGGACCTGATCCCTTGATATTAGTTTTAACTTTAATATCTGTTTTAGCTAACACGCTATTTTTATATTAATTCTTTTCCGTACCTTCTATTTCTTCTGTTCGCCTTCACCAGAATGTAAGTTAGATTGAGTTTAAATAATAACCGAATTTGTAGTTGAGAGAGAGAGAGAGAGATGTGTGGCGCCCTGGGAGTAAGATCCTTGAGATACACATCTTGCGTTTTAATGGGGGATTTTTGTGTTTCTTATTATAGTAGTTGGGTAGAAACTGTGGTAGTTGACTGTAAAGTACTGTAATTAACTGCTACTGTTATATATACAAATATTTGAATTTCTGAAATCCGACAAGTATCAGTAACTTTAAATTTTAGTTGTATTGCAATATATAGGATTTAACAAATCTTTTAATTAAGTTTTATCTCTTATTTGCATTTTTGGAATTTAGATTTCTTTCATAAGTGCGAAGACAAGCCTTTATCTAAGCGAGGGGTAGTTGCAACAGACAGTTAAATAGCGAATTGAGTTTAATTTTACATCTCATTTGGCTTAAATAATTGTTTGAGGAGCTTAAATATTTGTTTGATGATACGCATTTTGTTGTGTGTATAACGTATTTCTCCCACTTCTCTAGCGTGCCTTCGTGGTGTAACGGTAGCACGCTGGGCCGGTATTCCAGAGGTCCGTGGTTCGATTCCCGGCGAAGGCGGTTGCTTCTTTTTCATCTCTCTGGCTTCCAAAAAAATCCAAATGACTCTACATGTGATTATCACTAGTTTATTAAAAATGAAAGGATGTGAACGACCAATATCATACATTAAAAGAAGAATGCGGAACACTGAAAGTTACCGACTTAAATCTGCCAAGAAAAATGGATTTGCTACTTACAAGTCATAGCATTTCTGCAAGAAAGCCTAAAAGCAGAAATCTTTGTCTTCTCGCATAATCAGCATACAATGGTAAGCAATAAATCACGCAAAAAATGCAAGTTTTATGAAGTTATCTCACATGTTCCTAATGAATCAACTATTTTATGAAGAAATCTTAGCTGGCATGCCTCTTCCTTTACAATTGATCCTAGTTGTGAAGATGAATAGAGATTTCATTGATGAACATATTATTATTTAAAATAGTTTTCTCAATGTTTTCTAGCATTGTTTTGGAGAAGGGTGCACATCCAATATTTATGTTATTTCCAGCTAAATTACGTTCAATTAAGTATGTAAAAAATAATCAGTGAACATCAGTCTACTCTTCTTATAAGAATGTCAGAATTTTTAATATTCCCCCTTCTTGTTATTCGCTGTTATTTTTAAGACACAAAAAGTGTTTACATGAGAGTTGCATAGAAGAATGTTGATATTTTTAATGAGTAAATATTTTAAAATATTTTTTCACTGGATTGAAAACGGTTAAATTTGTGTCTTTGGAAATACTGCGTTTGGAGGTCGAAATGAAAGAGGATTCTAATACTTATCCATTTAGCACTAAGAATATATTTAGTTTTACTAACCAGTTATTTTATGTTAATTACCTTAGTTGTCTTTTCCGCTTTCCATTTTCCCGCCAGAATGCAAATTTCTAGTTTGCGTGCATTCAAATGAGATAGTATTTAAAGGAAGGTTTTAGTTTAAAAGTATTGCTATATCCAACTCATCAGCAAGAAGACCGGAATTTACTAATTAATACATGAACTACATAAAAGCAAAAATCTAAGATACTAAAACATTGATATAAATGAAGAAATTAAAAATCTAAGATACTAAGACAGCGAAGGAAGGTTTTAGAGTGTAGAATCAGAGCATGTTCCGCCTGCTGAAGGCCACGTTTGCTAAGTGATTCTGTTGAGAGCAGTGTATTTGCGTCGTTGCATTATTCTCGCCATTAGGTTTGTCACACCGATATTGGGTCAGAGCCAGCTTGCCCGTTTCTCCGTCTGTGTAGCCGTTATTGTGTCTGTGTAGCCCCCACAAGTTTTTAAACAAAAGCTCCCCACCACCAAGCCTTCAACTTTATTGCACACGTCAATCTTCTTTAGAACTTACCTTACCGGTGTGCTAGCAGAGTACCAACTGTGTCAACTCAAAGTGCCTTCGAATGCCTACATCACCTTCCAACCTATTGCAATGAATGGTACACCGCACGTATACATCATGCACCAACTCCGACTATGCCTAAGCACTACATAAGTGCACACATCAGTGAACATCAGTACCTACACAGTGACTTAGATAATTCTCTTAAACTTGTTCACAGTCATAGTAACTGTGCAACCATTGTGACTGTGTACTGAAATTACTGTGCCTAACATAGTGTCTGCGCTGTAGTGACTATACCAACCTATAGCAATTGCATTAAAACTTAGTGACTGTGCCAAACTCCAAATTTAGTGCTATAGTACCACAGTGTACACTAAACTTTAGTGTAGCTTGAACTCCTGCAAATTTGAACTATAGTGCAGACAGTACTTTCAGCAAACTCTAACACTAACTCCTGGCACCATAACTCTAAATCCGGTACTAATAGCTTCATCTCTGTGTTTAAGTGCTCACAGGACATTTGCAACCCCAAGGATACCAGCAATACGCATATGACTCTTTAAGTATTTATTACTCTTGTATCTTACATATGTGTCTCTCTTCATATTTATCTTAATATCAATGCATCCTTATGTTCGTATCTGTTAGTATTTGTTTGTTTTTGCCTGTATATGTATCTATTCTTGTATTTGTTTTGCATATTTTTATGTAACTGTGTTATTCCAACAGCCATGCACACCCACAAAGTTATTGTCACGCAACCGTTGTCAAACAATAATCCTCAGCCCCTGTTTGGCCATATATTCATCTTTAGATCTGTATTATAAACTCCCGAGGCCTCACGGGGGAGTTGTTATTCCTAGATAGGGGAGGGCGTGGGACACACGCCTGTTTACCTATGTTAAACACCAGGCGTCCCCGTCCTCCGTCATCTGTCACCTGTGTAGCCGTTAGCTAACTTACATTTTACTTAGTTAATGTTAAATTCGTTACTTTTGATTTAAGCCATACATGCTGGCTGTTCTGTAAGCAAGAGCAGTGTCTTTTGTTAACATTCATTTGAGTTCAATAAAAAGGTCTTTTACCCCCTTTCTCAGTCTCTGTTTCCATTTAGAAGACCTAACGCTTCAGAGTTTTTGATATAGTTTATGCTACCAAAGAAAATGAAACTATATATACTCAAAATGCTTATTCGCGTGAGATACTGAAAACCATTTGCTCCAGGCTGTGCATACTACAATGAAAAAAAGAGTTGCTACTTCGTCTACTCAAAGACACCGACTTTCATCTCAAGTGTACAAGAAAAACGTTTGACCTAAATTCAGCTAAAACCTTTCTTTTATATTTGTGCATAGAGAAATCGCACAGATCTATCTTATCTCTATGGAGTAAAGAAAGAAGATGTAACATTACGCAACGGTAATATTAAGCTTTTAAAAGGGTGTAACGACCCTCTTTCTTCTCAAGGAACTAGGAGACATGCATGGACTTTATAAGAAAAGGTCCATGGAGACAAGGAGGAGAGATTCGGTCATAAATTTTTCGCACGGGTGAGAATTGTGCGACGACCTCAGAAAGGGGACAGAAAAACCTCTCTTCGCCTCTGCCGGAAGAGGGCGAACTTTTACCGCGGTCGTAGATGAGGGTAGAAGAGATTGGAATTCGAACGGGAAGAACGCTGACGCGACACGTCTTAGGGGGAAAAAAATATTTTAAAATTCTTGTACTTAGTTTTATATATATTGTACAGACATTAGATGTTTTAGAAGCTAGGGACAGATGGGAAATGAGCAATGCCCTCGCCGGGACTCAAACCACGGGCATCTCGAATACGCGCCGAACGTGCTGACCACTACACTACGAAAGCATGTTAAGACTGGCGGTAGAAATACCTTATAATATGATAACATTTATTTATCCTAGAAATGCAATCCGGTTTGTTTTCGTTGGCGACGTTGCTAGGGCTTATTTGTTGGATATTAGATTTAAGTATCCAGCATTAATTCAAAATTTTAAATAGTGTAGTGTCTTATAAGCCTGTGATTCCTAACCTTTTCGGACCTTTCCAGTTGATGACATGCAGGTATCCTTGATTGCATATTGCATATTCTACGTATTGCATGTATCCGTGATTGCAAATACATATTGCAGGTGTCCATTATTACAAAACTCCGTGATCTGGTAACAAACATATTCATTTTGAATTACTATTATTACATCAACATTCGACTATTCATAAGAAATTTCTATGCATGGTATGTTCCATGAAGTTTCTCAAGAGGCATCTTATGACTGACAAACCATTACTTCCAACATCTTAAAAAAGTACACCGCTTTATTTCTCTGCTTAGGTTTCCCAGTGTCAGAAACGCTGTTTTCTACAAATATGACATTGAAAACGGAAAAAAAGTAAAACATTCACATTAATCCAAACGTTTTGCGACATGCTACGTGAAGCTTCAAGATCAAAACATTACCTACTATGTAATTAAGCTATTATTTAAAAATTTACTTAAATACTGCTACTTTCGCTTAATGTCTCATAATTACAATCCTCGAATCAGGAAAGAAGTTCAAACAGAGATGCTCATAAAGCGTCCAGAAAAGAAGAATTAAAGGAAAAAGAAATTATTTGTATCTAATATGTAATTACAAGCCCTAAGGAACTACCTTTTCCCCTATACTCTTAATAGGTTATGTGTTTTCGGAGTACC
Source organism: Stegodyphus dumicola (assembly GCF_044657685.1). Taxonomy (NCBI): domain Eukaryota; kingdom Metazoa; phylum Arthropoda; class Arachnida; order Araneae; family Eresidae; genus Stegodyphus; species Stegodyphus dumicola. Next base: position 23,728,188 of record NC_140775.1, read on the forward strand.
TGTAGAGATCTTACGGTTGAACCTTTGACAATGGATCCTTACGTACTCTTCTAGAAAGTCTGAAATTAATTAAGTTAAGTAGATTTAATGTTTAACAGGAAAAAAGTAAGCAGGAGACTCATCTATAATGGCTTATTCAGATTATTATGCCTAGAATAATTAGCAATTCAAATGTAAACTTTCCTTTGCATTCGAATTTTTAATCGAGCCAAAGCTCCGTAGTTTAAAGGAACTAAAAGTAAATAATAAATAGAATTTTCGATAAAGATTATTTTATATTCGCAAAATATTTCTCATATTTATAGAGGAAAATCGTCGTTCTGTAAATCATAAGTAGTCAAAGCGCAAATTTTTTCTGGATAATAAATTTCGTGAACTCAGTTTGCTATGGTGCGTTGAAGATAGATTAGGTTAAGTTATTTGAATAAGCAGAGTAAGCAAAATGTGTCTACATAGGAGGGGGCAGAAGCCTTTTTGGAAAACATTCTGTGAGAAACTGGCTTGTATTCAAGTTACACATGGTGGAAAATCTCATACAACTTGCCCTTGGTCCAACTTTGAATCCAACCAGTATTCAACTGGTCTTAACTACTCTGCGATTGAAGAAACAATCAACTAAAGCAGAATTTTAAGTACTTTTTTTTAATATTTATTTTTAAATATGGAACTGTTTGCGTAGACTGCTTTACTTATACTTGTAGAGTCCTTAGGTAATATCCATGCAGAAACGTTAAAAATGTGCAATACCCTCTCCGGGATTCGAACTCCAGACCTCCAGAATACGCATCGAGCGTGCTTCCAGTTACTCTACAAAAGCAGGGACTCTACGAAACGGCCAATGTAACTGGCATTTGACAAATAAATAAATAAACAGTAATGATATTGGAAAAGAAAAAAAATCAGTTTTATATTTATTTTCTGACTGATTATCTAAAGTTTGGTACCAGCAAGACATTTTTTTTTTTTTTTTTGGTTACACTTTTTAGCTGAAATATATTGACAGTTAAATATTAAATTTTCTGTGTGACATTTACTTCAAATGATTCTAATGCATTTAATTAATCATTAAAGATTTTACTTAAAATAAACAAATTAGGGAAACTTACAAAGTGGAACAAAATTTGAAAATAAAAAATGTCAAACTAATCTCTTTCTCTTATTTATAGTATTTTTCTTCGAAGCATAAAAAATACTTATATTTGTATGTAACTAATTATAAATTTCTTTATTTCTTGCCGCAGTTTGACATTTGATGGTGTTTCGATTCCGAGAAAGCCTGTAGCCTTGGAGGGAGATTACTAGAAATTATCTTCATCGGGGATCGTGGATGCTCATTGGTCAACTGGCTTCTTTTCTTGTTCATTTTCAACTGTGATATCGCTCTATTACATTTAAAGAAACAGTTATCGCTCTGTATAACAATTATTTAATTAATAATTATAGATAATAATTATCGCCCATAAATACACTGGCTTCCAAAAGTTAAACAACAAAATGGAAATTCTCAATTAATCGGCTAAAAATAGTTAGAACTTAATGAAATTTGGATATGTTACAAATAATATCAAGCTGCATCGAGTGGCATTTTGCAAAAGAGTGACACTGCCATCATTTTAGGCAAATGTGATACAGCTTATAAACCTGCTGTTTAGGAGAGAATCGCTGTTCAATGAAAGACAGTACATTAAAGAGTTTCCAGTTGCCAGCATGTAAAAATGAGTTCGAGACGACATTTGCCAGCAGAATTGCGTTATAGTGCTATAGCCCGATTAGAAGCAAGTCAAAGCTCACGCCGACCGTTCCGTGGTAAGCCGATTGTGGAACCAGTTTCTAACTGCTGCAAACTACCGAAGATACAGGCAAAGAGTTACTACTCCTGTATATAATTGGTATTTGCGACTTAGTGCACGTCGTAACAGGACTGCAAATCCATATCAGCATACAAGGTGTGACACAAAGAAAACGAGACTGGTCCAATAAACCATTGTACTTACAGAATCAGTTCTCCATGACGTTATCACCTTCAAAGTAGTTTCATTCAGCATTCATACAATTCTGCATTAAGTGCTTCCATTGCTGGTAACAGTTCTGGAACGAAGGTTTTGGAGACCCTTCAGGAGATTCTCTGTTTTTGCCTGAAGCTCTTCAACTGAGGTAAAATGGGTTTCCTTTAAGCACGATTTAGCTTTAAGAAAATAAAAAAAAAAGTCGCATGGAGCCAAATCAGGTGAATAAGGAGGATGCATCATCACAGTAATATTTGTTCCGCTCAGAAACTGCTTGACAGATAAGGCCGTGTGAGCGGGTGCATTGTCCTGGTGCAACAGCCATCCATCACTCCGCAACTATTCACGAAGTCTTTTAGTACTTCGATGTAGTGGCGTTGATTAACAGTCTGACATTTTGTGAGCCCAGCACGTTCGTCGTCTTCCACACTGTCCCTTCTCCCTGAAAACCGCTTATGCCATTCAAACACACGTGCATGAGACAAAGTTTCATCGCCATAAGCCTCGGTTAACATTTGAAATGTTTTCTCCGTGGCTGATTTCTTAAGTTTCAGAAAAACTTTGATGTTGATTCGCTGTTCGGTTTGTACATTAGACATTTTTTCGGCAGAATACAGTTGCATATGTGTTCACTCAATGATGCAGTAATTACCACCGGCGTGGTCGGTTAAGTCGAAACTGGCCGCATGGATAGAGGAGGTGTGTGGCATGAGTCACCAAAACAGTTGTTGCCAACTCCACTCTTTTTTCAAGCTACACAGTCTCGACTTTTTGTGTGTGAGTCACACCTCATAGATTCACTCTTAGGTAAGGGAAACATGCCAGATGATCACAAAACGCTTAGATGCGAAAAACATACATACATTCATACAGGTTCTTCATTATTTAGTTTCTTTAAATGTAATACAGGGCGATAATATTTGGTGGCAACAATTTAAAAAGTGATACGCCGTTTATAGTAAACCGACGCAAAATGCCGTTTCGAGACTAATAGCCCTAGGGCTAACGCTTCTTTGAGCTAAAAAAATATTTTAAATAAATTTAAAATTTCGCTTGCTAAATATTTATCAAAACATACAAAAACAAAAGAAAATAATGTTAAAAATGAAACAAATTCAAATTTATTCTTATTTCTTATATGAAGTTTAAAGTTTGATACCTATAAGACACATTTGTCGGCTACACTTTGTGATTCAAATGTACTGATAGTTAAATATTTAATTTTTAGACTCACGTTTCTTTCAAATGTTTTTAAAATAATTCTAACATGTTTAGTTAACTTACTTTAATTTACACTTAAAATTTTTAAAAATTAAGTAAAATTGCTAAAAGTTTCGAAGTTTTGGGAGGCATCTGCGACACCTTTGACAAAGCAATAACAACCTATTATTTAATTAAAAACTAAGTTATTAGATAATAATTAATTTCTTAACTTTTGCATTAGCTTAGATGAATGACTAATAATTTTTTCTCCTTTTTACAATCAAGTTGAATTTACAGTGAACAGAAAAACCTTTTGGTTATAACCTTTTTTCGAAAACAAAAAATAACCATCTCCTCTAGTTGGTCACGATTAGATTACTATATTTAAATATTAGCTAATGGACTCGAGAAAATCATTCCACAGCCAGTTAGTCAGGTATCTTTTTAGACATAGTCTCGAAAGAAATTACGAGACCTTACATGATTATTGTTTGTGGTATAGCATCAGCCTCATTACGAACCTATTAGGTACATTTATTGTCTGGTTTTGGGCCGTTCACTGTCTGAATTTCTCATTTTGAGTTATTGGCCAAGTAAATGTTTGAGTTACTCTTGTTTGTTTTTCGCGCCTGCGGTATTTACCAACACAATGCCAGCTTTAATTCCGCAGGTTAGCGGCGCGTGAAATTTACCTTCAGGTGTCCATCGAAAATGAACTTTCGTTTGAGAAATGAACTACGCAGTTTGGAGTTCCACCCCTTTTTCCTCTAGCCATCTCTTGCTCGTTATATTATTATCTGCTTATTCCTTCTGCTTCACAATGGCCAGTTGAAGAGAATATATATGCTTTAGAATTTTCGGATTCAAAGAAAAAAATATTCTGCGTTGATTTCTTTAAGGAAGAACAAGACCTTTTCCAACCTGAATTTGTGTAGGATGTCACTCAAACGTAGTATTTTGTTAAAGAAATCTTTTTGATGGCCTTAAGAGATTAAATCGAGGAAAAAATTCTGTCCGTACACTATTTTTTTTTTTTTTTTTTTTCGTTTTTGCAAATGAGTAAAACTATCTATGGTATGCAAATTAAGAGCAGCAAATTCAGTAATCTACAAGATTAAGATGAAAAAGAAAGAAAAGAAAAGAGGTAAAACAAAGGGTTAATGATATTAATATTTAAAAGAATAATGCATTGAAAATATCAATTTAATAAAAGCATAATTGTTTGGGATAAACATGATAGTTTTTGTTCCATGATTTCATAATTTTTGCAACCTTACATTGAGTGGTTACACATTTATCTAAATACGAACACACGCATGCATTAATAACCGGATTAACACACGGGATTTATTCTTGTGTGTTATTCATGGGTAACAAAATAGTTATTCATGGGTAACAAAATAGTTATTTATGGGTAACAACATAGTGTATAATATTCCTGTGTGTTATTCATGGATAACAACGGGGCGTAATATTCCGGCGTGTATTCATAGATAACAACATACTGTAATATTCCTGTGTGTTATTCATGGATAACAACATAGTAACATAGTGTGCATTCATGGATAGCAACATATTAAATTAAATCCTTTTAACTTATTCTATACAGGTACAGGAGAACATAAAAGTAGGAATAAACGAAATTCTTAACATTTTTACTAATTAATTAATCAGGATAATAATATATTTGCGAGTATGAATTACTTAATAGAAAAGAATTCAAAAATATAATTAGATGTGCATTTGTTTATTAATGAGATGTCCGTAGTATAAGATTCAAAACAATAATAGCTTCCTTTGTAGATTTGCCGCAATGTATTGCACAAAAATTTTTCAAATAAATAAAAAATAAAAATAAAATGAAATGCAAAATAAGTTCAGGCGTGGATTACATTTTTATGTCAAAGTAAGCGTTAATAAAAAAAATCAAAAACTTTTAAAATATAAATTTTTAATCATCAGTTTACTCCTTCATTTCATCTGTTACTAATAATTCTTTAATTCACATTTTGCAGCTAAAACTGGTTTGATCAGTGACCGAATGGTTAAGACTGCTGAATACCGGTAGCTCGTTCTGAATACGAACCCACAGGAACGGGTTAGCTGCATGGTTCATTTTCGTGTTTTTCCTCGTGTGTAGGCCTATCAGCGGCCGAGCGGTAACGTCATTGAACGCTGGTAGGTCGACCTGTGATCAAATTCTGGCGAACGGATTGGCTGCATGTTTTTTTTGGGGGGGGGCATGTGATACGTGGATACGAGCCAGTTTCCCTTCAAATGTCCTCCACGAAAGCATGCCTCCCTACAGGCAGATAGCCTTCGCGTTTCTTTGTCTTAGTCCAGAGCTTCTTAAACTGGGGGTCGCCGTACAAAACATCACGTCAGAAGAGAAATCAATGGGACGCCATCGCAATTCTATAAAATCGGATAGAAAATAAAGTGGTAGAAAATCTTCGCAGTTTACATTGTCATGTGAAATATATTGGTAAAACAAAGCACCTACAAATCATTTGCATGACGATAACACCGCAGACATACGTTTTCAGTCTTCAAAATTCGTATATTCGCATAATCATTTGTGAGGGCAAGAAGAATTATGAAATATTTTAAATTTTACATTTCATATTTTTGAATTTTAACTAACTAAAATTTTGCTGAAAGAATAAGAAGGAAATTTAATCATTTAAAAACTGAAAATGAGTAGAAAATAATGCTATGTATAGCAATTAATAGAATATTTAACTGATACATTTAACTAACAAAAGTCATTAATTAATTAATCTTTTTTATAAAAGTCTAATGATAATTTTTCATGAAAACTATGGTTTGAGAAAAGTTAGAAAAAGCAAGATGAGAGACTGCATGTGGTGACATCTATTAAAATTGTTTAATTAATTATCATGTTATAAAATTCTGTTAACTGCTGTAAGTAACATTAATTTTCTACTCATTAATTACTACTACTCATTATTTCAACATTAATTACTAGTTTTTGAAGGCTTAAGTTTTCTTCTTAATTTTTCATCCAAAATTTATCAGTTCATTCAAAAAAGCAAAACGATTCCTCATTCCATCTTATGTCACAAATCATTATGCAAATATGCATTTACAAATTTTAAACCCTGAAAAATGCATGTCTGAAATGTTATCATCATGCAATGATTTATAGGTGCTTTATTTTTAGCACGATATTTTTAAACTCTTAAGTTTTTTAATTGCTTAATTTTTGACAATGATGCTTTGTACTACGATGTTTTCTTCCTGCTTTCTTTTCCTCCACGATGTATTGTGCGACTACGTTTTCGCCTAGCGTCGTTTTTTCCTCTACGTTTTTGTCCGCGATGTTTTTGATGCGATGTTTTCGCCTGTAATCCTTTGAAAATGAGCAATGAAGGACTCCGAAAGGATGCTAAACCGAATGTTTTCATTTGTCCGTGCCCACTGCAAGTGTTTTGTTCTCAGTCAAGCCTATTCATACAGGAAAAGGTCCGTCAGTGGCAGAGTGGTTATAACCATTTTTCAGAAAAAAATTATCATTTCATTCAAAAAAGAAAAAAGATTCCTCATTCTAATATTCCTCATTAATATTCCTCATTCTAACATTCCTCATTAACATACCTCAATCTAACATTCCTCATTCTCATCTGAACACTTAGTAATTTGTTCTGGATTTATCATTTCATTCAAAAACAAAAAACGATTCCTCATTCTAACATTCCTCATTCTCTCGTTCTGGGTTTAATTTATCATTTCATTCAAAAAAGAAAAACGATTCCTCATTCTCATCTGAATACTATTAATTTGTTCTGGGTTTAATTTATCATTTCATTCCAAAAAGAAAAAGATTCCTCATTCTCATCTGAACACTAGTAATTCGTTCTGGGTTTATCATTTCATTCAAAAACGAAAAAAGATTCCTCATTCTCTCGTTCTGAGTTTAATTTATCATTTCATTCAAAAAATAAAAACGATTCCTCATCCTAACATCCCTCATAAACACTCCTCATTCTCATCTGAATACTAGTAATTCGTTGTGGGTTTAATTTATCATTTCATTCGAAAAAGAAAAGTTTCCTCATTCTAACATTTCTCATTCTCATCTGAACACTAGTAATTCGTTTTGGGTTTAAATTCCAGCTAACGTGCTTGCTGTATGAGTGTTGACGGTTTTCTCTTTGCGTAACATGAATACGAACCAGGGTTCCTTAAACGTTGTGCATGAAGGTATCTCTCGCCTTAAGTTACCTCTTGTGCTTTGCCATAATTAACTAAACTCGTGTAGAAAATCACCTTATCTTCAATAAATAAGATCTCTTTGAGAAAACTACTTAATAAAAAATAGTCATGCTTTGGATTTCAATTCTCTTCTGTATTTTTTCATGACCTTTAAATGCCACAGACTGTATGGTATTACTCGTTTAACTATGTTATGTCATTGAAGGTGTGGATAGTTTCTTATAAGCGCTAAACGCTTCCTGAAAAGCATTAACCAGCCTTATTTGTAGGCAAGTAATGTAAATGCTGCCCCATACTTCAAAAAGTCAGAGAGACAGAAAAGTGCTTTTGAAAGGTGAGAAACGAACAAAGAATGAGGGCTGTCATCTCAACACTTTTTTCCCTCCCTGCGTATTTCCGCATTCAAGTGATGAGAGGGAAGATTTCGCATAATTTTCCCCTATGATTCAACCCTTTGTCTTCTTCGACGGACAAGCTCGGAGTAATCAGCGATGCATAGAGATCTTCCCTTCGGATTAGGAAAATTCACGATTACATATACAAAACGAGTTTCTTTTATCGCATGGATTCTCAGTAGAGGAAGAACAAAAACTGAATGGGAATTGAAAAGAAAAAGAAAATTTCAGATTATCAGCAGCTTGTTCGAGCGAGAAAAGTTTTAACTCTGGCGAAGGAAATACGTTCGCCACTTATCCCTTTCAAATATTCCATGGAATATTCGAATATTCCATGGAATATTTTGAGCTTATTAAGTGTGGACGATACCCGAATAGTCACTGAAAGCCGCCAGGAAAGAATGCATCGGTGCTACTACCTTTGATAATTAGATTAAGACGATTTAATTTAATAACTTCTGTCTCCAACTTACTTCTCATACTGCTTGAAATTCAAAAAATAACTCAAATGTTTTATATCCATATTATCTTGCTTACCGGAAAGAGTTTGACCATGTGTACGAACGCTGCCATTTCTCGCTCGCTTTAGTTGTGGGTTTGGTTTCTTTAAATTATTTTCTGTTTTGCCTGATTCACTCAGATGATCTTAGCTAAAATTTCTTGGAATAGTTTGAACACTATAGGAAGGAATATAGGAAGCCCTATAGGAAGCCGGATGGTCACCAGCACTGGAGTTAATGCCTTTTATTTCAATGATTGAGGTAAAGTGTCATATTTGTTCATATATTACAAAGCGTTGTATTCATTATGCCCTTTTTAAGTTGCTGTTGCCAATAGCCTTAACTCTCTGAGGAGAAAAAATAATATTTTCCGATAAACGATTGTTCAAATATCTTTTCGTTCAGATATTACAATAGTCAGTTGTGAGTTAGAATCTGTTTGTGCTCATTTATCAAATATTAAACATATCATAGTAGCTGTAACTGTAAAAGTAATATGCAGAACTAATAAAAGCGTCATTAATATACTAAAATTTATTGTCTTTAAAGCAGAAATATAAGTTTTGTTTTTTACTTAACAGAGAATATGCTTAAGATTTTAATTGAAATTCTAACCACCCTAGAAATTTTATGCATTTCAGTTCTCAATTTCTTTCATTTAAGTTGTAAACTTTCACTTGATCTGATAATCGTCAGAATCAAAACGTCGGCAGCGATAGAACGCAACGTCGAAAATTATAACTGTCAGAGCTGGCAGGAACTTATCACATAGCGTGCACGAGAAGCCAGAAACACGTTCTGTCTTAAAATCCAGAAATCTCAGTTTAAATACTGGCTAACTGTTTTGCATTCTGGTGAGGAATATGGAAAGAAGAAGTTATAATACACACCGAAATTGTAATAACTGATTAATTTAAAATAATAACCTTAGAGTTAATACTTCACCTAACTTAACACTGTGTGTCGCATGTTTGTAATAAGATTAATTGTATTTAATTGCAACAACGCGAAAAGGAACTGACATACATACTTTGTTTCTGAAGGCGATAGATTATTTTTGCACCTCTCTAAATATTTTGGACGTTCTAAGTGTTGTTTACTCCAAACATGTACATAATTTTGCCAGTTACTAGAAATGAAATAAGTTAAAATCTTTAACTTTAGAAGTGTTGTACTTGTTTATTAAGTCAATGTTCTGCATCGCTCAAGAGCTGTTATTTCTACAATAAACACTTAGAAGTTTATATTAGTAATCGGCCATCTGCGTTTCTTTCTAAAGATAGTACGTCTTTTTAAAGAGTTTATAAATTAGGTTAAATCCACAGTCTTTTTAAAAAATAAACATTACATGTATCTGGCAACTTGATGTAAACGATTCCGGTTCCTTTAAAGTGATGTTGTAGTTAATAACATACAGTTCCGAGAAAATCAGCAAGTGGCTTCGATGATGATTTCTCAAAATTGCTACTCATCAACCTGCTAGTTAAATGATAGTTAACTCGGTGTCATGTAGATCTGCTGAAACCTTTAATTGAACAGGTCAAAGCTTGCTGAGAAGGTTTAACTACATTCTCACTATACTTCTTTTTCATATGCTTAAAAAAGTTCAGAACTTTTCTCTTAATGAACTCACATCCTTAAAATGATTTAGAGCTTTGTTTTTAATGAATATTTAACTTTCTGAAAAACGACGTTGCTACAGCGTCTCTTATCACAAATTAGATGTTTCTCCATTTGTCAGAATACTTTTATCGAGAATTATTAATGATGTCCAGGGTAGTTATTCTATAGGTGCGATAAAATATTGCCTTATTTTAATGTTGATTCTGAACTCTATATTTTTAAGCAATTTAGGTACAATTCGCCGCTTAGACGGGAAATTGGTTGGTGATCTTGACTGTCGTACTGAAGGGCCGGGTTCGAACCCCGGAGAAGACATGGATGAAAATTATCTGTTCCTTCATAGCAGGTAATGATGGCTCACCATTTAAGTGACTCCATTATAAAGTGATCACCGCTTCCGGTCTTAGCAATGGCCAACGTCTATAATGGCTAATGCCCGTCATTAGAGAAAAGAAAAGCATAATATTAAAAATAATTATATAAGAAAAAATTAAACTCAGTTGCGCAACAGCCCTAGTGGACCACTACCTGCAGTGCCCTGAAATCTGCTTTCTTGACCTTGGGCCCCGGAGGGCATTAGCATATGCCCTGGGCAAGTGGTCAGCTTAGGACTCCGGTGTTTAGTCTCCAAACGAACTTGGTACTCATTTTATCGATCCATTCAAGGGATGAAAAGCTGAATCAACCTTCCCCAGCACGGGGATCGAGCCCCGGACCTGTGGTGCAGCTGCGCGACGCGCTAGCCACTTCGTCAAAGGGCGGTAATATTTAATGTAAAATAATAAGAATATTATTTTACATTAAATGAATTTAGGTTGATTTCATATAATGCACTTTTTAATAATCCATAAAGAATTATTAAATAATAAGTAATTTTTAGTTAATAAATTTAAAAATTACTTATTAAAATTTTAATGTTAAACTTAATTTGGCTTAGATTAAATACTAGTAAAATCATTTAGAATGCCGGATTAATTTTCATCCGTCTCTATCTTTCAAAACTAAGTAAACACAACCATGTAAAACATCTAAAGAATTTGTTTAAGCTTCCATCTGAAGTACAGAATTAAAAAAATTAACTAAAGTAGCTCCGACTTATTACGAAACTGAAAAACCACAATGATTCAAAATATGAACAAGTCGAAACTTAAATTCAAATCTAAAATTAATTCTAATAACTTAAATTATAATCTTTGTGTTTAAGTAAATCATTTAAAATTTGCTAAAAAGTTAATAAATATGTAATTTCTTCAGCTACACATTTTCATTCTTTTTTAATATATCAAATATTAATCCGACTCGTTCTTCATACTTTCTGCATATAATAGGAAACAGCGCAATTACGTATATTATCACTAATGACAGAACAGTTCAGTGAGGTAATAACCCTAAAAGAAAAGTGAAGGATGTCTATTCTACATCCTGTTTGGTGACATCAACAGGTAGCCTATATTCTTTTTTCAAAAAACTATTCGGGCAAATTAAAGAGTTAACAGTTTCTGAAGATTTTCTTAGAATTCTGGTGATTCATGGAAAAGAATTAATTATAATGACTGCATCAGTAAAGCGTGAATGAGTTCCAAGGTTTCTTTTAAGAATGGCAGAAAGAATAAATGCCAGAAATATTCATGTGATTCAGATTTTCAGATAAAAACCAAGTTTTGAAAATGTTATAAGAAGATCGATTTAATGCAGAAAATGTTAGGGTACTCTTTATATATAATATAAGGTTATGTAAAGTTACACATATATGTAAAGTTGCACATTAAAGATTAAACAACTTATTTAACTTTCTTGGAATGTAGACGAATTATCATGCCGTCTTAGAATTCAAGGAAACTATGTGAGTACAACAATAATAAAAACAAAAAAATCTGATGTGTACACCACATGACTTCCTTGTATGGAATATTCGATTATACGCAAATTTCCTGCATTTCATTTAAACATATTGAATTAACAGTTAACGAATTTTGAATTAAATCTACTTCGCCGATAGCTCATAAACCACATAAATGCAATCTTTAAAGTTCACTATATTTATTTACCATAGCGACACTTCGGCGCTACGTTCACCTAACAGCATTAGCATTCATTTTATAACTCAGAGTGCACAAAAATTATATCATCTGAAAAATTACCACAAACTGTATTCAAATACTGTAATAAAACTAAAACAATTTATAAAAAGAAAATAAACAAATAAAAAAGAAACAGTTTTCGCAGACGATTCAGTGCCGCTTACCTAATGCGCGTGCGCTACTAATTAATTCAGTTCTCACTTCGCGGAAAGGCAGAAATACGTAAACATTCAAAATATTTTCATTAAAATTTGAAAGCTATTGAAAAACATAAAACACCAAATACAGTTAAAAGAATTAAAATGACAATTTCTACGCCAAAACAAGCTAATAACTTAATGAATTGCAGAATGAATTAAGCATAATTTAATTCGTAATAATAAAAAAAAAGACGTTACTTTATTGTTGCGAAGCTTAGTTTCTCTAGATTGGCAAGAAATCCACAATTCTACTAAGTTGAAAATGTTAAGAAACATGGCTGCCATGGTAATCAAAAGTTAGGCTTAGCAGCACTTAAAAAACTTTTAAATTCTTGCTAATTCCCCAATTATTGCATGCAAGTTAACAAAAGGCATAAAAATGAACAATTTACAAACATGTAAGAATAAAGAAACTGAGCTCACTGAGCAGAGTAACAGAGTGGCTATATATATATACATATATTTATACACTTTTGGTGCGGCCGATTGGAAACAATATAGGTGTGTGTATTGTGTATTTAAATATGGCAAAGCACACGAGGGCTATCTGCCTAAAGGGAGGGATGCCTTTCGTGGAGGACTTTCTAAGGGAAACTGGCTCGTATACACGTTGCACATGGGGAAAACCACGAAAACGCCCATGCAGCCAGCCCGTTCGCGGGATTCGAACCTCAGACCGAACTACCAGTGTTCAGCGTCTTTACCGCTCGGCCGCTGGTGGGAAACAATATAGGAGGTGCACATCTACGTGTTACAGCAGTCCTATGAACAAAATTTCAACCCTCTGAGGCTACTCGTTTTTGAGTTTTATCATTTTTTTTTGGGGGAAGGTACTTTATTCTGTCTTTACGTACATACGTCACGCGAAAACATCGTTAAATTGCATTCGATAGCGGTCAAAATGGATATTTTCGTTGAAATATGGTGTCCAAAATTTTTCGCGATTATAATACTTCCTTTTTGCTTCGTGCAAGGAAGTAAAAACAAAAATCTGAAATATTAATCTGAATATTAATTTCAGATTTTAAATTACGAACAAAAGGGCATTTTTTAACGTTTTGTGCGTTACTTTTATTTATTAAATATCATGTTCTACGCACTCAAACCATAAAATTCAGTTCAACAGTAATATCCCAAAATAATTTTAAAATGAGCATATCTTTAGAATTTGCGATACTCTCCTGCGCTGGAACGAAAAATGTTTCCCCCCATACTGTGTTGCCATTGCTTGCTTTCAAATCGTTTAGTTTTTTAATCAAAAATTCATTGAAGTGTTGCAAAATATGAAATCGGTAATAAAACAAATTTCAAATTTAAATTAGGGCTTCCCACATGCCCATATTCTATGGAAGATTACACTATTCATATTTTGATGGCTCTGGGTACCATTGTTTTATCACAATGCGAGAAATATACATACATTAATGCAGATTCTTCATTATTTAATTTCTTTAAATATAATACAGGGTGATAATATTTGCTGACAACAATCTGAAAACTGATTCGCCGTTTATAGTTTTCAAAGCAAAATGCCAAAACGAAATTAATATTCCTTCAGGGTAAATTACCTCTTTCGACTAATAAAAGGTTAATTTTATTAAGGGCTGGTAATTTAAAACTTTAATACAAGATTATTTATTAGTATATAAAAAGTAACATAAACATAGAAGGAAATAAAATAATGCAAAATAAAATTTAGAAACCTGTATAATTTAAAATAAAACTTTAGAAAACCTATTAAAAGTAATAAAAGCAGTTGGAATCTATCAAAAACATTCAGTTAAAATCAGATAATTGATACGTATTAGTTAATTCGTAAGAGTTGAATAATCTGCGTAACTCCTCAGTATCTTTTAAAAGTATTTCTCGCTAAAGATGAGCAGTTTCCAATGCACTTTGTATCCATAATTTCGCATCATATACCACACAGTTAAAACTAGGAGGATATCCAAATCTTATGAAGGGCTTCATGTTGTGTTTCTAAACGAAAATCTGCAACAACGCGTCGTCTTTGCAATCCAGAAATTTTATTGAAGTGGTGTATTCTACCCTTTTCTTCCATTTTCAGTCCTTTTTTTAATCCCTTTCTTCTGATTTGCTTTCATAATTGTATTTCGCTGTGTTTTTTATAAATCTTACTACAACTGAAAATGACTGAAAACTCCTTTACTAAAAAAATCGTCTATTTACTACAAAAATACCATTTGTTTACCAAATAAACCATAGTTTGAGAGTATTCACCGAAGAGTAATGGTTTTGCGTCTTATTTCATGAGTTCCAGGATAGCACATAGCTTCTTTAAGTTGTACCGAATCTGAGTCTGCCGGCCAGGTGGTATAGCGGTTAGGGACGCTGACCGCCGTACCGACTGTCTCGGATTCGAATCCCGAAGAAGGCATGGATATTTGCAAGCATATACTGTCTATGCGACAAAGGCACTCCAAATACACGGCGAGCTAAAAGTCCTGTTGGGAGGTCAGTGGTAGGGGAATGGGATGGGATACCCTGAGACCACCCTCCGGGAAGTTCTCCCTGAAAATCAAGGCATAACTGCGTAGCCTACCGCGGCACTCTGCCTGTATGACCAATGGTGAACTTCTGGCCATCTGAGAGTAGAAAAAAATAGCTGGAACTGCTGTAACAAAATCGAAAAAAAAATTACAGCATTAAAAAAAAATTTTAATCTTGTAATTAAATACTCAACAAACTAAGACGTGAACGAAACTCAACCACCTCAACTAGCGCTTGAGAATGCCTAGTACTTTACATCATTACCAATCAAATATTAGATTACTAACAACAGGAATCCAAGCGTGAACCAACCCGTAGCCAAACACAGGTAGCTCGACCCGGGTTAGAATCCCGATGAACAGTGTCATTTTCATGGTTTTTCCCTACGCGTAACGTAGGTATGAGGCAGTTTTCCTTAGAAAATTCTCCACGAAATACCCTTCCTCTTAAACAGATAGCGGCCCACCAGCGGCCGAGCGGTAAAGTCGCTGAACACTGGTAGTTCGGTCCGAGGCTCGAATCCCGCGAACGGGCTGGCTGCATGGGTGTTTTCGGGGTTTTCCCCATGTGTAACGTGTATACAAGACCAGTTCCCCTTAGAAAGTCCTCCACGAAGGCATTCCTCCCCTTAGGCAGATAGCCCTCGAGGCTTTGCCGTAATTAAATAACCTAACCTAACCTTAAACAGATAGCACTCACGGGCTTTGCCATTATCAAATATACAAAAATTGAGCAAAACCAAACCATGCATGACTACTAATGTAATAGTAACAAAGCCAGATCTCATAAAAGCCAATACAGTTATCCAATCAGTCTTCTTTCTCTAAACTTAGATTCTCGCTTGTTATAAACTGCCCTAATTTGCAGATGACAGAAAAGGTAGAAGCTCAGGAAAATATTTAATGAAAAAGTAATACGTTCATTAAAATAAATCTTCAAGTAATAAGAAAAGCCGTATTTGAAGGAATCAACTTCAGTGATTAGCCTTCACTGCGCATTTTTCGTGAAGCTGCACAGTTCGTCCGTTCATAGAGCTTCTGATAAAGAAAAATACTAATTTTATTAATTTATAACTAATTAAAGAAATGGTTAGAAACATAACGTTATTTTAGAATTAAGCTCTCATTTTTAAAACTAACTATAAAAAATAATCAAAAAGAGGGGAAAAAAATTTCAAAAGTACATTCTTACAAAATGATTATTTCATACCTAGCTTTCGATAAGGGAAAATGAAAAATTTTATGGCATATTTAATTTGGAACTTCGATTGTCTGAGGTAACTGGGACCGTAATAGAAATCCTCTAATAATCAAAATCTCCGTTGACAGAAACTAAATTTGAAATCATGCCAATTTTTCTGTCGACTAAGTTTTCTGAAGCACTTGTCTGAAGTTCTAAAAGTAAACGCACTAATACTTCTACTAATATTTTAACAAAGTCTGTTATTAGAAAATATTTTTCTTCCTTCAGTCAAACAAGTAATCCATACGAAATTTCTTTTAATAACAAAAATGTTTATGAAAAAATTGGAAAAAGTGTGTAAAGGAACCTTTTATTTAACAGAAGGCAACAGTCGTGCTGTTCCTGAATCTGAGCCAGCATTTATGGCGTAAATCAAAAATAAGGAATTTGACGTAATTAAATAAATTTAAGTTAGGCTACACAATTAGCGAACGCGCAAATTGGTTCTGACTGAAAGTCCGTGTGACAAATTTAATAGCAAGAATAGCGAAAGCCGCAGAGTACCAATGCCAAGACAATCAAATCAGCAACGTAGCCTGCAGCAGACGGAACACATTCTAATTTTACCCTCTAAAATCCTCCTGTAAATACTATCTCCTTTCTACCTCATTTGAATACACGCGAGCTAGAAATTTACATTCTGATAGGAAAATGGGAAACGAAAGGGGCAGGAAAGCAAATTAACATAAAATAACTGGTTAATAAAACTAAATGAAACCTTACAATTTGCTGCCGGAGTTCTTGTAATGTGGCGAGCAGGTGGCGCGAATGGAAGATTCTTTAGGGGAGTAGCTTAATTTAATATAACAAAATGCACGAGGGCTATCGACTTAAAGGGACGTTCTAAAGCAAAATAGCTTGTATTGGCATTATGCATGTTCAAAACCGCAAAAACATTTATGCAGTTAGCCAGCTCGTCTACATTTGTACCCGAGAAGAACTACTAGTATTTAGCGAACACTGGTTTAGGCTAATGGACAGCAAAGATGGAATAGAAGAGATCAGATCGAAAACATCACCTGTAGGCTCAACTGTTTTGTAGAAGGTTGTATAAGCGTTTTTATTTTCACCCACAGCCGACTGAAGGAGATTCACATACAAAACATTCCGGATAACTTAAATACTGCTTCGAATACATATGGAGATCATTATATTTTATCTGGCATGAAACCGAAACCTTAAGTTCTTGCTAAAGTTTTGAAAAGCTTTATTATTTGTATAAATAGCAGATAGCAGATAATACCTCTATAGCAGATAATATCACCGAACTTTGAAACTATCGTCATTGAATATTTTTAATCTAAAAATGCGGTGTCGTTAATAGTTGAAGATATTAAAAAGTTTAGCAATTCGAATAGGATATAGAATAAATAACATAAAATTCTTAGCGAAAGAAGTATTCTTAAAGGCTCAAGGTTACTATGCTTTAGTATTTGCTCAGTTGGTGCTTGGCGTTGCTATACTTAAAATGACAGCTGTCTTACATCAAACAGAAAACTTTTTTTTATTTCTACGCGAACATTTTTTTTTTTTTCGTATTAGTTTAATATGGGTGGCCAGCCTTCGTCGGCAAAAATATATTGATGTCAACATACAGCTTTTAATATTTATCTCTTCAATAAACGTTAAATGTTGTATTTAGACAGGATCTTCTGAATTCTAACCTGAGTATTCTGTATTCTATATTATTATAATTTATATTAGGTTGGCTTTTAATAAAATTACATTTAATTTTTAGTCCAAAATATACTTGCGAGAGAAAATTATAAGCAGAGTTTTTTTTTTTTTTTTTCCAACGTGAAAAACTAAACCTGTTTTCGAAATATTAATGCACCTCGAAAACCTCAGTACTTGTTGCCAAGTATAAATTCAAGACTTTCAGGAAAAGTTTTTAATCTTATTTTGCTTTTTGCATGCCTCACGCATAAAAACATTTGTTCGCAAGAATGTTCGTTAAAGCCTAGAAATTTTGCTTAGATATGTGATTTGGTTTGGTTTAGCTTATCATGGCAAAGCCCACTATATGCATAAGGAAAGGAATGCCCTCCTGGAGGACTTTTCATTAGATCTAATGCAACTGCCAACTAATGCAACTAAAAGGGGCGAGACTAATATTGGTATATAAAGAAATTCGTAACAAACAATCGATCGAAAAGAGGCATTGAAAGTACACTGCGAAACAAAAAGACAGTTCTGAATCTCCGGTTCTACTGGGCCGATTGATGAAATTCAAATTGCGCTTTTCATGTCTCGAAAGCACGACTTAGGATATATATTAGATTTATATATAGCACTATTCTAACATAGGTATTTTGACACAAAATTGGACTTTTTTCTGAAATAACATGCTATGTTTTTTCCCTATTTCGATTCTACGACTCAAATTATGCCAGACTGCCAAATTTTTTTAAAAATCATACGAGTAAATTTTTAAAAATTAGCTCTAAGTTTTAGCTCCTCAATGTTAATTAAGTTTGATATATATTTATTAATCTCTCTTTTTTTTATTAAGCTTATTTGATTTTTCCTTTCACATTTCCAAATTCAGGTTCTCTCCAAATAAAAATTCAACCATTTTTTATGATTTATTTTTAAATAATTTTTTATAAATTTTCAAAAACATTTTGAATTATAATCTGTAAAACGTTTACCATCGTCTTAAAGTAGATGTATTTCTGAGAATACCTGCAAACAATTACAGGCTTTTATTCAAAATTTCCGAAGATATGCGTGAATTTATGTATTGGCGCGTTTTGAAATTTGGCATATATGTTGAAAGCTATAAAACATCAGATGTGGTTTAGACACTTTGCTAAAATTATTTGGAAGTAGAAACGATGTGACTTTTTCCCCGCTCATACACAATGTAAAAAGATAGAAACGAGCTGCCTTTTTTTCCGCTCTGAAATAATGGAAGGAAAAGGAAAATTGGTTGCCATATACTAAGAAGTTCGCCAAGTGAATTATTCTTGGCCAAACTGAAAAAATTTCGCCAACATAAATTTTTTAATTTCTCCGTAATCTTCGCACCAACGTTTTCAAAATTTAATATATAGGCATAATTTTAGTAGTATCGGAATATGGGAAAAAATTGGCATGTTATTTCAGAAAAAGTCCAATTTTATGTCAAAATACCTATGTTAGAACAATGCTATATATAAATCTAATAGATATCCTAAGTCGCGCTTTTGCAATTTGAATTTTGTCAATCGGCCCAGTAGAACGGGAAATAGAGAACTGCCTCCCATTTTTTTTTCGCAGTGTACAATGAAATTAAATAAATGAAGTGTATGTCTTGAATTTTGATATTGATTTTCTCAGTATTTTTGCCAAATTATAATTTGACAAAAATATTTAGAAAAACTGTTCGAATTTTTTGCATTTTCCAGAACCATTTTTTGCAAAGCTGGTTAGAAAAGATAGAATTATTCTATGGATTAAACAAGAAGCATTTAATTTTGAAGGAAAAATTTAAAAGCGTGGCACTGTAGCACTCAAGATTTTTGAGTCACTCAAGTACCGAATGACGCCAAAATTGTACTCATAAAATTTCAAAAATTGTAGAAATTCTAGAATAGATACTGATGGCATTTTTTTAATGTATGACTCCCCTACTCTCTTACAAGTAATATATTAATTGAAAATTCAGCTCCAGTTTATGGTATCAGTTTGCTTGTGCAAGAGGCGGAAAACCTCATATAGGTTTCTGGCTAAATGGGTTTCCCAAGGAACCTAGACCCTCAGCTAGGTTTCAGAACGCACTTTTTTTTTTTTTTTTTTTTGACTGGGAATTACTTCTCAACGTATTCATTGGGAATCACTGTCGAAGTGTTTAAAAACACATTCTTGAAGATGATACATTTTTAATCCATGATATTTTGTGAAATACCTTTTTGAAGAGTTTAAAAATACATTGCTGAAGCTTTGAAAAATAAAGAATGAACTTAGACGCCTTATCTACTTTTCAGCATGAATTTTTATGATTGAGAATTTCTTCGCATTCTTGTGGAATCATTGTTGAAGCGTTTAAAAATACCTTATTGAGGACTTTAAAAATGCATTGTTTAATATGATATATTGTCGGTGCATCATGCATTGTTAAATATCTGGTTGATGTGTTTAAAAATACATTGTCGAAGCATTTAAAAATGCAGAATGAACCTACACTCTCCATCTAGTTTCCAAAATGAATTCTTATAATTGAGAATTACTTTGCATTTTTGTGGAATCATTGTTGAAGCGTTTAAAAATACATTGTTGAAGATGATAAATTGTTGATGCATGATATATTGTTAAATGCCTTGTTGAAGTGTTTAAAAATAACATTGTTGAAGATTATACATTGTTAAATATTTTTTGAAGGGTATCAAAATACATTGCCGCAACATTTAAAAATACAAAATAAGCCTAGACCTTTCATCTAGATTTCAGATTGAACTTTTATGTTAGAGAGTTTCTTCTCAACGCAATCTTAAAGAAGCACCATTGAAACGTTTAAAACTAACTTCCCAAATTATTCGTTAATCTAACAAGGCAGCAGTTTTACGCTCGATAATTTGATTTCGGAGAAATCAATGTGAGAAATTCCATGGCTACTTTTCTCTTTTGAGTTTAAACAAAATGGGAGAAATTAGGAGTAAAATACTGCAGTCACTGACAATGTAAGAATTCTGGCATCGCAATCAGGTCCTGTTTAATAACCAATTATTAAACAGGAGGTCAGAAACTCTTTATTCTCTCTCTTTATCTCGGCTAATACATTCGAATGTATTAGCCGAGAACTGAAATCAAAATTTACTGGGACAGCTTTTGTAGTGAAAAATGATTTGCGAAACACCGTAAAGCAATTGGCAACAACCGATGATGAGACATATTCCCGATGAGCCAATGTCCTTAAAATGAAGTTTCCTCTTAAATCATTGCGGTTGATGTTGGTTCATAAAGAGCATTCCGGATAAGAATGAGACAACTTTATTGATTAGATATAAGCTAATAATGATATATATGCAAATATCTAAATCTGCCGTGCTTATTTCCTTCAAAGCAATGGCCCACCAGCGGTCGAGCGAAAAAATCGCTGTACAACTAGTATTTCGATCTGGGTTCTATTCTAGGAGAAGGGGTTGGCTGCATCGGTGATTTCATAGGAGTTTAATTTTCGGAGTTTCATTATCATTTTACATTTTCATTATCATTATTTTTTCAAATCATTTTACGTTACAATACAGATAATAATGATCTCAGAAATTTATTCGAATTACAGCGGAAACATTGCTTGCTTATAAAACCAAGACAGTGGTGAAGAAGTCGGTGCGTTTTGTACATCACAAACTAAGCTTTTGGTAGAAATTGTTAGAAGCAAAGTTTCTCTGAAGTACTAGTGTGCTGTTATCAGAGAGACATACAGCTGAGAAATTAGACAGGGTTTCGTGGTTGCTCCTAAAAATTACTATTTATAGTTGCAAAATTTCTGTCGCAGCAGAGCACTTTGCTCGGTCTTGTGAACGAGCTTGACCTGACAGCTGGCTCTCCCCGAAAAGGAAAATTTCTTACGAGACTCAATCGTTACTGCCGAGATTGCTATCATTGTACTAATCTCTGTTCTCCTAGTTCCGGTTCGTGATTAGATCTAAAACGGATTTATTCTGCTCGATGAACTCGGTGCTACTTGATCAATGGTGAATTTCATTGAATTTTACAAATGCCTTCAAAAACTTTACAAGAATTCACTGGAAAACCCCAAAACCAATTGGAGATAGAATTCAAAACTATCACACATTGAAATTTTATAATTGAAAATTACGAACATTCCACAAATTATTAGTTCAAATGCCAGATAAGAAAACTATTTGGAAGCTTCTCTACCTTTCTCAGAGTGGCCAATACGATTACCTTTTGTGAAATTTCGTTACTGTCCCGCCCAGCTGGTTCATTGCTAGACATCGCTTCCGTTACAAATGCATTCGAATTTGTATGAACGGAGTATTTTCCTCCTCTATGTGCGTGTTCCTCGAAAAGACAAGAAACTAGGAACTGTACCATGACAGAATAAGATCTGCGTAGTATACGGATGGGAGATAATGCTTCAATGTATTATATAGTATTCTCTCGCTTTAGATGATTAGGCGAGTATCAAATTCACATTTTAAGAACATCTCCATTATAATGAAATTGACCTAAAAAGTCAAATATTTACATTTCATTAAAAACTTATAGTCTCGGTATTTATATAAATATCCCACAGTAATGGAAACTGTTTCAAATACGATTCTCAAGTAGTATATACTACAATTTTAAATGCAATTCTTACGCATTTCATTCAACAAATTATGTAAGTTTTGAAAACCAAAAACAAAACAGAAAAGTCAAATATACGACTCAGACCGCCGTATGTGAATTAAAATCACATTGTATATGTATATTTGATTAAATTACGTTTCAAGTCATTTTTGCGGTACTTTTAGTTTTTTTTTTTTTTTTTTTTTTTTTCAGCTGGTTAATATTTATCAGCTGAAAAATTAAACTTTTGTTGACAAAGCAAAAACAACAACAGTATTGCATTTTAGTGCATTTTACTTTCTAACTTTAAATAGCGTGTATACTCCATCGTTCCTTTTGTATAGTCTTGTGCAAAGTTAAGAGAATTTACAAATTATACCCATTTTACGACAAATATTGAACAAAGCGTTACTAATCAGGCTGCCGAAAAATTATGCAAATATCGAATACTTAAGCGTATATGTACGTGTTTACAGAGCTGTGACTGTGGAGGGAAAACAAGAGCACAAAGGGCTTTCTGCGATTTGTGTACTCGTACTTATTCACGGCATTCGTTGTGTTTCTTGTAAGAGTTAGGTAAATTTTATAAGGTATCAGGTAAAATGAATAGCCACGAACGTATGGAGGATGGAATGCGATAGAGAATTGTCGGTAGACTGGAGGCAGACCATTCAGAAGTGCAGGAGGGCTACAGAGTTCAGTGTAACGCCCAGTGTCTTCTGCATTTTGTGCAAGTTTCAGTACACTAGATCCATATCGAGAAGACCATAACAACGACGAACGAGGATCATTATTTAGCACTTTCAGAGAGACGACACAGGACTGCTATAGCTTCACAGCTCCCACATGAGCTGTATGCTGCCACTGGAACCCTAATTTAACGGTCTACAGTTGCCCGAAGGCTTCTTGAGCTAGGGCTGTATACCAGAAGACCCGCTATTCTCATTTCACTGACTGCAATACACAAGAGAGTGCATTTAGCACGGTACAGACAATACAGGCCTTGAAAAATACTTCAGTGGGGCACTATAGTACTTTACAGATGAGTCAAGATTCAGTCTGAACACTTATTTTCGACGTACCTGTATCTGGAGAGAGCCTGGAATATGATGCCAACCCTCCCTCATCAAGGATAATTATCATTATATTGGTGGAGGTGTAATCGTTTGTGCAGGCATTTTTGGACGGCAGCACACTTCTGCATGTGTTTGACAAAGGCACCCCTGACTGCTATGAATTACAGAGGGAGATCTTAGAGCCCTTCGGGCCGCGCAGTTGGTCCCGAGTCGCAGTTAAAGGACCACAGTACTGGTATACATTAGGATCAGCTGGTCGAGGATTACCTGAAAAATATCTATATTAGCCGCATGGACTCGCCAACTAGATCTCTTGACCGAAACTCTGTAGAGCATGTTCTAGGATCCTCATCGTAGGGCAATTTCATCTCGTCATCTCCTTCCGAGAACAATCCCAGACTTAAAAACTACCTTGTTGTAAGAGTGGGATCGACTGACACGGAGACATTTCATCTGCGTCTTGCCCAGTATGACGTCACGTTGCGCGACCACTCTGGCTGCGAGGGGGGACCATTTTCCATATTAACTCATTTTTTCGTTTGATATCCCAATATGGATTTTGGACATCCCTGCACTAGGCGCTTTACTGATAATCATGTGTTTACAAAATGAGTTTTGCATGGTACATCTCTTTCTGTAATATAAATGTGTAATCGTACCAAATTTCGTTAAAAATCTGTCCATTAGTTTTTCAGAAATTCTACATAATGTGCAAATTCTCTTAATTCTTCACGTGGTTGTATACACACACACATATACTCCTAAGTACTCCATAGTAATTTGTTTTCGCACTAAATGAATTTAAGATCATACAACATTGTATATACATATATATATATATATATTTACTAAATAATATTGATATTACATTCTTATTGTTTGTTAATTTAGTTCGCCATATGTGGTGGTGATTTGTGAGCACGGAGTACGTGCATCTGTATAATTTAGTTTAAATAAAAATGTTATTTAAATTATTATTAATTTATTTAATTTCTTCTGCAGTATTTATTCTCAAAAGACATAGCGTGTATTCGCTACTTCGTCTTCTACGTAGAGTTCACGTTGTATGCTTCCGAAAAGAACACACCGACTCTACAAGCTAAACGAATCAATATTTTTGTTGATTTCCGTAAATATTTAAATTCTATCAACGACGCTTATAAAGCTTATAACTCTTAAATTTATTTCATGACGTTTGCAACGAATATAATGCTTATAATTTGATTTCAGCTTTTTGTCGAATCACTATTGCGGGGTATCATTTATTTTTATGATGTTTATAATGCATCGAAATTTATAATGCTAAAAAATATCATGTTGTCAAATGTTTGTTTTTCGAACAATAACGCATATTGCTAATAACGCTTATTAAAACTTATCCTAACTTTTGGGTTCAATCGCTTTTCAGATAACGCATGGACACAGAATGTTCAAAAATATCATGTTGTCGAATGTTTGCTGTTTGAACTTTAACCTATACCACTCATAACGCCTATAACACTCAAAACTTATCCTCATTTTTGCTAAATGCGTATCGCTTATAACGCTTACATGTAATTTATAATTAACATATGATTGAGTCGCATTAGAGAATTTATATTTGTTGTGTTGTTGTGACTCACTTATCTGACAGTAATAACATCAGAACAACCCCACGAAATTTATCGCCTGTCGTTGGCAACAGACTTGAGCACCATACAGGTGACAGTACGACTTTGCTCAGTTCCGACCCCAATTTTGATGCAAAGCACCCCAGGGAAACGGTTTCGAAGGTCTCCTACCATCAGCCTCTCGAGAGGACTTTCGGCTCGCCGCATCTTTAGAGTGCTCCATGCCGGATAGATACTATACAATTACAAACATCCATGCCTTCTCCGGGATTTGAACCCGGGTCTCTCAATTCCATAGTCAGCGTCACTAAAAACTTTTCCGTGTTGGTTGGCGGATTTATGTTGTACTATATAAGAAAGTCGCATCAGTGGGTTTTCTCTTCCACCAGTGCGACTTCAAAATCTGAATACTTTCAGATATTTTTACAAATATTTTTCTTCATTTCAGCTTATATTTCTTCAACAAAAATTCACTTTTCATTGGCAATTCAAAAGAAATCTCATCACTCATCGCATATATGTGCCCGCTTAATTTCAAACATTTATATGCAGGCTTAGTAATCATCCAGCTGCAACGACCAAAGTGCACTGATAAAGGTATCACGTTGGCTGACCTTGGCTTTTTAAATGAACTAGTTTCAAATGCAGAGTATCAGCAGGTGATAGTTATCACGCTTCTCCATCATTAGTCTACTAACTTATCCAGTGAACGAAAAAGAAATATTCCATGTCTCTTCCCTTCTTTCTGATGTGTCAATCACATCTATCAACAACCAGTAATTATCTTTCCTGCAGATTCGCTTTATTGAGTGACGGATATAGCCGGAGATTAGAAATGTTATTTATACACATGCATTCAGATCGTTTACAAAGTGATACATAGTTTCGAGAAATAGGACGAATGGTATTGCCAGTTAAAAAAGAAGAATTGAAATCGATACAATAGCTAGACTTATCTATTAGGTTTTTAATTTAGCGCATTCGTAATTAGCTAAATAAATGAAAGAGATTTTCCACTTGGAGAAGTGCAATTTGTCATTTTATAACTGAGAATGAGAGGAATGTCCATTGATAAGAAAGAAACTTCAGCATCAGTTTTTCAGCACAAAATTTTGGATTTTATTTCCAGATGTGGCAATGCATATAGCGCAGCATTTCGATTACTTGAATACTTCGATGACTGGAAATTTTTGGTAAGCCGAACTGAGTGAAAATATCCGATAAGTCAAATTAATTCTTAATGATCTTGAGAGATTTTTTCCTGCCCTACTAACTGCCGAAACTAGAGATGATGTAACTTAATCTATGGGTGGTAGGGGGCGATGAGCATGTTTTGGGATTCGAACTTAATTTTAAAACTCCCCAAAAATTTATTAAATCAATTATCCGGTTTACACCATTTGTACCAGCAATAAAACGAACCTTAGGCTACTGCTCCTAAGAATGGTGAGGCGAATTTATATTCTAGGTAGGATGACTTTGAAAACCCCGACACTACGGTATTTCTGCGATTGAACCGAATTTCTGCGATATTAAACCGAATGTTCAGAAACTGGCTCCGAGCACAAACATCCCACAAATCATACTTGATTTTTTCATTGATTACTCGTTAAGTGTATTTTTACTGTTCTTTATTTAATTAAGAAAAAAGAATTTTTTAAACATGGAAGAGCGTTTAAGATTTTTTTTTGGGGGGGAAGGGATATTTTTCATTTGGGCAGGGTAGTCATTTCAGTTTTAACCAAAGAAATGTAATTTCCTTCCAGAGCAAAACTATTGAGTTAAAGAAACAAATTTTGTGTATGAGTGTAGTGAAACAAATTACTTAAAAGTTTTGCCTTTTATAATTCAAGAACCCCTCTTTCTCATACTCTAAATTACAGGCTTTTTCACATAGGGGGCGTTGAAAACGTTTTCGCTCCTTAAGGGGAGGCAGCTTTAAAAAGGTTGAGAATCACTGGTCTAGGCCAACGGTTCTCAATCTTTTTTACACTATGCAGCTCCTTGACCATTGCTACACGATCATTGGCTCCCTTTCCTTTCAAAAACTCGAAAAATACATATACATTTGTTTAAATTTCGCTAATTTTTAATATGTTTTATAAATTAAATAATAAAAAATTCAAACAATATTGATAAGTACCAAAACTTGAATTTTTTATACTCATCAACTAAAACTAAATATTTAAGAGGTAAATAAAAGGCTGACTGGTCTTTGTTCATGAATAAGAACCAATGAAACTGAAAATATCCCAAGTGATTTCATTCGGCATTCAGAGGACCACATATCCAGACCAGATCGTTACTTAGAGCTCCAAACTTTCAAGAACCTTAAAATATTTTTACAAATCCTCAGAAACTTTCTCTTTTCCTCATAAAGGCAAGGAAACTAAGCGTTAATAGTCACTGAAATATCCTGAACTCCAAAAATTCCTTAGTCAGGCCATGTACACTGCGAAAAAAAAAAAAAAAAAAAAAATGGGGCAGTTCTATATCTCCCGTTCTGCTAGGCCAATTGATGAAATTCAAATAACGTTTTTCATGTCTCGAAAGCGTGACTTAGAATATAAATTAAATTTATATATAGCATCAGTCTAACATAGGTATTTTGACACAAAATCGGACTTTTTCTGAAATAACATAGCATTTTTCTCTATATTTCGATTCTACCACTCAAATTATGCCTAAATATTAAATTTTTTAAAATTTGGTGCGAAATTTACGGAAAAATTCAAACATTTATCTTGGCGGTTTCCCCCCCCCCCGCCAAGAATAATTTACACGGGGAACTTCTTAATTTATAGCAACCTATTTCCCTTTCCCTTTTTTCATTGCAAACGAGTGGAATAAAAGTAATCGTTCATACTTTCAAATAATTTTAACAAAGTGCGTAAACCACATTTGGCGTTATCATCGCTCAAAAAAAAAAAAAAAAAAAAAAAAAAAAACTGAAATGTTT
This sequence comes from Stegodyphus dumicola, assembly GCF_044657685.1. Taxonomy (NCBI): domain Eukaryota; kingdom Metazoa; phylum Arthropoda; class Arachnida; order Araneae; family Eresidae; genus Stegodyphus; species Stegodyphus dumicola. Next base: position 23,756,109 of record NC_140775.1, read on the forward strand.
CAGATTTTAAATTACGTCCAAAGGGGCGTTTTTTAACATTTTGTGTGTTACCTTTCTTTATTAAATATCATGCTCCTCGCACTTAAACCATAAGATCCAGTGCAACAGCAATATCGCAAAATAGTTTTAAAACGAGCATATCTTTAGAATTTCCGATACAGAGACTCACGCGCTGGAGATAAAAATGTTTTTTCTGCACAACGTTGCCATTGGCTCGCTTTGAAATCCTTGAGTTTGTTAATCAAAAATTCGTCAAAGTTTTAAAAAATAGCAAATCGATCATAAAACAAATTTCAAATTTCAAATTTGGTCTTCCACATGCTCATATTCGTTGGAGGATTACGTTATTCAAAATTCGATGACTCTATGTACCGTTGTTTTATCACAATACGAGAAATATACATACATTTATGCAGATTTTCATTATTTAATTTCTCCAAATATAACGCAGGATTCTAACATTTTATGGCAACAGTGAACATTTTATGGAAAAGTGAACTGACATTTATGAGTCCGACGCAAAATGCCAAAACGAAACTAGTAGTCCTTCGGGATTCAAATCCCTTTGGGCTAAAAAAAAAAAAAAAAAAAAAAAAAAAAAATCTGAAATGTTTCAGATTTTAAATTACGTCCAAAGGGGCGTTTTTTAACATTTTATGTGTTACCTTTCTTTATTAAATATCATGTTCCTCGCACTTAAACCATAAGATCCAGTGCAACAGCAATATCGCAAAATAGTTTTAAAACGAACATATCTTTAGAATTTCCGATACAGAGACTCACGCGCTGGAGATAAAAATGTTTTTTCTGCACAACGTTGCCATTGCTCGCTTTGAAATCCTTGAGTTTGTTAATCAAAAATTCGTCAAAGTTTTAAAAAATAGCAAATCGATCATAAAAAAAATTTCAAATTTCAAATTTGGTCTTCCACATGCTCATATTCGTTGGAGGATTACGTTATTCAAAATTCGATGACTCTATGTACCGTTGTTTTATCACAATACGAGAAATATACATACATTTATGCAGATTTTTCATTATTTAATTTCTTCAAATATAATGCAGGACTCTAACATTTTGTGGCAACAGTTTGAAAAGTGAACCGACATTTATGAGTCCGACGCAAAATGCCAAAACGAAACTAATAGTCCTTCGGGATTCAAATCCCTTTGGACTAAAAAAAAAAAAAAAAAAAAAAAAAAAAAAAAAAAGATGCCACATTTCAAAACGCTTCACCATGTAAATTCATGTATATCTCAGAAAATTTTTGAATAAAAAAATCTAATTTTTTGCAGGTGTGCCTAGAAATGCATCTACTTTAAGATGTTGAAAATTTTATAGGTTATAACACTAAATTTTTTCGAAAACTTTATAAAAAAATATTTAAAAATAGGAATTTTAAAAGTAAATCATAAATGATGTGCGAATTTTATTTAGATTAAGCCTAAATTTTGAATTCTGGAGGAAGGAATCAACTAAGTTTGATAAAAAAGAGATATTAATAAATATATATAAAATTCAATTAACACCGAAGAGCTAAAATTTTGCGAGATAAATTTTTAAAAAATTCGTGCGCGATTTTTACAAAACTTGGCATAATTTCAGTCGTAGAATCGAAATATGGAAAAAATTTGGCATGTCATTTTAGAAAAAGTCCGATATTGTGTCAAAATACCTATGTTAGAATAGTGCTATATATAAATCTAATACATATCGTGCTTTCTAAATATCGTGCTAATCTAATATATATCGTATTTTTATAAAGTCGTGCTTTCGAGACATGAAAAGCGCAATTTGAATATTATCAATCTGCCCAGTAGAACCGGCGATACAGAACTGTCCTTTTTTTTTCGCAGTGTACTTTCAATGCCTCTTTTCGATCGATTGTTTGCTACGAATTTCTTGATATACCAGTATCAGTCTTGCCCCTTTTGAAAGGCAGTTGCATCAGATCTAATGAAATTACTGTGTATTCAGAACTACTCCTTCTCACAAAGAGCTTCTTAAGGAGGATTTTTGTCAATAGCATGCTTTTACATCACGATGTTAATGAGGCGGTACCCTGTTTCGCTCGAAATGATGTTACTTCTCAACTGCAAACTCCTCTTGAATGCACAGCATAACGAATTACTTCAGGTGCAATTATTTTTTGGACATTCTGTTTTTTATTCGAACATAATTCGTATTTAGCGAGGTTGGCATGTTTGTTATAAAGCTTCGTGTATTGCAAAACGGTTCTGCACTCTCTCAAGCGCCGGATCTAAGATCAAACTGATAAAAATCTAGATTTCACACACGAATGTTAAGATCTAGCTGAACAGATGAATGTGTTCCAAAATCCAACAAAATCTCATCTGTCTTATGTATAGAAGCATGCCATTTTGAACTTCAAAAACTGGCAAGTTGCAGCGCCTTTTTCTTTCTTACTCATGATTCAGAACACTATTTTTATTTTCGCAAGTATTAAACTGAAGAAACACATTAAAAAAACGACATATGTTCACGGGGCGTCCGCAAAAATTTTGCAGTCGGAAATATTTTTCTAATAACACTGGAATAGCAGCGTGAAGAATTGCTTTGCTGTTTCAGACACATATTTTTTGCAATAAATTCATATTTAAGTACTTAATCTATAGGATTCGCTTCTAGATTACAAAATACAGTACGTCAACACAAATATACATTTATAACACATACACCCTTCATGCATGAACATTAATAATCACTTTTACCCGAGTTTGGAATAAATAAGTGCGCCATTTTCCCCTTCTTCAGTCTTTGCTCAGTTATTTGGATTATTTAGATTATGTCTAAGCAATTCATTCCTAAGACGAAGAATGTCTTCGTGTAGGGCTTTTTAAGGATGTGTTACACAGGAGGAAACTACGAACATCTCCATGCAATCAGTCCATTCAAAGAAAATGAACCCCGGCCGAACTATCTGTGTTCAACTATTTTAAAGTTTGGCCATTAGTGGGCCATTTCCATACGTGTGTCATATACCACGTAATTATTTACATAATTGGGTAATCTTTTGATAATAATGGAGAGCAATTTTCTCGTGCACGCATATTTTTTCTTTTCTTTTTTGTTAAAAGTTTACATTTTTAAATTTATTTATTAACTAAAACCGTACATATGGCAATAATTTTATCATGGCCAAATTTTCCTGATTATTTTCCCGAATTTTACGTACTTGCAAATGTCGAATAAATCCGAATTTCGAATTTTTCTCCGTTATCTGTTCAACTTTCCATTCTAATCATTAGGCCATTTTTATATGTAATTAATTTTTACGCACCCATAAATACCATTAGTAGTTTCACGTAAATAATACTACAAAGTAATTCTAGTCTAAAATCCAAATCCAAACTCAAAGGTTAAGCTTTAAATTAATCTGTTGCTGGCAATTTATAAAATCTGGCATTTTTAAAAAAAAAAAAAAAAACTAGGCATTTTACAGAATGCCGAAAAGCGGCCGGCTAGCCAATGCATGAAACGATTAAACATTTCACACATTGCCTAAGCATTCTATAGAATTTCAAATGACAAACCCGTAAAGTATGAACTGCATCTCCATATTATATACAATGCCTATGGAAGTACTATATAAATACATAAAGAAACAGGTCTACCAGGCGGTCGAGCGGTAACGTCGCTGAACACTGGTAGTTCGGTCCGAGGTTCCGAACACTGGTAGTTCGGTCCGCGAACGGGCTGGCTGTATGGGTATTTTCGTGTTTTTCCGCATGTGTAACGTGTATATGAGCCAGTTACCCTTAAAACGTCCTCCACGAAGGCATCCCTCCCTCAAGGCAGATAGCCCTCGAGTGCTTTGCCGTAATCTAATAAACCAAGCCACAAAGAAACATAAGAAGCTAAAATAAAAGCAAATTTTTATACCCGTTCTGCGCTATAGCTGCTGGATGTGAATAAAATATATTTAAAGCATCTAAAGTTAAAAGGAAACTGGAGTCAAAGGAAGGCAATTCCTCAGCAATATTAATAATTGCAGCCGTGTATAGGAGGTATAACACAATCAAAATTCAAAATTAAATAAGAATTCATAGAGGTACAAACTCTAAAAATAGAATTGAAAATGCAAAATATATAAGATAAATAAAAATATAAATTAATCTCCCTTTACTGAAACTTCAATTCAGGACTCCTCATCAGGAGAAAAGGAATTAAAGCTTCCTAATAGTCGACTAATATATTTCGGAAACGTGTCTCATTATCCTGTTATTTGAATTTAAAAACTGAAAAAAGAACCCTTTAAATTTTCATTTAAGATATTAACACCGGAAAACCGAATCTCAATTGTACCAGGGTTTTCCTTACAAACCTTCGAAACACTTGGAAAAACGAAAAAAACATAACATTGTGCTACATAGACTACCCCAAAAAACCAAAAACTTTACATATTGTAAAATGACCATTCAAAAAAATCAAATTGATCTAAAATCATTATATGCAAATCCGAAATTCAAAAGTATTCATCTTGGCAAGAAGCCAAGATTGCACCTATCGTTGGCAAGAACCTTGGACACCATATAGGTGAAAGTACACCTTTCGCCCAGTTACGCCCACAGTTTCGAAGGAAAGCACCTCGGAGGGACGGGTCTGAGGGTCTCCCACCCCTCTTCGCATACCGCCAACCTCACGAGGGGACTTCCGGCTCGCCGCACATTTAGCGTGCACCCATGCCGCACAGATACTATATATTTACAAACATCCATGCCTTCTCCGGTATTCGAGCCCGGGCCCTCAGTCAGCATTCAAGTCAAGGCAGTCAGCATCGCTAATCATTATCGAGGTTGAGCAGCAATTCTTGTCATAATAATACTAATTAATTAACGGGAAATGTTATTCACGGGTCGCATAAAATTACTTCTGGAGTCGCACGTGGTTGGAAAGTCACCAGTTTGAGACCAATCCCTTAAAATAGGTGAGATTTACAAAAAAATTGAATGAAATATTCTCATCGTCTCCAATCTGTCGAGGATACATTCGCTGATGTTTCTTGAAAATAATTTTTCACACTTATTTTATCAGAGCAGTAAAAGTACTTACTTTACTGCCTCTTTATAACAAGGAAATAGATGAAATGTAGTAAAACATTTTATCCTTTCTTTCAATTTTATTATGCTTTTATCTTAGAACGCGACAATGCTGTTATATTTAACACACATAATAGAATTTTCCATGGCTTTTACTTTATTATGACTTAATTTTTTAAGTGATAATAAATTAAGTAACTGATGGTATGGTTCCACGTGAAATTTCTTTCTTTAACTATTTCCTGTTTTGTTCAAGAGAAATATCTAATGAAAAATGCAAACTATTTTAATCGCATAAAACAGAAACAATTTTAAAATATTTATGGAACACTATTCATTACTGGAGGGGGGGAAAATCCCTTTAAAGCAGCGTTTCTCAAACCTCAAGTGAGGGTCGCTTTTATAAACTAGAATGTTCCGAAGATATCCTTAATCTTGTTCCCTTCGAAAGCAGTTTTTACCATATATTACTGACAGCATTCTTATATTTTAAAGTGTAATTAATAATAATTAATTAGTTTTATTTGTTATAAATTAACAAAAATGTTTATAATCAATTTTGGTAATTAAAAACTATTAAAGTTTGTATAATCTTTACATAATTAACCAAAAAATAAATAAATGTTGTCACTCAGATTAATAAGAGGGATGAGCTTATCAGTTCTTACAACCTTGCTGTGTTTGGATTTAAGTCTGAGATCCGCATATTTATTTATTTATTTATTTACTAACAGATGGGCAGCTGCACCTTTAAGACATTCAGCTTTTATGCTCAACTGATGGAATCATCTACCAACTGTGCTGTTATAGATAAAATACAATAAAATTTTAGAATTTTGATAATTACATAATAAAAATTAAATATCAAGAAATAAATATATAAATACATAAATAGATAGAATAAAGATTGAAAATTTAGAATCAGATAAATGCCTAAATACAATGTTGTTATATATGAAGTCAATATAGTATTAGAATTTTGAGAATTATGTAATAAAAAATTTTTTTTAATTAAAAATATAAATACATAATACTTAAATAAATATGTAAGTAAATGAAACATATATACGTAAGTAAATACTTATGAAAATCATTATAAATTTTGAAAATGAACAACATAATGTATGAGAATAGTAAGGGCTGAGAATGTACGTTTTGTAAAGAGTTGAGAATAAGAGTATAGTTTTTTATTATGGAGAATGAAGAGCAGTAATTGAATAAAAGTTGATGAGAAACAGTATTTGAATGAATTAGGATGACTCGAATGCAAAGTTCTTGGAAATTCTTGATAGAGAGTCATTCTTGAGTAAAAGTCTTGACTAATAATTTTGAGTTGAGACTTTATTAATATATTTAAGATTAATATATTAAGCAGATGGAGTTAGAAAATATTCTTAAATTCTTGATTGAGCTTGGGAGATCTTGAAAATGTACTTAAATAAGGATGGTCTTGAGTGACGCATTAAAATGAGGTAGCAAAAAGGATAGGGTATTAAGTAAAGTAAATGAACATAGTTTAGAATAATATGATTTAATTTCCTTTAAGATTATCGATGTTTGCAGAGATATAATTTATTATATTTTGAAGATGATTTCTTAGAATATTACTTTTTAATAACTGTTGAAACCATAATTGAGCAGAAGTTAATTTGTATGCTTGAAGGGGATAATCTCTAGTAAGGTTGCAGTGAAAGAGATGATGGTCTATTGTGCCTTCATTCCCACTGGTACAGAGATTTGTATGGTGAGATCGGCATATACAAAAACTTGATTTAGATACGTTTGGTACTTACCTATTATGTCGACGACCGTGAACCTATCGCCAAACAACATGATTCAGCGCCAGTTATGGATAAGCGTGGCGTAACAAACTCATAACATCTGCGCTTTCATTTGATGCAACCTGAAATTATTCTTGATCAGTCACCTTTTGTAGGGAAATTTTGTTTTACATAAATATTAATGCTAATGGTAATTTTACTTCTCCAAGGGCAAGAGCCTTTACTTCTCCAAAGGCTCTTGCCCTTGTAGAAGTAAAAGAATATGAGTTATAAAGTTTTACGCGTTACAACGAGGCTTGCCAGAAAATTTGTGGAAAATGAAACTTTGACATTTTCTTTTCTGTGACAAGATGATAAAAATATAATCACATCAGCCTTAATACTTCAAGCTTATTGTGTAGCATTATCTGTATCATATATTTTAAATGACTGCAAAGTTCAAGAAACTGTAAATACTTACCGCTTTCGTTTAAGAATAACCGAGAAGAATATTTATAGAAATAACCTACCTGATTAGATGTATTCCTCTTAAACTTTAGAGTATTGACTACGATATTGTTTTAAACTCTAAAATATTTATTAATTCGCTTTTAAGATAGAGTATAACTCCATTTCCTTTTTTCATTCTTAAAATAGTGCTGAGCTATTTTTCAAAGCAATGTTCATCATCATAAACATTCAAATTTCACAGTTTAGCATTTTATTGTAAAAAAACTTTGGACTGCAATTATCTTATTTTAAAATAAATTTAAATTTAAATTATGGAGATAAAAAATTACAATTTTTGATTAAAAATTCGTAGGTTTCTCAAACTGGTGGCTCGTAGCCACATGGAGCCCTTAAACAATTAGGTTGGGTGTAAGCGTGGTCCGTTAATACATTTCCCGTAAATTAAACAGCATTATTATGACTTAATTATTTCAACAGGAATTTGAAAGAAGGTTTATAATTTAGGCATGGAGGTTTCGTGGCTTTCCCAATTTGTAACATATATACGAGCCAAATTCCCTTAGAACGTCCTCCACGAAGGCATCCCTCCCCTAAGCAGATAGCCCTCTAGTGCTTTGCCATAATTAAATAAATCAAACCTTCACTTTCATTAAAAACAAACGTGACTTATGTCCCAAAAAACCTATAAATGAAATAATTTCTACCGTAATATAAATCAAATAAAATATATCGAAGACGCAGATGTAGATTTATATACAGATACAGATTTTAAATTTTTGTACTTGTCGGAAGATAAATACCCACAGTTACAAATTTTTTCAATAAAAATAATTGCTTTGTTGGAATCACATTTGGGTATGAACAGAATATTTATTTCCGTAGTTGAAAATGCGTAAGTTTAAAAGAAAAGAACGAGACTGACAGAGAAGCATCTACAATACGTGATAAAAGCAGTTTCTAGTAATTTTTTTCCAAGATTACAAACTTTATCAAAATCAAAATGTCATGGGGTGACGTAGTTGAAAGTTGTAGTAAGAAATAAAGACGTTTACATACAAATGTATTTATTTTTCTGTATGCGATAAAGGAAAATTTAATAAATAAAAGAAAAATAACATTTCGCCATTATTTATTCTCAAATTTTGCATCTCTTAGAAAGTTTTCGTAGTGTGTTGATGTTGTGACTAATCTCACTTCTCTGACCTAATCAGAACAAGCCCTCGAATTTTACCGTGGCAAGAATTATAAGACTGCGGCTGCCGTTGGCATCATACAAATGGCAGTTCGATTTTGCACAGTTTCGCCGCAGTTTTGAAGGAAAGCACGGCGAGTAAAGGGTCCGGGTATACTCGCTCCTTCTTCCCCTACCAGCAACCTCTTCGGAGGACTTTTGGCTCGCCGCGTACTTAGAGTACCTCTGTGCCGAACAGACAACATGCATTTACAAACATCCATGCCTTCTCTGGGATTCGAGCCTGGGACCTTCGATACGGCAATCAGTGTCGCTAACAACTTTCTCGTCTGGAGATAATTTATTTAATTTTAGTTTAATTATAATTCATTTAGTGATTTATTGAACACCTCCAAGTTATTTAATATAAATATCAGTCGGAAAATGTAATACTATTTAGCTATCAGTATATCTGAAATGCAAAGTGAAACCATCGGAAGAGTTTTACAAATACCAATCTTTAAATTCAAGACAGTAAATAAATATAAATTGGAATTTGTCCCTTTGCGTCATTAATTTTACTCTTCATGTATGAACTGAGAAATATTTAAAAAATAAAATTTAAAATTTTTGTTAAAAATTTTTTTACCCAATCAGCTGCTTTTATATCTTGCATACAGCCAGCATGCAATTTGAGTTTGAGACCGCTGCCATACCCGATCTAGAAATTTTATTTTTCATTTATGATAGTAGCATTATAGTTTTCCAATCTTCGTCGCTTCTCTAGAAACATTTCTATTTCCATTATTACAGTTTAAGGTATAATACCTTTAATCAATATATTCAACAGCACGAAAATTCAAGTAATAAATTCATTTAGCTCGTCGCGTGACTAGGAACATATGCGCTGAGAATAACCTCATAATTTAGAAATATTTATATAAATATATCGAAATTATATATTTCTTTCTCATATAGCATTCTCATTAATATATATATATATATATATATATATATATATATATATATATATTCGGCGTATTATAGTAAAAATAACTATGAAATCTTTCGTAAAATTAAAAAATAAATGTATATATGTTTTATTGCAAAAAAGATAACAATCCAAATTAGTTTATTAAGAAAAAGTATTAAAATATTCCCACGACACTTTATTACCAGATAGTTAATATGCAACCCACATAACCTCTCTCCAGAAACAGTTAACATACCAACCTATACAAACGGATATAACTAATGATTCATCAATACAATCTTTTTAGTCCCATGACTTCAAGCAAAACTGTGAATATTTAACATAAGCGATTTTTGTGCCACAAAATGTACCACTTTAAAATAATTTAAGTACCTTTTTTTTATAAATAATACATTAAAGATACGTCATCTATTATGTTAAATTAGAAAATAAATGTATTCCTCTGAAACTTAACTTTAACGCTAATTTATTGTCCTTCCGTTCATGCATCATTTTAACAACAGAACCTGGTTTTTTGCAAATATTTTAAAACCTGCTAAATATTTCTGTCATATTTTATAAAAAAATAGTTTATGAAGCATTTTTATGACCTTACTTTTAAAGATAAGAAGTGGGCTTATTTGTCACAGACACTGCATTTGTTATTCAGCATTAACACCTGTTCCCCACCGTAGCTAATGCGGTGTTTAGCGATGTCAGCTGCTATATCGTATGCCCCTTTTCGACTCCTGGAGAAAGCATGCATATTTCTAAATGCGTAATATCTTTGCGACATTAGGACACTTAAAATCTGTCGCTCAGAAAGTCTTTTCGAGAGGTTCTTGAATAGGGGATCCTTGAATGCGTGATTTTGGGTGATCATTTTCAAAATTGGGATGCAGCTAGACAAACTGGTTTTATTATAAAGTGCCCGCAGCCTTGGCAAACAATAGGCGTTTCTTGGATAAGCTAGAATATCATAGACCTCATAAAAATCATCAGATCAAAAGAACCAATAGCAACAAGAGTTCTTGTTTATCGAACTTCTTGTCTTACATACTTGCCGCAGTCTCTCTCTCTCTCTCTCTCTCTCTTTTTTTTTTTTTAAGTTTCCATTTCGTGTTTGTTGAAAATGTCAAAGAAAAGGCGCACTGAACGTTGATCTTCGAAAAGATTTTAAATTCAACAAAATGGATAAAGTATGCAGTAAGGAAGCACAAATAGTATTTTCAGTATTATTTCCCTTTCATTACTGCTCATATATTCTGAAAGATCAAAATATATGATAAGGTTAGGTTATATGAATACAGCAAAGCACTTAAGTACCATCCGCCTAAGAGGAGAGACGTTTTCGTGGAAGACTTTCAGAGAAACTGGCTCGCAGTCACGCTATACATGGGAAAAACCACGAAAGCTCACCCTTACATAGGTTGAAAATGCAAGAAAAATGTGTGAAATATGATATAAATAATATTTTAGATGATTTTAAGGAAGTTTTTCTTTAATGTGCAGCATACTTAAATACATACTCTGAAAAATAGACATCATGTGAGCACAAAAGACATGCAGTCTCTCTTTACATAAAAATGAGAATTTTATGTTTAAGTTAAGTTTTAAGTTAAAAATTATGAGCTTTTTTTATTATTTTCATGCTGTTTATTAAATCCCATTGTGACCTTCTATCTCTTTTTTTTTTTTTTTTTTTTCGGGAGGGGGTTGTTATATTATTCAATATGAAAGAAAAGAACCAAAGCTTTTAATGCTTTGGTTTACCCAATGTTAAACCAAATGTTTCAGATGGTTCACCCAATGTAAACTAAATGTTTCAGATGGTTTAACCAGTATTTCGGTTGGTTTACCCAATGTTTCGGGAATAAATTTGAGCGTCCTTTTCTGTTCAGCTAAAAGAATATATATGCCTTTGACGGGTTACTAGAAGATTGAAATTTTTTTCAAACTCTGCTTTAAAGTCCATCCATTGTAATAGTCCATTATAATTAACTAATTAAATTATCATACACAATTTGAATTACATAGCATAAACTGCTCCTAAATCATGATATCATATGATCCAAAATGGGTATTAAGACTGATCCTAAACTTTCTGACGCATAGTTTCTTGCAAAAAATATCATGCATGCGATTCAAGCCGGAAGAGATAGGGAAGTCCTTGGGGTGAGGATCACAAAATAGGCCTATTTATCTGTCTGGATTCTGGGCACCTCCCTCGCTACCTTAATAATTATTTTAAGTCTAGACTGAGGAGAATCATCAAGCGTCTTCAGGCCGATTGCAATTCCATTTTTTGTGTCTCGATCATCTGAAATGCTTCCGGCGAAATCTAGGACGGAATAAATCTACATTGTTATGAAAAGGGTTGAGATTCAAAAACCGATTAAATCATAATCGATTAGTTGCGGCAATAAGAATGAATATGTCAATCTGAAATGCCAATGAAGATGCGATAACGTTTCTAAGAATAAGTAACTCTGTCCTTCTGTAGATGGCAAAATAAACTGAAAAGTTAATTAACTTTAAGCGATTATATCTTAAATCATAACCACCAGATTTTTGGGCATGTACCATTTTTAATGTTATAAGATATTTCTCCCACCTTCTTCGCATGCCTTCGTGGTGTGGTGGTCTGCACTCTGGGCGCTTATTCCAGAGGTCCACGGTTCGATTCCGGGCGAAGGCGTTGCATATTTTTCATATTTCCTGCTTCCAAAATACCCAATGTCTCTGCAGGGTACTAAAAGGGGAGTGGATGATGACTCTTCTCACACAGAATTCGGCGATGGGGTCCCCTAGAAACCCAGTCGCCGTTTAAAAGGGGGAGTATATAAGGTATTTCTCCCACCTTCTTGGAATGCCTTCGTGGTATGGTGGTCTGCACGTTTTGCGCGTATTCCAGAGGTCCGCGGTACGATTCCCGGCAAAGGCGTTGAATATTTTTCATTTTTCCTGCTTTCAAAATACCTAATGTTTCTACAATGTTACGTTTACAGTAAACCCTTACCGAATGTGGGGGCTAGGTTATTAATATATAATACACTGCGCATACAGCAAAATCACATTCTGCAAAATTAACTTTCTATGGGTAATTAAGCGATTATGTATTATTGAAACAAACCTAAGTATCCTTGTATCCGAAAGGAAAAAAATTGAAATGTATGTTAATTGAAATGATTTTTATTATTGTTTAATAAGTACGTGATAAAATTATTTTTAAAACCGCTGGTGACTTTTGCTTGGGGCATTGACTGACAAAACTCTTTAAAATGTTTCGCGGTAAGGAGCGCAGAGTTTTTCAGTGCCTCTCATAAAATATCTTCTGTTGTCTTTATTTGAGTCAAGCTCCACTGCAAAATCAGGACAGTTCCTGTGCCCATTTAACTTCTTGTAAATTAAAGGCATTTTATCTTCTTCATTATGTTGGCTTCACTACGCGCTAGTGTTATAAAATCATCTAGTTCTTCATTTGTCATTTCTAGATTAATTCATTGATTTCCATTTCTTCCAGATCTGAAAATCCTTTACGGGCAATTTCTTTTGGAATTTGCACGATTTTTATGACTTGTCCGATCTAAGCTAATATCCGCAAGTATTCAGTGTTGGTCAATGAACATTGAACCGCGGATAAATAAAATTCTAGCGTTAGACAAATTAAATTCCGATCAAAGCTGATACCAGCAAGCATTCATTCATTGTTGGTGAATGAACATTGAACCGCGGAGAAATGTAATTTTAGCGTTGGACAAATTAAACTGAAACAAAGCGAAATCCACGTTCGGCAAGGTTTACTGTAATTTACATCGAAACTCAAGGAACACTGATAATAATAAGCTTAGTAATCTAAGGTTTTTAAGAACAGATATATGTCTATCTAAATATGTGTAACAACTTGGAGTCTATATAACAAGTCCTATATCTGTCAAGAGAAAAAAACTGAATAATTGTAACATTTTTCAAACTTCAATTTTGCTGCCATGCATTATCTAATACACAAGAGTAGAACTTCATAATTCAATAGATTCTTTACAGGTTAATAAAATCATATTCATAATAAATATATAGTATTATTCTGCGAGAACTTCCTTATTTTCTTCATTCTGTTCCTTCTTGGGAAAGATGTTTTAACGTTGTAACTCTTGTCGAAACTTCCTCTGACTGTTTTGCGTAAATTGGACTGAATTTCTTTGATACAGCGCTCAGTTTCCTCCTATAAGAAATGGGTGGTAGTGGACTTGTTGGCATAAACTACTTAGATTTGTAAGTTGCCACAAACCTTAGACTAAACTAAACAACCCAATAAAAAAGTCCAATGGCGTTAAATCGTATGATCTGGGCTGCCAAAACTGAGCTTCAAAACGGGAAATTATATGACCAGGATATGACTCATACAGTAATTGAATTGTTTGACAAGTTTTGAATAGCAAATACTTAAAATTGGCTAAAACCTGCTTCCATTAGATAAGGGGGAAAATGTCAATATTTGTTGGTTCGACAACAGCTTTTATTTTGAGATGTTTCTCTTAGATTGCTTTTAAATTCTAAACCTTACCATGTCCATGTATTTTGAATAATATTTGTACCAGAGCATCCTTCTTCAATCGAATCAACTCTTCTTGCATCATAATATCAAGATCAGGTATATCGTAGTTCAACGATATACCTGATCTTCCAGTGATTCATAGAATTTCCAACAGAAAAATTTTATTGAGATTTTAGGCAGTCAGGTACAAAACCGCTGCCCAGGGTATTCTCTCAGGGAGCTAAAACGAATGTGCCAAGGTTGCACTCCTGACGTAAGTAGTTAGTATGTTCTGTTAGTAAGCGAAAGACCCGTGGTTTGGATCTCGACTAAGGGTACATTTAATATTTCATGTAATATAAGGAATTGTCGCATCCCCCGTGCATTCTCTCGCTCTGTAAATAGTTAATATGTCCAACTAACATGGGGAACATTTTCTGCGACTCATATTTCATGTTTCTTGCTATAAAAGTATTTAACGAGTCTTAGCAAGGACAGGATAGAAACACGAGATTTAAATTTTTGGACTAATTAAAGTGTTTACAATCATCTGGTTTAATAAATAAAGGAGAAGAGTTTATATTAAAGATAGTTGCAGGACTATGTCAGGTTTAATTTTTAGTGCACTGTTGTTGGGCAAAAACTGTATGTAGCGAAGTTCCTTAACAGCCGGCACAAGACAATCCTTAGTTTATTTTATAGAAATCGTACAAATAGGACATGTATCTCATACAAATCGTACAAACAAGCCGCGTATGTCATACAAATCATACAAATAGGTCATAAATCTCATAGAAATTGTACAAATAGGACATAAATCTCATAGCATGATTGAGCATGGCATCTCAAAGCATGAATGAAAATAATAATAAGCTATTAAATTACTTTTCTTTTATTAAACATGCCTTCTCTCCTCTTTCTGCTTATATTCCTCTAAAATATCGGTTTGTTCCTATACTATTTCTTCTTGAAGTAGAAATTTGGTAGTTCTTAAGAAATTAAATACCTAATAAAATTCATCCTTTTACTTGGCATATTTAAAACTAAAACATCCTGTGTATGTGATGAATGATAATTAGGTCCTGAATTTGAATAACATGAATTGTAACAAATTATATTTAGATCCGGAATAGAATTATCTTTTAAGTAATGAATAACATTAGATCCTGTATATGAATAACATGAACAACACTTTAGTTAAGTCGTGAATATAAGTATAATAAATTATATTTAGATCTGAAAAAAATTACATTGATTCATACATTTTTTTTTCCAATAGTTGTGAATAAATCGCATTTTTCGTTAAGGAGAAATTATGAACCAAGACTTATGAACACTAACGAATCGTTTTAACATAATTTCTAAAAGAAAATAAAATGTAAATTCTGTACCAAATCGAATAATGACCAAGTAAGAAATTTAAATTGAAATGACCAAGCGAAGTACCAATGTCCGGTCCAACGTTCAACCCTTGTTTTCAATCCCATGATCTGTCTAGAAAAAATTTTTCGATGTCCTGTTATTGATGTTAACTTGTTGAGCTCACAGAAAGCGGTTTTTTTTTCTTTTTTTTAACCAGTTCAATAAGCTCTTTCAGATTTTTTTTACTATAATCATTTTCGTAAACATTACTTGTGAAGGTAAACGTATAAGGTATTACTCCCGCCTTCTTGGCATGCCTTCCTGGTGTGGTGGTCTGCACGCTGGGCGCGTATTTCAGAGGTCCGCTGTTCGATTCCCGGCAAAGGCATTGCTCATTTTTCACTTCTCCTGCTTCCAAAAATATACCTAATGTCTCTACAGTGGCACCCGAACTAAAAGGGTGGTGAATGATGATTCTCCACACCCAGGACTTGGCGACTGGTTCCCCTAAAAACCCCAGTCGTCCTTTAAAAAGGGGGAGTATATAAGGTATTTCTCCCGCCTTCTTGGTATTGGCTGCGTGGTGTGGTGGTCTGCACGCTGGGCGCGAATTCCAGAGGTCCGTGGTTCGATTCCCGACGAAGGCGTTGCTCATTTTTCATCTTTCCTGCTTCCAAAATACCTAATGTCTCTACAAACGTTGATGAGTTGAGTACGTCCACGCCACACACACTTTTTCTTTCTCCCCTTCTTGCCATTTTTTCCCCTTCTCTTTTCTGAATCCTATTAACCAAGATGCTGATGTCACTGCTAATGATGGCAATAACATATAAAGTAACACTAAATGATAACTAAAGTAAGCAACCCGTGCCTTAAAGCTTATTCATTCCTAAGTTTTAAAACTGACATGGAAACAGTTTGAAGAATGCAAATCGTAAAATTAGATCATAATAATAAAGTTTATAAATCTTATTAATTGCATTATTGAAATCTTAAAATTCGCGATTTCAAATATGTGACAGCAACATCTTACCTGTTTTCAAAAATAGAAGTCTTAAAGAACTTAAAATTACATTTTAAATTGCTTTACAGATCATCGCTATCCTCAGCTTCAAAACAAAAATTATTTAAATTTAACATTTTGATATTTTCCAATGTTTTCTAATATTGGGTTTGTACTTATTTTCTTAACAGGTTGTATAAACTGAGAATAACACCAGAAGAGAGGAAAAAATTAGCCATAAATTTGGAACCTTTTTTTACAACTCCAAAGATGTAACAACTTTTATGCTAAGCGATGTTGTTGGGATTTACTCCGGATTACTCGTCTTCTGGCTCCGTTCATCAATTTACATCCCAAACATAAATAGTGTAGAGAATATAAAAAAAAAAGTGTGGCAACATTTAACACTCTGTAAACATGATCTCTAGTATGCCAACTGCCTGCACGACACGAATATGCTTTTCTCTTCGCCTTTTCTAATATAAGACACTAAATATTACGTTTCCTCTTGCATTCAAAAATCAAATCACAATTAAAAAATGGCTCGAAAGTTTAGTGGGATATAAAATCCGAGATGCTTTTTTAACAGTGCCCCGTCTTAAAGGTGCTGACGGTTCTATACAAGTTGGCCACTGTTCAAAAAACAGGTGAACAGGTAAGAGCAGGTCCGGTCGGCTTACATAGACTAATTGGGCGTTGTTCGGATTCCGCAATTGTTTAGAGCAGCACTCCTTGGTGCCTTACAAGGGCCGCATCGGGAGTTTGTTGTATTTACATTTTACATAGCCATTGGTATGAGTACTTAATAAATGCAAATGGACAGCTAACCCAACATAATGCATTAATTACAATAACAACAAATTAAACACATAACACAAATTATAAGAAATGGCTGATCATTATTCAAAGAACAATACAAAACTACTCAAATGACTTCATAACAAAAATTACTGTTGCAGTACATTAAACATAGAATACAGAATGCCCATATCCATTGGATACAATATGCTAAATTCAATATATATATTACTCATTAAATACATTTTACCTTGCCCGTCACACATTATAATAAGGGCAGTAGATCTCTGTATATTTCATACTTTGTATATTACACTGTACTGGCTCAACGCGGCATACATATGATGCATATAATATTAAGAACAATACTGTTGAATACTAGTTAAGAAAGAGGCCCAACCGGGATAGTGGTTAGCGACGCTGAATGCCGTGCCGAAGGGCCCGGGTTCGAATACCAGAGAAGGCGTGGATGCTAGTAAATGTGTAGAGTCTGTGCGCCATGTGGGCGCTCTAAATATGCGGCCAGCCGAAACGCCTTTCGAGAGGTTGGTGGCAGGGTAAGAGGGGTGGGATTCGCTAGCTTGCTTTTATTATTTTGGCCTTGCATTGCCGCAAGACTGGAGGCTGACTCCCTAAATATCACTGCACTGTCGTTTCTCAGATTGGTAGCTAGTTTGATGGCTGCTTCCAGTGCTGTCTATTCAACTTGAAAGACCGTGTTATTGATATTCAGTCGTCTAGTCCAAGTATTTAGTAGCTGATTGTTTTGTTTGGCACAGTAAGCACTTCCGGTCCCTAATTCCGTGCGTGAGCCGTCCGTATGTATTACAGTTTTTTTTGTATAAGACAGGTTTATATATAATAAATTGGTTATGCCATTAAAAACAAGGTTGCTCTATTTACTAATTCAATGAAAAGAACAACTTCTCTCACTTGGGGCATTCCCCCACACTACTTGATATTGTGGAATAAAGTCGAAACACAGAAAGAGTTATACTTTACGCAGCTTCAGTTTACGGGCAACATCTTACAACACATATGAGGAAACAGCTGATAGGGATGCAAATAACCGAATTACTTTTAATATGTAGAGCATATCGAACTTCACCAACTTCAGCTCTTCAAGTATTAGCGGAATTCCTCCATTGGATCTTACAGTGGAAAGGGAAGAAACAATCACAAGAATCACGAGGCCACAATGTAACGCAAAGCTTTGGGATGATAAGTTTTTCAGCGCGGATTTTGAGCCGCATAACCATGTCATACTGGGACATCCTGCACACATAGATCTGACAAAGAATATTTCTATGACCTACAAACCTCTCTCACACAACAAAACTGTAATATATACGGACGGCTCACGTATGGAATTAGAGACCGAAAGTGCTTACTGTGCCGTACAAAACATTCAGCTACTAAATACTTGGACTAGCAGAGCATGCCGGTTGGGACTAAACTCTTTCTTTTCTTGGTCAAACTTGTTACCTATATTTTTTATCAGAAAAGCTGTTGTAGAATTCTGAAAGAGTATTATTTTAGTGTATCTGTATAATATATTCTTAATAATGTTTATAATACTGGGATTGTGTCAACTTGTAGAGACATTATGTATTTTTAGAAGTAGGAGGGATGAAAAATATTCAACCGCCTTCACCAGGAATCGAACCACGGACCTCTGGAATACACGCCAGCGTGCAGAACCACTACACCACGAAGGCACGCTAAACGCTAGGAGTGTGTGAGAAATATTTTATAAACTGAATAGTATCATTGTATTTTTGACTCCCTAGTTTTTGTCCCCATAAAAAAGTACATCTAGTGTTATTAATCTAATACATTTAGTTGATCAATCTAGATATTTTATATTTTATTTGATTCCCTAGTTTCCAATATATATATATATATATATATATATATATTAATATTACGTCTAATTTATAACTATCAATTATTTTGTACTATATTTAATTATTGGGTTCATAGCTTCTTTGTGTTCCTTGTGCATATTGTGTCTATGTAATCAGTAGCATATCTGTTGTATTTTAAGGAATATATAGTAATATATTTTCCTTATTTTTTCCCGTTTGTTTGTTTGTTTGTTTTGTTTTAAAGAAAGTAGAAAGTAGATGTTGTCCTCTACAAGTCCTATAGGCAAATTTATTATTCTCTGTTCAAAGATTATGTAACTTCTAATGTTATGTAGCTATAGTTTTATAATAAGTGCATTTACTTTGGTCATTTGAATATGCTGATTTTAATTGATTCTGTTGCAACTATTAGTTAACATAAGAGTCTGAATTTGATATTTAATTCATAACGGGATCTATTAACCTTGTGCAACTGTAAATTTTATATTTAATTAATAATGTGCTCTGTTAACCTTTTGCGGGATAACGGGATCTATTAACCCTGTGCAATTGTAAAGTTTGTATTTAATTAATAATGTGCTCTGTTAACCCTTTTGCAAAGTAACCTTCAGAAACTGTTTAGTAAAATGAATCTTTAGCAATTTCCAACAAACAGGGAATTTAACTGCTAAGTAAGTCATAACAAATAGCTGTATTTAACATCCTAGCATCTAAAATGTATAGTACTATATGTAGAAATATCTGTGTAAAACTGTATGTATATGTGGCACTGTAACCTTTTGGAGAATTGTGAAAAACGCCATCCTGCTTGCTAGCTGGACGGATCACCACGGATAGCAGATATTAAATGGCATCTGCCAACATGCTAATTACACCGAGAGACTCGTTAAGTCCTAGGGTCAGTGGTTATATTGGTAGTGTTTCCGGGGAGTGCTCTCCATTAAAATTGGGAGCGGAACTGGGCAAAGTCGTATTGTACCTGTATGATGCCCAAGGCTCTTGCCAACGACAGGCGCAATATTGACTCTTTTGCCACGATAAATTTCATGGGATTGCTCTGACGTCAGAAACCTGACCTGATGTTACTGTCAACCGAGTGGGATAACTCACAACCACAACACCACTAATTAGGATTACTGTTCATTTACCTAGGATGTAGATTATAAAGCGCTGCACTCAGAGTGTGAGCAGAAATATTTTCTACACTACATATGCTATTCACTATATGTCTTTTCCATTACATTTATTGTGTGCCTTCTTTACAGTCAATACTACAACCAGTGTGTATCAGTACTTTCAAAAAGACAGAAATGTTCTTAAGAATGTGCCAGAATAAAGATATTTCTTAAAAAGATCAGTTTTTAGCTCATAAAAGTCAGGCTTTATAAAAGTGTGGGCAACGATATGCCAGGGCACTGCTATGTAAGTAGAATTTTCTATTACTTTGTTAATTAGAGAATCAAACTCTCGGTACTTATATGACGCGGCACTATTTCGAAACGATCTGTATACAAGGTTCGAATGTCAGTATGGTTGTGCTTTATCAGTTATTGAATTGATTGTTTGAATAACAGAAACCAGCTGTCTATCAAAATACTACTGTAATGACAAAATCATTACATTCTCAATATCCGCTATTGTTCGACCTTCGCTTATCGAATGAGTAGCTCGTGAATCATACTAATCAGCAAAATTTATCTTCTAGCATTACACGAAGTAAAATACAGGACACGTGTTAACGGTGCCCTTCACAAAGATCCTAACGCTCACTTGAAAATCGGGCACTGTTCAAAAAGACAGAAAGCTTAACAAGACAATAACGGCATAAAGATGTTCATATCCTTATGAAGTTCATTTTCTAGCTTGTGAAAAACAACCTTCATAATTGGGCTGAAAGCTTTATTTTGGGGCATTCCTATGTAAATATAATTTTCATTTACTCTGTTAACCAGAGTATAAAATTGTTGCCAGTTTTAAACTGCCAATTTTATCAATCGGCACCGTTCTGAAGTAGTCTCTGAACAAGGCTTGAACTTATCTTCAGGTTGTGTTTTTATCTGCTGATTTGATTGCCAGAAGAGATGAAATTAGCTGCCTGTCAAAATAATATTATAAAATCATTAGATTTTCTATATCCGTTATTATTTCACATGCAGTCTTATCGAATGTAAAGCTTATGAGTTTATATGGAACAAGCAGAATTTATCTTCTAGTGTTACATGAACAACAAATATAAAAAATCCTAATTTCCATAATCACGACCGATGTAGATATGAAAACTTACTGAAAGATGCAGAATTACATTTCTTTTTTGATGGCTTATAATCTTTTTCTTTCTAAGAATAAATAGTGTTAGTTTCTTGTAACTGCTCCTATACAGGTATAGAAGAGAGGTCAAAGATTTAATAAGTAAAATTTTGCATAAATTATGTTCATTGATTAATATTGAAGCAAAATGCAAATATCGTTCTTGAATATTTACACAAATGAGGAAATATATACTTAGATTCCATGCACAAAGCTCTTAATATCAGAACTGTTAAAAGATTTTCTTAAAGTATTATTTATTATTTATTTATTCGTTAACCGAAGATTTTACTTCTTTCTGAGTAACAGGATTATAGCTGAGTTTTTTTTATTTTAGTGCTGGTGATTACCTTTTACAATGACCTCTCTTTTTTATTAGTTATCTCAAATATTCAAAACTTGAAGGATTAAAAATGTTTAATATTTGATATTTTTGCACAGAACAATACTGATATTTATATTTGATAATTTTACGCAAAACAAATGTCTATTGCATTTATAACAATTTAATGTTTTATGTTTTATCGAGACATTTGTTATTTACGCAGAACTTCTTATAACATTAAATATATTTCTGCGTAATCACATAGCATTGTTATTTGCACAGAACTATTTATAACAATTTGACGTTCGATAATTTTACGCAGAACAAATGTCTCCATGGCATTTTTAACAATTTAATATTTGATAGTTTTGCGCAGAACTATACATATTATTTGTTATTTACGTAGAACTACATGTAACATTAAATACAGTTCTGCGTAATGACGTATCACTGTTATTTGCACAGAACATTTATAACAATTTAATATTCAATAATTTTATTCAGAACAAAAGTCTCTATCGCATTTTTAACAATTTAATATTTGATAGTTTTACTCAGATTTATACGTATTATTATTATTTATTATTTATTATTTACGCATTTTTTGTTTTTTACATAACATTAAATGTATTTCCGCGTATTCACATAGTATTGTTATTTGCATAGAATTATTTACAACAGTTTGATGTTCGATAGTTTTACGCAGAACAAATGTCTCCATCGCATTTATAAAGATTTAATATTTGATAGTTTTACCCAGAACTATACATATTATTTGTTATTTACGTATATAACATTAACTATAGTTATGCGTAATGAAATAGAACTGTTATTTGCACAGAACTATTTATAACAATTTGACGTTCGATAATTTTGCGCAGAGCAACCGTCTCCATCACATTTATAACAATTTAATATTTGATAATTTTACGCAGAACTATACATATTATTAGCATTTGTTATTTACCCTGAATTACCCTGAACTATGTGTAACATTAAATATAGTTCTGCGTAATGATATTCTGCTTTCTTTCACATACGTAAAATCAAATTAACAGTTGATGTATTGAAACTAGGTTTATCATATTTTCAAACAAATGTATTTAATTGTCAAAAAAGGCTCACAATTTGTAAGTTATGCAACATCGCATGACCAAAAAATAACTTATCATGGACAACGAAAAGAAAAGGTAAAGCAAAGCATTCGATCAACAAAATAATATTCAAAATATTGAAGAGTAGGTTGCGTATAATTTGTAGCAGATTTTTTATTATGAAATCGTAGTTGATAACACGTTGTGGTATCAAGTATTGTATTTTCTATTAAGGTTCTAAAATGAATAATCTTAGTTGATAATACCAGCCTATTATTAAAAACATTGCTATGGTTTCATTGGCTTCTTTGTTTCTTGTACAAATGATAATTATTTCTTCTCTTTTTAATTATGTATAATTAATATTATAATTATTTATAATTAGTTATTTACACCTATTCGTAATTAATATTATTAATCATTGATATTTATTAATATTTTTTATTATTAATTTCTTTTGCTTTAGCTTGTACAGCCACTCCTTTAAAATCGCAGACTTTTTTCAATGCAAGACATAGTTTCGAGCGTAATTACGGGCCCAAGACTTCACGGGCCAATCGCGACCGAATGGTAATCTTAATTATAGGTTACTGTTTGAGTAAAACAACTAGCTACTAATTATGATTATTGACGCTAAAATGTACGTAGAAATGCATCTTTCCTTCGAAAGTCCTCCATGAAGGAATCTCTCTTCTTAGGCAGATAGTCCTTGCGTGCTTTACCGTATTTAAATAACCTAACCCGGTGGCATTTAAACTTCAATGCGACCGCATAAAAATTCAAACCCCCCCCCCCCAAAAAAAAAAATTTCGCCATCATAGTCAGAGAGTCGACTCTTAGGTATGTTTATATATACACCAGCTTCTCTCAGATACACGACTCTTATATATATATATATATATATGAGTCGTGTATCTGAGAGAATCTGGTGTATAAATATATATGAGTCGTGTATCTGAGATAATCTGGTGTATAATCCGAGTTATATATGTATAAAACTCAGATTTTGTTTTAGGACTTTAATCCACCTTGCAGTCCCAGAATAAATTTTTTGGACACCAAATGGTGTCGCCACCCATAATTTGAATACCACTGACCTAACGTAAAGAAATAATGTAGCGAATATAAAAAATTATATGGCAATACCTTACACAGTATCAGGAGTTCTAAAGGTATGCTGCATTTAAATATTTCGCCATTTTGAATTTTGCTGTTTAATTTTATGGGGTATGAGTGCGAAGAAAGCGATCTTTAATAAATAGAATTAAAAAGAAACAAAAATTAACAATACAAATACACAAAAAGTTGTGTAAGTCATCTAACGAAGAAACCGAAACGTTGATATGAGGAAATGAGAAATAATTAATATTGAAAAATAGTGCACTCTACCAAAAATTCTAAAAATATACTAATTTAATTTTTTTTTGTAATATTACTATTGAATTGTATGACGAACTGCGAAGAAATTATTTTAATAATAAAGTTATAAAGACAAAAAAGTTGTGTAATAATAAAGTTAAAAAAAATTTTATGTAAGTAAAAATACGTCCAAGAGCTGAATGATAAATTGCAAACTCAAAGTCTAAAAAACCTAAACGCAACCTCTGGTGCAACGTTAAAGTCTATTTTATTATATAACTATTATTTCAAAATTTTAATACACAAAAACGCAGGGCATCGTATTTTGAGTTTAGCCCCGAATAACCTATTTTATGCCACGGTTTCCGATTTTATGTTGACAAAAATGACATAATACCATTGACATTTATAGCTGTTATGTTTGTCTCCAAAACAATAATACACATACAGTCAGGTTAACTGATAGAGATTATTGGAAAGTGAAAGCTGCGTCCTTGGACCTTGGAAATAAATAATACTCTCCACATTTTTCCGAACGTTTTCTACATTATCGGGAAAATACTGCGATAGCTGATGTAGTGAAAATTCAAGGTCGGTAGGAGTCTATCGATATCGATGCTTCTTAGTCATATGGGTACTTCAAGTGAAATTCTAAATCTAGTTTCTTTGTGAAAACTAGACACTCAGATATAACTTCTGGTTTTTTTTAATGTCCAAATTATTAGCCCAAAAGGGGCTTATAAAGAGGGGGTTAGACATAGTTTGTTCACTATAAAGGGCGTATCACTTTTCCAACTGTTGCCACCAAATATTATCACCCTGTATTATTTTTACAGAAATATAATAAATGAAGATCTGCGTGTATGTATGTAGGTTCCTCGCACTGTGAAAAAACCACGGTACGTATAGCTATCAAATTTAGAATGAGGTAGTCCTGCAGGAATATATTGTTAATAAGCTCACTATACTTGACTGAACATTAAAGCAACTTCAAAATTGGAAGCTCAGCGAAAGAACAGGTACCCTAAGCCAGTAATTTCAAATTGACGGCCGGCGGACCACATGTGGCTTTCGAAGCAATTTTATGGGTCACGAGAATTCATTTTAATTATGTCTTTGCTGCAAATACGACGTTTCAAAAGTTTCAAGATTTTTGTTATTTGAAGTCCGAGCTTACGTTATTTTCGTTACCATTAAAAGCGAACATGAAAATGGATTAAAAATCTATAAATTGAGCGAATTAATTTACAGTGTAAAATAAATCTTATCCAAAGATTTTCAAGGTACAGATTTTTATTAACTTTTATTCGTACATGTCAAGCAATAAAAACACCCAATTAGAAACTTTTTGTACTAAGAATAATCACTTTGGCTGGGTTTGGTTTGGTTTATCTGAGTGTGGCAAAACATTCAAGGGCCATCTGCCTAAGGAGAGTGATGTCTTGAGGGAGGAGTTTATAAGGTATTTCCTCCCTCCTTTCTGCATGCTTTGTGGTGTAGCAGTAGCACACTCGGCGCGTATTCGAGAGTTCCAGGTTCGAGTCCTGGCGAGGGCATTGCACATTTTTCATATCTCCTGCTTCAGAATAACCTAATCATTCTGCAGTTGTTCCCGAACTAAAAGGTGTAGATGAAGAATCTTCATCACCAGGATTTGCGATTGGATAATAATCCCCAGCCGCCCTTTAAAAGGGAGAGTATATAAGGTATTTTCTCCTTCCTTTCTGCAGGACTTCGTGATGTAACGGTAGCATGCTCGGCTCGTATTTCAGAGGTCCAGATTCGAGTCCTGGCGAGGGCATTGTTTATTTTTCGTGTTTCCTACTTCAAATATCCTAATGATTCTACAAGTTTTTAAGAAAACCTAGCTTGCTTACACGTTGCACATGGGTAAAACCACGAAAACGTCCATTCAGCCAGCACCTCCTCCAAGATTCAAATCCCGGTCCAAACTATCAGTGTTCAGCTATTTTCCCACTGCACTATTTTCTCACAGCACATTTGGTTGCTGGTGGGCCGCTTTGTTTGGGAATACATTTATATGTTAATATCTTTTTTAGGCAGTGGGAAATTAATAAGAAAATAACTCAATTGACCGATGAATGTATAAAATCCGTTATGAAAGCAATTTCTAGTAATTCCTCTCTAAGGTACAAATTTTATCAGAATCGAAACACCATCAAATGTTAAGCTAAATGAGAAAGTTTAAAATTATTTAAATACAAACATAGATATTTTTGTCATAAGTTAAAGAAAAATTTAACAGTTCTGACTAAGTACTTGTTAATAACTCTTGAGAATACCATTTGGAAATTTTGTCTCATTTGGAAAATTTTGTCTGAAAAATTCAGAAATTTTCCTAATTTGTTTATTTTTAGTTTAAAGTAAATTATTAATATAATGATTAACTATGTTAATATAATGATTAACATGTTACTATGATTTGAAATAATTGTCAGTCTAAAAAATTAATATTTAGCTCCTCAATATATTTGAATTCTAAAGCGTTAAATAGGTTCAAATCTCGGCGAACGGGCTGGTTGCATAGGTGTTTTTGTGGTTTTCTCCATGTGTAACGTGTACACGAACCAAATTCTCTTACCAAGTCCTCCCCTTAGGCAAATAACCTTCGTGTGCTTTCCCATAATTAAATAAACCAAAGCGTTAATAGGAAAAATATCATGCAAGTACCAAATTTGAGATTTCATATCGAAAATAATTATAAATTTGAATTTTTTTTCATTGCGATATTTTTATTGTTGTTTACATACATCTTGGTAAATATTTAGTAAGAGAAATTTAAAATTTATTTAAAATATTGCTTATTTTATTAAGGTAAAATTTTAATTTTGTTAAAAAATTTCAAGAAAAAGGTTTCTGGCCTGCAACTCTCTTCATATTATGCATTCGGTCCGCATGCAATTTCTGTCAGAGACGACTGCGCTAGTCTAGTAGTGTCTCATGCAATTTTTAACATAATACACCAGATGAATCCGTTTATGCAATGCTACAAGTAATTAATCCTTTACGTGGCATACGAGGGGAGGGTGGAAATATTTCAGCTTTACAGGGAATAAGTAGGGCTAGGTAGTTAAAGTTAGATTGGAATTTTATGACATGATGTGTGAAATTTCACAAAATTAGCATCCTTTTTTTTTAATATAGGAAATATACTATAGGAAATATACGAAGTGACGGAGAAGAAAATGGCTGCAAAGTCATGATTCAGTACATCTGTTAGAACATCGACATTGCATCAGAAATTCATCAGGATATGCTGCTGGCGTTAGGAAATAAAACTAATGTTTGCAACTCTTAAGAGGCAGGTGTCGTGGAAATTATGCTAATACAATGCTGTCTTGCCACAGCACGAGTATGCGCAACGCGCATGATATAGAATTTAAAACAGGACATAATTTTGTACCAAGTGCTTCTTCTGCGCTTGATTCTGCGGAGGAACCTCCAAGATGTATGTCTAAGTGTAGTTCGACCGCCTCATCCGCGACCATGAGGGCAAACACGCATGCGCAATTCGGACCGAATTGTTCTCAAAATAGAATGGCCCCTCAGGGGCTCACTTTTGTGAGTACGGGTGTGGCAATCCCGAGGTACCCTAGCCCTCCAGGGGAACATCTTTTTCGTGAGACGGGTGTCACGATCCTGCAGCCCCAGTGATCTATCTTCTTTTCCGTCTCCTCTCCTCTTCTCTGTTACCTTTTCCTTCTCCCTTGTGGTTTTCCTCTTCGGAGGTTGGGGCTCATCATGAGAAACTGGAATAATCCTTGTCTCTAGTTTTCAATTGCCGAGAAAACTGCCCACGTGTTTCTGACCAAAATGTCTGCGGTGTTAGGCGGATCAAGTTGCGTAAGGAAGGTAAGTTGATCGATACAAAACACGTGATCCTGACCTTCAACACGCCTGATTTGCCTAAGAATATTAAGGCCCGATACATAAATTGTCCTGTAAGACCTTATATTCCAAACCCTATGTGATACTTCCAATGCCAGCGTTTCGGCCATTCTAGGACGTCTTGTCGTGGCAACCTCACATGCGCCCGATGCTTATAGATTGGCCACGATTCTGATAATTGTACCGCTGCGCCTTTGTGTATAAATTGCAACGATGAGCACCCAGCATTTTCTCCCTTGTGCCCAAAATGGAAATCGGAAAAAGAAGTCCAGACTGCAAAAGTTACTAGGAACATCTCATACGCTGAAGCCTGAAGATTAGTCCAGAACACACAGCTTCGACAAAATACATCATACGCCAGTGCTGTTAAATCATCTCGTACAGTTCCGACCCAAACATCAATAGGCACGCAGACTCTACCAAATAAAACCCAACCGACAACATCCAACAAGAAAAAAGAAAATTCAACTCATTTAATGCAAAAAAAAAGAAACAATGATTCAAAATAAACCTAAAAATGTAAGTCAGAAAATAATTAATAAAAATAGAAGTTCCAGCAATAGCTCTCTTGATGAGATGATTTCTGAATCTGCGGATTCAGATAGTATGGAAGTAGAAGAGGGTCTAGAAGTTCCCAAACATCTACTTCCACGAAAAATTAACAACAGCACAGAAAAAACAAAACCCATTCATAATAGCCACCCACGTCTCATGGAACTGCCTCGGTTTCCACCGAAATTTGCTTGACATCAAATCTATAATAAATGTGTATCATCTTGTGTGCTTTGCAATACAGGAAACAAATCTGAAACCAGAACAACATGCAAAACTTCGCAGGTTTTCTTCCGTCAGGAAGGATAACCTTGCAGGTGAGCGTGCCAGTGGGGGTGTAGGCCACCTCACCTCACTGGACTATTCATCAATTACATTTCCTTTGACACCATCCCTCCAAGTTGTCGCTACACAAGAAAATCTCAATATTGTTGTTTCAGTCGTTTCTCTGTATTTGCCTCCAAATGAACACATTGATCAACAGGATTTAAATGGTCTCATACAGCAGCTGCCTGAGCCCTTTATTATAATACAGCATTTTAACGGCCATAGTCCGCTCTGGGGAAGTAAAGACACAAATTCTCGAGGAAGGCAAACTGAGCGAATGATTGAAGATCATAGCCCTTGTCTCCTGAATATTGGGCATGATACTTCCTTCCATCAGCCTTCAAGGACATTCCACGCTATCAACTTTGCCATTTGTTCACCATCTCTGTTGCCATTTTGCACTTTTAGTGTGGGAAATGATCTTTACAACAGCGATCACTATCCTATTTTAGTATCTCTTGCACGAACAGGAGCAAACCCCATGTCGAGATCCCCTCGGTTTATACTTAAAAGGGCAGACTGGGAACTCTTCTCTTCCGTTGCAGAGCTCACAGATAAAGTGGTAGAAGATGGGCATATCGATGACGCTGTTCAAGCTGTTACTAATACTATTATTCAGACAGATATGCTTTCCATTCCAGAACATCAGAAAAAATGCTAAAATATACGAAACCATGGTGGAATCGCGACTGTCATGAAGCACTGAAAAAACAGGAAAAAGCATGGGGAATTTTTCGTAGATATCCTTCTCTTGCTAAACCTCATAGCATTTAAAAGAGCCAAACTAAATGCACGAAAGATAAGTAGGCAGAGCCAGAGGGATTCTTGGCTTTCGTATGTGTCATCAATAACATCCTCTACGCCTAGTAAGCGGGTTTGCGAAAGAGTTTAGCACGCGGAATATATAAAGACCACTCACTTTCTTTTTTGGAAAAAGATGGCCGAATGATTAGCTCCATAGGAAGAAACTGCGAATAATATTGGTGAGAGATTTGCTGCCGTTTCTTCCAGCAGAAACTATTCAACTACATTTTTCTCTATCCAGCAGCGCTCTGAAAGAAATCCCATCGCATTCAACTCTTCCAAATCTGAGCCTTATAATAGAGACTTTACTTTGCTTGAATTAAGGAGAGCTTTGTTGCAGACACATAGGTTTTCTCCAGGTCTTGATGGCGTGAGTTACGAAATGCTAAAGAATCTGTCCTATACGTCACTCGACTGTCCTTCTCACTCTTTACAATGAAGTGTGGAAGGAGCGTACTTTTCCCAGTGCATGGAGGAGAGCTTTCGTAATTCTTATGGCTAAGCCAGGGAAAAATCCAAGAACGCCTAGTCTACTTCTTGGAAAAGAATAATATCATATCGCCTTATCAAAGCGGTTTTCGAAAGGGGAGAACAACCGTAGATAACATGCTCCTCTTAGAGACATCCATTCGAAAAGGTTTTGTAAAAAGAAGTCACCTTGTCTCGGTATTCTTTGACAATGAGAAAGCTTATGATAAGGCATCGAGATACGGTATACTTCGAGATCTTCACGAGAGTGGCTTGCGCGGCAACCTACTAGTTTTCATTCAGAATTTCTTGAACACTTCTTAAGTAAGAATTGGCTCTGTTTTGTCGGATGTTTTTGAACAGGAAGAGAGTGTGCCTCAAGGCTGTGTGCTTAGTGTAATCCTGTTCAGTTTAAAAATAAACTCTGTATTAAAAGAACTTCCTCCCACCAACTTGGGATCTCTATATGTTGATGATCTACAGATTAGCTGTCGAGGGGCAGACATGAGATGCGTAGAAAGGCAATTGCAGATGGCTCTGAATAAGATCCAAGAATGGTCAGACAAACAGGGATTTAGATTTTCGAAACAGAAAACTTTGTGCGTGAACTTTTGTAGGAAGCGACGTCTCCATCCTGAGCCTAAGTTATATCTGAATGGTATAATTATTCCAGTTGCGCCTGAAGTAACATTTTCAGGAGGGACGTTCGACCGAAAATTGACTTTCCTTTCTCATGTTTTAAACTTGAGAAAGAAGTGCTTAAAAACACTAAATATTTTAAAAGTGTTGGTGAACACCTTTTGGGGGGCAGAGCGTTGCTCTATGCTTCGCATTTACAGAGCGCTTGTCCGCTCTAGACTGGACTATGGTTCAGATGTTTATGGATCCGCTCGGTTATCTGTATTGTTAAAACTAGATCCTGTTCACCATCAAGCTCTGCGGATTTGTTCAGAAACTTTCAGGACTTGTCCAGAGCCTGCATGTTGAATGTAACGAACCATCACTTTATCTGAGGCGTGAGCAGTTGTCCCTTTTGCAGTATTTTAATATTTTTTCGCAACCTGAACATCCTAATAAGTTGTGCTTCCTTGATAATGTGTGTAGCACTTTATTTGAAACACATCCATCCTGTGTGCCTACCTTTCCTTTAAGAGTGCGCTCTATCATTGAGGAACTCTCCCTCTCTGATATGTGTCTCCAAGCAGTGCAGAATTTAGAAATCCCACCTTGGGAAAATGCGCGAATTCAGCTTCTTGATGTTTTCAAGCATCGCGTGAAGGAAAGCACTAACGAGATCATTTACAGACAAGTCTTCGCTGAGCACAGGTACAAATACATCATTTATTATCCGATATATACAGATGGATCCAAGTCAAATTATCATGTCGGGATGGCATTTGTATTTGAAGATTACATAGAGGGCAGATGCCTGCACCATGCTTTCTCAGTCCTAACATCTGAACTAACTGCAATATATTATGGTCTTTTGTACATCTCAAAGCTCTGCCACAAAAAGTTCATAGTTTATACAGTGCTCTTAAACTGTAGGAAGCTTTCCCTAACACTCAGAATTCTGTGGTAGTGGATGTGCTCATGATTCATATAAACTTAACAATTCGAGGATATGAAATCCTGTACTGCTGGGTTCCCGGGCATGCTGGAATAAAGGGAAACGAGCTTGCAGATATCGCAGCAAAATCTGCTGTTGAACTGTGCAGTCGCCTCATACCTTTTAGAGAGTTCAGCTGTGTCATCAAGGCGAAGATCCGGAAAAATGGCAGCAAATTTGGGACGTTCAGCTTCACAACAAGTTGAGAAATGTAAAGTATTAAAGTTGAGCATTGGGATTTTGCTGGAAATCGTAAAGAGGAAGTTCTTTTGACTCGCCTCAGAATTGGTCGCTCTAGAGTGACACATTACTACTTTTTGAAAGCTGAGAATGAGCCTGTTTGTTCAAATTGTAATGTTTGTTTATCTGTCCGTCATATTTTAAGTGAGTGTCCATGTTTTAATAGTCTTCGTCAGAAATATCTTAATAGCTGTGACTTACCTCTCGACCGTGTAATCGGAAGTGAAGATAATTGTAATTTATTTTATTTAATGTAATTTATGTAATTTATTTTATTATTTAAAAGAGACTGGCTTTTACTACCTAATTAGTTTTGAAAATTGTATCTTGGATTTTAATGTGTGCTTTTACCTTGTTGTTATATGACTTCATCCTCTGGATTTGGTACAGAGTGTTTATATTTATTGTATTTTAATTTTATCAATTTTGATCATCTCACCTTGTGTTTGGCGCGTCATAATCATCTTTGATTTTGCGCCAAAAACCTCACTCTCTGTCACTTACTCACTCAAAATAGCGTGGAGGGATGGGTACTTTCTTTCCCTCTAGCATAGCTCTTTTCAGAGAAGAAAAGACCTTTCACGTCGCAGCAAGTAATACCGTCCCTTTTAGACGAGTCTATGTGTTTTGGCAGAATGCCAACCAGGGTTGCACTTGAGACGGTCGAACTATAACTGCTGTTTCATCCGGTTGCATTTATTTTCCATCGCGAAGGTAGCGATGCTTCTGTATTAAAACAACTGCTCATTCTGAATAAAAAAATACCCAAGAGACCATAATCGCTTACCCAAGAGTCGTTATTTGGAGTCAGACAAAAAGGTAATTTTTAATACAGCAGGTTGCCGACTTTTACTATGTCCCACAAAACATTTTGAATGAAGCCACAAGAAGGACGACCACTGATGGCAACAACACAGAAAACAATCAACGCTGTTCTGGGTACAATACGGATGATCATCGACTGACTATGAAAATAACGTTTGAAAGATTGAAGAATTCCACAGAATGTTTGCAGCAGGCTATCCATCAAGAAGTGTTCCAAAGTAAACCATCGGCTCTATGAATTCCTAGAAAGATGGAGTTTCATTTAATAACGTCTGCAGCATCTCATGGATGAATTTCTGTTGCAGTGAGTCTTTTCCAACAGTAGAATCGAATCGCGGCTTTGTCATCCCCTTTCTTCTCAGACACTTCTGAAAAAAATATTCCACCTGAAAAAAAAAAGTGAAAAGTCTAAGAAGGAATTATGATAGTTTCGCAACATTTCGCACTGTGTGTCGTAAAATTTCATTCTAACCTCTTGCAAAATTCTAAATACCTAACACTACTTCTTCCTAGTGAGTCTTAGAAGTTTTTATCCTCCCTACGTAACTGTATGTAACTGGAGTGATGACTTTTCTCGTAACAAAATCATGTTATTTATAAGAATAGCATGATGGGGTAGTTCCGCGTAAAGCTGCAACTGCCCTTAAACTTCTTTAGTTAACATGTTGGTGAATTGGATACTGCGTATAGTATTTCTGTAGAATGAACACTGAGTTCATGAGCTTAACTCTTCTGAACTTCGTTCTCTTATGAGTTACAGACAAAACTCGAATCTACAACTTTCAATCAAATACTCGGGGCAATGAATGCAATCGAGACTCTGAAATTGGATTTCACTTCAGTTGCTGTTATAAAAGATAAGTTTAAGGACAAAACTAAAGACTCTAAATAAAAATAATTTTGGAAACTGAAACAGCTATAATGTTTTCACTACTACATCAGAAAAGCAGAAACATCCCCACTTGGAACAGACTATGAAACACCTTCTTTTCTTTTTTTCAAGAAAAAATAAAACACCGAGTGAATAATCTGAAACCAGACTACATACTTCTGAATTTATCTTAAGTATGGTTAATCTGTTAATCTCAATGTTCATAGAAGAAACTATAATTTATCACTCAGAATAAAAAAAACATTATGAGCCGGATAATAATATAAAACTATCAGTTCTACGTATTGTGGGTCATTATGTGTACAAATAGCCCTAAGTTCATCATATCATGAACAAATAACTGTAACCATGCACCAAGTTAAGGACAACTATTCTCTGCACCAAGTTAAGGACAATTATTCTCTGCACCAAGTTAAAGACTCTGTCAAAAAAAATAAAGGTTTGGTTTTCATAATAAATTCATCCCAAGACCGGGCAATCACTCATGCTTTAGCTAATCTGAAGTAAAAGATAAAAGTACGTGAAGTGAAACACAAAAGTACATGAACAAAAGATA
This sequence comes from Stegodyphus dumicola, assembly GCF_044657685.1. Classification (NCBI taxonomy): domain Eukaryota; kingdom Metazoa; phylum Arthropoda; class Arachnida; order Araneae; family Eresidae; genus Stegodyphus; species Stegodyphus dumicola. The sequence continues at coordinate 23,790,376 of NC_140775.1, forward strand.
AAAATAATATACGGAGAGATATCTTGAAGTAGACATTTCGCAAGGAAAAAGAAAAGGTTTCACACTTGGGTGGAACTTCATCTCTTTATCAATGTTATCTTCTTTTATATTCGCAAGAGTGACACCTTTTTAAGCTTTTTTTTTTTCGCTATATTATAGATCTATACTCGATATCATACTTTCAAGTGCATTTTGTTGATAATCAACCTGCGTGTTTAAAAGTGTTACATAAGGTTAACTCAATTGACCTTGTATTAAAATTTAGTCCAATTTTCTTGATTTTCGAAACATTTATTGGCCCGTTTTTACGTTTTAACTCCAGAACACTTTAGGAAAACAACAATGTAAAAAGGATTTGTTTGAGTTTCATCTTGAAGTTACAGAACTAAAAGAATTAACTAAATTAACTTCTTGCTGCTGAAGAGATAACAATTATTGAAATATTTGCAAGTAAAAAGTTCAGTTTAAAGTCTAAAAAACCTGGTTCCGCTATTTTACGATTTCTAATTCCATTTTAAACAAAGATACTCGCGAGCTCACAGTAGCAGCGCCGAAAGTAGACAATAATGTGGAAGTTTCAAACATGGCAGACTGACGTTGCCAACTTTTTCTCCCAAACTTAGATATACGTTCGTAATTTAAACTAGCTTCATTTACATTTTCTGATAAAATAAAAAAATAGTAGAAATAAACGAAAGATTTAACAAAAGAAATTAAGTGTTAGTTAAAACACACCTTACAAATTCAACATAGAGAGCTATTTAACAAATATGTTTGCATTAATTGCATTAATGCCAATTTTAATGACCTCCTCCGTTGTCGAATTCTTAAATAGACTAGTATGCCTCCGATTTTCTAACAAATCGAAAAAGCGAACGCATGAAACTACAGTAGGAATTCCAGGGGGGAAAGAAGAATAGGACAATTAAAAAGTAGAGAATTAATGATAACTAACCTACGATAACTAATAATAACAATAATAAATAATAATTAAACTAAACAATAACTAAGGAAACTGATGCCTTAAAGCATTCGTCTCATAATACCTTAAAATTAAACAGTTGGCAGAATGTAAATCTTAAAATTTGATCATAACAATAACACCCTATTCATTGTATTATTGGACTATTAAAATTCACAATTTTAAATATATAAAATAATGTCATAACTGTTTCTTGAAATAGAAATCTTAAGAATTAGTATTTCATTTTAAATTGAAATCGTTGCCATCTTTAGCTAGAATAGTTAAATTTAGCATTTTGATATTTTCCGGTGTTCTTAAATACTCAGTTTGTATTTGAGTGTACTAACAATCTGTACAAACTTTGTGAATAGACATGCCAGACGACCTAAAAAAAATTACGTAATCAATTTGAAAACATTCTGAACTTTTTAAGGAAGTATTGTAATCGTGAAAAATTTCAGGTATCATATTTCAACGAAAATATCCACACCCTCTCGAAACTATTTAAACAATGTTTATGCGTGACGTTTGTACAGACGGACTGAATAAAGGACTGTTTCTGTCAAAAAATATTGTAAATTGGGATTTAAAATGGATTCTGAAGAGATTTTTCCTTGACGTTTGTATGTAAGTACGTACATATATATGTATCTCACATAACTCAAGAACGAGTAGCCTATGAAATTTGAAACTTTATATATGGGACTGCTATAAAATGTAGTTGTGCATCTCCCTTTTCCGTTCCAATTGGCTGCATCAATCCTGTATATTTGAAACTCAGTAGACTAGTTTCCGCCCTTCAATGTCTTTTTGTCGAGTGGGATAAAAAGCAATCTGCTTTCTTACCTGCTGGTTGAACTGCTTGTTTCTGAGTAGAAACTCTAATTTTAATTATAAATTTTTAACCTTTTTAACTGTATTTAGTTTAACTGTTTAACTGTAACTTTTTATGCTTTTCTCTATTTTACAATTTTTTAATGAACATGCTTTGAGTTTTTATGTACTTTTGCTTTGCCGCTAAGTGATAACTAAATTAATTGAATGAGAAATATATATATATATATATATATATTGAAATTCGAGGAAGTAAGTTTAAATGAAGTTCAGCAATAAGTGTGTATAATTTTATAGGTTTTTACAACGAAGTCATGTAGTGTCCACATCAGATTTTTTTTTTTAACTCCAATCAGTAACAATTTTTACAGGTTAAAATAAACGGAGCAAATCCGACTACATTAATTATCCAAATATATCCACCATTTTAATCAATTTACACAACAAATACAAATAATACAGCGAATATAAAAAATCTGGTGTGTACACCGCATGACTTCCTTGCACAGAATATTAAAGTATACACATTTTTTCCGCATTTCATTTAAACTTATTTCCTCGAATTTCATTAGAGATATATTTCTCATTCAATTAATTTAGTTCTCACTTCGCAGCAAGGAAAAAATGCATAAAAACTCAAAATATCTTCATTAAAAATTGAAAGTTATAGAAAAACATAAAATACAATTAGATATAAAATACAATTAAAATAATTAAAAAGCAATTTTTACAATTAAAATTGCAATTTCTACACAAAAACAAGCAACTCGGCCAGCAGGCAAGAAGGCAAATTTTTCGGTGCACAAAACTGAAAGTTTACTTTTGGTCCCACTCGGCAAAAAGACACTGAAGTTCCAGAAGATGACTTAATTCAATATTCTACTAAATTCGAATGTAAACAAATATGGCAGCTACGGTAAAAAAAAGTAGGCTTAGCCGCACTTAAACAACTTTTAAATTGTTGATAACTCTACAGCTATTGCATGCAGATTAACTAAAGGCATAAAAACCTTGACCGAAAGATAAGAACAACATAATTCAATCATTTTAAAGCAAAAAATGCACAATTTACCAGCATATAAAATAAAAAAGCTTTACTCACTGAACGGAGCAGCAGAGTGGGTATATATACATATATACATATAGTGTTATATACTTTTGGTTCAGCCGATTGCAAGCAAAAAGGGAGATGCACAACTGCATGCTATAACAGTCCTATATACAAAGTTTCAACGTTATGAGGCTACTTGTTTTTGAGTAATTCCAGATACATACATACATACGTACGTACGTAGATACGCAACGAAAAATTCTATTCTAAAACCATTTGAAATCAGTTTTATAATTTGTTTGGGAAGAAAAGAGTCCTTTTTTTCTGTCCGTACGTACAGATCTCATGCAAAAACATCGTTAAATTGCATTCAATAGCGGCTAAAATGGATATTTTCTTTAAAATATGATACCCGGAACTTTTCGTGATTACAATACGTCCTTTACTTCGTATAAGGAAGTAAAACATATGGCAACATTTAATACTCTTTAAATGTAAACCTTGATCAGCTGAGTGCGAAGATGCGACACGTATTTATTTCACCTTGCCACACGTATTCACCTAACGTAATATTTTAATAAATTAAACGGTGATTTTTAAAATACAGTATGTAATTTTGTTGGTCAACAAGGATGACTGGGAAGATGTGAAAAATATTAAACAGCAAATTAGCAAGTTTTTGATAATATGGCCAGCTTTTGTTAACAGAGTATTAAATTACACTATCAAAGAGTGTAGTCAATGTTCGATAATAAAGTATCAAATTTCTGATAATGAATCACATCACCATTCAGTGATTCACATCACAAGAATTTCAGTGATATAGGAAAAATTCTTAGTGTGTTTTGATTCGAAGTCTTACAACGTTGTATGTATTCATGTGGGAATTTGCAAAAGGTCCTGTACACATATTTAATATATGAATTCTTGATGAATCATATCAATATACGAGATGATGAGTCATAAGATATCAATCTGCTCCGGAGTATGCCCCTTTAAGTGGGTCATGAAATTAATTTCTGTTAGCAGCGGTGTCTTATAACCTGGAAGCAGCCATACTAAATTTATTCCGGCTGTATCAAAACTTCGAGATTTCCTTTACATTTGCATAGCAATAAAAGTCGCCCATTCTTGTTGTTTTTATATCATTCAAAGTCATACGCAAAGTCTTTTGGCCCTCAGGGAGCTCACTTTTGTGAGTACGGGTGTGGCAATCCCGAGGTACCCTAGCCCTTCAGGGGATCATCTTCTTGGTGAGACGGGTGTCACGATCCTGGAGCCCCAGTGATCTATCCTCTTTTCCGTCTTCTCTCCTCTTGGCTGGTACTTTTTTCCTTCCCTTCTCCCTCGTGGTTTCTCTCTACGGAGTTTGGCGCTCGTCACAAGAAACTGGAACAGCCCTTGTCTCTAGTTCGCGAGTGGCGAGAAAACTGCCCACGTGTTTGTCGTGCGTGGAGACCCGTGTCGCTGGAAAGGAGGGTCCTGGTAGTTGAGGGGCAAGGTACTGTCCCCAACACACTGCTTTGGCCTCTGCTTCAGCTAAACGGGAGGCACCTTAGTCGTCCTCACGGGTGTCAATCGGCTGGTCACTAGTCCTTGTGTCAGTGGCTTGGGGTCAAGCTTTCGGGAGTACCTGCTTTCGGGAAAGCCGGCTGTGGGGCTTCAGTTTGCGTATAGGTCCGGCTAGCCCTAACACAGGAATCTGTGTTCCCTTGTTGGGCTCCGTGGTGGGCGGGGCCGTCGGACCCGAATCTTTTCTATTTTCAATATGGCAAATTGACATATTTTTTTAATAAAAGATTTTGAAGTCACTCCAGTCTCTCAACATAGTTCTGAAACGTCTACTACGAAACCAGTCACTCAACCTAGTTCTAAAACATCTACTAATAAACCAATCATTCAACCTAGTTCTGAAACGTCTACTACTAAACCAGTCACTCAACCTGTCACTCAACCTGGTTCTGAAAATTCTGCAAAAAAATTACGGACAGATGCAAATAAAAAAAATCATAACAATAGTCCCCGTTTCCTAGTCATCTCTAGTCCTTCTGGCGAAATGCATAAGATGTCTCCTTTCGTTATAAATAAATACATCCAGTCTTGTATTGGTGAGCCGAGAAATATAAAGCGTCTCCGCTCCGGAGACTTGCTTATTGATACAACCTCAGCCACCCAGTCTGCTTCTTTACTTCAGATAACTAAACTTGGGCAAGCGAATGTCAATGTAACACCACATAAGTCATGAACTATTGTCGTGGTGTAATCTCAGAATTCGACCTTCTGTATGTTTCTGAAGAAGAGATCGCTTCCGAGCTGTCCGACCAAAATGTCTGCGGTGTAAGGCGGATCAAGATGCGTAAGGAAGGTAAGTTGATCGACACGAAACACGTGATCCTGACCTTCAACACGCCTAATCTGCCTAAGAATATTAAGGCCGGATACTTAAATTGACCTGTAAGACCTTATATTCCAAACCCTATGCGATGTTTCCAATGCCAGCGTTTCGGCCATTCTAAGATGTCTTGTCGTGGCAGCCTCACATGCGCCCGATGCTCATAGATTGGCCACGATTCTGATAATTGTACCGCTGCGCCTTTGTGTATAAATTGCAAGGGTGACCACCCAGCATTTTCTCGCTTGTGCCCAAAATGGAAATCGGAAAAAGAAATCCAGACTACAAAAGTTACTTGGAACATCTCTTACGCCGAAGCCAGAAGACTAGTCCAGAGCACACAGCTTCGACCAAATAGATCATTCGCCGGTCCTGTTAAATCATCTCGTACAGTTGCCCAAACACCAATAGGCCCACAGACCCTACCAAATAAAACCCAACCGTCTACATCCAACAAGAAAAAAGTAAATGCAGCCCATATAGTACAAAATAAAGAAACAGTTATTCAAAGTAAGCCGAAAACTGCCACACAAAAAATATCAAATAAAAATAGAAGTCACAGCAATAGCTCTCTTGATGAGATGATTTCTGAATCTGCGGATTCAGACTTTATGGAAGTGGAAGAGGGTCTGGAACTTCCCAGGCATCTACTTCCACGAAAAACAAAAGAACAGCACAGGAAAAACAAAAACCATTCATAATGGCCACCCTCGTGTCATGGAACTGTCGCGGTTTCCACCAAAATTTGCTTGACATCAAATATATAATAAATGCGTATCATCCTGTGTGCTTAGCTATACAGGAAACAAATCTGAAACCAGAACAACATGCAAAACTTCGGAGGTTTTCTATCGTCAGAAAGGATACCCTTGCAGGTGAGCGTGCCAGTGGAGGTGTAGGTCTACTCTCCTCACTGGATTATCCCTCAAATGTACTTTCTTTGACGACATCCCTCCAAGTTGTCGCTACTCAAATAAATCTTGATATTGTTGTTTCATTTGTTTCTTTGTATTTGCCTCCAAATGAGCACATTTATCAGCAAGATTTAAATAATCTAATAGAGCAGCTGCCTGAGCCTTTTATCATAATAGGAGATTTTAACGGCCATAGTCCACTCTGGGGTAGTAAAGATACAAATTGCCGAGGAAGACAAATTGAGCAGATGATCGAAGATCATACCGTTTGTCTCCTGAATACTGGGCAGGATACGTACTTCCATGAGCCTTCAAGGACTTTCCACGCTCTCGACCTTGCTATCTGTTCACCATCTCTGTTGCCATTTTGCACTTTTAGTGTCGGAAATGATCTGTACAACAGCGATCATTATCCCATTTTTGTATCTCTTGCACGAAGAGGAGCAAACCCCATGTCGAGAGTCCCTCGATTTATTCTGGACAGGGCAGACTGGGAACTCTTCTCTTCCATTGCAGAGCTCACAGATGAAATGGTAGAAGATGCGCATATCGATGATGCTGTTGATGCTGTTACAAATACTATTATTCAGGCAGCTATGCTTTCGATTCCTAGAACATCAGGAAAAATACTTAAATATTCGAAACCGTGGTGGAATCGCGACTGTCATGAAGCACTGAAAAAACAGAAAAAAGCATGGGGTATTTTTCGTAGATATCCTACTCTGCGATACCTCATACCATTTAAAAGAGCCAAAGCAAATGCACGAAAAGTAAGGAGGCAGAGCCAAAAGAATTCTTCGATTTCATATGTGTCGTCAATAACATCCTCCACGCCTAGTAAGCGAGTTTGGGAAAGAGTTCGAAAAGCATGTGGCATATATAAAGACCATTCACTTTCCTTTTTGGAAAAAGATGGCCGAGTGATTAGCTCAATAGAAGAAATTGCGAATACTATTGGTGAGACATTTGCTGAAGTTTCTTCCAGCAGAAACTATTCACTTGCATTTCTCTCTATCAAGCATCACTCTGAAATAAATCCCATCGCATTCAACTCTTCCAAACCTGAGCCTTACAATAGAGACTTTACTATGCTGGAATTAAGGAGAGCTTTGTTGCAGACACATAGGTCTTGTCCGGGTCTGGATGGCGTGTATTATGAAATGCTAAAGCATCTGTCCTATTAGTCACTGACTGCCCTTCTCACACTTTACAATAGAGTGTGGAAGGAGCGTACTTTTCCCAGTGCATGGAGGAGAGCTGTTGTCATTCCTATTGCGAAGCCAGGGAAAGATCCGAGAAATCCCTCCAACTATCGGCCAATTGCCCTTCCCAGTTGTGTCTGCAAACTGTTTGAAAACATGGTAAACAGCCGCCTACTCTACTTCTTGGAAAAGAATGATATTATATCGCCTCATCAAAGCGGTTTTCGAAAGGGGAGAACTACCGTAGATAATATGCTCCTTTTAGAGACATCCATTCGAAAAGCTTTCGTAAGAAGGAGTCACCTTTTCTCGATATTTTTTGACATTGAGAAAGCTTATGATAAGGCATGGAGATAGGGTATACTTCGGGATCTTCACGAGAGTGGCTTGCGCGGCAACCTACCAATTTTTATTCAGAATTTCTTGAATACTAGAACATTTCAAGTAAGGATTGGCTCTGTTTTGTCTAATGTTTTTGAACAAGAAGAGGGTGTGCCTCAAGGCTGTGTGCTCAGTGTAACTCTTTTCAGCCTAAAAATAAATTCTGTATTAAAACAACTTCCTCCCACCATTTCAGGTTCTTTATATGTTGATGATCTCCAAATTAGCTGTAGAGGTGTGGATATGAGGCATGTAGAGAGACAGCTCCAGATCGCTTTGAACAGGATCCAGGAATGGGCAAAAAGACAAGGATTTACGTTTTCGAAACAGAAGACTGTCTGTGTGCATTTTTGTAGAAAGCGAGGTCTCCATCCTGATCCTGAATTATACCTTAATGGGTCTGTAATTCCAGTTGCATCTGAAGTAAAATTTTTAGGGGTGATGTTCGACCGAAAATTGACTTTCCTTCCTTATGTCTTAAACATGAGGAAAAAGTGTACCAAAATTTTAAATATTCTAAAAGTCCTGGCGAACACCTCCTGGGGTGCAGAGCGTTGCTCCATGCTTCGTATTTACAGAGCTCTTGTTCGCTCTAGACTAGACTACGGCTCAGCTGTTTATGGATCCGTTCGGTCTTCAGTGTTGTTAAAACTAGACCCTGTTCATCATCAGGCTCTACGGATTTGTTCTGGAGCCTTCAGGACGTCTCCTGTCCAGAGCCTTTATGTTGACTGTTACGAACCATCACTCCGTTTGAGGCGTGAGGAGTTGTCTCTTTTACAGTATTTTAATATTTTATCTCAACCTGACCATCCTTATAACTTGTGTATACGTGACAATAACTGTGACCTTTTATTTGAGGCACGTCCATCCTGTGTGCCTTCTTTTCATGTCAGAGTTCGTCCCCTCTTTGAAGAATTCTGCCTGTCTGATATTTCCCCACAGGCAGTACAGCATTTTGAAATTGCACCTTGGGAAAATGCACAAATCCACCTTCTTGACATTTTCCACAATTACGGAAAAACAACTACAAATGAGAGCATCTAGAGACAAATTTTTGCTGAGCACAGGCATAGTTACAGGAGTTATGTTCCCTTATATACGGATGGATCTAAGTCACCTTGCCATGTTGGCATGTCATTTATAATTGGTGACCACATGGAAGGCAGACGTTTACACGACGCTTCCTCTGTCTTAACCTCCGAACTGACTGCCATATATTATGCGCTTTTGTACATCTCAACTCTGCACCATCGAAAATTCATTGTACAATATACGGACTCCTACAGTGCATTGAAAGCTTTAGAATCCTTTTCTAGCACTGAGAATCCTGTGATAGTGGATGTTCTCAAGTTGAATATTAAATTGACATGTGGTGGATTTGAACTTCTGTACTGCTGGGTCCCCGGACATACAGGAATAAAGGGCAATGAGCTGGCGGACATCGCAGCGAATTCTGCTGTTGAAATGTCCGGCCGCCTCATCCCTTTTAAAGATATCCGTTGTGTCATAAAAAAGAAGATCCGAAAGAAATGGCAGCAACTTTGGGACATTCAACTTCATAACAAGTTGAGAAGGGTGAAGGCTAAAATAGAGCATTGGGATACTACTAGCAATCGCAGGGAGGAAGTTCTTTTGACTCGCCTTAGAATTGGTCACAGTAGAGTGACACATAGCTACCTTCTGAAAGCTGAGAACGAGCCTATTTGTGCAACTTGTAATGTTTGTCTTTCAGTCTATCACATTTTAATTGAATGCTCAAATTTTAATAGTCTTCGTGAGAAGTATTTTAATAGCTGCGACCTGCCTCTCGACCGTTTAATCGGAAGAGAGGTCAATACCAATTTGTTTCACTACCTCAAGGAAACAGGTTTCTATTATTTAATTTGATTTTTGTCCTGAGATTTTATGTTGGAATTTTAATTAATCAGATGTTTTAGGATTTTATATCTATACTGCATATCTCATTATCAAAGTCATATTCAGCATTTTCAGCCCATCATTTAAATATCATTTTACTTGCCTCGATTTTAAAAGTGTGCTGTTGTCTTTATATATATTTTTTCCCTTTTAGTTTATATGTTAAAAAAGAATCATGTGTTTGGCGCATATGGCCTATTGAGCTTTGCTCCATAAATCTACCACTACCACTACCACTACCAAAGTCTTTTGAAACATCTCTTTTATCGTACGCTTCGCATCAAATATGAAATAGTTTCAGGACAAGGAGATTGCAAAATGGAAAACTGGAAATTGTTATGATAATTCTACGTCAATTTTCTTTTAAGAATTTTCCTGCAGATAGAAGTGCTATCTATATATAAACGGATTATTATTCGTTCTGTCTTCGGAATCAAAGCTATATTTACGCAACACTAAACATAATACTAATTAATGTAAATCATTTAATACAACTCTTTTTACTTTAACACACTCTTTTTATTAAATTTCAGGTAAGGCTGCATATTAGAACCATTTCTCTTAAAATTAATTAAATTCGTAGTATTCGTTATTCATATAAATTAGTTTTTAGAGAACTGGCAACAATATGGAAATCTGCAAACAAGTAATTCTGAACAAATAGGCTACTAGAATATGTTCTGCCGTGATATCCTAGCAACAAGACTCTTACGCTTTCTTTTCTGGACGCATGACATAATTCGATCGTGAAGTTATCGCATAATGGGGTAGTTGATAGGGAAGAGGGGAAGAAGAAAGGCCATTTACCTCTTGCGACTTCGGCAGGGTACTTGTTGAAGAGAGAGATAACTCCATTATATCGCTTGTCGTGATGCAGAAATAATAATTGTAAGTGCGTATGATGTACATGATTATAAAAAATGTATTGAATGTGAAAACCTAAATACATTTACCAATCAATATACACCGTGTTCGCAAAAGTCATTTACTCAATTCTTTTTTTTCTCATGCGTTGGTTGTAGACATATATTTCTAATAACAAAAATTTCATATGGAATCACATGACTTGTACGGCCTATTAAATCACGTATCTTTTTTGCTGTAGTATATTTAAACTTACTTTCTTGAATTATTTTAACGTCAGTAACCGATCCCACAATGCAAACTGAAAATGGCATAAAAATTGCCCAAAATTGCATTTAAAATTATTTTGCGATATCGTTGTTGAATTGAATTTTATGGTTTAGGTGCGAAGGTAACACACAAAACGTTCTTTCAGATTTTTTATTATTATTGTTATTTATGAATGAGTAGCTTTTCTGAAAATAAAGCTGCAAGTTTACGTCAAATTTATTTTTGAATTTTCCCTTCCCTCCTTTTCGTTGTCTAATTAGTGATGATGGATGGGTTTCTAATTAAAGAATCTTGGGGTCCTAAAAGGTGGAAAATAAATCTCCCACCAGTGAAATAGTGACTGAAAAGCTTTTTTAAGCCCGTGGAAGATAATTATTTTTCTAACCTTCGTCAGGAGAATCATAATATTAGGCAAGAAAGAATGATCTTAAATATTAGTATTATTTAAAACTTTTCATACACAAAATGTGAGACAGAATTTTTTCTCCTAAACGCTGCTTGTCTAAATGAGATCGCTTCTAATAATTTCTTAAACACCTTTTTATAAAATTTTTAAAAAATGCTTTAGTATCCCAAACACGTAAACTTATGACGTAACTAAATTAAAATATTAAAAGGAATGGAGACGGATAAAAATAATTGCCTGCTTTTATCTCTGAATATGAAATGAAGAATTTTCTTTTATTTAGAATCTACTATTTAAGATCAGGAATTAATAAAACATCAACATTTATAGAGACATTATATTTAACATATGTCATTCAATAATACGATCTCCCTTCGCATCTCAAGTATGGCTAGCCTTTAAAGTCTTATGGAATAAGAGATATTTAGCATTTTTGATTCTTGGTGATTTCTGATTGGTAATGATTTAGTCAAATGAAAAATTGTGAAACTTGCACCTAGGTTATGGGAACCTTGTGTCTGGCAATCATACAGTTGTGGAATCTCATGAAGCGAAACTTACTGTCTAACCATAGTTCATACTATATCTTAAAACACAGATAGGTTTCCGGAAAGACGGTTTAATGGTGCAAAACTTACATGATATAAATAGTAGAAAATCATTCATTTCATGAAATTATAAATCCAGATTATTTTCAATGCTACCGCAGTCGCCATTAATATTGTTGTAATTTTTTGTAAATATTTTTAGTTTATTTTTTTTACTGATTTATAATTAGTTACATATTGGATTTTATCTATTTTTTATTGTTATATATTTATTTTATTCGCTTATTTTTATTTATTGTTTGTTTTGTGTCTTATCTTAATATAATCCTTTGTATATTTCTCGTATGTGTATAATAGTTTTTAATTGATCTGATATATGTGTTTATTTTTTTATGCTTAACTTATTTGCTATATTATAACATTTGAAACTGTGTGTAAATATTTCAAATCTGTGTCTTGGCCGCATCTGGCGATTTTTCAATCTCTCGGCAAAATTTTAAGAACTGTCAGAATGCTTTCTTGAGACCGTAGAATCCATTTTTCCAAAATTTTCTGGAAATAAAATCTTACAACTTAGCATCTCATTCGATGAAGGCGTAAACAGAGGCCCTTACAATTAGAGAAATACCATTTTAATCAACTTGAACTGTCTTTATATTAGTTAATTATGGAGTTTCAGTCTCAGTAGAGAGAGATCGTAGTTCTCTTCAGCATTCTGAATGCCGAAGTAGTGAATTTTTACTAACCCTACCAAGTCAGATCTATAAAACCATTATTAGTACTAATATCTACTGTTTCTTACAGGAGTAAAAGTGTCTTAAAAAACAACTTTGCTCGTTTGTATGAATGGAGAGAGAAGTTCAAGGCCTTCCACTTTAACAGCAGCTGTGAGTTTAGTGATAGATTAACAATGGTTGTGGACTTTCTACAGCTAGTGATATATAAAGCTATCTTTGCCGACTTATTTCAAAGACTGAAAGTATTGAATAAAGATTGCGGAATAAACGCACAATACGCGTCGTAGTCCAAAGCTTTAGAAATCGAACGAAGAAAAAGCTTTAGAAAGCTGTAAAACTAAAGAAGTTTTGAAAAAAAAATTGCTTTGCTTATTTAAAATTTGAAGAAAAAATTGCTTGGCCAGTTGTGTAAATGAAGAAGGAGATTCAATGTCTTCCGCTTTAACAGCAATGAGTTTAGTGATCTATTGACAATGGCTGTGGACCATTGATAAAGTTACCTTTGACTGACTATTCTAGAGACTGAAAGTATTGAATAAAGATCTCAGATTAAACAAACGCACAATACGCGTCGTGGTCCGAAGCTTTGAAGCTTTAGAATTGGAAGAAAAAAGCTTTAGAAACCATAATCGAAGATTTAGAAAAGAAAAGAAATGGTTGATGAGCAATTGTCATTCTTTTCATTAAAGAGAAACCCCTTAGAACAGCGTTTCTTAAATTATGGTCCGCGAACCACAAGTGGTCCTTGAAGCTTATCCTTGTGGTCTTTCCACACCTGCAAAAATGTCCTCTTAGTTGTAATGGAAATTAACAAGATTTTAAATCATTTCATGCTGATGACATGTGGCTAAATACCTTGGCATATCTTTCAGACGTATTCTCAAAACTAAATGAACTAAGTCCTTGTAAGATAACTCTTTGACCGTTCTCGATGCAAATGAGAAATTAAAAGGGTTTGCGGGTTAGATGTATAAAACAGAAAATCTTTTCCCCATTTCTAACCCTAGAATATTTTTTAGCAGAAAATAACATCGGTATTGAAAAAGAATTATATAACGGCATATATTCACATCTCGAAACTCTAAGGTCACTATTTGAAACTTCTTCCCCGTGTGGTAACTATAATAAATTTTCATAGAATCTTGATCTTTTCCATTGCGATACTGAAACTAACAAATTGTTCTCGAGAGAAAAAGAACAGTTAATTGAACTTTCTAATGACATCAAATTTAAAACGAAATTCCTGGCAGAAGGTATGGTTATTTACCAGTGAAAAAAGAATTTACAACGAAGGTTCTTTAAAAATTATATTTCAGCTTACTTTTACATATCTGTGTAAAAAAGAGTTTTCATCATTAACTCAAATAAAAACGAAGGAATAAAATTGACTCGATGTATTTGTCGATTTCACACTTTCCAGCATACATCCAAACGTAGAGCAAGAATACAAGAACCAGCAGGTTCATCTACGTCATTAATATAAGAAACAAAAGTTATTTTAGTTTACTATAAGATAATGATTATCCATTCTCTAATAAGTTAGGATTATCAAACACAAATATGACGTTTCTTCTGTTAACTTAATTGTTTAATATCAGTATAAAATTTAATGGATTTTAATTCATTATACCCCTCAGGGGGCTCACATTTGTGAGTACGGGTGTGGCAATCCCGAGGTACCCTAGCCCTTCAGGGGATCATCTTCTTGATGAGACGGGTGTCACGATCCTGGAGCCCCAGCGATCTATCCTCTTTTCCGTCTCCTCTCCTCTTGGCTGAAACTCTTTCCCTTCCCTGCTCCCTTGTGGTTTCTCTCTACGGAGTTTGGGGCTCGTCACGAGAGGCTGGAACAGACCTTGTTTCTTGTTTTCGAGTGGCGAGAAAACTGCCCACGTGTTTGCCGTGCGTGGAGACCCGTGTCGCTGGAAAGGAGGGTCCTGGTAGTTGAGGGGCGAGGTACTGTCCCCAACACACTGCTTTGGCCTCTGCTTCAGCTAAACGGGAGGCACCTTAGTGGTCCTCACGGGTGTCAATCGGCTGGTCACTAGTCCTTGTGTCAGTGGCTTGGGGTCAAGCTCTCGGGAGTACCTGCTTTCGGGAAAGGCGACTGTGGGGCTTCAGTTTGCGTATAGGTCCGGCTAGCCCTAACATAGGAATCTGTGTTCCCTTGTTGGGCTCCGTGGTGGGCGGGGCCGTCGGACCCGAATCTTTATTCTTTCACTATGGCTTCTTCTAATATCTACTTAATTAAAGATTTCGAGGTAACTCCAGTCACTCAAGTCACTCCAGTCATTCAATCTAGTTCTGAAACGTCTACAGCTAAACCAGTCACTCAACCTAGTTCTGAAACGTCTACTGCTAAACCAGTCACTCAACCTAGTTCTGAAACATCTACTGCTAAACCAGTCATTCAACCTATTTCTGAAATGTCTACTGCTAAACAACTCACTCAAACTAGTTCTGAAAAGTCTACTGCAAAAAAATTACGTACAGATACAAATGAAAAAATCATAACAATAGTCCCCTTTTCCTAGTCATCTCTAGTCCTTCTGGCGAAATGCATAAGATGTCTCCTTTCGTAATAAACAAATACATACAGTCCTGTATTGGTGAGCCGAGAAATATAAAGCGTCTCCGCTCCGGAGACTTGCTTATTGATACAACCTCAGCCACCCAGTCTGCTTCTTTACTTCAGATAACTAAACTTGGGCAAGCGAATGTCACTGTAACACCACATAAGTCACTCAACTATTGTCGGGGTGTAATCTCAGAATTCGACCTTCTGTATGTTTCTGAAGAAGAGATCGCTTCTGAGCTCTCCGAACAAAATGTCTGCGGTGTAAGGCGGATCAAGATGCGTAAAGAAGGTAAGTTGATCGACACGAAACACGTGATCCTGACCTTCAATACGCCTGATCTGCCTAAGAATATTAAGGCCGGATATCTAAATATTCCTGTAAGACCTTATATTCCAAACCCTATGCGATGTTTCCAATGCCAGCGTTTCGGCCATTCTAAGACGTCTTGTCGTGGCAACCTCACATGCGCCCGATGCTCACAGATTGGCCACGATTCTGAAAATTGTACGGCTGCGCCTCTTTGTATAAACTGCAAGGGTGAGCACCCAGCATTTTCACGCCTCTGCCCAAAATGGAAATTGGAAAAAGAAGTTCAGACTGCAAAGGTTACGAGGAACATCTCATATGCCGAAGCCATAAGATTAGTCCAAAGCACACAGCTTCGACCAAATACATCATACGCCAGTGCTGTAAAATCAACTCGTACAGTTGCCACCCAAACATCAATAGGCACACAGACCCTACCAAATAAAACCCAACCGTCTACATCCAACAAGAAAAAAGAAAATGCAACCCATATAATACAAAAGAAAGAAACAGTTATTCAAAGTAAGCCCAAAACTACTACACATAAAATATCTAATAAAAATAGAAGTCACAGCAATAGCTCTTTTGATGAGATGATTTCTGAATCTGCGGATTCAGACTTTATGGAAGTAGAAGAGGGTCTAGAAGTTCCCAGGCATCTACTTCCACGAAAAACAAACGAACAGCACAGAAAAAACAAAAACCATTCATAATGGCCACCCTCATGTCATGGAACTGTCGCGGTTTCCACCGAAATTTGCTCGACATCAAAGCCATAATTAATGCTTATCATCCTGTATGCTTCGCAATACAGGAAACAAATCTAAAACCAGAACAACAGGCAAAACTTCGGAGGTTTTCTTTCGTCAGGAAAGATAACATTGCAGGTGAGCGTGCCAGTGGAGGTGTAGGTATCCTCACCTCACTGGATTATCCCTCAAATGTGCTTTCTTTGACGACATCCCTCCAAGTTGTAGCTACTCAAACAAATTTTGATATTGTTGTTATAGTTGTTTCTCTGTATTTGCCTCCAAATGAGCATATTGATCAGCAAGATTTAAATGGTCTTTTAGAGCAGCTGCCTGAGCCTTTCATCATAATAGGAGATTTTAACGGCCATAGTCCGCTCTGGGGTAGTAAAGATACAAATTGCCGAGGAAGACAAATTGAGCAGATGATCGAAGATCATAGCCTTTGTCTCCTCAATAATGGGCAAGATACTTACTTCCATGAGCCTTCAAAAACATTCCATGCTCTCGACTTTGCCATCTGTTCACCATCTCTGTTGCCTTTTTGCACTTTTAATGTGGGAAACGATCTTTAAAACAGTGATCATTATCCCATTCTTGTGCCTCTTGCACGAAGAGGAGCAAATCCCATGACGAGTCTCCCTCGGTTTATACTGGACAGGGCAGACTGGGAACTCTTCTCTTCCATTGCAGAGCTCAAAGATCAAATGGTAGAAGATGCGCATATCGATTATGCTGTTGAAGCTGTTACTAATACTATTATTGCGGAAGCTGTACTTTCTATTCCTAGAACGTCAGGAAAAATACTAAGATATACGAAACCATGTGGAATCCCGACTGTCGTGAAGAACTGAAGAAACAAAAAAAAAGCATGGGGAATTTTTCGTAGATATCCTACTCTGCGAAACCTCATAGCATTTAAAAGAGCCAAAGCAAATGCAGGAAAGCTAAGAAGGCAGAGCCAAAGGGATTCCTGGATTACATATGTGTCCTCAATAACATCCTCTACGACTAGTAAGCGGGTTTGGGAAAGAGTTCGAAAAGCATGCGGCATATATAAAAACCACTCACTTTCCTTTTTGGAAAAAGATGGCCGAGTGATTAGCTCCTTAGAAGAAATTGCGAATCCTATTGGTGAGACATTTGCTGCCGTTTCTGCCAGCAGAAACTATTCACCTGCATTTCTCTCTAACAAGCAGCACTCAGAAATAAATCCCATCGCATTCAACTCTTTCAAATCTGAGCCTTAAATAGAGACTTTACTATGCTTGAATTAAGGAGAGCTCTATTGCAGACACATAGGTCTTGTCCGGGTCTGGATGACGTGTATTATGAAATGCTAAAGCATCTGTCCTATAAGTCACTGACTGCCCTTCTAACACTTTACAATAGAGTGTGGAAGGAGCGTACTTTTACCAGTGCATGGAGGAGAGCTGTTGTCATTCCCATTGTTAAGCCAGGGAAAGACCCGAGGAATCCCTCGAACTATCGGCCAATTGCCCTTCCCAGTTGTGTTTGCAAACTGTTTGAAAAGATGGTAAACAGCCGCCTAGTCCACTTCTTGGAAAAGAATAATATTATATCGCCTTATCAGAGCGGTTTTCGAAAGGGGAGAACGACCGTAGATAATATGCTTCTTTTAGAGACATCTATTCGAAAAGCCTTTGTCAGAAGAAGTCACCTTGTCTCAATATTCTTCGACATTGAGAAATCTTATGATAAAGCATGGAGATACGGTATACTTCGCGATCTTCACGAGAGTGGCTTGCGCGGCAACCTACCAATTTTCATTCAGAATTTCTTGAACCCTAGAACTTTTCAAGTAAGAATTGGCTGTGTTTTTTCGGATGTTTTTGAACAGGAAGAGGGTGTGCCTCAAGGCTGTGTGCTTAGTGTTCAGTTTAAAAATAAACTCTGTATTAAAAGAACTTCCTCCCATCATCTTGGGATCTCTATATGTAGATGATTTACAGAGCGCTTATCCGCTCTAGACTGGACTATGGCTCAGTTGTTTATGGATCCGCTCGGTCATCTGTTTTGTTAAAACTAGATCCTGTTCACCATCAAGGTCTGCGGATTTGTTCAGGAGCTTTCAGGACTTCTCCTGTGCAGAGCCTATATGTTGACTCTAACGAACCATCACTTTATCTGAGGCGTGAGCAATTGTCCCTTTTGCAATATTTTAATACTCTATCTCAACCTGAACATCCAATAAGCTGTGCTTACTTGATAATGAGTGTAACACATTATTTGAAACACGTCCATCCTGTGTTCCTACTTTCCCTTTAAGAGTTCGCCCTGTCATTGAGGAACTCTCCCTCTCTGATATGCACCCCCAAGCAGTACAGAATTTTGAAATTCCACCTTGGGAAAATTCACGGATCCAGTTCTTGATGTTTTTAAACATCACGTAAAGGCGAGCACTAACGAGATCGTTTACAGACAACTTTTCGCTGAGCACAGGCACAAATATAGCAGTTATCATCCGATATACACAGATGGATCAAAGTCAAATGATCATGTCGGGATGTCTTTTGTATTTGAAGATTACATTGAGAGCAGATGCCTGCACCATGCTTTCTCAGTCCTAACATCTGAACTATCTGCTATATATTATGGTCTTTTTTATATCTCAAAGCTCTGCCACAAAAAGTTCATAGTTTATACAGACTCGTATAGTGCTCTTAAATCCTTGGAAGCTTTTCCCAACACTCAGAATCCTGTGGTAGTGGATGTTCTCAAAATTCATAGAAATTTAACGATACGAGGATATGAAATCCTGTACTGCTGGGTTCCCGGGCATACGGGAATAAAGGGAAACGAGCTTGCAGACATCGCGGCAAAATCTGCTGTTGAACTGTCTAGTCGCCTTATGCCTTTTAGAGACATCTGCTGTGTCATCAAGGGGAAGATACGGAAAAAATGGCAGCAAATTTGGGATGTTCAGCATCACAACAAGTTGAGAAACGTCAAGCCTAGAATTGAGCATTGGGATTTTGCTGGAAATTGTAAAGAGGGCGTTCTTTTGACTCGACTCAGAATTGGTCACACCAGAGTCACACATAACTATCTTCTCAAAGCTGAAAATGAGCCTGTTTGTTTTAATTGTAATGTTTGTTTATCTGTTCGTCATATTTTAATTGAGTGTCCATGTTTTAATAGTCTTCGCCAGAAATATTTTAATAGCTGTGACTTACCTCTCGACTGTTTAATCGGAAGAGAGGCCAATTGTAATTTATTTATATGACTTCATCCTCTGGATTTGGTACATTTATCTACTTGTTTTTATTTATTGAATTTTAATGTCATCAATTGTAATCATCTCATCTTTTGTTTGGCGCGTCATAATCATCTCTGGTTTTTGCGCCATAATCACTCACTCACTCACTCACTAATTCATTATATTTTAGAAGAATAAATAACTGGTAGTAACGTATACTAAAATAACTGCTTTCGAACGAGGCAAAAGTATAGTCCGCAGAGCATTATAATTTGTAAAAGTGGCCCAACGAAAACAAGTTTGAGAAACATTGCCGTAGAAGAAATAAGTTGAATTCCTTTATTTTGCTGTCAACGATTTAAAAAATATCATTGTGTGGATTTCTCTGAAATGCAATAAATTTCTCAAAATTTAGACTGTGTGGTGTAATGGTCGAAACCGCTACAAAAAACACCGGTTGTGATACAGGGTTGATATGAACTTCTAATTCAAGTTCTAGCAATAACATGAATTTTAATAAAATAAAAACATTAACAATTATGGTTCCTGACGATGTGGGACTTGGATACATTCAGTCCCGTAATTTCAGACATTTGTTAAATAAGAAAATGCGCTATCGCTATTAGCATTATACGCGAGCAGTAATCTAGCGGACCAAAATGCTACATCTCCAGCAGGAAGGTCCTGTCTCTTCTCAGTAAACCACTTTACTAACTCACGGTGTCGTTACCTGCGCTGAATTCCGGAGGGCAGACAATTCCTTTACTCAGACATAACAAAGGTGTCCATATTCTGACCCTGATGAAAGACTTCTTTTATCCTTTTGTACCTTGGAGTGACCTTCGAGGATGAAACCAGAATCATTAACAAAAGGCACTTCGTTGTATCAGGATTTCTCCTCTGGTTTGAAAGAGGTACCATTGCATTCGGAAATCAGTCATCCTAAGACAAATAACATCTATGTTACCTTATCACAGCTACATATTCTGGATCTGTGATCGTTCTTACAGCAGTGGATTATTAAGTTACAACTACCTTCTTTACAAGAAAGGAAAAGAAGGAATTGCTGAGCATCTGTACTACGAAGCTCTGAAACCAGTTTAAAAAAAAGTACGTTTGACCCACTCACCGAAGACAGCGGTTACCGACCCTAACTGCTGTACCGAAGAGAACAGGTTCGAATTCCGGAGAATTTATAAATATTTGAAAATGTATAGTGTCTGTGCGGCGAGTGGGCACTACTAAATATACGGCTAGCCAATAGTCCTTTCGAGAGGTTTATGGTAAGGGAAGAGGAGTGGCCAACCCGTCACCAGGAAGTACTCTTTCTCAGAATTTGTGGGCAGAATTGAGCTGTCACCTGTGTGGTGCTCAAGGCCCTTGCCAATGACAAGCACATTTTCCCCTTTGCCACGATAGATGGCGTGGGCTTTTGCTGACCATTGTCAAACAAGTGAGACTGGTAACAATAACAAGTATGTTTGATAAAATTTTGTTTGCAAAAACATTAAATCCCATTTGTAGGTACAACTTGTAGAGTCACTCAGTTATACTGAAGCAGGAGACGTGAAACATATGCAGTGCTCTCACCGGGATTCAAATCCTGGGCCTCACGAATACCCTTCGAGTATGTTTCCAATTATACCCCGAGAGCAAAAAATACCTTATAAGAGGACTACTTGTTAAGGGGGAGGTATACCTCGGTAAATCACCTTTTTTTTTTTTTTTTTTTTTTTTTAGTTTGGGATCCACTGCAGAATGTTTAGGTTATATCGATGGTGAAACGTGAAAAATGCGCACTGCCCTTCGCGAGATTCCAACGAATATGCGTCGAGTGTGCCACGAAGGCATGCGAAAAGGAGCAAGAAAATACCTTATAAACTATAATACAATACATCTTGTAAGGAAACCTATAACTTAACGAGGCTTATTCACCACAGTTTGGAATGTTTTAGGAACACAAAAGTGTAATTATAGTTCACAACAAATAGGTTTAACGTTTTCATAACGTGTCTGTAATCACGCCGTCACTAAGCACAAATATTAACAAATGCCAGAAAAATCAATCGAGAAACGGGCGCCTAAGGAGAGAAATTTCTTTCTTAAAGCGTTACTAAAATTCTCGCTCCAAATTGCACATTCGGTTGTTCTTTAAATCCCCCTTAATTTACATTCTGGTAAACAGTCAGTTTGTTACAACACTCCTGAAACTAAATGCAATTAATGCAACTTTCCATCTGAACTGGTTTGGAGTTTTTGTAAATGACCCTGATAGGCTTTATTTGAATTAATTACCCAGAGATTCCCTCAGAGGTTAATAACCCAGAGATTTCCAACCGTTTTTCTTGCATCGGACTCTTTCAAAAGAATGGTTTTCTTCATCGAACCCCTTACTTTTTCTCTATAACATACAGCATACAACATAATTCAAATACGAATAATTACACATAACTAGCTTAAAGATAAGAGTTCAACTAAGAATATATTAAATATAATTAAGAATATATTAAAAAAATCTTTAATTTTTTTAATATATTCTTATATTAAAAAAATTAAAGATTTTTTTAATATATTCTTAGTTGAACTAATCTGTGTTTTATTATTTTTTGTATTACTATTATTGTGTTTTACAAATAGCCGCCCAGACCGGAAAGTAGATAATGACTCTGACTGCTGTACTGAAGGGCCCGAGGCTCAATTCCTGAGAAAACATGGTGCAATTTGTCCATCCTTTCATAGAAGGCAACAGTGGCCCATTAGGTGCCTCCGTAATAAACAGACCATCGCTTCGGACATTAAATGTGGCCAAAGTCTATAAACGGCTAGAGACTGCCGATGGTAACAATTTGTTATACAAATATAAACAAGTTTTCAGAAGCAAAAACACAGATTCCAATTACAAAGAAGTTCGATTAATCACCTCTTCAAAAATATTTGAAATGTTGCTTGTTTTCTATAGTAAATTATTGGCTTGACTAAAGCCTGCTTCCATTAAGTGAGAGAAGAGAAAATTCAGTAATGTTAGTTCGGCAACAACTTTTTTGGGACGATTTCAAGTGACTTTTAATTTCCAAGACTTAGCGTACTCGAGTTTTTGAATAAGACTTGTACTTCAATATCCTTCTTCAATGCAATCAACTCTTCTTGCATCATTATATCAAGATCAAATATATCGTAGTTCAGCGCTTCTACGTATCACGTTGGCACATTCAACTTTTCAATATCTTTTAAAAGCAAATACTAAAATCTTTCAACTTGCAAGCGGCTTGTATATAATAATCTATCTTCTAAAAACATACAGTTTCTTTTCAATAATATATAATAGCATTAAATTATTAATGTATGGAATTCTTTTCGATTCAATGTGGATATAAAAAATAAGTCAATTTTAAAACGAAAGCCGAAAATAATTGTTTTAGCTTCAATGAGAGTGAGGTCTCTTCTCTGTATTTTGTACTTTTGTGGAATTGAACAATAAATATATATCAGTTAAGTAGAATATACTTTTTTAAAATTTTATTAATTGTGTCAGCACATGGTTATCAACTTTAAGTAAACATTCTCTCACAGTGTTAAACCCCTCAGGAGCTCACTTTTGTGAGTACGGGTGTGGCAATCCCGAGGTACCCTAGCCTTTCAGGGGATCATCTTCTTGGTGAGACGGGTGTCACGATCCTGGAGCCCCAGTGATCTATCCTCTTTTCCGTCTCCTATCCTCTTGGCTGAAACTTTTTCCCTTCCCTTCTCCCTTGTGGTTTCTCTCTTCGGAGTTTGGGGCTTGTCACGAGAAACTGGAACACCCCTTGTCTCTAGTTTTCAAGTGGCGAGAAAACTGCCCACGTGTTTGCCGTGAGTGGAGACCCGTGTTGCTGGAAAGGAGGGTCCTGGTAGTTGAGGGGCGAGGTACTGTCCTCAACACACTACTTTGGCCTCTGCTTCAGCTAAACGGGAGGCACCTTAGTCGTCCTCACGGGTGTCAATCGGCTGGTCACTAGTCCTTGTGTCAGTGGTTTTCTCGGGAGTACCTGCTTTCGGGAAATCCGACTGCGGGGCTTCAGTTTGCGTATAGGTCCGGCTAGCCCTAACACAGGAATCTGTGTTCCCTTGTTGGGCTCCATGGTGGGCGGAGCCGTTGGACCCGAAACTTTTCTTTCTTAAATATGGTTTCTATGTTTCTTCTCAAATCAAATGAAAACGATCAAAGTATTGAAGTAATTGATCAATCTCTTACTAAGAAAATACGTACCGATGCAAATGCCAAAGTAATCACTAATAATCCACGCTTCCTTGTAGTCTCGAGTCCCTATGGCGAACTGCAAAAGATGTCCCCTTTCATTGAAAGCAAATATATCCATTCTTGTATAGGTGAACCAAAGAACATAAAGCGTCTCCGTTCTGGAGACCTGCTTATAGAATACTGTCTCGCCAACCCAGTCTGCTTCCCTTTTGTCACAAACCAAACTTGGAAATGTAGCTGTAACTGTGTCAGCGCATAAAACTCTGAATTTTTGTAGAGGTGTGATCTCGGAAATCGACCTTCTGGGTGTTTCAGAAGAAGAGTTCGTTTCCGAATTAGCTGACCAAAAAGTCTCTGGTGCTAGGCGGATCAAAATGCGTAAGGAAGGTCAGTTAGCTGACACGAAACACGTGATCCTGACCTTCAAATCGCCTGATCTGCCGAAAAGTATTAAGGCGGGATATTTAAGCTGCCCTGTAAAACCATATATTCCTAACCCCATGCGATGTTTCCAATGCCAGCGCATGGTCACTCTAAGACATCCTGTCGTGGCAACCTTACGTGCGCTCGATGCTCGACGGTTGGTCACGATATTGATAAGTGCACCGCTGTGCCGTTGTGTATAAACTGCAAGGGTGAGCACCCAGCTTTTTCTCTTTCATGTCCAAAATGGAAACTGGAGAAGGAAGTTCAGACAACTAAAGTGAATAGAAAAATTTCGTTTGCTGAAGCTAGGAAAATAGTGGAAAGTGCCCAACTGCGCCCAAATACAACTTTTGCCAGTGCAGTAAAATCGACAAGATCTATTGCAACCCAGACATCTATCAGCGCACCCAACATGCCGCCATTAAAAGCCCAAAGCAGTGCAAGTAAAAATAACAAAGCACCCACTCATTCGATACATAGGAAGGAAACTGTAATTCAAACCAAACAGAAAAATATCCCTCAAAACAGCACTAATAAGATTGATAATCAGACGAGTAGTTCTGTAGAAGATATGATGTCAAAATCTTTAGACTCGGATAATATGGAAACTGAAGAAGGCCTAGAAATTCCAAAAAATCTCCTCCCGCGAAAATCTAAGAAACAGCACCGCAAAAACAAACATCAGACATAATAGCTACTTTTATATCTTGGAACTGTCGCGGTTTCCACCAAAATCTTAGTAACATCAAGGAGATGATCGTTGTTCATCAGCCAGTGGGCTTTGCACTACAGGAAACGATGCTTAAAGAAGAACAACATGGCAAAGCTTCGGAGATATGTTCTGGCGAGGAAAGATAATCCGAATGGTGAACGTGTCAGTGAAAGTGTTGGTGTTTTCACTTCACTTGACTACCCATCAAGTACTGTTAATTTAGTCACTCGTCTCCAAGCTGTCGCTATACAAATCAATTTTAGTATTTTAATTTCAGTCTGTTCCATTTACTTGCCTACGAATGAACACATTAATCAACAAGATTTGGATAATCTCATAGAGCACCTACCTGAACCTTTTGTACTTCTAGGAGACTTCAATGCTCACAGCCCTTATTGGGGAAGTAAAGATCTTAATGCACGAGGTAGACAGATTGAAAAGCTAATTGAAGATCATTCAGTATGTTTGCTTAATAACGGTCAATCAACTTACTTCCATCAGCCAACTAGGACCTTTCACGTCATTGATCTTGCCATCTGTTCACCTTCACTCCTGCCACTGTGTTCTTTTAGTGTGGGAAATGACCCCTTAGATAGCGACCACTTTCCTGTATTCGTGTCGTTTACAGGGCTTGGAGACTCATGTAGTCCGAGACCTGCCCGCTTCATTTTAGATAGAGCCGACTGGAAACTTTTCTCGTCACTTTCAGAAATCAATAAGAAAATGGTGAACAATGTGCTCATCGATGAAGCAGTGGAGAATATTACACATAGAATCATTCAGGCAGCTACGATTTATATACCTCTCACATCTACAAGTCTCCGGAAATACTCAAATCCATGGTGGAACTGTGATTGTCAGGAATCACTGAGACAACAGAGAAAAGCTTGGGGAGTCTTTCGTAGATACCCCACTTTGTTAAATCTTATTGCCTTCAAGAAAGCCAAAGCAAATGCAAGACGGGTAAGCCGGCAGAGCCAGAGGAATTCTTGGATCGCCTATGTGTCATCAATAACATCCTGTACGCCAAGCAAAAAAATTTGGGAAAGAGTTAGAAAGGGATGTGGGATATACAAAGACCATTCACTCTCTCTTCTGGAAAAAGATGGCCGGATGATTAGTAACACTGCTGAAATAGCAAATGCCATCGGTGAGACCTTTGCTGCCATTTGCAGTTACAGTAATTACCCACCAGCATATCTATCTTTTAAGCGTCAGTCCGAGAAGTTACCCATCCGTTTCAATTCTTCCAACTTGGAACCCTATAATGAAATTTTCAGCATCTTTGAGCTAAAGAGAGCTTTCTCCCATACTCATAAATCTAGTCCGGGTCCAGATGGTATAAGCTATGAAATGCTGAAGCATCTTTCCTTTAAGTCACTGAGTGCCCTTCTTGCTCTTTATAATCGAGTGTGGAAGGAGCACACCTTTACCAGTGCCTGGAAGAAAGCTATAGTTCTACCCATATCAAAGCCAGGAAAAGATCCGAAAAATCCTTCCAACTACCGGCCGATAGCCCTTACCAGTTGTCTTTGCAAACTATTTGAAAAAATGGTTAACCACCGTCTAGTATATTACCTTGAAAAAAAACAACATTATCTTCCCATATCACAGTGGTTTTCGTAGAGGCAGAACTACCATCGACAGTATGCTCCTTCTGGAAACCTCTATTCGTAAAGCCTTTGTCAGAAGAAACCACCTCGTTTCTGTCTTCTTCGACATAGAAAAAGCTTACGATAAGACGTGGAGATACGGTATTTTGCGTGACATATATACTAGTGGCTTGCGAGGCAACCTGCCTATCTTTATACAAAATTTCTTGAAGGCGAGGACCTTTCAAGTAAAAATTGGCTCGGTACTCTCTGATGTCTTTGTACAAGAAGAGGGTGTGCCTCAAGGCTGTGTTCTCAATGCGACACTTTTCAGTTTAAAAATATACTCTGTTCTAAAGGAACTAACTTCCTGCAAGTGTCTCAGGCTCTTTATATGTTGACGATCTCCAGATAAGTTGCCAAGGGGCAGATATGAGGTATGTGGAGAGACAATTGCAGATCGCTCTCAACAGGATACAGGCATGGTCCTCAAATCATAGATTCGCATTTTCAGAACAGAAGACTGCTTGTGTACATTTCTGCAGAAAACGAGGTGTCCATCCTGAGCCGGAGCTTTATATCAAAAGCTCACAAATTCCAATCGTAGATGAAATAAAATTTTTAGGGTTGGTATTCGACCGAAGGTTGACTTCGGTAATAATATCTTAAAATAGATGATCCTTCCACACCTTCAATATTTGAGGAAGAAGTCTTTTAAGATACTAAACATATTAAAAGTGTTGGCGAATACCACCTGGGCTGCAGAACGTGGCTCAATGCTTCGCATTTACAGAGCACTTGTACGCTCTAGATTGGACTACGGTTCAGTTGTGTATGGATCAGCACGGCCTTCTGTCCTATTAAGACTAGATCCAGTTCACCATCAGGCATTGCGGATTTGTTCTTGAGCTTTCAGAACTTCTCCAGTTCAAAGCCTATATGTAGATTGTTGTGAAACTTCACTAAATTTAAGGCGTGAGCAGTTGTCTCTGTGATACTATTTTAAGATATTATTACTACCTGACCATCCTTGTAAGGCGGATCTGTTGGATGATATGTGTGAGCGTTTGCTTAATGCTCGACCTTCTTGTGTTCCTTACTTTATGCTGAGGGTTCCCTCACTACTTGAAGAATATCAAATGACACAGTTGAGTACTCAGGCAGTAAAATATTTTGAAATACCACCCACCTTGGGAAAATATTCAGTTCCAGGTCCTCGATATTTTTCAACATCTTGGCAAAAGAGAAACTAACGAGTTGGTGTACAGGCAGCTTTTTCTTGAGCACAGGCAAAATTACAGTAGTTATATTCTAGTATTTACTGACGGATCAAAAGCAACGACCACATTGTAGGTAGACGATTGCCTGACGCTTGCTCAGTTCTTACATCGGAATTGACCGATATTTATTGTGCGCTCTCATTCATATCCACTTTTTAAGTGAGAAAAAATTTACAATATACACCGACTCGCTTATTGCCTTAAAAGCATTACAAGCATTTAGTGATGCCCAGAACCCTGCCATAGTAGATAGCCTCATTCTCGATCTAAAGAGTTAAGGCAGTGTGGATATGAGGTCTTGTACTGCTGGATACCCGGGCATGTAGGCATAAGAGGTAATGAGCTAGCAGACGCAAAAGCAAATTCGGCTATCGATATGTACAGTTGTGCTGCCCCTCCTAACGATATCAGGAAAGTCATCAAAAAGAAAATATTAGATAAATGACAGAAACACTGGAATGGTCAAATAGATAATAAGTTAAGAAGTGTGAAAACTAGAATTGAATACTGGGATACTACTAGGAACCGGAAAGAGGAAGTTATACTTACTCGACTTAGAAGTGGTCACTCACGAATTACGCACGACTATTTACTAAAAGCAGAGTGTGAACCAATTTGCTCCCACTGTGATGCAGTCATCTCAGTTCATCATCTTTTAGTTACGTGTTCATATTTTAAAAGACTTCGGTTCAAACATTTTAAGGAATATGACTTGCCTCTTGACCGTTTAATTGGGAAAGAGGTGAATACTAATTTATTTCAATACCTGAAAGAATCAGGTTTTTATTATTTAATTTGATTTTGTTTTGATGTTGTATCTTGTTATCTTAAGAATATCTATTTTAACATATTTCATGTTTTAGAATTTTACACCAGTACAACTCACCTGCATAATAAGAGAGTTCACCTTAGCATCCATCATTTTTAGCTTCTTTGTATTTTATACATTTCCATGGTTTTGATCTTGTTTGTTTTGTCTAAGCTAGTTTGTCTGTTTGGTTTAATGTCTGACATGTATTTGCCGCAGATAACCTTTGGAGTTTTGCTCCAGTAAAACCTACTACTACTACTACTACTACTCACAGTGTTAAAAATGTGCACAAAACTCTGCAAACAGTTACCTTTAGAAAGCCAACGTCGAATGAAGAAGCAAATTGCTGTCATTGTAGTCACACAGCTGCGCAAAAAGACGATCATTTAAAGCTTTAATAATATTTATTGATTTCATGCTATATTTGAAAAATTTTGAAGTTCTTTGTGAATATGTTTCTCAGTTAAATGCTGCCTGTGGTATGGAGCGTGAAATACGAATAGTCCAAATGTTAGGCATCTGGTTTTTGGTATACACTGAAAAGCCTCGGTATTTTCCAACCACCAATGGTGCGCCGTCTCAAGAATGTTGGATAGGAGAATGTCAAACTGTTGGAAAATGTTTTCAAAACAATGAAATATGTCTTTTCCTCATGTGCACGTTTCGAGAGGGTTTACAAAAAAATCTTGTATTATTTCCCTTTTATAATAGATCATCTTATCTTCCAAAATTAATTCATGCAGCTGTATGACAAATTTATTAAGATCAACTGTTTCTCAATACTTTCAACCATTTCACCTATACGCGTTAATCGGCACCTATACTATACTGTTATTGAACTACTGTTGATCGACACCTATATTATACTGTTATTGAACGGCAGACTTTGTAAAATTGCATCCGGATTCATATTCATAACTCTAGTTATTACTTCTTGAATTAATTAATGGTAATAATAAATTTTGAGGGTATCCTCCTTTTGAAATTAAACAGGAATTGTTATTATATGAATATATTTTATCTTACTGCATGGTACAGCTGTATATCAATAAACAATTAGTCATCAGTTTTATTAGTATTTTTTAATTAGCTTTGTTATACCAATCAATTATAGGTGCATATTCGGCTGCAGACTCCTTCATCATGGAACCCTTTAAAATTTAACCTTAAAATTTAAACTTTAAAATTTAACCTTCCTGATGCAAAATAAAAATTCTAGAGATGAACAGCGACCTTGAACCAACCCAATCCTAGAGGCGTGAAAAGCAGCTACTAGAATACTTAATGATTCACAGTTATTTAACTTCAGACAAAAAGAATTTTTTTCTGAAATCAATTAAATTAACTTCCGAATTTTTATCTATAACAACTAATTAATTCTGTGTTTAGTACTCGTATACTGAAGCTATTAGAATCAGTTGGTATAGTTCAATCTATTCAAGTAATTGCTTGTAGATGACTGCTTCAGTCGAATTACTAAGTTAATGCGTTTTATGGGACACGTTTTCTTACTACTTCATTTACGGTGATTCACTTTCTTCTGAACGCGACATTGGATACTTAGATACTAAAATTATTCTAGCTTGAGCTCTAAGAGTTTAGTGCTATTGAAATCTCATGTACACAAATTCACTGATATGTTCCAATGAGGAAATCAAGAGATACTGAGGCCCTTGCCTGAATGATCAAACTTGCAGTAATAAAAAAATGGTAAACGAGTAAGAATGAAGAAGGGTACAAGTAGAGAAAGAGTGAATAATTCTAAGTTTAAAATGAATAAATAAGATGAATATGTACAGTCAAGTATAAAAAATTATGTGCCTAGTGACTGATCACACAGGAAGTAGGTAGCGTAAAGTCGAAGTGAGAAGACAGCATCTGTGATGTCATGTTCAAAACCTTTGGAATAGTGACGTTGTAGAAAGAGTCACAACGTTTCCGGTAAGTAGTGAAAAAAAATGTCAGTACTTACACTGTAGAGTCATTAGGTTATTTTGACGCAAGAGCCATGAAACAAATGTGCAATACCTTCACCGGGACTCGAACCTGAACCTCTCGAATACGTGCCAAGTGTGCTCCATTACATCATGAAGGCATGCTGGAAAGAGAGAGAAAATACCTTATAACGTTACTATTATTACTAGCTTTACCATATAAACTTTTGTTATTATTACAAATGTAGTCTGTTATATATTCGATTTTCAAGTCCACGTGAAAAAGATATGAAAGATTTAACTTAAAAATGGTTAGATAATTCTTATCGTTTAATTCATTTTTGTTAAGGTTACAAAAATAATAAAATGAAAACATCAGTGGCTCCTTCCTGATGCAAAATAAAAACCTATTGTCATGACTTTAACAATTTTTGTTCTATGCTGGGAGTAATAATTCCATATCCAATCGAGAAACTTTTTGCATTTGACCCGTTTGAAGTAAATTTAAAAAAATAAAAACAAAAATATTCACCATAATCTACAATCATTCAATGCTCATGAATCTGCAAAGAATAAAAATTCTGGTAATGATGATTCAGTAGTTTAAGCAATAGAAATATCGTTTAGATAATTTAGATAATTAAGCAACATGAGTCAGGAAAAGAAAAAGAATCCGTCGCAGACACTTAAGACAATTGTCTGTCTGGAGTTTGCTTAAGTGCAGTTGGTGACGAAATAAAATGTAGTTACGAATAGCAATGGCTTTAGATTTCTAGAATATCTTAATAAAATAGTTACGAATTGGTAAATACCGTAGAAAATATTTGACGTTCGGGCATCATATCTCAATAGAAATATCTATTTTAACAATTTCCGAATGCATTAGGACAATTTTTTTGCCTAACATCTGTACGTAAGTGCAGAATAAAAGACTCTTTTTTTTTTTTCTAAAACGGATTGTAGAGAGGATTTAAAATGGATTCAAAAGGGTTGTTTCGTGACGTCTGTAACAAATGTATCTTCCATAACTCAAAAATGATTATCCGTAGAAAGCTGAAATTTTGGATATGAGACTGCTATAACATATAGTACCAAATGTATATACATATATATATATATAGCCGGCCTTTATTACCGCAAATCTTGGTCGTAGTCATGTACTTCCAATTACAGAGATGTTTTAAATGATGAAAATATTCATCTTCATTCATGCCAAATTTAAAAAGAAAGAAAATATTTTGGAAATAATGAAATTTAGCTTTGAATACGGTCTCCCAGTTCCTATATTTATATCGTGAAAAGTTTCATCCTCGTTATAAAAAATAAAATTAGGAGAAGTTTGACTCCTGTACGACAAAAATTAACCGCGAAATTTGCAGTTTTTACTGTCATTTTCAAATTACCTCGAGGATCGGTTAATTAAGTTAGAATCATTCGAGGAAATAAATTTAAATGAAGTGCAGCAAAACATGTGTATAATTTAATAGGCCGTACAAGGAAATCCTGAGATGTCCACATGAGATTTTTTAATATAAGAGGTTTTGAACGAGTTGTAGCATTAACTGTTATCATATCGTATGACAAATCGAAAATCAATTCAAAGGCAAAAAACGCTATGTTTTTTCGGAAACTTGCAGCCATTTATAAAAGTTTATATCCACAATTATGCAATTTATTGTGCTTCTCCGCAGCCAGGTTGTGCAAATTTTTAGTTATCCAGCTTTATAAATAGGATACTTAACCAATTATTCCAACAAAATAAGGAAACTCGATCGATTAAAGGCGTATCCCAGAAATAATTTAAAGTGTAAAAAATCTCTTATAATAAATATTAGTCGTAGTTAATCATTTAATTAGACGAGTGCCTCTTATTGATGTACTTTTGTAAGATGAAAGACAGTTTTACATCTAACAGCAACGAAACATGTTACAAAGAATAATAATAATCTTTACAGTAGGACTTAATTAAAGGAAAAACCCACTGTGAAATCGGGATTGCATATGAGAAGTATATACAAGAAGTATATACATAAGTAACACTCAGAGTTTTGAGATAAGAAGCAGGAAATATTCGCTAAAAAGCAATTATTTATTAGGTACGCAATTTTTGAATATTTTCATGGCCGCAGACGATAATTTGTGGCAACGACTGCGATTTATCTATCGTAGAATAATTTTCGAAAGAGCGTAAGTCATTATTGTGCTATGATTTAAAATGATTTCAAAATTGGACTAAATTAAGAACAACGTTTATAGTTGGCGCTTGGAAATGTATCTCGTGCCCTGTATTCATATAATGTACAAAATTCCGTAGATATCGAAATTCTTGAAATAAAGAATGTACATAAAAGTCCTTTGTCAATATATTCCCAGAAAATATGTCGGCTATACGTAAAATGGTAATCAATTATAATCGCTGCACCAATCAAGTGACACAGAAGAAGCTTATCATCAGATCAGCAGCTAATACATAAAATTA
Source organism: Stegodyphus dumicola (assembly GCF_044657685.1). NCBI lineage: Eukaryota > Metazoa > Arthropoda > Arachnida > Araneae > Eresidae > Stegodyphus > Stegodyphus dumicola. The sequence goes on from NC_140775.1 coordinate 23,823,184, forward strand.
TCCATGTAGAACTGCACATGAAAAAATCAGTTTATCATTCGGTCCTCCATAACTGAACAGAAAATGAAAAAACAAAGCGTATCAGAATTAGTAAAAAAAACTCTAAAACTATATAATTACTGTGGATACCGCCGTATTTCTAAAATCATAAGTGATGATGAAAGATGCATACGTCTCTTGACATTCCAACACGTCAAGAAAGTAAAGTATGGCCTTTGAAGATGACTCCTAACTAACAATGATGAAAAGACAACGAGGAATCAAAAAGGTAAAACAATGATGAAAAGGCAACGAGCAATTAAAAAAGTACACTGCGCCAAAAAAAGGGGGGGACATTTCTATATCTCTTGTGCTAATGGGCCGATTGACAAAATTCAAATTGCGTTTTTCATGTCTCGAAAGCGAAACTTGTGGTATGTATTAGATTTATATATAGCATTGTTCAAATGTAGGTATTTTGAAACAAAATCGGACTTTTTTTTAAATGACATGACAATTTTTTTCCATATTTCGATTCTATGACTGAAATTATGCCAAACTCCCAAGTTTTATAAAAATCGCACGAGTAGTTTTTTAAAATATAGCTCTCAGAATTTTAGCTCCTCAATGTTAGTTCAGTTTGTTATGCATTTATTAATATCTCTTTTTTTAAGAAACTTATTTGATTCCTTCTTACACAGTTCGAAATTTCAAGTTCATTCCAAATAAAATTCACCCATTTTTTTTATTTATTTTTTTAGTTGTTATTTTAAATAATTTTTATAAATTTTTGAAAAACATTTTGAATTATAACCTATAAAATTTTTACAATCATCGTAAAGAAGATATATTTCTAAGTATACCTGCAAAAAATTAGAGCTTTTTATTAAAAATGTCCGAAAATATACGTGTATTTATATATTGGCCCGTTTTGAAATTTGGCATATTTGTTGAAAGCAATAATAATGAAAATGTGGCATATTTGTTGAAAGCAATAATAATAAAAATGTGGTTCATTTTTTTAATTTGTATTTTTAAAAATTATTTGAAAGTAAGAATGATGTGATTTTTTTTTCTGCTCATCCACAATGTAAAAAGGAACGATGTGACTTTTTTATCACTCCTGCACAATGGAAGGAAAAGGAAAACAGATTGGCATATATTAAGAAGTTCGCCAAAGTGAATTATTCTTGGCTCAAACTGAAAAAAGCTAAATTTTAGAATTTCTCCGTAAATTTCGCACCAAATTTTACAAAATTTAATATTTAGGCATAATTTGAGTCGTAGAATCGAAATATGGAAAACAATTGGTATGTTATATCAGAAAAAGTCCTATTTTGTGTCAAAATACTTATATTAGAACATAGCTATATATAAATCTAATATATATCCTAAGTCGCTCTTTCGAAACGTGGAAAACGCAATTCGAATTTCGTCAATCGGCCCAGTAGAACCGGAGATTTAGAACTGTCACTTTTTTTTTTCTTTTTTTTTTCGCAGTGTACAACAATGATGAAAAGATAGCGAGCAATCAAAAAGGTAGTGTATGCTTTTTCTTGGGAAGTATAGAACTATTCAAAGTAAAGAACTGAATTCAGTACAGAACTGAATAGAGCATTACTGTCTTTGATAATTCTTCACGCAATGAATATTAGGGAACTCGTGCTTTGGCATGATAATGCATGATCTTGTTCAGCAAGACTGACAGTCGAATTTCTTCAACAAAAATACATTAAACTGATAGAATATCCACTCTGCCTGATTATATGTGACCTTTGGCTATTCTTGAAGCATTTAAATTTCCCTACAAAAGAGCATTGATGATGGAGAAAACTGCTTTTGAACACACCTAAGATTTGGTAAGTTTAACCTGTAACATTTAGCTGTATCTCAAAAACTTCAGAGTGACTCTGGTATTAAGAGATATTGACTCATAGTTTACTCAAGTTCATCCGCTGAAATCTCAACAGTTCAGAGTACTGTAGACAATAGAATTCACAGTTTGAGTCTCTAACTGCAACAAGATACTTCATGCCTAGAGGATAAAATATATGAAGCCACTTAACTAAAATGCTTTTTTTTTTAATTTGTATCATCTGAAGCACAATGAACTGCTGAAGTGTGCATATTAAATCATAAAAAGAGACATAAAACGCCTGAAAAGGTAATAGTTAATTTCTAACCTTATGATGCACAACTACATGCTATGCCTTATTTTCTTGCTGGTTCCCGATGAATGCACGTATCTCGGATATCGAAAATATTGCAAAGAAAACAACACAAGGTCCTTTATTCCCCCCTTAAAGGGCAACTAAGGACAGAAGTCATCCAAGTCCAAGTGGTGAAAAATTGAAATCCATCACATTTTAGTCGGGCGTTGTATAGCTATTAAAATTTTTCAAATCCAAGAAACCGGAAAATCAGCTGTACCCTTGCTGTGATTCTACCCACGGAACATTCGATTGCCAGCCAGTTACACCCCAGCGGGGAGGAGGCGATAACTTCTAATTAAATGGCGACTTTTTTTCATTCATTATTTTCTGTGGCTCGACAATCTCCAACCAAGGTTTCCGGATTTAAAAGGCACAACCATAATCATACTTGGATCCTAATAATATATCTAACACTAAGCCCAAATCATGAATCTGCAAAATCGTTGTTTGGAGAGAAATACGACTACAAGTTTGACACTTTCTGAAATATAACTGTAGAATCATTAGGAATTTTTTATGCTGGAGACTTGAAAATTTACAATGCCCTCGCCGGGACTCAAACCTGGACCTCTCGAATACAGGCCGAGTGTGCTATCGTTACACCACGAAGACATACAGAAAGGAGAGAGTACCTCTTTTAAAGGGCGACTGAAAATTAGGGGACCCAGTCGCCAAATCTTGGTGGTGGAGAATAATCCTCCACCACCCGTACCTGTTCGAGCGACACTGTACAGTCATTAGTATTTTTTTAAAGAGACATGAAAAATGAGCAATGCCTTCTCCGAATCTGGACATTTCGAATATGCGCCGAGTGTGCTACCGTTACACCGACTGGGAATTACGGGACCCAATAGCCAAATCCTGGTGGTAAAGAATCAAGATCCACCACCTTTTTAGTTTCGGCGCAACTGTAGCGTTATTTGGTTTTATGAAGCAAAAAGACGTCAAAAATGTGCAATGCCCTCACCGGGACTCGAACCTGGACTTCTTAAATACGCGCCGAGTGTGCTACCGTTACACCACGAAGGCATGCGGAGAGAAAGGAGAAAACATCTTGTGTAACTTATTAACATTTTTACATGCATCTCTTCTTTTAGGTGTAAAGAACAACCTACGAATATAACTTAAAATCATTTAGGTGTAAACAACAAAAATTTCAGATTCATAGATTTTGCATTTCGCTACTCATACATTCTGTAAATTATCTGCCACCATCTCTCATTCAGTATTTAGACTTTCATAAATCACCACTTAAAAATTAATTAATGAATAAAGGACTGAATTTTTTATTGAGATTTGTCTTTGAACTGTTTGTGTCTAGTTGAAAAATTAACCATTTTTTAATCACTTTAACGTAATTTATCTGGGCTAGACATTCAAAAAAAATTTTAAATGACCTGGCGATGAACTTCTGTTTCGTAGCTCAACAATAGATTAATTTATGCTCGTATTATTTTGTCTGTTTCCTTTCCTGGATAAATAAAAAACAAATAATTTTATTTTGATATTAAATTTACTGCAATAAACGACCATAACATCCAAGGACCAATTTCCAGAGGTACTCATTCAGCTCACGATAATGTCGGTCTCATCCTTTCTGTCGTCTGCCAGCAGTTCGTAAATCGTCTGATCTGTCGAAAATACAGTGGACCGCGTGAAAAATATCCCAGGTGGTAGTCCTTAAGCTTCTTCGTTCTTTTTCATTTTCTTCATTGGAGGTAAACAATTTATCATCCATGCTACATGAAAGGTGTCCAGACATTCTAAAATTTTGTTGTTTACGTAATGATGAACGCATCAGGTAGTTGTTTATTCAACTAAGGTGGTGGTGATGCGTGTTTTCCAAGAAATAAATTTGAATTAGCAGATGAATTTTTTATAGTAAAAAATAATAGTATTTATTTTTCACTGGTTAAATAGCGTGGTCGGTGTCTCGTTTTTCAAAGGATTAATTTTCAAAACAAAATTTTCTCAGATGTCTTTTTCTTTTTTAACAGAGTAGACTGTCTCTTTTCTTCTGCATACTACAGTGGCTAACATTTCTTTTCGAACATTTGTAATCTTGAAATATATACATAGGTCTTGTACGAAAAGTTGAAACTCCAAATTTACTTCTAACACATAATTATTTTCTCTATTTTAAGCGTAGCTTCTTGCAAAATAAATTGCATCAAAATATTCCACGTAATAAAATAATTAATTATATTAAACAGTAACTCATGTAATAATTCAGAACTCGAAAGTTTTGGAAGACGAAGTTTCTTGTCATGATTTTTTGTTTAAATGAAAATACATCACAAGAATTATGGTCTGGATTTGGAAATTATTATTTTTTCAGCAAAATATATTAATAAATGCATATGTGATGTGAAAATGGCAAAACGCTACACACTAACTACAGGTTCTGTTAGGAATTTAATTATTTGTCATTTTAAAAATGGTAAACGAATTCGAACTATCAAAAATATAATGAATGTAAAGCATTCAGCTATTTTTGATGTTAATGGAAGCTGTATGAATCTGATGAAAATGCACTGAAGGCAGGACCACTTTTCATGTTAACACCCAAGGAATTGGAATTTTATCCTACGAAAAATCAACAAAATCCAAAAATAAGTACTTGCAATAAATTTACCCCTGGAACTGTTAGAAGAGTCATAAGGACGCATGGATACAACGAGCGATTATCAAAAAAGAAGTTATTCATCAACAAAGAGCAAGGAAAATACGCTTTAGGGTTTACAAAAATCCGTAGTAAGTAAAGATTTATCATATTGAAGCAATTTATCATATTGAATGTTATATTTGCAAGTTAGTCAATCTGCTTTTAGGCCACCTGCATAAAATAGTTATTATAAAAACTGAAATATGTGTATTGATTTTAATGAATCTAGCTAATTTCCCGGGTAGAGCTAACAGTAATAAAAACTGAAAATGAATCTGCATTTATTCCTTTTAAATCGATTAGTTTGTGAATTACGTAATAACATAATAAATTTGGAAGAAAATATAAATATTTTACGTTTCACCAAATGTAAGTGGCAAGTGAAAAATAAAAATATTTTGCATTGGACAGTGGCAACACATTTGCTTTAAATCTCTGAGCTCTTTTGTTAAATTTGAAAGACAAGTATCTTACATTTTGACAAGTGACCACACACACTTCTTTTTTTATTGTCTGAAATTTCTGATTGAATTTGGAATGTAAATATTTTACGCTTTGCCGAGTGGCAGCACAAAGTTTTTAAATTGCTAAATTTTTAATCAAAAGGTCTCTAAATGTGCACCTAAATATAAATAAATAAAACACACCTGATGAGTTTCAGATTTTAAGGTTGTCCCCAAACGGTTTGTAAACTATTTAAAAACAGCATATATTTAAAATTCCCGAATGACTGTTAGAGTTTGAAATAAATACTTCTACATTCTTTATATTATTTCTTTAAAACCTAGCGGAGTAAAATAGTTATAAAAAAATATATATAATAATTTTAATGAGTCCAGCTAGTGGAATTTAATAAAAATACTGACTATTTCTAATTAGACATCACATGATAATACTTGTTTATTTAAATCAGTCATATTAAAAAGTGAAAAAAGAGTATTCTTAACAGCTGTACGTATTGCTTTCAAATCTCTTAGTTTATTATTCAGTAGATTTCCAGATTAAATTTTATAGTATCAAGCTTTGCCGAATGGCAACACGCTGGTGCATGGAAAATAAAAGTATTTTATTTACTGTCGCAACAACACATTGTTTTCATACAGCCGAGTCTGTTGCCATTTTGCACCTTTAGTGTCGGAAATGATCTGTACAACAGCGATCATTATCCCATTTTTGTGTCTCTTGCACGAAGACGAGCAACCCCATGTCGATACTCCCTCGGTTTATACTGGACAGGGCAGACTGGGAACTTTTCTCTTCCGTTGCAGAGCTGACAGATGAAATGGTAGAAGATGCGCATATCGATGATGCTGTTGAAGCTGTTACTAATACTATTATTGCGGAAGCTGTACTTTCTATTCCTAGAACGTCAGGAAAAATACTAAGATATACGAAACCATGTGGAATCGCGACTGTCGTGAAGCACTGAAGAAACAAAAAAAAGCATGGGGAATTTTTCGTAGATATCCTACTCTGCGAAACCTCATAGCATTTAAAAGAGCCAAAGCAAATGCAGGAAAGCTAAGAAGGCAGAGCCAAAGGGATTCCTGGATTACATATGTGTCCTCAATAACATCCTCTACGACTAGTAAGCGGGTTTGGGAAAGAGTTCGAAAAGCATGCGGAATATATAAAGACCACTCACTTTCCTTTCTGGAAAAAGATGGCCGAGTGATTAGCTCCTTAGAAGAAATTGCGAATCCTATTGGTGAGACATTTGCTGCCGTTTCTGCCAGCAGAAACTATTCACCTGCATTTCTCTCTAACAAGCAGCACTCAGAAATAAATCCCATCGCATTCAACTCTTTCAAATCTGAGCCTTAAATAGAGACTTTACTATGCTTGAATTAAGGAGAGCTCTATTGCAGACACATAGGTCTTGTCCGGGTCTGGATGACGTGTATTATGAAATGCTAAAGCATCTGCCCTATAAGTCACTGACTGCCCTTCTAACACTTTACAATAGAGTGTGGAAGGAGCGTACTTTTACCAGTGCATGGAGGAGAGCTGTTGTAATTCCCATTGTTAAGCCAGGGAAAGACCCGAGGAATCCCTCGAACTATCGGCCAATTGCCCTTCCCAGTTGTGTTTGCAAACTGTTTGAAAAGATGGTAAACAGCCGCCTAGTCCACTTCTTGGAAAAGAATAATATTATATCGCCTTATCAGAGCGGTTTTCGAAAGGGGAGAACGACCGTAGATAATATGCTTCTTTTAGAGACATCTATTCGAAAAGCCTTTGTCAGAAGAAGTCACCTTGTCTCAATATTCTTCGACATTGAGAAATCTTATGATAAAGCATGGAGATACGGTATACTTCGAGATCTTCACGAGAGTGGCTTGCGCGGCAACCTACCAATTTTCATACAGAATTTCTTGAAAGCTAGAACTTTTCAAATAAGGATTGGCTGTGTTTTTTCGGATGTTTTTGAACAGGAAGAGGGTGTGCCTCAAGGCTGTGTGCTTAGTGTTCAGTTTAAAAATAAATTCTGTATTAAAAGAACTTCCTCCCACCATCTTGGGATCACTATATGTAGATGATTTCCAAATTAGCTGTCGAGGGACAGACATGAGATAAATAGAGAGGCTCTGAATAAGATCCAGGAATGGTCAAACAAACAGGGATTTACTTTTTCCAAACAAAAAACTGTGTGCGTGCACTTTTGTAGAAAGCGAGGTCTCCATCCTGAACCTAAGTTATATCTGAATGGTACAATTATTCCAGTTGCGCCCGAAGTAAAATTTTTAGGAGTAACGTTCGACCAGAAATTGACTTTCCTTCTTCATGTTTTAAACCTGAGAAAGAAGTGTTTAAAAACACTAAATATTTTAAAAGTGTTGGCGAACACCTCCTGGGGTGCAGAGCGTTGCTCTATGCTTCGTATATACAGAGCGCTTGTTCGCTCTAGACTGGACTATGGCTCAGTTGTTTATGGATGCGCTCGGTCATCATTGTTAAAACTAGATCCTGTTCACCATCAAGCTCTGCGGATTTGTTCAGGAGCTTTCAGGACTTCTCCTGCCCAGAGCCTGTATGTTGACTCTAACGAACCATCACTTTATCTGAGGCGTGAGCAATTGTCCCTTTTGCACTCAGAAATAAATCCCAATATTTTAATATTCTATCACAACCTGAACATCCCAATAAGCTGTGCTTACTTGATAATGTATGTAACACTTTATTTGAAACACGTCCATCCTGTGTTCCTACCTTTGCTTTAAGAGTTCGTACTATCATTGAGGAACATTCCCTCTCTGATATGCGCCTCCACCCAGTACAGAACTTTGAAATCCCACCTTTGGAAAATTGACGGATTCAGCTTCTTGATGTTTTCAAACATCACGTGAAGGCAAGCACTAACGAGATCGTATACAGACTACTCTTCGCTGAGCACAGGCACAAATATAGCAGTTATCTTCCAGTCTATACAGATGGATCCAAGTCAAAAGATCATGTTGCGATGGCATTTGTAATTGAAGATCACATGGACGGCAGACGCTTGCACCGTGCTTTCTCTGTCTTAACATCCGAACTAACTGCGATATATTATAGTCTTTTATACATCTCAAGGCTCTGCCACAATAAGTTTATAGTTTATACAGACTCGTATAGTGCGCTTAAATCATTAGAAGCTTTTTCTAACACTCAAAATCCAGTAATAGTGGATATTCTTAAGTTACATATAAACTTAACAGGTCGTGGATATGAAATCCTGTACTGCTGGGTTCCCGGGCATGTGGGAATAAAAGGGAATGAGCTGGCAGATATCACAGCAAAATGTGCTGTTGAACTGTCCAGTGGTCTCATCCCTTTTGGAGACATCTGCTGTGTTGTGAAAGAGAAGATCCGAAAAAAATGGCAGCAACTTTGGGATTCTCAGCTTCAAAATAAATTAAGACATGTAAAGCCTAGAATTGAGCATTGGGAATTAACCAAAAATCGTAAGGAGGAAGTTCTTTTGACTCGCCTCAGAATTGGTCATACTATAGTGACACATAACTATCTTTTAAAAGCTGAAAATGAGCCTGTATGTTCAAATTGTAATGTTTTTCTAGCTGTCCGTCATATTTTAATTGAGTGTCCATGTTTTAATAGTCTTCGTCAGAAATATTTTAATAGCTGTGACTTACCTCTCGACCGTTTAATCGGAAGAGAGGTCAATTTTAATTTATTTTATTATTTAAAAGAGACTGGCTTTTATTATCTAACGTAATTTGTTCTTGAATTTTAATGTGTGCTTTTAACTTGTTTTTTATATGACTTCATCCTCTGGATTTGGTACATTTGTCTAGTTGTTTTTATTTATTGTATTTTAATTTCATCATTTGCAATCATCCCATCTCGTGTTTGGCGCGCTATAATCATCTCTGGTTTTTGCGCCATAATCTCTCACTCACTCACTCATACAGCCGAGTTTGTTAATTATAATTGAAAGGTAAATATATTTTTCCGAATGGTATCAGTCTCATGCGCTGGAGATAAAAAAAGTTTTTATTTCAAATAGTGTAAAGTCCCCCCCCCACCTCTACGGGAAAATTCTTTCGAGAACTTTCTCTTCGTGAGAGTGGAAAAGGTGTTTACTTTAACTGTGAAGCGGCTATTCGCTATGCTCAAACTATATCAGTGACAAGACGTAGAAAGGGTGAAAAAAACCCTTTTATTCAACTCTAGAAGTAATTTGCAGATGGCATTCCTTGGTACATACGTATGTACAGACGTCACGAAAAAAATCGATTTTAAATTCATTTTACAATCCGTTTCGGAAAACAAAGTCCTTCTATCCGTACGTACAGACATCATAAAAAAATAATCAAAACGGATTCGGGAACGGTCAGAATGGATATTTCCGTTGAAACATGATACCCGAATTTTCGCGATTACCATACTTCCTTTACTTTGTACAAGGAAGTAAAAAGCAAAAAAAGATTAAACTGAAGTGCGTTACATTTACAACTATAAATTCTGCATGAACGGGCTTTAGACGCATAAGCGTTTTCGTAACTTCCTTATAAAAGAATTAGGCAACCGACGGGGTACTTTACATGAAGCCCATAAGAGTTTTAAATGGGCAATCGAAAGTGGCATTTTACTTGAACCCAAAATACTTTTAATGAAAAACTATATTAAAATAAAATCCAAAACTCTGCAATTTTAGTATTGAAAACCTTTATATCAATGGAAACAACATATTAGATTTTGGTTTAAAGTAATAAACGGAATATTAGTTTAAATTCTAAACAGATTTTCCTGAAAAAAATATATCGTAATAAAATCCAAGACGCTATTAAAAAAGTCTAATGTCGACACCACATATGGTCTATTAAATTATACACATTTTTGACTGCATTTAATTTAAACTTACTTCCTCGAATTTCGTTAGAGATATATTTCCCATTCAATTAATTCAGTTCTTACTTCGCGGTAAAGCAAAAATACATAAAATCTCAAAACACCGTCATTAAAAATTTTAAAATACAGAAAAACAAAACAAAACAAAAAAAAAAAAAAAAAAAACACCAAATACGGTTAAAATAGTTTAAATAGAATAATTTTTATGACTAAAATTAAGGTTTTTTTTTTTTTTTTTTTTTTTTTTTATTGAAAATTTTAAATCCTTGTGCACCACATAGTATTACACAAGGCTTACAGAGGTAAGTAAAAAAAAAACAAACAAATACAACAACACAACACAAAATAAAATAAACTTACAAATTCACAGATGATACGTAAGAGATAAATTTACAGAAAAAAGAGAAAGCCATTTTATGTTGAACAAAAACATGAAGAGGGGGAGGAAATGAAATATTCACAGAGTTTAACTTAGAAATGAGTTCCTTTCGTCCTTCCTTGAGCTTTGAACAATAGAACAACAAATGTTCGACATTTTGCACTCCCCCGAAACTGCATGAACACAAGTCTGTACTAGATAATCTAAATCTCTTCAGATATGAATTGAATTTACCATGTCCAGTTAGAAATTGAGTAACTTCAAAATTGCAGAAAAAGTGTTTATTATTCAGTCTGTGAGGAATGGAAGGAAAATATAGTTTAGTCAAAGAGGCAGTAGTAGAATTCCTGTAAGTTCATTCCACTCGAGTATTGTATCATCCCTACTTTTGTTCTTGTAAAATTACTTAGGAAGTATCATTGGAGTAATTACTTGAAGATGTGTAGCTTGTTTTGCCAACCAATCAGCCCGTTCATTTCCTAGATTGCCAGTGTGGCCACGTACATGAGAAAAGATAACATCAACACCTTTATTATTAAGGTCTTTAAGAAGAGCATGGGAAGTCACAATTAATTTATTATATGAGAAGATATTCCTAAGAGAAAATAAGGATGAAAGAAAATCAGTGCGAATAAGAAATTTAGCACTTAGCGAACAGTTGTTAGATATCCACTTAATTGACTCACTAATGCACAGTAATTAGGCTTGGAAAACACTGCATTCATTGGGAATTCTAAAGAGTTTGTATTCCAGTTCAGAACCATTATGGAAAACGACATAAGCTAATCCAACTCGATTATTAATTTTACTGCCATCTGTATAACACACAACAGGGAAATTATCATCAACAAAATTGTCATAAATGATAGTTTGAATTGGCAAACGATTGGCAAAAAAAAAAAAAAAAAAAAAAAAAAATTAAGGGTTAATTAGAGCTTCTAAGCAGAAACAAGCAATTTAGCCTACGAGCAAGAAGGCAGATTTTTCGGTGTATGACATTGAAGGTTTACTTTTGGGGCCACTCGGAAGAAAGACATTGAAGGTGCAGGAACTGACTTAATTCACTATTCTACTGAATTTCAAATGTAAACAAATGGCGGTTCGTTAGGCTTAACTCGCTACTTAAGATTTTAAATTGTTGGTAATTCTACAACTATTGCATGCAGATTAACTAATGGCATAAAAACCTTGATCGGAACACAAAAACCACGTAATTTAATTACTTTTAAAGCAAAAAATGCACAGTTTATCAACACATAAGAATAAAAAACTAACCTCTCTGAGCTAGGTAACACAATGGGAATACATGAGTACATATATATATATATATATATATATATATATATATATATATGTGTGTGTGTGTGTGTGTGTGTGTGTATTTCGTTGTAAAGGGATTGGTGCATCTATTTACAACGAATTACAACGCAGCTGCGTTTTATAGCAGCCCCATTCACAAAATTTCAATGTTCTACGGCTACTCGTTCTTGAGTTATTCGAGATACATACGTAGTCAAAGGAAAAACTCTCTTCTGAATCCATTTTAAATTCATTTCACAATCTATTTTGGCAAAAAAAATGTCCTTTATTGTGTCCGTTCTTACAGATGTCACTCAAAAACATCGATCAAATGGTTTCGATTGCGGTTGAAATATATTTTCGTTGGAGTATGATACCGGAAATTTTTCGTGATTACAATGCTTCCTTTACTTCGTACAAAGAAGTAAAAATATATGTGATTGAGAACAACAGCATATTGCATTTATAAGTATGGATTTATGCCAAATATAACGAGAATAAGCTCATTATGAAGAGTAGCTTTCGTTACGATGTCTATAAATTTATCAGTCTCGATCCTCAATTCTGCGTCCGTTTCACTCTTCTGCAGAATCACCTTTTAAATAAAAAGATGCTGTCACCAAATATTATACCTACATATTATTTTTAAAGAAATAATACTGCAGATATAAATAGCATAGCGAATATAAAAAACTGTAAGACAGAACTTAACACTGTATTGGAAATTCTAAAGATATTCTGCTTTTAAAGATTTTGTGATTTTGTAGTTAAATTTTATGTGACGTAAGTGTGCAGTAAATGATGTTTAATAAATAAAGGTGAAAAGGCACGAAACAGTTGTCATTATTATTAAGAAAATTGAGCATCGATATCATGAATGGCAATAAACAATTCGTCGGGAATTTTAAAGATATGCTGCTATTAAAAATTTTGTGATTTAAGTCATTGATTTGAGAATCCAAAATACTATGGGACCAGAATACATACAAAGATCGATGTGATATTTTTAAATAAAACCATGAAAAATGATGTGTACACGAGCGTGTATAGTGATTATTGTCCATTCCATGGAAGAATTTACAATTAACACTGAGCCAAAAAGTTTGTAAACATATTAGATTTTATATATAAACGAAAAATCAATTAATTTCATGTTTCAAATAAGAACGAGTACTAAGAAAAGCTTGTTGTTATTTAAAGTATGCAACTGGCGGGAAGTCATGTGCTCACCACATCAGATTCTCCCCCCCCCCCTTTTAGTTGAAATTATTACCAAAACTTTGTTGTAAAGTGTCTACGCTGACGAGCCAAAATATTATGACCATCCAAACATTTTTCAATGAATTCGTCTGGATGTCGTGGAGGGCACGTGATTAAGTGGGAATGGTATTTAACTGCTCCTGGAGAATGTAAGGAAATGCACTTACTTTTGCGAGTGGTGGGAAAAGATGCTGATCTAAGTGAATTTCATAGAAGGCTGATTGTAATAACCCGAAGACTCAACGAGTATTTCCGAAACTTCACAATTGTAGGTTGTACACGATCTGTCGTTGTTAGCATTTATGCAAAATGGATAAATGAAGGTGAAACCAGTAGTAGACGTCATTGATGTTGGACGTCCATACGTTCATCAAAGAAAAAGGACCTCGGAGACTGTCCCGCTTGGTACAGTAAAATCAGTGGCAGGCGGTGGTTCACCTGACAGCCCAATACAGTGCATGTCCAAGTGCCAATGTGTCGAAACAGACCGTTCAGCGGGCACTGTTAGGTATGGGACTGTGCAGAAGACGTCACATTTGTGTGACTCTGTTGATCAAGCGTCATTGTCAATGACGCCTACCAGTGGGGCCGGGAACATCTAGACTTTCTTTCCACCGACAGCGAGGCAGCCGATCCACTGGAGCAGTTAGCATATCGGCCATATAGCCCCACTGACGGAAATAAGTTGGTCAACATAACACACTTTGGTACATATTGTGTGTAAGACGAGTGCTGGGGACAGTGCGAACAAATGCTGGACGAGACGATAGTGCAGTGATGGAAGAACTGGACCATGGCTGAGTGGAATACAGTTGCCCAGATCGGATGAACAACGATTTTTTATTCATCACGTCGAAGGTCGTGTCAGGGTACGCCATCTTCGGGACGAACACTTGCCCCCCTCCAGTACAGCAAGTCACACATAGGTTGTTGGTGATGGCATTATTATTCTTTGGGGGACTTTCTCATGAGCGGCTCTGGAACCCTTAGTTATGGTACAACAGACCAAGAAAGCTGCGCACTATCTTAACATAACTGTGGATCAGTTGCACAATTAAGTGGCGTCTGGCTTGCCAACCGGAAACAGAATCTTCCAGCAGGGCAACGTCCCATGTCACAGGGCTCGAACTGTGTTGGATTGGTTCAAGGAGCATAAGGAGGAATTCCAATGGATATCCTAACCACCTAATTCACCGGGTCTTGGGTGTCACAGAGCGGCAGCTGAGAACACAAATACCACCATGTTAGAATATCTCGACTTTGCGTTACCGCTACCTAGACATTTGGTATAAGTCTCCAATCATCTACCAATGGCTTGTGGCATCCATGCCGAGGCAAGTTGCAGCTGTTTTGCAGGCCAAAGGTTGTGCAACACGTTATTGAATAGGTGGTCATAATGTCTTGGCTCATCAGTGTATATGCTAAAGTAAAAATTCGAAGAGAAGTAAAAATTTCAACCAGTGTATCATCAATAAATATTGAAATTTTGTTAAACTTTTCACAACATGGTGATAAAGGAGCAAAGACTTTAACAGATTAGCCGAGATTGAGTGCAGAAATCAGAAGGAAACGTAGAAAAATCTTATATTAGTATTTTATTTTTCCTTAAGAAAGATACCTATAATTAAACCGATTAAGAGGTTAGAATTGTTTACGTTTTAATGCGAAATGGCATTTATCATAAAAAAACTTAGTTTTACCATTGGCGAAATAATAAATATTAATCTAAACCATATTTAGTCTAGCCTTCCGGAAAGATTTTCGCCTGTTTTGTTTTTTAATTTTAAAGCAGTTGTCTTACTTTCAGTCCATCAAACTGAATGATGCTGTTTGTAAAAAGATTTTATGGGTTTTTGAAAGTAAATTATTTAGCAGCCAGCAGTTATGTTGGCGCCGTTACGCCCAAAAAAAACTAAAATGACATTGACTCCGCCGTTATGTAAAAACGTCTGCGCTTAAGAGTTTTGACTCTCGACTGCTAATGTAGTTTATTATACTAGTTTATTTATCTTAACTTCCTGGTTTTTTTCTTTGCTCAGCTGTTATGAAAAGTTGGGTATGCGACTATTAAGGTAGAAAATTAATTATTTTCCTTCCCAGATAATGCATGTATGAAATATATGCGGTATTTTTACCAAGCAGAATTGTGTTTTGATTCTTTATATTTGATTTTGAATGAAACCTCATGAGCCTCAATACTCACCGCATACCCGGATGTATCTCAGTCCATCGTAAAGTCTCAGTTTCAGTTAATTTTTGTTTAATTTAATATATATATATATATTCATATATATATATATATATATGTGTGTGTGTGTGTGTAATAATTTAATGCGTAGTCGTGCCGCCTGAGTGGAAAAACGAACAAATGACGCCGACACAAAACTAATTAGACGAATTCCCAATCTTTATTTTCACGCATATAAAACTATGTTAATAGATATTTATCAAATCATAATGAATTACAATAATTGCTTATATAGTATACACAGATGAACGGGGACACGACGTCATTTTGTAAACGTAGGCAAAGTAGCACAGCGTTGACAGTGTGGCCGAAGCTAGAAAAAGAATGACGTAATTTCCTGCGAGCGGTATTTATACCAAGTAGAGGTGGAAAATACTCTAAACTACACTGGTGTGCAAAAATTAAGGACGAGGCGGTTTTTTCAATATAACTTTGTACAAAAGCTTTCCAAATCAACACATTTAATACCGTAAGATCCCCAATACGTAAGGACATGAGTAATGTAAGCAACACTTACTAAAAGAGAAATCAGAGGGATAAAAAGAAGCTTTATTGAAAACGTAGCCTGGAGCGCAATGCGACTGAAGGCCGAAACATTCCTGTGATGGGTGTCCAGCAAGAAACATCCGGTCTTTAATCGGGGATATGATCTCCCCTGACTGCTAGGCAGGTTTCACAGCGTCTGCCCATGCTGAGAATGAGGGTGTCAATGAGTTGTTGAGGCATTGCTGCCCATTCGTCTTGCAACGCCAATCGAAGCTCCGGAATCGTTACTGGTGGTAAGGTACGAGCTGCCAAGCGTCTGCCTAGAAAATCCCATACATGCTCGATGGGATTGAGATCCGGAGATCGTGCCGGCCAATTTATACCTTCAATATCCTCCCTCTCTAAGAGCTGTTCGGCAGCTACTGTGCGATGGCATGGTGCATTGTCGTCCATGAAAAGGAACTGCGGACCCATAGCGCCTCTAAGAAGACGCACATATGGAAGAAAAATCTCGTTACAATAACGGGTCCCGTTGACTGAACCTGCGTCGAAGATGTGAAGGTCTGTACGACTACCAAGCATGATGCCTCCCCAAACGAGAACACCGCCACCTCCATACCTGTCCCTTTCAATAATGTTCGAGGGATGATTGCGGCTTCCCCGCTCTCTCCAGATGAGTATGCGATGAGAATCGCTACTCAGACTGAATCTGCTCTCATCTGTAAAGAGTACTCGTCCCCATTCATTGTCTCTCCAATTCCAGTGTTTCCGGCACCACAGAGAACGCCTTCTCCGATGGGCAGGCGTTAGAGATACACACCGTACAGGGCGTCGTGCAAACAGACCACCACCGTGCAGTCTTCTGGCCACGGTAAAACGCGATATCGGTCGTCCAGTCGCCTGTGTCGTGTGTCTAGCGATTTCTCCCGCTGTCTGCCGCCTGTTTCTTCTGGCATGTAAGGCAATATACCGGTCATCTGCGGGTGTGGTTCCTCGTGGACTACCACTACTAAACCCCCGGATAGCTGTTCCTGTAGTTTGAAATTGTCTCCAAAGTCGTGAAACGATGCTGTGAGCAATTCCGAACTCTGCAGCCACACTTGTCACACTGCGGCCTTCCTCCAACTTCCCAATGATTTGACCTCGGGTAAAAGCATCCAGATGTCGTCTAAGAGATTGATTATTCGCCGTTTCTCGCTGAGGCAGCAACTCGGTGTGATTTTAACTGCTATACGGCGTGCAATGTCTTTGCCAGAAATACTGATCTTACACCGACAACATGCTTTATACTACTCAGACACTCCCCCATTACGTCTACCTGCATATCTGCGCATGTGCTACAGTACATCACCTTACTTAATCTCCTGATTGGTCTTTCTGTCCGCTCTGCCTCTTCGTTCAGCTGATATGCTAATTTTTCGACTTCGTCCTTAATTTTTCACACCAGTGTATGATTGGTTAATTTTGGGTTTTAGTTTCATTTTTTAAGCAGTGTTATATAACATAGAAAGATCTCGAATTTGGGAGAACAGATGAATTTAGCGGAAGAGTACCAAATCTAGAATAGTCAAATTTGAGGTTGTCTATTATTTTTAAAGCAACTATTGTATTTTTTATCTGTTACATACATTTAGCGAAACGGAGAAAATCCGGGTATAATTTTCCTTAACAGAGGAAATAATTTTTAATAAATCCAGTTTACGTGGAAAATAATTTTTATGTATTGATGTATTATAATATTGTTCTTCAAATTGCGTCGGGAAGTTTGCGTATTAAAATAGTAAATTATTTTTGTCAGAAATATTCAGTAAAACACAATACTGGCTGCCATGTCTTGAAAAAAGCTCAACATTTAAACATTATGTTTTTTTTATTTTTAACAACCGATGAAGGTAAACGTTAGGTAAATTCTAGTAACTTCAGTTCCGGGATTTACCAATCTTCGAACTTCTAGTAACTTCAGTACCAGGGTTTATCAATCTTCGAACTTCTAGAATTACAAATGCATCCACAACTTTCACAAAAATTCCATAATCCCTTCTATCAATCAAAAAATAAAAATAAAATTTTAAAAAAAGTCTGAAAGCATTATGATTTTATATTGCGCCTAAAGAAGTGTTTTTTAACGTTTTGTGTGTTACTTTTATTTATTAAATATCCTGTTCTTCGCACTTAAACCACAAAATTAACTTCAGCAGAAATATCACAAAATAATTTAAAAAGAGCATATCTTTGGAATTTTTGATACACAATTTCGCTTGCTGGAGATATTTTTTTTTTCGTACAGTGTTGCCGTTGCTCGCTTTGAAATCGTTGAGTTTTTTAATCAAAAATTCGTTGAAGTGTTACAAAATCTGAAATCGATAATAAAACACATCTCAAATTTAAATTAGGGCTGTAACATGTCCATATTCTATGGAAGATTACGTTATTCAAATTTTGATGGCTCTAGGTACCGTTGTTTTATCACAATGCGAGAAATTTTGAAACGTGAACCGTCATTTATAGTGAATCAACGCAAATTGCCAAAAAGAAATTAATAGCCTTTCTGGGCAAATTGCCCCTTTGAACTTTAAAAAAAAAAAAAAAAAAAAAGCAAAAATGCAACTGCAAGAATAACAGCAATGTAAGCCCCCGAAACCGCCATCCTTTCGGAATAACGTTTGCTAGATGGTATCTTCCGTGAAAGCATCCATGTTAATCGATTTTCTTGTTTCTAGCCATTTTTTTTTTTTTTTTTTTTTTTTTTTTTTAAGAAGAAAAAAGGAAAGTCAAGCTACGGCAGTTGTAAGTTATCTCTTGATCTTCTGGCACTCGATAGTTAATCTTATTTTACATCTTTTAGAATTTTTATCTAGAATGCGGAAATTTACGTCCATTGTATTCACAGTAAGTGGCCCTTAGTATCTCTTCTTGAAGGATCATAGCAGTTACGGAGTTCTTCAGAATAGTAGAAAATCCACGTTGGGCAACCAAAAATACGATATGCCCACGCACTTAACAATGAAATCTTCTCCGATAGAGGGGACGGAAAACTGTTTTCAAGTGCCAGCTTTGTCCCACAGCACAGAGAAGATATCTGAGATTACAGAAAAAATCACGATGCGATGCATCAATAAATTATAGTAGCACTTTTATGGTTTAGCGTCTCTGGTCGAATGTTCTTCAGCATATTAAAGACGGTAAAGTTAGGTATGGCATACTATAGCCACAAATATAAAATCATCGCTCGTAAGCATTTGGTTTACTTATTGTAGTAGAGTTTGAAATGAAGTAAAGTGGTATAGTCTTTTTCTTCTTGGTTGGTTCTGTTCATCAACAATTGTTTATTTCAATGATGTCAGTTGAGTCATCAAATATTTTTACAGTAGAACATACAGGGAAGAGGCCTCACAAAAGTGAAGTACATTGAGCTGGCAACTCGCAGATATCGGAGCAGCAAATTAATGTAGTTGTCTCTTGCAGCATTATCCAAGTAACTGAACAGTAACAAAGTTACTCCCTTGATAGATACTGCAACTTTAATAGCAGTTACAACTTTTACAGGAAATTCAGCTAAGGTACCAGAAAATTGAGTCACGTATCTCCCTACCCAGTTTAAACCAGACAGTATTGCAGCAACTAAAAATCAACATCAGAAAAATAGCTCACCCCGTACAATAATAACAGGACTGTAAGAGCAAAAACTATTGTAATGTAAGCTTATTACTATCCATTTTGTACGTACTTGTTAAAAATAATGTAAAGCAGTTACAAATGACATAGAAAACAGTCAATGTGTAAATGAATTACAAGTTTACTTTAATTATTTCAGTAAAAGTATTATAAATGTGAATTCAGATAATGTTTAAATGTGCACATAGCTTTCACAATTATATCTAACTATCGCGTGTAACTTGTACAAGATAATGTATGTAATTAGCATAGCTATGCTTTTACGCAGACCTCCTATGCCTATGTAATACTTGTATTTTTATACGGAATAAATAATCCCATTTGCCAGGATGACTATTAATACTATAAGACTTTTATAACAAAGTCAGGTCAGTGGTTATGTCTCAAGTTTTGCTCAGTAGAGCATACAAGGGCTAGGGTGTATGTATGGAGAGGCCTAAGTCTATTTATATAACATTTTACTGCCCTTTTAATACGATTACTGAATGTACTCATCTCAATACATTTGCAGTTTTTATGTCTGTCTGCCCCATCGCCAAAAGTGCAGGTTATTAATTTGCTTCATGGAAAAAGCTTGAAACACAACATTATTTTAAATTATTTAATTAAAAATTGCTCAGTTAATTAAAACGGAAAATCCTCATCTTAATTCTTCCAGTAACTGAATAATTTACAAATGCAGATGTCGTAAAATCGAAATGACGTTACATGAACATTGGTAAAGTGAAAGATACCTGTATTTATTATTGTTATTATTTAAGTGTTCCGCCTTAATGCTCACACGGAAGGGAGAGATGCCTTCGTGGAGAACTTTCTAAGGGAAACTGGCTCGTATGAATACGCTATACATGAGGAAAGCCACAAAACCGCTCATGAAGCCAACCCGTTCGCGGGATTCGATCCTCGGACCGAACTACCAGTGTTCAGCGACTTTACCGTTCAACCGATGGTACCGTTCAACCGAATTTAGGTGTAAGATACCTCTATTAGGAGCGTTTTATGTTTAATCCAAGGTTTCAAACAGAAATATTTTAAGCTAGTATTTAGCACACTCTCTCTCTCTCTCTCTGTAGCAGTACTTTATCTGTAAAGAAGAATCAATCAGTACATTCGTTTAATATATAAGGTTAAGACCGTTTAAAATCAATGGACGCTTGTGTTACAACTTTAATTCAATTAATTAAGATAATTCAATTTTTAACTGCATTTGAATATTCTGCCCTAAATTTTGAAAATTTGCAATACCTTTTAATAAGAAAAGAGTAATAAAAGAAAGGAAAACTATAACTCGTTATTTAAATCAAGTTTTTTTTATTAATTCATGCGTTGAAGTAATTATTCTTTACTTGCCATTATAAGTATTATTTTCTCTTCAGTCCTAAAAATATGAAATTGTTTTATTAAAGCTCGTAATTTTAAATTTTCAATGCATTTTTAATTTAGAACTTTCTTCTAGCGAAAACTTCATGTCTATATAGTTTTTTAAATGTAGAAACCAAAACTGTTTCTATTGTCGACGAAAATTTGTAGTTATTGTTAATTCTTGCAAGGAAACCTGAAATATCCTAAGTTATTCGAATCGCTTTTGTCTTCGAGCGAGGCAAAAATAAAATAGCACTTCACATTAATTTATATTATTACTTTTCATTAGATAATTAAATTTAATTTATTAACTTGCATAACATTGTCAGTTTTATTAATTTGTTGTTCTACACCTACACACGTAAGGTCTTAATTTAACTGCAATAAGAACTGGTTAAGCAATTAGTTTTAATTTGTAAAGTATTTTTTATTTTAATTACCCAGTTATTGTATGTTTTCCGTATTTATACTGTCATTTCTTCCTTCCCCCACCCCAACCCCCCTTTTTTTAGAATATAAATTTTAACTCGCTCACGTATTTAAATGCGGTAGAAAGCGATAGTATTTAAAGGGAAGTTTTAGATTGTTTAATCACAGTGTGTTCCGTTTGCTGAGAGCAAAGTTATTAGTTGAAATTCTTATGATAGTAATCTGTTTTCAGCGTTGCTTTTATTCTTGCCAATAGTGCTTTTAACACCGGTATAGCTTTGGGTCAACTGGCGCTCTAATCATTTCTAGGTAACCTTTTGTCTAGCTTAAGATTTAAGTTAGTTTAAATTTGAATTTCTTACTTTTAAGTTACGTCATAAATGCTGGCTGGTTTTTCGAGCCTTCTGTTCTGTTAGTTGAGTTCCTAATAGAAAGGTTATTTATGTTCTGAATAAAAGGGTTATCTAAGTTCTGAATTCTTAAGTTCTGTTGCTTATCTAGGCATAGCCATAATTCGCTTACTTTTTCACAAGAGTCTGGACTTAGTGGATGCTACCTAAGAGACTGAGATTCAGCAACGTAAATAATAAATGACTTTCTTTGCTTAATTTCAGCTTAATGAAAAGATAATCCTGGTTATTTTTTTAAACATTTCTAAGGTTAAGTCAAATAAAAAATTAGTTTCCTTATTTAATTTTATGATAAAAGAGTGCTTTGTATTCTGTTTTATAGATACAAAAATGTTTTATTTTATAGCTCTCAATATTTTTAAGGAAATATTTTTAAAAAGTCACCTCGTTTTTACAATGAATGAATATTTTTCTGTAATAATAATAATTTTTATTATGATAATAATAATCTTTTCGTCTCCAATGGCTTCCAAATTTTCGTCTTCCAAATGGCTTTGAATCATATAATTGGCTCAAAATATCCTAATTAATATTCATATTCGAATTAATTAACATATTTTGAGCCCTACTAGTTAGATTAATTCATAACTGCGAAGCACACTAAGGCATCTGCTTTAAGAGAGGTATGTTTTCATAAAGGAAATTATGAGGAAAATTAGCTCATATTCATATAACACCATAAAGTCATAATACATGAGTTTTACTGTATATATAACATAGTATATCTGCCAACCGGAATATCTAACATCATCAATGCAAATAAATATTTAAATACAGATACAAATGGTTTGATAAAAATTTAATACCTAATTGCGTTCCGCACTAAAATTTATTATTAAAATTTTCATAACCATTTTTTTCTGCATAATCTATATTTCTTTCACATAATTTTGGTATCACATTAAAAAAACGAGCTTAGATAGAAGCCATAATGTATAGTCATCTTTGCATTTCTGCTTATAAATCCATAGAATCATTCTTGAAATTTCGTATTTTATTGAAACTTCGAAAAGGCAGTGTAACGTGATGAGAAATATTTCCATTCCAATTCTAACAAGTGCGGATTATAAAATCTTCATACGTTTTTTGTGCATTTTACTTCATCAGTCATATTATAAAGCATTACACTTCGTTTAAAACGTATCACAATTATCTTAGCAGAAAATATCTTATGCTAATTTTATTGCGTGACTCATTCATTGAGAACGCGTAGCTTGTGAATGGAAATGCAGTACATTAAAACATATGAATTTAAAAATACATACAGAATGACGTCAGCAAATGAAGACACATGCTCTTAGAATGTATTGCAAACCAATTTAAATACAAATCACATGATGTGTTTTATATTCATAGAATTTTGCATCACAGAAACACCTGAAACTGTGTTTCTTAATCTCGTCTATTACTCATCATTCTTGGTGCGGAAAGTAGAATGTTAAACACTAAGCTTCAGAAAATAGACAAAATTTCAGCATGTATGAATTGTCATTCATTTTAGAGAAATGTTCTGTATATTCCTCTTTCAGGAAGCAAATTCTTAAAACGAGGTATAAAATAAATTTTTTTAAAAAATCTGAAAACTTTCATATTTTATATTACGCCCAAAGGGAAGTTTTTCTTATTCATTTACACACACATACATGTTTCGAGAGCATTTGGGCTGATCTCATTTTTGGCTAAAAAGTATTTAAAAACAGCATATCCTTAGAATTTCCGATAGACAGTCTCCCGCGCTGGAGATATTTTTCCATACAGTATTGCCATTGCTCACTTTGAAGTAATCGAGGTTGTTAATCAAGATTAGATAATCTTTTACAATGAAAAAGACAATAAAACAAATTATAAATCCGGCTTCCAGCTGTCCATGTTTGGGTAGACTACGTTATTAAAAATTTGAAGTCTCTAGGGTGCCGCTGGTTTTTCACAATGCGAGAAACATACATACATTCATGCAAATTGTTCATTATTTAATTTATTTAAATATAAAATAAATCTGAAATGTTTCAGATTTTAAATTACGTCCAAAGGGGCGTTTTTTAACGTTTTGTGTATGACCTTTATTTATTAAATATCATGTTCTTTGCACTTAAAACATAAAATTTAGTTCAATAGCAATGTCGCAAAATAATTTTAAAATGATTAATAATTAATTTAAAATTTCCGATACACAGTTCAACGAGCTGGAGATAAAAAGGTTTTTTACCCCCGTAGAGTGTTGCCACTGCTGGCTTTTAAATTGTTGAGTTTGTTACTCAAAAATTCGTTAAAGTTTTGCAAAATATGAAATCGATTATAAAACAAATTCCAAATTTCAAATTTGGGATTTCAGATGCCTATATTCGCAGTAGGAATTAGAATTGGATGGTTCTAGATACCGTTGTTTTATCCCAATGCGAGAAAATACATACATTTATGCAGATTTTTCATTATTTAATTTCTTTAAATATAATGCAGAAGTCTAACATTTTGTGGCAACAGTTTGAAAAGTGAACCGACATTTATAGAAGTCGACGCAAAATGCCAAAACGAAAGTAATAGTCCTTCGGGGACTCAAATCCCTTTGGACTAATAATGCAGGACTAATAATACAGAATGACGTCAGCAAATGAAGACACATGCTCTTAGAATGTATTGCAAACCAATTTAAATACAAATCACATGATGTGTTTTATATTCATAGAATTTTGCTTCACAGAAACACCTGAAACTGTGTTTCTTAATCTCGTCTATTACTCATCATTCTTGGTGCGGAAAGTAGAATGTTAAACACTAAGCTTCAGAAAATAGACAAAATTTCAGGACGATAATATTTCATGGCAACAGTTTGAAAAGTGAAACGGTGAACCAACGCAAAATGCCGTTTTGAGACTAATAGACACTCTGGGCTAACGCACCGTTCGGCTAATTTTCAATAAGTTTGAGTTTTCATTTTAAGCTAAACTATTCAATTACTCTTAAGCTCATTGCTAAAATTCTATTCTTCCATATTCCTTTTTTTTCTTTTTGTGAATCAGACACCTTCTATACATTTGTCTTTTACTTGCAAGAAATTACCGTATTGCTTCGCGCGTATGTCATCGTATTCCTTCGGTTTCATTCAATATCGTATTTCTTCATTTTCACTGATTTCGAAATTAGATTAACGTATTCCTTTGTTTTCGACTCCTTGTAAATACGAGCGTGGCTATCGCGAGGTACCCTAGCCCTTCAAGGGATCACCCTCTTGGTGAGACAGGGTCACGATTCTCCCCTGCTCTTAGCAGTTAATTGTTCCATTCCATCTACCTTGTGGCTTTCCTTTTCGGAGGTTCTGGCTCAAAGTGTCATATCTTTGTTTCTAGTTTTTCATGGAAGAGAAAACCGCCAACACGTTTGCCGTACGTTGAGATCCATAAGGCCCTAAAGAAGTCTGGTAGTTTAGGGCAAGGGATTGGCCCCAACATACTTGATATTGAAAAGAAACACATTAGCTATCCCCACTAGTGTCAATCAGTTGATTACTCATCGTTCGGGTCAGTGGCTTGAGGATAAGCTTTCGAGAGTTACTGCTTTCAAAAAAGCAAATTGCATGTAGACCCGGTTAGACCTGGCAGAGGAATCTGCGTACCCTTGTTGCACGCCGTAGTGAGTGGGACTGCTGGATCCGAATCTTTTTTTACTTTCAAATACGGCTTCTCTAAATACCATAACGGATAATATTTCAACCAAAAAATTAAGGCAAATGTAAATATAAATCAAGATTAAAAGCACTGTGGTGTAGTGGCCGAAACCGCTATTCAAACCCTGGGTTGTGACATCCGGTTGAAAGTAAAACACAGCATAAAAATTTTATTGAACGCAAAAAATGGCTACATACAATTCTACAAGAGAGAAACTTATCTTTTTTCAAAAATCAAATTCTATACAATAATCGTGCGAGAGTCATACGTGGCTCTCGAGCCTGCGTTTTTAACATTGCCAGCAATTATATTATTTTAATAACAACTATTTTTTACAACTTAATATTATTTTAATAACAATTAAATAATTATATTTAGTCCCGTGATTTCATCAGGTATATTGCACTCTGAATTTGCAATTTGAAATCATTCGTCGTAGATTTATGCGACCTTATCACAGCACCTTGATTTCTGCTCATTAATAGCTCAGCAGATGATATGAAAAAAAAAGTCAGCTTTCCTTATTCACAAGATTATAGAGTCCTGTATTGGTGAATCGAAGAATATTAATCGGCTGCGGTCTGGTGATCTCCTTGTGAAAACCTCTTTACCGTTACACTCCTTGGACTAAAAAGAGCTTGGGCAAGTTCGTGTAAATGTAACAGCGCGCAAATCTTTAAATTATTTTCGAGGCGTAATTTCCGAGATCAACCTCCTCTTTGTATCAGAATAAGACATTGTCTCTAAGTTGAGATCAGAATTTCTGTACCTCTAGATGGATCAAGATGCACAATGAAGGCCAGTTGATAAATACAAAACATGTAATCGGTTCAATTGATTTACCAAAGAGTATTAAGAGTAACTTACGCTATAAGACCTTAAATACCAAACTTTCAATGCAAGGTGTTTCAGCCACTCGAAAATATCTCGTGATGTCCGGCCTCATATGTGCGCGTTGCCCCATGAAAGGCCACGAGAGCGAGAATTGCGATGGCAATTCGTTGCGTGCTAATTGCAAAGGGGAACTTACAGCATACTTTCGTCTTTGTCCAAAATGGAAGTCTGAGAACGAGGAGCAGACGCTAAAATTCTCCAAAAATGTTTATTCCTCAGAGGAGAGAAAATTGGTAGCAGAGTCCCAGCCGTGCAAAAACTTATCATACGCAAATTCTGTAAAATCTATTAAATCCATAGGCATTCGAACAACTATATGTGTACAAAATAAACAAACAAACCTCAGCGCGACAATTATTACGATCAACATTAAACATACTGTATAATAAAGAAAGAAATCATAATCAAAGTGAAAATGTAAAGGAAAAAATAAAACTCAGAAACCTCCCAAAGACGCAGAAACAAAAAAATCTAGAAATAAATATAGAACAAAAAAAAAGCATAGAAACAAATGTAAGAAACAAAAACAAATCTAGAAAATCGTTCGATTAAATATTTTTTATCATTCTTATTTTAAAAGAGAGCGAAAAGGTTTTTTTATAATCTACGTAAATTTCAAAATTTTATATCCGATGTATTTTTAGATGTTGAAATTTTAAAATTATAAACGTCAAATAGTCTAAAAAATCAACCAGTTTTCAAAAATTCAGTAATTAAGTTAAAGTTTTCATACAATTTTCATTGAAAAGATTTTTTTGCGTTGTATTCGGTGGTGTAAACAATAAGTTATGATATGTTTACTTTGTTAAAGGAAGATACGTGTGGAAAATTGATTAAACATGAAATTTAAACAAATCTAAGCCGAATTTTCAAAAAACCGCTTCAGCACATTGAATTACTATCGACCATCGGTATTATGTACAAAATATTTTACCATCAATATTTATATCAATATTTATATATCAAATATTTGATAATATTTTACCATTGGTAATATTATTATGTACGATGGTAAATTGAATTACCATCGGTATTATGTACAAAATTTGAACTCGAAGCTTATCAGGAAGTAGGTTAAAAATCGATGAAAAAATTCTACTCACGCTGAAACACGATGATTGAACTAAGCAAAATAGTATTACCATTTCTGCGAACTTTTCTATATTTTTTATTCAGAACTGTGCAAGGAATTCTTTGTTTTACTTGGAAGTGTCGAGAAATGCTGACTAAAAATTGTGCCATCACTCAGATTAGGATCAATCGTAAAATATGATTCACCGTTATTTTTGCTCGAATTTCTTGATTTCCCCCTCCCCTTTTGGATTCCACGTTTTGGTATGTAAGCGCAGGTATTTTATTGTTCGAAGGACAGCTAATCTTGATCTTTTTTTCGGATAATTTTTGCAAAATTTTGATTCAAATCAATATGTCTTTGCTCTTCATACTGTTTTAAGAGTCGATAAAACGTTGCGTTTGATATTTATTATTTTTATAAGTTTTTTTGCTTCTTTCGATATCAGAATTTTAAAAACGTACTCTTCCGCTTATAAGAGCGTTCGTTAAATAACGTGCCATTTTATAAACAGATCTAACATTTAACGGAAAATGCTACTGTTGCGAAGGAAATGAATCATTATTACCATATGCAACTTGAAAACTTTGCTTATTTAAAATATCTTTATTATTTCATACAATTTATTCTGTTTCTCGCACTCTCATGCGGGAAGCTCTGAATTTTATTTACTTTTATCTTAATGCAGATAAATATAATTTTCGGAATGAATAATAGAATTTATTATTTTATGTGAACTGATCTTGCGCTTATAAAAAAAGTGGAAATAAACTTAATTAATTAAGCATGAAATTTTTAATAAAGTTTCTAAAGTGTATAGTAATTCCTAACACGAAATCAAATTTTTGGCTTATGCATCTTGCAAAGTGTAATATTTCTGTGACTGAGTCCCTCAGAAATTTGTTTAGTTAGTTGAGAATTACCGCAGCTCGCCGATAGTAAAGCTCATTTCATGTCGCTAATTGTTTTACTTCGCACTGGTTCAAATGGGATTGGTCGTATAAGTGTTTCTGTAATAAAAACTTCCCACCCATACAGAAACCAAATAACCCTTTTTTATAATTAATTAACAAACAAATGAAAAATTCATTTAATATTAGGCTAATAATATACTGATGCTGCATAGGGGTTGGTAATAAATTGAATGCACACGGAGTCGATGATAGCTTGATAAAATTTATTTTCTCAAAAGAAACAATTTACAGTTCAGAAATTTTCCACAAAAGCACTCGTACAGCTCTTCTCAGTATCCCACAACACAATCAGTAATTACATTACTAAAAACATTAAACACAGTGCAACGCAAAGCGCATTTAAAAGACGAAGTTTGCACGGAGATCTCAGTACTCCGAAGTCAGCTCTGAACTAAAAACTGAAAACCGAGAGCTGATTTCCGGTCTTAAACTAAGGTCTTCGGTCCGCCAAGAAATATCCAGTACCTTCCATTTCTCGAAACTACTGGAAGGCATATAAGATTAAATTTACATATAAGGGCAGAATACGGTTACAATTTCATATAGGAATCAATTACAGTTATTCATTTCTAGAGCCAATTACAGTTATATAACGAACGGACCAAAATGTCGCCACATTGCCTGCAAGTTTGGCGACTTTAGGCGATTTCTCGCTAAATTTGGGGACAAAAATTAGTCCGAAAAACCATCGCCAACTTGGCGATATCCCGCTAGTTTAGCGACATATCCATTTACCTCATCGTTAATTAGGCTTACCACTATAACCTTGTTTTTGCAATAGGGCTTCGCGTTTTCAATCATTTCATGTTGCGTTATACAAAAAATATGACAATTTCACCTATAATTTCAATAAAATTATTTACATATATACAAACTTGGTTACAATATTTTTGTTGCATCAATGAGCTAACAAGTGAACGAAAAACTTATTAAATTTTTTTTTAATTCCTTTTATTAGCTCACACTCTCCCTACATCTTGTTCAAATTTTCAATCGTTAATAAAATACTTTTTATTCATCCCCTCAAATTCAAATACATTTTTTAAATTTGTAGTTGATGGCACTTGATGTTAATACAGTTTTTCACATATTAATTTTTTTTAATTCTTGGTTAATTTTTTTAATTGTTTTGCATTTTAAAAATTTTTCTTTGTTGATTTAAGTAGGATATGACGTTAAAAAATTGTTTATTTAATTAATTACTAATTAATTAATTTTCAATCGTTAATAAAATACTTTTTATTCATCCACTTAAGCTCAAATACTTTTTTAAAACTTTTAGTGGATGACACTTGATGGTAATACAGTTTTTTCACATATTTAAAAAAATTTTTAGAATTTTAACTTTTTTTTTTTTTTTTTTTTTTTGTATTTTTTTATTTATTTATTTTTTTTTTATTTTTAAAATCTTTTTTTGTTGACGTTATAAAAATGTTTTTTATATTACTTGTTTATGTATCAGTTCATCTTCTATGACGAAAAACAATGCCACCAGTCTTCACGTAATTGGGTTTTTAAAAAAGGATAAAAATTTTGTTATTTGGGAAAACATTTTTCCAAATATTTTAGGAGTCACATCAGCGAAACACGATCAATAAACAAACTTCGCCTACTCTAAAAGTTCTCTTAAAATATAAGAGAGGTTGTTTTCTGGCTGCTTTTATTATGGCTTCAAAATTCTTTTTTATTCTCTTTCTAACTTACAGCTTAAATTATTTACTTCAAAAAGTTCATTTAATCTATTAACAAAATCTTTGTATTTTAGATTTTTTTTAAATGTCATTGCTGTTTCCGATTTTATTGCCTCATTGCTTAAAATTCCAGAGCAAATTGCCCTCTGAAGTAATTGAATATTTTATCTTTCATGCATGTAAACTCCGTACCGTGTTTGCAAATCAGACCTTTTCAACATTTCTTTTGGCTTGTTAATTTATCTTCCCAGTTCGAAAATATTTTCGTTTCAGCTTTGCATGACTCCATATCATCAATGGGTTAATGTTTTATAAATCTGCAGTTAATCTGTTCACAAAGATAGTTTGCAAAATAACAATTTAAATAAATAATCACAATTTATGTAATCTGCACTAATGAAGGAGCAACTCAAGCGAGTGTAATCAATTCAACTCGCACGTGTAAGAGATATCGAAACTAGCTAGCGGCAGTTTAGACTATCAAGAGAGTGGTGACTGGAATATCAAATATTATTTCCATATGACACATCAACGTTTGTGTGGTGGTAAGAAATGAACAGTATGAAACCAAATAACTAACTAAGTACCAAACATTCTGTACAATAGCTGATTTTTGGTAAGGGGGCAAATTGATTTCGAATTTGGATTTGTCAGGGTTCTGGGTGAGTTTATAGACCAAGTATGCAATACCTTTAAAAGGTGGAAAATGTGATATATAAGTTACGGCCTCGCACTCTCTTCTCATTGTCAAATGGAAACGTTCCACCACTTACACCATTAGAGCACACGCGGAGGAATGAGATAATTCTTTACATTCTTCCCCATTTAAAGGGCACCTTGGAAGAAGCATGAGACCGAGTCGACTATCATCGCCAGATCATCTTCGAGCGTTACTGTAGAGACCCGTTAAGGTTTCAAAGAGGGAAGCATAATTATCAGTTGTGGCCTTGTTACATTGAAATTATCTTGGCTGGACAAAATGAGGAGGCTGAAGAACATGCGATAAATAGCAGTTTCTTAACATAGTACATGCGAATTTATTTTAAAGGTACTGTATCTAAAATACACTTGATATCACAGCAATGAAGTAACTGCAACTTGATATCACAGCAATGAAGCTCGGGATTAGAAGGTCTAAATAATTGCTTTATATGGTGAGCAAGCAGAATTAGTGCAGAAAATACATTAAAGAATAACAACTTAATTTTTGTTAAAAATAACAAATAATAACTTTCTATAGTTATAATTTTAAACTTTTATTTAATCTTCCTGAAGCAAGAGCAAAATAATGCTATAGATTAATCTTATACAATGGAGGCATCTTAAGCGTCAGTCTCAGACTCCAGACGGCCTCGAAAGCGAGAACAGTAACTTTTTATAACCTTAGGAAACAAATTTGAATACCTAGCAAATTATTTTTCTTCATCTAACTTTTATAGTTATTGGCATTTTTATTAGTGATTTTTTCCCATCGCGCTGCGCATATAATAGTCAATAGGACTGCAGTCAGGTAAATTTGGAGGTGACATATCAAGGCTAACAGTAAAAAAGTTATCTTTGAGCCACGTTTGAGTTTTCATGCGTCTGTCATCGTGACTGCTGGTAAAAAAACTTGTTGGAATACGTATGATCTTCCAACTATAATTTCAATCCAAAACTTGACTACCGGTACCGGTAAAACACTTTTCCATACATATTTTGGTTCAGTTATCAATTAACTGCACCTTATCAATAAACTACTGCATATTAAATGTTTTCCTTTTATAGTCTACTTCACCCTACCTTGGGTCTTTCTGGCAGCCATGGTCTCGATATCAAAGTCTGAATCTTCCTACTTCTCTGAATTATCTTCTTTTATTGGCCACCTTCATCTTATCAAAGATGGCTTTGTTGGTCATTCCGGCGCAGATAGAGTACAAAACGCAGATGGATCTTCACCCTGCATAGTCATCGAATCGGTTTCAGATCTGTACTTTTAGATGTCATATTGATAACTGAGAATCTAAAACAAAAAATATGGATAAAAAAATCTTGTAATTTCCTTGTTTGAAATCGTGTTAAATTAAACTGTGTGTGAGTAGAAACTCACGCACCATGCAGACAGTTTAATTTTCCCTTCCAACTCAGACCTCTACTGAGCAGGCTTCAAGCATAGACATAGGCTCCCACTTCGTGTCCCGATTTCCAGTGGACGCCAACTAAGCTGAATAAAAGCATGTATTTCAGTATGTCTGATTAATACGGATTGCCAACTGTACTGATAGCCTAGGGCGCTGAAAACGATGGATTTGATATTTGATCTGTGTAATTTATTTAATTTTAAAAGACTTACAGTCATAAGTACAATGATTAAAAAAATATTACTCTTTTTTTTAATGGGCTTCTTATTAAAAATTAAAAAAATAATGTATTCATTCCATTTCCTCATTATTTTCTACTTTTCATCATTTTAATGTGTAAAGTAGTCTTCAGAGCGTTTGCCCATTTCTGTGTTTCTCATACGTAGCATGCAATATACAGGATCCCTGAGAAAAAATGGTTGGATTTTTTAGATCTCGGTTGCAGCATATCTTATGTTAAAGAGATTAAAAATGTTTTTATTTAATCCAGTCACTGAAAAGGTCCAATAACAAAATTAAAAAGTCTCAACAGCTGCTCATTAACAGCACGACAAACATCATAGTTGCCCTCAGCTGCTCATTTTATGTGAGTACGGGTGTGGCAATCCCGAGGAACACTAGCCCTTCAGGGGATTATCTTCTTGGTAAGACGGGTGTCACGATCCTGGGGCCCCAGTAATCCATCCTCTTTACCGTCTCCTCTCCTCTGTGCTGAAACGTTTTCTTCAGTCTTTCTACCTTGTGGTTTTCCTCTTCGGAGGTTGGGGCTCGTCACCTCTCGAGCGGCAAGAAAACTGCCCACGTGTTTTGCCATGCGTGGAGACCCCAGTGTCGCTGGAAAGGAGGGTCCTGGTAGTTCAGGGGCGAGGTACTGTCTCCAACACACTGCTTTAGCCTCTGCTTCAGCTAAACGGGAGGCACCTTAGTCGTCCTCACGGGTGTCAATCGGCTGGTCACTAGTCCTTTTTTCAGTGGCCTGGGGATAAGCTATCGGGAGTACCTGCTTTCGGGAGAGCCGACTGTGGGGCTTCAGTGTGCGTATAGACCCAGGTATCCCTGTTGCAGGAAATTGTGTCCACTCGCTGGGCTCCGTGGTGGGCGGGGCCGTCGGACCCGAATCTTTTCCTTCTTCAATATGGCCAACTCTCACATTTACCTAAGTAAAGACTTCGAAGTCACTATAGTCGCTCAAAGCGCTAGTTTTGACAAATCTACTGCTAAAAACGTACGTACAGATGCAAATCCAAATAATCCTAATAATAGTCCCCGTTTCCTTGTTATCTCTAGTCCTTCTGACGAGCTGCAAAAGATGTCTCCTTTTGTGATAAATAAATACATTCATTCTTGTATTGGTGAGCTCAGAAATATAAAGCGTCTCCGCTCTAGGGACTTGCTTGTTGATACAAATTCAGCCACCCAGTCTACTTCTTTACTTCAAGTAACCAAACTTGGCAAGCAAATGTCACTGTAACAGCACATAAGATATTGAATTATTGTAGCGGCGTAATCTCGGAAATCGACCGTCTGTTGTTCCCGAAGAAGATATCGCACCCGAGCTGTCTAGCCAAAATATTTGGGGTGCTAAGCGGATCAAGATGCGTAAGGAAGGTCGCTTGATTGATACGAAACACGTGACTCTGACCTTCAACTCGCTTGATCTGCCTAAGAATATTAAGGCAGGATAGCTAAATTGTGCTGTAAGACCTTATATTCCAAACCCTATGCGATGCTTCGACCATTCTAAGATGTCTTGTCGTGGCAGCCTCACATGCGACCGATGCTCATAGATTGGTCAAGATTATGAAATTTGTACCCCTGCACGTTTATGTATAAATTGCAAGGGGAAACACCCAGCATTTTCTCGCTTGTGCCCAAAATGGACGTCAGAAAAAGAAGTGCAGACTGCAAAAGTTACTAGGAACATCACATATGCTGAAGCCAGAAGATTAGTCCAAAGCACACAGGTTCGACCAAATACATCTTTAGCCAATGCTCTTAAAACATAACTACAGTTGCCACCCAAACTTCAGTTGGTATGCAGACTCCGCCAAACAAAATTCAACAGATTACAAGCAATAGGAAAAACGAAAACCCAACCCACAAGGTACAAAAAAAGGAAACAGTAATCCAAAGCGAACCCAAAAATACCACTCAGAAAACAATAAATAAAAGTAAAAGCCCCAGCAATAGCTCTTTTCATGGGCTGATTTCTGAATCTGTGGATTCAGATAGTAAGGAAGTAGAGGAGGGACTAGAATTTCCTAAGCATCTGCTTCCACGCAAAACTGAAACTCACCACCGAAAGAACAAAAGTGAATCATAATGGTCACCCTCGTTTCATGGAACTGTAGCGGTTTCCACAGAAATTTTGCTCGACATCAAAGCTATAATCAATGCTTATAATCCTATGTGCTTAGCAATACAGGAAAGAAATCTGAAACCAGAACAACAAGCAAAACTTCGGAGGTTTTCTTTCGTCAGAAAGGATAACCTTGTAGGTGAGCGTGGCAGTGGGGGTGTAGGCCTCCTCACCTCACTGGACTATCCATGAAGTGCACTTCCTTATGACGACATTTCTCCAAGTTGTCGCTACTCAAGGAAATTTTCATACTATTGTCTCAGTCGTTTCTCTATATTATACCTCCAAAAGAGCACATTGATCAGCACGATTTCAGTGGTCTCATAGAGCAGCTGACTCACCCCTTTATCATAATAGCGGATTTTAATGGCCGCTCTGGAGAAGTAAACACAAATTCTCGAGGTTCAAATAAATCCCATCGCATTCAACTCTTCCAAATCAAGCTCTGCGGTTTTATTCTGGAGCTTTCAGGACATCTCCTGTCCAGAGACTTTATGCTAACTCTAACGAAAGTTGTTCCTTTTGCAGTATTTTAATATTTTATCGCTACCTGACATTCTAATAAGCTGTGCTTACTTGATAATGTGTGTAGCACTTTATTTGAAACACGCCCATCTTGTGTGCCTACCTTTCATTTAAGAGTTCGCTCTATCATTGAGGAACTCTCCCTCTCTAATATGTGTCTCCAAGCAGTGCAGAATTTAGAAATTCCACCTTTGGAAAATGTACGGATCCAGCTTCTTGGTGTTTTCAACCATCATGTGAAGGAATGCACTAACGATATCGTTTACAGACAATTCTTTGCTGACCACAGACATAAATATAGCAGTTATCGTTCGCTATATACATATGGATCCAAGTCAAATGATCATATCGGGATGGTATTTGCAATTGAAGATCAAACGAAGGGCAGACGCTTGCACAATGCTCTCTCAGTCTCAACATCTGAACAAAGTGCAATATATTATAGTATTTTTTACATCTCAAAGCTATGCCACAAAATGTTCATACTTTATACAGACTCCTATAAAGCGCTTAACTCATTAGAAGCTTTTCCGAACACTCAAAATCCAGTAATAGTGGATGTTTTCAAGATTCATATAGACCTAACGAGTCGTGGATATGAAATCCTGCACTGCTGGGTTCCCGGGCATGCGGGATTAAAAGGGATTGATCTGGCAGATGTCACAGCGAAATGTGCTGTTGAACTGTCCAGTCGTCTCGTCCCTTTTAGAGACATCTGTTGTGTTGTCAAAGAGAAGATGCGAAAAAAATGGCAGCAACTTTGGGACGTTCAGCTTCATAACAAGTTGTAAAATGTAAAGCCTAGAATTGAGCATTGGGATTTTACTAGAAATCGTAAGGAGGATGTTCTTTTGACTCGCCTCAGAATTGGTCACATGAGAGTGACACATAACTACCTTTTGAAAGCTGAGAATGAGCATGTTTGTTCAAATTGTAATTTTTGTCTATCAGTCCGTCATATTTTAATTGAGTGTACATGTTTTAATAGTCTTCGTGAGAAATATTTTAATAGCTGTGATTTAACTCTCGACCTTTAATCAGAAGA
Organism: Stegodyphus dumicola; assembly: GCF_044657685.1. Taxonomy (NCBI): domain Eukaryota; kingdom Metazoa; phylum Arthropoda; class Arachnida; order Araneae; family Eresidae; genus Stegodyphus; species Stegodyphus dumicola. Next base: position 23,859,280 of record NC_140775.1, read on the forward strand.
GAGGTCAATTATAGTTTATTTTATTATTTAAAAGAGACTGACTTTTATTTCTTAATCTAATCTATTTTGACAGATTGTGTATTGTATTTTAATGTGCGCTTTTATGACTTCATCCTCTGGATTTGATACATTTGTCCACCCTATAATACTTTCCTAGCGTGCCTTCGTGGTGTAGTGGTTCTGCACGCTGGGCCGGTATTCCAGAGGTTCGTGGTTCGATTCCCGGCGAAGGCGGTTGCACATTTTTCAAACTCTCTTGCTTCCAAAAAATCCTAATGTCTCTACAGTGGCGCCCGAACTAAAAGATTTGTGAATGATGACTCTCCACACCCAGGATTTGGCGATTGCTGCCCTAAAACCCCAGTCGCCCTTTAAAATGGGGAGTATATAAGGTATTTCCCCCGTCTTCCTAGCGTGCCTTCGTGGTGTAGTCATTCTGCACGCTGGGCCGGTATTCCAGGGGTCAGTGCTTCGATTCCCGGCGAAGGCGGTTGCTAATTTTTCATCTGTCCGGCTTTTCCAATTAACCTAATGTCTCTACAACCCTTTTTTTTAATTTACTAAGAAATTGTTTTTATTTCATCAAATTAGATCATCCTACCTCATGTTTGACGCATTATAATCATCTTTTTTCGCCAAAAAATCTCACTCACTTGGGATGTTGTTCATCCTTTTGGAAGAACGTAGATATAGAGCTTAGCACCTTCCGTCTCTGTTTGCTCGATTTGAGAGAACAAACCTATCTCCAACATTTTTTGAAATATGCACTGAAGTTTATACTAGTTTCAAGAAAGAATAAAAGGTTAAACATCTTGTTACTCATTAGACGTTACTTAATATTATGCAAATACATCCCCCCTGTTTATGGGATTACAGTAGCTTGAATTTTTTGTGTACTTACACAGAAGTTGAAATTTAAAAATCTTCCAACAGAACATCCAGTATGAAACATATAATCAGAATATTTGTGTCTATGTAAAAACAACATTGTCCTTTGACTTTAAAATGAACTACAGAAGATATTGCTTCTTCCTCTGCTTCTTCTTCTGAAAGAAAGAAAAAACTTCAATCCGAAAATACTTGTTAAACCGAGAATCTGCAATTTGATGAAAGGTTAACTGTGGATCCTGAAAATCTATGCTTCTCTCTACTAACCTATTATTAGTAGGGATTTTGCAAGAAATCTTTTTTTTTAAAGAGGTTATAAATATTTTTAAATTCTCATGCCTCATAAATGTATTTCCTAGAATATCTAATGGTTATATTAAAGAAAACGCTTTTTGACTACAAGAACAGGAAATTGTATCAGAATTAGGGATTAGGAATTCGATCGTTAGAAATACGGATAGCAATGCAGCCAAGTCGAAATATTGCAGATTACTTTTACTTCGTTGTACGAAGTAAAGGAAATAATCGCGAAACATTTCGTATCCTATTTCAACAGAAATATCCCTTTGACAGTTCCCGAATCTATTTGGACTTTTTTTTTTCCTTTACAGCTGTACATACGGTCAGAATAAAGGATTGTTTTTTCGAAAACGGATTGTAAACTGGATTTAAAGTGGTTTCAAAAGTAATTTTTTGTGATATCTGTACATTTGTGCATGTGTTTATGTATCACGCATAACTCAAAAATGATTAGCTATAGAACGTTGAGGGGCTATAACATCTAGCTGTGCACCTACCTTTTTTATTGAAATCGACAGCACTAAACATAGACACATGTACCCACCTTCATAAACCGGATTCAAAATCTTTACCCGGCCTCTATTTTCGAAATAATTGGTCGTTGACATATACTTCCAATTACAGAAGTGTTTTAAAAGACAAAGCTGGCAGCGCACTAGTTGCTCAAAGTGGAGAAGAAACCTTACACCTATGAAAGCAGTAACTAAGCGGTAACAACACCATGTTTCAGGCAAAAGCAATAACTATTTCCAGAACTACCCATAACATTACTCAGCAAAACCTACAGGTGATCATCATCCACCTGTCCGTATTCAACCATCACTACGCATGCTTTGTAGTTATGAAAATCCAGAAAGACTTACGGAGGCATCAACATCATAACATATGATGAAAGCGCATGCTGGGGAGAGTGGAAACGAAATTGTTGAAGATTAACATTGGGAAGTACTCATTATCCACAATCAGTATTTTAGTAATGTTATCTACTTGAAGAAACAACCAAAACGCAAAGCACAAATCAAATGGCAAACAGAAAGGATCAATGTGAACAAAGTCGCCACTCATCCTAGTACATAACACAAATAGACGACAAACGCAACATCACTTTCTTGCAGTTAACAACAGATTAACAAGATTTATTACAGGACATGGCTCCTTTTCTGAATATTTTAATAGACACGGTGACAGCAACACCGATCTCTATGTCTATCGAAAAACTGGTACTACAGACCATTATCTTACCGTGTGCTCAATTACCAGAGAACACCCTCTTAAAATCTGCAGTAATAATATACAAGCTTTCTGCAAGTTTATGGTAAAACGATATCATCTGGTGGTAAGGATCGTTTGTTATTCTCAGACTTAACCCTTTTTATGCAACTCAAAAAATAAAAATTCATTTATCTAGATGTGGTTTATCAACGTTCGGTATTGACTTCCAGTCGATGAAATTTTGAAGGATGTCATTGGTGTCCAAGGTGTCGATTGGGGTTTTGATAACTGAATATGCACGCTCAATTGCTAGGTATAACGAAGAATTTATTGATTACAAAAAAATTTTGATATTGTAAAATTGATGATAAATTGCTTATCGATAGGAAAGCTATATATCCTATAGTAAGGAAAAAATTATGTAAAATAAATATAAAGTAAAAATACACAATTATTTAATATATTTTTTAAATACACGTATTTTTATGCATTTACTTTGTAGGGTTTATATTTATTTTAACTAACATTTATTTTAAGTTTAAACTATCTTTCCTGTCAAGCCTTACTTTCCCCTGGAATTGCCAATGCCAGAGTATGTAAATTTTAGTAGAACGCGTAAGGATTCAAATTGTCAGCGGAAGTAATCTGAGTTAAATAGAAGGGAAACGAGTTCGAAGTTGTGCTTTGTTGCTTCACGAGCGTGGAGGTGGCTAGTTAGAAATTGAAGAACCACGCGTTTCGGCCTGTATGCTTGCCTCGGGAGATTGTTAATCTTTCAACGTAATATTCAGAAGTTTGCTGAATTATCAGCGGTATCTTAGAACGCGGTGAGATTAGTTACGTTTAGAGAGCCTCGTAGTTAGTCACTTGTTATTCTTTTCTTAGTTTCTCATTTTTATTTTACCGCCGGGTCGGCGTAGTTTGTGAGCGTCAAGAGCACGCATTTGTAATTTCTAAAGTTGAATAAAAAGGGATTTAAACCCTTCTCAAGACTTTGTCTACTTTCCAGTTCTCAGCAGTCACCACGCTTGTTGCGTGCAGGTTGGAGCGCGCAACATTACAACTTTATGCAAAAAGTAAAACACGGAAACACTAGAAAACACAACAAAAATATGAAGAACACAAAACTTCCTCAACAGATATATAGTCATACACAAGCCACTTGCAGAATTTAAAAGATTTTAATGTTCGTTTCCAAAATATTAAAAATTTAAATGTGCAGCTTGACTCATAGAAACGCTGAAATGCAATGTATCTGATTTTGATATTATGATGCAAGAACAATGAATACATTGAAGGAAGATATTCAAGCACAAGTTTTATTCAAACAATGTGTACGCAAAGTTTTATAATTTAAAACTCATCTGAAAGAAATGATCAAAAATAAAAGTTGTTACAGAACAACATTATTGACTTCATCTCCATCTTGCTATCTAGTAGAAGCAGGCTTTGGTCAAGTCAATAATTTACTATGAAAAACAAAAAAATAGTTTGACTAATTTTGAACTAGATAATTTAAGAATCAAACTAAGCAGGACATCAAACTTCTTCACAATTAGGAGTTGTGATTTTATTTCTGAAACCTTGCTTATATTTGTAAATTTATGAAAATAATAATAATGCAAAAGATAAGCATAAATCTAACAAACCATTTCTTTTTGAACTCTTCATGTTCTTAGTCTAATTGTTAACTGTATGTGAAATTATTTGCATTTGATTACAACATAATCGTTATCAAGACCTCCACAAGCCACATAAACAACATAATCATTATTATAATTATGCTGTATGCTGTATATAGTAGAAAAAAAATGTAAGATGGTCGATGAAAAAAATAATTATTTTAAAAGTGGTCGATGCGAAGTAAATGTTGAGAATCCTTGACTTAGATCAAGAGAGTGATTAAAGTCATAGCAGTGTATTCTGGTATTACTTATAAGTTTCAGGTAAAATTCGCCGAGAGACAAGAAAGTTAAAAAAAAAAATTTATCAATTGAAGAAAGTTTTCTAGGTGAATAAACTGATATCATTTCGGTCTTAAACACCTTCCTTTAAATAAATCGAGAAACATCTTGCAATTTCGTATATTTATTCCCAATAAATTATCGCAGAGATTCCTTTGATCCCAGCGACAGAGATTAAGATTTAGAGAGGGCGATTAGCTACTTATCAGAACTTTGCACTGATATTTACATATTTTAAAGCCTATCTAGGTCACTGTAACAGTAACAGATAAGTAATTTCGATTATGTCTTTCTGAGTGCGACAAGGGTGGCAACAATTTGAATACATTTTGAAATGATGCATGTAGAAGGTTAGTCGTTCAATGGATGATTGTTCACATGTTATTCATTCAGTTAATTTCTTTCATTCTTTATTTATTTCATTGTCTTTCTTTTTCTATTTATTCATGCTAGATTAAATATGCAGATATTGCTTCGCTAAATGCTATTTGTTTTAGTTTTCGGTTTGTCAAAACGAACCGGTTATAATGATTTTGACTACCCGACTGGGATAGTGGTTAGTGACTGCGAGTGCCATACCGAAGGGCCCGGGTTCGAATCCCGGAGAAGGCATGGATGTTTGTAAGTGTATAGTGTCTGTGCGGCATGGGGGCATTCAAAATATGTGGCGAACCGAAAGTCCTCTCGAGAAGTTGGCGGTAAGAATTGGAAGTTCCCTTCAGTCTACCTGGGACATGAGTGTCCCTATAGCCCTTTCCCCGGGGGGTGACTCAGGATAATTCTGGGAAGTATTGGCTAGGATCTGTAATTAGGCATTCTCAACCACGGGGTATATAATAAGTCTTCACAGGACTAGAGACTGCGTTCATTCGGAGGTTACTTCGGGCTTGGTAGGGATCTTACTGGTAATATCGTGTCCGTTCCTTTGGCTACTGTGGAGCTAGATCGAATGCAAAGAACCTGTAAGGAAACTCCTTAGAGATTCTTTGTCAGAGATCACGGACCAAGTTCTTAGGGGTTTGACTCCATTCAGTTCTCGTGACGAGGACTGACAGAGAACCCTATTGACGTATGTTGCCGATGGAGTTGTGCCCGGAGGCAAAATGACTAGCGTAATTTTTCTGACTTCGTTTTATTGCTTTGCCCATTGCTTTGTATAAAGTCAGGCGGAGACTGCGGGGTTTGCGCCAACTTGGACGAGGATCACTGGACTATAGATATGCAACCCCGAGAGGTATTGCTAATCAGATCCAGGACGGGGGCCTGTGTTCGTCTACAGTTCTGTCACTATAGCCCAAAAGAAGAGAGCCCCGTCTTTTCACAAACGAAAGCAGCCAGCGACCTAGCCGCCCCCAAGCAATAGATAAAAGCCGGTAAATAAAGTTTAAAATTTTAAAGTACCAGAAAAACAAACTAGAGGTTGACAGTAGAGAAAGAGAGGTGGGACTGCGGTATGCTCTTGTTCAGGATTGAGGGTGAAACTGAGCAAAATTGTGCTGTCACCTAACGATGCCCAAGGCTTTCTTGCCAACGACAGGCGCAATCTTGCTTCCTTGCCACGATGAATTTCATGAGCTTCGTCCTCCCTTCAATTGCGATGCTGATGACGCCATTACAAACGGGCAGAACAATGGAATGCAAACAGCAGTGTGGCTGACAAATAGTCCTCCTTGATGCAAGCGTCTGCTTACAGTTTTTCGGGAGATTCGCTTGCCAGTAGCAACAAGTAACTGATTTTCTACCGCTGTAGCTGTGCTTCCTTTTTGTCAATAGCACTATGTTCCTACCTTCTGCAGACGTCGTACCGCGAACACGACCTTCCCGTGACGTTTGTTGTACATTCCTCTTGCTTGATATGATTTTCAAAGCCTTGAAACAACACTGAGGCTGACGTCGACGGAGTTCGACGTCAGCCACAGTGTTGTTTACATCTAATTTAATTAACATTATACATTGTTTACATTACACAGTGTTGTTTACATAACAGCAACATCTGTTATATTTCGTCCTTCTTCAGTCTTGCCAATAATATTGCTACTTATAAAATTATCTAAGTGACGTCGGCAAGTAAGTCAATTGATTCTTTCCCGTTAAATTTCGCTTTTGAACAACAACGGTGTATACGCATCAAACCCTTTATATCTGTTATCAGCGCTATCATGTGATGAACAACTTCGGCAATCCAAAATTTGCATAAGCGCAACACATTTCACTGTATTCCGTAAGTATGCTAGCTCCCACATTTTCCTGCCCTCCATTTTATGGTTGCTATCGCTGCTACTTCATCCGTCCTTTAGTAATTGTCCACTGGTGTATTTTCACGTTTTCTTGAAGCTCTTCACTACTATTGCTTCATCGGTTAATCCTCATTCAAAATCCATAAGCAAATGAATTTTTAAGACGAAAAGAATCACCGCATGGACGAAAATTTAGAATTTTAAAATTTAGGAAAGCCAGCTTTCTGAATAGCTTGAAGGAGACGTAATTGCATGTATGCTTAATAGAATTTTTAGACCCTTGTGTTAAAACTAAGGGAGAAGATACGCAAGTAAATTCGAGTATATATGTGTATACTTTTAGTATTGCCGATTGCAATAAAAATGGACATTCATAACTAGATGCTATAGCAGTTCAACAAACGGTCCAAAACGATTGGCGTTCTACGGCAAATCGTTTTTGAGTTATGCGAGATACATGCGCACGTAAGTGCGTAGAGCCGCCATGAAAAAAATCCAATTTTAATACCTTTTAAATCCATTCTACAATCTGTTTTGGAAAAAAGAGTCTGGCCGGAAGAACAGGGATTGCACAGAAAAATAGTCAAAAATTTCCGTTGAAATATGATATTCGAAGGTTTTCGCGAGGAAGTAAAACGATTCTAGAATCATTTGCATTTGAACATCTCGAATTTTTTATATAAAAATAAGAATATATGAAACGGAGGGGAGAATTTAATTAAAGCAAATTCTGAAATCTGCACTTGATGAAAGCTAAACTAAAAGTGCAGTTTTTAGACATACCCCTATACTTGTAAGTTATTTTCTGTCTCCTTACCGCGTTGCTTCCGTGATGTAATTGAAAATTATGTTCGTTTAGCAATGGGAAGGTCCAGATTTCTAGTCTCAATTAGAGCATTGGACATTTTTCCCATCTTCTGTTCCAAAATAATATACCAAGTTCTCTCTACCAGCGGCACCCGAACTAGAAAATGCTTATCGATAGCTCATAACCACAAGTAATCAGCGATAGGATCCCCAACTCCCCAGTTGCATTTTAAGAGAAGGAGTATGTAAGGCATTTTCTTCTCCATGCCTTCGTGGAGTAATTGAAAGAACGTCCGGCTAGCAGTTGGGAATTCCGGAGCTTGAACCCCGGCAAGGGCATTACAAATTTTTCGTGTTTCCTACTTCATAATAATCCTGATGATTCTACATATTTATTAAAAAGATACAAAGGAAATTTAATAAACGAAAAGCATAATTAAAACTGTTTTCTCATGAAGTTCAATTTCTTAATACAACTTGAAAAAAATATTTGAATAACACTTCAGATATATTACATTTTTCAAAATCTTTCTAAATCGAAGCAAATTCAGATGAAGAAGATTATTTCAAGAATTAAAATAGGTAAATATGAAGCACAGAACGATAAATTCCATTTAGAAAATTAAGACTGTGTCATTTACAGCCTGCACGATGTGATATTGGAGAGCGGCGTTCACTAAAACTGTAATAATTGCTGTCTGTTCTTTAACGAACGCTTTTACTGGGCGTTAATCAAAGCAATCTTTACAAAGTTTTGAAGTTAAATGTTTGAAAATATTTTAGATTAATATCTGAAATATCCGAATAATAAAAAAGGCGGGAAAATACGAAAGTCCCATCCCAAGTAATTACGTGAAGTGTAACTTATTTATTAGCCCAAAGGAGCAATTTGCCCAGAAGGGCTATTAATTTCGTTTCGCCATTTTACGTTGATTCATTATAAACGGTGAATCACTTTTTACATTGTTGCCACCAAATATTATCGCCCTTAATTTCATTTAAACAAATTAAATAATGAAGAATTTGCGGAAATGTATGTATGTTTCTAGCACTGTGATAAAACAAAGATATCTAGAACCATCAAAATTTGAATAACGTAATCTTCCATAGAATATGGGCATCTGGAAGCCCTAATTTGAGTTTTTAATTTGTTTTATTATCGATTTCATAGTTTGTAACGCTTTAGCGAATATCTGATTAACAAACTAAATGATTTCAAAGCGAGTAATGGCAGCACTGTAACACTATACCGAAAAAAAAAAAAAAAAAACAGATATTTTTATCTCCAGCGTGCGAGATTGTGTATCGGAAATTCTAAAGATATGCTTTTTAAAATATTTATAAATATTTATATTTTTTGATATTACTGTTGAATTGAATTTTATGGTTTAAGTGCGAAGAACATGATATTTAATAAATAAAGGTAACACACAAAACGTTAAAGAAACATCCCTTTGGGCGTAATATAAAATATGAAAACTTTAAGGTTTTTTTAAAATTATTTTATTTTATATAATCAACAAAAAATTCTTTCTTGTTTTAAATCAAAAACCTATTTTAATCTCTTTAGAGAATTTAGGACATCAATTTAGGTTGGCAGTGAATCATAATTTTTGTAGAAACAGTTTGGTAGAATAAAAACGAATTTATGGCAACATGCTAAAATGCTGATTTCATTCATATAAAGTAACAGCGTTTATTTATGGCAGATTCCATTCAGCTGCATTTTCGTAGAGTGTTCGTTAGTTTCAGTATCTCACTTCGTATTTACAATTAAAAGTCTTTAATATCTTACTATAGGCGTAACAAATAAATTTAATTAAACTATCTACAGAAATAAAGCTTTCAGTAAAGATTTTGGTGGAATGCATTTGAGAACGACGTATTATTTGTATATTTCAGATCTGGATCCAGTTTTATATTTCATATGCTTTGCAATTTTCCTCGTGATTTTATTTTTATACGCGCCGCAGTTTTTGTCGGGATTATAGCCCGAAAGGGATATTTGTTTCTAAGTGGGATTCCGCATCGCATCAAAATGCGCAGTTTCACTTGTTAGATGCTTGTCATTCGGCAAAATGGAAGATATTTATCTTTTAAACTGAATCTGTCTGTTGTGGATTTTGAAAGCAATAGATGCAATTTTTAAGAACATTTGTTTCTTGCTTTTGAATTGAATTGATCTAAATAGTAATGTTAAAAAGAATCTGAAAGCTTTCAGAGTTTACATTACGCCCAAAAAGGCTTTTTTTTAACGTTTTGTGTGTTACTTTTATTTATTAAATATCATGTTCTTCGCACTTAAACCATAAAATTCAATTCAACAGCAATATCGCAAAATATTTAAAAGAGCATATCTTTAGAATTCCCAATACACAGTCTCGCGCCCTAGAGATAAAAATGTTTTTTTACCCTCCGTAGAGTGTTGCCATGGCTCGCTCTTAAATCGCTGAGTTTGCTAATCAAAAAATCATAAATGCTTTACAAAATGTGAAATAGATAATAAAGCAAATTCCAAATTTGGGCTTCCAGTTGCCCATATTCGAGTGGAGACGTACGTTATTCAAAATTGGATGGCTCTAGGTGCCGTTGTTTTATCACAATGCGAGAAACATACATACATTTATGAAGATTCTTCATTCTTTAATTTCTTTAAATATAATACAGGGCTCTAGTATTTGGTGGGAACAATTTAAAAAGTTATTCGCCGTTTATAGTGAATCAACGCAAAATGCCAAAACGAAATCAATAGCCCTTCTGGGCAGATTGTTCCTTTGGGCTAAAAATGCATTTAATTCATGATCTATCTAATTAAATATATATTCAGTACTTTTGTAGAATGATGTTATTATTTGTTGCATATTTTATAAAACTTAAATAAATTTTTGAAAGCGAGCAATGGTAACACTGTATGGAATGAAAATTTTTTGTCTCCAGCAAGTGAAACTCACTATCAGAAATTTTACAGATATGCTGTTTTTTAATATTTCTGTTCAATCTAATTTTATTTGGCGTAAGCGCAAAGAACGTGATATTTAATAAATAAAGTAAACACACAAAGCGTTGATAATAAAAAGACAAAAATAAAGTTCTGTAAAGCCACTTTGTCAGAAAAACTAAACATTAATATGATGAACTGAGGAAAGACTGAAGAAAAATGTATGTCAATACTGACGACTGCGTCGAGAATTCTAAACGTATGCTGTTTTTAAATTTACTGTGATTTTACTGTTGTATTGTATATAGCGTGCGAAGAAAACGATGCTTGATAATAAAGCTAAAAAGACAGAAAAAAATGGGTTAACAGAAGTGAGTACAATAACAGATTGGAAAACTGCGAGCTGAGCGAAAACGTAAAACATCTTACAAACCCTTTTAAACGACAGATGAGTGATCCCATGGTGTAAGTGAGTGCCATCTTCCAATTAGCAAATGAAAAATCGTCGTTCGAGAAATGCACAGTTGACTTTCCATGTTACATTGCTCTACTGAGCCTATGCTTCTTCCCCATCATCCATTTATTTTCGTATCCCATCATAATGTAATGTCAGTGGCTAGCACATCCAGCTGCAACCAGAAGATCCCTGGTTCGAATCCCGGTGACATCATAGTTGAATTCTCAAATTTCCTAATTTCGAAAAATCTTAGGAAGCGTTCAGGCGAAGGCTTTACTGGTGCAACAGCTTCATTGCCAGACAACAAGACCTTGCTTAAGTCACGGAATCTGGTATCATGAGTTAACTTGAATATTCTAATTTTCCAGTATTGCAGCAACCTGATATAAGTGCCTTCCAATCGCATGGAAGTAAACACGAATTCCATCCGGTCGACGATTCACTGAGTCAGCTACATATTCACATATACGCAATGGTTTAAATCCTATTCAATAGATATGAACAAAACGAATGGCTTTTATGATTACAATTATAACAATTATGATAGCTACCCAACCGTCTGAACGCTCCTTTATGGTCTTCTCATATGTACCATGTAAGATAAATGCATGTAGCTTCACCTGCAGGTGTTTTTTATTTCAGATAGTTTATAAGAAATGAAATAAATTTTAAAAAAAACTTTTAACTTTTAGAGGTATAAGAAAACCGTATAACTTAATTAATTAGTTCACTTAGCAAAAGTGCATCTTTTATTCCTTGAGATATGTTCTTTTCTATCTGACACGGTTATAATTGTTTGGGCAGAATATTGATCCGGGTCACACTTTTCATTGTTGTGCAGTAATCTGCAAATTGCTTGTTTAAGTACGACCATTATAAAGACGTGGTGAGGTTAATTGAACAAAAGACAAAGAGGATACTTTCAGAGGGGATGTCGTCAGAAGGCTGTACAGACATTTGTAATGATAGCGTATCATGGATGGATGTAACGTAAGGGGAAAGAAATCAAATCGAAATCGTCATCAAACTAAATCTCTTTTTTACTGCTGATGTTTAAAGGGCGAAAATGATGTATACACAATTTTTTTAAAGAATTTATTTATAAAAAAGGAAAAGGTTCTTAAATTTTAGTAAAGAACATCGTAATATAGGCAGTAAATCCTGAAATATTTTTGACTCTTACCCCCCCCCCTTTAATAAAGTACCACTTGAAATATTTAATTGTTTACAACGAAGTATGCTGCTAAAATACCTTTCAGAAATTTAATTTCACTCAATTAGCATCTTGCTGGAACTCGATATCCCAGAACTTCTCTACTATATCCTCCATGTATGTTATTTCTTAGGAAAAAAAAAAAAAAAAAAAACCTAGATCATTTTGTTGGGGGAGGGGGGCATAGCACGATTGGATTTTTTACATATATTTTTTCCTGACTATTTTTAAACAGTTTTTATCGGAGGGGGAAGCGGACACAGTTCCAAAATTCTCCCCCAAGCGTGATTTGAGCTTGCAAATAATATCTTAAAAGAATAACTAATTTTTAATTATTGATCTGCAAATGAAGACTTTCATATGAAAGAGTTAAAAAAATACTTTTTAAGGTATTTCTCCCACCTTCTTGGCATGCCTTCGTGGTGTGATGGTCTGCACGCTGGGTGAGTATTCCAGAGGTCCGTGGTTCGATTCCCGGCGAAGGCGTTGCTCATTTTTCACTACTCCTGCTTCCATAAAATACCTAATGTCTCTACAACTTAATAATTAAAAAAAGTATTTTTCTTTTTTTTACAATTATAAACTCAAAAATTATCTAATTCATAAAAATTACGACCCTTAAAAGATACTAAAATTTTTCAACATGTTCATATTTGATAAATATGAATGAATATGACATTCATGAATATTCCTATTTGATAAATATGAATGAATATGAATAACATATGACGGTAAATCATTTTCTAAGAAATTAATACCTTGTAATCTAACACAATTTCCGTTTCTTGAAAGATACGAGTAATGCCCGATTTCAGAAGGGTCAAACAGGTCTCGAGGAATCAGTAAATTAATCAGCAATAGGCTTGTACAATTCACATTTATACAGGGTGATCTGAAAGTCGCACACATCAAATTTACAAAAGAAAAAATTAAAAGGAGGAACTTTCATGATAAGTTTTGTTTTGAATCTCCAGTTTTTAAATCTGGCCCTAGATGTGACTTGCCGTCAAAAGTATAAAACGAGCTCATATTAACTGTCCTATGCTCCAGAATGTTACATTAAGAAATTAATTTTATAAAGCGCTTACTTAAATTGTCTAATTTTATACGCTTTTGATAAACATCTATCGTATTTTAATTTACAAAAGAAATGCTTCTTTAATTTTCGAAAGGCATTCGCATTTCTTAGTAATTGTAAATGGTATTTGAAATTCGTAATCTATTCCAGCTTTGACGCGGTTATCAAGAAACGTTGAGAGATTTTGGATTGATTCATCGTTCTGAGAAACGTATTCTTTCTTGCAATAGAGTTACAGAGTTGAAAGTATAATCTGAAACGGATCATAAATCATCGCTAACACCAGTTTCTTTTGCATTTCTTAAGCGCAATGCCTGATGAACGGAGCATGACTAAAGCCATATCAGCTCCATTATCGTACAGATGTCAAAGTGCGCTGGGAGGACCTCTTAAAAGGAGCATCTTGAAAGCCATTTATTGTACCCAAAATTCATCTTAATAGCTTCCGATTTCTTATCATAGCACCTAAAAAAGGTTTCATCGAAAATGCTTTATGTACCCGTTAAGAAAAAGACATTCAGAACAAGCAAGGAAAACTAATTTGTTCCCCGCAAATCATCGTAAGGTCACCAAAATTTTCAAAGAAAATAACCTTTGAGATAATGGACCTCGAGAGAAACGAACTTGGTTTTTGTGCTACCATGACCCTGCTTGTTCAGACAGTTTCGCAACAACCCCCATCTCACCTTTGGTCTCCAACGCTAATAAGTCTTAAGAACTTCGAACACGGATTTTATCGCAATAAGATGCGATGCGCAATTTTCGCACCGAAAATATTCTATGACTCACGCTAATAGCATAGATTGCAGTTTGCTGTCTTAATATATTTTTAGGCGAAATAGAGATACATAAAATGATCTTCGTTAGAATGACACAGCGATTTGGTTGATTTTCTAACTAGGGTTGGCACATTCTTTTGTTTTGTCAACCTATACGATAAATGAAAGCGCCGTATTTTGACAGCTTAGTTAAGCTGTATGTATTTACAGCTATCTTTCATTGAAACGTTAATTAGAAAGCATTAACGATGAAAACGGAATGAAATAATGACACGTATATTATTGCATTCGATGTTTTGACCTATTAGAACAGTTTTAAATTGCTCGATGCAATATTCTAGAATCTGAGAACGTAAACATATTTTCTTCAGCAATACCAATAAATAATATGGTATTTCTGAGGTTAAATACGTTATTTCAAAACAATGGAATAAATGCTTTGAATTCATTCATTTAAAAGATCCATAACGTAGAAACGTTTGAAGACGAGAAGTGAATTATCACTATGTCTTGTAAGGTAACACAGAGACTGAGATAAGGTATAAAGAACACCTCAATCCATCCGGATTATTTAACTCAAAAAAATTTAACAGGTAAAAAAAAATAGAACAGCTTTTTTTTTTTTTTTTTTTTTTTTTTTTTCTTACAGAAATATAGCCAGTAGTTATGGCTTAAATCAAAGATACTGAAATTGACTTTACTAAGTAAAGTAGGTTAGACTAACGCACAATAAAACTAAACGAGACCTTACAGATTTACCATCGTACGAGATAGACGTAAGGTGGTAAATTGGCTTCATGAAACCAAATTCGAGGAATTTCTTTCCCTTCTAGTTTGGTTGGCATAAAAGAATTCATTTGTTTTTCTGACATTTTCCTAGCAATTTTTATATGCACTAGAGCTCTAAATATCCGAAGCAGCAAACATCTCAATCCATCCGGCTATTCAAAAAAGCCAGATTTTTCAGTTGCCTTTTTCTGCGTAAAATAAACACCTGTTTGGTAAAGTATGAGTAAAAAATCCGTTTTCTCATTTGATGTGCAGTTCTCGATAATCTGACTTCGAACAGTCCAAATTCATTATAGTCAGGTTTGAAAATTTCAAAGTAAACTAAATTTTATTTTATAGCAAACTAAAATAAGTATAATAGCAAACTAAAAATAAATTCTACAAATTTCGTACACAGCACTGCTTTTAACATATTATTGATTTTTTTATTTAACTTATTAATGATATTTTTACTTTTAACGTCCAAGTGTCCTTTTTTGCACTGGTTTTGAAATTCATTTTACTGAAGTCGCCTGTAACATAGCAGAAACTAGACAGCAATTTGCATGAGGATTAATAAATGAATAACCATAAAAAATTACTGGAATGGTTGAAGCCTTCGAAAGAGAAGAGGAACACACTAAGGTAAAACTTAAATTAAGCAAAACAACAACGTTGCGTTTGACGTAGATTTTAACTGAAATGCTATCAATTTCGAGGGCGAGCAGGTACAGGTCTCTCTTCATCAGGAGAAAAAATACTTCTGCAAAGAAAGAAGAAACTGTATTTATTTAAGACTGAAGCCTCGTCATTGCAAACTGTCGAAGTTTATCCAGATATTGAACGTACTCTTACCATTTGTCAGATGGTAAACAATACAATTTGTTGCTACAAAGAAATGCATGACGAGAAAAGACCGAAGGAGAAAAATGTGCGGACATTGTCGATTTAACAGTTCTTAGGAAATAAAAAGTGAATTATGAAAGCATTCATTTTTAAAAAATTATTTCTAAAAAATGTGTGTTTATTAATCAATCGTGTTTTATTCATTGAAAAACAGAGATAACGTTTTTTTAACTAAGTATTATTTTGTGTGTGTTGTCTGTGTATTTACTCAATTATCTCAATTTCAAGCGGTCTGGTTCTAGAGTCATTAGGTTATTTCGTAGAAGAGATGAAAAATGAGCAGTGTCCTCGCTGAAACTCGAAACACGGACCACTCGAATACGCGCCGAGGGGGGCTGACCATTACACCACGAAGGCATGCTAAGAAGGCGGAAGAAAAGCCTTATATGGTATGCTGATGGAATTGATTACTCGGAATATCAGTAAAACACCAATACAGTATAGGAATACTGCATGGTATTACTGTAAATTTATTTCTGCAAAGATTATACGGGTTAGGAAATCAAATTGAGTTAATTAAGTAAAAAATGTATTGCACTTTATATTCAAGGGTAACCGCCCAGACGGGAAAGTAGTTAGTGACTCTGACTGCCGTACCGAAGGCCTCAGATTTGAATCCCAGAGAAGTCATGGATGTAAATTCTCTGTCCTTTCATAGGAGCCAACGGTAGCCCACCTATTAGATATCTCCATAATAGAGTGACCATCGCTTCTGGCCTTAGCATGGGCCAACGCTATAGCGAATAGTACCCGCCTTTGGAAATAAATATTCAAAAGTAAAATTACAGTTAATCATGAAAATCTAAAAAATAGTATATAGAAAGAACGCAACTTACACTAAAAGATTAGCAGGTGATAATTATCTGTAGATGCGTTACATGTGTGTGTTGTTACAGTAAAAATATCCTTGTTGCGAGAATCAATTAACTATAAAGTGTATTTATTAGTGTGCTCTTCTGAAAAATTTTCATAACAACAAAAATTTTAAGCGATTAATAATCTTTCTAAAAATGCTGTTAAAAGTGTAACGCTTGTTTTGACTAGAACGTTATTTCTTACACTGAATCATTCTATACTTTTACTATCTGATGTACTCCATCAGGAAATGCAAATTTAGCTAAGTTTAAATAAGAAGAGAGAACCTAAGTTTAGAAAAAGAATTTTGAGAACTTATGCCGGGAGCACGGGGATTCTAATTCTTTCGGCTAGAGAATTGAGCTGATTATTGGTGAGTTACCTAGTTACTTTAAGTTATGAGAGTGGGTGCTTTAGGATATGAATCAGTTTTTTAAATTTTTAATATTTAATTCGAAAATAATAATAAAATCTGAAAGGTTTCAGATTTTAAATTACGTCCAAAGGGCCTTTTTTTAACATTTTGTGTGTTACCTTTATTTATTAAATATCACATTCATCGCACTTAAACCATAAAATGCTGTTCAAGAGCAATATCGCAAAATAATTTTAAATTGAGCATATCTTTAGGATTTCCGATGCACAGTCTCTCGTGCTGGAGATAAAAATGATTTTTCTGTACACCGTTGCCATGGCTCGCTTTGAAATCCTTCAGTTTGTTAATCAAAAATTCGTTAAAGTTTTACAGAATATGAAATCGATAATAAAACAAATTCCAAATTTCAAATTTAGGCTTCCAGATGCCCATATTCGCAGTAGGATTAAGTCATTCAAAATTGAATGGCTCTAGGAACCGTTGTTTTATCACAATGCGAGAAACATATATACAATTATGTAGATTCTTCATTATTTAATTTCTTCAAATATAATAGAGGGAGATAATATTTGGTGGCAACAGTTCGAAAAGTGAAAGAGATATTTATAGTGATTCGACGCAAAATCGCAAAACGAAAACAATAGTCCCTCAGGAACAAAAGCCCCTTTGGACTAATAATGAAATATTATTGCATTCTGTGGCCGCATAGGAAAGAAAGGAAAAGAGAAAAAGAATGAATAGAGCGCAATGCGATAAACAGAATTGTATTTTATACCAGATTGACAAAATAATCTTTCGATAAAATTGATTTTGAAGACCCACCACAGTGTTGCCGCACTGAAAATAAAAACTTAAGTCTGAAGTTCGAAATGAAAATTTCCAGATATTTACAAAAACCTAGCTCGGCTAAAAATTCAAGAAAAACATCAATTTAAATCAGTTACCAACGCATATATAATCCAGCTTCTTCATAATATTATATTATTATCAGATGTTAACAGAAATGTGCGTTTTTTAAATATTTATTTAGTAAAAATTTCTCTCTTTAGTGATAGATTTTATTTAAATAACACTCGTAACGTTCAAATAGTTGAATCATATATGAAAGTGTATTTAAGAGCTGTTATATTAGTAACTGCAATATAGCAACTTACGAAAGGTCTTTGGAAATTGCTTTTTCGGAGTAACCATTACAAGAAAGTTCGAGGCATTTTCAGAATAGCTTCGCCCACTCGGTAAGTCAACACCTGTTCCAACCTCAAAAGTGCAAAATATGACTTGTGTCGATGTAAGACCTAGAAATAAAGAATGTACTATCTGTAAGTCGGAGATTATTTACTAGGCCTTTTAAACTTGAAAACTCTGATTTTAATTTTTGTTTACCGATGAATCAAAATATTTTATTCCAGCTTGGAAAAATTATCGTATCGTTTTTATACTATACAGATTTGAAAAATAAAATTTTGCTTTGTTGAAAATTTAGTGGCCGTAACATTCAACAGCTAACAAAACATTAAAACTGCTTGTCTAATGTAATGTAAGTAACATATACGCATGATATATGTTTCGTAAAGCTTTTAGGGTGCAAAAGTGTTTTAGTGTTCTGACTGGCTGAAGTACATAAGAAAACAAAATATTATGCAAAATGTTTTTTCTATAAGCTGAGTATGAAACAACTAACAATACATATCATTTTCAATATGACTCGATATTATACATGTAAATAATTATTAAAGCACATTTTTTGAATCCGAAAAATTAAACGGCTTAATTTATCAATGCCAGTGATTCAATGAAGCATAGGAAATATTTATATTGACATGCACATGTCTGAAACTGAAAGATTAGCGATATTTTTGTTGTGCACATAAACGGAGATAATATAATTAAACAAATATTAAATAAATAATATTATGAAAATTATAATTGACTTATTTTTTATAATAATCAATTTTAATCTTTATGTTTAAAGTTTCAAGCGTATTGTGCTTATTATTTTCCCTAAAATAATAATCACAATACGCTTGAATAATCACAATACGCTGTTCTAAAATGAAGATGCCACACTTGTCAGAAAGGCCTTCTTAATACACATATTTTGGTTAATTTTGACCCACAGCCATACATGGTTGCCGACGCCTGGAT
This sequence comes from Stegodyphus dumicola, assembly GCF_044657685.1. NCBI lineage: Eukaryota > Metazoa > Arthropoda > Arachnida > Araneae > Eresidae > Stegodyphus > Stegodyphus dumicola. The sequence goes on from NC_140775.1 coordinate 23,878,203, forward strand.
TAATCTATGCTATTGGTAATATTTTTAAACATCAGAAGTAAAACAGTTACCGTCTCTAGAGTGCAATATGGATATTTATGAAAAAAATGAAAGTGCGAGTTTTTTAATTATTATTATTAATTTCAAGTCCATTTACGAAGTTTTTAATAAAAAAAATTATAAAGGTGTTATAAAACGATTTGCCAAAAACCAAATTCTAAACTTTTATAAAACCGGTAACTTTTGAAAGAAAACTTTCGAGAAGACCAGTTTTAATATTAACAAACCTAAGACAAATCACTGCGGAAATATGAGAAAAAGACTTTTATATTTACAATAATATAAAATACAGGAACTCCATGAAAATAGCCTTGCTGAATATTTTTAAGACTATATATTTATCCATACAATGCACGGCGAGCAAACACGCTCAAAATGAGCTCAAGTCCTTTATCTCGGGCTGTTAATTTTCGGTCTTTTATGGCGGCTTCGAAATAGCTTTTTCTATGATCACAGCTGTCCGACATTTAAAACATTCTCTGCATTTATTTCTTGGCGCCGAAGTGAAGTGACTATATAACATGTACGCAGTATCTGATACAGAAAATAGACGTCAAACAAAATTTCCCAGTAATGTTGTAGCAGCTTTCCTTGGCACGCAGCTATAAAATATTGCTCATAATTGCGAAGAACGGCATAAAAGTTAGATACCGCATTTTGAGGGTTTAAGTGAGATTTACAGAACGAGAATGGAATTGCTACAAGCGGTTGCAAGCTTTCTCTGCTCATTTTAAAAGCCCGTAAAAGGATAATATTTGACTTGCAGTATCACTGTTAACACACTTTGTTGCAAGCTAAATTTATATTTATGATAGATTTTATTTATATTTTCTAATATTTTTATTTAAAATTTTATTTAAATCTGTGTTTTATTTCGGAGATTTTCTTTTATATCGACTTTGAAATTGTATATCAAGCACATTTTAAATGATGGGAGGAATTATAAATAATAAAAAAGTATTAAGTAATTATAATAGTACTTACAACACTAAATCTAAATTCTGAGTAACCTTCCTATACATGGCAAATGAATTCTCGTCCCGTCTTCGAATCTAGAAATACAAAGAGATTGCAACCAATGTAAAATCAATTAAAGCATTTATTTATACTTCTGCATATAAACTGAAATGTTTAACGGAACTTGTTACGAAAAACTAAAATGTTTAGCAGAATTAAAATGTTAGCTAAAACGTTTAACAGAGCACGTTACAGAAGCTAAAATATTTAATAGAATTTATTATAAACACTCAAATGTTTAATAGAACTTGTTACAAACGCTGCTTCTGTGATGCACTTATAAACTGAAAACTTAGAAATTGCGTTTTTGCTAAAACGCCTTTCAGCATATGAGCAAGCAAAGCCGAAACTCAACAACAAAATCACTGCACAGCACTGTAGAAAGCAGAAGTTAAAACGCTCCTGGCAGAAACTGCTAACACTCTTGCTCTAAATTTAGATTCTCACTCGCTATTTAATCTCGCTTAGTTTTCATTTTTGATGGAATTAACGGAAAAAAGAAAAGAAGGAAAGGTTTAACACAAAAAATAGCATGGTAAATGAGGTATACAATACACATTCAGTGGCAAAAACAGAAGAGGCTATTCCATTAGCGCGCAAGGCTACGACTTTGGAACTCTCATGAAAGAATCCCAAAATCGTCAAAGAGATGTCCCCCCCTTCTCTTGTATATCTCACATATCCTCTAAACATATATTGTATATTGTAGATATCTTACGTTAGAAATGCTAGAAATTAAAATTTATCAAAAATGCAATTTAGATTGGCTTACACTTTGAATACGGAATCAACTCGCGATTAACCGGTCTGTACAATGATCCATTCAGGCTCGACAGGAACTTAAAGGGCAATTCAGACTGGGATTTATCTGAGCTAACGGAGTCAGTTCCATGTGTTGACTAGCTCCGCTATGCCTGCAGTTCAGATTTTTTAACTCGCTGCGCTATGGGAAAAAATTGGTTTTGGAGATGGCTCAACCAAGTCAGTTGTCTCCGTTAGCTCAGGTAAATCGCAATATGAACGGCCCTTAAGGGTACTGTAAGGGTCAAGTCTGTCTGGAGCTGTGTGATCGCTCCATATTAAGTAATTATAAGGGTGATCCTCGGGATTTTTGGCCTCCTGGGATGAGAGACTATAAAAATAACCATGTACGGGCTACTAGGTCTGTTTAGATCTGTGTGGATCTCAAGCTGGTACAATATGGACAGAACAAAGGATTCTTCTTTCCTAAACGGACTGTAAAAGGGATTCAAAGCGGATTTTTTCGTGAAGTTTGTACATACGTATATATACCTAGCATAGCTCATAAACGATCAGATGTAAAACGTTGAAATTTTGTATATAGGGCTACTTTGACTCAAGGATAACTAATAATAATAATGACAAGGATAACTACTGTCCTGACTTTTCCTGGAAAAGTCTTGCAAGTTTCTTCCTTTTAGTCATCTTGGTAGAATACCATCTGAAACTAGCTAGATCCCTCCAAGAGAAAGGTTACCAGCCTAGATGGGATTTATTACAATCAGAAATATGTATATTAACAGTTACACTGAATATCAAATACGTGAAAAATTTTACATCCTGCATAGGTAACTGCATAGTATAAATGTCCAAGTTACGTAAGTTCATGACTCTACCATGATATGTAAGTCCATAATAATAATGGCATAAATGGAAGTCCTACAATATTCTTGTAATATAAGTTCTGATATATTTTAGAGTTTAATCGAAGGTGTTACCTGTTCCATTCTATTATATTGCGTCTATTAACTGAAACATAACGTACCGCACAATAGTTGATAATTTCACTTAGTTTCCTTTTAATTTTGCAAATCCAAATGAATGTCTACTCATTGCGGTAAAAACTTCTCTGTTGGTGACCAAAGGTGATTATTGGCTATTACAATTGCAGTTGACTACATGATGATCGTGATCGCCAACCTTAGCACACTTGACAGTATTCCAAATCTGCTAGCTCAAATCTTTTAAGACAATTTGGAAATAGGCGCATGACCAGTAAAGAATTTTGTTGTAAAACTATTGCACGCTTTAAGTTCTAAATTCACTTTCGGAAAAACCAGTGAGTTCGTCTTCCCGTTCCTATGTTATCCCATCTGTCATACCATTCTTGCTTCATTTAATTTTTTGTTTTACACTTTAGCCATGGAGATAGAAGATGCTTCCGGAATTTCCAACAAGTTTACATAATATGGATGCGAATTTATCTAGTTGAACTGCCATCTCATTTCCTTGTTTTTCTATGTGCGCTGAAACCCAGCAAAGTTATAGAACTGCTATAACATTTAGTTGTGCACCTCTCTATTTTACTGTAATCAGCAGTACCCAAATTGATTATGTTTAATTAAGTCTTTGGAGCCTAGTTGCAGGATTTTACTTGCAATCAGCAGTACCAAAAGTGTATGTATTTTTCCTAATGTACTCAAACTTTATATACACAGACACATAATTATAGAAATGTTTTAAATGACAAAAATGTTTTTCCAATGTCAAATTTTTAAAGAAAAGTTAATTTTTGACAAATTGTGAAATTTAACTTTTAATGCAGTCTCCCGTTTCCTATGCTTTCGTTTAGGAAAGTTTTATACTTGTTATGAAAAAATAAAATTATAAGAAATTTGACTCCCGTACTACAAAAATTGACCAGGATATTGAATTTCAAAATTTGAAATTTTTGATGTCATTTCCAACTTGCTTTGAGGAATTGGTTAATTAAATTAGAATAATTCGAAACAAGTAAGTGCAGCAAAAATGTGTATAATTTAATAGGCCGTACAAGGAAGTCATGTGATGTCCAAATCAGATTATCTTGCTTAATTTTAAATCGCATCAACCCAAGGTGGGTTTTTTTCCCCTTACTTTTTAAATAGCGTCAATATGTTAACAAGGTAAATGCAATCAATATCTTTGCTTCACTGTTGTCTAGCGTGTCCACTGGTAAAATGAATCATCATAGAATATTTAAGGAGACAGTATTGCATTCGTACTTCAGAAATTATTTTTTTAAAAACAGTAAATATATCCTATATCTTAAAACAAAGGAGCACACGGGTTCAAGAGAAATGGGTCTCCCCACTTCATAATACTATAACTGCACTCTGGCTTCTTCTTTGTAATCTCAGGATAACTACAGACACTTCATACGAGAGTACCGGTATTATTCAAGGTTTGCAGTATTAATCGAAATACTAAAAACAATGATAACTTCGGTAAATCGAGTTTTTCTGCATAATGCTCCATCTGGTAGACAAATGAGTTATTTGTAAAGTGAATACGTCTGCAAGCATACGGCTTTTCAAGTGGATACATGCAGTACCTCAGCAAATGGCGTCACCGCAAGAAAAGGCACAAATTGTTCTTTGGTATGCAGAACACAAATTCGTAGTAAAAGTGGCAACGGATGTTTCAAACAGTTTATAAAAGAAATCCACCCCAGAGGAAGAGCATGAAAAGTGGCACAAAACGTTTCTGGAAACAGAAAGTGTACGGAAAAGATCCGGAGGTGATCGGCGTTCACATTCTGATTCACGTGTGGAAAATGTTCGACAAGCTTTCGTTTGGAAGCCTCGTAGGTTCCAAACGAAAGCTTGTCGTTTTCAAACGAAATCGCCTCGTATAGATTCCAAACAAAAGCGCTTCGTATAGATGAAGAGATAGTTTTTTGTTTTTTATTTTAAGTTTACTTTCCTGTTTTAGTGCAATTTTACCTACAACTGTGTCTTTCTAAATAACGTGCTCCAAGTAGCTGACTTCATATTTTAGATCAAAAGCAAACTTCTCTTCTTAAAATTGTGTACAACACAAACTGCTGTGATTCTGCATATTTTATATCACTCTGTTTAATGACTAAAAACAGAAATATTTAAGTGTACACTTATTATCTCATTACAATATATTTCCATGAATTTCTTTAATTTTAGGGGGCAGACCTAAAATTCCTTAGACAATGTGATGCCTTAAGTAGCACACGTCACAATCCGTTCTGCACCTTCAAGCGTATCCAGCAAGGGACCCTTTCGCATGCCGTAATTCGCCTAATCCAACATCGGCGAAGCACTACAGGGTATCCGAATCAAGCGTACCTATATATGCATGCCTCTTCAGTTTTCGATGCAGCTGATCATGAATAGTTAGTTGATCGTGGTAGAGATAATTCAGAAGTTGCCCACCTGATTGACTGACGAGGGTTCCAAACGAAAGCTTTTCGAACATCTTCCACACGTGAATCAGAATGTGAACGCCGATCACCTCCGGATCTTTTCCGTACACTTTCCGTTGCCAGAAGCGTTTTGTGCCACTTTTTTATGCTCTTACCCTGGGATGGCTTTCTTTTATAAACTGTTTGAAACATTCGCTGCCACTTTTACTACGGATTTGTGTTCAGTATACCAGAGAACATCTTGTGCCTTTTCTTGCAGTGACGCCATTTTCCCGTTTGCCAACTCAACAAAAGCGCAGACGCGAGAATATTGTCTCGCGTCTAAAAAAAAATATTGTATTCAGAAAAAATATTGTATCCAAACTCTACGAATTCAGCTCCCACATGTGGCCAACATCGCCCTCGTAGCACTAAAACTTTGTTTTTAATCGACTGTTCAAAATAGGTAGATTCGGACACCTTGTAGTAGCACTAGCAATTCTATCCCGGTTCAAATCCCGGTGAATAAGCTGGTTGTTTGGGAGTTCGCGAGTTTTTCTCCTTGTGTAACCTCCGTGAATAAGTGATGAGTGATGTGCGATTATGGCAAAGCCTCGAGGGCTATCTGCTTAAGGAGAGGATGCCTTCGTGGAGGACTTTCTATGGGAAACTGGCTCGTATACACGTTACACATGGGGAAAACCATGAAAACGCCCATGCAGCCATCCCGTTCGCGGGATTCGAACCTCGGACAGAACTACCAGTGTTCAGCGACTTTACCGCTCGGCCGCTGGTGGGCCGTGTACCTCCGTGAATATGAGCCGATCATCCCATAAAAAGTCCTCCACAAAGTCATTCCTCACCTGAAGTAGATAGCTATTGCTTGGATTAACCAAACCATTGCTTAATTTTTATTAGTGGACGAATATAGGGAAAAGAGAGGATAGAACAGTTTTTAAATAAAGTTCAACTAATAGTAAAACTTGATATAATTATCAAAATGTTTACATCGTTATTGTTTGAACAACTTCAGCGATTATCCGATTATGATCTAATCAACTGCGGAAAAGTATATTCCATGCATATTACTCTGTCTCTCACGTAAAAAAAAGTCTCTATTTCAATTATCTCTCTTAGGCAACATGTAGATGTTGAAAATAAGAATCCCAGGTACGGATAATCGTTCATCCGACAATCGCGCAATTCGATAGACCTCATCACTCATTTATTGTAGCTGAGATAACAACAAAAAGAAGAATCTTTTATTGTCTGTTTCTTCCAGACAAGAGTCTGCTTACATTAATAATAATCGAAGAGGAGTAAAGAGTACGAATTCTCGGCTTAGGTAATTTGAAAGAGACATGTAAAAATTCATTCAACGATGATTGATTAAAACTGGCTTGAACAGTAACGTTCAGTCAATGGACTTAATAACATGTTATTTGCTTTTGTCTTTCGAGTATGATTGGAAAATGGAGTGCTTTCACTGGAAAATTTAAGCGAATTGAGATGTAAGAATATGCACATAAAAAATATTATTTTGGAAATTTGAATAGTAGCGATGACTCATATTAACTGAGAATTTAACTTCACAATAATGCTATTTAAATTTGAGAAACTCATATAGTAACTTCAGATATTAATACAAAATGCTAGCAATTCATTTATGTATTTCGTAACTTTTCGCACTCTTTTAATCACTTTATAAGGTACTTTTCCCGCCTTCTTAGCATGCCTTCGTGGTGTAGTAGTCAGTACACTCGGCGCGTATTCGAGAGATCCGAGGATCGAGTCTCGGCGAGGGTATTGCTCATTTTTCATCTCTCCTGCTTCGAAATAAAATAATTTCCCTACAACTTTATTATTAAAAAAATAAAGAGCGAATTTTTTTTCCTGAATTTCCGTATAAATAAAAAAGGGGGAAACCTTTTAGGTTTAAAGCTTTAAAGAAGGATAGCCAACAGTCCCCCCATATCCGTTAAAAGTTACATCGCACAATACAGGCTCGATGAGTTTCTTATATTCTTAATTTTTTATCGAAAATGGTTACTATGTTCTATTTTATGAGAGTTTTCATTTATCCTATCGGTAGACATTTGCTTCTACAACCCGAGTACTATTGCATTTATATTGCAAAAAGCATTTTGTGAGTTGGTGTGTTTATTGATTTATATTAGACACATATATAATAAATAAATTGGTTATGTATTATATAAATTAATCTCATAAAAATATTAATAATGTCAGCATTAATTCTAACGTGGTCTTGATAACTGAAACTTCTTTATTCTTTGCGTCAGTATTGGTGAAGTGTGCTTGGAATGTAATCCTACCCCGTAGTTTTGCTCAACCATTCTTTTTTTCTATGGCACCTATCTCTTATATGCAAATCAAATGTAAGCATTTTTTGCTGAAAGCAGTTTTTATAACAGATCTCATTTAATATTTACAGTGGAAGCAAGAAGAACTAAATTTAGATTCAATAAAAAATATAACCCAAACTATTTCTTATATGTAGTCATTTACATTTCAAGATAAGACAGTTCGACTTACTTGGAAATTTAACTGATATATGTGTAATGTGTAACTCCTTACGTTCTGATCCACGTAATTAGTTTTCTGAAAAACTGACAACAATTGAAGCAGTAAGATTTCTCTTCGCTCTGAGTTCAGCTGCTGAAGATTTTGTTTATGTAAGCAACTTTACTGCCAATAATGATGGGTACATGAAAAATTAACTTTGTCGTTGCAATACAAAATAATTGAACGAGTGTTTATATTTTCATTTTTAGAAATTAATCTAAAATAAGACTTTTAAATACAAATTATCTAAGACCCCTTACATTAAGTATTAGGAAAAGAACTTTTCGGAACTAGAACAGTATTAGCGAGAATCAAAATAATGATATTTTTGTGAAATTTTTGCCATTCCTTTTATTTTGTACTAAATAACAAATTTTGTAAAAGTATATTTGCTTAGATGCTGTAACAGTCTAGTACAACACACGGAATATCATTAAAGGAATGAGAGGAAATAACATCACATTTTTTCAATATAGAAAACTTCCAAAAAAAAATCTGTTTCGGAAAAAAAAAAAAAAAAAAAACTAGAATGGAACTTGAAGTAAAATACCGATAATAAAAGATACAGCGGGAAAACTGATCCATTTTTTGCCGAAATCAATGCCAACTTCTGCGTAGGTCCTTGTAATTTATCACTTTTTTTAATCTTTAGGTTTATCTTTATCTTACATTGTTAATCTAGATGCCGTACGATGTGGAAATTAACAGATGGTGCTGTCCAAGATACAAGGTTTTCTAGTTTAAAAAAAAATATTGCGAAACTTAAAACTCCGAATAGTATAGAAAATTCATTGTCTACCACCATATAAAAATAAAGTTTTCACTGTGAATCTCAGCAGAAATTTCAGTGAAGTTAGTATGAAAATAAACTCAAAAATTATAAAATACGGCACCATATATAAATGATCTCTTGAGTTTAATGTATTAATTTTAAGTGTAGTTATTCTAAATTGCTGGGCTTTAAGAGTCCAGGTAATTGTGATAAGATATATGACTCTATGATATCTTTTCCGGTAATTACATTTAAAATCCGTAAATCCGAAAGTCTTGGTACAGTGGAAGAAAGAATCGTTTCCTGAGATTCTTCTGAATACCTTTTCTGTGAAAACCAGAATGTAGTAGTCAATGTGTTCTTGCAAACATCAACAGCAACTTTTTCAAAACTCAAGTTATTCATGTCAGAGTACAGAATGCACAAAACGCAACTTGAGGATATATTGTACTTAATGCTGTAATAAATTCTACACTGTATATTCTGGAGTATTTGTGTACCCAGCGTCTTTGTGTACAATAGCCATATACCTTGATCCATGCATAAATGCTTCTGCAACAGTCCATAGCCTATGGAAGCAGTAACAACTGCCACAGGTACAAAAAAAGCAAACTTTTTATAATCATGTGTGTTTCTGGAAAATAATGGTTCAGTTTCAGGCCGCAAGTGTCATCACTGCTGCGAGTATCCTGATTGTTTCTAGAAAGTAATTATTCAGTTTCATGCCACAAGTAGCATGAGTACTCCGATAAGAATATCTCTGAAAGCAAGTAAAAGAAGATACGTGTCCCATATCTTGTTACGTGTTTTCTATAAGGTCCAACGTGTGGAAACTAAACTGACAGCAGGCATGCAAGCTCATTTAAAAGGTCTAAGATAAACTTTAAAGGTAGGTGAAGAATGCAAAAACAAATCATTTTTACGTAACAGCATGTAGCAGCAAACAGCATTCGAGGGTGCTACGGATGAAGAAAGAATAAAATATAAATGAACACAAGTAATGCAATATGACATATTTATTAGATTTATTGGATGTTATTTTTTAAACTGAGCAATCTGTAGCTCGATCTTTATGCAGCAATGCCGACAAATTTGGTAAAATAATGATGATTTGGGAAAAAAGATTTCATGAAATAAAACTTCTCCGAAAGTTGACGATAAGCGATGTTCTAGTCTACACAACTGAGATTTTGCATGAAACACTGGTCAAATTTGAAAACACGAATATTTGATTAGGTAAACAACAGCATCATCAGCAATTGAGTCTCTCGCATTGCCTTAACATGCGTTACTTGTAAAGTTATTTTAGCTTCATCAATCGAACACAACCGCCGCTCTCCATGAATTTAGAAGCCGTAACAATGTGTCTATATCAATTAATGCATTGAAGGACATGATTTAGAAGTTTGAAGAAACAGGATCTTAGCAGTTCGTTTTGGTATGGGGAGGAAACAGGTATCAGAACAGAGTTACTGATGTCGAGACTCCAATCATTGATGGCATCCATGGTACCATTTTATATAGTACCAGTATACGCAAATAGCGTGACAACTGGATTTGAATATTTCAATTGGTATGGTAAATCTTGCGAAAAGTTCTTTTCTTCTACCGATACAAGATAAACCATGTGCAAGAATTAAAACCCGAAGGTTATGATAATCGAATGGCATTTACTCTGACATTTGTTTCTAGGATGAAAGCTGACTGTGTTTAGCCGTGGAGAATTCTGTGGAAAGATGAGGTACTTTTTCACCTAAATGGGAATGTTCAGCTCACAGTTCTCTAATATGGCCATCCGAATAATTCCATGCAGTTCAGGAATTTCTATTGCATTCACCAAATATGATTGTTTGGTGCGGCTTTACAAAAGATATTAATCAGCAGATCATTCTTTTTCAAAAACATTGCTGTAACAGAACCACAGTATCCACAAGCCACGCATCGTTACCACGCAAAGGTATATCCTGTTATGCTGACTAGTTTTGTCATTCCATAACTTTAGCAGAGGCAGTTGCTGGATTAGGTAACTTTTATGCAGGATGGTATACCACCGCATATTTATCTGTCGGTACAGCAGGTGTCGCGATATCGGTTTACAAAAGAAAAGGACATAAGCTTCTTTTTTTCCACTCGCATGACCTCTTCGCTCCCTGTGACTTTTCTTGTGAGATTATTTGAAGTTCATGTCTATCTTTGTGGAGTCCCGACCTCAACTACCTTAACGGACAACATATCACGGGCTTCCCTGAGCATTTCTGTTGACATGTTACATTCGCCTATAGAGAGAATGTTGTGTACAGGGTGAAATGTGTGATCCACGAGAAGGTGCTGATATTGTATAAAGTCTATGCCCTCGCAAAGAAAGTGCTTTTATTGCATTATATCTTCCTGTAATTGTTTGGGGCAGTTCACTTGCTACATTAAAGTCGTGATGCACTGGAATTTATCACTAATTCGTCTAGTTCTCAGATATGTCGACTACAGATGCCTTTGAGTAGTGCAAGTTCAAAAACAAACTCCACATACATGTTCTTCTGTTTTCAAAGCGAGTATCCAATGGCAATATATGCCTTGCCACTCATGTATCGGCGAAGATGTTAACGCAACACAGAAAATTAGAGCTGTTAGAGTCATTTTTGAAAACCCAGCGTCTCGCTGATCAGAAGATAACATCAGGACACGTCCACAAATTTTGTCGTAGCTAGAAGCGTAGCATTCAGCTGTCGCTGGCATGGACCCTGGGCAGCTTATAGATGAATTTCCCCTCGAAAAAGTTGCAGGGTCTCCCAACCCTCTACCCTACCACCAATCCACTCGAGATGTTTTGGGCTCATCTTGTATTTCAAAACTGCAGCCAAGATTTTATACACTTACAAATATCCAGGTCTTCTCTGGGATTATAGTACGGGGCTAACGAAACGCCAGCCAACAACGCTAACCACTGTATCGATCAGGATCATGAAGTTATTGCATGTAGAAAGGATGTAAGAATTTTTTGTGTAATACTCATCACATACTGGAATGAGATATACAAATGTGATACAAAATTTCCCATACGTTTGCAAGGGGATTGCATTGAGTCTAGTGTGCAACATTCAGCTGTTTCTTCCATTGTATATCTGTGTATCATTCGATTCCAACCCCAATGGCTATTGATATTCAAAGGTTATGGACTATTGGAATATGGGCTATCTGCTTAAGGGAAGGAATGCCTTTGTAAAGAAACCTTCTAAGGAAAACTAGATAGCATTCTTGTTATAAGGAACTGGGTCGAATCACCAGTATTCAGCGGTATTAACCACTCTGCCACTTGTGGAGCTTGATAGCGAAGGTTCTTTTGACGGTGCACTGGACTGGAAATCGTTTTCAAAGCAAATGCATCGCGGCTAACCCGTTTCCATTCTTACTCCATAAATAAATTGTGTATTAGCTGGGTCAGTTTATAATAGTGCACTCTATTCTGCAACGTAAGATCCTTGAATAGTAATGATTCACGCGGCCCAAAACAATTTTTTGGCAAACAAGGCTCTTTAGCATACAAGGAGGACATTTGCGGTACCTGGGTAAAAATGCATTGTTTCTCCATTCCTAACCTGCTGTTATAATTTGTTTAAGATTTTTTTAAGATGTCATCCTGGATATAACATGAAAGTTTAATCCATTGTGTAATTTTGATATTATCAATATATGATTAAAAAATACTTTCTTTCTGCATAATTTGAATTATCATTCACAGAATGTGCTTATGGAAAAGGCAAATAGCTGTACTCGTTAAAGAAAATATAATTTCAATCCGAGTTTAGAAAATATCTCCAGTTAATGAGAAAAACTATGCTATCATCACTAGTCAGTTACAAAGATTTAACTTTCATTTTGAAATGATTCTATGTGATGCCTACGTAACCTTGCCCATTCTTGGTTGTCTAAGGCAATTCGTGAGCATTCATTCCTCAAACCGAAGGAAAGATAAAACAGTGCTTAATTTAATTGCTAATAAAACATTAAAAATATTGTCACAAATTTTACAAGAAAGTAGTATTTGGGAAATATTTCTGTATTTTAAACAAAGCTTATAGTAACATTAGCGCAATATTAACATTATGTTGTGTAACATTATCTCAGTAACATTAACATTATGTCAGTGAACAAGTGGGTATTCCTAGTGTAAAAACACATGACTCTAAATTTCATTTCTATGAAACCCAAGATTATAAATCAGCACATTTCAAATTTTTTGTGAGAACTTCAATGCCTAGACATTTATCTAATTTCTAAGAAGGGATGTAACTAAGAGAATTTCTAAAAACGCAAAAGGTTGAAAAAGTAATAAAAGATAATAGGAAATATCACTGGACAAAAAAGGCTTTAAGGCATCTTAAAATATATTTGATAAAATTATTTCACGTGATGTTGTGAACATTAATAGATGACTGATAATTTTTTATCTCAAATAGAGGTTTTATATTGCACTATCTCAAAAATCATCTTCTTTTGCTATATACTAATAATTATGAGCCGTGTCATTATAAAATTCAAAACAGAAGAACGAAGGATTCCCTACGGAAAAAATGCATGAAAACGTGTATATTTTCTATATTTTTTGCAATCGTACCAAAATTACTAAATACACTTAAATGTACTGAACCCAAATGATTTACTGAGTAAATATTTTCTCAAACTTTCATCTTTGGTAAAGATTTTTTTTAAAAAATTGACTTATCCAATATTGTAAAAATCAGAGCAATTCCAGTACAACTAACAATTAGTTGAGTTTAAGGGGGGGAGGCGTTAAATATAATTAAGATACGATATTTAGTATATTCAGTAAAAATTCCATATTTACTCGGGTATTTTTTCTACTTCTTTTACTAACTTTCTCGTACTCAGATCGAGAGGTAAAAATTATGCGAATAATTTAATTTCTGAATGGGGAGGTTACAGTAAGAACATACAAATGAAACGTATTCATGGATAAAATACTGGTATCTATAACAATATAATTTATTTAAAAGAAACCTACATTCTATATAGTAAGATCAACACTACCAATAGGTAATAAGGTGTTTTCCTTTCTACTTCCTGCATCTTGTCCACTCTATTGTCTCACTGCTATTTCTTAGGGCTCAAATGTCTGAATTTTGTTTGAACTCTTATCTATATCGTCAGCTATAGTTGAAATTCGTTGACATCATCATCGCTGTCATCGTCTTCATAACCGTTCAGTCTGTCTTCCCGCGTGCAATGATATTCAGAGCATTATGCACTGCTGGATAATTGCTAAGTACAGATCACAAACGGCTATATAGCGCGTTAGAAAGTAAATGTGTTTGGATTGCCAAGCGAAATAAAGTAGTGCCCAGAACACTAAAATATAAGAATGAAAATAATTTTTTGTTATCTGGAATCTAGAAGGATTTGAAAAATGTTCAAGGGGGGAAATGGTCATATTGCGCTAAATACGTAAAAGTGGAAAAAATTCACTTACCGTCCGCAGGCATTCTGACATAAGATGTCAATTCGGGATATGGTAACGCTGGAGGGCGATGTAAGATTCCACACATTGTGTTGTACTTTGCACAACATTATCCAACACCTGTTGGAGTAATTTATCCCATGCTTTATATTATTCTGTCAGCTCACAGGGGGGGGTGTCCTTGTTTATTGGACGGCATTATCGACCAGCAGACTCCTCCCGTAAGCATTCCAGACATTATCAGTAAGAACGTGCTGGCCATACTAGGCGTTGAATATCTTCGCTCTCTAGATACTCTTGGACAGCGACTGTTCGGTGACACGTTGCGTTGTTGTCCAATTCATCACCTACGGCATCACGGAAACCAATTCATCACCTACGGCATCACGGAACATTCGAACATGAGGCAGCAGAGCATCATTAATGTATCGTTTGCCAGTCATAGTCCCAGCTGCAACCACATGAAGGGGTGTGCGGCCTTTGCTCATAGTGCGGACCCATACCATGATACTACATCTCGGATATTGGTCCTTTCCAGGAAAGTTTCTGGGCGATAAGCTGTACCACTCTCACGTCAGATCAGTTGAAGTGTATAATCCGCTAACAGATTGAACTTACTCTCACCTAAGAACTATGTATGTCTATTTCTATTGAGTCAAATTACGATGCTTGCGATACTATTACAAACGGGAGGTACGTTGCTGGCTGGACAATGGAATGCACACAACAGGAAGGCGGGCGTGTATAGTCCTCCCTTGATGCAAATGTCTGGTTACAGTTTTTCGGGATATTCGCTTGTAATTATCAGCTAATAACTGATTTGCTACCTTAACAGCTGAGCTGCGCTGTGTTTTTATTGTCGATAGCACTATGTACCTATCTTCTGCAGGCATCGTACTGCGAACACAACCTCCTCTGTAATGTTTGCTACACATTTCATTTATTGATATGATTTTCAAAGCCTCTAAATAACACTGTGGCCGACGTCGAACTTCTTGGCATTATCTGTTATTTTTTGCTCTTCTTAAAATTTGCCAATAATATGACCACGTGTAAAATCATCTAAGTGATGTCGGGAAGACACATCAGAAATTTCAAGTTCGTCAATTGATTCTTTCCCGTTAAATTTGGTTTTCACCAGCAAAAGTTAATACGCGTCAAATCCTTTATCTCTTCTATCAGCGCATCACGTGACGAACAACTTCATCCAAAATCTGCATACACCACAGCACGTCTTACTGTATCCCGCACTTGCTCTAATTTCCACCACTGTCCTGCTTTCCATTTTATGGTTGCTATTGCTACTACTGTCATCCGTCCTTCGCAATTGTCCATTAGTCTATTTTCCCGTTCTCTCGAAGCTCTTCACTGCTATTGCTTCATCAATTAATGCTCATACATCCAAAATCCATGAGCAAATAAATTTTTAAGACAAAAACAATCACCACATGGACGAATCCATTTTAAAATTTAGAAAACCCAGCTTTCTGAATGCCTTGAGGGAGTGGAAATTGCACGAATGCTTAAAAGAATTTTCAGAACCTTGTGCTAAAACCAAGGGAGAAAATACGCAAGTAAATTCGGTATCTGTTATTGTTGTTGTTGCGTCTACGGGCATAAAATCTATCCACACAAAGTACCTCTCCTGTGGCCCTCTTGGTTCATTTTCATCCATGGTATTGAATCCATTTTTGATCCAAGGAAGGATGATATGAGATGATTGGTGGAATGGATACAATATCATAGTGTCATACTCATTATCTGTAAATTACAACCAGCGACATTTCTTAGGATTGCTGAATTTTCATAGGGTGTCAGAAGTTAAAAGTTTATGAGTTGTTTCATCTGCACGGTGGCTGCGACAGCAACAGCAAACTCTTCTCTCTTCTCTTATATATGCTATGATTTGGACTGGTGTTAAGCATTCCTTATCAAAACTGGCTTACCTTCCGTAATTCAAAACAAATTCGGTACTTAGGTATTGCCTTCTCGTCCATGAAACTATAGCTAAGCAGAGCAATTTAGTGCCAGTTATGAATAAGCTTGACGTCATAATATACGCATAATATTTGCATTTTTATTTGATGTAACCTCCGACTGATTCTTAATAAGTCAACTTTCGTTTTTATTAACAAGTGTATAAATTAACTGTTATTGGTCTCTTTTCCCCCGTGTTTTGAAAACAGTGAGTTCTAGGGTTGTAAAATCACATTTGTGACCAAACTTCGGTTCATTTACAGCTGGTCGAAAGAATTAATATCTGTTGAAAGGAGGAAAACAAGAGCTGGATAGGGCCAACAAAGCAGTAATAGATTGGAACAATCAATCAACTGAAGGAAGTTTGTACTTATAGCATTTTAAATACAGCTTTCAATAAAATCGGAGGCCTAATAAATTATAGTATTCACGATGAAGGCGACTATTTTGCAACATGTGCGGAGAGATTGAGGATGTTTTATTTTAAGAGTTACAGATACAAGTGTGGGTCAGAATTCCGTAGGAATGATTGGCGAAACATTTGCGGAATCTCCGCCAACTTCCATACCTTGCTGGAAGCTAACTTACACGGTTGATGGGATATTACGCAAGTATAAAAAAATCGACTAATTTTCGTTCATACTAAGCATACTCCTGAAGTATTGCTTAATATGATCCCGACGTGAAACGATACTTTGAATTCCAATTGAAATCTTGCTAAAACGACCAAAAGCTATTCCATGTTAAAGTAAAGTATGATCCCAGGCGAACAGGCTGGCTGCATGGTAGCATTTCGTGATTTTTCCCCACGTGAATACGAGACAGTTCTCCTCAAAAAGACCTCCATAAAGGATTCCTCCTTTTGAAGAGATAGCTGTGGTGTGCTTTGCCACATTCAAATATCCTAACCTGACTGAGTGTACTAACTACTTACACCACGAGAAGAAGCAAAAGGGAAAAGCCGTACCGTAAGTACAGTAACCATGTTTTTCCACAGTAATAACATAATTTATTTCTTTGAAATATGTAGCACAATAATAATATTATTATATCTATACATATATATTTTTAAAAGATCAAATTTTCCTTCTAAATTCTTCTTTCAAAAATAACATACTTTCTATTTAGAGTATTAAAAATTCTTTAGTTCTATCGTCTGCTTCTTAAGATACATAGCAGATATAAACTTAAGTATTTTTCATAAATCCTTCCACCCAGTAAACTTTGTAACTTTGGTGGCTATTTTTTCTATAAAACTTATCAAATAATTTATCAAATTAATCTCAGAACTTAAGCTTTCATCGAAAGAAGATTGTTGCCCTGCGGTACTATTTTAAGAGAGTTCAATCAACTAGCTTTTTTTTTCCTTGCAATGCAAGAAGAACGTGTATTTGTTGCCATATTTCAGAGAATATGGTTACTTTACTATAAACTACATTACTACTTTACTTTAGACTATATTGTTTACTTTATGGTTTACAGTATATTTCATCGTAGAGTAAGAAAAACGTTGTAATGAAATGACCATCGATCAGCTTTATTATCTTATCTTTTTGATATTATTAACTTTTGAAATGAATAGGAATGTTAGTATATTGCATCACACTACACAAGGAAAACTTGAATATTGCAATCTTTATTAGAAAACCAGCTAAAGACCTGATAATTAAAACCGCTGAATACTGGTAGTTTGTCCCTGTTTGAATCTCGACGAACAGGATGGCTGCGTTAGCATTATTGTGGTTTTCCGCGAGTGTGACGTGAATAATAGCCAGTTTTCCTCCAAAAATTCTCTACGAAGGTATTCCTTTTCGTAGTTCCACATGCGACTGGGCTTAATTCATTAAAAAATAAGTCAACTTTTTTAACATGTCTTAATAAACCAAATAGGGTTTTCTTTCAGTTCTTTCAAGATGTGTATAATCCGTCGGCTGATGAACCTGCCAGTGACCGAATGGATGAGATTACTGAACACTGATAGTTCAACTCAGGTGGAAATCCTGGTGAACGGGATAGTTATTTAAGTATTTTTGTCGTTTTATTCATATGTGGGGCAACTTCCTTGCCAATTTCCTTTATTAAGTCATCCATGAACGTACCCCTGATCCTAAGCAGACAGCACTAGTATACTTCAACCTTCTATGTTCATCGGTTACTACAAATGCCACCCTCACGATCGAAAAGTATGGAATGTACATGTCTGTTTTCAGACAAGTTTCGTGAGCATCTTTATCATGTATGGTAAATCAATGAATAAACGCTGTAAAGCTCATACCTTACAGCTTTAGCAATTTAATCCTTCTTAACTAAACTAATTTTATTATTATTATTTATTATACTTGGCGACGTTCGTGGATGTCTTAAAGAAACTTATGTTCTACAAAATGAAGAAAAGTTTTTAATCCGATTTTAATAGTTTTGTTTTTCTTTTCGATGGAAAAGTAATGAACTAATCATTCTTTCATGTGCCACTGACAATGAAGCTCTTTCTACTGTTTCATCTGTTTTCTTCAAGTCAGCTACAGCACATAAGCTGAAGTTTAACGTTTCTGCTCATATGCTCGTTAAGTCCTACTGCTTACTTGCTCTTTTGCTCATGAGTATTTCTATCATACTTAGCTGGTAGGAATTGTAGACACATGCGTAGACTAAGCGCAGATCCAGTCATTCAACATTCATTGAACATTCAATGAACACATCATGCAGACTGGTATTAACTGGTATTATCTACGAAAGTCACGCCTTTTTCGCGCTTAACATAAATGATGATTTGAAATCGGTCCGATACGGATGATATCCTGTACAATCCAAAACTATTCAAAATTTTACATACATCAGCGTTTTTTTATTAGTATACGAGCCTGGAAACGGATATGAAAACTGCATGTTTTAAGATTCTGATAGTGGTACTTGTGGGAACCGATAGGTTGAATGAATAGAAGGTGAAGCATATTAGTGGTGTCTGCCCACTATGGTAAGGGATACATTCATGGGTGACATAATAAAAATACTTTTATATTCATGCTGCACGTGAGAAAAATCACAAAAATGCTCGTACAACCTCCCCATTCGCCAGAGTTTCAATCCGAGTCGAATTATCATTGTTCAGCAGTCATCGGTTGCTTCAGGTTAGCAACCGACGGATTATCATGCCCATGTTTGAAGATATCGATGACATAATAAAACAAAACTTTTTAACAGAGAAAAGCAAGTTGCCTTACTATCTTTACAAAAATATGGAAAATTAAACCATAAATATTACCAATTTTAATCGAGCCAATTCTAAGCTTTATCATATTGTGTTCAGAGTATTATATTGATCGTTAGTACGTAAAAATTTACAAAAATTTTACAAAAAAAAAAAAAAAAAAAAAAAAAAAAAAAAAAAAAATACAGTTTCATCGGAATGTCAAACTGCATTTTACGAAGTTGTATACATGAAGGGGTCCTTTCTCAAGTTTGAGGCCCAACGCGAGTGGGAAAGTTGCGAATTCCTTAAACCAGCCAACCACATTTCATCTCATTAAAATTTCTTAAAAATTAAATGAAAGAACAATGACTCAAAGCTAATTTTTTAACTAGCAAACATTTTTAGCGTAATTTTATGAGGACCAAAACTGGTACATTTCGTTAAGTAGATCGTTGATTTTTCAAGTGTTTTTTCTCCTAGTCGGTTTCCAAAAGCGCTTTAAATAAAAGTGTCATATCTTAAGAGCCGACACACTGAAAATATGTTTCCCATCACACTCTATTTCCACAGAGAGCACAAGACGGATGTATGATAGTAGTACCGCCGGCATGGATAACACGCCTTCTCTGACATGTCCTCATTTTGCTGATGAACTTCCCAATATGCCGCCGTCAGATTTATGTTTAGAATGAGTTTTGTTGGATACCCGGCTGAGTGTTCCTAGTCTCTAAGGGATAAACCACCGTAATTAATCATCAGGTATCATATTCATCATTTTTATGGCTTAAATGCTTTTTATAATCCTGTTTCCATATAAATATGTAAATATAACTATATAATACTATAATTTAATTCAATTCCATTTTGAAGGCGTCCTTAAATTCAAGGTATATAACACGAATTAATTGCAAAGCGTGCATGGATTCGCTTTCATACTTTAACTTGTAAACAATGTTCATGATGGATTATCAATATTTTTTCTCTTAATGATTTTGAATACTTCACTAAGAAGCCAACAGCCGCCAAGAGTTATTATCTCTTTTCACCCGTTTTTTTCAGCAGGCATTCAACGTTAAAACATATCTTCTCGAAGCAATCCATTTCTCATTACTGTATTAATAATATTACAGTTTAAACACACACCGACAAGCAAGTTGTTATCTCATACCTCTGACGCCAATTTTGCGGCAGAAATTGCTCAAATATCTGACTGATTTAAAAGCAGTGTAGGGCCCACCAATGGCTGAGCGTTAAAGTCGATGAACACTGATAATTCGACCTGAGCTCGATTCTAGTTGAACAGTGGACTCTTTCGTGGCTTTTCCTATGTGTAAATTGGATACAAGCCAATTTCTCCTAGAAAGCCCTCCCCCCCCCCAATAAGGCATCCCTAGCATGCTCTGTCATAATTAAATAAATCAAACCAAACTAAAAGCAATGTACTCATTTTTAACCAATTTATTTTGGCATTAGAAAGTTCTGCATCGGAGTCTTTTTTTCGGCCGTTATATTAAGCAATTGGAACAAATATCATGCAGCAGTTTGGCAAGTGTCAATGTTCCAAGAAATATAAGATCTTTAATTTAATTTTCATACGATGTATCAAATAGCAGTTGTCAGATAGTTGTCATTTCACCTACCGTAAGGTCTATAATTATAATTATAATTACTTAACCTCTCTGAAGAATTTAAATTTAGAAGGATTTAAAAGGGCTAGAAGAACTTCACAATTTCTAGCTTTATTTTATTTTTTAATATTTTCTTTTACTATGCGTCTACTCAATAACTTGTACAAACATTTGCATCATTAGCGTAAGAATTAATAAAATATATTTCTAATGCCGCATATTACCCACTTCGATACTGAATAACCATTGCACGTTGCCAACCAACGAGCTTAATTAATTAAGATACAGTAACACGCCGAACAAATATTAATTTAGAAGTCAAACAACAAAAATCAGCGTTATATTTTCAAATTTTCACAGGACTAGTTTCGATGGTTTTACCGAATCATCATCCTCAGCTGTAAAAGCGCAAATGAACGAGATAAGATATAATGATTAGATAGGATAAGATAAGAAAGCCTGGACAGGAGATCAGGTACTGGCGCCATCTGTTGATGAAACCAGAAAACCGTTTCTTATTTCTAATGATGAAACCAGTAAATCAACAGACGGCGCCAGTAGCTTATCTCCTGTCCAGGCTTTCTTATTTTATCTTATCTGATCATATATCTTATCTCGTTCATTTGCGTTTTTGCAGTTGAGGGTGATGGTTCGGTAAAACCATCAAAACTAGTCCTGTGAAAATTTGAAAATATAACGCTGATTTTTGTTGTTTGACTTCTAAATTGAGCTTAATTAATTTTGAAGTTTAAAACGTCTATAGCCATTTTTCGCATCTATTTGCATAACGTTACTAACGAGTACTAAATGTACCTACTAAGGTTTGTTATTTTCAGGGGCAAAAATTTGAATATTGATTAATAAACTATAAGCTTTGGAAAGCTATGTGACGTATTTCGTATTTTCTTTGCTTTTCTCTTGATCTAAACCTGAAGCAAGATCAGGTCCACGAATTTTAATGTGGGCAAGATGCATTTGGGTTAAGCCTTAGGGAAGAGCATGAATTTTCCCAGCTCCATTACAGTTTTGAAAGAAAATCCAGCGGGGGAACATATTCTGGTGTTTTTCACACTTCTTTCCCTAACACAATAAAGAACTTTCGCGCTGACAGCCGTACCTTTCCCAGAAATGGAGCCCGGGTTCAAGACATGTATTCCCTATAACCATGCCAACGAGACGGCATTTCTTATTTCTAATGGTTTAGATATATCGTTTCGTATCTATTGTTTATGCTTTATTTTTAATTGTTTATATCTTTTAATGCTTTTTCCCTTTGATAGTTTCATGAACATAGTTTTGCTTATTTGATAACCATTTTACAGAAGTCTGCAAAATAAAGACTGTGTGATTCCAGTAGTTACTATTTTGCAAATAAAAATATAAATAAAATAAAAATCTAATGTGCCAGCACATGACCTCCCCCCCCCAACGAGAATAGCAACGAGTTGTAAGTAAACTGTCACTTCCGATTGATCGTTTGTATATAATATCTAACTTATTTATAAATGTTATGGCTCAGTGTTAATTATAAACATTGCTCATTTTTTATTATTCTGTTCTCTCATCAAATGGAAATGATAACAAGAAATGTTACTGTACATATGCATTTTCACGCTTTGATTTGAAAACATCGCATCGATCATACTGTTACTCAGGCTATAGAGTATTTCGAACGTACAAATCAATGGCTTAACAAAAGCAAACTTTTTAAAAGCAACATGTGTTTAGAATTCCCGATAGAGTGTTAGGTGTTCACATACATTTCTTTTTATATTCAC
The DNA here is from genome assembly GCF_044657685.1 of Stegodyphus dumicola. Classification (NCBI taxonomy): domain Eukaryota; kingdom Metazoa; phylum Arthropoda; class Arachnida; order Araneae; family Eresidae; genus Stegodyphus; species Stegodyphus dumicola. The sequence continues at coordinate 23,900,816 of NC_140775.1, forward strand.
TGTACTATTTATATTTACTGTATTAATCCCTTAAAAATAATAACGTAGCAATAGCATAAACGGAATAACATTTGGTGGCAGCATCCTTTAATTTGAAAAGTTAGTCGACGCAAAAGTGAAGTGAACACAAAATAAAGGATTGAGGTAATTGCTTCATAACGAGATCTCATCTTCATAATAAGCTTATTCTTTTGTTGGATTTATCATAATTCCAGGAATACATTTAATAATTATAAATGTAGTATATTGTTTTCAATCAAGTATACCTATTTTAAACCAAATTTGAGACTTTTGGATTATTATATAATATATATCAGGGGTAGCCAAAGTGCGGCTCGCGAGCCTGATACGGCTCTCGCAGTCAGTCTGCGTAGTTCGTGCAAATAAAATATATGTATGAAATATGGTAGACTAAAACTATTCAGTGTCCAAAAAGAAGTAATTAATTAGTTTAGACTCTTTACAAAGTTATCAGGAATTTCTTTCTATTTAAAACCTCCTTCACTACTTCTGTAATGATGTAAATATGAACTTGTGGCTTTTAGAAAAACTAGATGCGGCTCTCGAACATTCCTGAATTCAAAAGTGCGGCTCTTACTGACATGAAGTTTGACTAACCCTGATATATATTTTTACCAAAGTCTGTTCGGACACATAGACATAAACTTCATTATAAAACAGTAAAAATGTGTGTCGGAGACCTTAATTAATACTTATTTACTGAAAACTCGCTGTCGAATTTTTGAGCCGAAAACATTGCTTCTCTTATTTATGTATACTATGGCGGCGGCAATTAAAAAACACATTCTTATTTGAAATGTGAGCCGTTTTCTCTGAAAGTGCTGTAACTCCATTTTATATTATGTTTAGATATTAAAAGGTTTATATTTGAATGGTTTAAAAAATATCGGTATATGTTAATACGTTCATTTTATGTTTTTTAAATATTAAATTGATTTAAATTTTTAATGTGTTCGTTTTTAAAGTATTAGTTACATGAAATTTATTCTTTTGATGACCTCATATCAATTACAGCATTTTGACAGTTAACAAAATGTGAAAATAATACATTTAATGAAATGGAATCAAATCAATTTTTTTCTGAAATATTTATTAAAGATGTATTTCACCAGAATATAATTACAAGACTCTTTTTAATGTTTCTATTCATTGGGAAGATTTCTATAAAATAATAACAATAAAAATAAAATATTAAAATTAATTAAAATATAGATGGAAATGTATTAAAAAACGAGTTTATTTTATAAATATCTACATAAGTCACTGTCCGATTCTAAGGTGACATCATCCATTTCGAATGTATATAATGTAAAATGCACACTTTTTATAAAATTAACAATTAGTAATTTTAGTGGTAATCGTACTTATTTACTTAAATGAACAAAGAGAAAACATTACTAAGTTTTATACTTTCCAGTAAGTGGGCGAAGTATTAAATTCCAGTGAAAGAACAAACATTTTTTTTTTTTTTTTTTTTTTTTTTTTTTTGTCATTAACAGTGTTGCCACATATATAAAAACGAAGTAGATAAATTATATAGTATAATTTTTAAACTAAATATTATGTCTTCGGAATGTGGACTTAACCACTTTCAAAGTGATTATATCTGTAATTTCATTAACGACGTCAATTCATATTGTCTAAATGATGAAAAGTTTAAAGAATATTTTAGTAACTATTTATATATAAAGAGCTCGTAACAGATTGCATTCATTCTTATCATTAACTAACTATTTGTCAAAAATGGACTTAACCTCTTTCAAGAAAACGGCTCACGTAGAAATTCTTTTAATAAATCTCCTAGCTTTATGATTTATGCTTATTAAACCGAAAAAGTATGTCTGCGTAGGTCTGTCACCCTAAAGCGCATCGTAGGAATTCTATATGAGCATCTTCTAAAAGTGCCGTCAAAATACTGTCGCGGTTTTATGAACATCTCAGCATCCATGAATGAAATTTTAAATCGATAAAGATTTTGCATATTTAAATTGATCATTCTTCTATGCATGATAAGCGAATTGTTTACCTGAATTAGACCCTCTTTAGTGAATTGACAGGAATATGAATGAAACAATTTGAATCAATGAATAGTAATAAACTTATTAATAGAGATAAATCTGTTTTATTCCAGTCTGCATTTTAAACACACTAGATATAGGAGAAGCGAAATTCGTTTCTGTAATCAAATGAGTTCGTTTCCATCGAGTCATTTAAGCCAATGACACTCTTTGTTCATTTCTACTTCGTTCACGAACCTTGTGTCCTTAAAAGCATCTTCTGTTCTACGCGTATGACTGCGTGTTGAATTATTTTTAACGCTCTTAAACTTCCATTCATAAGAATTTATAATCTTTGAGGAAAAGTACGTTAGAAACACTGTGGAAGAATTCATCTTTCAAAAGCTAAATCAGTAAAGTGTTGCTGCATTACATCAATTTCAAATAACATTTTTCGTGGCAATTATAAATACAGGATCATTAAGAAAAATGGCTATGATTTTAAACATTTTTATTAGAAAAAGCATTTGGAGTAACTTAACTATTTTTATTTCAAAATAAAGATGAAATTTTTTCCCACATAATTAGCAAATTTCTATATTTCTGCCCTGTAAGCATCATGTTTATTTTTCCATCCTATTGTCTGTTCTATTGGCTGCCCTGTAAGCATCCTATTTATTTTTCTATACGCATAGGTTGCATCATAGATAGTGTGATTGCAGCAAAAATAACATAGATGCATTTTCCAAAAGGTAGCTGCGCTCTATAAAAAATTCGCCCAAAACTGCTGTGAACAGTTATGAAAGATTTTAGTTTTGCGCACCGCACAATACCTACTGCGCTTTCGGTTGAACAGTTGTTCTGGTTAAAGACAACGCCATCATTACTCTTGAAAAGCTTCCCTGCATGTCAAGGTTACCTTCCCTGTAGCTATACAGTCAAAATTTTGGGGATTATTTATTTAATCCTATATAAAAGCGAGCAGATTGATTTACATTATAGTACATAGTATTACAGAGATTTAAAATCAGATCCATCTTTTTCTGACTCTGTATAATTGAAAGAGTTATACAGTTATTAGGATTTTTGATACGGAAGACGTGAAAAATATGCAACGCCTTCGCCGGTACTCGAATGTGGACATCTCGAATACGTGCGGAGTGTGCTACCGTTGCACCACGAAAGCGTGCAGAAAGGAGGGGGAAAATACTTTTTGAAGGGCGACTGAGGACTAGGGCACTCAATCGCCAAATCCTAGTGGTGAAGAATCATCATCCGCCACCTTATACTTCGGGCACCACTATAGAGTCACTAGGTTTTCTTGAAGCAGGAGGCATGAAAAATGTTGCCGGTACCTCTCGAATACGCGGTGAGTGTGCTACCGTTGCACCACGAAGGCATGCAGAACGGAGGAAGAAATACCCTATAGAGTAATTGTTAAAAACCTCATTATTTTACGTTTACTTAAACTCTTTTGGAATACAATGCAGCTGTTTTACGAATGTTACTGTTAAATTAGTATAAAAGCACATTAAATCACTGACACATAAAATACATTAATGTCCAAAAGAACGAACGCGAACTGCATAATATTTCAAGACGCATAATGTGACTTTGATTAAGCATATCAATCTTTGAGTAGTAAGACTCTTGAATACTGATAGTCAGACCCGTGTTTAGATTCCGGGGAATGGGTATAGGTATCTTCCTGGATTTCCTCATATGTGACAAAAATATGACATAGTTTCCCCATATAGTTTCTGTTTCTTTAATCAAATATCCCTCTGGTGCTTTACGTCAATTAGTTAAATAATAAAAAAGAACGAATTTGAATAAAACTGATGCAAGTAAATTTATGCTGTTAAGAATCAATATACTACAGCAGAATAAGCTCAGACGTCCAAATTTCCGCAACATACATGTTTATGAAAAGATATTCAGGACATGATAAAGCAGTCATTTCCTAAAAAGGAAATTAATAGGGACTGCATCTTCTGAAAACAGCTATACAAATCTCAATGAACTCTCATATCGATGACTTACTAACTAAGAAATACTTCATGAAATTAAATCCACTTTCCTAAAAAAGAGGATTTTTATCACATGTAGGATCCTGGAAAGCGATTGCGATTCTCCAACAATCTTCGCTGAGCTCTATATGCAGTAGCGGTGTCAATCAAGAAAGCAAACTGGAGTCTAATGGCATCTCGACAGAGCCTCAAATATGGTAAGAAAGTTTCATCCCTGTAACACTATTGGATCATATTTCCTCTTCCGGAAGCCGCTCCGTCGGACCTTTCCACTTGCATTGATCCCATTAATAACACTCTACTATTTTACCATAGTAGTTACTTTTCCTAATATAAGCTGAATTACACCATGTCCTACAATATCTTCTTTAAAAGCACGTTAAGAATCAATTGCATGACGTTTCTCGATTCATCAGAGGATGAGTCTTGCTGATGTTGTTTTCCAGAATAATATTCACAGCCATTCCAGGGAAAAGCAATAATGAAATTATATTTGTCGAGTATAAAACCTTTTTCTGTGTGGGTTTTGTATATTCTCCACACTGGTCTTTATAGTATTATTTATTGGGTGCAAGCAAATTTGCCGAAATATATATCAGCAACATTTCTTGGAATTCTATTGAAGCAGTTTAGTCCTTAAACGGTAGCTCGAGTAAAACACTAAATAGATAATTTTTATCGGTCGCACCGATCGAATGCAGTTTTCTTTCTTGTTTTTTTTAGTTGGCTATGTTATCAACAACATGATAGTTGTGTTTCGGAGTAAAATTCTGAGGCTGTAAATTTACTATCAAACTAGTAAATAGAAGTGCATTGCTTGGAAAAATTCTACGTGGCCTCCGGTATTCTTCAGTAAAACAAAATTTTAAAATATAAAGATCTAGCTCTTATCTGTCTGTGGTATCATATACTTATACCAGCCTCAAATCTTAATAACATCTCTTTATGTACTTGATCAATCCTGGAGCTGTCATCTGGCGATGTTTCTTGTTTTAAAGAATTATTTCCCCGGAAAGAATGTAATGCACGATCTCCTAGCAATAGACACTTATTGTAAACCTAACCCCAGAAGTTCGGCAGCTTTGTTGATATTGTAATCTGTAATATTTCTCGTTGAGATGCAAGTTCATTGTGTTTTAACATTATTTATATAACACGTGCTTCGAACTTAAAGCAAGGAGAATTAAGGATAAACTAGTAGGACAAAAAATAAACGTCATAAACTCATTAGTGATTAATATATCACACCACCTTAGAAAAATCACTAGAACTTAAAAATTTAATTTTGTGGAATCTACAACTTAAAAATTTATTATGAGCTGCATAAATCTTAATTACCAAACAGAAACAAGAAACGATTTCTTAATTGCTGGCATAGTTTACTGCGAAAGACAAATTAGGTAACTTAAGTGCCGTTCTTGTTCACAGAAACACATCAGAGATATTAAAATATTAACTTAATCTGCCAAGGCTTGTACATCCGTAAGTAAGGTTAATTTATGTTATCTTTAAAATATCACAACAAGAAATATTTGGATAACGCTAGTGCAGAAGTTTTCGATTCATCTCTGCACTCCAAAAATAGTTCATTCACAGGGCAAAAAATTATTGACATGTCCTGAAATTATCATAAAAGAAGCTTTCAGTAGCATCAAGGATAACCATTCCAGTATTATCTTGAAGATGAAAGACAGATTACGTTACCAGTTACTTAACAATTGATAATTAATAACTGATAAGTGGAATCCGGAAGTTAACCAAAACGTTGCTTATAATAAACACGTAAATAGTCTCCTTCTATAAATCGGGAAACTTCAGGATAGTTAATAGTGGAGAGATATCTATTAAAAGATTACGGGCTTTCTTGTTGTGTATCTCGTAATCATGTTTTGAAGTATGCCGTGTGCATTGTCCTTGACCACATTACGAAGTACTTACAGCAAATCAGATAATATGAATGTTTCAGGGAGAGAAGAGAATTGAGGACTTATGCAGTTGGTTTTATAACAGCTGTTGAAAACAACAGCATAATTTACGGATTTTATGTCATTCATCAATATATTAAATGCAAAACGTAGTGTGTGGAACTTGAATTCAATTGGCAATTTTTGTTCTTGTTATTTTGTGAAGCTGATTTGTTTGAGTGAAAAGAAACCTGTAGATGTATTGCCATGATGTGAAGTAGAACTTTGGATTTGGTTGCACCCATAAGAAATTATTTTAGAATAGGCTTAAAATAAGCAAGATATTATCTCAGGTTTGATGTTAATGCATAAAGCATTGCTGTTTGAAGCCGCTTGCGTAGAATTTATTCCGCGATTATCATCTATATGAGATACTTTCGAAGTTTTAAAGTGTCCATTTTCAACATAGATAGAACACGCATCAGATCATAAACATGCCACAATATATGGAACTTCCTCATAACCTCATGCGTACTCTCGTAGTGTAAATAATTGCCAGGGGGAAATTATGCGACTACTAGGTGTAAATTATGTCTTACTAGGAGGGGGGATTATGCGACTAGTTTTAATTTCTAAAGGATGCGGGACAGACAAATAAAAAACATTCATGGATAAGCTACTAATAACTATCGCAATGCAGTTTATTTAAAAGAAACCCATATTCAAGTAAGAATGCACAATATTAACACTACCAATGCCTAATAGTGTTATTTGCTACAGCTTGCAATTCGTTATCATCTTCCTCATCGTTCAGTCTGTCTTCTCACGTGCAATATCTTCAAACCATCATGAGCATTAGATATTGGCGTTTACTCGAAGCGCTTCACTATTTTTGCTTCATCAGTTAGAACGATACACTCCAAATCCACAAGCAAATCCATTAGTAAGACGAAACAAACCCTCCGGAAGCGAATCACTATGTAGAAACAATCAATACATGGATGAATCACTGCGAGAACGACATCTGGCGACATTTGGATCAGATTTTGGTAACTGTTAACCAGTCCGATCCCTGTGTAACTATAATTGTATAACCTACCCCATAACTGTATATGTCTTCCAGCAGTTTCGAGAAATTGAAATCACGATCTGCTGATGGCAAAAATAAAAAAAAAATGCATCCTTGTTGTCATTGCTTATTTTACAAAGTGACCTCAAGCGTATCCTTTCTCTGATCAAGAAGCTGCCGCGATAGCAGAGTTTCAAGCGCTAGTCTTTAAGGTGCCTCTTCAGTTACATTCAAGCGAAGAAAGAATTTTATCTCGGCTGTAATTAAAGAACTCTGTAAACTAGTCGGCATAGATAAAACCTAAACGACACATTTATATTCATATACAGATGGCATGGTAGAGAGGTTTAATCGAACCATCTTTAATAACCTCTCACTGATTATTTCCTGAAACCAATAGGACTGGGACCAGAAATTACCTCTGTTCTTACTGCCTTATTGCACTCCTATCCTTGAGACTACCGACTATTCCCCATCAGTGATGCTCTTTTTCGTGACCTTCATCTGCCTCGTAATCTGTTGCTTGGTAGCTCTCGGAACGATCATCATCGCCTGAGGATCACATTCGGGATCTGCAGGAAATATTTGAAGTGATGCAGAGTTTTGCGTGAGAGCGAGTCAACTTGGCAACAGAAGACCTGCTCAACATAGGTTACAAGGCGTAGTTACGGAATATGAGTCGACAGAAAGGATTTTATCCTTCTGCTGTCTCCTTGGGACAGTCCTTACATAGTCCCAACAAGCTGAACCACGTTGTATTTCGGATCCGGAAGTAAACAAATTCTAAGCCTACAGTCGTTCGTTACGACACTCTAGCCCTTGGCCACAGTGCATAGTCCTCATAGTGTATATAAATAGTATACTAAGATCATGATCCTTTGTGTATATAAATTTGTAAATTACTTTATTTTATTGCATTTAGCGTTCAGTTATTCATTTTCCTTAGTTGTAAGTGTGGCTTCCTGTCTAGGGATTGTACTGCTCGCGACCTGCAGCTCTTGAAGAGGCAATGCTATGAATTTTGCATACATGTAAATAATATTAGTGAAACCGTGTATAAATTTTAATATATCTGTATAATATAGTATGAAAAGGCCTCAGAATGCGATGCATTGCCGAAGAAATAGGGATATAGGGTTAGATAAAAGGCGGTCGCTACAGAGCCGAGCTGATAATGGGTTTGGGTGACTAATTTTTGTGGCCAAATTTGAGAAGAAATTGCAAAAAATCACAAAGTTGGGAGTCATTTTTTTCAGATCCCTGCGTAATTGCAACTGGCCTGATCTCTGCGTAACTGTAACTGTATTTTGCCCTATGTATGTATCCGGCCCTTTAACTGTGTATGCCTTCCAGCAGTTTCGAGAAATGAAAGCTACTGGAAATATTTCTGATTGGTTGAGGGGAAAAATTATTTATATATAGTACCGAACTAGCATTAGTTTTGAGTTTAGTTAGAAAGCTCAGAGTATTGAGAGGTTTCCGTGCGAGTTTCCTTTTGAGGCGCTTTGCATTGTCTTGCGTTCAATGATCTTAGTAGTTTCAAGTGTTAATTACTGGCTGTGCTCTGCCATTCTGAAATGAACTGTAGGAGAAATTTGAAAAATTTCAGAACTGTGAAGTTTTTTCGGAAAAAAAAATTTCTTCGAGCCTATCATCAGTTCAGTGAGCATTCAATCCATTACGAACACGTACCCACCTAACAGTACTTTCTGTTGTATTAACCTCTAGTTAGAGGGAATATGCAATTATTATCTAAGAAAATACTCTATATTTCTTATTAATTTCCGTCTGATGCTTTTATCTTTGAGGATATACGCCATGAAATTTAATTATGCCATGAATCGACTAAAGAATTATTAATTATCCTTAGTTTAGCAATTGACTGAGGTTCCGATTTAAATAAATGCTCTGAAACGTCTACTTATAATAGATAATAATATATCACTTTATATTTAAAATTAGGCAAAAAGAAACAAACTTAGCTTGTCGTAAATTTCGAATAAATCTCTAACCTGTATTCCTTTCTAGCTGAAAAAATTTATTTAAAAATCCATTGCAAGTCAATAAGAAATTGAAATAAATAAGAGTAAAATATAGAATTCAGTGTAAATTAGTTTAAACAATTTGTTTTCTAATAAGTTAAAATAAGTTAAATTGTTTTTTAGCAAGTCAAATGAATTCATTTATATTTTATTTATTTGCTTTGAAACTCAAATAAAAATTACATACAAACAAGTAAATTAATTTTTGTACTGAAATATAAATAAAAATTAATTAATTTATATAATTTGTTTTCAAGTAAAAAAAAATGTATTCATCTAAATAATAAATTTTCTAAATGTTCTCGACTGGGAACATTGGCAATAAATCAATAAGCAGGTTAAATCAATAATGTTAAAGGTATTAAAATTTTAAGTAGATCAGAGGGAATCAAACACATGCAAAGACAGGATAATATGATTTATCAAGAAATACGATAAGCTGACGCAGCTATTTTCGATTTTACGTGACCGTCTCAAGTAAACTCGTGCAATGATTCACGTAAGCGAGGGTTTGGGCAGATTTGTATAATCAGCAAAACAAATAAATACCATAATAAATAGTATCATATTACATCATTGACTTTCAAATTATATCATCCGAACTGATTACGAAGAAACTTGGAATGGAAAAAAAATTTTTTTTTTCCTTTTAGACTACGATTGCAGCTGATAATAAGTAGTTTAAAGTTTTTGCTTTTCCTAAAAAGTATGCGTTACACGAAAGTTATTAAAATGTGTTATTACAGCAAGATTATTATAAAGATTGGAAGGATATTCGTACTAAATAATATATTCTTTGTTTATCAAAACAGTTTAACTTTTAATACATTGATTTGAGAAATATTTACAGCAGAGGTGGGGAACCTTTTTACCATGAGAGGCCACATTTAAATTAGACAGTGATAGAGGCCAAATAAGTTGATATACCTATAAATGTGACATTCGTGAAATTTTGTGAAATTATTCTAGTTTTTGTATAGTTTTTATTGCTTTATTGCTTTATATAGAAATAATGCAAAATATCATCAAGTCATTTATTAAAATAAATATTTACAATATAATTTTTTTTATTCAGATAAGATTAATAACTTATTAATCTTTAATAATTTTTTATTTACCAACTACATACTTTTAAATGCTGTATAGAGACATTAGGTAATTTTGAGGCTGGAGAGATGAAAAATTAGCAACGCCTTCGCCGGGAATGCGAACCACGTACCTCTGGAATACGCGCCCAACGTGCAGACCACCACATCACGAAGGAAAATGGAAGAAATACCTTATAACTGTTTCAAATAAAAATAATAAAATAGAAGTATTTTTCAATCAATGTATTACATTATAAGGAAAAACAACAGAAAAGTAGTAATATTAAGTTATGAAAAGCTAACATAGCATCAGTATGTAAAATAATGTTAAATTTCGATGGAAAATTTAATTTAGCGGGGTATTTGCATTTGTTTCTTGCCTGAAAAGTAATTGAATATTTGTTTCAAGCTCCGTAACGCGCACTCTTAACCTTAGTAGATACTCTAAATAACGGTCTGCAATTTGCGTTCTTAAGCTAGTTTTAATTTTGGTCATGAGAGAAAATGTTGACTTGCAGCAGTAAGTGCTTCCAAAGCAGGAAAGTAAACGGTGTGCATGCTCTCATAGGCATGAATACTCAGCAGCATTTTTCCAGACTTCTATGGGATCCTTTTTTTTCGTCAAAAAGAGATCTGAGGATACAATCTTCCCGCAACTCAAGTAATTCCATTTGCAGTTCCGTAGGAGCTTTTGATATATCTACTAAATGTATTTCAAATGCCAGTTTCATAGCAGAAGCTAGCCCCGGGAAGTGTTTTGCAGATACAGTGGCTCTCAAAAGTGTTCGTTCACTTATGAATTTCATTGAAATAGGGCTCTATCCATTAATTAAAAGTAAACTTTCTGAATGAGATTTTAATAATAAGATCTAACAAAATAATAAATTCATAAATTTTGTATAAACTCGGCAGAGGCAGGCGGCCACGTTTTTTCTTATAGTGAGTTTTCATTTTCTTTAAATCGCGTTACTAAGCAAAAAATCTTTTCTTTCGAGGTTTGGGAACATTTGAAAAGTCTATGTCAATGCTTAACTAATTTTCCGTAAGAATGAGTGGCGAAGTAACGCTCAATCATAAAAATTCATTCTGTCTGGAAAAACGTCATCTCCATCTTGCACTAACGATTTTAAAAGTTAACAGCAAAAATTCAATTGAAATTTGAGGTGGTGTATTACTTTCGAGGTATAAAAATGTCATCCCTTGGAACAATTTTCCACTGAAATTCGTTTTGGAATTTCCGTAAGTTCTGAAAGTTTGGATGCGCACGAATTTTGGATCACCTCGTATTTTTCGCCCCCTCCCTGTAGCTCCCTTCTCTTTCAATAGCTTCAGCCATATCGGCGCATAGAAGAACTACACTTTGGTACTTTGAAAGGAATTATTACATTCTCCCTTACCTTATATCGTGGTGTAAATGGCTGGTAACTGGAATATCTACACTTAGAAACCTGACGAGGACTCAATAGTTTTCTAAATATTTCCTGCTTCAAAAGAATTAATTTTCGCAGTTTATATTATTCCTAACCGCAACTCTACCCGAAATGAGTTAGTGATTACGAGCTATATTATTATTCCTTCTTTTCCCGACATTGCACCGCGCCCAACAGCAGCCGAATGGTAAAATCGCTGAACACTGGTGGTTCGGACTCGGCGTTCGATTCCAGGCAAAAGAGCTGTCTGGTTTTCCCCATGTGTAACCTGTATATACGAGCCAATTTCCCTAAGAAAGGTCCTCTATCCAGTATAATGTTAGGCAGTGAAGTCATCTTCCTGTTAGGCAGATAGTCCTACTGTCTTTGCCACAATCAACTAAATCAAACCAAACCCAATTTTGCACATGCTTTTGAACTCGTACTAATTTATTACACATTCATATCAAAATAAATGCAAATATTCGCTCTACGTAAATAATATAGAACAAAAAATATAACATGCCAGCAACGATACATTTACACCGCTTCCGAAATAATCTCAACTGACCTACACTTTACCGAGCGGCCATCAGTAAAGGCGTTTAAACTTAACATTCATTAGCAGAGTTTATTGCCCTCTAAACCTATTCAGAATAATCTGAGTAAGCGTATTTAAAAAAAAAAAAAGAAAGAAAAGGAAAAAAGGAAAGAAAGGGAAAGAAGGAAAGTATAAAAAAGAAAGACAAGAAAGAATGGGCGGGGTCACGCTGTCAGGGAGCAATAAAGGCCGGCTTGGGACTTCGTTTTTATTTTCCTGTCGTTGATTGAATAGAGAGGACCATTAGAGTTACCTGTGCATCGTTTACACCTGTTGCCACCACTACGTATAGAACTTCCGTCCCTTCTTTTTCTCTGCTTTTTTTTTAACCAAGCTTAATTATTATGGAGGTTGTTCGAGATGCACAGCTTGCACGACAGCTTTTAGAATAAGATTCAGCGGCGATTAAACTGTTGTAAGCATTGCTTGCCCTGGAACTCGCGCTTACAGATATTCGAAAGAGGCTTTTCCAAAGGGTCACTTTCCTTTTTTCTTTTTCTGGAAATCTTGTTTAATTTTAAACCAGCTGAGTCAATGGAGTCAGTGCTCGGTTGCACGTAAAACGGATAATTCTGTTCAGGAGCAGTTCTCTGTTTCACCGATTTAATTATATTTATTTTTAATCGCGTCTGATTTTTCCTCGTTCGAGGCTTCTGATTAAATTGAAAGTAGGCTGGGTAACAGGTGTTTAAAATTCTAAAACTGTCATGATTCTAACAACCAGTATAAGCTGAAAAATTCAAAAACTCGTCAAGGTTTTAAATAGTATATTCAATTCGAAAGGCTAACCCAAATTAAAACTGCAGTTGATGATTTTAGAAGTAATCGCATTGCAGTTGGCACTAATTCTACTACTATTAGTGTTATGTTCAGAATTAATGTCAGCCACTTTTAATTATGTGATTGGATGCCATACCGAAGGCAAGCGATTGCACACGATGCCAGCTCTATATTTAGTGCTGAATTGATTGCTGTATATTTTGATCTGTCCTACCAAAAGTCTGTAATTTACGCCGATACATTGAGTTGATAATTTCAGGCAGAGTACTCCTTTCCTTACTTTATCTAACAACAAGTTTCTGTTTATTCTAACAGCGGTTCTTAACAGTATTTTGATTGCTTCTTTGCTTAATTTTAAATAGTTTCTAACAGAATACTCTTTCCTCGAACAACAACATCCAAGCATATATGTAGACTTTGAGGCTCTTAGCCATCTATTCGGCTGCGTTCCCGGGGCAAGGTGGAGCAGAGAGTAGATGGTTTTGCCAGGAAGATAACACACTATGACCAGGTCAGTGGTCTTCCTTGGTGGCGCTCAGTCACTCACACCGACTCATTTAGTGCACTAAAAGCTTTAGAAAGTTTTTGTGACACCCGAAATCCTCTACTAGTTGAAATTCTAACAGTACATAAAAAATTAAAAAGCGATGGGTATGAGATTCTTTACTGATGGGTCCCTGTATAAGTAGGCATAAAATGAAATGAGCTAGCAGACACAACAGCAAAGTCTGCAATTGTTACAGTGATACCAAAATGGCCATCATGCACAAGATCTTAAATAAATGGCAAATATTCTTAGATGGTCAGCTTTTGAATAAGTTGAGTAGCACCAAACCTTAAGTGCCGGGAGGGCTTAAGGTTTGTAGGAAAAACTTCCTACAAACCTTAAGCCCGGAGGGAAGAATAAGTTTAAGAATTGGTCCCTCTCGGGTCATATACAGTTACCTTTTGAAAGCCGAGAGTGAACCTATATATTCAAAGTGTAATAGTATTATGTTCGTGTATTTATTTTTAATTGAATGTCCGCATTTTAGCAGACTTGAAGTATTTTAGCGACTGTGACTTTCCTCTTGATCGCATAATCGGGAAAGGGGTAAATGACAATTTATTTCAATACCAGAAAGAGGCGTGTCTTATTAAATTTAATTTTGTTTTGGTATTGTTTCTTGATATTTCAATGTTGTGCATTTTAATGTATCTCATGTTTTGTTTGTATAGTTTTTCGTCGTTTTCAAGAAAGATTTGGGCTTAAAATTATCGAAAAAGACTTTTTATTTTGTACTTAGGACGAAGACACATCAATGTTTCAGTTAATTCATTACGAAACTTTTTTCTTAATTTTTGAAGTTTTTCCTACATCAGTTTTGTAATTATGTTACTTTTTCGTATATCTCTTCCAGTTATACGAAGTATAAGTACTTTAGTACTTTTTTATTTACTACGATGAATGGGTTTGAGTATATAAATGTTTTCATTGAGTACGAATGCATATAGGGGAAAGATCTGTACTCATTTGAAACTCACTTTAAAGGTTATATTATTAAATATTCTTATGAAGTAGTTACGAAACGGTTTTAAGTCTCAAATGATCCAGAGGAACGAAACATGTATTCGGAACTCATAAGTCGACTGAGTTTAAAGCTTCAAACATTTTTCCCGTTGAAAATTTCTGGTTGGAGCGTTAAACAAGGGAGTAAAATTTCAAGTTTGTTTTCACTGTTGTTTTGATAGTTTTACTTTATAATTAATACTTTTTTAATTATTACGTTTTTTGGGGTTTGTCTTTTCCCGTTTAATAAAATTATTTCTGTAACTTTTCCACTTTTACCTTAGAGAGATTTTCCTTTGGCATATGACATTAAATTTAATTTTGTGACCCTTTTTCCTTCACTTTCAACTTGATTTTATATATATATATATATATAGAGAGAGAGAGAGAGAGAAAAACTTGATTTTGAACTAAGTGAATTTAAGATCTTTCAACATTATATATAATTGCATATATATATGTAAACAGGATGACTTCGAGTAAGCTGCAACGGATTGACGATGGTTCTCTACGTTATGACTTGGCTTTATTTCACGGTTAGAAAGATGACATTTGAACACAAACTTAGCGGTAAAGTCCATACATAATTTTATTCCTGGATAATGAAGTCTGACGACACATATTCTTTTTTATTTCATATCATCATTGTGGGTGCACTGTACATCCCACAATTTTATATAGATTATATTTTAGAACAATGGGCAATAGCTGGCAGGGGCTAAGCGAACGAAGTTACCGACATCAGAAGTAGAAGCAAAAGTGCGCAATTAATCCAATATCGAGGTTCGCCAAGAGAAGGTTTTGTTTAAGGTTTCTTATTAACAGAAAAGTTTCAGTTATCGAGATTTTGAGTTCAGGTTTCGAATTAGCTACGTCGTGTATCATAGATTGATCTAGAAACGACTCGGTCCAGAAAAATTATTACTATTTTTAGAATAGAGAGGAGGCGTTAAGGACTATTGCTAGTTTAAATTATTATTTTTTAGATTTTCATATGTTTTAATGAGATTTACATATTTTTTATCTTACACCTCCTTACATTACTCGGCACATGAAATCCTCTGCTTGACAGTTGAAATCATCTGAGTTTTACGTAATTATTCACTTCAAAATACATCATTTTAGTAAATTCTTTGATTTTATAAATGAGCTGTTGTTTTAAATGTATGCTTGGCTGTAACTAATGCTTATACCTGATTTGATTTGGGAAGTATCAGACATGATTCCGGAGCATATAATCTTCAAGGTTTTGCGCCAAAACATTCACTACCACCACCACCCCTTTTGATTAAATGATCACCATTTTTCGGTAACTGACATCGAGAGTTAAATCGTAATCGCGATAACTGTCTCGTCGTCTAACCCAACGATCACAATGGTCCAATGATTAAAACAGCGAAACAATGGTACTTCATCAAGAATCGAACTATATCAGTGTTCTCCAGTCGACAGCAGTCACTCGGCCACTGATGCATCTGGTTTTAAAAAGTGAACAAAAATAAAAAGCAAATAAATTCGAATTTGACAAAATAACTAAAATAAAATAAAAACGAGGCCCTATAAATATATTGAGGCAAATTTTCAAAATGACATCCAAGCAGTAATGGTCCAAAGACTACCTTGAGAAAGATGCAGGGTACAGCTGTAAGTACAAGTGAGCTGTAAACCAGAATTTCACCATTGGACGGACAGGTATAGCCCATTCCATTAATTATATAGTTCCGCCTCAAGTTTTGAAGGAGAACACCCTGGGGGACGGTCTCTCGCTCCTCTTCTTCTACCATCAATCTCTCGAGAGGACTTTTGGCTAGCCGGTTATTTTTAGTACCTCTTTGCAGCGCAGACACTGTACGCTTACAAACGTACATACCTTCTCCGAGATTCGAACCTGCGCCTATCGTTCGGTAGTCAGCGTCACTAACCGACGTACTGAAGGAGCGGAAGATGAAGGGCAGAAAAAGTGTATTGTAAAATCATTTTAGCGCTCACAATAGTATGTGTCAGTGATCTTGTAGGTTTACTGAAATTTTCATTTTTTTCCCTTTCGAATGCACTTATGCTCTTTAATCTTGGCATATTTGTAAGAAATGGGAGCAATCTCTAAGTTTCTTTCGAATTTTTTATCCCTATTTCCTTTTTGCCTCTACCTGAAATTTAGCAGATTACTGATTGAACATTACTAATTCTGATTCGTATAAGTCAGCCAGTAAGTTTATAATATCTATCCTGGGTTCCAGATTAATTTAGCTACTTTATTTACAAATAAGGTGTCACGTGAATTCCATTAGTGAGATTTAGCTACAAGAATTTCTGACTCTAAACAAACAGACATAGAATTAAAATAAGTTAAATGTATTTTACTTCGACACTTGTTAGAGGTTAAAATACACTCATGTCCATAAATTAAGGATAATGCAAAATCATGCAAAGGAAGAGTTAGAAGCAAAAATTTGACTCATTTGTAAAGCTTATATATTAAACAAAAGGTAAAGAGCAAAAAAGATGCTATATGTTTGATATTATTAAAAAAATTAGCGATTTTTCTCCCTGGAGAAAATTACAAAAAAAAAACCTATTTACAAAAAACCAATATTACATGGTTTGTATGATTGTTAATACATTGTATGTCTCCCAGACGATGCAATACAGTCCGTACAACGCCTAGGCATGCTAAGTATCAAATTATCGATCTGATCTTGGAGGATATTACAACACTCAAAAAGCAATGCTCTCCGAAATTCCGGCAGACATGTAGGAGGAGGTTGACGGGCTGCAACTCGTCGGCCAAGCATGTCCCCCACGTGTTCTACTGGATTCAAGACCGGTTAGAATGCTGGCCAGTCCATACGGGTGATATCCTCCGATTGAAGGCATTCGCTTACGATGTTTGCACGTTGAGGACGGGCGTTGTCATCCATAAACACAAATTGTGCGCCCCTGGCGCCTCGAAACAAACGTACATGTTGTTCCAGAATGACGTACCGATAGATTTGGCTTGTCATGGTTCCAATTTGAACATGCAGGTCAGTTCTGGAACTCAGAATAATTCCACCCCAAACGAGCACTCCTGCACCACCGTAACGGTGTCGTTCAATGATGTTTTCTTGGTGGTAACGGGTACCTGGAGCTCTCCATATGAAAGTCCGGCGAGAATCAGACTGCAAGCTAAACCTGGACTCGTCGGAAAACATCACACAAGCCCGCTGTTGCGGTGTCCACAATGCATGCTCTCTACTCCAGGCTAACCGCAGGCGAGAGTGAGGTTTACGAGCATATAGACCAATCTGCCCTAATAGTCTGTACACGGTCTGCCTTGAAATTGTCGTACCAGTGGCTGAAGAGAGCTGATGAGACAGGTCTGAGGCTGTGCTCCGCCTGTTTCTTTTGGCAGTAACTGCCAAATACCGGTCCTCATTCGGCGTTGTAACTTTGGGGCGACCTGTGCTGTAACGTCTACTCACATTACCAACATCTTGGAATCGTTACCAAAGCCTGGAGATGACACTCTGGGCAATTCCAAGTTTGTCTGATACTTCCAGTTGAGTGCGCCCACATTCCAGACGGCCGACAATTCTACCACGTAAAAAAATCATCCAAATGCGTCCTTTGTGTCATAACTATTCGGTTATTGAAATGCTTATATAAAGCGCCTGCGAACAATTTTACTTCTTTGCCTGTATTCCTTACGCTCTTACACTCTCGTCATTGTGACGTACCATCGGTGTCATCTGGTTACTTCCTGAAATTTGCATATGATTCTTGAAGATGTGTGTAGTGATTTTACAGGTGATATGTTTATTTTAGAGTTCGATTTCCGCGTGACTCCGAATTATCCTTAATTTATGGACATGAGTGTAAAATATACAAATATAAAGTTAGAGCCAACTGGACATGGTTTAAAACAAACTTCCTTTCACAATTGCTATACTTTCAGGAATTTAATCTAACCTTATTCGAGATCAAATTCTTCGTGTAGACCGCCACAGGTCAGGTCTACGAGCGTGTGGGACGCCATAACAGCGTCATAGACAAAATTGGTAAAGCTCCGGCACACTAACCATTTTGCCCCTTCAGAAGCTTCCAATTGGCAACCCACGGTAACACCAATGGGATCAAGAACCACAAGGCAGCAGAACATTTCAGTTTTCTCCAAACATCCATTATATCAGCGTATTTTATTTCCCATATATTTGAAGTCATGCCTCCTTCCCAGCAAACTTCATTAATAGAAAGGTTATCAAGCTAAACTCTGACGGAAATCCAAATTTCAACCGAATTCGACTCTGTTCTAATTCTACAACACTGAATTTGAGACCAGCGTTGGAGTTGCCAACAGCGCAAAACTAGATTTAGCAAGACAGATACGGCTAGCAGACCCAAACTCTCTTACTCAGCTATTTGTAATTTCTTGCGTGATAGTAAACTACTCACCACTCAAATACATGATTTTTGGAATTAGCAAACCTCGTGACGAAATGAGACTGAAAGGAATAATGTAAATTAAATAATATTTCGTTTGTAAAATTTAAGCATAAATGCAATTAGGATGTTATAATAAACTTCATAATGCCTTTAAACGCAAATATTTAGCCTCAATTAATCATCATGTAGATTTATTAACTTATTTTGAAGCAGGAGACTTGAAAACATGTGCAATGCCCTCGCCAGGACTCGAACTTGAACATCTCCAATACGCGCCGAGTGTGCTAACACTTACACCACAAAGGCATGCAGAAAGGAGGGAAAATACCTTAATTAATTAGAGCCAAGCATTAGACAGCTAAAAAAAGGTTGTTTTTGCGAAGGGATGGGAAATCGACTTGTGTTTATACAGAACGTTGCGGGAACCACGAGGTCCTAGTACAGTAGTCTCTTCGGCCTTCAACAACAAATTCAGATTAGGTTAGGTTAGACTAGATTATATGGATATGTCAAAGCCACGAGTGCTATCTGCTTAAGAGGAGGGATACCTTCGTGGAGGAATTTTTGAGAGAAACAAGCTCATATTCACATTACACGTGGGAAAACCAAGAAAATAAACCATGCAGCTAACCGGTCGTCTGAGTTTCGAACCCAAACTAGGTCGAGCTACCAGTATTCAGCGATTTTAACCACTTGGCTGCTGGTGGGAAGAACAAATTCACAACAAACTGACAGAGCTATTATGCATCTTTAACCACTCGTCAATTCGCCGCACGATTTCCGCCAGAGGTAAGATTATAAGGTATTTTATGTTAATTAACCAATTATTATGCTACAAACCATTACTATAACTTCACCTTTCCGTAGTCCTTCGTGCAGATTAGTTGTTTGTGTATTTAAGCTGAGGGTTTGAATGTTTAGAAAGAGAAAGAGATTCTAGTAGCGTCGTCTTGCTGTATGTATTATCGCCAGCTAAGTTTATTTCTGGTTTTAACATCACAGTAGCCGACTTTTAATATACGCATCGGTAATTGTCTTGAGCCAGTTTAAGTAGTTTATTTTGTGTTGTAATCTCAGACTACGTTAGCCACATTTTAATTTAATTTTATATTACGTTAATTTAAATTTTCGCAAGTAGCGGAGGTTTATGAGTGCTTCAAAATAACTTAATGACTCAAAAGTGGCACCCGAACTTAAGGATGGCGACGATAATTCGTTACCATTAAGATTTGAAGATTGAGTTCCCTAATCCTCAGTCGCCCTTTAAAAGGAGGCGTAGATAAGGTATTTTCTCCTTCCTTTTGCATGGTTTCGTGGTGTAATTTGAAGCATACTCGACGCGTATTCGAGAGGTCCAGGTTTCGAGTCCAGGCGAGGGCATTGCGCCTTTTTCATGTCTCCAGCACTAAAAAATAATAATAATGACTTTACAAAATGTATGATAATATGCTATGCATTTTGAATTTCCAAGCAATTATTCTTAAATAAGTATCTTATCAGTTTAGCTTAAAATCACTTCAGTAATTAAATTTAAATATAGAGATCATTTTGTAGTTTCTTTGATATTTTTATCTTCTAATTTTCTGTAAAGGCTTTGCTTTCATTCTGAAATTTTTAAGATTGAATTTCTTTTTTTTTTTTTTTTTTTTTTTTTTTTTCGAAATGTTAGAAACTATTCTGACATCTTTAGATTACCATCCTCCCCCCAATCAGATTAAGCATACGCGGAATTCAGATAACTAAGCCAAAAAAAAATTACCTGAAGTAATTTTATGAGAAGAAAGGAAAAGGAACCGGTCTGAGATCTGATCTTTTTTTTTCGGGGGGGGGGGGGAGGGGGGAGGTTAAAAAAACAGATAACAATGTGAAGCTTTTCAGGTATGAAATGTTCCTTAAAGTACCTGTTAAAGGAATTCGTGAAGTTATTTTAATGACTATGAGTTTCTAAGAACTTGATAAGAATTTTAATTGCTAAAAATTACCCGCGAATCACCACTAAAATCAAATTGCATTCTTTTTTTACTTTAAGTGTTTCCAAAATAAAAGTTGATAATGGGAATTAAATGAAATTTCGGAGGATTAAGTAACAAATTTGCATGTTTGTAATATACTGTCTTCTGGATCATTTAACAACTTTTTTTTTTACTAATGAAAAATGTTCTCCGTAATTACACAGGCTGTTCGCACACTTTTTTAGACGATTTTCGTTGTATTTACAGAAATATTTAATTTAAAATTTTTGTGTTTTAAATGTTCCATTTGATAACCCTTATTCTTCTGTGTTTTTCTACATCGTAATTTCCAAGAAAATAAAATTTTTTTGAGTAATGGAAGAGGTATTTTATCCCATTCCTCTTAAAAGAGCTTTCCAAAGTCCAAGGAAAGTTGTAGGTCGACATCTGGACAATCAACTTTTTAAAAGTACAAAAACGCAAAAATCCGTGGATGATATATCAGGAGATTAAGTAGGGATATGAATGAAGGGCCTTGTAATAAGCCTTGATGCATGTTTCTTGTTCCATTTTTTTTTTCCAAGAAATTAACAGTGGATTTTTGAGGTCCGGCTGCTTGCTTTGTCTTGATGCAGTTCTGCTGATGGATTGCACTGTGATTAAACAGAAGGTATTTCATATTTAAAAATTTTGTTCCGAATAATATGTGGATTTGGCTTTAGCAGTTTTCTGCACATTTTTTAAATTTTTTTCTGTCGTTATATCAAAAACCAGCAACAATCATAAATCCCTTTGAAAAACTTTACCTTCGTTGAGCCCTGTTCTAAGATATTTTTTGCTTCTCTTTGATGATAATAAATGGATCTCTTTTTGTTGCGGTCATTTAAATGTATATAAGATTCATCTATTGTGACAACCTTTTTCCGTTTTTTGTCTGAATAATTATTTCACATAGAAAATTCTGCAGCGCATTCTGCTTTCGGCGATATGTTGTGGAGAAAGACGATGCATATTACGTTTTTTCTCCTTTTAAAAATTAAAATTTAGCATTAATCACTTTGTTTGCAGTTGACACTGAGCATTTTAATGATTATGCAACTATCGTTTGACTTCGAAGATTTTTTTTAACACTAAAGTTATTACCTTTGCAACATTCGAAACATTCCGTATTTTCCTTGGATATGTATCTTGAACAATTTTTCTCCTTGAAGCCAAGCTTTATTTTAAACTTAAAGCGTTTTTTTCTTTTCTTATTGACAATATATCGTTGCTTTAGATACCAAAAACCTCATGGCTTTTTCAGCATTTTTTAATAACTCAATACGAATAAATGTTTTCGGAAAGAACACGAACATATCCTTCCGTCCATTGCTTCTTTAAAAGCGCCATTTTGCATGAAAACAAAATTGTCAAGTAGCAGACGATAACCTACACTTTTAAAAATATAGCTACAGTTAAAATAGAAAATTTCCAAGCAGGCGAAGCAAATTTTATAGCAAAGCAAATTCGTCTAAAAATGTGCAGCCTCTGTGTTGTCTTCTGGATAATTTAACTACTACTTTTTTTTTTACAGATGAAAAATGTTCTCCGTAATTAGCTCATGAATGAATAATCATCAGGCGAAACATGCTGTGATGTGAATGTTCCGGGTGTCATAGAAAATATGACGGACTATGAAGAAAGATATTCTTTTCCCAGGTACAGACAGTTCGCTTTTGAATATTTAATTACACCGGCCTAACATTAAATACCACGTTGAAAGAGGCATATTATAGCGGAAATATTCTAGTTCTAAGAAAGGAAAAAAAAACCTTATTCGCCATGGTAGAAATATATGTTTCTGCTAGTCATAGAGATAGTTTGATATATTAGGAATTTACTTTGCATTATGCATAAAATGGAACTTTATCTTGCGAATAGCGTTCAACGTTTCACATTTACTTAGCGTGGCGTTTATGTTATTGAAGTTATATTTATCCGATTTTGGATCATTTATGTCAGTAATAAATAAAAGAGAAAGTCCTGAAGTTACGCTTTGGTGCGACGCGTTGACTCCAATGCTCTACAGTACTGGACGGCTAGTCTTTTATATTACAGGTATGAGGAACTACGATTACAGCCAGGACAAGAATGAGACAAGTGTTAGGCACTTGCCTCATCCTTGAACAATTACAAGGACCAAGGCGTTGGCTTGCGGAGTACCTTTGCTTAATTAAGCAATTACCTCCCCATCATTGTTAAGAAAAATGAATAAATTCAGAGTGAGCAATAGCTAAAAATACGGAAAAGAACAGTTACGGGTTTAAAGATCCAAGAGACATTAAATTATTTCGAAGCGGGAGAGATGAAAAATGAGCAACGCCTTTGCCGGGCCTCGAATCACGGGCCTCTCGAATACGCGCCGAGCTTGCTGACTACTACACTGCGAAGGCATGCTAAGAAGGCGGGAGAAATACCTTAAAATACATATAAGGAGCAATTACAACGAGCGCCAAATTAATTATAAGTTAAAATTTCATTAAAAAATTATGAGTGCCAAGACTTAGAAATGCGTTAAGATACATAATTTTAAAATGCCTTTTTAAATAATAAAACTTACAGGTGACAGGTGACAGCAAGTCCGGCCACCCGTGCGGCTTGCATGGACTGTCCGGATCCTGCAACTATCTAAAGCTACTTTCCGAAATCAAGACATTATATGGTCATACAAGAGCAAACTATCAAATTATTCTGCATGCGTTTCATAAAGTAGAACATACAAAATACAGGTAACAGATCTGAGGACGCAATACATTTCACACTACTTTTGATGGAATAACATTATTCTAAAAGCTCACTGTTGCGGAAATTTTGCTGTGCTAATAAAACTTACAGCAGTATTTACGATAATTTATAACCATATAAAGTTTGAAATAGGGTCAGTTTGAATGCCTAGCAGACATCAGAAACCATATAAAGTATTTTCTCCCTCTTTCCAGCAGCATGCCTTCGTGGTGTAACGGTAGCATATTCGGCACGTTTTCGAGAGGTTCACGTTCGAGTCCCGGCGAGAACATTGCTAATTTTTCATGTCTCTTGCTTCAAAATAACCTAATGACTTTACAATATTACAATGTTTAAATCGCATTCATGAAACTTATAAGCTGTGATATAAATATTATACAAATTATGGTATTATGATTTAATATACTTGTTTTTGTTGAAAATATAAGTGTGCGCATACAGTTTATTTGATTATATAGGGGAGCGCATAAACAAATCAACCGTAGGGCAGCGCATTCATCCCTTTGACTCCAGTGAAAAAATATCTAAGCATGGCTGTGATTGCAACTTAGCCCTATGTATGCTGGAGTGGCGCAAGTGATTAACATGCCCAGTTAGCGATCCGTGGTTCACATCCTGGCGAAAGCACAGGTGAATTATCATGATTCATTGTTCTGCCAACCCAAATAGTCTTAATGACGCTCAAACTAAATCTTGGTTGAAAATAATTCGTCACGACCGAAATTTAAGGATCTTATGCCTCTCTCCAGTCTCCATTTAAATGGGAAAGAATCTAAGGAATTACTACATTCTCCTGCGAGTGCTGTCGGGGTGTAAATGGTTAACATTTCCGGCTAGTAAACAGAAAATCTTTTATTTGAATCCTGACTACAGCACAGTTGGGTCTTCGCATTTCCTGCCGAAAATAATCTAAATAGTCTCTGCTCAAGGTATTTCTTCTAAGCTTATATTTACTCAGCTATCAACTTACAATTTACGAGTAATCATTTCAAGGTGTTAAAAGTGCTGTACATGGACGATATTAAAACACCTGCATTCGTAATTAGTAAGTTAGCTGTTGGGAGGATATAGATTTTCAAGTAGGACTTCTCTTCACACTTTGTATGCATTTGAATTTGAATTGTTACAAAGTGAAGTTAAGTTTATAGCTACCCGATATATGTGCAACATTTATTTTCAACTGAAAACTGTGATTTTCCTTTCTGTATAATTAGTTAACGATTTCCTTCCTAAATATGAAAGGACTCTAAAATCTGCAATTGTCTTATCGCCATTTCAATTTCTGCAATTGACTCATCGCCATTTCAGTTTCAAAATTTATCAGTTCAACCAAAGTTTTAGGTATCATTTACTTCGTCTTTTATTTTAAATTAAAATGCATAGTCTTTGCACTAAAAATATTCGAAACGATGTGTGAAAGAGGTCTTGAATTCTGTTTTGTATCTCAAACCAGGCCCTACGGCCAACATCTACCTGGTGACATTCAGAATCTCGCAATATGTTTCCATAGTCCAAAATAAATTTTCCTGTCAATAAATCACCTGCCAAGAATATCTATAGAAACTTACCATAAAAAAGCTTGCTCTTAATAAACTTAATAACAGACCTGATGTCCAAATACAGCCCGCCTCTATGCGTTCTGTTGGACTGGTATGAATTTTCTTTAGGCGATCTGAGGACTTAATACGCAGTTCTTTACATTTAAACCAAATATATGTTTCTTTATGAAAGCTCCAGTAACACAGATCTAGGCATGTTGGAGTTTCTTTGTGATGCTTTTATATCCAATTGAATATGGTCTTCCTTGAGGCAATTCTTGCAAAGCAGTTGTTCACATATCTTGCTTGATCGCCATCTGGAACAGGTTGTCTTGAATACTGAGATGGTATTAACTGGTTTCATTATGCTCAGGTCTGTAATCACCTTTTTCTACCTCCAAAGATTTTTTTTTTTTTTTTTTTTTTTTTAGTTTTAATTTAGCATCGCTGCATAAGCAATATGCTGCAGGTCTGCGCTTGCCTCATTGAAAGTCTCAGTAACTTGTGCCATGCTCCAGGGAGTTGCAGGGAGAAAAAATTATCGTCGTTACTGATTTTCCAAATCTGTGATTCGACAAACTTCGCAAACGCATCTGACGAAGTGTGTATCATGAAGGATTATTCGTTATTTCGTGAATCATTTAAAATATTCATAGCAAATAAACTGTACAACCAGTACTAAATTTAATTCCTTGAAATAGTGTCAAATTGGTAAGTTTTCTTACATATTTCACAAAGGTTCAATGTTCCCACCTTTACTGATACCGCAGACATCTGTCCGTTAATCAGGAGGATTTGCCTGAACATATTGAAAATCCCGCTGATTCCACAGTTAAATGAAAAGAATGCAGATTACATCTTCATAAAAAAAGAAGTTCCCAACTCACAACTTCTAAATTCATTGCCAAGATCGTTAGTGAGAGTATCTTCTAAACGCCAAAAATCCCACAGCGTATTTATGACAGAATTTCAGTTCTTCTGTATAGGAGGAAAAATATGGCAAATTAAGATACATAGAACGAGGATATGACGCGATGTGTGATGACTCCTATCTTCGGATTTAATCCCTGTGACTTTCTTTTGCAGGGAGAGTGGTTCATCAAGAATTATAGCTTTGTACCCCTACTCTGACAGTTTAACTCCACGATTTTCACATCTCTACCACCGATGCTTTGGCTCTGGTGAGTCATGTTACATTGGTACATGTATAGATGAAACTTATGGTCATGTAGATGTGTACTATATTAGCTTTGTCTCTATTTTAGTATAATTATATTTGGCTTCGTTTGCTTAATTTACTTATAATGATTTTTTTAATATTTGGCATAATTATGAACAATATTATATTTCAATTTAGCTGAGTATTATAGAGATGATTTAAGATTCTGGATTTCATCACCCATTCGTACGCTAAAAGAGCTAGATCCTCAGCAACGTATTTGACAAAGTAAAGTTTCGAGTTTTAAACTAATCTTCAGAAATGATTTTCTTTAAAGGATCTGAAGTATGATGAGCTTTTATGTGAAAAAAACTGTTTTATATATTTATAGGAACATTGAGAGAAACGAGCGACAAAATCTAAATTCAATGATTAATTGTGCACGCAAATTATTGTCTTCTTCCTGCGATCCTTCCTTTAATGTAAAAATGCTAGCAAAAAATATTCTTCATTTTTACATTTGGCAATTAATTATCGTTGCTCTTTATATATAGATATCAAACCAGCTTACAAAACGTATTCTCAAATAGCAATGAATGAAACAACATTCATTTAAACTGCATTCGACTTAAGTTATAAGATACGGAAAATGTTGCATAATAACATTAATCAAATCACCTCAGAGAGCTGTAAAGCACTATATAATGTATTTTCTTCCTCCTTTCCGCATGCTTTCGTGGTGTAATTGGGAGCAAACTCGACGCGTCTTCGAGAGGTCCAGGGTTCGAGTCCCGGCTACGGCACTGCACATTTTTCACGTCTTTTCTTCAAAAAAGCCCTAATGCCTCTGCAAATGAATTCAAACCTAACCGTCTTAATATTTTGTGAAGGAGATTTAAAATGTACTGACGCACTCAAAGCAAGTAGTGCATATGTTTCTTTTATATGATTAATTTGGTAGATTAAATTGTATAAAGTGCTAAATTTGAATATATATAGTTTTAAAGTAGTTATGAAACAATTTATAAATCATTAAAAGTGGAATCAAATAAAATTCGGGACCACCAGTTGCGGAATGGTTAAGACCACTGAATACTAGTAATTCGACCTGCTTCTGTTCAGAAACAGGCGAAAGGCTTTGGTTTTTGTGGTTTCCCTTCTATATGACGTGAATACAACCAGTTTTTCTCAGAAAATCCTCTACGAAGGTATCCCTCTTCATAGGCGAACAGATTTTGCTCTTTTGCCATATTCACATAACCTAACCTAAGCTAATATCAAATAAAATATAAACTTTGGGAACGTTCTAAAACATAAATTCTTGCTTGCGTAAATAATATATCTGATGTAGCGTAAATAAATTCACTTCTAATTTCATAGAAAGAGCTCCACAGGCCCGAGCTAGATGATAAGGGACTAATTATTTCCTTTTTTATTGAAATAAATATATTAGAATAATACTTTATTCACATAATATAAAAAGGATATTTTTGTGAAGCATGTCGTAATTAATTTATGTTTGTTTATGTAACTACGCAGTTGCAACAAAATTAAATTTAATTTAATTATGTATAATACCATCAACTAACATTTCAAGAATCCTCCAAAATTTTATAAAAAATACAGCATAAAATTTCTTACCTCGAAGAACATAAAAATTTTTAAAACTCATAAACCTTGCGGGAGTGTAGAGATACTACATAAAACAAATGTTCGAAAGAAGTTTAAGGTAACTAAAAACGCAAAATCTTCAAATTCCAGTTTAGGAATTTACAGCGTTAATAAATTATTTTGTTTAATGTAAACGAAATACTTCCTAAATCCATTTTTGTAATTGTTGTTTTTGCTCAAGAGGCATAATCAATTGAATCGTTCACATTTAATTTCCGGTGCTCTTCATCTGAGTGCAATGAGCGCAGAATGACTAAATTTTTTTCCACTTTATAGCTCTGACCCTAATAAATCAGACCCTGAACTTCTAATTCTAATAGGGCTGGAAGTTCATGGTCTCCAAGAATGAATGAGGTGATTTTATGAGATCTGCGTGACGTAAGTACTACGTGAAACGGATTGAAAGTGCTTTCATTTAATCCAGTTACTCTACAAGATCAACAGTAAAATTGGTCATTTTCAATAGGTGCACCATTAACAGACGCCGTGCGGACGTCATTGTGATACGCAGTTTCAATCTACGCTTTTGCCAAGAACGTCTGACGTAATGCTTGTAATTACTTGTATGGTTCCCTTCTTAAGATACGGTTGACATTACCAACACTTTAACTGAATCTCGCTTTTGTTAAAGTGTCAGAGGAAACAGTCTGGTGGAGTAAGACGAAAACTTCTTATAAACCTATGAGGATAGGTACTTTTCTACCAATAACATCGTCCTGGAAGTCAAAGATTCAACTCATTCAATTCGTTGCATTCAACGATTAACTGGTTGAACAACATTCAAGAAGTAGAGCTTCGTTTTTATCTTATTGAAAGAAAATCCGAAAATTAGTCTCTTCGATTTCCATTTGCTTTATAAGTGAGGGTATGCATATATTAGTGAGCCTTTTTATTACATTGGGGCTCGTGTGCACAATAAAAGCATACACCCACACACACATAATTTTTTGACAGATTACATTACAGAAAGCAAGAAAAGTGTTTTCTTTAATATAATCTGTCATTTCACATTATGAAGATGTCCCAACAAAAATGCCGAATTTAATATGCCAATGAAATATTTTATTTTTAGGAAATGGAAAACATAATGTTCTTCACGACTTTTACACTGTCCAGCACAGCACTCTTTCGGTGAAATTCGTGATTATTTTTTTTACGTGTCAACTGAAAGTGGCTAATGACACTGAATTTTATCTTTAAGTTCCCTGTTGTCAATCTATAAGGTATTTCTCCCGCCTTCTTAGCGAGCCTTCGTGGTGTAGTGGTCTGCACGCTGGGCGCGTGTTTCAGAGATCCTTGGTTCGATTCTCGGCGAAGACTTTGCTAATTTTTCATCTTTCATACTTCCAAAAAATACCTAATGTCTCTACAAATCTTTCTAGGATTCTGAGTTCGGATTTTTTTTTTTTTTTGGATTTTCAATAACACTGTCACGTACAGAGATGTTTTCAATAGACTGGCTGTATCGACAGCATAGTGATTTAATGTCTGATGTCGAACCTGAGTACTCATATACCTTTATCAAGCTGCAACGAAGCTGTGAAATGAATTGTCAGGGATAAAATATCAGTGTTGCCTATAAAATCAAACTCGACATTTTAAAATCGGAACATTTGCCTGTTTTGAGTATGCAAAAAAGCCTTACTTAAAAATGTAGTTACAGGAAATGTTAATCAATCCTTAATATTATCATGTGGATGAAACACTTATTCAGTGTTTGGTTAAGAATACGGCAGACTAATATTCCGCACTTATAAAATGAAAAAAGGTTAATTAAATTATTATGGGTTATATTTTCGTTTTTCCGATTTCCAACACATCTTAAGAAATTATCGGAATGAATCTTCACATTATTCCTATATAATTCAGAGCAATGGAATCATGGATTTTAATTTTAATTCACTAATGCAAATCCTATTTTGGATTCAAATGATTTTCATTAATTACATTAGTGTAAATATTTTTACAAAGAATTAGTAGAAACAGTTGTTATAAATACATTATTAATGATGTTTATGTAGTCTATTATTGAAAAGCTTATTTTTTTAATTTGCTCAGCTGTTGCACTCATAAGCAGTAAAACAGTTGCAATATACAGTTGCAAACAGCAATAAGCCAATAACATGAAAGGATAAAAGCAACGAAATGAATTATATGCAGATATCTGGGAAAATTTTTTTAATCACATATTAAAAAATTTGATAGGGATTTGAACCTAGGATCCTATTGATGAGAATGGACACCCATAATCGATGAAAAACTGACAGTCAGTCTGTTCTAACATTTATTTGAAGAAAAAATATTTAAGCATCCTACTGAAATCTTTTTCCAAGCGCTATTGCATACATAAATATTTATTCTCGTAAATACAGATACATAGTATATAGTAGTCCCTTTGTAATTTGCAATATGTATATATTTAAATTTATAATTAGTAAATCTTTACCTTTAAATCTATACCTTTAAAAAATTTTAATAAATAAAATTTAAATTTATAAAAATATAAGCATTACAAAATATTGCAAAAATTGCAAAAATTGCATAAAACAGCGGATAAATTTATGCGGTACATGTCGTCAATTTTTTCTGTAAATTTGTACAGTTTTTTCTTTCACATCAGTTGATCTTCTAGGAGGATCTAAGCCCTTTACATAAGTTTAGGATTGATTTTTCTTAAAGTTTTCCTTTTAAGGATAGTGCCACTAAATCAAAAATAGGCTGTACAATCAAAAAGCTCAGAAAAAAAAATACACGAAACTATTGTTCACCGATATTAAAGGTCGTACAGACTAACCTACGAAGGTCGGCGAGTAACATGTATTTTTCTTTTAATAAATAAACTAGCAAACAAAAAAAAGAACAAGAGGCTTGAAAATTAGAGGTAAATTTAACAAAGGGATTCCACGAGCTCCCCCTTACAGCTTATCACTGCATGTGAACATTTTTTGTGATTTTTTTCTAGTGTGATGTAGAATCTATTTTCCCTAGTGCCCAACTTGAATAGTTGTTTGTGATGCTGACTGCCGTACCGAAGGGCCTGGGTTCGAATTCCGGGCAAGGCATGTATGTTTGTATAGTGTCTTTGCTGCATGGGGGCACTCTAAATAGACGGGTAAGCCGGATCAGAGGAAAAAAAATCCTAGACGAAATGTTAATAAATGAATAGATATAATCAATAAAAAATCCTCTAATAATTATTATTTATTTCGCAGTTTATATAGTAGATATAGGTTATTAATAATTCAAAAAAGTGCCTACTGTTATTGTTAAACTGTTTAATTATACACCAGAAAGAAAAATTCTGATGCGTACACCACATTACTTCATGTACGTCATTTTCATATTTCCTTGAATTTCATTAGAGATATATTTTATCATTCAATAAATTCAGCTCTTCCTTCTCGGAAGGCAAATACACGTAAAAAAATCAAAACATCTACATTAAAAATTGTAAAGTACAAAAAGCTTAAAACGCCAAATATAGTTAAAAACAGGTTTAGAAAAATTATTTTTAGAGTTAAAATTAAAATTTCTACGCCAAAAAAAAAACAATTCGGCAAGCGGGTAGGAAGGAATATTTTTCAGTGCACAAAATTGAAAGTTAACTTTTGGTGCCACTGGGCAAAAAGA
Source organism: Stegodyphus dumicola (assembly GCF_044657685.1). Taxonomy (NCBI): domain Eukaryota; kingdom Metazoa; phylum Arthropoda; class Arachnida; order Araneae; family Eresidae; genus Stegodyphus; species Stegodyphus dumicola. Next base: position 23,932,462 of record NC_140775.1, read on the forward strand.
CATTACACTTGGTGCGCCAAATTTCGCGCCAAAATTCACTAGTAATAGTTTCAAATGTAAAAAAAATGGCGGCCTTATTAGGCCTAGCACAACTTAACCTTTAAACTGTTAATAACTTTTAAGCAATAAATTAGCTAGAATATGAGCCCTTTTAGCAGGTCCCCTGGGCAGTGTGAGTAGATTCTATGCGTTAAAATAGCGCTTATTACAAATGATGCCTCTGAGGAGCTTACAACTTTTATTTGAAATATTGTTTTACCACTTACCACCTGGAAATGTTACGACTGCGTACATAATCATAAATTCAATCGCCCAGACGGTCTGGAACATAAATAATCATAAAATTGTTATATATGACTTCAAAAGCTAAGAGAACTGAAAAGTTTCGTAGAAAGCTATTTTGTATTTTCGTAGAAAGCTTCAAGGATTTTCGAGGAACGATATTTGAGCTTTGAAAGATCTGACAATGCGTTCACATCAGTCACTTTCACATAGTCTTCGGTAGATCCAGTTTTGTCTTAAGTTATAAAAAAAAAACTTGTAATTTATGTTTGTTATCATAGATTTATGATCTCTATTGAAAGAGATCTATTATCTAAATGAACTTTTAAAAAATTATAATAAACTTTACAAAGCATTATTTTCATCCTAAAGCAGGACATTTTAAAGCTGAGGATCTTATCTTCCTTTGTCTTCGTGTCTTTCTTTGTGTCTCTCTTCCTTGTGTTACATATAGTATTCCTAAAGACAATACGATAAACAGGATAGTGAGAAATGGGCGGGGCACCAGCATTTCACCATTGCCTGAACAGGTATATTCTACCCTACTAATTGTACAGCACCGTTTCGATTCTGAACGAGACCTTAAGGGATGCCTCCAATCACTCTCTACCAACAAGCCACTTGAAAGGATTTTGGGCTCTCCAGTATTGTGAGCGCCCCATGTTTCACAAATAGTATATACTTACAAAAAACTATGCCTTCTCGGGGGTTCGAGCCCATGTCCAAAGGTACGGCAGCCAGCATCGCTAAGCGCTAGACCGATCAGGGTGGTAAACAATTACGGTGAACAATCGCAAACTTATCTTTGGTTTAGTTCATTCGATTATGGCAAAGAACGCTAAGACGTTTCCTAAGGGGAGGAATGCCTTTATGAAGGAGTAAACTCCCATGCAACCAGCTCATTCGCTTGGAATCCAACCTAGGTGAAACTAACAGTATTCAGCGACTTTACAGTTTGGCCGCTGGTGGGCTCCACGGACACAGGAGTGTGTTTTAATCGAAAGTTTAACTTGTAAGGTGTATTCTAAGTTTTTAACAGTTATCTTTAGTTACTTTCCTGTCCTTCCTAACTTCAGCTTACAATTTTCTACCAGAATATGTTTTTAGAATCGCGTTTAATGCAAATAAGTAAGAGTGGTATTTAAGTCGAAGTTCCACTGACTCAGAGTTTCCGACTAGCTCGCGTTCGCCTTGTGGCTGCGTCTCTCTCTAAGCTATTACTACGCTCGGCCGTATTTGAGGTCCTTGATAGCTTCACCAGCTTATTTGATGTTTAGGGGCCAACTACTTAGAATTGTGATAGCTTCGGCTATATCTTTTTAGTTAAGTATTAGTTTAGTGTTATTTCTTATTATTTTGAGTTTAACCCAAGTGGAGGCTTTGCTGTACGCTCTGAGAAAGGAGCCGATTGTTAAATTCTTATTTTGAATAATAAAGGGTAATTAATCCTTCTTGAGTTTACGTCTCTGTTCAAGAACTCAAGCGATTATTCACTTATCTGTTCACGAGGTTCCGAGTTGTTAGATAAAAGAGTGGAACACCACAAACTAATTGCAAATCGCTCTATTCAGCATGGTGGTCATCGAAGCCGGCTACCATAACTGGGGACCCCGGTTTTGAACCCCAGTGGATAAGGCATGGTTATTTACACATGTAAGGGTAGCTTTGAGGCAAGGAGGCATTTAAAAAAATCTATGGAGTAGAAAATTCCTTTGAAAGGCTAATGGTAGGGGAATGATAGGCATAGTTTTTAAAACCTGGGTTTATCGATTAGGGCCAAAACGTATCTAAGGAGCTTAGGCTTTGGTCAACAGCTGCAGCTCTGATCAACAACGTACATTTTCTCTTGGACATGATGAATTTGGGAGACTGATCTAAATTCTTACAAAATCAGGAGGATAAATAATAACAACAATACTAATTGGAAGGCACACTGGAAAGATTAGACGTAGTGACAGTGAGGAGACAGTGCAAGTGTTGAATATTCTGTAGCGGAGATAGAGAAGGCTAGAGCATGGGAAAGTGAGAGGATGAAAGTCATATGTTAAATAATATCTGTACCGTTTCAAGTAACTATCATCACAAGTTGGCTTAGTTAACATACTGCAATGGGCTGTTGCCACACTGATCCCATTAAAATGCAAATTCGCTCGTATTTAAACTAAACTATGCATTCTGGTGCAGGCTTGTAAGGTTTGTTTCATTTAAGATGTCATTATCTTCTTAAGTTAAATATTTGTTGCACTTCTACTTTTTCGTCAACTCTACCACAAAGGCAAATTAAACCTGTTTACTTAACGATAGAGAATAGTGGTCAGTCAGCCGTCTTAATATTTTCACTTTTCCGCTAGAAAACTGTTTCGATAAATTTTAGTTTCATGTGTAATTGCATTTTAGAAGCCTCTTGTTTTGGACTTAGGGTAATAAATTTCTTCTTAACGGTTTGTTTTGTAAATACTTAGGTTTATTGCTGAGTTCTTAACTCTGAAGAAGAGAAATTTTCAAACTTTTTAAGCATTTTAGGTTGCAAATGCCAGCCGAAGTACAAATAAACTTTTTAATTGCTTTTATTGTCTTTATATCTGATCTCTATCGCGCAATTTTTCCTGAAATGCAATGAAATCTTAAAGGAGCATCCGAATATTAATCTGATTTGTATCTGAAATTTAATTCGCTTAATGTAAACATTCTTGTAATGTGATCCGAAATGTAATCATGCCTAGGTATAACACGTCGCAATTTTCTATGGTTTTGAACCATAGGCACTCCGTAACTTACAATCATTGGCATTGGCATCGCTCTCTTCTCCTTGGTCGCTCATTTTGGTCGACCTACTTTTCCCAGTTTCGCCTTGCCCCTGGACAAGCCGAGTTTACTTTGCGCTTTGTCCGTTGTCTAAGAAGATTTAAGCTGTACAAAATTGTTGAGTGCATGTCGGACCCATAAGTGATACCTATGAATCTGTTTTTGCGTAAAACGGCTTGCATATTACGAAAAAAAATATGTGTTCATTATCGTTAATGTTCAGTTCATTATCGTTGATGTTAATTAAGTTATAGATTATTATCGTTAATGGCTATCTTCTAATTCCCAAGTCATCCCATTGCAATAGTTCTATTACATATATGCAAACAAATGAAATGATGTTGCCAATAAATGTTATCTCTATGTATTATTTTTTAAAATAGTGAATATAAAAAATGTATGGCAACATTCAACACTTTATCGGAAATTCTAAATTACGTCCAATATGAAATATTTTTAACTTCAATGCGCCAGTTTTTTGTCATTTGGCGAAGGGTAAGATTTATAATTTTTCTTTTAAATTTAATGTGCTTGATTACTAAATTAAGCGATTTAAACGTAATAAACGCAGCTCTTAATCTCTTTCACTAATTACCAGCTGGATCCGCTAAAAAACATATATATTTTTTTCATTTTTGCAGCATTAGTTTTAGGAGGCAGGACCGGCTAGCGACTTGTTACTTAGGAAGTGGAACAAAAGTGGTTCCATGTAAAAGTGAGGTTCCAGGATAACAGCCCAGTTTAAATGTATGACAACACTTAACACTGTATCGGGAATTCTAAACGCATGCTGTTTTCAAGAGCTTCGTGATTTTTCTGTTGAATTTTATGTGTCGTAATTGTGAAGAAAGGGCTGTTTCTTTAAAGTTAAAAAGAGAAGAAAAGTTGTGTCGGTAGGACTAAGTCCAAGAGCAGATAAATAAACTGTAACCATAGCGAGCGCATAAAAACGTTAGCAAACCCATCTGGTGCAAAGTTAAAATCTGGAAACTTTCATATTTTCTTTCTTTCCTCTTTTTATTTTTAGCCCAAAGGGCTATTAATTTCGTTTTGGCATTTTGTGGCGTATCACTTTTCAAATTGTTGCCATCAAATATAGAGAAAGCCTTGTATTATATTTAAAAAAATTGAATAATGAAGATATGTATATTTCTTTCACTTTAATTTGATGGCTTTAGGTACCGTTGATAAAACAACGGTACCCAAAGCCATCAAATTTTGAATAACGTAATCCTCCACCTGAAAATGGGCATCTGGAAGCTCAAATTTGGAATTCGTTTAACTATCTATTTTATAATTTCTAAAGCATTTATGAGTTTGATTAAGAACTCGAAGATTTCAAACTGAGTAATAACAACACTGCACAGAAAAAAAAAAAAAAAAAAAAAAAAAAAACAATTATCTCCAGCGCGCGAGACTGTGAATCGGAAATTCTAAAGGTATGCTCTTTTTAAATTATTTTGTGCTATTGCTGTTGAATTGAATTTTTGTTAAACAAAGAAAGAGAATAAATAATATTATTTAGTGCAAAACTTTAATTAAATTTTAAAATCAATTAATCCTTAAAAAAAGATTAAAAAAGTGGCCCAAAAGGTGATCAAATAATTTTTAATAGTTGTTTTGTAGATATGAGTAAAAAAAATCTATAGATTTGAATTTTAGTTTTTAAATTTTGTACAAGAACATGATATTTAATAAATAAAGGTAACACACAAAACGTTAAAAAAAAAATGCCCCTTTGGGCGTAGCATCTGAAAACTTTCAGACTTTTTCTTTTTTGTTTTATTTATTTCCTTTTCCTTCTCAAAGAATAGATAAAATCTTGAAACAGCTAATCAATCCTAGAGTCCAAACATCTAGTGCAAAATGTGTGCCGATATCGCTTGTGCCCAAAATCTGCTTGTTTTGGTCGTGTGCTGCAGGAAACCCGGCAATGATCGGAATACTATTTTGAAAAAGTTACTATCTCGCAATCAACTTAATTTCTGCCTCCTTACCGAACTTGATCATAAAAAACACTATTAAATGAATGACACTGAAGAATATGTCAGGTAATTCATCTATTTTCCACGCTTTTCTGCTCAAGGCCTAGTCTAAGGCTTTTGAAATACGAGCGTGAGATAGAGAATTGTAAGCGAAGGTTACTGAAGATCAAAAGCCTTGAAGAATTATACTATCGTATCTATAGTATAGAAGAATTGCAATTAACAGCAACTCAAGTTATAGATTGCTGTTCTTTTCTCTGGGTCAAGTTTATCTTTAATTTATTTGCGTGTGTTAATTTTTTTCAATGAATTATAATGATGACGATGGTGCTTTTCCTAAAATATCATCTGCCTACAGATAAAATTTTCTATGCAATTAATCGTTTGTTTTTATCCAGTGAGCATCTGCTGGAAGGAATTAGAAAGCTCGGTTAAAAACAACAATGAGGTTTTGCTGTAAAACGGGGAAAATAGCAAAATTTATTAAACAAATTAAAACTGACGATGTAATTTAATGCCTCACAAACCTGAGACAAAACAACAATCATGTTATTAAACTGGAGAGCGTTTGCAAAGGCGAAAGCAATTTTAGTTTTAGAATAAAAAGCATGTTGGTGAATTTTTTCCACCAAAATTTGAATGAAGCTCCATATTTTTAATAAAGACATAAAGGACGTAAATATAACTCAGCTCGTTAGGCCTGAAATATCTCAATCGAATAACTTGTGCCTGCTACTCAGAAACGAGCCGTCGCAAAATTCCATTCTTGTCAAGCAATTTCTAGCGGGAGGTAGGGGGGCAAGAAAGAAGAAAAATAAAATCTAAAAGCTTTCACATTTTATTAATACGCCCAATAGGGCGTCTTTTTAACATTTTGTCGATTACCTTTATTTATTAAATATCCTGTTTTTCTCACTGAAACCATAAAATTAAATTCAACAGCAATACCGCAAAATAATTCAAAAAGAGCATATCTTGAGAATTTCCCATATACAGACTCGCGCGCTGGAGATAAAAAAGCTTTTTTTTTTTTTTTTCGCACTGTGTTGCCATTGCTCGCTTTGAAATCCTTGTGTTTGTTAATTAAAAATTCGTTCAAGTTTTACATAATATGAAATTGATAGTAAAACAAATTCCAGAATTCAAAATAGGACTTCCAGATGGCCGTATTCGGTGAAAGATTGCGTTATTCAAAATTGGATGGCTGTAGGTACCGTTGTTTTATCACAATGAAACATACATACATTCATGCAGATTCTTCATCATTCAAATTTCTTTAAATATAGTACAAGGTGATAATATTTGGTGGCAGCAATTTGAAAAGTGAAACGCTGTTTGTAGTGAACCAACGCAAAATGTCAACACGAAATTAATAACCCTTCTGGACAAATTGCCCCTTTGGGCTAAAAAAAAAAAAAAAAAAAAAAAAAAAAAATGTTATCACACTTCTCAACCACCTCCTTTTTTGAGCAGATTTTCCACCCACAGACTTTTCCTTTTTACTTCCTTGTACGAAGTAAAGGAAGTATTGTAATCACGAAAAATTCCGGGTACCGTATTTCAACGTAAATAGCCATTTTTATCGCTATCGAATGTAATTTAATTATGTTTTTGTGTGACATCTGTACGTAAGGACAGAATAAAGGACTCTTTTCCCCAAAAACGTATTATAAAACTGATTTTAAATGGATTCAGAAGAGGTTTTTTTTCCCCCCCGTGGCGTTCAAAAACGAATAGCCTCAGAACGTTGGAATTTTGTATGTGAGACTGCTATAACATGTAGATGTGCACCTCCCTTTTTGGTTGCAATCAGCAGCATCAAAAGTTTATATATATGTATAATTTATTTACTAAAGAAATATTGATTATATTATCTCCATAATATAACTATAGTAGAATATATCAAAATGATGGAACCCATAACATCCACTTCGTTTCTCGTCTCAGTGAACTCAGTTTTCTTATTCTTATATTCTTGTAAATTGTGCATTTTTTGCCTTGAAAATATTTGAATTATGTTGTTCTTATCTTCCGGTTAAGGTTTTTATGCCTTTAGCTAACCTGCATGTTATACTAGTTGTGGAATTATCAACAATTTAAAAATTGTTTAAGTGCGGCTAAGCCTAATTTTTTACCATAGCAGCCATATTTGTTTACATTTGAAACTTAGCAGAATAGTGGATTTGTTGGTAATCTAGAGAAACTAAACTTAGCAACAACATTCGAATTAAATTATGCTTAATTCGTTCTGGAATTTCCATTTAAATTATTAAATTGTCTCATATATTGACTCAGCATAGCGTCCACAACATATTAAATCAGTTTCTACGCCTTTACTGTCTTTTTGCCGAGTGAGACGTAAACTTTCAGCTTTGTACACCGAAAAACCTGTCTTCCTGCGCGAGCGAATTGATTGTTTTTGAGTAGAAACTGTAATTTGAATTGTAAAAATTGTTTTATCTTATTATTATTATTTTATTTTTAAAATTTTTTTTAACTGTACTTGGTGTTTTACTTTTTTTATATCTTTAAATTTTTAAGGAAGATATTTTGTGTTTTAATAATTTTTGTCTTGTCGCGAAGTGCGAACTGAATTAATTGAATGGGAAATACATCTCTAATGAAATTCGAGGAAATAAGTGTTTCCTATTAGCAGAAAATACTGTCACCAATCTGTTTCGGACAGAGAATGTTTACGAGTAGCCCATGCGCATTAGGTAAGCAGCGCTGAATCGTCTGTGAAAAACTGTTTATTTTTTAATTGTTTAATTTCTTTTATACATCGTTTTAGAGTTATAATAGTATTTGAATAGAACATGTAGCAACAATTAGATAATTCTTTAGATTGTATAATTTTTTTGCATTCCGAGTTATAAAATGAATGAGATGTAACTCTGTTAAGTGAACCTAGCGCCAGAGTATCGCTATGGTAAATAATTACAGCGAATTTTAAAAAGCGTATTTATTCTATTGTGGTTTATGTCCTATCGACGATGTAGATTTAATTCAGTTCAGTAAGTTTAAATGAAACGTGTATAATTTAATATTCCTTGCAAGGAAATCATGTAGTGCACACACCAGATTTTTTCCTAAAGTGAAGACATGCCCCTAAAGTCACTATTTTAATACCACTGAAGAAACCGTAACCAGTGATTTAAACAATATTCCAAAAGATGAGTTCTACGAAAGAATCAAACTGTCTGACCGTTGTATAGATTTACAAGAACTATATACTGAAGACTATGAAATAATAATATTGTTTCCTTAAATTTTCGATTTTGTGCGAAATTATCCTAAAACACTTTATAAGTAGCTTCTAAATTATTTTAAATGAAGCTTTATTTCACTATTTGCTCACTTTATTAGCTCACTTTATTTCACTATGAACTTTGTGAAGCACTATTGTTGCTTACCTACAATATTCCCCTTAAAAAATGGCTTACATGTTTTTGCCTCAAAAATTAATCAACAGTCTTCCTTTGTTTTAATTCATTAAAATATATATAAATGATGATTAATTCATATAATGTAATTATTTATTATTGGTTAAAAATTACATTAGTTAGTTTCCTATTTGAATAAAAATTCGTTATTAGATAACTTGCAAAGGATTATTCTGACCATTATTCTTATTAATTAAATTATTATTCTAGAAAACATCTTTTGTTAATTATAGTAATAATGTAAATGTTCATAAAAATTATAAATTGAAGATATTGTAAATTTTATTAATTAAATTTATTATAAATATAATCAAGCAAACATATTTAAAAACTTAAATGATTAATGAACTTTGTAATATTTGTCATCAGAAAAAGAAAATTTTAATTACAAAATAATGCTGAAATTTTTCATAAAATTTTATCAGAGGAATATAAGATAAATTAAATATATTTTTAATTGATTTTAAATTAATTTAAAAATTAATCAATTTAATTAAATTTTTATTTACATCACTTACCACATCTTAAAAATATAGAGATATAAATTGATAGGAATAGTGTATTTACTGTTTGTAAATTGCTCTGTTTCTTAAATAATAGAGGGAAAGTTATCACAATTTGAAAATTAAATTAAAATAATTTAAAAGATAAATTAAAGTCTTTATGCTACGTCGAAGGCAAATACTTTAGAAATGGGATATTTGGGAAAGTTGCATTAAAATTTTTATGCTTCTTGAAATGGCAACGCTTGCGAAGTAGCTCGGATGATAAGTTCTTGTAGCGTAACTTAAGATAGTTTAGTATAATGACGGCAAAATTTTTAGAAATAATTGTCACACCTCACTTCTCTGCTACCCCCCCCTTCTGAAGAAGAGATATATATGTCTGTTCGGTTTTAAAATCCGTTGAGTTTTCCTCGTATTCTAAGTTTATTTTTCTGTCTAACTTTAATTTCTTTAATTTTCTCTCCCAGTTAGAAAATGTTGTTTGCTTATTCGCCAAAAACTATCTTCTATACGAAGCCTTCCTGAAAAAATTACGGAAGAAAATGGCTGATATTTACGTCCAGAATCGCGAAGTTCAAAATTTTGTTTAGAATATTTCTTCGTAGCATATTTTTTGCATACATTCCAACGACTGAAATTATTTTAACATGAAAAATAATTTAACAGTCATGATTAGGTATTAGAAAATATTAGGAAAAATCGAACATTTACGGAAATATTGGGTAATTGAGAAAAAATATTACATTCTTGGAATCTCCCAAAAGTTGCCTAAACATTGAGGAAATTCGCAACCAATATAAAACTACTACTCTTATTAGAGATTAAAGAAAAATGTTTAAATAATTTTTATATTTATATACATATTTTTTAAATGTTTCTTTTTCTTTTTTATGCCCTTTAACAAAATATAATAGTAATCATCGCTGAACTAAGAAAGATAATTAGACAAGTAACTAAAAATTATATACTTCAAAATATGTATAATATGTGTAAATTTCAGCAACAGAGTACTTACTAATATTCTTTAATTTCTCATAAATCCCTTTTTTACGATTTTACGGTGCATTTCATAAAAATTACATGCCTTGACAATAAAATAATCTATTTCTTTTGTAAATACTGCTCATAAAAGAGTATATTAATACTAGAAATGATATTTTATATAAATTCGATTTTATTGCATTCTTGACTGTTATTGTGACTTTGCAGTAATACAGCGATACTTTTCTACCAAAAATAAATAATGAAAAAAAAAAAAAAAAAAAAGAGGTAAAATTAAAAAAAAAAAAAAAAAAAAATGCCAGCTTTTTTTGTAATACTCTGTATTTTCTAGGGTAATGTTGCATTAAATTATATTTTTAAAATACACACATTCAAATCATTTATATCCAACACAGGCTCATTAAGCAATACAGAAGCCATAGAGTACATTAGGTAAATCATTATAATTAACTTTCCACGTGCCTCTCTTTAGACGAATTTCCTGTAAATCCCTGGAATTCTGGGAGATACAGCATCTCTCCTCAATTTTTACCTGTAGAACTCGCGCGCAGGCGCAGAGCGAGGAGAGCTATTTCGGGCGCCGCGGCCCTAGCAACTGCGAAGTTTCAATCTTCCCGTTTGCTGTACGCGTTCCGCTTTCATTCCCCCTTCTCTCTTTCTGACCCTCCCTCACAGCAACCAGGGGCCTTGGCTGAACGAGTCACGTGGTGCGTCAGTTGCCGGGGTCTATCCTCGCCCGTCGTTTTCCGCTTTGGCGATTTTTTTCTTTTTCCTTTTCGTTTTACTTCGGGTTTCGCGATAGTAGAACGTAGGTTACCAGATTTAGTTGCTTTATCCCACTTTGGCGCTATTGTCTTGATGTTTCCGTCAAGGGCAATAAATTTACAGGCAAAGAGAATGCGTATAAACCAAGGTATAAAAGCACAGAAAATATTCTCGTTCTTTTTAACTGAAAAAAAAAAAAAAAAAAAAAAAAAAAAGACAAAACATTATTTAATGATAAAGATAATAAAACACAGCTTACTATCTTAATTGTTAGATAATGAAGAACATGTAATATTCTCTATTATTAAAGAATGAAGAAACTATGTGTGTAGGGTATGCATGTATTGTGGTAAAATAGCGAAGCCGAGCTACCCAATTTTAGACACACATATCCTTCACTTGAACATATGCACCTCAAAACCCGAATTTTGAATTTGTTTTTCTTATTTATTTTATGTTTTGTGCGAACTTAACGAAATTTTTATTCACGAACTCCGCAGTTTGAAAGCAGTGTGTTGCTATTCGGCTAAGGCTATTTGAGTTTCAAATTTATTCAACGAACTCGGCGGCAGAAAACTGATGAGTTATCATTATCCGAAATAAAACGTTTTTTTATCTTCACGTGCCAGTGTTTGCTATTTGGCAAATTAATTTTTAATTAATTAATTTCAATTCAGCCATTAAATTTATGTTTTAATTCTATCATTTAATTTTTCCTTCAGGTGTAGTCTATCTGTTATTGAGTAATAAACTAAGCGATTTAAAAGCTTTAAACGCAGTTCTTCATCTTTTTTATTATTAATAACTAACTAGCCATGAAATTAATAAAAAATTTTAATTAATTTAATCAGGTGAATAAATTCCTTTGGTTACGTAAGTCAGTACTCGAAGCAGAGAGAAAGTTTGTGAATGGCATAAGAGTAAACATTACTGGAAATAAAAGAAATTAAGTTAGCAATACATTAAACCAATTTCAACACAGTGTGACATCATCTGCTATCAGTGCCGTTACCGGACGCATTTTTATGTTTTTCGCAGAAAGTTTTGTTTCACACTGATGGTTTGTGATGACAACTTCTTCATCGTTTTTGCAGTAAATAAAATTAACTTCTTTTTTTTTTTTTTTTTTTTTTTTTTTTGAGGGAGCCTGGTTAAGCGGTGAAAGAAAATACGTGCTCTCTTCTTAACTGAGGAAAGAGTCTATAGCTAGGATGGACATATACTTTTGGTTTGGTGTTCTTTTAGTCGGTGGAAGATTAGCCTATTCTAACCTCCTTGATTGCAACACATTCAGTGTTAAACAGCGAACACTCACTTTTCCCGCAGATATGGAAAAATTCGTCCCTGCTTTTACGTTTCGGGAGGAAAGGAGGAAAAAAGGAGAATCCGACTGTGCCCACGGCATAGTCAGTCGCCTTTTCTAATATATCTTCCGAGCTAAATAAACCTTCTTTAAATGGGCGGTCTTCTCATATATAAAAGCGTTAAATTTCTTGAATTTGTAAAGATAGAATTTTGATACGATGCATGTGTACTCTCACATTTATTGCAAATATTCAGTTATACCTTGTATAGGGTCATAACTAAATAACGAACGTAATCCTTTACTTTAGATCGATTAATTGATATGTCGTGCATTTAACACAGTTAAGGCGTTTAAGTACACTGTCCTCTATTTAGCACAGTTTTATAACAGAATCAGAAGTTAAAATAACTATGAAACCTTTATTTAACAAGTTAGAGAAACTCGAATAGAACACAAATCTGAAGTTAACAATCTCCACATACCATTTAAATTGAAGTGTTGAAGACAAGAACTTACAATAGACTCATTTTTAAGTTTAAAATATCTTCAGGCAATAATAGCATAAGTAGTATATTCCAAAAAGAAACGTAACATGGCTGAAAAAGAATGAAGCTCAAGTACCATGCAAGTACAAAACCTTTGTAAGACTTCCTTTTTTTTTTTTTTTTCATCAAAAACATAAATCCTCTCATTATATAAAAGTGACACTAATTTATTCTAACATTAATTTTAAAAATATGTTATGTAGATCCTAATAGTTAAAAAAGCAGAATATTCTTATCTAATAAGTGCCTTCTAAAAAGAATTTAATTCAGCAAGTGAGATTCATTTACATTTGTATTACTTTAAAAAAAATTTCTAAAATTTTCAACAGTACACAATAGTTTAATATTAGTACATAAAAAAATTGTTTAAAGATATTTTCTCCGGTCCCCCTTCCCACTCTTTGTTACTAAATAAATAATGTTTACAGCATTTCGATTGTGAAAAAAAAAACTTATCTAAAAAAGTGAAAAAAAACTAGTGAAAAAAAAACTTATCTAAAAAAAAAATTATATTTTACATCTTTGATTAAGCATATTAATCTAAATTAATGGCAAGAAGCTTTTAAAGAAGGACTGTTTTTGGAAAAAAGAAAGTGGTTTGTATATCAAACAGGCCTTATAGCCACCGAAATATATTTCCATATTTAGCAGAACAGCGATTCAACAGAAATTGAAACCTATCTGATGTTTCCTTTCACTTCTTATCTTATATCTATTGCAAATCTGTTTATTTTTGGCCAGCGATTATCTATTCCTTCAGTAAGTCCACTTAAGAGGATGTGACGAAATATTTCTGGGCGCTAAAATCACTTCCCATTGCATTCTTTTTCTAATAAAGTTCCAGGTTATAATATAATATCCCTGAGAATTTATTTATTTTTCAAGAAATTAATGCAAAAAATTCATAACACTTCCTGAAGAAAAATCGCATATATTTTTTTAAATGCGTACTGACACCCGCCAGTATTTTCTATTCCAGTAAGTAAACATTAAAATTTCATATCACAGTAAAGAGATTTCGCTTTCGAAAAAAAAATTATAAAAAATAAATAAAATAATAATAATAAGTAATTTATAATACGCCCAAATGGAAGTTTTTTTAACGTTTTGTGTGTTACTTTATTTATTAAATATCATGTTCTTCGTACTTAAACCATAAAATTAAATTCAACAGCAATATCACAAAATTTTTAAAACAGCATTTTTTTAGAATTTCCGATACACAGTCTCGCGCGCTGGAGATAAATATGTTTCTTTCTTTTCTTCCCTTTCCGTACAGTGTTGCCATTGCTCGCTTTGAAATCGTTGAGTTTCTTAACTCATAATTGCTGTACAAAATGTAAAATACACAATAAAATAAATTCCAAATTTGGGCTTCTAGATTCGGGTGGATTCGCTTATCACAGATTCGTTTTATCACAGTGCGAGAAACGTACATACATTTATGCAGATTCTGCATTATTTAATTTCTTTAAATATAATGCAGGGTTCTAATATTTGGTGGCAACCATTTAAAGAGTGCTTCGCCGTTTATAGTGAATCAACGCAATATGCCAAAACGAAATTAATAGCCCTTCTGGGCTAACCTTCTTTGGGCTGAAAATTAATTAATTAAGCACATTCGGACTAAAATTTATAATTATCCAAAATAGGAACCTTAGATTGTTGTACATTTTAAATAAAACTCTATTGATTTCCCGGGACACTGACATAAGTCCTCTTATTCAGGAGCAAAAACCTTTTACAGAAATGGTATAGTATTTTGACTTTTAAAATTGTTGCTGTGCTGTTTTAAGTACTAATAGTTTTGTGTGCAATTAGTAGCACCTTAGATATTTCTGACTTAAACATATGGAGCTTTACATTGCGATCCTTTAAAACGAGACCTGCAAAGGTGGGTTACAGTTACGGATAAAAAAGTGATTATGCTTATGTGGCCAAGAGTTTCCGCTTTTATGAACTCGGTTAATAATGCCGCATGGAACCACAACGTTAAAAAAAAATTTCGAAGTATATCCCACTAAGGGGAAAATAGAAAAGGCAGGGAGGAAAAGATTAATAATAATAAATGATTAGGCCTATGATTTAGGCCTTGACTATAACTCCTGTTTTCCGTTTCCTCACCAGAAATGTAAATCAGTTAGAGAGAATCTGAGTTTCAAGTTTTTAACTTGTTTCGGAATCTCGAGGCCACGTTAGTAGGTTTCGCCAGCCCTGACAGGGGCGTAGTTAGAGGGGGGCAAGGGGGGGCATCTGTCCCTGGGCGCAGAATCCAACGGGCGCCAAACTGATGTTACGACATTTTAGAATTAAATGTTTTCCATCCTTGGCAAGCAGTAGTGGGCACGAAATCTTCAGTTGTCCCTGGGCGCTGAAAACCCTAGCTACGACTCTGAGCCCTGATAAGATTATAATTCTTCGACGTTACGCTTTTGCTGCAAACGTTTAATTACCACGCCGGTGAGAAATTCTGAGCCAACTTAATTTTAAATCAGTTGTGTAGTCTTTGACTGCTAGGCTTAGATTAAATTTTTACATCGTCACAAGTAGTGGTTGATATTATGAGGCACAAGAAGTGCGTTAATGTTCAAGCTCCGTTTTAATAACAAGTTGATTTAAACATTTTGAAGAGACTGTAGTTACTTCAGGCACAGCGATAATTCGCTCCAAGTTTGTTAGAAGTTTGATATTAGTTTATATTACTAAAAAAGATCAAATTCTATAAAGTGTGGAGAGCAATCTAATTGGAAAACAAGCAATTAAATATGCTAGCATCAATTCCTTCTAAAAATCGCTGCTTCCAGTCCAGCTTTCAGTTTCTGCCAGAGACACTTGGCTTTCTAATTTTTTTCTTGAAAGCTCTGTGAGTTTCCTAAAAAATCTCCGAGCTTTTATCCTTAAAAAAATGGTTCTACTCATTTGCAGATTTTTTTCATCAACGTGGCTCATATTATCAGTCTTTGGCTAAATGATTCTGGGAGAAAATCGGGAAGGCGTTTGGGAGGGAGGAACTTTCATCTTTCCTTGAAAGAGTTTTCTTCTGAGGCTCTTAGAGTTTCAGGAACAATTCTTAAAATTACAGGATGAGGCTCTATTATATCTAAAACACATTTCTTTCTAAGTTACATCTAAAGGCATCTAAGGCACATTGCTTACGTGACATCTAAAGAGACATTCACACTGAGGTTTATCTGAGCTAACGAAAACATCCGACATAAATGACGCAGCTCCGAAACCAGTTTTTCCTCTTAGCGAAGCGAGTTGAAAAATCTGAGCTGCACTTATAGCGGAACTAGTCGGCCCGTGGAACTGACTCCTTTAGCTCAGATAAACCCCAGTGTGAATGGCCCTTAGTTCTAATCACATTATGTTTCGGCTATGCGGGACTGGATGTCGAAAGGGATAATTCGCAGAACCCGCACCATTCCAGGAAACCCACGTAGCTAGGTTACTATTTTCACTTACTACAAAGACTTGAATGCCAAACATGGCTCTGATTGGGATGACGTGATACTTCAGTAGCAGAACTTTCGTTTGATTGGTTGTCTCTACTCGGGACAAAGGTCCAGCCTAGACATTTTCGGTGAGGTTAGAAAAAATCCCGTATAGCCGCAACATTGTTTCCATAGTTGGGTGAGACTTCGCTTCAGACGGGGCTCTTTTTTCTAGGAATTCTCCCGCTTAAACTAGTGCTACCAGAATCTCGTTTCTCAGAAAATCCGTCTAGCAGGGACTGTAGGGATATGTGATAACGGTCTAAGGCAAATTGTTTTCTACGTCACATCTAAGACATTTAAGGTACATTGTTTTCTACATGACATCTAAGGCAAATTGTTTTCTGCTTTTATGGCAGCTGATGTGTAATTTGGCTGAGGTTCCGCACATTTGGAGCATAGCGGCTCAAGCCAAACTAATTTTGTCGAAACTGGAAGCATCGGCAGCAGCAAACATTTTTTTTTTTTGCATTTTTGTGTTTCTCTTCTAACCAGATTGAGTGTGTTCCAAAATAATTGCATAATTAAGTATCCATTAAACAGATAACCATGATTCCAATTTGAAAAATGAAACAATTAAAATATTCAGATTACGGTAGTTTTGGCACATGAGGCATTTTAGTAATGAAATTAAAATGTGTTTAAGAGCTTTCTTGAAAGTTACGATTAGTTAACATATTGTCCGCTAAACATACGTTAAACATCTTTCTAAGGAAGGCTGAAAAGAAAATAATAAAGGGCCTTGTAAAAAGTTGCCAATATCATGTTTTAAACAATATTCACGCGAAGTAAAGAAAAGCGATATAAACGCAAAATTTCAAATTTTAGCATTTCGACAAATGGTTATGTAAAACCACTGCTTTTAACTTTCTGACGTATTTTCTGACCGTATTAACTTTCTGACGTTAAAAAGTTATCCATAAGTTCCTATTTAAAAGTTTAACTGCCTTATAGTAAGACTTAGTTAATTAACGTTATGGAGAGTATTAGTAAAAAATTTATGTTCTGTATTTAGCGTTTTTATTTGTGTTAACTCTTGAAATAATTATCTCTCTTCTGCACAGATCTAATTTTAAAAATTTTAGCCAAATTATATCGCAAAAATGAATTTCAAGATTCAAAATTTCATTTATGTCCTTCTTAATAAATACAAGTGTATTTTTAATAAATGTATTCGTCAATATGCCGATTTCAAATTTTATTTTAATTGAAAACTTTTAAAAATTAGCTTTACTTTCTTATGATTAATCTTATATAGATGAGAAATCTTCAAAATTTGATGATTTTTTAGAATTTTGATTCGACAAAGTTTATGGTTAGTCTATTTCCTAAGTGTACATCGGTATCGCTACGGAGGGAGGGGCTTTGAGTATGGCCCAATGGGCTTCTACAGCTCTTGTGACGTTAAATCTTTGAAAGGCGTTGTTTGCATTCTTTTCGTAGATGTTCGCAGTATCTGGCATGTATCTGCATTCCTTTTCAAATGCCGTCAACCAAATAAAGAAATCTTCTCAGTTACTTTTATATGGTCTAATTTCGGATTGGAAATTTGAAAGTTGTTTTAAGTATTTTGTAGGAGAAATTGCGTGGCAAGATATTTTAAACCATTTTGCTCTAAGAGCAACAAAGTTCGAAAGGCGAAAAATGTCACGTGACACAGCATAAAATACTACTCGAACCCTACTGGACCGCTTAAGAAGCTCCTCCCTCGGTTGCGATTCCGATGTGCAGTGAGATGTGTAGAATTATACTTACGGTTCATCCCATATTACTAATTTTATCGGGCGAAGACATTCTTGTTGCACTGCGGCACAAAAGTAACGAGCAGAAGAAGAAAATGAAGTAGTTTGAACTAGTACTTAGTTTTGAGAATGAACTAGTTTCTCCTTCACATGGTAACACCAAAGTGATGCATGGTGACTGGATGTTTTTTAGGTAACGTGATAAAGCAGAAAAATTTCACTAAATAGTTGTTCTTCCGAGATGTTTTGTACCATAGCCAAAATTTCATCAATTTGATTCGATTCGAATGTTTTGAATGTGTGATACAACGTTTAGAGACCGCGCGTAGTTTAGAATCGAGTTGATAGACACTAAATCTTACCATTATGATGTTTATATTTATATTTTCTGTATTCCATGATTCTGTAAGGAGAGGTGAATAAATTTGTTACATTTTTAGTTAGATCCAAAAACCAATAGCAGAAATAAAATTTTAGCTTAGTTTTTACTCTGGTCTGTTTTCGCCCACCAATGGCCGAGTGGTTGAGTCGCTGGACACTGGTAGTTCGATCCAGCCTCAAATCTATGCTAACGAGCTGGCTACATAGTAGTTTTCATGGTTTTCTCTATGTAAGACGTAAATCCGAGCCAGGTTACATAAAAAGGTCTTCCACAAAGGCATTGTTTTTCTTACGCAGGTAGCCTTCAAGTAGTTTACGTTAGGATTCACGGTAGAATTCGAGAGATCAAATTAAAATGCGTGGATGTTAAATCATCTGTAGCATAGCAAATTGTGCAAATTCTTTTTGTTAAATAATGAAAAAATATTAGACTCATAGAATTATATAATTTTCAACTTTTTACTTTTACCTTGCCCTATATTAATACGCCCATCGTGTACTTTTCCACTAACATGCAGTTTTGTTATGCTTACTTACCTCTGCATCCGAAATCACTATATTAAACGATGTAGAAAAGCATTTTACTGTTGGCAGCTTCTCTGTCAAGTCAACAGGTTAGTAATTTAAAGATTTTAAGCTACACTTTTAATTTTTCGTTACTGATGAATCAAGTTTTTGAGTTGTGACGTTTCTGCAACTGACGTACGAACTCGAAGTTTCCATCTGCCCAGTCTACTTACTCCAACAAGAAACAGATCTGAGGGATGTTCTTTCACTCGTCACGTGTAACTTACACATGAGTTACTCATAGGCAGAGCGGTAGGAGGTTCTCTCCATCCCACTCAAAGCTGTCACGTGGTGCCTGCCTTTCAATGTAAGAAGATAAAAGCGTTTTTGACGTAAGACACGTCCTTAGTGGCGTCCTTCCAACATTTTTAGAACTTTGCGTTAGGTTATGTTACGCTACCACACATTCTCATGCACACGCCAATGTTTGCTAGTGCTCATAGAGTGCCATTCAGATTGTTACCATTCGCAGACGTATATCATGTGCAGTTTAAATACAACAATACAAATAAATAGTTTAACATAAACATCTTAATGATTTAAATCTTTATAATATATTATTAGCTATATAATATATTATTAAATCTATCTATTAATTTCATTATCTATTAATATTACAATATACCTAAATTATGTAATACATTGTTAAAATTACCTGTTAGTATATTATTAAATTGTAATCCATTAATTTTAATTATAATATATGTATTATTTAAAGTGGGGTCTATTAATTGCAATTACAATATATCTATTGAAATATTATTAAAAGTTGATCCAACGTTTTTAGAACTTTATGCTAGGTTATTTTTCGCTACTACACATTCTCATGCACACGCCAGTGTTTGCTAGTGCGCATAATGCCTCGCACATAGAGTATCATTTAGAATGTATTTGCAGAAGTAGATCTTTAATGTGTAATTTGAATTTAGTCAGTATGTAAAAATTTAACAACTTAGTCAATATGTAACTAAATTTACGGTTTAACAATTTAGTCAATATGTAGCTTTAATTTACGGTTTAACAATTTAATCAATATGTAACCTATGCATAGTCAATATGTGACGGTTTAACATAAATGCGCTTCTTAATAATTTAAATCTTTACAATATAACTTTTGTAATTATTGTTATTAAATATATCCATTAATTTTGTTATGTATTATTATTATCTATATTACTATTACTTATTATCTATGAATTTTACAATCTATCTATTTTAATTATGTAATGTATTATTAAATTTATCTATTAATACATTATTAAATTACAATATATCATTTATTATTAAATCTTTATCATATATCTTGATAATTTAAATCTATTAATTATCTATAAATAATAATTTAGATCTTTCTTGAATAATCTGTCTAAATCGAATAAATTAAAATATATTTAATATTCATTATATCCAAAAAAAATCAAATCTTTCAAATCTTTCTAACTTGTTTAGGTAATTATTAGATAACTTACTTTAACTGAATCTAAAAATAAACGAATTATGGAAATTTTCTAAATTTTCAGAGGAAATTTACCCAGTGGAGCAAAACTTGAGAATAAATAAATAAGTCTCTTCTTCTTATTTGTTAACGTTTTCTTTGGACTAATATAAAATACAAATAAATATGTAAATGTTTGTGTATAAATAATTTATAAACTCCCACGTTTCTTTTTTTAACATTTTGTGTGTTACCTTTATTTATTAAATATCATGTTCTTCGCACTTAAACCATAAAATTCAGTTCAACAGCAATATCGCAAAATAATATTAAAATGAGTATACCTTTAGAGTTTCCGATACAGAGTCTCGCGTGTTGGAGATAATTCTCCCCCCCCTCGTACAGTGTTGCCATTGCTCCCTTTGAAATCGTTTAGCTTGTTAATCAAAAATTCGTTGAAGTTTTACAAAATAGGAAATCGATAATAAAACAAATTTTAAATTTAAATTAGTGCTTCCACATACCCATATTGTATGGAAGATTACGTTATTCAAATTTTGATGGCTCAATGCGAGAAACATATATACATTCATGCAGATTCTTCATTATTTAAATTTTTATAACACGGGGCGATAATATTTGGTGGCAACAATTTGAAAAGTGAACCGACATTTAGTGAACCAACGCAAAATGCCAAAACGAAATTAATAGCCCTTCTGGGCTAATATAAAAATACTGAAATAAAGTAAAATAAAAAAATCAATATTTGAACTAACATCAACATTGATATATATATATATATATATATATAATTTATTTACTAATGGATTATTGAGCATATTATCTCCTTTGGGAAAGTTAGCAGAATTGTAGTTGAATGAAGTAATTTAGAAGCATTTAAAAATGAATCTTGAAAAATATTTGAAGTTAAAAGTAAAGAGGCTGCTAACCTTGAGTACAGTAAAGTTTTTGTAGAAAAACTTTGTAAACTTAAAAATAATAATCTGAAGATAATATATTGATGAAAGGCTTGAAAACATATGTCACATAATAAATTATATATATTTCATTCCCTTCTCCGTATTAAATTGTTAAACAATAAGATGTGCTTATTCACTGAAAAATTAAAACAAAAAGTTTAGCAAATTATTTCAAATAAATATAAATATTAGTTAGTAAAGCTTCTGTTTTACTCACTGAAAAAAAAAAACGACACAGCAAGTTTTTGTTAACAGTTTTTTTTTTTTTTTTTGGGGGGGGGGGTATTTTAGACTTCTATTAAAATCTTTCACTCAAATTGTTTTAAAAACTTATTTCACTCCAGTAATTGAAGAAAATGAACAAGTAAAATCTGGAATTAGGATGCTTTTATTTCATTTAGAATTCTAATACTGGAATACATGGTTGAAGGCAGGGCAAACCATTTTGGAATATAACAACCTATTTAGAAAAGCTTGATGCATACCTCCTATTTAAAATTCTATATTCATTTTAAAAAGCGCAAGAATATTTGCTTGTGAAAATAAATTTAACGATTTAAAAAAAGAATAAAACTTCAACTTAGCAGCCCAAAAACTAAAAACCAAAAGAACCGGCTTGGCGACAAACCATGTGCCCATTCGGGTGAAAATTTTAGTACAGCAACCCTACTCTCTCTGCGAGAAACTGAGTGCGAGCAAGAAGAACCATCCATAACTCTTTCAACTAAGACGGCAGTCATCGTCTGCTCCACTTAAACATTAAGTGCTTGGCACAAGTACTGGGGACTTGGCAACGTTGGTGACTGTACGGATTGTTGTAATCGTAGCATATAAAATACATTTTTAGGCATGTGATTTGTGACTTTATATTGGCATCAGTGTTGGTAGAACAACGTGGTGCGTAAAAGAAGTGAGAGCTTACCCTTTCGTATCGGATTTGATTCCGCGTGTGTTTGTATATCGTGACGGCAAACGGTGAGTACACATGTGTTTTGAATTTTACGATAATGTGACAGGAGAAAGTTGCAGTTGCATTAGTATCTCATCAATAATTCTGCACCACGTTCAAGCACTTTATAACATGCATGCATTGGGGTTTAGTTCTGCGAATAATTTTTAAATTATTTATTAATAATCATTAACTAGTGAAACATTTCATGCATATTGATCAGAAATTCACTTTTAGCTTACATGGTTGACATCTGATACTGGTAGTGATTGGAGTCATAGAATTCAATGAAATACATGTACAGGAAAATGCTGCTTTCCCTGGATCTGAAATTATTTCTTAACAGTGCCGCAGCCATGCAAGCATTTGTGTATACAATAAAATTTCGATCTGCGTATTGAACATTACTTAATAATTTCAGTTTGGATGAATCTAACTTTAGTATTAGTAGTAGTAATTGAAGCAAGTAGTGTGCTTCAATTGTTGTTATAAATCCAACTACAGTTTAGCATCTGAATTATTATACCCAAATAGCCAATGCAAATAACTGGCTATGAATTAAGAGTATGTCCCCTGCAACTTCTCTTCTGAATATAAGCAGTTTTTATTATCATTTTATCTGAATAAATTTATCAGTTTCTATTACTGTTTTTGTATTTGCACACTTTCTAAAAGAAACAAAAACAATGTGCATTGCTAAAAGGGAAAGTTTGTATTATTTTCATTTAATGTGGTGCAAATGTGATTCATTTAATGTGGTCTCAAAAAGGAATTACTATTGGGTTGATCTGCATATTTGATATGAATATGAACGTGCATGGTATTTTTGTGATTTATATAGTATGGTATACTAAAATTTGTTTTGCATTTTTCAATGGCATACTGGATCCTTACTCCTTTTGCAAAACTCATTTATATGAAAAAAAGATCCTTACATGTTATCCTGATTCTGCATATCAAGTTTTTAACCTGTCTTATGTTCTATTGTATGTAATGACAGACTGAAATGTAAATGAATTAATGACTTTGTGTATTTTCTTTATAATTTTTTTGGTAAATTTTAATGTTCATACTATGTGAAGTGTAGAATATAATTTTTATTAAATGTCTTTGAAAGTTTTTGGAGGTTTCAAATAGTTTGTGTTCATTAAAAACAAAAGCTTTATCCATCATAAAATATCTTAGAAAATTTTTAAAAAATTTCACATTTTAACAGGCCATGGCAGTAATTATGAGGAATGTGCAGAAATCTACAGGGAAAATGTAATTTTTTTTTTTTTTTTTTTACTTCAGTAAATATTTTTGTAATATTCTCAACCTTGTAATGATATTCTTCATTTTTAGAATTAATTTTTTAAAAATCTTGTTTACTTACAAAAACAATGTAAGTATTTAAGTTTTACTGAGCATATTGTATCCTAAAATAGAAGTTATCAATTATCTGCATAATGACAGATTTGAAAAGTTTGCACAAAAAGCATAATTTTAATTCCAGGTCAGTACTATCTGATCATATGAGTTTATATATATTTCAAACTAGTTACTAATAAATTTCTTACCTCTCTGTTGGAATTTCTGTTAATAGTAGCATAACAAAATGTATCAATTAAACTCTGTAATTCTTACTGTAACCATCTGATCATGTGAGTTTATTTCAAACTACTTACTAATAAATTTCTTACATTTCTGTTAACAGTAGCATAAGAAAATGTATCAATTAATTAAACCCTGTAATTCTTACTGTAACGTAAAATTAAGTGATATGATATGAGGTATCTGGATGGCAAAGTGTAATTTCTACCAGTTCCTTACGAGCTTCAGTCAGAAATTAGGAAACTGGTAATATTTCTATCATTAATGTTTAAACAGCATTTATATTACATTAAAACATCATCTACTGTTAGGAGGGCAGGAATTAATTTTATATCCTATTTCAATCTACTTTTGTAAACTGTAATGGAAAGATTCTGATTATTTATTTATTAAACCAGTTTTTAAATATTTTGTGTTATGTGTTTGAGTATCCATGCAAGAGTGTAAAATTTTCAAGGTATATTTTTCATGTCTCTGTGCTTGCATATATTATAATTTATTTCCTTTCCCCTCCTTGTGTTTTAATAAAGAATGCATAGAACACATTTCTTTTACCTTTTCAACATGTATGATTGTTAAGAAATTTTCCCCAAGAGCTTCACAAGTATATGAGAGGATGTAATGTTGTACCTATGCAAAAATACATACATTATATACATCCATCGATACAAAAACAAGTTCTATGCAGTGTAGAAGCAAATGCTTATTTTCATCTTCTCAAACTTTCCCAAATAAGCAAATGCTTATTTTCTTCTTTCATAGGTCTATTCCTTTCAGTAGTATCTGTGAAATCCTGTGACACATTTTTTCCCCTGTGAGAGTTTGATACCATCCTTAAGCTGGCAATAGTCTATTTTCATAAATAGTTGTCCAAACCTTGTTCAGGTTTGTTTATTTTTTGGTAAATGAGTTGCATTGTGCCAAAGAAAGTAGATTTTTTAACTTTCGGAAAATTCTGCTGTCATCTTAATTATCGTTTATGTTTCACTAAAATGAAGCGTTTATAAGTACTTCCGTATTTATAGAATCTTTAATAGTTTACAATAACATGTCCAAAGCGGTTAGGGAAATCGACCCGAACGATAACCTTAAATCAGCAAGTTCTGAGATGTCATGAACCTTGGCAAAACCTGAAAACGGTGTCGAAGATCTTTGGGGCCAGTCATTACGGGCTGACTCCGGTAGCAGCTTTGATTATCAAAAGCGTGCTTCAATTTAATCTCATTAATGACGACATTGAGAGCGCGAAAAAAAAGTCGGCCTCATTGGTTGCTTCTGGCAGGTTTCGTTTTCGTCCGGTAAGAAACCACCTTAATCCCTTGCTGGAAGTTGTATTACCATTCCGTGCTTTAAGTTTTGATGAAATCAAGTATTAACATTGCGCGTGGATTATACGCTAATTGTTTTCTGACACTGTGTTCATTTAACTGTTTTTCTGATGTACTCGTATTATTAAGTATGAAACTTTACTGATATGGTAGCTATTCACTGTTTAATAAACACTATATTTGACAATATGCGCACCCGTTGTTGGAAATAAGATCCTAAACAGTTTTGATAAATTATATCCTATTTCTGTCCTTATACGTATGCAGTAATAATATATATAATTAAGCTGTTAATCTGACTATAATTCCATCAAACAAAAATGAAACAAGGGAGCATTCGATTTAAAAAAAGTCATTTCATTGCCCAGTAATTTCAATATTTTATAAACCTTCAACGAACCCAAACTAAAAACTCAAGTTTATAATGTAAACTGAGGCTTACTAGTCGAGTTGACGTCATTAACCAGAACCGGAATGTAAACTTTTGGAGGCTAATCTTTGGAATATAAACATAAAGTTTGTATTCGAAAGTTTTTTGGAGATTTTCATGTTTCAAATTTTTGTGTTATTGTTGATTGGTGTTGCTTCCATGGCAATCAATAATTGGCTCTCGTAGTGTTGATAAACATCTTTAGTATTATTACCCGCAATTTAGGGATTTTTATGGGCATGAATTCAATACAAATATTGTTGAATGCGGCATTTCATTCTGCAGCATTTTCACCGATTTTCCATCAACAATGAAAATTGAAGCGAAAACTCAGGATTCGTATACTGTAAGCAGCAGCCTTATACAACAATAAGAAACTCCTAAAGAAGGCATGTCAACTTGCGGGCTGCATGATTAACCTCGAGAAAATAAAATATATAATTGAATATTTTACCCAACGTCGAGCCAAATCAAAATATGGTGCTAAAACGTATTCACTCAACCAGCAATGAAAATGTGACAGCCCATTCACTTGATGGAATGAACAGAAATTCGTTGCGAAAGCAAAAATTCAGTGATGTGGGCATGGCCGAATTTTACAAATATTTGTTGTCTGCAAAAATTGACGGTTGTCAGAAAACCACGAATTTGCATCTTACGTGATTTCCATGTTCGGTAGTTACGTATCAGAGTGAAAAATATTTCTCACGTATTGAAAAGGAACAAGCCTAGCGAAATCCATTGCCATTGATCCACATGTGCTGTCAAAATCGTTATTATGAGCAGAATGTCTCCAGATATCGGAAAGCTGGTTTCAGGAAAAAGATGTCAAGTGCCACGAAATAAACAATAGCAGTCCATCTATAACCAAGATTTATTTATGTTTCTGCCTTTTTTAAAAAACTGCAGCTTTAGGTAAGATTTTATATATTTATACTTTTAAGTACATAATTAATTATGAAAGTGGCATTTTTTTTTTTTTTCCTTGTGATCCGCATTATTGCACTCTGAGAAGTATTTGGTCCATTTTAAAGTACTGAGTGTGACATGTCTGCTCTAAAGGATAAAACTCAATGCCCAAGCTCGCAGATTTCGCAATCGCGTGTTTTCCCATTTCTTCGATCTTAATTCCGCAAAATCCAACAGTAGCTGAGGGCATACCACCGCTGAACACTGATAGTTCGAATCCCAGTAGGTTGTAAGGCATTTTTTTCGGGGGGGGGGAATCTTACGCATGTGCAATATAGTTGAGAGTTTATATAATTACAAAACAGTTTTTCGTAGACTTCTATGAGTGCTTCACCATAGATAATCCAAGCATACGTTGCCGTAATTGATTACAGAAACTTGATCGGTGTATCAGTTCAGAAATGGGCTGAGACCATTGAGCGTAGGTTGGCTGTCGATGAATGGGCTGGCTGCAAGGATTGTAAGCAAGGCCTTTAAAAAGAATCCCGCTGCCTAGATAGATAGCCCTGCCGTGCATTGCCATAATCATAAAATTCCTACAGAAATGAAATGACGTGATTTTCTTTAAGGAAAAGAGTAAAATCTAGGAGGTCGTCTGCAGTGCAACTTCAGTGGAGATAAAAGAGTTCATCGAACAAGATAACGTTCATCCACTGAACTTCTTGCCCGATGAACTCTTTTATCTCCTGTCTGTATAGCAGGTGACTGTATCTACCAGAAACTTTAAAATAAAATAAAATAAAAAAATAAATAAAAAAAATTAAAAAATATAATAAAAAATATTAAAAAAATCATCATCTAAAACATCACCGTATGACGCTGAAGTATCCGATTGTGAAATCGTCCATCTTAAGTTCATTCGCTGCGCCGGATTTTGAGTTCATAGTGTCTGAATATATAGCTTATTATTTTATTCACTAGGCTACCGAGACCTGGGAAAATGCGATGTCTTGTTCTACACATAGAACGTTGAAGATATAGTTGCAAATGGGAGACAAGCATTCAGTTGCAAATTATCTTCATTTTTTTTGGCGCTTATCGTAGTTCTCGCTTTCGGACAAGAATTCTTTCAAATTGGCTAACGCTGCATTTTTTTTGGCGCTTATCGTAGTTCTCGCTTTCGGACAAGAATTCTTTCAAATTGGCTAACGCTTAAGCATATTCTAAAGCAAGGGTTCTTAACGGGTGATACGCGTACCACTGGTGTTATGCAAGAGAAAAATAGGTGGTACACAAAGCAAAGTAATTTTAACTATTAAATTCAAAAATTAAAACCCCAGCTTCCTGACTCAGGTTTTTCTCTAACACTCGTCAATTTATGCGATCTGAGAGGTTCAAGAGTGGTGGTGGTAGTTAGTAGTACTTTGTAGTGGTGGTACTAAAGGTTTTCAATTTTTGTTTAGGTGGTACGCGTTAGTCAAAAGGTTGAGAACCGCTCTTCTAAAGTATTTATCGTAAAAGCAAAACAAAATTAAAATCCATACTAGAACGAGGTTAGGGATGAGATATAGCAATAAAATTTTGCTGTTTAATTCAAAACTGGGAATATAGTCTGCCTTATGTAAAATATAAATATCCCCTTCGAATAATTTATCTTTATTGAAGCCTCGGATAAAAATTGATTTCATCGAGAATCATAAATAGGAATATTTGAGTATCATAAATAGGAATATTTGTTGAACGATGAACTTCGTTTCATAGTCATTAATTTACTTCATTCCACACTTGGAACTGCCATGCAGCGTAGGATAGTTTAACTGCAGTATATCTTGTATTATATACGTCTGTTATCTTTAATTACTATTTGCTTTTAACCAAATGACCATAAACCTGTTTGCGAGTACCTGAGTAATTTTGGAGTAATGGTATTTGAGGGCTACTCGTTTAAGGTGGGAATACCTTCCTGTTGTGTTGTAGTTTTATGTGGCAGATGACAAAAAATTCTGAAAACACAGATTCCCCTCCCCAGAATTGAAACAGCTTGTTGCTATCATGTTCCTAGCCGCAATGGTGGAGTAATCTAGCAAGAGATAAGTTATTAATAATTAAGCGATTAATCATGATGTTTGATAATATTATGCAATAGCTGATTATATCTGCATGGAACTTGCCGAATTTGCTGGGAAGTAACTGTTTCCCCATGGTGTGAATTTTTCTTATACATTGAAAAATACAATTCAAGGATATAAAACTATGCTTTTTATATCCGTGATATCCGTTCCATCTTTCTTTATAGAGAACAGTAAATAAAATTTGATTACTTTTCACGGACATAATAACCTGCTGAGATGTTTTAAGAAAACTGGATCATCTAATTTTATTTGAAATTCTTTCATAAAAATGCACCGCTCCCGAAACCAGAAAATAATTGCTCCATTCTTTTTTCCCTCTTCGTGTATTTGTTGCTATTAATAATATTTATGGTGCGGTATGAGGAAGTTCGACGGCTATATCCGTCCAGTTTTTGATTTTGATGGCTATAGCTATCTAGTGTGTCTGCTAATGAAAAGTTCGATTAGAAAATAGCAAATGTAACTACAGCCGAATCCTATTATAATGAACCCGGCTTTTAACGAATACCCGGATATAAAGAACGAATCTTTTGGTCCCTTCCAATTTCCTATGCACTTAATGTTATTTCATACTACTCTAGTGAATTTCGAGAGATATGAAAATCATATATAACTAACTATATGGATATTTTCGATAGAATTTGTTTTGTATTTTCCCCAGAATTTCTGCAAGTTTTTACGAAAAACTTTTAAAACTTTAGGGTGTTGGTATCCACATTTCATCCGTAAAAGAAAACACTTTTAAATTACTTTCTTTTATGTTCACCCCCCTTTTTTTTTCTGAATACACAATAAGCAAGACACCGTATGGAGTCCTTTGTATATATTGCATGCGACTTCCATTAAAACAAAACATACAAGTGCTTTCTTCGATTAAATTCAAATTGTTTGACTGAGGTCTTCAAGACAGATATTATGATGGAAAATTTCAGTGTTCGGGGAAAGAGGAAGAAGTGAATCTTGAGTTCAAGCCGTACAGTTGACTCATCTATTAGAGAATGAAATTTTTTTATCCTAGTTGTTTTGTTTATTTGCTCGTGTATAAATGCTTTCCAAGTCTGTCCCACGGATGAGGATTTTGAATTCTTAAGTTATTTTGAAAGACATACGATATACAAAAGTTATTGAATCTTTCCTTTGTAACCACCTGTATCTTAAGTAAAGGGTAAATTCATCGATTTTTTTGTCATTCTTTTTCATACAAATATGTTTTATACAACTGGTTTTATATTTTTCTCAGATAATCTACTTTACTTATCAGATCAGATATAGCGAACCAAACTTCTGTTCCTTGAGACTAGTTATTGCGGGGCTCTGCTGTATTATGGTAGCATTTGCTAAATTGGAATGAATTTTTATTAAATAAACATTTAAGATACTGAAATTAATCAAAATATTGAAAGCCTTTGTATTTCCTTAAAATAAAAATGCGTTAGTACAATCAGAACAAAAAATGCGTAGGTGTTTAGTAGAAACATACTTTTTTCTTTAGTCATCAACGATGGCAACGTCAATGTACACTGCGGAAAAAAAAAAAAATTCTGTATCTCTCGCTCTACTGGGCCGATTGACAAAATTCAAATTGCGTTTTTCATGTCTCAAAAGCGCGACTTGGGATATATATTAGATTTATATATAGCATTGTTCTAGTATAAGTATTCTGACACAAAAACCGGACTTTTTATGAAATAACATACCATATTTTTCCGTATTTCGATTCTATGACTCAAATTATACCTAGATATTAAATTTTGTAAAATTTAGTGCGAAATTTACGGAGAAATTAAAAAAATTATCTTGGCGAAATTTTTTCGGTTTGGCCAAGAATAATTTACTTGGCGAATTTCTTAATATATGACAACTAAATTTTCCTTTCCCTTCCACTATACCGGAGTGAGAAAAAAAGGCTAACTTTGAGAACTTTTGGGGGAGGGGGGAGGAAAAAAACTAAACTTTTGAGAGCTAATTTTTTAAAACTACGCGATTTTTACCAAACTTCGTAGTTTGGCCTAATTTGAGTCTTAGAATTGAAATATATAAAAAAATTGGTATGTTATTTCATAAAATGTCCGATTGTCTTTCAAAATACCTATATTAGAACAATGCTATATATAAATCTAATACATATCCTAAGTCGCTCTTTCGGGACATGAAAAACGCAAGTTGAATATCTTCAATCGGCCCAGTAGAACCGGAGATATAGAACTGTCCCATTCCCCCCCCCCTTGCGCAGTGTACTTTTGCCAAAATCAACTAAACTAGACCTCTTTTGCCCCATGCACCCGTTTCACCATTGCTTAAAGATCATTACCCGCCCCTTCTTTCCCAAACTTGGAAAAGTACATATATATTTATTTAGATTATTTTGTAACTTTTTAATAAATTAGGTGTAACTTTTTTAATAAAACAGGTGTAGTAAACGTTAGTAAATACCAAAACTTGAATAAAAGTAGTTTTTTTTTTTTTAAATTTATAAACTAAATCTAAATACTTAACAGCTAAATAAAAAGGTGAGCACATTGCCCCTTCCCCAAAACTGTGAAATTTTCCCCAGTATAGACTTCCTGAACTAAACGGACAGGCGCACTCTTGTCGAAAATTTCAAAGTGTTTAACAAGAAATTTGAGTGCTAACTAGAAATGGCAACTTTTGACACGATGTCAAATTGTTTAAATTTTTTTTTTTTTCAAAATAAACGATAACTATATTATTAACAATCATAAAAATGAAGAAAAATAGTTCAGTTTTGTTTCATCAAAATTTTTTAAATCTGTAAGTAATTTTTAAAATTTCTTGCTGTTAGAGGTATTTTAGTAATTAAACAAAAGTCATCTGCAAGTTGTTCAAAAACGTTTTTGTATTTCAAACGCTGGAAAAAATTAAAATCTACTGTCTAAAAAATATACAGAATAGTACGGAGTTTATCTATACCGAATAGATGGAATATAGAATGTTGCGGAGTGTAATGTTACTGCTGCAATCCCTTACGTCCAAAAAAAAATTCTTTTTTTTTTTTAATTAAGGCATCATTTTGTGAAAGATAACGATATCTAACTTATCTAGCTCCTATAAGTGTCCTGAATGGCAGAAAATTGGGAGGAGGAGCCAGTACAAGCATGCGCAAGTATCTCTGGATGGCCATAACCCTTACAAACGTATTCTGTTTCGTGCGGCGCCGTTTTTCATTTTAACAGTTGCAGTCGCAGCGACGGTTTAGAATTAAATTATCCCAGTTTGTATTCAGGGAATACTTTTTCCCCGGGCTAAACTTGATAAAATATGCATACCGTCATTAATCAGCCGGGAGAAATCGTAGAAAATAAATTAAAAATTTTCACTGAAAATAATATAACAGATAGTTAAATAGTTAAAACTTTGATAAGAGAAATACTGATTTGGGGGGGGGGTAATAACAAGTCCTGTCAAGATACCCCGAGGCCGGCATTCTTTTTAGGACTTTGCAAGGGGGGAGGATTGCATGTATTTTTAAACACATAAAAGGAAATATAATAATTTGTTATTGACTTTACTTTTGCAATAAAGATCTTTTCCGTTATAGCCCAACACGACCATTAATTTCTGTAGAAAGATATTGCGAGAATAGTCATCTGATTACATTCACAGTGTCATTATCTTATTCTTATTTATGTATACAGTGAAACCTCGAGATACGAGTTTAATTCGTTCCAGCATTAGCTCGTATAGCGAATTTCTCGTATCTAGAAACAAATTTCCGCATTGAAAATAATGGAAATCCAGTTAATCCGTTCCGCACCTCCGGAAATATCAACATACAAATCAATTTTTCTAATAAATAACACTGGTAAATAATATAACCGTAGTTTACATTTATGATAGCTTCCGACATCGACCTTTTAAATGCTTCTCGTTAATCCACAACAACAACAGCTTCAAGAGACAGTGCTTGGAAATAACGGTAACTCCTTTGGCTACATCAAGTTTCTTAATTTCTTCTTCAGAGTAGTGCAGATCGTCGATGTCGAAAGGCCGTAAGTCTTCGCCAGGTCCGTCACTTTTACACCACGCTTAGGTTTATCTATGATTTCTTTCTTAATTTTAACGGCCATGTCTTTCTTATTTTTCTTTGCAGCATTATCTGAGGCAACAATCTTCTTGGGAGGCATAGTAAAATAATTATTTTCACGTTAAATGTAATAAACAATTAACTCATAAGCGCACAACACGTAGGTCAAAGAACACTAAGTGATCTGATGAGGGGATTCACAGAGTCGAACCGGAACGGGAAAAATGGTGCCACGCATACCAACAGCCTGGCTCACTGCTCATTACCCGAGTCAATGCTCGTACTTAGAGACAAATTTTTCACTCTTACTTTTGTCGTATCTTGAATTTCTCGTATATAGAGGTACTTGTATCTCTAGGTTCCACTGTTTATATATCGACATGCTGGAGTGAAAACAAAAATCAAACTGAACAGAACCTACCGACATTGTTATCTACAAGCCACCTTTAAATTAATGTATTGTTCTTATTCTCAAAGTGAATATTGTCAATAAAAAATTTATATATATTTTAGTGAAATATGTAATCTAAGGACATATTTCCCGCCGTTAATTTTTTTTTACCTGTAAAGGAATACCATAATGGAAATTATTCGATTGCTGTACTATAATGAAAAGATTCCGTACTGATTAAGTATATACTCTCTTGTGAAAAAAAAAATGATTAAAAAATCAAGGTCATAGTACCTGTTCACGGCTCACAATCACCCATTGAGTGTTCAAATTAGTAGTTGGTCGAACCGCCCCTGGCGGCAATACATGCTTGAATTTGTCGAGACAAAGAGTGGTAGAAGTTCCTAATGTCATCCTGCGACACATTCTGCCAGGCATTCATCAGTTGCCTCTCCAGGTCTGCGATATTTTGTGGTGCCCGAATTTGGCGGCCTACCATGTCCCAGACAAGCTCGATTGGGGGTCGAGCTTCCTTGGCCAGCAAGGTGACAAGAGTATCAACCGCACGGAGACAATCCAGAGATATGCGAGCGGTATGTGGCCTGGCATTATCTTGCTGGAAAATGGCGCCAGGGTGACATGCCATGAAGGGTAATGCAACCGGCCGCAATATGGTATCAACATATCGTTGAGCTGTTAAAGATGTACGGAGGATGACTAAAGATGACCTGCTGACATAAGAAATAGCACCCCACACCATCTCACCAGCGGTTATGGCTGTATGCCTTTGTAAAATAAAGGCTGATTGGGACCGCTACCCCCGTCCTCTCCAGACACAAACACTGTGGTCGTCTGCTTCAAGAGTGAAGCGGGATTCATCGCTAAACACTTTACGATGCCAATGTGATGGCAGCCATGATAATCGGCTGCGACACCATTCCATACGGTTCCGCCAATGTTGTGGGGTCAAAGGCAAACGTCTTAAAGGCCTATGTTAGCGTAAACCCAGACTTAGACAAGCGTTATGAGATGGTGAACGGTACCACGGGAGGTATAGACGTGGCTGTAGTGCGTTGAATAGTTGACGATAATACCGTTGGGGCCTGGCGAACAATCATCCTATCTTGCCTCGCATTTGTGCTCCTTGGCCTTCCAGAGCCTTCGTTTCGTCACCAATTTCCTTGTAGCAACCATTGCTGCCAGCATCTTTGCACAGCAGTGTCTGTACGCTGCAGGAGGCTTCTTTACAGTTAGTCAAAAGTTTTGTTTTCTTTACAAAGTCTTCGATATCGTCGTAATGGCATCTTTAGTTGCTTCTTTACAAAATTACAATGGCAGCAACAAAAATAGATAAATTTTCCTCCTCTGTTACTGGTTTTATACTTTGCGAATTGCGCGCTAAGTTCGCAATACCTGTTCATTTGCCTTGAAACTTCGATCATTTGCATATTCTATCAAGATGTTTTTGCATACCAAATTTTGTAACGATCGCAAAAGGCCTTGGTTCGTAGATTTTTTTTTTTTTTTGTTTGCAAAAGAGTGTATAAGCTACAATTATTCACTAATAAATTCTAATTGCTGAATTAAACAGTTGTAAAAGGGTTTTGAGGCCCAAAATCAAAAATTAGTAAACTTAGTTGGTAATCAGAACCTAAATAGTAATCACATGCCTTAGTAAATAAGTTGTGTGTACTGTCTACCCACGTTAAGCTGATATGGGTGAAAAAACTCACTCATTTGAAAAAAAAAAGGGGGGGTTAGCCAATTTTGTTCAGATGCGTCGGTTTATGTCTGTTTCCGTAAGCTGCTGCTCCAGTCTCTCATTCTTTAAATGCAACATGGCACATAACAAAAAGCACACATTAATTGTAAGAACACTTCCAGGAGATGCTGTAAAGAACGAATGTCAGTATTAACATATGGGAGAGGAAATCTTAGAAACATACCTTTCTCCTCTAAAATAAGAATCGGACTTTCCTGGCAAACTTTCAACGAAAGCTGTACCATGGTTGAGTGGACTGTAAAATGCTTTCATCAATGGAAGCAATTAGTAAAATTGACAAAAATTGCATTAATATAAAAGCGAAAGGAAATACTGAATGTTTGACAGTAAAAATTTTCATACATTGAGTTTGATTGCAAAATGAGCACTTGAGTTCAAACGGAAATCGTGGAATAGATATGTGATTTTTTATTTTTTTAATCCTAAGTAGTGTTATTCCTCTTTTATGTTGTTTTTTTATTGATAAAATATTTGGGTACTATTCGGTTTTGAGGACCGTAAAAATCGCCAAACTATTGTTCATGCCAGTGCTGCCAAAAATAATTGCGGTAATCCTAACGCAAGAAAGGAAGTATAATAGTAAATAAATATCTAAAGTTTATTCTTTTAATTTAGATGAAAGGTTAATTTCATATAATACTTTTTTATTATTATAATTTATATAAAAAAGGCTAAACATGACTGAATGGAAGCATAAGAGTAAATAACTATTTCAAATCATTATAATTTATATAAAAAAAAGTTAAACGTAACTGAATGGATGCCTGCATCGCTATTTCGCTACCGGGTTATCGCTAAAGCATAATTTCATCTAGTTGGTTGTTCAAACATAATTTTTTATAATGAATGATGCCTTTTCTTTGACAAAAATTCTCGGTAAAGTGCAACATCGCCCACTTATTTGTTTGCCGCTTTTTACAAAGGTAAAAACAATTGGATTTGTGTCAATTTTCTTTTACTTTTTAAGTGAAATTAGGTTGATGTGTATATAGATGAAGTCAAGGGTGTGCACAGTGCCATTTTTGTGCAATTCTGGAAATTTTTTTTTTTAAACTGAAAATAGGTCAATGTGTACATGGATATCGAGTATGTGCAATTCTTAAAAACGCGTTCTTAAAACAATTCCCAAGTTGTTAAATCCAAAGGATATTAAGAAAAAAAAAAAAAGGGATTTAAAATCAAAAAAGGATTTAAAAATTAAACTAGTATTTCAATGGCGTCTTAAGAAATATAGAACTATCTAAACTTACGCAATATGAAATCAGTGCGTCCGCTAGATTTGGCGCGCTGTTAATTGGGCGCGTTTGCTAGATTTGGCGCTTTTGCGCAAACATTTTCGCTGCAATTTTCTACGATCCTCAAAACGGAATAGTACCAATATTTGCAAATTTTTTGCTGCTGTTAGTTGATTGAATGAATATAATTCTCTTTTGAATAGAATGAGAAATGTCTGAAAAATGAGTTGATACAGATTTAAGTAAGGGCAAAGAAATGTGTCTTTTTAAAGTGCTCCAAATAGTTAGACTGACATTTATTGTAACTGATTTGGAACTGTAATCCTTATAAAACTGTTATCCTTATAAACTGAATCATGTAAAGCTGTAATCCTTATAAAAAAGAAGACGAATTTGATTACATACATAACGTAGTTTCTTTCCTATCTCTCTCTCTTTTTTTTTTCACTCTCTAGACCTGTCTCTCTATTTTTAATGCTAGATTTACGTTTGATAGTTTCATTATGTTCCGTCATTCGAAGGAGAATAAAATTTTTGTTACTGAAAAATTAAGAATTAATATTTTATCATTTTTAAACGGGTTTTAAATAGTCTTTGCAGTTGTATATTTTTTTTTTTTTTTTTTTTTTTTTTTTTTAAATCCTTTGCTGGCATGCTTTGCTTATTTTATTCTTTGCTGTTATGTTTTGCTCATGTTATTCCTAGTTGTGTGTTTTTTTATTTTATTCTTCGTTTGTTTATATTATTTATATTTTTTGCCAATATGAGTATATAGTGTATACATATACAAATCTTCTGTCATAAAAAAGTTTAACTTTTGGGTGGGCAGAAGAATCCATCTCAAGTAGTAATTGAAATAAATTAGTGTTTAAAATTCGAAAACTTTTTTTTTTTTTTTCATTATAAATATATTCAGGTTGAGAATACATCCTTTCACCGGGATTTGAACTCAAATAGAATTGATAGCAGTGTTCGTCAGTTTTATCGTTTGAGTACAGATAGGCATATCTTTACGATTGAGAGAGCTAACTATTATGCTATTAAATAATTCTTAAAACTTCCTTTTGGTAGTTATAATTTAAATATGTCAATTTTTTTTCCTTCAGCCCAGAGAGAACCCAATGCAGTACTTCACTGTCTCTTTTATGCATATTTCCATGACTAAAATTACCCGTCAGTGGCCGAATGGATAAGACCTCTTGAGATATCGGGATTCGAAGCTTGGCCTCCTGGATGCGTTTGCATTTGTATGGTCTTCCCCATGTGTAAAAGTCACAGATGAGGGAAGTATATCAGTGCTATGTGGTAAAGGGTCGTAAAGACCTTAAAGTGCCTACTTTGAAGTAACAGACTCTTTTGAAGTAACTATTTTTCCGTCGTCAAATTATTCAATCCAATTCATTACTAGATTGTTTCAGAGCTGTTAACCTGAGATATACAAATTATAGCGAAAGACCGAATTCTCTTGTAATAATTTCGCTAACTGACCTGCTACGTTAATAGACCAAATCTCAGAAGTAATATATTTTGAACTTTAGCAGGCTAGTTTGTCACGGCGAAAAGCATAAAAAATCCACGGAGAAATAGTTGTTGTGTGCTTACAAGCGTTTTTTCAGAATTCACAATGAACAGTAAAATATCTTCTTGCTCACCCTTTCCTCCAGAAAATACTCACATTGTGAGATAGTCTGTGATACACTGTTTGAGCCATTGTATCTTAATAATGTTGAGAAATGTACAGGCGCGGTAAGATGGCTTCCCCGCAAAGCAGTTTTAGGGTTGCCATAAAATGGCAAGGAAAGGTAGAATTGCCACATTTGGCGAGAAATCGCCCATTTAGCGACAAAATTGGCGATATACGATGGACGGATGGAGAACCCGTCTGGAGCGAATTCTTACCAGCCCAGAATGTTCTCGAACACAAGCCGAAAGCTATATAAACCCTGCTGGTCCGCAGTCAGTTAGTGTGTGTGTGCCTCGTCTAGCGAGCTGATAGTCCGTCATTGAGCGAGTGTCTCAAAATCTAGCGCCGAGTTGGTCGTCGAGTGCACCGAAGGAGTCTCTTAGTGCATCGTCAAGAGAGCGTGTTGAGCTCCGGGAACGACTGAACCGAAGAGTCGGGAGCCGTGCTCTGTGTGTCGTCGAATGCATCGCGATTTGTAGCGTGGAGAGTCTCGAGAGTACGTGGAGTTCCGAGAACGACCAAACAGAGTCGGAAGCTGTATTCTGGTGCTTTGCCGTGAAGCTGTCTCCACCTTTATTGCCTGACAGTGTGAAGGCCGTGTCGCTGATTGTTCCAGCGTGTTTATAGTAGATCTTCGAGGACTGTAAAACGTGACTTTGGATCCGTCCTGATCAGTATTGGCTAAATAAAGTGCGTTTCGATACTTCATCAAGTGTCATCGTTATTCACTCAATCTACGAACTCCGTACGAACGTGAAGGAAGAAAATAACGTAACAACTGGTGTAAGAAGAAAAACGCAACAATAAAAACTCTTTATTATATTTATACGAAAAATAAACGTATAAATAAGATGGTAAGCATTTTGTATGTATTTTAATCAAATTATTTATTTCGAACCTCCCAAGAACAAACTGGAAGCAACTTACAAAAATAGAGTAAAAAAAAATGAGTTATTTATCTCTCAGATCAGTGCGAGCGATGAAGTATATATTGGATGATCCTGGAGTAAGATTCGTACCATTCTAAGTTTGTTTCCTTAACTAATCTGATGAAATATATTCGTGTGAAATCATGCTGAAGATATTTGTTGGCGAGCTGAAACGAATTTTCCTCCCAGGAACTCTCTTGATCATTAATTAAACCGAAGTGTGCTGTGTTGTGAATGAAACTTGTTAACACGCCAAAGTTATATGTGGCAACAAGAGAAAAGTTGACAAGGTAATTACACGGCAGTGTGGACTTTTTTTATTGCGATGTGTTCCTCCTTTTCTTGATTTTTTTTTCTCTTTTGTTCCTCTAGAATCTGCTAGGCTTTTAGTGTTTAATACTACATTACAGAAAGATTGTTTTCGACGTAACCCCCCTCATTTCTTTGCTATTAAGTATTTAAATATAGAAACTGCTGTTACTAACCTTTCAGAGGCCAAGCGTATGCCCCTAAAAACCCGAGCTTTCCGTAAAGCCCGTGAGGAAAACATCATGAATACATTTCCAAAATACATGTGCCGTTTGGATTCGTTCCCTTCCGATTTGCTTCCTTGAAATCTAGGGCTGTGATGACATATATAATGTATCTTTGCTTTAGAGATATTGGTTCAGAATATCCAAATATGGATGAACGTAAGCGCACAGCTTGACGATTGGAAGGTTAATTTTGTTTTCCTTACGAGCTGATTGTTAAATACAAGATGACCAGAATATAATGGTGTTTGGATTTAGTTTTTACTTAGATTGAGAGTAATGGATCTAACAACAATTAGAACGATAACCGCTGTAATCCTTCTCTAATAACGATGCAAGAAATACGATTCATAGTCATACCTTTTTCAGTCTGATGCGATATGGAACCCGTATAAAAAATTTCCATAGAAAAATAAACTAATTCTCTCTCATTATATCAGCAACAATGCCAGGCAGGTGTTAATGATTTTCTAATTAAATGGTCGTAAAAGCTCAAGTTCCATCCAATGTTTCACTTGTATTAAATTTTAGTGCATTAAATATGGCAAAAAATACATCATAATTAATCAGAAATCAATGACGCGAACAAGCACACACACAGAAAGACAGACATTCTTATTTACATAGAGAGATTTTGTAAAATTTACAAATTTTTTATTAAATTTTTGAAAGCGAGCAGTAGCAACACTTTTCGAAATAAAGCATTTTATCTCCAACGCACGAAACTGTTTCTTGCCACTCGGAAAAAGGAGTACGAAAATTAATGTTTTCGGAGTTTTTAATTAATATCTCGGTTTGATTATAGTCGCACGCAGTCGAAATGGCTTCCGAAGTATTTTTGGAATCGGGAATAATGTATTTAATGTTTGGCAATGCTATTTTTATTTCATTGTAAAACTTACAAATTTTTTAGTAACAAACTCTACGATTTGAAACCAGCAGTGGCAACAACTTTCGAAATAAAGCAGATTTTCATCTCTAGCTTGCGAGACTTGCCACTCGGATTAATGAGGGCGAAAATGATTGTTTTTCCGAGTTTTTAATTAATATCTCCAATTTTAGCTTTTTCTTTTGGGAAAAAAGTGGACATTGACCTTTTCCAGGACTCAGTTTTACAATTTTAAAGAATTCTTTTTTTTTTTTTTTTTTTAAATTACGAAATCTTAACTTTTTATATGTTCTTACAGTCCGTATACTTATATTCAGGAAAATTTTTATTCTTATTATAAAATTCAAAATGTTTGAGTCCACCTGCCACAAAATTTCAGGTTTGATTTGATTTATTTGATGAAGGCAAAGCATACGAGGACTGTCTGCTGTAAGGCGAAAGATGC
Source organism: Stegodyphus dumicola (assembly GCF_044657685.1). NCBI lineage: Eukaryota > Metazoa > Arthropoda > Arachnida > Araneae > Eresidae > Stegodyphus > Stegodyphus dumicola. The sequence goes on from NC_140775.1 coordinate 23,972,975, forward strand.
TTTCGTGGAGGAATTTCTGGAGGAAACTGGCTCGTATACACGTTACACGTAGGGAAAAGCACCAAAAATTCAGAGGTTGTGCACAAATTCAAAGAGCGAAATATTTGCATTTGTAGGTAACTAAAAATTAAATATCAATTTTAAAAAATGATTTTGACTTTACTAGATTAAGTGACAAGCATTTCTTTCTGGATTATTGTGAAAAGTATTTATATATATATATTTTAAAAATAGCGATTTTATTCACAGAATCGTATGAAATTCGTATTAAAGAAAACACTGGCAGGTTGCCGTATTAGCACGTAACTGATTTGTAATTTTATTTGCGTAACTAAAAATTAAAAATATGTATAATTTAATGAATAGTTCTTATTATTATTAGATTATGATTCAAAAGTAAGAAAGCTTTGAGACTATTTATAGCATACTTTTAGATTTTGAAAACTTACGAAGTGATTGCTTGATTTTTTTTTTTTTTTTTTTTTTTTTTTTTTTTTTTTCCCGTACCAAGAGAAACAAAATTTTAAGTTAAAGACACTAATAAATAATTTTAAAATTTCATTGAATGCCCTTTAGGGGGAATCAATCTCGAATTATTCTAATTTATTTATTAACCGATTCGTCAATATACAGGGTGATTATAATTAAAGTTTAAGTTTCAAACCGCTATAAAAAAAGAACCACTCATGAAAATGACGTCAAATTTGAAAGGAATGTTATTGAAGAAGGCGGAAAGCGTATGGCAGAAGAAAAAATTTAGTTTCAAAAGTTAGCAACAGATGGCGCTGCAAGCGAAAGAAGACTTAAATTAAAATGTTAGTTAAATTTCAGTGTTATAAAGCCACCAGGTACCAGGCTGTTCCTCATTTCGCGTCTCAGACGTTCGCCATGGGTGTTTCACTGCAGGACCGCGCTCTGCTGGTAAAGCTGTATTACAAGAATGATGATTGTCAAGAGTAGCTGTGCAAAAATTCAGGACACTGAAGGGTATAAAAGAAGGCGTTGGTCCAATGAGTGTCGTAGGTCTAAAGAAAATGATGCAAAAATTCGAAACGACAAGTTCGTTTGATGTGCAATCTGGTAGAGGGAGAAAACGAGTGCATTCGACGGTAGTTGAAGAAGTGGCCACAGCATTACAGGAGGGGTCGGCCGGTGGTGTGCAACCGTGCAGTGCACGAGGAATTGTCCGAACATTGGACAGGCCTATGAGCACAGTGCTGAAAATTGTGCGAAACATTCTGCAATGCTATCCGTACAAAATTGGCCATGTGCAGGAGTTGCTTCCGTCTGACCTGACAGCTAGGGAGACGTTTGCGTTAGAATTCCTGGCTCGCATGGAAGTGGATAATGAATGGCCGTGGAAAATTTTGTGGACAGATGAAGCCCATTTCCATCTGACAGGATACGTGAATACCCAGAATTGTCGAATATGGGCAACAGAAAATCCACTGGCAACGCACCCCGTACCACTTCATCCTGAAAGGGTCACGGTATGGTGTGGCTTTACGGCATCATTCATCCTACAACCATATTTTTTCGAGCAAACGGGTGCTTCCGGTCCTGTTACCGCAACCGTCACTGGTCAGAGGTATGCGTCTCTTTTGTGCAACCACGTGATTCCAGGTCTGCAACAGCATGGATGTGTGGATGAAATCATTTTTATGCAAGATGGCGCTCCTCCGCACATTGCACATCCCGTGAAACAGCTGCTGAGGCGCCATTTCGGAAATGCTCGAATTATCAGCCGTCATTTCCCTACATCCTGGCCATCCCGATCGCCTGATCTTACTCCGTGTGATTTCTGGCTGTGGGAGTATCTGAAGGATGTTGTGTTCCGTGCTCCAATTGCAAATTTAGCGGAATTAAAGGCACGCATTTCGCAACACATTCTGAACATCACCCCGGAGACACTGCGATCCGTTGTGGAACATGCTGTTTGTCACTTTCAACTTGTTGCACACAACGGTGGACACCATATTGAACATGTTTTGCGCCAGTCTCGCGACAGTTCCGAACTTCTTTGATGAATGGTTCTTATGCGGTATGTCGCCGCAAAACTCTTGAAACCGATTTGTCCCTTTCGATGTGATATGTACAGTCATGCAAATAAAATTATTCAACAATTCTAATTTGTCAATGCGTTTTAATGTGTAACTTCCACCTTAGCCATTGTTTTACGAATCATTTCTCGTTTCTCGTCGTGATTCTGCCGCTTACAGCGCCATCTGTTGCTAACTTTTGAAACTAAAATTTTTCTTCTGCCATATGCTTTCCGCCTTTTTCAATAACATTCCTTTCAAATTTCACATCATTTTCATCAGTGGTTCTTTTTTTATAGCGTTTTGAAACTTAAACTTTAATTATAATCACCCTGTACTTTGAAATGTCAAAAATTTCACATTAATTGAAATTAAAGATCTCGGACAATTTTTATACTGGAGTCAAACTTTTGTGTTTAATTTTTTTAGAAGTATGACATTTTCCTAATATAAGTACAGATAACGAAGGAACATATAAAAAGTTATATTTTGTAACTTTAACCAAATTGATTATTTTAAAAATGCCAAAACGTGAATAGCTGCGTCATTTAAAACATTTTTATGATTGGCAGTATATGTCTAAAACCAACGGTTGAGAAAATAAGTACCGGGTAAGGACTTTTTAAAATAAGTACCGGGTACATGGTGAATATAAGGAAGTATGTCTTGAAGTTAGTTCTTGCAGCTGCTTCTGGAGCAGCATTCAAAATCCTACGCTAGAAGTCAGTATTTCCACACTGAGGCCAAATTTTGGGCCAGATCATTCACTCCACTAGAACGAATAACTTCTTGCTTGGTAAATGTAAAAGAGTGGCAATGCTCCAACATAGTGAAAGACAGACGGTCGGATTTTTCTTAGCCCTGTTAGATCGGTCCTTGTTTCGTAAACGACCAGAAGTTTATACAGTCCTTTCAATCAGTTTTTAGCTGTTGATAACAGATGTTTCCGTTGCAGTGGCGGATTTTTAAACCTCGCCTGACTTTTTTTTTAGGGGTCTCGCATCTTAAGATACAGTTTATGTTTACTATTATTTTAAACTTCTATATTGCTTTTCTGTGCGTGCAAAAGGACTTAAGGGAACCTCCTGTAATGCTGGGGATCTTGCTTGATCGTATAAATTTGCTTCTAATTCACATGATAATCATAGAATGCATCAGACATTATCATTAAGCGGATCTCTTGATTAATAGTATTTATGCATAATGAAATGCAAAATAACATTGCTATCGAACTAACAACAACAAAATATTATGGAGTTGGTATAGAAAATCCTACCTCTTCGTTTGCTTTGTTTTATTTTAATTATTTCAAAGCACTCGAGGGCTATCTGCCTCTGGGAAGAGATGCCTTCGTGGAGCACTTTCTAAGGGAAATTGCTCGCATACGCGTTACACATGAGGAAAACCACGGAAACGCCCTTGCAGCCAACCCGTTCGCTGGGATTTGAATCTCGGACCAAACTAGGAGTTGATCAGTTTACTGCTCGCCGCTGGTTGGTCCCTCACTCATTCTTCTCTACACTGGTGTGCAAAAATTAAGGACGAAGTCGAAAAATTAGCATATCAGCTGAACGAAGAGGCAGAGCGGACAGAAAGACCAATCAGGGGATTAAGTAAGGTGATGTACGGTAGCACATGCGCAGATATTCAGGTAGACGTAATGGGGGAGTGTCTGAGTAGTATAAAGCATGTTGTCGGTGTAAGATCAGTATTTCTGGCAAAGAGATCGCGCCGTATAGCAGTTAAAATCACACCGAGTTGCTGCCTCAGAGAGAAAAGGCGAATAATCAATCTGTTAGACGACATCTGGATGCTTTTACCCGAGGTCGAATCATTGGGAAGTTGAAGGAAGGCCGCAGTGTGACAAGTGTGGCTGCAGAGTTCGGAATTGCTCACAGCATCGTTTCACGACTTTGGAGACAATTTCAAACTACAGGAACAGCTATCCGGGGGTTTAGTAGTGATCGTCCACGAGGAACCACACCCGCAGATGACCGGTATATTGCCTTACAGGCCAGAAGAAACAGGCGGCAGACAGCGGGAGAAATCGCTAGACACACGACACAGGCGACTGGACGACCGATATCGCGTTTTACCGTGGCCAGAAGACTGCACGGTGGTGATCTGTTTGCACGACGCCCTGTACGGTGTGTACCTCTAACGCCTGCCCATCGGAGAAGGCGTTCTCTGTGGTGCCTGGAACACCGGAATTGGAGAGACAATGAATGAGGACGAGTACTCTTTACAGATGAGAGCAGATTCAATCTGAGTAGCGATTCTCATCCCATACTCATGTGGAGGGAGCGGGGAAGCCGCAATCATCCCTCGAACATCATTGAAAGGGACAGGTATGGAGGTGGCGGTGTTCTCGTTTGGGAAGGCATCATGCTCGGTAGTCGTACAGACCTTCACATCTTCGACGCAGGTTCAGTCAACGGGACGCGTTATTGTAACGAGATTCTTCTTCCATATGTACGTCTTTTTAGAGGAGCTATGGGTCCGCAGTTCCTTTTCATGGACGACAATGCACTATTTCATCGCACAGTAGCTGCCGGACAGTTCTTAGAGAGGGAGGATATTGAACGTATGGATTGGCCGGCACGATCTCCGGATCTCAATCCCATCGAGCATGTATGGGATTTTCTAGGCAGACGCTTGGCAGCTCGTACCTTACCACCAGTAACGATTCCGGAGCTTCGATTGGCGCTGCAAGACGAATGGGCAGCAATGCCTCAACAACTCATTGACACCCTCATTCTCAGCATGGGCAGACGCTGTGAAACCTGCCTAGCAGTCAGGGGAGATCATATCCCCTATTAAAGACCGGATGTTTCTTGCTGGACACCCATCACAGAGATGTTTCGGCCTTCAGTCGCATTGCGCTCCATGCTACTTTTTCAATAAAACTTCTTTTTATCCCTCTGATTTCTCTTTTAGTAAGTGTTGCTTACATTACTCATGTCCTTACGTATTGGGGGTCTTATGGTATTAAATGTGTTGATTTGGAAAGCTTTTGTAAAAAGTTATATTGAAGAAACCGTCTCGTCCTTAATTTTTGCACACCAGTGTATATTGAGAATATAAGTCGTAAAGAGGTTTGAAATGGTATCATGTTCAAGCCTCCCCCCCCATAGCACTCTGCAGATTTTATTATAATTGTAACCAAGTACATTTCAAACGTGAGTTGGTTAATAGTCGGTCCCGTGAATTTACTTAACATTAAATTAGCGGCCCTTAGCCCATAAGATCGTTGAACATTCGTAGTTTCACCGGGTTCAAATACTGGTAGACGGATTACGTAAATACGAGCTAGTTTTCCCGGAAAACATCCTTTTTCTTTGACAGATAATGGTCGTGTGCTTGTCTTGTGTAGTTAAACGTACATAGTATGTGCACCATACAAATTGCTGTGTATGAACAACCAATTCGTAAGAGTGAACAACTGGGGAAGCAATCGTAACTTGTCAGTAGTTTTAAAGTCAGAGGTTCTCAACCTTTTTTGCTCCATGCACCCCATTTACCATTTCCAGATGATTATTTCCCTATTTCGCATTCCAAAATTCGAAAAATGCAAAAACATTTATTTAAATTTAGATTCCTTAATGTGTTTTAAAAATTAAACAAGAAAGAGCTGTAAAAAATTTTAATAAATACCAAAACTTTAACAAAACTAGTTTTTTTACATCCATAAAAATAAAACTAAATAGGTTAATAAAAAGCTGAAAAAGCTGATCGCATTCCTCCCGCCAAAGGTATGAAATTCCCCCATAGGTGCCATTCCCCCTGGTTTTAAGTAAAGCAGCTTTTTTTTTTTTTTTTTTCTTTCCCTTAGTTTTGTTTTTGTGTGTATCTTTAAAATTTTTAGGAAGTATTTTATGAGAATTATTTTGCTTAACACACTTTTCTACTGATTTGTTAGTTTAATTTTATATATTAAATAGGAATAGTCTTTTTATTTGCAATACAGCTGCTCGTTTTTCAGTTAATTCATGAAATTTTTCGTTTCGCATCACCTGGCAGCGAGAAAATATTTGCTGAAGAGCAGTTATTTTAATTCTTTCTACAGTACTATTCTGAAAATTGCAGAATTTTTTTATTGTACATACGTAAGGATTCGACGGTGGCTTCACAAGAAACCGTCGGATCATTTCATTCGAAAAGATGTCTTAAAAGATATATTGAAGTAAATATTTTCTTTAAAATGTCTACTGTGCAGTTTATTTTCCTTTCCGTTGTGTAATTAGTAATATTACCCATGAGAGTTGCAACTTCTATCTTAAGGTGCTTTGCAAGCATTTTTACCTTGCGGGAGGTGATAACTGGATTCATATGTAGCAGTTGAAGAAAGGACGATCGGCTGTCAGAAAGTTCTTATCATAAATTTCTATAAATACTGGTTAAAAAGATAAAGAAAGAGTGTTAAGGTGGATGGTCTATGATCACATTATTAGATGTTTTAAGACAAATCAAAGAGACTACTACTTGAACTATTAAACTGTTACTTCGGTATCTTTATCCGATATTTCATTTTATTAAGTTTTATCTCATGCAGATGTCTCTTTTTTTAACTGCCAAACATCATATATTGGTTGTCCATAATCTTTTCGTGGGTAACCGTAATGCGTATAAAAGTAGATCTTATATCGTTATTTTGTAAACATCTATTGAGCCAATTTGTGTGGCTATTAACTTTTATAAAAAAAAAAAAAAAATAATGTTCTCTTGTATGCCAAACCAAGTTTCGATAAATAATGAGAGAATCGACTCTGAAAAATTTCATTTTTTTATTCTGAAGCCCTACACTTCATGGGGCCCAACAGCGGCCGAGCGGTAAAGTCACTGAACGCGGGTAGTTCGGTGCGAGGTTAAAATCCCGCTAACAGACTGGTTTGCATGGTCGTTTTCGTGGTTTCTCTCCTTGTGTAACGTGTACACGAGCCAGTTTCCCTTAAAGTCCTCCACAACGCATATAATCCAAACCAAACCTACATTTGATATCGAATTTTCTCTTTTTGAAGTTAAATTGCCTGCTTTGCCGTTCTTCTGACCGTTTGGAGAACAACTTTCATCGTTGAATTGCTATTGCTTGTAATTAATTAATTTTCTTTAATTAAAAATTTAGGTGAAATTTTTATTACCTTCAAGTAAACTTTTAGTATTTTTCCTTATAAGTATATAACAAAAGTTTAGTAATTCAGCTGGGCTGATTACTGAAGCAATAGATTTATTCTACTCAGCACTTTTTACTGCTTCACTGTATTGCTTTTTTTTTTTTTTTTTTTTTTTTTTAGCTGATGCCAAAGCAGAAAAGTAAATTGGAGCTTGAAATACATTGATACTTGGTGTTCCATTTTACTGTATTTTGGTCGTGAGTTACGAGCTTTCTTAAAAATCTCTGAACGCTGGTAATTCGGTCAAGCCAGGCGAACAGGTTGGCTGCATGGGTATTTTCGTGGTTTTCTCCATGTGTAGCGTGTATACGAGCCAGTTTTTCTCGGAAAGTCCTCCACGAAGGCATCCCTCCTCTTAGGCAGATAGGCCCTAGCGTACTTTGCCTTAACCTGGTAAACAAATCATGAGAAAGACGAACGGTTTTTTTAAAAATTATTTCTGTGAAGTCAACTTTTAGTCATCTTCCATATGAATACTTACCAGAATAATACCTATCACTTGAAATTTACCGGGAGCATTCCTTAAAACCATTAATTTTGTTCATCTTTCCTCATCTGCTTGCCATGTATAGTCTTTTCTGATAGAAGTGCAACCAGAAAAAAGACAGGTGCGTAAAATTTCAAAATAACATTTCTCTAAATATTCCCAGAAGGCGATCAACCGTCACTTAGCTTTCATAGATATATATACCCTTAAAAAAAGGTTAGAAAATTAAAATCACTTCTCAGAGTTGAAAAGTTATTAAACGTAGTGTAACACAATTAGGAAACAAACTATGTAATATAAAGTTTCGTTGATTTTGAAAACTGAGATGTGAAATTTTGAAATGAAAAGTTAAATACTGTCACTCATTTACGTAAGATATCAACAAACACTAGTCGTCAGTGACTTGAAAAATGTTTAACCAATATTATAAGCTATTTATTATTGCCTGCGTTAAATATAATACGCCGATAAACTGAACTTCATTTAACCTAAACAGTTATACCCTCTAAGATTATACACTGTAAGAACTTGCTGTTGTTGAAATTGTTGATTTTTCAATAGGTAGTGTAGAGATGTAAATATAATGTAACACGTTTGCTTAACAATGTTTATCATAGGTATTAATTTCTAATTGCCAAAAATAATTAGAAAAGTTATAAAATATTATCTAAATATGGCTCGTCCCAATTAGTAATTATAAATGTTGTTGTAAGGCAGTGGTGCCCAACCTTTGGCCTCTCGCGAGCCCATTTTGGCCTATTGCGAGCACATTTCCAAAACATCAACATTTTTTTAAACATATTTCCAAACGTATATGATACATCTGAAATATTAATTTCGGCAAATGGTTTTGAGATGAATAATAGTATTGGTTGAACTTTATGGAAATCAGAGAGCAGAGTTCAAAATTATTTTTCAGTGAATTTAGGTTTTCCAAGTATTTCTCTGTGGTTATTTTTAAAATATTTTTTGTTCATAGTACCTAATCGGAATGGCGAGCACATACAAAACGATCAGCGAGCACAAGGTTGGGCACCGCTGTTGTAAAGTATCAAACATTTCTCGTAATCGGCAATTAAGGGGATTAGCTGTCCAGACAAGATTTAAAAATTCTTAAAGATAAACAGTTTGTGAATTTACTTTTATCTGCATGTTGCAATGGAAAATATCCGCAGTACATAGTAATAACAATAAATCACAAGCTTAAATTTCTTTCGTATGTCATTCTTGGAAAGGACACCACTGCCCCTTTTCCAAGGGGAAAAAAAAAAAAAAAAAAAAAAAATTGTCAGTGATCTTCTTGTTGGTCGTTATAGATTTTTATATTGATCATCTAAAGTCAACATAAGTTAAAATACCTGTACTAAATAATCATGTTTTAATTAATTTGTACCATATAACCGGTAACTTTTCCCTCCTTTTAGATTCATGCGCATACAATTAACCTTTCGCGGGCTTATACCTGAAGAATAAAAACTAAAAGAGTTCACTCTTTCAGCTGGGAATCGGTCAGTGTTCGAATTTTCACTTGTTTATTCTTTTTCTCCTTCAATAGGTCATCGTCTGCCGTTGGGTTCCAATGTGGAATCGGACGCCGAATTATTGCACATTTTGCATCGCGTAATGCGTTTGCACACCTTCATGCTTTCTTGCGAAGAGGACAGATGCTGTTGCCAATGTAGATCAAACCCAGATCGAGCCCCGCTGAATGTCACTGGGCAATGGATGTATACCTCGGCTCGCATGTCGGAATTGCCTAATAGACCATTCGAGAATGCAGTGTCACAAGATGTGGTGAGTAAGACATAACAGAACATTTTAGTTATTTGCATAATTTTTATTAGACACTTAGGTACTTACGTATTATCCCGTCGACCATGAAATTTGGATACCATCCAGCCATGAAAGCTGGTGGAAATCCCGCCAAATTTGCGCCAATTCAGTGCTACGGAATTCTGAAAGGACCAACGCCTTTTTATGGTAATAAATAATCAGTATTCGACCCGTTTCGTTTTTGTGCTTTGTATAAAGTTCTGTTAAGAACGGATTGAGTGCAAAATCTTACTGGTTTATCGGTCATATCGGTTCAGCTGAACATGTTCCTATCTATTAGTACATATTTTTTTAATGAACTTCGAAAGTAGTTTGCTGTTCTGTAGAAATCAGATCCTAAACTTTAATTTTTTTTTTTTTTTTCAAAATACAAAGGGAAAATTCAGCAATAACAATTAATTTCTATCCTTGTTCATTAAAATAAAAAGTGACTTTTCGAGAATTAAATAAAAGAGCAGGTGTTATAAGTGTGTTGTTACGTCATGCTTATCCATAATTGGCGTTAAATCGTGCTGCTTGGCGACGTTTTACGGTTGACGGGGTAATACCTAGTATCGAGGCTTAGCTTTCACTTCTGTTTAGAGACAAATAAAGTAAGTAAGCCTGAATATGAACCCTGTATAAACTAGCTAATTCTTAAAAAAGTCAGTATTTTCATATGTCGTACAAGTTTTATTAGCTCTGCTTCTTTCCAAGACAGTGGTAACCCACAAAATATTGAATTTCTTGCAGATAGTAGGTGTTTTTAGAAGACCAGAATGGAGAGTGTATCTAGATTGAGAAAAAAATGTCAATACTCACTTTTTTTTTTTTTTTTTTTTTTTTGTTCAGTATGGAATTAAGAAAGGTTTTTGGGTTGAATTTAAAATTCCACTCGTCACATCAAGGCATGAAAACGGTAACAGAAGTAAAGATCATGTGTTCTACCATTTTAATGATGCTCATTTTCCAGAAGCCTGTATGCACACGTAGAGGAAACCCTAACGAAGACTTCCCATAGTCCAGATGATTTTGGTCTTCTGTAGAGATGGTGATATTAGAAAGGCTATATGCTCACTCAATACAGCTATTTATTTGTTTTCAGATACTGGTCACTTACCGATGTGGTCACCACGAAAGGACTCACTGTATTATAGAATGAACTCGGATATTTGTTCTTTCCCTCCAAGAAAAAAAAAAAAAAAAAGGATCATATTTATGAATTATAGATCAGTCTTGATCTTTTGACTTATGGTGAATTGTGCTTTGAAAATCTAATGAAGCCAGGGCTTTGGCTTCACTATGAATTGCTGCTTATCACTGTCCAAGAAGGAGTGGTTTTAGCAAGACTGGCTTTTGCGATATTAATTTTGAAACAATAAAATTATTCTGAATATTTAAATATTGTCTAGAAATATTATGATTTTGTTTGTTTCCTTTAAACTATCTGTTGTATAAAATTTTATAATATTCATCTGAATTTGAATCCTGTTAAACTTAAAAATTATGCATTAAAATTCAAAATCCAATCAGGCTGAGATTTCTTGCTGTTCGCGAGAGACCTGGCTGATTCATTCATTCTTGTTCTCTTTTCTGTAAGTATGGAAGTAAATATTTTATTAAAATTACATTATTTTTATTAAATCACGACTTGCCAAATTTATTGCATTTATTGGAAAATAATTTTTTTTTCCCTCCTACATTTTTATCTAGTTTTCTTTCTTCTATATTTTGATCTAAAATTCAGTAGGGTTTTATAATCGGATGTTTGAATGAATGAAATTGCAGAATGAGGAGAAGTATAACTGTCCTACTATACAGAATAATTATACTGTTTTAGTACTAAATAAACTGCTCGAACTATTAACTTTCATATGAACTGCACAACTACCATCAATTTTTATAAGGGCAATCTAGTTGAGCAATTTCATTTTAAGCCTGCACTTACTGTACTGTTGTACCTGAAAACAAGTATCATATATTTTTTCCTATTTTTTGTTCGTATAGCGTTGTAAAATATTGAATTAGATAACTTGCCTCTAGCATTCAGATAAGAACCAACAAATCATAACCGTGTTCATCAAATATCCACTTGCATATTCTACTGCCAGATATTCTGAGTGAGTATTAACGTAACCACCTTGCGCTATTTGGCAATTTTTTTTATCAGATGAAGAGGTAAAAGTCACTTCCCAGGTACAAGTTGGTGGTTTTCGCGCCTTTTTCTAGAAAGATTCCGAAATTATCGATGTTTATTGTAAATTGGTAACTATTATCAACATATGAAAAGAAAACATACTTTAGCAATTTAAAATACATAAATTCATTTTCGAAATATTAAATAAGGATTACGTGATACATTAAAAAATAAAACCACTTACACTGTTCTTCAAATCTTTGGGTTTTCTCTCTGTTCTCCTCCAAAAGTGCACAGCAATCTGTTTTCGCTTTAGAAGAAATCAGTGAATTGCGAAAAATTTTCAGCAAAATTCAGTATTCCCGCAGAAATTTTGTGGCAGTTTCTTGCATTGTTGGCAAATTCTACAAGCTCATATTTTAAAACTTAAGTTTTAAGGGGGGGGGAAATGTCACGAATTATTTATAAAAATCATTGGAACTTGGAATGGGGGGGGGAAACCTCATACAGAAATGGCGGCATTGTTTGACTAAAAGAATGTTATGAGCATGGCTGCTGAAAGAATCGTTATGGGCATGGTTGCCAGAGTTTGGCGCATTCTGAAAATTTGGCGACTTTTACTAAGGTGGTTGCGTTAATACCCAAGTACCATATTCTATTCACCAATTTTTCAATATTTGATAGAATATTGTGCCAAATATTCTATTCAATTTTTTTCACACTTCACGTTTTTTTTTTTTTTTTTTTTTTTTTTTCCACAAAATTTATCCTAAGTGAGAGGGATCTTTCTTATTTTTGACTAAACACGGTGTATTCTGTGGGATAGAGATAAATTGACGTAGTTTATTGGTACTTAATGGTTAAAAAAGCTTCATTTTTTTAAGTGCCTTAATAGTATGTATTTTTAACATAACTATATTAGTGGATTTTTTAACATAAGTTTTCGCCAATTTTTTTTATTGTATAGAATATCATTATGATTGTTTCTTTTAGTTTAACGTTATTACGGCATAAACTCAATATAATATTTGCATGGCCGCAAAGGCAGCCACATAGGGCGCCAGCGCCCTCCGATAATAGGGCTTGACAATAAGTACTGGATAATAAGTTCTCATTCGTAAAAAGTCGATAATAAGTTCTTCTCAGAAACGACAAATAAGTAAAGTATGTATTTCGCTCTGGATTATTAATGCATTTAAATTATAAGGTTTGGTATCATCTAGGATTAGAACATGATGGAATCAAGTGATTTTTAGCATTTTCTGCAAGCAATAAGGCAATTATCAGGCGAATACCAATGAAATCATAAAACGGTAAACTTTTTCGTAAATTTCGAATTCTATTATTTTCTTTTATGGGATTCAAATTGAAGCGGTCGGTCGCTCATATTTCACTAAAGTTAATTTATAAGAATGAGAAATATTAAATATCATTTTGAGCTGACTTTAGAAAGTTCTATACCGAAGTTTTTCAAAATTTTTAACCGTTACTCTAAATTAGGGTTTCTTAAACTTTTTTTTCAGTCGCGACCCCTTTTTATCATCGAGAATTTTTCGCGACACCTGGGACCTCATAATGTTTACAAAAATTATGTGTGACCCCATTAAGTATTGCGCAAATCCGACACACGCGTGAGTGAAACTGTCAATTTTTTCACTTGTACTGCAATGTACTATTGCAGTTTTAGGTCATTAATTTCTAATTTTAAGACATAGAACAATGTGAACATTTTAAATAAGTTAACAGACAAAATGACAGCGTCAAGTGTAAAGCAAGGAAGATGAACGTTTATATTATAAAAAGAATGCGTCGAAATTTTTCTTTTCTTTGTCTGAATTCTCTTATCTTTATCTATTTTCAGATACATTGTGTAAAAATATTTGGTAATTGTAAAATTATTATAGTAAGTTAAAGAAATATCAAAACTGTTAAAATTTTTGGCGACCCCCCCCGCCTCCTACAGGTCCCGTGACCCCCTTGGTCGCGACCACAGTTTAAGAAACACTGCTCTAAATCGTACTATCAGGATTTTATTGTCCATGTGACCTTCTAAATGTTGCTATTCTCAAGAGATAAGATACTATTTCTTCGATGACTTGTACGTGGACCGGCAAATAGCCAATTCTCAGGGCATTGCCACCAACGTCGTTAAGATTTTTAATCTATCTTTTAAATTATAACTTTAGTTGCTTAACAAGTTGAGAAGTTTAAAAACAATAAACGTACTTTTTTATTATTTTGTATCTTTATTTATATTTAATAATATAAATTATAATAATGCATTCGGTTGACATGACTTACAATATAGACATATTATAAGTACTTCCAATTATTTTAATAAAAGATTTTTCTAACGCCATATGAATCGTGAATCGGTTACCATAATAATTATGACAATAGTTTAGTTCATTTTTTTATCATTTAGTTTATTTTTATTTTATTTCTTTATGTCCTTTAGTTAATTAAATTAAGTTTTGAAAGTTTCATAAGCAAAATTGGAAAATTAAAAGAAGTGGAAAATAATTGCGATCGTGAAAAAAAAAATTACAGTTTGGCAAATGAAATAACGTACGGAAGGGGTTTTTAGCCCACAGTGCGTAAACCCAGAAGGGGTATTAATTTCAAAACGGCATTTTGCGTCGATTCACTTTTCAAACTTTTGCCACCAAATATTATCGCCATGTATTATATATAAAGAAACCAAATAATGAAGAATTTTGAATCAAATTTTGAATAACGTAATCCTCCAACCGAACATGGGCACACTAAAGCCCGAATTTTGAATTTCGAATTTTTATGTATTTCAAATTTTGTAAAACTTTCGTGAATTTTTGATTAAAAACTCAACGATTTCAAAGCGAGCAATGGCAACACTGAACGGGAAAAAAACATTTTTATTATCTCCAGCGCAATCCGAAATTCTAGCAATACTTATTTTAAAGTACTAGAAGATTCTAGAAAAGTACGTACTCCAGACTGTGTATCCGAATTCTAAATATATGCTATTTTGCTGTTTTTAAATATTTTGTGATATTGCTGTTGAATTGAATTTTATGTATTTTAAGTGTGAAAAACATGATATTTAATCAAGGTAACACACAAACGTTAAAAAAACGCCCTTTTAGGCATAATATAAAATCTGAATGTTTTCAGATTTTTTTTTTTTTTTTAAGTTGTAGAAAATATGTTTTATTGAAACAAATCCCTTAAAGTTCTTCCGCAAATGCGCATGAAAAATCAAATAAAGAGAGAAGTTTAGATTTTTTATAAAAAAAAAAATGCTTTTGTTATTTTCAAAATTTATTTTGTGTAATACATTTTAACATTGTTAAAATCATTTAAAAAAACACATGAAAGTGAAACACTCAAAGTAAAAAATTGCGGCGTCAAATTTCGCGTTAATTACCTCAGGGGAGAAAAAAAAGTATTGCTAGACAGGTTTTGATGGGGACATTTTGGCTGTCGAAACCGGTCTAACAGTCCCTCCCCCCTTGAAATTAAGCTGAAGGTAGAGTTTTTTTCCCCCCTCTTTTTTTATCTTGCTCTTGAAAATGTGGAAAATCCACAAATCCGAACCATCCTACCCTAAACTGTTCGAATTTTTTATAATTTTACTTTAAAATTAATTTTTTTCAATTTCCATACTTTTCCATTAAAGTATGAAAATTTTTGTATGTATATGTGTAAGACCAGAATACGTAATGCTATATATATATATTTTGAATAAATATTGAGATATTACCAATATAAAATTTTTGACCATTGGTTAAATGTTAAATTTTAATTAATTTATGAAATAATTATGATTAAAAATGTGATGTAAAAATTAGAAGTTACTACGATAATAATGATTCCTTTCCTTGAAAACAGTAACAGTTTTAAATGAAAACTAGAAACGTTTATAAAAGGGTACCTCTTTTAACCAAAACTATTAAGAACGAAATAGTACATTTTTATAAGTTTGATACCAAAATACGCAGAAACGTTACAAAAGTAGTCACATATTTAAAACAACGATTTATCATATTCGAAAACAGTATGAAGGACATAGACACGTTGAAAATCAATCAGAAAATTTTAAAACGGATTGGAAAAAAAAAGAAAAGGGTTATGAAATGGTTAAATGAAAGTCTGTCGAGAAACCGGACATTTCTGACCGTAAGATTGCTCGAAAAATGAAGACGACAATTTCAATTGTTCATCGAATTAAGAAAGTTCTTAATCTTTAAGGCTTAAAATCTCGTAGCATAAGGTTGAATCCAAAGATTAGAACAACAAAAAATCTAGCGCAAAAGCTCATCATAGATGATGAAATCATATTTTTATATTTGATTTCTACCGACTAGTGACATTAAAAGTATTATCATTCAATGTGCCCTTATTCTATCTTAGCGCCCACTCAAAAAGAAAAATTCTGAAAGTAATTATAATTAAAGTAGTAAAGTTTAATTGCACGCCATAGAACATTAGAGGAAATGTTTCTAAACCAGTTTTTTTTTTTTTTTTTTTTTTTTTTTTCCCAGAGAACTAGTCCATTTTATTTAAATCAGTACAATAAATACAGATTTCTTCTTCAAGCAACATAACAAAATGAAGATATTGTGTTTTGGCCGGACTTTAGCTATCCATTATATGAAAGATGTTGTGAACTGTTTGAACATTCCGAACATAGATTTTGTGTCTGAATCGATCAGTGCCGTCGGCTAACCAAAATTAAATATATCGAAATGTTTTGGAGAATTATTAAAAAACAAGGACTAAGATTCCATGTCTAAATCGATTAATGCCACCAGCATATCTCAAACTAGGCATACCGAAAAATATTGGAGCATTATTAAAATCACGTATTGAATGAAGTATAGACGCTTAAAATTTTTTCTAGGCTCAAGAGAATTTGCCTTTGATTATTACAGTAAGTTTCTTAAGAGGATAGCGCAAGCTTGCGTCAAGAAAAAGCCAAAACAAATCTTCCTAAGATATCCCAGAAAGGGAATTTAGAAGCAATAAATATATGAATATTAAAAGAAAAAATTTAATACTTTTTTTTAAAAAGTCTGAAAGCTTTCAGATTTTAACCCGCGTCATCTTTGTGAGCTATATTTTGATGAACATTGGTTGACATGTATGATGGTGCCAGCACGCTCAGGAAGGGATCCCGACTTTTAATTAACATCGTATGAGAACCACTGGATTACTGGTACTTCGTTCCAGGTCGTTATTCGGCAACAGAACAGACTGGCTGCAAAGGAGCTCAAGTTTCTCCTTAAAATATTCAGAAAAGCCATCTTTCTCTTCAGGTTGATTAACCTAGGAATGCGTTACCGCATGGCCTAGGAATTCATTGCGAAAATTATTTAAATGAGGCCAAAATATGCGAAATGGGGAAATGTCTTCAAAAGAAATAAGAGAAAAAAAGAGAAGTACTTAATATTCAAGGTTTAAATGCCCGCACACAGCATTTGAAAACGTCAAATGAATCTTTTGGCTCTTATTCTTTGGCCTTGCGGGACACATGTGTAAAGAAAGAAAGGTGTATTTCGAAACTGAAACTAATTGACTTTGTTTTCAGCAGGCCAAATTTGGGTAAGAAGGATTTTTTTCATTCATAGCAAAGTAATTTCCTGGAAAGGTGCGCAGAACCTTTCGTGGGAAAATCAAGTTGAAGTAAGAAAGGCTTCTATCGAAATTGTTTTAACATTTCGTTACTGTCAAATTAGAGACCCTTTTAAATTGTTCACATCTGCAACGAAGGCAATTCTTAATATATTACAGATTAGTACCTAAGTGCATGCCTCTTTTCCATTATATTTTCCGTCTGGGGTGTCACGGTGATTACCTGTTCGAATATTCAGCATGGATAACTGATTATATATTTTGAAAAGTTTTTGCGAAAACTTTGTTTCTGCCCTCCTAGGACCTAACCATCGCACTGCCCGTGATATGCCTTTGAGGCTCTTATTTGAAATTAACAAAGAAGAAAAAAACCGAAAAAGGGCCGCAGAATTAAAATGCAATAAATATGTATGTGGGAAGATATAAAAATGTATATATAGGAAGCACAATTTAAGATTTTCGTTAGGTATTAAAATTTTTGGCATGGCTGTGCAAAGTCTGTGGTGATGTGATGTGGAGCTGTGCAAAGTCTGTGATATGATGTGGAGCTGTGCAAAGTCTTATGTGTCTGCCTGGCCTTCCTGGTAGAGTATACGTCGCCGTATGGCTTTTCATAGGCTGCGCCAGAGCAAAATATGTGTAACATTTTCACTGTATTAATTAAGATTTAAACTATATCAAAGTAATCTGTTACTGTGTAACGACATAACGATTAGTCCTTCAGGTGTCCTAGCGTAATTTGTGCGTTGTTTATTTTATCTCATTTATTTTATATGTGGGAAGAAGAGGGAGAACCATAAGAAGAAAAACGAATTCCGACCATTCTGCAGTTAAATTAAGCTGCTTTTGTATGCAGTTTTATAATCTTGCATTTAATACCGATGTATGGCTATCGTATCCATGCTAAAAAGGAATTAACTTTGGAAACTGTTGAGAAATGTCATTTCATTCAGTTTGAACACGTTCATTTTGTATGTTTGTTCACGATGATGTATTGCATCTGTTTCATTTCTTGCAAAAAGCATTTTTATGTCATAAATGCAAAGTGTCTGGGCTAAAAGTATGTAGAAACACCTAAGCATTTATAAAAATTACGTAAATATTTTTTACACTGTGCGGAATTATTCGCCATGTTTTTGTATGAAAATGAGTGCGAGTACATTTTGTAATTCATCAAGTGTTGAAAGCTACATTTGAGCACTTACCGAGTGTTTTCCAATTCTTGAAGTGGTACAGAGCAACTGTTTTATCGGTAAGCTTTTGCAGATTTTCTAGGTCTCGGACTTTTGTATAGCACTCAAATAAAATCCTATGAAGAAAAGTAAGTGAAATGAAATCATGATAGGGGTTCTGGACGGTCAGATATTTTGGTTCTTATTTCTTTTCCATAGAATCTAGTACAATATTGTGGGAACATCTGAATGGAATAACAATGTAATACCTATCTAGCTAAAATATGAAGCCTTGGAATCTGCAATTAGTCAAGGTAAGTGTGTCTCGTTACTGCTAATCAGCCTTTAACTTTTGATGTATTCTCATTTTCAATCACTTGATGAAGATTCTGAGTATCCTGAATGCAGCAACGCTGCTTGCTAACTTTTACTGAGAATGTGAAAAATTGATTTATCGCTAGGTAAACATAAATCAAGCTTATTCATCACTGCTGAGCACAGTAACCGTTCTTATACCGTTTCTGTATATGCAGGACTACTGTTAATACCTTGGCATTAGTGGAGTTAACCGAATTTTTGAAAAATTGAGTTTGAGAAAATGTGAAGAGTTATTCTTTGGGCATGCGTATAGCCCAGACACTTTACTTTATAACATTTATAAATCATACTCTTGCGAATTTCGTAAATAATTGTAGTGAAATAATATCTGAATATCTCTTGTATAAGATGTATGAAAAGCGTCAGTGTGCAAAACATCTTCGGAAAAATAAGGTTTACGAGAGTAAGTTCATTTCATAACATCCAGGTAAATGGCTTGATGAAAAACGGCCGGTAGGTTGGCGGCTAATTTTTATCGCCAAATTTGCGAGAAATTACAAAAAGCCGCCAGACTTAACGACATTTTAGACCGATCCCTATGTAGCTGTATCCGACCCTGTAATTGTGTATGCCTTCCAGCAATTTCGAGAATCGAAAGTACTGGAAATTTGTTGGTGAATCGGGAAAAACTATATAAGACAGTTTTCATTTTAGCTCAAATTATTCAGAGTTCAAAATATTGAGAGATCACAGTGTGAGCTTGCGCATTTGAGGCCTTTCTGCATGGTCTTGTGTTCAACGTTCGTGTTATTTTGAAGTGGCAACTATTCATTATGTTCTGTCATACTGATTAGAGCTGTACTAGGACTTTTGTGTGAAAGATTCTAGAATTATGAAATGCTTTTGGAAAAAAAAAAAAAAAAAATTTCATCAAGCTTTCATCGGTTCTTTGTGCATTCAGTCCATTTCGAACCCGTACGCACGTAACGATACATATTTATATGATGAACATTTTATACTGCATGGATTTTGAATGATTATATTTTGCAGTGAAAAGAAACAGTTCAAGAAAACATTTCCTGAGTGCTGATATAGTCGAAGTTTTCTGGTGGTACATTGGATATTCACGGAATCAAAGATATTTGCCCGTTATCAAGGAATGTTCATTAAGTTTGAAGTGCATTGGAATCCTCCTGCGAAGATCTGGAAATTAAGGAGATGTCTGAAAAAATACGGAGTGTTCGCTGTTTTTTTATTTCATGTCTGTTTATGAAGGTTTATGTGCGATTTAAATGAGTAAGAATTGAATGATAAAAATTGATTGCATTTTTTAGTAATCAGGCAAATTGCAACTTAAGACGAATATCGGTCTTGTTGAAAAATTGTGCATTTCAAGGAGATAGTGAGTGACAAGGGTCCGTTGTCATTCCCATTTAAAGTATGATTTAAAACTCTGTATGCAGGCTGACTCCTTAGTGTGAGCTTATGTTCACGATATTTGTGCACGCGGTCTTTCATCAGTTTCAGGTGTAGGATTTTTGTTCTTTATTTTAATCGCATATTTCTGATCTTGGTGCAATTCTACTTCTACCGGGGAAAAAAAGAAACCACTAATGCAATCATTAGTATTCAGGTAAAATTGCTAGTTTTTATCTTCGTATTGGCTACTGTCGTGGGGGGGGCAGCGACTATTACAGGCTGGCTACGATTTTCATAAATCACCACCAAATTTCACTTATAAATCATTTATTTTATGCCACAAAGTATGGCTATCTTATCTCTGAATACATTTCAACATAGTCCTTCGAAACACTTGGCTGACTTCAAACTAGAACCGGATTTTCAGCGATCTCAGATTATGTTCTATTGAAAAGAGGGGAAGTGAAGCGAAAAAATGCTGCCATCGCCGTGGAAAATGTTTGCATATTTTACAAAAGCTGTTCGCATGATTTCAGATAGGGAAACTAATACCCTTGCATACAGAATCCCCCCCCAAATGTCTCTTCTACATGACGCAATGGCTGTCATTGCGTGTGAAATTGGATCTGCTGGTTTGCATGTTTGTAAAAGGATCTAAAATTGCTCCCTGTTAGGGCATTTTGGGGCTGAAAATTGCCCATGAATTATATGATATGAGAAAAGTCGAAATGTGTGATTAAGGAAGCACGAAACTGCTTTTGTGGAGGATATGCGCACACAGTTTGTGGCTGAATAAATGTTGGGTATCACGAGAAAAGTGCTGATGATGAGATTTATGAGCGGTAACGGAGGGGAGACGGAAAACTTTCGCCCAGTGTTACTTAAAAATCACTTACTATGGTAAACTGTGATAAAGTGCATGAGGCTCCGTTTCGGTTTGATGGATTAGCACATATCTTGCAAAACTTGCTTTAATGACTACCGTTTATATACGTTGCTGGTCCAAGAAGCGCAGAATTTCACTGCAAATAATTATTGCTCTAAGAATGCCTTCGGAATGAAAAATATTAAAAACCATTTCATCTTCATTTTGGTGGAAGAGCGCAACAAGATTGACAATTATCTCTGCCTTCAAAGCATCTACACGGATACTCGCAAATGGGCGCTGATGCTATGCCAGTGTCAGTCAGTCCTTTGCATGTGCCCAGAAAAAAATAAATAAATAAAATGCTTAAACCTCTTGATTATGATTATGTGTCTAAGCCATGTCTACGTGTCGCCAAGCCATGCCTGTGTCAACTTGTATGCCGGTATCTTGTTGTTTTATGCCACTGCCGGTATGTCTGTGCTGTGTTAAGGACAAATGCGCGCTAATTCATTTTTCATGATTATATCATTATGAAAGTTTTTTTTTTTTTTTCCCGTCCGATGATATGCAGTGTTCATTGTATCGGATCGATCCTATGCATGTAAACATATTTTGTTTTATAGGTGATAAAATAAAAAATGTGAATATATTGATTTTAGTACCCCGGGAAGAGTTGTTAGGTATTTTAAGACGATGAAAGAAAATGTTCGATTTCCTTCAAAGTATCTTTTTTCAGTCCATTTCGTATATGGTGAAGGGAGAATCATTTTTAACAAGCTCTCTAACAATAACCTGTGCTTTAATTAATGTATTTTTTTATTTAGTTATACTACGATATTTGTAACTTGTAGATACTGCTTTGTCATGTTTATTCTTCATTTAATTAAATCATAAAATGGATTTTAAAATCCTATTTCATAAAATTAACACAATGCATCAGTTTTTTTTTTGTAATAATTATGATTTGGGAGAGAAAAGAGTCAATTTATGTATTTTAACTGTTGTAAAATATAAATAAAATCAAACATTTAATACATAATTTCCATCAGTATTTGTCAGCATTGAAAAATACAATTTCGATTGATTTGCAAGAATTTTGACGTGTTACTTCTCTTCCATCCGTAGTCTTTTGAAATGCCATAAACGGTTAACATAAGTGAAACTGTTGAAGAATATTTGTTCACGTGCCAATAAGGCAAATCTATAAATTATAATCGGCAAAGTCGAGATTCGTATTTTGCTTAAGATAGAATTGCAAACTTACTGTGCCTAATCTTTGGAATATGGTAACAGGTAGTTTGGCGACATTTTGGTAAGGCGATAAAGGTTATTACCCGGGACTTTAGCAGTGTACATGGATAAAGTCAAGAATGTGCGCAATGCCATTTTTGTGTAATTCTGAGATATTTTTTTTAAGTGAAAATAGGTCGACGTGTACATGGATACCGTGTATGTGCAATTCTTAAAAACGCGGCAAGCAGTTTGCGATTCTGCACTTTCTCACAATTTCGCACCTAATCTTCGTCATGATTAAGCACTTTTGTTCCATAAAATTTCTAACATAAGCGTAATTCGGCTAGCAGATTGTTGGGAAAAAATATTGAGTAAGAAAAAACATGCCCTTTACTTCGTGAAAACAAAATGGCGTCCAAACAAAAACTAGCAGTTTGCTGTAGCAGGGTTGGTCGCCAAATTTTCGCCAAAAAATCGCCAAGTTACCATAATACAAAGATTAACCCTTACTGCGATATCCACCTCCATTTGAACCCTGGGCCTCTAATAGTCGACTTACTTAGCTTCAGCTTGGGATTGCCGCCTGAGCGGACAGTACACAACGGCATACAAGAGATATCACCGAACAGCCCTCTAATAGTCGAGTGGTTAAGACTGCTAAACGCCATTAATTCAGTCCGTGTTCCAAACCCTACAAACGAGCTAGCAACATGGGTGTTGCCATGTTTTTCCTCTTGCGTAACGTAAATTTTAAACAATTTCCCTTTAAAAGCAGGCTCACCAGCGATCGAGCAGTAAAGTGTCGTGTTCAGCGACTTTATGTCTCGAGGTTCGAATTCCGCGAACAGGCTGGCTGCATGAGCGTTTTCGTAGTTTTCCGCATGTGTAACGTGTATATGAGCCAGTTTCCCTTAGAAAGTCCTCCACGAAGACATCCCTTCCTTTAGGCAGGTGACAGGTGAATGCAGGGCCCGGACACCCGGACGGCTTAATATGACAAATCGGGTGTCGTCCGGTACCCGCACCTATTTAGAACAACTCAACACTGGCGACTTCCTGAGAGGGCTGCATCGGAAAAATATTAATGGAGAATATGTGGTATTGACGTGGCCAAACAAGGGCGTGTGCATATATATGCTTCAGTATACAATTAATAAAAAGTTTCATACACAGGTACATTGATGGTATAGGTGCATTGGATACATATGTATATTGGTCTAAGTGGTTAATGAGATAGGCAAACAATAAACACTTATACATTTAAAAGAAAGGAAACACTGACGCAACTGGCGCAATAATGCAGAAGATGACAGTTAATGAATACACGTAATCGTGTGTCATCCTATATGACTATACATAAACTACTAGAAATGATATGCTTAAACACATACGAATGATGGCGATAAATGAAAACACATAATCATACATTATTCTACTGGGCTATACACACATCAATAAAAATGATACATACCTATACGTTCACAGAAATGATACACTGAGAATGAAAATTGTCGATGTGAAATCAGTGTGAACGATGACAATTAATGGTTACACATATTCATGTATTACCTTACTTGGCTATACATATATATTAGTACAAATGATACACTTATACATTAATGGAAATGAAACACTGAAAATGGCACTTATACATTATACGATAGATGAAGAATAATGGTAACACGTAATCGTGCATCATCCTAAGTGGCTATACATACAGTAATAGAAATGATACACTTATACATTAATATACATTTGTAACATGTTAAATGATGTATTTATACATTAATAGAAGTGGTACACTGACAATGATATTTTCACATTAATACGAAAGATGACGAGTAATGATAACACATAATCATGTATTATCCTACTGCGCTATGCATACATGAATAGAAATAAGACATTTTAAGCATCTGTAAGTTGACAGAAATATTGCACTGAATGTAATGCTTGTGTATCATTGCGAGAGATGGCAGTTAGTATATACACATAATTGCGTATCGTCCTACGTGGCTATACATACATTAGTAGAAGTGCTACACTTAATACTAGAAACGACACACTGAAGATGGTACTTGTGGATAAATCTGAAAGAAGACGATTAATAAAAAATACATGAACATAAATTATCCTACACGGCTATGTATACATTATTAGAAATGAAACCTTTAACACCTATACAATAATAAAACTGATACACTGAATTGTGTATTAATGCGAAAATGACAATGATTATATATACTCGTGTGTTATCCTACATGGCAATATAGATATTAGTAGAAATGATACGCTTAGATACTGATACATTACTACAGAAGATGCACTGAAAATGGTACTTGTACAGTAAAATAGCCCTCGAGGCTTTGCCGTAATCACATCAACCAACCCTTTGAAAGTACTCCGTGAAGGCATCTCTGCCTTCAGGTATATAGCCGTTGTGTGCTTTGCTTAAATATAATTAAATAAGTAAATCATTTTTATCATAAAACAAACTGAATTTTAATTGAAGGAAATTCTTTATGCTATAGGTTTTATTTTTCTTGACTGTCATCGAAATCGACGCGAACGTCTACCCAACACAACATTTTATTTTTCCACTGTTTGAACATTTTTAATGAGCACTATGATTTTTGCATCGTTAATCTTCACCACTGGAAAAAAAAATGCACATGAATTAAGTAAACATTAACTCTTACGTCACACTAATGACACCAGATACCTTCGTGCTACAATGAGCAAGGAAATTGGTAGAAAAACATAACCAACGCAAAGATTTATCTGACTGTAGCTAAGTTAATACTCTTATCATTATCGGAGACCGTCAAGAGAAGATAAAGGTTAATGATAGTGTAAGAAAATTTTTTATTAGGAAATTCTTCTCCTGATTAATACAATGTATCTAAATGGATACACGTTTTCTGATATCGGATTCGCAAGGTAACCAAGCAGCGTAGGTAAATAAACAGCAAGTTTGTAAATTGATGACGTACGAGTTTTGCAAATGGAGGCATATAAAATTGCATAAAAAATTAACGAAGATCCTTAAAACTTCCGTAACAAATTTCAGCCCATTTTTAAATAGCATTTCATGATCTCTTCTAGAATTTGGAACAACATGCTATTAAAACTTTCCTCAACATAAAAAAAAAAAAAAAAGTCTCAGATCAATTATTTCAATATGCAAAAGAAGTAAAATATAAAACATAGTTTAAAACTTTTTATCGTCAAAACGTACTTTAAAAACAGAAGACTTAATAATAAATAAAAGTAAATAAATTCGAAAGCTTTCAAATTTTGTATTACGCGCAAAGGGGCTTTTTTTTTTTTACGTTTTCTGTGTTACCTTTATTTATTAAATGTGTTCTTCGCACTTAAACCACATAAAATTCAATTCAATGGCAAAATCGCGAAATATTTAAAAACAGCATATCTTCAGAATTTCCGATAGATAGTCCCGCGTTGATAAAAATGGTTTTTTTTCCTCGTACAGTGTTGCCATTGCTCGCTTTGAAATCGTTGAGTTTGTTAACCAAAATTTTGTTAAGGTTTTACAAAATATGTAATAGATAATAAAACAAATTCGAAATTCAAAATTCGGGCTTCCGGGTTCCCATGTTCGTCTGGAGGATTACGTTATTCAAAATTTGATGGCAGTAGACACCGTCCTTTTTTCACAATGCGAGAAACATGTATAGATTCGTGCAGATTCTTCATTATTTAATTTAAATATAATACAGGGCGGAAATTGTTTGGTGCGTGCGTGCAGCTCTGAATGATTCTATTACAATTAATTTAAAACTTCTTGTGAATAGTTTTTATAATTGTTTGCGTTGAATTAACATTACGATTAAGAAGTTGATTCTTTTTTACTGTTTTTATTTGCATTAAAGTTGCTACACCGTGTCCGAAAAATGTATTACCTGTTATTGTGTTTAAATCTCTTTATCTTTGATGTTATTTTACAGAATTAGTTTTTAGTTAAGAAGTTTTTTGATTACACATAAAATCAAATCTATTAACCTTTTATAATACTGATCCCTTAATTAAAATAACTGTATGCGGTTTAATAGTAAAAAATGAGCTGCAAATTAATAATTACAACAAATAACCAAACGTTATCGCTGTCTGCAATTTCATTGGAACATGAATAGAAAATGTAGTTTATCCAATTTTATCAAAGCATGATTATTATCGCCTTCACCACTGTGACAATGCTTTGA
This sequence comes from Stegodyphus dumicola, assembly GCF_044657685.1. NCBI lineage: Eukaryota > Metazoa > Arthropoda > Arachnida > Araneae > Eresidae > Stegodyphus > Stegodyphus dumicola. The sequence goes on from NC_140775.1 coordinate 23,999,467, forward strand.
TAATGTTGGACTAAACTGGAAGAAACTGCAATGAGCGATTTTGATTATGTGCTCTAATTTTTGCGTTGAATTTCTTGGCTTTTTGGGGAAAAAAAATAAATAAATAAATAAATAAATAAATAAATAAATCCCCCCCCCCTCTGTTCGTTTTCTTTCGTTGGCAGATTGCCAAAAATAGTCCGCGTGAGCTCTTCTAATAAAATGTAAAATAGCTTTGGGAATTACTGTGAAAATGCTATACTATTGTTTTGGGCTAGTATTTAAACCATAAGAGCATAATAAATTCATCAGTTTTGAATAACCCTTTCCTACAATTCCAAGAGTAGCCGCCATCTTAGAAATGCAGGTTTCCCCCTTCTTTCTTACATGGAGGCCATCTGAGAACCCTAAAAGACATTTCTCATCATTAAAATCAAATCTCCTTCAACTGTAGCTGTTTGAATAAGATCAGATAAAAATTTTCGCTAACTACAAATCTTTTTGAAATTTTGTATTCTGTTTACGTTGAGTGTGTGTTTAGTTCATTTACATATCCCTGATAGGTATGATATATTTTACTTTTGTTTATCTGAAGTCGTTTTTTCTTGTGTGAGAATTGCTTGCTTTGCATAGACGTGACGAAAAATGTCAAATTTTGTGTGTCAAACATGTCCTAGCGTATGATTTAGATACGTTTCGTGAATGTCAGTATAATGGCTCAATTTCCGAAACATTTTATATGCCATTTCTTTCTTAAAGTTTAAGAATTCTGTGAATAAATGTGTTATTAAAGGTTCTAAAAACGTGCGTGACGATAAAATGTTCGCTTTTTTTCTCTTGCCAATGAGAGAAAATCAACAACTGTTGGCACTTTCGCTGTGCGCTGCGGTTTAAAGAAATAAATAATAAGTACTTTTTTTAAATCTAACATTTGTTCAGAGTTTTAAAGAAAATAATAATAATTTGTAAAATACTTTTTTAACCGTTAGAATTTCTTCATTTTTTTAAGACGCGCATTTATTATGTATAGATTAAAAAAAATTATAATTCCTGTAATTCCCTTCTCCATTTCGTAAAAAATCGGATGTGTTACTTTATTATAAAGAAGGGGAGGAGGGCAGTCTTTAAACCAGTCTTTAATATGTACACTGCCGGGGGGGGGGGAAATGGGACAGTTTTATATCTCCCGTTCTACTGGGCCGATTCACGAAATTCAACTTGCGTTTTTCATGTCTCGAAAGCGCGACTTAGGATATGCATTATATTTATATATAGCATTATGCTAATTTAGGAATTTTTGACAGAAAATCGGACTTTTTCTGAAATAACATACCAGTTTTTTTCCATATTTCAATTCTACGCCAAACTACCGAATTTTGTGAAAATCGCACGAGTAGTTTTTAAAAAATTAGCTCTCAAAATTTTAGCTCCTCAATGTTAATTGAGTGTGGTATATATTTATTAATCTCTCTTTTTTATTAAACTTGTATATATTTATTAATCTTTTTTTTTATTAAACTTGTATATATTTATTAATCTCCTTTTTTTTTTTTTTTTTTTTTTTTTATTTTATTTTGTTAAACTTATTTGATTCTTCCTTTCACATTTCGAAATTTAGGTTCATTCCAAGTAAAATTCACAAATTTTTATGATTTATTTTAAACTTTTATTTTAAAATAATTTTTATAAGTTTTTCAAAAAGGTTTTTGAATTATTATCTCTAAAAATTTTAACCATCATTTTAAAGTAGACGTATTTCTAAGCGTACCTGCAAAAATGATAGTTTTTTTTTATTTAAAATTTCCGAAGGTATACGTGAATTTATATATTGGCCCGTTTTGAAATTTTGCATATTTGTTGAAAGCGATGAAACATCAAATGTGGTTTAGACACTTTGCTAACATTATTTGGAAGTAGAAAATGATGTGACTTTTTTTTCGGCTCCGGGTATAATGGAAGGGAAAGGAAAATTTAATTTTCATATATTAAGGAATTCGCCAAGTAAATTATTCTTGGCGTAATCAGAAAAAATTTCGGCAAGATAAATTTTTTAATTTCTCCGTAAATTTCGCACCAAATTTTACAAAATTTAATATCTAGGCATAATTTGAGTCGTAGAATCGAAATATGGAAAAATATTGGCATGTTATTTCTGAAAATGTCCAATTTTATGTCAAAATACCTATATTAGAACAATGTGATATATAAATCTAATATATATCCTAAGTTGCGCTTTCGAGACATGAAAAAATGTAATTTGAATTTTGTCAATCGGCCTAGTAGAACGGGAGATGTCGAACTGTCTTTTTTTTTTTCCCCCCGCAGCGGACTTTACGAAGTCACTGAACATTTTGAGATACACATAGTTTTTTTTTTTTAATTTTTTTTTATTACGAAATTTTAGGAGTGTTTTCTCCTCTAAATGTACTTCTGTACGCAAATTTTCCAAAGATTAAATGCCACAAACCATTCATTTCTCGTAATCGATGAAAAAAGTGCGTTTATAATCCGTTGTCCGCAGAAATTCTTTTATAGATTAAAAAATAGCTAAAAGTCACACAGAGCTAATCTGGTGAATAGGGTGGATATTATATCACTGTGATAGGTTTTCGTTCAAGAAACCCAACTGTCAATCTTGCTGAATGAGAAAATGCACTCTCATGATGGAGCATGAGTTCTCTGACATTACTTCTTGAATAATTTTCTGAAGACATTTATTGGTGTACCAGTTAGCTGTGACCGTCTTCCGTCCTTCCAGCTTGATGGCTTTGACCAATTTGTACTTCTGAAGAGCATACCTTACTTTTTTCATAGCACGTTGTGTTTTCACCATTTTGGGCATGGGATCATCTTCAAAGACCTAATGGCTTTACTTTTTTGACATGTTGGAACGTCAAAAAATTTTATCTGTATTTCATCACGAGTTACGATTTTAGAAATAATGCGATGGCTACCATCTTTAAGTAATTTAAGAATTTTTTTACTGATTTTGAAAGCTTCTCTTTTTGGTGCTCAGTTAAATTATGGGGAACCCAACAGCAAACTAGTTTTTTATATGCAATTCGTCATGAATAATATTATTTATGGCAGCGGATCCAATATTAAGCCTTTTCTGTATTATTTAGTAAGTGCGGCGATTATCATCGATTAAAATTTTCCGTGTGCCAAACACAAAAATTTTCTGCTAAGCTAAAATGTAACTTGTTTTCTAAAAACTTACTATATTTTCAAATGTAACTGTTATTTTTTTTCTGCCATTTATCGTTTGCGCGTATTTCAAAAATTTCAGAGTGATCTCCGTATAGGGTATAGAAAGCACTGTGTAATGTAAATTAAAAATAACCTATTGCCACCCTTCATTAATAGAGTAAACACTGGGTCTTGGACAGGGCAACAGAACACATTAAAAAAAAGTGCAAGTAAATCAAGCAATATTTTAATACTCAAATTGCGTGTTACGATATTTAGTGAAATAAATGCGTTCATGAACAAATATTTGTTAAGGGAGGGGGGTCTTCGAAAGACAGCGATGCTTAGTTAATTCAAACTTCGAACAGTTGGTAGTAGCTAAGTTTTTTACATTTTATATGTAACAAGAAGTTCAAGGTCTTGTTGCTGTTTCTTCGTAAAGTTAATGGGGTGTAAAACTTGGCTTCCGAACCTTCTCTTTGTTTCTGTTTGTGTTATTTCGTAACGTTTTTTAGTGGTAATGGCCAAAACATCAATTTACTAAAGGGAAGTTCCAGCCTGTATGCCGAACACGGTATCATGCTCCGTGTATCATGTGAATATGTTACCACCGGATGGTAACATATTCCGATTAACTCGTGGATTGTAAAATGTTTCGGAAATTAACACGTCCCACGTTATGAAACACAGAAAATTTTGTAGATGTATAACAACAAAAGATGATGAAACCGCGAATAAGTTGAAAAAGATACATCTTTCCTCGTTGCTCAAGGAGTCAAATTTATAGCTAAATTTCTGATTGAAGAAAAAATATGTAATTGTTGAGTTCCGGTATAATTTTTTTAGCCCCTTATTTATTATTTTGCTTGTAATTAATCTGATTCTGCCGTTCTTGACAGGACTGAGTTATGACTTTTAGAGGCCTTTAAATACTTGAAAGATATTGTTTTCCCAGCATATATACGCTGCTTTTTCCTCCACTACCTCTCTCTCGCTCTTGGTTTAGCTGCACCATACATTCCATGGTGAACCGGCAATGGGAGATTTTAGCGGTGCCCCCCTTTTACTGAACCCAAAGCATCTTTTTGTGGTGCCTCTTTTCTTTAATGTTATTAAGCACTTGCTTAATAGTTAATCCAGATGATGTTCTTGGTCTTAAAATTCCTGTTTACACGTGGTTGGCCGTGATCTGCCATAAATTTATTTTCCTTTTCATCTAATTTAGATGTAATATTTAAGAGAATTCCTTTGCGCTGCATGCAAGAAACGTTTTGTTCACGAGCTTTGAGGATGTTCGTATAAATCTTCGGAGAATTAATGAGGTTTGGATGACTTTTCCTAAGCAGAAAATCAAATTCTGAGTGACAGGATCTATTTTGGGCATTTCCCCGTGAACTATCTACAGCACTTTTCCGGAATATTAGCGAAGAGAAGGAGAGATGTTTAAATAAAAGCCGGCAACTTTTTTTCTTCATCTTGGCCTTGGAGAAAAAAAGCAAAAATTTCGGAGTGTCTAGATATCTATCCATCACTGAAGTAACCCCCTCCTTCTCGTGATAAAAGAAAATACTATACAAAAAGTGATCTTGTAACGACCTTCAGCAGAAATGAAGCAAATAAAAACCCAGGAAATACACATTTATGAGTGCCTTCGCCATTTTAGAATTAACTACGCATGCGCTGAACATGACTACGCCCAAGAGGCGGGGTTGTTTATGATGTAATACTACATTCTATGTTATATCACGTTTGTTTCAGATCGCGACGTTTTCTTCGATGCCGATGTTTTTGGCCGTAGGCTTGCCAAAAACTTTTTTACGGTTTAGACTTCCGTTGTTTTCACTGAAAGTTTAAAGTAAGTTTTGCTTTATGCATTCCAAAGTGTAAACATCTGAAGACATTAGGTGCATTATAATTAGGTAGTGCTTACTTATTTATCTATATGTATCTTTTGTGTTTGCAGAAGTTTTTCTGTAGCCTTCGTTATTAAGTGGTATAACTTAATAATATGATTTGTGCAAACTTTCTTGGGGAGGGAGATGTATCTGATAATAGTAAGTATTTAATTAATGGTTGTCAATGTATAGATTACATTAAAATTCGAATTTGTGCCACTTTTTGTATTTTGTTTGATAGACAGTCTGTTATCATTAAGACTTACTGAGTACTTTAAAAGAACGAGTTTATATTACAATGCAGAACCAGGATATTTTATTAAGTTCAGAAATATTCATTCCTCCTTCTCGCAGCTTTCCACGTAATAAATACGTCTTTGCATTTTCCAAATGAAAATTTTCTTCGTGGGAATATTGTCAATTAAATATCTAGTTAAGGTAGTGTACGTTGATCAGTAATTGTAAAATTGGCAACGACCCAATACGAGTTTTATCATTCCACGAGTTAAGAAGCTTTGCAGGCTAAACAGTCTGGACTTTATCATGATGGGAGAAGTAGTCTTTGGTGAAAGCAGTAATTTTTGGAGAGTTTCAAGAAATGTGTTTTCATGAATAATTCACTCACAAATTCTTAGTTAGGATGCATAGTGATAATGTCTCCCACGTACGATAATAACAGTGGCATTGGGATGGGCTCGGCCAGAAAGGTAGACTGAAATTGAAAGCTATGAGAAAGACACGGATGTCATGGTTGGAGACAAGCTAGTAAATTTGCATTTTAAGGTACAAAAACTACTTTTTAAATCCCAAACGCTGAATGGAATTGGACGAAGAAACTGGAAGTTCTTAGAGATCTCTTAATAAATAATAAACGTGACAAGACATACACATTCTCCAACGTTTTTGAGCTGCATGAATACATGCGCGTAGAGCACGCTATGGCGCTTACAATGGTATCACGGCAATCCCTTTCGTCTCGTTTTTTAAGAATTTTAGACAAGCAGTTTGTTGCTTGCATTTTGTATGTTTCATTGGAATCTCAAATAAATAAATACAAACTTTGCGTACGCACAGTTTGAAGCAGCGACGGGATTGGTATGTTTCTTATAAAGATGCATGACTGCCATATCGTAACGTTTGTTAGAAAAGTGTAAAATATTCGTGTTGCATATTTACTTCTTACTCTCTTGTGATATCCAAAATCAGCAGGTAGCCCTTCTTCAGATCGAAATATCGTAGCATCCCGTGTGGGGAATGTTTGCCATAAGTATTTAACCATAATTTGCTCTGCCGTTGTTAAATAATTTAGTGTTCGTGAGCACCTCGTGTGTTTTGGCATAATTCGTGTAATCCTAATTCTCGAGCATCTTTGGAATCGTAACTAGAGGATTTTTTACGTACTCTTCGCATTCAGCAACCAAGCGAGATATTTTCATTTATTGATTCCCCCCCTGCCATTGCACTTTGTAAATACAGGGTGCCCATAAATATTTACCCTGAATTATAGTCGTTTTTAACATCGTATGAATGGTAAGCAAAGTATGAGCTGTGTCGTCAAAATGGTTTTCCTTCAGTATGTTGTGTGGCTTTCAGAAACAAAATCACCAGTGTACCAGAATCACTATGCATCGAATGATTCGGACTTGTAATGGAAAGATACCACTTGCAGTGAAGTAAATTAAATCCCCGGATATCCAAAGTTTTAGCAACAAGGTCCTTTAAGAACTGGCAGAATGACGTTTTACACGTGCTATCAGGGTTGCTGATGAAGAAGTTTACTAAATGCTTTCAATATGAGTATAAACTTTGAAAGTTTATGCATTTGAGGTTAAGTACATGTCACGTCATCTGTGCACAATCCTGAGCTGTCATATTTTGTAATGAGGCTAATAAGGGCAAACATTTATGGACGCGCTAAATGATAATAGAATATCTGAGTCCTATCCAGTGATTTTGAGCAGAATTCAATTGGAGTGATACCCCCTATTGATCGAACTGTCGAAGCACCATATTTATATTTGAAAAATTCTTCCTTAAGATTTAAATTGAAAGCAGATTGAAAGCGCTTAAGATTTAAATTGAAAGCAGAATCTGTGGAGTGAAAATTTGAGGACTCTTCTGTGGTAAGATTTCCAAACCAGTTCTAGCCGCTACTGCAGTTTAATCCTAGCAGAAATTACTAGTCTTCAGCAGTTTTAACTCCAGTGTTTGATGAGGCCTGATCCTCAGTTTTATTGGTGAGATCTTAATCTTAAGACCTACTACAAGCAGTCGGATTGCTATTATTTGCAGAGCTGCAAAAACCGGCAGCCATGTCGGTTACATCCGATGGCGTTTTACTTTTAGTAGTAAAGCGCTGGAAAAATTTCTCTGTAATCCTTTGTTCAACCCAGGTTAGAATGCCCGCGAACGCTGGCCTGGACTGTTGGCATGGGTGCTTTTGTGGGTTTCTAAGCTATTTTCCATTAATTCTTCATTGCGCTTGGGCACAGAGTCCTCGTGTACCTGCGTGTTTACTGTAAATCATAACGCTACTCTCGTAGCGTTTCAAAATTAGTTCTGCCCACCACCACAAATTCCAACATGATAGATTTGATTGGATTTGTTAGAAAATCGCAAAGCGCACGCAAGGGCTGTAAGGAGGAGAGCCTTCGTTAAGGACTTTCTAGGGAAAACTAGCTCTTATTCAAGTTACATGCAAGAAAAACCACGGAAACGCCCTTGCATACAGCCCGTTCTCAGGGATTTCAAACCTTGCTGAACTAGCTGAGTTTAGTGGTCTCGTCTGCTATAGCTATAGCCCATTGGTTGATTTCAATCTGGAGAGAGTTTACTAGTCTTAAGGGATTTGAACTGCAATCACTCATGAGTTATAATAAAGAATACCGCGGAATATTAAAGACAGTAAAAACATCTTGATATTAGTGCAAAAAATCCTGGGACAAATGTCAGACGGATTTTGATAATTGCTTATTTATAGTATAACCAAACATGAAGCCCATTAATGAAAACTTGCCTTCAAATTTCAGATTTAGTTTTTTTGTTGTTGAAGTCGCCCTTAATGCATCGTTAAAAATTTGCGAATTTTAAATTGAAATTTACTCCTAGTGAACTCAATATCGCAAAATCATTTCTATCAATGATGATTGTTAAAGCTGAACTTGAAATTTTGAAGTGAGATTCGAAGTCAGCCAGAGTGATACACTTTAATGTATCTTTCTGTGGCTGTTTTTATTTTATATTATTTTACTATCCCGAATATAATCTGTTTCCGTAGGAAATAGGAGCACAGAGAGCGACAAATATGTAAAGGGTTTAGAGTAGCGTCCATTTCCTATGTAGTGACCGGAAGCATTTTTCTGTGTGTAATGCGATAGTTGCAAATGCTTAGCGAATTGTTTCAGATATACGTTCAGAGCCTGATTAACAGAACTGAAGGCTCGGAGCAAAGTCTGTTATGGAGGCGTCTAAATTTGTAATTCTTTTCAGTGCATTAGATATCATTGGTGCGAACTGTATGAAGTATTTCATCAAATAACTTAATAACTCATTTATTTACTTCATTAAAATTATAGCTGCTTTTAAAAATTATCTTTTTCACATTGTGGAAAAAGGGCAGTGTCTGGAGATATAGAACGAATATTGTCCTCCATCTAAACCATGCATCTCAAACCCAAATTTTTGTATTATTTACTTTGTATTTTGTTCGAATTTAATGGAATTTTTGAGTAATAAACTGTGCGATTTAAAAGCAGTGTATTACCACTGCCAGAAATAAAATATTTTATCTTCCACGTACCAGTGTTTTGCCATTCAGAAACCGCAAAAAGCGCAGTTTTTAATAATTTTTTTATACTTTTAATCTGATTTTTTAAAAATAAAAATCTGATGTGGGCACCACGACTTCCTCGTACGGCATATTAAATTATGCACATTTTTTGCAGCACTTCATTTAAACTTATTTCCTCAAATTATTCTAATTTAATTAAACGATCTTTCAAGGTAAGTTGAAAATGACATCAAAAGTTACAAATTTTTTTAATAAAATATTCCGGTCAGTTTTTGTCCTATGGGTGTGTCAGACTTGTAATATTTTTTTTTTTTTTTATTCATAATGGGTATGAAACTTTTCTATAGCGTAAGTATAGGAACATGTAGACCGCATTAAAAGTAAGATTTCGCTACTTGTTAAAGATAGTTTTTTTTTTTTTTTTTTTTTTTTTTTTTGTAACATTGCCAAAACATGAATATTTTCGTTTTTTAAAACGCTGCTATAATTGGAAGTAAATGACTACGATCAACGATCGTAAAAATTAAGGCTGGGTGCGTTGTGTTGCTAATTGCAATAAGAAAGGGAGATGCACAACTACGTGTTATAGAAGTCCCATATTTAAAATTTGAACGTTATATGAATAATAATTTAAAAAAGGTTAATAGATTTTGAGTTATTCGAGATACATATGTGCATCGTACAGCCGTATAGAATGCCATGTGAATCCATTTTACAAACAAACAAACAAACAAAAAACCCTTTATTCTGTCCCTCCGTATAGGCCTCATGGAAAAAAAAAAAAAAAAAATCTGATGTGTACACCACATGACTTCCTTGTACGGAATATTAAATTATACGCATTTTTTCTTGCATTTTATTTAAACTTATTAGATTGAATTAAACCTATTTCGCCGACAGCGCATAAACCACAATAGAATAAATGCATTCTTTAAAATTCATTTTGTTTACCATAGCGACACTCTGGTGCTAGGTTTACTTAACAGTATTATATTTCATTCATATTATAACTCAGAATGCACACTATGTATATCATTTAAAGAATTATCTAATCGTTGCCACATGTTCCATTCAAATACTATAATAAAGCTAGAACTATGTATAAAAGAAATTAAGCAAACAAAACAAAACAGAAACAGTTTTTCACAGACGATTGATTATTTCTCATTTAATTAATTCAGCTCTCACTTCGCGAGAAGGCAAAAATACATAAAAACTCCAAAATATCTATATTAAAAATTACGAAGTAAATCTTAAACACTTATTTTCTCGAAAAAATTCCAGAAAGAATTAAGCATGATTTAATTGGCAATAATAAATGAATGCGTTATCTTTGTTGTTGCGAAGCTAAGTTTCTCTAGATTGGCTACAAATCCACTAGTCTCCTGTTTCAAATGTAAACATGAATGGCCGCCATAAAAAAAAAAAAAAAAGGCTTAGCGGCACTTAGACAACTTTAAAATTGTTGATAATTCTAAAAATATTGCATACAGATTTACTAAAGGCATAAAAACCTTAAACGGAAGATAAAACAACATAATACAATCATTTTTATTAAAGCAAAAAATGTACAATTTGCAAACATATAAGAGTAAAGAAACTGATATCACTGAGCCGGGTAACAGAGTGGATATATATATAAATATATTTATATACGTTTGGTGCGGCCGATTGCAACCAAAATACGAGGTGCACATCTACATGTTATAGCAGTCCTATATACAAAATTTCAACGTTCTGAGGTTACTCGTTTTTGAGTTATTCGAGATACGTACGTACATACGTTCGGACAGACGCCACGAAAAATTCTCTTCAGAATTAATTTTAAAGCAGTTTTATAATTTTTTGGAAGGAAAAGAGTATTTTATTCTGTCCTTACGTACAGATATGACGCAAAAACATCGTTAAGTTGCATTCGATAGCGGTCAAAATATTTCGTTGAAATATGCTGCCTGAAACTTTTCGCGATTACAATACTTCCTTTTTACTTCGTACAAGGAAGTAAAAATCGTTCAAATGGTGTCGAAAGCGGTCAGTGCAGTAAAAATAGGTTATTTACTTTATAACTTGACTAACTGACAGGTTTGAGAATCATTGCATTAAACGAAATTGCTAACAAGAAAACTCGTGCTTTTATTGGAAAGTGTTTGTTAAACATAGACCTGTATTACGGGGGGGACATGGATGATAAATTGTAATCTATGTTATATATTAGTTATCCTACGTGAAAATTATTGATCATAGTACAGTATTTTCAAATTATGTGTGTGTGATTATGGCAAAGCCTCAAGGGCTATCTGCCTAAGGGAAGGAATGCCTTCGTGGAGGACTTTCTAAGGGAAACTGGCTCGTATACACGTTACACATGGGGAAAACCACGAAAACGCCCATGCAGCCAGCCCGTTCGCGGGATTCGAACCTCGGACCGAACTACCAGTGTTTAGCGACTTTACCGCTCGGCCGCTGGTGGGCTATTTTCAAATTATAAGTCGGGTTTTCATTTGCAGCTATTATCTCTTATGTATCAATCCTATTGTAAGATCAGAGAAAAACTACAAAAATAGGATGCGGTTTGAAATTTGTTTCATTTCTCATTTATTTCACTTGCAGTTCTTTTGTGTTTTAATAATTTTTGGTTGCATGCACAAATAATTCTACTTTTTATATGCATGTGCAGTAAAATTCCAATTATAAGTAATAATAAATTAGGCGAATTTTTCATTTATTCGTGTATTTATTAGATTGATTTAAAATTATATAAAAAGATAATGTCGGAATTGCTATTTAGTTGTTAAGATAATTAAAATATACAACTTTTCTTCCTGTTAAAATCTTAAATTTTCTGTATTTGACTTCAACTACAGCAACAACAAAAAGCTTTTATTTAAATTTTGTATGAATTTAGATGGGTTATTAATTTCATTTAATACAAGTAATAAATAAAGATGTTTTGTATGTAACTGCCGTAAAACTGAAAGCAGTATCATATGCTAAATTTTTAGCGGAGGGGACTCTCAACCAGTGGGGAATTCCACCTCCCCAGATGGGAAATGCATATAAAAAGCTATTTTTATTCAAGTGTTTATCAAAATTTTCTATACTTTTTTGGTTTTTCTAGAACATGTTAAAGGTAAGTGGGAGCAAAAATGGTTGAGAACCAACCACCTCCGCCTAATTATTTTAGTTGTAGCAGAGACAAGTACTTATTTAGGGAACTTAAAAAAAGAAAAAAAAAAGTAATTATTGTCTAATTTTATTAAAAAATGTGTCGTGTGTCACCGGCAGAAATAAAAATATATCAATTTTTTTATGAAATGGAATGCGATAAAAAGAAAAAGCAAAATTCCGTCTCTTAACGCTATTGCGGTAAAATCCTTTTTATCTTCCCGGGGGGGAGGGAAACAGCTGTATTATTCAGATTGAATATCGTTACGAATTGTGGTGCCACTTAGTCTGAATGTTTGAAGTTCTACTGTACTCGCTTATGTACGTAACACGTAATGCACAAAGACAATGAAATGAGGCTGAATGAAATTGGCTTATTTCCATGAGATGGATCCTATCCGAGTTCGCACGTACTGTAGTTTGTGTGTGCTTTATCCACGTGTTATTTCGTATTATATTTACCTGGCGCATGTACTCCCATGTGAAGGTTTGTTATTTTTAACTGTGATACGTGATATTTTCTTGTTTTTGTTGATAGCTGTAGTAACAGCGTTAGATCCTTAAGATTCCGTTGTAGATTCTTCAGATCTGGAAGTTGGCGAATACTTTTCTTGGTAATATTCGCATAAATAACATCTGTATGGTGATACGGTTAATTAGAATTGAATTCTTATTGTATTCTCCTCTATAAAAGGGAAAGCCAGTTCCGGATAGCGATATTGTGACGTTTGAAAAGGATTCCACGAGAGTAGTAATAGATTGAGTTAAACTGTATGACGAGTCTTACAGTTTTCGAAAGAAGATAATTGCATGCATTATGAAATTCCCCTTTTTTAAATTATTATTCATATATTTGTAGAGACATTAGGTTATTTCGAAGCAGGAGACATGAAAAATGAGCAATGCCTTCGCCGGGACTCGAACCTCGGATCTCTCGAATACACGCCAAGCGTGCTGACCGTAGGCATGCTAAGAAGGCAGGAGAAATACTAACTATATATACTACCACTTTTAAAGGGCGACTGGGGATTAGGTTACCCAGTCGCCAAATCCAAATCCTGGTGGTGGAGAATCATTATCCACCACCTATTTTAGTTCGGGCGCCACTGTAGAGACATTAGGTTATTTCGAAGCAAGAGACATGAAATATGAGCAGTGCCGTCGACGGGAGTCGAACCTCGGATCTCTCGAATACGCGCCGAGCGTGCTGACAATTACACCACGAAGGCATGGTAAGAAGGCGGGACCTCATATATTAAACTAGATTAAATATAAACAAACGTGAATCGACTTTATTTTTATCCGAATAATAATGTGAGCAAAGACAAAAACAGGAGGAGGAGAAAATGTAGTTTCTGATTCATTCTAAAATTACTTTCAAACGATGTCATAACCTCAGTGATAATACTGGTTCTTTAGAAGCAATCGTGAATTCAGTTGACTTAGAACAGTGGTTCTTAACTCCATGCACCCCTTTCATCATTACCAAAGATCATCCCCCCTTTCCAGAACTGGAAAAATGCATATATATTTAGTTTATTTTAGATTATTTTTAATGCGTTTTATAAATGAAACAAGCAAAAATATAGATAAATACAAAAACTTTGTTTGGTGTAGTTGATTATGGAAAAGCATATTAGGGCTATCTGCCTAAAGGAAATGGATGCCTTCGTGGAGGATTTTCTAAAGGAATTGTTTATACACATTACACATGACGATAACCATGAAAAAACCCCTCTAACGAGACCGTTCTCCCTGAATCGGACCGAAGTCGGAAGCTCGGTGATTTTACCGCTCAGCGCTAGTGGGCTAAAAACTTGAATATAAAAGTACTTTTTTTATATTCATGAGCTAAAATTAAATAATTAACAGGTAAATAAAAGGCTGGCAACATTTTTTCCTCCCCCCCCTTTGAGAACCCCTGTTTTGGAAGTAATGTAATAACCCTGAATTTTTTAATGAGTACCACCTATGACTGAGCTGTTCAAACAAAAAATAAAATAAATTAGAACAAAAGAAGTCTTTATCGGGATTTATTATTTTTAAGCTAAAATTGTTAATTATTATACTTAATTATTAATAAAGACGTATTAATGTTCTGCATTAGTTTATGAAAATACACATTAATAAATAAATGATAAAAAATTGTACATCAAAATGATAAAAAATTAGGGTACTTGCGTATTAACTCCTCGACCGTTAAATTGTTGCCGACCAGCGCCAATGATGATAAGCGTAAAGTAACAATACACTTATAACATCTGCTGTTTAGTTTGATGTGTCTCGGATTGATCCTCAATAAACCTGCTTTTGTTGTTTTGAACAAGGATATAAATTAACTGCAACTGCTATCTTTTTTCAATAGATATCTACGAAAGCTTTTTTATGAAATGCCAGAACGAAGCGAGTCGAATACTGATCGTTTATTAAATAAAGAAGCATCGGTTCGTCCAGAGTTCCGCAAGAACGATCGGCTCAGACGTGGGCTTCGCCAACTGTCATGGTTCGATGTTATCCACCATGGTCCACGGAATACTACGTAAATACCAAAATTAACATTTAATTACATTTGCTCGATGTGTATAGATAATGCATAACGTTTCACGGATTGATAATGTTAACGCCAATAACATTACAATTAACTTTAGCGGTTGATTTCGTCGTGTGTTATATTCTCTATTCTTGCACTTAAATCACTCACTGCCGAACATTTACCGAACGTTCGGCCGCTAAATTTAACGAACGGCACTAGGCAACACTTCAGCTGCAAACTGCCATCAGTTAAACATATGAAACGAAATGAATTTTGAGCAAATTCCGATTCGAACCCATAGAAATATTATTAAACTCTCACTCCTGGCATCATAAAAGATAAAGACGGACTTACCAGATCACAGGTGACGGAGGACGTGGGCGCCATGCCTGTACCATTATGGTTAATTGGTATTGCACCACGTCCACCATTGTTTAGGGAGCCCTCAGATGGTAGTTGGGGGGGGAGGCACACGTAGGCGGCATGCACCAACCATGCCGGCTTGCATCTAATGAATGGGCCCTACAGCCAGCTGTCCCTAGTGGTAATTTATTGAAAATTTTGATATTATCATACAATGAGCTACATATAGTTATACAATGGCATACATACAGTCTTTCACCTGTAGTTATACAATGGCATACATACAGTCTTTCACCTGTAAAACAATGAAATACATATACATATATACAATAGTATGGGTGTGTTTAAATTTACACGAGACTTTGACAATTATTTTCCTGGTTTCAATACACCTATAAAGTATGCACCTTATAGTAAAGTAATATAGTATAAATAATATAACATAAAAATAGTATAAGTAAAATAATAAACATATAAGGTATATATGTACACATAATTTAACTAAATATTAATTTTGACATTTTTCCTAATTTTTAAATATATTTTAAATATAGTATATAAAGTTCGTAAAATTCATGAGTTCATAGCTCATGAGTATAGTTTTAAAAGTAAGTTTCATGAGTATAAGGTCATATATATATTTCATAGATTCATATAGTAAATGAAGTTCTTTATGATGATCACACGAAAGTTTATTTTGGTTGAAGTTTGTATTCATAAAGTTCATAACGATGAGTAAATCTGAAGTTCGTACTGATGAGTAGGACTTTGTATACTTCATGATAGACTATATAGATTTCGTTATGTCTTTGTTTTATTAAAAATTTGCTGAAGGCCTGTCTGTTTATGAAAGGTATAGGTGTATGTAATACACTGGTGAGCTGACATGTTGTGCCCACCTCCCCACAGATGCACATATCTGAGTTTGTAGTGGCGTGTTTTTTGAAATACACAGGGGATGGGCCATGACCTGTGATGTAACGTATCAAATGTGAATTGGTAATAAGCCGGGCTTCTTTTACGTAAGTAATGTGGTAGTAAGTCCTGCGTCCTGTGTCGCTGGTGTCCCACTCTTCCTGCCATTTCGCGTTTGCATTCAATGTCGGACACTTTTTAAGGTAGGATATTGGCCAAGGTAATGTAATATCACTGGCGTCAATATTCATGGCAGCGATCTTTCGCAAAATCTGCTTCCTCATTGCCTTTGTTTCCTGCATGAACTTTCGTCCATTCCAAACGTACGTGGAGGTGGCTGATGAGGCGCAGATCTTTCTGGATGAGAGGGAAAGTGTGACCTTGATTGAGCAATGCATGGAGTACCGAAAGGCTATCCATGATTATAGTGCTATTGAATAAATTTGTTCGACGGATGTAATAGGGGGACCGGAAAGTAATGTCGCTTTCTTACATTAAATTCACATGAATAAATTTTTAACACGTTTTTATTTTTAATCAATAATGTAATCACCCTCGTTATCAACAACCTTTTGCCATCTAGTGTGAAGATTTTCAATTCCCGGACCGATATAAAACAACTGGTTTCTGAGTAAAATATCTCAAGATGGCATTTTGCCATCTTGAGATCATGGCATATCATTTTATATTTGAGAATATTAGAAGAATGTTTTATAATTCAGTATATAAAGTAAATTAAATACGAATGAATTAATGAGATAAAGTACAATATAGTTGAAAACTGATGTCTTATTTCCTAATTGAGGGAAACAGTGATGTTACCGCATTTTGAGATCCAGATATTATTCTGAATAAGAATGTGAAAGTTTTATTCAGATAAATCAATTAGGAACTGAGTTAGAAATTATAAGTATTTTTATATTGTTGAACACAATTTGTAATCAATATTTTGAAGGCATGAAATCTTTTACCCAGTTGTTTGCTGTTCTTTATACTTGAAATTCAAGCTGATCCATTGTTGTAAAGTGAAGTATGTTTATATATATATATATGTGTATACTCAGTCTTAAGCATGACGCCAAGGCAATGACGGAAACATTAAGTTTAATATTTTGAGGCTATCAGTATCATAAAATCAAAATTAATGTGATAAAATAATATTGTATATTATATGGCATATCACAATATAAAGTTTCTTATATTAAAATGTTAAGGTTTATTTAATAAATCAATTTAGATCATTTATTTATTATATTTTTAGCATGTGCAATCTTAAGTAAGAGCATGAGCATAGAAAATTGTGTTTTTATGAATTCAAATATTAAAAATAATTATGAGAGTATTGTAAATTTGAAGATATTTCAAGAAATATAATAATTTTTTAAATGAAACCTATTTCACATGAAAGATTAAAATTTTCTCTATAAGATTATTACAAATATTGAATATTTTAAATAAGATCCTCCTCTGAAATTTTAGATAAGCTTTGAATTACATCAGTCAATATATACACAGCCTACAATAAATAGTATTTCAAAGATTTAAGCTGTAACAAATTATGTAATAAAAATTCTATGAAATTGAAGAACAGATTTTTCTCTATATGGCCATTATAAAACTGCATATATTATCAAACAATTTTTTGTAAAATTTGGTTTAAAGCTTCATACCTTTGAATTCACCCTATTTTGTATTGCTAAAATCCAATGAATTAAAAATTTCAAAGTTTGGTATTTTCTTCCGACGATTTTGCACAGGTGGTTAGTCGTATATCCTCGAAAGTCGTATTACTGGACTCCTCGCTTAGAGGGCTTTCCGATGATATAAGATTTAGTTACCCAAAGTTGTTTTTTCCGCAAGTTCTTTTTCACACATTTGAGAGCTCCAATAGCGTCTTACACTTTGAAACTTTACAAATGAATCGCTTACTAGATCACAATAATTCATGAACGAAAAAAATTACGGTATTACTTTTAAGCCGCACCTATTATTCAGATTTTTAAGATATAAAATTAGGGCGCATTGTAAATTCGAAGCGAATATCTTAACGTTATATTTCTGCTGATTTCTCACTCCCGAATGATTGGATCTTAAAAAGCTAAATGATTTTGTTGTAGATATTTTTTTACTTTTTATTGTAAAATCGTATGTATTTTTTACAATACTTTTTCAGTTTTGAAACTCTTCTAGGCTTAAATTCGGAGTATATGGCATTTAACTCGGAGATTCAGTGCCTCAAAGCGGAGCCTGGAGATTTTCAAAACCGGAGTTTCCGGATATTTAAAAAGTAGCAATCGTGCCTTTGGGTTTCATAAAATAGAAATTAAAGAGTGATAAACACCGTGTTTAACTCGATCCGGGCGAACGGACTGGCTGCATGGACTTTCGCGTGGATAAGCCAGTTTCCCATAGAAAGTACTTCACGGAAGCGTTCCTCCTCTTAACAGATAGCCCTCGCGTTGTTCCTCATAATCAAGTAAAACAAACAGTATTTTAGGATTAATTTTAAGAAAGAAAAATGTAGTTGAACATTTGATGAAAGCAGCAGTAATTCTAATTAGAAGCTAAGGTAAGCTGCCTAACTAAGCGTAGTATTTTACTATGCTGTAGGAAAAGTTAGTCGTTTATAATTAATGATTATTCCTACTAATAATCAGTATAGCGACACAGGCCTATACGACCGCTCAAACGTGGAAGTAGTTAGTGACTCGGAATGCCGTACCGAAGGACCCGGGTTCGAATACCGGAGAAAGCGTGGATGTAAACTGTCTATCCTTCCATTGGAGGCAACCAGAGCCAGATTTAGATAAAGGCCCAAGCTATTTGAGTTATGGGGCCCTTTATAAGTTTGTCATATTGTATTTTAATCTTTTGAGGAGCCTATAGCTTGTGTGCTTATATGTAAATCCTGCACTGGAGGCAACAGGGCCCACTTAATATGTACTTCCATAATAAAGTGACCACCGCTTCCATTCTTAGTAGTTGCTAATCCCATGATGGTTAGTGCGCCTTATCCGGGGGGGAGAGAATAGTACATGCCTGAAATGAAATAGCTCAACTAGACTTAATTATTATAATTAGGGGTAGGTATGCAGTTTATATATATTCTCTTAATTTAGTAATGAAGTAATGTAATTCTTCTGTGTAATATGATGATAAAATTTTCCACTCATTCAGCAATTTCATTTCTTATTTTTAGTAAATATGGTATGCGTTTGTGTATTATAAAAGTAAAATCGCCTGAGATAAAAAGCGTTAAGAGTATTTAACTATTAAAAACTGCAGTGCATCTGTGTATAGTGGTCATTCGATTATCACTTCATTTAAAGTGAATGATAATCTTATTACCAAAACAGAGCTCGGACGTTCTTGGCAGTTTTACTTGAAAATTAATTAATTTTCAGTTTCCTACTTTATTTCGAGTATTTGCCGCTTAATTTGTGCATATTTGAGTTATTTGTAATAATCGAGATATTTAACTCATTTTTATGTAATTTTAGTATTTCGTATTCTGAAGAATAGCTAATGGCCTTAAAACGTTAATATTCGAGAACCATGCTGGTATCATTCCTCTTCAAGTCCCATTATAGTAACTGGTAGATAGAACGCGGGAATATCACTTCCTTCTTCCACCCCACCCCCTCCTCACTCGGATAACACTGTCAGATCAAAGAACAAAATGCTGTAATAATCAGTGATGAAAGCGGTTTACGAGTTCAGATGTAAAATGGCTGGTAGCTAAAAATGTGATTACGTTATTAGCAATACACGCCCCATAGCAATAATCTTATGACAAACCGCTTAGCGTTAAATGAAGGTAAGGTGCAAATGAAAGTATAGAATGCGTTTGTTGACATGCATGACTAAAGCATTTTATCTAAATTTCGGACCGAGCAAGAAGTTAATTAATAGGCATCCTTTTTACATTGCTTGTGACTGTTTTAAGAATAGCTTGATTTTCATGAAAAGCGATGTAGAAACTATCTTAATGTAATCAGAGACGTTGAAAAGTAGTTAAGGTTTTTAAACCAGTAAATATTAAAATTAAAAGCTTGTGCTATCTGACTTTTCTAATAAGATCTAGAATACCAGAAACTTTATTGTTTTGATATCAGAATTTTGCATACAGCGTAATCGAAGATGATACCCCAGCTTTTCGTATTTCCGAGAACGAGTGGTATGAAAGGCAAGAACTGTATTCCAGTTGTTAAACGGAAAGGAAAATGGCGTTCTTCAGAATCGATTTACTATAATTATGAATGTGAATGGAGGGGGTGGTAAATAAATCAAAACAGTTATAGAGTGAAGTTTACTACATTTCTTGAAACTTTCTTATATAGGGTTACCGTGTTTAGGAAAGAAAATTCAAGATGCTGTATGAAAAATAAATTGTAACGTTAGAAGGTAACCTAAAGCTCTGCAAGATAAAGTTTGAATAAAGCTTAAAGGAAACGTTTAACCAAGCGAATTGATTAACAAAATATTTAAATATTGAATACATTCTGCAGCATGTTGTTGCTGTTATGAAGATGGCGGTTACAAGCGAGCGAACGGTAAAATCGCTGAATGCTGGTAGTCCCAGTTCAAATTCCTGAAAACGGGCAAGATTCATGGGAGCTTTCTGTGTTTTTCTTACGTGTGGTTGAATATGTGCCAGTTTTCCTTTAAGAAAAAAAAAAAAAAAAAAAAAACTTCCACCAATACTTCCGTTAAACAGGTAAGCCTCGGGTGCCGTAATCCTGTTTCTTGTAAGGGATGTGAGTTATTTGAAATTATGGTTATAAATTTGCTCACAGTTGATCCCAGTTAATTGATCTTATACGGAAATATTTTCATTTTAGTAAAAGCATTACTCAATGAGTAATATTTTTGTTGTGACGCACATTACTTATTAAAATATTACCGTGTTAAATCATTATTGAAATATGTATATTTTAAGGGAGTTGCATTGCATGAAATGTTTTATTCTGTTCAATTTTCTATGGCCTTTGTGCTCTTTCTGTAAATAAATAATTGTTCTTCAACTTTTGTAATCTCTGATTTAAAAATTATGGACCTTTTTCGAATACTGAGTGAAATTTCGGACACAGTCTTGAAGCCAGGATTATCCAAATCAGTCTCAGATGTCTGATAACCCTATGCGTGATCTTAGCAACAAATAACCAATCTTGCATTTTGTGATGTATGCCGAGATCCTTTCACCCTGTTATAGTTTACAAATATACGTTCAATCGAAAATTTCAGCATTCGTTTCTTAACCCTACGTTAGGTGCATACGTTTGTGTTGAACAGTTAACCTAACTATTAAACCTATTAAAATGTATCTAGAATAAGGAAAATCATTTTTTGATTCTGCCGCCGCAATAAATACCAACAGTTAAATACTACTGAAACACAGGTGATGCCGCTTGCTGCTACCAACACAGCTAACTGGAAAGGTGCGACTCAAAATCAACACACAGCGTTGCAAACTTGCAACAAATATCACTGGGGGGCACCTGTGATCCACACAGTTTATATAGGGTTAACTAGGAATTTACAAATCAGCTCTGTTGGGATGCGATCCATCGTTCCCAACTTCGAAATATGCGAAGGACATAAAAACCGAAGTATAAAAGTATTTACTCAAAGGATAACAGTTTCTCAGAAACTCATGTATCTAAGAGTGCTCAAGTGTAAAATGAGAGGTGGTGACATTCATTGAAAATGCTAATTTACTAATAAATTTAGTAATATTACTAATAAAATACTAATAAATTTACTAAGCAGTTCAAAAATTTGCTGTTTTCAGTTTAAACTCGATGAAATTACTTCAAGAACGACTTGAAATATTACTTAGTGCATGTCGATGCAAAATAATATAGTTGCTTGGAATTTAATAATCAAGAAATTAATCAGTTTTAATGAGTTATGAAATTCGTGCATTGAGAAAAGTGTAGGGTTTGTGCTTGGTTGAATTTTTCTTTGATATATTCATTTGTAGCTATTTTGTAGCTTAGAACTTCTTTCAATTCTGAAATACAGTTCCCCCCCCCCAATATGTTGTAGTCTGTACGGTGGGGGAGGGGAGCTTACTATTAATTATTTTGCTCACAAAACAGTAAACGAAATGTGTATTAATGTGCACCTTAATAGCATTATGTTTTTACTAAAAAGCTCTCACTTTTTTTTAATTCTGTAATTTCCACGTTACATAGAAAAAAAGAAAATGTTTAATTGCTGCAATTAAGTAGGTGTAAACAATTTCTTACATGCAATTTTATCACAATTTTTCCAAATTGTTCATTCAAATTCCTTAGCAGTGCGCGGAAGCGTTTGAAATATCGTTTACTTACGAATGTACTTGCTGCTGTCTGAGGCGAATATGTTCAACACTGCAGAGTAAAAAATTGAGCTGAAGAGTTTAATGAATGTATGATAATTGTAACTAGGCGCGCCCATGGACTTTCAGTTGGCCCATCCGTGACCCTGTGCTGCTTCCATTGAGGCGAATATGTTCAACACTGCAGAGTAAAAAATTGAGCTGAAGAGTTTAATGAATGTATGATAATTGTAACTAGGCGCGCTCATGGGCTTTCAGTTGGCCCATCCGTGACCCTGTGCTGCTTCCATGTTTTTATTTGAGTTGAAAGAGTGTAACTTGGCCTTGTAGACGCCGCACTGCAATGTCATTTTCTGGCAAAGTCAATTTTACCGAAACGATGACTTCTACGTAAACGACATTCTATTTTTATAGGATATCCATATTCAAAGATTCGGTATATGTAAAGCGATGGTGGATATTGTGTATAGTCATTACTAGATATTCTCTCGTATCTGAATAAATTGATATTTCGCAAATTGCAATCCCGCCGGAAAAGAATAAAATAAAATTCCGGTCTTGCGGCGTACAATCGAGAACTCATTTTGGGAACAGGAGTTCAACTTAAATTCCTCTCACGTATAGGCAACACGTGACCTTGCGCAGGATAGCCATGCTGCATATCAATATTCCGGTTCAAACTGGTCTGGCCTGGCTACTGCCTTTTATTATTTTATTAGTTATTTTCTTCTTTATATCGTTAAATTTGTCAGGTCATTTTTCTATCTGTGGTGATTCAGAAGAAAAAACAAAGTGAGAGAGATTTTAAATTTAAGGCGCCAAGAAGTTATACGCAAGAACTTGTTTTCCTCTGTACGAGAAAATCCGTCTTTATTGCGCAACTTCAAAAACTAGCAATAATTTGAATTAAAACCATATGTTATATGAATTTCCAATAGAATTATGTTAGTCCTAATGCCTGCAAACGACTTCGTTTTGTTGTGTATATCTGTTTCATATACAGAAGAAATTACTATGTGTCATTTTATCAACTGCAAGTGATTAAAGATGCTAAGAGGGTGGTAATAAAGTAGATCATGTGCAAGTGAAGTTTTATCAAATAAACAAATGGCGAGTTTTCTCTCATGATGAAATAGGATTTTTTTGGGGGGGGGGAGAGGAGTATGCCCGATTTTTTTTTTTTTTTTTTTTTTTTAAAGGTTCGGCATACAGTATAATACCATTGAATTGTCATGGCGGAAAGTAGAATCTTTTACCAGTGAATGCAAAAAAAGTCACTTTGATTCTTTTGTCAGTTGTAGATTTCCCGAAAAGTAAATAAACTGTTAAAAACAGAAGCATCAAAGCTGCCAATAAATTGTTCTAAAAAAAAATCGTAAGTAACGTCATGCAGTTCATACCGAGTTAATTTTTGCCATTTTGCGAAAAGATTGATCAATTGACTTTATCTCTATATACAGTATATCTTATTGACTGTATACTGTTCGTTTCCATCATGCTTTTTTTTTAACTTAATCAGTGAAATGTTAACAATATTGAATGAAAATGAAATATTAGTTTAACAGTTTTAAAAAAGGTAATTTTAATACGAATTTTTAAAAATATTTTGCGGTTGCATATGCATATTTTCTTCTCGAAATAACCTCACCCGTAGTGGTTCTGATAAGTGGGGCTCCTGTGTAGCTGCTAGATCACGTGTACAATAGAATTTTGCTTGCAGCAACCATTTAATGAGTTTGTAGTATATTCCGAAATGTTGAATTCTTGTGATCATTAAGAAAATTTTTAAGTGACTACTATTTAGAAATGTGAATTTGGCATTCATGCCTTGCCGAATTTATTAATTGTTGAAACTTGGCCCACTGAGGACTTATAAATAGGTGATTATTTTGAAATCGGGACAGAGCAGATGGAGAATTCTTATCTTGTATTTAAAGATAAGTTCACTTGTAACAGAAGTGTTGCTTGCTGCTACTTCCATTTCATTCATCATATTTAAATGAGAATGAAAGTATGAAACAGAATTTTCTAACATAAATATAAGTCGCAATGATTTAAAACAACGCATTTCCTTAGAATTGTCATGGCAGCAGAGTTTAATGAAGTGTAAGAAACGTTATTCTCTGAAGTGTGGCGAGTCAGTATGTGTGAGATACTCTCATACACTGGAGTTGTCGATTCATGCCCTAAATAAAGACAGGTTTGGAATTCAGTGTTCGGAGAACAGGAACAGAGTCTAGAACGCCAAAAAATGAAACTAATCTCCTACAAGACCTCCAGATATTCTCCCCTTGGCGTCTTCTGTGAATTTACGATTGTCAGCATTCCCTGTTAAAACTGCTGTCACTTTCTTGTAACATGCCTTTAATACGTCATCGTAGTGAACTTATAACGTTCCTTCAGTCGGCAACTCGTCAATCGCCGCTGTAGTTATTTGAATGTTCCCTTCTTAAGAATTTGGGGATAAAAAAGCAGTTTTATCTCCCGATAGATTTATGCTAGCGTTCATCAGTGGTGGGAGGGGAGAAAGGCCTAACTGGCGTGCAACGTCCAAGGACAGGCTGTATCGCAGTCCGTTGATTTGTGAAAGCTTTTCTTAAAGGGCTTTATCGCTGTGGCAGTGAACTTTGACACTCGCTATCTTGGTCACTTGCGAGTAGCAAATGGGTCGCATCCCGTTACCTGATCCTTTCAATCCTTTATGGCTCGGCGACCACTTGCCAAAGTGCCGTGGAAGTATAAAACAGCTTCTTCCTCGCCATTCCAATTTTCCAGTGGGCTTTGTTCCTCGGAAGGTCCGTCAAAGTGAATATGTAGTTTTTAAGTGGCTTACAATTAATCTTGAGTGGACCTCCTGATAATAATTCCATGATAACGGTCACGCCGAATGATGTTATAGCGCTGTTGTACTTGGTGAATTAATTGTGATTTATGTGTGTAACCCTTTGAAAGTGCATGCCTTTTGTGAATTTTAAAGATGAGAACACTTCCCACTTTTTGCTTACTTTGATGGATGTTTTACTCTGTGCATTTAGGTAGAGGTATTATATATAGGAATTAAGTTTGTGATTTAAAATTTGCATCTCTTGATGATCAAACTTTTGGATTAAATTAATTTTGACATGCGTTAGTAACATTTTAATGAGCAGTTTTCACAGTTACGATTTTTTTTTTTAAATTGTCTGAAAAAAATTTGTTGAATTGAAGAATATTATTTCAAGCTGTATGCCAATAGCTTTATTGATTTTTTTTTTTTTTTTAAGTTTTAATTTTAAAAAGTTTTATTAAAATTTGCAGTGAGTTTTTATAATGAAATAAAAATATAATTTGGATATTGTAATTTCCGTTTTTGGAAAGCTTAAATTTATGGAATCCATATTCATTTATTAGTAGTTAATGAGCTAGAATTAATAGTTTATAGCTTTTATATTTCAGTTTTAAGTCATTGTTTAGAATGTACTCATTTACTGATACTTCATATGTCTTGATATCTCTATATTTTGTCTTTGCATGAAAAGTTCTATTTTCATTACAGAAAATGGGCATTAAAGAAGAATTTTATCAGAAAGTAATTTCTGCTGGGGCTGACCATCTGGGATGTGCTGTAAGTAAGCTGTTTCCAAACTTTTGTTTTTTCTGATTTCTAGTTAAAAATGTATATTTTCATGAACATTTGAATACATGCATTCTTTGTTTATTTTTATTTGAAAGCTTAAGTAATTTTCGAAATTGGGTTAAATTGTATTTCATGTCTGTGATATAAAATTGTTGATTTTTCTCTGCTTTTAATGTACTTTTTTTTTTCATTTAGAATCCATTGCAAGGAAATTTGTTAAAAGAAGAAAGTAAGTATGCCTAGATAATTAAACATGTATTTAATATTTCTTGTAACTTAGTACAGAAGCAATATTTTATGTTGCATCTCTATATTAGCGTAAGCAGTGTTGTGTAGATTGCTTGAAAGAAGCGTAGCTAAGGTTTTTAGCACTCGGGGACAGCTATAGATTTTGCGCCCCTTTCTGTGTTCCCAAAATGAAAAACATTTCATTCTCAAATTTGTAGCATCAATTTAACGTCTCTGGATGCTGTGCCCGGGGGCAAATGTTCCCCTTTTGCCCCACTCTAGCTATGCCACTGTTGCTTGATTGACTGTGTTAACTGTCACTTTTGGTCATTAAAAAAAATAAAATATATGTATATATATTTTCAGGTATATCAACCAGTAGCAAGCACTTTGAAAGTGGCATTTCATCCTTCCTGCACTGTGAAAAGTGTCATTTTTATCTTCACAATTTAATGCAGAAAAGTCAAATGTGCCAAGGTAAGGAAGGACCGTTATTTTAATATCAAGTGAGTGTCATTGAAAATATAATGGTTCAATACGTATGTTGTATGAGGTGATTATATGTTAATGACAACATTTGTCAATTATTTACGAAGTTATACACAAATTTACAACTTTGTTACAAATATGTCAGGTCATATTGTTTTCAACGAAATCTGCGTCGGTAGGAACACTTTTCAGGAATACATACAAAGAAATATATGACAGTATATCTCGAGGAAAACTAATGTATAATTAAGAAACCTGAAATTAACTTGCTTCAATAGTTTCTTATCACTCTTCTGAAAGAATGGCAAGGCAGATGGAAAATTAGGAATAAGTTTACACATCTTGCATATACTGTTGATTAATTACAAAATAATTCATATATCTAAGAATAGGTCTTTTTTCCATTATTATTATTATTTTTTTTTAATTTTAGAAATATAGTTCTGCATTATTTATAATCATTTCTGAAAAATTGCATTTATGTAACACTTCCTTACATTTATGTTGGTCTTCCTATGATAAAGATGTATAGAGATGATTAAAATATGCTGTCTGAAATTTTCTTCTTGAATAAGCATTATATAATTTTACAGTTTATGTATTTATGTTGTGTGCATAATATATGTTAGAATAGATGTTGGAAATCAATATTGGCTTTAGAAATAATCTTAGCAAAATGGTTTGTTTTATGTGAATAGGGCAAAGCTTCAGGGCTATTTGCCTAAGGAGAGGGATGCCTTCATGGAGGACTTTTCTAAGAGAAACTGGTTCATATACATACACATTACACATGAGGAAAACCACGAAAACACCCATGTAGCCAGCCCGTTCGCGGGATTCGAACCTTGGACTGAACTATCAGTGTTCAGTGGCTTGACCGCTAATGGGCCCTTAGTAAAATATATCTAACAATTTTTTTTGCACTGTGTCTTTAATTTATCTCGCATGCACTGGCTCACATGCCATTAGATTTTTAATTTATCTCTCATCCAACCTTAAAACTAGGTAATTCATAGTATGTTATCATTTGATAAAGCACTCAAGCAATCTCCAGTTTATCTTTCAAGTTTTATTAGTCTTAAATCATTTAAAAACTAATAATTTAAATTTTTTTAATAGTGTACCTAATTCACATGACTTAAAGTATGTTTAATTTATTATACATTCATCTGATGGTTTAGTTTTTATGGGCATTTACAATCAAACATAAAGTTACAACAGACAAAATTGCTGTAGATTGTTTTCTGCTTTAAGAGTTTCTTCAGTTAAAGAACAGAATTTTTGTTTCACCTCCAATTTATAATTTTTTATTTTGCTGCTTAAATATGTAATTCAGATATCATTAATATTCCATACTTAAAAATTGATTCAGTGAATTTGTATGTATACATTCCAGATATTTTATTTTAATTTTATTGTAAAAACAGCATTTCCATTTTTTTTTATATTATTCTCCATTTATGGCTACTGTTTGAGTAATGCGCATTTTCTGTCATTGCAGAAATATATGTTGTGTCACAATGAAACTTAGTTATATTCCAATACTTTTAATTCAACAGTAAATTAAAATAGGCAAAATTCAGCCTTAAAGTATGTTGTTTTTATAGAAAAATTCAATTTTTTCTTGTAAAACTCGTGAAGAGTTTATTTAATACTTTTATAAAATTGCTTAATATTGTGAATTGTAATAATAAATAACAAATAATTTGAAGACAGTTAAGTAGTTGAAATCAATATTAGATTTAAAACAGTCTTGAAATATTATGCTTAATCTTTTTCATTATTCACCGATTTACTATTATTGTTATTAATGTATGAGAACCCCCAACCTTCATTTTAGTTTTGACTAAAATTGCCCATGGGATTGGTATCTAAAGCTGTTGTATTAGTCTTTAACCTAGTATCAACATCATGAAAGAGCTTAGGATCTACGAGTTGCCTCTGTTTTTGTAAAGACACTACAATCACAAATGTTTACATTATATCTAGTGTTAAGGTTTGAACCAAATCATTATGATGGTCATTCAGCCTTTGCTAACTGCCGTAAAATCCAGAGCAACATGTTTTGATATTATTGAAGCTTGTTGGCAGGACATTGCTGTAATTATATATGAGAGACACCTTTTTATGAGTATTTGAATATATTACACTGCCCCTCCCAAAAATGTGTTTGATGACTTCTAGGCAACTAAGTTGTTTCATCTGCATTTTTAAGTAATAGTGAATCATTATGTTCATATTCTTAATTTTTGGAGAATGTTTTGTGACTTTAGATTGATTGTATATTTCTTTATTTCCAGTTTGTGGACACTCTTCCCACACCCCATGCAGTTATGGTGTTCTTTCTCAGTCAGTAAACAAGCTGGATGCTGGTGAGTACCTCTTATTGAATACATTAAAAAGCATCAGGAATTATGTAATGTAATGTAAACAAATGCCATACTAGTTTATGCATTATTTCTTCAAAACATTACTTATTCCTACCACTTGTTGAATGCATTTCAAGATAACTTTTTCTAAAATGAACATCCATTATATTGGGTAGTTTGAGTCATGTGTGGAGGTACTCACCAAAAGATAAAATATTGTTGAATGGTGATGATTGATTTGCTTTTTTGATTTACTCAGTTCAGAGCTCTTCTCCGTTAATGCTGAATTATATGATATTGGTTTATTAATACTGTTATATTAAACTTGTAAATTAAGGGGGACGTATGTAGAAAATAATGTAGGGATGCTATGTAGAATAAATTAGAAAAACCATTTAGCTTACTCTTACTTTTATGTAAAAAAGGAAAAATAATAGAAACCCTACATTGAAAATTTTTCTTTAAAAACACTCGCTGCTTATTAATTTCATGCATTGAAAGAAACTTGGTTTCTTAATTTTCTGTTCTGCTTAAACTCTTCAACTTTATAAAATAAATAAATCATTATATTAACCCTAAATTGTTACCTAATTGTTTTAACTTGTTTACAGGATTAGATTGAAAAAAATAATCAAACCAGTTATGTAGCTCAGCACAGAATATATGGCATTGAAAACATCTTTTGTTAATACAAGAATGCTGAAAATGCCTTTAAAAATAAATATCATTACGCTACATTAAAATATAAATTAATTTTATATTTTCTCAATTAAGTATATTATTAATAAGTAAATCTGATTAAAATACTTGAAAAAGGGTATTGTGCTAAAGTTCCTCAATTTGGTTATGCAGTTACAGGCTGATTATATGTGAAAGATAGATAGATATCTTACACTTTGTTGAACAGCATCACTCAGTGAGCATCATCACTATTTGTAAGGTTAAAAAAAAATGTGGGAAATGAAATTTAAAAAAAAAATTCTGAAGCTTACATATTTTATGCAATAGCTGCATTTGGCAATTTTTATGGATGATGAAAAATCCAAGGTAATTTGGGAAGACTCCATCAAAATGTTACTAATGCCAAAATATTACAAAAATCTATATAATAAATTTTGTTCATTATTTTCAGAAACACATTTTGCTTATCACAATATTGTTCTAATGTAATCTGCCTACTTAATATTTTGCTTAATCATTTATTTCCTTTACAAAAATAGTCTGGACTATGTAAAAATGAATCAGTCATCTTATTTACTATCAAACATGTATCGTACCTTTCCATTTCTTTTGTTTTTGATTGTCAGCATCATCTTCATTAATTTTTAAGCGAGTTTTTAAATTTAAGGTGTTTATTTTTTGTTTTGCAGATCTATTAAGATTATTGAATCATCTTAATTTAAGGTTGTACTTAAGATTTTCAAAATTTAAAATTAAAAAAGGAAAACAAAAATCACAGGCAAACATGCATAGAATAATCACTTTTGAAATAAGTGTAACCAAGGATTGCATATTGCATTAGTAGTATTCCAGAGAGGATTAACTACTGTTTTCTTTAAAAGTAGTTTTGCTGATGTAGTTAGAATTGAGAGTTAGTTTAATATGTGAAATATTTTAATTTTATAACACAATTAGACATTTTGCTAGTCACTTAAATAGAGCTTAAATTGCGCCCGAGGCAACCAGAGCTTGGCTCCGATACTTCTTAGTTTTTGGGATAAATCATAATTCTAGCCTGAACACACCAAAGTGCTAACTAAGAAGGCTCTGGCACTTCTATGCAACTGAACAACAATTTCAAAAGAAATTTTATTTTTAGTTATAAAATTATACTAAAAATCCTATCTTTTGAATGCCTCTCTTTCTCTTGGAAACAAACCTTTGAACGGTTGAGATTTCTAAAAGAGGAAAAGCCCACACCCATATGTTTATTCTTTAGAAAGTACAATGACTTTATGATAGTGGGTAAAGTCTTCCTTGAAACACTAGTATCTTTCAGCAGAAAAGAGCATCTATAGACTTTTTGGAATGATGTAACCAAAGATGGAAAATGAAAATTTTCACTTAGATTTGCAGCTAATCAAATGTTTGCAGCTAAACATTTGATTCTGGGAAAATTTGTTTCCCTGGCTCATTCTGCTTGACAGCTAGAATTAGATGGTCAGAAAATGTTGGAATCTTCTCTATTTGTTTTCATACCTATAAAACATCCTTAAATTTTCTTTACATTCTGTTACTGTTTATAGCATTCTCTATAGTCTCTCATTGATGCTTTAAACATTTTAAAGTTATTTACTGGTGTGCTGAGAAAAGAATGGTCTTTATTTCTGGCATTCCCCAATCATATTCAAGGTTTAAATTCTATCGGAGACTGGTTAAGCTATTTTTTAGATTTTGTGTTAAATTTTAATTTCATTAGAAATCTAAAATAAGTCAAGATCTAGTACTTCATTTTATTATTTACCATTTATTTAATAATTTGTATGTATCTCTTTATACTTTATGAAATTTTAATTATTTGAATAGTTAATTATTAATTTGTTCAAACATTTATGATTTTATTATATTAGTCATTTTATTTATGTATTCGTTTTTGTTCCTGACTCCACCACTTCTAATTTTACAAATTAAGACTCTGCACTTAAATGCATATTCATTGGTCTCGGTTAAGGGGTGGATATCTTAGGTAGTAATATTATAACTATAAATTCTGTTGTCTGTCTATGTTCTCAGAAATATTGGTCACTTTCAGATATGGTCATAATAGGAAGTTATTTGCTATGAAAGTTCTCTGTATTTTTGAAATATTGTGCAATCAGCTGCAGTTTTTGAATTTTCTGCATTGGGAACAAAAGCAGTATCTTTTAGAAGTTCTTCACATTTTTATAAATATATTGGTTAGTTGTGTTTGAGGTTAATTCAATGACTATATAAGGGTAACATGTCTAAAACTTTTCCTTTGTGTACATAAGTAAATAGCCCTTGTAAAGTTTACTGTAATTAATGTAATTATTCTACCTTCCATTAGCTAAATAGATAAAATAAGTATCTTTGTGGTTATGTATACTAGGTAAAATGTTTCTGTAATATGTAAGGCCATTCCCAACAATTTTCAATTTGAGGTGTTCTAATAGAATAGATGAAGTAATAGCAAGCAAGTGATAATGTTATAAAATTGTTTCCTAATTTTTGTACTTTTTAAGCCAATGTAATTTTCCTGTAGATAATGATTTTATAGAGTTAGTATGCATTTGAAAGTTTCAAAATTTGTACAAAAGTTATCTGAACTGTAGAAATTTTAATTGGTAATTCTGTTGTGATGACATAGGATAAATGAAGTATTTCAAAGAATTAATTTTTTTATTTTGGTATATAAATTCTTAAAAGAATAAAAGTAGTGAGGGGGAACAGCTAGAATGTAAATAATACAAATAATGTATAAAATTTAGAGGAAAAAGGCTTTTTTTAAAGTAGGTGTTATATAATTATTTGTATATTTTTTGTTTTTAATGATTTAAATATTTACCAGTTATTCCGGCGCATAATGCACACTTTTAATAATAAAATAACATCAAAATTTACGGGTGCGTATTATGTGCTGGGTATAAAAATGCTAGGTTAAAATTAAAGAAAAAAATAAGCATACAAAAATTAATTTTTATATGTACCTAGATGCTATTTATTTAAAAGAAATGACATAACTTACAAACTTGAAAATTTTCATTATCGGATAACATGAAAAGTTTATCTTGTTTACGTCATTTGGCACATTATCGAATTCTGTTTCATATTCAACATCATTGTTATTCTGATCTATAAATAAATAATCATCATCAGTTCAGTCTTTCACCAACACTAGACATCCTTGCTACTATTTCCATTTTCTTTTGGAAACTGAACGACTTTGCGTTTGAAACCAGTACTGAGTTTTTTTCGTTTGGCAGGAGCCATATTTACTACTAAAAGGAACCTTAGGTCAACTCTGTTTCAACTAAAATAAATGCCATTTACGAAAACATTTTAATGTTCACTTCAAAATCACAGCTTTAAGTGACTACAAAAAGAGAAAAAAAATCTGACCCCTAATTTCACAAATTTATTTGGGTTGGAAGGGCATTCTGAGCAGAGGCGTAGCTAGAGGGGGGCACCTGTCCCCGGGCGCAGAATCCAAGGGGCGCCAAACTGATGTTACCACGTTTTAGAATTAAATGTTTTCCATCCTTGGCAAGCAGTAGGGGGCGTGAAATCTTCAGTTGTCCCTGGGCGCTGAAAACCCTAGCTACGACTCTGATTCTGAGCCTAAATTCTGTCCACATTTTCTGGAAACCCTAAGATAACATTCTTGCACACATCAGCATTGAATATAACCCACCATTCTTTACAGACTTACTTACTCCATCAAGCATTTTCTTTCTCCCCATATACATACTGTTCCCTTTATCGCTTACCAATTCCGTATACAATTGTTCAAATGAGTAGGTAAAATCTTTGAATGAATTAATTTCAACAGATAAGAGCCATCGCACATGTACCTTTTAGGTTTCTTTCAAAAAAAAAGCATGCACATTATATGCCAAATATACTTGAAAATTAATAAATCTAGTCTGAAATTATAGATGTGCGTTATATGCCAGAATATACAGTATATGACGAAGAAATGCATATTAAATGACTAAACTTCAGAAAACTTTCTTCTGTCACTTTATTTACAGTAATGTTCTAGCTGTAACATTTTATCAGTGTTTAAATAAAATAGAAAAATAAATTCCAACTAAAGGAAATATCAAATGATAAACATTTTCTCTGTTAAATGTCCTTTATTCTCACATTTTTTCCCTCACTTTTTTAATTTCTTACCTGATTCAGATCTGTCCTGTTTTAGGTATTCTCTTTCTCTTTGTTATTCATAGGCTCATATTTTGCATATAATAGCTCATATTTACTAAAGCATAAATATGACCCAGTTTCCTTCATAAATTCATTTTTACCTTTAGACAAATAACCCTCTTCTGTTTTACCACATTGAGTTAAACAAATTTTTTCCATTTCTGATCGCAAAGGGATCAATACCATGCTTGTTTATATTGTGACCTATTTGAACAGTGTACTATTGTGCATATTATTGCTTTTTAACCCTATGAATGTCTGATGTAATATTTTTGGGTTTTACTATGAAATGGATTTGTTATTAAATTATGTGATATTTAGCATAGGAACTTGGAAACAGGTTTCTAATACCTTCATAGTGTGTCTCTTGATTATACAGTGGCCTTGAGACCACTTGTTACCATGCGATGAATTTTGATGAGATCATTCAAGGCTAGCTTTTTCATGGCACTATGCTTTTTATTTTCTTCATATTAATATTCCAGACTGGTTTTTATTGTGATAGCTGAAGTCTTTTATTCCTTAATGAAGTTGGATTAGTCTTCCATTTTATCTTATTTTAGTTCTAATGTTGCATTAATCTAAGATTGAAAATAATCAGTTTTAAGAATGGATAAATGTCACTTGTTTTATCTTCTAAGAAGGAAATTCTGACTCGCTTGCGTATTTATGTAAAAACGAGTATAATCTATTAAAGAATAAAAATATAATGTCGAGATGCATATAACTTCAGCAAATAACCCTCTTCTGTTTTACCACATTGAGTATGGTTGTAAGAATTATCTCCATACAATATAAGATTGAACAGAATTCTTCAGAATTTTGTGAAACTCTTACAGTATAGTGTACAACTGTAATATGTCGTGTTTCAGCCTGCATATGAAAGAACAAATGGTTAAAAAAAATCAGTTTGAATAAAATAAAAGGTAAATTGTACAATTTCATTCACATAATTGTCTGCTGTTGTGAAATTTTGAATTTGAAAAGTATTTTGGGGTTTTACCTATTTTTATATAAAAATTTCTAAAGATTCCTTATTAATTATTCATAATTTTTAGTAGACATTAGCCTAGGTTAATTGATTAGGGCAAGGGTTATCTGCCTATCAGGAGGGATGCCTTTGTAGATGACTTTTAAGGGAAACTGTATTGTATCTGCATTACACAATGGAGAAAACCAACCATGTAGCCAGCCTGTTTACCAGGAATCAATTCCAACTCTAACTACCAGTATTCAGCAACTTCACCCCTGAGCCACTGATGGGTTAATTTTTAGGAGACATGAATATAGGAATTATTAAATATTTCATTTCCAAAAAAATTTTCGATTGGTTGCTAGAAATCTTCATTTTTTTTAAATGTACCCATTTGATATTGTAACTGTTACGTTATTTTTAATTATTTTGGTAAAACTACTTTGTGATTTGTTTCAGGTATAATTATTTATAATTTTTACCATCTGTAATTCTGAAGAAATATTTTAAGTATATATATATATATATATATTGCATTTATATAGTTGTGTTTGGGCGAGAGCTGTGTTCAGAGTTCAGTGTTGCTGACCAACATGCCCCAACACTAGTCTTAAAATGTATTCAAGAAATAGAGCAGCATGCAAGACAAAATCCAGGTAAGATATGTGCAATAAAAAATTTTCCTAATAGTGGTTATCAAGTGTGTAAGACTTTAATGCTAGTTTTTCTTTTATCTGTTTTATACCTGGTATCAAAATTTATTTAAAACTGGATGATATATTAATCCAGAGTGTGTTCACCTTCCTTTAATTTTAAATGATTGTATTACCTGTACTTTTTATAATTTTACTGTATTAATTTTTGTAATTCTGTAATTTCTGCATGAGTATTTGTAATGTAAATCGAACTGTCTAGAGTTTGTAATATACTTATGGAAATTTAGGTTTAGTTTTTAATTTTAAAAAAATTTCACCTGTTTTGAATATTTGCTTCTTCTCATTTCTGCCATTCTTAATATTCTGTCTTATACTATATGCTTGAATTTTTTTTATTTTAGTTATTTATAAGAGAGTCTTAAATATTTAATTTGTCAGTAGTATAAACTAAAGTAGTAATATGTGTGGGTTAATCTCAAAAGAGGAATTTTACCTCATCTTGATCAATTTAAGATCTTGTTTGACCACTTTTGAACATTTATGTAATATGAGTGTAATGTATGTTTCTTTCATTTTAAGTTTAGCTTGCAATGAAATTTTAATAGTGTTTTTTTACTTCCTTGTATGAAGTAAAAAGGAAGTATTGTAATCGCGAAAAGTTTCAGGCAGCATATTTCAACGAAAATATCCATTTTGACCGCTATCGAATGCAATTTAACGATGTTTTTGTGTGATATCTGTATGTAAGGACGGAATAAAATATCTTTTTCCTTCAAAAAAAATATAAAACTGCTTTAAAATTAATTCTGAAGAGAATTTTTCGTGGCGTCTGTACGAACGTATGTACGTACGTATCTCGAGTAACTCAAAAACGAGTAGCCTCAGAATGTTGAAATTTTGTATATAGACTGCTATAACATGTAGATGTGCATCTCGTATTTTGGTTGCAATCGGCCGCACCAAACGTATATAAATATATTTATATATATATCCACTCTGTTACCCGGCTCAGTGATCTCAGTTTCTTTACTCTTATATGTTTGCAAATTGTACATTTTTTGCTTTAATAAAAATGATTGTATTATGTTGTTTTATCTTCCGTTTAAGGTTTTTATGCCTTTAGTAAATCTGTATGCAATATTTTTAGAATTATCAACAATTTTAAAGTTGTCTAAGTGCCGCTAAGCCTTTTTTTTTTTTTATGGCGGCCATTCATGTTTACATTTGAAACAGGAGACTAGTGGATTTGTAGCCAATCTAGAGAAACTTAGCTTTGCAACAACAAAGATAACACATTCATTTATTATTGCCAATTAAGTCATGCTTAATTCTTTCTGGAATTTTTTCGAGAAAATGAGTGTTTAAAATTTACTTCGTAATTTTTAATATAGATATTTTGGAGTTTTTATGTATTTTTGCCTTCTCGCGAAGTGAGAGCTGAATTAATTAAATGAGAAATACTCAATCGTCTGTGAAAAACTGTTTCTTTTTTATTTTGTTTGCTTAATTTCTTTTATACATCATTTTAGCTTTATTATAGTATTTGAATAGAACATGTGGCAAAGATTAGATAATTCTATTCTTTAAATGATTATTTGAATAGAACATGTGGCAAAGATTAGATAATTCTATTCTTTAAATGATATAAATTGTGTGCATTATGAGTTATAATATGAACGAAATATAAATTTTCGTTAAAAGTTAACTGTTATATAATTATTGGATTATATAACAGTTAACTTAGTTTCCGTTATATAATTATTATATAAGTTAACTGTTATATAATTATTAATACTGTTAAGTGAATCTAGCGCCAGAGTGTCGCTATGGTAAACAAATACTAGAGTGAATTTTAAAGAATGCATTTATTCTATTGTTCTTTATGCGCTGTTGGCGAAGTAGGTTTAATTCAAACTAATAAGTTTAAATGAAATGCAAGAAAAAATGCATTTAATTTAATATTCCGTACAAGGAAGTCATGTTGTGTACACATCGGATTTTTAATATATGTAATTACTTATTGTTTCAAAATTCCTTTTTTAGATGTTGATTTATATCTTGGATACAAAACTCCAGTGCACAGTCATAACCAATCCAAAATGAAACAGAGACTTAATGAAGGTGAGTTGTGTGTATAGATTTGGAGCTATTTTACCAGTGATTTATATCAAATTCTTTGAAAAAGAAAATACTCTAATAGGCATATTTTTCACAATCTTTAGTTATAAGTAAACTACAAAATTTTGATTTTAAATGAGGGAATCTTAGCAGATAAGCAAAGAATTCCTTATTAAAGTATAACACATGTTACTGTTTTATTGGATCTGTTGAGCTATTCTTATATTTATTTACTTTTATTTATAGTATTTTTTTTATAATTATTTTACGTGTATCTTTGTTATTGCAAATATGTTACCACCTAAAAAATGTTACACAAAGCTATTTCTGAAACTATATTTCTGATAGTTTTGCATATTATTTAATTTATTTACCCTTTATATTGATTTTTTTAAAATTTGAAATTGCACTTTATGTACTTTTTTTTATTCATTTCTCATTTTCTTTAATTAGAAATGTTATTGTTTTAAATTTCAATAAGATTGCAACTGATGTAAATTAGAGATGTTGTTGCCAGTCACTTAATAAGATCTTTCTTTTATATTCAATTTAAAAAAAAAAAGATACATGAATTAATGTCTTCAGTTTTAAAATACAGATAATCATTAAAATAGTTATTTTGACTTTTTACAACACTTTTCATTAAGTGATATTTTATATCATGAGTGTCATAAGTAAAATTTGCCTTTAATAATTAAAATCTAATGGATGTAATAGGGAAGTTTTAATGGTCCATGCTTCTTTATGTGTTATTTTAAATCAAATGGTAGTACATCTTGATATTTTTGTTTAAATCCTGTTTTGCATTAAAAAAACGAAATGCAGAAATAAATAATGGAACTTTTAAAATTGAAATTGCTGTAGAAATTTAATGTTATTCAACTGTAAAGGTTTAGTTTTATGAACTGACAAAAGTAATTTTTTTTTTTTTTTTTTTTTTTTTTTTTTTTTTTTTTTTTTTTACTTTTTTGTTATATTAAAATATTTGTAAATTTTTGTTTTAAATTAAAAAAATTTTAGTTGTAATTTATAACTCTTCAAAACATTAGAATGTAATCTAAAGTATAGATTTTTTTATTTTATTTTTTATTTCAATATAAAGATGTCCTATACAGATATTAGTGCATTTTGCTAATAAAAGTGCAGATAAATTGTAGTTTGTAAATGAAATAATGTAATTTGGTTAATATTCAGTGAGGCTTTGAATGAGATAAATTTTTATGAAATTTTACTTGAGGTATAGTGACAAAAGCTATAATCAGTATAATAGTTTATTCAACACTGAATGTGGTAACTTTTTACAAATATTGTTCAGATGTCTAATGATGCGAAAAAGCTATACATATATTTTTAATTCAGGATTAACCAATAATTTTATTATTAGCAAGGATTTTCTTTAATAAATAAGATTTATGTTTTAAATAGCATGTTTTCTTTCTTTCATGAAATTTTTATGCTTATTGCCTGCAGAATTTTGCTTCTTTTATAGCCTGTTAAAGCATTACCTCATTGAACTGTCTATAAATTGAAAACATTAAAAAAAATTTAATACCTTTTTTAACATTAACAGATACGAGAAACTTGGATTTTAAAGGACATTCACTCTCCTACATCACAAGTGCCTTAATAAAATATCTGAGGGAATTGCCCAATCCTGTGATACCAGTGCAAAGTTACGAAAAATTTGTAGATGCTTCTAGTAAGTTCCATAGTTTAATTTGTTATCTTAATGTTATCAGTGCTGTATGGTACATACAATATATATTAAATGTTTAGG
Source organism: Stegodyphus dumicola (assembly GCF_044657685.1). NCBI lineage: Eukaryota > Metazoa > Arthropoda > Arachnida > Araneae > Eresidae > Stegodyphus > Stegodyphus dumicola. Next base: position 24,038,731 of record NC_140775.1, read on the forward strand.
AGCCAGTTATTTAACTGAATTTGATGTTTCAGTAATTAATTATAGGATGCAAGTTTCATTTTATGTAAAGCTAAATAAATAAATTTAAAAAAAAACTGCATGATAAAAATGAAAGTGTTAAAACTTTTTTTTTTCCCTTTGTGTATTTATTTTGTGTAAAACTTAAAAAATCTGAATATTTTAGACAGTACAAAGTTTGAAATCCTGATAAGCATCCAGACCTTCATAAAACTTTTTTTTTAATATTCTTTTTCTCGCCCAGTGTTGGAGTGGATGATATGATATTCAAGCAGAAGCTAGTGTTGACATGCTGCAAACACATTTAAACATAAATGAAAGTACAGGATCTTTTGCAAATGATCCATCTGATTCATCAATGGAATGGAAGGTTTTTTCACATTCCTGTTCCTTTATTGGTTTTTGCAGAGTTTACTGTATTCAGAATTGACATCCAGATGTATGGAAGACTGAGGGAAAGGTCTCAGTTCTAACATGGCTTGGGGGTGAATTCAAAAGATTTCTGATTTTGAGGCTGATTTTATGCCAAGGTTTTGGCAATGATTTTTTGGCTTATCCTACTCAGTTATTGAGTTTTGATACTCCATGAAGTATTTGACTGAAAAATGTGCAGATTCTATTCATAAATTGGTTGACAGAAAGCTTGGAGCTTTTTCTTTCTTTTTTTATGTTCGACTATTATCCATAGTTTTCAGGATGTGTAGCCATATATTGAGTTTCTGATCTTGTATCTTTGTTGTGAATTGGGATTGTATATATACCTGCAGTATGTATTGTAGCAGCATCTGATCTTGACAATTTCCAGATCAGTGAAGTAATGATAAACTTATAACTTTTGAACATGAAGTAGATATATGGGGTAATGTAGTAGTAGAAAAAATTTCTATTAAATTTACTATTATTTGATGATTACATTTTGTGAAACGGTTGTAGATCATTTATTGATTTTCTTTGCAATTTTTTCACAAAATCAGGAGGATATTGCTTTCAGCTATTCACGGTATGTAATTATATTCAGTTTCATAAGACTCTAGAGTTGATGCTCCCATAAAGAGACCTTGCTGTTTGTAGGTTTATCCACTGACTGTAAAATACTGTAAGCTTTTGTATGGCATGAAAAGCTTCATAAATGCTTGTAATAAGTTTGGGTGTAATTCTTAGTTTTTCACCAAAATCATTTAAGATTATAATAAAGGGAAGGATTTGACAGTGATGGTAAACATGGTCCTATCAGGGCCATCTGCTTTGGAATTTGTTCATAAAATTTTTTTGTAGAATGCATGTTTAATATACTGTCTTGTATGAAATTGGAGTGTGTTGGCAAGCTTGTGAAATGCTAAATGAAAATGATATAGCTGAAGTCTTCATTGAAATGATAATGCTCCTATCATTAATCATTTAATGGACTGTTAAGTTTGTAATATGATTTTATATCTAGAAATTATTGCTGCAGATACTGAAGGAAAGTGATAAAGAAATTGCTGAGAATGAAAAGATTTCAGTTAATTATTTAATGAGAGTTCTAGGCATAACTGTTCTAGAATTTGAACAATGAAACTGTTTTCTAAACTTGCGCATCAAACAAAATTGCTTGACCAGCATATGTTAAAAAAAAAAAAAAGTTTAATGAAACAAAACTAATGTTAACATTAACATGTTTTTCGTACATTTTGAATCATACTAGATTTAAATTGATGATCTAAATATCTGGAACTTTCCGAAATCTGAAATCGCTTAAGTCTCAATGAGTCCAGATATCTGACTTTGTACTCTAGTCATATTTTAAAGGTGATTTATTTATCTGTATGTTTTATTATATTTTTAATTTTTGCAAGTTTCATGCGATAGAGTTTTGTTTTAAAAATAAAATATTTCTTCTTAGAAATTCCTATGGACAAACAGTGTGCCATGTATTTAGGAGAACTTGTCCAACAGCTACCTGTTCACCACAAAGTCACTTTGCAAACTTTAATGGCCCATTTTTGCAGAATATGTTGCTTGCAGCATTCTAGAGGCTTCAGAAGTTTTCCAGAGTCCATGATTAGAACTCTTAGCCATACACTTCTAAGACCTCCATGGGAAAACATCGAGTAAGATATTTTTCTCACTGTTATTAAAATTATTAACTCTTTTCACAGAGCATAAGCAATTCAGAATTTTAAAATCAAACTTCTTAATTTTGAAAAATGTTCATTTAATTAAGTTGGGATTGGATGGGGATTGGAGATCAAGTACTGGATATGTTTTCCTCATCGGAAGTGGTGCAATATCATGGTGTAGTAAGCGTCAACCAGCCCATGCAACTAATGCACAACCAGTTATATTATATCGTGATAACAACAGTGCTATTAATCTCAGTGAAAATAGCATATATCATGGTAAATGGAAACGTACAAGGTTGTTCAATAAGTTCGCAGAGCGCCATCTATTCATCAATATTAGACGTAAAACTTCGACCCCATTCTCATATTTGTTCTTTTTTAGGAACACGTCAAAAGTTTCATTTCGATCTGTTAATTTATTCATTGTTTAACCGCCCTTTATATCTAACATGTTGTGGCTTTTTTCAGGCATGGATAAAATTGAGCAACATGCAGTTATCAAATTCTTTGTAAAGAAAGGTTTAAAGGCAATGGAAATTCATACCGAACTGGTGAATGTGTTAGGTGAATCTGCTCCTTCAAAAACAATGGTTTGCAAGTGGGCTAGTTTATTCAAAAGTGGTCGTATCAGCCTTGAAGACGATCCGCTAGAGGGACGTCCAAAAACTGCATCAACACCGGAAATCATCGGAAAAATACAAGATGTGGTATTGGAAGACTGTCAATTGACTGAAAGAGATTTAATGGAGGCTTTAGGCATTTCATTGGACACAGTGAGCAATATTTTGAATGTTAATTTGGGTTTTAAAAACTCTGTGCAGAATGGGTGCTGCATTGTCTAACGGTGGAGCAAAAACACATTCGAATGCGACTTTGCCAGCAGCATTTGGAGCATTTTAAGAAGAATAAAAGCGACTTTATCGATCGATTTATCACAGTAGATGAGACTTTGATCTACCATCATTATCCTGACTCAAAACAGGAGGCTAAGGAGTGGTGTGAACCCGGCTCTTCGGCGCCGAAGCGAGTTCGTGTGCAAAAATCAGCCAAGAATGTGTTAGCATCAGTTTTTTGGGATGTGAAAGGAATTTTGCTTATAGATTACCTTCAAACTTGCAAAATTATTTCATATTATTATTGTAACCTTTTGAATCAATTAGACAAAAAAATTCGTGAAAGAAGACCTGGATTACAGAAGAAAATCATTTTCCACCAGATAACGCACCTGCGCACACAGCTAAAAAAACCATTGCTAAAATAACTGAAGTACAAATTGTTGCAACATCCAGCCTATTCGCCAGATTTAGCTCCCTCCGACTTCTGGCTCTTCCCACACCTCAAACAATATCTCCGTAGAAAACGATTTTCTTCAAACGAAGAGGTAATAGCTGTGGTGGAGGGATATTTTGCAGAGCTGCCGAAAAACCACTACAGTCAAGGGATCCATAAATTAGAAGACCGTTGGAATAAGTGTATTGAAGTTGAGAGAAACCACGTTGAAAAATAAAGTCATTTTTACAAATAAAAATTGGTTTCTTCATTTCCGTTCCGCGAACTTATTGAACAACCTGGTATAGATATACAACACCATTTTGTCCAAGAAGCTGCGACACTTAAGCATATTGACATACATAATATGACCACTAATGCTTTGATTTGCAGATTTTTTGAAAAACTGTGAATGGTGCAAAACATGAAATGTGTGCAAGGATGATGGGTTAAAAATGAAGGCTAATGAGAATTTAATTTTTTATATGTGTGTGTTAATGTAAATTTGTGTTTAATTGGGATGGTACTTGATATTTAAACCTAAGTGGGAGTATTTATAAAAAAAAAAAAAAAAAAAAAAAAAAAAGGTAAATATTACCTTTAAATATGAATTCAGTCCATAGATGGCACCTCTGATGCATATAGTTTAGTAACTATCTGTACATTTGTACATATCCAAGAAAACTTCACTTCTGCTCCTAACTCCCACCAGGTATATTGTGTCTTTATTTATCCTCATACATGTTGAAATAATTGATCTCTGCTATAGTGAGTTTGTTTATATATCCTTCCATAAGAAGTTTCTTAAATGCTTTTAAACGTTTTTTTTTTTTAAACAAAAGTGCTGTTGCTATAATAAAAATATTTTTATTTCTGTGTAGTATAATCAAGAATTGTATTTTTTGTTATTGCCTTTTGACCTAAAATAAATGTGTTGTCTTTTGATGTTATTGCACTTGAATATATCTATGTCTGCGTATATTAAGGTGACCAGATTTTAACATTGGTAAAGCGGGACACCATTTATCGGGGGGAATTCTTGATTAAAAATTTGGTCTATATGGAGCAATGTAGAACGCAAAAATAGTATTGTAATAGATATTTTTAAAAATTTCAACATAAGTGCAATTTACAAATACATTAAAAATTATGTATAGTATTATTTTATTCTTTGGCATATTTCTCATTTAAGTGAATTCGTTTAGTAGATTGCTGTCGTTTTTTGTTGTCCAACTCTTGGACAGTTTGTGATGTACAAGATCTGAAGGAATGATTATGATTATTAGCATAAAAAGACATAAGTCCTTCTGCTAATGCTAATTTCTTTTCTTCATCTCCATAAATTGTTTTCCAAAAGAATTCCTGCATTTTGGAGGAAGATGCAGTAGTATTTAAATATCTTTTATGTTTCTGTGTCCCTGAGTGCTTTGAAATATCATTCTTTACAGCCGGGCAAAATAGAAAAGTCACCATTACATTTCTCGCATTTTACCATGCTTTTGGTTTTTTTAACAAAAGGAAATTCACTTCTTAGATCATCTTTGAATTTGCATCTTCTGTTCTTACTCAAAGAAGTAATTTATAAATTATATTATAAATTTTTATCTGAACATATTTTATTGTTAGTTTAAAAAATAAATTAATTTGTTATAAAGTAACTATATTTTTAAAATTATTTTAATTGAATCCTATATTTCTTTCTAAATAATACTAACATGTATTATTTTTCCTCTGAGAATTTGCTGAACGTAAGTTGTAAGCATCCCTTTCAAGGCCGATGCTAAACCTGTTTGCAGCCACTATAAAATATAAATAATAAGATGCTAAATTCAAGAAAATTTATGTGTTTATGAAATAAATTACATACCTAAATTATTTGAATAGCTGATTTGTTGACATCACTAGTTTAACTAGCACGCAGTATGATGTGTATCGTCTGAGAGACAGTTACAAAATGTTCTCGTCATTGCCAGTGCCAAACAACGATGGTCGAATTCTAACAACTGGTCAACAGTGCGAACTTTGATAAGCATTTCTCTCTCAATAATTAGTTGTCAACAATTATTTGTTATTATTAAAATTGAACATTATGAAATTAACAAAAATAATATAAGGCCAAGTAGCATATCCTGGCGAAGTAGCCACATGGCCACTGAAAACCATATTCTCCCGCCTTTCCCTAGCTTGTTGTGCATTTTTTCCAAAAATCAGGACCTTTTTAAAATGCCGTGGGACAAATTGTTGAAAATCAGCATCTGGTCACCTTGGCATATATTTTAATTCTTGTTTTTGTTATTCTTGTACATTTTCATTATTAAATTATTGCATTTAATGCCTGAATCTTCATTATTTCCTCTATAGGCAAATAATGTGCAACTCTGAAGCCCATATGAGAATAGTCAAGTTATTACTTCTGAAAGGTGAATGGGGAGAAAAACCTCCAGAATTTTTATCCCAGCCAGGTTAGCATTTTTTTTTTTTTTTTTTAAGTTTTATTTTGTTACTTTTTATTTTAAAGATCTGTTTAATTTTTTGTTTTATTTTTAAAATATGTGAAGGATAAATTTTATTTTTTAACTGTAGTCTTGATTTCTTTTCTATCTGACCTCGAAAGTAATAAATTAAAGATAAGTAAGCTCTTACAAATTCATGAAAAGAAAATTATGTGTAATATATGTGTTACATTTTTTATCCTGCTTTTGAAGGTAATTATTTGTAGTACATTTTGTTGATGAAACTATTTGAAAGAGAAGTAGGTAATTTGGGGGGGGGGGAAAGGCGTATGTTTGCTAATTTTTCATTTCCATGATAATTTTTTGTCTATTAACTGTCAAATGGTGAATAAAAGTTCTGCATGTATTAAGAAATTTAGACATACTGTAACAAATTTTTTATGAAGTATAATTTGAATTTTCATGCTCATAAATTTCATAATTAATATGATTCTACTGAATATGTTTTTTTGTTTTCAGTTCAACCTCCTCATTTATATGCCATTAAGGAAGCCAAGCAAAATTTACATTCTCACAGGAGTTTGGAAAAATTGTGTAATTCTGAGGATAGTCAAAAACAGGAAAGTAAAGATCTCCAAGATGCAGACTGGTATTGGGGTGATATCACTAGGTATGACCTTTTTCTCTAATAAGTAACAAAATTGTACAACTAATAAATCATCAAAACTTTTTGAAATTTTTGAATTTATTTTATCTACAGTATAACTGCTATATTTTTTTAATAACAAGTTATGAAGCTTTTCATAAATAGCATCATTGAATATCATTTGCTCTGTAGAAGAGGGAGAAATTTGCCTTTGTTACAAAAAAAATTATAACCATTTTTTTACTGTATTAAAAAATATTCGAGGTTCAAAAACTGAAAATTAATGCTTTCTGAATAAACCAAATAATAAAAAGCTATATTATTATAGGAGTTGAAAGTTTTTAAATAAGTTTTTCTCTGCTCGATTGACAGACAGTTTTTATAAAAATGAAGAATATGGAGGAAATAATTTTATAATCTTGAAAATTTGTTCAGATATTTTATATATTATACATATATATATTAAGTTACAGTTTGGAGTCTGATTACTTGAATAATTTTGATTTTTTAGTATAAACCACTCTAAGAAATATTAATACTGTATTTAGAATGAATTCTATAATCTTTAAACTAAAATTATGCTAAATTCCAGGCATGAAGTTTCCTTATTCATTGGAAAATATTAATTGAAAATTGGATAAGATGTGTTATTTTCATTTAACATTTGTTTATTTACATACGTTCATTTTCATTTTGAGGAATACTTAATATTTTGCCATAATGCAGTGTTTGCTCTGATGCTTGCTATTATTAAACAGTATATCTTAAGAAAATTTTAATTATTCTGTGTTTCAGAGAGGAAGTGAATGAGAAGCTAGCAAACACATGTGATGGTACATTCCTTGTTCGAAATTCATCCACTAAAGGCAATGGAGAGTATACTTTGACCTTGAGGTAAATGCACAAAATCGGTGTTTCATACGTTGTACTAGATTTTGTTACATTTTGTAAAAATGTGGTATTTGCCAGTGTTAAAAAACATTAGGACTTAAAATGAAATGAAAATGTTGAAGATCTGTTGGATTTGTTGTATTTATGCATTTTTATTATTATTATTTATTTAGGAAAGGAGGCAGCAATAAATTGATTAAAATATATCACAGAAATGGAAAGTATGGATTCTCTGAACCCCTTTCATTTCCTTCAGTTGTGGACCTGATAACACATTACCAACATGTTTCTTTAGCTCATTACAATTCTACTTTAGATATAAAATTGATGCATCCTTATTCAAGATTTTCTGAGGTAAGTAATTGAGTTTCTTTGTATAGTGTAGTGTTATCTAAAAGAACTAATTAGTTTGAAGTTGATATTTAATGAATATAACATATTTGATTGTACACATCAGTATTTTGTACTCAACAATGAAACAAAATTATAACCTACTTATTTGGAAGCCAAGAAGTTAACAAAATAAAATTTTCATGAAAAACATTATTTTTTGCCTTTTTATCCATTATAAATGTTTACCAAAAGCAATTACCTCAACTTGAATTTGAATATCAGGTAATATTTGGGATTATGAAGGTATTGAGAGAAGAAAGACCCTTCATAGATTTTGTAGTTGCTGATGTTGGACTGTTTTCATGATAGAGAACGTGTGTCCCAGACTTACTTAGCTTTACACTTACTCATGTAGCCATATTTTATCTACCATATTTTCTTCCTAGCTGCTTTGAATTGGTGTAGTGTTTAGCTGAGTCTGACTCCACACATTATTAGATACAGGTTTAGATAACATTGAGGACATGGTGTTTTTTGACTGTAGTATCTTTGCATTATGATAGCATTTAAAATCTTTTGATTCTGATATGGTATTGAGAGATTGGTATCTGTAGAAAGAGGAGTGTGAGCAGGGCCATTTCTAACAGGGGTGCAGCACGTAAAAGTACACGAACAATGAAAATCGGGGAAGGGGGGACTCTCGTGATACCACATTTTATTTTAAATTCATTGCAAGTACTTGTCATATGTAAGTACTTAGTGAGTATGAAATAAACATTTTTACTAATCACTGAGCTTTTTTTTTTTATTTTTATTTGTAGGCGGCAATCTTAAGAAAGTACATGAGCAGCCCTGAGTGTGAGAGCCCCAGATTTCTCGTTCTGGTGTGCTTTTGGTCAAAATTGGCTTGAAATTTAGTCAAAGAACCTATGTGTATTCTAAAAAAATAATTCAGTTCATCCTTTTCTGGCTCTCTCCTTTTTCCTGCCCACCTTCCATGGCATATATAATGTTGTTAATATGACCATTCCATCTGTTCACCAAAGTTCCTTTGCTGGCTTCCTATGTTGTTCCTATATGTGTGGAATTCAAACTGTATAGTGTTAGCTGTGTAAAGACTTGCTCTAGAAACCCATATGTGAACCAGTTCTCTTTGACTTCAAATTCCTCAGTAGTCAGTAGTACATGTGTAAATAAAATTTCATTAAAACTCTTTTTTAGTTTAAGACTTATTCATTGCATAGCATTTCTATAAATTTCAAGTAATCCAAATAAATTTAAACGATTAGAAAGCTGTATTTATTTGCAAGAAGCATTGGCCTTTCAAAATTAGAATAGGGTATTCAAAGAAATAAAACTTTTTAATAGTATGTTCTTAATATATTTTTTAATTGCAATTTAATTATCTTATGTTAATATTAATTATTTGCCTATTTTACAGGTTTTTTTATTATTATTTTAGTGTATGTATGCATTATAATTTAGGTTTTCATGTTTGCATTGTAATTTAGGTTTATTATTTTAATAACTAATTATATAAATATTTCTAAATAGTGTGAAACATCTGAGGGCTTAGAGTCAAGTTCCAAATCATTAAGTTCTGTGAATAATGAATATTTGAGAGCAGCAGAGTTATATGATAAATTTTACAAGGACTATGAAATAATGCAGAATGAAATATCTATTAAAGAGAATCTTCTGGATGCTGTGGATAACTGCTTAGCATTACTAGAAAATCAACTGGATGGATGCCAGAAGCAAACTGGAGATAGAACTGTGTAAGTACCTCCTTGTTTTAAAAACAAGTTACATAAGCATTCATCTTTTTCTGATCTCTCTCTGAGATATATAAACCAGCAGTTAACTATGTATAATTTGTTAGTAAGCATTGTATTTTACACTTCTACAATGAAGAATAAGTTTATACATTAATTATGTTTTTCCATAGCTGTTTTGGTAGCATTAACTGAATGGTACCATTAAATGATGAGAAAAAATATCCTTCAAAATAGCAATATGATTAACTAATTTTATATAAAAATATCAAGAAACATGTAGGTATTTTCTCAGCATTTTAATTAGGAAAATGCAAAAGTTTGTTTACGAACTGTTCCTAATGTTACATTTTTATGAATTTTCATGTTGTTTCTGAAAGTTATTTGACTAATGCTGTCTCCGAATCTTAATAGTTGGAAGGCATTCATCATTGGAAGAGAACTTGCCAAAAAAGTTTTAATTAAGCAAGAGAAAGCTATCATAATTTATAGTAGCTGTTTTCAGGGAATTTTCTTTACAAAAGAAAAGACAGTATTCTGCCAGTTTTGGGGGGGAAGGGCAAGGGGTCTCTGAAGAAGAAAGACTTCTCTAATTGCCCTCAAAGTTGTTAAGTTATTTAAAATCTAAGTTAAACAGAGGTTACTTTTTTGCCTAATTTTAAATGGTTGACTGAAGTTGAAACCAGGCAGTCTAACCCCTCATGTGACAACATTTCTGTATCGCTTGGAAATTTTTATATTCTGTTTTGACCTTATTTGGTGACTTAAGTTTAGAACATATATCTTTTTTATTAGTTTGATGATATTAACCGCATTGTTGATCACAAACGATATATTTTCCATGTTTTCACATACAAGTGGGTGGGATTCTGACAGATGGATATTTACCACAATCGCATTATACAGCGTCTTCTGTGTATTTATTAAAACTCACTTTCTGCTTTTAGGTAATAGCTATACATATTAGATTTATAACTTCAGATTTTGTTCTTAAAATTTATAAAATCGTTTATTAAGAATTTTCTTAAATGATGATTGAAAATTAGTTGCAGATAATTCTAGAAAAATTATGCCTTTTCATGGTATTCAACGAGCTCAACTCGGATTCCAGCTATATATGTTGGTGCAAACAAGTACAGCTCACATTACAAATTTACAACTAACAGATATTGTGCATATTTAGGACAAAAGAATTGCTTAATCTTGCAACCATGTGTCAGCAGCAGTCTTTTTATCAAACTTCTTGAAATTTTTGTATGTCAAGTATACTAGTGTTCTTTGTTTCATGTTACCTAATACATACTGAATTATTATTTGTACATTTTTAATCAACTCAAATTAATTTGTCAATTGCTAATTAATTGGAGTGATATTAGGATTATGGTTACAATTAATCAGAGGGTAATTTTAAAAAGGGGAGAGAGGAATAATATATGTAATAATTAACTGAAAAGTACTATTAATAATTTACCTGTATTTTCAAGCTGTTTAATGTTGAGAATTAGTTCATTTGGTTCATGTGATTAAATATGTTTCTTCTTCTCTTTCCAGTATGCTGTTTTCGTTTACATTATTTTTGTATTTCTGTAGGCGTTGATATGAAAAAGAAAATTAGAAAAAGATCGCTGTGCTCTTGATTTAGTTTTAATATTAAACAGTTTACTTTTAAAAAAGGTTTAACATTGTCTATATATTTCAAAATAGGTACAATTGTATTACATACTGTATTGAATAAAGTTAACTCCCAAATACTAGACGACATCTGCATTTATTGCTGTTATCTAAAGAAATGCTATTTTCTTTTTTGTGTTTTCCATAGGCAGTTTTGTTTTTCACTTATAATTTGGAATCTCAATTTTTCAACTGCTCTGCAGTAAACATGAATAACCTCCCCCCCCCCTTTTTCGTACATTAACTAGTCTGTCCTTGGATAATTGGGAATTGACTGTAGTAATTATCATTATAGTTCTTTGAATCATAATTTATTTTCCAGATGTGTGGAAAATATCGACAGCATAAAGAGACGAATAATAATACTTCAGAGTCATCAGAGAGAGTTGAATTGCAATTTGAAACACCAGTCTTCATACTGTCGTTCCTTGGAACGTGAAATATATGCTTTAAAACCTAAACTTGTGCTTCTTTATAAACAAAAAGAGCAAGCTCAAATGTAAGCCTGCATTTTGTAAAGTATTATTCGTTTTTATTATACTATTATTTTTCAATTCTTCTGAATGTTAAAATAGAATAAATTTTGATGTTTTTACTTTTTTAGGCAATTAGTATCTCAAGGTATAACAAAAGAAAACATAAATAAAATACTTCAAGAACCTTCAAGTAGTAAAAAATGTAGCTCAAGGTGAGAATTTTTTTAAATTTTATTTAATCATATCATTAGATTATGTATAATGTTGAAAATTAAGATATTTTTCATAACTTTCAAATTAGAACTCTCTATAAAATTTTAATTTGCAAGTTATGAGAACATATAATATGTTGTAAATAAGGAATTGTAATTTTATTTTGAATCTAAATTACATATTTGTAAAATTGAGCAATAATTTATGTTCTTTGTAAAATCCTTACACTCACAGCTGTGTTCTTATAATGCAGGTGTAATCTCGTATCTACCATACGATTACTATAAGAAGACTGTGTGGTAGTTCATGTGCTTCAATAAAATATGAACAAGTTTTTGTATTGTTACAAATAATTGTAACCTTGTTATCTCATTTCATCCTTATGTCAGTTACAAAATTGCTGAGATTCTCCACATATTCATCTTTAAGATTGTTTTCTAATGTATCCATAATTTTTTATTAATTCTTAAAGATCCTATAATTTCTAAATTTTGCTTTGTCTTGCTTCTCTTGTTATTAGAGAAGAATCCTTATTAAATAGTTGGTATAGTACACATTTGACAAACATAAGTCTTGAGACTTGATTGTGAGTGACAGAACTTAATGCCACTAGTGTACATTCGTATGTAGCATCATGACTTCAAATCAAAAGCAGTACACATACTTCAAAAATAAATGTTAAATATTCTCTTTTAATTTTGCATAAACAAAATATCCTTAAACTCTATACATTTTTATTATTTACATAGAAATCTTAAAAAATTTCATTCTATATACCAGACATGTGCTTTGTAAATATTTAACATTACGGATATTTTGCTTCTACTCCTCTAGGAGCAGTTCCATCAAAGATTTGCCTCATAATGATGAGTGTACCTGGTTACTTGAGGAGTGTTCTAGAAATGATGCAGAAATACTTCTTGCTGGAAAGCCGAATGGAACTTTTCTGGTCAGAAATAGCCGAACTGGTGATTATGCTCTTTCCATTAAGTAAGTATTTTAATTTTCATTGAAAATAGTTTTATATTTAATTGTACCTGATATAATTTCATATCTATGCATCATTCATATCATTCATCATGTAGAAGTAATTGTAGACATGAAGTAGCTTTTCATAGTTTTATATTAACATAATATTTACATTTTTAGTTTAAAAGGATAATCATTTTAACAACAATATTCGATTACAGCTGATTCAAAAGTTCCCAAAAATCAGGTTGAAGTTAAAGTTCTGAATAATAATGCTAGTTGTACGATTTTCATCTGGTTTCTTTGTTGTAGAAACGCTTGAATCAATAACCATTTTCTTCTCCTTTTTTTTTTTTTCTTTTTCTTTTACCAGAATTGTTGGTAGTCTTGAAAATTTGAAGAAGAAATACATTTAATTATTACCAGAACAAAAGATTAATTCTAGAAATGTCTTATAAAATTAAAATTGACAGATGTCTCGAAGGTTACATAAATGTACTTTCTGAGGAAAATTATTTATAGTGACAAATTGTAAAGGTATAATACAAAAATCAGGATTATTGCATTTCAAACAAAGGTATTTTAAATATATTAAATTTAAAAGGGGAGAGGATCTGCTGGAAATAAAGGCCACAAAAGGGCTTCCTAAGAGTATTTGAACATGTGTAAATATCAAGAAAGTGAAGTCTTTGATACTGGGGGGGAGGGGAGGATTCTCGAACTTCCATTCAGAATGTGTTCTGATACTATAAGTAAAATCATTCAGATTTGAAGTTAAAAATGTTTAAACCTAAAGTACATCTGTTTTTGCCAAAACATATTATGGAAAGACAGACAAATTATAAAAAGATATGTGGAAAACATCTAGCTGCTGAAAAAAAAAATTTCTGTTGCTGAACTGACAGAAATTACCATACGAAATGCCTTTGTCAATATACAGGAAAGTTCCAAACAGGATTCATGATAGTTGCAGGATTTTGTTACAACAGCAAATTAAAACTAAAAAGTCACAAGTAAGGCCAATATGAATTCAATACTATCAGTAGCAAATTTTAGAACCAATTTTTTAAGAATTCCAAGCTAATATGGCATTATGGTAGAGCTAAGAAAAGGTTTACACTCGTGGAAAGTCAAATCGGGCTATAGCCAAGAATCAAGGCTGTCAGATATAAGCAAATGATGGCAAGAATTATGCCATTTATGCATAAAAATTATGAAAATTGTTTCCATAAAATGCAAATGACATTTTATAAAATATTGATATAATTAATGAAAATTAAGATTTTCACATTGATATCTTTGTTATTGTGGCAAATTTTTGGAAATAAAATCTTGTATTTTTCAGCATCTGTTCTTTTCTGTGCCAAAACTTTTCTCTGTTTGTGTGTTCATGATAAAATATAGATTTATTGAAAGCTTGGATTTTTAAACTCGTATTAAAAATTTTTACATTGTCAGCAATATAATTTATATACATAGGCCCTCCCTCTTCTTAACTGTGTGGATTCATCAGAGACTCTAAAGTAATATTTCTTTTATAGTAACTTGAAACTTACTTTAATTAAATTTCTAGTGTTATTATACTACTGTCTGTGAAAAAAAAATATGCTTTAATATAAAATAATGTTTCGGCTAAGTTTTGCATTTCCATCTTTTTAGTATCAGGTCACTCCATAAGTTTGTGCGCATTAAGAGTATGCATGGAATTCACTATGACGCATTTACTAAAACAATACAATTTTGAACTTGTTGAAACTTGTCATCATTTGTCTAACATATTATTCAGTCCATCACCAACTTTCGTAAATATCGAACACATTTTAGTACGCATAGAACATGAATATGGATAATCAGTACAAACATGCTGTGCTACATTTTTTATTTTCGTGTGGTGAATCTGCCAGGTTTTCAGCTATTAAAAATTAATAGTGTACATGGTGAACACACTATTGGTGTAAGGGACTTCCCAGAAATGGTTTAAAAAATTAAAAGTTGGGAAAAGCAGCATTGATGATGAACCCTGTTTAGGACATTTTGAATTGTTAGAATCAAATCATACGATTAATTTAGAAGTTTATAGTGAACAACTTTGCCATCTAAACTCGGAATTGATCAAAAAACACCCACGATTGGTGAATATGAAGAATGTGTTGTTTCATCATGATAATGCTAGACCGCATACAGCTCAAATGCTGCAAAAAATTAGTGAATTTAATTGGGAGCTTATGCCACATCCTGCTTACTCCCCAGATATTGCCCCAAGTGATTTTCACTTATTTCGTGCCTTGCACAATTTTTTACTGGGAAAAAAATTAAATTCTAAACAGGATGTACACAGTGAACTTTCAAATTTTTTTGCATCAAAACCAGAGTCTTTCTATAGCAATGGCATAAAAACGCTGCCTGTAAAATGGCGAGACAGTGTAGATAATGGAGAAAAATATATAGTTGATTAAAATGTTAAATTGTGTTTTTTTTTTATATTATTTAAAAATTTACCAAAAAAATGCGCACGAATTTAGGGACTGACCTAATATTAAAATGATCCTTATATCTTTTGGTAGGGTCAAGTTATACAATATATTTTCATATAAAGTGTATGCTAACTTCATGTGAGCTATTATAAACTAAAACAGGAAAGAAGAGAAACTATTAAGATAGTAAAAAACTTGTAGTGGATTTAATGGCTTTATGTTCGAGAAGCAGTAGAGGTCGGACTATTTTCAATTCTTTTTACTTCAATAAATAGTTAAATGAATTATAATTTCTTTATTATTCAAATTATAATTGAAAAACTTCTCTGAATCAAGTTATAATTACCCAAAAAACTACTACTCCTCTTCCCCAGTCTATTGCACTGTAAATTTATTGCAAATTTACTTGCTGTTTTAGGGATTTTCTAAAATAATGTTCTTAGAAAGTAGAAATATTATTGGTGAAGTTTGTTATGCCTTGTATTAAAATGTTTTTACTGAAAAGAATGTAAAATGCTAACTTAGCAAACCTGAACCTTTATGGTGCTGACATAGTTTTTCCAGAAGTTGACGGAAAGTTGGAGTAACTCTTATTATTTTTGCCCTGAACTGTTAATGTTTAACATTTAAAATTGTGCTGAATAAAGATTGCAGTTTAATATTAAAGAATATAGTTAGTCTGTTCTGTTAATTAACAATGTTGTCCTTTTTAATATATTTTATCTGTTTCTTAGAGTGAATGGCACAGTGGGTCACTGCTTAATACACAAGACTGAGAATGGCTTTGGGTTTGCTGAACCATATGATGCGCATCCTACTCTAAAGAGTCTGGTTCTTCATTACGCACAGACGTCTCTTGAGGAACACAATGAATCCTTGAAGACAACACTTACCTATCCAGTTTTCTGCCCAGAAAGTGAACAATACTTGAATTTGACAAGTTAAAATTTGGTTAATGCCAAATGTGATTAAAGTTTTTAAAAAAATTCTATAAAGTAAGCTTTTCCTGGCCTTTGTTGTTGTCAGCAGCTGTAATTTTTTTAACGTGGAAAGTTGTTTCACTTTCTGCCTGTACAAATGCATTTGAAACTTAAATCATTAATAGGTATTAAATGTGTATTATGTATTTTTTTAATTAAGAAACAAAAGTTGTGCTGCCAAATTCTGCTTTTTTGTTCCATAATTGCTGTATTTATCTAGTTTTAAATTTAATTTTATCTAGCTGCTGACTTAAATGTATGATATTCAGTACCTGATTTGATGATCTTTTTTACAATCTCCCTAACTTGGATGTTTTTTTTTTTTTTTTTTTTTTTTTTTTTGTGGGAGAATTTCTTCCGGCCAGAGAAAACTTTCAATTCAGGCAAGAGGTCTGAATTTTCATGTTGTCCAAAGAATGGTTTTTAATAATAATATCTTAACTGTGATAACTGTGGGCGCTTGGATGTTCCAATAAAAGTACTTATTGGTTTAAATAAATCAAATTTGCTGGTAGAATTTCATCACATGGTAGTAAATGCCAAAGGCATATAAAATGTAAATATTTTGCAATGAAAATAGTGCAACGTGGACTTATATTGCTTAAATTTGGTAGCATTTTGTATGAAAAGCCTAAATCTTTTCACTTTACATCAAACTACATAGTCAAGTGGTTCATATTTTCAGATACATTTTGTTCTCTCATTAATGAAACTGACATTCATATTGAAATTCTGTAGTGTTCATTTAAGTATCTTACTCTCATTTCTTCTGTGTTTAAATCTGCATATATTTGCTACATGAGATGTGGCAATTCTTGCTGATTAATAGCATTAATGCAGTGTTCGATTCATTTTTTTTAGATATGTATGCAGTAACAACATGTTCATAATCTGCAGATGGATTTTTGTTCAAAAACCATAAATGACTCACAAAAGTTGATTATGACTAGATTTTAGGTATAGTTCAAACAGATTTTTAAATGCACGTTTTCATAAATAAAGGTGTAAATTAGTTTTCTTTAAAATTAATGTTGTTATATTAAGTTGCTGATAGTGTTAAGAATTTAAAAAGTCATCTTTACAACTGTAAAAAATCTGCTTCATTGACTGTAAAAGTGTGAAATTCTAGAATTATAATTAGTGGAACTAATAGGAATTTTCATAATTGAAAAACTCCTCTGAATTGAAACAGTTTTTATGTTTCCTGGTGATAGAAAGGTATATTTAGTATTGTTGATTTTTAGATATTATTTGTAACATAAAATTCTAATAAAAGCTTAGTTGCTTTTCTGAAATTTACAGTGTATCTTTAGAAATATTACTAGTCATTACATATAAAATTCTATCTTAAGAATAGGTTTCACTTTATTGTTTTTTTTTTTTTTTTTTTTTTTTTTTACATAAAAAGTTCAGCTAAATTTTAGGATCATGTTTTGTTTTTAAGATAATTCCATGAAAAATTGATGTTGTGATATTGAGCTGTATATGTATTAAAACATTGGTGTTGATCAAAAATCATTATGGGCTTTACTGTTCTACATACCCAGTCTGTGTCAGTTATTCAAAAAGAATTCTGACAATGTCCATCTTTTTCAGAGAGTACAAAGAACTGTGGGATTTTACCCAGAAGTTTCATAAATATACTTTAATAAAAGGCTGTTTTTCATAGTTTGTGTGAATTTTTTTAATCATGTTTGCATATTTCCTTGTAGGTTTACTCTATAAAATAACTACAAACACCTTTCTTTCACGTAAGACTTAAATTTAGAGGGCAACAATTAGGGACTTGGAAAAAAATTGCTATTCTTCCTTGAATATATTTATTTGCTAAATTTGTAAATATTTTCAATGAGGGATTGAGGGATCTTCTTTGCTATTGATAAATAGTTTCATCATTAGTCTTCATTAAGCATATCTAATAAATACAGGAAATATTTTATTAGTGTGATTTAGAAAATTTTCTTTACATCACTTTAAATTAAAATTATCAACATTACACATATTGTTCACTGTTATTTCATTAAAAGTAATTTATATTTAGAAGATGGCAGTATTTGAGAATACAATATTAATATTAATTATTAGAATGATTTAATAATACAAATAATACATAGCAGCAATTTTAAAGGATGAGAAACCAAAAGGTTTTTCCCACTATGTGGTAACATTCATTGGCTGCAAAAGTGTTCCAAAATGACAAATTTTATATCAAATGCATAATTTAGATTATTAAACAGTTATAATTTGATTTTTAATGTGAAATTTATGAAATTTAGAATAATAAATTAAATATTAAGATATGTTTTTGAGCTAATGTCATGCAATTTTGAAACTTTAAAATAATGAATATATGAGTAATTAAAAAAATTAAATTTAGACTTTCAAAAGTACTGTTATTTTGATATAGACGGTTGAGAATTTACTCTGTATAGTTGAGTACATTTTACTCTGTACGGCCGGTTGAGATTTTACTCTGTGTGATTTTACATTTAGAAAGAAACAAGATCTTTCTTTCTCACAGGGTGATCATTGAGTAAATTGGCCATTCCTTATCTAGAATATAAACATTGGCCATTCCTGATCTAGAATAAATCAGATCATTGGCCATTCCTGATCTAGAATATAAATTACTGATCCGTTTTCTCAAGAAATAATATATTTCTTGAGTAAAACATCATATTTCTTCCTAACTGTGTAAGAGGCTGCCAAATCTTTCTCAAAATACACGAAAAAAGAACGGAGCTTAAAGTGATAATATCACAAGATATAGGATAGACTCGATAGACTAAGATAATGAATACTGAATAATTTCCTTGTTATTTGTTATAATATGGCCAGCTAGACGAAACAGTCATATCTCAAGTCTTCAAATTAGCATATAAGATCTTGTAAAGAAATTTCCCTTTTTAAAAATGCACAAGGTTATATAAAAATATAATAATAATAATAACTGGATTCTGTATCAATTACATACTACTTAGCGATAGAAAAATCCATGATAAATTAACAAAAAACAAATATTATTAAATTTGGATTAAATACATTTTAAAAAAAATCTGTCAGGCTAAAGAAAAAACTGTACTACGTTTATTGCTTTTAAATAGCTTAGTTTATAAATCAGAACTAGACAAATGTTTTATTTCTAATGCATAAAACGTATTCAAAAACTTATCCTTAACGGATTAAGTTGAAAATTAAATATCTTGCACTTTAACAAAGACAGCACAATAGTGCATTAATTTTATTTCTGTCTGTGGAAATATATTACTTTTAAGTAGCCAAGTCTGTTGATCAAGTTTAACAATGCATGAAATTTCTGATTCAAGAAAAACAATATTCCACATCAACATTCTAAATATCAATTGTGCGCATCGAAAATTTGCCATCGACCATCGATGAAACAATGCACTCAGTGGGGTGAAATATGCTTTAACTCACAACCCTTGGCTATAAAATTATCATTGGAATGTACGTTAATGACAGCCAAACACAAATTACGGCCTTCGGTCGATTTTTAAATTGGGTATATGTTAAAACACATTTTCACCCAGTCAGTGTTAAACCAATAGTAATAAAGTGAAGTATCATTGATTTGGTCACACTAAGTGTTTGTGCTTAAATGCACCCAGATTTATTAAATGTTCTAAAAAACACAAAAGTAATATCTGTTAACTAAAGAAGGAAGATACCCACCTAACTATTCTCTAGGGGATCTCGTGTAAGTAGCTTTCATAGACGTTCAGAAGTGCAGAAAAATACTCTAGAAGCCGAACCCTAATACCAAGCAGGCCCTATCAGTTATGGAAGAAAATTTTCCTCGTTTCAACAGTGGCAAAAGGATAATTATTACACGCCAGATCAACAAATATTTGCCTGACGTTCCGAAACCCAAAGTCTGAAACATGCCTAGTGAAGTCCAGGGAACAGCATCTTGGCTGCAATACCGACTCATTCTTTCCTTTAGAAAAATAGTTGCTGTATAAAGGAAATCAAATTGGCTCAGTCCATGACAGATAGACTAGTTGTAGGATTTAAGGTAGCTGAAATTTGCTGAAATGAACTAGCTGTGCAGGACTTTTACTAGCTTGATGGGTGATACACTTAGTGCATGGTTAGGGCAAAAATTCCAAAAGCGTGGGTAAATATTTCAACTCGTAAACACCCACTGAATCATAATGATCCAATTTCTAAGAGATTAAGTTTAAAAAATAAATAGCTTGAACTTTGCCGAATGGTAACATACTGGAGCATGAAAGTGTTTCATTTCGAGGAATAGTAACACATTACATTTCATTTGCTGAGTTTTTGAATCAAACATTCATTGAAATCACACAAGATCCAAATAAATAAGAAAATTCAAAATTTTAACTACAAAATGCACATGTTCAGGTGGAGGTCTATGCTTGTTCAAAATTTGATGGCTCTGGGTACCTCTGTTTTGCAAAGACAAAACATGCTTAGCACATACAGATTCTTCATTATTTCTTATAAAGCATAAAAGCTGCTATAAAAATATGTTTATGTAAATTTAAATTTGCTTTGAAAAAAAAGTATTTAATAAAATTAATTTTTCTTATTCAAAGCCAGTACAACAAATAAAATTGTTCAAATAGTAATAAAAGAGTGATCATTTAGGAATAAAAAGCAAATTGCAGTTGTGTGGGGAAATAAATTATAATATTTATAAATTTCTCTTGTGAGTATTTAATAACAATTAAAAGAAATTTTCAACTATAAGAGCTTTTAATACGAGACATAGTAAATAATACATTAATATTTTAAGTGACCATAAATGTAAAACTTTTCTTCTTCTTTCACGTTAAGAAACAGAATTTGTGTGTGATAAAAGTAACAAAAATGAGAAGTTTTAGAAATTTTCTAATCTTCCTTCCTCTTCAAAAAGTGAATTTAAATGTAGATGTTGGATCAGGCTCCTGCGAAGTACTAGCTCCTCCAAAATTCAGAACAAAATCTTGTTTGCTGGTGTCATCATCTTTTTCATTTTCTCCTGTGAAAAGTGAGAAAAAGTCTGGTGACTTAGCTATATTAGGTAAATCCTTTTCGAATGAAAACATTGACTGTTCAGTGCCTGCTTTTACAGGTGGAGAAGGCGAATCATTTAAATAATTCTCATAATCTAAAGATAAAAAGTCTTTCTTCTCATCATTTGTTTTCTGGTTTGTGGATCTATCATTTTGGTCACTTGTGGAAACAGTAGCATCAAAATACGACATCATATTAAAAGCATCGTCTTTAACATATTGGCTTGATGATGTTCCTTCTAAATTAGCCTGTTTTAATACAGTAGATTCCGTAGGGAACATTAGACGAGAGGGATAAACGAAACGTGGAGATTGTTTCAATTCTTTCAACATTTCCATGTGTTTCTGAAGATCAAAAGGACTGTATGGATCATTTCCATTTCCTTCAGATATTTCAGATTTCCCATGGCGATCGCTTTTGCAACTTCTTGAACTTTTCGCTGAATAATATGTGGAGCCAGAAGAAAATACCATTCCTCCGCTGATAGGCGTTTCTGGTGATCTTGTAATTTTTTCGTTAATTTTCAAAGGGTCAGTTTGAGAATATTCTATCTTGTTTAAAGCTGCTTTATTCATATCTGTCAAGGTGTCTAACTCCATTTCATTGTCTCGATTTGAAGCATTAGAAACATTTTTATTAATAGATTGTTCCTGAATAACAGGACTTCCTTTGAAAACTGATGATGTTTTCTTAAGGTCATTCTCAGTTGCACTTCTTGTAGTGTAAAATGAGGCAGGAGACTCTTCTGTAATGTCTAAATCCTTTTTATTCATTTCTGAAGATTCAGTTTGAGAAAGATCTCTTTTACCTGAAGAAACTACGTTAGTTTTATTTTCCATGTCATCTAATTGCATTTGATGATCTTCGTTTGGATTTTTAGAAATATCTTTGTTAAAGAACTGCTCATGATCTATTGAAATGTAATTTTTTAGTATTTTATCGCTTTCTGTGGAACTTTCACTCTGTGGTACTTCATTTAATGATACTTTAGATAAGTTATCCTGAAACTGTTGAGTATAAACTTTTTTTGTCTGAGAGTTGTCTTCCTTATCGTGAGGTAAAACTGTAAGATCTTCACATTCTACCTGCATATTAGCATTAATGATGTTAGGATTTCCTACTATCGTATGTAAAACATTTTCTGTTTGCATAGTTTCTATATCGTCTTGCTTATGTTCATCGACTACTTGCATAATCGTATTGTTAATTTCTATGTGAGCATCATTTATGTGCATGCTCTCAGTGCCTGTCTGCATACAAGCATTATTTATTTGCAAATTCCTACTTTCTTCCTGCATGTGATCGTCATCTGTTTGCATAGGCTCCTTGTACATATGTATGGGATCATTTGTTTGTTTTTCTATGTGAATGTTTGGTTTGTTATTTAAATCTTTGCTTAATTGGGTAATGATATTTTTATCTTTGGAGTTAGGAGGCGTTTTCAGGCTGAATTCCATAGAGTAAAGAGTATTTTCATTTATATGCGGAAAATCACTTGCATTTGAATTCATTGTTTGACTACTTCTAGTTTTGAAAACTTCGTCTTTTGACTGTTCACGTGAATTTTCTTCTCGTAAACTTGGATTTAAGCATTCAGAATCCATTAAAGATGATCTATTCAAGTCTGATGTCTCATTAAACTGCTGATGATTAGTTTGAAATAGAGTATTTCTAACGGTTTGTATTTTATTAGTATCTTCATGTTCGATTTGAGATGAAATATTTGTGGCATTTTGCATTTTATAAATGTAATCTTTGTTTCTGTATTCATTTTTTATTGAAGAAGACTGTTCTGAAAACTCAAAAGTCTTTCGACCTTCAATATTTTGAGAATTTTGTGCGATTTCTTGTTTATTTTTCGATTTAATTTTATATACAGTATTTTGTTCTATGGGTTTTAATGTTTCTTCGTATAGCTGACGCTGATAACCGAAGTTTTCTTCTGTGCTGTGGTTGAAATCTTCAGAAAACCTTGAGAGCGATTTTTCACTTTCTTCTGTATTCGTATTTTGCCGTAAGAACGCTTTCTCTGTATTTTGTTGATATTCAGCATCTTTTTGTGATTCTGCATGATACGTAGTACATGAAGATCTGTTTAAATTTAACAATAAACTATTTGTAGGGATACGTACTTCTTCAATTTTTCTCTCAGTATCAACCGTTGGAGCATACATCTTAAATCTTTCCATCCATTTAGACATAGTTGCTTCTTCCTGTACCAATTTTTTTCCTACTCTTGTAGTTTCAGTATCATATATTTTTGAATTACTCTGATACGGCTTGCATAAAGCTGCACTGCTTTTTCTAAATGTACTGATTTTGCCAGATGTTTCAGTAATGTTTGACGAAACGTGTTGCGTCTGCAATAATTCTTTTTCAGGCTGTTGGAAACTAACTGCTTCAGGACGATTTTCTTGTAGTGCATTGCAAGTCATATTTATTTCTAACTGAGCTAATTTCTTCTGACTCTCTTGATACTTTAAAGAAGTTATGTGCTTCTCCAAATCTAAAATTTCCTGCGATAACTGCATTCTACAATTTTCTGTTTTCTTTATAGCCACATAAAGTCCTGCTATACGAATTATAAAGTACTCTACTGGATAGAAGCCGTTTTCTTCAGCATTTCTTCTGCTTCTTTCGCATTTTGCTTTGAATATATCTGCCTGGCATTGTCTCAGTTCGGATTTAACATTCTTCAAATTTTCTTTCATTTCCTCAAGCTCTAATTGTGCTTTTATGTTTTCTCGAAATGCTGGGTTTTCAGAATATAAGTCTTCATACCGTTTCTGCCACATCTGCTTGTAAAAAGAAAGTTTACTGGAAATGCTCTGTCGCTGTTGCTCGTTTTCGTTTGCTAGCTTTCTCTCTTCCCTACGGAGACTATCAAGATTTCTTTTGAGCTCAAGGTTTGATTTGTCTAGGAACTTTATTCGATTTTTCGTGGACTCTAGATGTTTTTCAATGTGCATATGTTTTTCGTTTAGACGACTTATTCTGTCTTTCGATGCTAATATTTCTTTTTCTTTTGCTTTTAAAGTTCTGTCGTATTCTTCTATTTTTTGGTATTCAACATTTATTTGTCTTATTAGTTTACGTGTTAATAAGGAGATATCAGTTTCTAAACATCTGTAGCTTTCTTCTATTGAAGCAATGTTTTCAGCTTCCTTATGACACAAGAAAAGAATGGATAAGTTTTTTCTGCCTATATATACAGTATGCATAAAATATACAACCAATTTAAATACTGCATTAAAAAACTAACAGTCATTTTATATAAACTTTAAATTATTTTAACTCATTTATTTATAATTATTACTTTGAACAGAAACGGGAGATAGACAAATCAAATTGGAGAATAAAAAGAACTACTGCAAAATTAAAGTTAATAATTTTGACCTGCATATTTTATATCTAACATACATTACATAAAGTTGCACCTTAAGAGCACTTTCTGTGAAAATGATTTTCATTTTAAAACGAATGGAAAAATAAAATCTTCTACTATGGCTGTTTTAAATCACTTATAAATTGTTTAAAATATATTTTTTGGACTGCGTCTTTCCATTTCATGCTTACTTATGTAATCTCCCTGCGTGTACTAAGTGTTCTGTTAGTTTTTTGAATTTAATTATAATCTTTAATAGATGCTCTGTATGGTCTATAAGATGCAGAACATTCTGAAGTCATTATTGTTACGAATTTTGTACACAGATAGATGGTTTTAGTGCAATTATATACTAAATTATTGTATTTTGGGGGGGTGTAATGTAACATGAAAATCTAGAGAAGCTAAGCTTTCCGGAAGAGTAATTCGTTTAAAACTCGGTGTTAAATAGACTTGTCCATACAGGGGCAAGTCTATTTAACACAGTAAATACAACATTTTTCAGAAACGTTCCAGGACAAAGGTCGTAAAAAAATAGTTGCATTTACCAAGTAATGATCCTAGCTGCTATCAAAGTAGTCCGCTTGGCTATCTATACACAACTTCCAACGTACCTTAAAGTCTTGGAAGCAAGCAGGGAAATTTTCAACTGTGTTGCTTGCAAGCTCATTTATCACACCCCTTTGGATGTCTGCAATAATCTTGATGAAACATTCAGTCACCTTTTCACTCCCGAAAACAATGACAAACCACAATAATCTTTGACGCAAATGTGTGATCATGTCTGGCTCTATCCAATAATTTAGCAGAAATTCTTCGTCTTTCCTCTTTCTGGTCATCTGTTAGTGATTGAGGGACGATTCTTGCATTAAGTTTGTTTCCCTAAATCTTCGCGTAAAATCTTATGACACACATCGGGATTCAAATCCAGTTCATCTAATATCATGCGCACAGTTATATGACTTAATAATAATAACTTGCAATAACTGCCTTATAAGCTCCCCCTTTGCGTCGGTATGTGCTATAGACGTGTCTTGCGTCTTGCACTGAATCTCTGCCTTCAGGAAACCTTTTGTGCCACTCGAAAACACGACTTCTTCAAAGTGCCTCGCCTGCATATGTTTGCTTAATCATGTTTCACTAGGGGTTTTCCCGAACTTAAAGCAGAACTTAATGTTCACTTTGATCACAGTCAGCATCCATTGTGTCACCTTAACGAATGCGACAACAATCCGAACAGTTGTGTTGCTAAGCACAGCTCTGCCACCTAGTAAGTTCGCGTTGAAACATGGCCAAGGTCATGTCAAGTAATAGTACATACCAGGTAACATTAAAAAAAATAAATAAATAAATAAAATACTTGTTCCTTTTTAGTTTTGCAAACTGAGAAATTTTTAAAAAAAAAAATTGTCCTGGAACTTTTCTGGAAAAAAGGTGTAGCTATCTCGCTAGATGGCGAGATTTCGCCAAGCTGGCAACGGTTTTAGCCACTAATTTTGTTCGCCAAAAGTCTCCAAACTTAGTTACATTTGGGATCTGTGCCTGTATCACCATAATAGGTACTGAATAAATATAATTAATCATTATATTAGCTGTAACCGTAATACGGCCGTCATATGCCTTCCGCCAATTTCGAGAAGCAGAGAGTTCTAGAAATATCTTGGCAGCCGGATGAAAACTATATGAGACCAAAGAGAGAACATCTGCTCTCAATTTGGTACTTCACTGGTAGTCGGGGTATTTAAGATATCTTCGAGTTAGCTTAGCTCATTAGATGCGCTTTGCATTGCGTTGTGTTTAATGCTCACAGTAGTTTGAAGTGTAACTAGTGATTATACTCTGTGATATTGTGATGTTTTGACGACTGTTTTTGTGGATTGATAACGACTGTTTTTGTGGAAAGTTCCAGATCTCTGAAGTGTTTCTTTTGATAAAATAAATTTTATGAACCTGTCATCAGAGCTGTGTGTCTTCAATCTATTACGAACCCGTACGCAAAACAATATTATTTTTGGAGGTTCAATATTAAGATAACCACGTCATATTTACTTTTCTCAAATATGTGACTATAATTATTTAATAACTCTTTTGATTATTTTAATAATGGTCATTTACACAAGAATTTTCACAGTCATTATTTTCAGCATTGTTATAACAGTCTTTTTCATTTTCAATACTTTCGCATACATATGAGAACTTACTCTTAAAAGGATTATTTTGTTGTACACCATTACTTGTCATCCACTGAAATTGATACATCTCATAAATATTAAAATTCAGTTGCAATTTACACAGAGAAACACAAGATGGAGCCAATAATAATTTAAACGAGGAATTTACAACATAAAATATTATTAGTTAATCTTCCAATTTTGTATGATGATGTATTTAATTTAGTGACAGGAAAGCATCCAGATAAAGCTATAGCTTTTTTGGAGTTTCAGTCATAAGAATTTTAAAACGATTTGTACAGCTTGGAGTATTCTCAGAAATTACATTAACCTGACTACCTAATACACTTTTTATATTCTTAAGCCAAACTAGAGCATCACGATCAGTACGTACAGTGAAACAAACAAATAGTAAAAAATTTCATCGATAGCATCAATAGTAGATAGGCATTTCAATTTAGTAATGGTATAATTTCTTACATAAGATCTTAATTTTCGAGAATGGAAAGCTGTAGGCTGTAAATTATCATATGGATGCTCTTGTTTTAAAACTGCACAACAGCTTCTTTAGATGTATATACAAATGCATGACAGGGATATTTTGGATTAAATATTGTTAAAATAGGTCTGAAAATTAAAGCATCTTTTAAACTTTAAAAAGAAATATAATATTCAGTTGTCCATTTATATGGAGTACAGATATAAAACATGAGACTCAAAATTATTTAGTTTATAAGGTATTTCTCCCACCTTCTTAGCATGCCTTTGTGGTGTAGTAATCAGCACGCTCGGTGCGTATTCGAGAGGTCCGTGGTTCGAGTCCCGGCGAGGGCATTACTCATTTTTCACTTCTCCTGCATCAAAAATAACCTAATGTCCCTACAAGTTTGCAGTAATCATTTTATTCATTATTTTAATTTGGCTGTCTCTCTTTCTTGTTCTAATTTCTGTATAATAATTGTTCTGTGCTGTGCTTTTCCATTTCATGCTTGCTTACGTAATATTCCTGCATTGTGACAGCTCATATCCAGTCGTAAACCCAGTATTTAAATAATGAAATTAAGCCTGTAAATACCACTTGAGCAGCCTTTTCTCCTCCACTCTCTGTGCAAACTTACGTTGCTCAGACATTGTCTAATGATGTGATCAGTTTTGTGAAGGGTGCTTATCGCACCCAAAATGATGTGCGGACATATTTATGCTTATCAAGAATGTCCATGAATGAATTAATATACATTTTTTTGGTAAAGTCTGTTTACGTTATGTCATCTTATGGATCTACGCATTAGAGCCTTTCCAAGCAATTAAAATCACATCTCAACGCTAATAGTTATCATCTAATCCCCAGGTCATCTATGCAAAAATTATTACACACACACAAAAGTTTTATGTAGAGGGAGGAAGAAAATAGCTTATATACTCCCTCTTTTAAAGGGCGACTGGGGACCCAATCGCAAAATCCTGGTAAGGGCAAATGATTGTTCATCACCGTTTAGTTCGGGCAGTACTGTAGAGTCATTAGGTTGCTTTGAAGCAGGAGACATAACAAATGAGCAATGCTCTCGCCGGAACTCGAACCTGGACCTCTCGAATACGTGCCAAGTGTGCTATCGTTACACCACGAAGACATGCTAGAAAGAGGTAAAAGTTATTGCTTCTAACTCGGTCGCATCGGACGTAAAACTCCGTCGATCTAACGCCTCGTATCCTCTTGGCCGAGAAGCGCACCACTTAAGAGGTCGCTCGACGGTGGGAGAGACGATGCTAAAAAACGTTAGGACGGTAAAGACGGCCGTAACCTTATAAGGTATTTCTCCCACTTCTCTAGCGTGCCTTCGTGGTGTAGTGGTTCTGCACGCTGGGCCGGTATTGCAGAGGTCCGTGGTTCGATTCCCGGCGAAGGCGGTTGCATATTTTTCATCTTTTCTGCTTCCAGTTAACCTAATGACTCTACAACCTCAGAAATGAAATATATATATGATATATAAAAAATGGCTTTGCGGCAAAAATGATGATATAAGATTCATATTATTCAGCCTTCGTCTAGTCCTTTGACATCAACAATCGTCTCAATTAGGCAGAAAGACGGTTTCATGCGATTTCGTTTCAGTTATAGAAGTTTAAATCAGTTTCATGAAATTTTTATGTTTACTGTAGAAGCTTAAATGACATTACAAAGACAGTTAACCTTTGCCTAAAATCAACGACACCTTACACATGCTAGCAGGGGACAAATAATGGTTTTTCACTGCAGATTTCAAGAGCAGCTACTGATAAGTGGAAATAGATCCTAAAGAAGCTGAAAAGCTCATTCAACTAAATACTGCGAGAAGACCGCATTTACTAATAGTACAGAAATCTGGCAGTTTAAAGTAATGCATTTTGCATTGTGTAATGCTCCAGCGATTTTTGAGAGCCCCAGAGAAACAGTTTTGAAAGGACTGCCGTATGAAGCCTGTCTTTTGCATCTTGACGATATTATTATAGTTGGATGAGCTTTTGGGGGACTTTTAGGAAAATGCAAAAAGGGCTAAGGAAGCTTATAGAAGCATTAGTTTTAACAGAAAATTAGCTATCTTTTTCATATCATCTCTTCAAAAGTGTAAGCATAGGTCCTGAGAAAATCAAAGCCTTTCATGACCGTCGTCACTCTTAAGACATTCATCAGTTAAGAAGCTTTCTCGGCCTCTGCATTTATTAGCGAAGATTTTAAATTGTTACAGCCGAAAACATCGCGAATGAAAATATCGCGGAGAGAAAACTACGAAACGTTGACGTTAAGTGAAAACGTTGTGGAACAAAACATCGTGGGAGAAAATAAAGCAAAGAAGAAACATCACAGCTCTAAAATGTCGTGGTACAAAATATCGTCGTCGAAAATAAAGCGGTTCAAAAACTTCGTCATCGAAAATATTGTGGTACAAAATAAAGTACCTACAAACCATTCCATGCTGATAACATCGCACACATGCGTTTTTCAGGCTTTAGTTATTGTATATGGATATTCTCATAATAATTTGTGAGCGCAAGATGGAAAGAAGGATAATTTTTAGTTTCATATCTTTTATTAACTAATAAAATTTTTAAAGACAGAACAAGAAATTTAAATAAAAGAAGAAAGTATCAGATTAACAAAAGTGAAGAAAATAATCTCACGATTAACTTATCAATTTTTTATAGATAAAGTCATGCAGTTACTTACCTTCCTTTTTCTATTCTTTTTTAGGTTATACTTTTCAAGAAAAATTATCAGTAAAACTTTATAAAAAATAATTCATTAATGACCTTTGTTAGTTAACTATGTCAGTTTAGAATTCTATTAAGTGCTACAAGTTGCATTAATTTTCTATTCTTAAATTTTCATTTTACATTTTCAACAAATATTTATTAGTTAATAAAAAAAATATGAAAGTAAAAATTATCCTTCTTTCCATCTTGCGCCCACAGATCATTATGCGAGTATCCTTTTACAATTATTAAAGCCTGAAAAGTTATCGGCATGCGATGATTTGTAGTTACTTTATATTTTACGACGATGTTTTCAACGAAGATGTTTTTAAACTGCGAAGTTTTTAAACCATCTTATTTTCAACGACGATAATTTTGTACCACGATGTTTTAGAATTGTGATCTTTGCTTTATTTTCTCCGACGATGTTTCCTTCCACGACGTTTTCACCTTGCGTTGTTTTCTCAGCGACGTTTTCGGTCCAGTTTTTTTGCCGCGATGTTTTCGGCAGACACTAGGTAAACGTCTAGTGCTAAGCTGACGATGGTTTTGGAAAATCACTTTTATCTCCAAATTTTGCGACCATTTGGTGACATTTTTTTTTTTTTTTCTGATCGTTGTGTAACAGTAATTAGTCAGATCACTATGTTATTCTATCTGTATTCAACCCTTTGTGTAACTCTATGTGTCTTCCAGTAGTTTCAAGAAACGTCGAATACAAAATCTTTTCATGTTCTATCAGAATAACGATCCTAAACAAACAGCCCTAAACGTTCCATTTTGGTTATTATATAACTGTCTTCAAGTTATCAAAACTCATCGATACTCTCCGGAATTAAATCCTGACAAACATTTATGGAGTAAGATAAAAGGGTACTATTCGGTTTTGAGGGCCGTAAAAAATCGCCAAACTAATTGCTGATGCCAGTGTTGCCAAAAATAGTTGCGACAACCCTAACGCAAGAAAGGAAGTATAATAGTAAATAACTATTTAAAGATTATTGTTTTAATTTAGATGAAAGGTTAATTTCATATAATACTTTTTTATTATTATAATTTATATAAAATAGGCTAAACATGACTGAATGATAGCATAAGAGTAAATAACTATTTCAGATCATTATTATAATTTATATAAAAAAAAAGCTAAACATTGCTGAAGGGATTCCTGCATCGCTATTTCGCTACCGAGTTATCCATAAAGCATAATTTCATCTCTTTCTATAATGAATGATGCCTTTTCTTTGAAAAAATTCTCACACTTATTTGTTTGCCAAAGGTAAAAACAATTGGATTTTTGTCAATGTTCTTTTACTTTTTAAGTGAAAATAGGTTGATGTGTACATAGATAAAGTCAAGAGTGTGCGCAGTGCCATTTTTGTGCAATTCTGTTTTTTTTTTTTTTTTTTTTTTTTTTTTTTTTTTTTTTTAAGTGAAAATAGGTCGATGTGTACATGAATACTGAGTATGTGCAATTCTTAAAAACGTGTCAAGCAGTGGGGGATTCTGAACTTTATCCAAAATTCTCTTGCAGACTTTTCATCATGGGTAACTCCCAAATTGTTAAATCCATAGGATATCAAAAAAGAATTTTAAATCAAAAAAGGATTTAAAAATTAAACTAGAATTTCAATGGCGTCTTAAGAAACATAGAACTATATAAACTTACGCAATCTGAAATCAGCGCGTACACTAGATTTGAAGCGCTGTTAAATGGGCGCGTTTGCTAGATTTGGCGCTTTTGTGCATACATTTTCGCTGCAATTTTTTTACGGTCCTCAAAACGGAATAATACCGATAAAAGAATAAGGAAATGCAATATCTCTTCTAATTATTAATTAATTGTAATTATGGAAATACAATTCTCCAATACAATGTTTATAATTATGGAAATATAATTTTACATAATTACAAACGGATCTTACGGAGGATTGGAATAAGCTGTATAATTCTTGGAGGAAGAAATTAGTTTTGAATCCGCGTCAAAGCGCATGAAACATAGAATTTTAACTAACGGATATTCAACGAAAGATTGAATGCTCCGTTATGTTGATATTTTTATTAAATATAAATTGTTTGCTGAAAGTGTCCAAACACTTATATGAATTGATTGTCGGAACATTTAAATATTTTTTTTTTTTCCTTAAAAACGTTTTGAATAACTTTTTTCGCATTAAGCAAGTTTTAAAGAAGATAATTAAAAGTATATGCGAAAGAAAAGCAGCATCACTTCGCTTGTAATTAATAACTGATATTTACAAACAAAATTGAGGCAAAAATAGTGTTCGAAAACAAATGTGAGGCACCGTACTTGGGTTTCAGCTTCAGAAATTTCTGAATAAATTATTATTATTATTATTATTATTATTAATAGCAGTAGTAGCGATTACCAGAAACATTTTAAATAATTTTGTTTTCAAAACAAGCAGTATTTAAAACTGGTGATGAATAAAGTAGGCACTGCTTAATGTAATCAAGTTTGCTCGCGACTAGAATTAAGCGACGAATAAAAATGCCCTTAAAACCAGAAACATTAAAAGTTAACGAATGCAATATAAATACCATAAATACCACCAGAAACATACAAATAGGTAATACTTATTTTAACTAGGAAAAGCTAAAAATGTGTTTATCAGCTGTTCACAGTGTCTTTACGTTCATTTACTACGTTCTTTACGTTCAACTACTCATAACGTTTTTGGAAATTATTTGACCGACACTGAAACTCTAATACTTGGAAGTCACCCGTCGCTGAAAAAGGAACATATTAGTGTAAAATTTTAAATTAGGTAAGAAAAGCAACCTTAGTAGATGATTTTCATGGATTTTTTAGGAGTAAAGAAAAGGGAGAAAGAATTCTGCAGATTTTTTTTTTTTTTTTTTAAATCCTGAAGAAAACCTGTGTTTGATCGCCATCGAAAACCGATGGTGTTGTACAAAATCTATGTCAAATTTAAGTTTTATTTTTGTTTATTTAATTTTAAATTATTAATTAAAATGGTATTTTAGAGACTCAACTCCTTACTAGGCAACATTACTTTGTTACTTGCCAATTTTTGTAATCTTTTGACTTTTTTCAGCGACTTTACTTCAGGGTAAAAAATTTATTATAAATGTGTTGATCACATAGATAGGTCGATCACATTAGGTGGCTTCTGCTGTAGTATAAGTGAAAGAAGTGGTAGCGTTCTTCAAAAATGAAATAATTTGTTCAAGCAGCGTAAAAGAACAGAAATAAAACTAGGCCTAAAACTACTTACTGTAAAATTCAATTTGTATCAATATCTTTAACAATATCTTTATCAATATATTTAACAATAGATCTTTTATTTCAACCTAAGCTGTTACAATTTATTTTATTCGCATTAAAATAATTTTAAAATATACTAAATTCATATTGAATACATATTCTTTCTTTGTTTCGCTGCAAAATAAAATAACTTTTTTATTATAATTCTTAATATTAATACTAAGTATTATTACACACTTCAATAAAATTGTAAAGATAGTATTACAAAATTCAATTATTTTCTGTAGTAATGAATATTGATGCAAATATCAGTTATATAATAATATAAATATCATAAATAAATATGTTACCATTTTTTCTGTTTCATCAAAATAACTCTTTTAATCAGTTACAATCCATATAATCCATTCCTTATTTTATTCTTTCTCTATGTCTATGTCTTATCACTTAGTAAGAGGTAATTATTGTTTCGTATTGATTTTGATTAGTATCGCCTGCGTAGCACTGTACTGCCAGAAGAATAATTTATCTTTAAATTTTTCCTATCAGCCGTTTCTTGTGGAACGGTGTTTGTTACACCTGGATGCTTAGGCTGACGTCTTACCCCAAATCGAACATAGTTGAAAGTTTTGAAATATTTTAGAAAGTAACTTATTTGAGATAAAGTAATATTTTTTAATTTAAATTTTGAAAACATTCACGCACTATAAATTCAAGCCTCAAAGCTGTCTAAATGAATCTATGTAATAAAGGTAATTTTGAATCAATAGGTTCTCAAGTGGTGAACAAATACATACATTGCACACGAGATATAAATATACATGTGATGATAAAATTTAGTTTGGCAGTCGGGAACTTTTGAAGAATCACAGTAGTATAATAATGACAGTTCTGCGACAAGTGGAGATGTGGAGCTGAGAGGGCGTGGCCAATGACGTCACAGGTACATCATGCAACGTCATTAATGACATCACACCAAGGAGGCGTGAGCAATGACGTCACGAGTTGAGTTGTTTTAGATTGCTGGTTGAGTTGTAGACCTTCTGCTTTTCATTTAAAGTTAAGTTTTTTTAAATTGGCAAAGGGGGTATTTTTCGCATCTTAATTTTGATGATATGGCAGCATCTCCATTCTACAGAAACCCAACTGAAAGCTTTTCTTCGTATGTTGTCACATGCTTAATATTGCTGAGCATGAAAAAGAAGTGTAGCATCCTAGATAATAAATCTTTCAGCACCCCTAATCTACATTAAGTTGAACTTATACCTCATAATTTGAAATCGCTTTTAAAAATGCACAAAAATGTGCTCCTGATAGCTAAGTAATGTCACAAGACAAGTTGATATCAATCATAGGTGATGATTAAAACTGTTTTTCACATTACGATCATTAGGAAATAAATATTCGTTAAAATGAGAAATTCATTAAATCTCCTCCCGCCCACACCCTAAATTTCAGTTAATTTCTGCTACTATCTGAACATTTTCTTTGAATTTATCTTGATGTTCTTTGTGAGCGGGCAGAAAGACCTTAAACTACATTATAACTAATTTGCCTTGGAAAAAAAAAAAAAAAAAAAAGTTTGTGTTCGTACGAATCGTAATATGAATTGCTTATACAGACTGATATCGAATGTAAGGCACCCTCTGCATCGAATAGGTATGCCTATGAAATATTTAAGAAGTGCTTATTCTGATACTGCGGAATGTGTCGAAATTCCATCCGTTCCATCTTTTTTAAAATTGCCACCTAAGTTAAATGAAATAAAGCAACAGAAATACGATTACTTTTTAGTTTTAGATTTTGAAGCTACTTGTGACTCCCCTGTGAATGCAGTACCTCAGGTATGAATGAGTTTTTTGAACTAATCAAATTATTTCGCAATTGTTATGTTACACCTGTATTTTAATATTAAACTACAAAATGTAATTTAAAAACATGAAAGTTTGCTGAAGTCATTTTCTGTCGTGATTAGAATGATAAATTTGTTGGAAAATTGGTATTTTAAATAATTTAAACATTTTTTAGGTTAGGAAGTAGTTTTTTTAAGTGTGTATTTGAAATACTGTAAAAAAGTTGTGTCAGCCCATCATTCTAGGACATTTTCATCCGCAGAGAACCCGTTGGCGCCGTTGCATTTTTACTCGCCAAGCTCGCGGTTCATCGGCGATGAGCCGAGCCGCAAACGTGATATTTTGTAAACATGATTTGTAGTGCATTTAAATTCAAGTTAGCAGACAAAACAATATATTAAGCATATGGTAGTAAAAATTCACAGATAATAAGCATGTAGATGTAAAACTAACTGGTTAAACGTGATATACTAAATAAATTTGTATTAAATTCAAGTTAGCGCAGAAAAGAATATATTAAGCATAAGACAATATATAAGCATTTATAACGGAAATAAAAATTCATTTGAAAAATATAAATTAGTATTAATGTACTGAAATTAACCGGTTAAACGTGATAAACGAAAAAAATTTGTCTTAAATTCCAGTTAACACAACAATATATTCCTTACACCAGCAATGTTTTGCTAATTTTGATGACCATGGTGATGCATCAAACTATTCTGTCATCTTAGATAATCAATAATATTTTGTATTTCAATTTAATCATCTATTTATGTCACACCTGCCATCCTCTGAAAGGTTATTGTTAGAAAAGCATTAACAATATATTATCTTGTTAAAATTTTACGCCAGAAAATTGATTTATTCTCGTAATTTTAGATGACAATAACCAATAATATAAATAAGAGCATTACTTAGTTATTTAAATTGCTGGTTCTTAGAGCTGTTAATAATTAAGAACACAACGTGAACAGCCGTGTTACAAATGAGCATTCACCCCTCCCGCCGTATTTTCTTCCTTTCATCCCGAAACGAGAACCGGCATCTATCTACGAAAATATTTCTATCTATTCGTTGTTAAAAAATTCAGAAAAAATAATAATAAATAAGAGAAGAATAATATAAATCTGCAAATGAGAACAACGACAGTGATAATTCAACAAAATGAACACAAGAGATATGGTTGCCAACTTCGAACAAGCGAATACGATAAATCCGCTGGGTTACCAGGTTTGAACTATTATCGCCAAAGTTGGCGATGTTTACATTTACCGGGTTCTCTGCGGAAGTGCTTCCCAGTAAATATTTGTAAAAATATATATATGTATGACATAAAATATGTAAAGCAAGTTTCTGATTTTAATTGCATAGTTCATTTATTCCTTATTTTAATTTTTCTTTCTGTCCTAAAAATATGGCTAATATTTGTAATATATAACATATCAGTCCAAAGTGCATCATTTCAGAATCAATCTGTTTCGTGCCATCTCATCCAATATGCAGCAATGCAGGTATTTTATAGGTAATCAGGTGAAAGATTTCAGTTGCAAATCAAAACTTTTAACACTCTTGGAGGCTTCTGCTGAATGCATATTCATTCTTCTGCTTTGCTTGCTTTATGCTAGGATATTGTCGCTTGCCTCTCTAGCATCCATCGTATGTCTTAAGATGTAAATTTCAAAGAATGTGTTAAAAATGGGAGCCATATTGCATTTAGAATGTCTAGAAATGAGACTTCAAGAATTTCATTTCTTCTGTATCGAAACTGATGAGTTAATTTCCATCACCAAACTCTGTCTGAAACAAACACATTTAGTGGTTGACTTTAGGGTAGCCCTTGTATTGTCACGAAGTTGTTGTTTCATTTATCGCAAAGTTGTTTCGTTTATTGCCAAGTTGTTGTTTCATTTATGGAAACCGGAGTAGCTGAATGTTATGGAAACCCTATTATGATGTAATTGTTTGCATTACTCTGGGAAATTTTGAATCGTGGAATGTTTTGCAAGAACTTTTGTGGTGTGTGTTGTTTAGGAAGTACATTGCTTGTGTCATTGTTTAGACAGTAGAATGGCTGAATGTAGTAAGATTAATTTGAAGCTTCTGTACAATTTGGAATGAAAGGGGAAAAGTGCATTAATTGACTGGTGTGTAAATGAAGGTTTATGTAGTAGCCATTTTGGGGACACTCCGGAATGCGTAGGATATTTTTTATTCTTATTTTTGTGAATTTATGTGGCGACGTTGATATACGGATTCTAGTTCAGATAATTCTAGGAAGTTTTTGGATGCTGTTAAAGAATTTTGTAGAGGTAAGTGGATATTTGCCACAGATGTAAGTGGATATTTGTTTGTGTAATGGGATAGAGTAGACTTTAAGGTACCCCTTGTATTATGGCAAAGTTGTTGTTTGATTTATCGCCAAGTTGTTGTTTCATTTATGGTAGCCTGAGTAGTTGAATGTTATGGAAACCCTATTGTGATGTAATCAGGTGCATGATTCTGGGAAATTTTGAATCATGGGATGTTTTGTAAGCATTTTTGTGGTGTGTGTTAAAACCATTTAAATGGGTTTGTAGGAAGAAAGGTTCAGATGGTCACTATGTGAAGTGTTCAATCAGAAAGAGTACCTGGTTTGAAAAAAGTCATTTGAGTATGATTGATATTTTGATTTTTACGTGGCTCTGGGTGTACAAAGTGAATTCGAAAATCATGGTAAGTGAATGCTTAAATGTATAACATGTTTTCCCTTTTTTATGTTATTTTATTGTTTGGTTTAAAAGGTATTTTATTGAGATTACGTATTTTTTGTTTGCTTATATGGTAGACTTTGGTGCTCCTTTGACTTTTTAAGTGAAAATATATCAATGTGTACATGGACAAAGTAAAGGGAGTGCGCAATGGAAGTTTGTGCAATTCTGGGAATTTTTTTTTAAGTGAAAATAGGTCGACGTGTACATGGATAAAGTTAAAAGAGTGCGCAATGCCATTTTTTTTGCAATTCGGAGATTTTTTTTAAGTGAAAATAGGTCGACGTGTATATGGATAAAGTCAAAGGAGTGCGCAATGCCATTTTTCTGCAATTCGGGGTTTTTTTTTTAAGTGAAAATAAGTCGATGTGTACATGAATACCGAATTTGTGCAATTGTTTGTTTTGCTATTTTGGCTTTGTGTAGTGGTGATTTTTGGCGCAAAAATCGCACCGCTTCACAAGACAAAATAATGAGTCAAAGAATTGCACAAAATTGGTATCCATGTACCGCCAAAAATCGGCAGGTTTCGCCAAGGGGTAACCTAAACTATACTTTTACCATGTAATGCTTAAATGCATAATCCTTTTTTATGTTATTTTATTGTTTGGTTTAAAATGTGGTTTTTTGAGATTATGTATTTTTTCTTCACCTCTACTGTAGAATTAAGTGCTCCGTTGACTTTTTAAGTGAAAATATATCGATGTGTACATGGACAAACTCAAGGGAGTGTGCAAAGCCTAGTTTGTGCAATTCTCTGATTTTTTTTTTAAGTGAAAATAGGTTGATATGTACATAAATAAAGTCAAGGGAGTGCGCAATGCCATTTTTGTGCAATTCTGGGATATTTTTTTAAGTGAAAATAGGACGATGTGTACATGGATACCGAGTTTGTGCAATTCATTGTCTTGTTATTTTGGCTTTGTGTAGCGGCAAAAATCTGTATAGAGTATTTAATGCTGTATAGAGTATTTAAACGGCTTTTGCTTTATAGATATTTTTATACTATATACTTTAATTACCTTATTTCTTGTTTAAATGCATATTTTATACATTTTATTTTCATTACTCACCATTTTATGACTTTTAACATTATACACCTGAAAACTAAATATATTACTTAAAATTCTCTTTTCGTATGAAAAAATTGAAAACAGGGATCTACACACAGTCCTACGTTACATTCCTTGCACTCGTAATAACTCATTTGTCGTTTTGGAGGATTTTTCCGCGAATGTGAATGAACGAAGCATCGTCGTCTCATTTTCTTATCAGTCTCTTCTGAACAAAGTTTTGGAAAATGTCTTTCAGTTACTCTTTCAGAATCAATATCAGAATTTCAGAATCAATATCTGAAATATTTTGCATCATTTCTGCTATTTCATGCTCTGTTAAACATTTTCGACGCTTCGACATTGCAACAGTAAAAACAGAAAGAATTCACGTCTAACAAGATCTAATTATTTTCTAAAAACTGAACTGCAAACCGAAATACCCAACGCTTTAGTGCAAATAAAACTTCTCTACTTACAGTAAAGAACTACCACGTGCGAATAAAGTGCGATTTAAAGAGACGTCATAAATCACGCCATTCGGAAACATTTATTTCTCCATTTGTTTATATAATCAAAAACATGTGTATGTGAGTCATGCTTCTCTCATTTCGAGTAGAAGGTCTAATGTACATGTATCTGAAACCATATGGACATACAGTGCCATCTTGTGGCAGAAATTATAGTTTTTCAAACGTTCTAGGACACTGGCACAAATATGTGACAGTTGGTAGTGAACGGGAAAATGCTCTGGCATGCCTGCGTGTCGGCCAGAAGCTGAGTGTGTTCGTTGCTGGCACGTAGACGTGACATTCAGGGCGAAGGGGTTAAAAGCAGCTGCTATTAACTTAAGCTTTTCACCCAGCATTATTTATCAAACAAGTAAACAATTTTCATCTCAGCATATCAAAAAGCACCCTTCTGTTTTTAAGAGATTATAAGAATCCTGGGTATTTTTCCGTTTCGCCAGCGGAAATCTCGCCAAGCAGACTCTATTGGTGACAACACACAGTATACACATAAAAAATGTTGATAAATGTTAGTTTAAAGAATTTTTTGTTTTGAAGGTATAAACATTTTAATGTCGTTTAAAATTTTGTAAGAAAGCCAATAAATAAAGACAATAAAGTTGTAAAAAGATTTTAATTTAAGAATTTACTATCCTTTCATGGTACAACATCCTGATTCGCCGGTTCATATCACGGGAGCCCATGTAATCTCATCTCACGTAAACTACGCTACAAAAATCTAATTCTCTCAGTAATTATCTACATTAATTTCAAGTTAAATCTTAATTTGGAATACAAGTTTAAATGCAAGAATTATTTCAATTCGTACAAATAGTTTACTCAGAAATTATGTAAAACCGCAGTGCTTTACTTCGCTAATGCATTCTCATTAGAATTGATGAATTTAACCCTTGAATTTGCCTGTTCGATATTTTTGCCTTCAGGTGAGCGGTGTGATTGCATCCTAATCGACTTAATTACTGTGAATGGCCTTAGAGAAGAAAATTGAACTATCTAGTAAAAATTCTATGTAATTGTATACCAGTATTGAAAGAAACAATTAATCTGATAAGAAATGGCTCTGACTATGTTTTTTGAAAATGAGGTGTAAAAGGTTACCAGCGAGGATAATCTGTTTGGCATCAATTTTACCATTACTGGCGACTTTATCACCTGCACCGGCAAAATGGAAAAGTACCTGTACTTTAATTTACATTAATCAAACTAACAAAGCCGTAACATTTCATGCTAAGAAACATGAGACATATGTTAGGAAAAAAAGAAACGCGTAAATCTTTGCCCAACAATTGGTCAGAAAACCACGTTTTCCACTGTTCTGCAGCCAAAATTATTTTAAAAATCTTCCATTGGTGAATTAGATTTTCTAGATATGTTTCAGGTTCATGGAAATCATTCAGTTCTAGTTAACGATATCTCAATTCCAAGATAACTTGACTTTCATCATTTTCTTTTCTGCAGCTGAAGAAGAAGCTTCTATACTTAAACCTTCGAAACTAGTTCTGAAAATTTCTGAATATTATATTGATTCTTATTGCTTTAGCTCCTCCAGTAATCCTTATTCAATGTGCTATTGTAACTTAAATTGAAACTGAAGTTTTTATCCAACAATAATGAAAAAATTGCAAACCAAAATTTTTAACCAGTGAATAGAGGAAAAGTAGTATCACAACTTTGGTATTCTTCATATAGTATTAGTATCATATTCTTCACACTCTTCTCTCCCCCCTTTTTTTAATGTCTGCATAATTGTGGGGAGAGGGCATCTATTGAGATGCTGTCTTCCCGCTTTCTATTTTTGCCAACCAATAATGTAAAATATGTTTGTGTATTGCTTTGTTGTATTTTATTTACAAATGATGCATATAATAAAGGTACATGCCAGATGACCAAGACTGCATATGATTGAAAATTGTTTTCCATCATCAGCATCATCAAGGACCGACTCAAAAGTTTTCATTTTATAGGTATCGATACATATAAATGTTGGTAAACATTTGCAAGCATTACTAATATTTTAGGTTTAGGTACCAATGTATTATTTATGAGATAATAGATGTTTATTGCTGAAGAATATTCTTAACAGTAAATTTAATGTTCAATTTATTTTTGCATTTTGAATACTGACCTATACTTTTTTTAGGAAATCATAGAATTTCCAGTACTGAAGGTGAATGCAAAAACCTTTGAAACTGAGTCTGAATTTCATTCTTATGTTCGACCTGTCATCAATCCCCAGCTTTCCAAATTTTGTATAGAAGTAAGTTGGAAAATGGTATTTATTTTTTAATATGTAGCATTAAATAACTAGATTATTTTCTAAATTTATCTGGATACATCCTTACTATTATGACCTCTATAGTTTAAATGGTGCCATCACCAAGTTTGTGTTTACTTGTGACACATAGTTTGTAGTTGCCATATTTCTGTGACTTCTTTCATTATGGCATAAAAAAGTATTTTCTAGTCTCAAGGACTTTCATCACATAAACTCAGTAAAGTAAGACTCGATGATGATGATCCATGCTGTATTGATTTTAATTTTTGTCACTTAGTGGAGCCTTACAGCTTTTCAACATTTTGTACGTAAGCAGCCATTGTTGGATCAACTAAAAGGAATTTGTGGTTCACTATGAAAAGATGACAGCCAGGTTTTTCCAGTTCCTTTGATTTATACAGTATAAATTCTGAGATCTGCAGTTTTCAGGACTTTGGTGATTCCTGATTTTGATCAAATTAAATCTAGTAAGATGCCATGTAGATATGTTAACATTGGGTTGTATTCTGTAGGTCAGACTGAAAAATGTTATCCTTCCTCCTCTTAGGGCAAGAACAGGTCCAAGTACTTCAAAAATTAAGAATGGCTGAATTTTATGAATTTAGGAGAGGCATTGAGCTGTAGAATTTAAAGGCCTGAAATTTTTAAAACTTAGATAGGTATTGGGCAGCAGAATTTATGACCTGCAAATAGTGCAGCATGTGGCAAAATGCCTAGGATTGACCGTTTTCCCTACCCCAACCACTTAACCCTTTGACTGTGAATTGAAAAAAATTATCCTGTTTTTTATGAAAGTGAATAAAATGTATCATACATAAGGTAAATTTAGCATTTGGGATTTGGCAAACGGTTCAAACCAAAGTCTGGGACACATATGTCCTAATTGTAGTTAATGGTGGGATACATATGTCATATGTCCCACGTGTAGCGATTGACTTACTATAAGTGCACCTATTCTTCTGGAAAACTTTATTATATGAAATATACTTTACGTCATATGGTACAAGGTATTGCTTTCTTTGCATAACCAAACATTACACATTGGGCAACTCCTATTTGTTCTTTCTCTATGTTCATTTGTGTACAACGAGCACAGCGGCATCTTGATTTTTCAGTTATTGGAAGATGATTCCCAACATTCAGGAGATTCTAAGTACTTCTTAACCCAGCAGTAATTTTTGAGCTTTTAGTGGGACATATATATCCTGTTAGTGGTGAAAGGGTGAAAGTGGGATTTTGATGAGCATCAACCAATGTATTGTTATTGGCCAGTGTTGTCACTTGCCTCACCAGCAGGTGTTTCAAAGTGATATGCAAAAATCTCAGTCCAGAGAAAAGTTGTATTCATGGCACACCTTGCATTTATATTATTATATTTTTCATTCCTTGATTTAGTAATGAAGGGGAGATTTTTTTAGCCCAAAGGGCATTAGCTCACAGTGGCATAGTACAAGGTGGATCATCTGTCTCCAGGGGCCACCAAATTGATGTCACAAAATTTTAGAATGCAATGTTTTCCATTCTTGGCAGACAGAAAGGGGCACAAAATCTTCAGTTGTCCCCAGGCGCTGAAAACCATAGCTATGCTTCTGTTAGCCCAGAAGGGCTATTAATTTCGTTTTGACATTTTGCGTTTGTTAGAGAGCGAGATCCGTCAAAAGAATGATGGACTGTAATCAATTATAAAAGTTTATTCATCAATAGAAAGGCACAGAGACCTTAAGGATCAGAGCTGTACGCTCTTGATAGTACCGATGGCTATTACAAAAAGATGGCATAGGAGCCCAAAGGAACAACCGCTTTGTTCATGGTCTACAGAGGTTCTGCTGGTTTGGGGGGCATTGCAGCGCTCTGTAGTAAGATCAA
The DNA here is from genome assembly GCF_044657685.1 of Stegodyphus dumicola. Classification (NCBI taxonomy): domain Eukaryota; kingdom Metazoa; phylum Arthropoda; class Arachnida; order Araneae; family Eresidae; genus Stegodyphus; species Stegodyphus dumicola. The sequence goes on from NC_140775.1 coordinate 24,082,404, forward strand.
TGTTACAACAATAGGATGGGACGGAACATCCCGCCTCGCATTGAAATATTTATATTTCAATACAAGGTAACACTTGTAACATAATAAGGTATAATAATACTATTAAAATGAGATTATCCATTACGACATAGTGCATTCTGGGATATAATAGAATAAAATAGCATAAACATTCATACAGTTACAAAATTGATGATATCTATTATAATATGATTCTACATTAATGAGGTTCATCAAATAGACATAAGTATTATTATTCAATAGGTAGCACGACATATTTTGGGTATGCATCTTTTAAATGTGCCTGTAGAAGTTCTCACTATAACTACTCTAACCTTTCTATCAGGTCCGGTTATAACTTTCTGTATACGACATGTAGCCCATTTACAAGGAGGCAGATTATCTTCCTTGAGTAAAGCAAGGGCATCAAGGTTTACGTTTGTCTTGGCAAATTGCCATTTATTGTTCTGCTGCAAATGGTTAAGGTAGTCTCTGCCACTTTTTCCAAATTGACTGAACCATCTTAGTAGTTTTTTGCCAACAAGGCAGCCTATTTTTTTTTAGATGCTATACGTCAGGTTCTGCCATGGCATTTAATGGGTGCCCAATCAGAAAATGCCCAGGAGTGAGGACTTCGTGATCTGTAATTTCAGAGGATAATGGAGTTAAAGGATGTGAATTCAGAATTCTCTCAATTTGAATAGAAACAGTCAGAAACTCTTCTAGTGTAAGCTTAGCATTGCCAACTGTTCGTTTCAGATGGTGTTTAACCTTCTAAAACCGGGCCGAAATTCTCATAATATAGCCTTCAGACTGGCGCAATCTGAAACAGTTTTGCCCCCTCTTTGACATTTTCCTAATGAGAAAAGTCGTTAGTCCCCCTCCATGGATGAAGTAAAATTTACGTTTGTCAGATGCTTACGTCCCATAGTAGAGGGGTTGCTAGATTTGCAATTTTTTTGATGATTATTTTGCTTTCATTTAAATGAAGTTCTAAATAAATAGTGCATAAATAAATATGCAGTACTGGATGCATATCTAGTGCACAAATTATTTAGAACAAAATGTATGCAATGTTTATATTTCACTCACTATTTCTAATCAATCTCGTAAATAATTTGTGAATTTTTTAACTTTGTTTTCACTCTTCATTTATATTCCCATATTTTCGTATCAGAAATTAGAAAGCGAGAACAAAATTTAACAAAATATACCGTATTTACGCGAATCTAATGCGCATCGTTTTTGGCCAAATGTATTCAAAATTGGGGTGCGCATTAGATTCGATGGCGCATTAGCATTACCGTATTTATGCGAATCTAATGCGCCATCGAATCTAATGTGCACCCCAATTTTGAATACTACATTTGGCCAAAAACGATGCGCCAAAAACTGAATGAATGAAAATCACAAAAACTATTATGCATACAATTGTCTCTTATTTATCTCCTGATTGCTTACATAATAGAATTGCTTACATAATAGAAGCACTTTGAAAATAGAAGCACTTTGACAAAATTGCTTACATAATAGAAGCACTTTGAAAGAGTTAACAGTTCTTAAGGGTTTTATGCTCTCCCCCCAAAAATGTCAAAATAAAATCTTATTATTCATAAGTACGAAAAGGAAGTAAACAATAAAAGCGGTTTTACCTATTTTCTAGAAGAGCATTAAATCTGAAATATTAATCTATTCTTATTTGTTATGATTAAAAAACATTAAATATGGTAAGCTTAAAGAGCGTGCAAAATCGCTGACGTTTTAATCATAGCAAAAGTCAGTACTAAAAAAATTAGCATTAAAATTATGAGACAGATTGAAAAAGAGATGGCCTCTATTTGATTTTCAAGTATATTGGCACGAGACGAAACCTGCAGTTTTTGCCAAAATGTAGCCAAACTGATAAGAAGAAGGAAATAATGTGTAGCCAGCGGCTACTCTGAGCAGCGACAATGGACCACCCAGAGATCTACAGATAGGCGATTCTCTAAAATGGGGAGGGCATGGATGGTATGACAGTTGTACCAATGCCGGCGTCTGAGAAAGTCATTCTCCTGATACAACTGCTGTACCAGCCGGCTTCAGAAAGTTAAACAATTTAATGCCTGTCTCCCAGAGTCCTCCAAAATTAGGGGCTCTGGTGGAAGAAACTTCCAAGTAATGTCTTCTGAAGCTAAATAGCTAACTACTCCAAATTCTGACTGTTTTACTAACTTTTCCAACTGTTGTAATTCCGAATGTGCCCCTACAAAATTCATTGCATTGTCTGAGAAAATGGTTGAACATTTACCCCATTGGGCAAAATATCGTTTTAAGCTGGCAATCAAAGACTCAGAAGTAAGGTCTGTCAGAAATTCAAAATGAACAGCTTTAGTAGCCAAAGATAAAAATACAAATATGCAAAATGCCCTATTTCTGCCCCTTATATTTGAGTTGAAAAGGACCGCAAAGGTCAATGCCCATATTGGTAAATGGCAGGCTTGGTGATACTCTTTCAGCCGGAAGATTACTCATTAATTGAGTTACTGCAGTGGGATGCATTTTAAAGCAAGTTAGGCATTCATGAACCACCTTTCAAGCTAAGTTGCGGCCATTGATAGGCCAAAGCTGACGTACACTATGTAAAAGAGACTGCAGCCCTACATGTAAATCTCTTTTGTAAAAGTATTCCATTATGAGCTTTGTGAATCGACTGTCTGGTAGGAGGACGATGGGATATTTTTGATTGTAATTCAAGTTGGAGCTACTTAAACGGCCTCCTACACATATTAAAACTTTCTTATCCAAGAAGGAATTAAGAGATTTTAACTTGTTGTTACTCTTGTTTAACTTACTCTGGCATTGTAAATAAATCTAAAAACAAAGCTTAAAATTCTAATGAGTTTCATATAATTATTAGTCCTGTTCATAAGTTCATTTAGCATATCATTACTTGTTGAAATAGCTAAAGTCGTAGTCACAGGAGTTTTCAATTCATTTAGATATCGGTCATCTGCAGGGCTCACAAATGTTTTAGTCATAGGTACACACACTTCCTTAAGTAGAAAAAATGGTTCGTGCCACCACATGTTATTTGATGCTATTTCTTCTGGATTTAGACTTCGGGAAATTAAATTCGCTGGATTGTCTTTTGAGGAAATTTGTTTCCATATAAAGTTTTCCGTGAGATCTTCTATTTTGGTTACTCTGTTACCTACAAACGTTTTGAGTGAATGAGGAGATGTGGCAATCCAGGCTAATGCGATCATTGAGCCTGACCACAGGAATACTTCACTGATATCTAATTTCAGCGCGGAGAAAACCTTCTTCACCAGTTGTGCTAGAAGGAGACATGCACACAGTTCGAGTCTTGGTACAGAGATTTTCTTTAACCCTTTCCGGCACGCTACCTTTTAAAGTTGGAATTTTGATAAAAAAAAAATCTAATGTGTACACCACATGACTTCCTTGTACGGAATATTAAATTATATGCATTTTTTTCTTGCATTTCATTAAAACTTATTGGATGAATTAAATCTACTTCGCCGACAGCGCATAAACCACAATAGAATAAATGCATTCTTTAAAATTCACTCTAGTATTTGTTTACCATAGTGACACTCTGGCGCTAGATTCACTTAGCAGTATTATATTTCGTTCATATTATAACTCATAATGCAAAACATTTATATCATTTCAAGAATAGAATTATCTAATCGTTGCCACATGTTCTATTCAAATACTATAATAAAGCTAGAATGATGTATAAAAGAAATTAAGCAAATAAAACAAAAAAAAACAGTTTTTCACAGACGATTGAGTATTTCTCATTCAATTAATTCAGTTCTCACTTCGCGAGAAGGCAAAAATACATAAAAACTCAAAATGTCTATATTAAAAATTGCGAGGTAAATCTTAAACACTTATTTCCTCGAAAAAATTCCAGAAAGGATTAAGCATGATTTAAATGGCAATAATAAATGAAGGCGTTATCTTTGTTGTTGCGAAGCTAAGTCTCTCTAGATTGGCAACAAATCCACTAGTCTGCTGTATCAAATGTAAACAATAAATGGCCGCCATAAAAAAAGGCTTAGCGGCACTTAAACAACTTTAAAATTGTTGATAATTCTAAAAATATTGCATACAGTTTTACTAAAGGCATAAAAGCCTTAACCGGAAGATAAAAACAACATAATTCAATCATTTTTAAAGCAAAAAATGTAAAATTTACAAACATATAAGAGTAAAGAAACTGAGATCACTGAGCCGGGTAGCAGAGCGGATATATATATAAATATATTTATATATGTTTGGTGCGACCAATTGCAACCAAAATACGAGGTGCACATTTACATATTATAGCAGTGCTATATACAACATTTCAACATTCTGAGGCTACTCGTTTTTTAGTTATGCGAAATACGTATGTATGTATGTATGCACGTACGTACATACGTTCGTCCAGACGCCACGAAAAATTCTCTTCAGGATTAATTTTAAAGCAGTTTTATAATTTTTTTTTGAGGAAACGAGTCTTTTATTCTGTCCTTACGTACAGATATCATGAAAAAACATGGTTAAATTGCATTCAATAGCGGCCAAAATGGATATTTTCGTTGAAATATGCTGCCTGAAACTTTTCGTGATTACAATACTTCCTTTTTACTTCATACAAGGAAGTAAAAAAAAGGTAGGCAGGCCCAGAGGAGTACACAAGTAAAATTTTGTGAAGATAGCACTTATCGTTTTAATTCTGTTGGTGTGCCCAAAGTGCGCACACTGATTGAATAGAGCTTCGAAAAGAGTGCTGAAACGAGCATTGTTGTCAATGAACTGACCGATGAGATCCAGAGAAACAAAGAATACAGACTCTCAGTTGTCCTTGATCGGTGAGCCCGGTTTGGGCACACCTAGGGTTTGCCGTTTGATTTTAGGCAAGATTTCAAGGTAAAAATTTAAAACTAATTTAGAATAAGGAGATTAGCATACAGCCAAAAAAATAACCTTGAAATTTCTTTTCAAACAATTCTCTTTATACCCTAAAAAAAATCTGGAAGATTTCTTTGAAAAATGAGGGTTTTAAAAAACTAAACATGGCTAAAATATATGAACTGGTTTGTGTTGAGCTGCCGTCTACTATAAATAAAGAAGGTTCAGAGTAACCTATACTAACCTATAAATCCTTTTTCATTCAATTTTTCCGTGTGAACAGAAGGAAATTTTTAGGTGTGTCCAGACCGGACACACTGTGCCCCAAAGAATTAATGGTGATACTCTGGATTTACTATACAACAGTTGGCCAGAGCACTTTTCACTAGATATTGATTGAAGCTACAGAACCGCTCTAAATGCTATTTCAGAAGCGTCAGCAAACACTTGGAGCACAATTGTAGTATTCGGGTTCACAGCACTCTAGGAATGCAAAGCTTCTCGATTTTGGTAAGTGCAGAAACAAAATGTGTCCATTCCTTAGCTAAAGATTCAGGAAGATGCTCATGCCAATCAATGTTGACAAGCCATAACGATTGCATGAAGGTTTTAGCTCTTGTGATTACTGGCCCAATTAAGCCCAAAGGATTGTATATGCGGACGATATCTGATAAGACTTCCCTTTTCGTATAAGTAAGAAGGGAACTGAGGGTGACGTTATAGGAAAAGGCATCATCTGCTGTATTTCATTTGATACCTAAAGCCTTGACAGTTCTTTTATCATCCTGGAAAGGAAAAGCAAAATTCTGCTCCGTAGAGATATCAGCGTAGAGTTTTGGTTTATTAAAACATCACTTGTGTAAATTCATCTTTCCTCGTTGTAACATCGTTGTCAACTCAGAAAACAATTTTGCTACTTGACTTAGCTCTGATCCTCCAGAGAGGATGTCATCCATGTAAAAGTCAGTTAAAGTAACAGAAGACGCAAAGGGGGGGAGCTTTCCGCCTTATCATAAGCTAGTTGATATAAAGTTCTGGTTGCCAAATAAGGAGCACACACAGTTCCATACATTACAGTCTTAAGCGCATAACATCTGCTAGGTTCATTTATGCCTGTCTTCCACAGAATTCTTTGGAGATCAAGTTGAGAAGGATCGATTTCAATTTGGCAATACATCTTTTCAATGTTCGCAGTAAATGCATATACATGCTTTCTAAAATGCAGCATAGAAGATGATAAACTCCCACCTAGTAAGGAACTGCAATTCTGTGAAGAACATTACGCAAAAACCCATAGCAGAAAATCGTATGGACATTATGTAGTAAAGATGCCTGTAAAAACTGATGATAAAGAAAATATAACACCTGGAAGTTCTAAGGAAATCGCGTCAAAACGCTTAGATCACTTTGTGGATTGTTTGGAATTGTTTGGAACGCCAACCACAAATGAAGAAGCTGTATACTCAATTTTTCAAAGAATATGAACAGCTAAATCACATGACGGAAATTGAAACTGAAACTTAGGCGGCCTATTACTTACCTCACCATGGGGTTTATATACCGGAAAAGAGTAGCACTAAACTTTGGGTGGTTTTTAATGCTAGCTGTAAAACAACAAATGGACGATCATTAAATGATATTTCACTAAAATGTGGCACAATCTAAGATGATTTATTTTCAATTATGTTTCATCAAAGATTCGTAAGTGTCATCTGTTATTTCAATTTGATTTGCTTTGTCTTTTAAAGGTGCACGTAAATAAAAAGAACCTTTTGAAAGTTTGATAAATGAGGATTATTAGAAATAAGATTTTGAAATGCAATTTTAAACGCATTAAAATCTTCATAATGACCGGAAAATTCTGGTAACGGTATTTGTGGCAATAGAATTTTGACTAATTTCGACCTTGCTGTATTAACCGCTTTCTCTGCATTTAATGTACCATCTGATAATTCTGATAATGAAGAAATGAGGTTTAAAAGACTTACCTCATTTTTGTCTATTCTTGAGTCCATATCTGCAAGATCCTCATCTATTTCTTGTAACTCTTCGTCTTTAGCTTCTCGATAAAATTGGTTCCGCAGATCTTCTTAGTGGATTTCCTCATGCAAATGCAATTCAATTTAATACTTATTTCCACTGCTGAAGGTGGCACGTCCAAGATAAAAGTTTCTACTTGTGTGATTTTCGTTTTCAAAGAAGCTTTCTGTCTTTTAAGATATGCTAACATCATTTTAATCCGCTCTCCAGGTCGTTAAGAACCGAATGTTAGAAAGTGAGATCTGTCGAAAGAATGATGGACTGTAATCAATTATAAAAGCTTATTCATCAATTATTCAGAAAGGCACAGGGACCTTAAAGATCAGAGCTGTACGCTCTTGCTAGCACTGATGGCTATTACAAAAAGATTGCGTAGGAGCTAATTCAGTTTGAAAATTTGCCATTCGAGTAACACATAAGAAGGCTCCTGAACTCTTGACTAGAGAGACCTAGAATGCTCCTGAACTCTCGACTAGAGAGTCTCTCGTTAGCATACTCCTCGCACTACGAGGTCTATAATTCACTTCAATAGCTGTCTATGCTATACATGAGTATACATATGTAAAGAGCTTCTTGTAATTGTAATAAATGTTTTGAGTTCAATAATGCAGTAAGTATCATGTAACCTCACAATTGTACCCAATCATTACAAGTTGTTTCAGTTGTTAGCGAAGAAAAATATTAATTAGCACTTATTTAATTATTTTTTAAAATGTTGAAGGACCAAAGTGGTAGATAACTGTGCAAAATGATATTGAAAAACATAAATTAATTTCTTTTAAGCCTTTATTTGTTTTGATATGAACACTTTTGTGTTTTGTCAGAAAATTCAATTGTCAAAGCTTGAAAGACCATACTTGTGGATTCTAAAAAATCATTTTAATTGTTTTGGAAGAACTCTTTCTCCCCTTCTTCCATCGCAAAAAATGTAATGAAACATATGTAAGGTAATTAACTCTTAATGAATGGAAACTATTATATTATATATGACATTGTTCATTAAACATTTAATATTGCATTATGCATATGAATTAGCTATTGATTTTGATGTTTTTAATTTTCAGCTAACAGGCATCACACAAGAAATTGTAGATAACAGTCTAGTATTTGAAGATGTGTTTCAGGTAATCATTACTTTAGTTTACAGTACCCATTATTTATTGCTAGTGTTCTAAAACATCTTTTTTCTTATTGCCATAAGTATTTTATGAATGGCTTGAAATTCTATGAAATTAATTAAAAATTGTGTATTATGTGTTTTTTCCGAAGTACAGTTTTAAGACTTTTGTGATTACTCTGTAACAGTACAATGTTTAAAGACTGTAGTGATCATAATAGTATGTGATATTAATAGTATGAAGTTCTAGTTATATTAAGGCCAAATTCAGCATTGTAATTTTACAGTAGTTTGATCATAACACATCTTATGCAGAAAATGACTAAAATCATTTTATGCATATTTTTTTATTAAAGCACAGGAAATGACTAAATTAATTTTGTGCAGATTGTTATCAAAGCACAGGAGACGACAAAATTCATTTTCTCTGAATTATTGCTAGGATTTTTGAAGACAAATGATTTTTTACCAGGACATATTTTACAGTAAATTCCTAAAAATGACCATGATAGAATAGAACAGACTGAAACTACTTTCATCTGAGAATATTATGCAAGCCCAGTCCAAGTGCAATGCTCACACCATTGCAAATGGGTGGTCCAGTGCTATTTGAACAATGGAACATTCACAACAGATCTACGAGCGTATAGTCCTTCTTCTCCCAAATGTCTGGCTATAGTTTTGGGGAGATCTGCTATCCTCTAGCAGCAAGAAACTCATTTATCACCAGCTGAGCTGGGATGCTTTGGTTTCTTTTTGCCTATAGGACAGTATACCTGTTTCCTGCAGGTGTCCATCAATGCTATGTACACCATCAACATCTGGCATTGAAAAAAAAAAAAAAAAAAAAAGAAAGAAAGAATGCAACACAGTTCAATTCTCCAAGGAGACTTTCCATGGACATGAGGAAACACACATTAGCATTAGGAAAAATCCATCATGGAAATTAGGAAAAATAAAAATACTTTGTGACTATGTTGTATGTACGCTGTCAAGAAAATGCACATTATATCTATCAATTTTGCAATGTACCTTTGCACAAAGGAAAGTGTTTTGAAAGATATCACTCAAAATATTAAATTTTTTATGTTTGAGAAATAGTTTAATTTTTTTAACATTTTAATTGTTGATGGTTTCTCCAAGAAGCAGAAGTAATCTTATGCACCGATTGCAAATAATTGCCAACTATATGAGTGTTTAAGATATGTACACCTGCTTAAGGTGTGTTAAAATGTACAAAATAACAAATTCTGCGTGTGATTTTCTGCACAATTCATGCTTTTCTAAATGTTACTCAGTATGTTGTGAAGAAAACTGATGTATATTTAGCTTATTCTCGATATCTGTAAGGATAGATGTATGCAAAGATATCTTGATGGATATCTTTAGCTGATTCTTGCTATATAGATAAAGCTTCTTTTTAAATCATTTTATTTGATTTTTTTTTAACAGTGTGATATATTGTGGAAAAGTTGGTGATATGCAAAGCTGCAAGACAGTTTTTGTCTTCACAATGGCTTTCATTTTTTTTTAACAAAATTTTTTCTTTTACAATAAGGATGCAGATTATATGAATAGCTGTGTAATTATGTAAATATTTGATCTGTATGTTGCAATAAATTAAATTTCTGTTTAATCACTCAGTAGATGATTTATTTAATTTCCCTACTTTATATTTTCCCTACTTTTATTATTTCTGTGTTATTTATTGATGTAATTGGCAAAAAAATGAACTTGCTTTCTTTCCATTGTCTGATGTCTTAAATGTTTGTCTTCCTCATTTTCAGTTCAGATCATTGCCTAAATTTAATACTTCATTTCAAGGCAGTTCAGGCATTTTACAATATTATGAGAATTTTATAAATGATGAAGTAGTGGATATAATTGTAAAAAAGACTAATTGTTATGCTGAGCAATCATGTAATATTGTTGGTAAAAGAAAACTGAAAGGCAGAAGAGAATGGTAACAATACTGTATCACCTTAGGTAATTATTATACTTCACTAGAATTATGTGCTATCCATTTGACTTACCAAATAGATGTCATTGGAACTGTAAGACAAAACAAAAAGGATTAACCTTTAGAAATAGAAAATTTAAATCTGATGAAGTTATTTCATTAAGATGTAGAAAAATCCTTGCTCTGAAATGGAAGGACAAAAAGGAAGTAACAATGTAATCATCTTTTCATGATTCTGAAAATGTTGAGGCAATGTTAAAAAGTTAAAAATTAAAAACAAAATCAAAGGTTGTAATTGACTATAATAAACCAATGGGAGGTATGGACCTTGTAGATCAATACCTTTCTAGTTATAAAGTAGCCAGATGTGGTGGGAAAAAATATTATAAAAAAAGTATTCTTTCGCCTTTTAGACTAAGTTGTTTTTCAATGCTTTTCAAGTTTATAAAAAAAGAAGTTTGGAAAAAATAACATAAAATTTAGATAGGATTTAGATAATGAAATAATTGATAAATATCACTTTTATCCATATTTCAAGGTGAGGTCATCCATTGAATGAAGCATTGTCAAGTTGTTTATTTGAATGCCCAGTTTTTGAAACTTATACCACCTACAGAGAAAAAAGAAAATCCTGCCAGAGAATGTAAAGTGCATTCATAAGAAGAAGGCAAGTGGAAAACTAATTAGGAGAGAAACAGGGTATTATTGCAAAGACTGTAGTATAGGACCCTGCATACCATGTTTCAAACTATCACACACAGAAATTTTTATAATTTTTGAAAAAATATAGATATTATTGTTGTTGAATAAAAGCATCATAATTTGCAGATAATACTGTCCGTTATTTAAAGCATACATAACTTTTCTGTCTCCAAAAATTACATATATTTCATAAATGCCTGCATTGAAACTTTTCATGATTTTTGAACAAATTTTGTCAAAATTGTGTGACAGGTAAGGAGTTAAATTATTAACTCTCTTTTTTCTTCTTAATGTCCCTTTATGTAGAAAGTTTTTCTGCTTTTCATCAGTAAAAAGATTTAATAAATACTTGATCAGTTATGAATTTATCAACCATTCAATTTACAGCTAAAACTGAATCTCTCAACTCCCATTGATTGACATATTAAATATCTGTAACAAAATTTAAATACTACTACTTCTTCAACTGCACTACAGCCTATTACAGGCCAAGGCCATCTCAACAAGCTTCCTCCAATGGATCTGATAGTCACTATGGTCCTCTAACAATTGATTTTTAAAGTCTTGAGATCTGCCTCCACACAGTCTGTCCATCCTGTGCAAGGTTACTACTATTTATCACAAACCTTTTTCTGTTTGTCTTCTTGCCCATGGCAGATCTTGTCTTTCTGCTGGGAAAAAAAATTACTTCATTTCATTCATATTTTAAAATTTTTGTTTCCTTATAATCATCTAGGCTTTGCAAATTTTTTCTTATTCAAGAATTTGATTATTTGATATCTGTTGCCGTTAATAGCAACTTTTCTTCTATAGTAATTTGTTAAGCCAAATTTACAAAAATTTGCTATTGTCATCATACAAGACATTTTTTTGTTGAAAACACTTATAATAATTTTATTGTTATTTCATTTTTTCTAAAAAAAGAAATAAATTTTCATATTAAGGAATACAAATTCTAGGTTTCCTTTAAAGTCCAAAGGGGTGTTAGCCCAGAAGCGCTGTTAGTTTCAAAACATCATTTTGCGTTGAATCACTTTTCAAATTGTTGCCACCAAATATTGCCCTGTATTATATTTAAATAAATTAAATAATGAAGAATCTGCATGAACGTATGTAAGTTTCTCGCATTATGAAAAAACAAAAGTACCTAGAGTCACCAAATTTTAAATAACATAGTCCTCCACTGTGCCCTGGTCCATATTTAGGTGCCATGGACACCTGGAAGCCCAAATTTGGATTATATATAATATATATCATATTTTGTAAAACTTCAGCAAATTTTTGATTATAAAACTCAACAATTTTAAAGTGAGCAGTAGCAACACTGTAGGGAATAAAACATTTTTATCTCCAGCACACGAGATTGTCTATCAAAAATTCTAAAGATATGCTGTTTTTAAATATTATTAGCCCAAATGCTCTGAAAACATGTATGTGTCTGTAAGTGAAAAAACGCATGGGTGTTATATAAAATCTAAAATTTCTCAGATTTTATTTTGATTTTATTTTTGTTTTGCTCAATAGATTATGCTATGTTAATTTAATCTCTTATCCTGCTTATTCATGGGGGGAGCTTGAAGACAAATGACGTTTGTCATTTGAAGCATCATTGACATTGCTAGTTTTATATAAAATCTGTACTAATCTAGGATTGATTTTTTTTCCAGAATTTATGATTTATGAATTATATTGTAGTAAAAAATGGCCCAAGTCTGTATTTACTAAAACTTGTTGGCGTATTTAAATATACTTGAAAATAAGTTATGTTATAAAATAAATTTCTTCCAACAGTCATGACACTTATGTTTCTTTTGTTTAGGATGAACTGCTTTGTAATTTAGTTATTAGCTAGAAATGTGTATTTTGAGTGCTGCAATAAAAATGATATTTTTTGAAATATTTGTAAAAATATGTAGGTGTTTTGTTACATATTTTTTGGTTATGTAATAGAATGCTGTGATTGTCCGTAACTGATAATGAAATGGTCAATCCAAAAATCATGTTTTATTAGAAGACACTTGAATTTTTGTTTATATTAAATTCTCTGTAAATGAACCTATAATTTTGTATTTAGAAGAAAGAGAAATGACTTTTGTAGCAATTAGTTATAAAAATTGTGATGACTTTAAGTACTGATAAAAATTTCCAATCAGTGATAATTTTAATATTTAAACTACTAAATGCATTAATGATGGCCTTTTAATTCTAGTTTATTTCAAAGAGTTATCTATTTATGTTAAAATTTCAGGTTAATTTGGTATACTAATTGAATATTATATTTTAGTATGCATTAGAAGTACTCTTTAATTTATAGCAATGTTATCATTTTTATTTTTCATTTATAGGACTATCAGAACTGGCTTCATAAAGAAGGTCTTTTGAAACCTGGTGTCAAACTTACATGTGCTACTTGTGGAGACTGGGACTTAAGATTTATGTGAGTGAGTATGCAAATTTTTTTTTTTGGAAATAATAGTTTAAACAATAAACATAATAGATCTTTAGACAAAATTTAACTACGGTTAAGCTTTAATTCTGACTGAAAAATCTGTATGCTTTTTAAAAGACAATAAGATACAGACAGAAGAGTATTTAGTTATAGGATTTAGAGCTCAGTGTTTATATGACTAATCAGCTGAGATATTAATTAAAATTTCTCAAAACACTCATATTTCTGAGTGGCAGCAGTCTTATGTGTTGGAGAAAAAAAATGTTGTACTTTTAAAAGTGTTGCTACTGTTCGTGTCCAAATCGTAGGGTTTGTTAATAAAAAATTTGTAAGTTTCACAGAATCTGTATATATAAAGAAGAATGCCTGTTTGTGCATTTGTTTGCATTGTTGATTTCTGGTCAATTATGATAAATTTTTTGCCACATTTCAGTGGCTAAAATTGAATATAGGGGAAATATTGGATGGAATTTGAGCTTTTATGCCCATTTTAATTAGCAAGACGAAAATCATTAAAAACTGCATGCCATTGTTGCTGATGTAATGAGAGAGAATTAGTTTTTCTATTTAAATTTTTTATGGGTTCTATATTGTGTAAGCATGAAAAATGTATGAGTATGAATAATAATTTTTTCAGCATTATTAGAGAGTGGTATCATTCTCTTTGTTGTTAGATACATTACTCTCAGTCTAACTTCCGCAGGTCAAGAATAAATCCATACTTCATCAGTGCCAAGTGGGAAAATGAAACACCTGTCATTGGGTACCTATACTTTAACTGATTAAATAATTAAACTGCGAATAAAAATTTACAAAACAATTTAGGTTTTAGGATTATTCCGGGGACCATAAAACTCTCCAAGTACTGGGATTTAGCACCAGTTATGGATATGCATGAAGTTACAATATACTCGTAACATCTGTGCTTTCATTTGATATAACCCCGACTGATCCTCAATAAGCTGTGCTTCATTTTCATGGACAAGGATATATATTAACTGTTACTGCTGTATATTTTTCTAAAATAATTTTAAAATTTGAGACCTGCCTTCTACAAAATAGCAAGCAGTGTATTATTTTCAATTATATGGGATCCTATCATCAAAAAATATATATGTATATTAATGAGCATAATGTGGTCAGCAGCATACGGTCAACAAAACAGTAATAGAATGGTACAGTTACATGCATAAAGTTTATACGCATGACATTCTAAACCGAGCTTCTGATAAAATTACAGATATAATAAAATAGTAGAAATTGAGATAGATTTTTTATGAAACACAAAAACAAAGGGGTCAGATACTGATAGTTTACTAAATAAAGAGGCTTGAGTTACAAGTGACAAGATAGAATTCCACAGGAGCAATTGATGCAGTTTTAGCGGGATCTCATCTTACTGTCATGATTCAATAGTAGCCAACTTTCACGGTCAACAGAATAATATGTAAATACCAATTATAATAATTTAATAGTCTTAATGCATTCTTGAGAAATGTTTATAGCATCCAAAATTTTTTACAGGCTGTATTATTTGACAAATAGTAGAAGTAAAGTATCTGTGGCCTAAATAATTCTCATAAATGTCTGAATTTTTTAGATGTACAGTAACCAAATATCTTATGAGAAGATACAATAGTACAATATAATAATACATTTAGTTTTAGGAAAAATCAGGTACTTGGAATAAATGACAGTTAACACCCAGTTAACTGGACCTTGTTTTAAAAAAAGTTAAATTTGTTTATTGTGGAAGGAAAGAAAAAAATCATTGTAACTAATCATCCATACTTAAACAACACATTCTAGAAAAAGTCCAAAATGGAAAAGAAATTTGCCTCAATTATTAGCAATGATAGTATATGATGTCTACTTAATGAACTATACAAAAAAGTTCTAACTGACATTTTCCATGAATTTAACTTTTTATGCTCATTTGAACTTAAGTTTCTTCATTTCTAACAATATTTAATTTTTCATTAATAACAGTGTATTCCTTTTCTTTTGAATACTGATTTAATTTGCATAATCAAATTAACTTATTCTCTTGATCAAACTACTTGAAAGTATAGATGAATTGTTAATGATAATATGGATTATTAGGTTTTCCTATTTTTTTAAACTTATCCTCAGATTAACCATGAGGATTCCATCCCTAATACTAGTCCTGCTAATCAGAAGTCAAAATTTATTAAAAGAAGGTCTGAATGCCTCTCCTAGAAATGAAGCTAGTCCCTTTCCTGTTTAATACAGCAGTAAATATATATTTTATTCAAGCACTGAATTCCTGAAATTTTTAAAATTTTTTTCTTTCTTCTCTGTATCTCTATCCCTTTCTCGTTTTTTAGTTTATATGTTCTGCTTCACTCACTGCATTTAAGAATTGAAAGTTTTAAATTTAAACATCCGTTCTGTTTACCACTGTTCATTGCGCTTAGCTAGAAAGTCTAGCTTTTGCTGACTGTCATGAAATGTAGTTGCTAGCAGGTGCTCGAATGCTTCAGTGAGAGACAAGATAGGAGATATTTAAGGTCCTCAATTTTATTTTTGTAACAGTTACTCCTAATTATTGTGTTTTGATTGGTACCTGCTGCTGCATGTTTTCTTTATAAATAATATATTTTTGTTACATACGTAGGTTGCCAATGCAATGCAAAGGACTGCGATTACCTGTTCCTGATTTCATGAAAAGATGGATTAATGTGAAAGTGGTAATTAAAATATTTTCTCCTGTTTAATTTTACTTGTATATGATTCCTTGAAAAGTAGAATAGCATAATTCAAACATTAAAACATTGCATTTGTGTAGAAAATTAAAGGAAAGCTGTACAGGAATACCTTGCCTTCCTGTACTATAGTCAACTTTGGACTAACTGGGAACAAATAAACTAGTTCTTGTTTAAACATATTTCGTTAATAATTACTGTAAAATAATTAAATAATGTAAAAATTACTGTAAAAGTGGAATATAGGAAAATTATTATCGTAGGCAAGGTGATGTGAAATTATGGATATTAATAAAATAATTCCAAAGTGATAGAAAAATTACATACAAAGTCTGAGATCTAGAATTGTCAAGGCTTCCATGATTCTTGATTTGGAGATCCAATATTGGATTATGAATCGAAATCTATGTGTAGAATTTATGAAATTAAAAATATGAAAGGTTGTTTGCAAATTAAGTATTTATGATCTCAAAATAATCAAAAGTTTTTAAAAAAGTAAATTTTTTTATGTATGTTTTTTAAGCAGTTTCATTTTTATATGCTAATGCTTTTAATTTTATAGAGAAACATATTTTCTTCTGCAGTTACATAGTTTCATTTCTAAAATTCTATAACTGCCGAATCGAAAATTCTTATTAAGTAATCAAATAAAATCTTTTCATCCTTAATAATCTCTTTAATGCTTTCTTCACAATCAGTGGTAATATTTACTAGGTTAAAATCCATTCTACATGTTTCACTGTCTATTAATTGATTAATAATAGGGCATTGTCACCACAGCCTTCTTCTTTGGTTTGCCATCAAAAGAAAACAGTGTGTGCAACTTTCTACTCCAAGCACAATATTGATCTTTGGGGCTAGATGAGGTAATAAAATGATGCCCCCTCCACAGCCAATCCAGAGCCAAAAATGAAAGTATGATTTTGTAGCTGGCAGATGTTGAATATCAAAATAACATGTAGAATGATTCAACATTATAACAGGTGATGTTTTTCAGAAAGAAAAAAAACACTCTGCTATTTGGAACAAAAATTGATTTATGGCATGCTTGCATTTGCTTGAGTAATGTATTTTCCATTCTTACGTTGTATGAGAAAAAGGAAAAAAATATTTTAAATTACCAGAGGTTCAGGTAATAGATCATTCTGGGTATTAGATACCTTGATTTCAGATTTTATTACGTACTATCACAAACCATCAGCATAAGACAAAACGGCCTATAAAACATACAAAAAGAAAAAATATGGAATAGCAGTAATAAAAAGCAAATTATGACTGTGAGATAAACTCTTCCAAAAATAAAATTCTCAGCAGCTTCTGATGTGAGTTTGAATTCAGTGATATTGTTCTTCAAATTATCTTGCAAAGATTGTTGTTTAATGTCATTTATAACTTCTTGCGTTAGTTCTTTTTGTTTTGAATATTGATTTATTTGCCAGACCAAATGATCTTTTCTTCAAATTTAAATTGCTTGAAAGTACAGATATAAACTTAATAGTATTTTTGTTACTTATAATATGAGTTATTTCTCTTTCTTGTTTTTTCAAGAAACAGACATTCATGTGTGAAATACACTCCTTCAAAATTGCTTCACATCTTAAATAAACACATTTAATTATATACATTATACTACAGATATATGGCAAATATGCATTACACAGCTCATCACACTACATTCTCAAAAACCCATGCCAGTTCTGCCTCAAACTGAAACTTTTTCTCACATGCTTGTGGGGGTGCTACAACGCCCTTTGTGGAAGATCTCAATATACTCCCCACGGATTGCTGTTCAGGTCATCAAACTACCTCTTACATGAAATTATTACTTAATATTATTCTTAGTAAACATATAGTTTCTAGATTAAATAGTTTATGCATATAAATGAGTAATACTTAAGCCTAAAATAACATATAGATGTAAACAATGAATTACACAAAATTAATAATATAACTAATTAATAACATAAAAACTTCAAGAAATCAAAATGAATATCAAGTTAAAGTTCAAAATTTTTCATGATAGTTAACTGTCTATTGGTAGTTCTTCCTTTTATAATGGTTGGGGCAGAGCAGACAAACAATGACTAATGACATCCTAGATATGCTCGATTTGCAAAAGATCAGGGAACATTACAGGCCAAGTAAGCAATGGGACATGCTTGAAGGCTTATCGGCTAATGAATGCCATGTGTCGTTTGTCCTGCTGGAAAATACCACTTTGTAGCCACTAAAAGTAAAATAGCATAATTGGCTTCATCATCTCATCAATGTTCATTGTGCCTTTGATGCGTAACAGAGGTGACCCTGCTATCATGAGTGATGGCATTCCAAACCATTATGCCACACTGATGAGTGGCATGGCATACAACACTAATAGTTAGATTGGCTCAACTGATGTCTTCAGACTCTTAACCGGTGATTATCATCAGACAGACAAAACCAAGACTTGTTGTTGAATACCATATTGTGCCATTCAGATGTTCATGTATCTTGTTGCTGACACCATTGCAGTCTTTCCTGTCAATGCTTTAGCATTTATGGCAGTCTTCACAAAGGTGTCAAGCAGCTTTCAGCTGAATGTAGGGAAACTGTTCTCTTCCAGATATCAGAGAATCCAAAGCTTCCTTCACATTCTGCAAAATATCCACAGTACTCAACTGTGGAGCTGCCATCACTTCTCTTCATATGCATCATTCTGTGCATTTTGTGGTAGCTCTAGATGAACCTGGTCTTTTGCAACTAATTGCATTTCCTTCAGTATTCCATTGAGATGAAGTTCTACACACAGTGGATACATCTACGTGCGTTTCAGCAGCGATATAATGGCAAGACCACCAGCCGAATGTAAGCCTACCATTTGAACTCTTTTAAAATCATCCATTTACTGGAACTGCATATGGTTTCATCGTTAAGGCATATTGTCATTCACACGCATTTTCTGGAACATTGAATTTTTCAAAATTCTCGTGTAAGTAGCATAGAGTGGCGACTGTTGGTTCATCCATCATTTCCTTCGCTTTTATCTTGCACTATTAATCTTGTGACCAACTTGCATTTTACATCATTTGCATGACTTGTTCCATTACATATTCCCCCAAAATTTGCATATTTATACAGCCAGATCATAATGGTGTTGCATTATCTATGTCGACCTGTGTACTTTGAAAAGTACTACTACCTTTCTTAGAAAAATGATGACTGGTACAGGTTTTGCACATATGCCTTTTCAACGTATTCCTGCGGATTCCCTTTATGTTTCACCTATGGACCATTGTGCCTTGGTTTCTTGAAAAGGGCTCCTTCTAAGTACACTGCTCAAAAAAAAAAAAGGGGGGGACAATTCTATATCTCTCGTTCTGCTGGGCTGATTGACAAAATTCAAATTGTGACCTTCATGTCACAAAAGCGCGACTTAGGGCATATATTAGATTTATGTCGTAATTCGCTCCTACAACTCATCTGCCTTTTCCTGCATCTGGCAACCGCATCAGCAGCTAGAGGATTCTCGAAGCTGGGTGATAAGTTGACTTCTCCACTTGTGCGCATGAGAGATGCTGCGACAGCAACGTGGTGAACGGATCCTAAAAACTATTACGTAGTAGCGTAGTAGTTAAGAGACTTTCAAACATCCCCATTTGGTGTGAGGATTACCAATATTGTGATGCCACCCTATGCTATGGAGCTAAATTTTTATCTTACTTCTTTTCATCTTTCTATGTTTCTTTTTTTTCTTCATTAAAATACTAAATCTTAATATTGGTGTCATTCTTAAAGTAAAGTGGAAAGACACCCACATGGGGGCTCGGCCCCGCGAACTCTTTCGACTCCTTGAACTAAAATCTGTTCTTCTCTTCAGCTTTTTAAATCCCCTAGACTACCATATTACATATCGAATATTCCTATAAATGATGTACTACTGTGGAATAATATCGCAAGATCCCAGTTGTTGTGATTCGTCAGCACGTAAGTAGAGCTAATTTTATTTGATGAAGTAATACTAATGAGGAAGTAATATTCTTTCAAGTTATTTTGAATATTTGATGACGCCTTTTTATGAAGTTTATTTGACGAAGCGAAAGGCATTTGATTTTGATGAAAATTCATTTTATTTTTGAATGATTATTACTTTGAAGAATTAACACTTCCGTTTTCAAATTTAATGTTGATGATAATTAATTAAACAGTGTTGATGAAGTTTAATTGAATAAGCTACAGGTATTTGACTTTAATGAAAATCCATTACTGATTATTTACTGAATTGTGATGTATTAAAAAAGTTACTTTGAAGAATTACTTTCGTTTTCGAATTTGATGCATAAATTTCTTATTTCTTGTGATGCCCATATTTTACAAGGACTGTACAATATTAATCGAAGTTATTAATTTTGATATCATATCTTAACGTGAAATTATATTTTCCATTCTTAACATAGTCTTATATGAAAATTTGTTTGACGATATATTTTACCATTTGTTTGAATCATATGTTCACAATTTCATTTATGATTTTTGAGTGTTTTAACATCATAGTTATTGTGTAATGTACTAAGAAGAATTAATATTTTTGTGAAGAATAAGAAAAATTAAGAATATATTTTGGTATGCTAATTTCTGATAAATATTTAATACCAGATAAATATTTGACGAAATCGAAACATACATATTTTGTGGAATTTCATATTTGGTTAAAACAAAACTGATAAATAATGGCTACACTTAACGATTATCCCAACATTGCACAGTCATTAAAAACCGCCAGTTCTAAGCATATCAAGCTTTTACATCGTTTAGTTTTTGGCTCAGATGGTGATCGGCAAAATCGTGCTAGGTTACGCAATTTTTCTGGTTTTCCCAAACCATTTAACTTTGAAGATACGAAACAAAAAATTATCGAAGAGTTTTCTCTTGCGGAATTAATTGCCATATGTAACTTACTATATTTAGAATTTTCCACCGATATTGAAAACGGTGCTAACAATATTCTTACGAATCTAAGTGATGTATTGTTATTAAAATCAGATTTCGCTGACTACAGCGACCTTGAAGAAGAAGCTTTGGTGCAAAGTTCACCTTCCACGCATAGCATCGCCCAAACAGCCATTAATCACACTCCAGATGGCTCTTTATGTAAACAAATGGAGGCAAAAATCTCTCTTGAAAGTGCGCCTGGAAATTTATTGCTTTCACAAACACAGACTGTTCCGTTTCAATGTTTTGGCTTAAAGGACATTGTTGATTTGATCAAACCCTTTTCCTCTCGGGATAATTATAGCGTCGAAACTTTTATTTCTGACATAGAAGATATTTTTAATCTCTATCAAATCACGAATCCTGTACACCAAGTAATTTTTGTTAAAAAATGTCTTACAGGTCCAGCTTTAACATTAATTAGATCAATTCGCGGAATTACTAATTGGGAACAATTAAAACACCATTTATTAGATGAATTTTTGGATAAAATTAATAGCCTTCAATTACATAAAATAATGGAATCTCGTCACATGCAAGCATTTGAAACCTTACAATAATATTTTTTAGCTATGAGAGACCTCACACACAAAGGTTCTATGGATGATTCTTCTTTGATTGAGTATGTGATACATGGTATTCCTGATTCATCAAACACCAAAATAATTTTATACAGTTGTAAATCCATTCCTGAATTTAAAGAAAAACTGAAGATTTATGAAAAACTCTTTAACAATTCAAAACATTTGAAGCAAAATACTCCAAAGAAATTTACAAATTCCTTTCCCAATGCTAAAATTGATACTAAACGTACATCAGACACTCAACCAGTCTGTTATTCCTGTGAAAGGCCACAAAAGGAATATTTGTCCTAATAAATCTAATGGCAAATTATGTTATGGCTGCCAAAATTATGGCCACGTTCATTCCAACTGTCCCAAACGTTATGGTAGTTCGACCACGGAATCTGCTCCTAGTTGTTCTACATCTGATAGTACTGTAAATGCACTTTCTGCTCAAAATTTTTATAAAAATCCTATGCATGTTGATATTCAACTTTGCGTTAACTGCTTTCTATGACACTGGATCACAAGCAACACTTATTACGGAGAAAACATACCGCAAAATTAGTTCTCCACCATTACATCCTTCCAGAATTACATTCTCAGGACTTGGCCGAGACACTGTTCAAAGTATTGGATTCTTTCAGGACTACATTCAAATTGAAAACACTATTTTACCTGCTAAAATTCATGTAGTAAAAAACTATATGATTCCTCTTGATGCGATTATCGGAATTGACTTTTTGCAACAAACTCGATTTGCATTTGATAAAGATGGTATTCATTTATGCAACAATAATAATGATCAAATTTTTGTTAATGTTGCTAATGTTACTGATGATCACACAGTTCCACCTGATCTGTCACACATCTCAAAATCTGAAATTCGTGAGGAAGTTCAACATATCATTACTCCTCACAACCCACACGAAGTTAACACTGCTATGGAAGATTTTCAGAAAATAACAGAAAATGAAAATCAATTGAAGACAACAAGTAAGGAAAATGATAATGATGATGCACATGATGATTCAGAATTGGATTTAGATGATGACAATTTGGATTTGGATGATCTCGATGACAAAGATGATGCTGATACCAATCATGGAACTCATGACGATGATGTTGATGAAGATGGTGATGACGCAGACAACGACATGGATCAAGATCATGATATTGATGATGACGACAATCATAACGCTAATGGTGCTGCTGCTGATGATGAAGGCACTCCTGAAGCTAATGAAGATGATGTTAATGATGTTGATCAAGATGACGTTGCTGTTGTTGATGAAGATCATGTCAATGAAGATGATGTTGATGATAATGACAGTCATGAAGCTAATGATCATGATGATGTCGATAATGATCCAAGCGTACAGAATACTGAAGAAACTCTGAAAAATAAACTGAATCAGTTTGAACAAGCATGTGCTGATCAAACAAACGAGAAAACACCTGCTAAAAGTGCAGAAACTCCCAAAGAACAGAAAAATAATCTAAGGAAACAACTTGTCTCTGACATTCCAGTTGAAGCTTTTGAGGCAACAAAGAATGTTAAATATTTGGAAGAAAAATTACCGTTTCATATACTTTATCTGCTTCACAGCCAAAGAAACGCAAGAAGAAAGCCTAAAAGTGTAAACGAAGAAAATTTAAACAAACTTCAAAGACAATGAAATTGCTGACACAGCATGATGATGATAAAGCTGCATTATGCATTGAAGCTCAACGGAACCTCCTCCGTTTAAAGCAAGTACATATATGACAGTATAAGAAACGACGCAAACCTGCCTGCAAATACAAACTTGGACACCAAATCCCAATCCAGCCTGAACTGAAACTTCCACTTGGACTCAATCTTCGACTTGAACTGAAACTTGGACTTAAACTTCGTCCCAAATTTTTCGGTCCTTATGAGACAGTACATCCCTATGATTGTTGCGAAGTACTAAAGATACGCCATGAAGGAACCATTATGATGTCAACCTCTGCTGATAAGATGAACTGGTGGTGCACAAAGCTAACATTCGCCACCTGGACATTGATTTTTTTTTTTCACTTTCTCTGCTTTTTTTTTTTTTTTTTTTTCTTTCTTTTCAGATCAACCCCCAGGCGAGGACACCCGGCAAGGCAGAATGGCCGTGTGGTAATTCGCTCCTATAACTCATCCGCCTTTTCCTGCATCTGGCAACCGCATCAGCAGCTAGAGGATTCTCGAAGCTGTGTGATAAGTTGACTTCTCCACTTCTGCGCGTGAGAGATGCTGCGACGGCAATGTGGTGAACGGATCCTAAAAACTATTACGTAGTAGTTAAGAGACTTTCAAACATCCCCATTTGGTGTGAGGATTACCACTATTGTGATGCCACCCTATGCTATGGAGCTAAATTTTTATCTTACTTCTTTTCATCTTTCTATGTTTCTTTTTTTTTTTTTTTTTTTTTTCATTAAAATACTAAATCTTAATATAGGTGTCATTCTTAAAGTAAAGAAGAAAGACACCCACATTTATATATAGCTCTACTCTAACATAGTTATTTTGACACGAAATCAGACTTTTTCTGAAATAACATACCAATTTTTTCCCATATTTCGATTCTATGACTCATATTACGCCTAATTAAATTTTGTAAAATTTGGTGCGAAATTTGCGGAAAAATTCAACAATTTATGTTGGTGCTTTTTATTCAGTTTGCGCCAAAATTAGTTCATTTGGCGAACTTCTTAATATGTGGCAACCTATTTTCATTTCCATTTTTACATAGTGCGTGAGAGGAAAAAAAGACGCAATCGTTCCTTTTTTCAAATAGTGTTCTTTATATTGTATTTTTAATTATAATTGTTATTAATTTTAAGCAATTTTTTTTTTCTTTTTCGAATTTCATTTTAATTGTTTATGTTGCATGGTTTCTTTCGAATAACTGTTTTAAAAATTTCTCTTTACTCATTCAAACTGCGTAGTTTAAATCAAAGATGCATCGCTTATTTTTTTTTCAAATAGCTTTTTTATGCTATATTTAGTCATAGTTACTATTTTAGGTAATTTTTAAATTTTTAGATTATTTTAAATTTATTTTAATTGTTAGTTTTGCATTGTCTCTGCAGATAATTATTTTCAAATTTTCTATTTATTCATTCGAATTGAGCATTTTAAATATATTTATAAATATAAATTTTTCAGAATTTGATTTTATTTATTTCAATTGCGTTTCTTTTGGAAGAATACTTTGTAACCCAGACAACAATGCGTTTGAAAACTGCATATATTAAAAGAGAAATTACAGTAAAGCACAGTTAACATGCCTCTCAATGTTCCGTTTAGAAAAGATATATATAAATAAGAGAGATGTATAACCGGCATTTTAACTTAGGATGACTTGCATACACTTTAAACAGTTTTATCATTGTGCCTATTGCTAACCGGCATTTTAACTTAGGATGACTTGCATACACTTTAAACAGTTTTATCATTGTGCCTATTGCTTTACACAATTTTATCCTACATTTGGTTTCTTAAAATGTTATTCATATTTTAGTCAAATATTTTATTTTTGAAATCGCAAGAAACAAATACATAAGATTAAAAAGTTTTAAATTAAAAAAAATACAAATACTAAATTTTACTCAAAGTTGTATTTTTTCTTCTCCTTTTCTTCAGTCATTCTGCTTCATTCTTGCTATTTTTCTTTAGGCATTCTGCAAGTATATTAAAAAGCATCCAACTTTTTGAAACACCTTGGTATTTCTGGCAACCATTTTAAATAAAGTTATCGCTTTCCATTTCATAAAGGCCCACAAACGGCCGAGCGGTAAAGTCTCTGAACACTCCGGGATTCGAATTCCAGTAAACGGGTTGGTAGCATGGGCGTTTTCGTGGATTTTCTCATGTGTAACATGTATGCCAGCTGGTTTCCCATAGAAAGTTCTCACGAAGGCATCGTTCCTTTTAGGCAGATAGCCCTGCTTTGCCATGACTTAATAATCCATTTCATCAGTATTTGGTCAGAGCCTTCATCAGTCTTTAGAGGCTAAGCATTTTGAAGTTATGATATGAAAGGAAAGACTGGTTTCATCAAGAGGTTTTGGTTTATTTAATTATGACAAAGCACACTAGGGCTATCTGCCTAAGGGGAGGGATGCCTTCGTGGAGGACTTTCTAAGGGAAACTGGCTCGTATACACGTTACACATGGGGAAAACCACGAAAACGCCCATGCAGCCAGCCCGTTCGCGGGCTTCGAACCTCGGACCGAACTACCAGTGCTCAGCGACTTTACTGCTCAACCGCTGTTTCATCAGGATGGGGAAAAAATGTCTTTAGATGACATCCACATACATCACTGGATAAACTTCTGAATCTTCAAATAATTCGACTGAGAAACCATGGGATTCTTTGTTTATGATAAGATATGGTGTCCATAACGTAATTTAAATTTATACAACCATATAGTCTAACACCAGTCGCTCTTCACTTTAATCTGCAATGCTATCGTTTTTGTCTTTTCTGTTAACACAAGCTCAATTCATGGTATTTGCCGGTGTACACGTCCAAGTGTTTTCTCTTTGAACACCTAAATTCTTTGAAGTATCCTGAAAGTATATTCAAAAGCGTCCAACTTTTTGAAACATCTTGATATGTCTGACAGCCAAATTTCCCTGAAAAGTTTTGCTTACTTTTCTCCCCAATTTTCTTCTTTTCTTCTACAGTTATTTTCAGTGCTCACACAAGAAAATTTAAGATTATTCGATTGCTAGACTTTCATAAATTTTGCATTCTTGTCAATTTTTTTAAAATATCAATTGCATCAACTGCGTTTCAATTGAAGACAGCTTTTCATTTTCTAGACATTTTAACTATAAACAAAGTATAGAGCAAAGTCCAAAGGATAAATATTTTAATTAAAAGATTTTTTGCTAAATGACAAAGAACTAAAACAGTCCAGCAGTGTTTATTTTATACCACCGAGTGACCTGATCCTTATATCGGCTGAAACAATCTAAATCATATTAAAGATCATGTTTTTTTATACAATCTATGTCGCGAAAGAAAAATTAACTTCTTAAAGCATTCTTTCTAAGAGGATTAATATAAAAATTTATATATATATTTTTAAAGCTGGGACTTGAACCAAACTCAAATTTTTAAAGTTTAATTTGCATGGTGGTTATAATTAAAGTTCCACTTTGAAATGGTCATAAAATGAAAACTACCGGACCAAGTGGTTATCGAACTTAAGAATCGTGTCAAGGAGGTTATGGGAATTTATTTTCCGTGGGAAAAAAAGAGTTAAAAAACTCACCACCAGGGTAAAAATGTCGCTGCATGCAATATTGTTAAATGAAATAAGACACAAAAACATCGGTTTAAAATGTGTTTAATCGTTTCCGAAACGTGTTACAAAGCATGTTCAACGTAGCATCCAGCATTTTCCGAAAGCAAGTTAAATCATGTTACTGCATTCTCAACAGCAGTTCTTAGCATATCAGGTGGAATGTTACGGGCATGTTGGTGTATCGCATTTTTCATTTCTGCCAAATTGTTTAGATTATCACCATATACAGTGCTTTTGAGATAACCCCATAGCCGAAAGTCACAGAGGTTGAGGTCTGGTGGGAAGAGGGAAAGTGTCGGCCTATAAGACGTTCATTCCTGAAATTTTACCTAAGTAACTGTGCGACACATGTGAGGTGGGGCCCAACCTTGCATAAAAATCGTAGTATCTAAAATGCCACGTTACTGCAGTTCATATATCACGAAGCATTTTAGCATTGACTATAAGCGAGCTGCAATCACAGTGGTCCAGCTGTCGACTGCTCTTCAGAGAAAAATGGTTCAGTTATGAAACTAGCTGTCATTCCACACCAAACAGTGTGGAATGACTGCTATGCAATCGAATACAGTAGGAGAATGCAATGGAACTAGATAGATAACATGAGGGATTTCTTTGGCCGTAGATCGATTAAAAGCGTTTTGAATCGGTATCTTCATGTTTTAGGGCCGAATTCAGGCTTAAAAAATTACAAAT
The DNA here is from genome assembly GCF_044657685.1 of Stegodyphus dumicola. Classification (NCBI taxonomy): domain Eukaryota; kingdom Metazoa; phylum Arthropoda; class Arachnida; order Araneae; family Eresidae; genus Stegodyphus; species Stegodyphus dumicola. Next base: position 24,109,862 of record NC_140775.1, read on the forward strand.
TAGTGATCTGTAAGAAAATGATTTCCAGATTGTACGCACTCGTGCGAGTGATTTGCGATCTCACATTTTCTAATCGCTAATTTGTGATTTTCACGGATGAATTTCTCCCTTACACGGATGGCGCACTCTACTTTTATTGAATTTAATGCCTTTAAATGGCAATTTGCCACAGTGGAGTAGCGAGCACAACGGACGCCCGGGACAAAATACCTTTTTGGCGCCCTTCCCTTTTCCTGAAAAAAACACAGTGATATGATGAAAATCTTGTTTGGAGACCATTTGGCGCCCCTCTGCGAGCGGCACCCGGGGCATCATACACCCCCTTGCCCCCCTCGCTACGCCACTGATTTGCCAACTTCAAAGTTTCTTAAGGGTATACAATATATTAAACTCATGTAACAAAAGGTTAAGTTAGACTCCGACCCATATTTCGTTTAACAATATTGCATACAGTGCCATTTCCCTCCTGGTGTTGAGGTTTCGAACTTTCTTTTTTTTCTTGGAAACTAAGTTCCCATGACCTCCTTTACACGGTTACCAAGTTTGATAATATTTGATCCAGTAGTTTTCCTTTTTATGACCGTTTCAAAGTGGAACTTTAATTATAATCACCCTGTATATTATTAAATTTTAATTTGAAGCTATGCGTTATATGTATACCATGCGTAATATTTTTGCTTTTATGAAAAAAATAAAGAATTGAAGTAAATATACATAGGATCATATACATGAAGTAAATATACATAGATAAATATACATGAAGTAAATATACATAGATATATTGGACCAAAACTGAAAAAAATTTCCCCTCCCTCTGAAAATAAAATATTGAAACTTCGACCTTGAATTTATTGGATTATCAAAATATTGAATTTGACTTATCTTCTAAGTCCTAGTTTCGACAAAAATTCCGTCAAAAATTCCGAATTACTGAAGCTGAAGTAAAAGGTTTAGTATATATTCACTGTATGTTAATAAAGTAATCAGAAGGTAATAAAAATAAATTATAGAATTTACGCTGATGCAACTTTTTGTTTGAATGCACAACATGTAATGGAAGAGAAGGCTTGTAGAGATCTGTTTTCGACATGCCTCTAAAAGTAGATGTCAAACTCATTTTGTCTCTTCAATGTCAAAGAACTTTCCTTTGAGAGGCAACTTTAGTTTTTGGGAAAGAAAAAAAATCACAAGAAGACAAACTTTAAGAACATGCAGGGCGATTGAGTACACATACTTATTTTCGGAACACAAGCGGTTTTCCGATTGGTTATTGAATTATGAAGAGATGCATTGTCATGCAATACAAAACATTTGGAATACGTTTTCTGACTGAATAACGTAAGATTAAAAGTCAACTGCTTAATTCACAGCCATTTACAAGTCAACTACTCGGGCAATTGCAGAATCGTTTTGATCCTGAGCTTGTAAGACAAACCTAATATCACTGGATTTAAACACTTCTTTAATCTTCCAAGAACATTCCTTCTTTAGCTCATATTCCAAGAATAGTAAGTGAATACAATTATTGCAAAAGAAATTGAATATTCATTTGCACTACTGCTTGGTAGTTTACTAACGAGTTAACAAAACTTAAATTCTGCTTTTTTTGTCTAAGAATACAGCAATATTTTAAATATTTACAAATAAAATATTAAATTGGATATTTAATTGGAGCCTCACCAGTTGCCTAGCATTTGAAGATTGTTAAATACTAATTGTTTGTTGCGAAGTCTAACACAGGCTGCATAGTTGGTTTTCATAGTTTTCTAGGTTCTCTTTACAAAAGTTCTCTATGAAAGCATCTTAACCAAATAGCTCCCATGTTCTTTTCATGTTCAAATAACCAACTAACCTAGTTTAAGCGCAATTTCCAAGTGAAGTTACTAGCAAACTCAAATACTCATTGAAAATCATATAGCCTGCCAATCGAGAGTAACGTGAAAGATACGGCACCAATAATTGAATTGCTGTTATGGTACGCGGTTTCTAAACTTAGATGGTCATTCCTTAATTGAATATAATTGATTTGTAACTTCTACTAGAGCTGACGGTAAGAATTGAAGTGGAAATAAATAATATCGTGTGCAAACTTGATTAATATAAAATTAGAAATATTTGCATAGAAAATATTTGCATTCAGACAGAAAGTTTTTCTGAAATATTTGCAATTACTTTATAAGAAGGATTTATTATTGTGTTATTACATTCTAAATTAGAATTTTAAGGGTATAATGAAAATACACTATGCATAAAAATACATTTTAGGATAAAAAATGAGTTGATTTTTATGTTTAAAAACTTCTTAAATTCATTTAATAAACATCGTACCCTCATTCGTAATTGAATCCAGAATGTTGAGTGTCGTTTATATCATTATTCTTACTTGTCCAAAGAACCTGCTGACTTATCGAGCCATTAAGTAGCTGCAGATCATTTCTACATAACCATTGAACTTCCATTAATTCGGTCTCTAGAGAGTTGTATGTTTATATCATAATTTGACTTTGATAAAAATGATTATTCTAAATCTTATGTTTCTATAAAAAATACTGGTCTATAAAAAATACTATGGATAATAATATCAGCCGCTCTTTCAGCCACTTCATAAGCAACAACTTGTTTAGAAATAAATTATGCAGTTAATGTCATAAAATATTTTCATGAAATTTAAATAAACATCAAACGAAAGTTCTCTTTAGACAATTCGATTCAAATGAAGTTAAAGTAAAGTAGCAGATGATAAAACGTTGAAGATAAAAATTTACTCTTACAAATATTTTTTTTAAAAAGGGAAGAAAAAGGGAAATTGAAAGATATAGTTAAAATTTTGAATAAAATCATCCATAATTTAAAAAAATAACTTCTTATATAGTATTAATAAATATTTATTACGCATTATTGAGGGAAAAAATTTCATATAATTAATTCTCCATAAAATTTTATTTGAAGGTATTTAAGGTTAAAAATACCTGTGGCAATTCACTGTAACAAAAATACATAAACCGCATTTGGTGTTACTATCACTAAAAAAAAAAAAAAAAAAAAAAAAAAAAAAAGATGCCAAATTTCAAAAGACAAAAATATGTAAATTTGTGTATATCTTAAAAAATTTTGAATAAAAAAGTCTAATTTTTTGCAGGTATGCTTAGAAATACACCTACTTTAAGGTGATGATAAAAATTTTATAGGTTATAATTCAAAATTTTTTTCGAAAAATTATTTAAGAATAGAAATTTAAAAAATAAAACACAAAAATGGGTAAATTTTATTTGGAATGAACCAAAATTTCAAAATGTGAAAGGGAAAATCGAAAAAGTTTAATAAAAAAAGATATATTAATAAATATTTGCCAAATTCAATTAACATTGAGGAGCTAAAGTTTTGAGAGCTAATATTTTAAAAACTACTTGTAGGATTTTTACAAAACTTGGCATTCTGGCATAATTTGAGCCGTAGAATCGAAAGAAAAAGTCCGCTTTTATGTCAAAATACCTATGTTAGAATAGTGCTATACATAAATCTAATATATATCCTAAGTCGTACTTTCGAGATTTGAAAAACACAGTTTGAATTTTGTCAATTGGCCCAGTAGAACAGGAGATATAGCACTTTTTTTTGTCCCCCCCCTTTTTTTTTTGAGCAGTGTACATATTCACCATGATTGATGAGCTCTGGAAAGTAGTGGATGAGGAATGAAATCAGTGTCCCTCTAAGTTTTACAAAAAGCCCTCCATCATGGAAATCATGATGCAGACTTAAAATCCAGAAAAAAAAAAATGCTATCAGATCGAACATTTAAAAAAATACTTTTGACATTTTAAACATAAATTAAATGGCCCTGAAATAGTTCTAAAAATGTGTAAACATCCTCTGTAGTTTATTGTGGATATTACACCAACTGTCCAGCATCACCCATACTGTTTGATTAGCTAAAACTTTACTGAATTTCTTTGTTTATTCTTTATGTTTAATAATTCACCACATAAGTAAGTCACCTTTAGCTTTTGTCGGTACACAACATCTCCATTAATTTTAGTCACCTTTAGCTTTTGTCGGTACACAACATCTCCATTAATTTTATGAAACGAGAGTTTTTGGCACTATAAAATGATGGGTTTCTAGCATGAAAAAATTTACCTACTTGATGTTCTCTGTTAAATTTTTGAAAAGGCAGTGTTTTTAGGGCATATTTGCATACATTGTGGATTTTGAATTAGTGCATTCATCATCAGATTTATGTTTGAGACTAGATCATTGATTCTTAACCTTTTTTTGCCCCATGTGCCCTCTTTCATCAATGCTAAATGATCATTCCCCCTGCTTTCAAAACCTTGAAAAATACATATCCGTTTATTTAAATTTAGATTATTTTTAATGTGTTTTAGAAATGAAACAAGTAAAAGTAGAGAAAATGTTAGACAACCCCTGAATTAGATGGACATGGAAGTGACTTATTTTCTTGCATTATATTTACATGGTTTTTTTTAAAAAATATTGTCAAAATTTATACTTTAAAAAGTTTCTGGTTTTCACACTCAGTAATTCAAATTTCTTAAAAAAAATTACAGATTATCTTTAGCTTCGATTTTAGCATATTTTCCATCATTGAACAAATTGGAAGAATATTTAATTTTGATTGATGATTTTAAAAAAATCTGATTGAAATCATGACTGAAGTCATTGATTTTAATCATCCGATTGAAATTATTGATATCCTAGTTGATGCATTATAGGGTCTGTATATTAATTCTTATTTATGTATTTCAGATCCTGAGTTGTACAATGTTTATAGTTTGAACCCCCCCCCCAATTACTCAGGCAAATTCCTTCCCCCACCCCAAGTTGTATGTGAATTTCATATTCAATATAAAAAGCTTAAAAATTAGTCATTAATTCTAAAATTTTGGACTGTTCTTTTTATTCAAATGTTAACCATATTTGTTTTGTTATTTGCCTGCGTTTTTTAATATGTTGTTTTAATTTGTTTCTAGAGTTTTGCAGAACTTACAGATACATATCCAAGGAATATGATGACTATGATAAAATACTGCCAGCTACAACATGAGGGGCGATTACATTCTGGTATTGGTAAGTTTATAATTTTTTCTGCATATATTTAGGGAAGATTTCATATTCTGTTACTAAATGATTATTTAAAAATTTTGCACTTACTCCTCATTATATTACCAAGTAAAATTTTAACACAAAGCTATTAATTCATACATCACTATATTTATTAATACTTTTAATAATCTATGTTTATATATGGCAGTGATTAAACATTATAGGTATAATATAAATTTAATAAAATAAAATGTCAGTACATAAAAATATTAAATCTTAAATTATAATTTTTAATGATCTTTGTGCAAGATCCCCTCTCCTTTTCATCTTGGTACATTTACAAATTTGCAACAAAAGCATTAAAGTGATGCATTGGTTTGAATTAGAGGTATTTTTTATTATACTTTATTATTAGCACCAGCATCTCAGAAAAGTGCCAAGATATTATATAAGAATTTGTCTGGTAAGTAATGTTTAACATTAAATATCTTCAAAGTAACATTTGATGATCTTTTGCAAATTTCCCACTAAAAATTTTTGCTATGTGTAGCAATCATGGGCTCAAGATTAGTCAGTCTATACAAAATTCTTAAATTTAAACCTTCTGTTTTTTAGATTGTATGAAGTCTTACTGAAGGAAGTTGTGTTATGCTATTAACCAAGTTTCACTGAGATCTGAAATGTTAAAATTTCTGGCCTGGATAATGTGACTCGCATATCAGTTTTAATTCCAAAAATCCTTGCATATTGAGTTATTATTATAAGTCTTGTTGTCTTGCAGTTAATTTCATCTTTCCAATTTCATTAATGGTTGAATGGCTCTTGAATGCTGGCAGTTTGCCTGGTTTGATTCTCTGAAATGCTAACTGCATACAGTTTCCTTCAGGAGGTCTTTTCTGTATGAAGCTATCTTCCCTTGGGCAGATGGCTGTTACATACTTTCACATAATCTTCTCTTACCTAGACAACCAGTTACTTTCCTTCAGATTTGAGGGAGGGGGGGAATTAGCTAATGCAGAGTTTTATTTATTAATAAATTTCTAATTAAATACTACAGAAAATTTGAAGCAAGCAAGATTTGAAACGAAGGCTTGTATAAAAAAATTCATATTAAAAATTGTTAGGAATAGTATTTCAGTTGTATTCAAAAGTGCAAAAAGTTTTAACTATTTCCTTTCAGGAATAATTAATCCAGTAGTAATTTTCATTTGAAGATGTATATTTTTCAAACAAATGAATTTCATGAATCAGTTAACTAGAAATGGAATTTAATTTAATTTTTATCTATAGGTTACTCTTTTTTGTTTTTAGATGACTGTAGAAATATAGCCAGGGTTTTGAAGAATCTAGCTGAACGTGGCATGGTTTTTGAGTGTAATGGCAAAGGCAACGGCAACTGACATCAATTTATTAGCATGTTATCTGCAAAGTAATTGTAATATATGTTATGTATATTAAATTATTCTTTAAAAAATTGGTTTATATTGTATTTCATCTTATTTTATTCATTAGGTGAAATTTACAGCACAATTCCATTACTGTTATCTACTTCCCCTCTGAAAAATCACCAACATTTTGCCAACCAAGTTTTTGCCATTCTGATATGTGAAAGGCAACAATGATTTTGAAAATGGTAGTGCACTAAGAATTCTATAAAAGACCAGTGAATCAATAAAATTTTAAAAACGAGAAACATCCCTAACAAAACACTAACCTTTCTAAATAAATCCTTGCTTTTTTTGTTTTGTTTTGTTGTTTGTTTTGTGTGAGTGCGGGCTATCGTTCTGCCTATGTACCCAGCAATCTGTTTTGACATAGTAAAAGCCAAGAATTACATAAACTTGTCATAAAGATATTTATAATTACTTACAAATAAATGTTTGTATTTGTATGCTATTAACCAAGTTTCACTGAGATCTGAAATGTTAAAATTTCTGGCCTGGATAATGTGACTCGCATATCAGTTTTAATTCCAAAAATCCTTGCATATTGAGTTATTATTATAAGTCTTGTTGTCTTGCAGTTAATTTCATCTTTCCAATTTCATTAATGGTTGAATGGCTCTTGAATGCTGGCAGTTTGCCTGGTTTGATTCTCTGAAATGCTAACTGCATACAGTTTCCTTCAGGAGGTCTTTTCTGTATGAAGCTATCTTCCCTTGGGCAGATGGCTGTTACATACTTTCACATAATCTTCTCTTACCTAGACAACCAGTTACTTTCCTTCAGATTTGAGGGAGGGGGGGAATTAGCTAATGCAGAGTTTTATTTATTAATAAATTTCTAATTAAATACTACAGAAAATTTGAAGCAAGCAAGATTTGAAACGAAGGCTTGTATAAAAAAATTCATATTAAAAATTGTTAGGAATAGTATTTCAGTTGTATTCAAAAGTGCAGAAAGTTTTAACTATTTCCTTTCAGGAATAATTAATCCAGTAGTAATTTTCATTTGAAGATGTATATTTTTCAAACAAATGAATTTCATGAATCAGTTAACTAGAAATGGAATTTAATTTAATTTTTATCTATAGGTTACTCTTTTTTGTTTTTAGATGACTGTAGAAATATAGCCAGGGTTTTGAAGAATCTAGCTGAACGTGGCATGGTTTTTGAGTGTAATGGCAAAGGCAACGGCAACTGACATCAATTTATTAGCATGTTATCTGCAAAGTAATTGTAATATATGTTATGTATATTAAATTATTCTTTAAAAAATTGGTTTATATTGTATTTCATCTTATTTTATTCATTAGGTGAAATTTACAGCACAATTCCATTACTGTTATCTACTTCCCCTCTGAAAAATCACCAACATTTTGCCAACCAAGTTTTTGCCATTCTGATATGTGAAAGGCAACAATGATTTTGAAAATGGTAGTGCACTAAGAATTCTATAAAAGACCAGTGAATCAATAAAATTTTAAAAACGAGAAACATCCCTAACAAAACACTAACCTTTCTAAATAAATCCTTGCTTTTTTTGTTTTGTTTTGTTGTTTGTTTTGTGTGAGTGCGGGCTATCGTTCTGCCTATGTACCCAGCAATCTGTTTTGACATAGTAAAAGCCAAGAATTACATAAACTTGTCATAAAGATATTTATAATTACTTACAAATAAATGTTTGTATTTGTAGATGTGTGCCCAAGAAAAATTTAATAAATACGAGAAAGAAACTAGCTTGTCATTATTAACTCTCAAATTTTGTCCTAATGAGAAAATTTTCTCTGAAAACTTTGAATGCTTTGATAATTTGTTTATTTTAAATAAAGTTAGTTGTTTAGTGATTAATCAAACATATTTAGAATTATTTGAAGTAAATGTTAGTTAGAAAATTTAACATTTATCTATCATTAAATTACATAACCAAAAGAGGACCAAAATTTAGATATCAGATAGAAAATAAGAATAAATTTGGAATTTATTTTCTTTTTAATATTCTTATTATTGTTTATGCATGTTTTTGTTAAAATTTAGAAAGGAAATTGTAAAATTTGCTTTAAATATTTTTTAATTTTTTTTGTAATACAAAATTTTTACTCTATTTTCACAAAAATCTGGCCTGTCAACTGTTTTCCTATCGGGCATTTGGCCCACATGCAGTTTGAGTGTGATACCACAGTTGTACAGTATTATCATTTAGAGTCTATAACAAAAATTTTTAAATGCCATGTTGATTGGGAGCATAGTTAGTTGTGGCAGCTGTTACATTGTTGCACCCTGGTTTCAATTCTTGGAAAAGGCATGGCTGTTTACAAATATATAATGGTATTGTGTTAAGGGAGCACTTAAAAAATTGTCTAGCCTTCAAAAATTTGATGATAGGGAAAAGTGGGCTAAGAGATCCCTGAAAATTCTATTCCGTAATGTGTTCATTAAAATTGGACATAGCTGGACAAACTCGTGTCATCTGTGAGGTGTTCAAGATCTTGGCCAATGACAGGCACTACTTTTTTTCACTTAACTACAAAAAATTTCATAAACTGGATCTGCAATTAGGATCTGATCATTGATCATGAGGATTAGAAGCAACGACAAAATTTTGAAACGATAAGTTGGCTTTTGGGGGGGTGGGGTGTATGTGTTGTGTTCAAAGGATAATAATAAGAATGGCGAAAAGTAATTGCAGAACATAGCACTTAAAACAAAATTCTTATTTTTAAAGACTATTTTTTTATGACAGCAAATATAAAATTGCAACAACAAGCTCCTTGTAACTAAACTGAGCAGAAAATGTGTTGAATTTTGAGTGAATTTATTTGTTAAATTCATAAAACCATCTCTAATTTCCGAGTTACACAAATCAGTGATTTTAGTGATTTAAGAGGCTCTGTTTTTCCACTCTCATTCCCCACGAATTATATTAAGTTAAAAGACTCTTTTTACTCTACATTAGCAAAATTTTTAATTTTTCAGATTTTTTAATATGTCAGATTTTTAAGACTTCAGAATTTATTAAATTTAACTGAAATTTCAAATTACGCTGCAGGCAACTTGGTTCTAAGCACTCACCTGGACTCCTTCTAACTAATATACAGCACCACTAGCACCCAGATAGAAACGGCTGTCAACTGAGAACATGGCAGACTTGCACTTCGCCCTCCAATAAGCTCCAGCTTGACACACCAAAGTTTCAGAAGGCGATGATTTAGAGTTAATGCCACTACTCTGCATGGTGTCTGGCTTGGAGCTGTTCTTCAAGTAATTTTTTTATTACAGTTAGCTGTATCACTCTGGTGTCTACAAAAGCTGAAATGTATACTGCAGGTACAATTTGATGCGCCACAGACATGGGGGGAATATGGCAGTCTTCCTGAGACAGACATACGGCCATGTCCACTGCTGCCAATACACATGCATAGTGGATATAGTGGATACATACCACCCAAGTCTTTTTGCAATACCACGGAAAAAATTCCACCTTCTCATAGGTCTATTACATGGCCTTGTTCAAACTCAGTAACCTGATGATACTATCTTTATCATCTCATTAAAGGCATTCTTGACTTAATTCTCGCTCACAAGCCCAATCCAGCAGATAAAAAAAGCACTTGAACTTTGCATCACGTATTTAAAGCAAACGTGATTTTCATATTCATAGTGATGCTACTAGCGCCACACTAATTCATCTAGCATGAAATTTGGATAGATGCCATGTTTCAAGATGTGCAAACACATCTTTCAAATTTCATATATCTAACGCAACTCCTTTTTGTGTTGAAATTTTATTTTTCATCAGTGTACATACACAGAAAATTCGAATGTGAATTTTTTTGCAAACTGTGTTATGAAGTAAATAAGGCATGATGAAGAACTAGTGCAAAGAGAATACGTAAGAATCAAATGCAGATTTTAACTTCAATAGGCTTAGATTGGATTGGATTGGATTATTTGACTATAGCAAAGCATGTGACGTCTATCTACCTGAAAGGAGGAATGTTTTTGTGGAGAACTTCCTAAGGGCAACTGGTTCTTGTCCACGTTACATATGGGGAAAACCATGGGAATGCCCATGCAGCCATCCTGTTTGTCTGGAATCGAACCCAGGTCAAATTACCAGTGTTCAGCGACATTGCCGCTAACTTTAATAGAGAATTTAATTTTCCCTAACTATACTTACATATCACAACACAATTGCGTACTCTCAATTAAATGATTAATTAAGTTTGGGGAACAAATGTTTATTGAGAATTTAAGAACAGACTTTCGCTGAAACTTACAAAGGTATCTTCAGAAGATACCTTAAGTTCTCTAAGGTACTTAGGGAGATTTGGTTGGCTAGTTCATTTGATCAACAGTATTTATTTCAAGAAGTTTCTTCAGTGTGGATGCGCTTTATCATCCACTAAAATTAATATAATATCCAAATCAATCAAAGAGCCTTACGTACGTATACAAGACTTCATTTCTATATATGTGAGGAAGCTCAAATCATCTAGAGAAGCAAATCCATTGATCAGTACTTTTTCTCATTCTATCATATTTTCATCCACCAAATGATCATATTCTGTAATGTTCGTGGGACTAATTTCTATTCCTGATGTAAAGGCGCTTACAATTAAATATTGCTCTGAACTTTGACTCGTCATTGAAGAGAACAAGGACTTTTTGTAGTAGACCTCCAGCTCTGATATGCTTGCTCAGATTCATGCTGTTTCTTTTGTAATGTGAGGTACTGAAACACAATTTATTTGGTTAGCCAGCTGCAACATGAAAAGCTCCAATGCCAGATGCAGGTTCTGAATTCATCTGCTTTTGAATCATTTCAGCAGCTATGCTTAGAAAACTAGCTGAGAATTGATTTTCTTTTACAACCTTATCCTAGCAATAGTTTCAATTTTTAAATTGTTCTCACGGAGCCAAAAACTGCTAATCTTGAAGCGTTCAACTATCTTGTCACTGCCATAATTATTTACCTTGCTTCTAAATGACTAAAAATTGTCAGTTTCAAAGACTTTTCCACGGCACCGTAAAAAATTATTTTGATTCGATGAAAAATATGAGGATCAATCTAATTTTTGTCTTTGTATTGGAAATAATATCAAAGAACCTTTTCCTGGTTGAAGAATATTTATTTCTTCGTAACTCTTGAATAGGCTAGCCTTTTTGCTTCACTATACGGATGAGCAATAATTTGCATAATATTTCTAAAATTATTTGACAATACCATCAATAGGTGGCAGCACTACAAAAAAACTGCATTTTTAGAGGTACCATAAATTAATAGAAAATGCTATCTTTTATTTTTAACCCTTAGGAACCTTAGGATTTTTTATGATCGAAAAGTTAATTTAGCGGAGCATATTTCTGCAATTATTTTCAAAGCTAATTTTGATACATTTCTGATTGAAATAAAATGTAAAATAATTACATTTTAAACTTATTTTGGGGTATGATGGTATATTAATGTAGTTCTGTCCTTCAATTAAATATAATACATAGCAGCTTTTCTGTATAACTGAGAGTTATACTGCATTTTTTATATTTCTCGTAAATTAGGAATATTTTCCTTTAAGGAATGTCATTTCCTTCCAATTATTACGAATACAGTTCAATAGATGGCAGCACTATCAATCAGATTTTACCCTTAGTTATATGGAATATCCTAATTATGGACCCAGACATCTCCCTAGAAATATTTCAGTTTTATATACTTGCATATTTTCTACGTTCTTCTAAATGTCCCTTCTTTGGAAAAAAAGGAGTGCTGATTGTTTCGTGCTTTTTCATTCGTATAATTCTTTTACTGTTTCTTTAAGAAGAAATAAACATAAAATTTAAAACAGAATAATATTTCCCTTTTTGTGGCCATTGTATTAGATTGCAATTAAAGGATATACTTTGCTTTAAATTCTGAAAATTTTTATGCTGTGTTAAAATGCAGCAAAATGTTTTAAAATTTATTTAAAAATCTAGATATTGTTATCCCTATTACTGTCCTATTATCTTATTATAAAATATTATAACAGTAACAGACTGAACTAATTGTGTTTGTAAAAGGTCTGTTAGACTTTCCATCAATCATTGTTATTACTTTAAGGCAATATACTGATATATGCATATAAATTATTCACAAAGTTTTAGTTTTTTTCTTACAATTTATTAATTTGTCAATCTCGGTCACACTATTTTATTAACTTTAGGGTAAGAAGAAAAACTGCTCCATGTGCTACTAATTTTATCATGATGCTATTTATTTTTGCTATCAGGTGGGGAGTCTTGATCAGGAATCTTTCGAAAGCGAGTTCGTAGATAATTAAGTCCTTTAAATGAAATCAAGATGTTAAAGGACCTTTAAAAATATAATGATCTGCGTCTCCCTTTTCCCAACATAAACGGATTTCTGTAGCGAAAATAATTATCTCATGAAAATACTATGTCGGCAAAGGGCCATGACCAGATATACATTGGAAATGTAACCGTTAGTGTTGGCATATTTTACATTCAGTTTTGGAAAGAAACTGTGGAAAGGACATTGTCCCATTTATTTTGCCATCTTAATAAGGCCTTTTTGTTTTAGTTGGAATTTTAAATACGGCCGAGGCCATGGTATTCCTTTAAATTCACGTTCTTGATTAATTGCTTCTGTTTTTCCCAGCTCATCAGCTTTTTCTCTCCCTTGATGTACATTATTATTATTATGGGCTTTGATCCATGAGATTTCGTTTTTCATATTTTGCAATGAGTTTGAGAACACGTTGAAGCCGTCTATAATATTTGATATCTGTCGTATTTTTAATTGCGAACAAAGCAGCCTGGCTATCTGTTTTGATGTGCATTTCTGTTTTTACTTTTATTTTGCTAACATTTTTCCGGCACATTGTACCATTTGGTGCATACGCTGGATGGCTGATAGTAAAGTTGGTATTGTTGATGCTGTCGTATAAGTTGCAGTTGATGCATGATAAAAGTTCTTACATGTAATGCTTGGTTTTCTAGTTGCCATTGCAATATGCACGATGTTTACAATTGTAAACGCTCGTAGTCCTGGTACCTGTAACACAAGCGTGCGCCAAAGAATTCTGTGATCTTCAAGGTGAGCCATCCACAGCTAAAAACTTTATTGCTCATTAGTAACTTAAATGCTGTTGGCTTGCATTTAATTATCCATCGTAGTTCATATTCAAGTCTCTCAGACACTTTAAAGAGGAGGTTGATGTCTTCTGCGGCTATAAGTGATTTACATCTTCTTCCTTATACGCTTTTTATATATTGTAAACTGTACATTTTGCCATTTTACTTTTAGGTATTCTTATGTCAATTAATTTTTTTGTCTTCTAATGTGAATGTAATTCTAATTTTTGTCTTCTCTCTAATGTGATTTATCATTAAGCTTTACAACCTTCTGAATGTCTTCATTTCTTTTGTGACTAATTGCAATAATTCCTTTGTGGAGTTTAAAGAATTTATTTGCAGTTACTCCAAGGTTTTTTTAAAGGAATTTTTTTTCTCCAGTATTTCGGAAGATTCTTCGAAATATTTACTGCTTTTGGAAATATTGAAACTGCCGGATCATTTTTGTTAAGTATGTGCTTTACTGCTTCTGCATATATGTTGGTCTGACATATTTAGAATTACGATGTCCATTACCAACTAGTGTGCCTGTTGTAGGTTCCCGTGTGTCACTTCTTGCATTGTTAACACCTATAACTGTAGTGTTACCATTATCAAACTGTGAGGTGGGATGGCTGCATTTTTAATTTCTTCCCAACTAGTACGGCAACGTCGTAACGACGTTGCAAACTGGTCGCGGATGTCATTGTAAAAACGTTACAATATGTCGTCTTAATCTGTGCAATAATTATGGATTGCAGTATTTACCAGTAATGCTGATGTTTCTTAACACCATTTCTTTCGATCATATGTAAATGTATTTACTTACTATTGGTTTCTGCATTTTAGAATAGTGGTAAATTACAATGATAATTTCATGCACTTTTTATAATCAATAACTTTTCTTTTGATACTGTACAGAAATAATTTAAATAATATAGTATACGATAGTAAGCTAAGTACGTTAAAGTAAGCTCTTCGTTAAATAGCACACGATGAAACTTTTTGTTTTATTATGAATTTCCTTGTTATTACATGCACATAAAATGTAAGCGAAGAAAATAGAATATGCTTAAATTTAATAAAGAATAAAACCTAATTTACAACATACATTTATTGAGATAATCTAATAGACATACATAACAGCAATATTTAAAAAAACGCGAATTGCAGTGTTTGGAAGAAGAGCTACCAAACGACAAGTAATAAAACTGCAATTTGCAATCAATAAAAAAATATTTAGTGTTTTTAACATTACACACTTAAATATCGCATAGTTATAGATTACAATATTTCATAGTAATCCTAATGTTTCCTTAACACTATTTTTTCGATCATATGCGGAAAGTCTGAGAACCAATCTGTTCGTTTAATATGAGTGATATACGATATAGCACTTAGGACGTTATAAACCGAGTCCGTGTTTCCAAATATTGCACCGCTGGATTACTGAAGATTGGAGAACACCACCATGTAAGTTTAATCACCAGAAACAACGCCAAAACAGAATACTATTTCACTGTGTGGACGATTTTAGCATGTTGCATTGTGAAGCAGATATTCACAAACAAAATAAGCAGAAATTCGGCATTACCACCATGATTTCTCATTAATTCAAAATAAACTGCCATCATTATATTTTTTCCATCGTTCTCTTACTGTATTGAAGGTCTCCAGTATTTAATTCCGACGGTGAATTACAAAACCGGGAAGAAAATATTTCTAAAAATAAGATGGAGCCTGAAAATATTGCGCCATTACTAACTTGTTCAAATTTGGCAGCTAGCCAAAGCGCGCAAGCTTCGAGATCAGATGTTCGTTTATATAATCATCCAGTAAATAATATGTGCATGGAATGTCAATCTCTTGAACAGCACTTCAGTCTAAACTTTTCAGCGGTTTATACCATGGCATTAAACCTTTCGACGGTTCTTCTGATAATTTAATAGAATCTTTTTTAAATGGCATAGAAGAATTATTTCAACTGAATAGAATTACGAACAATGTTCAAAAGATTATACAGGGTGTTTATAAAGCCCCGGACCCATTTTGATGTTTAATAACTCATAAAATAATGAAGATATAAACAAACTTATTGCATTTATTGATGGAATAACTTAGTATATATTTTTCTTTTAAGGTTTGAATATCTTTACTTTTGTAAATATCGTCTGCGCGTGTGGTTAATTTCAGATAATTTCATTTTACAGTCTAAATATCTGTACTTTTCTAAATATCGTCTGCTTATTAATTGCATTTTTCTCTCTTTTGTTTTTGGCAACTATTGGAATGTTATGTTTACTTTTGATGTGTTTGTTCCAGTACTTTTATATGTGATGTTTTATTCGACGGATATTAAGGAGAATGCATACACCACAAGAGAAAGCACAGATTTTGTGGTGGTTCATAGAAACGAAATCCATAATGCAAACACAGAGAAATTTCAGAAGAATTTACCAAACAGATCCTCCATCCAAAAGCAGCATCTTGCGGTGAAAAAAGAATTTTCTAGAAACTGGAAGTATTGCAGATAAGAAACTTTCCGGACGTCCCTGCGCAAGTGATTTTGATGCTCAGCGTGTTTTTACACAATCCTAGAAGATCTGTGAGATCAGCGGCAAGAGAATTGGATATGCCAATTTCGACGGTGTGCAAAGTTATTAAGAAAAAAATTAAGACTGCATGCATACAAAGTTCAAAAAGTTCAAGGTTTAGAACCGGACGATAGGCCTAGGAGGATGGCCTTTGCAACAGATATGCTAAGGAGGATAGAAGATGATGCTGAATTTCTGAAGCACATAATGTTCTCCGACGAAGCATCCTTTTATCTTTCTGGCATTGTTAATCGCCATGTGCGCATATGGGGATTTGAAAACACCCATGATTGCCGTGAGGCACAAAGGATTCCCCAAAGGTTAATGTGTGGTGTGGATTAATGCACGATCGAGTCATTGGGCCTTTCTTTTTTACAGAAAAGACGGTCTCATCAGTCGTATACTTAGACATGTTGGAAAACTTCGTATTTCCACAACTAGCAGAGCTTCAGCCACATGTCTTTTTGCAACAAGATGGTGCACCACCTCATTGGAGTACCATCGTTCGTAGTTCTTTGAATGATCATTTTACAGGAAGATGGATTGGGCGAGGAGGTCCAATTCCTTGGCCACCCAGATCACCTGATATAACGCCGCTGGACTTTGCCCTTTGGGGATTTGTAAAGGACAACGTTTACAGGAGGAGAGTGTCGAACATTGATGACATAAAAGCCAGAATTACAACCGCAATAGCCTCTGTGGATGCCGACATTCTTGCCGGTACCTGGCGTGAAATTAAATAGCGACTTGATATTCTCCGTGCGACGAAGGGGCACACGTGGAAGTTCATTGACAAGGGTCATGAAACTTTTTAAGTCTATCTAACTATTTATGTTATTAATTTTAATATATCTTTATTATTTTATGCGTTATTAAACATCAAAATGGGTCCCGGACTTTATAAACACCCTGTATTTATGAAAAAATATTTATCGGGCTCGTTAAAATATTTGTAATGCCAATATCGTCAAATCCCGAGTGTACCGTATATTAGGATTAAACCAAGCATTTTTAAATGCATGGAGATGGGCAAAAACGTAACAAACAGTTCATCAGAACTTTTATAGGTAAGGAATTTTGTATTTTTGTTCACAGTTTCTCTAATTTTGATGTCAACATTTATTAGTAATTTATCAAAGCCATTAATTTTGTCGTTTTCCATTAAAAGTGTTAATATTTCTCTCTCCTTTTCCATTAATTTTTCCGTTCTGCTTCTCCTCCGTCAGATATATTAGACAGCCGTTAAATATGCATGGATATGCAACGTCTTTTAACATTGGACGTTTTCTCTGAATTCTTAAAATTGCCCCATTTATAACCGTGAATACATCTTCACGCACAATCATATCTTCGTGAAAATTGTACTTTTCGCTCTGTATGCGGTAAAAATGTTTCATATTATGTCAGCATATTAATTCAAATAAATTCGTCCTTACTTCAAAAATAATAAATAAAGTCACATATTAGCAATGAAATAATTGCTGACATGTGATTTGCATTGATTTCGGAAATATAATTTTTTTTTAATATATAAAACGCATAACTTAATAACTTACCCTATAGATTAGTTTCATTTTAAAATATTTTGCTATAATATTTATAAAAAATATTTTAAGTATTGTTGCCGTATCCTTTGGAAAAATTAAAGCACAAAGGATGAAATAATTTTCTTCTGTGAAATATTTAGTGTTTCGTATTCAGATAGTTTATGGGGGGGGGGCTGAACAGTGAAATTGTATTTTTTGAGAGGTGATGCAAATGATTCCTGCTAACACAAAATTCCACAAATGCACTTTATCAACTGAAAGGCCAACGCATACTGTTTAGGGCTAAAATTATCAGATACTAGTAAACAAAATAACTTGGAAGCGTTCTATAAATTATCATAGTTCTAATAAATGTTCTGAATCTTGTAACGATAGCAAATACACAAATTACAGAAATTATACAATTCTATGCATTAGATGTAATAAAAAATATTAATTTTATTCTTAATTGTGTGAAAATTATGTGCACTGTGAAAACCGAGATTACCATTAATTAAAATTTTAATGCAATAGATTATTAGGTGATCAAATTGATGTTCGTTAACCATTTAACACAGAGGTGGGGTCTATATGACCGGGCCAATATTTTAGAACTGCCGAAACTGCTTATGAGTTATCTAGTTATTCTTCTCCTTTTCAGTACTTTCAAGTTGACATAAAATATAATTATTCCTAAATTTTTATTAAACTGTATCCATTAGTTTTTTATTTTTATTTTATTTTTTTTAAATAATTTTTAAAATTGGGCCGCGGTCATACAGACCTCACCTCTGCTCTTATATTACTTTTTTCTCGCATGAGGGGGAGATGGCTTTATTACTGCTTGAGTGTCGAACCTGTACAAGAACTTAACTCTAGAGATTTCACATATGTCGGTATTATGAAAAAAAAAATAAGAAAGACATAGCAGGCGATGTTTTTCCAAATAAAAAGAAAAGTGAAGGATCTCTTCTTTATGCATTCGCAGGTAGAATGACTCGCGTTTCACATGCGCCTCAAAAACTAAAAAGTGTTATTCTCATTTCTTCAATGCATCATTCGAAATAAGAACACCTTGAAACTGAGAAACCAAAAATAATAACATTTTACAATGTGACTAAAGGAGGTGTAGATGCATTGGATGAAAAATGTTCTAAACATTCTACAAGCCGAAGAACAAGGCGATGGCCAATGGCCATATTCTTTAGGATGCTTGATGTAAGTGGAATTCATGCACATGTAATACATCAATCGTTAAGAGATAGCGCCAAATTGAAAAAGAAACCGAATTTTTGAGGAGTTATCATCAGAATTAGTGAAACCACGTATGGAATGGAGGCTTCAAAAGCCAACTGTGAACCGAGAAAAACAAAGGTGCATTCAAGAGAGTGCAAGGAGTTTCCAGCGGAATCTATTCTAGCTCAGATGTAACTGATACCCCTAAAAAAGCGTAAAACATGCTTTTTATGTCCCCTCTAGATTGAGAAGAAAAGCTCCATGTTTCAGCTTATCTATGTTTCAGCTTCAAGAATCCGACATGTAATGAATGGGCCAGGTGAATTCGAAAAAATTGTGTTGAAAATGCTTAAAATAATGTGCTGCAATTTTTTAATATTCTTTATATATTATACTTTTTTCTATTATTTTATATAATCCAGATTCTGTAGATAGAAAATTTATTAAATAATTCAGTTTTTACGCATTTGCAAGTAAGTAGTGTTTATTTTATTTATATGATTCACTACTTTTTCAGTGGCTTTTTCAGTGCCCCCTTTTTCAGTGGGGCAAGGGGGAACATCTGTCCCCGGGCACAGCATCCAGGCGGCGCCCAATTGATGCTACGAAATTTTTAATGAAATGTTTTCCATTCTTGGCTCACAAAAAGGGGTGCAAATTCTTCAGTTGTACCGGTCGCTGGAATCCTAGCTACGCCACTGTACTTTTTCGTACGTGATTTAAAAATTAATTTTTAATGCATTAATTTTAGAATTTTAAAAAGAATTAATTACTTCAATATAACAAGCAAAGTGTATTAATGCATATATAATAACAAAAGTATAGTATTTTAAAATTTTATACTTTTTTAAATGTATAAAACATAAAATAGAGCACGGTCTGAGAGACCCCTTCTCTGTGTTTACGTAACAGAAAATGAACGTCTATACTCAAGGGTTAAAAGAATGCTTCCAACTAAATTATTATAATGTTTAGAAAGTCAAAATGAAGTGCATTTTTATTACAGTAAAATGTCTAAATGAATTGCATTTCTTTGATAAGAGTGAGTTAATAAATGGAAGTCTTACCATTTGCGGTCTTGAGCTTGAAATTCTTGTTACTTCTCAGCCTTTCAACCTTGGTACCAAAATGCTCCTCTTCTTAAATGCTATTTTTAATCCATTGTTTTTCTTTGTTTTGGAGTTGTGGAGGTTTAATCGTAACCGGACTTTTGAACTCTAATGTACTTTCTAACTGTTTATTTAACTGCATTATTTCATATACATAAAACTGTAACTTTAAAGAAACAGCATGTATGTAACTGTAACCATATCTATGTCTCAGCAAGCAGCATTAGTTATACCAAAGAAATTAGAATAGAAGGAGGGAGGGTTCGCTGTTTCCTCCACTATCGGGGAATGAAACTCCACCGAACAAGCGGCGTCCATGTTTGTAGCTTCAAAACATTGCATTACGGCTGTGAAACATACGTGTCTCTAAGCTGTTCCGTGCATGTATTTTCCAGTAAAAATATGTTAAATTTATAATGAAATGCTTCGCTATTGCTAATTTTTTGTTTTAAAGTTATAAAGATGATCCGTAATTTTCTACGTACAGAAAATCATTAAGAAATAGTTCGAAATCTAAATGCATGTGCATAACATTAAAGCCTTTAAAAATGATGTTTCTGCATATTTCAAGAATTTGTTTAGGTTTTATTAGCAACCTGTTGGGTGTACTTTCTAATTTTTCTTTTAAGAAGTGATATTTCTGATTTATTCACAATATTATCATAATTTATTAAACTATCATTTCATACACAAAATTTAAGAGATAGAAAAAAAGTTATTTTATTATGCTTAAATACTTCAGCTTTAAGTTGTAATATACAAAAACAAAAATTCAAATATTATTTATTGGCTATAGCAGTTGTCGTAACAGCTAATTTCCATTTATAAATTTATAGAAGTATTTTAGGAGAGGGGAAAATTGTTTTTTTGTGGAAACCTGAGAAAAGTGTTAATTTTGATTAAGCTACAGTAAATGAAATAACTTAATGGAATCAAATCTAAAATGCTAAACAAATAGAGATAAAAATAAATAGCAAATAGATTTGCATTATGCACGTCAAAAGCGACAGCTCATTAAGGGATGGTGGATTTAGATGGTTGCTGAGCAAAGTGCATCTCCAAGTTAAAAAAAATTAAAAACTTATTTAAATTCTATTCTGACTTATTTCTAATGCTTTCCTGATGAGAAAATTTCTACGCATAATGGGAAAATGCCTTTCTCTGAAAGGTGCAGCAGTGAAAAAAATATCATCATATTTCATATTTATGAATCTCAAAGAAATTGCCTGGAATTAAGCTGAATTACAGAAATATACCTATATAAATTTTTGGATACATCTTTCCACATGTTCAATTATGTAAATATTTTACTTACTTTTATCGCTACACTGCCCAGAAATTTTAAGTTTAAACACAAAAAATTTAACAACAGAACAGTTTATCTTGATCAAATGCACAAATTATATTAGTAAAAGTTCACAAAACTTAAAAATGAATAATAATTAATACATAAAGAAAAGCATTGCTTTATTTAACACCTTTACAATTCATAAAAATAGTAACAATTGATTTCTTACTTTTCATGAAAATTATAAAACGAATTACCTAAAACGTTCAAATTACACAGTTTAAATCCTGGCATATATCGTTGTATTTAAGGAACGAAGATGCCAGCTATAAACAGAAACATTAAAATGTATTTAACATATTTTGATTATTTTAAAGTCCTTTTTTTGACATCTGGAAAGAAAACAACATGATACTGTGATATTTTTTAACATAATTATCAAATTACATAAAAAAAGAAAATCAATACTTCCGCGTGAAAAGTAATCCCAGGAATCTTTTTCAAAAATATATTTGTGCATCCATTTGCAACAAAAGCTGACATGCTTCAAAAAGAAAAGAAAAAATGTTGCAATTCCTTGCGTACGTCATAGCGATACTAGTAACATGGCCGCCAAGCTTCACCATTTGAGTTGAACCTTCCCTCCCTCTATTCTAATCTCCTTGAGTTATACCTTTCCTTCGCACCTAAGCTTGATTTTTCGCTTTTCGGGCAGAAAGACTTAGTGGGTGCAAAGCAAGACATCTATCTACTTTGTTTGTCTGTACGCTGGTGCTCGCGTGCGGACACCTGCATTCTTGTAACTTGTTTTGTTAAAGATTAAAGTTATTATGTTGTGAAGATGACGAGTGTTTTAATTACATAAGCGAATTAGCTCTGTTTTAGAGTCTGTAGATCACATGTGCAACATTGAGAAAATGAAGAATATTGTTGCGTGCGTACGGGTTCGTTATGAAATGAATGCACAAGTCCGATGAAAAATGAACAAAAATGTATTATTATCACAACAAAAATGCTTAAATTTTCTCAAATTATCATGCAGTATTACAATATCTCACAGTAGTTTTCTTTTAACTACTCAAATGTCAATAGAACGTAATTCAAAACAGCTAAAGAACGCTAATCCGCGAATTCGCTACAATCAACAACAGTAGTTTTCTAAACAACAACAAACTAAGCAACTACTACAAACTGAGATGTTTTCCTCCTTTTATAAGATTTTAAAATCACGCGCTAGAATTTTCCAGTACTTTCTGGAAATCAAAAAGAGATATTTATTTATTTAATGCACGCGCTCTTGTATTTTCAATTTTCCGGCTTAGCTTTCTTTTAATATTCGTCACGCGCTGCACTGCGCGAGAAATAAAACCATTTAATTTCTAATTGAACTAACATTAGCTTTTTAAATACCAAATTCGTAACACTGCCCCCTTCCCAAGGACTGCACGTCCCGGGCAGTACAATCCCTGGACAGGAAGCAAAACTTACAACTGTGGCATAAATGCATTAATAAGCATTACATTACAATAATAAACAACATGAACAATAAATGCAATACATAAAACAAATCAAATGCTATCAAACACAAATCAAATACACATTTAAAAACAAAAATGGACCATGGTCTTATACTATTTACAATTATTTACATTATGTACTATGGCCATAGTAATGAGCTAACCTGTCGTAATGAACGACTTTAGGTTTAGAGTTCGAAGACTTACGAATCCGAACCACGACGTCATTCAGCCTGTTTAGGACTGTGTACGGCCCATCCCAAGGTGACTGTAATTTCGGACAAAGTCCTTTCCGTCGAGTCGGATTCCACAACCACACCTTGTCTCCTTCGTGGAATTGATGTTCAGTAGCTCTTGTGTCGTATCGGGTCTTCATCTTCTCCGTCGCCAAGTTGACTCGCTCTCGTGCAAAATTGTGCATCACTTCAAACCGGGCCTGGAGATCTTGAATATATTCCTCAAACGATGAAGGAGCATCCGGAGGGCGGCCAAACAATAGATCACAAGGCTGACAAAGGTCAAGACCGAAGAGCATCTGTGATGGAGAATAGCCGGTAGTCTCGTGGACAGCACTGCGGTAAGCCAGTAAAAAGAGTGGTAATTTCTTGTCCCAGTCCTGTTGGTTTCTGGAAACCACTAATGAGAGGTTATTAAGGATGGTTCGATTGAACCTCTCTACCATGCCGTCCGACTGGGGATGCAATGGCGTCGTTTGAGTTTTGTCAATGCCAAGTAGTTTGCATAGTTCTTTGATTACTGCCGAGGCAAAATTCCTTCCCTGATCGGAATGTAACTGAAGAGGCACTCCGAACCTGGAAATCCAGTGCTGTATCATTACCTCAGCTACTGTGACTGCCTCTTGATCAGGAATAGGATAAGCTTCAGGCCACTTGGTGAAGTAATCAATGACAACGAGTATGTATTTGTTGCCATCAGCAGTTCGTGGCAGAGGTCCCAGGATGTCAAAGGCGATACGTTCAAAAGGCGCACCTACGTTGTAACGTTGCAGTCTGCCTCGGCTGCGTTTCCTCGGTCCTTTCCGACCTGCACAGGCATCGCAAGATCGGCACCACTTTTGCACGTCATTCTTTGCATTATTCCAGTAAAAGCGCTCACGAACTCTCTGTAAGGTCTTCATAATTCCAAAGTGACCTCCTGTAGGGCTGTTATGTAGTTCTTTGAGGACATCAGGAATCCGGGATCTCGGAAGTATCAGTTGCCATCGGAACGTCTTCCCATCATCCGACTCGAATTTCCGGTATAAGACGCCGTTTCGAATGTGAAGTGAATCCCAGAGTGCCCAGTATTGTTTTGTTGTAGGACTACAGATAGAAATGTCCTGCCATGTAGGTTTTCTGTTTGATGACTCTATTAAATCAAGTATGGGTTTAATGTCGCGGTCTTCCAGCTGGTCTTTCCTGACT
This sequence comes from Stegodyphus dumicola, assembly GCF_044657685.1. NCBI lineage: Eukaryota > Metazoa > Arthropoda > Arachnida > Araneae > Eresidae > Stegodyphus > Stegodyphus dumicola. Next base: position 24,134,171 of record NC_140775.1, read on the forward strand.
TCATCATCACTCCACGGGTCTCGAGCAGCCGATGTTGATGTTGTAATTTGTCTTGCGACCGGAGTCAGCAGTTCGTATTTCGCTTCCACCCTGGAACAATATCGGCAGTTTTCTTGGCAAGGTCTTCTAGACAGGGCGTCGGCGTTTCCGTGTGATGATCCCTTACGATGACGGATAGTGATGTCATATTCTTGGAGTCTCTGTATCCACCTGGCTATTTGACCCTCAGGATTTTTGAAATTTAAAAGCCACGCCAATGAGGCATGGTCCGTGCGGAGGAGGAATTTTCTCCCGTATAGATAATGATGGAAATGTTCTACAGCTTTGACTATGGCGAGCAACTCTTTCCTTGTGACACAGTAATTCCTCTCCGGTTTAGACAGGCACTTGCTCCAGTAAGCTACTACACGTTCTTGGCCGTCTATTTCTTGGGACAAAACAGCACCGACACTTTCATTGCTCGCGTCGGTGTCGAGAATAAATGGTCTGTCGAGCTGAGGATACGTCAGGATTGGAGCAGATGTTAAAGCTTCCTTTAAGTTGTTAAATGCATCCTCGCATTCCTTTGTCCACAAGAATCTTTGCTTGCTCTCTGTCAGCTTGTGAAGTGGTCTTGCGATGGAAGAAAAGTTCTTCACGAATCTCCTATAGTAGGTGCAAAGCCCTAGGAAGCTTCTCAGCTGATGGACATTTTCGGGACGCGTCCAGGATTTAACCGCTGATACCTTTTCAGGATCCGTGCGCACACCTTCTGCAGAGATGACATGTCCCAGGTAAGTCACTTCCTTTCGAAACAATTTGCATTTAGCGGGAGTCAGCTTCAGATTGGCCTCTTTCAGTTTCTGAAGCACCTTTCTAAGATTTTCTAGATGCTCTTCAAAACTCTTTCCGACGATGATGATATCGTCCAGGTATATCAGACAGGCTTCGTAAGAAAGGCCTTTCAAAACAGTCTCCATAAGACGTTCGAATGTTGCCGGCGCATTACACAGTCCAAACGGCATCACTTTGAACTGCCAAAGTCCTTGTCCCGTAGTAAATGCCGTCTTTTCTCGGTCATCAGGATGGATTTCTACCTGCCAATACCCACTCTTTAAATCAAGTGTTGAGAACCACTTGCTTCCAGAAAGAGTGTCTAGAATGTCATCAATTCTAGGAAGAGGGTAACTGTCTTTCTTCGTAACCTCATTCAACCGGCGATAGTCAACGCAAAATCTTGTTGAGCCGTCTTTCTTTCTGACGAGAACGATGGGAGATGCCCATGGACTCGCTGAAGGCTCGATGACATCGCCTTCTTCCATATCTTTTAACAGTATTCGCACCTCTTCCTGTTTAGCAAACGGTAGACGTCTTGGATGTTGCCTGATCGGGGGATGATCGCCAGTATCTATTCTATGTTGTGTCAAACTAGTTCGACCCACGTCAGAAGACGAGCGGGAGAAAACAACTTGAAGATCTTTAATGACGCGATCGGCAGCATTTTTCTCTTTATCGTTTAATTGTGCATTCTGCAATAACTCCGATGTAATGCTCTCTGAGGACACGGATTCTGGGATGTTACTCTTTTTTTCAACGCTGGTTACTGGAGTACATGTTGCAACCACTTCACCTTTCTTAATAACTCTCGACTTTTCAGTTACATTGGCGACTCTCACCGGGATAACCGTTCTGGATAGGTCGACGAGTGTTGAAGCTACTAATACTCCTTTTGGGATATTACAGTTATTGGGATATTCTATGATGCCGTAGCGGAAATTTCTATTTTCGGCTATGGATCCAGGAAGTAAAATTTCTGTTCTTGCCGGTATTGTAATATAGTCTTGTGCTATGATTTTATGGACAGATTTAACTTCTTCATCATTAACGAGAAATAACGCTATGTCCTCAGATGTAGAATGCAATTCGTTATTTTTAAAATCCAAGGAAAAATTGTATTTCCTTAGAAAGTCCAATCCGAGTATGCAAGAATCAGTGATTTCTGCTACATATGCCGTGTGATGGTAAGCGGCACTTCCAAACGTGATGTTAACATTTACTTTTCCGTCGATGTCGATCTTCTCACCGGACACAGTCTGGAGGGTAACGCAGGGCGGCGTCCAGATAAGTTTGTTTCCTAGTTGTTGAGCCAAATCTTTTCGGATGATGGTGACGTTGGCTCCTGTATCTATAGTCATATTGCACGGAACTCCATTAATATGTCCTATTATGAAAAGTCCATTACTGCCGCCTCTCACTGCAGAAATCTGAAGCGCTTTAAACGGGGGCTTTTCATTATCTGGCAACCTCCGCCCCGCGAGATGGCCACTAATTAGTTTCCCTGCTGCTTGTTAGAAGCGGTCTTAACATCAGTACCCTGGGGTGTTTTGCAGTTTCGTCGTATGTGTCCTTCAGCACCGCAGTTCCCGCACTTAACGGTTGGTTTCTTCTCACCAATATTCCGTCTCAAGGCGTTCAGTTGTCTAGTCAAATCGTCAAGTCGAGCGGTGACTTGATCCCCTGGCTCCTGGACTTGAGCAGCTCTGACTGGGTGGCGGTCTCGACGAGTGGCTTGCTGGGCTGCCTCAAATTTCATGGCGTACACTAGAGCACTTTTTAAATCTTTTACATCCGCCATTCGTAGAGCTTTCTGTATTTCAGTATCTCGGATGCCGTCGATAAAGTATTGCAAGGACAGGATTTCCCTTGTTTCTGTCGGGCATTCCGAAAAGGCGAGATGGGACAGCCTTTCAACATCCGCGGCGAGCTCCTGAAGTGTTTCGGTAGGCTTCTGTTGACGAGATTTTAATTGGAGCCTGCTGTAGTCTTTTAAACACTTCTCCCCAAAGCGCAACTCCAAGGCGCCGGACAGAGCTTCGAAATCTAACCTTTTGTTTTCGGGAAGAGTCTGAAGGATATCCGCTGCGTCGGCTCTTAGAGAAGCGGCGAGATGACAGGCCTTAGCTTGGGAATCCCATCCATTCGCATCCGCCACGATAGAAAATTGTGTCTTATACACCTGCCAGGATGTCTTCCCATCATATGTGGATAGCTTCAGAGGTGGACGAGCAGGCATTGGTAAGAATTTAAAATCATCACTCCTGCTCCCTGCCGACGCTACGAATTTCTTTAAAGTATCCATTTCTTTGGCAACTGCAGAAACTCTCTCATCAATTTGTTCTTTTACAGAAGAAACTCTTTCTTCTATTTCTTCTTTCACCGAAGAAAGTCTTTCTTCAATATGTCCAACTTTATTTTCAACTGCGTCAATTCTGCCTTCCATAGCTTCAAATTTATTTTCTATTATGCAAGTAATTTCTCTTTTCATTTCTTCTTGACCAGCTTGAACGGCTTTCATTTCGTCCTTAACGGATTCCTGGCCCAATTTCATTTCTTCCTTAACGGATTCCTGGCCCAATTTCATTTCTTCCTTAACGGATTCCTGGCCCAATTTCATTTCTTCCTTAAATGATGCTTGGCCAGCTTCCATCTTTTCTTGGAATGCAGCAAAAGCACTAATGAGCTGTCTCAATTGTTCTTCCATCGCTCTTGTTATTGGCATTCAAATCCCACTTCTGACACCAAAAATTGTTGCGTGCGTACGGGTTCGTTATGAAATGAATGCACAAGTCCGATGAAAAATGAACAAAAATGTATTATTATCACAACAAAAATGCTTAAATTTTCTCAAATTATCATGCAGTATTACAATATCTCACAGTAGTTTTCTTTTAACTACTCAAATGTCAATAGAACGTAATTCAAAACAGCTAAAGAACGCTAATCCGCGAATTCGCTACAATCAACAACAGTAGTTTTCTAAACAACAACAAACTAAGCAACTACTACAAACTGAGATGTTTTCCTCCTTTTATAAGATTTTAAAATCACGCGCTAGAATTTTCCAGTACTTTCTGGAAATCAAAAAGAGATATTTATTTATTTAATGCACGCGCTCTTGTATTTTCAATTTTCCGGCTTAGCTTTCTTTTAATATTCGTCACGCGCTGCACTGCGCGAGAAATAAAACCATTTAATTTCTAATTGAACTAACATTAGCTTTTTAAATACCAAATTCGTAACAATATGTTAGCCAGAAAGAGCACGAACGTAAAAGATATATGAATATATTTATATATATGAATACATTTTATATGTGAAGGGCCTTTTTTCACAGTTGAAAATTAGTAAGAAACTGATTGACGAATGAGAATCTATTATCTGTGATAAAGATTATTTCTAGTAATTTCTGTCCGAGGCTACAAATCGTATCAAAATCGAAACACCGTCAAGTGTCAAGCTATAGTAAAAGATAAAGAAGTGTATACTTATAATGCATATAAACATACGCATTTTTATTTACGCGACGCGCCGAAGGAAAAGATCATATTATCATAGTTAGATGTTAGTATATTTAAATTAAAAAATTTACAACAAAAATTTCTTGCAAATAGCAAACTTTAGATTTCAGATAAGAAATAAATATAAATTTGAATTTTCACCCTTTGCGGTATTATTACTTATGTATGCTTTGATAAATATTTGGCAAGTGAAGTTTAAAACTTAATAAAAATATTTTTATTTACTTAATAATAAAGCATTTTTGAACAATCAGCTGTTTTTTGACCGTGTAATCTGAGTTAGTCATTAACCTAAGGCATTCTCGTTTTAAAAGAAATGCGAGTCCGTTTTGGAAGAGGTACAGTCTGTCTATCATAAGAAAAGCTCTCGCCAGTTAGTTTGCAGCTGTCTGTTGCAGTAGAAACGAGCCTTGATCCATTTTCCTTAGGAGTGTCTTGAAGACAAATGATAAACTCTTTTCCCCCTCAGCAAACAGTCGCCAAAACAAAATAACAGTAAAGCAACCCTTGGTTCGACCCCATTTGAAATATACTAGCCCTGTTGCTATAGCGACCGCCACCCGCCAGACTGTGGAGGGAGCTGTTCTCATTTAGACAGACAATATGTGGTAGTATTTTTGGGTTACATATGTGATACTGTTAGCTCTTTTACTTAGAAATCTTTAAAGAAGGGTTTTAGTTTACTACAACAAAACAAATAAAAATTCTGTTTGCATAACAGTACCCGTACCTGTACGGAGATTAATATTTTCGTCTTTCTCTAGAAACTCATCTGCTTATGGAGGCAGACATCATTACGCAGGAGATTGTAAACTTCTGATTTTCGTTTGTTTAAACTTTGAACTTCATGATAAACCGACTTCTTTCAATTTATGAGAATCCCACATGTGAATTTTTTTCCTTATCCTTCTTTTAAACTTTTTGTCTCAGCAATATCAGATTTCACTAATAATGATTTTAACAAGCATTTATGTTTTTCTACATTTTCTTCAAACATCTCTGTTCTTTTCCTTTTTATTAGACGTAAGTTCTTCATTTGAGAAAGCATCTTACATAAAGTTTCAGTAAATATTTTAGATAAAGCTTAAGGTAACGTAACTAAATCAATTTCCCCCTAGGTTTACAATCTAAAGAAGAAGAGGAGAAATCGGTCATAAATTGCAAAGAAATACTTTAAGATTGATCTGATTTATTATATTTCGGTTTAAGGGACTAAAATGGGACAGTTCGGACATCAGCATTAAGGAAGAAAAAATACTTAAAAGGAAAAAGATTCCATTCTTTAAAATGCATACAACTGCACAAGGTACTATCTAGAACAGTGATTCAAGCTCAGTATTTTTTGCGGACAGATGCACAAACTAATAACAACCAGATTTTTTTTTAAGCAAAATGAAATTTTTTTAAAGAAAATTTTAAATTTCTTTACTAAATATTTATCAAAACGTACATTAATAATAATAATCCAGAGGGGGAAGGAAATCAAATTTTTATTTATTTTCTCTCTAAAATCTAAAATTTGGTACGCTCAAGACATTTTTGTTGGCTACACTTTGTAATTCAAGTATATTGATAATTCAAGTATGCAAGTGCTAAATATTAAATTTTCAGATTCACATTCCTTTCAAATAGTTCTATCATGTTTAATTAATAATTAAATAAGATACTTTAAACAAATTCTGAAAACTCTCTAAGTTTCTAGAGATAACTTTACAAGAGAGATAACCTTGAAAATAAATAATGACAACCTAGTTTTTTTCCTTCGACACTCAAATTAAAATACAATCAAATTAAAATATTGGTATTTATGAATTTGTATATATAAATACAGAATTTGTTCGTATAATTTCTGTGCTCTAGAGAGAAATTACTAGAAATTATCTTCATCGCGGTAAATCGGATTCTTTTCTCATTAAATTTTAACTGCAAAACAAAAAGAGCTGTTCACATATAAATATATTTCTAAACAAAGGGATTATTCTCCATGTAAAAATTCGTACTTATTTTTTGACAAGTATGAATAAAAGTTAATTAAACTTGTATCTTCCAATCTTTGAATAAGACTAATATCACATTTTAAATTCATTAGCCTAATTTATAGGTTTTCTGGTGCAATATTCCTGTTAATTATTAATAGTAATGAAAACGATGTCAACTTAGACTTCAAATAAGTAACATCTTGAAATATTTACAACATCGCATTTGCTCTAAACATGTAACTGAAATGTATTCGCGGGTTGTATAAAACTGGTTTGGAGGCCTGCTTGCAGATTTGAGACCACTGCTCTTGTTTGCGAAGTAATAAGATAATTTGGGTTCTAGCACTGCCTCGTATCTTGTTGAAATCCGAAGCTGCTCAAGATACTCTTAAATGGGAAATAATCAGCCAGTTTAGTTTCGAGCAATGCTTCCTATCTTATTGAAAGCCGGAGCTGCGAATATACTCTAGGCTGCGAGATAATTCAGAATAGCTTCTAGCACGTTTCGTACCTTGCTGAAAGCTGGCTATACAGTATACTTTAGGACAATGGTCTCAGACTCGCGTTCCCGGAGAAATTTTGTTTTTGTTGCAAATATGATGCTTAAATATATTTGTTACAAATATAGTGTTTTTATAGACCTGCTTATGTGCACGACTGCTATTGAAAGGAAAAAGAAAGAATAAATATCTTGGGACTTTTGTCATTGTGACTAGAGTAATGTGGGAGAATTTTGCACAATGGTACAGTCAGTACGTTTGCACATTGGCACAGTCAGTAAGTTTGCACATTGGTACAGTCAGTAAGACTGAAGGGTGCCCCTTCTATTACCTCGAAGTTGTTTCATTTATCCCCAAGTTGTTGTTTCATTTATGGTAACCTGAATAGTTTGAATGTTCCATAAATATACTTTTACCTAGAACTGGGTGCTCCTTTGACTTTTTAAGTGAAAATATATCAATGTGTACATGGACAAAGTCAAGGGAGTGCGCAGTGCCAAGTTTGTGCAATTCTGTGATTTTTTTTTATTAAAGTGAAAATAGGTCGACGTGTACATGGATGAAGTTAAGGCAATGCGCAAATGCCTAGTTTGTGCAATTCAATTTTTTTTAAAGCGAAAATAGGTCAGTATGTACATGGATAGCGAGTTTGTGCAATTCTTTGTCTTGTTATTTTATCTTTGTATAGCGGCGATTTTGATCGCCGCTATACAAAGTCAAAGAACTTCACAAACTCGGTATCCATGTACCGCCAAAAATCGCTAATTTTCGCCAAGAGGTACCCTTAAATATACTTTTACTGTAAGTTTAGTTTGCCAGCCGACTGCTAGTGGCGTTTCAATATTTTGAAATTTCCGGTATTCCGATTAAAGTTAAAAGTAATTTACATAAGTGGTTAATTTTACCATAATGGAATTACCTCAAAAAATTGTGAATCTGAAATCTAATATTTAGCTGTCAATACTTTTGAATTACCGAGTATAATCAATAGAAATTTCTGGCAGGATTCGACTTCAGATAGAGAATAAATTTAAATTTTCTCCTTTGTGTTATTATTACTATTCTTTACGTATATTTTAATTAAATATTCACTTATTAAAATTTAAAATTTATTAGTCTCGAAATGAGATTTTGCGTTAGTTTACAGTAAAAGGCGCATTACATATCAAATTCTTGCCGTTATCGCCCGTGTTATTTTTAAAGAAAATTGAATAATGAAGAATATGCATTAAGTATGTATGCTCCTCGCATTGTGAAAAAACGTCTGAACCTAGCACCATCAAATTTTGAATAGCGTAGTCCTCCACCTGAAACTGTGCACCTGGAAGCTTGAATTTTGAATTTCAAAATTATTTTATTATTTATTTTATATTTTGTAAAGCTTTAATACATTTTTGATTAATAAACGTAACGATTTGAAAGCGAGCAGCGGCAACATTGAAGTAAAACATTTTTTACTTCGAGCGCGCGAGACTGTTGCCATTCGGAAAAAGTAGGATATTTATCTTTCACTTTTAATTAACAAACTCAGCTCTCTGAAAGCAATGTGTTACTGCAGCCTGAAATAAAATGCTTTTATCGTCCACGCGCCAGCGTGTTGCCATTCAGTAAAGCCTAACAAATTCAAATTTAATCTGGAAGTTTATCGAGTAATAAACTAAGCGATTTAAAAACAATAAATGCAGTTAAGAATATTTTTTCTACTTTTTAATGTGACTGATTTAAATAAACATGTAATAAAATTGGAAGATGCCCAATTAGAAATATTCAGTATTTTATATGATAACTACGTTGGCGGCTAGTTTAAAAAATAAAAAACGGATATAGAAGTATGTATGGCAACGCCTAATACCCTAGCAGGAATTCTAAACATATTGTTGCGTTTATTTTTTTCTGACACCAGTTGTTACGTTATTTTCTTCCTTCACGTTCGTACGGGTTCGTGTGGATTTGGAGTGAATAACGACGACAGCACTTGATGGAATATCGAAACACACTTTATTTAGCCAGTACTAATCAGGACAGCTCCAAAATCACGTTACAGTCGGCGAAAACTACTATAAACACGCTGACACGTTCAGTGACACAGACTTCCCACTGTCTGGTAATAACGGTAGAGACAACTTCACTGCAAAGCACCAGAGTACAGCTCCCGACTCTGTTCGGTCGTTCTCGGAACTCTACGTACTCTCGAGACTCTCCACGCTACATCTCGCGATGCACTCGACGACACACAGAGCACAGCTCCCGACTCTTCGGTTCAGTCGTTCCCGGAGCTCAACACACTTTCTCAACGATGCACTAACTTGCGATAGACTAAAGACTCTCTCGATGCACGACCAACTCGGCGCTAAACTTCGAGACGCTCAACGACTGACTATCAGCTCGCTAGACGAGGCACACACTGACTGCGGACCAGCAGGGTTTATATAGCTTTCGGCTTGTGTTCGAGAAGATTCTGGGCTAAACCGGTAAGAACTGGTTCCAGAAGGTTCTCCATCCATCCATGACATGTCACCAAATGGGTGATTTCTCGCCAAATGTGGCAACCCTGTTTTCCCTTGTCATTTTATGGCAACCCTAAAACTGCTTTTCGGGGAAAGCCATCTTACCGCGCCTGTACATTTCGTAACAATATGCTTTTTCTAAATATTTTGCGATTCCGTTGAATCAGTTGAATTCAGTTATATTCATGTTGAATTTGGTTTTATGTGGCGCATGTGTGAAAAACATATTTAATAAAGTTAACACATAGACGTTAATAACAGAAAGACAAAAAAAAAATATATTTTCGCCGTTTACTAAGAACTGAACATTGATATGATGAAAAAATTATAAGAATGTATGCCAAATTGAAAAAAATGCATCGGGAATTCTAATATATGGTGCTATGCAGCTTTAAAAAAAAAAATTTGATTTTGTTGTTGAACTACATGTAGTGTAAGTGCGCAAAAAACGATGTATAATAATAAAGCTAAAAGAAAAAAAAAAGAAAAAGAAAAAAAGAAAAAAAAAAAAAATGGGGTAGTAGTAGTTGAATGCAAGATCAGAGGGAATGGAATTATTCGCCGTGGCCATTTCGCTGCTGTCATTTCGCCGACAAGACATATTTTTCTTTACACGACGGTATTTTATCTTGCCGTATTATTAAGTTGATTTAAATTAATAACTCTGTTTAGTTTAATAATTTAATTTAGTTTAATAAACATTTTATATAAAATAATATATGAAATATTTTTGTGTACCATTTTATATAAAAATAAATACACCGTTAGAAATGACATATTAATTTTAAGAGATTAAGGTGCTGACCAGATTTCAAAGTAATTCCGTTTTCCATTCAGATTTCACAAAAATGTGAATTTCCTGTTTGTATGAGTGATTTCTCTGAACTAACCGATTAAAATTTCCAGAAATTTTGACGAATTATGTAAATATTGTACCCGCATAATTTTAAAATCGATAACTGGCGGTAAACTTCTGTCCCAGTTCTATTTGATACAGATATAATTTTCCAACTAGCTATGCGTAATTTCCTTATATCTCATACTTGTAAATAACTATATATATTAAAAGCAAACCTTTATTAAGCATACAAAAGGTAAACAGAATTATTAAACTAAATAGATTTAATACGAGTATAATACGGCAAGATAAAATGCAGTCATATAAAGAAAAAAATATGTCTTGACAGTGAAACGTCCCGACGGCGAAACGGCCACGGTGAAATGGCAACGGCGAAAAGTTCTAGACCCAGATCAGACACTGCGAGCTCAGCGAGAGCGTAAAAAACCTTAACAAACCTTTTCGGGAGAGCTTTAAAATCTGAAGACTTTTTGATTTTATTGATTATTTTTATTTTATATTTATTTATTTTAGTCTATTGAGGTTGAGCATTCGATTCGCCTGCAATTTGAGTTATTGAGAGTTATTGAGAGTTCTGTTTTAGAATGCGAGTATTGAAGTACCAGCACAGAATGACAATTACGTATGAAATCCAAATAACACGTCAGCCGACGGAAAAAAAAAAAAAAAAAAAAAAAAAAAAGATTTAAATAAGGTTCAGTATATATTCATATTTTTGTCTTGTGGCTTGCGTCTATTAAATTACATTTCCTAAAACGAAATTTGAATAAATTTCAGGGTAATTTAAGATTAACAGAAAGGACAGCCTAGTACATAAAGCAGAATGCTATTTTTAGAGCATCTTAGAAAGGGTAAGTGCTCAGAAATGTGCATTTAGAAATTCAAAAGAATACACGGCACCTGGACTAGGTGTTTGAAAACCTGAAGAGATGTTCAGGAAGTGGGAGAAAAAAGAACATTTCAGACGAATGTGTCATCCACGTGATTGTCTTCCACCCAAACATCATTTGAATTTTTTTCCGCTCTTCTTTCCGTTACTCTCAGTGCTTTAAATTACAGTCTGGAAAATTCTGCGAACATGTCCTGTTCTAAAGGAAATGCCTCCGCAGTCAAACCCCCCCCCCTTTTTTTTTTTTTTTGGTTTCTTTAGAGAGACGCACGCAAGCTTGTGACTTCGATTCTTTTCTAGTTCTAATCTTTCTCTCTTCCCTCTCCCATATCTTAACAATAATCCCCCACCCACCCAAGAATTATTTGCGGTTACAGCTAGAAAAGTAAATGGACATGCCCCAGCAAACTAGAAATTGAAATTATATCCTGTTTTTATAGTACAGTGTTTCCTCTGATTTCGATCTATGATAGTTGAAGGCTTTTTGCAAGAAAATCTAAGCTAATCTGAAAAGTAATACAAACACACGTTTCGATGTTGTTGCGCTTTTATACCACTTTTAATATACTTGGGCTTAAAATGATCCGAGACACTCCGTATTTTCAGTGTGTGTTGGCACCAAAAGTTCTCTGAATCTGGTTTCGGTACTTTCAAGTTTTGAGAAAAATCACAACTCCATCTGAAGCCTCGACTGAGATGGGTTCCGGTACTTCATTGTATATGTGATTGAAGAGTCAAATGAGATGAATTCTGGCATTTTGGTTGTGTAACTGACAGAAACCTCCAATAAGATGAGTTTTGGCACTTTGTTGTATACCTGTATTGTATTATTAGCAAGGAAGTCTTTATGCCAGTGGTTAACAAAAGTTATACTAGTGTTAGCTAATAAATACATGCTTCACTTTAGGTACAAAGTGGAAAATTTGAACAGCCGAGAAAGAAAATTTCTATGTCAAAATGTAATCCTTTCAGAAAGAGGAAATTTTGTGGGCTATATCCACCTGATCTAGAAAGCTTTAAAGGGATTCAAAGCCAAATAAAGAAGAATTTTATTTTACACCGAAGAATACTGTTTAAAATACTTACTTATTACTTTTACTCGGTGGCATTTTAAGATATTTCTACCATCTTCTTAGAATGCCTTCGTAGTGTAGTAGTCAGCACTCTAAACGCGTATTCGAGAGGTCCATGGTTCGAGTCCCGGCGCTCATTTTTCATGTCTCCTGCTTCAAAAATACCTGATGTCTGTATAGCGGCGCCCGAACTAAAATGTGGTGAATGATGATTCTTCACCACTAGGATTGGGAGATTGGGTCCCCTAAAACCCCAGGGTGAGTAAAAGGGGGAGTATATAAGGTATTTATCCCGCCTTCTTAGCATGTCTTAGTAGTGTAGTGGTCAGCACTCTCGACGCGTATGCAAGAGATCCGTGGTTAGAGTCCCTGCCAAGGCGCTGCTCATTTTTCATCTCTCCTGCTTCCAAATAACGTAATGTCTCTACACCATGTCTTGTTATAAACAACTTACTCACCTTACATTTGTTTGATTATTAGCTCAAAAGGGGCTGTTAGCCTCTCGAAATCAAATCACTGTAAATGCTTCATTTCATATTTCATTCGAGTCCGTTGCCATTGGGCAAAATGTATCATATTTATCTTTCAAACTAAATCTGTCTGTTGGGTGTCCGCCGAAAACATCGCGGCAAAAACATAGCGGAGGGAAACGTCTGGGAGAAAACAAAGCAAGGCGAAAACATCGTGGTACAAAACATTGTTGGAGAAAAGAAGCAAAGAGAAAACATCAAAGTTCTAAAACATAGTGGTACAAAATGTTGTGGTCAAAAATAAAACGGTTCAAAAACTTCGCAGCTTAAAAACATCGTCGTCGAAAATATCGTGGTAAAATAAAGTACCTACAAATCATCGCTTGACGATAACATCGTACATATGAGTTTTCAGGTTTTAAAAGTTGAAATTGCATATTCGCATAATGATTAGGGAGCGCAAGAAGGAAACGAGGGTAGTTTTAAGATAAAATAACACGCCGAACAGGTATTAATTTAGAATTCAAACAACAAAAATCAGCGTTTGCAAATACTATAACGCTGATTTTTGTTGTTTGACTTCTAAATTAAAGGGTAGTTTTACTTCTACATTTCATATCTTTGAACTAATAATTTTTGCTGAAAAAGTAAGAAGAAAACTTAAGCATTTAAAAATTGAAAATGAATAGAAAATTAATGCAATTTATAATAATTAACAGAATTTTAAATTTTCGATATTTTGTACCACGATGTTTTAGAACTGCGATGCTTTCTTTTCTCCCACGATGTTTTGTACCGCAACGTTTTCTCCTTGCGTTGTTTTCTCCACTATGTTTTTGCCACGATGTTTTCCGCTGTAACCTTCTGTTGTGGATTAACATACCACGCTACTTGAATGCAATAAATGCAGTTTTTGAGAATATTTGAATCGATTTAAATTCTTACTTTTGAATCGAATCGATTTAAATAATAAAATCATTTAATTCATCATGTATCTAATTAAAAATATTCAGTATTTTCATAGAATGATGGTAAATATTTTTGATTACTTATTTCATGTTTTGTAAAACTTGAATGAATTTTTGATTAACAAACTCAACGATTTAAAAGCGACAATGGCAACATTGTATGGAATAAAGCATCTTTATCTCCAGCGTCAGTCTTCAGTAAAACGAAAATTAGAATAAAGAATTAAATGCAAACAGGAGGTCAATGAAGTATCTTGAAACACTGATTGATCAACACATCTCTAACTAAAACTGTCTGCCCAGTTGTTCAAACTTCGTATCCGTGTATCAACATAATTATGCCTCATTTCACACTATAAAACTGGTGACAGAGTGCGGTTGTTAGAGCATCGACATGAGCCTGAACATCTTTCACATCTTGCACATTTTCCCCAGTTTCAATATCACCGAGCTTGTTATCGACAGACTTACGAAATAATGGCGAATCCAAACAAATCATTTCTTCTCCTTGTTCAACTACCAAAGAGATTTACTTTACAGCGAAAATTGTTATTTAACAAAATTGTCTATTAGTGTACTTAAAACTGCAATTCTGTAAAATAATATATCACATTCTGTGACTACATGTACAATAGTAATCTACGCGCGTTTGTTGATTTTACATTCAAATCTGATGTTAATAAATTTGTTTTTGGATATTGCGTCTCCCGACGTAACATCCAAAAACAAAGATATTCTACATCTCTAATGTAAGTAATGATACACAGTATCATTATATTGTAAGAATGATTACAATGTAAGTAATGATTCAACAATCATTACAATATAAGTAATGATTACATGATGTAAGAATGATATTCTACATGAATAATGATAATCTACAGCTTTCTCTTGTGATATGTAAAATATCATCACTCTTTGAAAAAGAACTTCTTTGCTCCTTCGAAACTTCGAAACTGGTAGAAATTTCTACAAAACCGTGATTGTGTTACACCTAATTTTTACACGTGATGTTTATTGTTTAATCAACTACGGCAAAACACGCAAGGACTCTTCTGCTTAAAGGATGCTTTCATGAAGGACTTTCTGAGGTACTGGGTTATATTCGCAGCATGCATGGGAAAATTAGTACTGGGTTTTATTCACGGCGTGCAACGCCGTGCTTTTAGTCCGTTTTCCAGAACTCGATCCTGCGTCAAATTACTAGTATTCAGTGGGTCTTAACAACTCGCCGCTGATGGGCCTTTTATATTTACAACTGAAGTGTGTTTCTTTTAAACCTGTTTACTTTGTTTAAGTTCGAAATGAAATATATCAAATGTCTGCATTTAATATAACTGCATTGGCCCCCTGCGGCCGAGCGGTAAAAGCCGCTGAACACTGGTATTTCGGTCCGAGGTTTGAGTCCCGGCGGGCGGGGTTGGCTGCATGGGTGTTTTCGTGGTTTTTTTTATGTGTAACGTGGATATGAGCCAGTTTTCTTTAAAAGACCTACACTGGACATTCCTCCCTTTTCGTGTAGTGATTAAGCACGTTAGAAAAAAAAAAAAAAAAAAAAGTGACTGCATTTAGTGCACATACGCATTGTGTCTTACTTTTGAGAAAAGAGCCAGAACCGATTTTCGACCTTGAGTGACACGAATTTTGTGAGAAATAAATAGTTTTATAAGTGATATTTACAATACAGCTAATAAAATGTATTTTATCGTTTGAAAGGATTGCACATTTTCATTTATTTGAGCGAAAGGACTTTACCATGCAAGAACACCCATCAAGACTAATAGCTGTATAAAAGTTTTTGGAAAGGTAGCGCACAGATCCTGCAGCGAAAGCAGTACCATTGTGGAATCAGTACAGTGGATCAATACCATAGTACACTGCAGTGGGATCAGTCATTCGCGGGTTAGTACCATACAGTAAAGTCTTTGTGTTCCCTATGTGTATTTTCTGTCCTGTCCTACAATTAGTTTAAGTATACTGAAGATAAAAGTCAGATCGTCTGCTTCAGGAATAAATAGCTTTCATTAATTGTTAGTTTAATTGATTGAGGCAAAAACCATGTGAAGGCTATCTGCTTGAAGAAAAGGATTTCTTCGTGAAGGAATTTCCAAGGGAAACTTTCTCATATTCCCTTAACACATTGGGTAAAACATAAAACCCCCTGGTCAATCTCCCTATAGTCGGAATTTGAATCTAGCTCGAACTTCCAGTGTTTAGTAGCTTATCCGTTCAGGCACTGTTGATCTGCATCTATTCTGAATAAGTGAAGAGTTTATTATCAGAGTGACATAAGAATTTTTTATTTCGATCTCTAATGAATTTGTATTCTAACAGTCTTAATTAAAGGCATATTTAAAATGTACTCTCAATGCGTCCCAATTTTTGAACTCCTATTTGAGATCTCTTCAATTCCAAAAGTTAGTTTCAAATGAAAAATTGGATATTTAAGTCAGTATTTGTAAATACAAGCCAGGTTTTAATTTTGAAGATCAGAAATAAAATTCAAAGCGCAGCGTATCCGATTTCATATAAATTATCTGTTTTTCATTCCTTGTACGAAGTAGGAAGTAGTGTAATCACGAAAAATTCCGGGTATCATATTTCAACGAAAATATCCATTTTGACCGCTATCGAATGCAAATCAACGATGTTTTTACATGACATCTGTACGTAAGGACAGAATAAAGGACACTTTTTCGCAGAACGGGTTGCAAAAAGTACTCAAAATGGATCCAGAAGAGATTATTTTCCTGACATCTGTAAGTATGTGCTTATGTATCTCGCATACTCAAAATGAAGTAGCCTCAGAACGTTGAAATTTTGTACATAAGACTGCTATAATATGTAGCTGTGCACCTCCCTTTTTGGTTGCAATCGCCCGCACCAAAAGTATATAAATATATTGTTACGAAATGTCCAGGCGCGGTGAGATAGCTTCCTCGCAAAGTAGGTTTAGGATTGCCATAAAATGGGCAAGATAAGGCAGGGTTGCCATATTTGGCGAGAAATCGCCCGTTTGGTGATATTTGGCGACAAAAAAATGGGCGATATGTTATGGACGGATGGAGAACCTTCTGGAACGAATTCTTACCGGTTTAGCCCAGAATGTTCTCGAACACAAGCCGAAAGCTATATAAACCCTGCTGCTCCGCAGTCAGAGAGAGTGTGCCTCGTCGAGTGCGAGTTAGTGTGTGTGTGTCATCTAATTAGTCCGTGCGGAGACGATCGAGTTGACAGCCGGCCAGCGAGTGCCGAGTGGGTCGTCGAGTGCATCGAAGAGTCTCTTAGTGTATCGCGGTTAGTGCATCGTCGAGTGTGTTGAGCTCCGGGAATGACTGAACCGAAGAGTCGGGAGCTGTGCTCTGTGTGTCGTCGAGTGCATCGCGAGTTGTAGCGTGGAGAGTCTCGAGAGTACATGGAGTTCCGAGAACGACCGAGCAGAGTAGGGAGCTGTACTCTGGTGCTTTGTAGTGAAGCTGTCTCCACCGTTATTGCCTGACAGTGTAAAGGCTGTGTCTCTAATTGTTCCAGCGTGTTTATTGTAGATCTCCGACGACTGTAAAAGTGTTTTGGAGCTGTCCTGATTAATATTGGTAAATAAAGTGTGTTTCGATACTCCATCAAGTGCTGTCGTCGTTATGCACTCCAAATCCACACGAACCCCGTACGAACGTGAAGGAAGGAAATAACGTAACAACTGGTGTCAGAAAAAAAAAAATCGTAACAATATTATATATCCGTTTTGTTATTCGGCTCCGTGAGGTCAGTGTATTTTATTATTATTATTATTATTATTATTGTTATTCTTACATGTTGGTAAATTGTGCATTTTTTGCTTCAAAAATGATTGTATTATATTATTCTTATCTTCCGGTTAAGGTTTCTATGTAGTTAGTCTGCATGCAATAATTGTAGAATTACCAACAAATTAATAGTTGTTTAAGTGCGGCTAAAGCTGATTTTTTTTACCGTAGCAGTCATATTTGTTTACATTTGAAACTTAGCAGAATAGTGAATTCAGTTTCTGCAGCTTCAGTGTCTTTTTACGGATTGGGACCAAAAGTAAACTTTCAGTTTTGTTCACCGAAAAATCTGCCTTCTGGCCCGCTGGCCGAATTGCTTGTTTTTGCGTAGAAATTCTAATTTTAATTGTAAAAATTGTTTTTTAATTGTTTTAACTGTATTTGGTGTTTTATGTTTTTCTATATTTTTCAATTTTTAATAAAGATATTTTGTGGTTTTATGTAATTTTGCTTTGCCGCGAAGTGAGAACTAAATTAATTAAATGGGAAATATATCTCTAATGAAATTCGAGGAAATAAGTTTAAAAGAAATGCAAGGAAAAATGCGTATAGTTTAATATTCCGTAGAAGAAAGTCATGTAGTGTACACATCAGATTTTTTTTTTAAAGTAAGATACCTATTACTAACTTACTTGTAATTTTCATTATGTAACGCAGAAACAATCTGGAAAATGAATTACAGTTGGCTTGATTTTTCATTTGTTTTCTTATTGCTTTTCCTTTACATGCGTTTTCTTAAAATCATTTTAATATATGGTCCGAACTATGTCGTAGTCTTAATTTCTTACCTCTTAATGACTTGTTTCAGATTCCGTTTCACTTCTGGAAGCAATTTCTTTTTAGAACTATCGAAATTGTTCTAATTTTTTAATTTGTTTTATGGTTATTTTCAAAAGCTTTTAATGAGTACTCCAAATAATTTACTTACATACATTGGATTTTAATTTCATGCAGGCTCAAATCTCGGAAATGTAAATAATAATCTTATATAATATTAAGTTTCTTGACATGTAATTAGGACTGAAAATGTTGATATAAAGTCGACTACATTTAATAATACGAAATCCCCTAATGTGTAGTTTGAAAAATATCATTTAACCTTTATACAGGCTTTAATCAAAGACATTACGTTACCTTTTGCAATCGTTCTTACGAATATGTTTACATATTCTGGGTTATTGCATATAACTGAGACAATTATCTTCTGTATTTCTTTGGAAATTCAGTTGCAAACAATAATGTTTCCAATAATTAGGGTGTATT
Source organism: Stegodyphus dumicola (assembly GCF_044657685.1). NCBI lineage: Eukaryota > Metazoa > Arthropoda > Arachnida > Araneae > Eresidae > Stegodyphus > Stegodyphus dumicola. The sequence goes on from NC_140775.1 coordinate 24,152,819, forward strand.
CGAAGTTCAAGCCTGCTATCAAACGAAACACACCCAAAAGCAGGAAATATAAACTGTTTTTGTTATTATTTTTATCAAACGTTCTGCAATTTCTTGAGCTTCGAATTGAGAGTAATTGGTCGCCATTTTATAAGAAGAAAATTAGTTCCTTACAAAATTATTTTTGAAAAATTTACAAAAATTCTATGTGCGTGACTTTTATTTGAATTTTTGAATATTGGGCAATATCTGCTAGCTACTTGTCTCAAGAATTCTTATGCCATTGTTTTCAACTTAAAACTTTTATTAGCCCAATGGGGCGTTAGCCCAGAACTGAGCTTTAAAATTGGAGAGATTTAAAATTGATTACATTAAAAAATATTAGAGAGATTGAGAATTGAGATTTTGTATTAAAGAAATTAAATAATGAAGAATCTGCATGAATGTATATATGTTTCTCGCTTTATGACAAAAACAACGGTACCTAGAGCTATCAAATTTTGAAGAAGGTAGTCTTCCGCCCGAATATGGGCACTTAAAAGCTCGAATTTGGAATTTGTTTTATTATTTATTTCACGTTTTGTAAAACTTTAACGAGTTTTCGATTAAAAACCCAACGATTTCAAAGCAAGCAGTAGCCGCACTGTACGGAATCAAACATTTTTATCACCAGCGCGCGAGACTGCCTATCAGAAATTCTAGAGATATGCTGTTTTTAAATACTTTTTTATGCTTGTGTGGATGTGTGTTTGTGCGGGGGTTTGTGTAAATGAAAAAGATAAATAAATTTAAAAAAAATTAGAAAAAAAAAAAAAAACCGTCCCTTTAAGTGTAATATAAAATCTGAAAGCTTTCAGAATTTTTTAATTTTTTTATTTATTTTTATACGTTATAAGGTATTTCTCCCACGCTCTTAGCGTGCCTTCCTGGTGTAGTGGTCTGCGCATTGGGCGCGTATTCCAGAAGTCCACGGTTCGATTCCCGGCGAAGGCGTTGCTCATTTTTCACTTCTCCTGCTTCCAAAAAATACCTAATGTCTCTACAGTGGCGCCCGAACTAAAAAAGGGTGGTGGATGATGATTCTCCCCACCTAGAATTTGGCGATTGAGGCCTCGCTCTTTAAAAGGTGGAGTATATAAGGTATTTCTCACACCTTTTTAGTGTACCTTCGTGGTGTAAGGGTCTACGCTGGGCGCGTATTCTAGAGGTCCGCGGTTCGATTCCAGGCGAATGCGTTGCTCATTTTTCACGTCTCCTGCTTCCAAAAAATACCTTATGTCTCTATACGGTTACATATTAAATTCAAAGATAATTAACTGATTTGTGAAATACAATGACTGTGAGCTGCTTTTATGCAACTTGGAATCGCAAATTTTCATACTTTCTGAATTTTTTTAAAGATAGGTGAATGGTTTTAACGTTCTATCTAGCATTTGAAAGTTTTTATTTCATTTGATGGTTTTAATTGTTTGGCGTTGGAAAATAGAACTGATATATGAAATTTTGTTATTAGTTGCATTTTACATTGGTGTGCGTACATATAACAATAAAAAGTTTTAAATGTACTTTAAGAATTTAAATCTATCATAAAACTCATATAATAAGGACGTCCTTTATTCTGTCGTTCAACGAATTTCGTAATCAATCTAAAATTTTTAAAAAAGTTTTTAAAGAAAGGTATGTTTTCTTCGCTATATATCCGCTCGAAAATTATTGAATTTAATTTTAACTCATGATAAAAAGAAATCTAATATTTATAAAAATTTTCGAATCCACTGATAAAAATTCTGATGTTTTCCAAATTTGGTAGATTAGATTATGAGACCATTCAGGGAGACCACCCGTGGTAGATGTGGACTCATATGCGGGGTAAGTAACGGATTTTTTTAGCCTAAAAGGGACTGCATGAATGCGCCCCAGCTCGTGCCGCATTCGTGAACTGCCATTTCGAGTGTAACAGTGATATGGATCGGTGGAGTGCACAGCATCGTGCCTTTGCTGTTGAAAGTTATTTCAAGAATAACTACTCTGTTATTGCTACCCAGCGCCTATTTCGGCAACATTTCAACTTGGAACGTTATAGGAAAGTTCCAGATAGACGGACCATTGTCAGGTGGTAAGTGCATTTCGAACAACAAGTTCTGTTTGCAATGGCAAACCGGGAAGAAGTGGAAGAACTGTGCGGACACCAGAAGCCGTGGAAAATGTTCGTGCTGCAGTATTGCGTAGCCCAAAAAGATCTGCTCGTGGTCATTCGCAAACTTTGCATATGGGTCCGATCGCTCATTCAGGAGAATATCCCAAGCAATCCCGTCGGCAATGTCCCAGGGAATACGTTACGCCGAGTTATGGCAAGCTTCTAACACCGCCTAGATGAATGTGTTGTGCAGAGGGGGCATCATTTGACAGGCATCATATTCAAAAAGTAATCCACGCAATGGATAATGACTTACACATTAGTAAATGGCATACCTTTAACTATTAATTGACATAAGAGGTAATAAATAAATTACAGTTATTGCCTTATGCTGTGTTTTTAATATCCTACTATGAACGCTGCCGCACCCTGTAGTTTCAAAGAATATTATTTTTTTACTTTTGATTTGTATTTATTTAAATAAAAATGCATTGAATTCAAGATACGTCCAATTAAAACATTCAATATTTTACAGAATTAAGTTATATTTTTTCCCTTTTCAAATACATTAAAGATATTAGAAAGTTCTCATGTTAGTCTTATGTACATTCATCTTATAAAATGTTTCGTTATTCCAGCTGAGGTATCTCCATTGATAATCTGTACTGATGAACGGTATTAAACTTTAAAACAGCTCTTTTAGGCGACCCCTTCGGAACCTTTTCAGATTAAAATTTTTTTAACATGAATAAGAAACGATATTATACGTCTTCAACCTACGACGATTGCCTCCTCAGAAGACTAGAACTGCGACTGATCATCTTAGTTTTCACTGACTACAAGTATTTGTTACACAAAAGCGGAAAGTGTATGCTAGATACTTCGCGGAATTATAAAGGGAAGTCTCAAGTATAGCAACTTTATAAGAAGACTCTGCATACCACAGTTAACGCTTAGATCAACACTAAAGCAGGGTTCATGATGATCCTAGTCGTCATTATTGTCACAGTCTTAAGGCGTAAAGGTTTTAAGGTTTTAACTACGGCCGTACCTATGTAACATCATTTAAGCCATAATTAACCAAGGAAAGTAAAGTTGCGCCTGTGTAAATGTTCAGTTAACAACGCGAAATATCAAGCGATTGTCAGTTTGTGTTTCCTGTTGCTGTGACTGGTCGGTTCTTATACGAAGTTCCCATAAAGTTGAATAGTTAGCACATTTAGAAACATTTCACCGATTTCTGCGACAATTTCTGCAACGAAATTCGACTAATTCAACTTGTGATTGCAGTACCTTCATTTGAACACTCCATAACAGAACACGTGAAAAGCCAGGGTCCAGTTTAAAACTGGTCTGGGACTTACCATAGCATTCTTTTAAAGGTTCCAAAGGTTCCTTTTATTAATTTAAATGAAAAAAAGTCAGGATCATATAAAATTATATGATGATATATGGCCCCCTAAAAATCGTAGAACCTAGGCCAGGACTTTGGTGTTCTTGACGGTAATCAGGCTCTGCGTAAACTACATATCTCATTTATAGATCATTATCCTGTTTATAGATCAGAAAATAAATAACACATTTTTACTTTGGATTCGAAACTTTCGTAAAGCACCATTCCTTTCTGCTCAACATAAACGTTCTACTCAATATTTTTAAAAATATCTTTCAGCAGTTATCGAATTAAAAGTTTCATCCTCTGCAAACTATTTTTCTCGCGTGTGACGTGAATACGAACCAATTTCCATTGGAAAGCCCTCAATAAAAACTATCCTACCCTTAGAAGGTAGACCTAGCGTATTTTAGTATAATTTGATGTTTTTTCATTTATCGATTAGAGAATTATTAGTACGTCATGGAAGCCGTTGACTATCTATTTTCTGTGTGAATCAATTTGAATCAGAAAAAACTTGAAATTGATCCTATTTGGTTCAAGCCGATTTTAGAACATTCAGAAGCTGAGTGTTAGGATTTCAAGAGCTGGTACCTGAAAGATTTTACATTCAGACCGTAAACTTTAGGTTTCAAGAGGTGCTACTTGAACAGTATTAGGTAGGTTTTCCTGGTGACAACAATTTAAATAATTTCTAGATTTTCTGTCCTTTAAATGTACTTCACGCGCAAGTTTTTTTTTTTTCAGTTGAATATGGAACCTAGCAGCATTTTATTCAGAAGCATTGCTGGCACGGTTAGTTTCCCTTTTAAAAAAAGTTGGACGATCCGCTCCGGAACTGATTCACTTAACTGAGTGAATTTACTCCGATTTTAAAAAACGGAGTTGTAGCTCTTTTACAGTTCACGGAGAGCTCTTGCTGGAAGCGCGCCAGGAACCGAGATCTGCTATAGTCTGTCTATCATAAGAAAGCTCTCGCCAGTTAGTCTGCAGCCTGTCTGTTGCCATAGAAACGAGCCTTTATCCATTTTCCATAGGGGTGTCTTAAAGTTTTACTTTTCACTTTGCCATCTCGACGCAATTAAAGATGAATTGGCAACTCTTGGTTCGCCCCCAATTGAAATGTACTAGCCCTGTTGCTATAGCGACCCGCACCCGCCATTCGTCCGCGAGCCGATTCAGTTTACTGAGCGAGCTTACTCCTAATTGGCGAAAAAAGAATGGAGCTCGTCTTGAAAGCGTGCCAAGAAAGATTTCCACTTTAGAGGAGAAAAGAATGTTTATCCTTCCATATTAAAAACGAGTTTTAATTTTTTTATCATTTACCAAGTTTTTGAAAAAAAAAATTTTTGTAGAATCTTTTTAGTTTTACGTGGAAAGGAGCTTTTAGAGAATTTCAAAACTGCAGCTCAGTTTCAAGACTGCAGAAATCAGTTTTGGTTGTTAGCGTTTTGACTGAGTCAATTCTTCCGATCCCACTCCTGTTCGGTTCTTCCCGCTCTTTGCTCCACCCTAACTAACAGCTCCTGATTTGCCCGTACTTCCGGATCTTTTTCATCAAGTTTATTTTTAGTCAACTGCGAGTCATAAAAAAGAACCGATTCATTTTAATGACCGAAAAGTTCTGATCCCAGCCCACAAAACAGCGGTTTTGTCCATCTCTACTTTTAACTTAATATAAAGGATTTTGCCGTGCCTAAGAGCATTTTTGTCAAGCATCATATTCATACGCTATTTTCTTTTTTAATCAAATATGGATGTTTTCGCAGTACCTAAGAGTACGCTACTCTTAGGTAAAGCATTCATATGTTGATCTCAAAGCGTTTTACTCCTCATTCAGCATTTGCAAAAAATTATATTATTGAGCTAGATATATTGGGTTGGCAAGAGCATAATTTCTGTTTACACAAATAGGTAGCAATTGGTTTGTTTTCTTATTCTTCTATCAATTTCATATTTTTTTTTTCTTTTCAGCAATAAATTCTGTGTAAATTTGCTTATAACTTTTTGTTTACGGTCAATTTTAACATAGGGTGCAAAAATAAACATTTTCGACAAATTTTACTTTTTTCATAAAGGTAAGAAAACGTCTGCGGCTCGCTAACAGATATGTGAAATTTATGGTGTGGATTGCTTCACAGACAGAAATGGTTTAAAAAATTTCATTTCGGAGGATTTTCAGTTGAAGATGACCAAAGTTTTGGCCAACTTTCTGAAGTTGATGATAGTAAAATAAAAGCCATAATTGAATCGAATCGTCATATTATAAGGTATTTTTCCCGCCTTCCTAGCGTGCCTTCGTGGCGTAGTGGTTCTGCACGCTGGGCCTGTATTTCAGAGGTCCGGGGTTCGATTCCCGGCGAAAGCGGTGGCTAATTTTTCATGGCTCTTGCTTCCAAAAAAAAAAATATCTAATGTCTCTACAATATAACTGTGCGACAAATTGAAGAAGGGTTAAATGTATCACACACAGCAACTGAAAATCACATAAAATGTCTTGAACTCGTTAGGAAGCTCGATATTTGGGTTCCTCATAAATTGAAAGAAATTCACTTAACATAACGAATCAATATTTGCGATATGCATTTCAAATGTAATGCCAGAGACCCTTTTCTGAATTATCAATTAGTGATGAAAAATGGATCATCTGCAGTAACATTAATCGAAATCTGCAATAACATTAATCGAAAAAGAGTATTGTCCAAGCATGATGAATCAGCACAAATCATATCGAAAGCTAATAGTTTGGTGGGATTGTAAAGATGTTTAGATGCTTCCAAGCAACTAAACGATCCAATCAGATATTCAATGCTTCAATTGATGAAATTGGAAGAAGCAATAAAAGAGCAAAGGACAGAATTGGCAAATCACAAATCGTGCTCTAGCACACACACAATGCGAGGCGTCGCACAACTTTAGCAACAGGTTGGAAATTATTGAAGTAAGTTTGAGAAGTGGCGTTGTATCCCCCATATAACCCTGATCTTACATCATCGGACTGTAATTTATTTCAAAGTTTACAAAACTTCTGAAATAATAAAAATTTTAGTAATAACGACGAACTCAGATCGTACACTTGGTTCAGTGGTTTGTTGATAAAGACCAGAAATTCTACGAGCGCGGAATCGCAAAATTACAAGAAAGATGGCAAACGAGCATCGAATAGAATGAAACATACTTGACTTAGTTCATTTTTGGGGGGAAGAAAATTGAGTTTTATTTCACAAACCGAAATTCTTGTCAACCCAATAATTTGGAATAAAAAAATATTGATTTACTGTACACCAGTAAAGAGAAATCTGTTTTGTCAATATTTCACCGGTATGGAAAATAACAGCACACCTTCATTTATTTTTACACTAGCTGCAAATAGAAATAAACCCTGTATTGAAAGCTTTGTACTTTCACTTTATAGTCTAGCAGTGACTACACTCAGTATTTGTGCTGGATATTGCTGTTATTAAAATCAGTAGTCATAGTTTCGGATAAATTATCAAATGAATCACAAATCAATACAAATGAAAAGGAGCATATTATGTAACATTTCCAGGAAATGTTATTTATTTTCCTATTAGTGATAAAATCCTGTCTAGCGATAATAGATGTTATTGCCAATCAACGATATGAATCTTGGAATTATTTTTAATATTATAAATGTAGGCTACTCATGAAAAATATTTATCATTTAAAAAGCCGTTTTATATGGATGTCTTAACAACATTTCGTAGTAAGGTGTAGGTGGTGTAATTAATTATGGCAAAGCACACGAGGGCTATCTGCCTAAAGGCAGGGATGCCTTCGTAGATGACTTTCTAAGGGAAACTGGCTCGTATACACGTTACACATGGGGAAAACCACGAAAACACCCATGCAGCCAGCCCGTTCGCAGGATTCGAACCTCGGACCGAACTACCAGTGTTCAGCGACTTTACCGCTCGGCCGCTGGTGGGCCGTATTTCGTAGCAAGATTATTATGTATAATTGCAAGTGTCATAAGTATTATGTTTCTTATAGCTTAAAAAAAATCGGTTGCGAAAGTTCTAGCTCTACATTTTTTGTGAACTATCCTCTGCATACCAAATAAAATTGAATAGTTATTATGAAATTTTGTAATAACATATAAATTTCAAAAAATATATGTATTAAAAATATAATGTATATAAATTATGTTTCTATTTTCAATTTTATTAAAACGCTGTTATACTTGTTTCTATTTTCCTATTTAATATTTTTACATATTTCATAATGAAATTTTGTAACAACATGTAAATTTCAAAGATTTTCTGCATATGAATTACGTTTCTATTTTCAATTTTATTAAAACGCTGTTATATTTGTTCCCATTTTCATATTTTTCTGTTCCTGAAAAATTTTTACATATTCAAGGAACGAAATGGGGGGGGGGACCTCCAAGGCTTTTAAAAAAATTAAATTCTTTCTGAATACAATTTTAACAGTAAAGATAGAGATAGCAAAGACATAACAGTAAAGATTGAGTTTTAGGAGCTGGTAATAAATAACATCTATTATTTTTACTGAAGAGGAGAAGCGAAATATTGTAATATTTTTTTAATACTTAAGTTTTTTTTTTTTTTTTTTTTTTTTTTTTTTTTGGCTTTTCAAAATTAAAAAAAAAAAGTTAACTGGTTGAGACGTTTGAGGTTTTAGATTACAAAATAAAGTAAAACTTGGAATATGATGCATGCATAATAATAACACAGTTTCTGCAATTTCTTAGACATCTGCTTTGGTACATATATACATGTAAATTTTGTAGCACAAATAAAGCAAATTTATGGGTTTCGAATTATGTTCCCAAAGTGTACTTTTTTTACACAGAAGTTTAGATATTTCAGTGGGGCTCAAATTTGCTGCCTTTATATGACTTTCTTCCGCTTTGTTCTGGGAAACAATTTCCCAATATATTTTCAGATTTCTTTGTGATTAATTCGTGTTCGTATGATAATTATCTAAAACTCGTTTTACTTTGGGGAAGAGAAATTTTCCCCCTGCCTTACCTATTAAAAATGCATTTCAGTGACATATATGTAAATATAGCAATTTTCTTCTGCATTTCAAAATACTATAATTATGTTTCAAAATAACTTGGCACGAAAATCTTTTTTTTATTTAAATTTTACGAAATGAATTTTTAATAGCTCTCTTCTATTCAGGATTCAAAACCTCAGATTCTTTTTTATTTTATCACCCAGAGTTCTATTCTTTGAAGCCGGAAATCTATTTTTCAAAACATCCGCATTATCAAACTTCAGTATTGAAAATGAATGGCACTGAAGACTTTAGACTAAAAGTATTGTAAGTGTTTTAGCCCTGACGTAAAATTAGTATTCTAAAAGTCGGTACTGCTGACGAACAAGAAATTAGTGATTTGAAAGCAATTTGAAGGATAAAGACCATTTTAGTATAATAGATTTAATCTATAATCTCAAAATCGCTTGGGATATGCTGTACATATCACGACAAAAATCAAAAGCAAATTTGCAACTGCGCAGAAAAAATCATTATGAGTCATCATCCAGAGGTAATCGTAAGGCACTCTGACTGTAGAAGTTAATTTTTTTAATAAAATAAAATGAAAGAGCGCTTTCAAAAAACAGATTTAAAAAAAAAAATACGCTTCAAATAGTAATTCACTTTGAAAACAACAATCAACTCCCGATTAACAGTAGGACGGCCTGAAAGGGTTGCTGATTAAATGATCAGAAAGGTTAAAAAAAGGGGTTAAGTTTGTTTATTGCGGAAAGATGAAAAAATTAGCATTACGAACCATAGGAGTAAAATAAAACTGTAAACAAGTGATGTACAATGATATATAAAATGATGTATAGATATCTTATATCTCTTTCGTTGCAATATGCTTTCACCTTCATTTCTTTTGGTCTATTCTTTCACCTTTCTTTTGCTCTATTCTTTCACCTATTTCATAAACCTATAGAAAATGTATCATACAAATTTAATGTATAATTTGAATAACAAATTATAAAATATGAGTCTGTATTTACATTGGTACAATGAGATTTTGCGATTACATATTAAGTACTTTTTGTACTATGCAAAATATATTTCTTTAATATGAATGATTATGCATGATTAATATGCATTATGATCTATGGAATTAGATGTACAGTTTTGTCTCCTTTGTTAGCCTAAATTAGGTCGAGAACTCTAAAGTCTAAAGCTGAGACTGAGAAAGGGTGTAAAAGACCCTTTATTTGAAAGCAGCAGAGGAACACGCCAAGTAAAACATAATATTAGTAACACAGCAGCCTTGATTTTGGAGTAGATTTAAGTCAATATTTCAATCGATTTCGAGAGCAAACAGGTACAGATCTCTCTTCATCAGGAGCAAAGAAATCTGCAAGACTGAAGTCTGGACTCACCAAGAGCCTTTTATTTAAATAAAAGTTAACAGTAGGTACTGCTTGTGCTTACAGAACAGCCATCATTTATGGCTTAAATCAAAAGTAACGAGTTTAACTTATCTAAGTAAAATGTAAGTTAGTCCAGAGGCTATACAGACAGAGAAATCCGAGAGTTGGCTCAGACCTTGACAATCCTAAAGACAAGACAAACGAAATTCCCCAGGTATACTGCTCTCAAAAGAATCAATTAGCAAACGTGGCCTTCAGCAGAAGAACATGCTCTGATTCTACCTTCTGAAACCTTCCTTTAAATACCATCTCCTTTCTACCTCATTTGAAAACAAGCGAACTAGAAATTTGCATTCTGGCAGGAAAATGGAAAGCTAGAAAAACAGCAAAGGTAATTAACATAAAATAACTGGTTAGGGAAATTAATGTACAGATTCCATAAAGATACTTCAAAAAACTTTAAAACAGACTATAAAAATCATTTATACGACGGGATATGAGAAAGCTACTTTAGAAATAATTTTAAAACTCGAATTATTTCTCCTTCTCCTGAAAGCTTCCGTAATTCATGTTGAAAAATTGAAACCTTGTTCAGCAACTAATTAGCATGGTTGTTGGCATTGTCGATGCATTCCTTCTGATGACAGATCTATTGTTTGAAAAATACAAAGATACTGAGATGATGCATAATGTTAATGATGACAATGATGCGTGATTATGCATGATTAATACGCATTATGATCTTATGATCAAGATAATTCCTCAGCTGGAGCTTAAGGGATCAATAAGCTTCACATTTCGTGTATAAAGATTATTACACTTTTCTGATGCAAAAAAAACTGAAAAGTCAACTGTGACCTTGCCAGAATTCGAATCATGAGTCTTTAGTTTACCAGTGTTGGACGTAGCTATCCACTTACGACAAGTAAATGGAATTAGCCTGTCCGTACGCTGTTACTGGCAAATTTCCGCTCTAGTGAAAGATGTTGTACAACCTGAACCAACAAGACAGCACCATTACGGATCACTCCATGGCTAGACAGCAACCACACTGATAGAAACTCTTTTAGTCAACGACATGCTCATGTTCAAAAATTTAAGATTGAACAATATGATACAGCAATGTCTGCAAAATCCTTGATCGTTCTCTGATGCTTCGCATACAGTAGTTCCTGAATTCGTTCTACATTTTCAGGGAAGAGATGAAAGCGGGAAGGCTTCCTCACAGCTCGACTCTTCAAAAAACTTTCATATGCCTTGAAGCAACCGTGAAACTTGAAACATTCCATACAACTCATTTCCTAAGCATGTTCAAGAATATTCGGTTTATTTATTTATTTGATGTTGGCAAAGCACGTCAATAATGTCAACTTAAGGGGAGGGATGCTAGCGTAGAGGAATTTCTGGTCCGCCTCCGTGCTACAGTTGGGGAAACCATAAAAACGCGTATGCAGCCAGACAGTTCACTTGTAATCGAACTGAAGTCATATTACCAATGTTCAGCGTTTTCATCGTTGGTGGTGAGCGTCAGTGGAGTGGTTTGAGCGAGTTGAGCGTCGTTGGAGTGGTTGGAACGAACGTCGGAGTGATTGGTGGTGAGCGCCGTTGGACCAAGGCGTTGGCTTACGGAGTACTTTTGCTTAATTAAGCAATTACCTCCACTCTTTTCGATAAGATATAACTCTTTTCGATAAGATATGTATTTTTTCATGAACTTCGATTCATCTTATTGCGGTTCACCTAATGATCCTTAAGCTACAAGCGGTACCTTACGGTATTACTTAAATCAAAGGCGATTCCAGCAGCAAATCATAGAACGTGAGAAGAGACTCAACCATTAACCCATAAATTTCCTTTATTAGCAACGACAGCGGAAAGTTTCTTGGAGAAATTCCAGCGAATGTTTTTATTATTTTGCTTCAGGTTCCTTTTCTTTTCCTAACAAAAGGACTCTTTGGATAAATCTTTTTTTCCCCTGCATTAGTCTTAAAAGAAAAATTACCCGAGAGAATTTTTGTGGACATCATCTGTATCCAATTATTTTTTTATTCTCCTTTGTGCTTCTTTTTACTCTTTCGACTCTATGCGAAAGAAGCGAAATATTAATGCATTTTAAGAAAGAAAATACGAAATGTGATTCGTGTTTTTCCAAAGGCAGGTATGGCTTTTCTGTAAAGCTTTGGGAAGCACGTTTGAAGGTCGTGCACTGGTACAGGTAGTTAGTCGTCAGTAAATGCAAAAAGAGAAATATGCAAATAAACAAACGTATAAAGGCAGTTGTATTTTTTTATGTCGGGTAGGATTGTTTCTGAAAAACAAAATAAAGTGATCTTTTGCAGTTTCTAAATGTATTCAACAGTACGAGAACAAAATTCTTCTCTTAATATAATTATTATATATATTATGAAAATCAGGTGTACAGAATAATGTCAGTGAGCATTAATCCACTTTTCTTTTGAGTTCCGATTTCTGCTAGAATGTAATGAAACATCAACTATTTAGAGGAAGAAGACAACAGTAAAATCTAAAAATTAGGCAAAAAACGATTTTAAGTTGATGCTGATTTTGAAAAAAACACAAAGAGTTTCTAGGATTATCAGATATAGACCAACCCCTTCTTCAAGAGCAATATGTGCATAATATACATATATATTATATATATATTAATTCAAAATAAAGTAATTAAGGGTAAATACAAAAGCGTATGACTTGCGCTAAAGCTGCAAAGTAATAAACCAATAATTCATAAAAATTTATAATAAAAAACTTTCCATATACCATCTCCAAGGAACACAAGTTTAAAAACCATCAATGAAAATATTTTATAGTATTTAAATTAGTATTTTAGTTAATTTCAACTATTTGTTTAAAAATCTGCTAAGGAAAATCTTTAATAGCAAAAATACCAAAACCAAAAGTAAATTTTAAATTGAAAAAGTAGCTACTGTTATTGATCGCAGATTAATCGACTTATCAATGGGATAAACCAATCTACCATCACTTAACAATAACTATATTAAGAGAGTGTTTCATATTACTCTCAAGTAAGCATCAAATTATTTGCTAGATTCAAACCATAAGTCAAAATTAATACTCAATCCAAATAAAGACATTTGTCCATTTAAGCCAGGAATCTTGTTAAACAAAATAGCAAATAATCTTAAAATTTAAGTTTATATTAAGAACACAATTAATCTGAACGAGATACTTACTTTAGAAAACATACCCCCTACACTCCCATTTTTAAATTCAAAAACAGAAGTAAACATATAAGAACATATTAAAGATTGGTTCTAAATCATAAGAAGATCAAAAATGATAAAATCTTAAAATTAAAGTTTAAAACATACAGTTGAAATAGAAATTCAAAGATCAAACTAGTAAGTTAAAATTAACAAATTTGTCTTCAAAATTTTAAAGCTGGAAATTCAAGTATTCAGCGATGGAAGTAAATGGGTTGTCGTTAAAGTGCAGTTTTCCATTTAAGAAAGTTTAGCCTAAATTGACGAGAAAATTGGAATTCTTCTTGGAGATAATACATAGAGAATACTCCGTTACTAAAATAGCGCTAAAAGCTGCTATTATAAAGTGACCACACGTCCCGATTTTGGTGGGACAGTCCCGCTTTTTGGAGGACTGTCCCGCGTCCCGCCGATTTTTAAAAATGTCCCGCTTTTTAGAAAACATCTGCATTTCTTATTTTAAATGTACTGTAAAAATATGTTACCTATTATTTATTAATTATTATAGTGAATATAAAGAAATAAAAAACATATAAAATGCATGCAGAGTAAACTAAATTAGGCGATGTAACGAGTTAGATTTACTCGTGGTGTTCGATCATTGTCGTTACATCTCGTCAAGGAATATATATTGTTAACGGAGGAACAGCTGGTATTAGCTGAACGGCTATTTGCTTTCCACACCATAAACCACAATCAAAGTTTCAGATCAATTGATTGTACGTGGCAAATGATCAAAACATTGTACGACAAAAAATTTGCACGTGCAAGGACAAAAATCGAAGCAATTATTTGTAATGTTTTTTCACCTTATTCGTTTTCACATTGCAGAAAGAATTAGATAAATGCACATTTTATGTCCATATATTATGATGCTTCCAACCGCAAAGATTTAAAATTATTACTTAGAATTGTGAGACTTTTTGATCCAGAAACAGGAATTAAAATTAGAATATTAGATTTTGTTTCATTGCCGTTTGAAACTTTTTTTCTCAATGCAGATTGTGAACAGTTACAGTTTTGTAACAAAGTCCATTATTCTATACTAAGACCAGACGTGGTGGTCTCTTTGTTATGGAGACACCTAATAGGTGGGCCACCATTGCTTCCTATTGAAGGGACAGATAGTTACAACCCTGCCTTCTCCGGGATTCGAACCCAGGCCCTTTGGTATTGCAGTCAGGCTTCCCTTACCACCATACCACCTGGGCGGCTGCCGGGTGAAACTCCATAAATAATTTTTGAATCAATAAGTACTATTTTAGAAAAGAATGATTTGAACAATAAAATTATTGCCTATTGTGAGACAATAATTTTATTATTGACACTAACGCAAATTTTGGTGGAAAAGCTAGAAGAAGCATCAATAACGTTTTTACGAAACTTAAACGTTTGAACCAAAAAATTATTCGAGTAGGTAGTGCAGCGCACTGCCTACTCGAATAATTACTATTCAAACAGCATCTGACTTACTATTCAAACAGCAATACTATTCAAACAGCATCTGACTTACTTCGAGTGAATGTTAAAAATATTATTTCAAACATTTATTCGTATTTTTATATATATATATACTGTGCGTGTCGAAAGTTTGAAGGATTTTTGTGAAAGCGCAGAAATCGAATATAAAAGAATTATTGGTTACAGCAAAACACGATGGCTAGCTCTTTTACCAGCTGTAGAAAATATTAAAAAAATATACGAACCATTAAAATCATACTTTTCATCACAAGATAAATGTCCAAGAATATCGCAGCTGTTTTTTGAAAATGACACATCACAAATTTGTCTTCAGTTCATCCACAACCAAGCTACATTATTTCACAATGCTGTGAAAATTATTGAAGGGAACAAAATTTCAATTAAGGAAGTGTCAAATAAAATCAATAATTTTAAAACAAAATTGCGAGGAAAAATTGATAACGATTACGTTCCTTTAGTTATTCGAAAGGACATCACTAGTTGGAAGAACAAGGTGCCATATTAAAAGACCTGATTTTCTGAAAGAAATCAGAAATTTTTATAATAAGTGCTTGGAATATCTTGACGAACGAACAGTTCAATTCGAGGATATTAAAAACTTCCATTGGGTGATATTAAAAAAGGAGATTTTATGGAAATATATGGAAAAATCTGTTTAATATATTAGTAACTATTTTCCGAAAAATAATATTTGCGAAAATGATCTTTTTGATGAGGTGTCATTGGTAAAAAGATTCGTTACTCATGAAAAAATTAAATGTTGGTTGTCTGCAAATGTAGAAACAGACAAAAAATGGACGGAGTTATTCCTTCATTTTAAACAGAATAATATTCCTTATGAATATATTTTGAAAATTGTAGAACACATGCTCTCCCTTCTAGGAACAAATTCACCAACAGAACGTGTTTTTTATAGTATCAATAAAATATGGACAATTGAAAAAACGCAGTTGAACATTAAAACTTTAAAATCTGTATTAAGCCTAAAATATACAGTGGGTAATCGGTTAACGAACAGTTCGGGCAGCGAACAAATCGGACAATAAACACTTTCAGAAAAGATTTTTGTGTTCAGACAACGAACAATATTCGGATAACGAACAAAAACGAAACTAACGAAAACCTCTCGGCTCCAGACACCAGTCCTCAATTCGTCCTGAAAATGGATGTGCGCGTGCACTGACACGTCAATCATTCATACTATGTAGCAGTGAGGCAGCACCGTACGACGCGTACGGTAGTGTGCCACGACACTTTGTCAATTGTGTACCATAGTTGGTTTCTTTCCTTGTGATTTTCGTATGTGTTTCTCTAAACGCCTTATAAAAAAAAACCTGAAAATCTGACAATATTATGGGACCTAAAAAGAGTGGAGTGTCAAGAACTGTGTGTTCACCATAAAAACCAAGCAAGAGATTATAACTAAAGTTGAGAGTGGACAAAAAATGATTCATGTTGCTAGGCTGTACGGCTTGAACAGGTCTACAGTAGGTACAATCCTAACTAAGAAAGATATCATCAAGAAGACTCAAGCCGCTAAAGGAGTAACGAAAATTACACCTGAGAAGCAAAGAAGTGGCCATTCATGAAAAAATGGAGTGTTTGCTTTTAGTTTGGATAAATTAACGGGAGATGAAAAGAGATGTAACTACTATGGCCATCATTCAAGAAAAGGCTAGAGAAATTCTTGAGAAATTGAAAGAACAAACTCCAGGTTCGTCATCCGAAAATCTAGAATTCAAGGCTACCACTGGCTGGTTTGCAAAGATCTGGCATTAAACATGTGGTCATGCATGGTGAGTCTGCTAGTGAAGAAGAAAGAAGATGCTGAGAGGTTCCGTCTCAAATTTCAAAAATTCATTGAAAAAGAAGGGTATTGTCCCCAACAAATATTTAATTGTGATGAAACTGGTTTGTTTTGGAAGCGCATACCGAACCGTACCTACATCACGAAAGATGAAAAAAGTGTTCCTTGGCATAAACCAATGAAATACCAATTGACGTTACTGTTGCGAGGTAACGCTAGTGGTGATATGAAGCTTAAGCCACTTTTCGTTTATCACTCTGAGAATCCTAGAGCATTGAAAAAAAATTCCATAATCAAGAGAAAACTGCCAGTGATGTGGAGATCGAATCAGAGGGCATGGGTCAGGCAGGTTCTTTTCAAAGAGTGGCTATTTGAAGTTTGTGCCCCGAGCATCAAGGACTATATACTTGATACCACTTACTTGCCAATGAAAGCATTGCTGCTATTGGACAACGCACCAGGGCACCCAACCTTGAAGATAATTTGCTGATAGACTTTCCCTGGCCGATAGTACAGTTTTTACCTCCGAATACGACTTCACTGATTCAGCCAATGGATCAAGAGATTATTGCAGGTTTCAAGAAATTGTATACCCGTGCGCTGTTTCGGCGATGTTTTGAAGCATGCCAATTCTCCTCAAAAATGGCTTTAAAAACGTTTTGAATAGAAAAATTTGACATTCTCGAAGCTATTCGTCTTATCGAAAAGGCGGGGTCAGAAATCACTCAACGACAGTTGGTTTTTGCCTGGCGAAAGCTGTGTCCCTCCCTCGTTCAAGGAGACGGAGGTGATCAGAGTAACACCCCTGAAATTATGGATGAAATTGTAACAACTGCGAAAGATCTGGAATTGGAGGTGAACGAGGATGACATTGAAGAGCTCATAATGGAACATGACGGTGACTTGACGGCAGAAGGATTCCAAGAAATCTTGAATGAAGAACACCAAGAAACTCAGCGAAATGTGTTTCCTTCTGAAAAAGAGGAAGATGAAAGAGGAGCAATGCCGACATCTGCCATTAAAGATCTTTTGAAGAAGTGGGAGGATGTCAGAGCAACGGTCTTAAAATGGCACCGAAACCAAGCTGATATCAATAGGGTTGCTGATCTCTACAACGACATTGCTATCAATCATTTCCTGAAAGTCCTGAAGGAGAGAGAAAAACAATCGACATTGGACATGTTCTTTAACGCCCAAAGAAAGGAAAAGGATTGATTAATAAGTAAGACTATATGTACGTATTATATTTGTAATAAATAAACTTACTAAGAAATTATACTTGTACATGACATTTTTTAAAAAATTTAATTTTTAGGATCTCCAGAACGAATTAATCGAATCCCCATTAACATATATGATAAATCGGTGATCGGTTAACGAACAATTCGGATAGCGAACATAATCTTGGAACGGATTTTGTTCATTAACCGATCACCCACTGTCATTTGATCATTTCATGTGAGAAATTTCACGACAATTTAATAAATGGTCTGAATCTATTGCAAAATATTCACTCGGATAAAAAATATAACCGTGAAAGAAAATCATAATTTTTTAATAAAATATTAAATTAATTAAAAAACGTAATATTGAAATTATTGTTTTTTACAAATATTTTATAGTTACCAATTGTTAATAATAGATATATTTTTGTATATTTATAAACAAGTATACGAATGTATATAATAAAATCTATTTCTTTTAATTATTGGTCTGCTTTCATAACTTAATTATAATTCTCATTTCATTCCATTTGTCCCGCTTTGTCTCAATGAAAATGTGGTCACTTTATGCTATTAGTTAGAATATCAATTCAAAATAAAGTAATTAAAAGTAAATTAAAAAGCCTATGACTTGCGCTAAAGCTGCAAGAATCAACCTTTAATGTTCTTATATGTTTACTTCTGTTTTTGAATGTGAAAATGAGAATGTAGGGGATATGTCTTCTAAAGTAAGCATCTCGTTCAGATTAATTGTGTTCTTATTGAGAAAGTTTAATTTTAAGATTATTTGCTATTTTGTTGGCTTAAAGGGACTAATGTCTTTATTTAGATTTAGTATTTATGTGACTTATGGTTTGAATCTAGCAAATAATTTGATGCTTATTTGGAAGTAAGATGAAAAGCTCTCTTAATATAGTTATTGTTAATTGATGGTAGATTGGTTTTATTCCCTTGATAAGTCGATTAATCTGCGATCAATTACAGTAGCTACTTTTTCAATTTAAAATTTACTTTTGGTTTTGGTATTTTTGCGATTAAAGATTTTTCTTAGCAGATTTTTAAACAAATAGTTGAACTTATTTAAAATACTAATTTAAATTCTAACAAATATTTTCATTGTTGGTTTCAAATTTGTGTTCCTTGGAGATGGTATATGGAAAGTTTTCTTATTATAAATTTTTATGTATTCTATATATAGTTATATGCATATCTATAATTTCACTTCTACTTTCGATTTGCATATGCATAGCAAGGACGAAACACGATGTCTGAGCGATTGAAAGGAGAGTGAAATAAGTTAATTTCTCCCTGAAGAACCTGTTTTATTTCGGTTTCCTTTCAGTTGTTCATTTTTTTTTTCTTTATATGGCTTTAATTATCATTAACAATTTTTTTTCCACAATTTTATGCATTATGTAGTACTATTGGCCATTGTTGGTAGAGCAAGTTTTCCATGCCGATTTAACTTTTACTATTGAATACTTGTAAAAAATTTTCTTAAAAATTTTTAAATTTAATTTTTATTACTTAAATTTAATTACTTAATTATTTATTATTATTTAAATTAATTATATTAATTAAAAAAATTTTATTACTTTAATTTAATTTTTTTAATTACTTAAATTTAAGAATTTATAAATTGGAATTTTTTTTAGACTTCAAACTGTTATTCTTTTACGTATACTTTATTAGTTTCCTTAATTTTATTTTAAATACAGGAATTTTAATAGGCGTATTCACCTTTAATTATAATTATGTTTAATTCAATCACTGCAGCCTAGGCGCAGGATTCTCAATAGTCCTTACTTACATTTGATTATTTGTTAATATTTATATATATGTGTGTGTAAAATATGTTAGCTGCTGTAGAAATAATTGGCGACCTCAAAATTAACTATTCTAGATTTGTTGCTCTTTCCCTAAATTCATATGTCCTCCCATATTCGAGATCATTCCGAATTACATAACACTACTTGAAAAAGGTAACTAAAACTAAAATTAACCAATCACCTCTTAGATTCACATATGCACCTACGCAGTAATGCAGAAAGCTACTCTAAGCTATGATTGATTAATCTTAGGTTGTTATATAACATTTAGCTCTGAGGAAGAGGAATCTATGTCTGATATAAAAAATTCCGATGATTGTAAAGGCGTCAACATATCAGTTAAAATTTTTTATTTCAAAAAACTACCTTAGGGTATAAGGAATAATTGCTTTCCATTTGCGCACTGTTGCACGTTTTTATTTTTTAATCGGATTGATTTAAATAAAAATGCATTTACATCATAACATGTTTAATTAGAAAGATTAAATATTTTTATGAACCGACACTAGCTGGAAACATTAAAATCATTACGTAATTTTTCTTTTCTTTTTTATGACAGCTCTTTTAAGCAGCTAATATTTAGAGAAGAATATGATAAAAAAAGTGTGTGGCAACTCCTAACCCTATCTATCGGCCATTCTAAAGAAAGGTTGTTTCTTTTGCTGTGGAATTTTATGCGACGTAATTGCGACATTAATTTATTTTTAATTAATTTATTACTAAGCGATGCTTAATAATCATCTAAAACGACAAAAATAAATTTTATTAGCCGGAGTGAGTCCAAGAGTAGATTGGTAGCCTGCAGTGTTCGGCAAGATGATAAAAAACCGGAGCAAATCATCTGGTGCTATGTTAAAATCTAAATCCTTTCGCATACCCTTTCTTTTTTCTGTTTAATTTATGCAACAACAAACGAGGACAATTTTTGATTAGAATTTAGAAAATTTATTGAAAGGAATCTTTTATTGAAGATATATTAAATAAGGCCATAGCAATATTTTTTTTTTTGTTTGTTTTTTTGTTGATGACACTAATTTTATCTTAAAATTTTATTTATTAAGCCTTTATAATGGGCAGAAACTATACTTAACAAAATACTCATAAGATGACGTATGGATGCAAAAACTGTGAATGGACTGATGTTATATGATTGTCTTGTTATCGAAATTAGACGAAGTAGATCTGTAAAGAATTTATCGAAGTGAGAGAATCAGAATTACCTCCGTCAAAATGATCAGTTTCCAATATAATGAATAACAAATTTGCAAGACTATAGTTCTGACACTATAGTGTATAACTGACTTCGAGATAGTTTACCGAACGCCACGAGATAGCTATAGTGAGTGAGAGCGAGGCTGTAGTGAATAACGGACTCACGAGACTATAATTCCAACAGTATAGTGAAAAATAGTTTAATGCGTTGACTATGGGGATCCACGGAATGTGTATGGGTCAATCTCACGTGATTTTTATGATACCAAAATTGGATTAGACCATTATGCATTTTATTTCCGAACAGGAATTCCGGACCTCCTGTTGTTACACAGATGTGTTTCCACTTACACCACAAAGAAGCACGACAAGGAAGGAGAAAATGCCTTACATTCTCCTCCACTTAAAGGGCGACTGGGAAAGAAGGGAGCCCCATCGTTAAATCCTGGTAGTTGTGAATTATCGCCCACCACCTTTTATTTCGGGTGCCACTTGTGAGTCATTTATAATTTTTTGGAACAGGAACCACGAAGAATCAGCGATGCCTACGCCATGATTTGAACTCCGAACCTTCCAGTCGCTAGCAGGATGTGTTTCCAGTTACACTACAAAGACACGTGGTAGAGAGGAAGAAAAAAAACCTTACACCATTCTCCTTCACTTCAAGAGCGACTGGGAGAAGCAGGGACCCAACTGCCACTTCTGGTGGTGTTGAATTATTAGTCACCACATGTTTTGTTTGAATCCTACTTGTAGAGCGTCATTAGAATATTTTTGAAGCCGATAAACAATACGAAGCAACAAACGACTTCATCGCAGGGATTAGAGTCTTGGCGAGGCCACTGCTCATTTTTCTCTTCTCCTGTTTAAGAAAAATAACCTAATTGTGTCTACAGTTGCGTCCGAACTAAAAAAGATGGTGGATGATGATTCTTCACCACCAGGATTTGGCAATGGAGTTCCCAAACCCCCAGTCGCCCTTTTAAAAAAGGAGGACTGAGGACTATATAAAATATATCTCCCGCCTTCTTCGCATGCCTTCGTGGTGTAGCGGTCAGCACGCTTGGCAGGTATTCGAGAGGACCGTGGTTCGATTCCCGGCGAGGCATTGCTCATTTTTCACGTCTTCTGCTTCCAAAATAACCTAAATATCCATTTTGGAACTCTACAAAGACAGTTTTTGAAACTTTTCTACAATTTGTGCCCCATATTTTATTTTAAAGAGATTATCAGTTTAAGGGAGAGAAAAACGAAAAATATTAAATGCATACTTGTCAGGAATCGAACCACTGATCTTCCAACGCCATTTAGCAACGTACGTGGGAATGCATAATTATTCCCCTCACTCGAAATGTGACTGGGAAGGAGGGAGACACAGTTGACGAAGTAGAAGGTAGAAGATGACGATTTATAACCCATCCAGTAGAAGGTAGAAGGTGACGATTTATAACCAAAATGCAGAAGGTGACGATTTATAACCCATCGCGTTTTGATTCAGGCAACTCTGTAAAGATATGCAGCAGAAAACATAAAAAATCAATTACTCCCTCGCCGGTCGCGGATCTTCAGTTGTGAGCTGCATGTGTTAACCGCTTACACTGAGAGAACGCATAGGGGAATGTGAAAATCACTTACAATTTTAACTGCAGACTGAACAACTAACTTATTTAAAACGCATACCAGTACAGCGTGCAGTCACTAGAAGGAAAACGTATGTAACCAAATCCATAGTTGCTATTTTTATATCATTTATTGAAATGACGGCTATTTGTATTGAAATGACAAAACTTGGTTTCGTTTTATTATTGATATCACTTAAACTTTTGTCTTTGAACTCTTTTTGGCTAGCATTAAAACCCAGATCACCACGCATATTTAAATATTATAACAGTTAATAATATTTTTATTCAAAAATAGAATGCAGTTTTCTTAGAAAAGGAGTGAACTATAAAGAAATCAAAAAGGTAGAACATTCAAAATAATTCAAAAACAGAAAAATCACGGAAATTGCCATATCTAAAAACGTAATTTGTCAAGGAAACTCACACGGAAGAGGTTGGCATGGGAAATTTTCCATCCCTTTTCGCTTACATATGATAACAGCTAGAAATCAATGTCTAAGTACACCACCATTTACATAAAGAATACCTTCTCTCTTTTTCTTACTTCTTATGGTTGGATGCTCTTTCTTTTTATTCACATCTGGCAACGGAAAAGTCACGCGAAGTTGAGCTTTTAATGCAGTTTTCCCTTTCAGTTTTTTTACTTACTCTTTTCTATTTATTTCTTCGTAAACTGGAAGGTCCTGTGGGATGATGGGTAACTTTTCAGTTATGTATTATGTTCTTTAAACGTATTTCGTAATACATGGAGCGTTGCGAATATAAGAAATGGGAGAATTCCGTTATATTTTCATAGTAACTGACAGTAAAGATTTTGTTATGCTGGTAAGGGTTATGAGGAAACGGTTTTTATCGAATGGATTTCGTGAATGTTTGCATACATACACAGTTTATAGAGTTATTTAGATATAAAATACAAAAAAGATCAAAAGGAATATGTATTTTAAAATTATACGTTTTAAACTTTCTCGTATTGGTGAATACAATAGCAAAAATGCCTGAAACGGGAAAAGAACTAAATCGTATTTTAGTTCAGATTATTGTATAATAAAGCACCATTTATTCACATAATTAAGTATAAGTTTTTAACATTAACGACCATAAATTATCAACATTATTATGCTTATGATTTTTATGTTTACTTTACAGAATTCTTGCTTAAATTACAAGGAATTATCGTACTTCTTTATGCATAATATAGTGATATAATCAGCTAGTAGTCGGAAGAGACAGTGAATTCACGGCTGACCCTTTTTGACCTCTGTGCCGAAAAACCAAATCGTTTTTGTAGTATCGCCTGAATTAAAGCGTGGTGAATGGTAATTCATGATCACCTGGATTTGGTCGACTGGGTATCGTAACTCTCCCTAGTAGCCCTTTAAGTTCTAGAGATATGGAGAAGAATGTAAGGAATTATTGCATTTCCCCGTGATTGTTTTTGTGATGTATAGCAGGCCCAGCTAGCAAACTGGAAGTTTCGTGATTCGAATGCGTTGATCTTCTGTGTTTCCCAGCATCGACAAATTTTAATCTTCTTAATAATTTTTCTATAATGTTGCCTGAACTAAAATATGGTGAACGGAAAATCGGCACCACCTTAATTTGATCGACTGGGCCTCCACAATCACTCTTTAATTGGGAGAGAATACAAGCGCGTATCGCATTCCGCCATGCGTGCTCTCATGGTGTAAGCAATTAGCATATCTAGCTAGTTAATTGGAAGATCCTTGATTCAAATCTGACTTTTCATGCCTTCTGGCTTCAAAATTCTTACAGCTTGTACAGCTGTTGTTCATATTTCTTCGATAATGGCGACAATAGTAATAATTTGTATCTGCAGTATACATTCAGATACTAGTTGCTCTTCACGAGGAAAATTCTTTCATGATGAAACCACTTCTCTATTTCGCCGTATACATTTTCGCCTTAGATTGTTTAATAAAACAACTTAGTAATAACCTAAAAATAACGTTAGTTCTGAATGGGATATTAGTCTCCCACCGACATTTTGCGTTTAATTACTACAAAAGGCGTATCACCTTTTAAATTGTTGCCACCAAATATTATCGCCCTTTATTAGTGCATTTAAAGAAATTAAATAAAGAAAAATCTGCATGAATGTATGCAGATCTCGCGCACTGTGCAAAAACAACGGTACATAGAGCAGTCAAATTTTCAATAACGTAGTCCTCCACCCGAACATGGGCACCTGGAAGCCCGAATTTTGAATTTCAAATTTATTTATTATCTGTTTCATATTTTGCAAAACTTTAGCCCTTTTTTTATTAACTAATTCAACGATTTGAAAGCTAGCATTGGCAACACTTATGGGAGGGAAAAAAAATTATCTTCAGTGCACGAGACTGTCTGTCGGAAATTCTAAAGATATGCTGTTTTTAAATATTTTGTGATTTTGCTGTTGAACAGAATTTTATGTGGCGTACCCGCCAAGAACGTGGTATTTAATAAATAAAGTACACACAAAACGTTAATAATAAAAAGACAAAAAAAAGTTTTGTTAAACGATCTTAGTAAGTAAACTAATATGATGAACCGAGAAAAGACTGAAAAACAAACAGAAAAATGTTTGGAAACACTTAACGCTGCATCGGGAGTTCCAAACGTATACTGCTATGCTGCTTTTAAAATCTTTGTAATTTAGCTGTTGAAATGTATATGGCGCAAATGCGAACAAAGTGAGGCTTAATAATAAAGCTAAAAAAAACAAACAAACAAACAAAAAAAATAATAATAAGTAGGAGGGAGTGTAACAGCAGACTGGGGTAGACTGCGAGCCCAGTGAGCGCGTAAAAAACCTTAACAAACCTTTTTGGGTGACCGTTGAAATCTGAAACCTTCCAGACTTTTTTAATTTGGATTTTTTTTTTTAAATTTTTTGCTGTTCTTTTCTTTCTAAGATGGCAGCAGCGCTAAAAGAAAAAAATCAATAGACATTTGCTTTATGTAATGTGGCGCACGAGAGGAAATTTTAAGTTTCAAGTTGTTGGAGCTTCACAATTATTTAAATTCGGGCGGAACTAAGGCGCATTTACGGAGCTGAAGTTTCAAAGATATGGTCGGTGCGTTTCCCTGCATAATAAACAGGCGGGGATTTAGCGAATCCAAGTTACCTTCGCTCGATCCCTTTTCCCTCGTAGCTGTTTACCTTTGCATGTACTATTTATATCTCATCTGGCATTTGAATTGATACAGTTCTTGGAAGTTTCTAAAATTGGAAGATCTCTGCACATTAGGCTTAAGCAAAAGGCGATATCTCATGAAAACTGAGTTGTTATTATGTTATAAATTAAACTGAGCTCAACGAAATATATTCTGACACTACCATCATATATTAATTGTGATTATTTAAAACATACCAAACTACATTTTCATATATGACAAGCCACTTTATGCCTCATGTAGTTCATATTTTAAGTATGTATAGTAGGATAATTCTGAAGTTTTTGACGCAGGCGCAGAAGATGTGCGCTAAAAAAAAATTATTTATCAGATATGTAAATTTGAATTGGTTTATGTCCGCCAACGATAACTTCCCATTTTTCATTCAATTCAGTTTACAGAAGATTAGTTGACTAGTTACATTGTAACCGATGGCTGAGTAAGACTGGATTGGATTATTTGAGTTACACACACAAAGTATATATGGCCAAAGCGAGGAATGTTTTCATGGTGGAATTCGTAGAGAAAGGGCTCGTTATATATGAACGTTATACGTTATATCTACGTTATATATGAAGAAAACGTGAAAACTTCCAAGCAGCCAATCCGTTTCCCTGAAATTGAAAGGCTGACTAAGAAAAGTTACCGAAATCTCTAAATTGGATCTTAGGTTCGGATGCCGGGAATAGAAAGATTTGAACTTCGACGTTTGTTCTCTTACGAAGCCAGTTTTTCTAATAAAATTTTATTGCTAGTATTTTTCTTGTGGAATTGAGACTCTGAAATAGGGAAAGAGAAAAGTTCTTCTATTTTAATTTGTTTACTGTATAACAAAGAGTGCTGTAAAAAGGTTTCTAAAGAGTTATTTTCTCAGATATTGACTCTAGATATATGCATCCAATTATAAAATGTCTAGAAAGGTAGCCACTTTTATAGAAACAACTTCTGTCCAATAATTGAAAAGATAGCGATAAGTAAAAAATGGCATTTTCTATAGTCTCCGTCACGTAAAATATGCAATAATTAAAAAATTGAATATATTATTATTAATTAACTAGAAAGTTCTATATCTTTCAAATTAGACCATCTCCTTTACGATGTACTCATTCATGATTTAGAACGCAGAAACTAAAGATTTCTTTGATGAAACGTTTTAACTTTTTAAAAGTAAATATACTTGTGAAATCAGTCTTTTTGCTTTTGAAATATTACTATACATCCCTTGAGGGGGGGAGGTAATAAAAGGCATACCCGTGTTTCTGAGAATTCTAGTTAAATAGGCGAAAATGCTTTTCTCTGTTTATGATGAGCTTTTCATCAAATACAATTCTACTTTCTTAGTCTATTCTCATTTAAAACGGAACTGCTTCCGATTACTTCCGTTTTCAGACCTATTGTATTTTGTCTGTTGACTTTCTGTTCTGTCTTATTGGCTTTATATTTAAGATCGCCTAAGCTTTTAGTTCAAATTATAACAGCGCCTTTGTGTTCCCTTTTCCTGAAACACATTTAGGATTTCTAAGATTACACCATCTGCACATCTGCCTGTTTTCCACGCTTCAGGAAAATTACTACGTCGGGATTATATCAGCAGATAACAGTAGTGCATTATATGTACTAGTTTCTGTGAAAAACGCAAAATTCTCAGAATAATGCAGTCATTTCTTACGATTTTAAATTAAATACAGCTGCTGTTATGATAAGAACTTTGAACGTCTTCTTCCTCATATTTCAGATTTGTATCCCCCCCCCTCCCCAGTGGCAAGCTCTAGTCGTTTCTAAGCGTTGGCCACTACTAAGGCCGGTGGCGGTGGTCCGTTTATTATGGAGGCACCTAATAGATGGGCCACCATTGCCTACCATGAAGGGACAGACAAATTATATCCTTGCGTTCTCCGAAATCCGAATCCGAAACTTACGGTATGGCAATCAGAGTCACTAACGACTTTTCCATCTAGGTGGCTCCGATTTGTATTAAATAAATATTAACATCACAAAAAATTACTGATGTTAGAGGAACTAATTTGAGCACTCCTAATATCAGGTAAGTTTAACATGCATCATTCAACTGTATTTCAAATGTTTCAGTGTTACTCTCATGGAGCTCCTACTGAGGTTTTGGTTTATTGAATTATGGCAAAGCACGCTAGGGCTATCTGCATAAGGGGAGGGATGTCTTCGGGGAGGACTTTCTAAGGAAAACTGGCTCGTATACACGTTACACATGGGGAAAACCACGAAAAACCCCATGCAGCCAGTTCGCGGGAATCGAACCTCGAACCGAACTAACAGTGTTCAGCGATTTTTACAGCTCGGTCCTGGTGGGCTAACTGCTAATGGACAGTCAAAACTTATTCTATAATCCGTACATATTCATCCAGCTGTTCGCTAAGGAGATTTGAGATGTTCTTGTTTAGTACATTGATGAAATATTCTGAGCCTACTTTATTGATCGATGAAGAGTATACTGTAGATAGAGATGTTCCTGTTATTATAATGGGAGATGTATATAGATCAATGTAGCCATCAAGGGAAATGAAAACGCGTTTAATTTTATGTGTGTGTGTGTGTGATTATGGCAAAGCCTCGAGGGCTATTTGCCTAAGGGAAGGGATGCCTTCGTGGAGGACTTTCTAAGGGAAACTGGCTCGTATACACGTTACACATGAGGAAAACCACGAAAACGCCCATGCAGCCAGCCCGTTCGCGGGATTCGAACCTCGGACCGAACTACCAGTGTTCAGCGACTTTACCGCTCGGCCGCTGGTGAGCCTCGTTTAATTTTATGAAATATTTTTTTAATCTCAATATAGTGTCAAGTAACTACCAAGTACACTTGGCAATTCATATATGGATTTAACGTTTACTAGGAATATAACGGCAGACATCTTAAATCGTTTACCTTATTTCTCATATCATCGACCAATTTTACATAGGGGCATTCTGAATGAATAAATGTCTTGGAAAAAAAAAAAACTGTAACCTTTCGCATTTTATATAACGCCCAAAGGAGCGTTTCTCTAACGTTTTGTATGTTACTTTTATTTATTCAATATCATGTATGGTTTAAGTGATATTTAATATCCTTTATTTATTAAACCATGAAATTCAGTTTAACCATGAAATACCACTTAAACCATGAAAAGTTTACCACTTAAACCATGAAATTCAGTTTAACAGTAATATCGCAAAATAAGTTTTACAAAATATGAACTGGATAATAAAATAAATTCCAAATTAGGACTTTCAGATGCCCATATTCGGTGGAGGAATACGTTATTCCAAATTTGATGGCTCTAGGTACCGTTGTTTTATCACAATGCGAGAAGCATACATACATTTATGCAGATTCTTCATTATTTAATTTATTTAAATATAACACAGGGCGATAATATTTGGTAGCAACAATCTGAAAAGTGAAACGAACATTTAAAGTTTTCAACGCAAAATGGCAAAACGAAATTAATAGCCCTTCTGGGCTAACGTCCTTTGGGCTAATAAGTAAAAAATACAATAAAATAAAATATATTGTGTGTGTAAAACCTTTTGTTTGTTTTATTTGTTCTATAATATCCTCAGACTTCCGTTATTAAACCTATGCGTTAAAGAACAACGACTCTTTAAACTAAAACAGAGAGTCTATGGTCAGTTTTTTTAATGAGCTTCTGTAACTTAAATAAATCAATGTGTTAACGTATTCACTTCACTGAGAACACAAAAGAGTCAAATTTCTTCTAGGGACAAAAATAATTTTTTTCCTTTAGTGATTATCTTAAATTACAAATACTTTGACTTTAATCTACCTGATTTCATTTAAACTTCAGGTAAACTCTGTGGCTTGTTCTCAATATTTCTCTTTACTACAAAGTCACCTTCCAAACAATGCACGTGATAAACTTTCGTTTTGGCCGATTTTGCTGTCTGCAGTTGAGTCGAAAAGACTGCGAATATATTTGCTCAGAGATTATAGGAGTTTCAGATAAGAAAAACTTGTGTCCTTTGGAATTCTGTTTTCGGGCATTGTTTCCCGTCTCTAATGGCGCACATGATGGTGGAATTGAAACGAGTTCACTTGCTTGGAGATAAGATTGCAGATTTGTTTTGTTTTTCGCATTTTTTTTTTATTTTGTTGCTGTTATCGATAGTTAACTATTAAAACAACTTTTGTCCTTTGTACAGTAAAAACCATGCAAGATTCTTAAAGATTGAGTACGCATTTAATTCTGCAACCTGTATTTTGATTACATAACAGCCAGAACTAATAACCCATGATCTGCATTCCACATGAGAAAGAAATTAAATTAAATGTTAAACTGTAAACAGTCATTAAAATAAATTTTTGAAGCTAACTGTGTAGAGTTACTTTTGCAATACTATTGCAATTAATCACTGGTTAAGGGCAAAGATTAAACTTATTATCAAGCAGCAAGAAAAGTTTACTGTTAACCGAGGTATGTAATATATGACCTCAAAAGTTCCTTTATGTAAATATTTAAAAACTGCTGATTAGATCTCATATACATCATATGAACTAGATATTTCCATTTTACATATACACATCCATTAAAAATTATTAAAAATAAAATAACGATATGTAAGTTTACTTTTAAATCTCTCATTTAATTAACAAAGCATTTTAGTCTATAAGACAAATTAAAAATTTTTAGCCCAAAAGGGCAATTGGTTCAGAAGGGCTATTAATTTCCTTTTGGCATTTTACGTTGGTTCATTACAAACGGCGTTGGTTCACTTTTTAAATTGTTTTCGCCAAATATTAGAGCCCTGTATTTAAAGAAATTAAATAATGAAGAATTTGCATAAATGTATGTATGTTTCTCGCACTGTGAAAAACAACGGTACAAAGACACATCAAATTTTAAATAGCGTAGGTCTCCACCCGAGTATGGGCATCAAGAAGCCCAAATTTGGAATTTGGAATTTGTTTTATTATTATTCCAAAGGAGCAGTTTACCCAGAAAAGCTATTAATTTCGTTTGGCATTTTGCGGTGATTCTCTATAAACGGTGAATCACTTTTTAAATTGTTGCCATCAAATATTATCGCCCTCAATTCTATTTTGTAAGATTCCGTACTGTGTACTTTAAAGTTACAGTTGAATGTGAAGAATCTTAAGAATTGATAAGCGAATAATCGCTTGAGTTCGTGAGACCGTCATTAAAACTTGGAAAGGATTAAAAGACCCTTTATTATTCAAATAAGATTTAACAGAACTCCGTCTTGGAGTTTTACAATAAAGCTGACACTCGGGCTTGAACTTAGGAAACTACGAATTAAAACTTAACTAATCTTAACTAAAAGATATAGCCGAAGCTATCAAAATTCTAACAGAGTTGGCCCCTTAACGCTAATTGAATGCACAGCTATTAAGGGCCTAAAGTACGGCCGAGCGTAATAACAGCTTAAGAGGAAGCAGCCTAAAAAGGCTAACACGTGCTAGCCAGAATCTCTGTTTCTCTCTAATTAAGACAGTAGAACTTCGCGGTTAAATACTGCTCTTCCTCATCTGCATTCAAACGTGATTCTAAAATTACGTTCTGGCCGGATGTTGTAAGTTGAAATTCAGAAATGATAGGAAAGGAAATTTAACTGTTAGATAAATAGGCATAATCCTTAAAATTTAAAGAAATTAAATGACGAAGAATCTGCATAAATGCATGTATGTTTCTCGCATTGTGATAAAACAACGGTACCTAGAGCCATCAAAGTTTGAACAACGTTCGTCTCCACCCGAATATGGGATCTGGAAGCCCTAATGCAGAATTTCGCATTTGTTTTATAATCTGTTTCATATTTCGTAAAGCATTTATGCATTTTTGATTAAGAAACTCAACGATTCCAAAGCGAGCAATGGCAACACTGTACGGGAAAAAAAAAAAAAAAAAAAACAGATTTTTATCTCCAGAGCGCGAGACTGTGTATCGGAAATTCTAAAGATATGCTCTGTTAAATATTTTGTGATATTGCTGTTGAATTGAATGTTATGGTTTAAGTGCGAAGATCATGATATTTAATAAATAAAAGTAACACAAAACGTTAAAAAAAGTGCCTTTGAGCATTATATAAAATCTGAAACTTTCAGGTACCTCCGAAAACTGATAAATTGCCAGGAGTTTGAAAACTAAAGAATAGGTTTTCAGTCTCTTAGAAGGCCAAATATATCAATGGATGTTGTTTTTGTCTTGTCTATGATAAAGCCTATTCAAACAGTGCTATGGGCGAAGATTGACAACCTTGGCAATCTGCAGAATGTTATCATCGCAGAGATTCAATCTCTTAAACAAAACCCCATTTTTTAACAATTCAGCAAGGATAGCCGGATAATCAAATATGTGTGCAGTTCTGTGTCCGGGTAATTATCACAGTTTCAGTTGGTTTCCCTACTCTCTCTGTTAATTTTCAGTCCTCTGTGATCGCCAAATCTAGGCCAGACTATGGTTTTAGTTATAGGTCGATCTCCATCGACGTTATGGAGCTGGTGCTTAATTGGAATTGAAAGTTCCTACAATCTGTATTTGGCCAAGGCATTTGGGTCCGAGAGAGAGTCATTTACAGTATTATTATTGCTTAGATTTCGAGCCTCTTTTGCCACTTTATCTACACTTTCCTTATCTGCAATGCTGCCATTCTCTGGCAAGAATGCAGACCTTATTTAACTTTTGAAGCTCGTTCAGGCGAAAGTGAACCCTGCTGATGATCAGGGAGCTTCAATCCAGGATCGTCTGTAGAGCTATGTCAACGCATGTGATTGATAAGTTAAGCTTAATGTAACAGCCTCCCAAAAACTGGAAACAGCCCGTTGTACATTTTTCTGAAAATCCGTAGAGAAATTACGTTTGTTTGCCGGAAAAGAAAACGGGAAAAATCAACTTTGCCTTTCTCGGAGTTCGAGCTGACCATCGTAAATGGAAAAACGCATGATAGCGTATAATGCCATATTTTTCTTTTATCTACAAGGATGCGTAATTTAATTGCACCTAATTTTTATGTTAGGCTATTTGAATATGGAAAAGCATACGAGGGCCATCTGCTTAGGAAGGACGCTTCGTAGAGGACTTTCTATGGCTCATATTCATGTTACACATGGGGAAAACCACGGAAACCACGGAAGCGAAGAAGATGGAACCTGCGGTCGAACAACCAACGTTCAGTGGCCTTAAACTGATGACACAACTGAAAGAAAAATTCTAAGCGATTTTTACGGAAATTTGAACTCAAAGATATCGTTGAAATTCTTTTATGAATATTGTTCATTAACGTGTTTTACCACTTAATTTCTTCATTCCTAGTCATATTTGTTCTTTCGTTATTTACACTGTGTTCTTTTTTTTCCCCTTAATTCTGTCTCAATTTACGTAATCAAATGAAATCATTCTCCGAATTGAATAGTTTAAAAATATAATTAAATTGTTAGCAATATTTTTCTATTTCATATTATATGTGTTATTCTTCTTTGCTGTATTTTTTAACTGCCCTGGGTTTGGTTTGGTTTATTTGATTAAGGCAAAGCACTCGAGGGCTATCTGCCTAAAGGAAGAAATGCCTTCTCGGAGAACTTCAAAGGGAAACAAGCTCATATACACGTTACACTCGGGAAAAACGACGATAACGTCCATGCAATTAGTCACTTCGCCGGAATTTAAACCGCTGACCAAACTATCAGTGTTCAGCGACTTTACCGCTCCACCAAACCTGGGATTAATAAATTAATCATGAATTTCGTCTCCAATATTACCCCAGTTAATCAGGAAGGGATTATAAGAGCCTGAAATTAACACATTGATAAAATCAGACATTCGTGAATAATTACATAATGAAAACTGTAAAGGAAAAGGGGAGAGGAAAATAATAAGAAATATTATTCACAAACTTTATGCAAAATATTCGTAAGTAACGCGTTATTTTATCATTTGAAGGATTTAACATTCGCATGTCTGTGTGTCATCAGTTACTTCCCTTTCTTATTTTCGACTGACAGAGACCGAAGTAGCTTTATCTGGAAGGTATTTCTAACAGCTGTTCATCCGTTTTATGTTAACAGGAAAACTCTTTGTTGCGTGTTTTAATTATGCAGTTTGCTAAATAAAGGAAAACACATTCCCTAAAGAAAAAAAAGAGCTTTGATGTACCAATGCAAGAGAATTTTCAAAGAATATTTCTGTATTTTTGATTTGTTTTCCTTCTTCAAAGCTGAATTAAAGTGAAGTACTCATGAAAACACGCATTTTAATACGTCCGTTTTGCAAAATAACAGATTTAATGAAGTTTCTACCGCATTGAAAACTTCGTAAAGGGCAAGAAAAGGGGTGCGGAGAGCTAATCAACTAAAACGTATATTGCATTCAAATGTCTTAGGTGTGTGTAGTTGTCTATTTTAAGCATTGTATCATTGTATATCATTTTCATCGTTGCATTTTATACTATTGTGATTGTATCTTTTCTGTTTGTCTCTCTAAGAATATTTGACGTGTGTTTCGGTGCGTATAATCATTAAGGTTTTGCGCTAGGAAACATACTACTACTACTCAAATGTTTCAGGCGAGAAAATAAGCATACTTAATAGCTAAAAATAATTAATTAAATTTGCATTAAATTAATTTATAAGGTATTTTCTCCCTCCTTTCTGCATGTCTTCGTGGTGTAACAGTTAGCCCACTCGAGGCAGGGTAGAGTTACTAACCACTCTCCAGTTTGGTCGCCGTTAAAATACATTTTAAATGAACCTAATGGTTCTACAAATGTGATTACAGAATTCTTTCGAGGAATACTTTAAATTGCTTTCAGCACTTCAGAATAGTTAGTCATCTACCATGATGCTTTAGATTTCTACCAAGATGCTTTTCTCTTCCGTTGCTTTCTTCGGAACGATTTCGTGCGCCGCCTGATGTTTTCGCCCACGATATTTTCGGTTGACTCTCATTAGTTAACCCTGCTTTTTGTTCTCTGGGTTTTTTTCCGTTGTTTCCGTCTGTTTTTTAACACCGTTTTTTCCCCCTCCAGTTAACAATAAAATCTAATCCGTTATAAAAAGACATTGTTGCAAATGGAGGATGCATGTAATAATCTCTCATATGCCTTTGATTAAGCTTTTTTAAGTGCGCATTTCATCATTGAAACAAAGTTAATCTAAGAATCGCCTTATTAGGGTTTATTAACAACATTTTGCAACAAGTGTTTTATTATGCAATGTGTTTCATAATAAAATACTTTTCCTATAATCAAAAGAAAATCTAATGTTGTAGAGACATTAGGTATTTTTTGAAAGCAGGAGAGAGGAAAAAAGAACAATACTCTCGCCGGGACTCGAAACTCGGACCTCTCGAATACGCGCCCTCGGGCCTCTCAAATACGCGCCGAGCGTGCTGACAATTACACCACGAAGGCATGCTAATAAGACGGGAGAAATATCTTATACTATGTATTATCACAAAACTTTGCACTTTCTTTAAGTAATATAAATTATAAGAAACCGTATATTTATTTTTAGCCCAAAAGGGCTACTTGTCCCGAAACAAGATTTTGCATTATTTCGCTTTTCATTTCAGCCTGTTGCCATTCAGCAAAATGTAACATATTTAGTTTTCAAACATCATCCGTGTGTCGTTGTTTAACAAACAAAGTTATTTAAAACCAACAGATGCACTTCTTAAAAAATTTTTGAACTTTTTAATCGGATTGATTTAATGAAAATGCATTTAATTAATGATGTATCTAATTAAAACATTAGATATGTTTACAGAATGAAGATGCATATTTTTTTACTTTTTGAGTATACAAAAGATACATAACGTTCTTATATTAGTCTAAACGTCCTGTGAAATGTTTCGCTATTCCAGCTGGACCATCTCTATTGAAATTCTCTACTGAAATCATATTAAACTTTAAAAGAGCCCCTTTGGGCTACCGATAACATCTGAATATTTTCAAATTTTTTCACTGTCCCTAATTTCAATAATTTGTTCTGTTTATGGCATTTACCATTCAAAAGCAAAATACAGAAGCAAATGGAGAAATTATAAATTGCCGTTTTTGAAGTTGAATTTTAATGTCACTTAAAAGGAAAGATTACGTTTCATGAGTTGAAAATAGGTATATTATTTTTATTTAAGGAAAGAACAGAAATAATTGCTTAAGTTGTTATAATTATAATTGTTTTATACTTTAAATTCTTAAAAACTTTTTAACAAATGGTAGAATTTTTTCCGAGGTGCTGGGTTGTTATTTGAAGTTTTCATATTACAGTCTAAAACGCGGTTGTTGTGTATTTTTAACAGTTTATGCATCGACTGCTTCCCCCTTAGCCTTATCTACCAATTTGTTTTAATTCTTATTATTTCTCTGCATTAATCTCCAGATATATCGAACAAACGATGCATATATGAAAGTCATTCCTAACGTTTGTGACTCGCGTTTGGTATGTTGTAAACGCAGATCCAAATTCTGATGAATATTAGCGGATGCCAGTGGAAATGCGAGATTCCAAGGAATAATCGAATGCATTCAGCGAATAATATTACTCATACATTCTTGGAATTTCAATCGGAGTGGAATCTGCAGGACGCGTTTAGGAGAGGTATTCTTATCGTCAATTATCGTCTCCAACTCTAAACTACTCTCATCAACTATAATCACTTGCTCTCATGCATTTACCAATAAAAATTGCATGCAGTAAATGCTGATCTTATTTTTGCATTATATATTACTTTACATCTCTTTTATAGAACTTTATATTCATACATCACTTAATACATCAATGACAAATCTACTTTTTCCCTATAAAATACTTCATCCCAAAATTGTCCAGACGCGTCTTTCGCACAGAGGAGGAGTCAGGCTACTCCTTTCTGAGCTAAAAGCAAACTTTCCTGACACATGAATCGATGAATCATTGCCAACAATGCGACATTCTCAATCCATCTTTCAAAATGTGCAGACGGGAAGTAAAAATTATTTATCAGTGCAACGGGGGGCTCCAGTTATGTTCCTTCATAATAATTTGGTACCTTTTTATTGGTATCGAGACTGTTAATGAAATACAGGGTGATTATAATTAAAGTTTAAGTTTCAAAACGCTATAAAAAAAGAACCACTGATGAAAATGATGTGAAATTTGAAAGGAATGTTATTGAAAAAGGCGGAAAGCATATGGCAGAAGAAAAATTTTAGTTTCAAAAGTTAGCAACAGATGGCGCTGTAAGCGGCAGAATCACGACGAGAAACGAGAAATGATTCGTAAAACAATGGCTAAGGTGGAAGTTACACATTAAAACGCATTGACAAATTAGAATTGTTGAATAATTTTATTTGCATGACTGTACATATCACATCGAAAGGGACAAATCGGTTTCAAGAGTTTTGCGGCGACATACCGCATAAGAACCATTCATCAAAGAAGTTCGGAACTGTCGCGAGACTGGCGCAAAACATGTTCAATATGGTGTCCACCGTTGTGTGCAACAAGTTGAAAGTGACAAACAGCATGTTCCACAACGGATCGCAGTGTCTCCGGGGTGATGTTCAGAATGTGTTGCGAAATGCGTGCCTTTAATTCCGCTAAATTTGCAATTGGAGCACGGAACACAACATCCTTCAGATACTCCCACAGCCAGAAATCACACGGAGTAAGATCAGGCGATCGGGATGGCCAGGATGTAGGGAAATGACGGCTGATAATTCGAGCATTTCCGAAATGGCGCCTCAGCAGCTGTTTCACGGGATGTGCAATGTGCGGAGGAGCGCCATCTTGCATAAAAATGATTTCATCCACACATCCATGCTGTTGCAGACCTGGAATCACGTGGTTGCACAAAAGAGACGCATACCTCTGACCAGTGACGGTTGCGGTAACAGGACCGGAAGCACCCGTTTGCTCGAAAAAATATGGTTGTAGGATGAATGATGCCGTAAAGCCACACCATACCGTGACCCTTTCAGGATGAAGTGGTACGGGGTGCGTTGCCAGTGGATTTTCTGTTGCCCATATTCGACAATTCTGGGTATTCACGTATCCTGTCAGATGGAAATGGGCTTCATCTGTCCACAAAATTTTCCACGGCCATTCATTATCCACTTCCATGCGAGCCAGGAATTCTAACGCAAACGTCTCCCTAGCTGTCAGGTCAGACGGAAGCAACT
This sequence comes from Stegodyphus dumicola, assembly GCF_044657685.1. Lineage (NCBI taxonomy): Eukaryota > Metazoa > Arthropoda > Arachnida > Araneae > Eresidae > Stegodyphus > Stegodyphus dumicola. The sequence continues at coordinate 24,190,470 of NC_140775.1, forward strand.
CCTGCACATGGCCAATTTTGTACGGATAGCATTGCAGAATGTTTCGCACAATTTTCAGCACTGTGCTCATAGGCCTGTCCAATGTTCGGACAATTCCTCGTGCACTGCACGGTTGCACACCACCGGCCGACCCCTCCTGTAATGCTGTGGCCACTTCTTCAACTACCGTCGAATGCACTCGTTTTCTCCCTCTACCAGATTGCACATCAAACGAACTTGTCGTTTCGAATTTTTGCATCATTTTCTTTAGACCTACGACACTCATTGGACCAACGCCTTCTTTTATACCCTTCAGTGTCCTGAATTTTTGCACAGCTACTCTTGACAATCATCATTCTTGTAATACAGCTTTACCAGCAGAGCGCGGTCCTGCAGTGAAACACCCATGGCGAACGTCTGAGACGCGAAATGAGGAACAGCCTGGTACCTGGTGGCTTTATAACACTGAAATTTAACTAACATTTTAATTTAAGTCTTCTTTCGCTTGCAGCGCCATCTGTTGCTAACTTTTGAAACTAAATTTTTTCTTCTGCCATACGCTTTCCGCCTTCTTCAATAACATTCCTTTCAAATTTGACGTCATTTTCATGAGTGGTTCTTTTTTTATAGCGGTTTGAAACTTAAACTTTAATTATAATCACCCTGTATATTGGTAGTTTGAAATGCTTGTATGCAGTCATTTATGAATATAATTACTCATTTATTACACCAGTCTTCAGCGGTATACCTTGAAACTCTGGAGTTCCGCACAATTCCTTTAGAGTTCAACAATCGTAAATGGAAATTTTAAAGATATTTTGAATAGCATTTGAACTGCAAAATTAAATATCTAACATAATTAATTATATTATTATTCTTTATCTTTGCTGTTACTGTTAGCTAAAATAAAACGAAATCAATCAGTATTCAGGAGTAAAATTATTACGAAATAACGATTTTCTTTCCATTTTTCACATAAAATGTGTTACCGCCTAGATAGGATATGGTTTAGTGACTCTGACTGCCGTACTGAAGAACCCGTGCTCGAATCCCGGAGAAGGCATGGCTGTTTATAAATGCACCGTTCTTTGCGGCATGGGGCACTCTAAACATATGGCGAGTCGAAAGTCCTTTCGTGTGGTTTAGTGGTGGGGGAGGAGAGATGAGAGACCCTCGGACAACGTCTCGGGGTGCTCACACACGCATTCTTGGTATACAGTGGTATATACACCCACGCATACAGTGGTATAATATAAAATGGCTCAAGCAAAGGTAATTATGGCCCGAAAGTCCTTCAGCTTCTTCAAGTATAAGGTATAGAATATGCAGCTTATCGAGCATGTGGGCACAATATGCTTAAGTTCTGGCAATTTATTTATATATGAATAACTCGTCCAATATTTGGGCCGAATGACTTTTGAAATTCAGACATAGCGTTGATTAGCTCAGAAAAATCATTAATGTTAGAATTATGTACACTGCGCAAAAAAAGGGGGATGAGACAGTTCTATATCTCCCGTTCTATTGGGCTGCTTGACTTACTTACAAGTATGTATACGCAATTAATTGTTTTTAAAAATTCTTTTGACAAATATATATCACTGCTGAATCGTGCGCCATACTTCTAGAAATTTCGAATTAAATCTTTGAAACTAACAAATTTACCTTTGACGATTAATAAATTTATCAATGACTTCTATTAATGTATTTGGATGTTCCGAGGAATGCAAGTAAATCAAGTCCATGCAGTCGAGGCTCAGATGTTATATTTCTCAATTATGGACGTTGACAGCTTGCGGCTAGGAAAAAAAAGCTTCTTTTGGCCAGAACTAGCTATGCCAGAAGCTGGAACGATATTCGAGGTGTATTTTTTTTTTTTCCCCTCTAATCCACTTTTTTTTTTTTTTTTTTTCGTAAGGAATATTTATTTTGAAAGATTTTATTATAACTCACCTTTATGCAGAATTTCGGAAGAAAATTATTTTTACTTTAGGAAACGATCTTTTAGTTCATTGCCAAAATCGTCTCAGAATCTGAACATCTCTCTCTCCCCTTTTAAATACAATATTAGCTTCATTCATGCAAAGATCTGAGATCGTAGATATTTTTCGATTATTTCTTTTAAAAATTCTTCTTTAAATCTAAATTTTTTTTGCTTACCTACATTGGATGAGACGAAGGCTCAGTCGGCCCCTTTTGGAAGGGCGTTAATGAAGATTGCTGATTTTGAGGAAACCAGAAATGTTTTTGACAACCGCGGAAACAGGAAGACACCACTCCAACTCTAACCAATAACGAGTAATAAAACCAATGTTTAATGAAACAAAAGCCATACCTAATTCCTACACTAATATACTAATAAAGCAATAAAACCGATATTAATACATAAAAGCCAAACCAAATTCTTACAATAACCAATACCTTAATAAAGCAATAAAGCTAATAAATACACAATAAAACAAAAATCAAACCAAATTCTTACAATAACCAATACCTTAATAAAGCAATAAAGCTAATAAATACACAATAAAACAAAAATCAAACCAAATTCTTACAATAACCTTACTTTAAGAAAAGTATAAATCAATGCTTAATAAAACAAAAGCCAAACCAAATTTCTGCGCTAATCAATACTTTATATTTATCTTCGTCTTTTCTCTTTTTTCGAGATCATTGCTCAGAAAATACCTGGAAATACTCTCCGATCTATTTTCTGAGAAGGTGCTAAGGTAAAAAAAAAAAAAAAAAAAAAAAAAAAAAAAAAAAAAAATTGGAATAGTTTGAGATTTATCTTCCGGAGATTACACAATCCACTCACTTTCTTTCGCCTAGAACGAAGATATAAATAGTTTCGATCCAGCCGAAAACTTATAAATGTACTCACACAATGGAATGTTTTGCGGAAATTCATCCTGTTGCCTGGGTAAACGAAAGCTTGTAAGGATTTATTCAATTCTGAAACCTAGTATATCTAGAATTCGGTCTAGTGAAAGAAGCTTCCTCTATACATAGAATAAATTGATATGTCTAGCCAAACACAACAAATGTTTTTTTTACAACATTTCTGAAACTATCGTTAAAGTTTGGAGAGTTCTTTTTTTTTTTTTTTTTTTTTTTTTTTTTTCCTATTTTTATTTTTATTTTTTTTTTATTACCTGCTCCACCCTTAGGCACTACACAGAAAGGGGGGAAGCCCCGTGGAGGTCTTTTTAACAGAAACTGGCTCGTATCCACTTTACACGTGGAAAAAACCACGAAAACGCCCATTGCAGCTAGCTCGTTCGCAAGGACTCGAACCCCGTACCGGACTACCAGCGTTCAGCGGTTTATACCGCTCGGCCGCTGATGGGCCTTGCAGTTTGATTGAACTTTATTTTTTGAATTGCAGTAGTTCCTGTCATAAAGCTGCTTGATAAAATATTTTGAATAGTTTGCAGTTAGTAATTAAATGAAGTAGCTCAACATAATTAGCATTAAAATAATTTTATACCATTTTATGTTTTAAAAAGGAATACAGAAACAAAAGTCGAAGATTTTAGAACTGAATTCTTTTTTGAGTTGATTTCTAATGTTATTTAACAATAGAAAGTTAGCTTTATAAATTAAGAGCAGTAGTTGTCAATTTATGAAAGCTTAAGTATTGTCATAATAGTATTGCTTAAGTATTGCTGTTTAAGAAGACAAGGAATATATATATATATATATATATATATATTTAATTTTGAAATTTTTTGTATATTTAAAATTTAAAACTTTATAGAGTCATTATATTATATTGATGTCAGAAAAATTGAAGAAATCCGCAATATCCTCGCCGGGATTCGAACTCTCAACCTCCCGATTACGCGTCGAGTGGGCTTCCAGTGGCATCACGAAGGCATGCGGAAAGGAGGGATAAAACACTTTATACATTTTACCTTTTAAAGAATGGCTGGGAATTAGGAAACCCGTTGGCTCTGGTGGTGACGAATTACCCTCGACCACTTTTTAGTTCGGGCGCCATTGTAGAGTGATTAGAATTTTTCGATACCTTCCGAATACCCTTCGAGCGTGATTCCAGTTATAGCACGAGGGCTTGCAGAAAGGAGGGAGAAAATGCCTTAAGTTTTAACATTTTTTTTTTTTTTTTCTAAAATTCAATCCTCTATAAGCTATTATACTATATTTTTAAGTTTTCCGGATGTATTATTAGCCCAAAGGGGCAATTTTCCCAGAAGGGCTATTAATTTCGTTTTGGGATTTTGCGTCGTCCACTATAAAACAGCGTTTCACTTTTCAAATTGTTGCCACAAATATTTGAGCCCTGCATCACATTTAAAGAAATTAAATAATGAGGAATCTGCATGAATGTATGCATATTTCTCGCATTGTGAAAAAACAACGGTACCTAGAGATATCCAATTTTGAATAACGTAGTCCTCCTCCACATAAATATAGGCATCTGGAAGCCCAAATTTGGAATTTGTTTTATTATCTTTTTCATATTTTGTAAAACTTTAACGAATTTTTGATTAACAAACTCAACTACTTCAAAGTGAGCGGTGGCAACACTGTACGGAAAAGGAAACATTTTTATCTCCAGCGCGCGAGAGTGTGTATCGGAAATTCTAAATGTATGCTCTTTTTAAATACTTTGTGATATTACTGTTGAACTGAATTTTATGGTTTAACTGCGAAGAACAAGATATTTAATAAATAGAGGTTAAAAAATACGCCCCTTTGGGCGTAACATAATATCTAAAAGCTGTCAGATTTTCTTTTATATATATATTATTTTCTTTTTTATATTTTATGTTTCTCATTGCTTGACTTCATTTCCTTAAAATTTCTTAGGCCCAGTTTATATTTTATAACTAATTTTTACTTAACCTAGAGTGTCACTCAAGCGGTGCGCTGGTTGAAAAGCCAGTGAGGAATGCATGGATGTTTGTAATTGTAGCATTCCTCATCTTAATTGATTTGATTGTAGGGGAAGAGAATACGATTTCCTTTATTTTCTTTATCGAAACTAGAATGAAGCTGAGAACATGTCATACTACCAACACTGATGCCTGTAGACATCATATGACCGACGACAGGTACACCATTTTCCTACCTTTCCTGTTTATTGATGGTTTTACCGCATATGAATTTAAAATAAGCACTATCCGTAGCATTTACAAGTTAGAGTTTAAATCTCTCTTTTAATTACAAAAATAAAACGATAAACAGACAGCTACAGAAAAGCCTCACTATCCACAGTCTTTTAAGTATGGTTACTAGATGCCCGGAATTAGATGGAACAATGCGGGAACTATAATTACGTCCGGGCTTGTGTCCGGAATGCGAATTTCTTACAGCACATTGCTAGTGCAACTGTGGGAGGAACGTTTTATACAAAACCAGTGGGGAGTAAGAGTCAACTGTCAGATTCTGTAGTTTCGTTAGAATTTTGCCGCCGATTTAGTATAATTGATAAGAAAATTTAGTTATTTAGTTTTATTTGCGAAATAATTAAAATGAAAGTGGTATAAAGAAAGATTTCAGAACATGATTAATTGAATTTAGAAAGAATATGAGTACATGTTAAATACTTCGCAGAACTTTAAAGAATGAATTCTTGTTTCCCCTTTTTACGAAACGTCACGTGAGCGAATTTTGCAGTTCAAGCCCATTGGTCCATTTTCAGAAACCACTCCCATGGTTGCTATACCAATGTACACTTTGGAAATTCTCGTTAGAGATGGAAAACTGTCGTATTTTTAATCGGGAGTTGTTCTCCATCTATTTAATTAATTTCTAAATACATAAGCTCCTTTAGAAATGAATTTTTTAACTGGGAAAACCATTATTTTCCAAAATTTTAAACTTAAAAGGGAATTCAAAATATTCATTAGTGATTTTTTTTAAATATAAAGTCTCAGAGAGAGTTTTTAAGAAATATTATTTCCTGAAAAATGCTTATTTCTTACTTACATTTCTTCCACTCTTGCCTAAGAGCAGAAACAAGGATCCCAGTAATCCACGTTGTCTTCTGAACAGACATGCTGCAAAAAGCTATGCAGTATTTTAATATCTTGAACACGGTGCTGTCCGTGCTGTAGAATTTCCTTTTATTCCTTCCTACCAACTTTTATCTGTTATATGATTTGTATAATGTATGTATTGTAGGTTTGTGTGTGTATATTTGTTTAAGCAAAGCTCTCTAGGGCTATCTGCCTAAGGGCAAAGAGTAAATCCTCTGAGTAGGCCTCCGTCTTAAGCACCAACCAAGCGGAGTAATGCCAACTCAGAAAAGAAAGCCTAAGGGGCCTATCTGCTTAAGGGAATAGATGCCTTTGTGGAGGACTGTGCAAGGGAAAGAGGCTCGTATACACTTTACACATGGGAAAAACCACGAAAACGGCCATGCAGCCAGCCCATTCGTTAGATTCGAGCCTCGGACCGAACTACGAATGTTCATCGACTTTACCGCTATGGCCGCTGTTGAGTAAGTATTGTAGGTTGTTTAATCTTTCAAATTAATTTTACGTGAAGTATTCTGGACATAGGCATCTGGGGAAACTTTTTAGTGGGGAGACTCGAGACATATAATAACATCAACAGGTTTTTATTTAGTTTTTAATCTGGCGCTCGCAAGTAGATTATAAAATTCGGTGTTCACCAACATAAAAACGATATATACTAAATATACACTTTTACATGTATCAAACGCAAAAATGCATTTTTTACTCGATTCCGAGGGGTAGGAAAGCCCCCTTTCCTGGATGCCCATGGTCCTGTAGTCTTGCTCCTAAAATATGGTCCTCATTAGCGGCTGAATGGATAAGACCGCTGTGCACTGTTAGTTCGACTCAGGTAAAAGTTCAGGCGAACCGACTGGCTGCATAAATGGTTTTCGTGCTTTTCTCCGTATGTAACTTGAATGCGAGTCACTTTCTTTTTAAAAGTTTTTCCACGAACGAATCCATCCTCTTAGGCAGATATCCCGTCTATGCTTTGCTGTATCTAATGCCTTAACCTAACCTAACCTAACCTAAAATATGGTAACACTACCTTTATCAGATTAAGTTATCTTTAATTAAATGTGTCTCTTCCTCAAGTTACTTTTAGAATTTAGTATTTTTAATTCCGGTCTACTCTTCTATACCTAACTGACATATTGATGAGGACACTGTTGCGTGTTTTTTTTTTTTTTTTTTTTTTTTTTTTTTTTTTTTTTTTCTTTCTTTCTAGAGTCTCCGCATGACATCAATTAATCAAAATCGGTGAGTGCATGATTCTTTTTTAAATCAGAGAAGCTGTCGCTTTCCGTAAAATTCATAATCTGTTTGCTTTCCCATCGGGTAATCAATCAAAACTCAGTTTCATTGGGTAATAAATCAAAACTCAATTAAATTTTGTTAACAATTTAGCTGTATGTAGTTGTTTCGTTATAAGAAACAGTATTACAATAAAATCAATTTTACTCTCCGATTTTCTATTACGCATATTTTAATTATATTTAGTGTCACTTGTTTTATTTGTTTCTCGTTTAGTTTTATTGTGTTTTATAAATATAAACCTTTTTATTTAATTGCATTTTATATTCTTTCCCAGTTACGATAAATATTTTTATTTTTTTATTACTTTTTTATGTTTTTATTACTTTATTTTATTTACTTTTGGCTTTAATTTACATTTATTTATTTCTGTTCTGTTACGTTGTAAGATTCTTACTAGTGTAATTCTCAGTTACTGTAGAAAGTGACGAATCTTAAGAACTAGTTAGCGAATAATCGCTTAAGTTCGTGTGACAAGAAACAACAAGATGGAAGGGTAACTAACCCTTTATTATTCCAATAAGATTTAACAAAACTCCGTCTTGGAGTGTACAATCAAAGCCAACACTTGAGCTTGAACTTAAGAGACTAAAAATTAAATTAAAACTAAGATTAACTAAAGAAATATAGCCGAAGCTATCAATATTCTACTCGAGTTTGGCTCTTTAACTTTATTTGACTACGAAGCTTATCAAGGACCTGAGTACGGCCGAGCGTAATAACAACTTTCAGAGAGAGAGAGTAGCCAAAAGGCAGACGCGTGCAAATCAGAAACTCCGATTCTCTCTAACTCTGTAAGTAGACTTCGCAGTTTAAATACCGCTTCTCCTCATTAAGTATTCAGAAAGATTCCAAAACTACGTTCTGGCCGGAAGTAGTAAGTTGAAGTTAAGAATTTGACAGGAAAGGAACTTTAACTTAAAATAACTGTTAATAAAATTAACATAATCCTTACAACGTAATATAACTCATATATCATATTCCTAGTATCCGGGACTTATATTCTTGTACCTTCATATTTAGGCGCGTAGTCTGATGTAATGTTTTAAATAAGTCATATACAACAGTCGCCGCTTAATGTGGTCACGTTCGCCCACGGCTATTTTGATAATATTAGCCGAATGATAACATTAAGAGATAAGGAAAAACTTCCTTAAAAATAACAATGGACTTTAACTAAATATAAATGTAACCCACAAATAGTCAATTTCAAAGCCTTTTCATTAGAAAAATGCGAAGTTCATGGACTCTCCACTATGTCTTTAACTGAGAAGTTCATTTATGAACAATTCAAAACGTTTCTGGAAATTATTTAGCCGATGCTCTATCCCTATCTTAATACCAGGAGAGCATCCCTCATTGAAGGAGAGCATGGCACAGCAGAATTTAAAATTATGCAAAAACATCAGCCTGTTACGTGACAATTTGTATATTTATGACTTTATCTGACGACTTTACTTCAGTTAAAAAATTATTCCATAACATTAACCAATATTGCTTATTGTGGTAAAAAATTGGTTAATATTGATAATATTAACTCATTTTTTTACCACAATAAGCAAGAGGTGACTTCTACTGTAGTGTAAAACATGAATGTGTCACATTCTCATGCTTTTTTATACTCATTTATAGTTTCTGGGTTCCCCCCCCCCACACACACACGGCTGCTATATAATTGAGTCCGGTTTGAATCATGGAAAGATATGGATGTTTTTTAGTGTCTCCGCGGTATGTGAGAACTTTGAATACTGGTGAGCCATAAGTTCTCTCGACTGGTTTGATGGCAAAGTAAGAGGGATGGGATCTCTGGATCAGTCCCCCAGAGCGTTCTTCATCAAAACTGCGGCGGAACTGTAAAGTTAGTGTGATCGTACTATATCTGTACAACCAACTGCGAAACTCCCCTCTTCTCTTCCTGTCCTGTGTTCCTTAGTAAACATTATTAGGTATTTTCCCCGCCTTCTTAGCATGACTTCGTGGTGTAGTGGTCAGCAAGCTCGACGCGTATTCAAGAGGTCCGTGGTTCGAGTCTCGGCAAGGGCATTGCTCATTTTTCACAACTCCTGCCTCCTAAAAGAATATCCTAATTATCTCTACAGCGTAACTTCTGTTAAAACATTTGACTTGTTTGCTCTAGGCTTTTAGTCTGTTTCTGCTAATATATAAATCTTCCCACTAAATTAAAGTGAAAACTAGTAAGGTAACCATTTATTCAATAATATATACTAAAATAATTAGCCATAACTTAATTTCTGTTTGAAAACAATATTAAAATTACTGAAAGTTTCATTAAAAATAAAAAGAATTAAAAGTACTGAAAGCATTTTAATTTGAAGAAAGAATTAAAAGTATGAATAGGATACATGAATCCTCGAATCTTACGAATCTTGAAATAGATGTTGTTATTCCAAATGACGGGACTCTTGCAGCTTAATGCGTTTGTCCGAAATGGATAAAGCCCACTGGTCATTTAGCCGCCTCATCTAGGTGCTACAAATTGCACTACAGAGGGTGATAGAATTACACACGCGAGAAAAAGGGAAGCTGCGCCCTTGTTTTGATGTAAAACATCTCGAGGGACGGATTCAAGGATCTTACAATCCTCTTTCTCTTTACCACCATCCTCTGGAGAGGTCTTTCGGCTGTCGAGAATAATTTAAATGCTCCAAGACGTAAATATATTAAACGCTTATAAACATTCATGCCAGATCTAGTATTCGAAACTGAGGTCAAGGCAATGTCAGCCGGCTTTACTACCACTAAGCCAAAAGCGTGGCATCTTGAGACAGCTTCGACAATCATAAACTCGAATCTTTGCACTTATTTTATTATTTGAATCTGAAATACCGCAAACTCTTTAACTGAAAACTTTCGAATTGTTACTTTTATCGAGGTATATTAGGTATGTTGAGTTATGGCAAAGCACACGAGAGTTATCTGCCTAAGGGGAGGGATGCCTTCGTGGAGGACTTTCTAAGGGAAACTGGCTCGTATACACGTTACACATGGGGAAAACCACGAAAACGCCCATGCAGCCAGCCCGTTCGCCGGATTCGAACCTGGGACCGAACTACAGTGGGCCCCGAGGTGCATTAGAAAAAAGAATGCACTTGTTGCAGTTTTCAGAGGTACTTGAATCACAGTTATCATCAATATCACATCTTAAATCATATCAGCTCTTACAATACACAAAATTTTGATTCTTCTTAATTTCTCGGGAAATGTTTAACATTCTATGTTTAATGTTTATTTATGTTAACTCTTTTGAAATAATTTTTACGTTCTGTAAAGCCTGCTAGTGGTTGAAAAGTAAGGCTGGTTTGGTTTGGTTTATTTGATTATGAAAGAGCGCTCGCAGGCTCTATGTCTAAGAGAAGGTATGCTTTCGTGGATGACTTTCTAGGGGAAATTGGGTTGCGAGGTAAGACTGGTTTGGTTTATTTGATTATGACAAAGCATATGAGATCTGTCTGCCTAAGGAGAAAGATACCTTCGTGATTCATTTGAAAAGAAATTTACTCGTGAGGAAAACCTCACAAACGCTCATGCAGCCACCCATTCTTCTAGAACCGAACTCAGGTAAAAGTACCAATGTTCAGCGACATTACCACTCCGCTGATTAGTAGTAGTTCGATCAGGGTTTATATCCCGGCAAACGGGGTTGGGTGCATGAGAGTTTTCATAGTTTTTTTCATTTTCAACGTAAATATAAGCCATTTTTGTTTTAAGAAAGCTTCTCGAAATGTGTCTCTCCCCTTGGGCCGATAACCTAGTGTGTTGCTGCCATAGTCTAAATAATTCAATCCAAAATATCTAAGCTGTTTTTCAAATTTTGTTTTCTAAGCTGGGCTAAGAAAATGAGTCTTGTAACAGAACTATTTGAATGTTCTGTTAGAAGACCACAAAGAACCGAACTGTTTTATCCGAACTATTAATAACCGAACCTAACAGAACTATTTTATCAAAAGCTTCCTAGTGGCAACGAGAACAACTTATAGTGAGTCAACTTTGACCTGCGATGAGGACAAGCTCTCTAATACTATATCTTCGTGATTCGAAAGTTAATTATAAATATTAGGTGTTCCGTTTTGGTGTGTGTTCTGTTCTGATGCATTTTTTCTTTGTGACTGTTTCTATGCTTTATTAACAAATACTTTTAGAGCTAGCCGGCGTTTGTGTTTATAGAAGAACAGTTACAGTCTTAAGATTTAAGAGCTTCAGATACAAAACTTATTTATTAAATTTTATTCATATCTTTTTAATAAATATAAGTGTATTTTAAAAATCTGCATGTAATTTTTTTTATCAAATGCAGATTTCCATTCTTGCGTTTTTTTATAAACTCTGAATATTACATGAAAATTTCCTTTTCTTTTTTTCATTTCCTTTTTGTTCTTAGATGAAGGATTTGGAAGACTTCAAATACGAAAAAATCGAACGATTTAGAGAAGCATTTAGCACTCCAGTTCGAGAGAATTTAACATTTGTTCGATTCTAATTTAAAAGCAGGCCGACCAGCTGCAGAAAGTCGCTCATCCCTGGAAGTTCGGTTCGAGGTTGAATCCCGGCAAATGGTCTGGTTGCATGGGCGTTTTCCTGGTTTTTCCATGTGGAACGTGTATACGAGCCAATTTCCCTTAGAAAGTCCTCCACGAAGGCATCCCTTCCCTTAGGCAGATAACCCTTTGTGTGCTTTGCTATAATTAAATAAACCTTAAACCTAATCTTACTGAAAAGCCCTCGAAACATTTAATTTTGCACAAATTCCCTTTTAAAAGAAGAATGAAGATGGAAATTTAGATATGATATTTGAAAATTTCACTTAGAAAACGTTAAAAGTTGTTTGTCAGATCAGAGCAGTTAAGTAGAATTTTAATACTTTTTTCTAATTTTAAATTATAATTTTTATTACATCGTAAAAATTTTATTTCTCGTTTTGATTCTTAAGGGCTTACAAAGACATTTTTTTTAATTCTTCCTTTCTGTATATCTACATATTTTATCGCTAATTATTTTCTGGGTCTTAATATAATTAAAATTAGAGTGAAGTTTACTCATTTACATGTCTCTATAATAATACTGCTAATTTTATTGCATTTACTACGAAATAGCTCCACAATTTTATTAGCTAAATAAAAAAACAAATCTGAATTATTAGATATAAATAGTCAGAGTTAATTATTGTGATTGTTAATTTATTGTTCGTCAGAGATTTTTTAACAGAGCCCATATTTAAAAATAAGGGTTACATCACCTATAATAGTTTCTATTCTTGTGCTTATTAATAACAGAACAGGTGCCAGCACTTACTTAAGTTGTAATGAAAAGAACCTGTTGTCAGGCCTATCAAAATAAGAACCTTGAAAGTTTTAATTAAAATCTCTGAAGTATATCCATACGGCTTTCTGAAGTAATAAATAATTAACCTTGAGAGTTATAATATCATTTTTATGCTTTATTTTATGAGCTCGTAATTTAGTAATGCAACAGAACCGACATCCATAAAACAAAACCCTGAATGCGCAGCATGTGTATCCTAAAGAACTTGTTTTTCCTTAGCATCACAAGGCCGAAGTTGTCTTTTGAATGCACTTATAATGTTTATTTTTTTAAGTTATTATTGTTTCACAGAGTTTTGTGTACGATCTCCTGAAATTGATGATAATAAAAACTTGTTCTTTAGTTAGTTTCGAAGCGATGCATACGATATAAGAACAGAACAGTAGAAGACAACCCCAGTACTGCTGAAGACTCGGCTGAAGTAGGAAAGCAATCCACTGGTTTTGTTTCAAGATACAAGCTATGCGTCAAAAATACCGAGGTTAAAATGCGCTTGGAAACACTCTTGCTGGTAGGCAATGGTGCAAACAACAGAGTACCTTGCCCGGAGACTAACCTCCATTGAGAAATTTGTACTTTCAAATATGTCCCATGAAGTCTTGGAAACATTAGGTGAAAAAATAATGTTCAAGAGCAAAAGACACTCTTAAGTTGGACAAATGATAAAGTCTTTCGTCAAACCATGCGCACCAGCGACCAAGTTTATCAGACTGTTAAACAGTAGCAATTAGAAGATAGTTCAAACGATGACAAACAGCCTGGCTGTAAGGACGTTTTTGAGGTTTTTCTTACGTACAACGAGAATACGAGCCAGTTTCCTTGGAAAATTCTCCATTGACGAAGTCCTTACCCTAAGAAAATAGTTTTAGTATCTTTTGCCATACTTAACTATTTCAGTCTTTCCAGCTGAATTCAACAAGGCTTCCAAAAGAATGTAGACTGTTCCTCTTTTTAAAGCGTAATAGCTATAGTAGGAGAAATTTAGATCTTTTTTTCCGCTATTTGCGCTATATCTTTTCGTAGAAGATCCATAAAGTATTTTCTTCCTCCTTCCAGCACGCCTTTGTGGTATAATGGTTAGCAAACTCGACGCATATTCAAGAGGTCCAGGTTCGAGTCCCGGCGATGGCCCTGCACATTTTTCACGACTCTTACATCCAAAAGTATCCTAATGACCCTATAATGGCGCCCTAACTACAAAAGTGGTGGGTGATGATTCTTCAACACCAGAATTTGGCAAATAGGTCCCCTCATCCCCAATCGCCCTTTTAAAGGGGATTCTCTCCCTCCTTCCAGCATGCCTGCGAAATTCATTTCACGAAGCATCCTTCTCTTCAGTCAGATAGCCCTCACACAATTGCCTTAATCAATTAGACTAAACTTATAAGGTATTTTCTCCCTCTTTTCTGCCTGCCCTCGTGATGTAATAGTTAGCACACTCGGCGTGTGTTCGAGAAGTCTAGGTTCGAGTATCGGTCAGGGAATTGCACATTTTTCACGACTCTCGGTTAAAAAAATTCCTGACTCTACATATCCATCATGATGATCAGAGGAACTTTTTCTAAAATTGTTACAAAGATCACCGAAGCTCGATATCAGCTGTCTCAGATTCTATCAGATTAACGTTTTATTAGTTTTAGACGTGAAAATGCATAAAAAATGTAATAAAAAGTTATGAAGTGCACAAATATAAACCATACCGCAATTTAGAACAGTACAAAATAACTGTACACAAATATGTAAACCCGTTCGCAACAATTTATTGTCTTGTAAATTTTATCTTAGCTTCGTTAGACCTGTGAGTGTAGCAGGATTTTCTTAAAATACTTTATATAAATTAGCAAATTTGGGCGCTTATATAAATTATAAATGATAACATTTCGGTAATTAAATTGTGCATTTTTATGCAACAAAATAAACATGCATTGCTAAAAAAATGGTAAATAGCTTCTCAGATATAATACATTCCCTTAAAATCCACAATCTGAGCTTTTTATTTAAATAATCCTTTATTCAGCTACAACATAAAAAAACAGCTTCTTTGTTTGATTTTTAATAATAAAATAAAGCTAAGCTCAAGCTTAAAGAGAGATTATGCAAACTTAAACAAACAAACGAAAAGAGTTATTGGGATGTCTCTCACGCTTCCGTGAATTCAAATTCATCATTCTCTTCTTCAGTGGTTTGGCACTGCTCGCATCTAAGAATACCTTTATATAGATTTAATTAATGAAGTATAGTTCAGCTAACTACTAGCCCTAGTCATAAGCATTAGTTGGAGCATTCCACATTTTTTTCTTTCTTTCTTTGCCAATTTTTATAATAAGATCTAAAGTTGGTTTTTGTTTGGTTTTGACTATTTTCTTTCTTTCCAAGAGGCAAGTGCTTAGTTGATGCCGAGGTGTAAACTATAACTTAAACTAAATTCAGAATCATTATTAAATGCTACAAAGCTTTTAAATACTGTAGTGTGTATGTTCTTCAAAACTTAAATCTCTATCCATTTCCAGGACTACACTAGGAATTTTCCAAAGACTATGTAATTTTAAAATATATATTCAAGGACTTTATTATATATATTCAAGGACAAAATATATATTTCAAAGACTATGAAATTATAAACTTCTTATCAATGATCTATTTATTCATCTATAAATTATTCGCTCATGTTTCATTTATATATTTATTCTCACATTTATTCATTTATTCTCACAAGTAGCTTATAAAATCTAAATACATGTCTAAACAATTTTTATTCCTACTAAATATCGAATTGATAGACCTTTTTAAGTATTAGATGAACTTAATAGCTGGACTTTTTAAATTTTTAATCTATCACTTTCACTAGTCAGTAGCATTTATCCGAAACATTTTTATTTTTATTTAAATAACATATTACTTGTCTTATATTACATTACTTATCCAGTTATATATTACTTATTAATTGATTCTCCTACAATTTATCTCTCATATTCATATCAACTTTATATCATCAATGTCTAACACTTGTTGCTTAGTGTTATAATATTATATTAGTCATCTTTTCACTCATTAGATATTGTGCAATATTAATACTATTTATATTTTCACTTGATTTAGCAATAACTTTATCATAATGCTGTAATACAGTTTTGCTAAATTTCTCTCTATTCTATAAGTACTATCTTTTTATTTCTTTCTCCTAATACATACCTTTTTAAAACTTATATTATCTCTCGTTCTTCTATGAATAATATTAAATATATGACACTTCTTTTCTCAAAAGCTATAATATTATCTCTCTATTCTTTTATTAATAATATTCACAATATAACACTTTTTTCTCAATAACATTATCTCTCTCCTATCTTATATCTATATATCATTATATTTATTATCTTATATTTATATATCAGTATCACTTATAATTTTTATTATTCTCTACTGAATATTTTAATTTTCATTTAAGTATTATTTTGCCCATTTCCTGATATCGAAACATTTCATCTATCAGATTGTGATATGTCAATTTAATCATGTATATCATTTCCTATTAATAGTCACTATTATAATGTTTTAGTTCTGTGTTTCATATGTAGTTAAGTTATACTTTTATATTGTCGTGTTAATTTATATTCTAAACTAATTAAGTCTAAATTCTTCAGAGAATGCTTAATGTCTATATCTATTACGTAATTCTAATGTTCTTCAAAATTTTATTCAAATTTGTAAATATACATACTCAACAATAATTCTCACTATACCAGCGCTTTTGACTAACACATACTGAAAACCTTTAGTACCACCACCACAAAGTACTACTACCGCCACCACTCTTGAACAAAGTTCAGATCGCATAAATTTACGAGTGTTAGAGAAAAAACTCAATCAGGATGTTGGGGTTTTAATTTTTGAGCTTAACAGTTAAAAATATCTTGCTTCTTTGCGTACCACCTATTTTTCTCTTGCGTACCACTAGTGAAACGCATACCACCGGTTGGGAACCCCTGCTCTATACTATGTAACGTGCATTATTGTAAAAACTGTGATCATTGTACACATTTCAAGATATGTATGATATGTATCTGTTCATTTTATGTATATTTGTAACTTTATGAAATTGTATGTCTAATAAATGCCGTGATAGCGGATGGTAGATTGTATCCATCAATAGAGCATAAAAACTCAAAGTCGAAGTGGTCGTGTAGTTGCTCTATTGATGGTCTCCTCTCCTGTAGTGTGCATGTACACTGTAACTAATTGCCTTCGTGAGGAGGGCAATTACAATTCTAATTACGTTCTTTTTATGTTCCACACAAATCACAATATTTGCACCATTTTTCTAAATCTGCTTCGCCTTCTCTCAGAAGAGACATTCATGCATTTTATATAGCATTTCTGTAATACCAAAATGAGCTCCTCCTTGGAGCTCTGAGAGCTCCAAAATCATGGTAAGATAAGTCGGTATCATGGTAAGATAAGTTGAAGATCGAGGTTGAGCTCCATCTCCCAGATGAAGTAGATACCACAGAGCCCAGTATCTTTTTGTTGCCAAACCACAGATTACTGTTTCTTGTCAGCTGGATTTTGCTGCTAGTTTCTTCCATTGATTTCATTTGTGGCCTCAATTCAGGATCTTTCATTTGAACCATTTTCTTCTTTCTTCAGTATTTTCACGCGATAATTTTTTGCGGTCTTGTATCGCCATGTCCTGTTTCTGACATTGCTAGATTCGTCTGGTTACTTGACCGTCTGAAATTTTGAAAGTCAGTAGCCATTTCAATGAAGCATGGTTGAAGGACGGTAGGAATCTGTGGTGGTACAGACTTTATTGGAAATATTGAATTTCCTTTTCAGAAACTAATAATAATTTCCTGATGCAACGAAGTTATAAACACGTAGTTTATTATAACAGATCTATAAATCAAAATTCTTTTCTTTCAAAATTGCTATAGATCATGGAGTTACACTGTTATAGCCACAGTGTACTCGTAAAATATTAAGGGCTTTTTCGTTAGGTGCTTTTGTATTTAATAGTAAGCACATCAAACTAGCAAACGAACACTCGGGTCGTATTCTCGTTGGGAGCATAATTAATGTACCACACTTCCCCAAACCCGAATGACTCTATAGTGCTTTCTTGTTTGAGTAAGACAAAGCGCGTGAGGTCTACTTTCCTTAGAACAGATATGACTTCCTTCAGTTTGTATTTACATCGCATATGAGCAACCAACGAAAACATCTTTGCAAGTAACATATTTGATAATTAATTTGAATTGAATCAGACAATGAGGGTTCAATGATATCTGCTTGGACGCTCTTAGAGTTGATTCTAGTGCGCAGTAATTAAAACGCTAGAAAAAATCTTCTCAACTTCTTTTAACCCATGTACCCCTTTCAGCATTGCTAAACGATCCTCCCCCCCCCGCTTTCCTAGACTTGAAAAATACATATACATTTATTTAAATTCAGACTATTTTTAATGTGTTTTATATCAACTATTGAACTATACGTAACATATTTAAATGAATGCAGAACTTATATGAACTTCCTATTCTGACTACTGTGATGTAGCCGTTCCTCAATAGACACTAATGCCGGCTAGCTTTAAAAGGATTTATTAACAGAGCACACAGGAACGGTTACAAACAAAAGAAATATATATAAAATGAAACATAAACGAAATGGAACATCAAACATTGAGAATAACATAACATAGTAAGCTATCATCATGGCGGCTGGAGGTCGACTGACGTTTTTTCATATCGCCACGAGATGGCGTTTAAATAAAATAGTTCGGTTACAGTTCATGAGTTCATGGCGTGAATAAAATAGTTCAATTACACTTAAATAGGTCTGTTACATCCTCCCCCTCTGACTTCGTAGACGTCTCGGCAAGAAGTCAGGAACTGACATTTGTCTACTTTGTGCAGCGGGCGGAGAATCAGATGAATGGGCTCCAGTTTGACGAGCAGTAGATTTTGCGTCACCAGCACCTTGTGCAACAGGTGCAGATTCGGGCGGTATTACACGTTTCGGGCGTCCTCTTTTCTTTAAGAGAACCACTGGAATTACACGAGCTGAGTTTTGCTTATTTCGATCTTGATATGGATTCAAGGCTGAAACATGATACTTGCCGAGAATTTTGTCTGGTTCATGAGGATCGGCAATATCATAAGTGGTTGGAGATCTTGTAGTCACTATCACATAAGGACCATCTCTCTTCGGCATGAATTTAGCAGTTTTCTTCAGTGGACCTTTGCTGATTGGGTGGAGGGTGACCCAAACTTTATCTGCAGGAACGAATTTCGGTGTTTCTCTTCGTTTTTTGTCAGCATATCGTTTCTGCTTATCTTGATGCATTTCGACTCTTTCTCGTACCTGTTGTACATTTCTTGCAAAACGTTTCAAATATGGAGTAATTTCGGGAACAAAATTATCGTTCTCAATTACGGCTTTTATATCATGCTTTACATCATCTAAGGTTCGTAACTCTCGTGCAAATTGAAGAAAAGAAGCAGAATGTCCACTTGAATCACATTTGGCTGTATTCAAAGCAAACCTTATTAATGGCAGTTTATCCTTCCATGACTGATGGTCGTTACCAACAAGTATTGCTAAACGTGGTTTCAGGTCTCTATTCTTCCTTTCAACTGGATTAGATTGTGGGTGATAGACAGGAGTAAGACTTTGATCAATGTTCAAGATATAGCATAGTTGTTGCATAACAGCACCAGTAAACTGGGTACCATTATCACTTATTATTTTCCTGGGTAACCCAAATCGAAGGGCGACTTCCTCCAAAAGAATAGTGGCACATTCTCTGGCCGTGGCTTCCTTTAAAGCAAATAGTTCTGTCCACTTCGTAGCACAGTCCTGCACAATAAAAATCCATTTTTCACCAGACGGTGTTTCAGGAAGGGGACCGAAAAGATCAATTGACAAGGTCTCGAAACGTTGAGCATAGACTGGAGTTTGAAGTAAGCCAGATGGCTTTTGATTAGTGGTTTCTCCCCCTACTTTGAAGACAGTGTGATATTTGTTAAGCAATGCATCAGTTGCAAGCCGTTGGGCTGTAGTTAATTGCTGTCCTTCATTTTCTCGTAGTCGGCAGTTGTTTACAACAACTGGGGTTTCTTCCAGTACTTGGGATTGATGAGGTTTCACGAAGCTATATTTTCTTCGAGGTTCATCAGAAAAGTTCCACTTATTTTCAGCAAGATTTAAAACAATTTTAGCTTTTTGAAGAAAGTCAGTTCCTAACAAAGTCGAGTTATTTTTGGCATCAGGCAACACAAGGAGCGGAGTTTTGAACTCTCTGCCTTCGAGAAGAATGATTTGTTCGGTGCGAAGTACCTCTTTTTCAGATACCAAACCATCAGCGAAAGACACCTGTAGTGTTGTCTTTTCAAATACTGCATCTTGTTTTTGCAGAATATGATAGAGGGATTCACTTGCAATTGAGTGACTAGCACCAGTGTCGGCGAAAGCTGTACCGGAAACACCACCAATACTAATTGGAAATACAGCAGTCCGAGTGGAAGATAAACAGGATCGGATTTGGATAGTGCCAAAAATTGATGAATTTGAAGTCTTTGGGGGGTTACAGTCTGGACATTTAG
The DNA here is from genome assembly GCF_044657685.1 of Stegodyphus dumicola. Taxonomy (NCBI): domain Eukaryota; kingdom Metazoa; phylum Arthropoda; class Arachnida; order Araneae; family Eresidae; genus Stegodyphus; species Stegodyphus dumicola. The sequence goes on from NC_140775.1 coordinate 24,210,691, forward strand.
ACTTGATAAAACCAGTTTTTCCGCACCCATAGCATGTTAAAGGAGGTCGCTTTTCCTCTGTTTGTTGCTGAACACGATTTGAAAAGGTTTTATGAGTTCCTTGTATGTCACTTGTTCGATTTTCTACTTTGTGTTTGGATGGATTAGTCGGTTTGTAAGAATAGTTCCGCCTGCCAGGAAGTTCAGTTTTATAGTTCGTATTTTTAACACGTACAGCTTCATAATCATCCAATTTCTGTACTAATTCAGATGAACTCTTTATTTTTCCCCAAGTATCAATAAAATGCTCCTCAACGTCACTACTGACTCTTCTTTTAAGCTGATCCGTCAGGACCAAGTCTTTGAGTGATTCAAAGTCTGTAACATCGAGACTATGGAGCCACTCTTCGAGATAATTGTTTAATTCGTAAGTAAAATCTTTCCATAAAGACCCAGGGTGTTTTTGGTGTGTAGTAAGTTTAATTCGAAATGATTCAGCATTTAATTTGAATCTTTGTAGCAGAATCTTCTTGATGTAAGAATAATCTTCTAATTTGTCTTTTGGTTCTCTTAAAATAATTTGCGAAATGTCTATAGGCAGAAGAGGTAGGAGATGAGTGATGTAATCTATTTGTTTTATATTAACTTTCTCACATTGTCTTTCAAAAATTTTCAGGTAGGTTGCAATGTCAGAAGTTCCTGTAAATTTAGGGATTAGGTGTTGAATATTTGTTCCAATAGCTGCATTAGAAGCAAAGGCGGCATAGTTAGGGTTTGAGCTAGCAGCTGCCAGGTTTAATTTTAAACGTTCCAATTCTAATAAAAGTTCTTGTTCTTTTCTTTGATGTGTCTCCAGATCGTTGCTTTCACGTTGTTTTTGTTGTCTAGTTTCGATTAAAGTTTCCAGAAGATTCCTGGTAAAAGCCTCATCATAAGTGTCAGAATTGATAATAAGATCTTTAAGATCTATTACTCGCATAGTGTCGTTTACAGTGAAACCCAGTTCTGCAGCGAGAGTTTTTAAATCCTCTTTTCGCGCTTTGGCAAGGTAAGCCATAATTATATGAGAGGTCAGGGGGGAAGGAAAAGATGAAGTTGAATTTATTGTTATTTCGATTTTATTCACAATACAGTATTTTAGAATTAATAATTCCTTTAAGTAAAATGTATATACCTCTATTAAACAGCATGTATGAATGTAAACAATGTTACTCATACATTTATATACCACTATTAAACAGTATTTATAAATGTAAACAATAATACTCACAAAGTTTATTATTTCGGAGTCGTAAAAATATCATAAAATGCCCTCATAAATTCAACTTATATCAAGAAAATAACATATAATAAATTGCTCAAAAATTGTTTACTACTTAGCAACATACATAAATGTCTTACCATAAGCTTTTATATTTAAGCTGAATTCTTCGAAATCTTAATCTTAAAAAAATATTAAGCTGATTAAGCAACACACACTTAGTAATTCTTTTACTTTATTTAAATGGTCATTCGATGTTATTCATAATTATTTTCTTTCGCTTCAAGAAATATTTTCAAGACATGCATTCATTAAAGGAAAACAATCGTATTTTCTTAAAGTATTATACTATAATCATTTTCTCAAAATGTTCGTTGAAAGGTAAATCAACAAGTACAATATTTTATTTTATGTAGAATAAAACATTTAATAATGAACAACAGCACTCAAAGGAAATAAAAATAATAAAAGATTTGACGTAAACACATCATAAATCATCGCTAGTCTAAACATTTCCGCGGGGGGGGAAAACATCTGCTGCTGTATGTCAGAATCGAAACTAATAAATTCTAATGAACAACGTCCATGAATATATTCAAACTTTAACATCAAAACATGTATTCAGTAAAACAATATTATTCACAAATTAATTTACTATGCGAATTAACATTTTAAAATAACAAATTACAATTCAAGAAATAACGTTTGGTTAACAGAAAGCTGTTTGCTTTCGTTTCATACTCTTATGTAGTATCAATAAATGAGATTTCAGTAAAGAATTTACATTTGCTTTAAGAAGCAGCTTATAATAAATAATCAGTTTAAAAGAACTTTAAACTCAGATTAAACGATAATGTAAACGAAACTTATCTTTTCCGTTGAAATTGTCCAGTTGATGATTCGATGTGCTAGCAACACGGTATGACAATTTTAATTCCAGAATTGGTTTCTAGAATTTTTGACCAGCAGTCCAAACCTGAAAAGAAACTGAGCCGATCTCCAGCAACTAAAAGTTAAATTCGGGAGTAAGAACTTGTTAAAGCCAAACAGAAATTCTAAACATTTTGTTGCGCCATTTTGGATTCAAATTTAGTTGGGCGCCAATGTGATGTAGCCGTTCCTCAATAGACACTAATGCCGGCTAGCTTTAAAAGGATTTATTAACAGAGCACACAGGAACGGTTACAAACAAAAGAAATATATATAAAATGAAACATAAACGAAATGGAACATCAAACATTGAGAATAACATAACATAGTAAGCTATCATCATGGCGGCTGGAGGTCGACTGACGTTTTTTCATATCGCCACGAGATGGCGTTTAAATAAAATAGTTCGGTTACAGTTCATGAGTTCATGGCGTGAATAAAATAGTTCAATTACACTTAAATAGGTCTGTTACACTACATATATTAACTATTTCTTATCAGTATATAAATGCACTATTATAAACCTCATGCTCTATTATGAACTATTAACTCATTATGAACTATATGACTCATTATGAACTCATGATTCATTATTAACTATATGAACTATTGAACTATATGCAACATATATATGGATGTATATGAAAGAATATACATGAATGATCTATTATGAGTCTACACATGAACTATTAACTATTAAGTATGAAATACTTATATTATTTTATTAATATATGACATTTTCTGTTATTACTATATGACATTTGTTGTTACTATATTATTTCTATGTTATTGGTATGCTTTTACTTTATGACATTTGCTGTCACTAATTTATGACATATATTTATGTTAGGTTATTTACAAATACTTATCACATGACAGCTATATTTAAATTATTGTATACTCAAAATTCTGTACATGAAACTGTGTTACCTGTCCAAATTATGTATTCCACTCCAAATTATATACACAACTGTACTGTATATTCTGCTTAAATTAATAGACGTGTCGAGGGCTAGGACGTCGACTCGCATCGCTGAGGGTTGGCGTCTGGTGTGGGGGGTCAATGTGGCCTTCATGCCTCTCATTGCCATCAATGGATGTTCTAGATCAGTGTTTCTTAAACTTTCTTCATTCACGACCCCTTTCTATCACTGAGATTTTTTCGCGACCGTCAGGATCCCATAATACTTACACAAATTTTGTGAGACCCCATGAGTGAAACTGTCAATTTTTTCACTTGTACTGTAATACACTATTGTAGTTTTAGGTCATTCACTTTAATTTCCAATTTTAACACGTGAAAATTTTAAATAAGTGAGAGACGAAATGGCAGCGTCACGTGCAAAGCAAGGAAAGTGAACGCTTATATTATAAAAAGAATGTGTCGAAACGTTTTCGTCGGTTTTTTTTTTTTTTTCCCTTTGTCTGTATTGTCTTATCTATTTTCAGATAGATTGTGTACAAATATTTGGTAATCGTAAAATTATTATAATAAGTTAAAGAAATATCAAAACTGCTAAAATTTTTGCCGACTCCCTGCTGCAGGCCCCGCGACACAGTTTAAGAAACCTGCTCTAGACTGTGGGGAGACGGCGCTAAACCAATTAACCTAATCGGTAGAGGTCATCTTTTCCCGTAAATAAATAAATAAATAAATAATGTGTTTTATAAATTGAACAAGAAATAGTATAGAAAATGTTGATTAATGTTAAAACTTGAATAAAAAGTAGTTGTAAGATATTTTTCTTCCTTCTTACCACTTGCCTTCGGGATGTAATTGTATAGCACGCCCGGCTAGCAATCGGTAGTTCCAGTGTTTGAATCTCATCTACAGCGCTGCAAATTTTCCTGTCCCGTGCATCGATATAACCTAATGGCTCTACATAATTTTTATATTCATAAACTAAAACTAAAGATGTAAGTTAAAGGCTGACTGCATTTCCTACTGAAACTCTGAAATCCCGCCCTCATGGAAGGGAAAATTCTTTCCTGGTTGAGAAATCCTGTTCTAAAGCATGGTATGCCTTTTGTCTTTAAGCGCCTCGGTTCAATAAAATGAAGTTTGCAGACTTAATTTTTATTTTTCTAAGAAACCAGAGCAAGCATTGGGATTTTACGATGAAGGAAATGCACATGCTTTTAAAATAATTTAATAAGTGCTATTTTAAATTGTAAATATATATATATATTATTAGCTTATTACTTTTTATGTAAAAGAAAGAAGAAACGAATAAATCCATTTTTATAATGATTATGGTCTCCATTAGGCTGCATAAAATGACATATCTTCAAAAAAACAGACAATTTAATTCGACGAAGTTAAAATTGAGACCGTCTACGAATTGCAAGTAAACAGCAAAACTGATTCAGTTACTTTAAAAGCACGGTAGCTACTAAAATAACAAGAGAAAATTTCCAAGCTGAATATAAAGAGTTTTTGAGAAATTACATTTGTAATTCAAATCTGTTTTTCCCAGAAGGCTTTACACTATTTCTTCTAAGTTTCATTTCCGAGAAATTAAGATTCTCAAAGAAGGGTATTTTAAGGATCAAATACTTAAATTAGATACTGTACATATAAATCTTTTTAAATTTCCAAAGATAAATAAATAGATAATTGAAAATGACTATTTTTATTTTTAGCTTCGTAATTTGTTATTCAAACCAAATTCTGAGAAAACAAACTTAAAATTTCATACGCAATAATCAGTGAGCTGTTTTTGTCAGACTGAAAGGCTACTTATCAAATATTGTGTTTCACAATGCATATCTGCACTTTTTAATGCGTAACTGCATCGCATTAAAATGTACTGCGCAACCGGGATATTGGTTAATGAAGCTGACTGCCGTACCAAAGAGTCCGGTTTCGAATCCCAGAGAATTTATGGATGTTTATACTTGTATAGTGTCTGTGCGGCATGGAGTCGTTCTAAATATGTGGCGAGCCAAAAGTCCTCTCGAGAGGTTGATGGTAGGGAAGAGGGGCGAGAGACCCTCGGACCTGTTCCCCCGCGTTGCTCTGCATCAAAATTGGGGGGGGGGGGCGGAACTGAGCAAAGTCGTACTGCGACTTGAATGATGTTCAAGGCTCTTTCCAAAAGACAGGCACTTTTTTGCTCTCCTTGACACTTAATTCGTGGGCTTGCTCTGGTATTATTCGTGGTCAGACAAGTGAGATAAGCCACAACAACATTAAAAATGTTATTCATACAATAAGATATCAAAATAACTATTTTATAACGAGTAGTAATTTTATAGCAAATGTTCGTAATATGTAGTATGTAGTAATTATTGCGAAGCAGTAATTTAACTACGAAGTACCCTCTGACCGGCCAGGGTTTTCGCTAAAAAAGCGCAAATTTACCAAAACTACATACTATGAGAAATAATTATTTTCTTGACTTTAATGTAAAATTTCTCCTGGTATTACCTGGTACAGATACCTGGGTTTGTGTACTTTTAATACATTGCTTTAATTTCTTTGTCATATTTTAATAAGAAATTATATATACGTTCTTAGAGATATCACAAAAAATATCCTAGGCTGTATATATACGGCCTTTCCGGTTAGAGGGTTAACTACGTTATTACAAAATATAGCAAGCTTAAAATTATCCAGGGCTGGTTTGATTTCATTTATTTGATTAAGGAAACTGCCTCGTATCCACGTTGCAGCGCCCACCAGCGGCCGAGTGGTAAAGACGCTGAACGCTGGTAGTTCAGTCCGAGGTTCGAATCCCGCGAACGGGCTGTCTCCATGGGCGTTTTCGTGGTTTTTCCCATGTGTAACGTGTATACGAGCCAGTTTTCCTTAGAAAGTCTTCCACGAAGGCATCCCTCCCTTTAGGCAGATAGCCCTCGTGTGCTTTGCCATAATTAAATAATCCAATCCAACCCGTATCGACGTTGCACACATGGCAACCACAATAATGCCTATACAGCCAATCCGTTTGCGGCTAGTCCACCGATTGGCAGCTGATAGGCTAACCGGGGACGGATTAACTGTAGTGTGCATGAACCGGGTCTTGTTTAAAAAACGAAATTAAGTTTTTTTATATTATTTTTCTAATTGTCAAATGATGGAAAAATTGCCAGCATAAACCATAAGAGAAAAACAAAACTGTCTATTGAAAATACAAAAATGGAAAATAAAAATGCTTGGAATAACAACAATGATAACAAATTTTGTGTAGCAGATGAGCTTCGCCAAAACAGAAAATGTTCTAACCGACATTTAGGCGAGTTTTTGCTTTTGTAACTATTGTTTTTTAATATAACTATTATTGTATAACTTGTAACTATTGTTGTTTATATATAACTCAATCATCCTTTCCAATGATATTTATTCTTCCATTGTTTACAGTATGTTATTTTTATTTTGAATACTGATACCATTTATGCAACCAAATAAACTTATTCTTCTGGTCAAAATTGCTTAAAAACACAGTTAAATTGTTAATAACAGTATTGATTATTCTTTTTTTCCTAATAGCCTTTCTAGGCTAAAGAAGGACAGTTCTATATCTTCCGTGCCGCTAGGCCGATTGACGAAATTTAACTTCCGTTTTTCATGTCTCGAGAGTGCGACGCATGATATACTATATTACAGTTACATATAACGTTGTTCTAACACAGGAATTCTGACACAAATCCGGACTTTCTGAAACGACGTATCTATTTTTTTCCATATTTCGATTCTGCGACTCAAATTATGTCAAAATGCCAAGTTTTGTAAAAATCGCCCGAGTAGTTTTTAAAAATTTAGTTCTCAAAATTTTAACTCCTCAATGTTAACTGGATTTGAGATATATTTATTAATATCTCTTTTTTTTTTTATTAAACTTACTTGATTCCTTTACACAGCTTGAAATTTAGGTTCAGTCCAAACATAATTCTCAGCTACTTTATAAATTGTTTTAAAAATTTGTATTTTCTTGTAATTTTTATAAATCTTTTCGAAAAAATTTTTGAATTAAAACCTATAAAATTTTTACCATTTCCTTAAAGTAGATGTATTTCTAGGCATACCTGCAAAAAATTAGAGTTTTGTTTATTCAAAATTTCAGAAGATTTACGTAAATTTATATAGCGGCGCGTTCTGAAATTTGGCATAATTTTTATAAGCGACAATAAAGTCAAATGAGGTTTACACACTTCGTTAAAATTGTTTCAAAGTTTATTTAAAAGAATATTTTTTTTTCCGCTCTTGCACAATGAAAAACCTGAAAGCAAAATTGGTTACTAAAAACTAAGAATTTCGCCAAGTGAATTAAATTCTTGGCGCAAACTGAAACAAAAATGAGCCAAGACAAATTTTTGAATTTCTCGGTAAGGTTCCACCAAATTTTACAAAAGTTAATATTTAGGCATAATTTGAATCGTAGAATTGAAATATAAAATCTATATGTCATATCAGAAAAATCCGATTTTATGTCAAAATACCTATGTTAAAACAATACTATATATAAATGTAGTATGGTACCAGAAAAATGCCCACAGGAAAAAAGCCCACACAGAAATATGCCCACATAGAAAAAAGCTCACATAGGAAAATGCTCACTTAGAAATATGCTCACACGGAAAAAAGCTTACATGGATATATGCTCACATGGAAATAAGCCCAATATATCCTAAGTCGCGCTTTTGAGACAGGAAAAACTCAAATTAGTCAATCGGCCCAATAGGACGGGAGATATACACTGGTGTGCAAAAATTAAGGACGAAGTCGAAAAATTAGCATATCAGCTGAACGAAGAGGCAGAGCGGAAAGAAAGACCAATCAGGAGATTAAGTAAGGTGATGTACGGTAGCACATGCGCAGATATTCAGGTAGACGTAATGGGGGAGTGTCTGAGTAGTATAAAGCATGTTGTCGGTGTAAGATCAGTATTTCTGGCAAAGAGATTGCACGCCGTATAGCAGTTAAAATCACACCGAGTTGCTGCCTCAGTGAGAAATGGCGAATAATCAATCTGTTAGACGACATCTGGATGCTTTTACCCGAGGTCGAATCATTGGGAAGTTGGAGGAAGGCCGCAGTGTGACAAGTGTGGCTGCAGAGTTCGGAATTGCTCACAGCATCGTTTCACGACTTTGGAGACAATTTCAAACTACAGGAACAGCTATCCGGGGGTTTAGTAGTGGTAGTCCACGAGGAACCACACCCGCAGATGACCGGTATATTGCCTTACATGCCAGAAGAAACAGGCGGCAGACAGCGGGAGAAATCGCTAGACACACGACACAGGCGACTGGACGACCGATATCGCGTTTTGGAGGAATCGGAGAGACAATGAATGGGGACGAGTACTCTTTACAGATGAGAGCAGATTCAGTCTGATTAGCGATTCTCATCGCATACTCATCTGGAGAGAGCGGGGAAGCCGCAATCATACCTCGAACATCATTGAAAGGGACAGGTATGGAGATGGCGGTGTTCTCGTTTGCGGAGGCATCATGCTTGGTAATCGTACAGACCTTCACATCTTCGACGCAGGTTCAGTCAACGGGACCCGTTATTGTAATGAGATTCTTCTTCCATATGTGCATCTTTTTAGAGGAGCTATGGGTCCGCAGTTCCTTTTCATGGACGACAATGCACCATGTCATCGCACAGTAGCTGCCGAACAGCTCTTAGAGAGTGAGGATATTGAACGTATGGATTGGCCGGCACGATCTCCGGATCTCAATCCCATCGAGCATGTATGGGATTTTCTAGGCAGACGCTTGGCAGCTCGTACCTTACCACCAGTAACGATTCCGGAGCTTCGATTGGCGCTCTAAGACGAATGGGCAGCAATGCCTCAACAACTCATTGACACCCTCATTCTCAGCATGGGCAGACGCTGTGAAACCTGCCTAGCAGTCAGGGGAGATCATATCCCCTATTAAAGACCGGATGTTTCTTGCTGGACACCCATCACAGGGATGTTTCGGCCTTCAGTCGCATTGCGCTCCATGCTACTTTTTCAATAAAGCTTCTTTTTAACCCTCTGATTTCTCTTTTAGTAAGTGTTGCTTACATTACTCATGTCCTTGCGTATTGGGGATCTTACGGTATTAAATGTGTTGATTTGGAAAGCTTTTGTACAAAGTTATATTGAAAAAACCGTCTCGTCCTTAATTTTTGCACACCAGTGTAGAACTGCTGTGCAGAGTGTACTTTAAAAATCCAGATTTTCTGTCCAGGTGATGCATCAGTGAAAACCTAATAATGCATAAATAGAGCGAAGAATAAATCTAAAATCTATTACACTGATTTTTACGTAATGATGATTATTTTTTGCATACTTAAAATAAAATATGTTTCATAAAATAAAAAAAAAAATATGTACTCTGTGTGACATAAAAAAAAGTATACTCAAAGCATCTTTCGAATTATACTTTTTTATAATTACAGTTGCTCGAAAACGAAACTATTACATCTTTAAAACTACTGACACTTCCACTGGCCATACATGAATAACTAGCAATTAGTACAATATCTGATTACCCAAAATTTATCTGTTTATAGTATTTACATCTATCTAATGTAATTCACTAATTCCAGCATATAAAGCAAAAACAGAAGTCCTCGTGAAAACACATGATGTTAGTGGAATCCTCCCCAGATTTTGTTAATTAATAATGTAATGCTTAATCAGCTTATGAAAATTAGTTGATGCTGCATTCGAATGACTGGATCCTTGTTTGTGTAATTAAAATGGAGGAATTCGAAGTATCCAACAGGAATAATCTCAAAACATCATTTGCTGCTCGAACTGGAATGGAGTGCCTCTCGAAGCAAGCCAGAGTTAAGTTAGATAAACCATAATGGCTGTGCTTAGAATTAACTCTCCATAGAATGCAGAATTAATTCTAAGCACGAATTCCGATATTCGAAAGTTGGACCAAGAAAGGTTTAGAGTTACGTCATCCGTATGAGATCAATATCTGCGATTAACTACAAAGATGCAGGACTTATTCTGCTTCAATTACGGTCCTCTCTTATAGTAAATAATAGAACCATTCTATTAGCTTTAGGCTTCACGAAATTTGTCTTTATGCTGATTGACCCATAATTTGCTTATTTCTCTAAGTAAGCTACCTTGTTGCAAAGGTTCATTCAATGCTTGGTGCTTATTTCTAATCTACACACATTCTTTCCAGAAGATGCAAGTTAACCTGGCATAAAAAGAAAGCGCTTTAATAGTAGCTTAGTGATTAGTTATCTCTGCCATTAGCACAACTTGATTATTAAGAGTTTCCAAGACACCATCATTTTGAGTAAAATTTATTTATTTAACTAGTACAACTTACAAATTAATCTTTCCAGAGTAAGGAATGTTCATCTAATTTGGTTAATTTGATTACTGTAAAGCATTCGAGGTTTGTCTACCTTAATGGAGAGATGCTTTCGTGGAGAATTGAAGGGAAACTGGTTCGTACCCACGTTACACATAAAAAAATAATTTTTAAAAACCCACCGATGCATTAGGTTCTGCGATAGTTACAAAAAGTTAATACTGACTTAAGCAGAAAAATTTAAAAATTGATTAAAATTAATATTGACTAGAGCTTGAATAGTCCTGCAGCCCACCTGAGCCCTTCTCCGGCACATATCATTTTTTGAAATAAGTCGTAATCCTAGCCGAAGCCCTAAGTAAAAGGGCTTTGGATACTTCTTTTATTCAAGTGAACCAGAATTTCAGCAGAAAATTTTTATTTGAATGAACAAATTAAACCTATTAAATTCGAACACATAAGAATCGATTTTTAAGGCTTAAATGTTAGCTTGTCTTTCCTTGAGGAAAAAAAAACCCCTTCGACGGAGGTTGAGACTTTTAAGGAAAGAAAAGCCCCCCCCTACACAAACACAGTTACACAAATACATTTTAATTATATCTTTCCATTTATTTAATTTAAATATTTAAATGCGTTTAATATTTGGTTATTTTATTATTTTTTTTCTCTTCCGCCCCCCTCAGACGGACTTCCATAGGGATCCGACACTTCTAGTTTTAGAAATTAAACCTTGGTTACTATAGAACACTAATCACTGTAAGCAACTTGCCTAAATTGTCAGTATGGAAGTTACAGTAAATTGTAATTGTAAGTATTTAATGCAATGTGTAAGACATGTTTGCACTTTTTACAGATGATGTCTTTGTAGATGTTTATATTCTTTATAGATAACTTACAGTTGACTCTTTTACAGATATCCATATTCTTTACAATCGACTCCTTTGCAGTCCATCTTCTATCGATGAGTTATAGATTGCTTCTTTATAGAGGTCCGTATTTTTGCATTTGATATACCGATAATTCCTCTAGGTTTGTGTTCTTTACAGGTAACTCCTCTACAGAGATTAGAAACTTTTACGACTCCTGCATACAGATCAGAAGTCTTTCCAGATGGCTCTTTTACACAGGTTCTTAATTTTTACAGAAAACTTGCACACGATTCCCTTATATAGGTCACATTCCACTCTGATGACTCCTTTGGAAACATCCGTAGTCTTTAGAGTTGACTTCTTTACGGATGTCAGAAATCTTTACAGATAATTGCTATTTGCAGAGTCCGTATTCTATATTGGTGACATACGGATAACTATTTTACACAAGTAATTTCTTTACAGAGGTTCGTACATTTTACAAATGATTCTTTTACAGATATTCCTTATTATTAACCACATGAATGAAAGATATTGTTTTCAAATCAACCTTTTATGTGGTTCGATATAGAGAAAATTAGTAACATTTATCATGTTACTAAAATTTTTTTCAAAGAGTCTGATCCGCCAAAGTTTGTGGTGAATCCTTTACTGAATTTCATGTTTTTTATAAAGCCTGTTTTACAAAGGTCAGTAATCTTTACAAATGGCTCAAAGATGACTGATTTCTTTGGAGATATCCTGCATTTCAGAGGCTCATATTCTAAATGCTTCTTGCAAAGCGATTGGACATTTTCGATGCATAATTTTTAAGAGAATTAGGTATTAGCAATCATGCTAATGCTTTTTATGATGGTACTTCTTAACGTGGGCGCGTCTTTACGAGTACTATCTTTAATGCTCTTAACCAGGAGTTCTCAACCGGTGGTACGCAAAAGAAAAATAAGTAGTACGCAAAAGAAGCAAGTATTTTTAACTATTAAATTCAAGAATCAAAACCCCAACATCCTGATTGAATTTTTCTCTCTAACACTCGTCAATTTATGCGATCTGAGCTTTGGTCAAGAGTGGTGGCGGTAGTAGTACTTTGTAGTGGTGGTACTAAAGGTTTTTAATTTTTGTTTAGATGGTATACGTTAGTCAAAAGGTTGAGAACCGCTGCTCTAAACGTTAGAGCTTATATACTTGAACTCTTATATACGTCCTTACTCAAACTAAAAGGAAAGCGCTATCTGCATAAGTTCAGACTCTGCTATTGTCAAGAAAGGTTAATTAATAATTGAAACGAACGAAAATTTCAGCGTCTTTATTTAAATTTAGTATAAAAAAGAAAGAAAGAAAGTAAAAGTAGTTTTAAATACCGCGATTACTGAAAAATATAGGAGGTGAAAAAGAATTCTTACAATTCATAAATAACACGATATATAAATTAAAATTAGAAAATGAAATCCGTAGATTGAAATAATGCATTTGTCTTAAAAAAATACTAACCGAAGAAAAAATAAATAACTATTATTTTCAAAAGTTTAGCATTTAAAAGCATATTAAAATGCATAAAAATTAATGACTCTTAAACTCGCTGTTATAATTTGAATTAAAAGCAGCAGATTAATAAATAAATACTTAAGATAATTAACCATATTTATTATAATGATTGAATAACCTTCAGAGCGAAGTAGCGATTAAAGTTAACATTGTTTGACAGATATTAGGCTAAATTTAGAGAAGTAGAATTTTAAGAAAGGTACGCCAGAAGTGTATTCTGTCTTTCTTTAATTATTAACCATATTTAAAGAAAGCATCAAGTTCCATATATTAAAAATTGCTAAGTTTCTTACACGTATTCTAAAGTGCTTTGTAATTAAATAGGCGGAACAATTTGAATCTAATAACCTGAATTATTGATTAGCTAAAAATTTGCACGATAAAAAAGAATTAAGCGTAAGAATTTTTATCATAGATCATGCATTTGTTATGAATAAGGCAAGCAAACTGTTGGAGAATATTCTTTGCTCTGTTTTGTTGCGTCGATCACCCTGTAGTGTTTTTATTAATTTGCATAACAAATTTATTTTAAGTTTACCTGTTCTCAACTTCTCAAACTTCCCCTCAAATTCTCTCGCCAGGATGTAAATTTAAAGTTAAGTGAAGTGCTATTTAAACATGTGATTATCTCAGTTTTATTCAGAGCGTGTTTCGCTAGCCTACCGCTCATTTCGTTGTTATTTTTGCAGTAACTCGAGGTAGGCCCTTTGGCCGTTTTCAGTTTAGTATCACGCCGGTTAGATCTCTATGAGTCCATCTCTTAAGAGGAATTTTGAAGTGCGTTCTTGCACTCGTTTTATTTTTCAGATTTGATTTTGTATTCGCGTCTACGTTTAAGTTATCGCCGCAAGTGGACGGTGTTTTTGTAAAGCACGAAGTCCGTGCTGTCTGTTATTTTAGTTTGAGTTAATAAAGGGTTATTTTCACCCTTCTTCTCTGCTGGTATTTATTTCACGCCTGTGGAAGAATTTGCCAAGTTCCTCGTAAGATCTAAGTTTATGCATGTGGACAGTTAGAGATAGATCTTACAACCCCATCTTTAATTTCCTTTATGGGCATCTAGAAATCACAAACACTCACTTCCAAAAGTTAAGCACGGAGAGGAAAATGCTAATCAGAATTGAAGTGTATGCAATTCGCTGCAGAGGTAGATGGAAGTATGCAAATATGTTAGGTAACAACCAATCGCGCTTTCATGCCAAGAAATATGCAAAAAAGGCAGTCTTATAAGAAGCCAGCTTTATAAAGGGTTACAGAAGTTGATCGTAAGTGCTGATAGAAGGTGTTTAAAGCTTTCGTACAATTTATTTTCAAGACATACGTGTTTCTATGACTTCCAGAAGACGAATGGAAGATCCTGAGCGCTGGAGTGCTGTGGGGCGCATTGAAGCAAGACAGTCGATCACAGATGTTGCTCTTTTCTTCAGCGTTCATCATTCTGTAATATCACGTTTATGGAAACAATTCTAAACCACACAGACAGTTGTCCGAAGGCCCGTAGCCGGTCGCCCAAGGAATACAACCCTCGCGGAAGATCGATATATTGCTATTGTAGCCAAGTGGAATCGCAGAGCAACCTCCACACGTGTGACATCTACAGCGTCCATTGGTAAGGTGATATCTGCAGCTACTGTCCGCCGAAGATTATATATGAGTGGACTGTACGCCCGGGTACCTCGAGTTTGTGTTCCTCTATTCGTCCAATCAAGAGGGGCACGGTTACAGTGGTGCCGGGAACATGTCAATTAGAATGTGTCTGACTGGGGCAATGTCATGTTTACTGATGGGTCAAGATTTGGTCTGGAGCCAGATGACAAGTGTATAAGGATATGGCGTGAACAACGAACACGCAATCAGTCCGAAAACATCATTGAACATCACGCATTTCGAGGAGGAAGCATTATGGTGTGGGCAGGGATTTCATTAGGATACCGCACCGACTTGCACATCTTTAAACGGGGTTCTTTGAAGGCTGTCCGGTATCGAGATAAAGTCCTAGAAACCATTGTGAGAGTGTACGCTGCAGCAGTTCGCCCTAATTTGTTTTAATGGACGATAGCGCACATCCCCATAGAGCTGACATCGTCAGTGACTACCTGGAGAGTGAAGGGATTGTGCATATGGTGTGGTCAGCATATTCACCCGACCTTAATCCCATTCAAAATCTTTGGGATGCTCTCGGCCGTGCTGCATCTTCACGTTTCGCACCTCCAATTACTCTTATTGAGTTGGAAACTGCTCTGCAAGAAGAATGGCGATTGCTTAATTCTGAGGTGGTTGACCACCTACACTCATGTCCATAAATTAAGGATAATTCGGAGTCACGCGGAAATCAAACTCTAAAATAAATATATCACCTGTAAAATCACTACACACATCTTCAAGAATCATATGCAAATTTCAGGAAGTAACCAGATGACACCGATGGTACGTCACAATGACGAGAGTGTAAGAGAGTGATATATAAGAAATACAGGCAAAGAAGTAAAATAGTTCGCAGGCGCTTTATAAGCATTTCAGTGCAATAACCGAATAATTATGACACAAAGGACGCATTTGGACGATTTTTTACGTGGTAGAATTATCGGCCGTCTGGAATGTGGGCGTACCGAAATGGAAGTATCAGACGAACTTGGAATTGCCCAGAGTGTCATCTCCAGGCTTTGGCAACGATTCCAAGATGATGGTAAAGTGAGTAGACGTTACAGCACAGGTCGCTCCAGAGTTACAACGCCGAATGAGGACCTGTATTAGGCAGTTACTGCCAAAAGAAACAGGCGGAGCACAGCCTCAGACTTGTCTCGTCAGCTCTCTTCAGCCACTGGTACGACAATTTCAAGGCAGGTCGTGTACTGACGCTTAGGGCAGATTGGTCTATATGCTCGTAGACCTGTCAGATGCGTTCCACTTACTGCAACTCACTGTCGCCTGCGGTTAGCCTGGAATAGAGAGCATGCGTTGTGGACACCGCAACAGTGGGCTTGTGTTATGTTTTCCGACGAGTCCAGGTTTAGCTTGCAGTCTGACTCTGGGCAATTCTCGCCGGACTTTCATATGGAGAGCTCCAGGTACCCGTTACCACCAAGAAAACATCATTGAACGACACCGTTACGGTGGTGCAGGAGTGCTCGTTTGCGGTGGAATTATTCTGGGTTCCAGAACTGACCTGCATGTTCAAATTGGAACCATGACCAGCCAAATCTATCGGGACGTCATTCTGGAAAAACATGTACGTTTGTTTCGGGGCGCCATGGGCGCACAATTTGTGTTTATGATGACAACGCCCGTCCTCACCGTGCAAACATCGTAAGCGAATGCCTTCAATCGGAGGATATCACCCGTATGGCCAGCATTCTCACCGGACTTGTGTGGGACATACTTGGCCGACGAGTTGCAGTCCGTCAACCTCCTCCTACATGTCTACCGGAACTTCGGAGTGCATTGCTTTTTGAGTGGTGTAATATCCCCCAAGATCAGATCGATAATTTGATAGTCAGCATGCCTAGGCGTTGTACGGACTGTATTGCATCGTCTGGGAGACCTACAATGTATTAACAATCATACCAACTATGTAATATTGGTTTTTTGTAAATAGGTTTTTTTTTTGTAATTTGCTCCAGGGAGAAAAAATCGCTAATTTTTTTAATAATATCAAACGTACAGCATCTTTTTTTGCTCTTTACCTTTTGTTTAATAAATAAGCTTTACAAATAAGTCAAATTTGTTTTATTTGTAAAGCTCTTCCTTTTCCTGATTTTGCATTATCCTTAATTTATGGACATGAGTGTATATTAAGAGTTGGGTTGCTCTTGTAATATCGTATTTCGATTTCCAGCCAAAATGTACTTGACTTTTCAAGGCTTTGCACTCCAAAACATATAATGACTTTTAATACTATTAGCTGTAGGCAGAATATTTTTGTGTAGAGTTTCTATGCAATTTGAAAAATATCTAAAAGACTGTGCGAAGACTAGGTGTTGAAAACAGACATAATGATTACATATCTGTACTATTCATTTACATTTTTAATTCGGGCCTGCCAGACTTCTCATGTTTTGCTGAAGTGGATTCCATGCTTAGCCACAAACAAGTATTATCTCTACTGAAATTTCTGTGTT
This sequence comes from Stegodyphus dumicola, assembly GCF_044657685.1. Lineage (NCBI taxonomy): Eukaryota > Metazoa > Arthropoda > Arachnida > Araneae > Eresidae > Stegodyphus > Stegodyphus dumicola. Next base: position 24,227,676 of record NC_140775.1, read on the forward strand.
TTTGCATTAGTCTAAGGCAGTGATTCTCAGCTTCTTTTAACCCATGTACCCCTTTCAGCATTGCTAAACGATCTTCCCCTCGCTTTCTTAGATTTGAAAAATACATATACATTTATTTAAATTTAGATTTTTTTAATGTGTTTTATATGAACCATTGAACTATACGTAACATATTTAAATGAATGCAGAAGAATTCATATGAACTTCCTATTCTGACTACATATATTAACTATTTCTCATCAGTATATAAATGCACTATTATAAACCTCATGATCTATTGTGAACTATTAACTCATTATGAACTATATGACTCATTATGAACTCACGATTCATTATGAACTATATGACTCATTATGAACTCATGATTCATTATTAACTATATGAACTATTGAACTATATGCAACATATATATGGATGTATATGAAAGAATATACATGAATGATCTATTATGAGTCTACACATGAACTATTAACTATTAAGTATGAAATACTTATATTATTTTATTAATATATGACATTTTCTGTTATTACTATATGACATTTGTTGTTACTATATTATTTCTATGTTACTGGTATGCTTTTACTTTATGACATTTGCTGTCACTAATTTATGACATATATTTATGTTAGGTTATTTACAAATACTTATCACATGACAGCTATATTTAAATTATTGTATACTCAAAATTCTGTACATGAAACTGTGTTACCTGTCCAAATTATGTATTCCACTCCAAATTATATACACAACTGTACTGTATATTCTGCTTAAATTAATAGACGTGTCGAGGGCTAGGACGTCGACTCGCATCGCTGAGGGGTGGCGTCTGGTGTGGGGGAGTCAGTGTGGACTTCATGCCTCTCATTGCCATCTATGGATGCTCTAGATCAGTGTTTCTTAAACTTTTTTCAGTCGCAACCCCTTTCAATCACTGAAATTTTTTCGCAACCCTCAGGATCCCATAATACTTACACAAATTTTGTGAGACCCCATGAGTGAAACTGTCAATTTTTTCACTTGTACAGTAATACACTATTGTAGTTTTAGGTCATTCACTTTAATTTCTAATTTTAACACATGTGAAAATTTTAAATAAGTGACAGACGAAATGGCAGCGTCACGTGCAAAGCAAGGAAAGTGAACGTTTATATTATAAAAAGAATGTGTCGAAACTCGAAACGCTTTCTCTCTCTCTCTTTTTTTTTTTTTTTTTTTTTTTTTTTTTTTTTTTTTTTTTCTTTGTCTGTATTGTCTTATCTGTTTTCTGATAGATTGTGTACAATATTTTTTTTTTTTTTTTGGTAAATAGGTTTTTTTTTTTTTTTTTTTTTTTTTTAAATTTGCTCCAGGGAGAAGAAATCGCTAATTTTTTTAATAATATCAAACGTATAGCATCTTTTTTTGCTCTTTACCTTTTGTTTAATAAATAAGCTTTACAAATAAGTCAAATTTGTTTTGCTTCTAACTCTTCCTTTGCCTGATTTTGCATTTTCCTTAATTTATGGACATGAGTGTAATTGAAAGCATGGTCACAAGGTGTAAACTTTGTGTATACAGATGAGGAAGGGATCACATACCTTATTAATGTGTTTTTTTTTTTTTTTCATTTTATGCTGTTTATTTTCACTTTATACATAATTCTGTTTAAGTCTCCAATATGTCATTATCTGATAACTTACAAAAATTTAATACTGCTTTCCTTTCTGTATATAATTACTGATTTTGTTTTATGCGTATATAAATATAAATATATATATGCTACTTTCCTGCCGAATTTTGTGTCAATCAAAGCAGTATTTGTTGATTTTTTTTGCATTTTACATCTTCGTGCTGAACTTTTGGAAGTAAGTGTATCTTATATTCTATTCTTTTGAGGCAGGTTTAATCTTTTTGTTGTTGTTGTTGCTGTTGAAACACCTAAAGAAAAAAATTTTAAAATAGAATAAATGTAAAATTAATGTATTGTTACTTACACTTCATCAAGTTTAGAGAGTAATTGAACCCCATTTTCAAAATAATAATAAAACAAATTGCCACATTTCATTTCACAAGCTGCATAACATACATTATTTACATTAAGAAAAAGAAAATTAAAATACATTATTAAAAATTAATACATGTTGCTGCCCAGAAGACGATATTGGTTTAAGCATTTAAACAAATTTGTTATTTAAAACCAGATATATATATATATGTAATATATATTATATAAGAAAAAAAGTCTGAAAGGTTTCAGATTTTAAATTACGCCCAAAACGGCAATTTTTTAACGTTTTGTGTTCTTTACAATTTCCGATACAACATCTCGCGCGCTGGAGATAATTTTTTCCCCGTACAGTGTTGCCATTTCTCGCTTTGAAATCATTGAGTTTAATTAATTTAATTTGTTAATTAAAAATTCGTTGATGTGTTACAAAATATGAAATCGATAATAAAACAAGTTTAAAATTCAAATTAGGGCTTCCACGTGCCTATGCTCTATGGAAGATTACGTTGATCAAATTTCGATGGCTCTAGGTACCGTTGTTTTATCGCAATGAGAGACACATACATACATTCATGCAGATTCTTCATTGTTTAATTTTTTTAAATATAATACAAGGCGATAATATTTGGTGGCAACAATTTGAAATTTGAAATGCAGAAAGTGAATCGACGCATAATGCCAAAACGAAATTAATAGTCCTTCTGCGCAAATTGTCCCTTCGGATTAAAAATTTAATACCGATTTTGATTTCCGAATTTATGAATTCTAAGTTCAGCTACACGTATTTCCATAGAAGATAACAGACACGCCAGTTGTCAAGTATATAAGGGTACTGAACACTGATAATTCAAACCAGTGTCACCAAAAGTATCAGGACAACCTCCCTAAAGAAATTTATCTGGCAGGTGATGTAATCCGATGCGTAACCAAAAGTGTTGGTAGTAGTCTGTCAGGTCACATTTATACTTTTATGAGACAATGAGTAAATCAAAGAAGCTTGATGACTTTGATGTGGCAGTATAGTGGGATGTCATCTTTGTGGGAAATCAGTTCGTGAAATTTCGGACATTCTACAGAAGCCAAAATCTACTGTGAATGATATAATTGCGAAGTGGAAACGTGGAGGCAGTGAAACTGCAGTAAAACGATGTGGCAGGTCGAAAAAACGTAGTGAAGGCAGCCGTAGAACTATGAAATGGGTAGTAAAACAAAATCTTAAGTATTCGTTCGGTTTGAAATCATTCAGGAGTTCCAAAGTTCTTCAGGCGTTATAGCTAGCAGCAGCACTGTTCGGCGAGTGTTAAATCGTGGATAATCTTAAGCTCTCCTGAATTAACCTCCTAAATTTAAACCTCCTGACTGAGTTAAACCTCCTGAGTTTCTTTTTAAGCTTCCGTCGCTTGTGTACCATGTTTACCATGTTGTATTTAGAAAACAAGTTACTGCAACATGATCTGCTATAAAACAAAAAATAAACCGACGCATCTCGACAACACTTTCTACACTTTTCTGAAAATGAACTGCGTTTTGTCTCCCATGCTCAGTCGGGAATCATCTTGGGTTGATAGTAAAACTAACAGCAATCATGCTTACTTTGTAAAGTTTTTAAATCTTATTTATTGTGGATTTAAAAATGATTTATTATCGAATTATACTTTGCGTTATCATAGTAAATTCACGAGCTAAAATTCTGCTTTAAGAGTTATATTTCTGGGTATATTTTGGCAATCCGGTGAGAAAATTTCGTTCTAAAACTGTTATCTCAAAAATACTTTCATTAAGATCCTTGTTTGGTTATCTTAGGAAATAAACACTCGAAACTCTAATGTTGAACAACCTTATCAGTATAAAGTTTTCGAAGAGCATTTGTTAGTAATTTATCTCACCTTTCGGTCTAGTTTCTCTAAATATGTTATCTTTTTGGAAATTTCCAGAACGTAGCGTATGTGTGGAGTCGCTATAAATCTCATTCCATCTGAGCAGGAGAAGAGATTATACCGATTTTTTCCCGAAGATGGGAAGCGGCAGAACATAAGCTCTCAAGCAGGCTAACTGTATAATATTGAGAGTTTTTAAATGATTTTTGATGGTGTTTTTCTAAAATTAGGACTGAGTAAACTTTTAGGGCAATTTATGGCGCTTTTGTGCTCGACTGTAATGTAAATCTGACATACAGAAAGATAACTATCATTATTTTTGTCAAAGAATTTTTCGTCTAGATCTGTTATCACAAAAATTCCTTTTTATATTTAATTAGCATTCGAAAGGTTCTTTGAGTTTTTACTAATTTCAATCCTCTGAAATCCCATCTAACACATAAAACTCTGAAATTTAAGAAAACTTATCTTCTCCATCAGAGAATTTTCATCAAGTTTCCATTTTAACATATTTGCCGCCACTGGTGTGAATCAGGGGTGTTAATGGAGGTTATGAAATTTAGCAGTAAATGTTTTCCATTCTTGGCAAACAGGAGGAAAGGCGAAATCTTCAACTGTGCACGGGCGCTGAAATCCCTAGCTACAACTCTGGTGTGAATTTGCATTTTTTAAAATGCCGTTTCTTTTTCCATTGATATGAATGCATATCATTTCCAAGGCTTTTTCTAGTTGCCGCTTATTTGTAATTGAATCACTTCTTTAGCTATTTTTGAAGTCATTTTTCAAGTGTTCTATCCCGAGTTATGTTGTTTCCAATCTTCTTGATTTTGGATCAGTTTTACACCAAGTCCAAGAAAACATCATGGTTAAAACGAAGAGAGTAATTCTTAATATTGTTCACGGCTTTTGGTCGCTTTATAGATGACAAGACGACTTTTGGCGGCTCGGTCCCAGTTTTGGTGGTAAACAACTCAAAGGACAGACCAAAAGATCTCTTACCCATCTTCCCCTTCCACTAAATTCGCAAGGGTGTTCTTGGTATTTTAAATGCCCTTATGAGGTTGCAAACATACATACCTTCTCCAGTATTCAAACCCATGTCCAAGGATATGGCAGCCTGCACTATTAACCATCACACCAATTCAGTCAGCCCTCCGAATTATTGTCTTACATAATTGGTAAAGGCTTGTAAGTTGTTCTTCGGTAGGTTGTTGTTAGGGCCTAATACTATATTTATGCGCACTACACTATGTGCTACATTGTTTTTAGAACTTTGGCAAAGAACAGCTTAACTGACCCAGTCACTCAGTCTATGTCACGCATTTTGGGTTGACACAAAACGATATATTGGTTATTGCAGGTTGAATGTGACCCCCTCCCCCCAAACGTAAACCTACAGGTGACAGGTGACGGAGGACGGGGACGCCTGGTGTTTAACAGGGGTAAGCAGGCATATGTCCCACGCCTTCCACTAACCAGATGCAACAACTCCCTGGAGCCGCACAAGGCCGCACCTGGAGCTTATTTATATTCCATTCAGATTAAACATGGCCATACAAGGGCGACATTGTGCTACATTGAAATTTGATGTACATTTGTGGGTGGGGCAGTCTTGTTTGTACATTAAACAGAGCATAAACACGCATGAAATGTGCACATAAATAAATAAATAAAAAGAATACATGAATACTAAAAACACCTATAACTTTCAAACACCTAAGACGCTTCATACACGTAGACACCTAAACACTTAAAGACACTTGAGAAGGTACACAAAAACAATTAAACACTTAATACAATACACAATATAATATGCAATTGAGGTAATACAATGTACAGTGACAATATGCAATAATAAACGCATATAATGCAATACTCACATGCTCAGAAGATACGTAACGCAGTGCATATGTACACAGTACACATTACGCAGGACACATGAGTGATAATCTGAGATATTAGCATGCTAACGCGCGCAATGCAGTAGCGATAGTAGTGTACAATCAATGTGGCTGCAGAGGTAATACAATATGCAATAGAGGTAATACAATATACAATAATACAAAGTGCAATAATAAACACATATTATGCTGTACTCATATGCACAATTGATACCAGACGCAGTACACAGATACATGGGATGCAGTACGTAGGACACAGGATGCAATGCAATATGCAGCGGAGGTAATATAATATACAGTAATACAGTAATAATCACATATAGTGCAGAATTCATATGCATATAATTTACATAACGCAATACACAAATACACAGAACACTTTACGCAGGACACATATGTAATAATCGGAGATATTAGCATATTACGCGCACAGTGCAGTAGCAATAATAGTGTACAATCAGTGAAGCCATAGAGGTAATACGATGTGCAATATACAATGATATAAAGTGCAATAATAAGCAAATGTAATGCAATACTCATAAGCACAAAAGATACAAAAGGTACAAAACGCAGGAAATGATATGCATGACGCATAAGTAATAAATTAATCCATTAGCATTTACGCGCGCAGTACAGCAGCAATAGTAGTGTACGAGCAATGCCGCCATAGAGGCAGGTACTTGTACAGGGTATACATATGATGCGATACGTATTAGACATACATAAAATACAATATGCTGTGATAAGCATATGTAAAGCAAGACTCATGCTCAATTGATACAAATCGCAATACACAGATGCGCAAAACGCGTGTGCTTAATATACGAAACACTATACACCGACACATAAAATACTATACCCATTGCACATAAGTAACAGAGATATAAACATGTTACATACATTGCGCATTAAAACACATTACACAAATTTCATTATACTCATAATTAAACATTACATCAACATAATTAAAACATCCAAGTAAACATAATTACACATAATTAAACATTACAATGTACACATTACGTATTAAAATCAAATATAAGCATTTTCCGCGCACAGTGTTGTTGCAATAGCATAATTACAAATCAAATGGCAATTTCCAAAGTTTGGTTATTTCGTACACAGGCGCACATTTCAATCTGGCGATAAATTGCAGTCTGGCAATTATTGCAATCTTGCAATTTACAATAATAATTACATATACACATATACTGTAGTGCAGTACTCATATGCGCAAAATATACAAAAGGTACAAGAAGCAAAATGCAGATATGCAGGAGACGATATGCGTGACACATAAGTTATAATTCGGAGACATGAGTATACTACGAGCGCAATACAGAAGCAATAGTAATGTACATTCAGTGCTGCCATTGAGGCAAATACTTATTCAGTGACAGATACATATAGTGCGATACACATTGGACATACACATAAAATAAATATGCTGTGATAAACACATATAACGCAAAGCTGAAAACAAAATACACAGATGAACAAAACGCATGCGCTTAAGATACAAAACACTATACCCCAACACTTAAATTACTATACATAGTGCACATATGTAATAAACAGGGATATAAACATGCATGGCATATATCATGCTTAAAAAAAATTTAACATATGATGCGCTAGGTCCGTCATGCACGTTTGTTGCACAGATTATAGCACAATTAGCGTAGCACAGTTAGCGTAGCTCAGTTAGCACAGGCACTCAGTATACTGCGGTTGAGGACTTCTGTGAAGAACGGCGATGGACGTTTTAAGTCGGGTGACAGACGTCTTGACCCTGTGTGGCTAGGTAGTTAACCATTTGGCAAATTTTATTCACCACTGCACGGCTTTTAACCGTGAAACGGAGAAAGGCATCGAGATCGGTGGTAGGCTCTGGAAGGTGCATGGCCGAGGTAAGAGGGCATGCGAACAGGTAGTGGTTAGGGTTGCCTTCTTGTCCGCATATGCAGATGCCTGTGGTGGATATGCCATGTCTGTGGTAGTACGTGGGAAAGGGCCCTGTTATAAACCTGGTAAGCGGCGGTATGGAGCAAAGTCAGCTAGTTGAGACTTTTGGTAGAAAAATGTGAGCGCGACGCCCCGTGTCGCAGCTGTGCCAGTCGCGTTGCCAGGCTGTAATGACTTGAGGTAGGAGGATGGAGCTGGTAAGTTCACTTCTATGGCCTCATGGTTGGTGGCTGCCTCGTTGGCTAGGGCATCTGCAGCTTCATTGCCAGCAAGGGCCTTCACCCATATGAGTCTTGCTGGGTTGGAGCGATGCTGCTGCAGTAGACCTACAAAACGTAAACCTACAAAAGTTTAATTTCGGAGTTCTAGTATTTTACCCGTGATTTTTAGGTGTAATATCGTGTGCCTCGGGGGCTGAACACTCTCATTTGCAGTGATAAGACGACTAAATGACTGGCTATAATTTTCGACGAATACGTAACAGCCAAAAAGGAAAGGAACATACAGGGTGGTCATAAAAAAAAACTTCCCAATAAATAAACTCCTAGCGGCCTGTCTGCTCAACCAATCAAATTGGAATTTCAGATGTTGTCATTTGAAGGTAAGCGCTCGAGATAGTGATAACTTAAAATAATAGAGCTCTCACGGTTACGGTCACAGTAGTAAAATTTCGAAATTTCTGAATGACAACACCCACTTTTTTACTACGTAAATTGAAAAGTGCACTGAAAAACCATAAATGGCTTTCGAATGATACACGTATGATAAAAACTGCCGGCGTAAAACATTTGCAAAGAAGAACATTCTGAAGTGCCAAAGACAACACAAGAGAAGAAAGGGGGAAAAACTTTTATTGGAATCCTAAGTTTTCAACTTCTACAATATTTTTAAATAGAGTCATATCTATCTTGCATGTTGTCTGATGTTATTTGTTCTTGATGCTAAAAATCTGCGGCAACTATCTTTTAGAAATCTTTATTTTAACCATCTTTCTGTATTAATAGCACGGTGAAAGAAAAGTAATTTGCGAATTAAGTTTAACCCACAGGTATACATAATTTTAACACTTCTAGAACTATAAGCATTTCATTTTATTTTTGGGGGCACTGTAGTCCAAAAACAGAAGTCACCTTTTCCCAAATTTGAAGGCCAAACGTTTTAAAATATTAGGAAAATGCACATGCAAGTCCGATAATCAAACATCCAATGGCTTGGCACAATCGAAAAGTCGGTACACTTCTGTTCAACAGGAATCCTGTTTGGCAAGCCTATGAATGGGACAATCGGAAGTAATCGAAATCCTTCGGACTTCTCGAATAACCTCGCGAATAATCTCGCGAAACTGTACTTCTCGAATAACCGTCGGGTATACTTCCAATTACACCACAAAGGTATGAAAATACCTTATAAAGCAACAAGCTTTCGAGACTAGCATCATTGTGGTTCTGAACGCTACGTAGCAAAATTCTGTTGAAAAAGAGATTTACAAAAATGAGAATCTTATGATATAAAGCACTCTAAATTGCTGAAATCAACCAAGAGAGTTCTTCAAATACTTCTCTCGTCACACTTTCTGAAGATAAAATTTGCTGAATAGATTAAAGCAGCGTTTCTTAATATGTGGTCAACGGGCTACGAGTGGTCCTTGAAGGCCTTCTCTTGTGGTCCTTCTAAATTTAAATTAAAGGCAAATAAAATTCAAAATAACTGCGTATACCTGAAAATCTCAAAATTTTACTGAAAGTCTCAAATTTACACATAGCTTTCACCTATCACATTTCCTCCCAAGACTGTTACTTAATAAATAATAATGGACTAAAATAAAAGTAAAGTACCAAAATCGGCTTGACACATATGCTGATCTCAGATTTAAGTTTACTGGAATACATCCACAAACAGAACGGCTGCGCAAAAATTCATAAGCCATCCATCTCATTAATTGTGAGTACCAATATTTATTAAACTTCTAATTAATGAGACCGTTATTAAATTATTATCAAAGACCATCCAAACCAAACATCCAAACCAAATAGCCTTCAGCTATTAAAAACAAACAAAAATTTTCTTCCATTAACTTCATTTCTTAATGGAAATGAAGAATTTCTTAATACAAACAAAAAATTAACTTAATTGTAATAAACTACATTTCAAAAAGATAAAGTATATTGATAGTAGCAAATAAGCTTAAAGCTGCTTCCGAAGGTCATAAAATTAAGGTAGTCCGCAGTATACTTTAAATTTTTTAAAGTGGTCCCCCCCCTTGAAAAAAGTTTGAGTAACGTTTATTTAAGGGAACTTCTTAAAAGGAGGTCCGGCATATAAAGATCCCCGAACCCCTTATGAAAATTAACTTTTAATTTTTAAAAAGCAACTTACGTAAAAGTGTGGGCATGTTTCTGCCAGACACCTTAATGCAAGTAGAATGTTAGTTTGGCACATTGATCAGCAAAGCAAACTAAAATTGTACTTGCATAACGGTGCTTTGGCATGAAAGTACTGACCCCTTTACGACAGCTGCTTTTTTACAAACTAGAGATTGATCTTCATTATATTGAGGGCACTTTAATGCCGGCACACCCATATGAAGATTATTGGAGGAGCCATGTGAAGGTTTCACTCTTTCCGAATAGAGATCAACTTGCTCAAAGATGTCGCCCCTTTAAAACTTGGGACCGTTATGAAAGATTAAGAAAATCATAAATGAGGCATTTGTCGAAAATTCTGCTCGTGTCAAAGGAAATGATGAACTATTATTTTGCACAGTTATTAGGATTTTTGATGAAAAATATGCAATGTCCTTGCCGGGACTCCAATCTGGTCCTCTAGAATACGCTCCACCGTTACACTACGAAGGCATGCGGAAAGGATGGAGAAAATACTCACTCTTTTAAAGGATGACAGGGGATTAGGGAACCCACTCGCTAAATCTTGATGGTGACGAATTATCATACACCACTTTCAGTTGGTGCGCTTCCTGTAGAGTCATTAAGACTTCTTGATGCTGGAGACGTGAAAGATGTGCAGTGCCCTCGCCGGGATTCGAACCCTGGACTTCTCGAATAACCGTCGGGTATACTTCCAATTACACCACAAAGGTATGAAAATACCTTATAAAGCAACAAGCTTTATACAACCAATGAATTATCCAGATTATGAACACTCGAAATTATACGTAATCACATAAAAAATTTAATTTTTTATTCAAAGTGATATGTAATCACATAAAGAAATTTCATTTTTTATTCTGTTATATGCAGTTATCGTAAGTTATATTATTTGCAGTTATATTATTAAGTTCTATATATAATAATCATTTAACTTTCATGCGATATGATAGTTTTAAATTGTTTTCCGTTTTACTTTGCTGAAATTTAAAATCATGTGTATGTGTTTTAATTTGAAATAATTTGTTCGATTTTTGATATTATTTGTTTAATGATGGGCGATATATAGAAAAACACGACCGGCGAACTTCGCATGCTGCAGTTTCTGAAGATGGCATCACAAAATATAAACACGTAAATTCTAGAAATAAATATTTAATTTTCCGGAGAAAAACCCTTATCCGGAACCGGTGAGTCCTGTTTCTGCCGGTTAAAGCGATTCTACTCTATTTAGCTTTTCGTGCATTAGTGTTGTGTGTAGCTTTCGAGTAATATTGTACTAAACTTTTATAAAAAAGCTGCAAACCAAAACTGCATTTAAGTAATAATGCAATTCAAATTCAACGCAGAAGCACAGCTGCGCAGTAGCAATGAACTTTAAGAGCCGCGGTAACAAGGTATTCACATTTTAAATGATACATAACAAATCTCTTCGGTCGTTGCTATGGTAACTATCTACGCAAGTGCAGCCAGGAGCTGCAAAAACCAAGCCAAGCTTTATCGTGAACATGAATATCTAACTGCTAAAGAAAATTACACCAGATATGCTGTTCAAGCTCCGGTCAATGTTACAGAAAATTTTATGTTTGCTATACCGTAGATTGTCTGTTACATTTTTGAATATTTCAAACATAAAAAATAAGCATTAAATAAGAAAATCAATTATTAAGATGTTTCATGATTCTTTAAAGTTAAAAAAATATTAAAGAAAAACACGTGGGCTACAGTAATAAACATTTCTGCATAGCTGAAAAAATCTGATGCGGACACCACATGACTACCTTCCACGGCCTATTAAATTATGCACAATTTTTTGCTGTATTTCATTTAAACATATTTCTCCGAATTTCATTAGAGATATATTTCTCATTCAATCACTCACTTCGCAGCAAGGAAAAAGTACATAAAATTTCAAAGCATCTTCATTAAAAATTGTAAAATACAGAAAAACCTGAAACACCAATTAGAGTTAAAAACCGTTAAAAACAGTTTTTACAATTTAAAATTAGAGCTTAATCAATTAAAAATTAGGCAGAAAGACAGATTTTTCGGTGCATAAAACGTTTGCCCCACTCGGCAAACAGACACTGAACTTGGAACATAAACTGATTTAATTCACTATGCTACTAAGTTTCAAATGAAAACAAATGGCGGCGTCGTTAGGCTTAGTGGAACTTTTAAATTGAATTCTACAAGTACTGCATGCATATTAACTAAAGGCATAAAAACCTTAACCAGAACTTAAGAACAATACAATTCAATCACTTTTAATGCAAAAAAAAAAAAAAAGTAAAATTTACCAACATATAAGAATAAAAAACTTAGCTCACCGAGCCGGTAACAGAGTGAATATATAAATTTATATATCTATATACTTTTAATGCGGCCGATTGCAACAAAAAGGGGAGGTGCACGTCTACATGTTATAGCAATCCCACATACAAAATTTCAACGCCCTGAGGATGCTCGTTTTTGAGTTATGCGAGATGCATACATACGTACGTGCATACGGACAGACGTCACGAAAAAAAAAAAAAAATTCTCTTCTGAATACATTTTAAATCATTTCACTATCCGTTTTGAGATAAAGAGTCCTTCATTCTGTGCATATGTACAGATGTAACACAAAAACATTGTTTAAATGCAGTCAAGAGAGGTCAAGATGGATACTTTCTTTGAAATACGATACGCCAAATTTTTCACGATTACAATACTTCCTTTACAACGAAGTAAAGTATCGATGTATAAAAAAAGGATTCGATATATAAAATTAGACAGAACAACAATCTTGTATTTGGGGTAGATTTTAGTCAAAACTTTATCGATATCAGATCTTCATCACAAGTCCTTTTCATCAGGAGCAAAGAAATCTGCATATTTCTGAAAAGGTAGCAGATTGAGCTGGAGAAGCTGTTTCTATTAAAACATCACCAGAGCGCAAACGCTTGATTGCCTTTGGCTCACCAATACTGATTTTTGAATCATCACAGGAATGGTGGCATCTTTTGAATCATTTGTAATCATTTTTAACCGTTACAGGCATGGCGGCATTTTTTGAAGATCACCTTTCAACTTATTTATGACAAGAAATATGGGTAGAATTTCTCTAAGATTCGATTTCACACTTGTTTTTACTTTTTGTGATAGAGAAGCAGTTTCATTTTATGTAGTTAGAGAAACCATATAGAAGAAAAATAAAAATTCAGATACGAATGCCCACCAACGATGATGCAGAGCCATCAGGGATTCCTGCGCTAGGATTAACCGGATTTATACGCAATCTGAAGCCCCACAGTCAGCAGGGACTCCCGAAAGCTTATTCCCAAGCCACTGACCCTAAGGACGTGTGACTAGCCGTTTTATACCAGCAGGTACAGCTAAGTGCCTCTCGTTTTAATCTTAAACACAGACCGAAAAAATGTGTTGGATACAGTACCACGTCCCTTTCTTGGCCTCAAGACGCTCTTTTCCAGCCTTATACGGCTGACACCATACGGCGAACGCGTTGGTAGTTTTCTCTCCATGAGAAACTGGAAACAAAGGGATATACAGTATCTCGCTTTGAGCCTCAACCTCCGAAAAGAAAAATCGCAAAGGAGAAAAAAAATGGAAAAGAAACAGAGACGGACAGATCCTAAACTGGAAACAAAGGGATATACAGCATCTCACTTTGAGCCTTAACCTCCGAAAAGGAAAACCAGAAGGAAGGAAAAATGGAAAGGGAACGAATACGGACAGATCTTAAACTGGAAACAAAGGTATATACAGCATCTCACTTTGAGCCTCAACCTCAAAAGGAAAACTACAAGGGAAGAAAAAATATTGAAAAGGAACAGATACGGACAGATCTTAAACTGGAAACAAAGGGTTATACAGCATCTCACTTTGAGTCTCAACGTCCGAAAAGGAAAACCACAAGGGAGGAAATGGAAAAGTAACAGATACGGACAAGTAAAGGAAAGATCATTAGGGCTCCAGAATAGTGACCCCGTCTCACCAAGGGGGAGATTCTTCGAAGGAATAAATTATGGTACAAAACCGCTTATTTATAAAGACTACTTACTTTTTAAGGTTACTTACTTACATTCTGAGATTACATTACTTTTTTACTTTTCAGATTACTTTTTAAATTACTTATGTTTTTTCCCCAGATTACTTTTTTAGATTACTTATTTAAAAAAAAAAATTATTTCTTCTTTTTTTTTCAAACTGTGGAACAAGATAACTTTGCCAATCTTGAAACTTTCTAATGATATACTTTAGTTTTGGCTTTTATATTACAAATATGTATTCGAGATGCATTTTTAAATTATTAATACTTTGGCGGGCATATTTAGTACTTAACTTTTTTCCCTGGTTACATTTTTATTTTTAAAAATTTGGGTAAAAAAAGTAATTAATCTTATTGGTGTGCGAACTGATAATGGAAAAATATGTATACAGATTTCACCAGAAATTTATTTAAATGTCTGTGCATTTATGATTAGAACCGTAATGATGACAGTGTTTTTAAGAACGGATTAATTAATTTCTCTCTATTTCTTACTGGACAGTTAATTTAATATACGTTCAGTGTGGCATACGTCAAGGTACCTTGAACAAATTATTGACGTGTACCGAGGTACCACTAATAAACGAGGATGATAAATGTTACTATAGCGTAATTGAATGCCTTAATAATTGGAAGAATAAATTTTAGCTATTTCTAACGTCAAACGCTTTCCTTATTTTAATTGAACTAGTTTTTTACTTTAACTAATTAGCTAATTTCGTTTTTTTATATTTATTTATTTGTAATTAAAATTTTTAAGTGTTGTCATCCTTTGCTTGATCCCAACTCAGCTATAGTCTATTACTTTAAAATAGGCACTTCAAGGACATTTCCAGTCTTCCCCATTTGCAATTACAACACATGCCGTCATCACAGCACACTTGTTTTCTCCGCCTCACTTGAGACATTAGTTCAAATCAGTCTTTATTCACGCTCTTTTTATGAAGTGAAACAGAAATAAAGTAGAGAAAAAAAATTAAACGACTCAGATCATCTGCCGCAGTTGTCGTTCCAATGGTTACGAGGCATGTCGACTGATAGAAAATAACCTTGAAGCTCATATTCTAAAGTAACCAGCAGTATCTAAATAAAATTATTACTTAAGACAATTCAGTGGACGTCAAAAATTCATAGACAGCATCTGCGGCAGTGAAATTTCGCGAAGTTTTCTCATGGCATACTACCATCATTACTTTAAAATTTCAACAATGTGGACTGAAGTTGAGCCGCAACTTAAGCGATAAGAAATTCAATTGAGTATCAGCAGCATTAATCGGAGAGAGCTTTTTTAATTTAAGTGTATCTTAATCTTTTGAAAGAAACGTGAACGCTTTAAATTAAGTATTGATTTTCAACCTTTAAAATTGTAGTATTTTTCTTGTAAGCAGAGGAAAAGATTTAAATTTTTTTAGTTTGGTTTTCGACTACAAGCTGAAGCTTTTAATAAATATTTTAGTTTTTCACTTGTTGTTCTTTTTCAACAGTTAAATTAATTAAATTCTACTTGCTTGATAAATCCCCATCAACAACAACAGCTAACAGTATTCAGTTTAGTTAATTTAAGCTAGAAAAGAGGCTTAAACTTATTTCTTCGAATTTCATTAAAGATGTATTTCTTATTATATCAATTCAGTCCTCATTCCGCGACAAGGCAAAAATATCTTAAAACTCAAAGTATCTCCAATCAAAATTATAAAATACAGAAAAATCTAAGACCAAATACAGTTAAAGGAAAAACTTTTTCTAATTGAAATAAAGGTTGTGCGCAAATGAAGCAATTCGGCCAACGGGCAGGAAGACCAAATTTGCGGTGCATAAAATTGAAAGTCAATTATTGGACCCACTGAGCAAAATATATATACGTTTAGTGCGGCCCATTGGAACGAAAAAAGGAGTTGCACAACTACATGTTTTAACAGTTCCATGTACAAAATTTCAACTTTCTACGGCTACTCGTTTTTGAGTTATGCCAGATACATACATACCTACGCACCCACGCACGTATAGACGTAAAAAAAAATCACTTCTGAATCCATTTTACAATCCGTTTTGAAAAAAAGGAGTTCTTTATTCATTACGTACGTACAGAAAAAGAAAAAAATCACTCAATGATTCACTCAATGAATTCGATAGCGAAAAAAAATCACTCAGTGAATTCGATAGCGATCGAAATGGCTATTTTTGTTGAAATATGATACTCGAAATTTTTCGCGATTTCAATACTTCTTTAACTTCGAACAAGGAAGTAAAAATTTGCCGTCTTATCTGTGATGCCACTTTGATTTCACAGAAGCTTCATTAAACGATCTTTCGGCTTCACTATCTGGTAAAAGCTTCACTATCTGGTATACTACAGAAGCTTCCCTAAATGATCTTTCGGATTTATCTTTTCGGCGAAATAAGTCGTCGAAAAAAGTTATAATTATAGATCATAAAAATTCAATTCGTTCTACTTAGAAAAAACTAATTTCCATCTTGCACCTAATAAATAGTTTTTTTAAGTTAACAGTATAAACTGTAACTGAAATTTCAAGTAATACATTTTTTTGTAACAATCTAATAAATGTGATCCATTGAAAAAATTTGCCATGAATACTCATTTTGGAGTCCCTACAATTTTTTAAGTCTGATGTTTTTGGATCACCCTGTACATAGTATGTTATTAATAGACTTATTGAACTACAGCTTCCAGGGGATGATTTGCTTGTTATTTGCATAATGCTTGAGAAATAAGCTTGTGAAGCTTGTGCGGGAAATAAACTTGTGAGCCGTCAACGGGGTAGTGGCTAGTGGCTATGAGTGCCATACCGAAGAGTCCGGGTTCGAATCCCGGAAAAGGCATGGATGTTTGTAAATGTATAATGTCTGTGCGGCGGGGGGCACACTAAATATGCGGCAAGCCAAACGTCCTCTTGAGAGGATGTGGTAGCGGAAGGGGTCCCCCCCCGGGGTGCTTTCCTTTCAATTTGGGGGCGAAACTGAGCAAATTCTTACTGTCACTTGTATGGTTCCCAAGCAGTTGCCAACGACATAATCGTCCTTGCCAAGATGAATTCTTAGTTTGCTATGATATCAAACAAGCGAAATTAGTCACAACAACAATAACATAAACTTGTGAAAGAAATGAGCTTCTGAAACTTGTATGATTGTTTGTTAAATACAGTGCTTGTGAAGGTCAGTTAGTTAATATGAAGTTGAACTTTTAATTATGCCGAGACCCAGAATCTAGTAATCCACGCAGTTACAAATCCGAGTGTAAATTTTACTGCACCCACACTTAACTGTTAATAGTTTGGTGTTTATCAGAAACCTTAGTGATAATATATAAGGTATTTTCTCCCTATTTTCCGCATGCCTTCGTGGTGTAACTGAAAACACGCTCGACGCGTATTCGGGAGGCCTGAAGTTCAAATCCCTGAGAGGGTACTGCGGACTTTTTCAATTTCTGACTTCGAAAAGTTCTAAAATATATAGTTCTAAAATATATCTACAACTGGCTCCCAAATTAAGAGGGGACGATAATTCGTCACCACCAGGATTTGACGGTTGGCTACCCTAATCCTCAGTCTTCATTTAAAAAATAGGGGGAGGGTATATAAGGTACTTTTTCTCTGTCCTTTCCGCATGCCTTCGAGGTGTAACTGGAAGCGCGCTCATCGCGTAATCGGGAGGTCCGGATTTCGAATCCTGGGGACGGCATTGCACACTTTTCACGTTCCTTCATCGATATAAGCTACTAACTCTACAAATAAGTAAACAGAAAATTGGCAAATATTTTGTGCACTGTTACGTAATTACATATGATGATCACATGTTTAAGTTTTAAAATTAATCGGTAACTAAGTGTATCGTTATTCCTTTTAGTTAGTAAACGGTAGTCAACTATTGTGGAGTGGCTTATAATTTTCTTTTCGAACTTTTATTTTGATGTAGAACCCTTGGATTTGACTCACGCACCCCCAGGTTTCCGCGAAACACAATTTGAAGCCGATTGCCTTAATCAATCATCCTATTCCAACCTAATTTAGATCATTTACTGGCATAAAATTTGGTTGTTACGAATTTTATACAGACATAAATAATCTCTGAGTAAAATTATATATGAAATTGTTGTATTTTTCTTTATAATATAACATGAAAATCTAGAGAGACGATGCTTTGCAGGAAAAATAACAATACAGATGCGAATCTATTTAACATTGAGTAAATGGCTATCTCGTTAATTTGGCGAAATATCGCAAATATATGATTTTGGCGTCTAATTTTGTCGCCAAATTAGCCTTTAAAATGGTCAAAAGTCGCCAAACGGCGATCCTTTTGTCACATTTTTGGTCAGGTCTGTGTGTAACTGTATTGGATATTGTAATTGAATAATTGTAATTGATGCTCTGTGTAACTGTAACCGTATTCGGCCCTCACATTCCTTCCTGTAATATCGAGAAGCAGAATGTACTAGAAATACCTCTGCGGCCGGTTTAAAACTATATAAGACCGGAAAGTGCATTAATTTCTCAGTTGCTGTTAGTTCAGCGTGATTTCGGTATACTGAGATGTCTCTGGGTTAGTTTCACTCTTTAGTTGTGCTTTGCATTGCGTTGTGTTTGACGTTATTAGTGTAACTACTGATTGTGCTCTGTGATACTGAGAAGATCTGTGTGAGTACTTTTCTGGAAAGTTCCAGAACTGTGAGGTGTTTCTTTGGATAAAATAAATTTTATCAAAGTATCATCGATTCTGTGTGCATTCAATCTCTTATGAACTCGTACACCCGCAATAATATAATTAACTAACGTGTTGAGTTATGCAAATTTTCTTTTCAGAATAACATAAACATTTTTAAAAGTAAAGTTGACAAAAAATTTGACGACGTAATTTCAGAACTTTCAGTTTCTAAATATATTTTATTTATTATTATTATAATTAGAACACATGGGCAATAGTCTTTGAAAGCATGGATTTCTGATAAAGTGTTTCAATGAAATCCAGAAAGAAATCCAGAAAGAAATCCCTTCCTCTTGAAGAGGTATGAAAATATCAGTTTTGCTTAGATGTTTTTACCAAAATACAATATTTTCCCATAATTTTATGAATAACCAATATGAATAAATTATTCATAAAATGATTTCATGAATAATAAATAGTTTTGTGAATAATTTATAAATTCAATGAACTTTGTCAGGCCAACCACTTTTGAAAATGATTAGTAATTCTTGGAGATATAAATAAGCATCGGTATTAAATGTCATTTCTCTAGGGTGCCTGGAACAATGACTGACTCTCTAACAGAGAGTTCATTGTAATACGTAAAATTTAGGATTCCTTACGAAAAGTCAGCGGAGCCTCCAAAATCATCTGTATGATATAAAACACCACCGAACCCTCTTACAACAAACTTCAAGGGACCGGATGATCGTAGACACATGCTTCCAATTAGAAAAGTGTTTTAAATGATGAAAATATTTATGTTTTGCAATGTCAAAAAAGTAAATTTATTTTGGACGAATAGCGAAATATAACGTTTAATGCAATCTCCCGGTTTCCTATACTTACATTTAGGAAACTTTTATACTCGTTATTTAAAAAAAAAAAAAATAAGAAGTTTGATTCCCGTACGACAAAGAGTGACCGAGATATTTAATTTCTAAATTTGCAATTTCTGATGTCATTTTCAACTTACTTTGAGGGGTCGGTTAATTAAGATATAATAATTCAGAGAAATGAATTTAAATGAAATGCACAATATATAATTTAATAGGCCGTACAATTGTACAAAAATATGATGTCCATAGCATATTTTTAAATAATTTTATGGACCGAAAACCAAGAGCGGAAAATTATGCCAGTAATTTAATTTCCGAAGAAGACGGCTGCAGTAAGAACATAACAAATGAAAAGTTGTCATAGGGATAAATAACTCGTAACTATCATAATATTATTTCTTTAAAAGAAAAATATATTCTAATATGAATACACAGTAATATTAACAGTGCTACACCTGAAGGACATTCAGCCAATATCTAACATATATCTAACGGTACCTGAGTCAGACAGGTCGCGCTCCATCTCAGTTACCTTGTAAAGCCCCAGGGGCATCTCACACGAATGAGTCTAGAATGCAGTTCCCAAGAGGGACATCGAAGGAGCGAAGGAGAAAAGATCAAACACATCAGAAGCACAGAAGGCTACAGTGAACTACAAGGTATAAAAAAAAAAAAAAAAAAAAAAAAAAAAAAAAAAAAAAAAAAGAAGGAAGGTGAAATCATATGTTTGAAAAATTTCTTAAGTGTGCCTGCTACGTCCTTGGTAGCTTAACGATACCTGCCATATCCGAGTAGCTTAATGAAGAATCTTCATAAAATATGTTTCAAATAATAAATGCAAGGGGAAACAAAATCGATGAAATGCTAATACGTAACGTACGTAAACTCAAAAACAATTAGCCGTACAACGTTAAAATTTGCATATGAGACTGTATAACATTTAGGTGTGCACCTCCCTTTTTGGTTGAAATCAGGAGAACCGTATATATATAGTTTAATTCTTTTATTAATTTATCATTTATAAGTTATAAATTCCAATTTAATTAATTACAAACTCTAGTTTTTGATTTCCATTATAGTACACTTTTTTACTATTAAAATTTTCCTTCTCATTTCCTAGGAGATAATCTAATCATTTAATATATTCTCTATTAAACTAAAGTTTTTAATGTTAACCGCGACTGCGCAAAATTTTAATTTTAGAAATAACTTTTTAAATTCCATATTTTTAAGGTTTCCTTCCTTGTATTTCTTTACAAATTATATGTATATACAAATTTTCAATCTTATATATATATATAATTAAAAGTTAAGTCGTAAGAACAAACGAAAAAAGACCAATTTTGGTCAAAATTTTGCGTATTGTGCTGCAAAATTAAGGAAATTAGAAGATAAATTTTAGTACGCACACCAAAAAGTTACGAAAAACTGTGGCTCCGTGAAAACTTCATATATATATATATATATATATATATATATACACACACACTTCCATTTCCTTACCCAATTTTTATTTGTCGTTAGTTGTAAAAAATTTAATTTTCGACAAATAACGAGTTTACTTTTAATGTGGTCTCCGGGTTCTTATGATTGATTATATTTGGGAAAAATTTTTACTCGTAATGAAAAAATAAACTTGGAAGAAGTTTATTCCTGCACAACAGTTTTTGATGATGTCCTTTTTCAATATGCCTTCAAGGTTCGATTAGAATAATTCGAGAAAATAAGTTTAAATGAAGGAAAGCAAAAAAAAAAGGGGGGGAAGGAAAGGAAAAAAATCTGAAAGGTTTCAGATTTTAAATTACGTCCAACGGGGCGTTTTTTTTTAACATTTTGTGTGTTACCTTTATTTATTAAATATTATGTTCTTTGCACTTAACCATAAAATTCGGTTCAAGAGCAATATCGCAAAATAATTTCAAGTTGAGCAGATCTTTAGAATTTCCGATACACAGTTTCGCGCACTGAAGATTAAAATGTTTTTTCCGAACAACGTTGCCATTGCTCGCTTTGAAATCTTTGAATTTGTTAATCAAAAATTCGCTAAAGTTTTACAAAATATGAAATCGATAATCCAACAAATTCCAAGTTTGGGCTTCCAGATGCCCATACTCGCAGGAGGATTACGTCATTCAAAATTCTATGGCTCTAGGTACCGCTGTTTTATCACAATGCGAGAAATATACATACACTGCTCAAAAAAAAAATGGGACAGTGCTATATCTCCCGTTCTACTGGGGCGAATGACAAAATTCAAACTACGTTTTTCATGTCTCGAAAGCGCGACTTAGGATATATATTAGATTTATATATAGTACTATTCTAACATAGGTATTTTGACACAAAATCGGACTTTTTCTGAAATAACATACCAATTTTTTTACATATTTCGATTCTACGACTCAAATTATGCCAGAATACCAAGTTTTGTAAAAATCGTACGATTAGTTTTTAAAATATTAGCTCTCAAAATTTTAGCTCCTCAACGTTAATTGAATTTGGCAAATATTTATTAATATCTCTTTTTTTATTAAACTTTTTTGATTTTTTCTCTCACATTTCGAAATTTTGGTTCATTCCAAATAAAATTTACTCATTTTTTGCGTTTTATTTTTTAAATTTTTATTTTTAAAGAATTTCTATAGATTTTTCGAAAAACATTTTGAATTATAACCTATAAAATTTTTACCATCATCTTAAAGTAGGTGTATTTTTAAGCATATCTGCAAAAAATTAGACTTTTTTACTCAAAATTTTCTAAGATATACACGAATTTACATATTTTCGCGTTTTGAAATTTGGCACCTTTTTTTTGAGCGATAATAACGCCAAATGTGGTCTATGGATTTTTGTTACACTGTATTGTCACAGCTATTTTTAACCTTAAACTTCAAGTAAAATTTTACGGAGAATTAATTATATGACATTTTTTCCCTCAATGATGCGTAATAAATATTTATTAATACTATATGAAAGGCTATTTTTTTAAATTATAGATGATATTATTCAAACTTTTAACTATTTTTTTTTAATTCCTCTATATCTTCCTTTTTTAAAAAAAATAATAAATTTTTGTAAGAGTAAATTTTTACCTTCGGCGTTTTATCGTCTGCTACTTTACTTCGTTTAAATCGAATTGTCTAAAACTGAGAATTTTCGTTTGATATTTATTTGAATTTTATGACATTAACTGCATAATTTATTTCTAAACAAACTGTTGCTTTTGAAGTGGCTGAAAGAGCGGCTGATACTATTATCCATATTTTTAAAGCACATTATATTTTTATAGAAACATAATATTTAGAATAATCATTTTTTATAAAAGTCAAATTATGATATAAACATACAACCCTCTAGAGACTGAATTAATGGAAGTTCAATGGTTATGTAGAAATGATCTGCAGCTACTTAATGGCTGATAAGTCAGCAGATTCTGTGGACAAGTAAGAATAATTATATAAACGACACCAACATTCTGGATTCAATAAACAACGAGGTTACGATGTTTACTAAATGAATTAAGAAGTTTTAAAACATAAAAAATCAACTCATTTTTTTCCTAAAATGTATTTTTGTGCGTAGCGTATTTTCATTATATCCTTAAAATTCTAATTTAGAATGTAATTGTCAAGAACTGAATCCTAATCATCAGTAATATAATAAGTAATTATTGCTGTTATTAATAAATCCTTCTTATAAAGTAATTGCAAATATTTCAAAAAACTTTGTCTGAATGCAAACATTTTTCTATGCAAATATTTTTAATTTTTTATTAATCAAGATTGCACACCATATTACTTATTTCCACTTCAATTCTTACCGTCAGTTCTAGTAGAATTTACAAATCAATTATATTTAATTAAGGATTGAATTGGATTATTTAATTATGGCAAAGCACACGAGGGCTATCTGCCTAAAGGGAGGGATGCCTTCGTGAAGGACTTTCTAAGGGAAACTGGCTCGTATACACGTTACACATGGGGAAAACCACGAAACCGCCCATGCGGCCAGCCCGTTCGCGGGATTCGAAACTCGAACCGAACTACCAGTGTTCAGCGTCTTTACCGCTCGGCTGTTGGTGGGCTATTTAATTAAGGAATGACCATCTAAGAAACATTAAGAAATGACCATTAAGAAACAGCGTACCGTAACAACATTTCAATTATTGGTTCCGTATCTTTCATGTTACTCCCGATTGGCTAGCTACAGGGTTTTTAATGAGTATTCGGATTTCACTAGTAACTTCACTTGGAAATCGCGCTTAAACTAGGTTAGTTGGTTATTTGAACATAGAAAGAACATGGGAGCTATTTGATTAAGATGCTTTCATAGAGAATCTTTGTAAAGAGAACCTAAAAAACTACGAAAACCAACCATGCAGCCTGGGTTAGACTAAGCAGCAAACAATTAGTATTTAACGATATTTTCTTTTTCAAATGCTAGGCAACTGATGAGGCTCCAATTAAATCTCCAATTTAATATTTTATTTGTAAATATTTAAAATATTGTTGTATTCTTTGACACAAAAAGCAGAATTTAAGTTTTGTTAACTCGTTAGTAAACTACCAAGCCGTAGTGCAAATGAATATTCAATTTCTTTGGAAATAATTGTATTCACTTAATATTCTTGGAATATGAGCTAAAGAAGGAACGTTCTCGGAAGATTAAAGAAGTGTTTAAATCCAGTGATATTAGGTTTGTCTTACAAGCTCAGGATCAAAACGATTCTGCAATTGCCCGAGTAGTTGACTTGTAAATGGATGTGAATTAAGCAGATGACTTTTAATCTTACGTTATTCAGCCAGAAAACGTATTCCAAATGTTTTGTATTGCATGAAAATGCATCTTTTCATTATTCAATAACCAGTCGGAGAACCGCTTGTGTTCGGAAAATAAGTATGTATATTCAATCGTCCTGCATGTTCTTCAAATTTGTCTTCTTGTGATTTTTTTTTCTTTCTCAAAAACTAAAGTTGCCTCTCAAAGGAAAGTTTTTTGACATTGAAGAGACAAAATTAATATGACATCTACTTTTAGAGGCATGTCAAAAACAGATCTCTACAAACTTTCTCTTCCGTTACATATTGTGCAGTCAGACAAAAAGTTGCATCAGCGTAAATTCTATAATCTATTTTTATTACACTCTGATTACTTTATTAACATACAGTGAATATATACTAAATCTTTTACTTTAGCTTAAGTAATTCGGAATTTTTGACGGAATTGTTGTCGGAACTAGGACTTAGAAGATAAGTCAAATTAAATATTTCGATAACCCAATAAATTCAAGTTCGAAATTTCAATATTTTATTTTCGGAGGGAGGGGAAATGTTTTCAGTTTTGGTCCATTATACTAAGTATATTTGCTTCGATTTTTTATTTTTCCATAAAAGCGAAAATTTTACGCATGGTATACATATAACGCATAGCTTCAAATTAAAATTTAATAATATAGAGTGTGGTTATAATTAAAGTTCCACATTGAAACGGTCATAAAAGGAAAACTACTGGATCAAATGTTATCAAACTTGGAAATCGTGTAAAGGAGGTCATGGGAATTTATTTTCCGCGAAAAAAAAGGAAGTTCGAAACCTCACCACCAGGGAGGGAAATGGCGCTGTATGCAATATTGTTAAACGAAATATGGGTCGGAATCTAACTTAATCTTTTGTTAAACGGGTTTAATATGTTGTATACCCTTAAGAAACTTTGAAGTAGGCAAATTATTATTTAAAGACGTTAAATTCGATAAATGTCGAGTGCGCCATCCCTGTAAGTGAGAATTTCGTCCGTGAAAACCACGAATTAGCGATTAGAAAATGTGAGATCGCAAATCACTCTCACAAGTACGTACAATCTGGAAATCGTTTTCTTACAGATCGCTAATTTGTAATTTTTTAAGCCTGAATTCGGCACTAAAACATGAAGATACTGGTTCAAAACGCTTTTAATCGATTTGAGCCAAAGAAATCTCTCATGTTATCTATCTAGTTCCATTGCATTCTCCTACTGCATTCGATTGCACAACAGTCATTTCACACCGTTTACTGTTGAATGACAGCTAGTTTTATAACTGAACCATTTTTTTCTGAAGAGCAGTCGACAGCTGGACCAGTGCGATTGCAGTTCCTTAGAGCCAATATTAAAATGTTTCGTGATACATGAACTGCAGTAACGTGGCATTTTAGATACTACGATTTTTATGCAGGGCTGGGCACCACCTCAAGAGTGTCGCATAGTTACTTAGGCAACATTTCACAAATGAACGTCTTATAGGCCAACACTTCCCCTCTTCCCACCAGACCTCAACCTCTATGACTTTTGTCTATGAGGTTATCTCAAAAGCACTGTTTATGGTGATAATCTAAACAATTTGGCAGTAATGAAAAATGTGATACACTGATAACATTCCTCCTGATATGCTATGTGTAACGTGTATACGAGCCAGTTTCCCTTAAAAAGTCCTCCACGAAGTCATCCCTCCCTTAAGGCAGATAGCCCTCGAGTGCTTTGCCGTAATCTAATAAACCAAACCAAAACCAAACCTGATATGCTAAGAGCTGCTGTTGAGAATGCAGTAACATGATTTAACTTGCTTTCGGAAAATGCTGGACGCTACATTGAACATGCTTTGTAACACGTTTCGGAAAATATTAAACACATTTTAAACAGATGTTTTCGTGTCTTATTTCATTTAACAATATTGTATACAGCGCCATTTTTTCCCTGATGGTGAGTTTTTGAACTCTTTTTTTTTCCGCCGAAAATAAATTCTCATAACCTCCTTTACACGATTCCCAAGTTTGATAACATTTAGTTCGGTAGTTTTCCTTTTATGACCATTTCAAAGTGGAACTTTAATAATAACCACCATGTAAAATAAGCTTTAAAAGTCTGACAGTTTGGTTCAAGTCCCAACTTTAAAAAATATATATATAAATATAAATTTTTATATTAATTCTCTTAGAAAGCATGTTTTAAGAAGCTAATTTTTTCTCTCGCGTTATAGATTGTATAAAAAAACATGATCTTTAATATGATTTAGATTGTTTCAGCCGATATAAAAATCGGGTTACTCTGTGGTACAGAATAAAACAGTCCAGCATGGTTGTTTTATTCTGTATTGTTTTATTCTGTTGTTTTATTCAGCTGCTGGACTGTTTTATTTCTTTGTCATTTAGCAAAAATCTTTTAATTAAATTATTTATCCTTTGGACTTCGCTTTAAACTTTATTTATAGCTAAAATGACTAGAAAATGAAAAGCTGTCTTTAGCTGAAACGCAATTCATATAATTGATATTTTAAAAAATTGACAAGCATGCAAAATGTATGGAAGTCTAGCAGTTGAAAAATCTTAATTTTCTTGTGTGAGCACTGAAAATAACTGTAGAAGGAAAGAAGAAAATTAGGGAGAAAAGTAAGCAAAAATTTGCAGGAAATTTGGCTGTCAGACGTACCAAGATGTTCAAAAAGTTGGACGCTTTCGAATATACTTTCAGGATACTTCAAAGAATTTAGGTGTTCAAAGACAAAACACTTGGACGAGTACACCAGCAAATACCATCAATTGAGCTTGTGTTAACAGAAAAGACAAAACGATATCATTGCAGATTAAAGTGAAGAGCGACTGGTTTTAAACTATATGGTTGTGTAAATTACGTTATATAAATGGTGAATCCCATGATTTCCTCAGTCGAATTATTTGAAGATTCAGGAGTTTATCCAGTGATGTATGTGGATGTCACTTAAAGATGTTTTTTTCCCTTCCTGATGAACTAGCGGCCGAGCGGTAAAGTCGCTGAACACTGGTAGTTCGGTCCGAGGTTCGAATCCCGCGAACGGGCGGGCTGCATGGGCGTTTTCGTGGTTTTCTCCATGTGTAACGTGTATGCGAGCCAGTTTCCCTTAGAAAGTCCTCCAGGAAGGCATCCCTCCCCTTAGGCAGATAGCCGTAGTGTGCTTTGTCATAATAAAATAAACCAAAACCTTTTGATGAAACCAGTCTTTCCTTTCATCTCATAGCTTCAAAATGTTTAGCCTCTAAAGACTGATAAAGGCTCTGACGAAATACTTCGTGAAGAACTTTCTAAGGGAAACCAGCTGTCATACGCGGTACACATGAGAAAATCCACGAAAACGCCCATGCAACCAGCCCGTTTACCGGGGTTCGAACCCCGGAGTGAACTACCAGTGTTCAGCAACTTTACCGCTCGGCCGTTTGTGGGCCTTTATGAAATGGAAGGCGATAACTTTATTTAAAATGATTGTCAGAAATACCAAAATGTTTCGAAAAGTTGGATGCTTTTCAATATACTTTCAGAATGCTTAAAGAAACAGAGAAGAAAAATAAATTTTTTCGTAAAATTTAGTATTCGTATTTTTTTAAATTTAAAACTTTTCAATCTTATGATATTTGATTCTTGCGATTTCAAAAATAAAATATTTGACTAAAATATGAATAACATTTTAAGAAACCAAATGATAAAATTGTGTAAAGCAATGGGCACAATATTAAACTGTTTAAAGCAGTGTATGCAAGTCATCCTAAGTTAAAATATCGGTTATACATCTCTCTTATTTATATATATTTTTTCTGAACGGAACATTGAAAGGCGTGTAAAACTGTGCTTTACTGTATTTTCTCTTTTAATATAGTATGCAGTTTTCAAACGCATCGTAGTCTGGGTTACAAAGTATTCTTCCGAAAAAAACGCAGTTCAAATAAATAAAATCAAATTCTTAAAAATTGATATTAATAAATATATTTAAAATGCTCAGTTCGAAGGAATAAATAGAAAATTTTAAAACAATTATCTGAAGAGCCAATGCAACACAAACAATTAAAATAAAAGTATAAAAATTTAAAAATGACCTAAAATAATAGCTATGACGAAAAATATACATAAAGAAAACTATTTGAAAAAAAAAATAAAATAAATAAACGCTGCACCTTTATTTACGCAGTTCGAATAGGTAAATAGAAAAAAAAAAAAAAAAAAAAAAAGTGCAACTTAAACAATTAAAATGAAATTCGAAAAGAAAAAATTACTTAAAATAATAAGTTATAATTAAAAATATAATATAAAGAATATTATTTGGAAAAAAGGAACGATGGTGACTGTTTTTCCTAAGGAAACTAGGTTGCCATATATTAAGAAGTTCGCCAAGTAAAGTATTCTTGGCGCAAACTGACAAAAAAGTGCCAACATAAATTTGTGAATTTCTCCGTAAATTTCGCTCCAAATTTTACAAAATTTCATATTTAGGCGTAATTTGAGTCGTAGAATCGAAATATGTAAAAAAATTGGTATGTTATTTCAGAAAAAGTCCGATTTTGTGTCAAAATACCTATGTTAGAATAGTGCTATATATAAATCTAATATATATCCTAAGTCGCGCTTTCGAGACATGAAGAACGCAATTTGAATTTTGTCAATCGGCCCAGTAGATCGGGAGATATAGGACTGTCCCATTTTTTTTTTTTTTTTTTTTTTTTTTTGAGCAGTGTACATTTATGCAGATTCTTCATTATTTAAATTCTTCAAATGCAATACAGGGGGATAAAATTTGGTGGCAACAGTGTGAAAAGCGAAACGGACATTCAGAGTGATTCGACGTAAAATCACAAAATGAAAATAATAATCCCTCAGGAGCAAAGACCATTTGGACTAAAAAGTCCATAATTTAATAGGCCATACAAAAAAGTCCTGTGATGTCGGCATCAGATTTTATTTTTATTTATTTATTTACTTATTTATTTTTGTAATAATTAAAAATGCCAAATTATGATTATCTTGCGTCATTTAAAACATTTTTGTACCTGCTGTATGAGCAACAATTGCGAAACTAAAGTTTGGAAGGACATTTGTGAATATGATGTATAATTTGCATGAAAGATAAGTATTATGTTGGAAAACAAAAACCGAGAGGGCGGGATCCTCCTTAAGATGTTTTGTCCCGGCCTTTGTAAATCTACCTTTGTGTGAACGTCGGGCACGAATTTGTAGATTATCAAAATATATCTTTTCTATGAAATTCCGGGATATAATTTCCCTCTCCTACCAAACTTAACAGCGACTTTAATCTAAGAAACCAAAAATTCTAATAGCCCTTCCTTCAACTTGAGTCATGAACTTGAAATGGTTTCCTTTTCAACTTTGCTTACTAGGACGTGGTGGTCAAGTCGAAACCGCAAAAATTCTCTTTGTCGAGACTTACGTCATTGTAAAAGTATTGCATTCCGGTTTGTTTGTAATAAAAAATACAAAATTACCACCTGCGATAAAAAAGTGCATAGATAATAACAGTAAGAATGCCCCCAAATGCACTTAATTCGGGAGAAAAAAGATACCCCATCCCATTCTTTGTTTCTTTCCGTTTGCTTATTTACAAACATTTCAAGGACGCCATTAATGTTAGCGACGGAAAAGAAGACACACACACACACCCTTCTCCCCTCCGAAGGAGTATCTTCAAGAGACCTGATGTAATTTTATTTTACCTGCCTCACTGTGGAAAAGAGGCGGCGCAGGGGGTAGTTAGGTATACCTTCATTGTCGTCTGCCTGCCGATAGCAGCGCTGTGGCGGTGGAGGCGACAGGGACTGGCACATCCGGTTCATTTAACTGTCGGGTTGCCAGATTATGAAGTTTAGCGCTCTGCTTTGGCGAGCTGTTATGTCACGCCATGATGTCATTTATTGCTGCACGTGACCTGCAAGTTTGAAATGACGAAGCTCGCTGAGAACTTTCTGCGTGCTGCCGAATTAATCACCGTCGCTTTCAATGGATATAAAAACGCATATCTTGCCAAGATTGATGCGTTTTTTAATTTGGAAATGTGTTCTACGCGTATTACGTTCTACTCATTGACATTGCTAATTAAAAGTCGCCGATTTTTGTCCGCGCGAACAAGACTGGATTTCTATTAGATTTAGTAAATTATGGTTTTCTGCACTTTGGGGAAATTATGGCTTTTGTCACCTTTTGAAAAATAAATAAACACATTTGTCTGGGGGGGGATTCTGAAATGACGCACCCTTTTAATTTTTTTTTTTCCTTTTCAGTCTCTCTCTCTCTCTTTTTTTTTTCCTTTTTTTTTTTTTTTTTTATATATCTGTGCGCATGTTCTTGTGCGTATTATTCGAGGAGATGCACAGTATTAAACGATGTCTGCATTACTGAATGTGCATACTTTTCGAGATTACGGAGAATTTCTCCTCGTAAGCAGAAATCCATGTTAAAAAAATCCGTCTTAACATGAACCCACCTTATTTAATTTACCTTTAAGTTATAATTAGTTAATTTCCCTAATTCTAAGAAATTTGAATTTGAAATATTAGCCAATTATTCAATAGCTTTTTCAATGAAATTACCTTCGTTTATCCAATAAAGTCTTTTATCATAAACTGCCTTTTGTAAATCTTATGTCTAAAATAACAATGTTTTAAATGCGTTTAATTGGATATAGAAAAGCACAATGGCAATCTGCCCGAGAAGACGGATGTCGTCGAGGAGGATTTTCCAAGAGAAACTGGTGATACAATGTTATTCATTATACATGAGGTAATTCATAAAGAAAAACAAGCGTCACATGTCGTTGGCATAATCTTTTTAGCGCTTTGTAGGTGATAATACAACTAGTTCTATCCCAATTTTGAAAGAGAATCCCCTGGGGGGGGATGGGTCCCTACCATC
The DNA here is from genome assembly GCF_044657685.1 of Stegodyphus dumicola. Classification (NCBI taxonomy): domain Eukaryota; kingdom Metazoa; phylum Arthropoda; class Arachnida; order Araneae; family Eresidae; genus Stegodyphus; species Stegodyphus dumicola. The sequence goes on from NC_140775.1 coordinate 24,259,078, forward strand.
AGACTACTCGAAAGGGCTTTCGGCCGGACGTGTATCAGTACCTTCATGCGTCGGAGATATTATACAGTCGCTAACATTAAAGCCTTTTTTGAGATTCAAACACGGACCCAATGATAGGGCATTCAGCAACGCTAATCACTGTACCGATGAGGGCGGTGTATTTCGTTTTGTCTTTTAGCTTATGAGCCTTTCTACGGATAAAAAAATTTTGGCGGATAAAATACATCAAATTCCTGTTTATAGACAACTCCCTTCTGCTGAACGAGTGTGGTCTTAGCCAAAAAATGACGTGTTACTAAGGGCGCCTTACGGCAAAGTTGGAATGTCGCAGTGAATCGTAACGGCCAGCTAAGAAACGAACAAAGAAATTATGAAATAAAAAAATAAATGAAGTTTATTTTAAAAAATAAATAATAAAAAAAAAACCTGAAAGCTTTCGGATTTTACATTACGCCCAAAGAGGTTTTTCTAACGTTCTGTATGTTAGCTTTATTTATTAAATATCATGTTCTTCGCACTTAAACCATAAAATACTATTCAACAGCAATATCACAAAATAATTTAAATGCAGCATATCTTTAGAATTTCCGATACATAGACTCGCAAGCTGGAAATAACTTTTTTTTTTTTTTTTTTTTTTTCATACAGTGTTGCCATTGCTCGTCTTGAAATCATTGAGTTTGTCAATCAAAATTTCCTTCAAAGTTTTACATAATATGAAATAGGTAATAAAACAAATTCCAAATTCGGGCCTCCAGATGCCAATATTCGAGTGGAGGACTACGTTATTCAAAATTTGCTGTTTCTATGTGCCGTCGTTTTTCCACAGTGTGAGAAGCATACATAAATTCATGCATTATTTAATTTCTTTAAATATAATGCGAGGCTCTAATATTTGGTGGCAACAATTTGAAAAGTGCCCGTTTGGGGTAATAATAACTGCTACTTGAAAGTTACATGTGACCACAGAGTATTCATTTCTTTTCGTATGCAACCATTTGCATCTTCTATCCGAGTTACTCTTTTTTCCCTAGTAAAATTCAAACATGCAGATTCGGCATTATATTTAAGGCTATCTTATATTCGTATCAATATATAGAAGAGAATTGTCTGTTGTACATAAAAAACAATTAACTATTTTCATTGCATTTATAAATAAAATTACTGCTATTCATCGATTGTGCGGAGATAGAAATCTCTGAACCTTCAGTGGCGTACCAGAAAATAACACCGACAAGGTCAGAAAGGATTTACATATGTTTACATTGAAGTTAAAGGAAGGTGAATTGGATCTTTCTGGAAAGAAATAAGCTAAATTTATTGCTTTTTAAGCACGGATGATAAAAGTTGGTATATCATTACATCTGAATAATCTATAGAGAGGTTCGAAAAAAGATGACTAATAAGTTTTATTTCCCTAAACATTAAATCTAGATGTGTAGCTCTTGTTACCACCTTTTAATAAGATAAGGTACACAATTTTATTAAAGTAATGCCAACGCTGTTGTTCTGGAAAATAAAACTTCCATATCGTCCATAATATAAGAATATGTAAAGCATTCTTTATAAAAAGCAAAAAGGTTATATTCTGCCTAGATTGTGCAAATTTCCTAATGCGTACGTGATAGCCGCGCCAAAATCTCTCCTGTCGGCGACTTTTGGCATTAATATATGTAATAAGATGAAAACAAATTTAGAAGTACTGATGTAGCTATACTGAAGCGAAGAAACGCAGAAATAACGATGGCGTAGATACTTGATAACTTAGAACGATATCCATATTTAAGAGGAAGAGTTTTGATTTTGATTTTGAAATTTTGATTTGAAGAATTGATTAGAATTTATTTTAGATTGTGAAATATTTTATAAATATGTAATGATTTTAAAAATGCGTAGATGAAAGCAGTGGACCTCCCAACAGCTTACGATACTGCGTAGATGACCGAGAAGACCGTAGTGGCTTGAAGGTGGCAGAGTGGAAAGCATGATGACGCAGTTTAGCACAACGTATCTTGAAAAATCACAATCTTTATTTTTTTTACGTATATCAAATCATCCTTTTGCAGATAAGATGTTTCCTAATTACATTTGAATATAGTAAGTTGCATTTTGAAGTACGACGTCGTTTTAAGCAAGTAAGCGGCAGCAGCATACACAAAAAGCATCTTGCCGGCAGGAGAGCTTATGCGGAAAAAGGGGTAAAGTTATAGTACTTTCACAGAAAGAAGGTTGGGAGTGGGAGTTTCAGTTCAGAGTTTTGGTTTACAATTAATTTGATTGGACAAGAGGCATCTGCATTAAAACGTTACATAAGATAGAAAAATCTGGAACCTGTGAGAAGAGATGAATTTAGGGGCAGATTACCAAATTTAGAATGTTAATTTTGAGGTCGTCAATTATTTTTTGAAACAGCTATCATATTTTGTTATATCTTACATATATATACATATAGACTATCAGCCTGGCTGCTATGCTATCGTTCCTCTCAGCATAATTATAAGTGAAAGCTAAATTAATACTATAAGTGAACTTAAATTCATTCCACTACGCCAGGTAGAATTAGAGTTAACGGCTCTTTCGCTCTAAGTTGGCAATTCTCTGTCAGTTAATTCAGATTCATGTTCGTAATTTAAATTCACCTAACTTACACTTCCTATGAAACTAACAAAAATTAGAAATTCAGGAATGATTTAACATAGATAAAGTGTTAATTAAAACACACCTAATAAAGTGAATATTTCTTAACTTCAAAGCAAAAATTGTTGTGAAAGCATTACTTTCGCTAAAGTTTATGATTAAATCTGATTAAAAAAAATATTATTTTTTTAACTGAAGCACACAGTTTATTAGACAAATATATTTCCTTGTTCTGTGCTTCATATTACATGAGATACTTTTTAAATAAACATATATTTCTTCTCTTAACATTCTGTGGAAAACATTATTGTTTAATACGTCTAATATCTCGATATCTATCATTTTTCCGGGAGAAAAAAGCACTTAGATTGGATCCCGGAAAAGAAAATGGATTTACTTATTATGGCAAAGCACGCAAAGGTTGTTGGCCTTGGGAGGGCTTCCTGGGAGAAACAAATTAGTACTTGTGTTACTCATGAGGAAAATAACAAAACATTACATGCAAATTGCCTGCGCTTTGTCCGCGTCTTGAACTCAGTTATAGCGATTCCCAGTATTCAGGGATATTTTTGTACTTCTTTTTCATTTATTTGCTTTTTAAAATAGGAATAATTTACAAAGGACAATTAACACGTTCCTTCTAGAAACCCCAATAAGGTGATTTATATATATGAAAGAAAATTATTAATCGTAATTTACTGTAGTTCCTTAATTCTCTACTTTAATTCGGATATTTTCCCTTTCCATAAAATGCTGATGATACAGATAATTTGTTAACTTAAATTAAAACATTAACATCGGAATTTTAGATAGTCAGGGGACTGCAGACTAAAATATTTTTCCCTTCGCTAATGGGCCTCCATCGTGAAATACTTCCCTTTTCGCTTACTCTTCTCTTGCTGATAAACCTGCCGGTTCTGCTGTTTTCAAAATTATATTTTAAAAATGTAACGATACCGATGAGAAATGCTTAGTTAACGAGAAATAAAGGAAGTATTCTAATCGAAGCATGTCTGCAAGTTTCATTACTCTATTTGCATTCAATACACCAACTTTTCTACATATATACATAAAGAAAGTTAATAAGAGGCAGAAATAAAAAGCAAAATTTTTTAACCCGTCTTCACTATAGCTGCAGGATTGAAGTAAAATAAACTTAAAGCATAAAGTAAATTGGAGTCAAAGCAAGGCGATTCCTCAACAATATTAATAATTGCGTCTTTGTAAAAGGGTTAAACATAAAATCAAAACATTTCAAAATAAAATTGATCATAGTAATACAAACTCGAAAACTAAGAATGCAAAAAGGAAAATATATATAAGATAATAAAAATTAATCTCCCTTTATTGAAAGTTTAATCCAGAACTCATCAGGGAAAAAGGAATTCAAGCTTCATAAAAATTGATTAATATGCTTCGAAAACGTGTTTCGTTCTCCTGGTGAATTTGAGATCAAAAACCGAAAAAAGAAACAAATTTATATTACATAAAATCTCATATAAAACCGAAAAATGTGAAACTCAAATGTACCAGGATTTTTCCTACACGCCTTCGAAACACTTGCAAAAAAGAATAAAACACAACGTTGTTTCAAATTGACTACAAAAAATTAAAAAATTACATATTGTAAAATGACCATTCGAAAAAAACCAAATTGTTCTAAAAACATTATATGCAAATCCAAAATTTAAATTCAAATATAAGGACAGATCGTAATACTCGTATAAGTAACCAAATAGTCATTTAAACAATGTTCTAAAAATTCGCGGTCTCCGCTTATGTTTAACTAAACTTTTAATTCCAAGAAAACGAACAACGTTTCATAGAGATTGCATAAATAATGAAATCAAAATAAATATATATCATTACATATTTAAGTAATTAAACGTAAATTAAAAAGCCTAAATTATTATGAATCATTATATATATATAAGCTATAAAATATGTTACTCATTAACTTTAATTTGGCTTTTCATTCCCGATTTCAGTAATTTGGCTACTTCCTTTTCCTGTTCTAAATTGTTTATAATAATTTTTCTTTAGTGCATCTAAAGTGTTAGTTCAAGTGCATCTTCATATCTTCTTAGTTCAAGTGCATCTTTAAATTTTATTCTTGCTTATGTAATCCTCCATTGCGACAGCTCGCATCCAATCGCAAATCCAAAATTCAAAGGAAGAAATCATGTTTATAAATATCACTGCTATTAGTGTGCAGCCCTTTCACCCAGCTTCTCCCTGCTTAGTTCTAACCAAACATTGTTTCTGCTCCACTTCGCCCATTATTTAAATATATGTAAGATATATAAATTGTGGGGTGCATCCACATCCCAAAATGATGTGGACTGCAAGAATTAAGTGTCAAAAAATAAAATTAGTGTTTTATTATCTATGCCAAAGTGTGCAAGTTTCTTCTACTGAGCATTTTATCTGTATGCCAGCCACATCTATAACCATACAAGATACGACTAAAAAATAATTAGCGTCTTAACTCCCATGTATCCCAATTTTATTACAATTTATAGAGGTTGTCTACAGAAATATTATATTTTTTAATTTTCTTATTTTGCACAAAACTGGAAGGCTCTTGTAGCAGCTTTCTCCAAATACAAAAATATCCATTTATTGGACAAATCCACATTAACTAATTGATGTATTCAACTGCGAATTTACAATTATGATTATAATGATGTGAAAAATATGAGACGGCCTATGGCTATTCTGAATCCTAGAATTATTATAGAAAATTAATGTATTATTACTTTGCTTTCTTTTCCTACTTATGTTGTATGTTTGTGTATTTTTATATGTAACTTTTATTCTACCTTTCCACTGATGGTATGACTTTTGGCCTCGCTCACCATTGCTCATTGCAGCAGTTCGACGGCTTTCTGATTATCCATTTTCCATTTTCTAGTACATTCTAGTACCATTTATCCATTTTCTAGTACAAACTATAATACTTTTTATATTATTAGAAAGAAAAAAATTAATAATATAAATTTATATATATAATTTTTAACTAATAATATAAAAAGTATTATAAACTATAATACTTTTTATATTATTAGAAAGAAAAAAATTAATAATATAAATTTATATATATAATTTTTTTATAATCAATCTTAAGTCAATTGAGATCTGTTTCGAAGCTTTGTATGTTTCGATTCCGATTTCAGAAAAAATGACTCGCCCAGGTACCCAGGTGTCTTAAAACTCCGTTTCCACAAGCTTCTCACTGTAGAAACTGATTTCTTAAAATTCTGTACTCCTCATTGTGAAAAACATTGCGACAAATCTATAATCAACATTTAAGGAAATGAAGTTTAAAGCAGACTGTATATCTTCCCGTTTAAAGTTTTCTTATATTATCGGCAGGCGTGGAAACTAAGTAAAAGTCTGTCTATTAACACATATCACTATTTAAGCTAAAAAGGCTTGGCCTAAGCCCAACTTTTTTTTTTTTTTTTTTTTACGAAAGATGCATACCGCATAAAAAGAATCACGTGAAAAAAAGGGAACGTTTCCAAGCAACACCTTTTTTCTGCTGCTTTTCCGCTCCCAAACAAAACTATTTTTTTATATCGCATTATTTCAAAATATACTTATCGCGTAAGAGAAACAGTTGGGTGCATAAGGAGATAAAAAATAAAGGGAGGTTTCACAGAAGATTTTGACAGTGATAGAACAGAAAGCATTTTTGTCTTCAACAACGTTTGGCAATGATAAAGCAGGAGGCATTTTTATGTTCAACAATGACAGTGGAACGAAGTAGTATAGATACAAGTTATATGAAGTTGTACATTGAATAAACTGGTTTTTTCTCCCTACAGTAATTGATAAGATGGTAGTAGCCAATTATTGATTTTGTTGTTATTGGTACAAAGGAATGCTTTAGATATTAGGTGAGTATCTGGAGAAGAAGGAATTCGGAAAGTGTTTTGAGGGAGAGAGGAACTGGGTCTTTTTTGAAACTTCAAGCAATATTAACTAATTCGAATGGGAACGTTCATGTATGCTTATTAAAAAATGCATGAGAAAGAGCTTATTTTTTTATTTAAATGTTAAATGTGGAACTAGACATGATGTACACCAAACTTAACTTTAAGTTACTGTATACAGGGTTATAGTAATGTTAAGTTTTGCTAACTAATATAGATAATAATAAACCTATCTAATAATAACTTATTAGATAGATTTTGGACGCCTTGCTGTAATACAATAATAAAAAATAAAAAACGTTTTACTTTTGCTTGTTGTATAAACAACACAGATGAAGACATTTTTCTCTACCAGGCTTGAAATTGATTTAGTCTTTTTTACAAAACTTAAAGTCATTTCGATATGGACACCGCAGTCGTAACTGTTTTCACTGTAACCGTAATTGTGAGAGCTCTATTGTTCTAAATCGTCACAACCTCGGGCGCATATCTTCAAATAACAGCATCTGAAATTTCATTTCGATTGGTTAAGCGGATAGGCCGTTAGGGGTTCATAATATCGGGAAAGTTTTTTATGACAACTACTTTGATCTGTCTACGACCAACGGTTGCGAAAATAAAGGCCAAGAAAAGACTTTTGGGAACACCATGTTCCCCCTTTCGCTAAAAGATCCTTTGAAACTTTTTCTAAAAAATTTTATATGCAAATATAACGTATTTTATCCCTCCTTTCGTGGTGTAACGGTAGCACACTCGGCGTGTATTCGAGAGATCCAGGTTGGAGTTCCGGCGAAGGCATTGCTTATTTTTCGTGTCTCCTGTTTCAAAATAACCTAATGACTCTATATTGGCGCCCGAACTAAAAGATGATGGAGGATAATTCGTCACCATCAGGATTTGGCGATTGGGTCCAGTAGTCCCGAATCGCCCTTTAAAAGGAGGAGTACATAACGCATTTTCTCCCTCTTTCCAGCACGTCTTCGTGGTGTAACGGTACTACACTCGACGTTTATTCGAGAGGTCCAGGTTCGAATCCCGGCGACGGCATTGCTCATTTTTTATGTCTCACGCTTCAATATAACCTAATGACTACACAATTATGTATAACTTCTTAGTAAATTTGTTAAAAATGAAGATAATAGATTTCGAAATTAAGTGGTATTGGTTCTAATTGAACAAAGTACGAAAGAAACGTAAGCTAATAAAATGAAACAAAGATAAGAAAATAATGCATAAATTTTCAACAATGCAAAACTATTACAAAATCCAAAATTAAGCAAGCAATTGCAACAATTTGTAAAACCATCATATAACTTCCAACTTCAATCCCATTGTTAAATGCAATAAATAGTAACTATTTTCGAATAAATAACAATTTTTTTTATATTCAGGAAATTAATCATTAATTTACAAAAAATTAAGGGATATTTCGTACCCTTTTGATTAAAGATTCAGAAAATTTTGCCGAAAAAATTTAATCGTTGAAAAATTAAACAAGTTTCTAATATCAATTAAAATAATTAGTTTTCTTGGAACTTTAAAAATGCGAAATGCAAACAAAAGAAATCGTTCAATAGCTTGATGTAATTAAAAACATGTTTTCATCCTTCGTTTAGAGAACGGCTAAACATGCTAATTGTATCCAGTAATTAAATTAATGTTAAAAAATCATCCTTTGATGAAAAGAGCACAGTAATGCTAAATTACAGATCTTGATGAAGTTTATGCACACTTTTTTGGCCTTGTTACTTATCGATCGCGGTATTTAATTAATAGTAGAGAGTAAAATTCAGCCACTTGTTATAGGAAAACAAAGATAAAGGAATTCTTAGAGAATTTTGCTTAGGCAGGGGCGTATTTTATAACATGTGTACAGGTATTCGTTTTCTTTTAACGAAAACAAAGCGTTACTGTAAAATTTTTCGCGAGCTGAAATGGCATAAATCTGCAAAACAACTAAAATGAATTTACATGAGAAATTTTTTAACGAAGCCTTAAAAAAGTGAGTTAAATAAAAATTGTCCAAAAATTATTTTATTTTCAAAAAAGATATATATATATATATATATATATATAAAAGAAAAGAAAGAGATGTTTAATTTCTTTTGAAAAAGCTGTTCTGTCCCCTTTTTTTAAGGGAAAAAAATGTTCAGTAATTTTTTTTAGCGTTCCAAGGTCATCAAATTATATATTTTTTTCAAAATGTCAGTCACTTTTTGAGTGTTCTGACATCATCGAATTATGTTTTATCAAGGATATGAATAACTTTTTAAGCGTTCCGTGGTCGCCGTATTTTTTTTAAAGATGTCAGTAATTTTTTAAGCGCTCCGAGATCATTAAATTATATTAAACAACTCTTAATAACTTAGAGAAACGCTGTAATTATATAATAAATAAATCTCCACCGACAAAATAGCAATTAGTTCAGTGTATTTCACGATCTAAAACTGAAGAGATATGAGGTATTTTCTCCGTCTTTTCTGCATGTCTTTATGGTGTAACGGTAGACACTCGGCGCGTATTCGAGAGCCTCAGGTTCAAGTCCCAGCGAAAGCACTGCACATTTTTCACTTCTCTTGTTTAAAAAAGTGACCGAGCTAAAAAATGGTGGATGATGATTCTTCACTACCAGGATCTGGCGATTGTGTCCCCTAATCCCCAGTCGCCCTTTTAAAAGGGAAACTATATAAGGCATTTTCTCCTTCCTTTCTGCATGACATTGTGGGATAATGGTAGCACACTCGGGACGTATTCGAGAGGTCCAGGTTCGAGTCCCGGCGGGGGAATTGCACATTTTTCACTTCTCTTGTCTAGTTTAAAAAATAAAATCTGATCTCTCTATAGAGACAGCGAGCAGAGTGGAATGTACAAAGATGGTGGCAGCGTAATTAGCATGTTCAGCTGAATCGTCGGAGATTTGTTAGTGAGAGATGAAGAGCCAGCGTTACAGAAGAGAAAGAATAAAGTTCATCTGTCATTATCTTATAGATTTTGTACCCGTTACGTCCTTGCATTCAATAGTTTCTTTGCCTTATGCTCCAATATCGAAATTTAAGATCTGTTGCTTTGGATTTTTTTCTTTTGAAAAGGGAGACCTCCGTGGAGAACTTTCTGAGGAAAGATTTCTCACATTTTTGTTCCACATAAGGCAAACTACGAAAACACAAATGCACCAATCCCGTTTCCAGCGTTTCGTAGCTGTATAATGTGATCAATAAAATGTCCCGTACTTATTAAATTTATCGTGGTAAGCATTCCATATTTGCAAGCGAGTCTGAATTAATTCAAGCTATCGTTTACAAAAGTTTAAGTTACTCAAAAGAATACATTTTCAAATCAACACATCGACCCAAAATCCTATAAGCTACTTTGATGTATAATGGTGAAAAGTGCGTTCGTTCAGATTTGGGGAAAAGAAAAAATTCAGATCTAATGTATATATGACAATCTCTTCGTTTGTTAGATTCTTATTTCTACAGTTAACTCGCCGAAAGATGTTAGCTTGAGATTTGATGTAAAAATATGGAAGCTGTCAATTTTTGCCTAGACTTGAAACGTTTTATATAAAATTTAATTTTCTCAGGTTTAAATTTTAATATGAGATGTTTAGAGATTCACTTCGTAAAAGTATATTTAGTTACAAAATGGAAATATTTAAGAACTTAGTAAATTATTGTACTCTATTCTATTACTTAAATAAATAATAAGTAAACTTCCAGAATCCCAATTCAAGCTATTTAAAAACTTAAATGAGACTTTAATTTTTTATGCAAGTTGTTAAAAATATCTTGCTACAGGGTTTATTTTCTCAATTATAGATCCTAGACCTGTATTTCAGATTAGAACGTTTTCTGAATATAAACTCGAAAATTCTATGAGAGGCAATTTTAGAACTGTGCGTTGGAAAGCTCTATAAATATAAAATCTAAAGTTTTACATGATGGACATAGTGTAAAATAGCAGCTAATAATATTGTTACGAGTTTTTAATGCATGTAAATAATTTTAGTAAAATTATGTGTAAAATTGTTGTATTTTTTGTACAATGCCGCATGAAAAATCTATGATTTTGGCGAAAGCTGCGAAAACGACCATGCAGCAGGATCGTTCGCCCAGATTCGAGCCCTGAATCAAATTGGTGGGTTCAGATGCTGCCCAGGCAACAGCATATAAAGTTTTATTGAAATGGGCAAGGGTTCAGATGCTGCCCAGGCAACAGCATATAAAGTTTTATTGAAATGGGCAAGGGTTCAGATGCTGCCCAGGCAACAGCATATAAAGTTTTATTGAAATGGGCAAGGTCCTCGAATAAAAAACTGCCCGCAGAATAATTCGCGTGTGTTATATTACTTTATCATTAATGCCGTGTATTTGGTTATTTCATCTTTAATCGAAGTACTCGTTCTGTCCGACAAAACAACTGAAAAGACACCATGACAGGTTTCCTCATACTGTATATGTTGCTTGAAATTTCTAGAAAACATATTTCCCTTAGTTTTGCAGTGTAAAACATTGTCTTATGGAACGTAGAAAGAAGTAATAATTGAACTTTAAATGCGTCGTACAACGCAAACCTCAAAATGGAAAACTTGCCTCTAGCAAAGTAATAAAAGTAGTAATACATTACTTTAATGTTGCTGTTTTAAACTATGGATTATTTGCTTTTTGTAACTATGATGCAGCCAGCTTGGTAAAGCCTAAAATTCATCCTATTCCCTCATAATGCGGGTGAAAAGGAGAGGAAGGGAGGTAGCCTGAAGTAAATATTTCGTCAGCTTAAATCCTTTTACGGTGAGGGATGGGTAGAAAAACCTAGCAACTGATATACCGTAACTAGCTTCGTTTTGAATATCTGACTCTGGAATCAGTGATTCAGTGAACAGCTACAGATTAAAAGTAGTTAATAAAGACGTTATTACATGATAGAGTTAGATAAGAATTCTTTTTTCTCATTTCAAAATTTATAGGCTTCCGCAGCATGCATCGCATGTCCTAAGGCGAGGTTCCTAGATAGGCCGCAGTCCCGACAAGCCACGATCCTGCCGTGGTCGAATTCCGACACGTGCTGGTAGGAGTTTCTCCTTCGTACTGGAGGCATGACACTATCTTTACTTTGTATGTATACTGGTTTCCAGGAGAGAATTTTCCCTGCTCTTACCAGTTCCGTAGAGAACCCCCTTAAGGGCTTGACATATATAAAATCCGCAAAGAAATTTGGTACTTTTCTATTACGTGCCTGCAATCTTAACAAATCTCTGGAAAAGTACCAGAAATGTTCTCTATGTGAAGTAAATTTGAAGGGAAAAGGGAATTTGAAGCATTTTGTCGCTGTAGGGAAATAGACAGAAAAACCGGGACAAGGATGATGCACAGAAAGCTTCATAAGGATAATGATCACGTGACTTACGTGATTCTTATCGACGAATCCGGATGTGGGGGAGGTAGAGATTCCCAACTACTTCATGATATGGTAACGAATAGTGCATAATACACTAAAGAAAAGAAATAAATAAACTTATTTACATTATACACAGAAAAAACTATTGTTATAATAACAATAAATCAAAAATTTGCCAAATTTCAGGCTGCCGGTCGCCAGGAGCTGCTTGCTAATCAGCTTGCAGTTGCAAAGTCCAGAAACACACAAATACAAAATCAATAAAAGTTCAAATATAAAATAAAAAATTTACATTTACAAAGTATGTACAATGACCCCTCAAAATAACACGATCTTCACACAAACAACCTACGTTCAAATACACTTTCCAAATGACAAACCCAATAGTCCAACAATCATATTTGTATGTTTAGTAACCAAACAGATCGGCCTTATATAGCTCAATGAATTATTACCTCGCCTATGACCTCAGAATTATATAGTGGAAATCTCCAAGGGGAAGCAGAAGTAGGTGAGAAAAAGGGTAACCAGGATCTCGCGAGTAAAGACGAAGAAATCGTCGAAGAATGCACGCTTCCCAGGGATTAAATAACATGGGGGAAATCATACCATAAAATCGAATAGAAAATGCAAATTAGACAATCAAATGAGTAAAAACAAATCTACACTATAAATCAAATAGAAAATATGAAATAAAACTCTCAGATGAATAAAACATATTTACAACTTTCATTCCCAGTTTTCCAAGAAAGACAGCGGTTGCTCTATTTAGACGTCTGCTCAAACATGATTGTTTGCAAAACCATCTCTACAGAGCTGGAGTGGTAGATTCCCCTAACTGTATTTTATATGATTCTCAATCAGCCTATGCCAATCAAAATCAGCACTCTTTATGTGATTTGTCCACGTGAGGCGCTGATTTAACTGTACTCCCACATATGACACTACTAAGTCTTGGGACACTCTCACCAAATAGGTAAAGGTGGCTAAATGTAAATGCTTGTCCCTTTTCTTCTAATCATTAAAAGCTTCGATTTGGAAGCATTTATGGAAATTATCCCTTTAGCGCACCATTCCTCTACATTAAACACCAATCTTGGCGCTTGCTTATGGCTTTATTTGGCTGAATCGATCTGACTGCTATCAATCACGGTAGTATCCGCATAGCAAGCCAGCATCAAATTACATAAGTTAATCCTTCACAGGGAAACTCCGCTACATATAGAAGATAGAAGGCCCAAGCACTACCCTTGAGGCACACCCGCATTTATCTGTCTATAAGGAGTACAGAGATTTCCACAGTTCACTGTAAAAAACCTACTATCCATATCAGAATTGATTACCAAGCTAATTTCTCTTAGAAAATTGAAGGCTAAGATGTTGTGAATTAGACTTGGAAATTGAAGACTAAGAGGTTGTGAATTAGGTTGTGAATTGAATATGCCAGACGCGGTCTAAAGCTTTCGTGACGTCCAACACAAGGAGCACCATAGAATATTTGTGATGCAAAACAGAACCGATGAATTCAGCAAGACGAACAAACTACTTTACAGTTTGTTCCTAAAGCAGTATTGTTTATCCGGTAAAACATGCAGGAAAAGCTCGAGACGAATGAAGATAATTCTTTCGAAGATCTTGTTCAAAGCTGGAAGTAGGCTTATAGGTTCGTAGTTTTCCACAAAACTGCTATTTTTATTCAGCTTAGGAAATAGGAATATTTTTGCCAATTTCCATTGCGTAGGGAAGCAGCAGTCATGCATGCATTGTAAATGAAAGTTACAGCATTTAATGAAAGACTCCTCATCATGAAGTTTATAAAGTCGTCCGTTTTTGGTGCTTTTTTCTAATTTTTAATAATGCAAAGTATCTCGTTCTAGGAGGTAAGATTTACTACGTTGAAAGCCGTGGGAACATTAAGATAGTTCTGCATATTTGACTCGATTTCTGCAATAACGTTTATGTCCATGGACGAACTGTTGGGAGAAAATAGCCTTTCAAAATGTATAAGGTATTTCTCCCGTCATCTTAGCATGCCTTCGTGGTGTAATGGTCAACACGTTCGGCGCGTATTCGAGAGGTCCGGGGTTCGTGTCCTAGCGAGGGCATTGCACATTTTTCACATATCTTACTTCGAAATAACCTAATGTCTCTGCAGATGTTCTCAAACACGAGGCTTTTTTCTGCATACGACTATGCAAACGAATTTCCTGTATTAAGAGGCCTTACATAGTTAGGCTTGCGTTTCTGCATTTTAGTGAAACGACTTAGAGAATGAGAATCAAGTCCCATTTCTGCTATCTTGTCTTCCCATTTTTCTTTCTTGAATGTCTGAATTTTGTGCTTACTGTCTTTAGAAATTCAATTGAGCTACGGCTTAAGCACAGGGTTGCATGACGTTTGTCACTGTCTCCTAATCGAGTTACGTTCACGAATAACGACAAAATCACTGTGCAGTCTTCTCATTTATACACAACCTGCTTTGTGCGATGCGCTAAAATGTTAATTATTTGCATATCCCAACATGTAGCCCATCAACGGCCGAACGGTAAAGTCCCTGAACATTGGTTTCCTGTATACCGCCTTCATGGTGAAGAAATTTAATGACGAGCAGTGTATATCACGGTTTCCAATTCTGGCAAATGGACTGTCTGCATGGGTATTTTCATTGTTTTTCCCATGCGCGTCTTAAATATAAGTCAATTTCTTTTTGAAAGACTTTACCGAAGACATCCCTCCTTTTTACTTCCTTGTACGAAGTAAAAAGGAAGTATTGTAATAGCGAAAAGTTTCAGGCAGCATATTTCAACGAAAATATCCATTTTGACCGCTATCAAATGCAATTTAACGATGTTTTTGCTTGATATCTGTACGTAAGGACAGAATAAAATACTCTTTTCCTTCAAAAAAATTATAAAACTGCTTTAAAATGAATTCTGAAGAGAATTTTTCGTGGCGTCTGTACGAACGTATGTACGTACGTATCTCGCATAACTCAAAAACGAGTAGCCTCAGAACGTTGAAATTTTGTATATAGGACTGCTATAACATGTAGATGTGCACCTCGTATTTTTATTGCAATCGGCCGCATCAAATGTATATAAATATTTATATATATATATATCCACTCTGTTACCCGGCTCAGTAATCTCAGTTTCTTTACTCTTATATGTTTGTAAATTGTACATTTTTTGCTTTAAAAATGATTGTATTATGTTGATTTTATCCTACGGTTAAGGATTTTATGCCTTTAGTAAATCTGTATGCAATACTTTTAGAATTATCAACAATTTTAAAGTTGTCTAAGTGCCGCTAAGCCCTTTTTTTATGGCAGCCATTGATGTTTACATTTGAAACAGGAGACTAGTGGATTTGTTGCAAATCTAGAGAAACTTAGCTTCGCAACAACAAAGATAACGCATTCATTTATTATTGCCAATTAAATCATGCTTAATTCTTTCTGGAATTTTTTCGAGGAAATAAGTGTTTAAGATTTATTTCGTAAATTTTAATATAGATATTTTGAGTTTTTATGTATTTTTGCCTTCTCGCGAAGTGAGAACCGAATGAATTAAATGAGAAATACTCAATCGTCTGTGAAAAACTGTTTCTTTTTTGTTTTGTTTGCTTAATTTCTTTTATACATCATTCTAGCTTTATTATAGTATTTGAATAGAACATGTGGCAACGATTAGATCATTCTATTCTTTAAATGATATAAATTCTGTGCATTATTAGTATAATATGAACGAAATATATAAGTTAACTGTTATACAATTATTGGATTATATAACAGTTAACTTAGTTTCCGTTATATAATTATTATATAAGTTAGCTATTATATAATTATTAATACTGTTAAGTGAATCTAAAAGAATGCATTTATTCTATTGTGGTTTATGCGCTGTCGGCGAAGTAGATTTAATTCAATGCAATAAGTTTAAATGAAATGCAAGAAAAAATGAGTATAATTTAATATTCCGTACAAGGAAGTCATGTGGTGTACACATCAGATTTTTTAGATAAGTAACCCTGCATTTAAAAGCAATAATGATGTCAAAAGATCAGTTTTTTTTTATATGCAAATAAAAGAGAACAATGTTTTCCTATTATACTCGCGTTTGGACATAAAAAATGAGCAATAAATAAATAAATAAAAACACATGAAAAAAAACCGAAATGTTTCAGATTTTAAATTACGTCCAAAGGAGCGTTTTTAAACATTTTGTATGTTATTTTTTTTTATTAAATATCATGTTCTTCGCACTTAAATCATAAGATCCAGTTCAAAAGCAATATCGCAAAATAGTTTTAAAATGAGCATACTTTTAGAATTTCCGATAAAGACTGAGGTGCTGGAGATAAAAATGTTTTTTCTGCACAACGTTGCCACTGCTGGCTTTGAAATCCTTGAGTTTGTTAATCAAAAATTATTTAAAGTTTTACAAAACAGGAAATCGATAATAAAACAAATTCCAAATTTGGTCTTCCACATTCCCATATTCGTTACAGGATTACGTCATTCAAAATTCGATGGCTCTAGGTACCGTTATTTTATCACAATGCGAGAAATATACATACATTTATGCAGATTTTTCATTATTTAATTTCTTCAAATATAATGCAGGACTCTAACATTTTGTGGCAACAGTTTGAAAAGTGAACCGACATTTATAAAAGTCCGACGCAAAATGCCTAAACGAAAGTAATAGTCCTTCGGGACTGAAGTCTCTTTGGACTAAAAAAAAGATCAACAGCTCACTTTTCTAGGTGCTATTGTTTTCGTTTCCCTTATGTTACCAGAAGATTGAAAAATAATATCCGGAACAAGAATATGAGGTGTTGCGAAACAACACTTCATATGACCTTTCTTTTGCTCTCTATCTAGTATATTATGTAACAGAGCATTCCTGAGTGATGCAGTCAACGAAGCACTTTAGAAATGATCTGTTCTCCATAATGACATATTCCAATAAATTTTATCAACATTTACACTGTTAATATAATTCTAGAACACATTTCTAAGGTAATGTCATCATTAACACATTTTCTAATGCAATATAATTAAGAAACACATTTCAAAGTTTCTAAACACCCTACACTGCGTACTTCGGATATATTATTTCGGTCTAACTTTCCTATTTGCGCAATACCATCTGTACAAAAAATGAAATACAGTAATGAAGATAAAATTCCGTTACAATATGATACGGACTGCAGTTATTTACATTTTTATTCTTTTAACGTCATTTTGATATCTTCAGCTTATTAACATCATCTTGAACAAGGTGCAATTTTATTCACTGAATGAATATTCTCCTGACAAAATACAAATTACTTACAATATTAATTACAAAGTTTACTTGCGACACATATTCTCTTCAAGTCTGCTGCGAATACGTTGCAATAAAAAAATGCACAATCGACTCTTGTATAAGTAAATCTTTTTTTAATTAAACACGTGCAAAACTCTGTAAGGGGCGGTAATTTATAAAGGAAAATAAAAGTCACATCAAGTTTCCCCCCCTGCCGTTTGGCACTACTATAACTAATTGCTCGTTTTTTTAATATGTTTATATATAGATACAAACTACATGTTGAGCCTCTTGTTAAATAATAAGAAAGTTTTAATTTATATACGTACTTCATTTCCATTTTTATAAACGTTTTTTATATCATTCTATTTTTATGCCCTCACTTCAGTTCTCAGAAACTGATTATATTGTACAATTGTCAAAAATTCACCGTATTGTAGCACTGCAAGAAAATCATTGCTTTTTTGTGTGAGTACGGATTCGTAATGGATTGAATAAACACACAGCTGACTTGATAAAATTCATTTTCTCAAAAGGCAACTTTACAGTTCTGGAACTTACCGCAAAAGTACTCGTAATCCCTTCTCTATGACAGAGCACAATCTATAGTTACCACTTTAAAATACTAAGAAGGTTAAGCAGAACGCAAGGCAAAATACATCTAAAGAGCGAAGCTCGCACAGAGATCTCTGAATACTCCGAAATCAACTGTGAACTAAAAAAATAACAATTGATGCTATATCCTGTATTATATATAGTAGTTCCCCCCTTCCGTCGAGAAATTTCCAAGACCTTCAATTTCTAGAAATTGCTGGAAGACATATGCATTACAGTTATATATAGGGATAAGACCACTTACAGTTGTATAGAGATAAGACCGAAATGTCACCAAGTTTGATTACTTTTGGTGGTTTCTCGTAATTTCTTAATAAAAATTAATGGCCAAAACTATTCCCAGCTTGGCGTTATCTCGCAAATTTGGCGAGATACCATTTACCTCAATGTTAAATGGACTTGACCCTGTAACCTTATTTTTCCGGAGGAGCCTCCCATTCCCGAAGCGTTTTATGTTACATTACACAAGAGCTGTTACAATGTTACTTATAATGTCACTGAAATTTCTTACATTCAATACAAACTCGTAACAGTATTGTATCGTTGGAAAATTTTATCTTGTATTTTTGCATGAATTGCCCTTTAATACACGTTTTTCGATATTTTATGCTTGCAGAATCCTATAAATTATACTTATATCCAAAAAAATTAAAACTTAAAAAGTATCTTAATTCAGCCTACTCATCATTATTTATTAAGCATATTTATTACTGTTTCTCGAAGAATAATGGCTTCTTGAGGAACACGCTGTCCTTGAAAAAATCCTGGAATTCTAATATAGATATAGTACATACTCATTAATATAGTTATCACTGTTTCTCGCGGTGGTTTCTCTAGCAAATTAATTTCCTGGAAAGCCTAGTATTTTTAAGACACATTTATTGAACTCTAGTGTTAAGATTAGTGACTAAATGTGGAGAACTCTTAATTGTTCATTTTTAAAGATGCAGCTGTACACTTTTTAGCCCAAAGGGCGCTAGCTCAGAAGGGCTATTAATTTCGTTTTGGCATTTTGCGTTGGTTCACTATAAATGTCGGTTCACTTTTCAAATTGTTGCCACCAAATGTAGAGCGCTGTGTTATATTTAAAGAAATTAAATAATGAAGAATCTGCACAAATGTATGTATGTTTCTCGCATTGTGAAAAAAACCACGGCACATAGAAACAGCACATTTTGAATAACGTAGTCCTCCACTTGAATATGGGCATCTGGAAGTACGAATTTGGAATCTGAAATTTGTTTTTTTATCGATTTCATATTTTGTGACACTTTAACGAACTTTTGATTAGTAAACTCAACGATTTCAAAGAGAACAATATACTGTACGGAAACAATATAGTGTACGGCAATACTGTACGGGAAAACAGAAAAATTTTATCTCCAGCGCGCGAGATTGTGTATCGGAAATACTAAAGATATTGCGATATCCTGCGATATTGTTGTTGAATTTAATTTTATGGTTTAAGTGCGAGGAACATGATATTTAATAAATAAAGGTAGCACACAAAACGTTTAAAAAATGCCCCTTTAGGCGTGATGTAAAATCTGAAAGCCTTCAGATCTTTTTTTTTTTTTCCTTCTTCTCTAATCTAGATCACTTGTGCTTGCAGTTTGCAAAAATATTTTAGAAATGAAGTGCAATAATTTCCATTCTGCCAAATAAAGACATTCTCTTATCGAAAGCAATAATATTTTCTTAGTGTTAAAGTAGAAAAGCAAAAAAAAAAAAAAAGAAAGAATTCGGAAGATTAAGGACTCAGGAGAGAGAATGGCAAGCCAATATTTACATATCATACGATACTCCACAAAAAGGGAAGAAAGAGAAGACGCGGAAATAACATACTATAAGCAGTCAAGGTTACAATGAAGAAATCGCAACGGATTGCTGAATTGAAGATATATTTCTGAGCATTGAATTGAGGATGAAGATGAAGAGATTGACTGTGCCAAATGACGCAGAGTTGTCTCGATTATGATGAGATATAATCAAAGCAGGAAATGATTGAAATGAGATATCATATTTATTTGAAGTTTACGATTTTATAATGCGCTCACGGTACGTCCGCGCAGAAGGAATAAAATTAAGTTTCTGTATTTTTCCGTATATGTCGCTTTGATTTTAAGTTTAATTTTTAAATATAATAGTTAAAACTGTAACTTAATTTTTTATTTCGAATTAAGCATTTTATTTGACGTCGCGAAACGAAATACAGCAAATTAATTAACTTCTTATAATACTATCTAGCTAGTTGTATTTTTAAAAGTAGTTGTTAATAAATCCAGCAAGAATTTTTTTCCCCCTCTAAGATATCGTCTTTTTTTAAAGCATTTCGTTGTTAAATATTTTGTACAAAACCGCCATAAACGTAAAGTTTGTAGTCCCTAAAAGTAGCTATAAATGTTAAATGCATAATTTTACTTGAAAATACTTTTACAAATCCATAAAAAATAAGTAAAAATTATATTATCAAGTAACTCAGTGTGATTCTAAATTGTTTTTACAAATTAAAAGGGGTAATAGTACTCATCTAAATGAGAAATAATTAACATAAAACATAGAGTCGCATTCCACTCTGGGAGGCAGAAAAGAGAACTATTGGAATTCCAACTTGAAACTTACAACAGTGTTGGAAGAGCCAATGAATGATCCAAAAGTTGCACAATCAGTTTAGTGACAAACTCACAGAGAGTGCACAAAGCGGATAAAATCAAAAACTTGGCGTTAGAGTGTTTATTCGAGCTCAGGCTTTGATAGCAAATACTCAAATGCACATCTTTGGTTGGTAAGGTCTCAACCTTGCAAACGATCGCAACAAGTTAATTATCTAATCAAGGGCTGAATATTATCAACTAACTCCAACTTCTGCTGTATGCCAAGATTAGCATGAAAAGTCCATGCTAATCCGACTGTCATGAAGACATGTCATGCTATGTTCTGGCTGTCAGAACTTTGTGTCCATTAGAAGGGCGGTTCAAGTGAAATGAACGCACCACAATAAAGTCCAGGAGGACAGGATAGAAGAGGCGAAAGGGGAAAAAACTGCTACCTTGGGGATATCAAAGTAATATTTTTTCCCTTAATAGATAATTTCCACTAATAATTTAGATAATTAACTTGTTGCAATCGTTTGCGAGGTTGAGACCTTGCCAACCATAGATGTGCATTTGAATATTTGCTGTCAAAGTCTGAGCTCGAATTTATACTCGAACGCCAAGTTTTTGGTTTTATCCGTTTTATGCACTCTCTGTGAGTTTTTCACTAAATTGATAGTGCAACTTTTGGTCTCCTTCATTCATACTTCCAACAGTGTTGGAATTCTAATATTCCTCTTTTGTGCCTCTCAGAGTGGAATGCGACCCCATGTTATGTGGTAATTATTGCTCATCTGGATGAGTACTATCACCCCTCTTAATTTGTAAAAACAATTTAGAATCACCCTGTATATGTTAATATTTTTCATTTTTATTTAGTGGACATAATATTACGAATTGCCCAAGTGCCTTATACCAAGACCTGTCAGTCTTTTAGGAATAGTATCTCCTTTCTGAATATATATATATTGATCAATATTTTTCAAAAAACTCTGCATAGAAATGCTCGCCACCAATTTTTTAACATTAGAAATTTCTTTTATAAACAATACATTTCATTTTTAGTTACATACAAATGTAAAAATTTCACTCTTCAATTTGTGTGCTGCCTCTGAATAGGAGTCGCGACTTTTATATCAAATATCTCGGTCATATTTTTATCGTACGGGAGTCCAATTTTTTGTGTTTTATTTTCTGTGAAGAGAGCAAAATTTTCCTAATAATGCGGATCGAAGAACTTTACTGGTGCTTTTGGAATCCTAGTTCCAAAGGCACCCGTAAAGTTCTGCAAGAAAATATTCATCAGTTTTGCTCCGGTATAGTTGTTTCTTGCGGAAAAACTGAGTTCCAGGGAAATCTGTATAAGAAACACTGCTCTATATTATTTATAATTTTCGTATATTTCTCATAGGGCTAAGGATATTATTCAAAAGTTTTTTTCTAAAAATTTTCCAAAAATTTTTTTCAGAAAGTTTCTAATATTAAATCGATTTAGAAATGATGTTTAAGTTATAATTTTTTTTAGAATTAAAAAGAAGTAATGCACTGCCTTTAATGAAAATCTAAATAACAGGCAAAATTGTTTGAGTAATTAAAATTTCTCTCAGCATGTTTGAGTTGAGGAATCGTGGAGCCGAGGGCGAGTTGCGATGTCTTTCAAAAATAGCCCGAATTCCTGTGCAGCGATAACCTTGAGTTCACTGACATACTATCATATTTCGTTCTGTGTAGAAAACAAATAATGTGACTACTGCCAACAAACAACTAAAAAAAAAAAAAAACTTCCCTTCCCTCTTAAGCTTCAGGTTTGTTTTTAAATAGTGTGCTTCTTGTATTTTTCAGCACTTAAATTTATGAAAATTTGATATGGCATACTTGATTCATTTCGTTACCTTGTTACGAAGAATTTTCTTAATGTTTTCTGATAATAATTATTTCTGATATTTCTGATTTTTTGAACTTTTCCTTTTATTTCACATGAACTTCATTACAGAGGTATATCCGTCACAACTGGATTAGATATTTTTTATACAAATATTATCTGAAATGTTGCTGGTGGATATATTTAATGTAATTCGCCGTCGTTTATAACATTGCTAGTAATCCTCAGTTATTGGCTTACTTCTATAAATAGGTGGTTATTATGTATACATTCTATTTTCATAAGATTTAATAATATATTATGTTCGCGTTTGTATATTACATAAATAGGTAGTGGCGCAATAGTTTTCACCTTATATATTATTGTGACTTATCTCACTTATGACATCAGAACAAGCCTACGAAATTCATCGTCGCAAGAAGAACAAGATTGCGGCTGTTTTTGGCAAAGCCTTGAACACCATACAGGTGACAGTACGACTTCGCTCATTTCCGCCCCCCCCCAGTTTTGAAGAAGAGGGTATCCGGTGTGAAAGGGCTAGTTGCACGAAAGTTTTCGTGATTTCTCCGACGCATAATGTGAATATGAGAAAGTTGTTTCCCTTGGAAAGTCCTCCACGGAGTCATCTCTTCCTTCAAGCACATAAAGCCTTCAGGCACATAAAGTACTTTGCCATATTTCAAACAACTTGACCTGGCGAATTTATTTTGTCCCCTGAAGCAATTCAGTGGTTGGCGGTTAATCGAGTTTTTGTATAACAGAGAATATTTGTTCCAATAATTATTTCATTACATAATATAAAATAAATAAAGTCTAAATAAACACCATTTGAATAAATAATAAATACCCTAAATAAACACCATTTGAAGGAATTTTTGAAGTCATTTTAAGATTTTTTCTTTATAAATCGATTTACAAGGCCTACCAATGGCCGAGCGGCAAAAACCGCTGAATACTGGTAGTTCGACAAGGGGTTCGAGTCCTGATACCTCCATGGAATCCCTCCCTTTTCGTGTAGTGCTTACGTTGAACATTGGTAGTTCGGTCCGAGGTTCGAATTCCGCGAACGGGCTGGCTGTATGGGCGTTTTCGTGGTTTTCCCCATGTGTCACGTGTAAACGAGCCAGTTTTCCTTAGAAAGTCCTCCACGAAGGCATCCCTTCCCTTAGGCAGATAGCCCTCGTGTGCTTTGCCGTAATTAAATAAACCAAACCAAACCAATCGTGTAGTGCTTTTAACCTAAAAGAAAAAGTCGGCTTACCAGCTCCCAAGTGGTAAGGATTCCTGAGCACTGGTAGTTTGATCCGGAAGAACTTACGTTTTAACACAACCACCTTAGAAGAAGTCACCAGATTCTAAGACTGTATTAAAATTTCAAAACCGTACACATAAACAATTCTTCAGATTTGACACGTAACGGCGGGATTTTCGTAATTAAAATTCAAATTCGATTTATTTTAATAGACTAATCGTGTTATTTTTGGCTTAAACTCAGTTTTAAATTGCACGCTTTTGGCATCTGTTTTCAGTCCAAGAAACTGCAGTAAAACTATCGAAAGAATAGACTATTTAGCTGTGAAATTGTTGAAGTAAACACTGCTTTTAAATGTATTCTTAGTTTCACCAAAATAAAAAATTAAATAAAAAAAAAAAAAAAGAAGCTAGTAAGTAGGCTTATTGAATGATTTTTGGGATAAACGCTCAATTAAAAATAAAATAGGATTTAAATAATATGCGTGTATGTATGTATGCAGTAATATTCTGGAATTACAAGTAGTCGTAATTTTTCTTCTGTAAATTATCGCCAAACTATACCAAAGTGGTTGCGCTAATACGGTTAGTAGCAATCCGAATTCAAATCTTGGAGAAAGAATGCTAACTGTATGCTGTTTACGTAGTTTTTTTAGAAAGTCTGCTCTGAAAGCATTTTTCTCTAGGCAGATAGCTCTCGCGTGTTTTGCTATATTCAATAATGTGTGTGTGTGTTTATGGCAAAGCCTCGAGGGCTATCTGCCTAAGGGGAGGGATGCCTTCGTGGAGGACTTTCTAAGGGAAACTGGCTCGTATACACGTTACACATGAGAAAAACCACGAAAACGCCCATGCAGCTAGCCGTTTCCCCGGATTCGAACCACGGACCGAACTACCAGTGTTCAGCGACTTTACCGCTCGGCCGCTGGTGGGCCCTATATTCAATAATGTAATTTAACATAAGTTTAATAAGACAAAACATGAAAAACAATTTTGTATAGAATTGTCCACTACTAAATTATAAAATATGTGCTGTGTTATGCTAATTATTAAATGTGTTCTAAGTTTGATAGTTTGATAAGACAACACATGCCAGACACTTTTCTATAGAAATGTCCACCACTAAATTACTAAATTTAATGATCTAATGTCCACCTCTAATCATTAAACATGTTGCTCTTTTCTCATAACAGTGTTCTTCGTTTTTAAAGTAAGTATTGTCAATAAAATGATTTTGAGATGATTCATTAAATTTCGTTCTTCGTATGCTCAAATAACTAATCTAAGAGATATGTTTCGAAAAATTTTATCGCAGTCGAAATTAGCTGATGACAAAAGTTTCCTCGTTAGAAGTATCATGATGGAGATTATATTTTTTCACAGAATCTGTTGTTCTGTTAAAAAAGAGCGATTTCTGTTTTCTTTTGATTCATCGGATGATAAATGTAATTTGTATATTTATCACCTGCAAAAAGAGTTGTAGTAACGCATATTTTTACCGAAAACCGCTCACTATTGCGTCACGTGGAGCGGCACCCGTTTGACAACAAAAATCTATCGCCAACGGTAACTGTTGGCGAACTTGTTGGCGAGAGAGCGGCATTTCCGACAGAAGAGTAACCCTGCAACACCTAAAGCAACGAGTCGGTATTAGATCGCGTTCACAGCACATGTCTGCTTTCGGCGCGTAAGTTGGTGAATGTTCTCTTCATGGAAGAGTCATCTCTTAGTGACTCACGCGACAGTGATTTTCAACACGGGGGTGAGTGGACGACAAAATCAAAGATTGAAACATTAAGAGAGAAAAAAAATAAATATAAAAAATAACCCTATTTCAGAATTCTCTTCCCGAAAAAATAATAAATAAATAAAAAGGGAAAAAGACAAAGCTTTTGTCTTAGTGTGTGTCGCGACATTAAATCAGACCGTCGTGTTTTTGTTTTGACAAGTTAAGGTTACAGTGAAGTGACGTGCTTGCTACGTTTTGGTTTCACCGGAAGTTGCTTTCGCACGAATGTGAAACAGCGGTGAATGAGTTAAGTTCCCTGATCTTTTTAGTTGTTCTTTAGAAAGAGCGAAATTCGAATGTGATTCAGTGTAGTGGCTCGAGATATTGTTGTATCGTTTGGCGAGTGTAAGGATATCACTTTTTGAAGGCATGGGGCAGCCTGGAAAAGTGCAAACAACCCTGCTCACCCCCGTAGATGTGATGAAAGCTGATTGGTTATCCAAAGGTAGCAATAGAAATCCAGAGATGCTGGCTATTAAGCCTCCCAAACCCAAAATTGTGGAACTAGCAAAAGATTTACCGGAATACATTATCGACCCTGGAACTAAAACGACGTATTTGAAAGGAAAATTTCTTGGCAAGGTAAGCATCTCTTGTTTTCTTAAAAAAAAAAAAAAAAAAAAATTATCTCGTTATATTTTTCTTTTCGGATTTCCCTAATTTAATTTAATCGCTGAATCATGTCAATATTAACCGCAAAATCATGAAACTGAAAGTAGAATTTTTGTTTTGATGTATTAATAATTTAAAAAAACAGAACAGCTTTAAAAGAATTGTAAATTGTGTAGTTTATGTAAAGCATAGAAAAGTAAGTAAATATTCCAAAAGACTACAAAAAAGTTTTAATATTAAAATACATTGTATAAATTAAAAATGTAGGTCTCTGTTAGAGAGATATTGTAGAATTTGATTTCATTTATACATATATTACAAATAGTATTTTATGAAAATCTTTATTTGGTTTTTGTTGAAATGTGTATTAAAAAATCTTTTTGATATATATATATATATACACACACCAATGAACTATAAATCATTAAACGTATTTATAGATCGATCAATATATACTTAAAATGAAATTAAATATAGGTTTTCTATTTCATTTATCTGATATTAAACTGATCAGTTTTTCTTTTATGTAGTTGCTACATTTCTTAAATAAATCAAAAATGTAGAAACTGATTTGGGTCATTACTATATATGATTATTAAAGCTGTTTTTATCAGAAAAATTTTTTGATATCTGCTGCTTTCAAGTTACCGGACTTTTGAAATTTTAGAGCGAATTTCAAGAAGGTTTTAGAGGTATTGTCAAGGCATCATTGAAATCTGGAGGGAAAAAAAAAAAAAAAAAAAAGTACTGTTCTGTTATCAGGACCGGATCCAGAATATGGATGGATGCACGAATGTATTATGTGTGTATACATATACACTTACATGCATATATATATATACTCCACGCGCATACATTTCTGAATCCGATCCCAGTATTTACGCCAACGAAATACTGCGTTAACATTATAGCGAGTAAAGTGTTTAATATCTGGAATCCGGATTTTTTAAATTCAGAACGGAGGTATAACTAGTAAATGTAAAACTAGCAGTATTTTGGCGAGGTTACCGCGACAAATACTGAATGGGCTATTAATACATTTGATAATATATATCGTTTTTGTAGGGGTTATTGAATATTATTTCAAGGATTCCGTAAATGTAAATAGGCTAAGTAATCTCTGCTTTACTAGCTGCTGAATATACGTAGAACAACATCAAGTCGATTCTTAAAATGCCTTCGGGTACCTTTCTCATCAACCAAAGAATGTTACGAGGAAGTGTTGAAAGTTCAGTTTTCCTCGTATATTTCCATTCGGGCGAACATTACGAATTTTAATCCAATGTTTCTGTGAGTCGAAATATTTTCCTAATGTTCATCAAATATTTCCTCTTGCATTCTCTTAACCTTAGAAACATCGTGAAATGAAATTATTGCTTTTCAGTTTTTTTTTTAATTCATAATCAGATTAGATTAGTGCTGGATAATTTTAAACACGTTTAGTTAAAATTTCGTACTAATTCAGCACGTATAAAGAATTCTTACTTAAAATACTTCGAAATTCTAGGGTATTTTTTATGGAAAAATTCTAGGGTACTTACACGTATTATTCCGTCAACGTTGACTAAAGTGTGAGCAACGGTCGCCAGTCATTACTGCGAAATTCTAAAGGACACAGTCATCAGAATTGGCCCTAAATCGCGCTATTTGGCTGATCGACGGAATAATATGTAAGTATCAGTTCTAGCTATATTCTGGTGAATTATACAGTAAATATGATGTAAAGAGCAAAAAATCAAAATATTCATTCTTTTCATAAACTTCGAACTTTTTGATTGATTGCTTTTACTATCTAATTTCAAATTTAGTATGCGTCTATGTCATTACCTCTCAGTTGAAACTTAATCGATTTATAAGTTTTCGTTATAATTTTTAAACTTTGCTTTAAATCCTTGTTAAATTTAAATTTCCGGGATCTTGAACTCACGGAACTTTATTTCGCCAAACTTGAAGTGCTGTTGTGTTACAAAATGCATTGATTTGAGTTAAAATTGTGGTCAAATAGAAGTTGAATTATTATTATTTGTGTTTCTAAAATTAGACCCTTAACTCATGATGACCTTGGTCTCTTCAAAATTAAATCATTAGTTTGTTTCTAAATATTAATGATATTTCAGTAGAAATGAACTATGAGCACACAGATATGTATTGTATTTTTGTTGAGGAGGGGAATTATAATGTACATATATTATGCTGTATTATTATTTGTAAAAATATATAAGAAATTATGCATTACGTACGACACATAAGTGCACGAAATACGTTGTTTATGTATTTACAAAAAACTTTTAAATAAATTCACTGCAGACGCAAAACGGGGTTTATAATGCAAACAAAACACATGTGAAGAAAGTCACTTGTGCATGAGATCCAGAAAGAGCAATATTAGGGTATCTAGCATCTAAAATTAAATAAAACAGTTGAAAATCAAGAACAAAGTAAACTACCAAGCTATCGTATGTACTGTTAACAATAAACATTCGCTTTTCATTATAACTGCATTTATTCGAAATGAGTTTTCTCATTAACTTTCTCCGGTGTGTGAATCCACGAATGTATTTAGACCTTTTTAATTTTCAGCCCCGTCCTTCCCCCTCCCGGCTGGAGTGTGATGAGATTGCTTTGTTTCTTAATGCAATAAATCAATAAATGTGTTTCATAATAAAACAAAATGCGTTTTTCATTTAATACAGTAGAAATTAATTTATTGATTCATTACGGATGTTAAGTAGGCAGGATTAAATTACCAATGAAAAGAAGCCTTTTTTTATTAGCCCAAAGGAACCGTTAACTCAGAATGTTATTTTGGCATTTTGCGGCGGTTCACTTTCTACGTGACTCACTTTTCAAACCGTTGCCACCAAATATTACAGCTCTGTATTATGTTTAAAGAAATTAAATAATGAAGAATCTGCATAAATGTATGTATGTTTCTCGTATTGTGATTAAAAAAAGGTACCTAGAGCCATCAAATTTTGAATAACGTAATCCTCCTCCTAATATGGGCATCTGGAAACTCAAATTTGGAATTTGTTTTATTATCAATTTCATATTTTTCAACATTTTAACGAATTTCTGATTAAGAAACTCAACGATTTCAAAGCGAGCAATGGCAACACTGTGTGGGAGGAGAGAAAAAACTTTATCTCCATCGCGCGGAACTGTGTATCGGAAATTCTAAAGATATGCTCATTTTAAAATTATTTATCGGAAATTCTAAAGATATGCTCATTTTAAAATTATTTTGCGATATTCCTGTGTTGAATTGAATTTTATGGTTTAAGTGCGAAGAACGTGATATTTAATAAATAAAGGTAACACAGAAAACGTTAAAAAAACGCCCCTTTGAACGTAATGTAAAATCTGAAAGTTTCAGATTTTTTTTTTTTTTTTTTTTTTTGTAAATTAATTTTATTTTAATAGTAAAATGCTGAGTTTGGAGTATTAAAAAATTCCACTGCATAAGCTAAGGTAATAACATTCAATAACTCGTACTGCATTTTATCGTTTTCTTTAAGGCGAGAGAAGTGTGGGAAAATAAAATATACCTCTAGTATTAAAACTGAAACAATGGATTTTGAAATGTAAAGAATAAAAAGAATTACAGTTATTGCAGCACTGAAATGTTGTACCAATATCATTTCATTAAAAGTGTGTCACTAATGTAACCTTTATATTCTCAAGATCGCGGAGGAGAAAGTTACGTGGGAAAAAAAAAAAAAAAAAAATAGTGCAAACTCATTTCGATCAAATATGGTACTAATGAAAGGCAACTTTTATTGTTAACAGTACATACCATAGGTTAGTTTATTTTGCTCCTGATTTTTAGCTGTTTTATTTAATTTACTTGAACTTTCCTCCCCCCCTTTTTTTTTCTATACATTTTGAATCGGGATTTTTAAATCTTTCTTTTTTATTGGTAAATATTTAAAGCAATTTTCAGTCTTCTTTTGCGTGGGTTTTTTTTTTAATCCTGCATATTTGAACAGTTTATGAATGAGAAGATTTGACATCGTATATCATGAAAGCTATTGAAGGACCAGTTTTATCTTTTCTCAAAAGCCATTCAGTGCGAATACATTAAAAAAAATATAATTTCCATAACATTACAAGACTGCCAAATCAGATTATTATTTTTTCCCTCATATATATGAAGATTTGAAAGTAGATAAAAGTTTCGAATATTTTTTTCCTTATTTTATCCCCCATTCTCTCCCTCACGGGGAAAATCTCATAAATGTTATAAAATTCTTCATTCTAACAGACGAATATTTATTGTAAACAATGTAAAAAAAGTAAACTAACATATAATTTGAAAAATTACATAAAATTGTTGGTATTTAAGTTAATAATGCTGCTACTTCAATTTTTTTCCCCTTTTTAGGTAGCTAGTTTTTATTGTATGTTAATTTTCCTAGGTGTGATAATTTTACGGCCACTTCGGTACTTGCTTATTATCGCAACTACCTTAGTAGAAGTCTTATGGCAGCCATCAAATATAGTATTTTTTCAGACAAACCATGCTCGTAATAGTTATTTAGTTTCAATAAAAGCAGTGTTGCCATTTTTATATGCGTTCTTTTCGTTGTATTCCAATAGTTATTTTGATGTACGAATCGTAATATTTTTGTTTTACTTAATTTTAAAATATGTGGCTATTGGATTTATGTACAATGAAAGAAAGGCGGTAAAATTTTTTCAGAAATATGGTATTTTGCCGCAGAATCCCTGAAGGGAAGAATTTCTTTGAATCTCTTCTTAAAGCGACTCATCAAGCTGATGAACTATAATTTCCCACCTGCCATCATCCATCTAATCGCTGATTTTTTAAAGAACAGAACTTTTCAAGTTAAGATTCAAGATAATTATTCTACCACAAGAAAAATTCACGCGGGTTTACCACAGGGGTCGGTAATTTCCCCGCTTCTCTATAATTTATATATTAATGATCTTCCTAATATTGAAAATATTCTCACTGCATGCTATGCCGATGACACGGCACTTTTATGTCACTCACTTAATCCATATCATGCAAGAAATAAACTACAGAATGCCATTAATTACATTTCACCCTGGTTTAAAGGATGGAAAATTAAAATTAACCCCGAAAAATCAAAAGTGATTTACTTTAAAAAAGGAAATATCCCTCAAGACTTAGAAGAAATTACAATGGACGGACAAATCGTGTCACGTGACCACCAAGTAAAATATCTAGGTGTTTATCTCGACCAGAAGTTTCAAATTCCATGTTAATTATATCAGAGACAAAGCACAACGTGCCTTAATGAGCATATACCCTCTGATGTGCAAATATTCGAAGTTAAATATCAACGCTAAAAGAACACTTTATCTACAGGCAATCCGACCCATAATTCTATATGCCGCTCCGGCGTGGGCAGCTACTGCACGTTCAAACCGAGCACGGCTTCAAAGTTTTCAGAGTAAAACTCTCAGATTCCTCTCGAACTCTCCGTGGTTCGTTAGGAACACTGTCATCCATAATTCTTTAAAGATTTTACCATTAGATGCTGAATTACTAAAGATTACATTCAAATTCTACGAAAAATGTGATTCCTCCACTCACGAAGTTATTAAAAACATAGGGGAGTACGACTATCTAATCGAACAGCCGCATAAACGGCCCAGAACTATACATCATAATGTTAGATGGTAGTTCTTGTATATATTTTATTATTTTCAACTATTTAATCTAGATTTTGTTTCATCTTTATCATCCTTTTCATCTTACTAATGTACGATACTGTGTCAAATATACGATAATGTGTAAAAGATATGCCAAAATTTAGTTGCTATTATAGCTTATCCAACGAAGACTTCATCTGTGGCCGATATAAGTCGCCACCCCTGATCAACTTCTTCACTACTGAAGACTTTGCACTTTTATTACAAGTGCACAGGACTTTTCCAGTTTATGGAATTTAACGAACTTTTACAGGTCCTTAGGGGATTGATAAACATGTAGTGGTAAAGGCCCTCGGGTCGAACACCACTTAACGAATGATGATCTCCGATCTCCGATCTTAAAGCGACCATAACGAAATGATCAAAAAAAAAAAAAAAAAAAAAAAAAGCAAAAAAAAAAAGGGGGGGAGACCATTTGTAACCAGCTTTATTAATTGTTTTCAAAACAAATACGTACTTAAAACAAAGTATTTATGTATGTATTTTTTTTTTTTTTTTTTTTTTTTAAATCATAAGTCATTCTACGTTTTCTTCTTCCGAAAAGAATCGCTCAAGTTTCCAAGTTGGGTTACGCTGATACCCAAATTCAATAAAGATAAATTTAATCCGTGTGTGGTGCTAATCTCAATAAACGAAAATCAGCAAATTTTAAAAGAATATACGAGTCTACCCTTCATTATCATTGTCAATATACCTTGAACATTTTAATTAAAAACGCTCAGTGCGTTTAATTGTTATGCACTGAGCATAATAATTAGCGCCAAATAAAAGGCTGATTTGGATAAAATGTGAAAATTTACGTTAGCGCTAAGCGAAATCACCTGATAAAGGCTGAATTTTATTAGATTTTTAAAGCTGACGTGATTTGCGACTGTTACCAGCTGTTTATTTGTGTTTATACAACTGCTGCTCAGTTTTAACAACCATTGTCTGAACGAATAGATTGAAAGATTTATTCATGATTTGTAAAATTATAATATTTACACTGCTTTATTCTGATAATATTGCTTACCTGATTTATTTACCGTATATTTCCGAATATAAGCCGAAAGTGCGTTATTTCTTCAAAACTTTACTCAAAATTCAAAACTCGTATATTAGCTGAAATAGAAATGGGGGAAGTAATTGGAAGTATAGGTCTACGACCAACGATTGCGAAAATAAAGACCGGCTAAAGCGGCCCCTTTTGCCTATACTGACCAATTTTCAGCAGCATATTGCGCGGAAGTACTTGGAATAATTTATATTTTTTAATAAAAAAAAAAAAAAATTCTGTGATACTACATATAGATATAAATGCACTTTTGGCATTGCCCATTGCAATAAAAAAGGGAGGTGCACAACTAGATGGTATAGTCGTCCTATATACAAAATTTCATTGTTCTACGGTTAATCTTTTTTGAGTTATGCGAGATATATTAGCACGTAGGGACATCACGAAAAAAATCCATTGTGAACCCCGTTTTGGAATAAAGCGTCCTATCCTTACTAACGTACGTCAAGCAAAAAAATACTCAAAATGGATTCGGGAACGGCCAAAATGAGTATTTCCGTTGAAATCTCGAAACCGAAATTTTTTGCGATTATAACACTTATATTACTTCATACAAGGAAGTAAGAAGGTGAGAAGATTGGACGTAATATTTTCGGTTATCTGACGTAATGGGACTGAATTGTTATTGGATAGCAGTGTTATTGAAAAGTGGTTATTAAAACAGTCCGCTGTACGAAAACCTGACATAATGAAACACACGCATATTTAATGCACATTGAAATCCGACCGAATTTTATCTTTACATGCATCTTACCAGTAGGTAATTAAGATCACTGAACGCTGGTAAAGATGAATGTTGATGAAAGAAGTGGTTGCCTGGGTCTTTTCGTAACTTTCTGCATAATTGTAACTTAATAATGTAATTTGAATAAAACTAGTTTCCCTTAAAAAGTCCACCACCGAAGGTTCCTTTAAATAGATAGCCTTCCTTTATTATATTCTATTAAAAAAAATTAAAAAGAGCAGACATAAGAAAAGATAAAAAGGCTCATTTTTGATGGTAGGAAAGGCAGAAATTATGCAATGTTTCAGAATGAATTAAGACCAGTTGCTACCGAAATTTTAGTTTTGACTAATTGTAAATCTCATTTGGCATGTTTCTTCTCTCATTATGAAATCAGTTTATTTTTAGATGGGTCATTTTTCCTCGAACGTAGTATTTTGCTTTATATCAAAATGTTTTAAACGTCCAATTCTACATATTTATCTAGAAAGTGCTGAGACATTCGTCGAAGTTTGGGGCAATCTTAATTTTCCTAGTCATATTTGGCTTGTTGTAATTAAGCATTACAAATTTGCTTAACCTTTTTTTAAACATTTAACCATAATAAAGCGGTTTTCTCCATGCGCTCGGGAAGGTCAAAGAGATCTATTCTATGCGTTTCGGGAACGTCCGAGTTTTCTTTTATTTTGAAGACAAATTTCCTACCATTAGCCCCAGTCTTTGCACTCCTATTCAGATTATGTTGATTCTTTTTTGCATAATAGAGGATGCGAACAATCGAATCGAACAATACCGTAAATTGCTTATGAATAATGACTGGGAGACCACTTTCTTGGAAGAACCTTTCTCACCTCCCTTGATGATCTCGTTTTTGTTGTCGCTTGGAAGCCATTAGTGGTTTGACTTTTATCTGATGGGGTACAAAAGTTTCCTATTTCTCGGTAGCCCGTGGCTTTTCGGAGAAAACTTAGGGATGGAAGCTTGTGTGGTTTTTGTGTCCTTTTCTGGAAGTCTGTAGTACAACAAATGCAGTGGTTCTCTTTCTTATCAACAAAACGATTTACAAACAAGTGGACTGAGTGAATCCCCCCTTTTTTTTTAATAACACCGAAGTCCTTTTATTTGAATAACGCCGAAGTGGACTTGTTTGACAAGTTGCTACCTGCTTCTTGTCCCATGGGGGGACCTTTTATTCAACTCCTGTCTTAAACCTTAGCGATTCTTTTTCCTTTTTATTTAGATAATGCTGAGTCTTATTTAATTTTCCGTAATTAGGTTGTGAAGGTAATTGCAATTAACTTGCATAGGCACTTCGCAACCAAACGCCTTGGTCCTTGATTCTAGACGAAAAAGTGTTTAGTTACTGATTGCTGTACCAAAGTTCTCGGTTTGGAATCCCGTAATGTGGATGTATTTTGTCCGTTCCTTCATAGAAGGCAACAGTGGCCCACCTATTGAGTGTCTCTATAATAATAAAGAGACCATCGCTTCTGGTCTTAGTGGCCAACGCCTATAAACGGCTGGAGGCCGCCATTGGGGGGAGGAGTTTGTCAAGAAATATGAATGAAGAAGGAAAATGTTTTCTTAAGCGCTGATTAAATGTAATCGAATTATGTTATTCAAGGGTGCGATTTCTAAACTTTTTCGTTTATTTAGCACTTCGAACTTCTTGAGGTCTTTAACAGTTAGTAAATTTAGCTGTGGACCGGAATCTCTGGATATATTCTCTATTGGATGGTTTCACACATCCATTTATTTTAGACGAAAAATTGTTTGAAATTTCACCGAAGTGATCCTTCGTTGATATTTTCTTATTCAAGATCTAAAAATAATAATATTTATGCAGATGAGTCAAGAAAACAACATGGATTCATAAGTAACAGTGTAAAGATTAAGTATAATTATTATAACATAGGAATAGTATAATTATTATAATACAGCGCAAAGATTGAGTGTACTATTTATTTTATTTTCTAACAATTAGATAAGAAAGACTATTCCTATCATTCTTTAATTTTCGGTTATTGCATCAACACAACGGATATTTTAATCTAAAAATAACTATTTATTGGTGCTCGTACATTTTGACATTTTCCTTCTAATATTTGCTGCCGTAACACCTTTTGACACCGGTTTCTAATTCCGAGTAATAGGCTGGTAGTATAGGTATTTTCGTTGGTTTTCTTTCTTCGTATGTAAACGAACGTGAACAGTTTCTGTTAAAAATTCCTCCACGAAGGCATTCCGCGTAGTTGCCATATTCAACTAAACAATAAACAATCAAAAGTATGCACTGAGAATAGTATTTGGAATTCTTTATGTATGCAGCCTTACTCGATGAATAAAATAAAAGTTCTCGATGTTGTTCCGTCTTCAGAATTAGGTTTTGAAATAAACATAATTACTGTCTTGAAATAAAGTTCATTATTGCGGAACGCAGTCGTCCTTGTTTGGGAAAATGAAACATTGTATACTCGGTTGATGGCACCTAAACGCATTTTAAACAGCCGTCAGCTAAAATTTGTCTCTACTACGATAATATTTCATACCCATTGAACAAATGAATTTCCTACTGTACATGTTAGTTGTTTCAGCAATCATATTTCATTTTAACGGAGAAGCGTTTCTCGAATTTCAGAACAATAAATCAGACATGTTACAACTTTTAAAGAGAGTCGCTCTGAAAGTCACATGAGAAAAATCACTGTTAAAAAAGATACACGCGGATATTTTATCATTTTTACATGATATTTCGTACTTTAGAATTTTTTAATTTTCGCAATTTAGAATTAGGCGTGTTAAAAAACAATAAGACAATGATGCCATTTTTTTCAAGTAAAGATTTCACTCGAAGTGTACGGAATGTATTACTGAGAACGGGGAAATGTATAATTAAAGTTTTCTGAGGTTCAAGGGCAGTTAAGAACTTGAACGTTCGTTTGAATTTATGAAACCATAAATTAGTTCCACCCATTAATAATTTTTTAAAAAATTTTTTGCAAGAAATGTATTTCAGGCATGTTGTTAATTTAAAAAATGCAGTTTCTAGTTTTTATATCTGTGTCATACTAATTTCAAAACCTTTTCATTTCGTTGGATTTTGCCTACTTAATTTCGAGCCATGTGAATGTAGCTGTATGCTGTCTCGTGCATTTTTATGAAAAACAGCTGGCATCAACATTCCGAGGTCATTCATAGTACTTTTTCCAGTGAATGTAGTAAACCCCGAAGGTCGTGATGGGCGATTTATCGTGTACACAGCGAACCGTTGAACTTTCGATACCGTAATGAGTCGACCTAAAGGTTCTGAAATTACAAAAAGGTGTTTCTTTTGCACCTGCTCCTCACGTGTTTCCCATCATCTCATCTGAAGCATCGAACTTGATTTATTTCTTCGGGTTGTAAAACTAACAGACGATTGTGGGTGTTTCTCTGTGTGATGTAGCGGTACGTGATGCAGGTAATCGTTAAATGCCTTTCATTTGCTTTTTAATGACTTAGAATGAAACACCCTCTTTTCCCTTCCTCCTCCTGGTACTTTGTTCAGTTTGTATAGCTAACTATCTGTACCTTGGGTATTGGTAGTTAATCAGCTACAACAGAAAATCATTATCTTGACGGAATCTTTAAAGAATAGTATTCAGTAATAGCTGAACTGGTACTGGATGAAGGTTGTGATTTACTTGCAGTCTGAGGGGGGTGGGTGGGTTACTACTTATATTCTTTTGGTATAGGTGTAGAAATAAAAGTATTTTATAATGAAGCTAATGGTGTTCAGAATAAATTTTTAGTCCAAAGGGACAGTTTGCCTTGAAGGACTATTATTTTCGTTTTGGCATTTTGCGTTGGTCCACCCTAAATGTCCGATTCACTTTTCAAATTGTTGCCACCAAACACTAGAGCTCTGTATTATATTTAACGAAAATTAAATAATGAAGAATCTGCATAAATGTATGTTTCTCGCATTGTGATAAAACAACGGTACCTAGAGCCATCCAATTTTGAATAACGTAACGTTTCCACCCGAATATGGGCATCTGGAAGCCCAAATTTGGAATTTGTTTTATTATCTATTTCATATTTTGTAAAACTTTAGATTAATAAACTCAACGATTTAAAAGCGAGCAATGGCAATGCGAAAAAAAAATTTTTTTTTATATATATCCAGCGCGCGGAACTGTGTTATCGGAAATTCTAAAAATAGGCTCATTTTAAAACTATTTTGCGATATAGCTGTTGAACAGAATTTTATGGTCTAAGTGCGAAGACCATCATATTTAATAAATAAAGGTAACACAAAAATCGTTAAAAAAAGCCCCCCTTGGACTTAATTTAAAATCCGAAACCTTTCAGTTTTAT
Source organism: Stegodyphus dumicola (assembly GCF_044657685.1). Classification (NCBI taxonomy): domain Eukaryota; kingdom Metazoa; phylum Arthropoda; class Arachnida; order Araneae; family Eresidae; genus Stegodyphus; species Stegodyphus dumicola. The sequence continues at coordinate 24,296,945 of NC_140775.1, forward strand.
TATTATTAAATTGAGAAGGAAAAGTTGTGGTGCAATTTTGCAACACACAGGAAACTAGTCTTTTATGTGTGTGATGTATGTGTTCATAACAAATAGTGGATAAAAAAGTTCTATAAAAAAAGTATTTTAAGGCACATATCTAAATCCATTCACTACGCACATTAACGAAGAAACTAACGATTCCCCGGTAAAGTTTGGAATTTGTGAAAACATAGTGACTATATAGTCTTTCGGAAATGTTGGCACGTAAAATCTATCAGTAGGAAAGTTTGTTGAGAAGTTGGTGTTAGAGCAAGAGAAGAGCTAGTCCCTGTAATTTTATTCTTATCAACCAGAACTGGAATGAAATTTAGACAGATAGTTTATAATACACTCTAAATCTCAAACGAATTCCATTGATTGGCAGGGAGCAAATGGAAAGTGTTTTATCTGCGAAGGAGCGAGCTAATTTCCCTAAAGTCCTCCAAGAATGCATTTTTACCTATTTACAGGCAGATTCTTTTGTTGACAAAGCAAGGAAGCTATATTCTAACGAAAAACACGCTCTAATTTAAGCATTGTAAAACGTTTGATTGGCCTTTTCTGGCAAAATACACTAGGGCTATCTGAATGAGGGAAGGGATGCCTTCGTGGAGGACATTATAGGGAAACTTGCTCGTGTAAACGTTACACATGAGAAAAACCACGAAAACGCCCATGCAGCCAAACCATTCGCCTGGATTCGAACCCTGGTCGAAACTACCAGTTTTTGGCAATTTTATTCGCTTTGCCGCTGGTGAGCCTCGTTATTAAAGACAGTTTAATCAGTGATTTGAATTTCAAGCTACGTGACCTACGTGTTTAAAAGCCTTATTTTAATAATTTCTAAAATAGTTTTATATCTGTTTTGTTCATGAAATAGTGCTAAAACTGTTGCTTTCTCTCAAAAAAATTATCAGTTATTTTGATATTGTTTATATGATAAGGGTATTTGAGATTAAATGGCAGAGAATGCTTTTGCTTCTTGAAGAAGAGAGAAAAACTGAAAATTCCCTTGAAATGCATATAGTTTATAAAACCAGGGGGAATCTGCTTCTTTCCATCTACCTCCTCCAAGTTTTGAAACAATTTTATAATTTTTTTCCCCCCTTCCCTCTTAGAATTCTTTTCGGTGATGCAATTCGCACTCATTTTTAAAATTATTTAAAACCTGTAAATTTTTGAATTCATGATTTTCTTGAAAATTTATTCTGGCCTCTAATAATATTTACATTTTTTCATTGAATGTCATCTAATAATGCAGGCACATTAGTATTCTCTTCTAAAAAGTTAAATTATTCTAAAAATATAATTTTTGAGAAGGAAATTTAAATATTGAAAATATTCTTAATTTTTCACAAATTTCTTCAAAGATATAAACCCTGAAGAAGAAATATAATTTCATATATTAGAATAATAACCCAATAATGAGAAAATTATACTTAAGCGATGTTTTCTAACTTGGACAAAGAACGGGGAGATTATTCCTTCCAAAACCTGATTACCAAGTTCTCGAATTCATGTCTGAAGTTTTGTTAGAGAATAATGACCATTTTATCCATTAATTTCGTTCGCTCCATCGCGCGCGATTGGGAACGGTAAAAATTCTTTTCTTCCATTCTCGTGTCCCCTAAGGCTGTAATCACAGTAATCACTGCCTTTTCGAGCGAAGATTATTAACCCCCACGTGACCTGTGTTTCTGTATGTGTATGTATGTGAGTGTATTCGTGCTGTCTTCATTGGACAGCTCCCCTGGGGTTCGAGCTATGGTTAGCAAGGAAGTGAACTGAACGCTGACGTTTGTGATCAAAGCAATAATTCATTGTCGTTTGAATCAAATGTTGCCACCCATCAGTGGAGAAAAATTCTTTATCGTGTTTTAATAACGAGGGATATTTTTGATGCTGGAACATCTTTCTAATGAAAAATGGCGGATATTTGTGTGTTGTGATATTATGTAACATATCGTAACGATTAATTTGCCTGGTAATGATTAATTTTTGTATTTTAGGCTATTTGCGTTATCTTTTTTTTTTTTTTTTTTTTTTTTTTTTTTTTTTTTTTTGTTGTAGAAGAACACGCGGCAAATAATTGTCTCAGGAAAAATATATGTTTCACTGTTAAACTCAATTAAAGCGCCGTTCTTGTTTTTAACTTCCTTGTGAGAAGAAAATGAAGTATAGTGTAATCGCGAAAAGTTTCCTGTATTACATTTCAACGAAAATATCCATTTTGACTGCTCTCAAATTCATTTAAATGATTTCTTTTCATGTAACCTGTACGTACGGACAGAATTGCCTTAAAATAACTAATGAACCAATAAAGTATATTTGAAAATAATTGAATATCTCTAAGAATTCTTAAATGTATATGCATCTAAATGCCTTCCACTTTATGTATACAGACTTATCGCATTCCCCCTTGCATGCTTTCATAATGTAACTGGTAACTAACTTCGTAGTCTAGCAACAGTTAGCGATTGAATATCCGTTGTTCGAATCCCGGCAGTTTTTTTGCTGATGTCTCTACAGTTGGACGTAAGTTACTTTTGGGAAGCTAAATGTTTATTTTGTGGAGTGACAAATTAGAAGGTGGTAAATACGGCATATTAAATAAAATTTAATTTTTTTAATTAAATTCAATTTATTCTTATGAAACAATATATATATATATAATTTAACTTAATTTCCTGAAAGTATTTCGTAACAGAATTTTCTGCCAATATTTCAAGAGAAATATTGCCGGAAGTTAATGCATTCGTTTTGTTTTCAAAATATCGGATAATGCAGATAAATATAAGAAAACAGATATTTTATTGCTTTGAAGATTGTCTTTTAGTTTCCATTTCTTTCTATTTTTAATAAAAATTTGTTGACAGTTTCCTGTATTAATTCAGAAGTCAAACAACAAAAATCAGCGTTATATTTACCAAATTTTTATTCGGCGTGTTATTGTGTCTTAACGAAATTTCCTGTATGTTTTCACCAGAGCGCTCGATGTTTATTAGCTTTCAAAAGAGGATTACTTTTAAGATGCTACGAATTGGTTATATTTTCAGAAAAGCAAAATCTTCTCCTCGTTGGTTTTATGGCGAAATGAGGTTGGAATAAAACATACCGGAACAACAGTCCCACCAAATCCTTATCATGTGATAGCATCATCTGAAGAAAAGAATGCTGCTGTTTATTTCCATCGAAATAAATCCAGAGAAAATATGGTTGTGTTCGCTCTTTGGGGGAATTTCTCCAAAAATCGCGGAAGGATTTTTAGAATTCTTTTAGGTTTAACTTTCCGATCAAAAGACTGGCAGAACTTAAAGCCATTAATGACAGTTTCTCTAGGCCCATCAGCGTCTGAGCGAGTAAGACAGCTGAGCACTAGTTCAAATTCTTGCCTACACTCGATTCCAGTTCAAATCCTTGTCAAAGGGCTACCTGCACTCGATTCCAGTTCAAATCCTTGTCAAAGGGCTACCTACACTCGATCCCAGTTCAAATCCTTGCTAAAGGGCTGCCTACATTCGATCCCAGTTCAAATCCTTGCCACACTGACTACCTACACTGGAAATTTCATGCTTTTTCCAAAAGTAACATGGTCCTTTAAAAAGTCATCCACAAAGGTATCGCTTCTAGTTATCAGACAGCCTTTGCGTGCTTTGCCATTGTCAAATAATCCAGTCACTTTGCATTAGTGCTGGTTTGGCTTTGAAGTTTGGCTTTGGTTTATTTGATCACGGCAAAGCACTCGAGGGCTGTCTTTCTAAGGGAAGGGATGCCTTCATGGAGGACTTTATAAGGGAAACTGGCTCGTATACACATTACACATAGAGAAAACCACGACTGGATCAGCTGGACTTCAGGAATATAAGAAAGCTGTCCTCGAATTTGTAAAGTTTGCTTCCGTTCGCATGTCAATATCGATGAATGACTTTTGTCCCATAGGATTCTTTTGCAAAAATGTGTTATTTTGTGAAGAAAATCTATGTCTGAACAATAAATACATAAAAACAGATTCTTAAACGCATTTCTTCAGTATCACTGAAACAATCTCGGAGCTAATCATTAAGATAATGAAGTATGATGAACACCAATTTATTAATTAAGTAACACACAAGAAAGAATACAAAATGAGAGATTTTAGCTACATTGCATGCGCGACGAATTCGAAGTACAAACAACATGACCTGTAAAAAGGAAAAGAATGTTTCGGTGAATCTCGCATCACGTGACTTAAAGCAGATACTCCCTTTGATGAATAACTGTTATTGATGAATGACTGTTCCATCTGTTAGAATATTGGCGTCGAATAGGATTTGAGAATTTAATTGATTTATGAACGTAAACGTCCATTAAAAATGTATCGGTACTTCTTTGTTATAGCGGTAGCTAACTAACTATATTTGACGATTTTAGATTCGCGCCAATATCTCAGCTATGATTTCGCGAAGCTCGTAAAGCGCGAATGTAAAAATAAACAGCACAATATATAGTGGCAATAATACTCGCATGTTGTTTCCTAAGAATAATTTTAAGAATCTTTATATTGGCTCACCAGCGGCCGAGCGATAAAGTCTTTGAACGCTAGTAGTTCGGTCCGAGTTTCGAATCCCGCGAACGGGCTCGCTGCGTATCGTGGTTTACCCCATGTGTAACGTGTAAACGAGCCAGTTTACCTTAGAAAGTCCTCCACGAAGGCACCCCTCATTTTCGGCAGATAGCCCTCGAGGCTTTACCATAATCACACAAGCCAAGAATCCTTATTCTGACTATTTTATCGCATGTAATTGTTCCGGGGAAAGTGCAGAATCGCCCACTGCTTGGCGCGTTTTTAAGAATTGCACATACTCGGTATCCATGTACACGTCGACCTATTTTCACTTAAAAAAACATCCCAGAATTGCACAAAAATGGCATTGCGCACACACTTGACTTTATCCATGTACACATCGACCTATTTTCACTTAAAAAGTCAAAGAAAATTGACAAAAATCCTATTCTTGTAAAAAGCGCCAAACAAATAAGTGGGCGATTCTGCACTTTAGCCATTGTTCCTATCAACGCAGCACTTTCAAACATATTAAGCTATTTGTTGCATCATTTCATGGACGTCAACCGTTTTGTCCAAAAATATATAAATCTAATAGCATTGATTGAACGATATTCTGAAACCACTGAACCAATTTTCAACCCGGAGGCCTTTCTTATTTCAATTTTGCATTTTTTCAACATTGCACCTCCAAATGGCTTCGTCGTTGACATAAAATTTCATGTTGTGGTCATTTTCGATTAATTAATTAAAGATTGTTAACATTATATTAAAAAAAGGAAATGAATATATTTTTAAATAAACAATGCGAATTCGAAAATTTCATCAAAAATTAATAGTGTAAGAACGCATGGCGAAAGCAAAAATGCAGCATAGTGCTAATATACGTTTACGTGGCGAGTTATAAAAACATGCAGCCAAATTTTGGCGAGATATCTCGGTTGATTGGCGATTCAATCTCGAGAGCCGCTATAACAAAGTACCAATGTATCTAAAATGAAAATAATTAGTACTTAACTATATCAAGTTATAACTTAACTGTATCAAGTTAGATACTAATTATTTCTATAAGTATTATTACTTCGTTTCTGGTAGAACCTCGCCCCCTTTCCCAAACGTTAAATCCTCGTCCGCGAAATTGTTAATGTAAGTCCCAGCCATGAAATTTCACAAATTTTCATTACTAAAATGAATTAAACAATAACAGGGGGGACCCTAGTAAATTTTTTGGTAAAATTACTCCTCAAATAAATAATGCTATCGATTTTAAAAAATAGCCCTATAAACTACTTTTTTGAGGACTGAATATAATCAATCAATCACTGAAAACATAGACAATACAAACAAATCAAAGCTAATATTTCTGAAAGATCTGTTTAGACATTTAGCCGTCCTCCATTAAAGCAATTATGCTTTTGCATATGAAATTACTTATTCGTGGCCCAGTTTATACTCCGAACTAGTTCTTTTAGACATTTCGTGATTTAAAAACTAGGGTCATGAAGAATTCTTTTTAGCTGTACGAATTGAATTGACTCGCCGAAACTGGCTAATAGGACGAAAATTGATTGCAGTAAATCAGTAACAACTTCAAGACATGTGGCTGTGAAGGGTGGTTATAAATCAGCACGATGAGCTAATTAGGTTACGCATAAATTAATCGTCGAAGTGGATTTACGAAGTTGACGCGATAGAGAATCGATTGGCAGTTGGTGTCAATCAAATAAAACCCTTAATTAAGAGACATTATGTCCTGGAAAGAAATTTTTCAAAGGATTCTCGCGGAAATGTTTAATATTTATATAGTTGGATTTTGAATTTTTACTTTAGTGTCATTGAGAGAAGGGCCAATTTGGGTAAAGTAATATATATATATGTATATAATAGGAAGAAATATTGTAGTGAGCTTAGGTCTTACGCCACATTACTTGTTTGCTTTTCAATTTCTATTTCGATTATATATGTATATATATATAAAATAACAAAGCCTCTTTGGACTATTAAAAATCTGAAAGGTTTCAGATTTAAAATTACGTCCAAAGGGGCGTTTTTTCAACATTTGTCTGTTAATTTTATTTAATAAACTAGCAGCTTCGCTGCCAGCCTTCGTCTGGCTTTTAAATGTACCAAAAAAATGGCTGAAGGGAACACCAAACGTTAAATTTAAAAATTGCGTAGAATTTTACTCTACAGAACAACTTCATAAAAAAAGTTATTATGTATAACAAAATTACAATGAAATAAGCTATATCTCTTAATACAAATATTAATTATCCTAATAAAAAATTAACAAACTTTCCGTTGAAGAAAAAAAAAATCATGCAAAACTTTTCAATATCTTACAAACAGTAAAATAAGCAAAAGATAACATGAAAGTAATTCAAAAAACATAAAATTCCGTGCAGAATTTCACTCTGCAGAACAACTTTTCAAAAAAAATCAATAAAAATGCATTATATATATACAAAAATGACAATGAAATATGCCAAACTCTTAAAAACAGTGACATAAGAAATACGATGAAAAATTGTTGCCAAACCTATATTTCTAAAAGAATGAAACTATCCAAAATGATGCGATTTCATCGAAAATCTATCAACAACAATAAGACAGGGAATTTGTTGCCAAAATCACATTTTTAAAGATGTGAGATGTGTACTCAGAAGCTTCATTTAAAAAATTCTTTAAAAATACAAAATATTATCACTTTTCCAAAATTCTTTTTGTAAAAGCAGTGGCAAGGATGAAAGTTTAACGTGTCCAAAAATCAAAGAAAAATAAACTGTACATTTATAAAAATAATTTTTTTTAAAAAAAGTCCCGTTGAAAAGGTGTTAAGCTCCCTTTGTTAAATAAATTCGTATTTAATCGATTTATTGAAACACGAAATTTATTTTAAGTTCGTAAAAAAGCTAAGTGCCTACGTTTCATGACAATGTGAAAAGGAAGTGTGTAGAGTAAAATCTCGCTTTCTTATAGCCCATTATGTCTCAAAATGACGCGATTTCGTCACAAAACATAAATTTAAAAAAAAAAATCTAATTCGAATTTCGAAAAAATCGCTTCGAGGTGCACTGGCTTTTGTCTAGATGCACCTATGTACCGAATTTCGTAGCCGTGGATCTATTAACTTACGCGCAGCGCGAACGAAAGACACATACACAGAGTCTTCCTTTTATTATATGTAGAGATATCACATTCTTCGCACTTAAACCATAAAATTCAGTTCAAAAGCAATATCGCAAAATAGTTTTAAATTGAGCATATCTTTAGAACTTCCGATACATAGTCTCACGCGTTAGAGATTTTTTTTTTTTTATGTTGTTTTCTGTACAACGCTGTCATTGCTCGCTTTGAAATCTTTGAGTTTGTTCCTACTACTATATCTTGTTCAAATTTTCAGTCGTTAATAAAATACTTTTTATTCATCCACTAAAGTTGAAATACATTTTTTTTTTAAAACTTGTAGTGAATGACACTTGATGTTAACAGTTTTTTTACTTTTTTTATTTCACTTAAATTTTTTTCGCATTTTAACAGCTTTTCATTTTAATTCCTTGAGTCTGACATGTCGCCTTGAGTCGTGTGAAATCATTAGATGGAATATTAATTGAAGAACTGGAGTGCTCGAAACTGACTGGCATCCACTTAGTAATCTGGCACTGGAGTAGCATCCAAGTAGGCACATTAAGTACCGACGAGTCTTGCCCAGTACCAAATTCCGCCCCGGACAAAACTCCAAGGGACAGCACCCTGGGAGGTGGTACGAGGATTCCCACCTCTTTTACCCGTCATCAACTTCTCGACAGTATGTTGGCTTGTCGTGTGATTTGAGTGCCTCTTGCCCATCAAACACTATACACTTGCAAACATCCATTCTTTTTCGGGATTCAAATCCGGTTTCTTCGGTATGGCAGTCAGAGACACTAAACACTATAACGTCTGGGGATTGCTTTGTATTGATAATATAACTTACAAAGTATCCAATAATCAATGGTGCAGTGTTTGAGGGACTTCTTCCTGAAAGTCCCAGCACTTTATATAAATCGGCTAGTATTCCTCAACTTAAAATCTGTCACGAGAATTCTTCGACGTAAATGTACAGACACTATTCTGAAGAAAGTTTCCACTTGGAAAAGCGAACGTCATGAAAATGTCAGCACTCTCACACAAGGTTATATTCTGGCTTTGCTTAATAATGCAAATTGAAAATCCTATTTCTAAACTTCCAAATCTTGTATTGAAATTCCGGAATCTTATATAAAAAATTTTCCATAAGCACTTAATACAATATTCTCCGACGTAGAATCTTTCACAAGGATATGCTAGCATAAAAAGTGCCGGCACCATTACGCAAGGAATGTTTTAGTTTAAGATGAGAAAAATCCTGTTTGCTTAACCGTACTAGACATAAAGATGCCGGCACTGTATTGACGAAAAACTGCATCCATTTAATGGTGCCTGCACCGTTTATCCAACAGTCATCTCTAAGAGCTACAAAGTAACGTCACAGTTTCAGAAAAATGGTTTCCAAATACACAGCATAATTTTATTACGTAGATATCAAAGCCCAACATAGGCATAATTTGATTACAGAGATTATTGAAGCCGAAAGTCTTGTAACGTCATTTCCGTTTACCGAAATACTCTTCTAGAAAGATTGGTTATTTGCATCTGCATCACCTTTAGAGGTTTCTAAAGCTATGCATTTTTACACAAAAACAATGTATGCAATAAAGGGGGAAACATGATATAGGAACACAAATTTGTACCAGGAAAAAGAACTGATAGATTTTACACTCGGATCCTTTCGAAATGGAAACAAAGATTTCCCATTTAAAATGGAATTTTAAAATTTACATTTAGAAGAGAATTCTGGGACTCTTAAATAATTCACTCAACCGCAGAGTAAGATTTTTCGCGTTTGTTACGAGTGAAAATCTGTTGTCACCAAAGTGACATTTTTCCTAATAAATCGAATTCAATTAGTTATTTTATTATCCTGCCAAGTAATGGACCCGATGAGGCATATTAAAATTCCTCATCAAAGAATGCATAGTTTAAATATTTAGAGCGTTTCTAAAGTTCTCCAGTACTAAAATATGTGATTCTTACATATTTATTTCAAAAGCGAAAAGCCCTATTGAAGTGATTTCTTGTTTCATTTTAAAAAGTCTCTTTAAAAAAATACTTTTCGAATCAGTGTGTAACCATGGCAACGGCACAACGTGAAAGAATTCCTGTAAAAAAGTTAAAAGCGTTTAAATCATTTTTTAAATTTTAATCTGACGAGTAAGACAACACAATTTTATTTTAATTGGGCATACATGTGTAGAAACTTCCAGAAGCACTTATACGTGAGTTTGAACGTAAGTGCTTAGAGCTTTTACACAATTTATTGATTATGGTATTTTTTATCATTTCTAACTATTTTGTTGAAGAAAACGGTAATATCAGTTTCATATAGGATTTTTTATTCGGTTAAAAATTGCTTTTAGACAAATGATAGATTTTTTATGAAATTCTCTCATCGAATGTCTAGTTACGTATAATTTGCTTTTGTTTTTTCTTTGTGCTTAATCCCCCTGACTTTTATCGTTGCCGTCATTACCATTATTTTTCATTTTTTCTTGTTCCTAAAAATATTTTAAAACAAATCCGATGGAAAAAAGGGAGGCATCGGAGTTCGGAAGTTTTTCGAAACATTCTTATTTTTACTTTTGTCAAAACTTGTTGTTTGGGAAACAAATCTTCAGATTTTCTTTTTCTTTTTTTTTTTTTTTTTTTTTTTTTTTTTTTTCCATCTTTCTTCTCCTCCCCCCCTTTTTAAAAATTCTTACGGTCTTTTACTGTTGACTGAATCTCGAAACAGAAGACTTGTTTTTTTGTATTTCCGTTTTTGTCGCTACCTTCAGCTTTCCCCCCTTTTTTTTTCTAGTGGATCGATGAAGTATAACATTTTATATACTTCCTTCTCTTAAACATCCCCTTATGCTTAACCGAGTATTTGTCTATATATTTTTGACGGAAAATATTTTATTTAAGCGTACACAATTTTTTTTAATAAAGCAGCGTTTTCCAAAATTTTATTTTCGCAGAGCCCTTTATCGGAACACTTTGCGGAATCCTTGATCGTGGAGAACACCTGCATAAGTATTGTCTACATTTAATGGTACAGTTAATGCACGATCCAGTGATGCTAAAATTTTATCTATTTTGAGAACCAATAAAACGATAATTTTGTTTTGTGGAACTGATGCCATCGTCAGAAAAGTTAAAAAGGAAATTACAAACGATTTACGTATTTTTTCAATATGGAATATTTAAAAAAATTGGGCATAAAAATTTCGCAACAGATTATTATTTGAAATGGCAAGTATCGTCTGCTAATTTTAAATTTATTATTTGTAGAGACATTAGCTATTTTTGAAGCAGGAGTACATGAAAAATGAGCAATGCCCTCTCCGAGACTCGAACCTGGACTTCTCGAATACGTGCCGAGTGTGCTACCGTTACAACCCGAAGGCACGCTGGAAGGAGGATGAAAATACCTTATATTCTCCCCCTTTTAAAGGGCGACTGAGGTTAGCCCAGAGATCAAATCCTAGTGGTGAAGAATCATCATCCACCACCTTTTAGTTCGGGCGCCACTGTAGAGACATTAGGTATTTTTGAAGCAGGAGTACACGAAAAATGAGCAATGACCTCGCCGGGTCTCGAATCTGGGCCTCTAGTATACGCGCCGAGTGTACTACCGTTACACCACGAAGGTATGCAGAAAGGAAGGAGAAAATACCTTATATCTTCTTTCAAAATAATTAGAATGGAGGAGAAATTTTCCTACTTCATAATTCAAAAATGTTATGAAATGTATGGTATTAAAATTTCTAAATGCAAAATAAGCAACATTACTAATCGGAAAGGGAAAGACCGTGAACCATTACTTTTGCATGAAAAGAAGACTCCAAATGAATACCCTAAAAAGGTGTATACTGTATCGAATGTTTTTAAAGTTAAATCTTTAGTAGCAAGAGAAAAGTTGCAGACGCAGAAATCAAGTGCAAAGTCTGTAAATACATCTGTAGCAATACTAAATAAAATAATATGCCAAGATTTACAAATTAAAAATGCTAAAAACACAATGTCACTATCTTTTGCCGAGGCATGTGGCTCAATACAGAACAATTTGTGGAACTTTTTATGAAAATTATTTAGTAAGAGTAAATACATTGTGACCCTCGTTGAACATGGGTTTTATCTAAGCGATTGCTACAAAAAGAATGTTTATTATCGAAAACGAAAAGAAAAAAGTGTACAAAATCTGGTTCCCTAAATACAAAGAGAGTTTCAGTAAAGGGTTTACGATTATCGTAGGAGTCTCTTGCAATGGGAAATTAAAAATCAGAAGAATGGAAAAAAATGTTAAAATCAACTCAACTATCAAGAGAAAGTTTTGCGTCCGATATTTACAGAAGAAATTCCGTTTCTTTATACCAGTGATTTTTAAAAAGTGAAAATTAATCAAGACAAAGCGACAAGTCATACTTCGAAAAGTATCACTGCATTCTTTGAAAAAAATGAAAACGGATACGTATATTGCACATATACCTTTTCAACGTATTCCTACGAATCTACTTGACGCGTTACCTGTGGATTATTAGTCTATTGAGAGGAGCATTTTCTAAGAGCAAACCCATCACGATTGATGTTTTCTGAAAAGTAGTAGAAAAGGAATGGAAATCAATACCTCTGTAAATTATATCTAAAGCCTTCCTATCATCCAACCCACGATTCAGATGGCGTAATTTGTGATGTAATTTACTATAGATTAAATTCCAGCTGGCAGCTAGATTCCAGCTGAGCTGCTAGGGGTACAATTAATTTTAACCGAAGATATTTTGTACCTTTAAAAATAATGTGCAACCTATATACGAGTCAGTTTCCCGTAAAAAGGCCTCCACGAAGTCATCCCTCACGTTAGGCAGATAGCCCTCGAATGCTTTGTCGTAATCAAATAAACCGAACGAAACTTTTAAAAATATATTTTTTTAATCAAAATATTACAAATGTTCGAAAAATTGGATATATTATAAATTATGTCTATTGAATACATTATCTGTTAGTTATATGATAAATTATATGTAACACACATTGAAAATAAGGATATTAATTATCAAGTGTATTTATTACCTTTAAATTGCTGACGATTATAATTTGAAAGATAAATGAAAGATCCAATTATACTTCTGGTGCAGTAGAAGTGCAGGAAAAATTCAACATAAGGAATGACGTGTTAATTATAATAAACCTTAAAACTAATACATTTTAGAGATTTAAGACGAGAATGCTCAGCTTCAAAATCGAAAAAACTAAATTATACGATTCCCTGTAATTTATCCTTTATTGCAATAAATTCGTGTATACGTAATGGTTATTATTTTAAATTTAATTTATACGAATTTATCGCATTAAAAAATAAAGTCAATATATATAATTTATTTTTAATGCAAATAGTAATTTTTAATACAAATTTTAATACATTTTTAATACAAATAATAATAATTTTTCAATGCAAAATACAAAATTATTGTATCCTCATCCGAATTAAAATGTAGTAAATTCTGCAGTTCTGTAATAAGTTTCTAAATATCCCCCCCCACACACACAGAGACGTCAGTTAAATTACCAACCTATAAATTAGCGAAGTTTAAATAAAAAAATAATTGTAAAGTTAATAGCCAATTTTTTTTTTTCGTAGTTAAACCAAGCCACATATTAAACTGATGGCCAGCTTTTAAAGCGAAGAAGATAAAAATAACGATTCTTAGTAAAACGTTTTTATAGTGCTCGCAGCGTAGCATGTCTATTAAAAGTGCTTTGTGTCTTATGATAGCTTATGGCATATGTCGGCGTCTTTGATCTTGAAAAATTGTTTTACTAACATTTTTCCCATTATCCAAAGCTTCTTCGCTAAGCGGAAATTATACGTGCTTGAAACTGCTTTTATGTGCTGAGTTTTACTTCTCGTATTTCTTAGAAAACGCTCATAAATTGATTGCTAAGTCATGACAATCATTTTATCATTGACATAAATTTCACCGTATATAATTTATAATCCACAGTTAAGAAAATTTTGTGATATTTTTTAAGCTGTAGTTTTTTTTAATTATATGCTACACTGGTGAGGTTGTAAGGTATTAAAGTGACTTAAGCTTTTATTAGTGAAATAAATTCTTAGAATATAGAGAAATTTATATAGAGAATAAAGTAATTCTCTATATAAATCCATATAAATCAAAACAAATTATAGAATTTTAATTAGTGGCCGTCGTTCTTCCTTATGTTTTATTAATTAAAAAATAGTTATAGTAGTTTTCGATCCGTTAAAGGCTGTGACTTTGTTCAGACTGTGACTTTGTTCAACTTAGTTAACTTTGTTAAATTAGATTTTATTGTTGCATTTCATGTCAAATTAATTCAAATTAACATAGAATGATAGTGGAATTTATTTATTGAAACTGGAAATTATCAAAATTGTAATTAACAAAATATTCCGATGACCGGGCTGACTGCATGGTTGGTTTTCGTACTTTTACTCATGTCTGATGTTAATAAGAGCTATTTTTTCTTAAAAAATCCTCCCCAGAGACATCCAGGGCCCCACCAGCGGGCAAGCGATAAAGTCTGTGAATACTAGTAGTTCGACCTGTTTTCGATTTCAGATGAAAGAGCTGGCTGCATGGGCGTTTTCCCCGTGTGTAACTTGGATATGAAACAGTTTGCCTCAGAAAGTCCACCACGAAAGCATCCCGCCCATAGGCAGATAACTCTCGAGTGCTTTGCCGTAATTAAATAAAACCAAACCATACCACTAGGCAAACAGCTGTTCTGTGCTTTGCCATAAGCAAATAACAAAACTATTTTGTCACTATTAATGGGTAGCATAAAATTAGAATAAAACTGAATTCCAAACATTTGACATAAAACGAAGTTTTTAAACCTACGAGGGCCCAAGTGGATAAAACCGTTGAACACTGGCAATTCGTCCTGGGTTCAGTTCTTGGCGAAAATTTGACTGCATTGTGCTTTCGGTATGTATAAGGAGAATATGAGATATTTTCCCTTGCAAAACCCTCCACTAAGGTATCCCTCCTGAAGATCCTTCCGTTTGTATACGAAAACATGAAAAATGCATCGCTTATGGTGACCAACAATTCGATTACTTTTGAATATTTTTTAACTGAAGCAAAGTCGCCAAATAAAGGAAAAGTCGCCAGATAGGGTCAAAATAAATTATACGAATTGTCAAGTGACAGAAAATGTTGCCAAGTAAGGGATTATATTGCCAGAAGTTGGTTTTTGATTTTAATCACCCATTTCAAATATGTACAAGCCAATTTCCTTTAGAAAGTGCTCCACGAAGGCATCCCTCAGAGCATTGCCACAGTCACATAAACCAAACCACACATTAAAATATAGTCAAAAAAAGCAACCTTAGTTTGACTTTGAATAACTCTGTATTTTTGAGGATGATCATACACTCTTTTTCAGGAGCGGGGGGAGGGGAGGGATTTCCCTGAAAACATCTACGCCATACTTTTTTAAATTTTACATTTGCATGTTCTTGACTCTTCTAGAGAATGAAGGGATTCCCCTCCCCCGAGTGTCACATAATTTCCAGAAATGTTAGGAGCGGTTTATAAAAAGAGGTATTGCTTTAAAGATGTTATGGGCAGTTTATAAACAATTTTTTTGCATGTTCTGATTATAAACATTTTGTGAAAATGCTTATTTATACAGCAGTATTCCTTATTGTTGTGTATATTAAACTAGTTAAATTCCATTACTGTTTTGAAAGATTTTTTCTCGTCATTTAATATTATCATTCGCTTAATGTTATCAAAATAGCGGTGGACAAATGTGTTCACATTAAATGGCTTTTGCTGTAAGTGTTTACAATTTTTAGTATACCTGTCTGAAAGGAAATTTTGTATGAAACCTTACTTTAAACACGACTTCCTGTATTTAGGAAATTCCAAAATAGAACCATTTAAGTGAAGCCTTTCAGAGACATATCTGAGCCGTTATTATCGAAGGACCGCGAACGGGTGGCCTTCAACGAAAATACACATTCCTGAAGAAGCCAGTCAGTCCATGCCAGTGGGGATGGCTTTGCTTGGCTTCCTCGTTCCGGTAAATCGATGAAGGAGAGGTCCGTTCGATCCGTAGTTCGATCAAGAGGAGCGGAAGGGGGAAGTGGTAGAACACTTCAGAAAGTCGATCTGTATCGAAAAGATAGAGAGAGAGAGAGAGAAAAAAAAAAAAAAAAAATTTTTTTTTTTAGTCACAGCTCTGTTCGACAAAAAGACGCTTTGTGTAGTTCTGGAAGAGTTGTTGGCAGCTGAAGCGGCGATTTGGGGTTGGCTGGAAAAGAAATGTGTGCATTATCTAACATTCATTATTTGGTTTTTAAAGAGAAGCCGTCGGATTTATAAATGGGACTTTTCTTTAGCGTGTGACAATAAGTAATGTCATACTTCAGATTAATGCTATTAAAACATCGGGGTATTTGATTGAACTGTACGGTCCAGTGTTTCTTTTATATCATCGACCAGTGGACAAATAGCTAAAAGCCATGATATAATGATACGTTTCAAGCAAGTTTTAAATTTTAACATATTTGAAAATAAATTATTTACTATATTTGCGACAAAAGGCAAAGTATTTCCGAAAAACTATTTACTATATTGCATTAATGATAAACGTCATGATAGCGTAACGTATCATAACGTAACGGAGAAATCTATACAGATTCCTAACTAAATTAAAGCATCTTTTATCGTTTATACTAATTATATAAATATTGATAAAGCTTTATGCGATCTAAGAGTAGTAAACTATTATTAAAAAGTACATGTTGCTTATAGAAAGTTCGCCTTTTTACGAGGCAAGCAATGCATTGTTATAATATGGAAAGTAACTGAAAGATCTTATGTTCCATAGCTTGGCAACAGCGTTCTCTTTTACTGAAAAAGATCGGGAGTTAATGAAAGTATGAAAAGGCAAAGTTCATGTCTATTTTATTCTTTTCAAAAGCTTCATGTTAAAAAAAATACCCATGAGTAAAAATGAAAGCAAAGCAAAACAAAACTGAAAGCGTTTAGGTTTTACATTATGCTCAAAGGGAAGTTTTTTTTTTTTTTTTTTTTTTTTTTTTTAAATTTTTATTTACACATACATACCCGTTTCGAGAGAATTCAACTAACGGCTCTTTAGGCTAAAAATATTCAAAAACAGCATGTGTTTAGAATTTCCGATAGACAGTCTCACGCGCTGGAGGTAAAAATATTTTATTCCCTACAGTGTTGCCACTACCCGCTCTGAAATTGTTGAATTTCTTAATCAAAAATTCGTTAAAGTTTAAAAAATATGAAATAAAAAAAAATTTAAAACCTTTCAGTTTTTATATTACATCCAAAGGGGGCGTTTTTTTAACGTTTAGTGTGGTACCTTTATTTTGCCTTCGCACTTAAACTATAAAATTCAATTCAACAGTATCAAAATAATTTAAAAAGAGCATCCTTTGGAATTTCGGATACACATTTTCGCGCACTGGAGATAAAAGTTTTTTTTTTCCCCATACAAGGTTGCCATAGCTCGCTTTGGAATCGTTGAGTTTGTTAATAAAATAATTCGTTAAACGTTACAAATTATGAAATAGATAATAAAAGAAATTCCAAATTTGCGCTTCTAGATACCCATATTCGAATAGAGGAACAAAAGTTGTTCAAAATTCGATGTCTCTAGGTACCGTTGTTTCATCACAATACGCGAAACATGCATGCAGTTTCTTCATCACTTGAAAAGTGTAATTCAGGGTCTAATATTTGGTGGCAACAATTTGAAAAGTGAAACGACGTTTATAGTGAACCAATGCAAAATGCCAAACTGAAATTAACAGCCCTTCTGGCCAAATTGGCCCTGTGCGCTAATAATAAAACAAATTCGGAATTCAAGATTTGGGCTTCCAGGTGCCCATATTCGAGTGGAGGACTACGCTATTCAAAATCTAATGGCTCTAGATGTCGTTGTGACAGAGTCTTCATTATTTAACTTCCTTAAATATAATACAGGGCGATAATATTTGGTGGCAACAGTTTGAAATATGAGACATCCGCTTATAACGATTCGACGCGAAATGCCGTTTCGAGATAATAGCCCTTCCTGGGTAACGTTCGTTTGTGATAAAAAAAAATCTCTCTTACTTATGCTATGTTATACGAAACTATGTTATTTAAACTTTATGTCGTGTTCAAATAAGAGTACTAATTGATTTTTTTTCTATAGATTTCACGGATATTTCGGACAGGACATTCATTAAAAATTTGCCAATTTCATAGAAATCCGATTTAGCTATCACAGCCGCCGAAAATTGGTTTTGAACTTTATGAGCGACATCTTCATCTGAAAATACGGGTCGACTATTGATTTCTTTAGCTGATAAAGGTATTTATTTATCATTCAGGGGAGATACTTGTTAGAAATAATTGTTAACTCGCGGTTATAGTCATCTCCTGAGACCCGAGTGTTGTGCATTCAATGGGTTAACAGAATTAATAGGATTGTGCGTGCGCTCGTTGTTCGCAAAGGCACGACTAATCCCGTAGTTGACAGACGTTGAAGAATGAAGTGGGTCACGGACGATTTGGGTGTCAAGAGGTTTCCTCTCTTAAAAATGTTGTTGATAAATCTTAAGAAAATGTACTTGGTAGTAAATAGCAGGTGAATACTGTTGCTAGGTTATGACGGATTGTTGGGCTTGCGATAGCTGTTGTCGCAAATCTTCATTATTTCTTTCTTACGAGTTTGATGGTCGATTGTCGTAACGAAGATCGCTTTGTTGTAGTGGACTGTCGAAGAATAAACTGTTGCATTAAATGCAAATAGCGTGCCCGAAAGCACGGCTTTTTGCTTTCTTAAAAACGTGTTTACTTGAAGTTTGCTTTACTGCAACATGTGACAGATATAAGCCAAGCTAAGAATCACGATATTAATTTAAGGAAACTGCTTCTTAATGGTGCCGCGTTTTGACAGCAAATTGGCCACTATTGAAATAGACAGTACAGTAGAACTCCAATTATCCTAATCAGTTGGGACCGGACCCTATTCAGATAATTGGATTTCTTTCCGAAAGGATCTGCGTACACTTTAATTAATTACTGTATGTACTGTATGTTGAAAATGGGAGAAAAAAAACTATTTTTAAAGGAAATGATGTTTTAATTAATGGAAATGAAAAGACAACACTTTTGTGTACGTGTTATATAGCGTATTGTACAGTACTTACAAGTGCTGAAAGTCATTGCTTGTTGAACATCTCCGTCAAAGTAAACTGTTTGACGGACACCGATCTTGCACTTGAAATTTCTTAGCTAACCGTTACTTGCTGCATTGAGGTTTCTTGAAGAACTTCCATCTTCGTTTTCAAGCAGTGACATGAAGTTTAAAAGTGTACGTTTGCTCCTTTTAATGTCTGAAATCATTGTTTATATAAGACTACGTTTCCGTCTTAATTTTTTTCCTAAACTTTGAAAGCGATTCGGATAGTAGGAGTTCGGATAATTGGAGTTGTACTGTACTTTCCTAAGAATTCTTCTTAACGTAACTTGCATCCATATGAGGAGATCATTTCTAACTTGTTGGCACCTTTATGACCCGACATCCTTCTTGCGAGTGGTGTTGGCACTTTTATTTCGGGGTATGTCTATGCAAGTATGCTTTTAGTTTGTTAGTTTGATTCTGTTTACGTAGCACTTCCCTGAAGGCTTCAATTTACAGGTTATAAGGTATTTTCTCCCTCCTTTCTGTATGCTTTTGTGGTGTAACAGAAGCACACTCGGCCCGTATTCGAGAGGTCCTGGTAAGGGCATTGCTCATTTTTCCTGTCCCCTGCTTCGAAAAATCCTAATGACAAGGTTAGAAATTGATTTTTAAAAGGGTGCTGGAACTTTATGTCGGGACTTCTCTACGCAAGTAGGTTTTTAGTGTGTTACTTTTATTCTATTTGCATAGCACTTCCGCGATGGTTGCTTTCTACAAGTTAAAATTTATTTTCAAAAGGGTGCTGGCACTTTATGTCGGAACGTCTCTCTGCAAGTAGGCTTTTAGTTTGTTACCTTTAAAAGGGTGCTGGCACTTTTATGCTGCGGCATCTTTATGGAAATTGCTGTCTTTTCGAGCAGCAGTTACCTTGTGTAAAGGCGGCACATTTTTATGAAGGAGCAGCATTTTTATGACTTTTCATGAAAGCATTCCGTTATAAGCAGTTAACGTACGATTAATTTTTGATTGTCTGTTATAAGCTGAATAATTATCAAAATACAGTAGCCAATTGTTGATTTTTTTAAACAAGAAATTACAGCAATTACATTTGTTGCAATTTTTTGAAGATTTCTTATAATTAGAAAAGATTAAACTTGTACAAATCCAAAAGTGACTTCAGATCCCATACACAAGTTACTGCAGGCCATTCTAAAACGAAATCGTTTATTTCTTGATAATGCAAGGAATATAAATTTTAGGCCCTACTTGTAAAAAAGTGAAAGTTATTATACTAGTATGACATGCCATTTTTACCGCACGTTATTTCTCTTAAGTAGCTGGAGAGATTCCTTATAACATGGAACCTATACATCGCTTTTGCAGTTTTACTACAACAGATACAAATACAAGTCGGCGGGACGCTAAAATTTTACCATTGGTTCCCACCGCACTACTTTACAAGTTTTTTCAAGGAGACCACACCCCATTTTTCAAGGAGACCACACCGGGGGGTCGGTCCAAGGGTTTTCTGCACTCTTCCACTGCCACCAAACCATGGAGGTAAGAATAAGCCTCGTTACTTCTTACCTTCATGCACCAAACCACTAAACAGGACTTTCGGCTCGTTTGTATTTTAAGTGCTCCCATGCCGCATTGACAAACTTTCATGCCTTCTCCTGGATTTGAACCAGGCCCCATCAGGATAGCCAACGTTGCTAATCACCGTACCGATCAGGTAGGCGATTTAAACTATTAAACACATTTCAGAATTTTTACTTGTGCGAAAAAAATCTTGTTGTATCAAATAAATAAATAAATAAAAAAAAAATCTGAAAGGTTTCGGATTTTAAATTACATCCAAAGAGGCCCTTTTTTTAACATTTTGTGTGTTACCTTTATTTATTAAATATCATGTTCTTCGCACTTTAACCATAAAATTCAATTCAACAGCAATATCGCAAATTAATTTTGAAATGAGCATATCTTTAGAATACTTCCGTACTTCGCGTACTTCCGTTGAAATATGATGACCGAAATTTTTCGCGATTACTGTATTTCCATTATTTAGTACAAGGAAGTAAAAAATGAAATTCAGGTATTTAAATAAAAAATTAGTATGGACAATTACATACTTTTCGTGAGTAAAACAATAAATTTTATTTTATTTTTTAGTACTCCTTTCAGTGCTGTAATGAGCAAGATTCTGTCAGCTTTCAGCTATTATGCTGGAATCAGAAACTTAATTTTCAAGTTTCCTTTCTTTTTCTGTTTTTAATTTTTTAAGGCTTTATTCTAATTTCTTTGTGTGAGTATTAATGAACTCTTTTTTGAAGGAAAGTAAGTAATTCTTTAAAAAATTAAATGGAAACCTTGAACTACATCTGACGAATGTTTTAGAAAAAAGTGTGTTCCTTGAAAGACATTTCATTTGTCTGGAATCAAAAATACAAATTCTGGACTCTCTTAAAATGGGGACAAGTAACACACACTGAGAAGGTTTAATTTTAAATTAAGTAACAATCTAGATTGTGTGTGTGTGTGTGGGGGGGGGGTAAACAAAAAACTGAAAGGTTTCAGATTTTAAATTACGTTTAAAGGGTTGTCTTTTTTTTAACATTTTGTGTGTTACCTGTATTTATTAAATATCATGTTCTTCGCACTTAAACCATAAAATTCAGTTCAAGAGCAATAACGCAAAGTAGTTTTAAATTGAGTATAGCTTTAGAACTTCCGATACACAGTCTCGCGCGCTGGAGATAAAAATGTTTTTTCTGTGCAACATTGCCATTGTTCGCTTTAAAATCCTTGAGCTTATAAGATATTTCTCCCACTTTACTAGCGTACATTCGTGGTGTAGTGGTTCTGCACACTGGGCTGGTATTCCAGAGGTCCGTGGTTCGATTCCCGGCGAAGTCTGTTGCTAATATTTCATCTTGCTTGCTTCCAAATAAAATCCTAATGTCCCTACAAACTTGTTAATAAAAAATTCGCTAAAGTTTTACAAAATATGAAATCGATATTAAAAGAAATTCCAAATTTCAAATTTGTGTTTCCGGATGTCCATATTCGCAGTAGGATTACGTCATTCAAAATTGGATGGCTCTAGGTACCGTTGTTTTATCACAGTGCGATAAACATACATACATTTATACAGATTCTTCATTATTTAATTTCTTCAAATATAATGTAGCGATAATATTTGGTGGCAAAAGTTTGAAAAGTGAACGGACATTAGACATTCAGAATGGTTCGATGCAAAATCGCAAAACGAAAACAATAGTCCCTAAGCGAAAAAGCTCCTTTTGAACTGTAAAAGAATGTAAGGATTCTTTGGATATTGCGTAGAAGTTGAAGATATTTTTGAACGATGTTAACTTTCTTCTTTAATTGCGCGTAGCAAAGACGAGCAAAGCATAATTTAAAATATTGATAAAAATTTAATGTAATTCCGATACAAATGGTAAACTAATGTATAAAAAAGTAGAATTGGGCTATAGAAACTAACTGATGTTTATTATACGTCATTTTTCAGGGTAATGAAAGCGGTAAATATGGTGAAACACCATAAAAAAGAATAGATTGGATAGACCAGAACTGGTGTTTATTACATGGCATTTATGAAGAAAATAACTAACGTATTACATGGTTTATCTATTGAAGCAGTAATTGTGGAAGACAGCATTTTCTCATCTACGGCTTGGAGAATAGATATGATTCCTAATAATGAATATGAGATATTACCATTTTAACATTCAGTCACATTTCTCAGAACCTGCAAGAACAAAGATGGATACTTACGTACTTTTAAATCTGATTTTTTTAGGCGAAACAGGACTTAACAGGATATTAGTCACAAAACGGCATTAAACGGTTTAAATGCATTATATCACTTCTCCAGTTGCTGCCAACAAATATTATCGCCCTGAAGAAATTAAGTAATGAAGAATCTGCCTGAATGTAAGTATGTTTCTCACATTGCGAAAAAATCACGGTACCTAGAGCCATCGAATTTTGAATAACGTAGTTCTCCACCCGAACAAGGGCACTTTGAAGCCCGAATTTTGAGTTTCGAATTTGTTTTATTATCTATTTCCTGTTTTGTAAAACTTTAAAGAATTTTTGATTAACAAATTCAGTGATTTCAAAGCGAGCAGTGGCAACACTGTACGGAGTAAAACTTCAATAACAGAGTGTCTGTCGGAAATTCTAAAGATATGGTGATTTAAATATTATGCAATTTTGCTGTGGAGTCGAATTTTATGTGGCATAAACGCCAAGAATGTACAATTCAATGCATAAAATAAACACACAAAACGTTAATAATAAAAAGGAAAGGGGAAAAAATATCAAAGCTTTCAGATTTTACATTGCATTCAAAGGGGCGTTTTTTTAACGTTTTGTGTGCTACATTTATTTATTAAATATCATGTTCTTCGCACTTTAACCATAAAATTCAATTCAACAGCAGTAATATCGCAAAATAATTTTGAAATGAGCGTATCTTTAGAATTTCCGATACACAGTCTCGAGCGCTGGAGATAAAGAAAAAAAAAATTTTTTTTTCCTGTACAGTGTTGCCATTACTCGCTTTGAAATCGTTGAGTTTGTTAATCAAAAATTCGTTAAAGTTTTACAAAATATGAAATAGATAATAAAACAAAATGCAAATTCCAGATTTTGGCTTCCAAAGGCCCATAGTTATTCAAAATGTGATGGCTCTAGGTACAGTTGTTTTATCACAATGCGAAAAACATATGTACATTTATGCAGATGCTTCATTATTTAATTTCTTTAAATATTACACAGGGTGATAATATTTGGTGGCAACAATTTGAAAAGTTAACCGACATGTATAATGGACCAACGAAAATGTCAAAACGAAATTAATAGTCCTTCTGGGCAAATTACCATTTTGGACTAATAATGCAGTAGTTAAAGACTTATGGATAATGTAAAAGATAAATTTAATTAACCTAATATATAGCATTTTGTCAACCATTTCTTTTACACTGATCAACTACAATTAAAAATGTAAGAATCTAGTGCCTTTTTTTTCTCTTAATAAGCTTAATTTAATTCTCATAATTATTCTGGGAATTTTTTTAAGAGCGAAATTAAACGTCTTCTCTGTAAGACCATAATTAAAAGATAAAAATTATTTTTATCGTTTTTCCAATTAGGAAGACTGCAAAGAAATGGGGGGAAAATAAATAAAAAACCCTTTTTCTTAAGACATGAGTACTTTGCCATTTACGTGAAAAATGTGTTTTAATTTATTTTGTTGCTGCCTTCTTAATTTTTTGGCACATGTTTATTCTTTTAATGTTTGAGAAGGAGAAAAAAATTAAAATAACCATTTGCTTTTCTTCTACGGAAAAGCCTCTTTTCCCGCAACTTGATGAACGGTTCTTTTAAAAGCGTTCCTAGAATTCCCGCCGTAACAAAGATGTTTCTCGGGAATTCGTTTGTTCCAAACGACCCCTTTTTTTTTTGCTACTTCCCCCTTGCTTATTTACTACCGAATTACCTGCCCCCCAACCTCTTTCCTGTTCCAACTCTCTCTACAGAAGTAGTCTGTTTACGAGTCGTGTGAGAAAGCTACGGAACATCTTGTGAAGCGGAGAAAGGTATATATAAAAAAGTGCCTTCCATTTTTTTTCTTCGAAACCTGTCGTAATGTCAAGTTAGGGCAAACGTGTCTCATTATTCTTTTCTAAGACAGTATTTTTTTTTTTTTTTTTTTTTTTTTTTTTTAACTTTGCTGTTTCTTTTCTTTGTCCGACCACACAACGGTTAAAAGGTAGCGGAATTTTTTTCTGTCTGGATCTGTATGCGTTTCGTAATGTTTTAAAAATATTTCAAGTTAAATCTTTTATGTATAAATTTCTATAATATTTATATTCTTCTCTCAATTCACTGGATTTAACCAAACCGATTTTAACTTCGATTAAACCGAACCTTATGTTGGAAATATCATGTTCTTCGCACTTAAACCATAAAATTCAGTTCAACAGCAATATTGCAAAATATTTTTTAAATGAGCATATCTTCAGAATTTGCGATACACAGTTCCGCGCGCTGGCTATATAAAGGGTCCCCCCCCAATAGCATGTTGCCATTGCTCGCTTTTGAATCTTTGAGTTTGTTAATCAAAAACTCGTTAAAGTTCTACAAAATATGAAATCGATAATAAAACAAATTCTAAATTTCAAATTTGGGCTTCCACATGCTCATATTCGCAGGAGGATTACGCTATTCAAAATTTTATGGTTCTATGTACCGTTGTTTTATCACAATGCGAGAAACATACATACATTTATACAGATTCTTCATTATTTAATTTCTTTAAATATAATAAAGAGCAATAATATTGGGTGGCAACAATTTGAAAAGTGAATCGGACATTTATAGTGAACCAACGCAAAATGCCAACACGAAAATAATAGTCCTTCAGGGCAAATTGCCCCTTTAGACTAATAATTTAAAAATGTTGGAATTAGAGTTTTTCTTCAAAAATAAATGCAGAGTTTGAATTTATTTCCCTGTATGTCGTTTCGATATTATTTTTCTAGTTATTTGTTTGTATGTCAAAAAGAGCAGCAGGCGGCAAGCTCTAGCTGGTTGCATTACAGCAGTCATAGCAGATGAGATAATAGTTTTTAGCAGTTGTTTGTTGCCACTACAGTGTGTAATTTTAATCCGAAAAATTATGTAATCTGGAAATGAAGACACTGCACTATGAAAAACAGAGTTCTAACCAAGTTTTATAAGCGAGTTTGAACTAAATGATGTTCTTTTTAAAATATTTTTAATGCTATTTATAACTTGGGCTCTTCATTTCTAATAATTATTATTCTTCTCGTTACTTAACGCGTGTTCTTTTTGTTTTGAATGCTGATTTAATATATGTAACGAACGAGCTTATTCTCCTGATTTAACTGCTTGAAATTACAAGTAAACTGTTAATAGTATTTTTCTCTTAATTTTAATATCGATAATTCCTCTTTCCTGTGATTTTTTTTAACTGCTGTCAGATTAATTGAGGATTTCATCCCCGTTATTCACTGTTAAGTCGATAATCGTTTATAGATGTATAAAATCGTTAATGAAGTTTAAATGGAATTTAAATTGATTAAAGGGTTTCCACTAACTACATTTTACAAAAATAACTCACTTCCATGAAAATTTATTAGGAAAATAAAATCAGTAAGATGTTAGTTATTAAACCGTTACCACCTCAGGTGATTAAAATCTTCGATAAAACAGAAGACCGTTGCCATTTTATATTAAAAATTTTCGATGTAAATAATTTCTGTCTCTTTTTTTTTTTTTTTTTAACTACCTAATAATTTTTAGGTGACTTGTCATCCAGCACACTTATCCGAACGAACTGGATTGAAACAATTTCGGATAACATATTTTTTATTATGCATAATCAAGTTTGTTTCGATTAAAATGAAAAACAGAAATGGGACAGGCTTTGCTCATTTAATTTTCAAAATGATGTTTTTTTTTTGAATAAATTTCGAATAAAATTCATATTTAAGTTTATATTTTAAATTCACTTTTTATATTTAAATTACATAAAGAAATATATATGAAGTATCTACAGTTACAAAAAAATTCAAGTTTAATGTCAAGCATTTGTGGCAACTTTTTTCCTGTCTTCTTAATTTTGAAAGTTACAGGTATGTATGGCGAAAATTAAATAAATAAAAAATTGTCAATAAGTAAATTAAGTAATTAAAATTTTGCATGTAAGTATGGCGAAAATTCGCTTCAAAGGTGCTGCAAGAATTTTTTTTTTTTTTTTTTTTTTAACTTATCCGAACTTTATTTCACAATGTTTCAAGCGTTCAGGCATATGTTGTCTAGGTTGTCTTTCAAAATAAGTAGAGTTTTAAATGGAACGGTATTAATAAAACACTTTGGACTGAAGGGGTTTACAAAATAATATAAAAATTTTGTCATTTGCTCGTGGTGTCAGTTTTATAGCTTGAGCGACAGTGTTTAACAGAATGATGTAACTTAGTTCAAAACTGATATTACTTAATAACACGAGAGCTTATCGCTGCTATTATAAATCAAGGTTGTTTTGGGACTAATTTCAATGTTCTTGATTTTAAAATACTGTACAATAAACGCTTCAATCGCTACTCAAATCCCGATTAATGCATAATGCGAGGTAATGCGCACCGGCGTTTGCTACTTTGATAAATCGGATAAAGCAGAAGGTCGCAGCAGCTTCAGCCCTCACTTATATGCAAATGTTGATATACAGCAGGCGCTACTTAATGTGATCACGGTTATTGTTATCATTCGGATAATGTTATCGACTTGCCGAGGTTCCGCCCGTTTGCATACGGAAGCATGGAGAATTTATCACTTACAGTCATTAACAACTCTGTTAATATGATCAAAATATTACAAAGCAAATTTTTTACTTCTTTGAACGAAGTAAAGGAAGTATTGTAATCGCGAAAAATTTCGGGTATCATATTTCAACGGAAATATCCATTCTGACCGTTCCCGAACCTATTTTAACTATTACACGTACGGACAAAATAAAGTACTTTTTTCCAAAAACGTATTTGAACGAATAAGTGGAATTTTCTTTGAAATATTCTGATACGGGACACAGCATTGAAATACGGGACATACTGTTTTTTTTAACTTAAACAAATACCCTGTGGATTACTCTGCTGTCAAGGAATTTAGAACTAATTTTCACAAAGACCAACAATTGAAATTCATAATTAATAAATTTCAAATAATCCTATTAATGCAACAAACAATTTAAAAAATGTTAAAAATCAAACAAGCAAAACCCCATTTAAAACAATTAATGAAATTTAAAGAAAAATGAATAACAGAAGAGGAATTCAATCAACTTCAATGCCACCTCGTCAGGGGGGGGAGGAACATTGAAATCAATTGAAATCCCTTTTCTACAAAATGTTTCTTCTTGCTTTTCTATATCCGGAATTAGCCGATGAACCATTTTAATTTATTTTAATTATAATAATAGTTCACCCGAAAACTCGAGCCCTTCCCCAAAGCAAGAAAAAACAAAGTAAATTTTAATTAGAATCTTGTACCTTAAATAAAAAGAATTATATTTTACGTGAAGAATTGGAAACGTAAGTGAAATAATAAAATACCTCAGTGAAAAAGTTAAGCGCGAAAATACTAGGCATGTTCATATTTTTTTTAATTATATATATATATATATATAATATGTGTCTGTGTAAGATATAAAAATTTGCAGAAAAATTTATTAACAAATTATATTTTAATTGGAATAAACTGACTATAGACTTTCAAATTATACAAAATTAAAATTTTTAATTTTTAATTAAAGCACAACCACTTCAAGAGCATCTGCAATTTCTTTGCAGTATCTGCATTGCTGTAAACTTTTGCCCAATCGCTATTATATATATATATATATAAATGTAAGATATAAAATATGAGAGGAAATTAGTAAAAAATTACTAACTTAGTTTGGCAACAGTCCTTTTAAGTCCTGATTTTATTCGGCTACGTCCTGTTCAAAGAATCTCTGCTGCATCACTTAGATATAAAATATGAAAGAAAATTACTATCAAATTACTAGCTTAATTTGGAAACACTTCTTGTAATTCTTGATTTTATTTAGCTGCGTCCCCTTCAAAGCATCTGTAGTGCATCACTTATGTCATTATGTCATCTGCAATGATCCGCAATGTTGTAGAGCTTCTGTCCAATCACTATTCAAAACTGAAACAAAGGAGCTGAGTTTATAAATACCGCAGCTGCTGAAAGCGCTTTGTTTTTCCTCCCTGCTCTCCTTCGCAAAGGCGTAATTAATTAAGCACGTATTTGTCCTTTCATTTATTGTTTAAAGATAAGGTAGAACCGTGGGGCCCTTATAGCATGGTGTTGTATCAACCAAGAATATATATGTCCTAAATAATTAATGAGTATGGGATTGAAGACATGTATTAAGAATATCCAGGAATAAATTATTCCAGGAATTTCCTGGATTTCAAGAATAAGTTATCCTGAAATTATGTGTTGAACTCGACATGTTCCTCTGCAAGTCCATCATTCCATCTACGCAACAATTTCAAGTTATCTTCTAACCTCAAGTTATCCACAGCTAAATAAATCATAACATGTATTTATAATTTAGGTAGGAAGCAATAAGAAGAAATATTTAAAAATTCAGCAAAAATGCAGTCTCAAGTTTGCGTATATTTTGAATAAAAGCAAATTAACAGGTAAGATCTGAGGTTTATTCAAAATCTACTCCAACCGAAGGTTCTTTTACTGTCTAATTTTAAAATATCACTTTGGCATGTTGTTTCGCCTCAAATTTGAAGGAAAAATATTTCAGCCAGATTTTTGAAAAATAATCTTAAATATATTTTTAATAAAATAATATTTACCCTTGACATTTTCCCATAATTAACTGTCAGAATCCAAAACAAAACAATAATGGGGAATTATAGCTTTTGTTATTTACTTTTCCTTCGAATCTAAAGAATCGTTCATAATATTATTATCACGGGAATTGCAGTGGGAATTGCAGTGGAGAATGCTAGGTGTAAGCTGTAAATATGAATGCCAAGGCAAACCGGATTATTACTATAAACATTAGGTATTCTGCCACATTTCTGCATTGCTTCACCGGCTAGACGGATTAACTAGCGTTGTTGAATTCCATAGTGGCTGTCTCCTGGAATGAATGGCTTTGAGCGTAACGCCTGAGTTGAACCCAATAATTGGGTCACATTATCATCGAACACTCTGCACTCCCAAATGTGACTCTTTTACTAAGTAATCTGTACGTTTACACTCACACACACATATATAATTAAATTGTAACTAATCAGGCAAAGGATAAATATACAAGTTGAAACTTAATCAAATTATTAAATAAAAATAATAAAAACAAAAGTCTGAATTACAGTCATTTTCTTAAAATTCATTAAAAGGCCTTTTTACAGTCATTTTGTCAATTTTAAAGTACATATATACATTAAAATCATATATGTAGAATTGTAACTAATCAAGCAAAGAATAAATTTACAAGTTGAAGCTTAATCAAATTACTAAACAAAAATAATAAAAACAAAAGTCTGAATTACAGTCATTTTTTAAAATTCTACTCAAAGAGTTTTTAAACCTAGTAAAGTCATGTTACAAATATAAATTAAAAATGATGTCGCATTTCAGTTTTTCTTTTTGTGTTCATTTTGCTGATGGTTACATCATAATTTTAAAATTTAGATAAAAGACATTGTTATTTAAAAAGTAATAAAGGGACTTTTACGCTATTCTAATATATCAGATAAGATTATTCATAATGTTATTAATAAAAACTAAAATTTTAGCAGCCGTGTCAACTGTCCGCTTTATTAAAGAATTAATGAAGTGCAGCAAAATTGGTGTATAATTTAATACGGGTACAAAGAAGTCATGCGATGTTCACATCAGAATTTTTTTTTTTTATACTCATATATTTCTTTTTCTATTATTTTTACATTCAGAAACGATATACAGAAACAAGCATTGGAGCTTTTGAAATTAAATCTGAACTCAAATAAGAGTTCAGATTTAATTTTGTCATCACCAGCGATTTCATTTTATTAGCAAGAATAGTTGTTTTTATTTAAGATACAAAGCGAAATATTTGTGTTATTCGAACTCGAAATATTTGTATTTGTTTCATGAGTTGGCAACAGTTTTTATGTAAGAGAGCGTAATTTTTATGTTATTCAAAAGCGGAATATTTCTGCTCTTTTAATGAATTGGTATCAAAAGATGTTTTTATTTAAAAAGAAAGCGAAGTTTTTGTATTAGTCGAAACCGAAATATACCATGTATCTGTTTCATGAGTTGGCAACAAGAGTTGTTTTTAATGTAAGAAGAGAAGGAATTTTTTTTTTTTTTTTTTTTTTTTTTTTTCTGTTCGTTTTATGAACAGGCAGAAAAAGATGTTTTAAATTAAAAAGAGAAGCGAAGTTTTTGTATTATTCGAAACCGATGTATTTCTTTCATAGTTGGCAACAGCAGTTGTTTTTGTGTAAGAAGAGAAGGGAAATTTCTTTCTTTTCGTTTTATGAACTGGCAGCTAAAGATGTTTTTATTTAAAAAGAGAAGCGAAGTATTTGTATTACTTTTTTTTAACAATTTTTAATGGTAAATACATCTTCGATGTGTGGGTCTATAATATGAAGTTTTCGGACTGATATTCAAGTTTTTAATTTTTCTTGCATAAGTTATGCATAAGTTAGCATTATGCTAGCGCATTTAGAGACTTTTTAAATTAATTTGGATTAAAAAAAATTAATCCTTCTCTAATGATTTCTAGTCTTACAATATTTTGCGCCAGTTTCCACGATTTTTTTGAGCCAGTGTTGTCACTTTGTATTCCTGATCCCTTTATGTAAGTCTTGCAAATTAGAGCATTTCGTAATATGGATTTAATTTACATGTTCTTATCACAATGCATCACTTTTCGTGAGAAATGAAAGTTAATCGTGTGAAACTAAAACTCTGACAAGGAGACTTTTAAAAAATATTTATTTTTCCCCCTTCTTTTCGTTTCTTTTTTTTTTCTTCTTTTTTTTCTTTTTTTTTTTTTTAAGTTTGCTGGATGTTCTTAAACATTATCGTAAATATTATAAGAGAGCTGTGTCCCTGTCGGAGAAATATAGGTATCGAAAAGAAGAAAGGGATAGAAATAGATTGATGGACGGTAATCGAAAGTGCAATAATCGATATGATTTTCCGCTAGAGTTGTCAATGAAGGAGTTAGATAGTCTTTCGCTGAATTTGAATTGCTTCTGAAACTTCAAAAAACGTTCAGCGATGGATTGTTTTCTACTTTTGTGTGCGTTGAGCTAGATTGATTTATTTATTGTTTTATACTTCAGCTATTTTCTTGCCCTTCATGGTGCTTGAATTTTTGTTTGCCCAAATCTGAATGGCGTCTGTTATTTAAATGTTATTTTTTCAAAATCTTTCTTATCTATTTAGATGAATACTTTAATGTAATTATTAAATTACAAGCTAAAGTAACAACATTCAAATTTTGTTCTGCGGAACCCTAGGGATCCTCTAAGGGTTCCGCAAGATTAAAAACAAAATTTGAAATTCCAAACCTTTTCATCTAGGATAGTCAATTAAATAATTTTTTTTAAAATTAACTAGTTTTTTAAATACTTATTGTTACTTAAAACATTTTAAAGTAGATTTTTTTTGATGAATTAGATCCCGCCGTAACAGAAATAAAGAAATTTCAGGGACAGCAAAAATGATTTGTCAGTCTGTTTGCGAGCATACCGCGAAACTTGTATTTCAATTTTAAATAAAAAATTTACATGAAGTAATTTTTTTCATTTAGCGCGTAAAGTGTATGACTATTAAATGTTTTTAATGCATTTACATTTACTTTAAAAAAAATGAGTGTCCTGAACCGACCACTGATTTGAAAGAAATATTCTTGTAGTAGGATACTAGCTATTGAAAAATCAACAATTTCAACAGTAATTTTTAATTTCAAAAATTGAGAATAAGACTCAAAATGAGAGTTGGGCAGGAAGTCAGAGTTCATAGAAACTGTTTTACAGGAAAGGCGAGGCAGTTAAAAATTCATGAATGATTGTTTTAGAGAAAAACACGTAACAGCATGTGGATTATGAGTAGCGCAATGATTTTACTTTGGGACGAAGATTAACCCTAACAGTACCGCGATCGAAGTGTCATATTATCATTTAAGGGGGCGGGTATATGCTAATACAGAAATTACACAAATAACTAGACAAATATTTGAAATTAACATTTAAAAACCAATCAAATTCTAGAAACGTCGTCATCGCCGAGTCACGAAAAAGACTAAGGATAATATCACATTTGCATAAGTCACAAAAAGACTTGGGGTAATTAAAGTGCTGGTTCAGAATTTTGCCATAGGATTACTTTGTAGAGTATTTTTGCAGAAATTGTAACGGAAATTAAAAAAATTAATGGTAAAAAAAATCCGAATTTTGCGGATTTATTTGACATATACGCGAAAATCTAATAATGTTTGTGAAAGCTTAGGAAGTCTTCTAAAATTCGCGAAAAATAATCCCGGGAATATTTAGTTACTACGTGACTCGCCTGCAAAATTTCAAATCATTCGGCTTCGAGACATTTGATTTTAAACTCCCATTCTTAGGGCAATGCAGTGAAATTATCTATCTCAAGAATGTTCCTGTAACCGCGTGATCTCTACTGCAAAATTTAATTTCCTAGATCGTGTGAGATTCAAGTTTCTTTTGTTAGGACTTCCGAAACGATAATTTTGAGTGTGATAATTACAAGCCTGATAAATAGTAAAAAAATAGTACGAGATTAAATAGAAATTAAAATAGCAGTTAAAATAGCATGAGACTTCTTAAAGGATAGCTTCCATTTAGTTGAAGAAATTTAATTTTATATATTATAAAAATATATGTATATATATTTGTTATGAATAATTAAGTAGTTAGAATTTTTAGCTTTGTAAATAACTGGGTAGATTAAGTTAGGGTAACTGATTAACGCAAAATGCACGAGGCCTATCTATCTGGGGATAGGATACCTTTGTAGAGGACGTTCTGAAAGGAACTGACAGGTATTCACGATACACGTGGGCTTATAAATATCTCATTACTATTTATAAGTTGCAGAAGGAGTTATAGGTACTACATTCTATTAATGATGTCCAGTTTCAAATCTGAGGATAGAATAAATACTATAATTCCTTTAAAGCATCAAAATACGTAGGTATTGAGCGGGGCTTAGCTAATGTGAACTGGTATTATGAATTTTTATTATAATCGCAGTTTTTAGGATTCTTTAATTGTAATTACATGCTAAATAAGTATTAACAGTTTTTCTGGAAAGTGTAGTTTACGCTTAGAAAGTGATTACAATTTTTATTGTAATTTTTGTTTCCCTTGAGAAATGCGATCAGCTCGACGTACGTTTTTTCCTTCAATGAATTAATTTATATTAAGCGAAACTAAGAAAGAGTATGCGAAAGCTGTCTGCCTAAAAAGAGATGTCTTCGTGGAGGACTTTTTAAGATTAGGTTAGATTGTTTGAATTATGGCAAAGCACACAAGGCCCATCTGCCTCAAAGGAGGGATGCCTTCGCGAAGGACTTTATAATGGGAAAACTATCTCATATTTATTTTTATATGAGAAAAACTAATTATGCAGTCAGCTTGTTTGCTTGAGTTCGTGTTCGGGACGAACTGCCAGTATTCAGCAGCATTTAACCGCTTGGCCACTGGTGACGCGGACTTTCTAGGGAAAGTGAGTAGTCTGAAATCTACTTAACCGAATGACGATAAGTAATTATTTTAAATTTTAAAATATTAATTTTTTTCCCTACTATCTTCTCGTCGAGGTATTTCAAAGAAATCAGAAATTACTTAAAGCGTCTACTTACAATAATAGTAATAATGCTGATAATAATAATTAAAGAACTATTTATAAAGCCAGTTGCATTCAACTATATAAATATTGGAAATCAATAATTAGATAATTTAAATAAAACAGACAATAATATAGATAAAATTGTTATAAATTTCGCCAAATAGGAGCTTTCGCAATAAAATAGTTAAATAATTATATTAACACCTACTAACTATTCATTAATTAAGACAACTTTTTGTGCTATAAGTACTTAATTTAACAAGCCAACGATCTTAAGGAACGAGGAAAAACAAACAAAAGTCAAGCATGTGCAGAGAGGGAATCCCTCTCCGCGAGAGAGGAAACGTCAACACCAAACAAAACCCTGACGTTGACCGTAACGGACTCTGCCGCGAAGTCCACTTAACAGCCGACCGCGTATGCGTGACTTTTCCCGCTAAAATTATCCCTTTTTTGGGCAGAGTGCGCCAAAATAATAGATTGAGACGCTCTCGCGCTCTTTTGTGATTAACTGTCCGCTCTATTTATTTGGACGCCAGGGTCATGGGATTAGGGTGCGGGAAAATTTTGTGTCCCCACCTGCTTATTTATTTTGTGGGTTTTTAATGTGTGCCAGAATGATTAATACTTTTTTTACCTCGTTAACCGGAGCATTTAAAAATATCCGGCCGGAAGGGTTTATTAAAAATAATATTCTAATTATGTGAGAAATCATTGTGTGATGTATTCAGGGATTTATTATGATGACCTGTAAGGGATTGGTATAATTTTTGAAGGGTTGTGATGCTGCTAAATACTATGGGACTATTTCATGATGGTGCCCCTTTTTGAAAGTGCAGGTGAAGGTATACGCACTCTTATGAAGATCAGTTTTTTACTTATAAAACAGAATGTTTAGGAAGGTATGAGTATCTTCTTGTTGACACACTGCTATGCAAATATGGTTTTAGTTTAGTTTATTCTGCTTGCATACCGATGCCTTTCGTAAAAGTTTCAAAAGCTTTTTCGTAAAAGTTTCAAAACTGATATGCACAAGGATGCGGGCACATGAAGGTTTTCGTCTTTTCAAACATAGCCGGCTTGCATAAATCTACTGCCATCTGGGCTAGATTAACCATTAAGCAATACTATAAGCACGTGTTTAGGACGTCAAGGAAAGGGGGTGCTACAAAAAGGTTCCAACGAATTCAGGAAAGGGGCACCAAAAATTTTTCCATTGCCGGCTTTGCCATGAAATGCACTGTGCTATTAAACCGAAACCGAGAGACAGAGGAGGAATGAATATAAAAGTGCCGTAAACATGTGTGGACGCACCGAAATTCTTTAAACGCTTAGATCCTCTAAGAGTCTTAATCCGGCAGTGGACGTTTCTGTGCTGGTCTACCGATGTCCGTCAAAATTGAAACCTTCGCGAAGGGACTGACCAGTCAGCCTGGCCCTGGTTGGCATCTTTATGACGTGGTACCGTTATGAAAACTTCCTGATGCAGTTTGACTTAAATAGTTCCATACAAATAATTCCTGCGAGCTGAATAACAAATGTAATCGAGCAAATTACCTTGGATACAAACCTATTTAAATCACATAAATTAAAAATTAGTACTTGGCTAATTTGAAAAAGTTAAATGTTGCCTAGAAATTCAGAGGTGTCTTGATATAAGAACTTTCGAACAGAAATCTCAAGTCTTCGAAGTAATACTGAATCAGTAGAAAAGGCTGAATGTAATATATATATTCCAATGGTGCGCACTTGTCTATTCATGATTGGCCACTCCTAAGGCCAGAAGCGGTGTGCATTTTATTGTGGAGGCACCTAATGGGCGGCCACGGTTGCATTCTATGAAGGGACGGACAGTTACAACGATACCATGTGCTACTAGAAATCGTGGTGATAAAACCACTAAACACTGCTAGTTCAGGGCAGTGAATCTTGGTGAACGGAATTGCCGCAAGAGGTTTTTTTACGCATAACGTAAATAGGAGCCAGTTTTCCTTAAAAAATAATCCAAGCTTGTTTAATTTTTTGCGTTTAAGCTTCTAAAGATGCTTTTAATTTCTGCAAGAAAACATCCCTCCCCTTGCGTATTTTGCCTCAGTCCGTTCAGTTTCAGTTTGCATGGCCTCAGAATGAAAAGTAGAAAAGTGTGCTCAAACTAAATGAATAATTCACGTATCATGTGAAATACACGCCTTCATTATACATGTATTGCATATGGTATTAACTGTTAGCCCTAAAGGCGCTGTAGACTTAAAATGGGATTTTGCGTCGGTTTTACTTTTGATTCGAGTCTGTTACCATTCTGCGAAATATGACACATTTATCTTTCAACCTGAATCTTTCTGTTATCGATTAACAAACTAAGCTATCCGATTTAATGAATTTTTGATTAACAAACTTGGTGATTTGAAAGCGAGCAGTGGCAACACTGTACAGAGTAAACATTTTTATCTCCAGCGGAAACGTGATGTGTCATAAATAGAATTAACACACAAAAATTTTAATAATAAACAGACAAAGAAGTTTTGTAAGCCGTCTTACTAAGAAAACTGAGCACAGATATGATTGCACTGGGAAAAGACTGAAAAATTTTGAAAATGTATGCGAACACTTAACACTCCATCGGGAGTTCTAAACAAATGCTTCTAAAGATGCTTTTAAATTTTTTATGATTTTGCTGTTGAAATGTATATGACATAAGTTCGAAGAAAACAATGCATAATGATAAAGTTGAAAACACAAAAAAGGGGGGGTAGCAGGAGTGAGTGTAATAGCAGACTGGATCTGAAACCTTCTGGATTTTTTAAAAAAAATTTGTGTTAATTTATATAAGGTCAGTTTTGTGTGGGTAAGGGAGAAACTGTCTTACCGTGAAGGGGAAATTGTGTGGGGAAAGAGTAATCTTTTGAATAAGTAATTTAATGTATTTCCTAAAAACTCGGTAAATGTTTCATCACATTTGATTATGTTGATGATAGGTAAGTATTTGGACAATTAAAACATTAAATTGTTTCAAATTTAACGTGCAAATGAAGTCTGGTAATTTATTTAAAGAAAGACTGATAAATGTTTTTTATTTGCAACTTTAATATGTTAATTATATTTAATTATGAATGTATACCTGGCGTTAAGTTGTGTTAACATTTAAACCGATTATGCATGACTTTTTTTTATCTTACCCCCTACTCTTACATTTTGGCTAGCTTTTGGATTGTTATTCTAATTCGTTTTTATCACCCACCCATACAGGCTTTTCGTTCTTTCAGTGAAATAGTTTACTTTTCCTGTCAGGTGGATATTACTCAGAAGTCTAAATAAATCTTGTGAACGGAAATTTTATGATTCCAGGTATTTTGCTGTATCCGGTTGGTGGCGTTGTATTTATAGCCGATTTCAAATTCCCCAAAACCCTCGTTATCTTTCTGCGTCTGTGCACTTTCCTACGAAGAGATAATACCCACAGCAAGAAACTCGTATCTATGGCAAAATACGAATTCTCTTGCTTTAGGAACAGAGCTTAGTAGCGGGCGATAAAGCTACTACTCGGTAGCTATTAGATTAGATTATTATATTATTCATCCTATTTGTAAATGATAAAGAAAATCAAAAATTGCGATTGTATGGCGACGGATATACTGTAACAAGGTGATAAGTTATTTGTTTAGGTTGCTTTGCCCTCCTTATTGTTAATCTCGGGCGTCTATATTTAAGTGTAAATTATTTTTTGAAAAGAACATTCGAGATATTTGGAACGTGCTGTAATCTTCATTTACACATTTCTTCTTGTATCGCGATCATTTTTTTAACCCTACTTTTAATCTTTTCAGTTATATTATCTGATAAATACAGATAAGGCCTTTTAATTGTAGGGCAGTTTGTACACGTATACGGCTAGCAAGCCTAAATCCGATTCGAGTAATTGAAAGGTTGGGCGAAGTAACAGCAAGACGGTCAGCGGTACTTGCTGCTTGCTCTCTTTCGAACTCAAGCACTCTAATGCAATACATTAACTAATTTGCATCCTGTTGGAAGCTGACGAAATTAGAAGTAACGGATTAACAAGCATAAAACACAAACTATACGTAATGCAGTGTGTATGTGCATGTAATATAACTATAATATTGTTGCGTGCATACGGGTTCGTAATAAATTGTATGCACAAGTCCGATAAAAAGTGAATAAAATTTATTATTATAGTTCGACCGCCTCATCCGCAACCATGAGCGCAAACACGCATGCGCGATTCGGACCGAATTATTCTCAAAATAGGGTGGAAGGATGAGCACTTTCTCTCCCAGCATAGCTCTTTCCGGAGAAGAGAAGACCTTTTACGTCGCAGCAAGTAATACCGTCCCTTTTGGGCGAGTCTATGTGTTTTAGCAGAATGCCAACCAGGGTTGTGCTTGAGACGGTCGAACTATATCACAACAAATAAAACAAAATGCTTAAAT
Organism: Stegodyphus dumicola; assembly: GCF_044657685.1. Taxonomy (NCBI): domain Eukaryota; kingdom Metazoa; phylum Arthropoda; class Arachnida; order Araneae; family Eresidae; genus Stegodyphus; species Stegodyphus dumicola. The sequence continues at coordinate 24,335,735 of NC_140775.1, forward strand.
TTCCTCAGATATTCGTACAATATTGCAATATCTCACAGTAGTTATCTTTTAAACTAACTAAAACGTTCAACAGAACTTAACGATTTCACCGCGAATTCGCTACAGTCATTAACAGCAATAAGTAAACAACTACGGTTATACAAACAACAACTGAATTGAGATGTTTTCCTCGAGCTTTTATAAGCTTCTTAAATACACGAGAATATTTTCGTATTTTCTCGATTTTTCTCTGGAAAGCAAAAGCGTACAATTACGAGATACCTATTTATTAAGTGCGCGTGCTCCTGTATTTTAATTTTTCCTGCGTAGCTTTCTCATCAAATAAGTCTCGTGCTGCATTGCAGGGGATATAAAACAATTTAATAACTATTCTGCTGAAAATTAGCAAATTAAATACAAAATCCGTAACAATATCTTGATGCCTGGGCCTCTAATAAAATAACTAAAAATTTTGCAATTGAGTAAAATAACTAAACATTTTGCATTTGATAATAAGGTGTTATTAGCTTTTTCATAAATAATATTTACGGTTTAAAATAGTTGTTTACAAGCCTAGATAAAATTACCTTTGAACTGAGAAACTTAAGTTTTTTTTTTTAAACAACACACATTTATGATAACGAATATTAATTAATAATCTTATTCATCTTTGACTGGCACCATCATCGATTTAAGACTGCGCGACTGAAAAGAATGACACCATTTTGAGATTTTAAAAAACAAATTTCGCGGCAATTGAGTCTACGCAAAAAAGGAAACAAGCTTGGATTATTTTAAAACCTCCAAACGTCTTTATCCGAAGAGAAAAAGGTTTATAGGAGCTATCCGTCAGCTTTGAATTTCAATTTTATTTTTAAATCCTTTCTAAGTACCAGCATATGATAGATAGTTTCGGCTACCCGAAACGCACATTTTTGTCTTCCGCCCGAAGCAATCTTCGGGATTACACGTTTTTTTCCCTCTTTCCTTCAAAACTTTCTGGTGAAAATCCAGCAAAGAATTCATAAAATATTGGATTTTATATTGGTAAAATAAATCTTCTGTCAAAAATAGATAACCAACGTGGCTCTTCAAAATTCGTATGGAAGGTGACCACCTTCATCTTTCGAAAATCCATTTTTAATAACTCTTTGCATCAAAGGACGTAGAAGAAATAGTTTGGATCGATTTAAGATGTCTCAATACGGCCTGCAGTAGTATAATTATATTGTTTTCATTTTTATATTAAGAACAGTTTGCATGCGTTTTCATATTCAGAAAGTGGAGGGAATCGAGAAAATTTAACCGTTTATTTTCTCGAGAAAACTGGACTATTCTCCTAGGATAGTGGTGGTGAACCTTTTTGGGACCTCGAGCCCAAAACTTTTTTTTTCGGGTGTGGGGCGCCTTGCCCAAAAGCTCTTTGATTAAATCCCCATCGGAGAGCGGTTTACCGTGCTTTGCCAAGCACAGCGAAATTTCAAAGCTGGCCGTTGTTAGATGGTTTGTGTTAGAAAGATAGATAATTGCAAAAACCAACTTTCTGGTAATTATAATTCCTCAATTTCCCTTCAATGAACACCTTCCGTTCAGCTTCATCAAGTTCGGCAACAATCTCGTGGTTGGTGTTAAAGTGACGTAAGTAAGTGAAAAGTAAGCATAAGTAAAGATGAGTAAGTAATTGAAACGTTCAAGAACAGTCTAAAATACTTATTTAATAACATAGTTATTTTATTGTGATTATTGAATAAGGAAGTAATATTTTAGTCGCGTGCCGGCTGATGAGGCTTAGCGTGCCGACTGTGCAACGCGTGCCCTTAGGTTCGCCATCACTGCTCTAGGATGATTTTGACAATTACATGGAGCTAAGCAAAGAGCTTCAGTTTGCCTTAATTAAATAATCCAATCTAATCAAATCGAGATAGACTACGATTATTAGCCGCAAAATAAATAAAAGTATTGCTTGCTGGGAGCTTGCCGAATTGTCAGTGACGCTGGATGTGTGGACTTTGGCGGAACTTTGTTCCATCCTAAAGGTATCTTAATAGGTTATTTAAATATCCGCAAAGACAGGAACCTTCACAGTAGTTCCCCAGGAAAAAAGGTATCGTCATTTTCATCAAGATTAGTTTTTAATTTTAAAATAATCTTCAGAGCGGTGTCAGTAAATTTACGAAGATGAGTTTTTTTATTTGAAAGCAGCGACCTTCGTAAAAATATCGGTATCTTTAATCAAGTCGGTCAGTATTCGAAAAGCAGGAAGCTTCAAAAAGATTCCTAAGCGTATAAAGGTGCTGACATCTTTATTAACATTACTGTTTAATAACTTCTTGAAAGATGTCGGCAAGTTTATGGAGATTAGTATTTAACCTGAAAATAATCACTTTCATTTTAGTGCCGGCAATTTTATGCAAAGTTCTTCATAGTCCCTCCTTCTTATATACGAGTAGTAGCGGAGGTACAGTATGTATTGCTTCTTTAACGAAAGGAAAACGAAATCACTCAAGTCCTTGCGCAATCGATAAGGACGACATTTGACTGATGAATACTGGTAAGTCGACTCGAGCTCGTACTCTGGCGAATGGGCTGGCTGGGTAGGCTTTTTGTTATTTTTCTCACGTGTAATGTGAATACGAGACAATTTCCCTTAGGACGTCGTCCACGAAGGCGTATTCCTCACCCCAGTGTGCTTTGCCATAATCCGAATATAGTAAAATCTCTCTTAACCCCCAGTATCAAAATAATGGCATTTTTGAAGATATAAATTTAAATCTGAAATTTAGGTCTTTGAAGTAAAAATAATATATGTAATTCACTAAATTTAAAAGTAAGAAACATTTGTTATGTTTCTGCCGCCCAACGTAACAAGCCTGTCGAACCAATGGACCAAGAAATTGTCTACATATAAAGATGAACTACCGATCCCTTTTCATGCGTAGTACTCTCAATAATGACCAAAAAGAATTCATATTGAAAGAGTCAGATTTATCTGCTGTCTTGCTTGGAAAAAAGTAAAGAGTCGCTGCTTATGTAAATTGATAATCATGTTAATAGAAGACGAATCTAGTGACAAAAATTCCTTCGGTTTTAAAACGTTTTTGGTGCTTGTTGCAGCGATTTAGATTTATTTACATGTTCGGAGAAGAGGTGCAGTTTGAGGTGCATGTAAACAGTTATGTTTCCGTCACACTTTATCAAAGTGATAACGAAATAATCGGATATGTACTGGGAAAGAAGAAAAATGATGATGAGGAAGAGGAGGATGAAAATAAAAACAAACTGTAGAGCAAGAAATTTACATGGAAAGAAACCGACGAAGAATTGCAGATTTTCTCAAAATTTACCGAGAAATGTTCATGTATATCGGGTACAGGATGTCATCAAACTTCACTGCATAGACAGCAACTTTTCAAAGCTACAACAATCATCTTGTAAGAAATCCGACATTCAAAGTTATATCATCACAGTAAGAAATTTGTAAATTTCATATGATAATAATTAACCATGAGACCAACTTGTTTGGTTAGGTGGGTCGAACTGCGCCCATTACTGATGCTGATGATAATAATAATAAATATAGTAATTTTAAAAAAATCATGTCTGTGTGTTTAAATTTTAGATAATGTGTACGATTTTCGATGTTACATATTTAATTATGGCTTGTAGATCAAACGCACGACCGACGGCCTTCGCAAACTGCAGTTTCTACAGATGGCATTACAAAGCACGAACGAGTTAAGCTCTAGAAATATATATATTCAATTATCCGGAATCGGCGCGATTCTTAACTGCTGGTTAAAATGATTCAAATTGTAATTCTTTTTTTTGGGGGGGGGGAGATCGGAAATACCTCGAACAGGGGTCTCAGACTCGTATTGCTTGCGGGCGCTATGCATGATCTGAAAACAACTGAAAGGCCAGATTTTTTTTCTTCTTTTCTTTCTCTCTCTCTCTTTTTTTTTTTTTAATAACGAAAAATTTTATTAACAAAATAAAAAGTATTTTAATTTTAAATTTCGCTCATTAAGTATTTATTAAAACATAACGAATAATAACAATATCATAAATTTTAAAAACTCAGATTTATATTTATTTTCCATCTGAAATCTAAAGTTTGGTGCCTGCAAGATATTTCTGCTGATTATATTTTGTATTATAAGCATACTGACAGCTAAATATTAAATTCTTAAACTAACATTTTTTCAAATAATTCTAACATGTTTAATTAGTTATTAAGTAATTTCATTTAAACTGAAAGTAAACAAAGTATAGAAACTTTTCCATGTGGGACAAAATTTGAGAATAAATAATGAAAACCTAGTTTCTTTCTCTTGTTTATTAAATTTTTCTTCAACTCGTAAACAAAACTAATTATACACTTCATTATTTCGCACTAGACCCTCCCATTCGCTGACATTTCGATTCTCATAAATTTTGCAGCTTTGGAGAGAAATTACTGGACATTTTCTTCAGCACGAATTGCAGATACTTGTCGGTTAAACGGTTTCTTTTCTTATCAGTTTCAACTGTGGAGAAATGCTGTTCATATATAAATGTATTTGCAAATAAAGCGATTAAATTTGTAAATCTTTAAATCTGCGAACAGTGTTTATTTTACATTGTAAATTAATTAGATCCATTTATAGATTTTCTGGTGGGGTATTTAGGTTTGTTTTCAATGATAATGAAAGAAGAAAAATAAAAATTCGAAAGGTTTCATATTGTTAAGAAATGCCCAGCTGAGGAGAGACAGCTTCCTCACAAAGTGGAGATAGGGTTGCAAGAAAGTGGCAGGGTTGCCAGATTTGGTGATATTTGGCGACAAAATTAGAGATATGTCATAGATGGAGCTAGAATATTTTAATGCATTCTTAGCGGTTTTCTCGGGAATATTCTCGAAGATAGATTAAAGCTATATATGCTTGTCGGGGAAGAAGTAGAGTGCAGGGATTAGCTTGAGAGCGATTGAACGAGTCGGGAGTTGTATTCTAGTGCTTTGCCGTGAAGCTGTCTTCACTGTTATAGCCTGAAAGCTGTGTTGCTGATTGTTTCAGCGTGCTTGTCGTAGTTTTTCGACCAGTGTAAACGTGTCTTTGGAACTGTCCCATGTAATAGTGCTTACTGGTGAATAATTTTTTTTTTTCGATTCTTCATCAAGTCTTATTAATTACTCTCCAAATTCACGAATTCGTAGAATGCAACGATATTTTAACGGTCGCACAAAAAGGGTCCGTTAAGGTTTTTTTTTTTTTGCGCCCGCGCTAAGCTCGCAGTCAGTCTTACCAGTTTGTTGTTAAACTCACTCCTGATAATCCATTTCTTCTTCTCATTTTAACTTTGTTATAAAGCATCATCTTCTTCGCTTTTAGACATATGCAGTTCAACAGCAAAATTACAAAAATTTTAAAAGCAGCATATGTGTAGAATTCCCGATGCAGCGTTAAGTGTTGGCATACATTTTTCTGGTTTATTTATTTTTTTTTTCCAGTCTTTCCTTGGTTCTTCATAATCAATATTCAGTTTTCTTAAATGGCTTGCAAAACACTTTTTTTAATTATTTATGTGTTAATTTTATTTATTAAATCCAAGTTCTTCGCACTTACCACACGTAAAACTCAATTCAACAGCAAAATCACAAATATTTAAAAACAGCCTATCTTTAAAATTTCCGATAGACAGTCTTACGCGCTGGAGATAAAAACGTTTCATTCCGTAGAGGGTAACCTCTACTCGCTTCCCTGTCATTGAGTTTGCTAACCAGAAATTCATTAAATTTTTATAAAAATATGAAATAGATAATAAAACAAATTCAAAAGTTGGGTTTCCAGGTGCCCATGTTCGGGCGGAGTACTACATTTTTCAAAATTTGATCCCTCTTTTAGTACTGTTGTTGTTTCTGTACAAAAAATATACATACATGCAGATTTTTCATTATTTAATTTCCTAAAAAATATTATGGGGTGATAGTATTTGGTGGCAACAATTTGAAAAGTGATTCGCCGTTTATAGTGGACGACCCAAAATCCCTAATATCCATTTCCTTCTAATGTCCTTTTGAGCTAATGATATAAATTGGAACTTCAAACAACTAACATTATAAGGTATTTTCTCCCACCTTGCAGCATGCCTTTGTGTTGTAACGGTAGCACACTCGGTCCATGATCGAGTCCCGGTGAGGGCATTGCACATTTTTCATATCTGTTGCTTCCTCTCCCCTAAAAAAATCTAATAAACTACAGCATCTTAAAATATTGAAATATTTGCTACAATTACATAATTGAAATGTGTTCGCGACCGCATAGAATTGTTTCGAGGGCTGAATGCGAGCTGCTAGTTTGATATTAACTGAATTAGAGCATAATGCATATTGTGTAAATCGATCGATACATTACCAGCGATGTGAAACTGTTAGTTTCAAATAACATACTGAACACATCTCCAGAAATTACAGGAAAAAAAAAAAAAAAAAAAAAAAAATCTGAAATGTTTCAGATTTTAAATTACGTCCAAAGGGGCGTTTTTTAACATTTTGTGTGTTACCTTTCTTTATTAAATATCATGTTCCTCGCACTTAAACCATAAGATCCAGTGCAACAGCAATATCGCAAAATAGTTTTAAAACGAGCATATCTTTAGAATTTCCGATACAGAGACTCACGCGCTGGAGATAAAAATGTTTTTTCTGCACAACGTTGCCATTGCTCGCTTTGAAATCCTTGAGTTTGTTAATCAAAAATTCGTCAAAGTTTTAAAAAATAGGAAATCGATCATAAAACAAATTTCAAATTTCAAATTTGGTCTTCCACATGCTCATATTCGTTGGAGGATTACGTTATTCAAAATTCGATGACTCTATGTACCGTTGTTTTATCACAATACGAGAAATATACATACATTTATGCAGATTTTTCATTATTTAATTTCTTCAAATATAATGCAGGACTTTAACATTTTGTGGCAACAGTTTGAAAAGTGAACCGACATTTATGAGTCCGACGCAAAATGCCAAAACGAAACTAATAGTCCTTCGGGATTCAAATCCCTTTGGACTAATAACAATTTTGCAAGCAAGAAAATAATGTTCGTTCTTTTTTAAACACTTCATATTTTCAGTATTTGTAGTAATACTAACAACAAAAGAACAGAAAATCAATCCAACACAGTTTATGTCTCATTAAGCTTTAACTGGTTTGGCGAATGCACGTTTTTTTTTTTTTTTTGCTAAACCTGAGCCCTTTATGAAAAGAACGATATAATAAATGCAACTAACGACGCTTTTGCGAAACACAAACTGTAATTTATTTCTTCTCTACATAAACATTCATTAATTTTCTTTTCCCTGGCTGCTTATATTTAGATAAACTATTGCACAAAATGATACATGTTCATTTTGTAAAAATATTCCGTCGATTATTTCTCAAGTTTCATGCGAGCTTCAGTTACAAAGTGAAATAAATCGTCTGAAGTTCTTCCTTTATTTAATATTTTTATCAGTTACATTTTTTTATGGTGTTCATTTTACGCAAGTGATGTATGTTCTCGATTATCATTTTTTGTCTGTTTTGAGAGGAAAAATGATCTTTCATTATCAGTTGCTGTAAGCAATTCGAGTAATTTTTATTTTAATGTGGGAGTTCGGAAACAAATTAATATTTATTCTTTCGTTAATTTCTAGAGCTTGACTGTCAACAAATGAAAGAGCAAATGAAATGTATGGAAGCTACGTATCTTTTTTTAAAATAATTATGCAATGCAGGTGATTGATTAAATTTGTGGGATTAGGAATAAAATTAAATTCCACGGTTTTTATTTCCTTGTACGAAGTAAAAAAAAAAAAAAAAAAAAAAAAAAATGTAATCGAGAAAAATTTCCTGTATCATATTTCATCGAGCATAGCCATTTTAACCCCTCTCGAAACCATTTGAAGGATTTTTTTTTTTTTTTTGCGTGACGTTTGTACATAAGGACAAACTAAAGGACTCTTTTTTTTCCAAAACGAATAGTAAAATGGATTTAGAATAGATTTTTCTTTTCTTAACATCTATACGTATGTACATGTATATATATCGAAAAACTCAACAACGATTAGCCTTAGAACGTTGAAATTTTGCGTAAGGGACTGCTATAACATGTAGTTGTGCATCTCCCTTTCTGGCTGCAATCGGACGAACTTGTTACCTAGCAGTTTGTTTAATTCTTTATATGTTTGTAAACTGCATTTTTTGCTTTAAAAGTGATTGACTTATGTTGTTCTTATGTTCCGGTTAAGGTTCTTATGCCTTTAGTTAATCTGCATGTAGTAGTTGTAGAATTATCAGCAGTTTAAAAGCTGTTTAAGTTGTGCTAAGCCTAACGAAGCCGCCATTTATTTTGCATTTGAAACTGTTAGCAGAATAGTAAATTAAGTTAATTGGTGCATACACTTCGGTGTCTTTCTGCCCAGTGGGGCTAAACGTTAACTTCCAATTGTGTGCGTCGAAAATTTGGTCTTTCTTCCCGTTGGCCAAATTACTTGTTTTCGCGTGAAAACTCTAATTTAATTGTAAAAATTTTCTTTTTTTAACTGTTTTCAACTATATTAGGTGTTTTAGAATTTTCTGTGTTTTACAATTTTTAATGTAGAGGTTTTGAATATTTATGTATTTTTGCCTTGCTGCGAAGTGAGAACTAAATTAATTGAATGAGAAATATATCTGTAACGAAATTCGAGGAAATAAGTTTAAATGAAGGGCAGAAAGAAGCACAGGCTGTAAAAAGGAGTCATGTGGTGGCCACATTAGATATTTTATTTATTCAAATTTTATTTGTTGGATGTCCACTCGCGTTTTTGAAATCTAAACACCGTGTCATACTTAGATTACACAGTTAACTATATTTCAGTCTTCACTCGTGTTTGCAATGTCGTTGGTTTTCGAGGAATCGTTTGAAAGTTTACCGAATTATTTAAGGTATTTATGAAAGATCTGCATTGCGCATATCCGGTCATTTTAAGTGAACTTATACAAACCTTGATCAAGGGGGGGGGAATGACAACAAAAAATATTTAAGTTTCGTTGACTTTATCGCAAGCAAAATAGTTCATTTATTATTTAAAAGCTGTTAAATCTTAAAGTTTTTGAGATACGCGGCTTTTGTAAATACCTTCACCCCCCATCAAAAAAAAAAAAAAAAAAAAAAAAAAAAAAAAATTCTAAGAAATGTTTAATGGTTTTGCAGAGAGGTAATTGCTGTTCTTTGTTTACATCATATGCATGGTTCATTCGTTTCATGAGTTTAAAAAAGCACGTTTAAAATGTATTGTATTGAATTTATAGTTGATGTAATGTTGCTGGTATAATTATTGCAACATGTTACTCATAAATAGAATTTATCCGTATAATGTAAATATACAAAATTTAATTGCTATATAAAGTTTTTCTCTAAATTTTTATATTTGTATAAAAAAACTTTTTATAAACTCGAATTTTTTATATAATTAAATTCTTTGTTTTTATATATTAATACTATCATTAAGATTCTCTAATACAGGAAATTCACTGAAACAGTTCTGCGAACAATGTTCTGAGTTCCCAGATTTGCTCGCTAGTCTTGTTTAATATTAAGGGAAAAGGAAGGTGATGTCAGGTTTGGAAAGCGATTTTTCTCTAAATCGTTTCATACAAGAACTGAAAGTTTTGTGAAAAAAATCATTCAAATGAATTAAAAAATAAAATTCCAATCCAATAAAAGTACTCATTTGTTATTAAATGCTGAAATTATGAACTTTATTTAATATTGAGTTTTAATAAAAAAGATTTAATTTAAGAAGTGTTACATTGCATTACGGCGAAGCACACTAGTCTATCTGCCTACGGAAGGGACTGTCTCCGTGTAGGGCTTTTTAAGGGAAACTGGCTCATGTTTAAGCTACAGATGAGGAAAACCCGAAAACTCAGATACAGTCATCGCGTTCGCCGAGATTTAAACCGGGTCGAACTGCTAATGTTTAGGGGTTTACTGCTTGTCCGCTGATTGGTTTATTTAATTTTAAGAAACAAACAAACAAACAAAAATTTAACAAATTTTTATACATCCAAAATATTTTACTCGAGTAATTCTTTTGTATACCAAGCTTAATTCCTATTCCACATTTCTCGAGAAAGAAAGTGGTTTATTTAAATTAGTTAGTTAAACCTCAATCAACTGATGAAGTGGGTCTTAGTCATCCCAGCTGCGATAAATATCTGTTTTTTAAATGTTTCTAAGTATTTTTAATGAAAAATATTAATTTATCTTAAAGTTTTTTTTATATTGGAAGGCGCATAACCATATCACATGTCTATGGTTTTATTGTTTCCATGTGCCTTACTTCCAGGCCCGGTGGCAAACGAATAAGATTGCTGAATACATTTAGTTCGTCCCGAGATAAAAATTCCGGCTCATGTGTAAATGTGAATACGAGTCAGTTTCACTTAGAAAATCATCTACGAAGCCAACTGTATTCTTTATCAGAGAAGCTTCGTCTACTTCGCTTTAATCAACCAATCTAACCTACCTAATTTATATAACTGCATTTATAGGCTATGTAATACTTAATTTTTATGCATTCGGAAAAGTAAAATAATGATGATTTTCTTTCTTTCTTCCTTTTTGTTCTTTTTTTTTTTTTTTTCCAAATGTCTCCCTCTTTTTTTTTTTTCTTGCCCCCCCTCCATTATTATTAGCCAAAAGTAACACTAGCTGAGAAAGGCTATTAGTCTCGAAATGGGGTTTTGCATTGAATCACTGAAAAAGGCTGAATCACTTTTCAAACTGTTGCCACCAAATATTATCACCCTGTGTTATTTTAAAAAAAATTAAATGAAGGAGAACCTGCATGAATGTAAGTATGTTTCTCGCATTTTGAAAAAACGACGGTACCTAGAGCCATCCAATTTTGAATGACATAATCCTTCAACCGAACATGGGCACCTGGACGCCCGAATTTTGAATTTCGAATTTGTTTTATTATCTATTTCACATTTTATAAAAATTTAACAATCTTTTGATTAACAAACTCAACTATTTCAAAGTGAGCAATAGCAACACTGTACAGGGGAGGAGGGGGGAGTTTTTATTTGCAAGCGTGCAAGACTGTGTATCGGAAATGCTAAAGATACTCATTTTAAATATTTTGTGATATTGCTGTTGAACTGAATTTTATGTTTTAAGTGCGAAGAACATGATATTTAATAAATAAAGTTCACACAAAACGTTAAAAAAAACTTTTTTGGACGTAATATAAAATCTGAAAACTTTCAGTTTTTTTTATGTATTATTATTATTATTTTTCTGTTTATCCTGTACTGTTCAAAATTGTTTCTAAGAATTAAATGTACTATTAATTCTTTATTTAATTTAACTGGGAAGTTCCAATCGTTAGTATTCGTGTTGATTTCGAAAGTATTTTGCTTGACAACACTATGTAATCAAAGATTTATATATTATTATCTAAGATTTATTACCCACTCTATTACCCCTGTGTGGGCTCAGTATTTTTGTTCTTTATATTTTGGTAAATTGTGCTTTTTTTGCTTTCAAAGTGATTGAATGATGTTGTTCTTATGTTCTGATTAAGGTTTTTATGCATTTAATTAATTTGCATGCAGTAACAGTATTATGAGCAAATTAAAAGTTTAGCTGGCGCTAATTTTTCAAAAGTTCAACTTCACAAAAAAGCGTAATAGAATCTTTTTTGACACATTGAATACTTATGTGTCAGCTTCATTATTTTTTTAATGTATTTTACACGCATAGTAAAATTTAAACGTAAAGTGATTTTAATATTAACTTACTATCTCATTTATATTATTTGAAACCCAAATTTTAGGCCTAAGCAGCTTTTGGATTTCGTAAATTTTCTACTATACCTTCAGTGCATTTTCGTATGCAATTCCTGCTTACTGGATTTCTCTTTAATTCTTTCCATTAGAGAATATTTTTTAAAAAGTTAGAAATTTCGTGTCAAAGCCTGCTATTTAGATTTAGGTAGACCATAACAAAAAGCTGCTTAACGCTTTTTAGCCAAAACAATTGTTCTGTTGTAGGCCTAAGGGAGAAAAATATTCTCATCGAAATTTCTGTTATTTTGCAACCGTTTCTGGCACGGTCTGTTACTTTGTGCTTGAGGGGATGTTTCCCAAAATAGTTCCTCTTCTCTCCATTTTTCCTTCTTCATATCGTACCTCATTTCGCACCAATTTCAAGAGTTCGACAGTCGCACAATAAGTTGGCTCGTCGTCTGTTATCGTTTCTGGGCAGAGAAGTCGTTCCTGTTTACGATTTTGAAGTGATCTTTTCTGAGTTTATGATAGATTCGTTCTAAGCAACTGAAGAATGTGCTGGAATACGTTATGTTTTCGCCCAGGCAGAAGTTTCTTTTGATCAGGAAACGATAGTGCAGAGTGGTCATGCTATCTGAAACTATCAAGAATTTTCTGTAGAAGCAGAAGTCAGTCTGATTCCATATTTTTTAAGCGAAAATTTATTTAATTAGAAGCGAGAAGTCAGGGAACAAAATGGCTGATGTTTATTGGCAGTGCCATCCATTGCTTTAGGACCACCTAGATTAGAAGACCACTTTAGACAAGTTTTTGAAACCCGGATCTCCCATGAAAATAAATGTGTATGAAATAAAGCACAATTAAGTCTTTAAACTGCCAGCTGAAGGTGAAACTGAACTAAAAAAAAACAGTGAGAATATGTGCATATTTAGTATATAAATATTTTTACAACTAATAAGTTAGTAAGCCAATATTAGCCAATAGCATTTCCAATATTATTAGTGTTTTTTAATATGCTGTGAAATTTGTTTTCAGCCCAAATAGGCGTTAGCGAGAAGGAGTTTAGTCTCGAAAAGGTATTCTGCGTCCGATCACTAAAACATTTTTTTTTTTTTTTTTTTTTTTTAAGTCTCACTAGTCTGGACTAGTTTCGGGACCAAATTAAAAATAATGTCACGCATCCTAAAATTGCATTATGTTAGTTATGTGAAGCACTATTGCAAATGAAATAGTCTTAGATAAAATTCATGAAAAAAAGTATAATGAAAGGTGCTATATTTTCTTCTCTTGTTTTTAAGCACCCTATCGAGTATGAGGGGAAAGACAAAAAAAAAAAAAAAAAAGAGAGAGAGAGAGAGAGAGAGGAAGAGAGCAGTTTTACATGGCCTTAGTTCAGCAATTCGGATTTCGCCCCGTGCCACAAGGAAGTATAATAAATTTTCCAACCAAAACAAATCCATTCGCTACTACGAAACAGAATTTCCTTCGATACAAATTCTACGCCATTTGAATTTTATAGCTTATCTCGCTAAGAGTTCGTTGCCCAAAGTTGCTTTTTTTTCACGGTTATGTTTTTCGTGGTATGGGTGATCGTCGTATCCACCATCCGTAACCGAAAGCGAAAAATGATCGTTTGGGAATTTTGTTACAATAGCCGGAAACGCGACGCACCCTATGACGATTCCCTCCACCCTTTCCTTTTTCCCATCATCCCTTGCGTTTCCTTTTGTTTTAAAACGTCTTGCTGATGCTTCCGTCAGGTGTAAATTTGTGGGTGGAAGGCCTATGTTGAATTTGCAAATGTTCTTGAAAATGCAAGATGTATAACGAATCTATGATTGACCCGCGTCATTGGTCATGAGGTCAGATGAGGTAGATTATCTTTTCTTGCATGAAATTTTGATAGATTTAGCAAACTGTACGATTCCTGAGCGGCAGGAGTCGGAAATGTCAGAACGATGTCCTTTAGCTGTATGGTCTGAAGTGTCTGAAAGTTATCTCGAGCATGAAAATGTTAAGAATGGGAAAATTCCTCCCGAATGTGGGCGCGTTTTAAGTGTTTCTCACCCCCCCCCGTTGCGTGAATATTCGTGAATCATTCCCCACCATTTTTTTCTCGGCTTCCTTCTTTGTTTTTGTTACTGTTTCTTGCTCATATTGTTGTGGTTTTGAGGTAAAAAATACGGTACGGAAGTTGTAGCACCATACTAATACCGCAGTGCGTAAATAATAAGGGAAAATTATAAACAAAATAAGAATATATATATATATATATATATAAATGGCGTATATTGATTTTAAATTGCTCATTTTGTTAGGTTATATGCAATGTATTTTTTTAAATAATAATATTTGAGTTGGCAATTTTCTAGGGAAGATAAGTTCTTTTGCCGCAAAACTGATAACATCAGTGAGAACTGATAATAAGCTAGGCCCCTTGCATTACTAATGCTGGGATAGCATAGCGCAACGTAGTCAGCGTAACATGACGCAAAAAATAAAAATTCGATCAGATGCCTGGCGAGGGTGGCATGAGTGAGAATCTCGTGTTACTTAAAACCGAGAATAAATGCGATGTTAAATTATAATGCATTAATAATGTGTGAAAATGGTTTAAAAAAGTTATTTCGAGATTTACTGCAGATATTATCTATCGCCATAGCTTTGGACTAAACTATACACATTTCTAACGCCAAACCAGGAATCTCAATCTAAATACTACAAACTTGGTAAAGGAAGTGTACCTAAACTTGTAGTTTGTTTTTTAACATTCATTAGTTGTTTTTCTAGTGCGTAGTATTTAAGTGGATAAATTAAAAAAGTTCTGAAGAAGCAGTGTGCAAAAAGGAAAATCTAAAAGGTTTCAGATTTTAAATTACTTCCAAAGGTTTTTTTTTTTTTTTTTTTTTTTTAAGTTTTGTCTGTTACCTTTATTTATTATTAAATATCATGTTCTTCGCCTTCGCACTTAAACCATAAAATTCAGTTCAAGAGCAATATCGCAAAGTAGTTTTAAATTGAGTGTATCTTTAAAATTTCCTATAGAAAGGTTTGCGCGCTGGAGATAATTTTTTTTTTTTTTTTTTTTTTTTTCCCTGTACAATGTTGCCATTGCTCGCTTTGAAATCCTTGAGTTTGTTAATCAAAAATTCGTTAAAGTTTTACAAAATATGAAACCGATAATAAAACAAATTCCAAATTTGGGCTTCCACATGCCTATATTCGCAGTAGGATTACGTCATTCAAAATTCGATGGCTCTAGGTACCGTTGTTTTATCACAATGCGAGAAATATACATACATTTATGCAGATTTTTCATTATCTAATTTCTTCAAATATAATCCAGGACTCTTAACATTTGGTGGCAACAGTTTGAAAAGTGAAACGAACATTTACAGTGAACCAATGCAAAATCGCAAAACGAAAACAGTAGTCCTTCAGGGACGAAGCCCCTTTGGATGCCTTTGGGGGAAAAAAAACGTGGCAAGTGTGTTAGAAAATGCACTTACAACAACGCTCTAAGAGAAGAAAGCGTCGCATCATTTGGTGGAACAACATAGGTGTATAGGTAGGTATTCAGCCACATAAGCCATTTAAATTAGTTGTTGAATACGTTAGGAAATTGAGAATACTTTGAATACGTTGGGAAATGGAATCAAAGAGGATCTGGTGGTTTTCCGGCTTTCAATATACAATTTTGTTTCTTGGGAGCAGTAACAACGCAGTTCTCCTCATAACTGCGCAGCAAACTTTGTCCTCATTTTGTTCATCGGCCATCACGTCATCTTCACTTCACATCTAAGTACGTAGCAGGTGTCAGTGTTAACATCCAAGTTTTCGGTCCACATCCAAGTTATCGATGCTAAAATCAGAGTTGACTTTTGATTGTTCACGAATATTAAGTTTCTGATAAAAATCCTACTTTAAAATCCTATTTGGGACTTTTTTGGCTTTTGATGCATCTAAATGCTTGAATAACCCATGTTCTAATTTTGCAAAGGTTCGCTATTTGAATAACGTTTCGGAAGTTCCTTCCTCATCAAATGGTATAAAAAGTCTGCGGTGAAACTGATAGCAAAAAGATAAATTACAGTAATCTGTGCATTTGATTAGTGTATTAGGTATTGTCGTTCGCCTTATCTAATAGTATTAAGTGAATGATAGGTAGGCGCCAGGTAATCTGATCTCATTTGTTTTGATAACATTAATTAGTTGATAATATTAAATGACGAGGAAAAACGTTTCTAAGAATATTGATGCAGTTTGACGAATTTAATAAAAATGTGCTAAAAGAAACAAATATATATTTTAAGCGATTTTAATTAGATTCTAGAGCTAAAAATTTTAGTGCATTTGGTATTCGTTATAATGAACTTCTCGTGTCCTAAAAAAAGAACTTCGTAACAAGCGATCGCTCTAATGAAAATGGATTTCATATACTCTTGATCAGTTCAGGATTTTTTGGCTTGGTTATTGTAAAAAAAGTCATCGACTGTTATGGATTGCCTATAGTTGTTATGTAGAAGTTTATTTTAATCCTTTTAGTGCCGAATTACGATATATCGTTCGTTGGAAATACTTGCGAAAAGTGCTAAAGACGATACATCGTTGCGTATCCTCTAACGCCTTGCTATTCGCACTGCGAGAGAAATCTCATCTCAAAATAAATTTATAAAACATTAGGAATGGTCCAATTTCATTGCAAAGGGATTAAAAAAATTGCTTTGGGGGTTTAACTTTTCGTTATATTTATGCTGCTTTGTACCAAGACTGTGTATAGCCTGGAGCAATAAGGTAGAAACTCGACATGGGTTAGCTTCTTGGGACCATAATCGCAACATGTTGGTAGCTGTTAGAATATAGAGTTTATGTGTCACAAATCTATGCATCGATGCGGCGAGTCTAAAATTTTTCTTTCAATCTTTCCTCGGTCTTTCTGAAGTGCATTTCTTAGCAGTCAGTGTTGGAAAACCGTCATCTTTTTGTAGAATTAAAATAATTTGTGTTTGGCTTTCGCACAGCACCTGAGAGCCGTTTGAACAGCCATACTGAACCGTATTGAACAGCCGTTTGCAGCCGAAAAATTTATGTTCTCTGTTTTACATTCTGGCATAGCAGTAGTGTTTCTTGCACCCTCTGTTCCCAAATCTGGTGCCATTGTACAGCCACTTAGACCATGTAAGCCTATGTTTCTCGCCTAAATCATTAATTTTTTCAATAAGTGTTGGATAGTGGAAGACGAGGAACATGCGCCTGCTTGCCTTTGGTAGACGCCAAGTGTCCCTCTACTCCGTAACCTATCACCTGTACAATTAAAAGTAGCAGAAGATAATTTTGTAAATATCATTCTAAACTTGGTTTTTGTGAGCTTTTTCGGAAACTTTAACAAATTCGTCAAAAGGCACGGTATTCCTCGCATAGGTACGAAACTTACGCTCATTACGCTCATCACTAAAAGGGTTAAACATTTTCAATGTATCTCTAATCTTGACACTCGGAAAATTCATTTTTTCTCAGCATTAGTAGGAATTACTTATCATATTCCTTAACATTTTGAGAAAGTTTATAGTAAGTTGGTCCTTTTTCAGAAAGCGGTTGACAGACATCTTCTTCTGCCAAAGCTTTAACTTGAACTTTACCTTAGTATATACTTTAGCATCGGCCAACTAGTAGCCGAGCACTAAATGCTCTAAATACTGGTAGTTTGAGTCGGGTTCTAGTTCAGGTGAACAGGCTGGCTGTATGGAATTTTCGTAGTTTTTCCTAAGTGAATACTAGCTAATTTACCCCGAAAAGGTAACTTATTTTAAGTTTTCCTTAGAAAAAGTTCTGTCTGATGGTATTCCTTCTTTTATGCTGATAACCTTGGTGTGCTTTATCGTCCTGTTTCTCCCAGAAAGTCTCCACGAAAGCATTCCTTACCTTGGGCAAATAGCCGTGGTATGTTCGCCATAATCTGATAAATCCAATCAGTCCAATTTTATGAGGGATTCTAATGCTCATCTCCTAATCATTATCCTTTGTCATAAAGGTATTGATACCGCTATGCAGATTCGTCAATAATCGCAATATTGCCTCTCGCAGAAGTGCCAGCTTCTTTTAGGAGGAATATTTATATTGAGAAAGCGATCTTCTGAAAGGTGCCAGTGCCATTAAGTAAATAGGATTTTAATTTGCTACCTTGATTAATAAAGCAAACGAAAATCTTGCATAGCGGTGCTGGTACCTTTACTAAGTTTCCCTTTTTTTGGATAAAATTGATTTTAATATAAATACCGGCAACTTTCACATAAATACACTGAATTTGCTTTGATATAAATTTTGACATGCATTACAAAATATAAATGAATAAATCGCGTTTCTGAAAAGTAGTT
Source organism: Stegodyphus dumicola (assembly GCF_044657685.1). Classification (NCBI taxonomy): domain Eukaryota; kingdom Metazoa; phylum Arthropoda; class Arachnida; order Araneae; family Eresidae; genus Stegodyphus; species Stegodyphus dumicola. The sequence continues at coordinate 24,353,889 of NC_140775.1, forward strand.
TGATTTTGGGCAATGCATTCACCCAAATTTTTCCTACATTAGTTAACCTTGTTCCCAAACAAAAATTTCTGCCATTTTCTTTTCATTCTTGGCTGTTGCTTCTTTATATTACCTTGACCTGTTGTTCTATTTCTGAAACCCATTTTCTGGAATTTCAGCGATTCTTCTTTTCAAAACAACTTAATTTTTCACACTTGTGTTTACTTTCGCTTCTTTTGTTGCTTAAAGAATGAGTTTTAAAATAAAAAGTTGAAACATGTCATTTCCGTTTCATAATTTTGTAAAGTTTTCATTAATATTAAACTGCAAAATGTGCTGCTTTTTTAAGATATTTAATTCCAGTCTCAAAATTTTGATATGCAAATTAAAAGTAATCATTTAGCATTTTTTTTCAATAAAATAATTTGCATACTTAGGTAATATATTATGACAAAGTACTCAATATTTATGTTCTGTTGGCTCAATTTTCGAGAGGAACCGATTCGCGTTTTATCAAAACATGTCACTCATTTTTGAGACTTCTACTAAATTTATATTAGAAGATAATATAATCAACATTTCTTTAGTAAATAAATTATAGCATCTATCTGTTGTACTGCCAAGGGTCATCAGTGGATGTAACTATTACAGTTTAGTACTCTCTGCATTCATTCTCAGGAGATGACCTGCCATCTCATGCTACTTAGTTTCATGGATTTAAAAATATCCTGAACTTTATAAATTTTAAAGAGTTCGAAGTTATACCGTTTACGCCGTATATTGTTCTACAAAACAGCACCAAAGATAGCTCTTACAATCTTCCTTTCAAAGATCGCCAGGGCTGTTTCTTCCCTCATAGTCAGAGTCCACATCTCTGAAGCTGATTTTATTAATACCTTATATAATTGAATTTTTGTCCTTTTCTTTATTAAATGGGATTTCAGAAGAGATCTTAAATCAAAGAAGCAACGATTTTCAGCAATAACCCTTTTTCTGAATTCAGGATTAATATCATTTTGGTAATTAATTTCGGAGCCCCCATAGGTGAAATTTTTCACAGATTCAAAATTAAATAGGCCTGTCTCAAATATTTTAGGTGGATTTACCATAGTACATAAATTTAGTTTTTTTCCAAATTTACTCTAAACTTCATTTACCTGGTGCCAAAAAGATCTCTCCCAGCGCAGCTGTAGATCTTCCAATTATATCCAAATCATCACTTAAATTATATCCAATTATATCCAAATCATCACTTAAATTATATCCAATTATATCCAAATCAAGCCAATGTATTTTTTCTGAAGTATTCTTATTTTTTGTAGTTTAAATACCACTCATCATTGGAATTCAACAACGACGGAGGATTAAAAACAAAAAATATTGGTAGTTTATATTCGATTTTTATACCTGTGACAAATTGAAATCGTTTTTCATGCCATTTTAACGACACCATTGAAACTCTGTGTGCTCTTAAACAATGTTTGTAGGGACTATTGCATTACTGTGCTCCATCATAAAATGCTGGAGGCTAGGTATGATGAGTATGCTGAGGCTTTCAATATGATGCACGAAAACTTTTTTTGTTGGTATATCCTTTTTTTGTTTCAACAAATACTAAGCTGATCGATATGAAGATAGGGGGGCGGGTATCTACATGACAAGACACAGTAATGAAAGTGACTTCAAGGGCAAAAAGTTAAACAGAATAATTTTTCCCAACGTTTTTCAGATTTTTTTCATATAATTCCATTAAATGTAATTGCCGAAGCTCCTACTGAAATCAGCTGTGAGTGGTTTGTTCTGACTTTCTAGAAATCAGATAAGTCTTCTGTTGGGGAGGGGGAAAATAAGAGTTCGACTATGATAGATTATTTTCATTTCATCCATTGTTTATGTAGTTATCTAAATCGGTAGTTTTAATTGTTGTCAAATAACTGAAGATTCCGCCCCTTTCCAAGAATGTCATTGGTGTACGTGATGCAAATCCTTTATTATTTACGTAGTGACAAATAAAGCAGTTCATTTGTTTTGTCTTTTCTTTCAGCACGCAATTTTGAAAGATCCTGTTGCAGGAAAAATCAGCGGGAGTCATTCTAGTTATGAAATGCTATAATAAAACAGCTCATTTGATTTTTCAGGTCAATATCAAAAAGTAGTAGCTTACAAATTAAATACTTAATAGAAGTTTGTTATGCTCTGTATAACCTTTTGCATTTTGAAAACAAATGATATTAAAATAGGAGGAAAATAATACAATCAATTACATTTGCATTTATCGCATATTAGCGTGCTTGAAGTCTGTTGTTAAACTAAATTTAAGCATCACACACTGTAAATCTTTGAATTAATGTTAATTGTTTTCCTTATGAAATGCTAATATCGGTATTTTTTTGCTAATATCCGCAGCAAAGCTTTCGAACATTATTATTCTAGAACTGAATATTAATGTAAGGCAGTAATTTAAGCGAACTTTTTCCATTTGCTGCAACTCTGGGAAATGGTAATTTTATATGAAATGTTTTTTTATAGAATTGCTTAGAAAATACGCGGTGAAAATATTTTAATATACATTTTAGTTTTCATCTTTTATTTGAAGCACACAACTTTGTATTCAAAACTGGGAACATCTCAAATCATCAGAAACTGCCAACATTCGAATGCCTAAAAGCGTAAGCCGATATTCAAAGCTTCGAGCTCATCAAGCTAATTGTACGTATCATTATTAAATTTAGTGTTTACTGAAAGTATTCTCTGAAACCGGTTTCCCGTATTTGTTTATTGTATCGTAGTTGCATTCTGGAAGATTCATAAGTTACCTCACCTGTAGGCAGTCTGAAATTATTTTTAAAGGTGTTATCAGTAATTAAATTTTTAAAGGTATTATTTTTAAAGGAGTTAGCATTAAATCCTCTGAAAAATCGCCCCGTCTATCGAAATAATCTGGAGTATTTTAACTGTATCTAGTATGCTATATTTGTTAATTGGATTATTACCGTTTGATGTGAATTTATGAAAATTTGCATATGCACATATTCTTCAAAAACTGTAAAAAACGTTTCTATTAAAACTGTAAACAAAGAGGTGTGGGAAGGTGGAAACTGGAACTCTGTAATGCGGACTACTTGGGACCCTTTAATGCTTAGGGTCTCAAGGGATTCAAGAGGGGACCCTATAACGCGGGACTGTCTCTTGAATCCCTTCAGATTCTCTAATGCGGACTGTCACTTGAATTTACAACACAAGAGCTATCTATTTTGATTCTGATCCACCAACTTTATTGGCAATTTTGATTCCAAATACTAGCCACATATAGTTTGAAACATTATAACTTTGAATAAACGAACTACAATAATTTATCGACGGAGTGTCCTCAATGTTATAAATGTTAGATGGGATAGGTTATTGATATTCATGGTACCATAATCTAACCTGGTAAGTTGTGCTATGTTGATGAATATGATCAGCATGAGCTCGGTGACCATATCATCTCCAGATGCCCGATTGGTTAGCATCAACGTTCCAGGAATTACATTCATCCCTGAAGTATTCCAATTTTCCTTTTCGATAACTTGGTTTGGGCCTACTATATTCTTTCATGATGATAGACTTGGATGACGGAGTAGTTATGCAAACGATGGCTGCCCCGTGCAGATGTATCAGGAACAATCGATGACGTTACTGAAAGACCCAAACTTGACTATAGATTTCATCGATTGTTAGCAGCTACTAAAGCGATTGTTAGCTTATTTATACATGAACTATACTTTATATTATTTAACATCGAATGCACCAAATAAGATTTTCTTTGAGCTACAGGTTTTCTCTAATAATTTCAATTTCATTCTTCTGACAGTGCCTCTAAGTCGCCTCTTCTCGCATTTCGTTAGGTAATAAACGCTGTAGCATCTCTATAGAGTATGCTATAGAGATTAACTACTTGCTCATAGGCCATGATGAAATCTGTGGTAAATGTATTTATTTAAGGCCGCCCAGACGGGAAAGTGTTTTGTGACTCTAACTACCGTACCGAAGGACCCGGGTACGAATCCCGGAGACAGCATGGATGCAGTTGGATTCATTATAAGAGGCAACAGTGGCCCACCTATTAGGTGCCTGTATAACAAAGTGACTACCATTTCCAGCCTTAGTAGTGGTCAACGCCTGTAACGACTAAAGCCCGCCATTGAAAAAGATGTACTTATGTAAAGTTTCTACTAGTCGGTATCTCAAAGAAATTTTCGCTTCTGATATTTATTTTTTGGATTCAGACATATTATGAAGAATTTTACTCGGCCAGTCCGCGAAAGTTTTGTTTGCAAAATTGATATTCTTTTACTTTACTCTTCTATCATGAAACCCCACTAGTAGTCAAAATGGTACGACAAATGAATACTGGCTATTCGATTCGAATTCAGATTTCGATGAATGGACTGGCTCCATTTGCGTTTTTGTAGTTTCATACAGTGGTAGACTGAATACAAGGCTTTAAGGGTCAGCCAAATCTCACATATGGCTGATTCTAAATTGCAATAATTTGCACAACTCGCTTAATTGGACATTCCTGTTTCTATGGGCAGAGTCTTCATATTTTTGCATTCCTTTTCTTAAATTAATTACTATAACATTTCTTATGTTTCAGCGAATGTCATGTACCATGCAAATGATAGCAAGAGCATAAATTAATTTTTAAAGGAAAATAAATTTAATTTAAAATATAGAAATTTCAAAATCAGATTTTGAAACCGTGTGTTTCGTCTGATATTGTTGTTGATTGCTTCTAACTTTACTGCGATTATTTACGCAACTGGAATAGGAAGCGAGAAAATTAGATAACTTAAATGTATTTTAAGAATCGGTCGTAAAAATGTTTTTGTAGCAATCAATTTTATCTCATTTCCGGACGGGGATGAGCAGTTCATGTAATTGTTTATAACTCTGTTTCATATCCTCCTATTATCGAGCAACGCAAACATCCAATGCAAAACAAGTCGCAGGAATTAGAGCTAAAAAAACGGATCTTAGACTATTTGTCACAAATCACATGTGCCCTACATAGATCCTATATTTTCTTTGGGACAAAAGATAAAATAACACTCCCCTTTAATTAGGGGTAATTTTCCGGAATTATTTTTTACCTTCCTGCAATTCGGATCAATTACTTTTCTTGTCTTTTCATTCATTTGTGGAAGTGCTGCTCTAAGAGGGAAAACAAAATGATAGCTTCATGAGATAAGTTCTTTCAGGATGGCAGTAACGTGGGAAAACAGCGGACTCTGCCCTCTAGTGGCGACAGGCCGAGATGCGGTTTCTCGTGTTCAAAACGTGCGTTGCGTGATTGACTATCGGTGGTTGTTTCTTTTGTGTCTCTTTGACCAAGTTTTGACCATTGTCCGCAACAACTAGGTCTCGTGTTCAAATGCAAGATCAGGGTAAAAGATATTGTACTGTTTCGCAACCTTCTGAAAGCAAAAGTGACTTTCTTTATAATATTTTATTTTGTAAACTTTCTGTTTTATTGTACTACTGTTCTTTTCGTTTCATAATCTCATTGTCATGATATGTCCCCATAGCACTGTTTTGAGCAATAGAATATATTTTTTTCCAAATCAAATATGTGCCGAAATACGATAAATTTCTTTGCTTGTTTGGCAAAATAATGAGATAATTCACCCCTTTCTTGAGTATATATAAATTTCATGTGATGTGTTTATTCAGTATGAAAGGTAGAAATCAGGATTATTTGCAAAATTAAATGAAAACTGCTATATTCACAGGGTGAAATATTTGCCTGTTAAGAATTATCAATAACTCTTTTTTTAATAATCGCCTTTTATGTAACAGCAAATATCATAATCCCTGAATTGCTTATGTTTGTTTTTATTTTCTGTATTTTAGAATGATAAGCGCAGCGCCTGAGGACCCAACGCGTGACATTGCTGATCGCGTCAGATCATATCCCGTTGCGAGCTGTGGCAATTGAACTGTTGTAGAGCAGGTCGTACTGTGAAAGTGTGAAAGACCACTTTCATGAGCAGCTTGTCGTGTTGATTTTTGTCGACTTTTCCTGAAACAGTTTGTAGATTCTTTTCTTGGTTCCGAAGATCCTCTAGTCTAAGTTTAACATGACTATTCATCATGATCTTGGCGTCATCTAAAACATGAGGCCCTTGAACACTGCGCTACCATCTTTCATCTTTGCGCATCTTCAGAACAGAGTGTCACATTTTGTAACGGGATACAGTATGGCACGATCACCCAGTGTCAGGGCGTTGGGTGATGCAACATCTGATTGGGTGATCCTCTAATCACTTGTAAATAAAATAAATATAAACAAGTTAGTTATACAATTCTTTCATTTCTTTATTCACGGTATCTTTTATTAGTCGCAAATGTTGTGTGACTTTTTTTAAACGTTTTTAACAGATTTTAGTAGGGACAATTTTCTGCCCCCCTGTTCAAATACGACTGAGGCTTGCTATCACACGGCGGTTTGTTGCGGAAGAACAACTGTTTGGAACACTTTTTCTGCTTTGCCACAAAAGCGAATTACCATAGAAGGAAGTGAAAAATGAAAATGGCTTCTTTGAATTCAGTTAGGTAGAATACGCAGGATTTATTAAGTTAATGGCAATCGCCCTAAACATACTGAGGATATATATAACCTCAGTATTTTTAGTGCGATATATATATATATATATATTTATATAATATGTGATGATTTAATGCGTAGGAAAAATCTGATACTTTAACAACTCTCATTCGTCATGGCCGGGGAAGGATATTTTGATGTGCTGCAACTTGAAGTCCACGTAGTTAGCTAGATAAATGCATAAACCTGATGTAGCCATTTCAAAATGAAATTTTATTCCGTTTATAATTCACATGAGATCAGTTTTGTAGACAAGGGTATCCAATCATATTTAAATAAGATAGTTTTTATGTACACCGATTTTAAAAGTAAGACATAGGCATCTGCCAAGTGAAACGGCGCGGGGTTGAAAGAGCAGCACTTAGGGAAAGGAATGGAATGATATAATTACTTTGCGAGCGGTATTTATACGAAAGTGGATGCAGTTGTAGAGATAAGCAATGATTGGCTGATATTAGTTTTAGTTTTTAGACCTTTTTCAAGTAGTGTTATATAACATAGAAAGAACTCGAATTTGGGAGAACGGATGATTTTTAGAGGATAAGAGCACCAAATCTAGTATAGTTAGTTTTGAGATCGCCAATTATTCTTAAAGCAGCTATCATATTTTGTTATATATTACATATATAAATACTTTCCTGAAGGCCTTTTTAAGGAAAAATGGCTCTTTGCTTATTGGAACTCGTCGCGTATTGGGAAAACCATGAAAAAGCTCATGATGCCTTTTCGCATACTAAAATCTGAGTCAGGTCCACCAAAGGGAAGAATGCTTTCTTGTAGGATTCTGTCGCATGAATTTGCGTTTATAGATTGGGAAAACCTAGTGTCCTCAGCATGTGCAGCTTCTGAGAAGTGAATGAAGAAGGAATTAGAGCGTTTAGCGACTTCACCACTGAATTACTCTTCGGCGAATTAAAAAGGAGATTACTCTGGGAGGAGGAGAAACGATTTAAAAAGGAGAAACGATTTGAGAGTGTATACAACGTGGGTTTGGGGATCATGTAACTGCCACTTATGTAAATACTGAAACAGAAAGCTATCGAACTGGTGATTCAGCAGCAGCGCCAGGATAAGTAGTAATCAAATTGACTGGAAATACATAACATACAGAGAATTCAGATAAGTATAAAATAATAATCAGAACAACATATAATACATATATTACACAATCAGTTGGTTATATAGAATGACCACTGGTCTTTTGCTATTGTTTGGATTGTTATAAGCTTAATAGCAAATTTTGATTTCAGAGTTGTTTATTTTATTTTTTTATTTATTTTTTTTACTCTGGCTTTCGTGAAACTTTTTTTCATAGATGATAGTAATAAGACCTCAAATGGTCTATTTTCAGTTCTTCATGCATTCTGATCTTACGAATGGAAATGTGTAATTTGCCTCAGACCACTTTTCTGGGAAGTTTGTATTTGTTTCCTATTAGTTTTTCAAAAAAGGCCAGATTAGACAAGCATAATACAACATAAGGTGCGGAATGGATTAATAAATGAGTAACTTATTATGAATAGAAAGCTGTTTCGAAAAATTAAGGAGTTAGAAAGCTGTTTCGAACAATTAAGGAGTTAGAAAGCTGTTTCGAACAATTAAGGAGTAGGGTTTAGCTTTACGCACTTGAAACTTCTATAGCTTAGAGATCATTGTGCCTGTCTCTAGACGAGATATCCTGAATATGATTCCAACTTAGCAAAAGCTTTGCTCTGTTTTGCTTTAAAAGCAATTTTTGCACCTTCCTCGTACGAAACCTTTCCTTCTTTTGATAAAGAAAAATTCAAGGCCTGGAAAATTATGTAAAATAAAAGGTAAATTTATTAGAAGAAAGAAAAACGTTGAGCATATTGGGGTATACATATCTTTGCTAGATTACTTTACTACTAGAATGAAACTACCAGAATTAAAAATTAATATTTTACGACAACCTTTTAACTATATAAAACCATGTATAAAATGTTTTAGTACATTGACTAGAATGATAATAGGGAATAATATTAAAAATAATTTATGCTCATATGAAAAAATTTGTTCACAAGTTTAGATGTTCAGTGTATCTAAAAGAGAAAAGTATAATACGAAATATGCTCAAACTATGAAAATTCAGATCAAGTCGCATGTTCCAATAAAAATCTGCGCAGTTTAAATCTTCATAAAAGTTTTATAAAAGTTTTCTACAAGAGAAATATTTTTGATGGTTGCTTATCATTAAAAGTTCTTTATATCGTTGACATTACCTTTAAATATTCTTAATTAAACATTTTGAGGGCAATACACACTTATTGCTAAACAATTATGGTTGTTTACTTTTTTGAATGCAGATTTCTGAGAGGTATCTTTTATGTCAATTGATGTTACCATGGCAAGCATAGATTTTAAAAGTTCCGATTCACACAAAATCGAAATTTTATATCTCATGAATTAAAATTTTATAACCCAAAGTCAATGGAAATCATAAGTATAAAACAAAAAAAGTATACACAGTATTGAACAGATAAAATAGGCGAAACCTTAATTGAATTTTACTGTACTTGTACAAAAGAAAGGGGAAAGAATAAGTGGGAAATGATGAGGAATATGTTTTCATTTAGATGCGAAATTCCCTTCCATGAAAGCTTCAGGTCTTTAGAAAGCATCTTTATTTGTCTTTTCTTTATATCTGAACGCTACTCGATTGTACTTAAAACTTAGTTTCACTCAAAATTTGCCCTCTGTGATTAGTTGCTATCTATGTTTTAAAAATGTTTGTAAAGTGAGACATGGCATTACCAATGGAATGCTTATGTTGTATCTTTATCAGTGTGAAGTCTTCCCGTGAAAACTTTTCGTCTTACACATTTTGCAAAAATTTTTCCGATCAGATAACCATCAGAGTCATTTTTCTTTCTTCATTTTCTTCAGGAGACATTTATTCTCCCTAATCGCATTTTGTTGCTGCTTCTGAAGTTGTGGTACTTTTATGTTGAGTTAGTTTTACTATTTCTTTAAACTTCGTTCACACTGTGTTTTTAAAATCATAAGTTGTCTGAGCAGAGCTTCGTTGCTAAGCAACCAGACTTTTCTACATCAGAAACACTGGTTTAAGGATTTTTCTTCTAACTTTTCAACTGTATGCCACTTGGTATAAAAGCCGACCAATCACAGCGCAGCAGACGTTAGTCGACGGTTTCACTTAGCTACTAATTTACGCATTTGGCTGTGTCTTAAACTCTGCTAAACAGATATGAATCAGCTTAATGACTTTTATGCCTTAAACCACAAAGCTTTATGACAACAAAACCATCGTCTGAACTAAGCACTTCTCAATGTCTTCATCGTTAATTTCCTAGACTATGGTTTTGCTTAAGAGCCAAAATATATAAAATTACAAGAAAATGTCCTAAATCACAGGCAATGTGTAAATGTCCTCCTAAACATCACTTCCTGATAGGCTTTGTAAATTAGAGTTAAACAATGGAAAATATTAAAATGATATTTCCAGAAGTACCTGAGTGTTAATTATGTGGCACAGGTTGCCTCAAAACACTGTTTGAAAATCAATTATTGTCGCATGGCGTGTTCATAACTAGACACTTTTCGTTATTCGAAGCTTTTATTGTTCAGCTAATTGTTTTGCGAACCGAATTGCTCTTGAAGTGAGGTGTTCGTGATAAGAGGCCCTATTGTACTGTATAATTGTTCACAAGAAAAAAGGAATTGCTTATTTAATAATCACTATTCAACTTTCGAACTTTTTAATCTGTTTATTAAATGTACAGAAGGTAATGATATACTTTTAAAAAGGTTTGTTAACTGAAAGACTAGTTTTTGTGCTAAATATAGAGTAAAATTTTCAAAAGGCTTTTTTTAATTTGAAGGCTGTACACTGTTTGTATAGGTAGTTAAAATAAAAGAAAAATGCTCATCCATAGATGGCGAATCTCATCTTTTTTATTAATGAATCTCAGTTTTATTATTTAAAAAAAAAAAAAAACGATAATTTTACATGATTATAAATATAATCACGTGGAGTTTTCAAGTGTTCTTTGCAATACAATTTCTGTTGAATTTTAGTGATTGCTTTTGCGCTTGTATTGTATGATTTCAGTAAATGGTTCCGAACCTTTTTGCATTTGTTCTGTTTTATATGTCTGAAAATAAAACCTTTTTTTAATGACATATTTTTCCTTTTTTTTTTTTTTTTTTTTTTTTGCAGGTAAGAAATTTTATCCATGGTCTGACCTTGTGAAACATTTTGAAGTTTGTCCCATTTTTCAGAGTAATGTATAACGCTTTATAAAAGAGTTTGTAATAATGTTTACAATAATAGAGTGGCATCACAAACATAATAATAACAATAACAACATAATAATATTTATAACATAAATATTGTTATTGTTATGTACATAACAGCATTTATAGTAACTGAAGCATCACATTGTAATAAAGATAACGATAGTAATAACATATAATTATGGCGTCACGAATTTATGCTACCCTGCCCTTCGCAGAAAGATAAGAACCTAATTTAACTACGAAATTGTTTTTAATCACATGGGCATTTATTATCTCTCCCTTTTTCACAAATGCATTGTTCTTGGCCCAGTCAGTCAAATTAAGCTGCTGACTTTGACCGTGTGGATAAAAATAACCGAAAAAAATAAATGACTAACATACAAACTAGTTCTCCCCTTTCTATAAAAATGATTGTTGTTGAACAAGAATAGTAATTAGTGAATTAACTGGAAAACAAATTAACAGGTTAAAGGAATTAGAGGTTATCTTAACTGAAAACAGAAATAAATAAAAAATATTAATACTAATTAAACTACTGAGTAAGATCATATAATGAAGTAAATGATATTATTAGGAGTAGATATATTGATCTGTTTTTGATTTATTGAACTCCCAAACATATGACTGTCTTTCGTGGAATATTTGTAACTGCTGTCTGTTACCAACGTAAAAGATAAAATGGCAGATGCAAATGTAGAACAAACAGTTCAGCAGTATGAGCAAACAACGAAATTTTTATTTCGTGTTATGTCATTTTATCTGTAAGATAATCTCTAATTTAAGAAGTAGACTGTTTTACCTCATTTTTAATTTTAATCGAAGCTAATTTACCTGAATTTTTTAGTAGGCAGTAATTAATTATGAAATTCCTTCGTGCGTGATTTTGCGATGTAAATGATTAGCATGTCCAGTTAGCAGGTGGAACATCCGTGGTTGGAATCCCGACGAAGGCACAGTTAATTTCTGCCGTTTTTCTGCTACAAAAATCTAGTCATTTCTACAGACATGTAACATATTAAATGTTTATCATTTTACCATAAGGATCCTGTGCGTATTTTAGCAATCATATAAATAGCTTTATCTATACATGTGGTTTCTGAATAAAAGTTATATAGGTAAGCACGCTGCAAGTTTTCAAGCTTATTTACAGGAATACGGCAAAGTACACAAGAGTTATCTGCTTAAGGCGAGGAATGTCTTCGTAAAGGTATTTCTAAGAGAAACTGATTCGTATTTACATTGGGATTATTATTTAGTGGCCATCCGTCATAAAGGTGATGGAACCTGTATACAAGGCAGATACTGTCAGAAAGAGACACACCACTGTAAAAGTTCTCTTGCATGTAGATGACCATACCTTTGTGAAGAACATTTTCCAACCTGAAAAAGTAACAACCGTTATAAATATGCGATTAGGAAAGCAAATGAAAATTTTATTTGCAAAACAGGCCTTTAAATGAAGGTCCCTGAAGCTTCTAAAAGTTACTTTTTTCAACTTACAAACTGATGACGTGCACAAGGGTATGGGAACATTTATGCCAGGGCCTGATTTTGAAGCTTATGAACTCCTTTTGAACAGTGGTTATGTTGCATGGAGGTGCAGGGTATTTTTATAATGGGGCACGTTATAAATGTGTTCCTTTACGTAACACTTGAGGAAAATCACCAAAATATGGGAAAACATTTTATGAAGCTAACTCCTTTTTTCGTATATGAATCCGGGTTCAAGAGTCAGTGTTCAACGGTTTAAACCACTTGACCCTGGTCAATTCCTTTGGTTTTTGTATATTCTGCAAGATGTTTATAAAGATGAGTACAGGCGATTATTTTCTTGAATGCTGATACTAGATTTCAGTTAAAAATCTTACAAGTACACAACTCTAAGAAAACAATTTCAATACTCCATAGTTTAAGAGTTGCGTAAATGTAAAATTTCAACTTTTTACATGGTCTCTATTCAACAAAAATTCCAGTTAATGAATTATTCACTATACAGTATTTCAATATTCTAAACGCAGAAAGTTCTATGTTTGGCAAAATTCAGAGAAATAATGTGTAATCAGTAGTTTCATAAGACCCACTTCATATTTAAGAGTGTTGTTCACCCAACATGGAAAAATTAATCATAAAAGTTATTGTATTTTGTTTTATAGTAGTTCTTTCCTATATTTGGTTGAAAACTGAAACTGTGTCTTGTAAACGCATTCAGAAGTTATCCAAGTTAGGAAGTGTGGGAGGGAGGACCAAATTTATTTTAGTAAAAAAGCTCGAAAATAATTCTTGCATAAACGATCACAATAATGGCAAATGTCGATCAAAGGAGACACGCTCAAATGTGGTTGGGTAACTGTTGATCTCTCTCTCTCTCTCTCTCTTTTTTTTTTTTTTTTCTTTTTTAACTACAGAAATAATATTTTCTTTAAAACATTTAAAAGTAAGCAATGAAGTATGCAGGTAAAATTCTTTTTATTATGAAAACCAAAACAGCATATTTGGTTTCCAGCGTTACACATCAATGTGAATCTTCGGCTTTATTTCTGCGAATATGAAATAAAGGCGCGAAAGACAACTGATGACAGGATAACCCAATGACACGAGGACTTGATAGTAAATTTCCCTCTTTCCTCTTTTCTGCTCGACGTAATTAACACCCCTTCTGGACTATCCTAAGTGTTTTCTGGCAGAATGCCAACCAATGTTGGGTTTGACGCGGTCGAACTATATATTTGAGCTGTTTTCAAAGTTTCAGTGTTAGATTAAGATCTACCATTCAATGCGAGAAATAAGCAATTACGTACAAAATGCGTCGCCGAAAATTTAGTTGTACAAAAAGTTCACCGTAGAATTATTTCTGTAAATGCAAAAAAAAAAAAAAAAAAAAAAAAAAAAAAATTTAACCATCAAATAAACAAAATAGTTCATTGTATTACAATAATAAACAAAAACAGCATTGCTATGAAACGGATCTAAATATTTATAGAAATTTATATTATGATAAAGGAGAATGGTGCAGAATAAATCCCGTGGAAGCGAAACATATTTTGTTCTGCTTTGGGAAATGAGGAATTACTAATTACAGTTCTATATATTTATACGTGGTGTTGATTAGATTCACTTTGAATGATCAAATTTTGCATCAGAATTTAATTATCAATAATAAATGGTGGTAATTATTAATTTAAGTTATTAAAAAGGTCTGAAATAATTTTAAAAAATTATGTTTATATTGTAGCTAAAACAGTTCTCACTTGTTTACCGAAATCCGTAAAAAATTCGGAATTATTAAAACTTTTTATGGACTTCGATTAACAGATTACTATCAGAATTATTGTGCTGCTTTGGGAAATAAGGAATTACTGATTACAGTTCTATATGTTTATACGTGGTGTTGATTAGCGTCACTATGAGTGGTCAAATTTTGCATCAGAATTTTATTATTAATAATAAATGGTGGTAATTATTAATGTAAGTTATTAAAAAGTCTGAAATAATTTTTAAAAAATATGTTTATATTGTAAAAACAGTGGTCACTTGTTTACCAGAGTCTATAACAAATTTGGAAATGTTAAAACTTTTTATGGACTTCGGTTAACAGATTAGCACCAGAATTATTGTGCTTTAAAGTACTTTTATCTCTGCTTTTCATAAACTGTCACCAGAACCATTGTTCACTGCTAGCAGAGTCATTATCGGTCATATGTGCCTTCAGAAATTAATAGATGCTTGTCGATTATCTGTCAAATAGCTCTTTTAAAAAAATTACCAATATCTGATTTTTACTTTTTTAACACTTGTTCATCAAAATAATGAGAATTTTATTGCTTTCTTTAATCTAAAGTTTTCCCTAGCTGATTTCTTTTTCTCTCCATATTCTTTTCATGAATAACATGGTTTTATTGAAACATACATATTTCCTTCTCTTTAAAATATTAATTTCTTTTGTTTTTTTTCCGTGTTCTTTATATTTTGAAATTACTGTTAGAGTTTGAATCAAAAACTAAAATTGCCCTACATAATTCAAATAATACATCTGTGCCATTAATAGTTAATGACTCGTGTTGAAGAAGTCGGAGATTTAGAACTTAGAATTCTAATTTCCTTCCAGCATATCAATCACAAGACTGGGATTTGGCACCCTATCCCCATTTAGTTTTTATGGAATTATCGATCTAGATCTGAAGCTCGAACATTTGTTGATTGCTTTCATCTTTAGAAATAGGAAAAATTTTCAGTGAGTCCTAGATAATCATTCCAAAAATAGAAGCTTATCCATTCATTATACAGAGTGCTTGAAATTTAATGCTGCATTTGATTTTTAGTGCGTATAAACTTCAAGCCTCGGAAGAATATATTTGGAATATTTTATGGCATATTAGCAAGCATAGGTACTATGATTTAGTACAGTGTTTGTATATGGCCTCCGTTAGTAGCATACTGTACTAACAGAACAGGCTACATTATGCAGCCTGCTATATCAAAACAATATGTAATCAATTGGCTAATAAGCACGTTGACTACCGACACGCATAAGGGTAAATTTCTCTCACCTGTCTGCATGCCTTCGTGGTGTAATGGTAGCACATTCGGCGTGTATTCGAGAGGTCCAGGTTCGAGTCCCGATTCACCACCAGGCCTTTAACATTCTAAAACCGGACCGAAATTCTCATAAGATAGCCTTCAGACCGGCGCGATCCGAAACAGTTTTGCCCCCTCTTTGACATCATGGAGGTACCTCCATGTTTGACATTTTCCTAATGAGAAAAGTCGTTAGTCCCCCTCCATGGATGAAGTAAAATTTACACGTTTGTCGGACGCTTATGTCCCATAGTAGAAGGTAAGGCGATCTTTAATAACATGTTTTCATTAACAAAATAATGGTAGTGACTAATTTAATGAAATAATAATAATAATATTTATTACCATTAGATGATTAGAATGAGATTCAATACAATTAGATTTTGAGATGAACTTACAGCAATAATAAAGCTTTGCATAGCAATAACAGAGATTTAAATCTGCTTTTTTCGATAATTTTGTTATTATAATATAAAAATCAAAATCCGAGATACATTGGTTGCGTTTCATCATTTAACTTTAACAAATATTACATTGGACTATCAGGCAAAGGAGGTATGTCTTTAACGAGAGTTTTTCTTTGTAAAATTGGCTTTTGTTTATGTTAGCAGAGAAACAAAATCCGTGACCTATAAGCAATCATCAAAAGAATTTTGAGAACAGTTTTAAATGTTCATGAAGAATTAATTATACGTCAATTTCTTTTCATAGGTAGAAATTTCGTCTAAAACCATTGTTATACCCAAAGGTTGAAGTTTATTTCATTTTCAACGAATATTCTATTTGCACATAATATATTTTTTAATTTATTTTAGAAAGAGTAATCTTTCATATTTTCAAAAGAATAAGGACATACTGGGTGTTGACACAATGTAGTAAATCTGTTTTTCATATTTTTTCCAGTAATGAAAACGATTACCCTGGAATATTTCAAAGCAAAATTAAGAAAACCGTTCATGCCAAATTTTGCATAAAGTATCTTCTCGTGTATTTTTTTATTTAAAGTGTGAAATTTTCTCTTTGAAAATATAAAAAATCATGAACGGAGCAAAATTAATTCATGAGAAATAACTTTCAAATGCAATAATTCCATCGTAATATGAAATCGTGGAGAAAAGTGCAATACAGTTTATTTATTCACAAATAGTAATCCCCTCATATGCGTAATTTATGTACTGTCGATTAAGAATTATAGGTTAGTAAATTAAACCGGTTATTTCAATACGTTTCCTTTATCAATATTTATCAATATTTTTACCGGCTCTTCAGTAGAGCGGTAAAGGTGGCTGAAAACTTGTAGCTCGCTTGGGTTTGAATCCCGGCTAAATAGTTGGATTCATGGTTTTTGTGTAACTTAAATGCAAGCCAGCTTCTCTTAGAAAGTCCTCCGCGAAGGCATAATTCCCCTTATACAGGTAATTGTTGTGTGCTTTGATGTAATTCAGTAAGCGAACAAAATTAATCCAATCAAACCCGAAGAGCGGGTTGATTACATGTGGAGTTTTCCACCAGGAACGTAAATGCGAGCAATTTTCTCTTAAAAAGGTTTACACGAAAGCATCCATCCCCTTAAGCAGATAGCGTTCGCGTGCTTTTCCGTAATCCATTTCATACAGTTAATAGTAAGTTGACATACACCTTATTACAGACAAAATAACAACCTCTTTTTAAGATATTTTTTTATTAACTTGTCTGAATTCCCTTTATCTCTTGAGGAGTATAAGAATTTCAGCAAATAAAACTCGCCGAAATTTTATACAATGTAACTGATGTTTTGATTCAATTTAGAAGTAACGTGAGCTTTACTGATATTTAAATACTTTTTGGCAGATCTCATCCTAAAAGAGGGTTTAAAGATAAGTTGATTTTATTTAATTTACAATCAATGAAAATCATTGAAAGCAATCACTGAATGAATGAAAATCACAAAAACTAGTATGCATACAATTGTCTCTTATTTATCTCCTGATAAATCAGACAAAATTGCCTACATAATAGAAGAACTTTGAAAGAGTTAACAGTTCTTAAGGGTTTTATGCACTCCACAAAAAAATGTGAAAATAAAATCTTATTATTCATAAGTATGAAAAGGAAGTAAACGATAAAAGCGGTTTTACCTATTTTCTAGAAGGACACTAAATCTAAAATATTAATCTATTCTTATTTGCTATGATTAAAAAACATTAAATATGGTAAGCTTAAAGAGCGTGCAAAATCGCTGACGTTTTAATCATAGCAAAAGTCAGTACTAAAAAAATTAGCATTAAAATTATGAGACAGATTGAGAGAGAGATGGGCTCTATTTGATTTTTAAGTATCTTGGCGCGAGACGAAACCTTCGGTTTTTGCCAAAATGTAGGCAAACTGATAAGAAGAGGGGAATATTGCGTAGCCAGCGGCTACTCTGAGCAGCGACAATGGACCACCCAGAAATCTACAGATAGGCGATTCTCTAAAATAGGGAGGGCATGGAAGGTACAACAGTTGTACCAATGCCTTCCTCAGAGAAAGTCATTCTCCTGGTACAACTGCTGTACCAGCCGGCTTCAGAAAGTTAAAAGGGGGAGTATATAAGGTATTTTTCCTCCCTCCTTTCTGCATGCCTTCGTAGTGTAAAGGTAGCTTACTCGGCGCGTATTCGAGAGGTCCAGGTTCAAATCCCGTCGAGGACATAGCTGATATTTCATGTTTCTTGCTTCAAAATAAGCTAATGGCTTTACAGCATGAGCGGGCCACTGTAACTTTATTGGTCTACACTGTATAGCAGTGGTCTTCAAACTGCGTTTCGTAGAAACTCGAGGCTCCACGGGTCATATTAGCGGGTTCCATGAGTCAAAATAAAAATTTGAAAAAAGTTTAATGCGTTCACACTTGTTGACTAGTTTATTAACTACAAAATATAAAGATGTATTTAGTTATAGATTTTTTCTAAAACTTGGTAATCATATTCAAATAATGGAAAATGAATTTAATTTAGGTGTAGCACCTTTTTCAATTAAAGGAAACCATGAAAGAAAATTTTCGAACTAAGTGTGACTTAATAAAAAAATCCGTTCAAGTAGTACGATCAGAGCCGGCTCTAAACTTTTTGCCGTTTGGTGCCTCCGGGACTCAAAAATTTAGCCATGTGGTTCTTTCTTAAATTCTTCCACCGCACGATTTAACACGCATTGTCGCCAGCCCTTTAAACCATAAGGCTTGTCAATGAAGGAAAGGAAACAGCTCATCAACAGATCCAAACGTTAAAATTATATTTAAATGAGAGCAGCTCCTAAGTGTTTGGTTGTAGATTCATGTAGAGTACCTGAAGTTTTTTCACACAGCAACAACGTATTTAAGTGGAAAATCTTTCTTAGTGGCAACAAAAACAAAATATAGAAACAGTTTTAATGTAGAATATAAAATGCGATTGCAGATAACGTTAATAAAGCTAGACTTCGACTGTTTGTGTAAAACATTGCAAGCACACTTCTATCACTAAGAGGAACGGCCCACTAGAAGCCGAGCGATGAACACTAGTATTCAATCGGAGTTTTAACCACGACGATGATTTGGCTGCATGGGCCAGATCATAGTTTTTCCAAGTAAAACGGGAATACAAGCCAGTTTCCCTTAGAAAGACCTCCACGAAGGCATCCCACCTTAAGCAGATAGCTCTCGCGTGCTTTGCATAATCAAATAACTCAAACCAAACCAATTCTAAGGGAAAATCTTTCGTATCTACGTTACACATGGGAAAACTATAACAATACCCATGCAGCCAGTTTATTCGCCTGGAATCGAACCCAGATCAGACTACAAGTGTTCATTGACAGTAGATGTTGAAATTTATAACTGCTGATTTTATTTTGTCTTTCATTAAATTTTGCTTACAAGATTTCTTTTGGCGGAAGTAACGAGGAAACGAAAGTTGTATTGCAAACTACTAACATCGGTAGAATATAAACAAACGGGAATCTGTCTTCATTACCGCTCGTAATTGTCACACTTTATGATCATACATTTGTCTCATCCTTGTTCCGGAGTATAGTTTCTTTTCGGTGTATTCAGAATTGCACACCGATGAAGATTAACTCATTATGAGAACCAGAGCTTGTTTGTTTGCTCTGTCGCCAGCCATTAAATAGCAATCCATTCATTACATTATTACCGTTTTTTTTACATCAGTCATTATTAATTTCATGTAATTTTTAAGACATATGTGTTTAACTACTATTCCATGAATGAATAATTAGATTGCGGAAGAAGCTTTTGCGTCACCCGCTTGTCCATTCAAGGCTTGCTGCACATCTTGGTCAGACTCTTCTTGTAGCACAATTCTGAATCATTGGTCTATTATGTCCGCGACACTTTGTGACTCTTTCTTTGTCATCCCACTGTGCCTTTTTGTTCTGCGATTTACAGCTACGCGGGAACATATTTTTTTATTATTATTATCATCAAAAAGTGCTTTATGGGTCGCGGATACCCGTTTTTGGTAGATTGATCCTCTTTAAAGACCCCCATCCTGTTGTGGGTCAGTTCTCGCCTTGTTAATTTTCCGAACAATCACACTGCGAGATTATATTTTTCGATTGATAAAAGGAATCTTGTTCTATGAATAATCTTATGTTAAAACCGTCCTGCCTGTGAATTTGTGGCAGCGGTAATGCCAGGTCGCGTATCCTTATCGGCTTAACATCTTTTTCGTCCTATTTCGTAGTTGACTCACCTGAAGGATATGTCCATCATAGTGGCAAAGGCGATGAGTTACCGGTAAATTGAAGACTTTTGCGTTAAAATATCTTTTTAATATGAAGTTAATCGTTCTCATGGCAATAACTTACGCGAAAAAAACATCAAGGCTGGAACTTTGACATTAATTCTGGTATGTTTAGGGAGTTGTATTGAAACTTGAGGAAAAAAATTTACAAGTTAATAAATTAAGAAATATTACGATAACATTAATTTATGAATTAACAAATGATTTGCTTATAAATTAATTATCGAGTTATGAAATAAATTCGCTTTTCCCCGCAAAATGGTACTTTTAAGCAACCATTTACAAAATGAAATCTTGTGCTCTACATTTTATCGAAAATTACTCATAAGAAACATGTTTTCAGTATATTAAGTGAGTGTCAAAACTATTAAATAATAATCCTCAAACCGTTAAAAAACTTTTTTCAAATGACTATTTTTCAACTTCATTGAACACTCAATTATCCATTTTGTTAATTATCCTAACATCCTTAAAAGAAAGTCGTTATTATACATGGAACAGTTGTTTTAAAAGAAGGTGTTGCAAGATTAATTAATTCTGGAATGTTGTTTTTCAGTGAGCGCGACTGAGAGAGTATGTTTTAATTAATGTGTATTGTGCATTTAATTGGTCAAGAAGTTCTTAGATAACGATTGTTATGCATTTGAAGCTCTGCTCCATTTCAAGTACAATCTGCACACACACACACACAAAGGACAGTCCTGTATCTTCCGTTATACTAGGCCTGTTGATGAAATAGTTTATTTTTTTCGCGTCTCGAAAGCGCGACTTAGGATATGTATTAGATTTATAGGTATCATTTTTTTCTAACATCAAGTATTTTTCACAAAATGGGACTTTTTCTGTAATGACATAACGACTTTTTTCCATATTTCGATTCTATGACTCAAATTGTGCCTAAATATTAAATTTTGTAAAATTTGGTGAGAAATTTACCGAAAAATTTAAAAATTTGGCCTTGGCTTACTTTTTTCAGTCTGCACCAAGAATAATTCACTTGTGGGAATTCTTAATTTATGATAACCTGTTTTCTTTTCCCTTTCATTGTGCATGAGCGGAAAAAAAATGTCCATCGTTCATTCTTTCAAATAATTAAATTTTTTTAATTAAGTGCTTAAACCATATTTGACGTTATTATCACCTATAACAAATATGTCAAATTTCAAAGAAAGCTAATATATAAATTCCCGTATATGTTGGGAAATTTTGAACTAAAAACTGTAATTTGTTTCAAGTATGCGTAGATATACATCAATTTTTAGGTAAGAGCAAAAACTTTATAAGTTATAATTCGATTTTTTTAAAAAAAAATTTCGAAAAATTACTAAAAGATACGAATTTTAAAAATAAATCAGAAAAGATAAGCGAATTTTGTTCGGCTGGGACCTAAATAAATCCGCAAAATTCGCATTTTTTTCACCATTAATTTTTTTGATTTCCGTTACAATTTCTACAAAAATACTCTGCAAATTAAGCCTATTGCAAAATTCTGAACCAGCACTTTAATTACCCTAAGTCTTTTTGTGACTTATGTGATATTATCCTAAGTCTTTTTTGTGACTCGGCGATGATGACGTTTTTCGAATTCCGAAAGAAGGTAAGTTTAATGAAAAAAACAGATAGATATTAATAAATTCATATCAAATTCAATTAATATTAATGAGCTAAAATTTTGAGAGTTAATTTTTTAAAAAACTACTTGTGCAATCTTTAGGAAACTTGGCACTTTGGCATAATTTTTGTCGTATCGAATGACATTTCAGAAAAAGTCTGATTTTGTATCAAAATGCCTATGTTAGAATGTCGTCCTTTCGAGATATGAAAAATGCAAGTTAAATTTCGTCAAGTGGCCCAGAGAATGAAAGATACAGAACTATCCCGTTTTTTGTGTGCAGAGTGTATATACATATATTTGTTGAAGTACTCGATCATTAGATTTTTTTCCCCATGGTGTTTTAAAAGCTTTTCAAAAGAATAAATGGATTTAACCGGTCATCTCTCTTAATAAAGAAAACAACATTGACAGCTGTCTAAATATATAAAACAGGACTCACTTTATATCATACAGAAAAAAGGTTCTGCTGATAAACAAGTAAGAACACAGATTAGCTGAAATCATTTCTAGAATTGAAAGATTGAAAATATAAGTGAAGTAAAGTGAAACAATGGCTGTAGAAAACCAGGAATGACAAGAAGTACAAGATTTTGTTAGAGCTAAAAGCATTTTGGACAAGGCAACAGAAGTATTTGAAAACAATGTCATCGTTGCTTATGGGAATTATAGGCACTGTTTTGAAGTTTCACAAATACTATATTTTGGCAGATTGTTACATTTGAGAATTTTGGTGTAAGTTAAGGTCCTTAAAACATTAAGAAGCTCAGGGCTGCTTGATTTTTAAGCTTAGATATGAAGGTGAAGCAGCAAAGTGAGCCAATGTGTCAGCTCTTTAATTACATCTTCCAGCAAAATCAAGCGAAATTCGGTAATTTTACAGCTTTGTGCAACTTTAGCCAAATTGTTTGAAGATATATGCAAACGAAGAAATACGACAGCCATTTTCTGGGGAAAAAATAAAAATTTGCGCAAGATTAATTATGAATTTTATCCGAGACTTACTTTAAACAATGCACTGTTTTAGATAAACAACTTTTAATATCTCTCATCAAAGTTTCATTTTGTACTACACTCTGGTTCAATTTTGCATCATCCACGTTTTCCAATTTTGCACGTTGTTAATACAGGTAACTGAATGTACTCAGTTCAAATTAGCTATGAAACAATGCATGCTGTTCCTTTTAGGAACTTATAAGGAACCTAGGAAAACTGAAATAATAAAATGTTTTTATTAGAAAATGTTGAAAATATTCCATAATTTCCCGAATGCCTTATTTCACCACTATTCGGATTAGGCTAAAGTTATTAGAATAGCTGTGAATTTATAGAACGACTCGTTTCTATTTTTGATATACACAGTTCTTCACATTTTAAATCGTAAAAGTTTATTTCATCAAAATGGATTTTTGGATTATGTGTTTGTGGAGATGCGATCTTTTCGTCACAGCTCTTTTTTTTTTTTTTTTTTTTTTTTTTATATTATTCTCCGACGGGCAAAAATATTGGATGCGAAGTCAGAATGGAAAAATATGGAAATAAATATTTTGTACAATTTCCATGTACATTTGTTCTTTTTTTCAAATTGAAGTACCTATTTCTTTCAGCATTTATCGTGCGCCCTCGCTCTTCTGCGCCATTTTTTTTGACTAATCGAAAATCGAAATGCGAAAAATACCCCAATTTCTTTTATATATGATTTGGCAGTCAGGCACAGGAATGACGAAGCTTAGTATCAAAATCCGGACATTGTTGTGGCTGAGTGTAAGTGAGGCATCCAATGACGACACAGAAGGATTTAAGTTTATATCTCCGTATCTTTATTCAATGCAAATGGCAGGTCATGATTCTTTTAGATTTTCCAAAATTACATATGCAATAGAAATTTAAACTAAATAGGATTAACTTTAAATTTTCTGCGTCATACTATTTAAACAAAGGGAGAAAGATGGGAAGAGTGGCAGCAAAGGTCTGATAGCAACAGAAGAAAAAAGGGCGCGAACTCTGCATTTATACTCGTTGTTACATAACATGCCGGAATGTTCTCTGAAGTACTGGTCTAGGGGAAAGATTCTGAAATTAGATTATTTAATTAAAGGTTGCCTGTTCGCGTAAAGCAAAGCCATCGTATTATTTATACTATTTTACACACACACACATATATATATATATATATATTATACCGGTATTTATTTACTAAAGAATGTTGATTATATTATCTCCCAAGATTAATTTTAGTAGAATTAAAAGAGTGAATCCGTACTTAGTAAGTTCAATTTCGAAAAATGTTAAAAATGTTTAACGGGGACTTGAAATAAATCATGAATAACAGAATTTCAATTGTAAAAAGAAATAAATTAAAAGCAAGTAATTAATTAAATGCAAGTAATCATTGAAATTGATTGGAAATTGTTTGACTTTTCAAGGGGAACAAACCAACTCCCGCTCAATGAATAATAATTAAGAAATAAATACGAAGGTGTTTCGTTCTTTACTCGAGCAATAAGGCGATGCCAAACCGGCAATTCAAGCTAGGCCAAACATTTCCGTGAATATAAGGGATTAAGAACCAAAGAACTCATTCCGATTAAGCATTTTAGCTAATTCAATTTTGAGTGAAAAGCAATTTCTGCAGTAAAATTTATATCGCTCGAGTAACTGTCCCCCGACACTCTCGTGTTTATTCATTTTAGTTCAAAACTATTTGTAAAAATTAAACATTGGAAATTGTCATTATGAAATAGAATTCAAAGTAATTGAAATAAACATTAGAAAATTACAAAATATAAGAAAAATAATGCGATCTTTGTAAAAACAAATCAAAAAATAAAAAATAAAAATTTTTAAAAAATATATAATAAGAAAAGGGAATGTACAGGAAGATATAAAGGCCAGAAAAAGCATTAATTAACTTCTAGTGGGGAGTGGGCAAAGTGTTTTCTTCGCGTCTGACTCAGAAGGGTTGTGTTTCAGAAATACTGGTATTTATATTTATAGGATACTTAATTTAACAGAAATCAAAGTTTTATTAGAAAGATTTATATTTTTAAAAATTTTCAAATTTTTCTCTATGAAAAAAAGTACCCAAAGGAACATTTTATTTATTTATTTATTTTTATTTTGAATATTTACTTACAAATGCCATTGGGTTTCGTATGGTGATTAGCGGTGCTGGCCAGCTGCCATATCGTTGAGTTCAGGTTTAAATCTTGGAAAAGGCTTGTTTGTAAATGTCTAGAGTCTTTGCGACATGGGAACACTAAAAACAGTTTAACCGAAAACAGTTTAGATGTGAGTACCTAAAAATACCATCTTGTTCGTATGGTGCTTAACGGTGCTGGCTGCCGTATCATTGGGTCTAGATCAGATTCCTGAAAAAAGCATAGATGCTTGTAACTTTCTAGAATCTTTTTGTGGCATGAGGACATTAAAAACTCCATCTAACCAAAAGCAGTCTTTGAGAAGTTGGTGGTAGAAAAAAAGAGGGAAGAGACACTTTGAACTGTCAACATTAAAATAGTGCTAGAGCTAGGAAGACTGATATTGCCATCTAGAATATGCCAAAGGCCTTGACTAACGATAGGCACTCCATTCTTCTTCCTGTTGGCTGCAATGAATATGTAGACCAAATCTAGATTAGGTCCAGGTCAGGAAACTCACTAGCAATGTGATGAACACTCTGAAAAAAAAAAAAAAAAAAAAAAAAAAAAAAAGAATTAACATTTGACTATCGATACTTGCAGCAAATGGACAGATGCCATTAAATGTAATAATTTGTGCTGTTTCACCGTATGAAAATAAAATATTAAGGAATTCTTAGTTTACTTGGTCTGATGCATCACTAACTCCACCAACACTCCAAATTCACAGACTTCGTTTTCAGCGTCTTACCAAATTAAATCATAATCAATGCCATTCATGTTATTAGAAATCCCGGCTACTTAAAACTATTCTCAAATTATTGCTTGTGAAATTTTAATTTTGACGCTTCCATGATCCATTCATATATCTTTCTGAAACTTTGGCCTTGTCTTCAATTATCAAGTTGTGATTTGCCTGCAGGCATACACTTTCTGTAAAAGTTTCGAAAGCTTTTTGGTTGAACCAACTTGTAAGATTGATATTTAGTCATCAGGAGTCATAACCTGTTACAGTCCCTACCAAGCCTATTTTTTTATTCTCGAACAACCTTCTTCACTTCGGCAAGTTTTTTTCCTCCCTCCTTAACATGTGCTTTTGTGGTGTAATTGGAAAGTACGCCCGACTAGGAATTGGAAGGTCTAGAGTTCGAATCAAGGCGAGGACACCTCAGATCTTTTAACCTTTGGGGAGGAGGTGGGGACTGACGATTCTACAAGACAACGTCTCATGTATCTACGTTATCATTTATCATCCATGAAAGTTGACAGATGTTGCCAGTGCACGAAACATAAGATTTTTTAAAGCGTGATGTTTGACGTAAGCTGGCAAACAGCCAATTTCCGGAGTGGGGTCATTTGATATGCCACAAGATCATTAATTTATACCAGAAATTGTAACTCTTCAACAAACAGAGCAGTTGTAAAAGGTAAGGAATACATTCATTAATAATTTTAATTTTTATATTTCCGATAATGTACTCAGTTGATACTGTAATTTTAAATTAAGTAATAATATATCCACTTCGTAATCATCTGTAGCATTATTACATTCAACAAAAGACGTTTCTAACGCGTTCTTTCATATATCGCGTATGAGGAAAAGATAGCGATTTTCTTAAATAAATATTGGATTTATTTATTCATTTAAACCAGATCCAAATTTACGAAGCAGTATCCCAGGGTTTAAAATTGAATGTTGCAATCCTCTTTTTGTCAGTTTTCAATTTATTTCCCGGTGTTTCTTAAATTTATCAGAACTTTCTTTGCTTTCCCTCCCGTCTATCGATTATTTCTCACGGATAAATGAACTGGCGATCGATATTCCGAGTCGATGATTAATCGGAATGCATCCTAGGTGCTTCTGATTGAACCTCGAGGCTTGAATGGATTTCACTCAAAAGGTTACTGCTTTCGCCATTTGATTGGATTTGCGCAACGTTTGTCTGGCTGTCTTGACAAATCGAGTCTAATCGGATCATCGGAGAATATTCAGATATGCAGTTTTGCATGCCATACAAATGTAAAATTGTCTGCTGGAAATAAATATATAAAGTTTATGCCTGGAGCAGGTCAGAAATGAAGTAAAAAATAATTTGGATTTGCAACTTTTTCAACCGTTATAACGATAAAATTTTTGCTACAAATAACGTTAAGAAATAGTTTCATTCTCATATTGTAATAGATAGAAAATCTTAATTTTATTTATTAAAATATATAGAGTACATTATGTTATCCAGAACACGAAACGTGAAGAATCTACAATGCCCTTGTTGGGAGTCCAAACATGGAACTCTCTATAAGTTTCTAGTTGAACGTATTAACTTACATCGCGAAAGCACGCATGGAGAATGCGGTAATTCCTTATGTTCTCTCCCACTTGAAAGACGACTGGGGAAAGGCATGGCACCCAGTGGACCAAATTCCGGTGGGAATGAATTACCCTTCACCATATTTTAGTTTAAGTGTTATTGTTTAAAGATGTTTAGATTTTTCGAAAAACATGAATTATGCCGTCCACAGCATTCAAACATTTCGATCTTGCAAGTGCTGGCTGAACGTATCACAACTTATAATACAATATATTCTGGAATGCGATAATTCTTTATATATTATTACGAATTTTGTATGTATGTAAATAATTTTAATGATTTTATATGCGAAATTGTAGTATCTTTTGTATAATGTAACGTGAAAAGTCTGAAGAGACCAAGCTCTATTTGAAAAAGATTACTGAGATAAATGGCTATCTCGCTAAATTCGCGAGATATCGCCAAACTGGCGGTGGTTTTAGCGGCTAATTTTGTCGCCAAATTTGACGATAATTTGCCGAACGTCGCCAATCTAGGGACCGTTTGGCGATTTTTTGGTCCTGTCTTTGTATAACTATAATTGGCACTGTAACTGAACAACTGCAAGTAATAACTATTTGTAATTCTGTGTGATACTGAGAAGAAAGAGCTGTACGAGTGTTTTTGTGGAAAGCTTCAGAACTGTAAAGTTCTTTTTGTTAAAATAAATTTTATCAAGCTGTCACCGGTTCTGTGTACATTTCATCTATTACGAACCCGTATGCACCCAACACTATAAATTTTCTATTTAATTTGATAAGTGTCGAGTCTCCTTGTACGATTGCTATATAACGACCCATAAGAAAGTTACGACCAATCTTTTGTAAGCCTATTTATCCTATACAATAACTGTTTAATATGTCTCTCTTCGTCCGTCCCTAGAGGGTCATTACGTTGCTAGTTGATTATATATTGTATTGTTTTGTGATTAAAGCAATGATTTTCCGCTAACATACCATTCAGAAACATTTTTGTATTGGTATATATTTATGTTAACATTTAAAACATGAGCTTTAAAAACTGCTACTCTCTCTCTCTCTCTGATTTAAATAAGAAATTACATATGACTGAGGATTTTCATAGTTATCTATCAGCTTTTGTAATTCAGCGTCAAATGGCTCAATTATAAATTTATTTCAATAAATCCTCAATTTTTTCCGATCTTATTATAACTACAAGAAAAAAAGTCTAAGATAGTTGGATGTTCTGCAGAAATATGAATTTAAGTCTGAATTTGCCTTTAATATTAAAGACCACCGCTGAATGATCAGTGCTCCGTTTTAACGCAACCACTTTAGTAAAAGTCGCCAAATTTTCAGAAGGCGCCAAACTCTGGCAACCATTCGCGTAACCATTCTTCCGGCAACCATACTCGCAACATCAGTCAAGCAGAGCTGCCATTTTCGTTTGCGTTCTTTTTCGTTGTGTTTCAAATTCAAACGCCGCGACTCGAACCCCAGACCGAATTACCAGTGTTCAGCGACTTTATCGCTCGGGCGCTGGTGGGCAGGGTTTCGCGGAATACACTCATTTAAGACAGCGCACTATAAGGTAGAGATTTCCTGACCTGAAATTTTGAAAAGCCTTTAACACGAAGTGACGAGTAAACCTGTAGAAGCGATCCCTGGGTGACAATGAAAGAGGTCAGGTTTATGAACACAAGACAAGGCGACTAGGCAACAGCTGATAACCGAAAAAAAATTAGACAACGTAAACGTCAGGCCTCCTGAGCTGACCAATGGAAGCGATCTCTCCCCCCCCCCGAGAACAACCTTTAAAAATATCTACCATGTAGCGGTCACATAGCCCGAGACAGATTTGAGTGTTCCGAGCAGACCACAGAATTATCGATGATTCTAATTACTGCAAAGACTGATTATGTAACCCAGGAGACAAGTCTGTCTAAGGCAGCGGTGTTCAACCTTGTACTCGCCAGTCCGATTAGGTACTATGAACAAAAAATATTTTAAAAATAACCATTCATTTATATTTCTTAATTGTTAAAATATGGTAAGCATTTATAGTCATAAGAGATACCTTGCAAGACGTTATAAAATTGTTGACTGATGAACATGATAGCGAACATGGAATCGTATTGCTTCATTCCGATGTTAGATGGCTCAGCAGGGGAAAAGTACTTCAACGATTTGTAGAACTTCTTTCGCCAATAAAGCAGTTTTTGGAATCCGAAAATGAAAGTTATAAAGAATTGGACGATAATAATTGTTATCCGATCTGTATTTTCTCACGGATATAACAGCTAAACTGAACAAATATCTCCAGGGAAAAGAAAAAAACCCTTTTTCAATTGACTGGGATTGTAACTGCTTTTCAGATAAAGTTAAATTTGTGGATAAATCGGATGAAAGAAAAAAAAATTCACCCATTTTCAGAATTTATAAAGCCATATTAATAACCACAAAGCAATTGAAACAGAGAAATACTCGGAAAACCTAAATGCACTGAAAAATAATTTTGAACTCCGCTTCTCTGATTTCCATAAAGTTCAACCAATATCATTATTCATCTCAAACCCATTTGCCGAAATTAATATTTCAGATGTATAAGATTTGAAATATGTTTAACGAAAATGCTGATGTTATGGAAATGTGCTCGCGATAGGCCAAAGGTTGGGCACCACTCTTCTGAGGTCTTGGAGGTTGCGTCCCTGTATACCACACCCGTAGGATATATTTTAAATGTTTTCTCATTTTCTTCGGAAGCACTTTCACTCCCACAAAGTATACTCATTTCTGCAGTATAGATACATACACGATTGCATCTTAGCGTTTAATGACACAGTCTAATTTGTCGCTCTTCGACTGAAATTTATTTCATATTTTTGGCATAGAACCCTCGATTTAGGATTTCGATTAAGTTTCCAGAATTATGTTGGTAGGGCTCTAGTTCTCTCACAAGCAGTCCAGTGTATATTTTATATTTTTGTTTCGTAATGCTCCCATTTGAATTTCGGAGATAAAGTATGAGGATCATTAGTGATCATTGTTTCTCTTCAAACATGTCTCATAAGTAAATTTCCGCTTTTAATTCCGGGTAGATTAGTCGTAATGCCCATTGTTATTCGGTAGCTGATTAGCAGGATACATCTTAATTACATCTATTCAGCAATGACACGGTAATTATAGTGTCTGCAGACGTTTCCTCCTTCTGAATAGATTCTGGCTTTCTGAAATGTCAGCGAAAACAGACGCGGAGTTGGACGAATCTATTACTTCATGTTTGAGATGTACCTTCCAGGTAATACTACCTCGATAAGTATCTAATTAAAACAAACAAAATGTAATAGGGTAGGGATAGATTAAGCTTCCATTCAGACATTATGCTTAGTAATTTATAATTGTATTCTAAGATGGATAAAGTTATCAACATGCTTACGTTTCTTTACACAGGGACTGTATCCTAAATATCAACGTGCTGCGAAAACTTTGTAAGGCAATTATTTAAGCAGTTTAGACATTAGAAATGTCTGTTTTGTACTTTTCATTCCACGTATTGCACCGCATTACGATATGCTATAAGGACATTTATCATCGACATTCGGTTTGGCAATTTTCTGCTTTAATAAGCGTTGCCATTCACTTTGGCGTAAGATTTTGAATTATTTTTAATTAAAATGATACATTACCTAATACAGTTATAGAACCATTAGGTTCTTGTCCTTGCCGGGTCTCGAAACACGGACCTCTCGAATACGCGTCGAATATGCTGGCTACTACACCCTGAAGGCATGCTAAGAAGGCGAGAGAAATACCTTATATACTCCTCCTTTTAAAGGGCGACTGGGAATTAGGGGACCCAGACACCAGATCCTGGTGATGGAGAATTATCATTCACCGCCCTTTTAGTTCGAATGCCACTGTAGAGACATTAGGTATTTTTCGAAGGCAGGAGAGATTAAAAATGAGCAATGCCTTCGCCGGGACTCGAATCTCGGACCTAACTGTGGAAATGTCTTAAATGATAAAAGTAATGTTTGGGCAATTGTTGTCAAATTAAAAAAAAAAAATAATAATAATTTTTGACAAATAGAGAAATCTTAACTTTTAATGCAGTCTTTCGGTTTCTATACTTATGTTTGAGAAAGTTTTATATTCGTTATGAAAAATAAAAATATAAGAATTTTGACTCGGTTACAACAAAAATTGACCGGGATATTTAATTTTAAAATTTGCAGTTTTAGTGTCATTTTCAACTTGCCTTGATGAATCTGTTAAGTTAAAATAATACACAGGAATGAGTTTAAATGAAGGGCAGCAAAAGATGTGTGTAATTTAATAGGTCTTTTATTCAGGGCTCCGGTGCGCTTCGACTAAAATTATGATTTATCTCAAAAACAGAACTGAAATTTAAGTTCCGCTCTGCATAGTATACTTACGTTATTTAAATGCTAAATGAATTACGCAATTAGCATTAGCAACTACCGCTAATTATAAAAGCCATGTCTAGCTAAGCACTTTAAGATATCGCCCACTAAACTTGACATTAGTAGACCTGAAGACAAACTAAGTATCACTGGCTTCTCCTAATTTATCTTTCTATACTGAGATAAAGTTTTGCACTTAATTAAGTAGTTTACTTTTAATTTTAATCAGAACCATACTCTCATCAGATATGCAGCCAGATTTCTGTTTCTTAAAATTTATTCTGAAATGCATATTCGAGGGTGTCTTATTATCGACTAAATACTGTAATTTCCACAACTGATATCATGTAGTTGTCACAGTAAACGTTTGGGCTGCATCTAACAGTTTTACAGGAATATTATTCGTTTCAATAGCGAATAACACAGGACTGCAAATTTTATTTCCGAAATTTTTATTAATGTTCCTAAAAACGCTATGGAACACTGGCTGTTAGTAATTTAGTTAAAAACAAATGTAAAGCAATACAAAAAACGTGTAAAAAATGCGGTTTACATTTTTAAGAGGATTAGTGTGGATGTGGTATATGTGTATTTTGGAAAGATCGTTCAAGCGTGTTGAGTTATTAATGTTAAGAATGTGTTTAATAAGGTTATTCCGACAAGTTCGACACTTTTTTATGTGTACGTAAGAATTATAACCGATTTGCGCTGCATAATCTCTCAAATTTAGGTTTCAGGTTATAGTTGAAATACCGAGTAATGTGATCGCGCGTGTCCACGGCTGTTTTGGTAACTTTAGCCGAATGATAACATTAAACAATGAAAAAAAAATAACCTTCAAAAATAGCAATGGAATTTAATTAATCTATATGTATAAAGCAGAAAGTCTTTGTTTGTCCTCTAATAATTCAGTACTATAGCTATCGTCACCAAACATTCTACAATTCTTTTCTGCGTCCTGGAAAAGGTCGACGTCTACTTTTTTCCAAAAAAAAAAAAAAAAAAAGTAAGTAAAATCAGAGAAATTAACTAAAAACTCCGAAAAATGATCATTTTCGTCCTCATTTTTTCGAATGGCAACAGTCTCGCAAGCTAGAGATGAAAATCTGCTTTATTTTCGAAAGTTGTTGCCACTGATCGATTTGAAATCCTAGAGTAAGTTAATAAAAAATTTCTAAGTTTTTACGATAAAATAAAAGTAGCATTTCCAAACATTAAATACATTATTCCCGATTCCAAAAATTCGCGGGAAGCCATTTCGACTATTCCCAGCTTCGTACCACTTTAATCAGCCGAGATATTAATTGAAAACTCCAAAACTGCTGATTTTCGCACTCATTTATTTATCCGAGTGGCAACAGTGCCGCGTTTTGGAGATTAAAATGCTTTATTTTGAAAAGTGTTGCTACTGCTCGCTTTCAAATCATAGAGTTTGTTAATCAAAAGTTTGTAAATTTCACGAAATTTATACATATAAAGAAGAATGCCTGATTGTGGGTTTATTTGTTTGTTCGCGTTATTGATTTCTGGTAATTTTTTTTTTTTTTCTGCCACATTTAATCGGCTAAAATTGAATAAAGTTGAAATATTGGATGGAACTTGAGCTTTTACGACCATTTGATTAGAAAGACGAAAATCATTAAAAAGGCATGCCATTATCGCTGACATAATGAGAGAGAATTAGCTTATTTTTCTATCGAAATTTTTGTGCCCACCAGCGGCCGAGCGGTAAGTCGCTGAACACTGGTAGCTCGGTCCGAGGTTCGAATCCCGCGAAAGGGCTGGCTGCATGGGTGTTTTCCCCATGTGTAACGTGTATACGAGCCAGTTTCCCTTAAAAAGTCCTCCACGAAGGCTTCCCTCCCTTAAGGCAGATAGCCCTCGAGTGCTTTGCCGTAATCTAATAAACCAAACCAAACCAAACCTATCGAAATTTTTTATGTGGGTTCCATATCGCATCAGACTGAAAAATTTATGACTATGAATCTTATTTCTTGCATCGTTATTAGAGAAGGATTATATCGTTCTCTCTGTTGTTAAATACATTACTCGCAATCTAACTTAACTGGCATTGGTACTTCTGCTAGTATAAATATAAATAATAACGAAAAACATAAAAAGGTACTTTCACAGCATTTTAATTAGAAAAATGCAAAAATTTTTTATGAACTGTTCATAACGTTTTTGGAAATTATGTGACTGATTTTGCTCGCTGGTCTTAATACCCATAGGAAATGGATTCAAAATGAACCATTAATAAACTTAATAATATTGTTACGAATTTTGTACATAGATAGATGATTTTAAAACAACAATATAACGCGAAAAATCGCAAGAAAGAAGCTATGCCGAAAAAGTAACAATACAGAGGCAAATTCATTTAAAATGGACATCATAGTCGCCAAATTATTCGACCATTTGACGACATTTGGTCCAGTCTCGGTATCACCGTAATAGGTACTGTAATTGACCACTGTGTTAGCTGTAACTGTAATTCGACCCTTGTATTGCTTTTCAGTAATTTCGAGAAGCAGAAAGTACAGAAATGTATCGGCGGACAGTTGAAAACTGCCGGAGAGAGAGCATCTGTTTTCTTGTTTAGCTATTGTTGTTAGTTCAGCGTGAACTGAGATATCTCCTTATTCTTTATATTGCGTTGTGTTAGAGCTTGAAGTGTAATTACTGATGGTATTGTGTGATATTGTGAACACCTGTACGAGTATTTCTGCGGAAAATTCCAGACCTTTGAAGTGTTCCTGTTGATAAAATGTTTCACATGAAAATGCCAACTCCAAAAATATGCCGCCCGGGATTAGGTTTAAGCCAACTTCCGTGGCATTCAGTCTGTGTAACCTTTGGTTAACTTATGATTTAACTTAATTTCAATTCATTACATTTTGAGTTACGCCACAAAAGCTAGCTGGTTTTGTAAGCACAAGAAGTACTTTCTGTTAAATTCTGAGTTTTAATAAAAGGGCCTTTTAAACCCTTTTTACGTTTTCTGTCTTCGTACTAAACCTTAGCTTCAGCTTAAGTACATACATTTTCTGTCTTCGGACTAATCCTTAGCTTCAACTTAAGCCTCAAGTAGTTTATGCTTCCAAAGAAGGTGAGACAGAACAACTCTAATATTTCTAGCAAAATATCCCCCCCCGTAAAAAAGTCTTGTACAATTTAAGTAATTATAGTTTGATATTTTCTGGCTGCAACAAGTTTCATTAGCATTAATACTTCTGTTAGTGTAATTAGTAAAACGTGCTTTTAATGTCAAAAACATGTGGACTTGCCGCTTATTTTTAATACAACGGAATCCTTTTTATCTGAGCAAGTGGAAGAGATACAGTTTCGGATAATACTTTTTTAAAACACAACGTGTTCGGTTTTTTTTTTCATAAAAATATTAAATGTGGCCTATATTCGCAACACATGATAATAATGTTTTTTTTTTTTTTTTTTTTTTTTTTTTTTTTTTTGATACATAGAATGAAATAAACTTCTATTTTAAATTTATTATTTTGTTTAAAATGCATAAAAAATAATATGTATCTGTAATTTGGGTGGGGGGATTGTTAAATTTTTCTGGTGCATTGATCAAGTTCTTTCAAATCCTTTCGATACAAAAATCACTTGAGATCTGTTAGCATGTCACTTATTTATAATTTATTCAAATTTGTAATTTTTTCCTTTTCGTGCAAGCTTATAAATGCAACGGATATTTTAGTGGATATTATCTGTCACTGAATTATAATTGTAAGGAGCTAAGATATTCTCCTATACGTGGTCTAGGGTGGATCTAGAAAATTGATCCAGCTTGCAAAATATATCCATGAAGTGCTTGCCACGTCCATCTAGCAAAACTGGAAGATCTGTAGTTCGGGTCCCGTCGAGAGTACAATTGATTTCTATCATGTTTCCTGCTCAGAAAGTGGCTAAAAATCTGTACAGTGGTGCTGGAATGTAAATGTGGTGAACAATAAATAATCACCATCTATCTGGACTTAACCGACTGAGTCTCATGCCTCTCCCCAGTCGATTATCAAACGAGAAAGAATCCATTTCCTCTTACGTGCATTATCGTTGTGTAAGTAGTTAGCAAATTCGAAAATCCGTGGCTCGCATCCCGGCGAGGGGACAAATAATTTCTCACATTTCCTAATCTGAAGTAGTTTTAAAAATCTCTACTTAGTTATTTAAAGATGATCTTATAGATAGTGATATGAGAATTTTTGCATAATATATATTGTGATCAATTATTCGCGTAATAAAATATGCATTTATTTTTGAATAAAATGGGAGGGGATTAGTTTCCGAACTCACCGATTCAATTATTAGTTTATTTCACAGTTTCGAAGCTGTGTTAATAGGGATTTTACTGCAATTCGATTTAATTTATGTTAAACTTCTGTTATTTCAAATATAAATTCGAAAATGAGATATACGGTACTCCTGGTATACATTAGTTATCCAGAATTTACTTACGGTTACCGTTGCCTCGGATTTCACTTTAAACTGTAATCTTGCTGCAATTATTATGCGGAATTCTTCTTGACCTTTTTTGTCTTTGACCTTTCTGTAAATGGAAGCATTTCGACTGAACTACAGGAACTTGTTTGTTTTGTGACCAGGATATTACTATGATTTCGAAATCACTGCACAATTGATTATTACTCATTTGAAGTCCTTAATTAAATTAGGTTGCGTAGTTTTATTGAATAAGTCATTTTCTCTTGTGAATGCTATAAAAAAGATGGTTTCATCATATTTCTGTGTTAAATTATTTAGAGCTAGACTGCAAATTTGGCACTTGTTTGCTCATTTAGCAAAGAATGCACTTGTTTGCTCATTAGCAAAGAATGTGGGTATGTGTATTTAGATTGGACATTGTCTCGTCTAGACACGGATTTTTCTTAACTTTTTCCAGTCTTTCTATTATGCTAAAAGCTATGAGCAAATGAACTTCTGTTGTTATAAATGAACGTGATGTCAGTTGTGTATTCTATGAAATTTAACTCTATAGTACATTGCATCGCGTAATGTACTACAGAATACTGAATGTCAGGTCTTCCTAATTAGTTAATTTTTTAACTAAAAGTATGAATACATGACTGGTGTGATTCGAATTATGGATTAAAAATACAAACTTAGGGATTAAAATAGATTTCAAGGAATTTATACCTCTTTGATTATATAATATTGGAAGGTTAGTAACTTTGATACGAATTTTATGTTAATTAACCGGTTATTTATAATTTTAGTCTTTACTATAATTTCTACTTTTAGCATTTCTCAGCACAATGCAAATGAGTAGCCAGTATTTAAACTTGAGATTTTTGGATTTTTAGACAGAATGTGTTTCTGGCTTCGCATGCCCGCTATGTGTTAAGTTTCCTGCCCGCTCTGATAGTTATAATTATTCGGCTTTGCGTTCTATCGCTGCCGATGCTTTGTTTTTGATGCTCCGGTAGAGAAAGTTACAGCCAGCTTCTAGTAGTACTTAATTGTTTAGTCCTTGACTACTGTTCAACGTTTGATTTAAATTTGACTTTTCTATTTGTGTTCTATTTGTTTATATTGCAATTTGATTGTTCATCACGAGTTGTGACTTAGAGATGAACAGTGAAATTGAAATATGTATATGTAGGACAAGAGAGTGCATTTATGTTCTAAATTCTGTTCAAGTAAAAAGGTTATGTCAGCTTTCTCACAACTCTGTCATTTGTTTCAGACATAGTGATGATTCTCTGCCCGTCTGTTAGGGTTTTAAGGCTAATTTGCCAGATCAAGCAAAACCCTACTACAGTTTAAACCTACTTGTTTTGTTGTAGCTTTGCTATCTTTTGCTTCTAGTTTTAAATTCAGCTTGTCCCAGACGTAAGAAAATTCAGTTAATATCTAAAAGACTGCGGTGGGCGTTCAGATAGAATATTTAATTTCCAAGAATTTGATATTTTGGTGACTAGATTCTCAAGACCTTCAGCACCTGCGCAGGCTTAGAGCTTATAGAATATTGAATTGCCAAGAATCTGATACTGTAGTGACTAAATTCTCAAGATCTTCAGCGCCTGCGCAGGCTTAGAGCTCATAGAATGTTAATATTTAATTGCCAAGAATCCGATACTGTAGTCACTAGATTCTGAAGATTTCAACGCCTGCGCAGGCTTGAAGCTTATATAGAATATTTAATTGGATTATCAAGATCTTCAGCACCTTCGCAGGCTAATAGTTTATAGAATATTTAATTGCCAAGAATCTGATATTGTGGTCACTAGATTTTTAAGATCTCGTGATCAAAATCGACAATGCGTCGACTTGACGCTAACACTACGCCTCACTGGGGCGGTAACTCAAATAACAAGAACTAAACTAAAATTTGAAGATATTAACAAGTAGTAGAAATTACTCTACAAGCTCAGATACTCCTGTTACTTAAAAACCGTGTCGAAAACTAGTGGCAGCAAAGTAATAACTGTTATGCCACGTTAACCAGCAATAAACGCAGAAATGAAGCTCACGCTACAAAAATACAGCGCTTGCCTAAACTTTCTTTCCCTTCTAGAACTCAACATATAAACCTTTTCTCCTCAAGGTAGAATTGCATTCCTTCATACTCGCTGCCAAATTTAAATTTTCTGGCATTCACGATGAGGGGAATGAAGGCTTATAGGTAAAGACGTAAAATTAAACTAAATTGATTATTTAAAATAAATATAAATCCCTACATAGTAATCTTAAGAGTTAACGGTAAGAGTAACGTAACCATATCCTGATATGGATTAACCCTTTGCGGCACAGTGTGTCCGGTCTGGACACAGCTAAAAATTTCCTTCTGTACGCGCAGAAAAATTGAATGAAAAAGGATTTATAGGTTACTCTGAACCTTCTTTATTTATAGCAGATGGCAGCTCAACACAAACCAGTCCATATATTTTAGCCATGTTTAGTTTTTAAGACCCTCATTTCTCAAAGAAATTTTCCAGATGTTTTTAGGGTATAAAAAGAATTGTTTGAAAAGAAATTTCTATGTTATTTTTTTGGCTGCATTGTATTCTCCTTATTCTATATTAGTTTTAAATTTTTACCTTGAAATCTTGCCTAAAATCAAACGGCGAACCCTAGGTGTGCCCAGACCGGGCTCAACAATAATCTAGGACAACTGGAGAGTCTGTATTCTTTGTTTCTCCGCATCTCATCGGTCAGTTCATTGGCAACAATGCTCGTTTCAGCACTCTTTTCGAAGCTCTATTCAATCAGTGTGCCGGAAGGCACACCCACAGAAGTAAACGATAAGAGCTATCTTCACAAAATTTTACTTGCGTACTCCTCTAGGCCTAATTAGGCTGCCTACCTTTTTTTAAAAATCAAAACTCCGACTTTAAAAGGTAGCGTGCCGAAAATGGTTAAAGAAACCAGAATTCGGAATGGTGACTTAGAACTATAGGCTGAAAGCCGCGAAAGGAACATATGAGAATCAAAAACTCATAAGTGAACGGATTAAGAAAACCAATATTCCTGATGATGACATAGATATTCATAGTTTTAAAGCCCAAAAAATGAGATGAAAAGTAGTAAAACATGGAAAATTAAAAGTGGGAATTGGCAAATGAACAGATTAAGAAAACCAATAATCGTAATGATAACATAGATATTCATAAAAAAATTAGATGAAAAGCAATAAAACATGGAAAATTAAAAACTGAGAATTGGTAAATGAACGGATTAAGAAAACCAATATTCGTGATGATGACATAGTTATTCATAGGTTTAAAACCCTAAAAAATGAGACGAAAAGCAGTAAAACATGGAAAATTAAAAACTGAGAATTGGTAAATGAACGGATTAAGAAAGAATATATTCGTGTTGATGACATAGATATTCATAGCTTTAAAAGCCTAAAAAGTGAGATGAAAAGTAGTAAAACATGGAAAATCAAAATTTGATAATTGGTTAACGAAGGGATTAAGAAAACTAGTAGTCGTGATGATGAGGTAAATAGGTTGAAAAGCCTGACAAGTAAGATGGAAAATAAAATACGAAAAATAAAAAACTGATAATTGAAAAAGAAACAAAAACACACGCACTTAAAATATAGCCCAGGCAGTGAAAAACCATTCAAAAGAAGACATGCAAAGAGAGATCTGCTTAGAGATAGAAAACTGCACGAAGTAAAGTATAAGATACACGCGAATGTTCAAGCGATAGTCTTACTGTGAGTGGACGTGCTAATACGTACTGCCCCTTCACTTCTTATTAATCAATGCTTAATATTCTAACCCTTGCTCTCGAATATGTACTTAACTCTTTTATTTTCTTGCATAAATGACCTGTACTCACGTTATCCAATAAAAATTGAGAATGGGATGCCACTACTTCTTTTCTGATAAGTATTCCTTCAGCAATTGTCGGTGCCAGACGCTGCGCAGAGAACAATCGTTGCGTGCGCGCGTTCGATGAAGGGGAAGGGCGCAACACCCTGCTCGTCCCACGTAACCACAGAAAACTGGCGTTGTCGAAGTCGGAACGAATGAGCCGGTTGCGGTTTTTTCACCCATTTCCGGTCCCCTCCCGAGGCGCAACAGACGATTTAGCTGCAGGGCGTAGGATACCTCGAGTTTTCGTTTTTTGGACTTACAGGTTTTCGACAGAATCAGGTTTCGTTCGTTTTGACTTTCGTGATGGTTGGCAGTAAATTTATCCTTGGTGAGGTAATAAGTGGTGTTGAGTGTAATGGTTATCTCTGTCGCTTCGACTTAGGATGCTTTCTAAAGGATGCTTTCGTCTTGCGTTGTTTTCATTTTGTTCAGTAAGTCCGGAACAAAAAAAAGGAAACTAAGTTTCATTTATTTTAAGAAGAAGGAGGCTGTGTATACGCAAATTCATGTTACCCGGTGTCGTTTTTAAAAAGCTTTAGACAGAGTTCGTATAACTTCGAAAAGTAATTGAAGAAAACATTTAGCCTTCAGTAACCTTCATCCATATAAATCTATAGAACGCTTGGCACATTCATACAGCTTTTGAATTTCCTCATGGAATTCATCTTTTAGCATGCAATTTAATTCTCTGGGTATGGTTTGCCGAATCTTCAGTAATGTTAAAATAATGATCTTTTGAGGTAAGTCTTCCTTTAGAAAAGAGAAAATAGTCTGCAAGTGCCAAATATGATGAATAAGGTGAGTTGTGGCACCTTTTTGCAAGAAGAAACTGCTTGGCGAGAATGAAATTGCGTAACAGTGCGTAACTGTACTGCAAAAACTAGTTATTCGATTGAGTTTTCAAACCTAACGTACTGAATTCCCGTTGTCTATTATGCTCCTATAAAATATAGAGTTCACTTTCCATCCCTCAGGAAAAAAATCTTAATAAATTATTCCCTACCGATAAAAAAAGTAAATAAAAAATAAAATATTTAAAAAAAGTCACTGACGTTGTCTTTTCTCTAGGTGTCTGAAAACGAAGTTCCTTTGGATCATCGTTCAAGTCTGTGAAATACTTATAGCAAGATAAAGCCTGTTACTTTCTGATTACCCACATCCCCACGGAAAAGTTGCAAACTCATTGGCGATTTTCTCCTTGGCGAAATTCAAAATGTTTCGTCAAGCAAATGCATTGAAGTCAAGCGCCGTTTTCAAAATTGAACGCACTAAGAATTTCATAAAAGACCAATTAATCAATCAAAATTAAAAGAGCAAGAATATCGGTAATAAAGCTTTTGACTTTTTCGAAAAATCTTGTAATTTTTTTTCACTGTTGTTGTTACGCATAGAACGATCTGTTTTCGCTAAATGAAGGCATCAGCTGATTGCACAAACTCGGCACTGCGCACCTGCCGAAGCAGACGTGTACTACGCGTATACCTAGGTTGCTACATAAATATACTAACTATAATAACTAATTCAAGTGGAATGCTAACGATAAATACTATTAAGAGTTGTTCAAATGTCAGTTTTCAGTGCGGAACAAAATAGTCGATTTGATTTGTTAAAATTACTTCCACGGGAACGAATGCTTGCTTTTGTGGAAACTGGCTCGTAAAGTATACTTAGAGTGTGACAAGCTTTCTCCCCCGCTCAAAGCATGAAGCTTATCAAAGTGAATTCTAGAAATAAATAAACTGATGAAATGAAGCTTAAGATTTCGACAAATGCAGCTGCATTTATGTATGTTTTTTTCTTATTAAACAATTTGTGAAATCACTTTAAAGACGTAAATCATATTGATTTTAAATAAAAGTTTAATCATTGACACCTGAATAAATTGATAGTCATTTGACTATATCTATACGTTTAGGCGATTAAAAAAATTGCTGATCTTTTCCTTTATGATTTCATTGTTCTTCTTCAGTTTTAATTAAACGTTACTAATTGTCATGGAGTATTCTTTTAATACTGATCTCTAGCATATCCTAATAAGCCTGTCTGTAGTAAATGATGATTATATTTTCTGTGTTTGTATCAAATTATGTCTTTATTTGTTTTCTAAGCATAAAATTTTAATTTTATTCTTATGAGAATCAGTTTCAAGCAATATAAAAAAATGACTACTATAGAATATCCTAATAATATATTACTGCTATTTAATATCCTAATAATTCTGCCCCCAGTAAATGCGATTCCCCTCCTTTAATGTAGAATTCTGTCTTTACTTGCGTTATATTCCTATAACTTTAATTTTATCATTACTAGAATTATTTTTAACGTTATAAAAATTAATTGGCCATCACTGCCATAGATTATGGTGATAATCTTGATTCCTAGCATATCCTAATAATCCTGTCCGCACCTTTTTGTGTGTGATTGTTTTGAGAAGTCTATCCTTACTTTCGCATCCTATAATTTTAGTTTTATCCAAATTAGAATTAATTTTAAAGATTATAAAAATTAATTGACCGTTACTGTTATAGAATATGTTGATAGTCCTGCCCGCAGTAAATACGCTTTTTTCTCTCCTTTTTTATGCAGAATTCTATCTTTAAGTGATTTCTAGTTCTTTAGTTGTAATTTTATTAGAATTATTTAGAATTAATTTTAAACGTCATAAAAATTGGCGATTACTTCCATAAAATTTCGAGGTAATCCTGATCCCTAGTATATAATCCCAATAATCCTGCCCCCTTTTTTTAAGCCCAAAGGCGCAATTTGCCCAGGAAGTTTCTCTTTGCTTTCTAATCATGTAACATTAAATTAATTTTCATTAGAATTAATTTTAAACATCATAAAAAGCTTTTGGAAAAATTTCTGAATAATTTATTTTACTGATCAGCGAGTAAACACATCTAACTCATCTTTCAGTTTCCCAGTAATTTCGATTTGCCTTATGCTAAGCAGTATTGATTCCGAACATTGACTTTTAAAATGCGTAGGTAGAGGAAATGGTCTATTAATCATATCTAATTTTCCTTACCATAAAATTCTGATATGGGAATATCACATTCATCTGTTAGTTCAACTTCCCACACTACCGGGATGATTTAATCTTGGGAAAAAATGAACGTCATTCCTCCTACGTCTATCTCTTTATCTTAACCAGTTTACGATTGATTTAAGTGCCTGAATAAATTGTTTTTATTTCTGTAAATTTGAGATATCTGTTTGTTAACACTATTGTTCCTCTATTTCGCTTTCTTTCATGTCGGCAAGCGAGGCAATATCAGTCGCCGTTACGGTCGCCGTTATCGTTGTCCTCCATCTTAATTTTTGCGTCTGAAATCACCATTATACATCTTATCATCACAGTAAGGAGCAAACTTTGTATTATATATACGAAACAACCGGCCAAGGCAAAGCAGAACAATAACATTACGTGAAGCAAGTTAACAAGAACAAGGCTCAAACTTTGGTGTTTGCAGCTGGGCAGATTGTCAAGGAAGTTTGTTGATTAAGAAAATATCATTGTTTTTGGTTACTCGGTGTAGTGTAGAATGCGTAACAAATTATTCAAAAAAGGATATCAGTAAGAAAGGAAGTTAGGGTGTATGAAATCGACAATTCGAATCGGTTATCTAAAAAGTATTAAAACTATCTGGAAATCATACGTACGGTATTAAAAGCTTTGAGAATCCAATACCATTGTTTTGCGGTAAAGTAACTGCGATAGAATACGGAAAACCCGATCTTACAAATCCCGCACAGGATCAACGTTCAACACGGTAGCTCAAAACCAGTGTCGACCAAACACTTACGCAGGGTCCTAAAAAATGAGAATTTAATAAGATTTTGCGGCTTTGCGTCATATAAGCCTTGCATACTCTTAAGAAAATGTCAATCTTTTGCGTCTTCCGATCCTACGCCTTGTCAATGGTACGCTGGTACTGTTCTTATACAAGTACGTAAGTCTTGCAATCGTATTAAGTCTAGTATGCAATCGTACGTAAGTCTGTGGCAGTTCTGTACAGTTCATAAATATGCTTTAATCTTCTTAATCATTTTTATGCCATTAATAGAAGCTCTTTTTTATAACGTCGATTGTATGTTGGTGTCGATTCTATCCCACTGTCCTCTTTGCGCTTTGTGGACGTCATGCCACTTCAATGATATATAGTGTTCATCCTGTACAATGTCGACCCTATGAATGTAAGCTATTTTACTAGAACTTATGTTTTAACTCAGTCGCAAATAACATTTCCGTTGATTCGTCACGTGTCTGCTTACAAACTATAACTTTCATCTTATATAATCTGTGACTTTAAAATAAGCACTTCAATGTCGTAACGACCTTCTACTCACTTACGACCGTAACAGATGTCGTTATCACCGCATAGAGAGGATTAGGGTATGTAAAGATCGTGAATTATGAATAAAAAGAAAGAGTTGTACTTTTTCGGAATGGCAACATGAGAAGAAAACGATGAATAGAAAAAAGAGCTGTATTTTTCCGGAGGGCCAACATAAGAAGATCTGCTAAAGATCTGATACAATAATTTGTACTTGGAGTCTTTTATTGAGATGGAGGAGTTACATGTTTGATATTCAGAAGTCTAAAGAAATTTTATTAATATCATCAA
Source organism: Stegodyphus dumicola (assembly GCF_044657685.1). NCBI lineage: Eukaryota > Metazoa > Arthropoda > Arachnida > Araneae > Eresidae > Stegodyphus > Stegodyphus dumicola. Next base: position 24,398,613 of record NC_140775.1, read on the forward strand.
AGTTGGCTTTTTATTGATAGAAACCGAAATTTCACTTCATTGAAATAGAGTGCGGGAAGATGACGTTTCATCTCAGTAATGAAATGAAGCCTCGAAACAAGAGAGTTTACTGAGAATTTTAGCCAAACAGAAGCTTCGACCTTCTTTCAGCAGCAGTCTTTACCATGGGTGCGATGCAAGCTGAAAGGATGGAGAATGGCTTTGAATGGAATCATTAGGTATTTTTTTAACTGCATCTTGGAAATCCAGCTGTACTTTCGATGGGAAGCCATCTTTTATGCTTATCTGGATGCTTGTTAGGCGAAAGATAGAGCTTCTACCTAAGGATAGGAACATGGAAGACAGTTCTCTGAAAAACTGATTAATATTTGTATATTACACAAGGGGGGGACCCAAAGTACCATATGTAGCTATTTCGTTCTCCGGCACTCGAACCAGGTTCGAATTACCAATGTTCATTCATCTTAACCACTTGACCTTTCGTGCCCACTTTATCATCATGAGCACACAGGAGAAACATTATCCACAAGACACACGGAAGAAATGTCTTCAGTTCATCAGTGTTTTGATCGTAATTCATTAGTTTTTTATGTTTTCCTGTGAGTATCTGGCAGTTTGTAAACATATATTGTGCACTGTCAGGATTTAAGTGTCAAAAAGCTCGAATGACATCCTTATGAGTTATAGTTTGGACATGCCAAGAACCATCCGATGCATACTTCATTGAAATAGAGTATCCGATGCATACTCTATTTCAATGAAGTGAAATTTTGTATAAGATCGTTTTGAATTATCATTCAGACATACCAGAGACTCTGAAATCGTTGTGAAGTATGGTTCAAACTTACCGAACAGCGTCCAAGGTACATCTTGAAGTTTTATTTAAGATCTTTGCGACCGAAGAGCTTGACTCTTGAGATTTCTATAAATTATAGTTCAAGTTATAATTCGAGCACAGCATGGAGCTTCTAGGATACATATTAAAATTTTATCTTCCATCTATGTGAATTTCACAATAATGAACAATTCTTTGATTTGAAAATATATTCCACCGTGACATTTAACCCTTCATACATATTGGTTCTTTATCTCCTCGTCCATCTTGAATATCGAATGGTGTTAAACACCATTTGGAAGTTAGAAAAAAGTTTTTGCAAAGAACTTGGCTAAAAGAAATTAAAAAGTCAAAGCCACATGCACAAAAATTAGGAAAGAAGACCGTCGAACTGGTGACTGAACTCAACAATACAGCAAGTAAAATTCAAATGGTCCTGGCAAAATAAAACATACAGTCAAGAAGATAATAATACAATTGTGCAACGAACAGAAGTACAATAAAAATATAATTAAATACAAATAACACTGCATTTTGGTTACTTAATCTGGCCTTGAGCCGCCTGCTCTTTCCTGGGCCATGTATAATTGTAGTTCTAAATTTTGATTGCTGAATTTGGAATCTTACCCTAGCGTTAATGGAAAACTTTGGTAAAGTGGTAAAAATATGTCTTTAATTGCACGATTATGAGTTATCCTCCCATCCATTGGAAAACGGAATAGACGCATTGTTTCAAGAAAACAATCTTTCGAAGTGCAGGCATCAACGGGTACTCACAAAAATAACTTAGAAGGTAGAATCGCTTGAAAATACAATCTGCAGGAGGTGCATACAAAGAACTTCTGTGTTTGATAAATATGTCATATTGAATATTGTATTAAATATCTTTCTTCCCGAAGAAAGCCTAAAGTTGTTGCAGCATTCTTATTTTATCAGTTGTCTTTGTGTGCTTCACCTTCATCCTGCAGTAAAATAAAATACTACTCGCATTGAAGGTCAACAATTATCACTTTCCTTGGTTCCTTTTAAAATTTAATATTCAACGCCTGTACGAGTAATAAAATTGTACAGATTGAAATTGCATGGCTTATGAAGAAATTTTGTTTCTACAAAACTGTCGTTCAAGGACTGGGTAACGTGAAAATAAGCAAATGATGTTGTATTTCTTGTACTTTTGTTTCATGTACGCTTTTTATCCATGTAAGTTCTTTCTTTAACATGCCCCGTACTGTTAAATACCACGTAATTCTTCCATCTCGGTTTTCAAGCGACAAAATTACTTCCTAAATGTAAGCCATATACAGAATATATGTAAGCCTTCGAACAAAATAACTTTAGTTTTTTAATTACATTGACGATTTTAGCTTGCTTTTATAATTTGTAGATTTTTATTGATTATTGAAATGTTTTAATGCATCTAAAATTGCACACGAAAATTAGTATATTTCCTTGCATGCTTTCCCCTCCCCCCATTTTTTTTTTATTAATTTTATCGTCCGAAAATCATGAGGAAATTTTATGTGAAAAATGTAATTTCCGAAGGACGCGGTTACAGTAAGAACATGACAAATGAAAAGTAATTATGGGTAAACTACTGGTAACTAACGTAATATTCTCTCTTTAAAAAGAGACATACATTTCAGTAAGAACACGTAGCGTCATATAAGTATTATAATACGTATCATATAAATATCATAATACATAGGATCATATAAGTATCATAATACATAGTATCATAGTCCAATAAGAATACATAGTATCATAAAAAAAAATCTGAAAGCTTTCACATTTTATTGTATGTTACCTTTATTTATCAAATATCATGTTCTTCGCACTTAAACTATCAAATTCGATTCAACAGCAATATCACAAACTATTTATAACAGCAAAAATTTAGGATTTCGGATACACAGTTTCGCGCGCTGGAGATAATTTTTTTCCCGTAAAGTGTTGCTATTGTTCACTTTGAGATCATTGAGTTTCTTAACCAAAAATTTATAAATGCTTTACAAAATATGAAATAGATAATAAAACAGGTTCGAATTTGGGCTTCCAGATGCCCATATTCGGGTGGAGACGTACGTTATTCAAAGTTTGATAGCTCTAGGTACCGTTGTTTTATCACAATGCAAGACACATACATACACACATTTATGCTGATTCTTCATTATTTAATTTCTTTAAATATAATATAACAATGGTGGCAACGATTTATAAAGTAATTCGCCGTTTATAGTGAATCAACGCAAAATGTCAAAATGAAATTAATAGCCCTTCTGGGCTAATAAGTGTCATAATACATAGTATGATATTCCAATAAGAAAATCTGTAACAAAAATACATACATAGCACATTATCTAATATTATATTTCAAGAATACATAAATAACATTATATTATCTAATAATATATATCAAGAATACATACGTAGCATTACAATATCTAAAAATATATATATTTATTTCTACTTCTCTATAACTTGAATCTTACCTATTCTTACTGTTGTCTCTGCTACTCCTTAGGCCTCGGATCATCTGTAAATAATTAGAGAACATGAAAGTGTAGCTGATTCAGCGGAATCGTAGACTGAATGTCAGTTTGTGTTTGCGTCTCTGTATAGGACGGTTCTTGTATTACACTGGTATAAAATTCAACAGTTAGAATTAAAATTTAGGGGAGCTCGTTCTCTGAACACACTGAGGAAGGGGAAATTTACGCGAATAATTTTAAATCTTTCAGAATTTCGTACTAAAAGGTTAGAAAGAAAAACACACGAGAAAATACGATAGATGTGTAACTTAGTGAGGAGAAAATTTTTGATATAATACAAGTGTCTCTGCGCATTCCTAATTCTCTCAAGCTACTATTTTTTTTTAAGCATTGCAAAAACCTTAAATTACGATTTTAAAATATCAAAACGGTTTATAAGGCATGCAGGATGCTGTTCTCAAAATTCCAGTTGCTCACGAATAGATTACCAATCCATTATTCCTTCCGTGTGACCGAACGACAGATGGCTTATTTATATGTACTCATTCATTTACAATGTGCAGGTTTGCGATGAATTATTTCTCTCCCTTTCGTCCAGTGCTCCTGAGTCACTCCTTTCTTCTTTACAACACAGGGCTTACCAATCGACGCAGTGGCGACTGCTCTCCAGCTGTTGTGTCTTCTCCAAGTCCGAACATTTTGTCAAGGATGCAATGAGGATTCGTCAGCTGCCAATTCTCGCTTCCCGTCACCCGTACCGATTCATCTTCTGCGTCATTTTGCTCTCCAATATTGTTTTCCCTTTGATGGTCCTAGAGGCGTGTAAATTTAGCAGCCGCTTTGGAGATGTGTATGGTTTTGTATTGATTTTCCAGGAAGGAGGGGGTGTACACCACCTTCGTTTATTACACATTGCGTAAATGCGGATAAATGAGTTTAGAGCGAAGCTGCGGGATGCCAGATTTGGAGTTTCCGCCCCCCCCCCCGTTGATGGAATTCTATATTAATGATCGCCAGTTGCAGTACCGAGTGAGCGACTACAGAGTGTTCGAAATCATCAAACTTTGCATTTTTTTAAAAGATTCAGTAAAAGATAAAGTAACGAAATTTTTTATATCCCAGAAAAAATGATCGTGAAAGGAATTCGGAAGCTTGAAAATTGGAGCCAAATAATTTTGTACTGATATTCATAATATATGGTCCTGAGATTCGTAATATTAATTAATTCCGATAATATTTACAAATGTTTAGGAAAGTTATAAGCTGGATATAATATAAATTAAATAAGATATATAAATGAAATACATTATTAAAAAGTCTGAAGTGGACACCTCATGACTTGCATGTACGCTTATTAAATTATATAGTATATTTTTTGCTGTACATCGTTTTAAAGCGAGTTACTATCCTGCAGTTCATTTGAGTGGACTGCTACACATTTGTTAATATTAGTTTTTATTAACATCGAATATTAATAAAAATATTAATTCAACAATCTTACTTGAAATATTAGGATAGAGTAAAAACCCTTTATTACTTTTTAAATAAATGTAAGTCTTTTATCTATCTAACGCTATGTTTTTAAAATTATTATGACTGGCAACAAAATGACAACGAAAACAAAACGTTTTGGAAAATTATAAATTTTTTAAATTTTTGTAACGCGTTTTTACAGAGTTTAAAAACACCCTTCGAGTAATGTGCCCTTTTGGCACCGCCGATTGCAAACAAAAAGAGGAGGGCTGCAACGAGATATTTTTAGAGTTTCAATTACAAAATTTTAACATTTCACGGCAAACCGTTTTTGAGTAATGCGACATATGTACGAATAGACATCACGACGGAACTAGTCAAAATGGATTCGGGAACGGTCAAAATGGATATTTCCTTTGAAGTCTGAAACCCGAAATTTTTCTCATTTGCAATCCTTCATTTTTTCTTTTTCCCCATACAGGGAAGTAAAAATCAGAAAGGTGCGTAAGTAGATGTTATAGTTGCCTCATATACAAAATTCCAACTTTCTGTGTCACGGGGGAAAAAAAAAAAAAAAAAAAAAAAAAAAAATCCATTTTGCAATCTGTTTGGAAATAAAGAGACTTTCATTCTGTCCGTACGTATCTTGCAAAAAATTCTCAAAAAGGATTCGGGAATGTTCAAAAAGTGTTTAACTTATTTTCATAAGTCAAAGCATACGAAGGTTATCTGCCTAAGAGGAAGAATACCTTTTATGGAGGAATTTTTCGAAGTAAAACTGGATCGTGTTCACGCTGTAGAGCGATATTGAATTTTTTGAAAAGCAGAAAACCAAAGAAATCTAAATTGCTCATCTCCGGGCTTCGAATTTCAAACCTTCCGATTGCGAGTCGGATGTCCTTTCTTTTTACAGTACGAAACTAGGTTGTGAGAAGATTAGAACATTCCTTATATTTTCCTCTCTTAAGGGGTATAACTAGGAAATAGTCACGGAAGTCAGGTGGCGACGAATTATCGTTCATGATATTTTAGTTCTTGCGCCTCTTGTAGAGTCACTTAGAACATTTTTGAAGCCAGGAAACGGAAGAAATCAGAATCGTTTTCGCCAGAATTCGAATCTTTCTGTTGCCACCTGGATCTTCTTTCCAGTTACAACACAGGCACGCGGTGAGAAGGAAGATAATTCGTTATGATGTTACCCGTGGACTAAATTAGCGGAAGTTATATAGTATAAATCCTGAATAAATCCTGACGAGGGTTCAATTGATGTTATATTTTTTTCTGTTTTAAAAATTCCTTATATTCTGTACAGCTTTGCTGATCTGAGCATTTAGCGAACACTGCAGTTTTGCCAGATTCCAAGTCCAATTCAGTAGATACTGAACAAACGAATAAAAAAATTGAACATTTACCAATTATCTCCCTGCTTTCAATTTTTTTTTTTTTTTTTTTTTTTTTTTATCCTACTATAGCTTAAGAATTTTCTGAGTCATAGTTCCACGTTCCCAAATTTCTCCCCCCAATGTATTGAAAAATGACGGTCGATTATTTTTCATTCATGAAAGTCTCACATCCCCTAACTATCGGGAAAAGAGAGTCGATGTTTAATCCTCTCTTTCAGACGATAGACCGTCTGGCGCCTTGCATCTGCCACTCTCCGAGAAAATGACCTTCCCTGCATCCATCCCCCTGCTCCAGACTTGAAGCACCCCCATATTTGTAATTAAATAATGCGATGCCTTCTATGAATCATTGTCATATTTCTGAGAGCCCATCTTTCTGTCGCTCTTCTGTGATGCTGGTTGTAGCAGAAGCTCCATCAGTGGTTCGGTCACGCACTTCTGGGGATTCTTTTTATGGATTTAGGATGATGTAGAGCCGGTAAATATTTGGCGCCAGTCTGCCGTATTCGTCAGCAGGTATTTTCTGGATTGTTAGAGTTACGTGTCTCGTAAGATTTTTCAAAAAAGGAAGCAATTTTTTACTTCCTTGTAGCAAGTAAAGGAAGTATATTCGCGAAATGTTTAGTTATCAGATTTCAATGGAAATATACATTTTGACTGACTAATTTATTTTTTTTTTTGCGTGACGTCTTTGCGTATGCGCAGAATAAAGGACTTCTTACTCCAAAACTTAATTGTAAAATGGATCTTTTTGTGACGTCTATACGTGCTTATATATCTCGCATAACTCCAAAACGATTTAGACGTAGAACGCGTAAGTTTTGTATGTGAGACTGCTATAACATTTAGTTGTACACATTTTTTTTTTTTTTAATTCCTACTAAAAACGGCGGCATCTAGGATCACCAAATTTTGAACACGAACACCCGAGCATATGTATTTCGAAGACTATATTTTAAATTTCGAATTTGTTTCTAATTTATTTTATAGTTTGTGCGTAATTAATGACATTTTGATTAACAAACTCGACGATTTATAGGCAGTGTGTTAAGCGAAAGATATTTATGTTTCAATTCTAATAAAGGAAGTTAAAGGAAAGTCTAATTTAAAGGAAATTTGTTGCCACTTGTTCGAAATAAAATATTTTTCTATTCGATACGCCACTCTGTTGCCATTCGACAAAGGGTAAGATATTTGATTTTTCTTTCAAATTTGTCTCTGTTATTGGTTAACAAAGTAAGGGATTTTGAAGCAATAAACGTAGCTTTTTTTTATAAATTACTCCCTACCTGGACATATCAAATTACACTAGCTGGTCTCTCTAAAACAATAATATGTATACTCTTTCTTAAGAGACCGAATTCTTTTAGATGTCATGCGTTTTAGTAACTCATTTTATTGGGGAAAGTCTACCTTAAAATTTACAAATAAATTCCTAATCCTTATCTGCCAAAGTCTGTGAAGTATGTGTCACGTTGCAGTTGCTTAACATCGTAACTTCTAAATACTTAACAAGGAAGAGAAATTTCGGAATACCTGCAGCAATAGTTTCTTCCAAAACGGGGGGGGGTTATTTCTTCTCCAATCTAATTACGCCGGAGTAAAATTAACGATGCGCTATCTCTGAAGCGTGGGAATACAGATGGAACTGATAATTATAAACAATCTTTCACGTGCTGTTGACGCGACATCGGTATGACGCGGTATAAAAGATCTCAAGTAATTATCCCCTTGACGGTAATTTCGTATAATGGGTTTGATAACCTTTGTAAACATGTCACTTAAATCATTTGTAAGATATTGGATTTCGTACTGATGAGTGCTTTTGTAATTTTCTGTGTTTGTCAAACCTTTCCCCGAATAAATATCTCTCACTCCTTACCTAACCACTATCTCCCGAGTATACTAAAGTGTGCCCTCTTATAACGCTGTTCTATATATCTGGTGTTCGGATATTACGCAGTGTCGTCTAATGTTTTGAAATGATAACAAAATGGAGATTCCTTAAGCGTTAAAGCTTCTAATTATGAATGAATGGGTTTAATTAAAGTCTGCGATTATCTATGATCAGAAATTTTTAAAAAAATGTTTGAAAAAAATTGATAAATTTGCGTACATGCATATAATGGACTTTATGGATTCATATATATACACCCTTGTTCAAAATGAAAAGAATTTGCAAATTATGTCTCTTTTTACCTAAAATTTTTACCATAGGTATTATTTAGACCACCGAAGAATTATACAAATATTATACAATATATATACTAATATTATACAATATATATACAAATATTATAAAATATATATACAAAAGAATTGAATGTATAAGCGTACAGTGCCTGTCTGTGGAGCTGTGATTGTGGAGGGGATTGCAGATGACTCGAGATTCAGACTTCACTCTGATTCCGTACTGTTTATGGCTTTTAATATTTGGTGAATGAAATGTGTACAAGTAGTATTTTAAATTCATTCTTTAATGCATACGTGATTTTTTTTTTTTTTAACTATATAAGTACTCTCTCCTACTACCGCCACACAGTGATTAGCTTTTCGTTTTCAGTATAATCCGAATGATCTTATACTGATAAACCCCACAAATGTGCTAGCAAACCAGTCTGTTAGGCGTGACTATGTAATGTACACCGTATAACTCTGTAGTTTTGAGTAATTTAAAGGATCTGATTGTATTTGCTGAAACTGTTTAAATTTCTTGAGTATTTTAATTAGTAAATAACCTACGAACAAAATCGAAAATTTTAAATATTTTTTGGATGCACTTCCTTAACATTTTAACACATAAAAGCATACAGAAAACAATAACTTTTCTTTATGGTATGTTTTTACCCTTAAGATGAACCGTTACAATATCAAGCCGAAACACTAAACAGATCACTTACTTTTACAGCTTATAGCGATTTTTATGTTCTTCTTCCTGGACTTAAAATACAGAATCAAGGTTATTTGTGGAATTTTTTTTACCGCTTTCTTTTCCTGTTTGTTCATGCAAATGTCTTTTTCGCTTTCCCATAAATCTATCACTGAGTAAAGAACTGAAATTTATTGGTATAAAACTGACCATTGGATCATAACTGCTTTCAGCATGGAGGATTATGCGTTCCTTCAACTTGAAGATTTGTTTTTTATAACTTAACCGTGTTTTTTCGGTCTGGTGCATCATTCTGTCGTGTCTTTCCGCCCCCTTAACTTGTCGTGACACTTTCGATTTTTCGCATCCCAACATATTTGCTTCCTGGTCCATAAAATGGGCGAGATGGGTAGCTCGTTCGGATTGTTTCTCCAATTTAATTCTGTTAATTATTCGTGACCGATGAATGCATATTCATTATTCGCTTTAGTTGTTTATCTAATTGACTTCATTGTTCCAGTAGGATAGGCTCTGCTACGTCTGAAGCGTTCTTTAAGACTTCAGCAGCTCGATTTGCTGCTCTACTTAACCTTTCCTCATGACTCCCTTCCAGTGATGTTCAAGGAGGATTGATATTTTGTACAGTAAACGTTGTCTTCTGATACCACTAGCGCTTTCAGGTATTCAAAAGTGTCTCTCTGGTGTTTCTGTAAGCACATTTTAAGCTTCAATTAAGTTTTATCATTTGAGCTTTTGGCAACTTCTATGTTTTGCCATCTTACGCTATTTACACCTTTAGGCTTTCAATAAATGTAGCAAAAGTAGAATACTTCAATAAATATGACAATAGGTACCTTTTCAGCTTTAATTTCGTTTTGTCATCTGAGGGCTACTGGCACCTGGGACTTTCAATAAATTGCTGCAGGTGGTTCTGTTGGCGGACCTCAAGTATTCAACTAAATTCTGACATTTTACACTATTGGCACCTACGTAACCACAATTGAAAATATAAGATTTTTAATAAATGTGGCTGAAGTGGTTCAATAGGAGCATTTTCAGAATTCAACTAAATTTTATAATCTGTCTCCTTCATATTATCAATTAATGTGGTTCAGGTGTTTCTGCGGACACATTTTAAGCATTCAGATAAATTTTGTAGCTTGTCGCTGTTGGCAGTTATGCTGTTGCATCTTCAGTCTTTACATAAATGTGGATCAGGTAGAATATCTCAGTAATTATGAATGCGGATAAGTTTCAATAAATATGACTATATGCACAGCTTCAGCAACGAATAACGTTTTGTCATCTGATATCTGAAGCTTTTCTCTTGGCCACGATAAAATTCGGGCCGAAGGCTTGTCTCTCAAGAACCACACCCTCTTGACCACGAAAAAATGAATGCCGAAGAATTGGATATGATAAAATTCGTGTCCAAGCCTTGGCCTATCAAGGGCTTGTGTCTTGGCCACTAATTTTCGTGCGCAAGATTTGTCCATCAAGGACCTTCTCTTGGCACTGTAAAAGGCCTGGGGCCTAAGTCTTGATTAAAGGACACTCCTTAGCCTAAAGCTTGAACATAAAGGGCCCTCTTTTGGCCACCCCTTAGCCTAAAGCTTGAACATCAAGGGCCCTCTTTTGGCCACCCCTTAGCCTAAAGCTTGAACATCAAGGGCCCTCTTTTGGCCACATTAAAATTGGTGGACCTAATTTGGATTGTATTTAGATCAGGAGCCTTAGTAACAACAAGATTATATTGTATTATTACTTTAATTTTTTAAATATTTCACCGCGCGAATGAAATTATTCAAATAAAGGAAATAAAATACAAAATTTGAAATTTCTGTGGCAAATTTTCCGAGTGAAATTAACAACTAAACTTTATTTATATTGCATTTGGTTTCGATGTGCATGTAACAAATCACTTAACAACACGTTGTTAAGCTCACGTTCTCAGCTGGGTCCAGAAAGTGTAGAAATACTGGCATAAATGTTCGCTAAGTTAATATCATTGAAAAATATTATTCTTATTTCTTTTCGGTGTTTAACTTAACATGTCCTCTTTACGATTACAATACTGCAGCACACTTTAAATTCGCGTTCGGGAAACATACTGAAGGGGTTTAGAAAGGGGTGCGCCAAAATGAACTGCGCCGACAGGTAATGAGAACGGGTTGCCGTAACCTTGACATTGGTAATGTCGTGGGAATATACTTGCGGCGCGCATAGGATTTAAGGATCTTCGGAGTTTTTTAGACGGATTTCTTCTCTCTTCGAATCTGCAGTGGTCATTAACTCCACAAAAAGCTTTACGTATATGTATGTATTTTTGTGTTCTGCTAGGATAAATATCAGCATACATGGTTATATGCAGTGTTTTAAGTATTAGAAAACATGTTTTTACGACGACGAACTCTGACGCCAGTTTTTTTTAAAGTAATCTAAAGTTTTTTAAGTAAGTTTTTATTTCAACATTTAAACTAACGACAAAGCAAATATTGCATTCATTACCTGTATTCATTAATCAAATTCTAGCACATAAGATCACAGTCTACGAATCTTTCATTTTTTAGGAATATTAATGCCGAAAAGTGATGTACTATATTGTTGAAAAATAAAATCATCTTAAACATGTTTGGCCTATTACACTTGCGCAGGGCAGTTTTGTTAATAAAAATAAGAAATCAAGCTTTTACCGTAAAATTATTAGTTCAGAAAGGCTATTCATCTCGTTTTGGCGTTTTGCGTTGATTCACTTTTCAAACTGTTGCAACCAAATATTATCGCCATGTCTTATATTAAAAGAAACTAAATAATGCAGAATCTGCCTGAATGCATGAAGGTTTCTCGCATTGTGATAAAACAACGGTACCTAAAACCATCAAATTTTGAATTACGTAATCTTCCACCGAATATGGGCATCTGAGAAGACCGAATTTGGAATTTGTTTTATTATTTATTTCATATTTTGTAACACTTTAACGAGTTGATTTGAATTTTATGATTTAAGTGCGGAGAACAAGATATTTAATAAATAAAGGTAACACAAAAAACGTTAAAAAAAGTTTGGGCGTAAAGTAAAATCTGAAGGCTTTCAGATTTTTTAAACTCTTTTATTATTATTATTATTATTATTATTATTATTATTATTTAATTTTACACTTATACTGAACTTATCATCAGTGTTACAATGGATTTCTCTTTTTGCAAAAACCATCTTGTATTCTATCCATTTATTAACACAATAAATGATCGTGCAGTTGAAACTGTCTTTTATCAGTATTGCAGCTATTACCCAAGTAGCTAAAAGCCACAAACTCAGTTCGTTTCAGAAGCTAATGCTGGCAGTGGAATCCTGTGTTATCATGTTTTTACTTGGATGTGTAACGTCAGTCAGTTTTCCTCTGAAACACCAACACGAAAACAACCTTATCCGTAGGCAAATATACGATAATGATATTGATTTATTGATTATGATAATATAGTGCGCTCTGCCATGACGCTATAGTGGTTAGGGAAGCCTACTACGTTGCCGAAGGGCCCGGGCTCAAATCTCGGAGAAGACATGGATGACATGGAGAAGGGGAGGGGAAGAATATTTACTTTACATAAAATAGCTGCATATTTGTATGTGTACCTTCGTTCTTTAGCATTGTTCCGTGCGTACGGGTTCGTAATGGATTTCAGTAGTTACACTTCAAACTGCTTAGAACATTAAACACAATGCAATGCAAAACGCGTCTAAAGAGCGAAGTTCACATGGAAATGCCTCAAAACTCCGAAGTCAACTCTGAACTGAAAAACTGAGAGCTGCAGCTCTCTCATGTTTTCCCCCGGCTGCCGAGAAATCTCTAGTACCTTCAATTCCTTGAGGTTACTCGAAGGCATATGCTGTTAAAGTTAAAGATGAGACTCGGATAGGGTTACAGTTACATATAGGGATCGATTACAGTTATTCTATTACAGTACCAATTGCAGGGACCGGACCAAAATGTCGCCAGATGGTCGTCAAGTCTTTTGGCCATTTCTCGCAAAATTTGGCAACAAAAATTAGTTACTAAATCCATCGGCAGCTTGGTGATATCTCGCCAATTAAGCGAGGTAGACGTTTACCTCAATGCTAAATAGACGGTCCCCTATAATCTTATTTTTGCGACAGATTTTTGTTTCTTCAATTTTCATATTACATTATGCAATTGTAGTCATATTACTACAATTTCAAATACAATTTTATTGAATTATTTACATATATATAAAATTCATAACCGTATTTTAACCAGCAGTGTTTTAAGCACTGGTGAACCTAATTAATACTTTATTATGGAAGTTAAGGAATTAATGATTCGTCAAATGAAAAAAAGGTCTGATTTCAATTAATTCTGGGTTTTTATAATCATTCAACATCATGTCTGTCATTTAGTTTGTAATGCCCATAGCCCCAGGAGAACTAAAAGCCTGGTCTGAAAAAATAATTAGTCCAACGTGACGATCATTGGCTTACGCCGGGTGGCATATAAGCAAAATGTACACTGCTAGGACAACAGCTTAAGTTTGGCCAATGACAATCCAGATAAGGGTCACCATTAACTCCGCCTACATGAGTGATGTCACATTTCTGATGTTTGTTTACATTCTGTTATTCGGCGTTACGAAGTGCGTTGTTTGAATGAAAAACATTTTTACTTTGCAACGTAAATTTGTTCTAGTGACACTATTTTTAAAATTTTCTTTAAAGTATTATTTCCTTACTGTTCCAGAAAGAATATAAATTTATGTCTCAAACATTACAAAATTTCTCACTATATGCGTGAGTGTGTATACACACGCATGCTCACATACATATATTTTCAATATATAATTAATCATATGTGAATTATATCTATCAATATGTGTGTGTTTTATTGTATTCATTTTTCAGAATGTCAGATTTCCTAGCAAATAGTCTACAAAGCTCTTTTCTCTTAATTTTTACCATCTTCACATTCAGTTTTTTTAAATAATTAAGATTAATGTATTCATATTTAATATTTCTGCACAACTTGATTTATCAATTAAAAATGAATTAATTTAATTTTCGATAAAGTGAGATGTTAATTCCAGTAGTATATGATTTTTAATAGTAGAATAATTTCTCTAAAGAAGCTTTTGTTTGTTTTTATTTTTTAATTCCTTTATAAGAAAATTACTTAATAATATTAGAAATAATTAATCTGTTACTCCTTACACATGTCTGATATATGTTAACAGAAAATTTTCATTCAATAGCTTTATAAATTTATTTTAAGCAGTATTTTAATTTAATAAGAACTACTGTTGATAAGTGAATTTCCATTGCTTTCTTTATACATTTAGTTTAAAATTCAGTTTTCAGTGCATGTAATTATTTTCCTTCATGGCCCTCGAGCCCAACTGCGCGAGCGGTAAAGTCGCTGAAAATTGGTAATTCGGTCCGAGGTTTGAATCCCGTGAGTGGGCTGGCAGCATGGGCGTTTTTCCCCATGTGTAACATGTATACGAGCCAGTTTCCCTTAGAAAGTCCTCCACGAAGGCATCCCTCCCCTTTGGCAGTTAGCCTTCGAGGCTTTCCCGTAATTAAATAACCTAACCTTCATGGCCCTCCCCACACAGCCCAACAGCGGCTGAGTGGTAAAGTGACTGGAACGCTGATAGTTTGATCTGAGTTTGATTTCAGTTGGACAGGCTGGCTACATGAGCACTTACCTGGTTTTCCTATGCGTAACATGGATATGAAAGTTTTCCTTAGAAAATCCTCCACAAAGACATCCCTCCCACATAGACCTTGTATGCTTTCCATAATCAAACAAACTAAACCAACCCTCCAAGAAAAACAGCTCCTTAAAAGAAATTCTTCATATCTGTCAAGCAAATGACATTCGTTAATGTAATAAACTGTAATCATACATACTAAATTAAACTCGGAAGTTGTTATTAATTATGCTTACAAAGTACTTAATACCAGATTTTGTTGATTAATTTGCATTTTTAGAAATAGTTGAATAAATTTCTGACCTTTAATAAATACAGTGAACCCTCTCTACGATGACCACCAGCAGTTCTACATGATTTTAATTTTGTGTAAATCTTGTCATTTCAAAAAGATGTTCAGTACCAGAATTTGTATATTGAGGAGAAGTAGTGTTTCAGAAGTGATCACAAAGAAAAAGTTTATTGTGTTAAAATGATAATCTGTTCCTAACTTTTTTCAGGGTTTGATTTGGTTTATGTGATTTATAGCAATTTATAGCTTGAGGGCTATCTGCCTAAGCAGAGGGATGCCTTCATGAAGGACTTTCTAAGGGAAACTGGCTTGTATACATGGGGAAAACCATGAAAACATCCATGCAGCCAGCCTGTTCGCGGGATTCGAACCTCAGACCGAACTACCAGTGTTCAGCGACTTAACCGCTTGACGCTGGTGGGCCCCTTTTTTTGTAGGGAAGGAAGTGTAGGACATAACATATCTAAATAGTCCATGTTAAGATTTAATCTAGGAAATGAATAATGTTGAAGCTGAAATTAAAATTATATAAATTTGAATATCATGTAGTGTTAATTTCAAATTTCGTTTCCTGTGATGTGATTTTTTTTTAATGTAAAGATCAGGCTCTGGTTTATTGATATATATATATAAACTTTAAATATAGTATGAAGTCTTATATAATACTGAAAAAGTATAATACTGACATATGAGAAAATAAATATATGTTTTCTTCACATGTTATGGAATATTCATCCTTGACTTAAGGGAACGTGAAGTTACACAGTTTTAAATTAAAGTTTACAGAAAAATGTATGATAGTCACAAGTTTGACAAAAGATCCTTTGCTCAAATGATAAAAGGCTTTGGGGAACATAGATGCTAATTAGAAATGTGTGCTAAATATGAGGCAATTGGCATCCACAAAATTGCAGTGTATTAATTTTAATACTGTTTTAGGTTCTTACATTATCCCTTTGACCGGCCAAGTAGCATGATTTAGTGCCCTTGATTTAGTGATTTTTTTGCCCTCGGTTTGGTTTGGTTTATTTAATTATGCAAAGCACTCGAGTGCTATCTGCTTTTAACAGGAGGGATGCTTGTATGGAAGACTTTCAAAGGGAAACTGGCTCTTAAACACATTACACTTGAGGAAAACCATGAAAGCACCCATGCATTCGGCAAAATTGGAACCCTGAGCTAAATATCTAGTATTCAGTGACTTTACCACTCAGGTGCTGGTGGTCTGGCCTCGGTTCTATTAAACTAAAATTCATCTATATTTATAAACGGCTTATCAAAAAAATGCACACACTTTAATAATAAAAGAAAATTCGGTTAATCTTTGGATTATGGTAACTTGGTGAAAATTTGGCGACCAACTCTGCCACAGCAACCTGCTAGTTTTTTTTCGGGGGGGGGGACGCCATTTTGTTTTCAGAAAGTAAATGCTTTTTTTTTTTTTTTTTTTTTTTTTTTTTTTTTTTTTTTACTCAACATTTTTTCCCAACAATCTGCTAGCCGAATTACGCTTATGCTAGAACTTTTATGGAACAAAAGTGCTTTGCTTAATCATGACGAAGATTAGGTGCGAAATTGGGAAAAAGTGCAGAATCGCTTGCCGCGTTTTTAAGAATTGCACATACACGGTATCCATGTACAAGTCGACCTATTTTCACTTAAAAAAACATCCCAGAATTACACAAAAATGGCATTGACTTTATCCATGTACACTGCTAAAGTCCTAGCTAGTAACATTTATCACCTTACCAAAATGTCGCCAAACTACTTGTTACCATATTCCAAAGATTAGCCAAAAATTCTTGTGCTTTAGTATTGAACTTAATTATAATTAAATCATACGTATCAGAGGCTATGCTAGGTTTAATAAAAATATTTATGAATATGTACCTGTACAGTTACTTAGATTGCTCAGTCACAGCGGTAGCCATTAACAGCTAGAGTTATAGCACAATACTGAGCAGCTATTTGAACAATGTTTAGTCGATGTGCCTGAGGCGACTGCTGCACATTCTGCCATAATTTTCTGATGAAGGACCTCTAGCCTAACCGATTTCTTGTACTACACAACATTCCTCAGAGTCCTCCAAATGCATTTTGATTCACTGTCATGTATTACATATATGCGAGAGTACGAACACATTAAGGAAATATCATACTACATATTATAAAGATAATTCAACTTAGAAACCAATATATAGATATCATCTATTAAAGTTTCTATGTATTTTTCTGACAGATCCTGTATGTGAAGTTGTACGTTTCATTAGTTTCACCTATTAATTAACTTAGGTATTTATTGTACGGAATATCTATGAAACTGAACTGATAAATTTTCATATCTGTTCATTTGTTTGCTTTTCATATATTTTTTAATAGTTTTATTTTTTATGTTGCTTTACATGACGTCAATTTAAACATAAGAAAGCAGAGAAGAAAAGAAATTCACACTGAAACTAAATTTAAAATTAGTCTGAAGATTACTGATGTAAAATGAATAGTGTCTAATTTATCAAAATTACATAAGAGGGCAAATAAATAATTAGCATATTCAGATATTTATTATAAGCAAAAATTTTATATTCTTAACAGTAAAAATGCACATATTACAATGCAATTAATTTATTACTTGCAACCACCTCAGTAGAACTCGTCAAATTTTTAAAATGTGCCAAACTCTAGCAACCATGCTCATAACAATCCTTTAATAGAACAATGTTGCCATTTTTGTATACATTCTTTGTGTTGTATTTCAAGTTTCAACATTTTTTATAAACAAATTGTGATATTTTTTGCCTTAATTTTAAAATATGCTCTTTGGAATTTATCAACAATGGAAAAAACTACAGTGGAAACTCTACAGGAATACAAAATTTCTAAAAGAAAGAAAAAGGAAATGCATTTGGTAGATAGCCGATGCTGCTGAAGTTTGTGTAATGCCGAGTCTCAGAAATTATTTAATTTTTTTTCCAAGCAAAAACAAACCGCTTGGGGAAAAGAATAGGGCAAACCAATTACAGAAAGATTTGGAGATGAACATGCTTTATTTCCTAATTTAATAATTAAAATTTATATTTCAAATTCTAAAGTATGTTTTCTTTTCATAATTTGATAATCTTAGCCAACTTATGATAAATATCAATAATTTGGGTATCTATTTAAGAAAAGTTGTGAAAACCATCAACTTGAACCCAATGAATAATTTTTACATTTTCATGTGTTAAATCCAAATTGAGCTAAGGTGGTTGTGTTAATCTGTAAGTATCATTAATTTTACAGGCAATACACTGTATTCTTTTATATACTATAATATTTAGTTCGTGCTGAAATTATGTAGTGGCAATAATTATACTTAAGAGAGAAATTTTTCAATATTACAAGTTTACATTTTGGTTAATTTTTTTATGTGATAAAAAGCAGCATGTTAAAAGTTGGAGTTCTTAAATTTTGTAATAGTACTAGGTATTATATTTTAAATTACTCGATGACTAATCCAGAAATAAATAATTTAATTCTGTATACTCGAAGAAAATCATTTCTGACTGGCATAAAAATTAGAATTTTGAAACAGTAGTAGAAAAATCATTAAAAATACTTAGTTTTAAAACTCGAATGCAATAAAAACAGGTTAGCATGAAATGTCTGAATAAAAGATAACTTGTTATCATTATGTATATGTTACCGTGAAATACCGAAATTGGAGAATGTCAACATTCACCAAATGCGTTGGTGAAAGATCAAATATTGCACTACATTCTTGTACTTTCAGACCCTCACCGGTGTATGTCGACAATCACAGATATGCTCTGGTGTAGGTCAAAAAGAGAGGAGTATATGTACATGCTGTCATTGCAAAAGAAAGTGTTCCATAAATAAATGCAGTTGTAAAAGCAAGGACCTCTTGTGCAATTCAAAGGGTAATAATAGTTTATGTTGTTGCAATAAATAAGATTGGAATCACATAATTTATAAAGTTTTTAACTTCTATTATTTTCCTTTCTCATTTTGAATGTACTGTGTGTTTTAAGTTCTTATTTTAAGTCTCAAGTGCGTTTTTTCGAGACTGAATTACGGAAGAAAATATAATATTCTTATATGTTCAACATTCACCATTGGCACATGGTGAATGTCGACATTTACCGGTGTAAGTCAGAAATAAGAGTATTTGCAAAATATTTCGGACATACACCAAGCGACTATGTGAATGTCGACATTCTCCAGATTTCGGTGTTTCACCGTAACATATATACAGTCATTCTTATGTAAAATAAATGTTACACAATTTCTTAGACCCCTGCTTTTCAAACTTTATCTATTAATCTGAGAATTTGATTATTTCAGTGTAGTAAATAAATAAGTTTTAATAACTATGTTATAGATGTCAATATGTTTGTTTTTTGTAACATATACTTTGAACATTTTAATTAAATAATTTTTCATCAATAATGTGTGCATATATTTTACTTATGATGAAGAGAAATTAACATTTAAAAAAGGAATTATAGACTGAAAGTATTTTGTAAAAGAAGATATTGGAAAAGGAAATTATTGCAATTCATAGAACTTGTAAATGAATAAATGTAATAATTAGTATCATATTGTTCTTATTTATTAAGAATGGATATTAAATTATTGATAATAGAATGGAGTTATAAATGTGAAGCATTTATGCGAACAATAATACTAATTCATAACATTCTGATCTTGATTTCAGTACTTAATGTAAAGCATTATTGACAGCTTAGTGGAACTCATATTAAATAGTTACAGTGCAATCTTAAGTCCAATGTATTTATTACAAGATAATGAAATTATAGTCTGGATTTTAATTCAAAACTCTTTTCACAATCTTTAAAAGCCCAATTTTAACCGGTACTTTTCTGTTATCGGGACAGGATTCAGACATGTAATGTATGTATCCATGAGTGGTTTGGGTTTCATTTTAGTTTAGTATGGCAAAGTACACTAGGTCTATCTGCCTGTGGGAAGGGATGCCTTTGTGGAGGACTTTCTAAAGGAAACTGGCTGGTATACACTTTACAAATGGAGAAAACCACGAAAACGCGCATGAAGCCAAAGAATTTGCCTGGATTCGAATTCAGCGTTCAAAGATTTTACCACTCTGCCACTGGTGAGCCTATGCACGTGTGTATAAGTGTGTGTGCATACACACACGTAACATGAATACATCCATCCATCCATACAAAATCTGGTTCCGAAAATAAAATAGTACCTTTTAACCATATATCTTACAGTTTTAATTAATTTTATGTACTGTCATCAATAATACATCTTATTAGATACATCAATGCATCTTATTATCATTAATTTCTTACTAACAATTCAATTTCAATTGCCATGAGTTAATGCATGACTCATACATATATAATATATAAGTTGTTTCAATATCAAGATCACAATATAAGTTACATAGCATATTTACAATAATTATTTATTACTCATACATGTAATGTATAAAATCAGGCAATAAATTGTAAAAAAATACTTTTAATGAAATTGGAAATAAATGAAAATATAATAATTTGCATGTCATTACAATTTTTAAATGCACAAACTTCACAGTTAAAAATACATACTAATGTAAGAAAATCAATATTAAATGCTTTTTCTCAAAAGAAAAAAAAAATTTTTTTGCCTGTTCAAGACATATTTTATCAAGTCCAACCATCAGTGGAAACCCAGGTAATCAGTCTTTAATATGACAAAATGTAAAATTTGAAATACAACTTTAAGTTATTTTTTTTAATCCATTCAGTTTTGGCTTATGTAAGTTTCACTGTATTTAACTAGATGTAAAGAACTGTAAACACACATTCACACATTTCACTTCCAGGAAATAAAAGTATACTTATTGGAATCAATTCAACATTACACCTTAGAACACGTAATGATACCTCATTGTTAGGCATTTTCGATACTCTTGAAATAGCATAACATATCTTTCTAAATTCAGTTCTTGTTAAATTATGATCAGCATTATTTAGCATTTGCAGTTTTATAACTAAATTAGATTTCAGTAGGTCTATTACACTAAGCACTTACAGTTATTCACTATTATTTTCTTAACATTTCAACAAAACAATGAACTTCCTTTCTAAGAATGCATACTGAACAATGAAAATTCCAAATATTATATATGCTTTATCAGAACTATAATGTCAGTTAATAGTGATTTTTTTAAATTGAATTTGATTAATTCAAGCAATTCACTTGAAGGTATGTTTCCTGGAAATAAAAGTATACTTATTCAATTCAGCGTTACACCTTAGAACAGGTAATGATACCTCATTGTTAGGCATTTTCGATAGTCTTGAAATATCATTACTGGTAGTATATCTTACTAAATTTTGTTCAGCATCATTTAGCATTTGCAGTTTTATAGCTAAATTAGATTTCAGTAGGTCTATTACACTAAGCACTTACAGTTATTCAGTATTATTTTCTTTACATTTCAGAAAAACAATGAACTTCCTTTCTACGATTCCAAATATGATATATGCTTTACCAGAACCATAATTTGTCAGTTAATAGTGATTTAATCTTCATAGATAAGCATATCCAACAGTCTTGAAATATCAGAGCTGGTAGCATATCTTAAATATATTCAGTTCTTATTAAATAACATGTTCATCATTTAAGTTCAGTAGTTTCACAGTTAAATTACATTCCAATATGTTCATTAGAGTGGACACACTTTTTCATCTTTTATACTCTCAACATTCTAATAATGAAATGAAGTTTATTTCTAAGAAAGCATATTGAATCCTGTAAAGCATATTGATTTCTTAATCAAAGCACAATTAATGTTGTAAATATTCAGATAGATATATGTAAAATGTATTTTAAGGATTTCTTGACCCACGCTATGTCAATTCATTGCAATAGTTACTAGTGGCATTTTGATTCAAAATATTTACTGCATTAATTACTGACACAAAATAGCACTTGCATTCACTAACTTAACATTAACTTCACTTGGTTTAATTCCCGCAGGTACATTTTATATAGTAGATGATTTAAGTCATTATCACTTAAAAGTTTCTGGTTATCAATATGCAGAATAATTTGTAAACCACACTTTACATGCATCTTCCAGCCATCAGTAACTTCTATCTGACTAGACCTAATTTTGTATTGGAACAGTAGAATAATCCGAACAAACATTAAATCGGTTATATACAAATATATACGCATATATATACACTTTTGGAAGCACTTCCGGAGAGAACCCGGTGAATGTAAACATTGCCAAATTTGGCGATAATAATTAAAATCTGGTAACCTAGCGGATTCAACCTATTCGCTTGTTGCAACCATTCATCTTGCGTCCATTTTGTTTCGTTATCACTGTGGTTCTTCGATTTTGCAGATTTCTATTCTTCTTCTTTTACTTATTACTTTTTTTTCTTAATTTTTTAACAACGAATAGATAGAAATATTTTCGTAGATCCCGGTTCTCGGTTCGGGATGAAAGGAAGAAAATAAAGCGGGAGGGGTGAATGCTAATTTGTAACACGGCTGCTCACGTTGTGTTCTTAATTATTAACAGCTGTACGCACGCAGAACCATGAGGTTCGAAACGCTCAAATAATTCGTTTTCGTACTCCGCAAAAATGTGCATTTTAAATAATTAAGTAATGTGTGGTGATGGCGATAAGGAGCGCGCCTTGCGCCCTCCGATAAGTGTGGCAACCCTAGAGGAGAAGTTTCTTACGAGTAGCGAGCAGAGCGAAACAGGCAGGCTGTCGGGCAGTGTGCGCGAAGTTCCTAAATAAAGCTTAATTTTTATTGTGCACTATGTCTCATTAATATTATATTAATGCAGTAAGAACATAATCTGTGATATGGAATTCGAGGATTGGTGGTAAAAACATAACAGGAAATCTCCATAATGGTAACCCGGACTGTGTTAAATCGTATGAACAGTTCTCAAGCACTTTCGGTTTTGACTACAAGCCATCACTCAAGATCTCCAAACCAGAAGTAATGGATTACATCGGTTTTCGTCCTCCGGATTAGAGATGAGTAGTAATTATAGATCATTTTATAATTCTGTTTTCTACTTATCATTTAATTTCATTTTCTTTAGTAAAATTTTTGCTTTTATTTTGGCTTAAAAACCTTGCACAATGTCTGATGTTTATGCCGTCCAAATTCCGGTTTATAACCGATCAGACCCATCTTTATGGTTTATTATCTGTGAAAGTACCTTTGCTCTTGCCACCCCCAAACCTATCACAGAATCCATTACTAAATATATTATGTAGTTTCTCATCTTCCTCCAGATATCGCATCACTAGTACGGGATTTACTTATGAAACCAGACCCTATTGATCCATATGCAAAGCTTAAAACTGAGTTAATAAATCGTTCAGGAGAATCTTCTCAGCAAGAAATTCGCCAATTATTATCTGGAGAAGAATTAGGTTCTCGAAAACCTTCCGATTTGCTTAGAAATATGAAGCGTCGAGCAGAATCTTTAAATGTTCCTGATAACTTAATGTTAGAATTATTCCTTCAACGTTTGCCTTCGACTGTTCAGTCTATTTTGGCAGCGGTTTCCAATTTAACTGTAGATAAAGCTGCAGAAATTGCCGACAGAATTTTAGAAGTAAATCCAACCCCAGGGACTTGTGCCGTTTCTCGCACAGTCGATCAGTCTCTTGAGGATAAATTATTTAAACAAATAGAAAAATTAAACAAACGTATTGATCGCATTTCTCTTTCTCGTGGTCGCTCGCCAAATCGCGGAGATCGCAATAAGGAAAGAAGCAATTCCAAAAGGAGAGATTATTCTGTTTGCTGGTATCATAGACGTTTTGGGAAAAAGTGTAGAGATGACAAATGTACAAAACCTTGTTCATGGCAAGGAAACGAAACCAGCAAAGAATAGAGGCGACTTATTCTTTGCCTCAAGTTTCACGTCGCCTGTTCGTTCGTGACCGTAGAACAAACCTTTCATTCTTGGTCGATACCGGCTCTGACGTGTCCTTACTTCCAGCAAATAATTCTCAAAAACGGAATTCGTCCCAACAAACACTTTTCGCTGCTAATTCTTCTACTATTCATGTTTATGGTCCAAAAACACTTTCTTTCTATTTCAAATTAAGACGACAGTTTACATGGACTTTTCTTATAGCAAATGTTAGTACACCCATTCTTGGAGCAGATTTTCTGCATTTCTTTGAATTGGTGCCTGATCTCAGAAACAAATGTCTCAAAGATTTAAAAACGCATTTTAAAACCGTCGGTTGCGTGAAAAATGCAAGCATTTATTCAGTAAAAACTGTATTTAATGATACACCATATCACAAAATTTTAAAAGAATTTCCTTCAGTTACTAGATTACCAGATCCTAACCAACCTGTTAAACACAACACCGTTCATTGTATCATAACTAAAGGTCCACCTGTGGTTGCAAAACCTCGTCGGTTAGCTCCAGATCGCTTAAAAATAGCAAAACAAGAATTTCAAACTATGATGCAATTGGGGCATTTGAGACCTTCGAGCAGCAATTATGCATCCCCACTTCACATGGTTCCAAAAAAGGGAAGTCTGGAATGGAGACCTGTAGGAGATTATCGAGCATTGAACGCTCAAACAATAAAAGACAAATAGCCTATTCCATGTTTAGCCGATTTTACTGCTGCATTGCACGGTACTAAAATTTTTAGTCATGTCGACCTGATTAAGGCATACCATCAAATACCAATTAACCCAGCCGACATCCACAAAACCGCCATATGCACACCATTCGGTTTATTCGAAAGTACCCGTATGCAATTCGGCTTATGCAATGCATCCGCGACTTTTCAACGTTTTATAGATGAAGTCACGCGGGATTTAGAAGGCGTTTACGCTTTTGTCGATGACTTGCTCATAGCCTCTAAAGATTCTGAGGAACATTGCAGGCATTTGAAAGCTTTATTTTCCAAACTTCAGGAATATGGACTTTGCATAAATGTTTCAAAATGCACCTTTGGTCAAACATCTATTGATTTCTTAGGTTTTCACCTTAGTGAAAACGGAATTGAACCTCTTCCTGACAAAGTCAAATGTATTTTAGATTTTCCTCAACCTACCACTCTCACTCAGCTTCGCCGATTTTTAGGCATGTTTAACTTTTATAGATGTTTCATACCTAAAGCAGCACATATTCTTTCTCCTTTAATAAAATTGTTAGAAGGCTATATTAATAAAAGGAAATCTCGTTCTCGTGTTCAGGATTCATCCCCACAATTAAATTGGAACGAGAATGCTGAACAAGCCTTTATTGCTGCCAAAAATGCCATTGCTCAGGCTACCCTTTTGAGACACCCTATTCCCGGAGCCCAGCTAAGCATCTTTGTAGATGCCTCAGACGTCGCAATCGGCGGCACACTTATGCAGTTGTCTCAACAAACATGGGAACCTATAGCATTTTTCTCTATGAAACTCAGTAAAAGTCAACAGAAATGGTCCGCGTACGATAGGGAATTATTTTCTATTTATTCTGCAATTAAGAAATTCCGACACATGTTAGAGGGCAGAAATTTTATAATTTATACGGATCAAAAACCGTTAATATACGCTTTTAAACAGAACCCTCATAAATGTTCACCTCGACAATTGCGCCATTTAGATTTTATTTCTCAGTACTCTACTGATATTAGGCATGTGCAAGGTTCAAAAAACGTCGTTGCTGACGCTCTTTCAAGAATCGAAATTGATTCCATAACAAAATCTCCATTTTTGGATTTTAAAAAATTTTTCGGAAGCTCAACGGCATGATCTGGAGGTACAAGACCTTCTCAAAAACAACACATCATCTTTGAAACTGGAATTTAAACCGTGCCAATATTCTGATGGTAATATTCTTTGTGACATATCAACAGACATTCCTCGTCCATTTGTTCCGAATTCCTTTCGCAGACTCATCTTTAATCATCTGCATAATCTGTCACATTCAGGAATTGCAGCTACTACGAAGCTTATTTGTTCTCGTTATGTATGGCCCGATATGAAACGTCATATCAAAAATTGGGCGAAATCCTGTGAATCTTGCCAAAAATCGAAAATTACTAGGCATACTAAAGCACCACTGGGCACATTCTCTCTTCCTGATGCACGTTTTTCAGAAATCCATATGGATATCGTCGGACCGTTACCTCCATCAGAAGGCAATGTGTACCTTTTGACTCTCATAGATAGATTCTCTAGATGGCCTGAAGCCATTCCCATCCCGGATATGAAAACGGAAACCATTTGCAGAGCCATCTTCAACTGTTGGATATCTCGTTTTGGCTGCCCATCGATCATAACAACAGACCAAGGTTCTCAAATGAGATCCGCACTTTTTGCAGAATTCACGCGCATTTTGGGTACGAACAGAATCACAACAACAGCCTATCATCCAATGTCAAACGGCATTGTTGAACGATTTCATCGACATTTAAAATCTTCTCTCAAGGCTCACGAGACCAATAACTGGACTGAAACACTACCAGTTGTTATGCTTGGTATTCGGCCAGCCGTAAAGGAAGATCTACAGTCATCTTGTGCTGAACTGGTGTACGGCACAACTCTCAAGCTGCCTAGTGATATGATAGCGTCATCTAAGATATCTCCGTATGACACACAATTTATCACGAATCTTAGGCATAGAATGCAACAATTGAATCCAATAGCAACATCTGCACATTGCCAAGAAAAATGTTACGTAAGTGCTACCTTAAAGTCGTGTACGCATGTGTACTTACGTGCCGATCGAGTAAAGCCACCTCTGTGCCAACCATATACAGGTCCGCATAAAGTTCTTTCTAGAACGGACAAAACTTTCACAATTGATATTAACGGTCTGAAATCTACTGTGTCTATAGACCGTGTGAAACCAGCCTATTTGCTTTCGGACTCTAATTTGCCTGAACTGAAAACAAATAAAGACTTAAAGACAGTTCAGCAGAATAAATCTGCAAACGAACTCTCTAAGACACAAACTGTCACCAGATCGGGAAGACATGTTCACTTCCCTAAGAAACTTGCTTCTTACATAACAATTTAAAACATTTTTTTTAAATTCATATCTTAACATATTTCTTGTTATTTCATGTTTATTATATGTGTCAATACCTTGTTATATATTGAATTTCATTTTGATCTTTTCTAATTTTATATTCTAATTTTGTAATCATGTAAAAATACCCGACAGTTCGGATACTCTGAGATAATTTCATAACCTATGTCGTTCCTTTGAATAGCCATTAAAGGAACTGGGGGGAAACTCTGTGGTGATGGCGATAAGGAGCGCGCCTTGCGCCCTCCGATAAGTGTGGCAACCCTAGAGGAGAAGTTTCTTACGAGTAGCGAGCAGAGCGAAACAGGCAGGCTGTCGGGCAGTGTGCGCGAAGTTCCTAAATAAAGCTTAATTTTTATTGTGCACTATGTCTCAGTAATATTATATTAATGCAGTAAGAACATAATCTGTGATATGGAATTCGAGGATTGGTGGTAAAAACATAACAGGAAATTTCCATAAATGCTTTTATTTTTATTATTGTTTATTGTCAACTAAAATTATGATAATAAATCAATTTTTATGGAGTAAAATTGTAACAATATATTGTTAATGCTTTTCTTACAATAACCTTTCAGAGGATGGCAGGTGTGACATAAATAGATAATTAAATTTTAATAATAAATACTATTTATTACTGATTATCTGTGACAGAATAGTTTGATGTATTCCCATGGTCATCAAAATTAGCAAACCACTGCTGGTGTAAGGAATATAGTTCAAATGACTCTTGAAAAGTAATGAAATGTGTAATGTTCAAGTTTTATTAACAATGCTACTGAAGAAAATTTGATTACTGTTGAAGGTTATTAGTATTGTGAAATAAATTATGAAAAGGATGGGTATTTGTTTCAATGTAAATTGCTTTAACCTGCATGCAAGTAACTTAAAATAATAATAATAATAATAATAAAATACTGAAAACTGTTAATCAGAGTTCATACACATTTCTGCACACAGAACTTAAGGACCATTAATGAAAAAAAATTCAGGACCTATGAGTAAACGCGAACTGAATAAATTCAATTAAAAATATTAGCGATGCCTGCATTTCACATTTGTAATACCATCCTAAAAATAAAATAGATCCATAAGTAGTATGTATTATTACTAAACATGAATTAACATAATTATTAATAAGTTTGAAAATGAAATAAACTTTAAGTAATTGATCAAGTAGCATTAAATATTTTACACTTATAATAGTTGGGCATATTTGAAAGAAGTGACATTTACATTTTACTAACTTTATGTAACTTTTTTTTTATGTCTCATAATGTCACATACTTGGTCAGGCTAGCGGTTTAGTAAGTAGCAGGTTGATTTTATGTCAAATGGCATAGGTTAAAATGAGAAGTATCATAATCAGCATAATTCATAACAAAAGTTAATAATTTAATAATTAATTTCTGTTTAAATTTAATACCAATTTATTTCCGTATATCACGTTTAACCTGTTAGTTTTACATCTACATGCTTATTATCTGTGAATTTTTACTACCATCCGCTTAATATATTGTTTAGTCTGCTAACTAGAATTTACATGCACTAAAAATCACGTTTACAAAGTATCACGTTTACTGCTCGCCTCAGCGTCGATGAAACGCGAGCTTGGCGAGTAAAAATGGAACGGCGCCAACGGGTTCGCTCCCGAAGCGCCAACGGGTTCTCTGCGGATGAAAACCCACACTTTTATTCCGAAAAACTAAATGTACATTCAAAAAACGCACTTCGTAAACAGTAGAAATATGACGTCACTCATGTGGGCGGAGTTAATGAAACCCTCATCTGGACTGTCATTGGCCAAATTCAAGCCGTTGTCCTAGCAGTGTACATTTTGCTTATATGCCACCGGGTGGTATGTTGGACGGAAGTAATAATTAAAAAACAAAGTAGAGAGGAGGAACGAGAAGACCAGTGGGGCAAAGGGGACTTTTGACCCTGGATGTCGGTGGGGACGGTCAGATTTTTTTTATTACGCAGAGATTGTTTTCTCATCCGGCGGAGACAATGCCGGAATTACCTATGCACCATTGCACCTATCATATATAATAATCAAGAATTGTTTATTTATTAAAGTTTATTGTTAAACAAACAATAAAAAGGTGCCATCTATGCCTCGATCGACTGTAACATGTGTGAAGGAAACGAACCCCACGCAATGGGTAGGGCAGTAATTTTTATTTCCATCCGTACGATTACGGCAGTCTACTACTACATAGTTATTAAGCGAACCAGTTGATTGTTTGTTGTTTAATTGTGAGTGAGGACAAATAAGTGTTTACGACTAATTACCTCTGAGTAAATATTTTATTATTTTCATTTGTTACAGCTCAGTGTAATCTACCCGCTCAAAATCGATAGAATTTTATTCTAATTTCAGTGTAATGTTGTTTTGTCCATTGTTAAACAACCCGATGAATTCCACATTTTTTATTCTGGAAATTACTAGACTCTTATTTTATATTAAAAGTGTTTCAGCTATCGTTTGCAGTCTTGAAAACATAAATACTCTAGCAATAATTCTTTTCCGTTAACTTGAATAGCCAAGTGTCCCTTGGAATTTATTCCGGATAGCATTTGCAATTCAGCTATAAAGCAGAGGAGGAGGCCCAAGTGTCCCAGAAATCGTCTGTCTTTCGAAGTGCCATACTCTGCGACACGCGAACATCTTTGTTTCGAATTCGCATGAGGAGCAACCATTTTGAATAATGGATGCTTTCCCTCCCCTTTTCAATTTCGATTTCGCTCCGCACCATAAACGGAGTGCGATAACGATGCATTCTACATGCGGGTCCCTTATTATGCAAACGAAACGCATCGTTTTACGCATTGCACTAGGAGATATTAAATAAAACACCTCAGGTTTATTCTATTCCATTTTCAAGGTGAGATGGAAAAGGAATAATTTTGTTGCTATTGTTGTTGAATTTCTTACGCGTGCTCATGTAGCTTTGGGGAACTCTTTACCTCGTTGGAAGAATTTTAAATAAGCCGTAAATGACGTCACTAGGATGTAATTTGCGCGGATTCCGTCATTGCCAATCAGATAAAAGTCCATTCTATACGACATATTGTGTATTCGCTCGCGTAATTATTTTATTATTTCTATTTCAAGGGATGCTGATATTACATTAAATGTATGCAACCGTTTGAAATCATGTCGAAATTCAACCTATTTTTGCTGCCGGTTCTTTCGGTTTCAAGTAACTAAAAGGAAAAGCTGTTCGCGTTTGAAGATTACAAGCCTATAAGGTAACTATGACTAAAATTCGCTGTGCTTCCTCTTTCTAAATCTGTGTTATACTAAAATGAAAGACCAAATAATTACATTATTCTTAGACTAACGTAGTGCACAAAACATACATAGGTATGATTGTATATTCTATATGTAAATTATGAAAGGTCAAGTCATTACATTAGTCTAAGAAAAATGTGGTACACAAAAAATTAATACTTGCGACTGTATGTTTGTACGTGTAAATTATGAATAAATTCTGTTCATCCAGTTTATCCGGATGATACGTCTACAATTAACTCAAACAAACGATTAACTGATTAACAGTTAATTCGAGGGCAATTAAAATGACTCAGGAAAGAAGAATAACCCATATTATTATTAAAAGAAAAGTACTATTAATTATTATCCCCAAAGAGGTTATTGCTTTCGATATCCGATTTTGCGTCGGTTCTCTGTAAATGACGTATCACTTTTAAAATTTTTGCTACCAGTGTTATCGCTCTGTATTATTTTTAAATAAATTAAATGCTGCTCTTCGCATTCTGAAAAAACGACGGTACCTAGAGCCATCAATTTTTGAATAACGTTACCCTCCACCCGAACATCTGCACCTGGACGCCCGAATTTTCAATTTTGAATTTGTTTTATTATTTCTTTCATGATTTGTAAAACTTTCATTTTTGATTAACAAACTCAACAATTTGAAAGCGAGCAGTGGCAATACTGTACGGAATTAAAAAATTTTATCTCCAGCGCGCGAGACCATCTGTTCTAAAAATATGTTATTTTTAAATGTTTTATAATTTTGCTACTGAAGTGAAACCATAAAATTCAGTTCAACATCAGTATCACAAAATATTTAAAAAGAGCATATCTTTAGAATTTCCGATGCATAGTCTCGCGCGCTGGAGATAAAACTTTTTCTCCCCGCATAGTGTTGCCTTTACTGGCCTTGAAATCGCTGAGTCTGTTAAGCAAAAATTGGCTAACATTTTACAAATATGAAATAGATAATAAAACAAATTCCAAATTCTAAATTTGGACTTCCAGATGCCCATATTCGAGTGGAAGACTACGTCATTAAAAATTGGATGTCTCTAGGTACCTTTGTTTTTTCAGATTGCGAGAAACATACATACATTCATGCAGATTCTTCATTATTTAATTTCTTTAAATATAATGCAGGTATCTAACATTGGATGGCAATAATTTGAAAAGTGAAACGCCGTTTTATAGTGGACGCAGAAAATGGCAAAGCGAATTAATAGCCTTTCTGGCCAAATTTCCCATTTTGTTTGATTGCAAATACGGTATAGTAAAAATGTGACAATTTAAATTATTTGAAATACTTTACAAAATTTTCATTACCGTTAAAAGTAAACAGGAATAACCCAGCAGAAAATCTATAAATTGAACTAACTAATTTTCAGTAATTCATTTATAAATCTTATTCATTTATTTAAAGATAAGGATTTGATTAACTTTCATTCTACCAGTACCCCCCCCCCCGAAAAAAAAGTACGCTGAGATGAATTTTTGTGCTAATAATAATTGATTTACTTGAGAATATATTTATATGAGAACAGGTTACCCTCCCTTCCACAGTTGAAAATTAATGAATATAATTTCTAGTAATTTTTCAGCAAATACAGTGTTAGAAAGATTTCAAAATTTTTATTATTTGAACTTCCGAGTTTGCAAATTTTTCATACCATTAAACATTAACTTGAATTACGCTTCACAACATCTATAAATTAAACTAATTTACAATGCGAAATAAATTTTATTCAAAGATTTCAAAATACAGATTTGATTGACTGTTATTCGTACTTATCAAAAAATAAATATGTTCAGTTACGAATATTTGCACTAAAAATAATCTCCTTATCCGGAAAAAATACGTGAACACTTTTTTTCACAGTTGAAAATTAATACGATTACAATCCGTTATGAAGATAATTTCTAGTAATTTTTCTCCAAGGCTGCAAATTTTATCAGAAATGAGATGCTATCATGTGCCGTTAGCTACAGCCCTTAACTACATCAAGTGCCGTTAGCTGTAATAAGAAATTAAAACACTTGAATTATTTACATAGAAACATATGTATTTTAGTTTATGCCTTGAAGAAAAGTTTAATAAATAAGAGAAAAGACTAAATTATCATCCTTTATTTTCAAGTCTTGTCCCATGCGGAAATTTTTCTTTTAAAGTTAGAAAAGTTTCCTAATAGATGTAATTTAAAGTAAGCGGTTTAAGAATTAATTAAACGTATTAGAATTATTAGGCCAAAGAAATGTTGGCTCAGAAGAGCTATTAGTCTCAAAACGGCATTTTGTGACGTTTCACTGTAAACGGCGAATCACTTTTTAAATTGTTGCCACCAAATATTATCGCCCTGCATTATATTTAAAGAATTAAATAATGAAAATCTGCGTGAATGCATACATGTTTCTCGCATTGTGAAAAAACGATGGTCCCAAGAGCCATCAAATTTTAAATAACGTAAAAATCCACCCGAATATGGGCATTTTTGGACGCCCGAATTTCGAATTTCGAGTTTGTTTTTTATCTATTTCATATTTTGTAAAACTTTAACTAATTTTTGGTTAACAAACTCAAAGATTTCAAAGCGAGCAATTGCAACACTGTGCGGGGGGGGGGACATTTATATTTCCAGCGCGCAAGACTGTTTATCGGAAATTCTAAAGATATGCTGTTTTTATATATTTCGTGATATAGCTGTTGAATTGAATTTTATGTTGTTTAAGTGGGACGCGCATGATATTTAATAGATGAAGGTAATGCACAAAATGTTAAATAAAAGCCTCTTTGGGCGTAATGTAAAATCTGATAGCTTTCAGATTTTTTGTTTTTGAAATCAATGCAAGTCTGAAAAATCAATACCTAGCTAACAATATTCATAAATTTTGACCAACAATAGTATTTTGCAGGTACGAAACTTTAGGTTTCAAGTTGAAAATAAATATAATTTTGAATTTTTGTTTTCCTTTATTATTATTTATAAATATTTAATAAACGAAAATCAAAATTATGTTTACTTTTTTTTTTTTTTTTAATTATAAAAATTATCATTTTGCTAATTCTTATCAAAAAAAAAAAAAAAAAAAAAAAAAAAAAAAAAAAAAAACTAAGAAGTAAACATAATTTTAGGGGGGGGGGAAACTAGCCCATCACCTGTTTTCTGTCAGTTTGAGACCATTGGCAGAATTAGTATGCAAATAATTCTTTTATTATTTATTCTAATTATTTTTCTTATTAGTTAGTTATTAATTACTGTCTAAAAACAAAACATTAATAAAATTAAATTTTACGTGCTTGCATTTCCTCCTCGCATATTATTTTCATACGCGAAGCGAAAGTTTTATTTAAGAATCGCAGAATGGTAACATCCCACTTTGTTCAAGGCCATCTTGCAAAGGAGCCTTTGTTATTTGCCGTTCGACTATGATCTAATTCTTTGTTTCAGAGAGAATTCCCTACGCCTGACATAGATCGTAACAAACAAATCATTAAAAGTGCATTTTGTTAACACGAGCTCCGAGGCAACTTATGTTTGAGCCAACATTAGATCCTTCTTTTGTGATTTGCGCCAAGTTCTTCAGAGGTCATTGAGGTGTTTACTTTTATTTTTTGCGCACCGATCCGGTTTGTGACATAACGGGAGGTATGTTGACAAGGGAGGTTTAAGGGACCATCTCTGAGTGCGAAGGAAAGAAAATCGTTTGGAGGAGCAGTTTGAGAATTTTCTGCCTTTTGTACCCACCAGCTATTTGGGTGTTACACGAAGGTCAGTTTCCTTCTGACGCAAACAGCTTATCAAAAAATTAATTTTTTTTTTGAGTTTGTATTAGAATGAGCTGAATGAATTCTTCGTTTTAGAAGATGCTAATATTTGTTCTTTACCATCGAAAGTTTTGTACGGAGGTAGCCACTTAAGTAGATAGTTTGGCGTGCTTTACCGTAATAATAACGATAAAAACTATGTCATCAGAATTGATTGTAAATATTCATCTGTCATTGCTTGCCTTTAGTAAGATTTTTCATATCCGAAAATGTATTTTCACTCGCAGAAATAAGTGCTGCTAAGTATTGTATCCGTCGTTTTCTAAGTGACCCAAATACTGATAACAAAAACGGTTCAGCATATTGTTACGAATTTTATACATAAGTAAATAACTTAAATTATATGCGAAATTATATTTCTTTTTTTAAACAATGTAACATGAATATCTAAAGAAGCGAAGCTTTTCCAAAAAAATAAGAATACAGAAGCAAGCCTATTTAAGAATGAGTAAAAGACTGTCCCGCTAAACTGGCAAGATATCCTCAAGCTGGCGACGGTTTTGAAGAGTAATTTATATCGCCAAATGTGGCGAGAATTCGCAAAAGTCGCTAAACTTGGCGACATTTTGTTCTTGTCCCCGTGCAGCTGTTAATTCATCCTGTAACTAATCCTCTATGCATCTGTAAACGTATCCGGCCCTCATATCCCTTTCAGTAATTTGGGGAAGTGGAAGGTACAATAGATTTCTGGGCGCCTAGAGGAAAACTATAACATATAGAAACTGTATGCTATTATAATAACTCCAAAAAACTGGCTACAGCATCAGTTTCTAAATTAGTTGTTTAGTTTAGCATTGAGTACAGAGTATAGAGGTTTCTCCGCGTACAGAGTATCACTTTCTCAGTGTTTAGTTCAGAGCTGACTTCGGAGTATTGAGAGATCGTGTAAGCTTCGCCTTTCAGATGCGCTTTGCACTGTTTGTGTGTGTTTAACGTTCTTTGTAGTTTGAAGTGTAGCTACTGAATGTACTTTGTGATACTGCATGAGAGGAGCTGTACGTGTATTTTTATGGAAAGTTCCAGAACTCTGAAGTGTTTCCTTTGGTTAAATTAATTTTATCAAGCTATCGTTGGTTCTGTGTGCATTCAATCCATTACGAACCCGCATGCACGCAATAGTATTTTTACATTTCATTGAATCTCAGTTTCTCGTTTATTGGTAGAGATGTAAATCTAGTATTTATGAATTAACTATGGTTCTTCAGTTATTATTTGGTGTTGACTGGTAACTTCTTGAACATAATATTTTGAATTTCAAGGCATCTTTAAGGTGAATACATTTGTAATAGACTCTTGTTTGATTGACTATTAATATAAATGGTTAGGATCGTGATTGATTTTCCAGAAAATAATCATCCTTCAATTTAATTTGGAATTCTTAGTTAAACCCTTTCATTCGCTACGTTATTTGCCAGAATGTCAGTAATCACAAGGATACTTCAGAATTCACTAGCTCTGCTTGAAACCTCGTAGCACAATTTTGCGAACGAGAACCACGTGGAGGAAATTGTTTTCATACCCTCCCGTTCCATTTTCATCCTCTTTAAAACCGGATTGCAGTTTTTTTTTTTTCCCTTCCACCCTTTGCCTCTTCAAGTGAGGAATCCCAGATCTCCCATTCTTCCACACCCCTGAAATCGCTCCATCCTCATTATTTAACATGATGGACGCATTACTGCGCACTTGGGATCGAAGAATATCCCGTGGTCAAGGTTGGTGCTTCCTCCGACTGCAATGAATCCGCAGTTTTTTTAATTTAGAGTGCCTATGTTCAAGTGGCCTTTCATTGGAATTGCTGATGATGTATTCTGGACAAGCCTGTAGAGCAAAAGATTTGAATAGCTTCCTTCTGTTAGAGCACCTGTCACTAACCGCATTCACGTGACTTCGTGGGAAGTTAGCGTCAGACGCAAACTGCAGCATTGTTTATTTCATTTTAAGATCATGATTTATTAATTCTTGGATCTGATTTCTTTATTTATATATCAGCCTTGCCTTTGTGGTAGTTCATACTCATCATCCCGGCATGATTTATTTACATCCTAGCCACTATTTTTTATCTGGTTCATTACTTCACCATAAGGGTTAATATACAGAGTATGGCCGAAAAATAGGAATGATGATGTATATTTTAAATTAGAAAAAAAGAATCACAAACGCATCTATTGCTCAAGTAAACTTTGACATTTGTATAGTTATTCGAAACCATGTTCATGTTTTGAATATGCTGTCGTGCGGGTGACAATCGTTTCCACATTATACTCGAATAGTCCGCGACGGCTATCATCCGTTTCAATATTACAAGTCTGGTGATTTTGAAGGGCTGTCAAACAGCATCATAGATGAATATGGTATAGTTTCCAAAATCTCAGGTAGGAATTCTTTGAAATTCTTGCATGGTGATGATGCATAGTGCTGTCTTGCTGGAACCAGAATGGCTCATCTGAGAGGAAACATGGAAATTCAGATGCAAACAATGTGTTTACTATATTCTTGTACCTGTAAAATGCTGCTGTATTCCGCTTGAAAGAGTAAAGGTCTATTAATCCACTGAAGAGATCGTTGTACTACACAGCGGAGCATTAGTAAGAGAGTGAGTCACGATGTCATAGCCAGAAAGCAATGATTTGAGAATCATGGCCAGAGAGTCACCATACTGTGGTGATTGTGACCAGCAGCCCCGCGAATCTATTTGTTAGTCCTAGGGGCACCCAGGACTAGATTAGCCGTTAAGCAATATAAGCACAAGCTGAGGGCATCAAGGAAAAGAAGGCACCACAAAAATGTCTTTAGATAAGGAAATGGGCGCTAAAAATTTCCCATTGCCCATTGCCATGGAATGCATGGTGCAGCTAAACTAAAAACCAAGAGACAGAAGGAATGAAGAAAATACTGACATAAACATATGTGGCAGCACCATAATCTTTTAAGAGTTTAGGGCCTCTAAAAGTTCTAATCCGCCTCTGGGATATTGCTTTGAAACATGGCTTTATGACGGCGTTAATGCAGTCTAGTTAGCCTCTTCCATGGTTTTTATTAATCCTGGAAAAAGTTGTCACTTGAATTATCGTTATACTACACATTGTGGGGACTATAATTTTCCGACTGTGTAATGGCCGTTGTTATAGTGGATGATTTTAAGATTAAGACTGATAACTGTGTTTATTCACAAGAGATGGACTGTTCGAATTCATTTTCCTATAAAGATATTAATTGTTCGAGCAAATGCTAATCAGTGATTCGTATTGCCAGCATTGAAACCTTCCATTAGATATCAAAAATGCTTCCCTGCGAACGCCCCACTTTGTTTATTCCAGGCCAGTCGAACCAACAGATGTTCAAAAAGATCTTCAAAACGTTTTTGAATGATTTGGGAAACTGCATTAACGATTTGACGATAGAATCATTTAAAATTTCAAATACACTTGAATGGTAGCTTAAGACAATAAACAATATAGAGGTATAACTTTGTCACACGCAAATAACATTGCTTTCAATATCTTCAATGTTGGATACTGGGCATATAACGACATGTGAAACATGAAAGATCATTTAATTTATTACCGTTAGAAAAAAACAAAACTTTCGAGTGTAATTGCTATATTTATTTTACATAACTCTTCGGCTGTTCAACATACCGTTTGTTAGTATTCAAACCTAATGTTCAACAGCTTAAAATATGAAAACTATTTTGTGTGTCTCATATTAAACTTTTAATTCTTTTTAAAATTACTTTCCCTTTTGTTTCGCTTTGTGAATGCTTTGTCGAATATTTACATGCCATGTTTCTATCCAGTTTTAATCGCATGAAGAACACTTATTGTAGGTTGTTGTCGCTTTATCCGCTACTTACCAGGCAAAGATGTTAATCCTGAGTAATCCCTTTACATATCCTCTAAGAACAGCTTTAGAGACGTAAATTGTGCTTGACGAGTTTTTGATTTTCTGCAATTTGTACTTCGTTGTGATGACTGAATCTATTTTTACGACTATCAGCTGCATTCTTTAGAATAATAACGTAATATCTGAATTTACCAAAGCATGAAATTTACAGTTGTCAGGATAAATAGTTCACTTTTTTTATAGCTTAGAAAAGAAAAATCAGAAAAGTATTCAATATGCCATTTTATTTGAGTCGTTATTTTCCTCGACATGAATTTATACTACAAAATATTTCGATGAAAGTGAGGGAACTGATGAAAAATATTCAGAAAATGTATATTGGCAAAAATACTGTATAAAAACAATTTTTTTTCTCTTTTGAAGTCACTGTAAATAATGTGGCATTTGTTTCTTTTCATGTTATTTGTTGCACCAGATTATATTCTTAATATAAAATGAAACAGAATAATAATTTGGGCGAGGAAACGTTGGAGTATTTCCCAATAATTATTTCAAAGAAAATTATTATTCTAAAATTGTTTCTTTTGTATAACAGACGGCAAAATAAATAAATATTTTTCAGAGAAAATGTTAAGCGTTAAAAATTTTTGACTAAGGAATTTTCATGTAAATGTGGTTTCATCCATTATTAATCAACATCTGACTTTAGTCGTTAGAACTTAGAATTTGCTGTTTGATTTGACATATTTTTTTCCCTATATTAAAACAGCACATTGCTTAGCAAAGTGTGCCTTTTAAAGAAGTAAGCGTACTTTCTAATATTTTATGTCTGAATCTAATTATGAACATCTAATTCGCATATTATTATTTGCGAATATTTATTTTGTATAAATTATACGAAATTTACATTTTTATAATAAAAGTTTTTTTTCACCACATATTACACACCTAGGTACGAAATAATCGTTTGCTCGCTGACTACCGACGAGTTTTATTTATAATTGCAATCAATCCTGTCATAACTCCACTCCCTTAGAACCTCACCACCACTACTATAATCTGTTATTGAATATTATGTCTCTAAGATGCCCAGTTCCACAGAAGACCAAAATCATCTCGAACCCGTGCGTGATCATTTTAGAGAGGGTTCCCTCTATTTAGGATGCCTTAAAAATAAATTTTTTTAAAAAAAATATTTGTCGTGATTGCTTGTATTTATAATTAAATACTGATGATCTGGAAAAATAAATAATTATAAACCCGCAGTTTGCAGGGACATTAAAGTTTAAATGTAATTTAAAATGAGACAAATTCACCAGTAGTATGGTTGGTTTATAATGCATTTTACGGGAAACTGACACGGATCTCTAGTCTTCGGAGGTAGATAACCCTCGTGTTTTGAATAAAACTGAAGAATCTAGTTCGATCAATACCAAGTATTTTATAGCGAGCAAAATATACATTGATGGTGAATGTAATTTTGAGTATTCCGTTTGCGTTTTCGTAATTAAGAATATTTTTTCTTCTTGAAGAAGAGGGGCCTTGTTTAGATTGCCTCACAAATCAAAGAAATTTTTTTAAATAAACGTTAATTTAACACTGTAATTTGCTTATCATGGCATTCTTCTATAAATGGAATGCGGAAATATTGAATTTGCCTAATTTTAAATTGATTTTATTTAATGAATAATTTACAAATCAATAGACGTTGCATTACCGTGATTAAAGTTCAAATAAATTCTGAGAATGCATTTTTACTTTCGCTTCGGTCACGTATTCCCAGCTTCCGAACTTTGCGCATCAGGATGCAATTCGCAACTGCAGTGATTCTTTGCAAATTTTTTTTTTTTTTTTTTCTTGTTTCCTTTTTAACTCATTTCCCTGCTTGATTATATTATAAGTGAACATCTGGCGCTGCTTCTATTTGTTTGACCGCAACCGCCGTTCATGTGGTTTGAATTCGCATGCGTGCTTTTGCATACACAGCTGTGCTCTGCTGTTCTTCCGCGAACTTAAATAACCCGTTTTTGTGTCTTTTAGCAAATTAGCATTGATTGGAGAATGCGCCATTTTAGGAGATCGGACAGCTGACATAGTTTATTCCGTTGCTAAGTAGAATTTATAGAATTTATATATGGTCGAAGCCTGATTTATATAAGAGCAAACCGGGCGTGTTCCACAGAGCTCCCCTTTTAAGGAAGCCCCGTGGAACACGCTCGGTTCTAAATTCTTCCATAATCTTTTAAAATATGTTAAATTGATTTTTTTTTCTTTTTAGTTCTAGGCTTTAGAAATATAAAATCAAACGCAGGAGCAAATTTTAAATTTCGCATTTAGTTTTATTTATTAGTCCAAAGGGGCAGTTTTCCCAGAAGGCTATTAATTTCGTTTTGGCATTTTGCTTCGTTCACTATGAAACGGCGTTTCACTTTTGAAATTGTTGCCACTAAATGTTAGAGCACTGCATTGTATTAAAAAAATTAAGTAATGGAGAATCTGGGTGAATGTAAGTGTGTTTCTCGTACTGTGAAAAAACAGTGGTACCTAGAGAAATCAAATTTTGACTAACGTAGTCCTCCACTCGAATGCGGGCATCTGGAAGCCGAATTTTGGAGTTTATCTTATTATCTATTTCATATTTTGTAAAACGTTAACGAATTTTTGATTAAGAATCTCGACGATTTCAGAGCAAGCAATAGCAACACTGTACCGGGGGGGGGGGAGTTTTACCTCTGCCGGCCGAGACTGTGCATCGGAAATCCTAAAGATATGCTCTTTGTGATATTGCTCTTGAATTAAATTTTATGGTTTAAGTGCGAAGACCATAATATTTAGTAAATATAGGTAACACACAAGACGTTAAAAAAACGGCCCTTTGTGCGTAATATGAAATCTGAAAGCCTTCAGATTTTTTAAAATTTCATTGAAAATTGCTAACACATGCTGTTTTTACAAAATATGTTAGATACATCAAATTAAATAACTAAGTAAGATTCGAGTTAAAAATAACACTCCGAATAATGATTATTGGAGAAGTTGTAATTCGAATTAGCCTAAGTTTCAGTAATTTGCAGGCCTGGTTTTTAATTTTTAGTTATAATTATTTATTAATTTTTTAAATTTATTTATTTATTTTTTTTAAACTGCCTCATCAGCGGGTGAGCCTCCACCAAGGAAACCAACCTGTTAGGCAGATAGCCCTTGTGTGCTCTTTGCGATATTCAAACAACCAATCTTCAAAAATCAGTCACTAAATCATTGTCTCCCTCTCCTATAAGCGGGTGATATTACTCACTACATATTAATCATAAACTTTTAATTAGCTCACTCATAGTATTTGTCGCAGGTGTCAAAAGTTTGTCATCGATTTTTAATCAGCTTTGAATAAGCTACTGAGTTCAAATTTCGTAGCCACACTGCGGACACATATACACACATTGTTATGTGATGAAGCGATTTGTTTTTTCAAAATTCAATTTATATTAGTTTAAAATCAATGTTTAAATAACTTTTCTTAAAGACCTTTTTTTTAACGAGCAAATTAAACATTTAAAGTATTTAGCATTTTCAATTTAGCAATTTAAAGCATTTAGCATTTTCACCATTGGATAGAGCGGAACAAAAATCTTTTAAATATAATTCATATTGAAAAGTGATATTGAACAATCAATCGGATTGTATTATGAAAAATGCAAACAAGCCTTTAATATAAATTTATCAAGGGCGCTCCATGCTTTTATTATTCATAAATAAAACTGCATATGAATTTTGTTAATGAAATTATGTAATATTTTATTTCGATTAAATTGCAGGATAAAATATTTTTCTAGTTCTTTAACGATTTTGAAAGTTTTAAATAAAAGTTTATTTTATAAAAAATTTAGTTTTCTTTTATTTTATAATAGTTTTTAAGCTAGTATAGAATCTTTCTTCCCTATTGTGAGGGGATGCCACAAAAGAAGGTTTCTTCAACCAAAGGGAAAAAATATTTAATTTTGTGTATTATTCATGTATTTAATTATGCATTATGTGTTTACAGTTTAATATTATTATTCGTATTCAATTCAATATATATATTTTCTTTGTTATTATTTAAAATAAAAAAAGAAGAGATTTTGATATATTTTTATAAGAGATTATGATATATTATTAAAGAGCGGAAAAAAACCGATATTTAACTGTGCATGCAATCAAAATTGAATCGATAGCTTTTGGAAAGCATGTATAAGAAAAGTAAAAGTAATATATAAAGAAATAAGCTATTATCTCTATGCTAGATTGAATTTTTTATATAATAAGAAAATTTAAATCTTTGACTACGTTTTAAAAATCTCCAAATTAATGAATATTTTTTTACCATTTAGCTATATTTATTTGTACCTTATTTCATATAAATATTTCTAGATACTAAATTAATTGCTTGAACAAACTGTATAATAATCAAATAATTCTGACATTTATAGTCAGTAACCAACGTAATTTAATCTTTTTCTATTTCACCGATCCTTTGTTATTGATTAAAACCACAGCCATATAAATCCATTATAGAGTTGGCTGTGCTAAAACCCTCTAATTTGAGCAAAATATATTTTATTTTCTTTCTTTTCTTTTCTTTTTTGCTCGAATGAAATCTTCGACATATTTTTATTCCTTCCGCCCGACTTTTCAAACGATCACCTGTGGCATTTATGA
Organism: Stegodyphus dumicola; assembly: GCF_044657685.1. Taxonomy (NCBI): domain Eukaryota; kingdom Metazoa; phylum Arthropoda; class Arachnida; order Araneae; family Eresidae; genus Stegodyphus; species Stegodyphus dumicola. The sequence continues at coordinate 24,441,412 of NC_140775.1, forward strand.
TTTATGCTCTTCGTCGAATCGTTTCCGTGCTTCTGTGTTACATCAGCTACTAAAAGTTACAGTTACGGATAACTATTTCCAGTTTCCTTAGTCAGAATTTTTTTTTTTTTTTTTTTTTTAAAGAATTCCATGAAACTGCGGAAGGAATACTGATTGCCGTTTATTGGTTTGAAACCAGAAGCATGGAACTCACTCACGCTCGATTAAAATTTTTTGAAAAATTATTTGAAATATGATTCTTACTGTAAAAGTTAAAAAAAAAAGACTTTTTGTGCTAAAGGATATTTACAAAAACTTTTTAAAAAAATATGTTGGTAATGATGGAATTTGAACTTTACACAAAACTATGGGCACTTTTCTGAACCATCTGAAAATTCTAATGATCATTTACAAATGACAGTTTTTAAATGAATTCGTGATAGAACGATAACATCTGGATAATTTTTTTTATAAAGAATTGACCATGGAATTCTGAAGAAACGATTCGAATCTATTCATAATCATTTAAATAATCATGTCCATTTAAATAAAAGAATCCTTTCGAAAAAACAATTTCTGGAAAATGGCCATTAACGTGCTATCCGACTGGTATTTGCTTGACTAGGTTAGGTTATTTCAGTACGGCAAAACACACGAGAGCTATCTGCCTGAAAGAACGGTTGTCTCATTGAGGACTGTGTGAGGGAAACTGGGTCCTATCCACTTTACATATGGGAAAAAACACGAAAACAGTCCTTGCAGCTTGCCCGTTCGCCTGGGTTCGAGCTAAGCTATTTAGAGGAGCTTGCTATTTGCTAATGTTTATGCCTAGAGGTCGAGAATAATATGTAATCCGATCGTATATATGTTAAATTTATTTGTTGTGTTGTAAATATTTAAGCATTTTGTGTTCCAAGATCCCTACCTAGTTTTCCCTTTGTGCTTCTTAGAACATTTAACTTCAGGTTAAAGTGCAGCCGAGCGATAAGATGGCTGAATACTGGTAGTTCGACTTGGGTTCCCTCCACAAACACATCACTCACCTTAGGCAGATAGCTATCGTGTGCTTTTCCATAATCCAAATAACTTAAATTAACCTAAAGTGCGATAAGTCGACCCATGGCATGGGAAGGTTAAACAATATGTAATTGTAAGAAACTATTGGACAACACTTTACAAATCTACTTACTTGACCTTGACGAAAGCGCGTTATCCAGTTTTTCTCTTAGATCAATGGTCTCAAACTGGCGGCCCTCGAAGCAATTTTACGCGACCCGCAAAGACGTTTCGGTTATGAATTTGTTGCAAAAAGAATGTTAACGATTTCAAGATCTTAATTATTTGAAGTTCTAGTTTACATCATTTTGATTACGATTAAAAACGAACGTGAATAATGCATCAGAAAATCTATTCGTTAACTAATTTACAATGCAACATAAACTTATTCAAAGATTTGGAGCTACAGATTTTATTAATTTTTATTCATACTTGTCAAAAACTAAATAATTGCGAGTTTTTGCGCTAAATATAATCTCTTTGTTCGGGTTTTGTGTGTTACTTTTATTTATTAAAAATCATGTTCTTTGCACTTAAACCATAAAATTCAGTTCAAAGCAATATTGCAAAATAATTTTTAAATGAGCATACCTTTAGAATTTCCGATACAGAGTCTCGCGCGCTGGAGATAAAAATGCTTTTTCTGTACAACGTTGCTATTGCTCGCTTTGAAATCCTTGAGTTTGTTTATCAAAAATTCGTTAAAATTGTACAAAATATGAAATTGATAATAAAACAAATTCCAAATTTCAAATTTGGGCTTCCAGATTCCCATATTTGGATGGAAACGTTCAATATTCAAATGGCTCTAGATACCGTTGTTTTATCCCAATGCGAGAAACATACATACTTTTATGCAGATTCTTCATTATTTAGTTTCTTTAAATATTTTACAGGGCGATAATATTTGGTGGCAACAATTTGAAAAGTGAAAGAATGTTTATAGTGAATCATCGCAAAATGCCAAAGCGAAACTAAAATTGACTGATGATTATTTACAGTCTGTGATGAAGGTAATTTTTTCGTTTAGACTACAAGTTTTACCAAAATCCAAACACCATCAATTGTCAAGCTGTAGTAAAAAATAAAATAAGTTTATAATTATTTACATACAGACGTTAATATATTTGAATTACAAAGTGTAACCTACAAAAATGTCTTACAGGTATTACAGGGCTTTTAGATTTCAGATAGAAAATAAATATAAGTTTGGATTTTTTTTTTTTTTTTCTTTTGGGGTATTTTTATTATTGTTTGTGTGTTTCAAAAGTCCTTAGTAAGCGAAATGTAAAATTTATTAGCCCAAAAGAGACGTTATTCCCAAATGAGATATTAGTTTCGAAACGGCATATTGCGTCTTATCACTATAAACGACGAATCACTTTTCAAATTTTTTCATTTTCTCGATAAAAGTTCTTTAATTTTATTAAAACAAATATCTGGCGCGTCAACCGTTTTCAGGTTGTGCATGCTGCCACGAACAGTTTTAGTTTGAGACCATTGTCTAGCATGATTGGTAAATATTAACTAGAAAATATAGTTCTGTTACATAGCTTTTATTTTTGCAGTTTGTGTGCTACTACTACTACTACTTTTGTTTCTTTTATTTATTCATCCATAATCATCAAGATCCATTACGTAACAACAGAATAATTAAAAAAAAAAATTCGTTGAGTTGTCAGCCAGCCGCTGTGCGCTAGGAAACACCTGCTGTACGAAAGGAAAGGAAGAAAAAATATGCTTTTACGTGTGATTCCCCCTTCCCTCCCAATTCTCTAAATTACAAGGACATCTTACCTGCAACGACGTTGTCTCACCTGTCATTTGGGGTGGGGGGGGTTGTGTGGATTGTATTGTTATGCTACTCGATTTGCTTTGTTGTACAGTGGTGCGAGTGTCAGCTTTATGCGAGTGAGCGTTACTCTTTAAGATAATTTGTCTGTATTACAGATCAGGTGTTTAAAGCATATTTCACAACAGATTTTAGAAGCTGTGCCAATAAGTTTAAACGCTTTTATTTATAATTTTTGCTTGCCGATACAGCTGAACAAAAGTGCCAAGAAAGTTGTAGCTGAGCTGCATTCAAGAATTTGTTTGTAATGATGTTTTAAAAAACTCTTATCGGATAACACGTAAGAGTGAATTTAATAATTTTACTCCTAACGACAGTGGAGAGATATAGATTTTCTTTTTGAAGAGTAGTATACTAGAGGTCACTTGATGTGATCGCTAATAATGTTATCATTTAGATATTGTTATTCAAATGCCGAAGTCCTTCTGTTTGTATACGAAACCGTAGGAAATATATCGATTATTTTGGTCAACAATTCAGGTTATATTGTCAAAGGATTAATGAATTATTATTATTTTTTTTTAAATAAAGAAAAGTCGCGAAATAGAAGATAAATTCGTCAAATAAGGTCAAAATAGATTATAAAAATGAGTGACAGAGAAATGTCGCCGAATAAGGAATTTACAGCCAAACAGCTTGGTTTCGATTTCAATCAACCGTTTAAAATCAAGCAAAGCAACTTTAGTTTGCCGCAGATTTTGAGGGCGATCAAACAAACACAGGTCCCTCTTCTGCGGAAGCAAAAATTCTGCCCAATTTCCCCACTTTTTCCGTTCGACCGGGGGGGGGGATGCTGAAAATATCTAATAATATTACTTTTTTTTCCGGGGAGGGGGAAGGAAGCTGATTTGCAATTTTACATTGGTTTTGTCATTTAAAAAAGGATGCTCTCCAAGTATTAAGATTTGGGATTCAGCATCAGTCAGATACTCCAGAAACATTATGAACAGTTCATAAATGAATATTGCATTAAAGACCTTGCGAAAGTTCGAAAACAAATGTTTCCTTATTCTAATTAGAATGCTGTGAATGTGTGTATTTATATGCTTCTGCTTGTGTTTATATTAAATTAGTTAAAAGGCATTCATATTCTGAACCTCCCCTTCCCACATCGTTTAAAGTTAATGTTACCAACATAGTTAGGGACAGAAGTCATTATATTCAGCGGCGCCTGCTGTATTGATTATATTTTTTTCCCCTCTCAAATGAAATGCATCGAAATTATCTTTACTTTTTGGGTGCAGAAAAGTGTTAGTGGATGAATAAATGCTATCATATGCGCAACAGATCTACAAGAATTATCTTGTTACTAATAGTTATAGCAAACCTGATACATACACGGTGTCCTAAAAAGGGCCGACTGTTTTAGTAATATTTATGTAATAACTTCTGGAGACATGAATACTTTAAGGGTTTCGCTAGAGGGAAAGGCAGAACAGAAAGAAGTAGGCATAACACCAGAACTTCACCAAGTATCGTCTCACTATCCTTTCAGCTGAATCCCAGTTTTGGTACAGTTATTCTTCCAATCACTCGAGAGAACTTTAGGTTTATCAGCAGTGTGAGTGTCCCCATGCCGCACGGATACCATACATCCAAGGCTTCTATGGATTCAAAGCCAGACCCAACGATATCGCAGTTAGCGTCAGAGCCAGATTTAGACGTGTTAAAGCCCTAAGCTATTTGAGATATGGGTCGCTTTATGAGTCTGTTTTGTATTTTAATACTTTTTATACTATATTTTAATTTTTGGGAGTGGGGGCCCTAAGCTGTACGTGTGTTGTGCAGCTTATACATAAATCCGGCTCTGGTTAACGTCGTTAACCACCATCAGTTAGGACTACAGGGTAGAAGGGCAAGTACAGGTTAGTGAGCGAGACACCAGAATTTCACAACTGGTGCAGAGGCATAGTACCACTACACTAACTGTGGAGTTGTGCCCCGATTTTGATAGAGAACATCCCGGGGGAAAGCTAAGAGCCTCTCACTCTTTGCCTCTACTACCTTAAACCACTCGAGAGGAATTTCGGTTGGTAGTATTTTGAGTGCCTCCACGCAGCACAGACATCCATGCCTTCTCCGGCATTCAAACCCGGGCTTATCGGTGTATCCACCAGTATCGCTAATCACTATACTGATTAGGGCACCAAAGCACTAGAGAGTTGTCTGTCTTTGGGAAAGGATGTCTTTGCGGAGGATTATTGTTGAAAGGAAACTGACTTGTATTCGCGTTGCACGTAGGCGAAAACTTAAATGCAGCCATTTCGTTTACCGGAATTTGAATCCGGGTCATACTTCCAGTTTTCAGTGTTTTGACCCTTGGAAACAGTGTTTTGAATAATAGATTTGTGACGAGCTTAGGTAATGATACCTCACTTCATGTAGATTAATTATGGTGGTAAGTGAGTACTTGTATACGTGCGTCGTCATATAGACACTACACGATCTGGCTCCAACTTAGAAACCCCCCATATCAGGCAATCGCCAGATATTGTTCCCTGAGAGGGTTAGAAATGCACGCTTATCATGCTACCACACCAGACTCCTAATCCGGAGTGACAGACTTTAAAATTGGTCTCTGCAACCACGGCTACCTTCTGGGCCCTCGGGGTCACCACTCCCGGTTCTCAGGTTTCACCGTGGCGGGGAACGTGCACGTCTGAAGATCTGACTAGCCGTTGAAAGTTCTCCTTGCGAGTACTACGTGGAACGCTCGAAGCTCTGCACGGGAGTTCTAACATGGGGCTTACAACACCTCACCCTGTGGGCCACCCGAATAATCGGGGACGGTTTTACTCGCAAACACCCACAGATTACGGGGAACGACCAAGCTCAATGATTTTATACCCCCGTGACCGAGTCTACCTAGGTACAGATCCTAGCCAGTAGCCTCACAGAGTTCTCTGCACAAACCCCCGGGGGGGAGATTATGGTGGTTAAAAAAATGTCAACCTGAAGTGCATAAGAATAGCTATAGTAATAAATCTCGAACAGCTGGCAATGAATTCCATTTTTCCTCCTCTTTCCTTTCATAACTATAAAAGTGGACCATAAAACTACAATCCGCCTAGCTGTATATCACCCATAACTGTTCTAAACGTTCCTATTTTGTGCATTACTTTTATAAGCAGTTTTGTAAGGTACTTTGAATGTTCAAAATTTTGCCGAAATATAGCCTGCCGAAATTTTCCCATGACGTCGTTTTCCTTTTCTGAATCCAATGCGTCATTTTCTTTTCAACCGTTTTCTTGAAGTCTGGATAACCTAGAGCTGCTACTATTACTCGTACTAGTAGGAGCTTTGAAGAATTTTGCGTAGGCTTTTAGAAACGCCCTGTTGTTATGCAACTATTGACGCAACCGCCTTTAGAGAGAACAATTGCCATCATTTGCCCGTGTAATCGGGGGGAGGTGAAGGATTTAACCATTGTAGAAGGCTCCTATCATGCAGCGATTTAGCGTGACCTTGATAATGATCAGGTCCACCCTCGCGATTCATCTTTCTTGTGAATGAGCATAAAGAGGTAGGAGAAAACTTGAATGAAAGATCTTAACCATCTCTCTTCTTCTTTCTTATTCAACACAGAGTTAAAACTGTTGTAGAGATTTGGAAACATTCGCTTCTGAAGGTGTCTTGATCCTTTAAAGAAATCACTGAAATATAGCTTTTTACACCTTTACTGGTCTTTGTAGTCAAGTTCCTATCTTATCTATACTCTTTTAAGAAGTTAAAATCAATGGCCTTTATTGTATTTTGTATAATAGCTAAATTGTATCCGCAGAAATACCGTGTGTGCAGTTGTAATTCGAGAAATAATAAAGTATCCCGCTTTTTTTAAATTTTAATCTATGGATTATTTTGATTATGAGAATATTTTGTAATTTGAGTGTGTAATGATCCAGATAGGTTTATTGTTGTTCCAAATGATCAGACACTTGACGGGAATGACTAACAGCATCATTCATTTAGCCGTTTTATCACCGAGAACGTTGCCCAAATTGCACCACGGGGGAGGGGGATTGAATTATATCGGGGAGAAAGATAAAGCTGGTCCCAGTTTCAATGGAAAACACCCCCAAAGCACGAACTAATTGCTATTGTGAACTAGCTGCTGGTCTCGCAGATTTTTAAATTGCCACTGAACGCGATTACTACTCTAAGAGAAATATAAAACCCGCCTAGGATATTATGAAAATTATAAAGAATAATAAGGATAGGATGGAAATTCAAAATTAGGGTTTTTTTTTTTTTTTTTTTTTTGTGTGTGTGTGTGTGTGTGTGCGCCCGCGCACGTGTGTCTGAGAGAGAGTGAGTGGGGTAGGTATGTGGCTGTGATTTGTCCGTGCTTGCGACTATATGATTTTCTTTTTATTTCGGTTTATTCCATAATATTCTTTTTATGCTTTTTTTTTTCTTATCCTTCTCTTGATATTCTGTCGGGTGTAGCCCGTTTTTGGTTAGAAAGTGAATTTATAGTTACTAGGCAGAACGGGCTGCGCCCAAATTCGAACTAAGTAACACCGGGGCGCGAAACCGAGGGTCTGCAGACCTACCAGACCGCTTGATATGAATTTCGGCTCGCCGGTATTTTAATGCCTGCATGCCGCGCAGACACTATACACTTACAAACACTCAAGCCGTCTCTGACATTCGAACCGTTACTCACTGATACGGTAGATAGCATCATCAACTACTGGCAGGACCCAAGTAAAAAACAGATCCACATCAGATTCTTTTTCACTTAAAGACCACTCGCCTCTACTTGAGAATCCTCCCGTTCAAATTTAGTTCACTTCAGTTTGTTTTTTTATGTTTTAAAATGTTTATCCCTAAACCAAGACATGGCATTGCCACTGTAAATACTTATGTTATGGCTTACTGCTGTTAGAGTGTACTGCTGCGTTGTCAGAATATAAGGGGGAGGTCTATGAACCTTTGTACCTTACTCCGTTACTTGCGTCATGGCATCTCAGCATCTGACAATTGTGTCTGTGGCATGCTAGGTTCTCCCGAGCACTACCTATTTGACTGCGGTCTAACAACAAACCACCACTTACCACATCCAATGAATGATAGAACACTTTACTATCGTTTCATAATCAAACACCCGCCAGCTATAAGGAGTATCTGCGCAGTTGTACAGCAAATCAACGCCCTAGGGCAAGACATTTGCGAGCCACAGTAGCATGGTACTGCAGACAATGTACTCAACGATTAGATATTCGCAGTATGTACACATTCTGTAATACACATTCCACATTCAATTTCGAGCCTCGTGTTAACATCCGCTTTCAATAGCCACCAACTTACAGAAATAATGTCACTGACATGTTTTATCAGTGTAAAGCACTGGGCACCCAATGGAATGATTTGTTATCGTAAATCGAAATATATAATATCCGTACAATGCACGAATGTAGTGTATGCAACGAAATATGTAATTCATGCAACAGAAGCCTGTAATGAAAGTATGTACATTATGTATTATGTGAACTGAGCATATTTCCGCACAGCGCTACTGCTTTACGCACACGTTACTATGTCTCATATGTTTCTTCTGTGTGTAATATTTGCATTTATGTGCTCTACGTGTTTCCATATGTATTCTATGTGTCATGATTATGTATTCTCGTGTGTGTTTTTATGTCTTTATGTTACGTAATAACGAGTGTGTTTTTATGCTTTTACGTTGAATTTTGTATATCTGTGTGTTTCAGCTTATATGAGTGTTTTAGTGTTTTAATGCTATCCTTTATATTCTTTTTTAAGTTACTTTGTGTTATTAACAACGTCCTATGTAAAAACTACCCGACATCTAGCACCTGTATGGCCATGTAAACTCCCGGTGCAGCCTCACGGGGCTCCAGCGAGTTGCTTTTTTGAGATAGTGGAGGACGTGGGACATATGCCTGTTTACCTATGTTATACGCCAGGCGTCCCCGTCCTCCGTCACCTGTCACCTGTACCTTACTCCATTTTGCACAAATTTCGTTAATCAAATAACTAAGAACATCTTTTTTTTTTCGTCTTCGTCTTCTGAAAACATTATGCATTTTAGAATATAATTTATTGCCAGCTTGTTCGTATCTCGAGACATCGTCTGTCATCCAAGACATTTTTTGTTCGGAAAATTTGTTCGCGAACCGAGTTGTTCGCGAACTAGGATTCCACTTTATATCGTATAACTATAATTTTAGTCTTGTCTCATTTCATCTTCATTATTTGATTCACAACTTAAATTCGCACTATGGGCTTACGACCAGTTTTTGAAAAGTATATATTTATGCTACACTGCCAGGTGGTATAGTGTTTAGGAGAGCCGACTGCGATACCAAAGGGTCTCGGTTCGAATCTTGGAGAAGGCATAGTTGTATTTGTCCCTCCCCTCATAGGAGGCAAAAGTGCCCAACCTATTGAGTGCCTCCATAATAAAGTGGTCACCGCTTCTGGCTTAGCAGTGGCTAACGTCTCTGGACGGTTTGGGCCCCCCATTGAGGGGGGTGATTTTTGCTATCTTTTAAAAATACACTGCCTTTGCAAGTTGCAGATGGCAAGTAGTTTATGTAGATGTTGAGTTTTATGAATAAATTGCATGTAATTTTTTTGAGTAATTAATTATAGTATTGTATGATTTGTAATAAATATCATTCTGTCATGATTTATTAACAAAACTGTGCAATAACGCTTATGAAGCAAAATCATGCAAAATATTTGCTGTTTATTTTTTAGTTTTATTGATATTTATGTGACTATTTTTTTCTTTTCTTTGCAGGTAAGAAATTTTTAATGTTGGTAGAAACAAGAAAAGCAAAAGTTTGCTCTTTTAAGAAGTAACGTATATTTTTTCCTCTTTGCAAATGTGAATGAAACTGAAATAAACTATTTATATACCGCATCCAGTTGAGTTGGTTTTTATCAAACAATAGTTGTACGTATTGGTGTTATACCACTTTCTTCTGGTAAACATAATAATTTTCCTCTCTCAGAATTATTGCATCATGGCCTTCTCCCTAAATACGTGTACGTTCCTATGGTTGGTGTTTTGAAGTGAACTGAATGTATTATAAAAAGAAGAATAATTCTATAAATCGCCCTTATATACATTTTTCTCTATATATTTTAAATGCTTATGTTATATGCAAAGCAATGAATTATTTTTCTCTGTAATTATTCATAGCCATCGTGTTTTCCAGATTAGCTTAAACTGAAAAATGGAGCTTAGTTTTAACAATCAGCCACTGATAGACAAATTTTCCTCTTTTTAACCATCATTGTCTATAACTAAAATGAATGGGAACCAGAATACGTATGGGAATGCGTTTAAAATAATTATCAGTGCCCTTTTTCTTTTATCCAGGTAACTGTAAGTATCGTACATACTCGAAAGGTAAAAATAGGTGAATACTGGTAGTTCGTCCCAGGTTTGATTCCCGGCAAGCAGATTGGCTGCATAGAATTTTCTTAGTATTTAACGCGAATGAGAGCTAGTGCCTCTTAGTCCTCAGTAGATAGCCCTTACATGCTTTCATCCAGCCAACCAGTCGTATTGCCATTTTGTGGTTATAGTTGAATTTGATTGTACTTTTAGTGTCGCTTTTCATCCATTTAACAACAAACTGTAACAGAATCCTAAATCCTCTACTATAATCATAAGCGTAGTATACACTCCGATGTCCCTTCGGGTTATTTTTTTATGATTCGGGTTACGTTTTTCAGCGTAGTACCGATACAACGTAGATCCGACAGCAACATATGATCAACAACGATAAAATATAAATTGTGATAGTGCTGTAATAATAATAATAATAATTTGTAAAGACATTAGTTATTTTTGGAAGCAGATGAAAAATGAGCAACGCCTTCGCCGGGAATCGAAACACGGACCTCTGGAATACGCGCCCAGCGTGCAGACACCACATCACGAAAGCATGCCAAGAAGGCGGGCGAAATACCTTATATACTCCCCCTTTTAAAAGGCGACTGGTGTTTTAGGGGACACAATCGCCAAATCCTGGGTGTGGAGAATCATCATCCACCACTCTTGTAGTTAGAGCGTCACTGTAGAGACATTAGGTTATTTTAGGATACTTAAAAAATATGCATCGCCTTCGCCGGAATCGAGCTTCGGACCTCTGTTATACGCGCCCAGCGTGCAGACCACCACATCACAAAGGCATGCCAAGAAGGCGGGAGAAATACCTTATAAACTGATTATGGTTTTTGATTTGTTTGATTACCTCAAAGACATGAGGGCTATTTGCCTAAGGGGAGGGATGCTTTCTTATAGGACTTTCTAAGTCGACCTCGCTCGTATTTATGTTACACAAGAGGAAAAGCATGAAAATGCTGTGCAGCCAATACCTTTGCTGGATTCCAAACCGGGCCAAGATACCAGTGTTCAGCGACTGTACCACTCGGCCGATAGTAAGCACCATGTAAATAATGAGCAAAAGGATTAATACAGATTTCTCACCTCTACACAGTTTTCGTAATCATACGATCGGCACTGCGTAGTGTCGACAGCCGCACAGCAATGACACGGCATAGAATTGACCGCCGGCATGCAGTGGGCATTGATCATAATTGTAAACATATAAGGTGAATTCCCCCCCCCCCAATGACTCTGTGTTGATTATATCCATGCTGTCCATCCAATAGAGTAGACCCCTCATTGGAATTCTGCGAAACAGACTCATTTTCACATATAATTTCACTATAGTTATTTACCTGTATGTGAAATCCATAACAATATTTATTTCGTTATTTTAAACTGTAAGTAGTTGAGGAAAGAAATGAATTAAAAAAATGTCTTATGGACTGCAACCTTCCGTCCTGTTTGGTAAATGAATATACATCGACCTTGGTCGCGCTTGCGTGTTTTTGCATGTACGTTTGATTGCCGTGAGAAAACAGTGCTTAGATCAGTTTATGAAATCGTAATGAATTCTTAGAATCCCCGATCTTGACAAGTAATTAGAGATATTTCACTGACGTCGTGCTTTCGTGATTTCATATGGGAATCGAGTGGCGAAATATATCAATTCTTTAATGCTCTACAGAGACAATGAGTGTTTTTTTCTATGGCTCGAGGCAGCACATTGCAGAAGACAGAGTTTAATAAATAACAGGCTTTCTGTCATTTGCATCTCTAGTTTTTACTTTCCAAGGAAGGTCAATATTAAGATGTTGTCGTAAAAAGATTAAAGGTGTGCCTTTTGCACGAAAGACACTTTTTTATATGTGCACTATTTGTAATGACTTGTTTTAGGATGAAATTGTAGCTGTTTACTGTTTTAATTGTTACTAAGCTGTAGTTAAATTTAAATTGTATGATTAAAAATTTTTGCATTTATACGAAGTTCGAATTATACGCATTACTACGAATTTTGTATAATGAAAAGCCTGAAGAGATGAAGCTCAGTCAGAAATGTAAGATCACAATGTCAACTCTATTTAACATTGAGGTAAATGGCTAGTTATCTCGTTAAACGGGCGAGATATCGCCAAGCTTGCTATAGTTTTGGCGACTGATTTTTGTCACTAAATCTGGCAAGAAACCGCACAAAATCGGTAAATTTGGCGACATTTTGTTACGGTTCCTATACAACTATAAATGAGTAACCTATATTTATCTGTAACCATAGCCGGTCTCTATATATAACTGTAACCGTATATACCCTCAAATAATTTCGAGAGAGTACCAAAAATTTCTCGACGACCGGGACAAAACCATATATGCCCGGAGAGAGCATTCGCTGACAGTTTTTAGTTCAGAGCTGACTTCGGTGAATTGAGAGATCTCCGTCAGAGCTTCGTCTTTTAGGTGCGCTTTGCATTGCGTTGTGTTTAACGTTGCTAATAGTTTGAAATGTAACTACTGATTGTGTTCTAAATAATGTTTTTCTAGAACTGTAAAGATTTTCCAGAACTGTTTTCCGTTTGGGAAAATAAATTTTATCAAGCTATCAGCTCTGTGCATTCAATCCATTCCGAACTCGTATGTGGGCAAAAGTATATTGCAAATCGTTTTATGCTGCATTCTTGATGCCATTAGCAAATCATAAAATTGGGCAGAAATTTGCGAATGAACACAAAAGATATTGTTTCACAATTGTTTCGAAAAATGACATGAAAATTCTTATCATTAATATAAAAGTGCAAATTTTATTTTTTTCGCTTTTAATTTATATTTAAGTGCAGTAATAGTATTGTTTTAGATGCTATGAATTCCATATTTAAATGCCTGATTTTAATGACGTTCAATTAATTTTTCATATTGTTTTTTCGCTGTTCAGGAGAGAGAGAGTTCACGAAAATGGCTACAGTTAATTTCTAACCCGTTTCAGTTTACTGAGATAAAAGATGCGGGTATCTTAAATGATTTGGTTCAGTACCAAGCCTTGAGAGGTCACTATGCCTTTATTTTCCCATAGTAAACTTTTAATGTTCGTTACATTACCAGAAATAGCAAGTTTAATAGTTAAAAGGTCAAGAATGTGTCTTAAACATCGTAATCTTTCTTTAGTAGAATGCGTGATTACGTACTATCAGCGTCGTTTGTTGAAAATAATACCATTTTATTATTCCTGTGTCTTTAGAGAATTCCAATCTAATGAGCTCTTTGTTATCGTCTACCCGAACACACAGACCTTCTGTCCTCCCCCGTTGCAGACATTTCATGCCCCTGCAGTTATGACGAAACTTATGTTTAGAAAACGATGAATCGTCGGATATTGCCCGGGTTGCTAAATTGATGACGTCACGATGGCTTCCTTTTCCGAGAAATGTTAGGTAGAGGGATTGATGAAAGAGAGACGTAATCATCCTTCAGCTCTGCAAAACTGCAGGGCTCAGTTACGGTTATCGCGATTCACCCAAACGCTGAATTTAATTTAGCTATTGAGGTAGCCGAGCGGATGTTTATCCTTGAATGCGGAAGTTGTTTCTGGGTCTGGACGAGGTATGGCTTGCCTGAGATTTATTAAATTGTTCCGCCTTTCACTCACTGAAATTTGTTAAGAGAATTTGCTTTGACATTGCCATGTTAGTTTATCTTTTATTTTCTAATGTACATCCTTCCTGTTGGCGTTGAAAGAAATTATTATTACTGCATAAGGAAGTGATCTGTGCAAAAATTCTAGAAGTAATGCAAAACAAATCTGAGATTATTCTTTCTCCTAGACAAAGTCATCCTGTTTTCAAAACCCGAAATACGGTATGTAAGAAAGCCAGGATTTTAAAAACGTATTACTTAAAATCTCTTATAACATATCGAAATGATCTAATGTTAAAATTCTACATAAATGTCTAATCGTCTTACCGTATGTGGTACAGCTCTGTGGTAAATAGACAATATTTCAAAATTGCTCTTTGCTGACCATGTAGATGATAGCAGTTACTTTTTGCATGAGCCGTACTAACAGCAAAGGGTTTCATAATTAACCATCAACTGTAGTTAACTCTGAAACTTCTTCAATCTTCAGCATCAAGTCCGCTGAATTTTAAAGTTGCAGTCCCATTAGTTCATGTGATTATTTGCTAGAGATCACGGATCTTTTCACCATGCAGAAAATTGTTAGTGCATTCCTTGAAAAAATAAACTGACAGCACTTTTATTATCTCATCGACTGCGTGTACTGTCGTTAAGCAATGCAATTTAGCTTCAGTTATAGATAAGCGTCACGTCACAATATACTTATAGCATCTGCGTTTTCGTATGATGCAAGCCCGATTAATTGTCAGTGAGCCACATATGGGGGGGGGTGACAAGGCTGTAGATCAGGTATTCCTGCTTTATTTTTCTTTGCATTTTGGAAATATGCCTTATTTGGGACCTGATTTTTTGCAGAACAGCAGTGGATTATTTGTTAAGTTATGGGATCCTACCGTCCCCCCCAAAAAAAGTGTATTAATGGCCACGACTTGAAAACAGATAAAAAATGGAGATACGGTATGGAAAATTGTTACAAGAGAATATCCACTAGAAGAACGCATTTCGATTGCTGTTAGAATCACATATTTGACTGCGCTTCCCTGGATATGGCCGACAAAAGACTAATAGATTGGAAAAATTAACTGCATGAAGTTTGTTCTTACATCGTTCTAAACAGAGTGTCTGGTAAAATGTGACGCAGGGTATAATAAATTCCTTTTCAATTAAACTAAAAGCTTTAATTGATATTTATATAGAATTTTCATGCGCTGAATATGTAAATTATATTTGCCGATTGTGTAAGTAGATAAAAAATTATATTTAATTGTGTATTAAATAAAGATGCGTCAGTTACCTCGAAATTTCACGGTCAGCAGAATAATACGTAAATACCGCACCTTCTAAAACCTACCACCACCACGTATCGCACCTTTTTAAGTGCTCTTTACAGAGTTGAATTAGAGTGCGGTTTGTGACTGTCCAGCGAGGCCGGACATGGGCCGACCTAATTCTAGAATTTCTAGAAATTTTTTATATATAGTTGAGAAGACCGGGCATCCCGGAATCAGAATGGAATAACAAAGACTTCGGCTCAGGGTTTTATTCCATCGCACAAAGACACGTTTTTTCGAACTGTGCTTTCTTGCCTAATATGGAGTTGAGCTTTGGTGTACGATCTTATAGTTGTCTTCATTGACAGGAGATAGTGCAAAAGATAGTTAACAGCTCTTTGCAACACATCCATTAAAACATATACATTGTACCCCTACACTTTAACACTTTAATCATTTCAATATGAGCAAGTTTCGAAAAAATGTCCTTTTACAATCCGGGAACCTCTTCTTAATGTATCTGTATATTTGATTAAATAAGCAGTTGAAAGATTCTGGGCTTTCCTTACATATTGTCTTATGTAAAATTCAGCATAGTGAACCAAATTATTTGAATGTCCGGAATGACTTTTGCGTATGGATTATATTACTGTTACTTTATACTGAATTGTGTTTAATTAATTATAATGGTATATAGTTAACTATATTATTATTACTTTACATCTATTGATTTTACTTTCGGGCAGCTATATCCCTTTTTAAAACCCTCGATCAGCCTTATCGCGTCACATAAATTAGATTTTTAATTCTTTCTTTCCAAAAAATTGAAAATCGGAGGTATGTTTTTCGAAGTCAAATATTTCTCACGCGGTATTTTATTTCAACACTATCATTTTTGTTTGAATTTATGTCAAAGAATTAGCCAAATATTGCTGTTGATAAAATATTGTCGGGAAGTGGTAAAATTCTCAGCCGTGTGAGGGAAAAACTGAAAGTTCTTTTCCTAGCCAACTTAAGTAGATTAAACTAAATCCTAAATCCTAAATCTTTTAGTTTAGATGAAATCCTCCCCCCGGAGGGGACTCCTTTTCACGTTACAAGCTAAAAAAGAATTAAAATGAAAGGAATGAAGAATGTCATTTTAATAAGAAGGTTTATTTTTAATCCTGAGAGCTGCGTAGAAATTTTTTTTTTTTTTTCCTCAGATGAAAGAAAAATTCTTTTTTGGTATTAAATCCGAAAATTTTCTTTTCTTTTCTCCGCCTTCCCCCCCTGAAAGACGAAGTATTTAATCAATTTTAGAAACTTACTTTTTATGTAATTAAACTCTTTTTTTTTTTATGTTTAATTTAGTTCGTAAGCAGTCATAGGTGTCATTATTAGCTGTTTCTTTTGTTTTCTAGTACTCATTTGTGAAATGTTCAGACAACGATTTTAATTAAATTGCTTCTTAAGAATGTATTTTCCATTAACTTTGCTGACATTTTCATTCCTTTAATCTTAACTGTGAGTTTCTAGGCAGGAATAATTAGAAATGTAATGGCATTTTCTTCGAAATGTTCGGATTTTTTTATGCTGTGAAATTTGGTTTAACATCCATTTTAAAATTTTCTTTTTGATCATGCTTAGTAAGTTTCGTTAGATATTTTCATGTTTCTTTTAAAAGGTAAACGGTTTGTTTGTTATCTGAGTTAGTTCAGAGTGTAGGCTCACGTAAAAAATATTGAACATCTTGAATATTATTAAAGATGGTGCAATATAGAATTGTGTATGTTTTAGGAGCAATTTTGGTAATTAATGCGTTTATCGATAAATGTAACATTGTGTATTTCTTTTGGTGCTTATATGTCGATAACGCTGTTCATTGTTTTTTTATTACTTGTGAGTAATTTATATTTAAAAGGTATTTTTTAATTTCTTAGTAAGTTTTGTAAGTATTATTAATGCTTTTCCAATTTTCGACAATTTAAGGCGAAAATAGAACTTAAATTTTAACGAAAAACAACACATGAACGAAAACATTTTTGTAAGAAACAGCGAAAACATTTTAGTAGTTCTAACGAAAACGAAAAAGTAGTAAAGAAGTATTAGTTAACATTTAATAGTTTTAACGAAAACATTTTAGTAATAAAATAACTTTCAAAGTTTTATTACTGTACATATTTTAATCAAGATAAAATAACCTTTAAGATTAACATTAAGGAGTTATTGCATCCCTATGATTGTGTGCTCTTGTGGTGCAAATATTTAGCACATTCTACTAGCAAGTGGTTGGAATTTCGGTGAAGTCAGAGCTAACTTTTTCCGTTTTTCGATACGAAATGTCTAATATCACTATATTTTAGTTTTATCCTATTATGTTTAGTTTATTCTGTCTATTTAGTTATTATTATAATCTATCGCAGAATGCCAAATTTTATAAGTTACATATATCAGAATTCTAATTCTATATTATTTGCCGCTCAGACAAGAAAGTGACTCTGACTGCTGTACCGAAGGGTTCCGTAATTCAAATAATTTCCCTTTTTTAAATACACCTATCCCTCGATTTACACGGAAGGTAAGTTCCGCACAAAACCGTTTAAATCGAAATCTTGGATTTTGCTATGTAAAACCGTGTAAAACGAAAAACACACTAAATGGGCATAATTTAGCTATTTATCTACATAAAACAAAAATAAGACATCTTAAAATAAATAAAGTTGTACTTCTTTTATAAAATAACTATATTTAAGTAATAGAAGTAAATATTTAATTTGTTTTACATTAGGAAAATATAAGGTCGTTCAAAAAATTATTATAAGTTTAATCACTGTCATCACTTTCATGAACTATTAGTCTTTTCTTCTTGATTGGTATGATGTCACTTTCATCACTTCTTTGGTAAAAAGACAATTTCTACATTTTCGTGTTGTAAATCTTGAGGCTGATCAGGTGCATTATCAATTAATAGAAGAGCTTTTAAAAGGCAATCTCTTTTTACTTAAATAATTTTTGACATCTTGGACAAACATGTATGAAATCATTTCTTGAAAGCTATGGCAGTGACCCATGCTTTCTTATTAGCCATCCAATAAACGGGAAGGTTATTTATGTTTATTTCTTAAATAAGCGTTTTTTTTTTTATTTATTAATAACCAATGGTTTCATTATATAATCGTCTGAAGCATTTCAACAGAAATGAATTGCTATACGACTTGCCAGCTTTTAGCTAAAGGCATTTATTTCCAGAACAACCCGGATTCGTCAGCATTGAAGTTCTGATCAGAAGTGTACAAGTTAGCGGCAATGATTTGAGCAAATTTTTCTGGGTATTGTTGTGCTGCATCTGAATCAGCAGACGCACTTTCTTCTTTCAGTCTTGGACTATGTAAAGAATGTCTTTTTTTAAAATCTCTCAAACCAACCATAACATGCGGGAAAAACCTTTTTTTCATCTGACGAAGTTAACGGTGATTGATTCTTAAGTACTTTTATAAATCTTTAAATCCTTATTTCTAATAGCATTAGTATCAATTGGAATCCATTTTTGATTTTGATCTTCTATCCATATCACTAATACCTTTTCCATTGTATCATCTCTTGCATATGAAATTGTGCTCTTACTGTTGCAAGTTCCAGCTGCTACACTTTTTCTAATAGTCTTCATTTTTTTCTAATTGTCCTTATTATGGCTTCATTCATGAAGTAAAATGTAGCAATCATCTGTTACTCTTTCTCTAATACGTAGAGCAGGGTTTTTTAAACTGTGGGTCGCGTCTTTTTATAATATAAACGTTCATTTTCCTTGCTTTGCACGTCATTTCGTCTGTTACTTATTTAAAATTTTCACATTGTTCTATGTATTAAAATTAGAAATTAAAGTTAATGACTGGAAACTACAATAATATATTACAGTACAAGTGAAAAAAAAATTGACAGTTTTACTCACTCGTGTGTCGGATTTGCGCAATACTCATGGGAGGTCCCACGAACTTTTGTAAATATTATCGGGTCCTTAACGAAAAAATCTCATTGATGAAAAGGGGTCGCGACTGAAAAACGTTTAAAAAACCCTGACGTAGACGATCTTAGTTTAATTTTTGTTTCTAAAGAAATAATTTTTCTTTTTATTTGATTTTTTTTCAAATCTTTTGGCATTATTAAAATCTTAAAAAAATTACGTAAATTATAAAAATGCCACGAAAAGTATAAATGTTTAAAACTTACCGGTAAAAATTCAAATATGTAAATAAAAATCATGTGAGCTGTGCTGTTAAAATACTGAAACTGCACTAGTTCACATGAACCAAATAGCTTTAGTTTTGTGACATACATATACTACGGGAATTCTCCTTTTGCAACACGGGGAATCCCATCCTTGTTGTTGCCACCAGTGTTACCAAAGGAATGAGACTCAAAAATGACTTGAAATACGAGTATTTGTATTTAAATACTCATATGTATTTGCGTGTATGCAGCCGAATATACATTTTTACCAAGTTTTTGAAATCCGTTAATTTTTAAACCGAAATCATCTAAAACGAGTACTCTGTGTAAATCGAGAGATAGGTATACCCTATCTGAGAGTTTCTGCATGTAGTCTAAGAATTTCATATTAAGTCAAAATCAGTTAGCTTAACTATTTTCGAATCTTACATTTTTGTTTAATCAGTTTTAACTAATATTATGCATTTTTAGAATTAAAAAAAAGCTTTCACACATGATAACAGTTTACTGAATATGGAAACTGGACGTTTTACAAGAAAATCCAAGTCTTTAAGTATATGGCGTTTTTTACGCTTTGGTTTTAAATATGAAATGATTAAACAGCGTATACCAAGTTTTTGTGGTCATACTATGTATTTAATATAATTTAATCCAACCAGACGGTAAAATGGTTAGTGACTCTGACTGCCGTACCGAAGGGTCTGGGTTCGAATCTCGGAAACACGTATGTATTGTCAGTCCCATCATAGGAGGCAACAGTGGCCCACCTGTTAGGTGCCATAATAAAGAGATCACCATTTGCGACCGTAACAATGGCCAACGCCTATAAATGGCTAGTGCCCGCCGCTGGGTGGGGTGGAAGGGAATAATTATTATGAGACTGATAATTCTAGGCAGTTAAATGTGCAGGGGGTAACAAGAAGAAAGTAGATCTGAAAGGTGTCAGCACCCTTATAAAGGCTCCATTTTCAAGTTTCTAATTTTCAAAAATGGTTTGGATTGGATTATTCAATTATGGCAAAGTACACGAAGGCTATCTGCCTAAAGGGATGGATGCCTTCCTGGAGGACTTTCTAAGGGAAACTGGCTCATATACACGTTACACATGGGGAAAACCACGAAAACTCCCATGCAGCCAGCCCGTTCGCGGGATTCGAACCACGGACCGAACTACAGCGTCTTTACCGCTCTGGTGGGCCCCTTTCAAAAATGGGAGCTCACCGTTATGGCGTGGCTTTCTTTATAAAGGTTTCTGTTTTTTCAAATTGCCGAACTGTATAAGTGTGCGGGCACCTTTATAACAGTGCATTCTCATGAAGCGGTCTTTTTCAATTAATGCTTCTTGGGAATATTTATTTTTTGAAATTTACAATTTCCTTTCCCCCCTATAGGCTATGTTAAAATTAAATTTTCGGTAAATAAATTTGCAGGGGGTAGAAATTATTTTTTAAAGCTTTTAACCAGAAAGTTGGATACTTTTTAATATAAATTTAATAAAGTGGAGTTTGAAAAAATTAAGGTAAACTTTCGTTCTCCACTGAAGTTTGTCTTTCTTCCTTCTTCAGAAATCTAATTCCAGTTTGTGACGCCAGGTTGGTGATTTAACTGTTGGCTATGCATTCTCTGGCAAATATTTGCAGTGCGCTATTTGCCTTTGGCGGCTTCATCTGAAAACTTCTTTTATGAATTTAAATGTATTCCTAGCACTCCCTAGGGATCATGCGAACTGTGAATTCTTTCTTAGCTGAGAAAGATTTGGAAAAGCACCTGTTCAAATAAAATTTATCTTGAGGTTAGAATTATAATTTTGGCAGCTAATGAAAAATAAATTTTAAACCGAAAGTACGAAGCGAAATTTTACCTTTGTAGTCCGTTGAGGAATATTTTACTTCAGAATTTTAAATAAACGTTAAGATAGTCTTTTATTGCTGTTTCGAGCTGTAAGTATTCGAATGCTGTTCAGAATTACCGTGGTAGAAGTACCAAAGCTCGGCTATCGTATCTTTTTGCCCATTGGTGGACATTCAATTGAGAATAATAGTTCATTTTTCAAATGCAGCTTGTAAAATCCATAATATAAATCTTTGGCTGAACACTTTTTTATTAGGTGAATTTTTCAAGTAGGCAAATAACATTAGTTTCGTGTTCGGCTGTTAAGTAAAATTTAGACTATGTTTCCAGTGTTCCAGTGTTCCAGTCCAATTTTGTAAATTGTTTTAAAACATAAAATTAGCAAAGCAACAAACTCGTGTTTAGCTTAGATTTAGTCAAGAACTCAATCGATTTCGAGAGCAAACAGGTACAGGTCCCTTTTCATCAGAAGCAATGACGTCTGCAAGTTTTCGGCATTAAAAAGTCTTCGACAGATAGTCATAGTTGAAAATTTAAGCATAATTTTGACTTTGGGCCTGCAAAAATTATCCATAAAGCCACTCGGTGAATTGGATTTTCTTGAAGCTTTTTACCGTCACAAAGATTTATCTTGTTTATTTAAGGATCTAAAGTCCAATCCAGTCCTTCCTAACGCTTGTAAAATTCTATTAACTTAATTTTTTAATTTTCGTTGCTGTTTTGCCGGCAGTTTGTTTTTATAAATACTACATTGCGCCTCTTTTAAGGAGCACCAGTTTAGACCAGTGGTCATCAACCCTTAGAACTTCACGGACCGCTACATATATAATTTTATATTTGGCGGACCACTAATATGAATTATTTAAAAAAACCCTTAAATCAGACCTTAAAAACAACATATTAATACGCAAAAACAATATTCATCTTTTCAATACATGTAATTCTAATTTTCATTTGTTAATACAATTTTCGAAACATTTGGTGTTCAGCAGCATGCCTTTATGGAAATTCAAGCCACGCCCCTGATTTATGAGTAACAATTAAAACACTATTAACAGCTCACTGATACACATATTTCTGTCACATTGAAAAATTATATGAAAAGTACGAAAATCTTACCTTCTTGTACAGAAAGCTTCACATTTCCATATTACTGAAAAGGAACTTCACGAAAAGCAAGAACAAACTGGCAAACTCAAAGCAATATCAATAAATTGGAAATGTTATGCCGCAATTTTTAATTATTGTAAACATAATAAGCATCGCTTATTCCGCAATGGCACTATCGATCAGCAGTTAGACAAAACAAAAACGGAAACTTCCAGTAATGCAATTATAAACAAGAATGCAGATGGTTATCATAAAAATCCATCAAGTTGCCTACTGACACCTAGAAAAACTTAATTGTTATTAACGACTACAATAGCATATGTTTGTAACTCAAAAGGAAACAGTATTCCAGTTCGCGCTATTATTGATAACAGCAGCATATCCATGGATGCCAACTCTCATTTTCAAATGTCGCTAGATACACCAGCAAAAGTAGCTAAAAAGTCACTAAATTTAGAAGGAATTTCGCTAAAAGTAGTAGGTAAAATTAAAAAAAAAAAAAAAAAAGTCTAATTCATATTCCATAATAAGTTTTGTTACTCATCATTTTTTAAACTGAATCTTAATAAAAAATATAAATAATGTCCCAATTTTTCAGCGGACCATCAAAGAATTTTCACGGACCACCGATTGGAGACCGCTGGTTTAGACCACAGCACCCAAAACCTACAGGAAAAAAATCTGGACCTTACGAAATAAAATTCTCTGTTCCATCACCAACTCGCCTTGATTCGTGAGAAACTTAAGCATTCACACTGATCTTGACCTTTCGCATGCTCAAGACTACAGTCTAACAAGTTCTCACAACTTTTTTACGGAAATGATGAATTAAGATTGCTTTTATATTACCGAATTGACAAATTGTAATCCCAGAGTTGAACAGCCATTTAAGACACCTCTCACGATTTTTCATAATCCAGCTTTTCATAATCCTAGTCTATCCAATGAATCCACTTCTTTTCCTACTTTCGATCCTGACCCTTCATGAAACTAGCTGTGCCGAAATATTTCACATTATTATGGTATTTATTTCTAAGAACCGGAATCCATCAGGTAAAATACCGGATAATCGCGACATACAGAAGAAGTTGGAGCTTGCTTGACCAATCTCACAGATTTCTTTGCTTCTGATAGAGAGGGTCCTGTACCTGTTTGTCCTCGAAATCGTAAATCTTGCCATTCGAAAATTTTTCACTGTAACCGTGAGAGTTCTGTTATTTTAAATCATCACAATTTCGAGCGCATACCTTCAAATAACAATATCTATCTGAAATTTCATTTCGACTGGTTGAGAGGATAGGCCGCTAGGTTTATATATCGGAGAAGTTTTTTTATGACCACCCTGTATATTCCTGAATCTTAAGTTTCATTGTATTACACCTTTTATGAAAATGATTCTTTGATACCTGCAAATAGAAACTCAAAAATCCTTCGTTTCTTTTTATTTTTAAAACAATGTGGCGACGCTTTAAAAAAAAAAAAAAAAAACCTTTCTTTTCATAAAGAATCTGTGGCAAGGCGTCAACATTTTTACGACTCCCGACAAATCTTTGACAGTTGGGAAGATGGATAAACGCGTAAAGCTCGAAAACGTTGCAAACGACTAGTCAGCAATAATGGAAACAAGTACAGAGTAGAGCAAGCGGGGTGGGCGGGCTCGTTCGGATGTCCTTGAAGAGAATAATCAGGAGGAAAGGACCTTTCCAAGGTAAAGAGTTGGAAATGAGGTGCCAACGGCGACGCAATTTTATGCTCATCCGAACAGAGATAGACTTCGCACTTCGCTGCATTTTGTGCCGAATGTAAAACTCAAATGCCGGTTATTAAATTTCAAGAGACTAAAATTGTTCGTTTATATAGGAAGAAACAAGTCTTCCCTTTTGGTTTTCAGAAACGGAGCACTTATTACGCGGTTGGCTTTGTATAATCTAGCGCAGTGATCTTAAACTGAACTTCCCGCGGGCCGCATAGACGATTTGAGAAGAGCTGACGAGCCAGAAATTAAAATTTAAAAAATATTAAAAAATTACGAAAGATTTATTAACAAAATAAAAAATATTTTAAATTTCACCTGTGATTGCCTTTAATTAAATAAACCAACCTCCAAAACAGCTTCTGGGCACCTTATTCTGGTAGTCTTATATTGGAGCAAATACAGTCGTTGTTGTTGTCTTGTCCATAATACAAGGAACAATGGTTGCCAGAGCCTACTCCGAAGAGATGTCGGACTTCTATTTTCCATCCCAATTTTGACGGAGTGCACCCCGGGGAGGGTCTCCCACTCTTCTCCTCTCCCACATGCTGCACCGACACTATACATTTACAGACATCCATGTTTTCTCCGGGATTCGAACCCGGACCCTTCGATATCGTAGTAGGTTCCCCTAACCACTATACGGTCTGGGCGGCGGAAATACTGTTGTAATGCTGTTAATTAATGCTATTAAAATATAACTATCATCAACATGCTGACTTACGGCTAATGCATATAAACTGTTTTGTAAGGTATATAAGTTATTCATAGAATATTTATTAACGTTTCCTAGGAATTGTTTCATTCCTTATATATGAATTCTAGACTTGTGTTATGCAAATCTGCACTACTTACACCGATTTTGAAATCTTAAAAATTTGATTGCAGTTTTATTTGCTGTATTATGTTTAAAATATTTAATTATTTTATTACATACGAACTTATATTTCCTTATTGAAACATACTTATAATTCATATATCAACACGGTTTCTGAAATTCTTTGAAACACAGCCTTTAAAATTTCTCTGTAATATGACATTAACGTATGGACCAAAGTCTAACATTAGGTATTGTACTTTATGGACAGTAAAGTGTAACATTAGGTATAAATGAATAATAATTAGAGACAACACCAGATGATGGATGCCTTTGTACTGGTATCTCTGTTCTTCAAACCGATACGTATTTCGGAAATTGCAGCATCTGTTTGGGTCACCTGTTTGGGCTACAATCATCTGTTGAGGAAACTGAATTTCCATGAAATGAGGCCCACTCAAAATCTGGAAAGATTAGAATCCCTAAATAAAGAAGTTGTCTGAAGTAAGATTTCCATATAAGCGTTATTTAATGCTTCGAATTGTAGTTTTATTAGGAAACGTCTTGCAAAGAAAGGCGCTTCAAAGAATACCATCCCAATCCAAGCAGTGATATTGGAAAATATGGATTTTAAATTGCTGTGTCTCCATTATCGACATTCGTACCGTCAAAGCCCCAAGAAATACAGCTGCAGCGACTACTAACTTCGTTATATGCGCAAGGAAGGAATTTATTCTAAAGTGACCATTATCGGAATGAATATAAGTGTTCGAAATGAAAAATGGAATCCTAGAAATGATTCCGCATTCGAAGAAAGGATGCCTTCGGTAATGATTGTTCTCCGTATTCTTGGAGTCGTGCAGATTAGTGGAGAGCCCTCCTCTAGTGCACGAAGACTCTTTCATGTGGGGCCGTTAAAGTAGGATTTCGCATCGCTTTTTATTGCCCGGAGCCGCTGCATAATTGTGTTTCATTCTTTTATTACCTTCCCTTTGCATTTCGAGGCATTGCGTTGCATTTTGGGGAAATAATATGCGGGCAGGTTGTGCGCATACAGATTTTTCCTCCTCATTTCCTTTATTTTTATTAAGACGGTCATGATCTGTTTGTTCTTGCCTCTGCGCGAGCACTTTAAGAATGGTTTTAAAGAAGTTAGTGGAACCTTCTCCGAATTGAAAATTTTAGGTTTCCCAATTCTTTTAAGTTCGCCGATACATCCCGCTTTTAGATATTTCTGATGGTATATATAAGTATACTATGCCAAAAACGAATTCATTTTACTTTGAAATTTAAAAAATCGTATAACAGTGGTAAACAGAACTTCCTAACCAGCAGGCTAGATTATTTGATTACGCTAAAACTCGTGATGGCTAGCTGCCTAAGAAAAGGGATGCCTTCGTGGAGCACTTTCTAAGAGAAACTGACTTCTGTTGACTTTATAAATGAGGAAAATCACTTAAATGCCCATGCAGCTAGCCCGTTGACCAGTATTTTGAATCCGCATCGAGCAACATCATCATTTCATCCGATCGGCGATTAGAGTGGCCCGTTACCCAAGATTTGAAGAACATTTTATCTGATTATCACTTGCGATGTAGTAGTTATCAAACGGACTACAAAAAATTCAACAGCTGGATATATGAAATAAAGTCAATGTTTATTCTAAGTGTAATCAATTAAAAAAGCAAGTCAATTAAAAAAAAATCTGAAAGGTTTCAGATTTTAAATTACATCCAAAGAGGCGTTTTTTTTTTAATGTTTTGTGTGTGGCCTGTATTTATTAAATATCATGCTGTTTGCACTTAAACCATAAAATTCAGTTCAACAGCAGTGTCACAAAATAATTTTAAAATGAGCCTATCTTTAGAATTTCCGACACATAGTTCCGCGCGCTGGAAATAAAAAATTTATTTATTTATTTTTTTAATTTTCCCGTCGAGTGTTGCTATTGCTCGCTTTTAAATCCTTCAGTTTGTTAATTAAAAAATTTTCAAAGTTTTATAAAATATGAAATAGATAATAAAACAAATCCAAATTTGGGATTTCAGATGCCCATATTCGCAGTAGGATTACGTCATTTAAAATTGAATGGCTATCGTTGTTTTATCACAATGCGAGAACCATACATACATTTATGAAGATTCTTCATTATTTAATTGCGAAATCGCAAAACGAAAACAGTAGTCAGAGACAAAAGCCCCTTTGGACTAAAAAAAAATCTGAAATTCCTAAATTTTTATCACGATGTTCAGTGTTTCTCCACTAAAAGTCAAAATAATAGTTAGTTTCAAAAAAGTACAATTCTTAACTTTTAACTGCGATTATGTGCGAAATGCGTATTTAAACATTGTTTTAATGCTTAAGCAATAAGATGCTTGCTCCGTGTTTAATGTATAATTAAACCTATGAAAGTAATGTAAATTCGCTTCTCTCCCTTACAGCTGTATCTAATGTTGGACGAGAGATAAATGTTATTTATTAGTCCAAAGCGGCAATGCCCAGAAGGACTATTAATTTCATTTTGGCATTTTGCGTGGAATCATCACAAGCGTTGTTTCACTTTTCAAATTATTGCCACCGAATATTAGAGCTCTGTATTATATTTAAAGACATTAAATAATAAAGAATCTACATAAATATGTGTCTTTCTCGCATTGTGATCAAACAAAGCTACCTAGAGCCATCGAATTTTGAATAACTTTAATCCTCCTGCGAATATGGGCATCTGGAAGGCCAAGTTTGAAATTTTGAATTTGTTTTGTCATCGATTTCATCATATTGTCTAAAACTTTAACGAATTTTTGATTAACAAACTCGAGGATTTCAAACCGAGCAATGGCAACGTTGTACAGAAA
The DNA here is from genome assembly GCF_044657685.1 of Stegodyphus dumicola. Classification (NCBI taxonomy): domain Eukaryota; kingdom Metazoa; phylum Arthropoda; class Arachnida; order Araneae; family Eresidae; genus Stegodyphus; species Stegodyphus dumicola. The sequence goes on from NC_140775.1 coordinate 24,469,158, forward strand.
AAACATTTTTATCTCCAGGGCGCGAGACTGTGTATCGGAAATTCTAAAGACATGCTCTTTTAAAATTTTTTTGAGATAGTGGTGTTGAATTGAATTTTATGATTTAATGACGAAGAACATGATATTTAATAAATAAAGCTAACACGTGAAACGGAAAACGTTCCTTTGAGTGTAATATAAAATCTGAAAGCTTTCAGCTTTTTAGCTTTTTTATTTATTTTTTGCGCTTGCTGCCTCAGATCCACAAAAAAGAAAGAAAAAATTGTGACTCAAAAATGAGATTTGCAGTCTGGAGACAGCATTGAATTTTTCGAGGGCAACAAACACACTTTTGTTATTTTATTTTCCTTTGAGGTCTTTAGAGGACTTACTTTAGTTGGTATTTTGTTTCAGCGGTTTTGCTAGCTTCGCAAAACTAAAAAAAATTCGGGGAAATATTTCCGTTCGTTTCGAATTGCAATGAGTTCGCAGTTCTCAGTAAATTTAAGCTGCGTTATTTTGATGTTTCTTGCTAAGTTATATTAGAAACAAAATTCTTTTGTTTATAAATCCTACTACAGCTGTGACAGGCAACTCCTAGCTTTAATTCAAGTCCAGATCTGAAAATAAGTATCCCTAGAAAACCATCAGATGACAATTTCTGCACTCGGAAGTGTTTTCAATCAGGTACATTTGCAGACTTAAGTGATGGCGTTATAAATAAAATATCATTTGAGCAAAATGATATATCATATATATCATACAAAATACTTTTTAATTACTAACTCCTGTTGCTGTACCACCTGTTATATGATTATCAGCATCTGTACTCAATTAGTGGAGCATTCTGGACGAATTCCTAAATCTCTCTCTCTCTCTGTAGTTACAAATGTTACAAACAAACATCCTTTTTGTTAAAAAAAAAAAAAAAAAAAAACTGATAAAGAGATAAAAGATTGCCATCTTAGCGCGATGTTACAAATGAACATCGTTTTTGTTAAGAAAAATGGCTAACTTTAGAGCACCAGTGCTGGAGAAAATTTAATTTTTGGGTGTAATCAGAAGATTATGTATGACCTGGGACAAATATTTTTACTATTACATATTTGATAAGTCTGTGTTAGTTTTTTAGAAATTTAAAAAAAATTTGCGTTATTTTTATTTCAAGTGTTTAAAAACCGACAATCGCTTTTATCATTTCTTTGCCTGGCATTCGAGTTTTACAATTTTTCTAGATATAAGATCATGTCGGATAATTTCTTTCGTATATTTGAAAATAAATTGAATTAATATGAGTTAGTTAATTAAATGGAATTATTTACTTGGATAATATTGGCTTGAATTTCATTCAGATATACAAGAGGGACGGAACACGATCAGATCTTAACAACTGTTGGCAGTTCTATCGAGAAGGGCTCATTCTCTTTGAAAAGTCAGCTTTTTTTCATGGAATCAGCAATGATTAACATTGTTGTTATTACATTTTAAATAATTTTTATATTTTTACATAGTTTTTCTGCCGAATTAAATGACAGTTATTACTGAGCTTTATAAATACATTCATCAATAGTTTTAATTCTTTATTTTGCAAGGATTTTTTTTCTTTATTATGCTTTATAATTGCAATAGATTATAATCTTTTTCTGTTTTGATGTTTTAATTAAAGAGATAAAATGTATGGAATTAACCAAGATTAGTAAATTATCCAACATGAATCTACAAGCTAAAATAGTTTGAAGCGAGAGCGTAGAAAATAATGCTGAAATGAAAGCAAATTAGCAGAAAATGAAGCAATAATCATCTGGAGGACTGCAAAAGAAAATAATCAAAGAAATTACTAAATAATAAATAATAAAACCAAAAATTTAGAAGTGCTGGTGTAAGAACACTGAAGGGTAGAAATGTTGATGGCGTAACAAGTACTAGATAGATTAGAACGTAGATCCATATTGAAGAGGAAGAATTCTGATTACGTAAAATGCTAAAATATTGAATTCGTAATTGACTAGGAAACTTGGCAGGCGAGTAAGATTAAATATTCATTTTTTATTTCAATTGACGTTTGTGGCCATCATTTACTTGGCACTCTAATCGTGAACATTGTTCATACTGTTCTTCATACTGTTTCAATAAGAGGAGAGCACAGAGAATTAGCGCCATAACGGGAAGAGAGGCCGAGAAAATAAAGTGTGCAATTATCCAATATTGGAGCTCATCAAGAGGAAGGTTTGGGTTTAGGTTAGAAAGGTTTCAGTTCTCAAAAATTTGAGTTCAAGTTCTGAATAACAACGTCATCAGCGTTAAAGAAATTCTTTTTATAAATACTAAATAACAACAAATAAATATTTGTTAGCAACCCATGCGATATAGATTAATCTGGAAATTGCTCAGTCCAGAAAAGTTATTAGTAGTTTTAGAATACAGAGAGAAAATACCCAAATTAAATTATACAGCTGATTTACATATTTTTTATCTCTTACATATGTGTGTGTATGTGTCAGAAAAATTTTATTTAAGAAGGTAATTTAAAACTCACAAAGTTTGCTTAGGTAATTGTAACATCCTGTTTTATTAAAGTCCGTGTCACTTAGCCGAAGAGACATTTAGCAGACACAGACACTGAGCCTGATACGGAGTCGACAGGGACATTTAATGAACAGGCTATTTAAGAAAGCGACGTCTTGTAACTCACAGTATTTGCCATATTATTCGTCATGAAATGATTAGATGATGTAATTTATCATTGTGGAATTCGTTATGATAAAAATCTGTTGCAGTTTTTGTAATAGAATTTTTTTGCAGAATGAAAATAAGAGCAAAATTGGGAGGTGAGTTACATTTCCTAAATTAGTTTAATTTTGGAGATATAAGTTTTAATTAAGGAATTTTTCGAGCTTAATTTTGGAGCCAAATTAGGTCTCTAAGTCGTCATAATGGCTCAGCGAATAGTTTCGGAACTAATTAGTTTCGGAATTCAGCGAAAATCGTTTGTCGTCAAATTAAACTTTGAATAAAAAGATGTAAAAATATAGACGCATTTTCTGAAGTTAAATAATATCTGCAAGAAGAATAAACCATTCGCGTTTATGAACTATGATCCATAGAATGATGCCTACAGCATCCTGGATCTTCAAAATTTGAGCTAATAAAACAACTTTAACTGATACATTTGCGTTCATTGCAAAAATAAGCAAAAGCAATCTCTTTATTGTGTTACCATTTGGCTGCTGTTCGATGTAATCGTTGACGGAGGAGACATTGCATGATTAATAACTTATACGACCCTAATACACTTGTCCTCAATAACCGTAGCAAATACGCATTTATTCATATCTTATGCTAGTGCACAACTTTTAGGTGTCCTTCATTTTTTTTATGACGCAGACATATCAGATCGTTGAAAAAATAACGTTCGTATATAAAAGATTACCTATGCCGGATAATAAATATATCCCTTAGATTCTTGTTAGTTAAATCTTTCTCAATATTAATTTTGCTCTGACAGGCTTGTGGAAAATATTTTCCCATTACGACCTGCTTGTTCTATTAGATGACATTGATTGGGGGGGGGGGGAGGGACAAAACTCGCAAACCGCGTCCAAGGCCGCTTTGAAATGAAGTTACGATTCACGTGACAAAAATACAAGAACAAGGAACTGCTATGTCTGTCTGGTGCCAACGAGGCTACCTTGGAAACAATGAAGCCGCTGCCAAAGTCCATTCAGAAATAAGTTTTATTTTTATTCGTTTCCTGAAACATCATTCACACGAAAAAGCAAACATGGCAAAACTCCAAACCAAATATAATGTTCGCGTAATTTTCCATCACGGCCCGCGTCTTATCTGTTGGATGTATCAGGTGGACTCTCTGATTGCCGAAAAAGCACTTGAACTCCAGATTTCATTGAGACATACCTTATCAGCACGACGATATAATTGCGTAACAGCTATTGTCATGAATCAAATGGTAATTGTAAGTGCTGTCCTTCTGTGACGACGTAAATGAATACTGAAACTTCCGTGCTAATACCTGCTTTACCCATAGAGGTAAAAAAAAAAAAAAAATAATTCGTTTCATACCTTCATGGCTTTTATTTTTGGGCGAGAGTCAGGACTCGAGAGAGACAGTTCAGCACCCTTGGCACAGCGTAAACTTAGTATCCCTCGATACCTATTTGACTTAAAATAGGTATTAAACTCAGTGGCGCAACAGCCCTAGAGGGTCACGGCCTGCAATGCCCCGAAATCTGCTTTCTTGACCTTGGTCCCCGGAGTGCGTCAGCATATGCTTTGGGCAGGTGGTCAACTTGTCGCAGGACCTCCGATATTTAGTCCCCAAGCGAACTTGGTATTCATTTTATCGACCCACTGAAAGGCTGAGTCAACCTTGCCTAGCCCGGGGATCGAACCCCGGACCTGTGGCACTGCAGCCCGATGCGCAAGTATTTGACTTGTATTTATGTATTATTTATGAACATTATATGGAATTACAGGACGATTGAACGATCCCAAAATGTGAGGTTGTAGGACAAGCTTATGTGCTTTTATGTACAGATTATTAGGCTTTTATCGATGCAGGAAACATGAAAAATGCGTAGTGCCCTCAACGGGATTCGAACCTCGACCTCCCGATTACTATCTGAACATGCTTTTAATTATATCTCGAAAGCATGCGGTAAGGGGGCAGAAAATACCTTACATTCTCCTCCACTTAAAGAGCGACTGGAGAGAAAAGGACCTGGTCGCCAAACCCATGTGGTGACAACTCATCGCCCACTCCATAGTTTGGATTCCATTTGTAGAGGACATTGTATTTTGGAACAGGAACGTGAATAATGTGCAATGCCCTCGCCGGGATTCGAACTTCGGATCTTCGGACTTCAGCCGGACGTGCTTTCCAGTTACAGCACGAAGGTACGAAGTGAGGAGGGAGAAAATACCTTACATGCTTAGTAGCATTGGAAATAGATTAAAAAGGATTATCAAAACGGAACTATCTTAATTACGGTCTCTTGAATTATTTAGTTTTCGACAAAATAATCTAACACCACTTGTCTTAGGGAAACGCTTTTTTGAACAACTAAGATAAAATTGCTGGTATTTACGTTGCACATGGGGAAAACCCTAAAGTTCCCATATAGCTGGTCTTTTCACCGGGATATGAACGAGCATTGAAGTAACAGTGTTCAGAGATCTTAGAAATCGGGTACTCATTGTCACAGTTATCTATTGAAGGGGGGGGGGAGGAGTTGTTAATTGAAATCAGAACCTTTGGAAATCGAATTTATTTTACAAACATGAAATGGTATCAAGAATTTCTAACTTATCAAGAATTTCTAACTGCCATATTTTTAAATGTCTCAAAATTGTAAGCCAAAAGAGGGCAAAATTTTGGTCCATATAAAAATACATTATAAAAACAATACCATTAAATTGTCTTAGTGTAAGTATCATCATCTTTATTTCTTACGCATAACTAATTGTATCGGCATAAATCATGTAGAGAAATAATCTCTTTGAAAGTACCAATGAGATGAAAAACTTTAAGATGAAGATTGAAATTGGTTGAAATCTGAAGAAATAAAAGATTATTGTCATAAACTGAAATTTTTTTTTTTTTTTCAACAGCTTTCTTATTTCTCTGTGGGGTTCTGCTAGCAATATATTGCTATTGGCTGTTAGTTGATTTCGTATTTAATAATATTGGATCGATATTCAAGATATTTTACTTAGAGTTAAGAAACTCTGCCTTAGTAATGACTACTTAGAGTATTTCAAAAGTATAAATAGCTGCGGTTACTCAAAATATCTGATGTGGACACAAAAGGACTTCCTTGTATGACATTTTAAAGTATACACATGTTTTGCTGCAACAATAAACTGATATTAAATATTGTTAGATATTGACAACAATAAACTGGTGTTAAATATTGTTATACCAACTACATATTTAAACTGTTATTATGTACGTAGTGAGATTTCGTTATTTGCCGAAAATATATATTTTTTGCTTAATTTCACATTTCCAAAAAAGAGTCGTTTAAAGTCCCACAAAAAAGTCATCCAAATGAATTTGGGAACATTCGCAATGGATATTTCCGTGGAAATATAATACCAGAAACTTTTACGCGATTACAATGCTTCCTTTACTTCGTACAAGAAAGTAAAACAGTCTTCTTTTATTTGCCAGCAAACTAAAAGCATTACATGTCAAAAACTTGATCATCTAACTTACTTAATTATATCATGAAGATTATCAAATATTGCAGTATAAACACAATAAAGCTGCATAGCATAAATGTATAACAGGAATATTATATGTACTATACGTAATCAAACAGAGATAAGAACTGAAATACATACATGACGTAAAGGGCATTGAATATATTATGCTGGTGTACTTGATTATGGCAAAGCGCTCGAGGGCTATCTGCGTAAGCGTAGGGATGTCTTCGTGGAGGACTTTTTAAGGAAACTGCCTCGTATACACGTTACACATGGGGGGAAAACCACGAAAACGACCATACAGCCAGCCCGTTCGCAAGATTCGAACTTCGGACCGAACTACCAGTGTGCAGCCACTTTACTGCTCGGGGCCTGAATATAAACAGATGAGATTTATAAGTTACCGTATATTCATTGAATAAATGCGATAGCTTTGAAACTCGGAAGAAGAGTTTCTTATGACTAAAATGTAAAGAATTATTTAAATTTACGATGTATCTTAAGAAGATATATGTCGCCGAACAATAAAGAGTAAAAAAGCAAATAAATATTATTGAAATTTTTCAATTTTGACCTTAAACAGTAAATATTTCATCATTTATTAGTTATAACTTATCAGTTAGACTTTGCAGCTCACAGGCATTATTTCTGAGCGCTTTAAAAAACCATTCTTGCAAGAAGCTGGCCATAGTAATGGCTAATGTACAGTCTCTACGGTATTTGATAAAACGATAGTTTATATTGGCTCATGATTAAAGAAAGCTTCATAATGCAAAAGGATTCATTCAGAAAACCCATCTTTCTTACAAGCACAAGCATAAGCATAAGTAATACTATTTTATTTTGCAAATATGTTAAGAGTATTTTGTCCAACTCCTCGCTTTATTTTTTAATGTATCGCCAAAATTTGTGGATAATTTCTCGACGGGAATTCATTTCACGCGCGCGCATCTTCACGCCCTGGATAAGAAAGGAAAGATTCCAATAATTGAAATAATTGAGAATTCGAGCCACAAAGCATATTGCTGTTTGAAAGCTACTGTTGCTTCCTCGGTTGTCACTTATAGGAAATTGTAGTACGTCATGGATAAATAACCGTAATAAAGCGTTCTTCACGCTTCGTTTCCGCTTTACCAGATACCTTCCATGTCGAATATGCATCGCAGCTAATGTTTCTGGACAAGAATTCTGACGCCTAAAACTCTTCCTTTTCCACATCTCTTTGAAGCTATCATTTAAACATTCTAAATATAATTGATGAGTGAATGCACTTACCTGCTTCTTGTGTGCAATTTTTGCTGTCACAGATTTCTTCAGATGGATGCCATGGATATATTCTGGGCTAAACATAATAATCTAGCTAACGCGAACGCTAAGGAAAGCTCACATTTTAAATTAAAAAAGGTTATACTTATATAGAAGGTACTTACACAATACAGCTCTTGCCAGGTGTCTTTTAGAGTAAAAAAACAGAAGAATTAGAGCAGTGTGCTCACCGGGATTCAAACTCTAGACCTTCGGATGCTAGCCGGATGTGCTTTCCTGTTACACCATGAAAGAATGCCGTAAGAAGGGAGAAAAACTTGCAGCATTACTTGGTAAATAAATTGAAATTTTATTTTAACACTTCCGTTATAGCTATACAAAATTTCTAGCTTTATAACACGGTGTTCTTTTTGAATCAGTTTTATCTTATACTAGAAATAAGTTGAAAATATAAAAAAGTGTTGACACATCGGTCATGTTGCTGAATCACTAAGCATAATCGCAGAATTTCTGCTGTAACTAGGTGAAAATCAAATCAAATAAAGGAAATAGTCTTTTTTTTTTTCTTTTACTTAGTTTGAATAGTTTAAATTGAAGGCGATTTGTTAATTTACGTTTATTTATATTTATTATGAATTACGTATACTATGTGTAGTGCGTTGTTTTTTGTACATTGCATCAGTTGATCTTAAAGTGCATATTATTAGTCAGCCTGAATTTGGTCATTCTACACTCATGATTAAGTCATACAGATTTTATTTATTTTTTCTAATTATGAAGTTAATCTTGCTGTTCCAGTTTTCAAAGTGCCCACCAATGACCTAGGCCCACCAGCGGTCGAGCGGTAAAATCGCTACTGGTAGTTCCAAATCCAGGCGACCGGGTTGCTGCATGGGCGTTTTCGTGGTTTTGCCCATGTGTAACGTGTATATGAGCTAGTCCCCTTAGAAAATCCTCCACGAAGGCATCCCTTCTGTTAGAAAGATAGCCTTAGTGTTCTTTGCCATGATAAACTAAAATCGGTTAGCGAGCGTACAAAAGATCACTGAATGCTAGTAGTTAATTCCGGGTTCGTTTCTCGACGAACGGTCTGGGTGCATGGAATTTTCCCAATGTGTATCGTGACTAGGAGACACGTTTTCTTGGGAGATCCTGCACCGCAGTTATCCTTAAACCAGATAATCTTTACGTGTTTTTTACTAAATATATTAACCAATTAAGCAGCAGCTGTCGCATTATGCTTTGGTAGTCAAACCTCCCATGCTGTATATGAAACACCTTTCATAGTCTGAAAATTGGAGTGAGATGGTTGCATGATTGCCGCACAATGCGAACGGTGTCTGAGGGTTGCTATTGAGCAATCAATGTGAAGGACAATATCCAGACGGTGCTTTGGTGGTTCTTTATTCGTTGCCGAAGCGATGAGTCTATCACTATGTGGATTTTATTTCACCAAGCGTTTTATTGCAGAAAACTATAAAAATCGTCAATATATCTTGATTGCCTACGCACGCTTGCAATAAAAAACTGCAATAACTGTATGCATGAGAAACGACTCGCAAAGCAGATCTGCAGTAAATGTTTGAAATAAAATTAAAAAGGTTTACACCTGTATGGGCACTTGTTAATATCACTTCCACTATATTTTAAGAGGACAGTGCTTTTCCGAATTTTATATATGATTCATCCATAACACTTTTTAAAAAAATTTCTGCAATAATTAATGCATACAGTATTGTATAAATTATAAACGCTTTTTCCTACAAAAGTTGCTCTAAATTCAATTAGTTTAACTGATGAAAATCGTTTGCTTACAGGAACATTTCTTTCACCTTTAGGAAAAATTTAAGCAAATTACTTCAATCAATCTTGCTTAACTCCGTGTTAAAACAATTGTTATCTGGTTGTTCTTTTTCCAACGCCCGCCGATGTTATCTTTCTTGAAACATGTTTACCTCATTTTGAACAGCGGCAGTTTCTTTCGCGTTTTTCCAAACAATCAATCTATGACCGGAAACTCCTTATTAGGTTGTCGGTTTTACGCCATTTTCCCCATTTATTATCATAAAAAAAAGCGTTTTAAAATGAATTTTAAAAGGATTACAACTAACTGATGATACTGTTACATGTGCGGGGAAAAATTTCCTGGAAATTAAATCGAGCGTTAGATGGGATTGCTTACGGAATGTTCATCGTTGTTGTTACTTAGTAGTTATTTTGTGTAAGTTTTTAATTTGAATTTTCACGGAAAAAAAATTCCTTTGACGATTTGTTTGCTTGTATTTGCTTGTTTTAATAGCGCTGGCGATGCCATTGATCACGTGGGCAAATTCTGGCTTCGGCGTTTACGACTATAGTGTCTTTACAATCCTTAAAGTCTGCACATCCATCCATCCGTTTGAAAATTCTTTTTAAATGTAGAGAAGAAGAAGAGAGGAAGAAGAAGAAGAAAGAGGAAGAAGAATACAGAACTCTTGAATTCCATTTCTTGGAAGGACTTAGACTTAGGATGGAGTTCAGTCAGATTGCCTTCACGTCGACGAGATATATGGAAGTCGTTGCTTCACGTGCGTTACTTTATTTAAATAATCCCATCTAATTTTTAAAAGCATTTCTTCCTTTTACAAAGGATTATCATTGCCTGGGTTCGATTATTTTTACAGCACTGAGCATCGAGTTGACACTTTTTGCTACAGTGTGGTAATTGCTAAATTTAATAGGAGGACTTGGAGAAAGCTGCAATGGATTGGTGATGGTTCTTAATAACTTGGAGAGGCTTTACTGCGTAGTTAGAAAGATGACACTAGAAGACAGGCATAGCCGTAAATTCTACATATAATTTTATTAATAATAAATTCCTAAGGCACACATTCTTTTTCGATGGTCATCATCATTGCAGGTGCGCTATGCACCTACAATAATGCACCACAATTTTATACACCACAATTTTATGCACCTATGCACCACAATTTTATACAGATGCACCACACGCGCTATGCACCACAATTTTATACAGATTATATTTTTAGAACAATGGACAATAGCTAGTGGAGGCTAAGCGACACGTCAGCGAGCGAAGTAGTGGCCTAACGGGAATAGAGGTAGAAGAAAAGTGCGCAATTATTCATCATGGAAGCTCACCATGAAAAAGGTTTCAGTTTTTCTGTACGTAAATGTTTTTATTTGATGAACCGAATTATTTCCTTTAAATTTTGAGCCCATCCTAAATAATTATAACTATAAATTTAAATTATAAATTAAATAAAATTAAATCCATTATAACTTTAAATGAAACCAATTGTTTAATAATAATAAAAGCGTGTTCCTCAAGGCAATATTCCTCAAGACAAAAGGCAGTTTTCATATAGATTTTTTAATTATTCATCAGATCCATATATTTGTATTGTTTTATTTTAAGCAAGATTTTAATTTGAAGTTCAGCTTTGAAAGCATCTGAATTAGGTTATCTGTTTATTTGAATTTAATAAAGCACATTAGAGATATATGTCCAAGGAGAAGGATGTTTTCTTGGAAGACTTTCTAAAGGAAACTTAGTCGTATCCTCGTTGCACATGAGGGGGGAATACCCCAAACCAACCATGCAGCCAGCCCATTCGCTCGGGATCGAACCTGGATATATAATTTTAATATTTAATTAGGTGTTAACTTTTAAAATGCAATTATGCTGCAGAATTTTTCTTTCTTGAATGTAGATTTTTATTTAGGGCTGTAATGGAAGACAAAATGTATTTTTATTAAACAGATATATTTGATTATATGTTCATTAATTTGAGTTATGATTTTCGAAATTTTTGAATAACACAAACTCTAATAAAAAAAAATCTTATAAGATTATTAAAATGATAAAGCGAGAAGCAATTTCCTTAATTTTTATAAAAGTTGCTAAAGCTCCACAAACTTTCTACGGAACACAATTTGAATATGATGGGTTTACAGAAATCCCTATTACCGAGATAATATTTACTACAGGAAAATGACTAGAATTTTTGCTAAGCAAAGCGCAAACACGGTTAATTATCTTTCAAGCGAAACTTACCAACGATTAGACTGCATCTTAACCATTATCTCACAGTATATAATGCAACTGGGGAAGTTCAAAATTATCCTCATTTTTATTACTTTCCTTGATTACACTCGTAATTTTAAAAGAGAAACTCTTGCAGGGATAGTTCCAAAATTTCATATAAACTTCGTTTTCTGCGTTTTATCCAACCCCGCTTATGAATCATCATTATACCAGTATGCTACAAGCATTATATGTCGAATGAATCAACAAGAGATAACAGCATTTTATGAAAATATATTTAGAGAATTAAGAATTTTGTTTAAATTTTGAACAATTTGCTTAGGAAATGGTCTTTTTTCTCCATTAGGAACTTAAAATGTCACTTTTTATATCTTTTCCAGGGGAAAAATTCCGTTGTAAATCGCCTTCTTCCTTTAAGTTCCGTTTTTAAGTATTTTCTTTTAAATCAATTAACCAGCAAGCAAAATTAGTTGAAAAATTAATTTAAAACAGTTAAGGTCTAGATTGTATTCAAATAAATGAAGTGGGTATGATAAACAAATAAAGTTCGTCAGTAAAAGTTAAGTTGCTAAAGTGAAAATAAACGTACAAAATGTACGATGTACGAAACGTCGCCATTCTATGTACGAAATAGAATTCTATGCACGCCGCCATTCTATGTACGCAGTGTACGGAACGCCGCCATTCTGTTGAATACCTAAGCACTTTATAGCATGCCTGGTGTATTTAGGCAAAGTAGGAAATATGACAATTATTATATACTTTAACTAGGCATTATCACCTATATATCATCTGGAATGAATATATATTTTTTCTATAGAATGACCAGGCTATAATTTAAAAGACTTTCTTTCCTCAAATATATAAATATTATTTTGAAAAAATAATGAAAGACTGACAGTAAAAAATACGTTAAAAAAATAACGCGAAGGTCTCGGTACAAAATAAAAAAATTATATTCTGTATCTGGCTGAGGCTGGAAATTAATAAGATCTACCTGACAAAAATTAAATTCAGAAAAAATCGTAGGTTTCAAAACATTGCCCTTTTCAATACCTTTTTGTTTTTTGACAGGACTCACAAAGGTGGACGTACAGTTCAGTATCATTCCGTGTAACGTTTTTGTATTTGGTTGAAAGTTTCTTCAACAATTTGTCACGACCTCTGTGTCCAACAGCCAGATGAGTTTCATGAAGTACGTGAAATAACTCAGGGTCCGTGACGTAATATTGTATACTACTGATGCCTTCTTTAAAGGATAAATAAGTTTACTTTTGTTTCCCTAAATATCACATCATAACAATTTAGCAACCAATAGTCCCATGGTTCCTTCTTAATAGTTGGCATTTTTACGTCATTTATTAACTTCTACTAAGCAGTTTCAGTTATTCGAAACGAATCGTAGATGTGTTTCATATTTTGCCGGTTTGTCATGGCATTCTGTAATGCCTAGGCAATGTGTTAAATGTTTAATCATTTCATACACTGCCGGCCAGTTTTCGGCGTCCTATAGAATGCCTACGTAATATAGAATGCTGGATTTCCTACTTTCCGGTAACACATACAGAAAAAGTTAAAATTAATGAAGAAAATAGGTGAGCGGTATATTACCTTGTCTTTGAAAGATTGGCACGTGTTTTTATTCCAGAAAATACTTTGTCGTCTGCCGTATTATTCCATCATCTCTAGTGTAGTCTTAGCAATGGTTTTGATCTGAAAGCAAGAGTAGGAGCTAAGCATGATCAATAGTTTTGATATGAGAATTGTACGTTCATCACATACTAGTCTGAAGAAGGCTTTTAGCAGTATGAAGAAGTGTGGGTAGAGCTCATCAACGACATTTCTAATATATTTTGTAAATAAAATAATGCGGTATTGTAGGTAATATTTTAGGTGCAATTGATTCCATTAACCACTCTGCAGAAGTTCTTTGATAGTGTGAAGAAACGTGTTTTGTCTTAAAATGCATGGGAGGTATTTCCAAGATACGAGTATTTTGTAGAAAAGAACTACAACACTGTAGTATTTTATTTTTAACGTCATGGGTCAGGATCTTATAAGCTTAGGCAATATTGAAACAAGCTCAAGATTCAAATCGTCAGTGACTTTCCCAAAGTTTGTTTTTGTTGCTTTCATTAAACAAAAAGATTTGTTAAACATAAATTATCACATATAAACTTGCGGAAGATCTCGTACAACATACAAACCTGCAGAAGACCTTTCACGGTATGATGAAACGTGTCCATATATGTCTTCAAATTCTCGGAGAGGGTCTCATTATTACTTAAGGCCTACAAGACCTTAACCTTTTGGGGACCTAAAGCTCCAGACTACCTTAATTAGACCTTTCCTTGTTGTTTTAGGAAGGACTGCAGCACGACTTCACCATGCAACAACTTTTGAGGCATCCTATGAAAATCCTTTTTTTTTTTTTTTTTTTTTTTTCAAAGCTTTGTATTTTTTGAGCAGGCAAATTACGTTTCGCTAACTTGCTTAATAATCCGCATTAAAAGTATTGTTTCTGATTAACAACAACACTTCAAGGTTTAGAAGAGAAATAATTATCTTCTTTCCTTGAAAATCGTTCAATCGTATCGATTTAGGAGACAAATAAAAAGCAAGATGTTGCCGCCATCGCGTACTCTTTTTATAGCGTGACGTGTTTCCCTTAAAATGATAACTGTGGGTCTGATATTAAAAGGGATTTTAAAATCGTTAATAGCAAGTACATGACAGAGTGTAGGATAAAGAAAAACATTTGAGATTAAGAATGATGTAACTTTGTTTCTAGGTATTTTATTGAATCTTCTGGATTTCCCTGTTTCACATTTTGGCATGAAAATGTGAAACTGTTTGATTGGATTTTAAATTCGTCACTAAAATTTATTGCTTAGTATAAGTCTTTGCCACTGATCTAAGAGGAAGTGTGAAAAGTTTTAGAGGATTGTGTTTTCCTCAAATTACAATTTATTCTTTTTACGATTTAAAACTTTTTTTTCTATATGTCTAAAAATTAGACTATGGTACAAAATAACATGTTTCAGCTTATTACTGAGGACACCATACGTTTTAATAAATAAAACATCTTCACAGAGATCTTGAAATCGGTGAAGCTAAAAACGTCTTGGCTAATTGTAGTGACAAATATTTCAAGGCATTGTCAAATTATCATTGGTGATTTTTTGATGAGGCCATACGCTTTCCGCTTTCTCGAAATCAGTAACAGAATCTAGGAATTTACCCCACTGTCACATGTACATGATGTTATTGCAACTAATCTCACTCGTCTGATAGGAAGATTAGATCAAGTCTATGAATTTTAGTGTGGTCGAAAGCGTAGAATTGCATCTGTCTCAAACTTGAGCTTTGAGCACCTTATAGATTACAATACGAATTTGTCCATGATTGTTCAAGTCTGAAGAAGGACCCAGCTTGATTGCCTTCCAGGAAGCTGATTCGAGGATCTCCCATCCCTCTTTCTCAATCACAAAGTCTCAGTACATGTTACTGTGTTTTGTATAAGTTTGTATCTTCATAATTTTGTTTGTATTTCGTTTTATGGAACACTGTTTTTTGGGTTTGTTGTTCATTTTCTTCCGTTTTCAGTTTCATGAAATTGCAAAAAAAAGGTCTTTGCCCTTTTCTGCATTCTGCATTTGATTTTCCCTAATGGAATACATGAGTTTTATCACGATCTATATTTTTCTTCTTACCCCTTGAAAGACAGATTCGGATCATGGAGAAGGGATGGGTGTTTTTAAATGTGTAGTCGTAGTGTCTTTTGTGCCATGAAGGAATTTCGAAAGCCCTTCTCGATAGACTGGTGAGAGGAGAGGAGGGGAGGGGTAAGAGACTTTTGGATCCGTCAAATTGTTCTTCATTAAATATGAGATGAAACTGGCAAACGTGTATTGTCACTTATAAGGTGTTCTGTGCTTTGAATCAACAAGTGATCCCTTTGCATCTTGGCCACGATAACATTTGTAGACCTGATCTGTCTTAGGTTCAGATTTCAAATCGTTGTACTTATTAAATCGTTATACTTATCAAGAGGATTACTTTCTTATTTTTATAAAGGAACGCTTTTCTCCCAGAATTATAAAGGAAGATCTTCCAGAAATGTACAGTACAGAGGCAGGGCCTTCGTCTGATCCAAAAAATGTTTTACAATCCAAATGCAATATCTCAGTAATGTCTCTTAAAGTGTCTCTGGATTTAAAGTGTCTTTAGACAGATAAGAAGATCAAATTATTTATTCAGCTCACATTTATAACGTTGGCACTGCGTAACAACGAATGAGGGAATCAATACGCAGTTGTCATCTGCGTAGAATCTTCACAGGCATAAATGTACAAAACATAGGTTCGATACCGGCATACCACCGACACAAACTGACGCTTTGTCGAATAAATACGGGTAACATTCACACAACATAGAGAAGATTTATAATAAACAAAATCGCATAATCCAAACGGTAAGGATATTAATAAATTATCCATTATCAGTTCCAGCGTAGGATCGAGATCGTTTTTCTGAGTCGCTGATTGGATCCTATGATGGCAGATAAGCTGTTGATCCTACTCAGTCTGTACATTGTGTTGCATTTTTTTCTTGTAGATGGAACAAGATCCGAATTTTTTAGTTGCGTTTTTGATGCTGTGCCGCTAAAGAGGCTGTCGATTATACTCAGTGTTGAGCTTGTACCACTTTTTTTTTTTTTTTTTTTTTTCTGTAGTCAGAACAAGATCGTGTTCAATTTTTTGAGTTCCTGTATTGATACTGTGCCGACAAAAAGGGCTGTCGATCCTGCTCAGTGGAAACCTAGTGCCGCATTTCTTTCTTTTTGAGAGAAAAAAATCGAGACCGTATTTTTGAGTTTCTGTTTTGATCGTATGCCAGAGAGAAGCTCAATGTTCAACTTGTCATCCTGTATCTCAATTTCTTCTTGTTTATAGAGCAAGATCGAGACCGGATTTTTGTGCCAGTGTTGATTTTGTGCCAGCAGAGAGGTTGTCGATCCTACTCACGGTGAAACGTGTGCCGTATTTCCTTCTCGTTGACACAACAGGATCAACACCGATCGAAATCAGTTATTAATTTGTTGTGCCATATGGAGTTTAAGATGCCAGCTCGTCGGAAGAATCTTAACTCCATATGGCAGAATCACCGGACATATGGAGTTAATACAGCCCTGTGGTAATACCTCACCACAGGCCTGTATTAGTGAGATGAGTTCTGTTCAATTACAGCTTGGAACATATTAATGATGAGAGGACACTTCTGATTTACGAAAGATTTGAGCCCAAGCATCGCATTGAGCTATCAGGTAAAGACAAAATTGTAACAGCGTTGTATTGAAGACATAAAAGTTTTCAAAATATGTATCACGATTTCGCTCAGATACCAACATTGCTATTTATATTAATTGCAGGTACCTGCTTTATTTTTCAGAGCAGATTTTGTTTTATTTTTAGGAAATAACCTGAAGATTTTATGGAATTTTTCTGTCTTCCTTTTCGTGTAATAGAAATGCGATATCTTCCTAGAAAGCATTTTACAAAGAGTGACCTTTTCCTTTAAGCAGATAACGTTCCCGTGTTTTGCCTGAATTGAGATAATGTTAACTTTTACATTGAAATTCATGTACTTGTTTGAATAATTCTTATTCTGAATGAAAATCTTAAAAAGCGATTTGGTAATAAAAAAAAATACTGCCACTACTAAAAACCTAAGATTTTATCATAGTACTATCATTTAGGTGAAACGTATTGGTTTATATGTAATGAACAAAAAGAGATGCATAATTAATGCACACATACATGCATTTCTTAAAAGAAGAAAGGATCGTTGGTAGTCAGGGTGCGTGGTATCGCTTGTGGGGAAAGTCACGTGATGTGCATTGATGCGTTTTGGGCAATGCGCACGCGCAAGTTCAAGAACCGAATTACGCCGCAAATGTAACGTGAAAAACTGGCACATGCAATGAGAGGAGCTTATCTGGAAATCGAAGTGATTGGCGTAATTAAAGTAATTCACTGTCATTTTCGGCATCTAACTATTATTTTAAAACTCAGTTGATTAGCGAAGTGTGTAATTTAAGATGTATTCTACTTCCTGCACCCAATGTGTTTAAAAAAAGTAGTAGCGAATTAAAAGCGTTTTTGATTTTGAGAATTAATTCCGTGTATCCTTGGGTCTCATTCGAAAAAGTTTTGCGATGTTGAGTCTATGAATTCTTTTGCCAGTCGTATATTTTATTATGGTTAAGTGTGAGTAGTCCGGTGATTACTATTTCAAATTTCTATTTCTATAGTCCGGTGATTTCTATTTCAAATATCACAGACGGCATGGGCAATCTAGGATTTTTACGGAATAGAAACTGTTAAATGACTGTATGGAAGAAAGATATCCTCACCAAGAGCATGATTTACCCCCCTTTCAGGTTTCGATTCGGAGACTTCTATTTTTGTTGCATAACTCTGGGCTACGATTTTATGAATTAAACTTCGGGTTACATAACAATTTTTCTTATATAAAATATGTTGTATTTTAGTAAGTTGCTTTCACCTTTTATGATAAGAGAAGTCACAGCATTTTTTTTTTTTTTTTGGCTTGAATCAGAAGTATTCGGAATTCGTTTCATTCATTTACCTCCTGTAGCAATTACAATAGAAGTACTGTTCAATGCTCTTCAGCAAATAGGACTGCTAACGTACGTGAAGTAAGTGTCAGAGCAGCATGCAACCTACGATGGCATCGATAGCCAAAGTTCTGAATGCCGCAAAAAAGGGAGACTAATGATAACCTGAAATATTCTGTAAAATATATATATATATATATATATATATATAATAGTTCCAAAAGGGAATATTGTGGCACTCTTGTTGTCTACACAGTCGAAAATTAGACAAATGAATAAATTTTATTGCGACATCGCTTTAATGCAGTCAATAAACTTTCCTGAAGGGTTCAGAGATGCTACTTCATTGCGGCATAGCATTTTATTCAGTTAAAGCACTGCCTCGACGAGGGTATAGACCTCTTTTAATGTGACCACCCTTCTTGTGGATTCCCATATTGCATCTTGTATACAACATTCTCGACAGCTGAACGTAATAGGTCATCAGGAATGTTCAGTACAGCCCGGTTGTGCTTTAAAGTCTTCAAGATCGGAACCTCACCAAGAGAAACTTCGGACTTCAAATAACCCCTCAAGAAAAATTCAAATGGGATTAGATCCGAGGTGCAAGGGGCAAAAAGTAAAGTGATAGTGCAACAGCCTTCTGTAAAGTGATAGTGCAACAAACAGCCTTCTGTAAAGTGATAGTGCAACAACCTTCTGTAAAGTGATAGTGCAACAAACAGCCTTCTGTAAAGTGATAGTGCAACAGCCACTGACCGATAGACCAATGGTGGGTGAGGCTTCATCCTGCATAAAAGTTACCTTATCCAAGAACTGCCTCTGCTGAAGTTGTGGAATGAAAAAACTATTCAGCATATCGTGATACCTTTGCACGGTAATGGTACAGATCTGTGGTTCTGTTCGAGTTATGTTCTTTAAAAGATGGCCATATGGTGGAATCTGCTGTGAAGGCCACACCAAACAGTGACTGACTTCACAACAGATTTAATGCTGTGGTAAAATGCACTGTGTGTCCTGATCTGCACGGGGCTGCTCAGATATCCGAATTAATCAATTATGAATGTTAACTGTCCGATTTAGGTGAGTGTATTTTCTTCTCGCAGAATTATCCATGGCCAAGCACTGTCGACTTCCATCATGGCAAGAAATATCAGAGCAAATACTACCCATTTATCATACTAGTTGTGTTTTAATTCTAGAAGTAGAGAACTTTCTGGCAAGACTCGTGCCATCGGAGATTTAATCCAATTGTTGCGTTACTGCTCAACACTGCTTCTGCCAGCAATGTTCCCATGGGTGCCGTCAACGATTGCAGTCACGCCATCAATAACTGTCTGTTCTGGTACCAGTTTTCACCCTCTACAAAACAAAACTGCCGACCGACAATTTTTTTTTTTTTTTTTTTTTTAGTATCATGCTTTATGTTGCATTAATTAATTGAAGGCCTTTACGCAAGTTCTTGCGGCTTCTAAACTCACGAAGAGTGGCGACTACGTTTAATTAGTGAAGATAAAGCAACTTAACAAGCAACGCGCCCTGAAGTACAGTGCGACGCATGTTGAACCCCCCACCTAACATTCGGAATTTCCTTCAGTACTTCACCCTTATCTATACAAACTGAATTACTAGAGTTGCTGCCGTTTGAGTAACTGTGCGTTTGCATTTTAAAATTTTACCTGCGCTTCATGCAGATTTTCAGCTGAGTAGACAACATCTTCACATTTATCCCTATCGGCACTTTCGGAACTAATTAATTTTGTTATTCGCAGAATCTTTTTTTTTCCCATGTCTTCCAAACTAGATGGTTTCTCAGCTGATATATCGAGTTCCATATAAATCTATGTAGTGTCGTTTAAAAACAAATACCCTTTACATGTTTGGCAAATGCAGATAAATAGATATAAATATAATTAAATACAATAAAGTAATAATTTTATTTAATAATTATGTAATATTCATGCGATTTAATAATATAACATACACGAATTTAACTTACAAAATTATAAATTCTGAAAAATATATGTGTGATGACTTGCATGAGAAGAACTTTGGGGATGTTATAAATGGTGATGGCATGTAGAATGCGTAGTTTCAATCAAATGCAGCCGCCGTGACGATTTAACGTATTGTTTACTTTATTCAACCTATCTTTAGGAAGGTTCAAAATGTCATTCAGACCTAATATAACTTTTGTTTATTTCATTTTATTTAAACTTTTGTGAATTTTATTTTATTAATTTTATTTTATCTAAGTTATATGTTAATTGAACTACGAAAATGATATTTTATTATTTTATTGTTTACTCTTGAAAATGCCTGAAGAAATTGTTTCTACTAAGAAAGGGGAGTGAAGACGTCACCGATAAATGGGTAGCGGCCCCTGAGGAGACTTATACGTCACCCATTATGAATGCAAGAGCATTCAAAGTGTTGAGCAATGAATCGTGTTATTTCTGTATGAACTGATTTCCGAGAAGAGCGTTCCGTTGTAAACGGAATTGAAATTGAAGTGCTTATTTATGATATTTCACTGATGTGGAACAGCTTAGACTATAGGTTAGCAAAGCGCAGGCGAAAATTGGCTAGTTGGGTTTGCTTTGTCCCTGGAAGGCGAATTATTTAAATAAAGATCTTGTGTTGAGCAAAGAAAGAATCATTTTGTTTCTATATAAACTGCGCAACGGTGACTTATTAAGTAGTTCTGGATCCCTTCACTTCACGGAAATATTTGGCCTAACTTAATTTGCCAGTTTGGCATCACCTTATTACTGGAGTAAAGGACGAAACACTTTCGTATTTATTTATTAATTATTGTTCATTGAACAAGAGTTGGTTTGTTCCCCTTGAAAAGTCAACTAATTTCCGATCAATGGCAATGATTACTTGCTTTTAATTTAATTTCTTTTTCCAATTGAAATTTTGTTATTCATGATTTAATTCAAGTTCCCGTAAAACATTTTTAACAATTTACATCAAAGTTACTTTAAAACAATTTTAGGAATTAAACTTACTATCTATGGGTTCCCTCTTTTTGATACTTCTACTAAAATTAATATTACGAGATAATATCTCCTAAATTTAATTAAAGTAGAATTATCTTAAAAGAGTGAATCCATACTAGTAAGTTATATTTTGAAAGATGTTTTGAAGTAACTTGAAAGTAAAATGTTAATAATGTTTTAACGGGACTGGAATTAAATCATCATGAAGAACAAAATTTCAATTGTAAAAGGAATAAATTAAAGGCACGAATTAAAATAATGCATGTAATCATTGTCATTGATCGGAAATTAGTTGACTTTTTAAGGGGAACAAACCAACTCCCGTTCAATGAACAATAATTAATAAATAAATACGAAGGTGTTTCGTCTTTACTCGAGCAATAAGGCTAAGCCCAATCGGCAATTCAAGTCAGGCCAAACACTTCCGTGAATAGAAGGGATAATGAACCAATGCTGATATTCAAAGAACTTATTCCTATGAAGCATTTTAGCCAATTCAGTTTTGAGTGAAAAGCAATTTCTGCAGTGAATTTCGAAAAAACTCGAGTAACCGTCCCCCGACACCCTCGTGTTTATTATTTGAGTTCAATATTATTTGTAAAAATTAAACATTGGAAATTGTCATTATGAAATAGAATTCAAAGTGTAAAGTTGAAATAAACGTTAGAAGATTACGAAATATAAGATAAATAATGCAAACTTTGTAAAAACAAATCAAAAATAATACAAAAATAAAAATATAATTAGAAAAGTGAATGTACATGAAGATATAAAGGCCAGAAAAAGTATTAATTAACTTACGTTCTTTCTAGTGAGGAGTCGGCAAAGTGTTCTCTTCGCGTCTGACTCAGAAGTGTAGTGTTTCCGAAAAATTCTTAGCGAAAGCGGGGGGCTTTGAGTAATATCAGTCGGTAAGACTTGTGTGAAGTAATTTATGGTAGTGGGTGGGACTCGGAATTCTTGAGGGATGTATTCTGTGGAGTTCTTATTTCAGTGAAACCGTCTGTTAAAATTTTTTTGAAAGTACTAGTGAATGGAAATTAATTCATTTCTGGCTAATTGTTGAGTCAAAACGATTAAGAATTTAAGAAAGGAAAAAAAGATTTTCACTGTCAAAGAGCTATTTGACCGACGAAAGACCATGAAATAGGCCTTTAGCAACAGCATAGTAACAGCATAAGTCTGAAGACAATTAGCTTTTTACAATATATACAACTGAGTAATTACACTATATACAAATCCTTCAATTATTCAAAGCCCCCGCTGCCGCTAAGAATTTTTCGGAAACACTACACTTCTGAGTCAGACGCGAAGAGAACACTTTGCCGACTCCCCACTAGAAAGAACGTAAGTTAATTAATACTTTTTCTGGCCTTTATATCTTCATGTACATTCACTTTTCTAATTATATTTTTTATTTTTATATTATTTTTGATTAGTTTTTACAAAGTTTGCATTATTTATCTTATATTTCGTAATCTTCTAATGTTTATTTCAACATTACGCTTTAAATTCTATTTCATAATGACAATTTCCAATGTTTAATTTTTACAAATAATATTGAACTCAAATGCATAAACACGAGGGTGTCGGGGGACGGTTACTCGAGTTTTTTCGAAATTCACCGCAGAAATTGCTTTTCACTCAAAATTGCATTGGCTAAAATGCATCATAGGAATAAGTTCTTTGAATATCAGCATTGGTTCATGATCTCTTCTATTCACGGAAGTGTTTGGCCTGACTTGAATTGCCGATTGGGCTTAGCCTTATTGCTCGAGTAAAGACGAAACACCTTCGTATTTATTTATTAATTATTGTTCATTGAACGGGAGTTGGTTTGTTCCCCTTGAAAAATCAACTAATTTCCGATCAATGACAATGATTACATGCATTTAATTTAATTCGTGCCTTTAATTTATTCCTTTTACAATTGAAATTTTGTTCTACATGGTGATTTAATTCCAGTCCCCGTTAAAACATTATTAACATTTTACTTTCAAGTTACTTAAAAACATCTTTCAAAATATAACTTACTAGTATGGATTCAATCTTTTAAGATAATTCTACTTTAATTAAATTTAGGAGATAATATAATCAATTAATCAATATTATTTAGTAAATAAATTATTATTTAATTACTTTACAGCAATTGCGCAAGTAGTAGTAACTTGTTTTCGCACTAAATGAATTTAAGATCATACAACATTTTATATATATGTAATGGGTATAATAATTTTTAAAATAAATGTATTGAGATCGAGAGCACGCATAAAATGTTAGATTTCGTAATTTTTATAAAATATATTTTTTTAAATTTAAAATTGCGCAATAGTATATACTTTATTTAAAACATTTTTGAAACTAGAAGTATGTGTACACGATCAATCCTCTATCGAGCATTGATCGTGGACCAGTATAAAGGCCAGATAAGAAAATTTATGGACACGATGTGTATGTTTTAAATCTGAAGTCGATCAAAATGCGCAAAGTAAATAAATATTTTGCGCCCGCAGAAATTTCATTGCGCAATAGCTGCGAAACTGTTGATATTTTTTTTTTAACTTTGATCATCTCAAAAATAGAACTTATTTGTGCCATTTTGTAATCTTTGCTATTTTTTTGTATGTTTTCTTTTTATAACCGGGTATTTGTATTAGTTTCTCATTCGTTACGTTCTGTTTTGTTAATTTCAGGGTGGATTCGCTCGTGTTCACGAGTTGACAGATCTGACGACGAGCCAAGTGTATGCCGGTAAAATCATCCCCAAGAGCAGGCTCACGAAACCGCATCAGAAAGAGAAGGTAAAGAATATTCTTCTTGGATTTGTTCCATTTCAATCCAAATGAATATTTTGGATATGCTCCACTTCCGTGGAAAGGGATGAAATTTGGGTCGAGAACTAAATAGCTCCCCTTTCCTCACCAGAGTTTGCTTAACTTAAATTCTTATTCGAGTATGAAATTCGAACAGATGATGCCTTTCACTTCTTTTGTGTTTGTTCTGGCAAAACTGTCGCTTGTTGGAAAAGATGGATGTCGTGTTGTCTTTCTGGTAATCTGTTACAAGAACAAATGTAGTTCTTGTAACAGATTACCAGAAAAATCTAATTTAAGGAAGAACGACGAAAAGTAAACCAGAACTTTCGTAAACAATGCGGACATAGGACAAAGTAGTATTACGAAACTAATCGTTTTGCTGTATGAGGGGGCGGTGATTGTTTTCTTGATCGTAATATTCGGGGATTAACCAATCGTGTTTCTTCGTAAGGGGGAGTGCTAATTTTTCTCTGACGGAGAAAAATCTGTTTTTGACAGTTTCGTTGTAATTTTTGGCCGTAGTAATCATGTAATAAAAATATAAAAAGAAACCTTAATTATTTTAATTGAAAATTCATATCAGGATTTTAACCGATTGGTATATGCAAGTACAGCATTAAGTATGACTAAAATATTGTTTTAGGCTTTACTGTTCTAAAATTAAAGATGTAGAGACATTAGGTGTTTTTAAAGCAGGACTACATGAAATATGATTATTGCCTTTGCCGAGACTTGAACCTGGACTTCTCGAATATGCGCCGAGTGTGCTACCGTTACACCACGAAGACATGCAGAAAAGAGGGAAAAAATGCATTACATATTCCTCCTTTTAAAGGGCGACAGGGGATTAGGGAACTTAATCGCCAAGTTCTGGTGGTGAAGAAGCATCATCTACTACCTTTTTTAGTTCGGGCGCTACTTTCTTTCTTTCCACCGACAGCGAGGCAGCCGGTCCACTGGGGCAGTTAACATATCGGCCAAATAGTCCCGCTGATGGAAATAACTTCATCAACATAACACACTTTGGTACATATTGTGCTCAAGACGAGTGCTGGGGGCAGTGCAAACAAATGCTGGACGAGACGATAGCGTAGTGATGGAAGAAGGGTGCACTGCGGGTGAGAAGAACAATTTCAGTTACATATTTACAGAGTTATGGATAGGTGGTTACAAAGCATCCACAACATGAACCATAAATGAGCCATAAATGAATATATGAGCAATTAACAGAGTGACTGATAAAACAGTAAAAATAATATCTAAAATAGGGCTAAATACTAAATAGCAATACTAAAAATAATAATAAGTAAAATACTAAAAAGCGAAAAAATACATAAATTAAAAAAAAGGCAAAACAGTGAAAACAATACATAAAATAAGGCAAAATACATATAATTCAAGGTTCATAATTTAGTGTTTACAGTTCAAGGATATAAGTATATACAGGGAATAAGGTTCGGGTTCGGACGCTACTGTAGAGACAGGGTATTTTGAAGCAGGAAACACGAAAAATGAGCAATGCACTCGCCGGAACTCGAACCTCGACCTCTCGACTACGCGCCGAATGTGCTACCGTTACACGACAAATGCATTTTGCAAATGCATGCATAAAGGAGGGAGAAAGTACCTTATAAAGAAACTATTATTCACTTGCATAAAGTGGTTTAAATTTATTTACTTTAGTTACATTAAGTAATTATAAAAGCCACATTAATACTTCTTGAGGAATTTAAAGTTCTTGGTCTTGGACATTATCTGACTCCTCCTCCTTGCACTTTTACAACTCCAATTTCAGCAATAAGTTCCCATAGTTGTAAATGGACGGATCATTTTAAAATATTTAAATTGTAATAGCTGATACAGCCAACTTGTAACAACTATATTGTAGCAGTTCTTTGTTTTCATGGTTCTGATACTGGCGACTAGTGTTGCTGATTTTATGAGTTTTCGTAGTGTAATAGGGACGAATTTCCTGCTATGACCATAGATAGCCGAAGACTATCCGACATGGCTAAACATTTACAAGCTTTTTTCTTTTTATCGTAAATGATTTTAAGTACTACTTATTTCGAGAAAATATTAGGTTTTTCAGATCTTCTGGATCTAATCCCGCATATGATATATTTTCTATTGGTTCTAGACTAAAATGGCCCTAGAGTCTTTGCAATTCTTGCAGTGGGCCGCAAAATTTTAAAGGCATCGAGCGATAAAGAGCCTTAGCATTCGCATTCTTTATCACAATAATTGTTGTAAAATATATAGCCTTCCTTATGGGGGGGAGGAAGAAAGAACTCAGAAAAAACATCATCAAAGTCATGAATATAGTAGCAAACATAGGCATAGATTTAGGCCATCCTTGATGAAGAATTCCTGCATCTGGAAAAAAAACCCCAATACGTCAACAATTATTTTTTCCCTTCAGGTCCCTTTTGGACGTACAAAACGTTCATTAAATTAGTTTCCAATCACAAGATCTGTTATGAGCTACGTTCCAGGGCGCTCATCATAGCAAGCATTCCATCGACATAAGTCCAAGAGTCTGAGATATATTATGAATTCTTTTTCACAAATTTGTTCAAACATTAATGCTGGAGAAGTGCTGAACCCTGAAAAAAAAAGTCTAGCTTCAAGAAGTTGCAGTCGAAGGACAACATCTGTTGACTCCTCTGTAAAAACAGTGGTGCCCTCGCTTGGTATAAGCTATCAACTATCATAATGATTGTTCTGATAATTCCAACTAAGAGGATGCCTCGGAGATTACAAGAGAAATTAAAGTTTCCAGGCTATTTTATCTATTAACAGTAGGCATGAGACATTCGAATCTTACATTAAATCGTGGGAGTAAAACCAACGAAAGACAAGACATATGCCTAGGTGAGAATAAAGAATGCCCCCCCCCAGGACTCGTACCTGGACCTCCCGAATACGCGCCGAGATACTACCGTTACACACCAAGGCATGCAGGAAGGAGAGAGAAGATACCCCTTTTTTAAAGGGCAACTGGGAAGGAAGAGATCCATTCGCCAATTCCTGGTGTTGAGGAATTATCATCCACCACCTTTTATTTAGAGTGCCATTTTCATTAGGTTATTTTGAAGCAGGAGACAAGGAAAATGAGCAATGACCTCGCCGAGACTCGAACCTGGAGCTCTCGAATACGCGCTGAGTGTTCTACCGTTACACCACGAAGGCATACTGGAAGAAGGGAGAAAATTAAACATGTTTCAGTAAATGCAGGTTTCAGATTTTGCTTTAGTCAAAAACTTTTAATGTTAAGAAAAAGCGTTTTCCCCTCTTACGTGTCTTCTTCTCTTTCTCCTTATTATTTATTGCTTTGTAAGAGAGTGTTTTAGGATTCGGATTCGAAAAAAATTAGAATTCATCCATTCTTTCTAATCAATAAAATCCATAGCTAGGTCGTTAAAATCTTCAAACCTGTTGTAGTTTTTGCCTTTTTCGAAAAATTACCGAGTGATTAATGACACGCCAACTAAGTAGCTTCCTAGAAGAAAACGAAAACTGGGGTATGATCCATCCTTTGTTGCATTTTAAGAAGCAGTGCAGTTGAATTGTCGGAAGTGTTTCTGCTTTATTAAGCCTATACGCCAATTTTCATCGTTTTTTTTATTGGATTTTGCTAAGTTACAGGTTGCAATTTAGATCAAAATAATATAACTTCAAAGTTTAAATTAAAATAATCCTACTAAAGTTTTAACTTTTTGAATGTGAAACACCAAATATCGAAATTTTACCAGTCACTTAAATTTGGCATGCATCTTTTGTATCCACCATCCTTGAATTCATTCTTAAAACTGTCGTCCAATGCAATTCTGTACAGTAATATACCAAACATTATATAAAGAGCATAATTAAGTTTAATGATGCGTTTTAAAAGTTTAAAAGTCAAAAGAATTTCATAATGCTTCTAAGACTAGATTCGCATCACCGATGATTTTAAAGAGCAAAATTATTCTGCGTTTAGAGAGCGCAGAGCATTATGGATTAATTTTCTGCATCAGTGCTATTTTATTTTATAACCTCCATTAAAATATTTATGCATAACTTTTATTTATTTATTTTTTGTTTGTTTATATGAATGAGTCTATTCTGAACATAATTTCTGTATAAATAATGTAAGTTATTGGTTCACTTACCGAGAAAGGGCGTAAACGGGCCATTTTTGTTAAATAATCAACTGGGTGCTTCTGAAAGTCAAGTATACACCTCTGCTTGACAGTAGAAAGTAATTGAATAAGATGAAGTATTTTTATTTATATACTGTTGCGTGCGTACGTGTTCCTTATTGATTCTATGCGCGCAGAACTGAGGGTAACTTCATAAAATTTATTTACCCCCTTTTACCCCCAAGAAAAACACTTTATAGTTCTGGAACTTTACACAAAAATACTCATAGAGCTCTTCTCAGTGTCATAGAGCACAATCGGTAGATACACTTCAAACTACTAAGAACGTTAGGCACAACGCAAAGCAAAGCGCATCTAAAAGGCGAAGCTCTCATCGATATCTCAATACTCCGAATTTAGTTCTGAACTAACAACTACTACTTCGAAACTGATGTTCTCTCCGGTATTATATTCTTTTCTTAGGCCGTCGAGAAATCTCTAATATCTTTCACTTCTATAAATTTCTAGAAGGCATATGCCGGATACGGTTACGGCTACATATGGAGATCAATTACAGTTATTCAATTACAATACCAATTGCAGTTATTATGGGAACGGTAAGAGCCAAGTTTGGCAAGTTGTGAGGATTTCTCGCCAAATTTGGCGACAAAAATTAGTCGTCAAAACCGTCGTCAGCTTGGCGGTATCTCGCCGATTCAGCGAAATAGCCATTTACCTCAGTGTTAAATAGACTTGCCCCTTTTATCTTATTTTTCCGGCAGAGCTTCATTTTTTAAACATAATTCGTAACAATAGAAATGTAGAATAGTTGACCAATATGAATACTTTCAGTTGTTTTCGCAGACGTCTTATCTTGCCATTTTCCTACCGCCTACAAAGCTATAGCAAACTTCACTAATAATGACAGTAGTTCTAGAGTAATATTAGGTGTACTGATATGTATGTTACACATACAGTGAATGGACAAAAATATGGAAACACCTTGTGAAATGCATGTTTGAAAAGAAAGATTGATTTTAATGAAATATGTATGATTTTAATGAAATATGTAGGTGGCGCTGGCGTTTTTGACTACTGACGCCACCTATACAACTTCATAAATGTGCTAAACAGTTCAGTTGTTGTCGGAGTACTGTTATGTGAGGTTGTCATTGCATTATGTCAGAGTTAACAGACTTCGAACGTGGGCAAATTGTTGGAGCACGTATGGTAGGTGCTTCCGTAAGCAAGGTAGCCGAGGTGTTTAGTGTTTCAAGAGGTACTGTATGGAAGATTTATTCCGCATATTTGAAAAGCGGAAAAACATCATCTGCTAAATCACAGCGCGGACGAAAGTGTGTCCTGAGTGATCGTGACAGACGATCATTAAGGGCAATTGTGACGAAAAATAAGAAGACCACAGCTGCAAAAGTTACTGCTGAAATGAATGTTGTGTTACCGAACCCTGTGAGTACCAAAATAATTAGAAGGGAGCTTCATAAACAGGGAATTGCTGGCCGTGCTGCAATTGAGAAGCCACTCATCAGTGATGCTAATGCCCGTAACAGAAAAAGGTGGTGTTTAAGTCATAAAGCCTGGACTATAGAGCAGTGGAAGCGAGTAATATGGTCTGACGAGTCTTCTTTCACATTGTTTCCCACTTCTGGCCGAGTTTACGTCTGGAGAACGCCATCTCAAGCCTATAATACAGACTGCTTGTTGAGTGAAACATGGCGGGGGTTCTGTTATGGTTTGGGCAGCCATATCGTGGTTCTCTGCTAGCCCCATGATAACTGTGTCAGGGCACATGGCTGCCAAGACTTATGTGAACATTTTGGCCGATCAAGTTCATCCCGTGGTACAAACTTTGTTCCCCGATGGTGATGGTATCTTCCAAGACGACAAAGCCCCTGTTCACACAGCTCACATTGTCCAGGACTGGTTTTCTGAGCACGAGGATGAGTTGGCCCATCTCCCCTGGCCACCACAGTCACCAGACCTGAATATTATCGAACCTTTGTGGTCTACATTGGAACGGAAAGTGCGTTCTCGTTATCCACCGCCAACATCGTTATCTGAACTTGCCACCGTTTTGCAGGAAAAATGGTATAATATTCTTTTGACAAACATACAGGAACTGTAGTTATCCATTCCGAGAAGACTGCTAGCTGTTTTGGATGCCAACGGGTTTCCTACACCATATTAAGCAAAGAAACATGTTTTTTTTAAGGTGTTTCCATATTTTTGTCCAACCCCTGTATTATTTCATGCTTTGCTGAGTCTTAAGTGAAAATAATCCATTGGAGCTTCAAATCGAAACACAAAAATCGTGGTCACTCTGCAGTATTTGCCATCTTCAGATTGTGATGCATTTCACATTATCAAAAAACTGGTGTGTTTTATTCCATTATGACACTGTAATGAATTATCGCAATCCCCTTGCGTGCTCTTGTGGTGTAACATACACACGCATGCAAATACACAGCATGTTCAGATGGCAGTTGAAAGATCTGCTTTTAGAATCTCGGAAGAGCATAGCTGAGTTTTCGTGTTTCTTTACTCTGAAAACAAAAGCCAAATGTCTGTGTACCCTCATTATTTTTTCGTGTCATTTGAATCTTTGTTTGATTGTAACGACTATTCTTAGTTTCTTCACAGCTAAAGTTCCTTAAATCCGTTTAATTTAGAGAAAAGTGTACTCACAAGTACGTACCGTATATTTACCACATTTTAGTATCACAGCATTCAGTAACAAGAATTATTGACCATAGGCTTTTCGAATTATTTTGGCTTAATACCATCGTTATTGAATTGCATTTTTGCAAAGAAAAAATAAAAATGCATATCGAAGAGCCGGGGAAGCGCCACTTAATGACTGGGCCCTTCAATTTGCAACATGTTTCTTCCAAAAAATTCTGCTTCTTGCTTCCCTTTTGCATTTAGGAGTTATAGGATGTTGTTGCATTCGAAGTGTGAAAGTGGTCTAGTTGTCTTTTAGGATATCTTAAGCGGAAACGTTAAATCGACTGTATGTCCTAGTAGGAAAGTGTATTTACATTTTAACCTCAGAAAACCCTTCCTTGAACAAATACGTTTAGCCCGAAGGGCGTCTGGTCTGGTGTACCCTATCCGTATCTAATGGCAGGCAACACTTTTTGAACATCATGAAAAACTTCAATAATTGCAAGCTGAGGGTTAATAGTCCAAGTAAAACTTGAAGATTTCAAATACGTTTAAGAGTAGGCAAAAGTTCTGGTATCAGCGGGCTTCGAGAAGTCAATCAGGTTATGAGAGAAATATGAAAGAGCTTCAAAAACTTTCAGTCGTGCGCTCTGCGAAGAGGTACGAGCGATAATCTCATGAAAAGTAACCAGAGAGTAAATTTGGCGATTTATGAAGCTTTGGTTAATATGTGATGGAGGAAAAAACGCTCGTTTGTGAAGTAATTCAGAAAATACATATTACATTGCTTATATATTACGACATCTGCCTAACTATTCATTAAATTGACTTCGAATTTTTAAAAAGTGACTCAATATTTTAAAAAAAGTCCAGCATCTTATGTCACATTCAGAGCTTTCGTTTTTCGACAGCAGCACTTCTGCAGCTACAAATAAGATACCATTTCCTTTCCTACTGCGCAGCATGCGAGCTATTTTTCTCCATTACAGTTCGCCAAAACTTCCTAAATCGCCGAATTTACTAGCAGCTTGCGTTTCTTAAGGAGAAAATGGAAATACATGCTGGGATTCGAACATCTTATTACTTAACATACTTACTGGGCATCCTACTACTTAACGCAACGAAAGGATGTATTTCAGGTATAACGCGATAATTCGTAAGACCATTACGAGTCCAGGTGGTGTTGAATTATGCTGTTGTTCTTTCAAATAGTCTGACACTTGCAACTTTACATTCGTCGCGAACAGCCAATACTCGTAGACCATTTAACTGCCTCGTCACCTAAAAGATTGATTACACCACGGAGGGTCACGATTTGACACTCATGAGAACGAGAATGTTCCGCCCCGGAGGTACTTCAGTGGACTGGTCGAGGGACTTTACCCCTCTTCCTCTGCTGCCAATTCTCTCAATGAGACTTTCAGCTTGGTGCTCCCATGCCGCACATACATTGTACATTTTTATAAACAACCAAGCTTTGTCTGGGCTTTGTCGAACCAAGCTTTGTCGAACCCGAGCAAAGTGATATACCAGCGCTAACTCCATTACCAGTCAGGGCGGTCAGCTTTTGAATTATCATTCACTCCATTTTAGTTCGAGGGTCGCTGTAGAGACTATCAACTTTTTACGAAGCTGGAAATACGAAAAATCAGCTTTATCGTCCCCTGGGCTGAAACAAGTCTTCCAATTGCTAGCTGGGCGTACTAACCACTTTCACTACGAGATCACGTACGGGAAAATGTGGTAATTGTAATAAATAATTACAGTCTTGTTAAACCAGGAATAAAAATATAGTAGTACCTCAATATACATCATCAATCCTTTCTAAATCCTTCGACTTATACCAGACTGGACGTAAGCAAACAACTTTTTCCAATAAGAAATAAACAGAAAATAATGAATTTGTTGTTATAAAAATAGCCTATTGCTGTAATAGTAACACTTCTGAATATTAAAATACAAATGCGCTGGATGAAGTATAATACTGTGTATAATACTAAAATGAAAATTTACCAAACTTATTTATCTCATTTCTTCTGCAAGGTTTTTTTCTTGGACCTGTTGAGGATCCCTAGTTTTCACTTTTGCTAAATATCTTCACATTAATCATTTAACAGCGTCTTTGTTTTTAAGAATTATAGATACCGTCTTCTCAACATAACGGTATGCAACAGCCAAATCTCAGTTACGCATGGCATCTTCATATTTTTTCGCCTCCAAGGTGATCCTTACAACTTTCTTCATTGCTTGACTCTTCTCATTAACGTTCTTAAAACACATCGGTAAAGAATTTATATATATATATATATATATATATATATATATAAAAATACGTGAAAAAACACAAAATTACGCTAAAATTCATAGTTATAGAACCAGTTGTTTACTAAATAGTAACAACAGACGTCGTGACTGTAATGGGCAGTCGTAACATTGTCTCGGAAGAGGTAAAGAAGGGTAGTTCGCGCAGTCGTGACTCAACGAACTTCGAGTCAAAGCGAACATTTAGCAGAGGTACCACTGTATACGATAATGTATTCCTATTTCTCTATGTAAGAAATCGATAGAATGGACTACATTTCGTGCTTTCGAGGACTGCCAATCAGCTTGTTTTATTCTAACAATGAAGTACAATATGAATTCTTTATAATTGCCTTTTCCTGGAAGTGTTTGATGGATCACGTGAATTGACAGTTTACGTTTCTTTTTTTTTTTCCAGATCCTGCGGGAGATAGATCTCCACCGGCAACTACAACATAAGAATGTTGTCCGTTTCCATCATTTTTTCGAAGATGAGCATAATGTCTACATCATCCTTGAGAACTGTTCTAGGAAGGTGAGTAGCCTACTCAGACCTCCTCCTCCTACTGCGGATTTGTTTGTTTTCACCCTAATTGCCGCTTTCCGTGTGGCGGTACTTTTAGAGGTCTCTCTCTTGTTTATGCGATGGCAAATAGTGAAAGGGAAAAGAAGCGTTCTGGAGAGCAATCCGAAATCACGCACAAGGGATTCAATATCTGAGCTTCTACTTGAGATGAGATTTTGTACTTGACATTTAAGAGAAGTTATTGCCAATTGGAGGGCTTGGAGAACGCATTGCATTAAAATTTGGTTTAAAAAAGTTTTTAGTATTTATCAATGAAGCTTTTGTATTTTAGTAAATGCAGGGTGGGCCAAATAAGACTAATGTTAAACAAGGATAACTCTTGTAATAATAATTTATTTTGATTAATAATTTATACATTAAGTATATTTTATGGAAATTATGTATGAGATGTGACATCAGACAAATGTCTACCATTTTTCTCGATACAGAGATTGGCTCTTCCTACCGCGTTTTCCACTACACCACGTGATGTTTCTGGTGGAAGGCTCAGTATTTCGTCTCGAAATACTCTGCTTCAGCTCTCTAATAGTCTCTGGTTTATTAAAATACACTTTGTCTTTTAAATATATCCATAAAAAAGGATTCTGCTCCTCCATTGGCCGGAAAAGTTTTCAATAATTGTTCTGTAAGAAGCTCCGGAAATCATTTCCGGCATTCCATCCTCATTCTCGAAGAAATATGAGCCGATAACTCTATTGGCCATAACGCCGCACCAAACAGTAGACTTGAATTAAAATATTGCCGGTATTTACGCTGCGTCATAACAATTGATCGTATACAAGAATAGAAAAACTCGGTAATTTTAACGCGTTGTTTTGTACTGTATGGTTCCATAATAAATTTCCAAGAATTCAATTATAACCTAGAAAAAAAAAAAAAAAAAAAAAAAAATTATATCGAAAAATTAAAAGTTATTTGTGTTTAGCACTGGTAGGTCTTATTTGGCCCACCCTGTATTTATTTATTTATTTTATATCCAGCCTTTCCACTCACCTCGAAAATCCTGAATTTGGAGAAAATATGAACGTTTTTTAAAAAGGTGAAGGAAAATCAAAGTTTTTCTAAACCCTTAGAGTAGTTATAATATAGACCAATCCTCTCAAATAATTAAAATTTCACGTTCACTACGCAAAAAAAAAGAGGGGGGAATAACTACTATTTGCTTATTGCTGAAAGTATCCCTACAATAGAAGGATTTTAGAAAAAAATAAGAAATCAGTAAGAATTGATAGAATAGATTTTGAATTAGAGAGGTATTATAAGGTAATAATAATAATCATCTCAACCCACAGTCCTCTTCCATTAGTGGGCTGTTTTACACTTTTCTGTTTAGAAATGTAATTGTTTTACAGGGTGACCAAAAAGTTGCGCCCATCAAAATTTTAAAACCTGTAGAAATTCTATAATAAATATTAATGGCAAATTGTTCCTATGGATGACACCGCGATACTGTTCCAAGCAATTATAACATCAGAAATTTCATTTGCAATTTATGTTGCTAAATTTAAAAACTGTTTGTTTGGTCAAGATGGAGATCAACTTGTTTCAATCAGAACGGATTTTTATGACTGACACTTTCTCACACAAGGGTTATAGGAGTATTTAAAGAGAAGCTCTTAAATATTTCGTGAACCTATAAGGTAATGATTTTCTATCTGTGCTCGGACAAAATGGACAAAATGAAGTCAGGATTACAATGTTGCAGTTACCCCCTTCCCCCAAAAGGGTGAGAAAGGTTATAGCAATGAATTTAATGCGTTGCGAATGCTCAAGCACAAAAAATCGATCTTCGTGGTTAAATATCATGATCACCTTGCAGGAAACAGACAGTTTTTAAAGCTGACAGCATAAATTAAAAATGATATACTATTACTTGTAACGATATAGGAATGTTAACGAGTGAAGCAATTAGAGATTAATATCCATTTTGGAATTTCAGCAATTTTTCAGCAAGTTTGATGTGCTCAAATTTTAGCTCATCTTCATTGTCTCTATAAGAAATATTCCCTTCAAAAGAAATAGTGCCAATTTAGAAATCATTATGCTATGTGGATATACGTTGTAATAGAAACTCCATCAATCAAGCACTTTTTTCAGTTCAATAGTAATTCTAAACTCCATAGTTCTGTGTTAAAATTCCCGAGGAATAAAATGTATTGGGAATAATATACCGTTATGAATTCATTTTTCAGAATGAACAATTTTTTTCAGAATTTTATATTTCTTTCCAAAACCTTACTTACTTTTTTAAATGATTTAGATATTTTTCCTATGTGCATTTCTTTCATGTGCTTCACAATAATAGGTAATAACATGAATAAAATTTTATAATTTTCTTACTCGTTATGTTGTATTTCATAATATTAAATGTAAAATTATTGAGTTAGTCATGCTAAATTTGATAACCTTATTATGTTTGGTTACGGAAATGGTCTATTTGTTATGTCCAAAACATATAGCTCAGTATAGTATTATGCTTATTTATATAAAATTTCAATTCCAATTTCAGCATCAGTATTATTTATTTGTGAAAAATTTCAAAACAATTGTTGGCAACAAAAAGAAACTAACATCTCGAATAATGCTCTGATGCCTAAAATCGTTGAGAAAAAGAAGAAAGATGGTGTAAAAATGGAGTTAATTCTAAAAACATTATTCTTCATATTCTCTAAAAAGTCATTTTGTTGTAATTTTGCGATTTTTATTTGTTGAATATTTGCTCACCATCTTGGAAATTTTCGTTTTAATAATGTTTTGTTAACATTCGTTTAATAGCTTTTGTTTTAACTCTTGGGAATTGCGATCAAGACCTATTGACGGAGATGCCTCTGAGACTTTACAAGGTAATAGAGCTGGAGCGCGACATGATCGGCTCAATTGCCGTCTGATATCGTAATGTTAATAGTATTATATACTATACTTCATGGAATGTAGTAATACTGGTAACAGTCACACTATTAGTTCTTTCAAAGAACTAATAGTGTGACTGTTACCAGTAGTTTAGACAGTTACCAGTACTTTCTTTTCATTTTCTATATTTCATTTTTAAATTTGACATTGCCCAAATAGGAATATTTTCGTCATTTAGAACACTTCTGTAATTGGAAGTACATGACTACAACCAACAGTTGCGAAAAAGAGGCCGGGTAAGGCCTTATATATATAAGTGTAATATTAGCACAATTTTGAAAGCATTGATGTAGGAACACCACGACGTGAAACGGAGAAATACTAATGGCGTAGATATTTAAGCTTAGAACGCGTCCTTCCATTTTGAAGAATAAGCAGTCGAACCGAATTAAATTCCATATTTATTTAAATTCGCATTTTGTGGCCAAAATTCACTTTGCCTACTTCCAGATTTTTACAATTTGGATACTATAGCGATAGAACATTGCTGCAGCGTCTTAACAGGATGAAAGTGTTAGCCAGAAGAGAGAGTATGTCACAGTATTAATGTAAAGGAAGAAGGGAGGGAGGCAAAAAATTTCAGTTTTAAGTTTTGGTTTACAATTTGATAATTCGTCAAGAGGCATCTGCATTAAGCGTTACGTAAGATCGCATGATTAATTTGAATGCAGTTTAGACTTACAGCGCTGTTTTTAGGACAGAGAGATGAAATTCCCAAATGAAATAAAAGAAGTTATAGCCAATTAAAATTAAAAGTTTGCTTTCATATTTTTATCTTATATACATACACACATATATATATTGTTTGGTAAGGCCATTGTAATGAAAAGGAAGGGCACAACTAGAAGTTAATACCAGTCCCATATACAAAATTTCAACATTCTGTGGGTAATCTTTTTTGCATTATACGAGGTAAATACATACGTACGTACATACAGACGTCACGCAAAAATCTACTTGAATTTAAATCTATTTTGCAGTCCGTTTCGGCGAAAAGTGTCCTTTATTCTGACCGTGCAGATGCGTACTGGTCACACAGAATATTGTCCAAATGGATTCGAGAACAATCAAAATGAATATTTGCTTTGAGGTATGATACCTGACACTTTTCGTGATTACTATACTTCTTTTACTTCGTACGAGGAAGTAAAAGGGGGGGGGGATATGGTAACTGAAATATGTTGGCGGGGACGCATATACTGCTTCCGGGTCGTATGCTGCATGCGAGCCAGCAGCATGAAACCACTATTTATGAAAGCCCTAAGGCTTTTGTTCCTTGTCGTTTATACTGAAACTGAAAAAGATACAAGTAGGAATAATATCGAAAAGAACTATAATGTTGAAAAATATGACAGCATAAGCAACAAAGCTCTTTTTGGAGATACCATCTGCACTTATATCCAATAAAACAATGAAGGGGCGTAATTTCTGGCGGTTATATCCCATTTCAGGCTTTCTCAGGCATGGGCTTTATCTTGAAACAGGATCATGTCGATTTCTAAATATTAAGGACGGCTAAATTATTTTGAGAATTCTACATCTTGGAAATTGAAACAGTGAAAACAAAAAATGAAAACTTTTGAGATTTTGGTTAGCATTAAATCTGGATTAAAAATATAATGCTCCAAAGAGCTGTGAAAATCATCAGTAACACTGCTATCACAGGATAAATAAAACAGAATTTTTTAAAAATGTGACTTTTTTCGAAGAGGAGAATATTAAGCCATGTATAAGGAAAACGGATTTTTTTTTTACAACCATCTGCTGAACTATATAGTATTTCTGAGCTGAAATAACTGTATTGTACGCACTTTAAGAAGCCTCCTTTCTTTGATTTTCCTTTTTTTCGCTCACAGTTTATTCAGAAGTAACTTAAAATAGCGAATACGATCTCACAGCTATATTCCTCCAATGTCTTCCCACCAAATATAATGAAAGATTAAAAACAGAACGGTTAAAATGATGCGATTTTGATGTGACCATCTGAAACGCCTGAAGAAGGGAGAAAAAAGCCTGAAATGGCATGATTTTTGTGGTCATCTCTAGAAAGCCTGGATTGGGAAAGCCCGAAATGGGACATCACGATTTCAGACTGTCCCAAAATTTGTTGGATGTAAAGGTTGCAAGCAGAAATAACCTTCTCTCGTGTTATAATAGAGGTGAACAATAATCGTAACGTTTAAGCTTTCAGTTATTGTTTCTGGTTTCAACATTATAGAAAGCTATATACCAACTGTTTTCTTATTGTTAGCTTTATTTATTATTGTTAGTTTTATTTGAAATACATGTTCAGCTATTGAAAAAGTGGACTGCTGTCAAAAAGACCTCGATGTGGAGGTGTATAACTGTTGAATCGTTTTCACTTATCAAAGGGGTCAGCTGCAGCGAAACCCGAGAAAACAATGGAAAGTCAACTGCAGGCACTATTTGGAAGAGTATCATGTGGGCTGGTCTTGCGGAAGATTAGTCACAGTTAAATAACAGCTAGGTCGAGCAGATGTTCCAGAGATGTAGGACATTCACTTTCAAGGATCAAGGGCGTTTAGTATGTAGTTAACTTGTGTGTTAACTCCTACTACTAATATCTGAATTTTTAAAAAATGTTAAATCTGCTGAAATAATATCACAAGAATAGATAATCCATGAAAAACCATAATTACGGAGAAATGGAGCAAAAGGAATTTAATCAATTGAGATTAAAATACAAGAAGGCGGTTGGGACAAGGAAAAAAATCAATAAGAAAGGTAAATCGTTTAGAACAGTTTTGAGGTAATTTAGATTGGATGCTAAACCTTTGATTAAAATGGTATATGGTATTTACGTTTTCATAATGACCTGAGAATTAGAAGAAGCTGTAACGAAATATTGTTAGCTACATCGTATAACTAAAATGAACACAGATGTAGTTGAAAGATACTATTCATTTTATTGAGGATTTTTAGAATTTGTATTCTTGCATATAATATCAATAATGCAATTAATTTTGCGTTGTCTCTCAAAAGGCTTTTCGCAGTTGCTCAATTTAAAATGTGGCCAAGTTACTTTCAGCCAAAAAACAATAGTCGGTTACCTCTTTGTCTTCGCTTTCGGAAATTTGGAAATTGGGTATTATTTAAATATTTAGATTAATTCTTACGCCATCGAAGCTTTAATAACATCTTCCGTCATCTACATTCCATTCAAATGGTTATTTCTACGTGCAGCTAAATTCAGTTATGAAAGCTTTCGTAACAAATTCAAGGTTTGAATTATTGTCAGTTACTCGTTGTTGGAATCTTTGTCAGAAATTCATTCAATTCTGTTTTCTCTACACCACAGCAAAATATAAGACGTCTGCATGAAAGATATTCATGCGGACATCTTATTCTTTACTTTGTGGTAATCTACAGGTTCAGTCCTACTACGTTTTGTCATTGCACACCGAATCCTCGCGAGTAGCCTAGCAGTTAAAGCCAGCAGAATACTGCTTGTTCGTCCTTTGAATTCGAATCCAGGCGAACGACCTGGCTGTACAGTTGAATTTCTTCTTGTGCAATGTAAATACAACCCAGTAATCTCTTTCCAACGAAGACATCCTTTCCCTTAAAAAAATAGCACTCGTGTGATGTGTCATATTCAAATAACTAACCAACCATTGCGCACAGAAATATCTCATTGGTTTTCTCATGCGCCTGCCATGTTCATACATAAATTATTGACCAATGATGAGTTCAGTTATGACAGGAGAACTCTTAGTAAATTTGTCTTATTATCTGGAAGAGCTGCCCTAAATTTGAGTTATTCCCGGAGCACTCCCTTGAATTCTACAAGTGCATTAGGTTACCATTTATAGTCGTTAACTTAAACTAAGCGCCAGTAGAAATTCCTTATCGCTCTCACTGGCGATAAAGTTCGTCATCCTCTAACTTCCTTCTGATTGGCTAGGCTACCTATAACACTATGCTTGAAGCAACGTTTTCTGTCTCCAAATTAGAAGTTCCTCTTTACCGTCGAACTGGTTTAACGAGAGCACATTTCTTGGAAAAGTCGCAGATTGCCTTTGGTTTTATCCGATCTGAGTTCACACTGTAGTCTTTCTGATATTATGCAGCGATAGCAGAGACTCTCCGGGTTCCCATACAGTAGAGCAAAGATTTCCAAGTTGGAAAATTTCAGTTTTGCCCACAGCAGAGCAGTAGACAAAACCGCTGTTTTATAGGATCAATTGATCGCTGATTTCGTTCACTGAACTGAACAGTTCTTTTTACGACTCATCGCTCACTACTTGATGAACAAGATTGAGAATGGAGACTGACTCTAGAATGATCTGCGGAAAGAATTGAACGAACAGTGAGACCGGGAGAACCAATCAAACCGCTAACTAATTGAACTGACTTCTTTCAACTATATTTTTTAGATTCTCTTTAACTACTTTCTACACGGAACTAACAATAAAATTCTATAATAAAAAATGTTCGAAAACTACCGAAGTGATAAAAATTAAACTAAATTTTAGCATAGGGGATAAAAAGTTTTTTCTTCCCTAAAATGGAAATCGAACTTTCGTGGCATGTTTCCAGCAACAACTTTCGGTTAGATAATTCTAAAAGCGCTACCACTCTTTTTTGAAGAATCATCGATCGGTCTCTGAATAAAGTGAATCGGTTCTTTGATTCAGTTCTCAAGCGAATGGCACATGTCTACAGTAGAAAAGAGAAACTGATCAATCACGAAAGAGAAAATCCACTTTCATCGCCAACGCACCAATTTATAATAAACATCATGGCTGACGACCTAAGCAAAGAATATAGTTTGATTGCGGAAATTCAACAGCATGGTATGTTACGAGATTAATTGCTTGCAAGAAAGAAAGCGCGTTGGCTTTTCTGCTCACTTATTGACTGTCGTGAGTTGACTCTTCAAACAAATGTAAACGAACTAGCTCAAATAGATCTGTATTCCATACATCCGTTTGCTACGTTAGAATCATCGGACAGTATGTATGAAGCGGTCTTTTAAATGCATACATACATCTTGCCGCTATTTGAACGTGATATGGGTAACCAATGAAAAAAGAACTCTGGAACAACAAACAGAGATCTACTGAAAAACTGTAACGGGAGACATTTCCTGAATAACCTCATATATTTCTGAAGGTCTTTTGGGTTCAGAAGTATTAGACGACTGCTTTCAGTACTACTTCTTTCATTAGTAGACGTTTAGTAGTAGCTCAGTACCACTGCTTTCAATAGTTTCTGTAGTAGACAACTGCTTTCAGTAGCAAACGACTTCAGCGTCTACTGCTGAAAGTCTGTTAACATGACAAACTTTCTAAATAACTGTATATCTGATGAAGGCCTTTGGGGTTCAGAAGTCAAAAAGCGTCAAAATATCATCTAACAATTTAGTACCAGTAGTAGACTAGGTAGACAAAGTTTAGCACTTTCAGTAGTAGATATTCAGTACCACTCTTTCAATAATTTCATTAGTAGACTACTACTTTCAGCAGCAGACGACTTCAGCTTCTACTACTGGAAGACTGTAACAGGACAAACTTTCTGAATAACCGCATATATTTCTGAAAGCCTTTTTTGTTCAAATGTTATAAACTACCTTCAGTGTCTAAAAATAAGCGTAACGGACGTTGTGGCTACAAGTGTGGACCAAGGTTACAATACTACAATTTTGCTGTCGTGTGGCATACTGACTTCTGGACTGCTCAAAAGCAGCTCTATACCTTTGTGTATTCGTTTCTCCCACTTCTGTAACTAAGTGACGTCAGCATTGGGAATAATCTAACCTTGTTTGTTTATTGACCTTGGCATTGACCATGCTCTAAGCAATGTGGAATGAGACTGACTGTGATTTGTATGCTTGCCGTGCCGTAGATGATTGCTGCCCTGAAATTTATTGGAACAGTTTTAAATTAAGAGATTCCTTGATATAGATGTAAACATAAAGTTTAGGAAATAAATTCTTTTCCCGAATTTTTCTGTATTGGTGCTCTTTTTATCCATACACTCTGAGTTCTTCCTTTTCCTTACAGGAACGCTGTGCTAGCTAGACAGGACTAAAAATAGAATCATTAAGGCTTACGCTATCCCACACTGCTTATAAAACGAGGATTGTTTTGAAATTAATGTGTTGGCTGTTGTTTCTGTTATCTATAATACCGCCGTGTCTTTGTCGTGTCATCGATTCTTCTTCCTGAATGCGATCATTGTATCGATAATAATTGCATTTCTTTCTACAGTGTATCATATTCTGTTTGTCTTTCAATGAATTAATCTTTTTTGGCATTGATGTCGCTCTTAATTCGTGATTTATTACTTGT
This sequence comes from Stegodyphus dumicola, assembly GCF_044657685.1. NCBI lineage: Eukaryota > Metazoa > Arthropoda > Arachnida > Araneae > Eresidae > Stegodyphus > Stegodyphus dumicola. Next base: position 24,512,054 of record NC_140775.1, read on the forward strand.
GTTCGTAGTAATACATTTCGATTTAATCTAATCTTGCTCAAAAAAAAAATAATAATAATAATAATAATAATAATAATAATAATAATAGAGAGATTATGTTTCAACGAACTGCTGGACCATTATTTTCTTCCATTACAAGCGTCAGAAGCTGGTTTTGAGGTGACCAGATTGCAGTTATCTCCGCTTTAGAAGCATTCGCTTTAGAAGCATTCGCATACGCCCTTTAGTTTTCACGAAAGATGTGTGATAATTTTTTGTATTAACGAAAGAAATCCGGCGACAATTTTTACTTTTAAAATATATTTTTAGAACCATATGGGGCTATTATTCTCAATCGTTATTTTTGCCTCCATATCAATTTTGCGTCTCTCTCTCACTTTTCACATAAAAGTTTGTTACCGCTAACTGTTATCACCGAAATAATATTAATTAAAAATGAAAGGTTTGAGATTTTTAAACGTCGCCCAAATCGGTTTGTTGACGTTTTTACGCTGTCTCTGAGCTTGCACTCTACAAGTCTACTGTTGCAGTCTCTCTTGGTTTGTCATTTCTTTTGTCTTTTTAGCTTTATTAATAAGCATCATTTTCTTCGTATTTAAGGTATATGCAAATCAACAGCAAAATTACAAAATATTTAAAGACAGGATATCTATAGAACTTCCGATAAAGAGACTTGCGCACTGGAGATAAAATGCTTTATTCCGTACAGTATTGCTTTCGAATCGTGAGTTTATTAATTAAAGATTCATTAAAGTTTTACAAAATATGAAATAAATAATATAAAAAGTATATTACGACATTCTATGGAAATATTGAAATTTTTAATTAGATAGATCATTTTTAATGAGATGTATCATGAGTGAAATGCATTTTTATTTAATTAGATTAAAAAGGAAATATTAATAATATTCCTGGGAACCGCATCTGTTGCTTTTTCAGTAGATTAATTTGCTATCAGTAACAGACAGATTAAATTTGAAAGATAATGGATTGTCCATTTTGTCAAATGGCAACAAATCGAATGAAAAGTGAAGTAATGTATATTATACTGAATTAATGCTAAATCGTGTTTCGAGACTAAAACACTTTTGGGCTAAAAATAAATAAATAAATAAAATGTATGGCAACACTTAACATGGTATCCTGAGTTTTAAAAAGATGTTTTGCATATAAATATTTTCTGATTTTGCTATTAAACTTTATGTGGCGTAAGTGCAAAGAGAATAAATGGTAAATAAATAAAGTTAAAAAAAAAAAAAAAAAAAAAAAAAAAAAAAAAAAGTTGTGTAATTCAACTTAAGAAAACTGAGCATTTAAATGATGAACTGAGAAGATATTGGGGAGGAGAAGAAAAATATATGTTAATAACAACGCTCTATCGGGAATGTCTAGACGTACACTGATTTTAAAATTTTGTGATTTAACGGTTGAATTTAATATGACATAGGTGCGAAGAAAGCGATGTTTAATAATAAAGTTTAAAAGACAAAAAAAGTTGTGTCAGTGATCAAGAACAGATTGATAACTGCGAATTGAGCGAGTGTACGAACAAACACTCTGGCGTTAAAATCTGCGTTAAAACACACAGCGTTAAAATCTGAAGCCTTTCAGTATCCCCTTAGCAGAACGCTGAATATGTAATAGAATTAAAATTCCCCTCCGTACTCAATTAATTTTAAAAGTCTGTCTGTCTTTAGAATTTAGTCATTTCGCTAGTACTGCGTCCGCGTTCCTTAACTATCCAAAGCAGTCATTGTTTTTAAATATATCATAAATTATTAATAGGAAGTGAATTTCTGTATATGCGAGTAAGCAGTGAATGAAAAAGGTGCTTTAAAATTACTGTAATCGAGGTTCCTTTTTGGTATGTTTTACTTTAAATATTTAAATTTAAGTTATGCAGTCAAAAAAGAAACCCTAATGATTGGTTTATATACATAATTTATTTAATCGTTTGCTATAGGGCAAATTCTGATATTTTAATTAATTTTCTGTGTAGTTTTCGAAGAGAAGAAAAAAGTTAAGCAGCTGCATAAATTCTTATCTCAGGATGGTTTAGTTTATATAATTTTTAATAACCGAACTGCTAATAGAATTCCATTATTTTGTTATTAGAAGGAGTTGCCAGTCTTTAAAATCTCTTAAAATACTTGATTTAGTAATTAAATATTTCTCAAACGTTGCAGATTCATTCAGTATTTTCTAAGCCAAGAAAGCATGGAAAGACAACTTCCCCTTCTCTGAGACTTGAACCACTGAGCTTCCCATTGCTAGATGAACCTGCTAACCGCTTACAGCACGAAAGCACGCACGGGGAAATGCGTTAATTTCATTTAGTGTCCGGTTCAACTGCGGTCGAGTGGTTAACAACACTTCTGAACACTGATGATTCTGCTCGGGTTCAAGTCTTGGCAAACGGGCTGGCTAAGAGGAAGTTACTTTGGTTTTCCGTGTAGGAACCAATTTTCCTCAGAAAGTCCTCCATGAAGCAACATCTTCACTTATGCAGATAGTCCAAGAATTCATGGCTGTAATCAAGCAAATCCTTATATTTTTTCTCGCTAAGAATGCTTCCGCGGAGAGGCACGAGAACCATTCGAGCAAATTCTTGTGGTGACCAATTATAGTTCGGGCGTCACTGCAGAGTTCATTAGACCATTCCAGACCAGGAAAATAAAAAAATAAACCGTCCTTTCGCTGAGATACCGAACCACAGATCTTCCAGTTGCTGTCAAGAAGTAAACCATTTGCATCGCGAGAGCATGCATACGAGAATGAGAATTTTATTTTAACGAATTATTGTTCATCGCATTATAGTTCGGGCGCCATTGCAGAGGTCACTAGGCCATTCCGGACGAGAGAAATAAAAAGTAAACTTTCCTTTCGCTGAGATTCGAACCAGTTGCTATCTGGATGTAAACCATTCACACCGCAAGAGCACGCATAGGGAAATGACAATTCGTTATAACGTTATTAAATGATAATTTTAAATATTATGAAATAATAATAATTGTAATGATATAATAAGTGAATCATGAACAAATAATAATTTCGTTAATTGCGAAGTAGTTAAATAATAATAGAATAATGCGAAATAAATCCTAATGATATAATTGAATCATGAATAAATAATAATTTTATTAATTATTATATAATAATAGTCATAGTAATATAATTAATTATCTCAAGAATTAATTTTAAACAAAAGAGTATACGCATATATTATTTTCTTTATATTTGAGAATAAAAATTATGTGAAGTTAATTATAAAGTTATTAGTTCCAAAATAGTAAAAAAAAAAAAAAAAAAAAAAAAAAAAAAAAAAAAAAATAATGATGTGTACACCACATGACTTCCTTGTACGGAATATTAAATTATACGCATTTTTCTTGCATTTCATTTAAACTTATTGGATTTAATTAAATCTACTTCGCCGACAGCGCATAAACCACAATAGAATAAATGCGTTCTTTAAAATTCACTCTATTTGTTTACCATAGCGACACTCTGGCGCTATGTTCACTTAACAGTATTATATTTCGTTCATATTATAACTCAGAATGCACAAAATTGATATCATTTGAAGAATTATCTAATCGTTGCCACATGTTCTTTTCAAATACTATAATAAAGCTAGAACGATGTATAAAAGAAATTAAGCAAACAAAACAAAAAAGAAACAGTTTATCACAGACGATTGAGTATTTCTCATTTAATTCATTCAGTTCTCACTTCGCGAGAAGGCAAAAATACATAAAAACTCAAAATATCTATATTAAAAATTGCGAGGTAAATCTTAAACACTTATTTTCTCGAAAAAATTCCAGAAAGAATTAAGCATGGTTTAATTGGCAATAATAAATGAATGCGTTATCTTTGTTGTTGCGAAGCTAAGTTTCTCTAGATTTGCAACACATCCACTAATCTCCTGTTTCAAATGTAAACATCAATGGCTGCCATAAAAAAAAGGGCTTAGCGGCACTTAGACAACTTTAAAATTGTTGATAATTCTAAAAGTATTGCATACAGATTTATTAAAGGCATAAAATCCTTAACCGTAGGATAAAATCAACATAATACAATCATTTTTAAAGCAAAAAATGTACAATTTACAAACATATAAGAGTAAAGAAACTGAGATTACTGAGCCGGGTAACAGAGTGGGTATATATATAAATATATTTATATACATTTGATGCGGCCGATTGCAATAAAAATACGAGGTGCACATCTACATGTTATAGCAGTCCTATATACAAAATTTCAACGTTCTGAGGCTACTCGTTTTTGAGTTATGCGAGATACGTACGTACATACGTTCGTACAGACGCCACGAAAAATTCTCTTCAGAATTCATTTTAAAGCAGTTTTATAATTTTTTTGAAGGAAAAGAGTATTTTATTCTGTCCTTACGTACAGATATCAAGCAAAAACATCGTTAAATTGCATTTGATAGCGGTCAAAATGGATATTTTCGTTGAAATATGCTGCCTGAAACTTTTCGCTATTACAATACTTCCTTTTTACTTCGTACAAGGAAGTAAAAATGCATGCAATTTCCGTTGACATTTACGACTATTAAAATCTCATTGGAGGATATAAGCGGATTAGTTGTTTTGAAGAACTTTGTCAGTATATACATGTCCTATTGTGAATGATTACATTTTACTGCTACTTTTAGTTGAAGCAAGCGATCTCGCAGAAAAAAATGTTGTTTAGCATTACATTCTTAAAGTTGCTCAAAATTATTTTATCGAACATTTGGAGTGTTCGAAGCGTAGTAATATTTTTTGAAAAACGCGGTAATATTTTATACAAATCTAAAAGTATCTGTATTCATATAAAATAAAAAGTGATACATGTGTGAGAGATTAAATGAGCTTTGTTTCACTTTTGTGTTATACTCAAATTGACCATACATAAAAGGGAAAAAAAATCGATGTTTTCATTAGTCTACTGGGAAATTGTAAAAAATATATATATACTGTGTGGTTTGAGATTCTCCACCTGAATAACGAAGCTTTACGGTCTTCCAGAACTTTTCTCCAGAAAATATTTTTATGGAAGGCAGTTTCTGCTTTATAGCTTGGCGATATTTTTATAGCTGTAAAGAAAAAGTAAGTAGCACGTTTCAGGGCAGTGAGTGCATAAATTTTTAAAATTTAATTTCGTTAGTCGGTGCAGTTTTAGAACGAGCTTGAGGAAGTGGAGTTTCCTGTTTCGAAAACATCCGAGAAGAAAGCACCGTAGATTTTATAGCAGTCTTAAAATTTGTCCTTATGAAGTTTATTTCTTGAATGTGTCACATGAAATGGAGTCAGGAGAAAATATGGAAGGTTAAAAAAGATAAACTTCTGCATATATGGCTATACCCTCAGTTAGAAAACTTATTTGAATCACATTTTATTAAATATTTTTGTGCTTACTGGCTTGTGCTTACACAGAGGAATCCAGTTACATTGTAAGAAAAGTCTTGCTCACACTCACTTGCATGAAGAGGTAATATAATGCAACGAATTTTATATATATGTGAATAATTTTAGTGATAATGTAAACGAATTTTGTATGTATGTAAATAATTTTAATGAAATTATATGTAAAACTGTGGTATCTTTTGTATAACGTAACATGAAAAGTCTGAAAAGACGAAACTCTGCCATAAAGACAAGATTACAGAGTCAAAGTTTATTTAACATTGAGGTAAATGTCTATCTTACCTAACTGGCGAGATATCACCAAGCTGTAGTTTTGGCGACTAATTTTTGGCGATTACCAAGTTTTGGCGTCGCCGAATCGGTTCTGTCGGTTCTTTTATCGGTTCTGTGTGCATTCAGTCTATTACGAACCCGGATGCACACAACAACCTTCCGCCGAATTCCATTAAAAGATAATTTATGCAGAAACTTTAATGTAATGCAGTGTAATATAATACATTTTAGTGGCCGAGGCTGAATGATTATTAATATATTAACAAAAAATAGACTTTAAGTAACATAAAATTAATACATTAAGAAAACATATCATAAAAATAATGCATTGAAAATGTACCGATGACTTAAGTTAGATGAATAAGTTAGACTTAAGTTAAATTATATTAAAAAAAAAAAAAAAAATTCTTCAAGCTAGTGATATCCCCCCCAAAGTTACGATATGGTATCATGTATATAAATATAGTACATATATTGCATTTATTTGTATATTTCTCCCTCCTGGCATAAATTCTCCCGTAGTTTTTCAGCATATGATTTAGAAACTTCTAATTTGTGGTAGCAAAGGGAAATATGTATACAAAAACTGGAAATTATTTTGGGTAAGTTAAAGGGATATTGAAATTGATGGATGCTTTAAAAAACACAATATAATAATGTTAATGTGTTTTTATGTGTGTTTTCAATGCGGTTTGTTCTTCCTTTGAGCCGCCTATTCAGAAATGGTAAACATCACGTAATTTTCTTCTCCCGGTTTTCAAGCATTAAAAGTAATAGGGAAAAGAAAGAAAATACTTGAGTAAATACGGCATATGTAAAAAAACTTGGTTTAAAAATAATGAAATATCAATTTTTCATCATAATGGACACTATTATTACTGTTTATTAAAAGTAATTTGCCAAATTAGAAAACTTCCATAAAATGTCTTCAATGAAGATGTACGTGAGACACCTTTTTGCATTTTCTTGTTATTTAAAAGACTTTTTTTATGTAGACTGCCATTTGCATTTTACTTAACTTGATCACTTTTAAAACATTTTACTGAAATTTAGAATAATGCAATAAAAATACAGTTTTGTATATTATATTTGCAAAATGGTATCTGCCCGTACAGAACATAAAATTTTTAGCATAAACATACAGTGTCTCCCAAAAGTGTTCGTACATAGTAAAATATTGCTTTATTCATTAATAAAAAGTAATAGAGTGAAAAATTTCAACAATATCTATAAATTTCGCTTACAAAAACTACATTAATTATTTTATGAACATATTAAACTTTTTTTTGAAAATAAATAATAAAAAAATAACTTAAAAGTTACTTCACAAAATTCTTCGTATGCTTTAAAGAAATATGCACATATTAGTAAATACTGTAGTAATTTCTGTCAGTTAGTATTTTGTGGAGTAGCAGTTAGTATTTTGTTATCCTGCAGGATTTGTGACAACTTTAGATGTCTGGGCATAGAGTTCACCAGTTTTTTTTTTAAATATCTGCATCAATGTTCCTCCATTCTTCCATCATTTCTGTTTTTAGTTTGGTTTTCGTTTTAATGTTGTGTCGTACTCTAATCTCTTATTCGCTCCAAATGTCTTCTGTTTTGGATTTAAATCTGGTGGTCTAAGTTTTCTATTTTTTTTACTTCCCAAAAATTTTCTTCGAGCAAAAGCGCCCATGTAATCCAGCTGATCTGAGTTGCCATCGAACAGTTTTAAGTGAAATTAAAGTAGAAAATGTTTCAGTAAATTCTGTAGAAATCTTTGCGACACTCAAGGTGGATTTTTCACAGATTTCCTAACTATAAACCTGTGATTACGTTGAGTGACGTCGAGTGTATTTTGTCAGACAACCTCTTCTTACTTTATTTTGGATCCGATTTTCTTCTTTAAAACATTTTATCACTGCACCGTAGAATGCGATAAATTTAGCTATATCCGGAATCGAATTTTCATTCTTATGATAAAGAATTATTAATTTTTGAATGCTTTTCCTTGTTTCCTTACGACTACTAGCCATTTTTAAACATTAAAAAAATGTAAGGAAGTAAGCAAGCAAAAATAAAACCAAGCACATTTTTAAACGTCATCAAAATGCAAAAATAAAAGAAGTCGTAGACTATACTTTTATTTCTGAAATTTTACGAAAATGTTTTGTGTACGATCACTTTTGTGGCGTGTTTTATCTATGCCTTCTTACATTTTGAACGTTAGAAAAAGAAAATAAGTCAATCTTAAAAATTAAAAAGTTTGATTTTATTCAAAATCACGTCGAGATGATATGAAAAAGTATTGGGGCTTTAGATTCGAATTCAATTCCGGGTTACAGCGCTTTTTCTTCAAATTCTGCAAATGTTCTGTATGTTTTAATTGTGTTGTTATGTATTCTGTAAACGTTATGTATGTAAGTTTGCGAGACACTGTAAACGTTCTGTATGTTTATATAACAGTTTTATACGTTTCTGACATGAAACAGGAAACTTGAGAAGCTGAAAGAAATACAAAAATTATACATTATTAAAGAAAAATCATTATTGTGTAATTTCATGCTTCACTCATTTAATGGCCTACTTGGTATTAAATTAATATTAATTCATTAAAATTGAAAATGAATTAAAATTTAAACTGAATTGAATCACACATGTTACTTTTCCACGAAGAAGAATATAATCTTTCGACAACTTAAAAATAGTCTTTTATCCTATTTTGCCTCTTGTTTTGTCTAAAATATTTATAACATTATTCCACTCATAAATTTCATTTAAATATTTATTTATCCGCTTTACAGTCCTTACTAAAGTCCATTAATTATATTCACAAGGAAAGTTAGATTAAACTTAAAGCAATTAAATGAAAGATTAATGCTTCTCCGTGCATATAAATCTTTTATATAGCCATTTAATTTGCTCCGTCTTCCCTAATGTGCTTGTAACGTTTCAAACTTCTTTTATTTTAAAGATAATTTTTTTTTTTTTTTTTTTTTTAATCTGAGCGTTAAAGACAAAAGATGTTTATTTGAACTGGTGCACACTGCTCAAGTTAACTTTAAACTAAAATGGCAGTTTAGAGAACTCATTAAAAATGAGCATTTATTTTAAGAAATTTGAAGCTGTATAATCATGCTTGTAGAATCAGATTTAATGCTTCATTAACTGTTTTTATCTGTTGCCATTTGTTGTTTACAAAGTATGCAGGAATTTTTAATTTAATCCTTGCTACGGCTAGCTTGAGAGTCGAGTATTTTGTAAACCGTAATGTTTCCTGTGTATTTCTCTTAAATATGACGACCTTCGTTATAAATAACCCAAATCGTCTGGAGCCGTAAGTGGCCATCTTAGAAAGCGTTCACGAGTTGTAGTTTCGTTTCTAACTACATTGAAATGCTGTAAAAAGTTCTAAAACTTTGACTGTAGTTGAATTTATTGAGTAAACGGTTAAAAGTTAATTTACTTTCCAAAGTTCTTTTGAAGTCGCTTACTTTTCCGCTGCATACATTTCCGGCATTTGAAGATAAGGAGGAACCATAAGGGAGAGGGGGGAACATCTCACAAATTAAGTCAAAATTTTCAGATTTGCTACTTGCCTCACATTCCACTCCATTTTTTTTTTTCTTTCTCCGCCCCTCGCCTTTTTAAATACTTTCATTCAAAACATGTTTGGAAGGCCTCCGTATCTTTTGCTCCCGCAGTTTCGATCTTCTGAGAGATTTGATAACGATATTCGTAGATCCTAAGACCTGCCTTTTAAATTATAGCTTGAAGGCTATAAATGAAAACGCAGACTACCATATAGAATAAGAAATTGTGACCTATTCCTGACATTAAAAGTTCAAGGTCAATATTGGGGGGAGGGCGTCGGTGAAGTTTTTTGAATGGTGGATGAAGCAGCTGGCGCGCAACTTGTTTTGACTGACCTCATGAAACTTTTTTTGAGGGCTCGTTTTTGGGGAAAACGGCAGATGTTAGATTGGATGGAGGCTGGAAAGCTGTTCCTCGAACAACAACACACCCCACTCTTCTGCCTCAGATGTGCCCCTCAATTGTTAGTTTTACCTGTGCGTCTGCGGATTTTGCGGAGCAGCTTTGCTTGTTATGTCTTGACTGTCAATAGCTTTTTGAAGGACTAAAGGCTATTGTCCGAAATATTTGCATTAGTGAATCTTTTATGCTGCTTTATTTTTATTACTCAGTGATGTGTTCTTGCGTTGTTCTGTTACCATAGTAACTGACAAGTTACCAGAGCGTGCAGTTTACCTCTATGAAATATCTCACTGTTGCCAGCATATTGCACAAATACATAAATTTGTCCCCTTTTACTATACGAAATTTCGTCTTGATTTCTGAATAAATAAATATATATATTTTGTATTTTCTTAAGAAAAGAACATTTATTTGTTTAAATTTGTTTGTTAAAAGAATATTAATTGTGAAATCAAATATATTTAATTGCTAAAAGAACAATTTACATTTTAATTGTTGAAAAGTAAAATAATTAACTCTCCAAAATCGTTTGGTGCTTGATAAAATGGTTGTATAAATTAATTATTTTTAAGAAAAGAACATTTGATTGTTTAAATTCCATTAATAAGAGAATATTAATTGCCAAATAAAATGTATTTAATTGTTAAAAGACCATCGATTTACATTTAAATTTTTTAAAAGTAAAATAATTTACTCAGGAAATAGTAAAGGGCAGTATATATAAACATGATCAAAATCGTTTGATGCTTGACAGAAGCCCTCTACGTTGTGTAAATTAATCATTTTCTTTTATGCAAATATTTAATTATTAAATTACCTGAAATAGACTCAATTCCCAGCATTGATTCTAAGAAGACAATCGCCCACAAGCAAAAAATATGATCATCAGTACAGGAAGATAAAATAATTCATAGATGATATATAAATTTCACTTCAGAAAATGGCTGCAGAGTTTATTTCCTTGAATTTTTTATCTTAGATATGTACTTCCGGTAACACAGCTTCTTAAAATACTGTAGAACATTTTATGTAAATTCAAATTCTTCATAAATATAAAATCTTCCTTTTATAGGCCTCCATACATCAAAAAGTCCAATTAGTAAAATAGTCATCGTATTTTAAAAATTACATTCAGAAACATTTCATAATGTTACGTGCAAAAAAAATTTCCAAATTTATATCTCCTTTTAGTACTTAAATAATTTTTTAAATCATTTAGAAAGTGAATAGAAAGCACTGGTTCGGCACTGGGTAAAACAAGCTTTGTCATTATTTTTTTAGCCTTAATTATCAAACATATTACTATTTGGAAAAAGTAAAATTTTTTTTATTGGGGGAATTCTTTTATTTCCATTGCTGAAAAAATCTTCCTGATTCCACGCTCATAAAATTTCTGTTCTTTATCAAAAAAAAAAAAAAAAAAAAAAAAAAAAAAAAAAACAAGTGCAATTTGAGGTCATCATTATTATTGAAGCTATTTGTAAACCATTTAAGAAATTTTGTAAACCTCGAAATACACTCATGTCCATAAATTAAGGATAATGCAAAATCAGGCAAAGGAAGAGTTAGAAGCTAAACAAATTTGACTTATTTGTAAAGCTTATTTATTAAACAAAAGGTAAAGAGCAAAAAAAAAAGATGCTATATGTTTGATATTATTAAAAAAATTAGCGATTTTTTCTCGCAGGAGCAAATTACAAAAAAAACCTATTTACAAAATACCGATATTGCATGGTTGGTATGATTGTTAATACATTGTATGTCTCCCAGACGATGCAATACAATCCGTACAACGCCTAGGCATGCTGAGTATCAAATTATCGATCTGATCTTGGGGGATATTAAAACACTCAAAAAGCAATGCTCTCCGAAATTCCGGTAGATATGTAGGAAGAGGTTGACGGCCAAGCATATCCCACACGTGCTCTACTGGATTCAAGTCCGGTGAGAATGCTGGCCAGTCCATACGGGTGATATCCTCCGATTGAAGGCATTCGCTTACGATGTTTGCTCGGTGAGGACGGGCGTTGTCATCCATAAACACAAATTGTGCGCCCATGGCGCCCCGAAACAAACGTACATGTTGTTCCAGAATGACGTCCCGATAGATTTGGCTTGTCATGTTTCCAATTTGAACATGCAGGTCAGTTCTGGAACCCAGAATAATTCCACCCCAAACGAGCACTCCTGCACCGCAGTAACGGTGTTGTTCAATGATGTTTTCTTGGTGGTAACGGGTACCTGGAGCTCTCCATATGAAAGTCCGGCGAGAATCAGACTTCAAGCTAAACCTGGACTCGTCGGAAAACATCACACAAGCCCACTGTTGCGGTGTCCACAATGCATGCTCTCTGCTCCAGGCTAACCGCAGGCGACAGTGAGTTGCAGTATGTGGAACGCATCTGACAGGTCTACGAGCATATAGACCAATCTTCCTTAAACGTCTGTACACGGTCTGCCTTGAAATTGTCGTACCAGTGGCTGAAGAGAGCTGACGAGACAGGTCTGAGGCTGTGCTCCAAATGTTTCTTTTGGCAGTAACTGCCAAATACCGGTCCTCATTCGGCGTTCGTTGTAACTCTGGGGCGACCTGTGCTGTAACGTCTACTCACATTACCATCATCTTGGAATCGTTGCCAAAGCCTGGAGATGACACTCTGGGCAATTCCAAGTTCGTCTGTTACTTCCAGTTGGGTACGCCCGCATTCCAGACGGTCGATAATTCTACCACGTAAAAAATCATCCAAATGCGTCCTTTATGTCATAAGTATTCGGTTATTGCACTGAATTGCTTATAAAGCGCCTGCGAACAATTTTACTTCCTTGCCTGTATTCCTTATATATCACTCTCTTACACTCTCGTCATTGTGACGTACCATCGGTGTCATCTGGTTACTTCCTGAAATTTGCGTATGATTCTTGAAGATGTGTGTAGTGATTTTACAGGTGGTATATTTATTTTAGAGTTCGATTTCCGCGTGACTCCGAATTATCCTTAAGTTATGGACATGAGTGTAAATGATAATCCGATGGTGCACGATCACGGCTGTATGGTGTGTGTGTGTGTGGGGGGGGTAAGCGACGTCACTTCCCAGCTACGCTCAAAGTAATTTCGCACGTTTTACTTAAGATCTGTAAGGCCTCCCATTATCATGGTGGTTGGCAATAAACATCTGGGCTGATCGTTTGGTTGCTTGGAAGCAGTTCAAAATATATTGTACAACACCTTTGTTATCCCACCAAACTGACAGCGTGATCTTTTTCTGATGCAGTTTAGCTTTCGGTATGATGATTTGTACTGATTTATCATGCTTGGACCATGATCTTTTCGATTGATGTTATTGAAGACTATCTATTCCCCCCACACACACCAGTGATAATTCATTTAAAAAAAGAGTTGATTGCATTACGTTTGAAATGTGTTATCGCAAATGTTGATTTGTTGTTTGTAGTGAATTTTTTTCAGTTCTTACGGAAACCAAATGTCGAACTTCTTAACGAGTCCAAGACATTTTACATGATTTTTAGTTGTTGTGTGCGATATACATATAACTTTTTTGCACTCTTTCGCACACATCTATGAAGATTCGATTCAATAATGGCTTTAGTTTGTCATTATCAACTTCAGAAGATGGTTAGCGTGTTGGTGATCTTCAAGTGAAAAATTTCCAGAACGAAATTTTTTAAACACATGCGCTCTGTTAACAATCAACACCATAACTTCACATATCTCTTTGTGAGTCTCGGCTGTTTTCTTGCTTTTATGAAAATAAAAAAGTAAAATATGCCGAAAATGTTTATTTTTCATCTCATGTTATAAGTGACTGTAAATTAGCAGTTGTAAACAAAATTACACGGAATTTGTTTCTGTAGCTAAAAATGTCAGCTGTCAAATCTTCCAAAGAAGGGGAAAAAATATAAGGTTGATAGAAATATAACAAAACGAACATAATGTTATCTATTTGTGGAAACCAAAATTACTTTCTTGCCAATCCAACAGAAATGAAGGAGGTTAAATTGTAAATGGCATTACGGAACAAAATTTAACAGAGGGCTTGAAATCAAATTGATACAATGTAAAATATGTGTAATTTATGCTAATCTACAGTTAATGAAAACTAGCATAATTTTAATAAATATTAATAATAAGCTTTAGTTGAATTGATATAATATGAAATATATATATATACAATAAAATTTCCGTAGCTATATGGTATTATTTAAAATGCGGTTAATTTATATTATACCTAACCAAAAGTTTCTTATGATCGTTTGCAACATTATTGTAATTAATAAGATCTGTTTCTAACATTACGAACTCCGATACAGAATCGTTTCGTCAATAAGATTTATTATTTCAGTAACTTGTAATTCTCTAAGGTTTAGAAAATTCATGTTTTGTAATTTTGAAATGCATTATATCACCAGAATTAAAAATCAGAACTAAAAATAGCATTATTTGTTCTGGTTGTTGCCAACACAAAAGTTTTTCAAAATAAAATCATGTAATTCTAGATCTGTGGATTGCCATCAGCCTTTGACATTTAACGTAATATTCTTTTTCTCTCATTTTTCTTCCCCTAGTCATTGGTTCATGTTTTGAAAAACAGAAAATATTTGACTGAACCGGAAGTTCGCTATTTTATGCTGCAGTTAGCGGAAGGTGTCCGGTACACACATTCTCAAGGAGTCATCCATCGAGATTTGAAACTTGGAAATATGTTTCTATCTGAAGAAATGGAAGTAAAGATAGGAGATTTTGGTCTCGCTACGCATGTCACTAACACGGAGAAATGTGGCAAGAAATTGTAAGTATTCGCCATTATATTAAAAGTTGCATATTTTGAAAATTGATCTTTTGAAGTGCAGCAGAGAAAGAAATAAGTCGTATTATATAATACTGAACAAGAAATAAGAAACAAAATATATTCGAATATTTCAGCTATGGGATACGTCTTTCCTAGAAGGTTCTTCTAGTTACCATTCATTGTAGACATAATAGAGAAAATAGTGGGATCTATTATGGCAGTATATATTCATCTTTCAGATTTTATATTACGCTCCAAATGGGCAATTTTTTAACGTTTCATGTGTTACCTTTATTTATTAAATGTCAGTTTCTTCCCATGAAATTCATTTGAAATTTCATTTTTTCGTTTGAAACCATGAAATTCAACAGCAATATCGCTTAAATAATTTTAAAATGAGCAGATCTTTAGAATTTCCGATATACAGTTCCGCGCGATGGAGGTAAAAATGCTTTTTTTTTTCGTACACTGTTGCCATTGTTTGCTTTGAAATCGTTAAAGTTTTGCAGACTATGAAATAGTTAAAAAAACAAATTCCAATTCCAGATTTTGGCTTCCAGATGTCCATATTCGAGTGGAGGACTACGTTATTCAAAATTTGATGTCTGTAGATACCATTGTTTTTTCACAGTGTGAGAAGCATACATAAATTCATGAAGATTCTTTATTTTTTAATTTCTTTAAATATAATGCAGGGTTGTAATATTTGGTGACAACAATTTGAAAAGTGAAACGTTTATAGTGAACCAACGCAAAAACCTTTGCTTCAAACCTTTTGGGCTTGAATTGTGCTTAAAAAAAAAAGTGTATGGAAAGGTTCGCAGGAAAAATAAGGGCAAAAATTAGCTTCCAAGCACTGATTAGTGGTCTATATGAAATTGCAATCTGTATTTTGACAGCCGAATGAAATGTCTTTCAGAAAGGTGTTCTACTGAAGTAGAGTTAACTACCTAAATTCCAGTATCTTTATAGATTCTGTATAAAAATTACCAAGAAAGCCAGCTAAAACAGGTGCAGAATTTGAACAAAGCTTTGTACGTTTCAAAGCTGATTGAATATTTGGGAAGTCTCTGCGCTTGAAGACGGATGGACATATGCAGGGGTGTTTGTGCTCCGGGAAAACCCCGGAATTCCGGGGATTTTGAACTTCGATCCCTTCGGGATCGTCGTTCAAAAGGAAGTAGGAATAATAATGAATTATTTATTTTGATCTGGGTAATTTTGTTTGCTTTGAAAGCAGAAAACGCAAGGTCAGTGTGTGTGGTGAAAACTTTTCCTTTATTTCTCCAAAGTATAATGCGTGAAAAGGGGGAAAAACTTCTTTTTTGTTCTTTCCTTATTGCCAGTTATAACTCATTCCCCCGGTTCTCGGACATTCTCTTCTGGATTCTTTTCGGCAAGTAGGCGCGGCAGAAAAAAAAGAGAGAGACTTCGTTCGACCAGATGTGCGATCACGTGACTCTGGGTTCAAAGGTCTTATCTCTCCTGGCGTGGCGCCAATAAGTAGAGAAGGGGGATTTTTCGCCGTATTAGCTATTTGTCATTGATCGCTTCTCAACTTTTTTTTTCTTCGCTGTGTAAAATTTTCGTTTCATTTATTGATGCACGTGTAAATTTTTCGTTTCGTTTATTGAAATATTTTTTTATTTATGTACGCAAGAGAATTTCACTATGAAATTTCTCGATATAAATAGTGATATTATACAATTAGAAGAAGGTGTCCGGAATGCATTTAGGTGGAATTGGATTGAACGGAGAGATGGTAATGGGGATACCATCGGCACATGGTGCAAGAAAATAAATGTTGCTGGACAAGCATATTGTGTT
Source organism: Stegodyphus dumicola (assembly GCF_044657685.1). Classification (NCBI taxonomy): domain Eukaryota; kingdom Metazoa; phylum Arthropoda; class Arachnida; order Araneae; family Eresidae; genus Stegodyphus; species Stegodyphus dumicola. Next base: position 24,528,375 of record NC_140775.1, read on the forward strand.
TTTTGTAACTCACTGCTGAAGTATGGTGGGGAAGGATTCAAGGCTTTCATAAATCATTCTAAATTGGATGCTCGGCCATTGGATATAGTGACAAGAAAAGCACGCCAAGTGGTATTAATAACTTCGTTTATCGCCGAGAATTCTCTTTCTTTCAATGTAGCTCCCAATTTAATTGAACTCTGCAAACAGTTGAGCCGCGATCAGACGGCACTAAACTCGTTGGAAATGTCCAGGACTACTGCATGTTATAAGATGAAATATGGGCTCGCAAAAACTATTATGGAAAATATCATTAAAACTTTAAAGGAGACGCCATTTTCTCTAAATTTGGATGAAAGTACTAGCAATGCTCAAGAAAGTATACTGGCAATATTGGTGCAGTTTTATGACAACAATCAAAATGAAGTTGTAGTTCATCATTTTGCATCTCTAAAGATGGAGTCTTGCAATTCAGAAGCTGTTTTTAAAGCAGTTGTTTATACTATTGAAGATAATAATATTCCATGGGCAAACTTAATTAGTGTATTAATGGACTCGTGTAACACCATGCGTGGGAAAAAAAAGGGTGTTGAAACCAGACTATGATCAAACAAAGCACCCCACTTATTAGATATTGATGGTGACACATGTCACACAGCTAATAACTGTGCAAAAAAATTTGCTTCCTGTTTTGATAGATACTTAGAAGATTTGTTTGATGACATCTATTTTGATATGAAAAGCTGCAGTAAAAGAGAAAATTTTTTTTAAAATCTGTGAATCCCTTGCCATTAAAAAACTTAAGCCCTTGAAGAGACCAGACCATAGGTGGGTGTACATTTTATGTGTTTTAGAAAGAACAAAAATCTGTTGGATGCTCTTATTGCATTTTATTTTCACTACTTGGATAAAACTGATAAAGGGGATTATTTTTCTTATGTTGAAACTGTATACAATAAAAGAAATATGTCTGCAGCTCAGAAAAAAATTGTTGAAGGGGTGTATTCTTGCTTGCATTCCCAACAACTCACGAAGGATGCTTTAGCTCGAAAAAAAAGAATACTAAATGGGTTATTTATTATGCAAAACAAAACTTTATTGCATATGGCATTATATTCAGCAGTATTACCAGAGTTCAACACATATATTAAATTATTTGAAACAAAAAAAAAAAAAAAAAAAAAAAAAAACAATGCTTCATTTAATACATTCCAGTATTTATAAATTGATGGCAAAATTTTTCTCTTTTTTTATGAAGCCAGAAAATATAGAGTGCACATCTTATAATGATTTATTAAAGGTTGATGTCCCAAATCCAGAATTCCATCTACCTAGCAAAATAATATTTACTGGTGCAGAAGCTTCCACTCTCCTGAAGAAATTATCAAAAAATCATCCAATAGCAAAAGAATTCCAAATTTCTCTGATGAAAGCTTATACTAATACAGCACAGCATATGAAACAGAAATTACCCCTTAAAAATTCATATCTAATTAGTTTTACAGCATTAGATCCAGAGCTAAGAGGTAAAACCAGTACAATATTAGCTTTTGAAAAATTATCATCTTTTATGTCCCATATTTTTAGTGATAATGAAAAGTCAAAAGTAGAAGCTGAAATAAGGTTATACCAGAGTGATATTGATATCACCAAAGAAATGCTCTACACATCTGATGAAAGTGGAAATCAAGTCAAGTGTACAATTGATAAATATTGGTCTAAAGTTTTTAATTTAAAAGATGATTTCACAAATAATTATAAGTATCCTACATTGGCTAAATTGGTCAAAGCCTGCCTTAGCTGCTTCCATGGCCCATTAGTGGAAAGTGCATTCAACTTAATGGATACACTTGTCACTGACTATAGAACCTCTCTTAAGATTGATTCCCTAGATGCAGTGCAGACTATTAAATATGATTTAATGGCTTCTAAAGAAACCTCATGTGAAAAATATGGCTCAAAAAATCCAATGACTGATCCAATTCACAAAGATCTCTTACTGAATATGAACAGAAGTTAGAAAACATATCAAGAGGACTTAAAAACATGTATTTCAGATGAGTCACCTATAAAAGTCTCTGAAAAACCTTCTACATTAGCAGAAAAGCAAACTGCTTCTACCTCTGCATGTGCAGTTCTCGAGGAAATTTCTTCAACTGTAAATGAGGAAAATAAAAGTCAACCTTCCTGCAATTATGAAGTTCACCACAAAAGAAAGACAACCCCACAAACATCAGAAAATAAAAAAGAGCAGCAGAAATTAGATAATTTTTTTAAAAGAATGAATTCAGGTAATTTAAAATATTTACATAAAATGTAGTAGTTTATATGTTTGAAAATTTATGGTTATTAATTTTGCAAAAAAATTAATTCATTGAACTTTTATAATTAGGTCATTCAATACTTCATAATTGTAATTTTTCATTTCTCTCCCCCCCCCCCCCTCTCGAAACTCCAAAATGTCGGTAGTAAGTCCGTAAAAGTTTCAGGGGAATTTTTGGGGTCCCACAAACACCCCTGCATATGTCAAATCATGTCAATTTTGGAGCATATAATCGTAACTTGTGGCGCCGTCTAGGGACAGAAGCTGAGAATAGTAGCTTTTTTTAAAAAAAAGTTATGAGTGCTGTTTTATATCATAGATGGCGCCACCAAGCGCCGTAATTTGTTTTTATCTGAAGTAGTAAGTTTCAAAGGGCAAAATCCGCGTGCAATGATAATTATCGTAACATTCCATGGAACCACTGAAAGTAATTTCATCAATAATAACTGAGAAGGATTTTATAATTTGATCGCGCTTTACAATCTTTGAAAAGATGCTAAAAATGACAATATCTGTGTGGTCGAGTAGGAAAAGTAACGCATCACAGCAAAAAGTTTAAGAATTCATCATTATTTAATGTAGCGTACAGCATTGCTAATCATTCAGTTTAATAGCTTCCGATTTATTTTTATGGAAAATAACAGTTAATAGTTTACTCAAGTTTATTTTTTTCATTTAAAATACTTATTTAACAAAATTGGGATAATTATATACAGTATTAAATTTCTTACAAAAATTATATCAGCTTCTTTTATTAATCAAGATAACCTACAAGAAAAAATACTGGTGCAGTGTTATATTTGTAAAAATTGCTATATTGTACTCTTTTTGATTTCTGAATAAATTGGCAGAGATACATGAAAAATATGCTCAGAGACAGGATACCCTAGGAATAGCATTACAACAAATGTACGCGCACATATTATTATTACAAAAAATGTAATCATAAGGAGTGTAAGAAGTAAATGAGTAAACAAAATTTTGATCTGGATAAATATAAATTGAACTTCTGCAATATATAAATATTCCATTCTGCAAGCTTTAAAAAAAGAAAAAAAGTATAGGGAAAAAATTTAGGCACTTTTTCAAACAGGAAATTAAGAACAATTTATTAAAATATTTTAGAAATAAACTGTAGAAAAGCATGTCTAATAAATTGGAGGGCAAACGAGCTTTTGAATGCATCCAAATCTAATTATAAATTATTTGTAAGTAATGGTGGTGCCATCTGTTGCATAAAATAAATTTTAAAATCTTGACATTGATTAGAAATATTTTACACAAATTTAATTGTTACCAGTTCTCTTCCTAGATGGCACCACTGTTTAAATTATTTGATTGTGAATTTGTCAACACCACCTAGAACTAACTCAAGGCCACGGCGCGCAGTTCGTGACGTCACTGCAGTAGGGATACTTTCGTCCTCGCCAACTTTAAGGGTGCCTTCTTAAATATCCATTTGACAGGCTTATTTAAAAACTGAAATTTTTATATTTAATTCTCATCGTTTATAAATCTGGAAAATACCTTGCTTTCATTAGAATGTGAAGAACCGAGATTTTTATTTTTAGAATGTTTTCGATACGAATAACTAGAATTTTTAATTCCATTAAAAGTTATTACTGATGTTACTAAATTTAATCGCTGAGAAACTCTTGTTAACGAAAGAAACTTCACACTTAATGAATCGGAATTTTATTTGTACGCAATAATTAAACAGAAGACAATTTAAGACATGAAGGCAGGATATAGATCCTAAAAAATTGAGATAAATTCTAACTGATTTAAATTATGAAGCTAATTTACCTGGAATCATGTAGCAACATAAAATCATTAGTTGAAAACAAATATAAATTAATCAGAGATGTTTATTGGTCAAGGGTCGTATTAATTATACTTACAACAATTTATGCCTTGACTAATAAACATCTTTGATAAGTATAAGTAATATATCTTATTTTTGACATATGTTGCCGAATAATAATAAATACTCATGTTTGAAACAAATAACACTAAGCTTGCAACGATTTAAATAAGTTTTTATAATTATTTGAGACATTAGGTGCACAGAGAGAATTGCATATTATTTTGCATTTTAAATGGCAAATATCAAATCTCTGATAGAGGTCTGATATAGATCTAAATAGCTAACCTCTGATCTTTACAGGGAAATTTTATAACATGGTTTAGCAGTATTGTGTGGAAGGCAAATGTAACAAATCCTAAACTGGGATATTGAACACAACAAATGAAAAACACTATCATTGCATTATTACTGCCGAATAAAATTACTAACATATAAATGCCCTTAGGATGCACTAAATTATACATTACAATTCAAAACAATTTATACAGAAATACTTTAGATAATATGTATATGCTTATTTTCAATCAGTCAACTAAAAAGAGGGAGGATTGTTTTCAATCAGTCAACTAAAAAGAGGAAGGATAGAGGAAAAGAAGAAAATCATCGAAATTGTCTTTGCAGTCAATTCAGAATTATTCAAAACTGTCTGTAAACGGGGAACGATAAATATTGCTTTTTTTTTATCACAGACTGCATTTCATCAAATAAAAATGTATGACATAATATTTCATAAAGACTACATTTCTATCTTTAGAAAGAATTTAAATTGTAGTCTTTATGAAATATCATGCCATACATTTTTATTTCCATACGTATGTATATGCATGCTTATAAATGTATGACAATATATTCGATTTCTTTGAAAAAAAAATTGCTTCGACATACTGCTATACAAAATATACAATTAGCTACCAAAGATGAGCATAACCTTTGAATTGTCCGAGGGTGAGGAGCCAAAATACACCCAGAACTCCTTAAAAATTTATAAGCATGGGGTGAAATTGTACATAAAATACTGAATAGTATCATACTTTCTGGAGAATACCGTAAGTTTTCTTTGGATGTATTAATTAATGTTAATTGCTCCCTAATGAATTGTATGGCTTTCTGCTTATTTTCATCGTATTGTTCTTCAATATTTTCTAAAGTTTCACAAACAGAATTTATTCTTAAATTCTGCACATCACTTTTAAATTCATATGACAACAAAGCGTTTAAAATAGAAATAACCTCATCTACATTGCCAACAGATGCTGGCAAAGTTAAATTATTAAATTTTTTAAGTTCAGTTTTCCCAATGTAAACTGAAAGTTCAAGTTTTTTGTTTATTAATGCTGAAATATTTATTTCAGGGCACGGTGTTAGCTCAATAATTAAAAAGATAGCTTCCCGTGCTCTTTTAATACAGTTCCACAAGCCAGGTAGCTTTTCTTTTCCCATCTTATCTAAAAATTCAGAAAAAGAAGAAAAGGATTTTTCTTTTTCATTCGTCTGAAACTGGGATATACTTTCAGTTACAGCCCACTGAAGATTTTTATTTTCTAGCCTTTTATGACATTCATCTGGGCTTTCTCTCACGATAAATTCCCTTGAAATATCTTTTGGGCAGTTTGGGAAAATACTAGGAATCGCAGAACGTTTTAATTTGTACCTCGATAAGGGAGCAGTCACCTTCCTTCCAGTCCTTTCATCAACGAATTCTGTACATTTTGAAATGTCCTCAGGGTGAAAATGAAGGGCACAAACCTATCAGCAAGAATTTGTATACATTAAGTTTTTCGGCTTTAAACTGAGCATACATTATTAAATTTCATTAAATTTGTAGCATAAAATAATACAGGTTAGGTTATTTTAATTATGGCAAAGCCTCGAGGGCTATCTGCCTAAGGGGAGGGATGCCTTCATGGAGGACTTTCTAAGGGAAACTGGCTCGTATATACGTTACACATGGGGAAAACACCCATGCAGCCAGCCCGTTGCAGCAGGCCACTAAAATAATATAAGTTAATGTTTATTCACGACTAATAGAAAGAAAATCCTACTTAATCTATTAATTGTATAAAGTGAAACAGGTACTAGTTGTGAAGAATAATGTCTAATTAGATAGAAAAATCTTTTGTCAAATAAAGTGTTGCATAAATTTAATTATTTACTTACAAAAAATACGAAACACTTGTATGCAAAGATTGTTATAATCGGATTTAATTATCTAAACTAGAATTAAATACAAGATTTTGTAAAACTTCATATTTAATGATTTATGTTATATTAAGTGAATTTTAAGAATATCAGGCATGAACTCACAAAAATTTAAATAGCGTATTTTTTCGCATTAACATCAGAAACAAAATTGGTATTAGTTACAGAGATATTATCAAGATTTTTCAAGGTCTTCGGATTTTAATAAATACGCTGTTCCTGTGACAAATGTATCGAGATATTTAAATGCAAGCATTTTGCAACATACAAAATGTATTTACAATTTTGAATATTTATTAATCCTACATTTAATTGAACTATAGATTGAACGATTAGCATGATGATAAGCAGTACTATCTGCTATAAATTAAATTAATAGTATGATTAAATCATCATACTTATATAATCACTATTAGACTTACAATAAGATTAAATATGTTTACTTTCTATAAATGTATGTACTCGATTTAGTTTATGATAATTATAACATACTTAACACAGGAGCACTTTTTAAAGCACAGATAAGTATAAACTTAATCATTAAAAAAAAAAAAAAAAAAAAAAAAAAAAAAAAACGCAACTTACCTTCGAAAATTTTGTTGGCTTGAAATTGCTTCTATGAATCGCCTTTATCCATTTATTTAAGAATTCTTTCTCTTTCGGAAAAGAGAAAACCTGTACTTTTGGGCCATTTGGATAGTTCCCTTTACAGTTAGGTACACAGCATGTGTAAACCATATCAAAAATTTGAAAAACAAATAATAAAGTGAAATACTTATAATATAGAAATATCTGAAAAAAGAAAGAAAATGTCGACTGTTCTTATGGACGATTTCTGACCAAGTGACCGTCAAAACTCCGGAAATCCACCCACCACAGTCCTGGGTGGGGAGAGTTAAATGAAATACAATCCCTACTAACACTGACGTCACACCTCCTCCTGAGAAACGCGCCGTGGCCTTCAGTTAGTTCTAGGAGGTGTTGGAATTTGTACGTTATTGGAATAATTATTTAAAAACAAGCTTATTTTTAGAATTTTCGATAGAAAGTCTTGTGTGCTGGAGATAAAAATGTTTTATTCTCTACAATATTGCCCTGTTTACTTTGAAGTTTTTTTAGCCAAAAATTTGTTTAAGTTTTATAGAATATGGAACAGAATAATAAAACCAATTTAAAATTTGGGCTTCCAGGTGCCGATGTTCGGATGGAGGACTATGTTATTCAAAATTTGATGATGCTAGGTACCATTGTTTTTTCGCAGTACTAGAAATATGTATACATTCATGTAGATTCTTCATTATTGAGTTTCTTTAAATATAATACAGGGCCAAACCCAAATGGTGTGGTGCTAACCCAATGCTAAAATTTACGTTTAACCCAAATGCTACACTATACCCATTTGGTTTAAAAAAAAAATAGATAAAATAGTACGTGGGACTGAAGTACTATTTTATCTATTATTAGTATTTCACTTGGGACTGAAAGAAATTGCTTAATTGTTTATCATGTGATATTAAGAATCATTTGCCCCAAATCAGCAAATTCTTACTGATTCATAACATTTGTTTAAAAAAAATTTTAGAAAGAAAAAATATTTATATATTTTTTCCCTATTTATCAGTTGTATCAATCAAATATTTTACTACGTTGCTTATCCACAATTATTTAGTGGTGATGTTCTTCACATTCAGTAAATTGAAAATATACTATAAATGTTCCTTATCTGTAATTTTTAAAAACTTTATATTACAACCCCTTTTTTAAATGTTTAATCATATTTAAAATTATTAAAATGAATGTTTATATGCACATATTGCATTTGATATCTGATTTGGTTATAGTACTGTTTGTGGAACTCCAAACTACATTGCTCCGGAAGTTCTCAACATGCAAGGATATAGTTTTGCTGCAGATGTTTGGGCAATGGGATGTATAATGTAAGTTTTTTTATTATCCACTTACTGTATTTAACATTTATTGCATTTATTATTCTATTTAACATTCCCAATTTCTGTTTTTATCCATAAAATTTTAACACTTTCTCTTAATTAATAGAATGAACATGTAAAAATTCATACAAATGGTAACTTAAACATTATTTTGCCTTAATGTTTGAGTAAATATTTTTATTTATACATTGGTTGATACAGTTTTCTGGCAGATTTTACTTTCATTTATAGGTAACAACTCACTGTGAATTCCCTACTTGTCTATTATGTTGGTGTTTTTAATTGATGAATCTTGGATTAATAACAAATTTATTTTTATGTTAGTTTCAAGTTTTGATATAATAGCTTTTTTTTTTTTTTTTTTTTTTGTTAGTTGCTAGTTAAAAATTCATTGTTTATTAATTCACAGTATTATACAAGGCTGACTGAAATTTATTTATGTAATATATATTTTAGGTATGCCATGTTAGTGGGTCAGCCACCTTTCGAAACTGCTACACTCAATGAAACTTATTACCGTATTACTGCTAACAAGTATAGCATTCCAAGTTCTATGTCAGAAGCTGCACGCCATCTTGTAATTAGAATGCTGCAATGCAAACCTGCTGACAGGCCTTCTTTGGAAGAAATCTTACATCATAAATTCTTCTCCTCAGGATATTTACCGCCATCTTTACCAACTAGCTGTTGTATTACTGTTCCTAAATTCCCTATGGTACCTTATGTTAAAAGGTAATCCTTAAAATTTTTTTTTCTTTTTTAAGAAAAATATTCTAAGATTCTGTGTCTTAGAATTAGAAATATTTTGAAGAACTTATTTAATAATAAGTTAAATTATTTTTTGCCTTTTTTAATGTTTTTAATTTATGTTAAGAAAGGCTGGTAAGAAGATTTATTTCCTTAAATGTTGATGCAAAAACAAATACAATAACTCCAGAAATGATGAATGCTGGATATGGAACAATTCTGGATAGCTGAGTGTATAGTAAATGCAGTTCATGGTAAAAAAACCAAATGAATAGGAAAAAAAAAAAAAAAAAAGCCTCGTTTTAAGAGTCATTAAAAGCTTACATTATTTAAGATTTCGAAAAACAAAAGTGCACATCAGATAAAAACTTATGTATTTTTTATCAAACTTAAACATATAAAATTAAAACATCTTAACCCATTATACAAGCCCATTGAGCATAAAGGTTGACACATTGGTGCATCAAAAGTTTGTGTACGCACTGACTACTTATATAAAGAAAAGCACTGCCATACCTCACATTATAAGCTAGTAGTGAGCTTTATTTTATATAAGTACACTAATGTTTGTGAAAAATTCAACACCATTAAGGAATTGTCAGATATAAATGAAATTCATTTCACGTATTACTGATAGTGGTACAAATAAACGATCAAATTTACAAGAAAAAAAATTGAATGTCGGAAATCAGTACTTTGTGTGTCCGGCACTCTGAGCAATGAGAACCTGTACACGTTGTGGCACTGAATCATGCAGGTTCTGAATGTAATCATGGAAAAGGCATTCCATATTGTTTTGAATTGATGCCAAGTTTCAGCCTTAGTGTGTGCCTCACTGGTTATACAAGTGAGTCATTGACCAATGAAACCACAGAGTGCTGAATGAGTGACATATCCAGGGAATAAGCAGGCCATGGAAGAAACAAAACATGTTGTGCTGTAAAGAAGGCTTGTGCAGTCTGAGAAAGATGTGCATGGGCATTATTTTGCTGAAATACAGCTCCCTGAATGCGTCTAAGAATGGGCTAGACCCCTGTTTCTGCAGTGTCTCTTATGTAGTGATTACTGTTGAGGCTGCTATCAATCTGCACTAGATGGGTTCGACAATTATACTCAATAGCTTTCTACACGATGATGCAAGGTGTTTCTGCACTATGATGCTGCATAATGCACTGTGTGATCAGGCATTTCCCTCTAACATCAGATACATACTCTTCCATCATTGTATTCCAGATTGCTGCGAGATTCAATGGATATTGAATAGCAACATGGCATGTAGTGTGCCATGTTGCCACAGGGCACACTACATGCTGTGTTGCTGAGGCCATTGAAGTCAGAGGCATTTGTGATTCAGTGACAGGGAAATCCTGCTTAGAAGAACCCTTGCATTCAGTTCATGCTGCAGCAGATGTTGATAAACACAACACTTGTAGCCATATTCCAACATTGCGCTAACAGATGAGACAATGCTGTATAATCTGTCGCATCCATGTGGATAAGGTGTCTGTCGTTCCATGCTGTTGTGCTATTACATGCCCTACTGCCAGATTTTGCCTTGCTTGTGTCCATTTTTTTCATCGCTGTTGTGGCATTATGCTGCATCCTGGCTGCAATTGCTTGATACAAAAGTCCACCCTTTCGCATACCAATGGTGCGGCCTCATTCGAACTCCATTAGTTGTTGGTATGGCACCCTATAGTGTTAACAAAGTGTATTGACCACTAATTAAACGTTATTTGCAGACAAAGTATGCCAAACATATTTCAAAGGAACTTTACAGTCCTTTATATACATGGAACAAGTAGCTGGTTCTTATTCCATACATGTGCAAAAGCTGTATGATTCTAAACATTTGCATGTTTTACCTCACTTTACATTTCACGTAAGTATGGTTCAGTTTGCATAATTCTTTCTACTGCAGAAAATGACATAATAAATTGGGATACTTATGTATTTTCATATTGAATGCGAAAGTTAGGAGAAATCCTGCCAAACCTGCAGCAATCATCCTAGCAGAAGTCTGGAGTAACATTTTACTCTTTATTTATTAGATGATCAACAAATGCAAGTTATAGATGTGACATATAAAAAACTTAAATACTAGCTTTGAGATGAACTGATAAATAAATTCATTAAAATTCTGGTTGCCAAAAATCTCACACTGGCCTTATGGCATTAAAAATACAGACAGTATAGTCATTTTCTTTGTGAAGCTGGTGTGACATAAATGTAAATTTCAATGGCATTGTGTAGTGTTATTGCATAGTTTTGTCGAACCTCAGAGTCTTTCAAATACTCCTCTGTTTTCTATAGAAAATAGTAAGGAGAAAAACAGATAAATAGCAGCTAATATATATCTATCTTTATAAATTCTAGACTAACTGATTGAGGATCGAGATTACACAAAAATCAAAGAATTTGTGAATGTTTTGTGATGTCATGCTTATCCATTATTGGCACTAAATCTCACTGTTTGGTGTCAGTTTTTGTTTGTTGAAAAAGGCCAATGAAAAAATATGTAAGCATCTAAATGTATATATAAATTTACAATGTTACATTTTATTGTTCTATTCCATTACTTTTACGTGTGTTGTATAGTTTTACTGAGCATGTAACATCTTGTATCCATGAGCTGCAGGCAAAATACTTTAGAAGCCTTTCGCATAAAGAGCTTGAACAATACTACTGTATAGGGAGTTATAAAAAGTTAAATTACATATTTATAAAATTCTTCATACCTTCACTATTAAAACTGTTTGCATAAAATTCTGTGTCTTAGAATTAGAAATATTTTGAAGAAGTTGGTTTAATTTATAGAACACTGATTATAGATTTATAGGTCAGTTGATGTGCAGAAACAAAGATATTAAGATAAGAATACAGTTTATAAGAAGTAAAATAATATAATTTTAATTATTTAAAACTAACTCTTTTCAATACAAGCAGAAGATAATAGGCATGATGGCATTGTATACATTTTCAGCTTAAAGTTTTTAACTTCTTGGACCAGATTTGATACTTTTGTGAATTTCAGTCACAATAAGAGCTTTATTTGTTTGTTTGTCTTTTCTTCTACATTGCCTAATAGTTAGAGAAAAGATAAAATTGTTAGGGAGAGGAAATTTCTACAATTTGTTTTCATGTATTTCAATTTGGAAACATCCCTATTTAGTTCACACATAATTTTTCTTTAAAAATTTTCTTTATAATGTATTTTTTCTGCTTTAAAATTATTTTCATAGATTTTATTTAACATTTATGGGTTCAATATTATGATTTTATATTTATGTATATTTATTGATTTTACTGATGTTATTTGCTTTAGTTATACTTATTGTTACAATATTATGTTTTAACTAATTAAAATAAGTAATTAAAATTTAGGAGGTTGCACCCGGGGGCAACTGTTGCAAATAAAAATTAACAACAAGTTTAAATAATTATAAATATCTTTGATGTTAATTCTGTAAATTTTGTTTTATTGCTAAATAAATTATCTACTGTTCTTCATGCCAAATATAATACTGATCCCTTGAATATATTTTAAACACCAGTATGCATTAAAGACATCAAATCTTGTGTACTTGCAATATATTAGTTTTTTATATAATATTATTATTTTTGTGTTATGTTACACTTTAGGTCTTCCAGTGAACAAGATGTTGATAAAATTGCAAATAGAATAGTTGATCTTCAACTTAGTCCAAAACCAGATGTACCAAAGGTAAATTTTAAATCTTATTTATTCTTCTCTCTTCATGAACACAAATGCATTTATATGTACATAGACAAATGTGTAAATTAGGTCTTGAGCATATTAAGTACAAATAAAACATACATATTTAGTCTAAAGGCAACTTCACTGAGTTTAAGTGTAATAAATTGAGAAAATAAGATTTTATAAAATATATATTTGAAATTGAATGTAATCTGCATATTGCCTACCATAGTTTTTAAATTATAAGTTATTTGATTACATTTTTCTTAGTGTAACTAATTAAGTCAATTATATGCAGGAAGTTGAAAACGTTATTTAAAATTTGAAAATAAGCGGATTACTAGCATATTATGCTTTTACTTAATGTTTTACTTTATCGCTTGCAATATTAGTGATGTATTAACATTTAGTTATTGGTTGAAGTGACTGAAGATGAATGCAATACAATATTCCTAGTATTTTTTTTTTTTCTTTTCCTTAGATAGTGACATACATTTAAAATATTTACAGTCTTTGGCTTTACATTATATAAACATGTGAATAACCTATTTATTTATTTTCTAGATACAAGTAAAATCTGAAGAATCAACGCCTAAAAAAGATAATTGTTTTCCAACAAACATCAGGCAAAAGCTTACAAATGTTCTATGCCCAGATAAATGTAAGAATTTTATTTCTTTAGTTCAATATACATTAAAGTTTACGAAATTGCTATGGGTTATTTATTCTAAAATGATCTCACTTTTATTTTCATATAAAGGAAATCTAAGCATTTTATAAACTTTTTATGTAAAAGTACAAGAAAATTTATATCATTCATGCCATTTGTAACAATTAATATAATTAAATCGTTTTAAGTACTTGTAAGCAATTTTAGATTATATTACTATTTTTGAATGCCAAAAATTAATATTTGCTTATTTTGAATAAAAACTAGATTAAAAAATCTTAATCATTTTAAATTCAGTGTAGTTCTTTTAAGAAATTTTTGAATATTCACATTGTGATCTTGACATCACTCAGTACTTCATTTAACATTAAATTTTATACTGAATATTTTACTTGAAATATATTGTAAAAACCATCATATTGAATGTGATCTTGTTTGTTAAAAGGATATTGAGTATGTGCTTTTTTTCCCAAATTAATATAGAAAAAAAGTATTAATTCATAAATCTTTTCCATGTTCTTGTTGATTAAATAATAAAATATATTTGATTGAATAATCAGATATGTACAATTATTTAAATATCTGCTTTATTATACTGCTTTAATACATCTCATTCTTCTTAGCTTGAAAATTATTGATTTTGCTGTTACGTCCATTAACTGCTTACTGCAAATTTTTACATTTATAATTTCTGAAATGGTCACTTTGAAAACTCATGACGTTTTTTAACTTAGGATTGTGTTCATCCATGATGGTCTAATGGAAAATTAAAAATTAAAACACAATTTAAGGTGTCTAAAAATGCTTATGTCTTCGAAACTACAAATGTTACAATCAATCTAAATACATCATTAGATAGATGAAAGAGCTCATTAGCAAATATTTATAAATTTTTAAAATTGGACTGAGGGACTATGTAATGCATAAAAAATAGTGAAATTTTGGTGACATCAAAGCTGCGTGTACATGTGTGATAGCCTGTGAGTGGCAAGGTTGTCTGGTAGACAGTCGTGCACAGGCATTGTGCTCGGGGGGGCGTCTGCTGTATTTTATTTTATTATTTACTAGGAATACAACTGCAGACATCTTAAATTATATATCATATTTCTCATATCATTTATAATTTTTACATAGGGTCATTCTGAATGAATAAATGTAATAAATAAAAAACAAAATATGTGCGTGTGTAAAATTTTTTATATTACTGACATTTATTTTACAACATCCTCACACCGGATTAAACACCAGTCACTCTTTAAACTAAAAGAGAGAGTGTACTGTCGATCTTTTTCTTTGATGCACTGAGTTGATGTTGGATCTTCATCCCATGCAGATGTTAAAAATTGCTGAATGGTGCATTTAATGAGTCATTTTATTATTAATTATTTTAATTGAAAATTAATTGAATCAATTTGTGTGTTCTCTTTTAGTATCCAAAAAACTAAAGGAAGCCTGCACTTCCAGTAGCATGTACAGCATGGTGATGAATGCTCTTGAATCAATGCCAGAAGGTAAATTAGGTTTTATTTTGTATTTTCTTAAATCCATTAGTGGGAGGTAGGTATTTTTTGATAGCATAATTTTAGAAATTATCAAGATAGTTTTATTAAATATCAAAATTTTCAAAACTATTGATTTTAATAATTTTGGCAATATTGCAAGAAGTAATTTTTATAGAGTGTTCTGTAAAAATATCAAAATTTATTAATTTTAATACATTTGCAAAAGTTACTAGAGAAAGAAATTGGCTATACATTATTGTGTAGCTGATGTTATTCCCCACCAAAAATCAGCCAGTCATGTAACATTTTTAATCTAACTTACTGTGAGAATCTGATCAAGGAGGAAATTTAATGTGGCAGAGCTTGTGGAGTATAGTGCTACAGCTGCTAAGGATTCTATCACACTTAGGCAATGTTTACACATGATCCATTGTGTGTCAGAGGAGATTGTTTTCATTGAACTGTGATTCACAAAGTGTCAATTGTGTTGTAGGCCACTTGGGAAATAAATGAGTAAAATTTTCCAAATCAGTGAGCATGAACAGGCCAAATACCTGTCAGAATAGGATTGGGATAAACAAATCTTATATTGTTGCTGTCATTCAGAATGCTGAAAGTTCTTTGCTAGGGTCCTATAGAACCAAAGCCATAGCTAGGATTTTCAGCACCCGGGGGCATCTGATGATTTTGTGCCCCTGCTTGTTTGCCTATAAGGTATTTCTTCCACCTTCTTAACAAGCCTTCATGGTTTAGTGATCAGCGTGTAATTGAGAAGTCCATGGTTCAATTCCTGGCAAAAGCATTGCTAATTTTTCATCTTTCTGGCCTCGAAATAACCTAATGTCTGTACAGTGGTGCCCGAACTAAAAGGGTGTTGGATAATGAGTCTCCTCACACAGGATTTGACAATTGAGTCCCCTAAAAATCCCAGTCGCCCTTTAAAAGAGGGAGTATATAAGGTATTTCTCCCATCTTCTTGGCATGCCTTCATGTTGTGGTGGTCTGCATGCTCAGCACGTAATTGAGAGGTCTGTGGTTCAATTCCCAGTGAAGGCGCTGCATATTTTTCATCTTGCCTGCTTCCAAAAAAATGCCTAATGTCTCTAAATGCCAAGAATCGAAAACATTTCAATTCTAAGATTTCGTGACATCAATTTGGCACTCTTCTGGATGTTGCACCTGGGAACAGATGTACTCCCTGGCTACAATACTGTGCAGAATGCTGAACAGATCTTTAAAATTTCCTCACATTAATTAGCTTCATGGGAAGTTAGGCATTCAGGACCTATATAGAAGCCTCAAACAATAGGGATCCTTTATTGAGGAATATACTCACAACTTTCCAGGCTTGATACGGATAAGTTGGATAACTATAACTCTCCACTTACATTAATTGTCTGGAATGTAGGTAACGTGGATGCTAAACATTACAAATTCCAGAAATTGATCCTACAGTATAAGGTCAACTTTTGCTTCTTTATGAAAACCCATTCTACGGCAGATGAGTAATTATGTGTGTCACATACTATGATCACATTCTCCTGACCACCCAATGATTCTGAATTATTTACTGGTCACCCTGGAAATATAATTTTTTGGGGGGTGAGAGGAGACTTCAATTCCATGAGACGAGGCCTTCCTCTTTTCTTCTGCCCTTAAATTACCTCCAGAAAGTGTACTCGCAAGATTATTATGTGATGCAGCTACTAACATTACTTTATGGATCAAGTAACAGCCATATTTGACCATTTACTCTACAATACTTGATAAAAACATTAAATCATTAGCTACCCATTCCCACTGAATTTAATTCTTAGACCCTTGAGTTCTCTGACGTTTTTATCAATAAAATAGAAGGGTATTATTTACTGCAATGTTTAGTTGAATAAATGATTAGGTGGTAAATTATGAGAGTATTCCCATTTTTAGGAAGATGGTTAGGCTGTTTTGAATCACATAAGGGCTATTAACTTTGAGGGAAGGGAATGCTTTCATGGAGGTCTTCCTGAGGGAAATCAGCTCATATTCATGTTACACATGGAGAAAACAGTCATGCAGGCGAGCTTATTTGCCTGGAATCAAACTCCTACTATTCGTTACTCTTAACCATTGGTTGGTGGGGCTTTTTATATCAGAACTCATAGTTTAGAAATCATAATAGGTTAAACCATATTATCTTCCTTCAAATGTAAGTTAAATGAGTTATATTTATCCAGTAGAATTCCAGAAATCTGCAAAGCTTGGGACCAGAGGTTGTGTGGATCTTAGGATTTTGCGGATTTCAAGACAGAAAAGATAAATCATAATTTTCAGACTAAAAGTGTAAAATAAATAAGGTGTATTAGATACATTTAATTAAATTATGATATACATTATTGCAATAACTTACTATATGCATTAAATTATTATTACATATATAAATTGATTATATTATTCTTTGTATTATATATACACAGCATCGAGGTTTGCCGATTTCACCTCATGCAAAGATTTTCAGTTTCGGATTCCGGTGTTAGAGTCATTGTTGCTGTAAAATTTCAACAGCTTTTCTTTATTTTTCCATATATCATACACAATCGTATTGCAATTCCATATGATTCTGCTATAAACTGAGGAATAGCACCTGTCTCCATCTTTTGCAGAATTTGCATTTTTTGCATTACTGTCAATGCAACGTGTTTACATTTTCCAGCATTGCAAGCAGTAAAATCATGAGTGCGTTTCTAATTTGTAATTGGGTAAAAGTTTACAATTGGGTGCCCATTGTTTTTGGCAATTCTTTTTTGACGCCAAGATCGACGCCAGGAAGGCGCAATTTCAAGATGGCCACCACACAAAACCAAAATAAAAAGTCAAATAATTGCACAAACTCTGTGTCCATGTACACATCAATCTGTTTTCACTTAAAAAAACATCCCAGAATTGCACAAACTAGACATTGCACACTGCCTTAAATTTGTCCATGCACACATCAATCTAGTTTCATTAAAAAAAATCAGGAAGCTAAAACAAAGTTAAAACTATCATGGTAACCAGAAATGAGTGTTATATATGTTGACTCATCAAACATAGATAAATTACTATTTATTGCTCATAGTCTCTTTGGATGTTTTCATCCCATAACCATTTGCTATCTTTTCTCAAACGTTGCCTTAACGCATGAGTTAGACTTGACAACTGAGGTGTGAATTTTACTAAGTATGTCACCAATCCTAAAAATCGCTGCAAGTCTTCCCGACCTTTTGGTTCTGCAAACTTTTCAATCGCTTGGACATTCTTTGGATCAGGTGCAATGCCTTTATCAGACAGTACATGGTCCTAAATAAGTCACAGAGGTCTGAGATAGCTGTGTCTTCTCGATGTTAAATTTTAGATTATCACTTCTGCTATCGTAAGTGTCTTCCTCAACAACTTGCAATGTTCTTCGACAGACGACGATCCTAGGGCTAAATCATCAAAATATGGATTTATCTCGTTCTCATTGCTAAAAATCTCCTCCATGGCCCGTTGAAATTCCTCAGGTGCATTGTTCAGACCAAAAGGAAGAACCAAAAATCTGAATCTTCCCCAGGGCGTTGTAAATGTTGTCAAGTATGATGACTCCTCATCAAGTGGTAGTTGCCAAAATCCATTCTTGGCATCCAAAATGGTAAATATTTTACATCCTTGGAGTTTTGTCATAAGGGCCTGCTGTAGGGATTGGATAATGAGGTCTTTGAATAGCCTGATTAAGCTGCCTTGGATCTAAACAAATTCTCAATTTCTTCGGCGTATTTATCACAACCATGTTGCTCACCCATTCTGTAGGCTCATCAACTTTTGCTATGATGCCAGTTTCAACCATTCTGTTTAGCTCCTGCTTTACTTTTTCATGCAAAGCAAGTGACACTTTACGTGGTGCTGCAACATGAGGTGCGACATTTTCTTTTATTTTTATCTTTACTGTGCGATTTAGTTTTCTCACACCAGTGAAACACATCTGCAAATTCCTGCATCACTTGCTCTAGTGTCTCTTCATTTTGTTTCTTTTCCTGCTTGACTTGATACACTCTTTCAATCAGACCCAAGTCTTGGCAAGCCTGAAGACCCAAAATAGGAGATGATTCCAGAGTGGTTACCAGAAATTTGAGAGTTTTTGTCAGTTTTTTAGTTTTACATGTAAGGTAGCACTCACCTAGTATTGTCACTATAATCCAGTACTGGTTGTTTATTTTTTTTTAATTATCGGTTTCTCACTCCACTTTAACAATTCACTCTTGGGCATAATGTTAATTTGAGCTCCAGTATCTAATTTGAAATTCACTTCATTCTTATTTACGGTGATCTTTTGGTACCAGACTGATGCTTTATTTGAATCCAACCCGTCAACAGTTTTTACTTCCCCTAGGTAAATAAACTCAGAGTCGCTATCTTCCATACATCCAACTGCGTGCACTCTCTGTTTTGGTTTGGTGCGACACATTTTCGCCCAGTGATTTTTCCCACTGCACTTTCAGCAGACCATTCCAAATGCAGCGCACTTCTTTGGCTCATGTTTTCTTCCACATCACTTGCACTCTTTTACTTGCGTTATCTGCGCGGGATTTGATTGATGTTTGTTCTTTCTGAGAGCGTCTACGAAGATTTTGTTCTCGTTCATTTCAGTGGCTTGTGCTTTGATATGTTCCGCTGCCTTGCATTCACTGAAGATATTCTGCAGTGTCTTTTTTGCTCTATTTGTCTCTCGTATTAGCCGTTCTTGTAATGCTTTATCTGAGATGCCTTGCACTATTTTATCACGGAGCATTCTATCTTGCGCTTGCCCATAGTTGCGATCTACTATTGCACATCATAGCCTTGAGTAAAAGTCCGTGCATTTCTCTCCTTTCTCTTGCTTTATTTTGAGAAACTTGAATGATGCATAAATCTCATTCTGATAATCTGCAAAATATTTGTCGAATTCTTGTAGCACTTGTTTTAAGGACACTTCACTACTGCCCGCTTCTGGCTTCAAACCAAACGATCGATACTGCTTTTTCAATTCGTCACCACAAATATGTCGAAGAAGCGCAGTTTTTGTGCTTTCCGACTCTTGGCTATATCTTAATGCCTCGATATAGTCCTCGAAGTTTTCCTTCCAGTGTCTCCAAGCTTCAGAAGGGTTC
The DNA here is from genome assembly GCF_044657685.1 of Stegodyphus dumicola. Lineage (NCBI taxonomy): Eukaryota > Metazoa > Arthropoda > Arachnida > Araneae > Eresidae > Stegodyphus > Stegodyphus dumicola. The sequence goes on from NC_140775.1 coordinate 24,548,473, forward strand.
GATCCAGCGTCAAACGGTGACAACGGGGGCAGGTTATGCGCCATTTTTGATTCCAAGTTTTTCAAATGCACATTATCCTTAAAATATCAATTTATGCATTAAATTCGTGAGCGTGGTTTACTCTGACACCATGTTATATATGTTGACTCATCAAACATAGATAAATTACTGTTTATTTATAAGATTAAATAAGATTACTTTATACATAAGAGAGACATTGATGCTACATAGTTGGCGGCAAGTGACGAGAATGTGACACAGCACAAATACTGTGCACTTGCCTAGCTAGTCAGGTTAGAGGCACTGCCATCTATCGGCAAGCAAAGTAATTAATATCTAACAATGAGGTTTCATCATCAAAATTTTAAAAAATGTATCGCTAATCGAAGGGGCACCCAATTCTACCTAGAGCTTGTAATTGTATTAAAAAGGGCTGAAATTAAAAATATTATTAATTTATCCACAAAATATCCGTACTAAAAAAAAGCAGCACTGAATAATCTCGTGAAATAACAAAGCTCAGAAAATACAACATGAATCATGAATTTGGAAGAAGAGTTGGGGAAAAGTACAGAATTGCCCACTGCTTGGTGCAAGAATTGCACATACTCTGTATCCATCTGCACATCGATCTATTTTCACTTAAAAAAACATTCCAGAATTGCACAAAAAGGGCATTGCGCACTCCCTTGACTGTATCCATGTACACATCGACCTATTTTCACTTAAAAATTCAAAGAAAATTGACAAAAATCCAATTCTTCTTACTTTTGTAAAAAGCGCCAAACAAATAAGTGGGCGATTCTGCACTTTACCCGAAGAGTTGAGTGAATCGTCTTACCTCGATGCAGATTAATTTCTTACCTCTATGCAGATTAGAGGGGGAAAAAACTTTTATCATGATGTAAATAATTTGGTATTTCCATTATGACTCATTATTATTCGGTAATTATGACGTCATTATTCGGTAAATATTTTTTCTTCGATATTTTGTACTCAATGTTGTGGTTTCCTTCTCAAAATATAAACTGAATGTTTATATTTTGAGAGGCAGCGCGGGTTTTACGAGTTGGTGGATTTTTGGTATTTGACTGTACAGTACAAAGTCTTTAATCCAGACTCGTTGGGACTTCGGCGATTCCGTATTAGGGATTTTTCCGTATTATAGATCATCAATTTAAATCTGGTAAGATGGCATGCAGAAATTATAAAATTAAAAATATGAAACCATAATTTATGAAATAAAGAGCAATTATGATCTAAAGGGTATCAAAATTTACAAAAAAAGGCTTAATATTTATTCGTTTACTTTATTAAACATTTCTTTCAATTTTTGTATGTGTTCAGTTACAAAGTTCCACTGTTCAAGTCCTGTAATTGCTGTGCCGAGAATACCGACTAACTTGTCAATCGAAATTTGCAATTCCACTTTTTGTTTGATTGACATCGAAACATGCTTTCGCTTTGTAGATCCTTTGGCAACTCCAGAATTGGAAACTCTTTTTGACAGAATCAAAAGTTCAAGCTTAATTTTTATAAAATTGGTCTAACAGTCTGCAAAAATTAATAAGCCGGATCCAATTAAAAGATTAAGGAACAGCACAATCTACAACATTAACTGAAATAGATAGTTAGATAATTTTAGCCTAGCTCATACCATCCATTATACATTAAACGTGCATGCGTAAGCGCACATGCACACACGTAAACGTATCATGCATTTGCGGATACGCAGAAAGTTTGTAGCTTTGAGGTCTGTATTATAGATCATTCCGAATTAAAGACTTTGTACTGTATATACTGATAGAATCAGATCTTGCTGTGATTCAGCTAATTATTTAACATGCAAATATCATAGGATTTTTTTAACTTTATAAGAATAATATCAGAACTGGTATAAAGAATTTGTTGTAGTAAATAATTGATGCTGTAATTATATTTAAATAAGCGAACTAAAATCAGTCTCAACATATACAAAAATGTCATTAAAACTAATGATTGAAAATGTACTTTTCTCTATTATTACATGTTATGAAAGAAGATATTTAAAAATATAAAATTTTATTTTGAAGTAAATTATTAAAATATTATGAATCAGATTCTGATAGCATTAATTTGAAAGTATTGTCAGTGTTATGAATGGAACATTGCCAGATCTTGTTTACTTATAAATCTGAACAAGTAAGATTTTCAATATTGTACTGAAAGTTTCAACATTATATAGAGAATATTATATGAGTTTTTAACAAAAAAGTATGAGCAATCGTTTTAAAATTACTTCATGTAATTGAATTTTGGTACAGAAGGATAATGAATTTCTTCTTGAAATATAGTTTGTTGAAAGACAAACAAATTATCATTATCACTATATTGTTATGCTAGAGTAACAGTAAAAATTCTTATTTATCAAAAGAGGAGTTAAATTAATTTATAGATAAATTTTCAAAATTTTGTTGGCAAAATTATTCTTTAAGGATTTAAGTGCGTAAAAGCAGGCCTTTCAATATCTGAGTAGCTCTTCACAAGTTTGATTCCTAGAACCTACCTGAATAGTATTTCCTAAGCTTTTCCCATGAGGAGCATGAGTCACTTTTCATTAAATAATAATAATTATTTTAAATATTCTTTTTAAAGCATTTATAATGTTATAATTACATACTTGATCACATACAAATTTTCAACTACCATTTCTTAGCACCAGATATATGAAATCACACATAGTTGTTGCACTAGACTTATTATTTTGTAGCTTCATCTTCCAAATCACAATTGAGACCAAAATAAATAAATAAAGTGTCTGATGTACATGGAATATCTTTTTTATTGTAATGCTATTTGTTTTCATGACAATCTGAGTTTTTTTCATTTTGTTCTGTTATTATTATTTTGAAATTTAAAAATTTACATATGTGATCTTTATTTTCATCTTCATAAAATATTCCTTTTATAGACTGTGATAGTAATCCACCACCTCTAAATTACAACCTAAGTCCTTTCATAACTAAATGGATTGATTATTCCAACAAGTATGGCTTTGGATTCCAACTGTCTGATCACAGCATAGGAGTTCTGTTTAATGATTCCACAAGAATGAGTCTTTCTGCCAATCGAGGGTGAGTATATTTAAAACCTGTGAAATAAGGGGAAAAATCAACTTATAGTAAATATATATTCTTTTACTTCATACTAATTTTTAGCATTTTCATAAAGTAAAATGAAAATAATTAGGAGTCCAATTTTGCTTATCAAATAGATTAATCATTAAAATTATAAGAAGTAATATTTTGGCAACATTATTCAGTATTTGTTTTTAATTGATTTTAGAAAACACATCTTAAATATTTCACTCATGTCAATGATTTTTAAACTTATACCAAATTATTATGTTTAAAATAAAAACTGCATATAGTTATCAGATATATTAGGACTGTGTAAAATACGAGGGCCATCCAGGAAGTAGATTACGTTTCCGTCTGTGTCCGCTAGGGGCGGGGCTAGCGCGGCCATCTTGGGGTCAGAGCGTTGCGCAGCTCAGTCTGCATCTAGCCGTGCTAGTGAGAGGTTCGTGCTGTGCTCTGTTCAGATACTGTGACGGTTTGAAATGTCTGCGTTAATTGAAAATCCCGCGAGCTGCGAGGTGCGCTCAGTAATAAGGTTTCTGACTGCAAAAAACTGTAAACCGATAGAAATCTATCGGCAGCTTCGTGAAGTGTATGGGGACAACATTATCACTGAAGGTGGAGTGCGTCAGTGGGTCATAAGATTTCAAAATGGCCGAACCAATGTTCACGACGAAGATCGAAGTGGGAGACCCAGCATAGTGACCGCCGAACTTCTCGAAAAAGTTGATGCTAAAGTCCGTGAAAATCGAAATTTCACAATAACGGAACTTTCTTTGAGTTTTCCACAAATTTCGCGAAGTTTGTTGCACGAAATCATCAGCGAAAAGCTTGGTTACCACAAGTTTTGTGCAAGATGGAAGGCAAGAAGAGGTAACGAAGTGGTTGAAGGCGCAGGCGGCCGAATTTTTCGATGAAGGAATTTCCAAGCTCGTACATCGCTACGATAAATGCCTTAATTTGTATGGTGACTATGTAGAAAAGTAGTATTTGAGTGTGGCTTTCATCTGTATATAATAAAATTTGTTTCCTATACTTTGTTTATTTTTTTATTCCAAAACGTAATCTACTTTCTGGATAGCCCTCGTAGGTATATGAATTTAAAGCTTATCATCATAAAAAGCCCTTATATAAATTTAAGCACATCATAGTCGAAACTTTCATATCATTGTTTACCTTCCATTAAAATAATATTTAGGATTAATAAATCATTATATCCATAAATTCTCCTTGTGTTTTTACTAAATGCTAAATTAATTTAGTATTTTATAAAATTATTCATCAAACATTAGCAATTATGTTAACACATTTTAAGAATTTTTTTAATTTACAGGAGAATAGAATTTCATGACACCAATGGAAAAACTAGCACCTACAGTCATTCCAATATTCCCAGTCATCTCCAAGAAAGATTCACATTACTGAAATATTTTGCCCAATATATGGATGAAAATCTTACAGAAGTAAGTTTTTATTTCATATAACTGAATTTTTATGTTTGCTATCTGACTGAAAGTTTATTTAGAAAAAATAACATTTTAATTTGAACTTTTTAAAATAAGTTTTATTACTTTTATATCAGGGACATATATTTAGGGTATGTAATACAGTACCAGATTTTTTTTTAAAAATTTAAGACATATTATAATGATATTACCAACTTATGTTTTTGCTTTTTATCATTGTTTAACTTGTAATATTACAAACTCTAAACAGTTTTCAGCCATCTAAAAAGGATATACAGTCAAAAGTCGTTAATTCGGACACCCATAATCCGGAATGATCTATAATCCGGACCTCAAAGCTACAAACTTTCTGCGCATGCGTCGCGTTCACGCATGCGCACAGGCGTTTACGAGAGCGCGTAAGACCCTTACGGCTGCGAATATGTTTGTGCGCATGCGCGTTTAAATTGTAACGGAGTCATACGCTAAGCTAAAGTTATCTAATTCAGTTAATGTTGCCGATTGCGTTGTTCCTTAATCTTCGAATTGGATCCGGCTTATTATTTTTTGCAGACTGTTAGAGCACTTTTATAAAAGTAAGCTTGAACTTTCGATTATGTCAAATACAATTTCCGATATATATTTACTACAAAGCGAAAGTATGTTTTGAAATCCGAAATCTGTTTATCAATTTCACGCTGCTCTGCGGCAGAGGGGGGCAGAAACGTCATTATTAGATTATGATGGATTAGAAAGATTATGTCAAATAGAATTTCCGATATATATTTACTAATATGTAATTTGTATCTACGGAAGCACTTCCGCAGAGAACCCGGTAAATGTAAACATCGCCAACTTTGGTGATAATAGTTCAAACCTGGTAACCCAGCGGATTTTTCCTATTCGCTTGTTCGAAGTTTGCAACCATTCCTCTTGCGTTCATTTTGTTAAATTATCACTGTCGTTGTTCGCATTTGCAGATTTATATTATTCTTCTCTTATTTATTATTATTTTTTCTGAATTTTTGAACAACGAATAGATAGAAATATTTTCGTAGATAGATGCCGGTTCTCGGTTCGGGATGAAAGGAAGAAAATACGGCGAGAAGGGTGAATGCTAATTTGTAACATGGCTGTTCACGTTGTGTTCTTAATTATTAACAGCTCTAAGAACCAGCAATTTAAATAACTAAGTAATGCTTTTATTTTTATTATTGGTTATTGTCATCTAAAATTATGAGAATAAATCAATTTTCTGGCGTAAAATTTTAACAAGATAATATATTGTTAATGCTTTTCTAACAATAACCTTTCAAAGGATGGCAGGTGTGACATAAATAGATGATTAAGTTGAAATAAAAAAGATTATTGATTATCTAACATGACAGAATAGTTTGATGCATCACCATGGTCATCAAAATTAGCAAACCACTGCTGGTGTAAGGAATATATTGTTTTCTGTGTTAACTGGAATTTAAGACAAATTTTTTTTTTTTTTTTTGTTTATCATGTTTAACAGGTTAATTTCAGTACATTAATACTAATTTATATTTTTCAAATGAATTTTTATTTCCGTTATAAATGCTTATATATTGTCTTATACTTAATATACTCTTTTCTGTGCTAACTTGAATTTAATATAATTTTCGTATATCACGTTTAACAAGTTAGTTTTACATCTACATGCTTATTATCTGTGAATTTTTACTACCATATGCTTAATATATTGTTTTGTCTGCTAACTTGAATTTACATGCACTAAAAATCACGTTTACAAAATATCACGTTTGTGGCTCGGCTCATCGCCGCTGAACCGCGAGCTTGGCGAGTAAAAATGCAACGGCGCCAACGGGTTCTCTGCGGATGAAAACCCGTATCTACAAAGCGAAAGTATGTTTTGAGATCCGAAATCTGTTTATCAATTTCACGCGGCGGATTGGAAGTTGATCTGTCAGCACTATCCTTATCTTCAGGGCAGATGTTTTTATTTTATTTGGTTTATAATTCCATACTAAGTGTAGTATTTCATTCTGTCTTTGATATGATTTAAATCAAGTTCCTCGTCATTATAATTCGCTTCCAATAGTGAAGAAAGTGACCCAGAGGTTATTGAAAACGAATTTCGATTGACAAATTAGTCGGTATTCTCAACACAGCAATTATAGGACTTGAACAGCGGAACTTTGTAACTAAACAAGAAATTATGTCTGTTTAATAGAATTAAAGAGAAAGTATTATCACATGAAACGAAGCAACTTACATTGAAGGAAATGTTTAATAAAGTAAACAAATAAATATTAAGCTTTTTCTTTTTGTAAATTTTGATACCCTTTAGATCATAATTGTTCTTTATTTCATATTTTTAATTTTGTAATTTCTGCATGCCATCTTACCAGATTTAAACTGATCATCTATAATCCGGAATCGCTGAAGTCCCGACGAGTCCGGATTAACAACTTTTGACTGTACAGGTTTTAATTATGCATTAATAATTTTCTCTGGACAGTTTTTAGTCTTTTTCCTTCCAAGTAATGTAGAATATAACTCGCTAAGTAATATATAATATGACACTAGACTGCTCATAGCTAGCTATTTTTTATCTGGACACAAGATTTTAAATTTATGGATGTATGACTCAACATCATGCTCTTGGAATCATTTTAGTGACTTTCAAACCCTGAAAAAAGTAACTGATATGTAGCTGATACTTGATGTAAAAATATATCAATTAACATCAATGAAATTAAAAAAAGTAGCAGTACTTCAAGAGATCAGAATAGCGTTTAAATTCATATCAATTAACTGAATTCAATTCTTTGAGGATTAATTTCATAATTTTAACTCATAACTTTATTTCCATAGTATAAAGATTTAAAATTCATTTTACTGCAGACTGTATATAGAATTTATAAATTTCAAAATTTAAAAAAAAAAATTAAATTACCTAAAATTAGAATTTATTTCTTCTTTATTGGATATTTTTTACAAACCCATATACATAAATTTGGAAAGAAAATGTATATTATAAAATAAATAAAAGTAAAGCCGTGACTAGAAATAAAGCAAAGCTATGACTTAGTTTTATCCATCAAATATATCTGCACATATGCATTTTTATTTGAATAATTATGTATATTTGTACTTTTATTTCAAAGGGTGGAGAGCTTCAGTCTACAGAACTAGTCAGGAAAAAGATTCCCCAAATGAAGAGATGGTTGCGATCTCCAAATGCCATAATTATGCAGCTCAGTTCTGGAACTCTGCAGGTAAATAATTTCTGATGTTTTATTTATTTATATTACATGGCACAAATGAAAAAAAGGGTTTAGAAAAAGTGTCTGTGGCATGTACTTCCAAACCACAAAACTTTGCCCAGAACAGAGGGAGAATTGAAGAATCTTAAAATTGCTACTTGTGATAATAATAATGAAATAAAATTGTATTTCAGAGATGAAATTCAATGGCGCTGCATACCTTCAACTTGTCACAGTAAAAGAAGTAGCTAGAAAGGCACATGGTTTGAGTCATCGAAGTTTGAGTTTCTTGTCGTGCGTGAAGTTTATTTATGGTTAGAGCAAAGAATTAAATTCAGTTAAATAGTGTGAAAAGCAGTTGAAACTCAGTCACGGAACAGTTGTGGACTGAATTACTGCATGTGCAAGATCTATGTGGAATCTTTGCTTCAACATCAACAACATAAAATTGGAGAACCTGATATGATCGTTGAAGTGGATAAAAGTAGATTCATGAAGTGCAAAAACAATGCAGAATGGATTCTACCACAACAGTGGATCTTTGTTGTAATTTGCCGTGAAACAAATAAATGTTTGTTTGTGAAGGTGACAAACTGATCCATAACATTATATTAAAAGCAATTAAGGAGAATATCGATAAAGGTATTATAATATATTTCCATTTGTGGAAATCATACTGCACTGAAAAACTGGAAAAGGAAAGTTTCGAACATTTCAAAGTGAACCATAAATATAATTTTATCAATCTAGAAAGTGAAACACACACACACACAAAGTAGAAAGATTGTGGGCTAGTGTCAAATGGTGAAATATGAAACACAGAGGAACTGCACATCATCATCTGGAAAGGCATCTCACAGAATTTATGTGGATGACGGAAACAAAAGACCCTTTGAAAAAATTTTAAGCGGTATTAAAATGTTTTAGCCTCCAAAGTAAAAAATTCTTAGAACTTATATTTGTTAACATTTTTTATGTGTATACTGTGTGTTGCTGTCAATTAAGTGTGCTTGGCGAGATTTGCAACATTATTAACATGTCTTATACAGTGGCTGATAGGGCCAGCGGGCAACTGGGTAGATGCCTGGTGGGCTGGAGGGACTTCGGGCCAATCAAAAAACTCAAACGATCGAATCGACACAGATGACTGCACGTGAGGGAACGTAAAATTAATATTTTCACTCAAAAGTATGTCTTCCAATAATATACAAAATGCACAGATACAACAAATGGCAAAATCTATTCTGGATAAAATACCAACTTTTAGAATAATTTTGCCTGCTCATGTATATTCGAAAATATTTCAATATACTGAGCCAGTGATGAAATATTGGCAGACTAAAGGATTAAATTACATGCTAGCGTAGAATATTATTGCGTGCGTACGAGTTCATTACGAAATGAATGCACAAGTCCGATGAAAAATGAACAAAAAAATTTATTATTATCACAAAATGCTTAAATTCCCTCAGATATTCTTTTAGTTTTACAATATCTCACAATAGTTATATATTCACAATAATTACTCAAACGTTCAAAAGAACTTAATTCAAAACAGCTAAAGAAAGCTAATCCATGAATTCGCTAGAGCCAACAAGAGCAGTTTTCTAAACAACAACAAACTGAGAGGTCTTCCTCCTTTTATAAGATTTTAAAATCACGCGCGAGAATTTTCTAGTACTTTCTCGAAATCAAAGAGAGATATTTATTAAATGTTTAATGCATGCGCTCTTGTATTTTCAATTTTCCGGCTTAGCTTTCTTTTAATATTTGTCACGCGCTGTACTGCACGAGAAATAAAACCATTTAATTTATAATTGAACTAACATTAGCTTTTTAAATACCAAATTTGTAATAATATGGTTAGGGAGGCTACGAGCTCTTTAAAAGCCATTTCTAGAAACTTCAATTTAATATTTAACACATCAAAATCATTCGCAACAAATTGCAATAATAATCTAGAAATGCTGGGTTGTGATATAATTATAAAAGAAGAACTACTTGCTAGAAGATGTCGAAAAGTGAAACAAATTAACGTAGAAGAATCGTCCGACTGTAATTTCAATTGCCCTATCAAACGAAGTTACTGCTTTTAATTTTATATCAGATAACACCATTTCATTGATGGAAAGTAAGTTTAAAGGGCATAGGAAGCGTATGAAGATATCACTTCTCGATCCCAAGAACGTTTTGAAGTTACTGTCTCCAAACTCTTTTGACTATTCATCTATATTATTAGGGCACTATGCAGGTGTAACAATGGATGATCTAAGGCTGAATATCAGGACCTAGTAATTAAATGGGAAATACTAAAAAATTCAATTGAAAATCATTATTTTGAATCTGATACTCAGCCAGAAGAAAAGAATGCTCTATCTATTAATGAGCATTTATCCAAAGCTATATGCAATTTTTGAAAAACTTGCATCTTGTCTATGTATAAATTACCCGTGAAATATAATTTATACAGCAGGGTTGGCCAAAGTTCATGTCAGTAAGAGCCGCACGTTTAAATTCAGGAATGTTCAAGAGCCGCATCTAGATTTTCTAAAAGTTACAAGTTCATTCTATATTTACATCATTATAGAAGTAATGGAGGAGGTTTTAAATAGAAGGAAATCCCTAATAACTTTGTAAAAAGAGTCTAAACTAATTAATTACTTTTTTTGGACATTGAATAGTTTTAGTTTACCATATTTCATACATATATTTTATATGCACGAGCCACACAAATTGCCTGCGAGAGCCATATCAGGCTCGCGAGCCGCACTTTGGCCACCCCTGTTATATAGTAATGCGTACACCAATGTCTTTTTTGCTTATAAGTTTGTACTCACCCTATCTATAACCCAAGTTGAATGCGAAAGAGCTTTTTCAAAATTAAAAATTGTAAAAAGTAAATTAAGAAGTACTATGAAGCAAGCTAATTTGGAGTCACCGCTATTGATGAACATAGAGAAGGATAATTTGGCTAAAGCAAAAACTGAAGATATAATGAAGGAAATATTTGCCCAGGAACTTGGAATTAAAAAATATTTAAATGGCTACTTATGAATCAATCACTGTTTTGTTTATATAATTATTTATTGTTATATATGTGTATAAAGTGTTACTTTTCTGCAAAGGTATATTTTTATTTTATAACATTATTTTTTATGATGATGTGATGACAATGATAATTTATATATATGCCGTATCATATGGGGTCTTAGGGTTGACATATTTTTTTCTGCCAGCGACGATTTCTTTGGCGAATCCGCCACTGGTCTTATCTGTATACAATGTGTAGTCACCAATAAAGTCTGCCTGGCGAGATTTGCACCAGTGAAATGGAAAAGTATCAAATATTCTTTATGCTTTATAACACCTTCATGACCAAATTTTCTGTCATCTTGGTTATAATTTTAAGTACAAACAGGAAAAAAAAAATGTTTTTTCTTTATGGACATCAACATTGAAAATAGAAATTTTATAGTTAATGGTGCTATGTATCCTAACATATTTCAACATGACAGCATGCATCGCTTTGCATTAAGACATTAAACATTATTCTGAAATTTGATGCTTATTGCTGTTTTTTAAACACTATAAATTTGAATCCTCTTCAGTTAATTATAATTCATGTGCCTCAGTTTCTCATAGTTTGTTTTTACATTTAGTCTACAATTAAACACTGCTACTTGAAACATTTATCTGGTTTTAGTGTTTAGGTTGTGATATGGTGTAAAATGTTTTCATTTGTGAGAATGGCTTGTCCTGAACAGTCTTAGATGAGAGATCCTGATCTTGAAATGCAGACATAAAACTATTTTATCTTCAGTTTTTATAGTTTGTAAAAATATATCGATTCTATTTGGAATCGTTCAACGTTCCAGTTGGAATCGATATTTGTATATTGATTGTGCTATAGTTGTATCAGACTTTTCTAATGCAATAGATAACACACTTTCTTTAGAATGAACCTGATTCATCAACAAACAACTGCTTCCTGACAAATTTCTTAAAAACAGAATACAAGGTTTTATAGCTGTTATTCCTTGCACGCAAGGCAGTAATTCTTTATGCATTAAAATAAGTACGAGGGCAATTCAAAAAAAAAAAAAAAAAAAAGGTCTCCTATATTTTTAGATATACAAAGAACCGTTTATTTTCTATAATTGCTACATCACTTTAAAGATTGAAGAATGCTTTATTTTTCAACATAATCACCATTTCGCTCGATGCATTTTTGTAGATGCTGTGGCAGTTTTACAATGCCCATGTCATACCAGCTTGCTGCCATGCCCTTCAGGAAGCGTCAATCGAGTCCAAGAAGTTGTCCTTTTCGTCTCCATAGCGGCGAAGAAATTCGCGGGATGAATCAACCCGTTGCTGTTTGTGGTCTTCTGTCAGCATATGCGGCACCCATCTTGCACACACCTTCCAATATTGCAACTTTTTTGTTAAAATCCTGTGGATGGTGCTTCTGGAAACCTCAGGAACCAAAATGCAGAGAGCATCCAGAGCGATCCTCCGATCTTTACGCATGAGTTCCTCAACTTTCGCAATTGTCTCGTCGGCAATTGACAGCCTCCCGCTCCTTTCTTTGTCATGAATTTCAGTACGACCTGCTGTAAACTCTCTACACCACTTGTGAGCGTTTTTGACATCCATGCACGACTGTCCATACACTTTCATCAATAGCGGTGAATTTCAACCGGTTTAACACCTTTTGCGTTCAAAAATCGAATAACTGCGTGTTTTTCACACTTGGCGGCAACGTTTATCGGGAGCTCCATTTCCAATGGCTGCCAAGCCAAGACTGAGCATCCGAGCGAAGCGCCTGCGTGCTTCTGTGGTAGCAGAGAAGGCACCACTCACAACAGTGTTGCCAACAACCATATTAAAACTTTCTGTACGTCCCCCAAAAATAGGAGACCTTTTTTTTGGATTGCCCTCGTATTTAAAATATATATATTTTTTTCATTTTTAAATTCCTTTAGGAATATTAACTGAAATATATTTATTTTTTTTTTAGATCAATTTCTTCAAGGACCATACGAAGATTGTGATAGGTGGAGACGGAACAGTAATGTATATTGACGAAGAGCGACACTCCATGACTTACGCCTTGCCGGCTCTCTGCCAGCATGGATGTAGCTCAAACATTCGCTCTCGCCTCCAGTATGCAGCTTCAGTGTTGCAAGATTTTGCTCAACTGGAAGGCGATTCCTCCTAAGTTTTAATCATTTAGATGTTCATCATTTGGCCATTTAATTTTCTAACTCATTTGCATGGCAGAATCATAAAGCTGCATGTAAGTTTGCAATTTCTCAGTGTTCAACAAAAGAAAAATTTGCTTAATGTATTTCACATCTAGCTAATTAGGAAAAAAACGTGTTTTGCTAAGATTTTCCCTCTGATTTCTTTTTGCAGAATATGTAATTTATATTGGTTTGTAAGCTTAGATTTCTTTGATTAAATGAACAAGTTTTTGTGCATCTTGAATGAAAAAATGTTGAGAATGTTGTCTTTGATATGCTGGTTACATATTGAACAAACTGTCAACTGTGTGTCTTCCAGATATTTGGAAAGCAGTATTTATTTTTATATAGAAAGTATTAACAATTCAATTTCAAATATGAGAATGTATGGAGTTGTAAAATTTATATTCTTTCACTTGTTTTATAAATCATGTCTTAAAGACTGAATGCAGCCTGGTGCTGAGCATATATTTAATTAAATAGTGAAATTATTTATGTATAACTTCTAAATGTTTTAATTGTATAATATCTTCAGATTAGAAATATTTGTAAAACTAAATTCAGGAAACTGATGCCTTGGCAATCATGCGCTACACTCAGTCTAATGAGGCAGCTATTTTCATCATCAGTGTAGTATTTGGATTGGCATGAGCCCCAAGTGGAAATGCCATGTTCTTCCATTTTAGAACTCTTGACTTTGTGCCAAATGTGATACAGGAATTCCATTTCACTGAGCTGTCTGCATTAGTTAAGTTTTGTTTTCTTTTAGAAAAGTGTGTCATGATCATAAGATGTTTGTAAAACTAACTTTTAGATCAAAACATTTAATTTAACAAGGCTGTGTAAAATATTCTATAAGACTGATTCCTGTTTTTATTTGTTTTGTCAGTTTTAATTTTTTTCCTCATTGCCAGTTTTTATGTCTGAAAAAGCATACATTGGAAATGATTTTTTTTTTATGTAACTTAATTTTTGACAATTTCCATTTAAGCATTTGTTACAAAATGTTTGTGCTTGTAATGTGTCAATAAACAATGTTGTATAATTTTCTTTGTCTCGCTCTCTTTTTTGTTTCATAAAAAATAAGTTTTATGTTTCTATGCTAATTTTAAAAGCGGATTTTATTTAATGAACCATTTTTTAATTATGCATAAAGTTAGTTTTTGTGTGAATAACATTCTATTTCCTCACATATATGATCAACGGCTGCAAAACTAAAGGCTGGATAAGGTGATATTTGTGGGCATTGTGCATCTTTCATTTTTTATATTTCACAGTAGTATACACTTAATTTATCTGCATTTGAATGCTGAATGAAAAATCTAAGCATTGAACCTCACTGTAGAAGCATAATTTACAGTCATAAAACAGTGCCTTTCCCCCCTAAAAAATTCCTTTTGATGTAAATGAATTTACATTGATAGCAGAACACTGCATTTTCTAAAAGCTAAACTTTTTTGTAATACAGGTATTCCTCAAATTTGCATTAAAGAAATGAAAAATTCTGTTACAACATGTAATAAGAAATTATTAATTAATGTCAAAATACTTAAAAGGAGGGGGAAAAGGAAACTTGTCTTTCTAAAATTTTTAAAATTTCATTAAAGAAATTGTTAAAATATCAGCTGGGATTTAGATACTAGGGAGAAAAGAAGGTGAAGACTAAGACTATATGCATTGAAGTGAAAAGGTCATGTTTTGATAGGTCTGAGTTTTAATTCATTTATACTCATAAACATTTAATAACTGCTTAAAAGATTGCTGAATACTGGGAGCTCGCACCATGTTTAAACCGAGTTAATGGTGTAGCTGCACGGTTGGTTTTCCCTTTGTGTAAAGTTTTTAAATACAAGTCAGTTTCCATTATGGAGTGTTCCACAAAGGCATGCCTTCCCTTAGGCAGATAAGTCCTCATGTGGTTTGCATATTTGTTACTTACGTATTATTCCGTGGACCGTTGGCGGAAATTTCGGAAGTGGTTTCCAGTCGTTACTGTCGAATTCTAAAGGACATGATCATCCATAATTGGCACTAAATCATGCTACTTGGCTGGTCGGTGAGGTAATACATAAGTGTCACATATTCAAATAATCTAACATCTAACCTAGCCCATCTTCTAAAATAATTTAAAAGATACTAAATAAAGTAACCTAGAAATTTATAACAATCAAGATGGTATACTAATAAGCTATTAATTTATAGTAATTTTAGGAACAAAATAACTACATAAAATTATTAATAACAAGGTATAAATGATATCATAGCTTAATTTGCACATAAAGTTCATGAATTCACAAAGATTGTTTATTGCATAATACTTAGCCAAAGAACGTAGCTTTTGATAAAAAAAATCAAACCCCTTTCCCTAAAAGTAGATATAAAGAGTAAAAGAAATTAAAGTTAAGAAATATACACTCCGGTATCATAAATATAATTTTAGAGAATACAAAAAAATTAAAAGACGAAAAAAAATTTTCATTTGCAAATACAATATATCTACATGTTAAAGATGTCTTAAAAATTGTTTGATTCCAAAGATATATTGACAAAAGATCGAACCTTAGACAAGTAACCAGTCTGGAAATTAATTAGAGGCTGTTGTTCATATATATATTATATATTGTTGAAGGCTTCAAGGACAGCTAAAGACCCAACGCATCTGTTGCCATTTGAATAAAATCCACAAGACGAAAAATTCGTTAAAGAGTACATCTTTCTAGTATTTTAAAATTTGATGTTTGCCAGAATGTTGCACAGATATATACAACACAGAAAAAATTAAATACATAAAACATGCTTTTTCCAAATGCAAATTTGGGTAGTTTTTAAAATGAAGGAGTCTAACAAAAACTGGCAAAAATATGCCAGTTTTTGACACAATTACTTCAGTAACTTGAGAAAAAGTTGAACTAATGAAGACCCCTTTCCCATAAATATCCTTTTTTTCCCCAAAAGCTCGATTTAGAGCCAATTATATCCTAACCGTACGCCTCATAACACTTGCGCTTTCATTTGATGTAACCCGACTGAATTGTGATAAGCCACCTTTGTGTTCATGAATAAGGATATAAACCGTTATTTTTCTGTATTTTTTCCTTACCTTTTAAAAGAAATGATTAACATTTGGAGACTACCTTCTACTTAATAGCAAGCAGTGGAAAAGCAGTACCTTTTCACAGAACAGCAAGTATGCAAAAATCCATTTCTCTTTTTAATTTACATTCTTAAAAATCTAAAAACCTTTTTCAGTTGATCCTAGAACTTCTGTCAGTCTTATCAATCTCATATTCTGAGTCTGTATCTGAGGTATCGATATTCTCACGCACCTCTATAAGCTCATCGATCGTCATTTCTCTGCTGTATGAGCCCAATAACACGCTGGGATCCTTATCAACTTTCAAATTTTATTTGCCCCGCAGACTGATGACGACTTCTTCTATTATATCAGTGATTTGGTCAGTTTGAGGTGTTATTTTCGGTTTGCTTTGTGAAAGGAAAGGACATTTTTTCTTCCAGATACCATTCAAGGTTTTTCGAGAAATTTCACTCCACGATTCTCCTACGATTCCTACGAAACACTGAATTGCGTCACTCACAGAAGTCTTTAAATTGTTTGCCGCATATAGAATTGTTCATACATGCAAACTACCCTCGTTTCGTATAATAAGCTTTGGATATTTTGATATCTTCTTGATCCATCGGTTGAGTAAGCTGATTACATCTGGAAGAAAAAAACGAATTTCACAACAAGTCGAAATCAAAAATGAAAGGAAGTGGAACCTTAAGTGGGAGTTCTTGAAGTTCCTAACGTTGGGAGCGGGGAGAGATTTTCGGCTGCAAATTTCACCATCTTCCTTTTCGACTCAACTTACACGACTGAAAGTGGACATCACTGCATTACCGATAAGAAATATCAATTTAGCTAAAATCGGGAACGACGGAAGTTGAAAATTATGTAGATGTAACTGTAAGTAATGTTTGGAGTTTTTGCGTAGGTGCAAAGTGTTCGTTTAAATGTGTATTTATTATACGAAAGTGTTAATTAATTGTATTAGTTCAGGTAGACATCGAAATAACATCTAATGATATTAGATAGTGGGATACAGAAATAGGAATTTATTTCACATGCAGTTAGGCGTAGTAAAAAGAATGATAGCTACGAAACAAACTTTAAATAATATAGCGAAATAATATGACAAAGACATCGCGTGTTCCTGTTGCATGAGTGTTGATCGTGAGTTATATTTCTATGACGGTAAATTTGACTTAGAATTATGACTGTAAGAATAACGGCGACTAAAGAAAGATGATAAAAGAAGAATTTATTTCGAAAGAAGGCTTTTTTGAGCATCGCAGCGAGGATAAAGATGTAACTGTCAGTTAAATTTGCATTATGTAAATCTGCAGGTACAGAAGTCACGAAAAAAATCTCTTCTGAAATCCATTTTGGGAGAAAGAGTCCTTTATTATGTCCGTACATACAGATATCACTCAAAAACATCGTTCAAATGGATTCGATAGCGCTCAAAATACATATTTTCATTCAAATATGATACCCAAAATTTTTCACGATTGCTTCATACAAAGAATAAAAATTGCTGTTCTGTACATTTTCAAGAAAGGCGACATGGTTTACGTCTGTCAGGATACGTACTTTCGATTCATTTCTGCATAGATTGCTTAGATCTAGAGCTTTTAATGCAGTTATCGTATGAAAAAATATTTAAATTTTCTTTGGCTGTGCCCGCAGTTATTAGCATTTAGATTTCAATAAAAAATATAAGTCAGCAACGCCATCAAAAATCCGCTTAATCTGGCAATTTTCTATACTTTTGGAAATATTAATTTGTTCCATCCCGAGTGTTGTTTTAAAGATTTAATGGCGTATTTTGAATGGGAATCAGCTAAAATTTCTAGTAAATATTTTTTTTTTTTTTTTTCATTTCAGTCAGTTTGTTTTCTAGCGTCATCATAATACATAAATAAGGAAACAGTACTGATAAATTTCTTAAGATAATTCAGTCTTTTATGCTGTCAAAAGTGTTCATTCAGCCAATTATTAAACGTGCTCATTGTAGGGTTTTCGGGCTTTACTGAAGATTTACAACAGAGGAAAAACTAAAGTGGTTTGGTTTATTTGATTATAGCAAGGCACATTAGAGCTCTCTGCTTAAGGAAAGGGATGTCTTTGTGGATGACATGGTAAGAGAAACTGGCTTGTATCCACATTATACATGTAGAAAATCACAAAAACGCCCATGCAGCGAGCCCATTTACCTGGAATCGAACACAGGTCAGACTACCAGTGTTCAGCGACTTTACCATTCGGCAGCTGGTGGACCGAAGATATTACTGATCAGACATCCCGCACTATATGGAAGAGTCCTGGCATTTAAGTGTATTTCAGTGCAGTGATCCACATCATGATATGTACAGGAAAATGTGCCACATTACGCAGATTTAATAAATATGATTCATATGAATTTGATTACTTCTAAATAAAGGCAATATTTCTGAAAACAAAACGTAGATACTCAATATCGTCGTTAGTTACTCAATATATTCAATGTTAGATACTCAGTGTTAATAGGCAGAACAATAGCGTTATTATCACATCTGTAACATTAATAAAAGAAGTGAGCTTATTGAAAAAATTTGTCCGATAACAAGTGCAATGTAACCTCTCATCGTGACCACATCTAAAAGTAGGCAGTATTTCTAAGAACTTAAATAAACATTAATATTAAACGTCACCTCTAGTCATATACTCTTTGACAACCATTTTCACAGGAAAGCAGATTGTTTTGGCATTGGGAGGTTTGTATGCGCAGTTTCACTCTCCATATGAGCAATTAAAAACGTAGTGTTCCAAATAAGACTCGTGCCCACCAGCGGTCGAGCGGTAAAAGTCGCTGAACACTGGTAGTTCGGTCTGAGGTTCGAATCCTGCGAACGGGCTGGCTGCATGGGTGTTTTCGTCGTTTTCCCCATACGTAACGTGTATACGACTCAGCTTCCCTTAGAAAGGCCTCCACGGAGGCATCCCTCCCCTTAGGCAGATAGCCCTCGAGGCTTTACCGTAATTAAATAACCTAACCTAACCAAACAAGACTCCATATCACATCCTAGGATTTCAGTTTTATTATTAAGCATCGGTTTCTTAGCACATATGCCATATACAATTCAGTAGCAAAATCAGAAAAAAAAAATTATTAGCAGCACAGCGACATATATTTAAAATTCCCGAAACAGTGTTAAGTGTTGGGATACATTTTAATATTTTTTCCCGACTTTTCTCAGGTTATCATATCAAAGTACAACTTTCTTAACAAGATGGCTTACAATGTTTTTTTTTTTTTTTCCTTTTTATTATTAACGCTGGAACTTCGCACTTTTGGCATACAGCTATATTAGCTTTAACCAATGCCATTGGCATTTTCAGCGTTTCGTGTGCTAACTTTATTTATTAAATATCACGTTCTTCGCACTTACGGCTCATAAAATTCGATAGCAAAATTGCAAAATATTTAAAAACAGCATATCTTAAGAATTTCCAATGGACATTCTCGCTCGCTGGAGATAAAAATATTTTATTCCGTACAGTGTTTGCATTGCTCGCCTTCAAATCGTTAAGTTTCTTCATAAGAAATTCATTAAAGCTTTACGAAATACGAAATAAATAATAAAAAAATATATAATTTATAGTGATTCGAACGTAAGAACCAAGTTTCGAGACTAAAAGTCCTTTTGGGATAATAAACTAACAGATAAAATACAAAATCTGATGTGTGCACCACATGACTTCCATGTACGGAATATTAAATTATACCCATTTTTTCGTGCATTTCATTTAAGCTTATTGGATTGAATTAAATATGCTTTGTCGAGAGTGCATAAACCACAAGAGAATAAATGCACTCTTTAAAATTCACTATTTTTGTTTACCATAGCGACAATCTAGCCCTAGGTTCACTTAACAGCGTTACATTTCATTCATTTTTTAACTCAGAATGCAGAAAATTTATATCATCTTAAGATTATCTAATCGTTGTCACATGTTCTATTCAAATACTATAATAAATATAAAACGATGTATAAAACAACAACAACAAAGAACAACAACAAAAAAAGACAGTTTTTCACAGACGATTCAGTATTTCTCATTCAATTAATTCAGTTCTCACTTCGCGACAAAGCAAAAATACATTAAAACTCAAGATGTCTGTATTGAAAATTATGACGTAAATCTTAAACACTTTATTTCCTCGAATAAATTCCAGAATGGATTAAGCATGATTAAATTCGCAATATTAAAAGAAGGCGTTATCTTTGTTATTGCGAAGCATACTTTCTCTAGATTGGCAACAAATCTACTATTCTGCTGTTTCAAATGTAAACAAGCAATGTGCCGCCATGGAAAAAATTATTAGGCTTAGCGGGACTTAAACAACTTTAAATTTGTTGATAATTCTAAAAATATTACATACAGATTTACTAAAGGCATAAAAACCTTAATCGAAAGATAAGAACAACATAATTCAATCCTTTTTAAAGCAAAAAATGTACAATTTACAAACGTATAAAAATAAAGAAACTGAGATCACTGAGCCGAGTAACAGAGTGGATATATATATATATATATTCCTGACCAACCACTCCAAATTAAACCCTGTTTTAAATTTGAAAAAACCTTAGGTCAACTAGTTATCAACCACCACGTTATAAAAGATCATAGCAAATGTAACTGCCAAATGACTGCCTACAAAAAATATGCCGATCCTTTCCACCAACATATTGTTACAGGAGATCTTAATATTGTTGAAGATATTGAATTACGTAACCTTTTGCAACTTGGCACCAAATTTCGTCCTACTTTCGGTATTAATAGACACGTCTGCCTCAAACAATTCCATAATGATCTTGATAAATTTATTATTTTAGCTAGTAATAGATCCAATTTACCCACTACAACTTTTCTTGAATGGAAAGCTGCACTTATTAAAGAATTTCAACGTTTGCTGATCAAGGCACCTTGTTTCAACTCTTTACACAATAAAAAACGCCTGGAGGATCTAATTCAAAAATTGCAAAATCACTTTATCATCACGAAGATTGACAAAGCAAGCAACAATTTTAGTATTATTTGACAACAATTCTACTACAACCTTCTGCATAAAGAGTTAAATAACACCTGCACTTACCAAAAAATAACTACCAGTGCTCACATTCTTCTCAATAAATTTAAAGCACTCCATAAAAGACTAAAAATACAACCCCAGAAATATAACAACAGGTTTGCAAATCTGTATGCCTTACCGAAATTTCATAAGTCTCCAATTAAATTCAGGTTCATAGCGAATAGTACAAAAAGTTATCTCAAAGAAATAGATTATCTCTTTGCACAAAAACTTCGTATGATACGTGACCTAATCAATAACTATGATTTTGAGGGTTTGCATTGCAACTGGATGATCTCTAGTAATGAACTAGTTCTTAAAACTATGAATTCACTTAAAATAGAACATATCCAATGCTACGACTTTGAAAACCTTTATACATCTCTACCACTCGAAGAAGTTTACTTGCTCTTCCAGATTTATTTCCACAAATTTCTACCATTCTCAGCAACGAAAAATGGCAGCTATTCCTTACCAGCGTACTCTTTAATAATTTTATTCAATTTGACAATAACATCTATAAACAAGTACAGGGTATCCCTATGGGCGGAAATTTTTCAACTTCAGTATGTGAATTATTCCTGTTTACTAAAGAATTGACCTATGTACGTTCACTCAGTACGGAAGAACGTCTCTTTTTCCAACACATCTATAGATATATTGATGATGTCATTGCGTTTAATAACTACAACAAAATAGAAATAGCTAATATCTACCCTGCTTGCTTAAAACTAAATAAAACCAATACAGAACAGCATAATGTAGTCTACCTTGATTTACATATTATAGATTACCATTTTATTAAAGTTTGCGACAAAAGAAGAGAATTTAATTTTTTCACACTTAAATTAACCAACTGGAATTCAAATATTTCCAAAATAGTCATACTCAACACAATTTATTCACAGCTACTTAGAATAAAAAGAATTTGCAATACTGCGGAACACTTACAAGAAGAAATACTATACTTCGTAACTATTTTAAAAAGTAATCTAATACCTCATAAAATAATTAAAAATTCCCTTACAAAAGCTGGCATTAGCCTTACCTATTTTTAGATTTTTTGAATTAGATAATGATATTTTATGCCTAAAGCTACGGACGGTTTAAGATTGATGACTAATTCAGAGAATCTATTGTAAAAATGTACAGATAATTCTTGTTTATTCATTTTCTTTCCTCCAAAATTTTGGCACTTTAATCTTAAATACTATTGTGTACATAGTTTTAAATTTCTATAATGGCCAATTTTACTGCTTTTATTAACAAATCGGGCTTTTTTCGTTTTTCATAGTAGCTTGATCGCCCGCTAGCTTGAAGAATTACGACTTTTTTTAACAAATGACTGTTTTTTCCTTTTACTTTTGCTTTAATGGCCAAGTTTTTATAGTTTTGGCTAAATGCCCCCTGCATACGTCATCCGAATGAAAGACACAGAAAGAATTGCAGCCATTTTTCAACAAGTTTTAAGAGGGACAGCTTTGCATCGCTACAGGTCAGTTTTTGTTTCTTTTGTTACAACTTTTTCTTGGTCTTAGCAAGACCCACTTAGTTTGTTCTCATCTTAATTTTTGTTTTATTTTATTTTAATTACAGGTTTTCATTACAGATTTCTAAAATCTATAATTTTAAAAATTAAATTGTTAATCTTTAAGCTTGCAGGCCCAGCCCGTATGTTTTTGTATTTTTAGGACTAATAGCTCATCGCTATTTATTTTCGTTTTTATTTTTATTTTAATTTTGTTTTTAGTCTAGATTTAGGAAGTTTAGGTATTGTTTAACATATTTTAACACCTTAATGTGTCATTCTGTGCGGACGCGTCGGGAAATTGTAACAGAGAATTGAGACTATTAAAATTTCCAAGACACTTTGTCTAATTTTTAAAAAAATTTTTAGCGAAAAAGTTTCAATTGTCTGTTTCGACGAAACGCGTAATGGGGTTAGCTTGATTCGACGTTCAAATAAATGAAATTTCCCTTGAAAAGCCAGTTTGGAAGTCGAATTGGGCTAATTTACCATTTTCCGCTTACTTTTTATCTGTTTCTGTTTTTTTTTTAATGTTTTACATGTCTAATGGTTTGATTTTCATATGTATTAATGTTTTTAAAACGTGTTGAACATTTTGGAGCAGCAGCTCTTGGTAACTTTTAGGCGAGCTTACTACAATTTTTATATTTTATATATATGTATATTTTCGCGATTACAATACTTCCTTTTTACTTCGTACAAGGAAGTAAAAACACAAGAATAAGGATATATAACAAATTAACAGATATACTATTAACAAATTTACCAGTATTTTAAGCAGTTTAATGCAAATTTACCTACATTTTTAAGCAGCCTATATAACAATTAATAGATTAAAAATTTTACCTGCATTTTAAGCAGTTTAATTTGAAGGGTAAGTTCGTTTAATTTTGTAAATTTAATTAGCATTCAAAATAAGAATACATTTCAAAATAAACATTGTTATTCCTTAAATTACTGCTGAAATTTCAACAAAAGTCAGTGAGGAGAAACAGGATTAATAGTCGTGCATATAATTTATTTTTGTTATTTAGAAGATTGTTTTTAGTTTTTTTTAGAATCTGAAATATATAAATAAATTAACGATATTTATTTATATAATATAAATTTATTTATATAAATAAATATCGTTAATTTATTTATTTCAGATTATGTGCAGGTCAATTACGTATTGTAACGCATCCAAATCTAAATATTGTGATATTTATTTGCTATTACTGCTGTTATCCCACTCTTTTCGCGTAGAAATATAAAATGGAGAAAATTTATCTTTGTCTCAATTTTTCCATCGCTAAACAGTAAACAAACTTAATCTTCTTCCCCCCCCCCCAAGATAAGCCCGATTAATCCCCAACCCGGTTAATTCTCCGTCGGTTAATGGAGAGTTTATATATTTCTTTGGTTAAAATACTCATAGCATGGAGTAAAAATATTTATAGCGTATTGGATAGTTTCGCTACCCTGAGCACAAAAAAGAAAGTAGCAATTGAAAAGATGTAAGGATACATAAAAATTTGAAATGAAGCTGCGCTGACAAATTTTTACTTAAATTTACTTTAAAAAACTATTAACCCAAGGGGCGTTAGCCCAAAAGGGCTATTACTTTCGTTGTGGCGTTTTGCGTCCATTCACTTTCTGCGTTGATTCACTTTTCAAACTGCTGCCACCAACTATTACAGTCCTGTATTATATTTAAAGAAATTAAATAATGAAGCATCTACATAAATGTATGTATGTTTCTCCCATTGTGATAAAACAACGGTACGTAGATCCATCAAATTTTGAATAACGTAATTCTCCAGCGAATATGGGCATCTGGAAGCCCTAATTTGGAATTTGCTCAACGATTTCAAAGCAAGGAATGACAACACTGTACGAAAAAAAAAAAAAAAAAAAAAAAAAAAATTATCTCTAGCGTGCCAGACTGTGTATCGGATATTCGAAAGATATGCTCATTTTAGAATTATTTTGCGATATTGCTGTTAAACTGAATTTTATGGCTAAGTGAGAAGAACATGACATTTCTTAAATAAAAATAATGCACAAAACTTAAGGAGGAAAAAAAAAAAAAAAAAAAAAAAAAAAACCGCGCGCCTTTGGGCGTGATGTAAAATCTGAAAGCCTTTAGATTTTTTTAAATATATATTTTATTAATTAAAAACAAAAATTTGTTAACAAAAATTTGTCAGCGCAGCTTCATTTCAAATTAAATTTATCTTGAATTTAGGAAGAGGAAAGATTTAAAAAAATCAAGGAATCTTGCCCTACTTCTCCTAAAAACTCAATATTATTTTCGCTAACAAGTAATCGAAATCGAATATTCTTAATAAAATTTCATTAAATATTCTTCAATTATTCAACTCAAAACTGCTGGAAAATATTTTAAGAAGCTGAGATAATTAAATGTCCCTAGACTGCTTTTGAGTCTCTAGATTACTTCATGCTTTTTAATCTTTTAGGTTTTTGTTGCAGGCTGATTCTCGAAAAAAAGAAAAGGCTTCACAAAGAAGAAAGAAGATTTACTTGGAAGAAGCATGGAGAGTAATACAGAATAAAAATGAGTCTGTTTATTTCTAGAAAGGAAGATTTTATCTACATTCCCACAGTAATTTAATGATGAACATTTAAGGTTACCCCTAAACCCGATAACGTACATGTTATCCCATAAATGGAATTTATATTTATTAATTACTTATTAAATCATGAATAAATACAAATTATTAACTTTATTTATATTTTAAAATAAAATCATGCATTTAAATAAAAAGTGGAAATAATTCGCTATATTTTCTGAAAAAATAGATAAGAGAATAAATTTGACTTTTTCTCTAAAAGTTTTATATTTTATCGCTTTTGAGTACTTGGAAGTATTTATATTTTTTCCCGATGTAGTTAGGTTTAAAAATTTTAAATTCATTTGATTCTGCCATTTTTAAAAAGACCATTTTAAATATAGGATATTATATTTTCTATCTTTAGTTTCTGAAGGATTAATTCTTTAAGTAATAGACTTGCTTATTTTGAAATTGTTTCAGACGTTAAACTGAAATGTGCATACCAAGATCAGTTTGCAACTTACCTTTATTCTAATGACTTTTGTATTTTTAAATATGTGTTTCTTTTAAACTTTATGAAAAATGTATGTAAACTTTTCACGGTTCCAATCAGTTCACAGTTTTCCTTTGCAGTAGGTTCTTTAAAAGGAAAGAGTAAAAGCAAAACATCGCCCCCGGGTGGGTTCGAACCACCAAGCCGAACGCGCTAGCCGATTGCGCCACGGAGGATACGCGAAGGTGTTTCTCGAAATAAAGTAGTTTCGTTCAGATCTTGTCTAACACGCACTACATGTTTATTATTTATTTTTCATGAAAAGTCGCTTAATAAAAGCGTTTGCCAGTATATGCGTATAATAATTTCTGTTTTATGTTCCTAAGCACAACGGAGCTTTGCTTATCAGTGAAAGGAACAAAATTCCTCTTTATTACAATATATACTCGTATATTTTTTTCAATAGGGTTACTGAGAGAATATTAAACATTTAAACACTTTCTAACTAAGCAAAATTATTAAAAGAATAAGTGCATATTCTTCGATTCATGTTTTTTCGGCAGCTATTTCTACATTGCATTTAAGTAATAAAATAGTCTTAAATATTGATGCAATATAATATGTTACGTCTCTTTCCCCTAAGCCACACTGGTGGTTGTGCTATCATCAGAACTATGATTTAATTTTAAATATTTCGAACGATTTTAGATAATACAATGCACATGAGAACTTTTTGCGTAAAGGAAAGGATGCATTCGCGGACGACATATTTCCATTCCATTTACTGCTGTTATACTGGGCCTAGTCTGCGTCTCGTTGAGCAAAGCTCAATTAATCCGGGCTCCTGGGTCTGGGCTCCTATCCCAATGTAATTTGAGAGGAATTATCCTCGGGTCTTTATAACAGTAGGCAGACGAAGGGTGTAAATAACCTTTTTATTCGTTCACAAAGAATTGGCAGTTGACACCATTTGGGTTTACATAAGTCAGCACTTCTGACTTAACTTAAATAAGTCATGTTTAATTTAAAAGAAAATTTGATTAGACTAACGGCTCACAGGATAAAGTAAACGCGCAGAAAGGCTCTAGGTCGTAGAAGCCAGCGCAAAAAGCTTAATGGCTGGAAGCTCTGAACGCCACAAAAATCAAATCGCCATTAAGTCGCGGTAACAGCGTGGACTCAAGTATGCGAAACACGCTCTAAAATGAACTTCGTTTAAGTTGCATTTCTTTTTCCCTTAATCTGAATAAACCGTTTAAAATTTTATAGCGTTAAAATTTTATAAAATTCCGTTTAAAATTTTATAGCAGTACTTATTATATACGGGACGCCGTCAAATATTTAACAATAGAGCTCAATATTGAAGAAATAATTGTATTTCAATGAATATAAAATGTACAATAAGTTTCAAAATAAGCATATTTATAATATTTTCTACGTAAGGTGATTTAATAAATGTTGGCTAATTTTTTGGACAAATTAGTGTCCGAAAATTTTTCAAATAGTGTGAAAAGAGTAATAACATCTGGCTGCCGTTATACAATTTAGCAATAAACAAGCTTTAAATAAAGTATCAAAAAAGGTCTTAATTAGGTTAAACGTTTCAGTATGAAGAGATGAAAGTTTTCATAGTTAAAATCTGATTTACACTTAGACCTCGAAAAATTTTTTGAGTACTTTAATCAAAAAAGAAACATTAAAATCAAGCAGTGCATCATAAACAGCATCAGATGTTCGGCTGCTGCCAGTTTGATAAGCTTTTGAGCATTGCCAAGGCAACCCAATCTCGTAGCACGTTATCTGGCTGCAAGACCTCTCTCAGGCATTTTTCACCACCAGACCCATTGTGGAATTCATTCAGGAGAGCGGCAAAGTACTGCGCAAAATGCAATAGAAATCCAGCATAAAATATATCCGTATCTAGATAACTAACATTCAGTGTTGCCTACGTGTTGCGCAATATAACTTTCTGTGACAACAGACCTGGTATCAAATAATCCGAAGCGCAGTTAAACATTCTTTGAATATAATTGCGCGGAGCGTTTAGCTTTCATCTGTGTGTATTGGTTCCTAATCTGAATAGAAAACGAAAATGAACAAGGAATTTGAAATGACATGGATTATTGAAAATTTCAACATGTGTCATCATTCAACGGGATTCAGTCTTCGAAGCCCGACTTTCGTGTTGAGTGCTTTGCCCGGAATGATGTGGTGCCTAGATTTATATCCTCGGGGTGAAAAGAGTAAAGAGTACATAGATGTACTGATTATGAGATGTGATGATCTTCCTCAAAAATGTGAAATAGAATACTCACTTTGCACCATGGATAAAGATGAAAACCCTATACAAAAACAAAAAAAAGAGAAGCATACATTTGAAGCCGGAAAAGGGTGGGGATGTAGTAGCTTTTTCGAAAGAAAACGATATCTTAACGACAAAGACAATCTTGTTATAAACTGTGATTTACGTGTTCTTCAAGTGCGTGATGATAATGACCAAAAGCACTTACGGTATGATTTTATGCGTTTTCATTTAAATGAGTTATTCACAGATATAACTTTACGTACCAGTGATACAACTTTCAAAGTGCATAAATGTCTTTTGAGTATACGATGGCCAGCACTGGTTGAAAAACTAGATAAAACGAAAGTTGGCGAAGAGTTTTTTGATGTCGAAACATCTGTATTAGAAGCAATAATAATTTACATTTATTCTGGGCTTCTAATCTGCAATAATTCTCAATTAATCTCCGAAGTATTTGCAGCTGCTGTAAAGTATGAGCTCTCAAATCTCAGATGTAATGTGTGCTTACCTGTTGTGAATTTCAAAGCTCGGACACGCATCAATGCAGAAGAAACGCACTTTATTTGGAAAATTCCCAGCTTAATCACGATGTCCAATAATGCATCCATACACAGTGATGTTTTTTCAGTAGATTTACTGGAGTTTCATGGCTGGAAATTAAGTTTTCACTTGCTATCACGTTCATCTGAAAGTGCATCTTTCGATATTTTCCTTTGTAAAGTGTATGGTGACAATCTGAAGCCTATTTTTGTAAAAAGTAGAATATTGTGCAGTTCATATTTCGACATTCAGAGTGAACATCTGTTTCATGCAGATGTAGAATGGAAATGTGCTGATGCGTGTGATGACTTCGATGACGATCTACTTCTTGACTGTCACTTCACTTTTACAGATGTGGGTGAGATTTCGGAGATTACAAGAAGGAGTTTTTTTAGAATATCGTCCAGCTCTGAATCTAACCAGTCTTTCGAAACTTATCATCAGTGTGTCGATTATGTCAGTGATGATCTTCGCACACTTTATAACACGGGAAAGCTGTCAGATGTTCAATTTGTGGCTGGTTCCGAAATATTTTGTGTTCACAAAGTTGTTCTCTCTGCAAGATCACAGGTTTTCTCCAGAATGTTCGAAAACGAAATGGTTGAAACCAAAAGCAACACAATTAACATTCAAGACATTGAACCTGCAGTTCTAAAAACAATGCTTTATTATATGTATACCGCAGACTTGGATCAACCGCTGAAGGAATGTGCTTTTTCTTTGTATGAAGCGGCGGATAAATACGGTATTTATATTTTAAGGGCAAAATGTGCTTCGTTTTTAAAATCAAATCTTACTGTAAAAAATGTGTGTAAAGTTTTATTGTTGGCAGACATGCATGACGATAAAAAATTGTGCAAGAAGGTGCAGGATTTTATAGCTGCTCATGCGGTGGAGGTTTTCGCTACAGATGAATGGCCAAATTTTGTGAATATGAGACCTAAAACAGCAGCAAAAGTTTTGCAGCAAAGTGTTGTTGTGCTATGTAATGATTCTAAAAAGAAATCGAAGAAATAGTCCCGTAAAATCAAGCAATTAATTTTATGTTCATACATTTCACTTTGACATCTTCCCTTACATTTTGATTCAGCTTTAATTTACAAAGGAGAGAGTGATAGTATTTTTTTTTAAATAAATTGAGTATTGAATCGAATCCACTCAAGGTAAATGGTCAGTCTTATTATTATTATTATTTTATTATTAGTAGTATCATAAAAACAAGTGTACGCCTAATGTGTTTGCTTTCCAGCAGCCTTTTATATTTTTAATTAGTAAAATCCAATTTAGAGTCTAATTGTATCGTTTTTTACGTACAATTTGCGTATTTTGTTTAAATCTTGACTAACGAACAATCTATTCGTAGCCTTTTAATAATTACTGATAGTTTTTCGTTTGGAGTAATCAAATGAAAAACATTTATTCTGTAAATTTCAAATGCATGTATTTGAAATTTACAGAGTCCAAAACATGACAGTTTTAAAAAATCGATTCCGTATATTTTATTGTAATTTAAAATAAAATCTAGTGGATTGTTTGTCAGATTCCTATATTTCTTTATTATGTGTATTCATTTATATGTATGTTCATTTATATACATTTCGCAAACACTGGAACAATATGTAGTGTAAAATTCGATTTTGCCACGTTATCAATTCTATTTTATTATTTGCATAATTTTAAATCCTTAATTTAGCAGATTGTTTATTGGAATCCTACATTTTTTAATTTTGTGTATTTAACGTTTTGGCAAAGTATTAAAAGTGCTTATAATGCTGTGAATAAATTCTGCTTATTGTATCTAAATGTTTGTAATTAACTGTGTAATATTTCAGCTGAACTGCATATGATTTGTAAGTTGACTGCGTTCTTAATAAAATACGGTCGCCCATGAGCATATTTGGAGTTGCTGTGCTATATAGTTCAGGCATACATTCTTCCCAACACTAGGCCAATATGTAGCCATAGAAATATATTTTATTACGTTAACCGTTATATTCAACTAATTTGCGTAACTCATCTTCTGGAGTTATTTCTCAAATCGTTTTGCTTGGACTTGAATAGAAGAATTTTGTGATTTATCTTGACAAAACAATAGTATAATATATATTTTTTTTTTGCATTCTTTTCACATGAAACACATATTAGTTATGTTTATGACCCCCAAAATATATTTTTGAGTGCATATGTGTGGCAAAACTTTTAGGGCGAATGCATGTTCTCATGTAATAAAAGTTCCTCGTGATTCAAATTGCACTTAGAGTTTGGAATTACAGATTGGCATATTAATTACATATAATTACAATGATTTATTTTTTATAACGTACACTCATTTTTTTTAAAGAAGGGTCATGAAAAATGCATATATGTAATCGAAAGTATAGCTAAAGTATTATCAAAAGTAAGAAAAATCTGAAATATCATTTTAGATTTTTCTTATGTGAGACAAAGAGGAAGGGAAAGAATGGGAAAAAATGAATAAATAGGATAAACGAATGGGAGAAGAGTAATATGCATATGAATAACTCAGAGAGAGCTCCGTTTATTAAATTAACATTACTGACTGCGGTATATTGTCGTACTATTATTAGCATTTTACCACCAAAAACATGAAAGAGCTTTTCTAACGCCTTATGATTACATACCCTAGTGAAACATGGTACTTTTAATATCTATTTTGTAATTCAAGGCAAAATAGCTTACAATGGATAATAATTATGGTTTATATATATATAAATAATAATGGTAGAATACATATTCTACCTTTTACTCTAAACACTTAACTCATGGAACTTCGCTTCTATTGTTTTAAATTCAAATTGCGTGTTTCATGTCTCAAAAGTGTGACTTAGGATGTATATTAGATTTATATATAGCTTGTCCTAATATAAATATTTTGACGCAAAATAGGACTTTTTCTGAAATGACATGCCAGTTGTTTTTCCACATCTCGATTCTATGTCTCAAATTATGTCTAAATATTAAATTTTGTAAAATTTGGTGAGAAATTTATAGAGACATTCAAAATTTATTTTGGCGCATTTTTTTTTTACTTTGCGCCAAGAAAAGTTGCCATTTTCACATTGCGCATGAGCGGAAAAAAAGGCGCATCGTTTCTACTTTAAAAAATTTTAACAAAGTGCCTAAACCACATTTGATGTTATTATTGCTTTCAACAAATATATTAAATTTCAAAACGGGCCAATATTTGAATTTACGTATATCTCCGGAAATTTTGAATAAAAATCTCTAATTTTTTGCTGGTATGCTTAGAAATATATCTACTTTAAGATGATGTAAAAACTTTATAGGTTGTAATTCCAAATTGTTTTCGAAAAATTTATAAAAATTATTTAAAAATGCAAATTTAAAAAATAAATCATAAAATTAGGCGAATTTTTTGGAATGAACCTAAATTTCAAAATATGAAAGGAAGAATCAAAAATAA
This sequence comes from Stegodyphus dumicola, assembly GCF_044657685.1. Lineage (NCBI taxonomy): Eukaryota > Metazoa > Arthropoda > Arachnida > Araneae > Eresidae > Stegodyphus > Stegodyphus dumicola. Next base: position 24,580,577 of record NC_140775.1, read on the forward strand.
CTTTAATAAAAAAAGATATTCATAAATATATATCAAATTCAATTAACATTGAGGAGCTAAAATTTTGAGAGCTATTTTTTTAAAAGCTTCTCGTGCGATTTTCACAAAACTTGGCAGTTTGGCATATCTCAGTCGTAGAATTGAAATATGGAAAACATTTGGCATGCCATTTAAGAAACAGTCCGATTTTGTGTTAAAATATCTACATTAGGACATCACTATCAATGAATCTATACATATCCTAAGTCGTGCTTTCGAGACATGAAAAACGCAAGTTGAATTTCGTCAATCGGCCCAGTAGAACGGGAGAGATAGCTCCGTATTTTTTTTTCGCAGTGTACATTGGTGTTACCGTGTGCTGAGGATGTGTTACAAATGTTGTATTACGAATATGCATCTTTTTAGCTTGCGTTTTGGAAAAGGAAACGGTAGATCGAATCCTAAATTGCTACTAATCATATTCCTGAAAGATTTTCGAATCTCAGATCTCTGAACAGATTCAAATAACTAGGTAAAAAAATTTATCAAGACTTCCCCAGTATTTTACCTTCTCTATCTTATAGTGTAATTTAGTTGTTACTTTCTATCTAATGCTCGACGAAATCTGTTACCGATTTGTGTTCTGTTTGTGAAAAAAACGAATTTTATAAAGATTATTTCAGAAGTTTTTTACTTTCTATTTTTAATTAATAGTTACACTGTAATTAAAACCTTGTGTTTTTTGTTAAGCAATTGTAATGTTTACTTGCCGCACTCAAATCATGCCATTTTCTGTACAGCCACCAATATCTTCATTTACAACTGTTTAAATACTTTAAAAACGGTTTCTAACAAATTACAGACTTTACCGTTGCGTAGATTTTTTTAATCTCCTGTAAACGTACTAAAATAAGTACCTGATGGCAACTAAACCAAAATATAAAACCAGTCAGAAACAAACTAATTTTTATAAAAATTTTCACAATTTTTTTCCATTATTCCAAACAGAACATTTTATTATTATATTTAATAATTTCTACATAGATGCATAATATTTTAATTTTCCTTTCTAAAATTATAAATCTGGAAATTGATTAAATGACTTAGAATAAAATGGAAATTTCAGAAGCAAAATGTTTTTGCTCCTGAAGAGGAGTCTGATGTGTGTCTAATTAAATTCTAATGAGGACAGCTTTTTTCCCTAACGAAAATCTGAGTTCCGTGTACGAGATTGGATTAAGTGTGTAAGCCAAGGTACACTCTGTAACATTTTTTACATTTTTCAAGAAACTAATATTTTAATTAATGTCTCTTTAGCCCAAAAGGGACGTTAGTCCGAATGAGATACGGTAGTCTATGTCGAAACTCTTTGTCGTTGTCAGATTACACCGGCACAAGAAGAGTACATGCCGTCGCAAAAGACAGGCAAATACCGCTAAAGCGTAATTGAAATATGTGATAGATTTTCACTACAATGGGACGAATCTACGGATAAAAAAAAGCACTCGCAGTTAGAGTTACGGTGAGAATGGTATTTACTAATATCACTGTAAACAAGATATACTGAAAATATTACTCATGAAAGAACGAACAGTTAAAGATATCTACAATATATTTTTAGCATAAGCAAAGTCGGTAGATACAACTCTGGAAGCTTTCGGCGATGATTGGCAATATTAATATATTTATTGTCCTCTGCGAAGAACATAAATACTTTTCAAGCTTTATGTTGCATTAATGTATGATACACCATGGAGTTTTGCATTGTAGAATACTACCCTTCGGGCACGTCAGTAGTATTGGCCCCACTGCGACGGCGGAAGTGACGTCATGAAAAGAGGCGTGGCCAGTATCCAGAGGGGCCTGGAACCGGAAGTGAAGACACCAGCACTCAAATTCTATTTTTAACTTTCGCAAATTGACGTTTACTTCCACAAAAGTGACTTTACATTTTCCTTTTACTTTTTATTTTGCAAAAGTTTTTTTTTTTTTTTCAAATTTATTCCTTTTCGTATTTTTACTTTACTTTTTTATATTTAACTTTCTTTTTTTGGTTTTACAAAAGTAATATTTTGTTTTTCCGAATTTATTTTTTTCCTTTTCACTTTTTTATTTTGCAATTTTTTTTTTTTTTTTAAATTCTTTTTTTGTATTTTTACTTTACTTTATTTTATTTTATTTTTTTTTTTTTTATTTTTTTTTTTTGTTTTTTGTTTTACAAAAGTAATATTTATTTTTACAAATTTAATTTTTCCTTTCCCCTTTTTATTTTAAAAAAAGGTGTTACTACATTTTTAACATTATTTTTTTACAAAAGTAATATTTAGTTTCATAAGTTTAATTTTTTTTTTGAGTTTTTTGTTTACACAAATGCAGATTTTTGTTTTTTCCCTTATGCATTTTACTTCCAAAAGTAAATTTTATTTTTTCCCCTTTCCTTTAAATTTTTTTTGTTACATTTTTATTTTACCCTTAAATTTCCCCCTTGTTTTAAATACAATATCATGTTACAATTCCATTTCTCCAACAGTAAACTTACCTACATTTCTCCGTCTTTGAAATTTTAAGCTGGAATTTACATGCATATAACTTCACTAGTTAATATTTTCTGTAACTTTAAACCAATATACACAATGCTCATTCTATATAGTTTAACTGGAATACTACATTTCTTACTTTTTTACTACTAAGTTGGAGATACTCAGAACCTTTCCTTCTAATGTATTGTACTAACTATTAATGACTGTATTAACGTTTTGGCCACCTATACAAAACTTTGTTGATTCCCTTTCACACGTCTTACTTTTATTCAAAGGATTCACCAAACTATACTAGACAAATGTAATTTTTACACTTTCCATTTACACATTTACCCTTATATATAACTTCTAAAACAAATTCATACTGTATTTCTGATTCCTTTTCCCCAAAAAAATTAAATATAGACTTATACAAATTTCTTTATTGTAAGACCTACTGACTTTAAACAAATCTTAAAAGGAGCAATAAATTTTCATAGTATGAACTCCACTCAGACCAATGCATGGAGCATTTCTACTCAGTTAAGTTTAAATACGTACCAATAGTACTTCATTTCTTCTTATTTTACTCTACAAACATTTATACGTATATATTCAGAACACTCCCTTTTATTCAGGGCCCACCAGCGGCCGAGCGGTAAAATCGCTGAACACTGGTAGTTCGGTCCGAGGTTCGAATCCCGCGAACGGGCTGGCTGCATGGGTGTTTTCGTGGTTTTCCCCATGTGTAACGTATATACGAGCCAGTTTCCCTTAGAAAGTCCTCCACGAAGGCATCCCTCCTCTTAGGCAGATAGCCCTAGTGTGCTTTGCCATAATTAAATATACCACCACACCACACCCTTTTATTCAGTAAGATTCATTTATACTACTGACACAAATTTTGCTAACTCTTTGAAATATTTTACAAAAATATCTTGTATTTTCTTGCGCACATCCTACTTAAATCACCAAACATACACTGAACCTTGATTTTTCCTTCATGTGAAAACGTCACTCGAATTCTTAATTTGATTCACCATTTACCGCAAAACTTTATAAACACTACTATATTTGAACTTATCATAGCCTTACTCTCTTAACAAGGTACAGAAGATTGAATTATATTTTAACTACGGAGAAGAATATCCACATTGTAACGTATTATTTTAAATTTGAATTATAGTCCCATTTTATGAAGGAGAACTTAAAGTCTATAATACACATGGAATTAATATTCAGCCATTGAAATGAAACTTTATCGCCTTTTTCCCAACTTGGAATATAAAAATTTGTTAACTTGGAATATTTTTAACGTATTAATTGTAACTTAACTGAAAGGTACCCATATTTTACATTGTCAATAATTTATTTAGCACTGAACTCTTACAGCCTTTTGAGAACGAAATTTAATTTATCATACCTGACAAATGACTCCTACATAGTTATGATACATTACACGAAATATTGAGTAGAGTTCCAAATAATGATCTAACATAGTAATTAACATAAAAGACCTAACACAAATAATTTTAAGATAGAAATTTCAAACTGACATTGCTTAATAATGAACTTTTACAGCTTTTTTGACATTTAACTTCTCATAGATAGTAAATAAAATTACACACAAATAATTATACAATATAGGTAATAATGACAGAAAGTCCATATAATGATCTACTATAGTCACCAACTTTAAAAATTTTAACGCATTTTTGATATGTCATAAGAAAGAACACACTTTTTTGAAAAGCATTATTTTAATTAAACATTGGAACCACGCAGTCCTGCGCACATGTATAACACTTTTATTTATCATGAGCATGACACATAATAAGTAAATAAAATTTTCACAAAGTACGAAACACATTTATCTTTTAACTGACTGTACTCTTAAGAAAACTGCAGTATGGAATGCTTAGAACACTCAGTGCCACAGTTCCTCATTTCCCCACGCATTGATCAAAAATATACATGTACTTTAAAATCAGTTAAACAAATTCAAATATTAGTATACAAACAGGAATACTTCAAAAATTAGATAAAAGAGAGGTACACAATGAACTTGAGTGATAAATACAGAAAAGCATGTAAGGACCGAGAAAAAGATGTATTCGGGGAGGACTTTTTAAGATAAACTTGCTCAATTTTTGCACATGGGTTAGATTTTGCATTTCAGATTAAGGAAACATTCAAGATAATTCCTGTATAACTAGGGATTTTATTCACACTTGTTAGTAATGTAATTTATTAGAACAATCGCAGATATATAGGACAAGTATGCCATTTCCAAGGAAAACAATTTTCCCACGCCAGACTTTAACAGTGAAATATAAAATGGAATAAGAAAATCCCATATTTCCAACAAAATTAGTATCTGAGTAAGCAAAAACATGAACAAGAAACGAATATTTTTTCTGAAAATGTTCCGAATGGGATAAGCCAGGACTAATTTCATGAACAGAGCATGAAAAATAATGATGAATTTTTAATTTTACTTTGTCTGTAGTACATTTACTTATGCTAAAATCTTTCATTTGGTTGACTGTACATTTAGGCACAAGTTGATAAACCGAGTGAATTTGTGTTTTAAAGCTTCAAATTCAGAAATAGTACAACTCAAAAGCAAAAAGATTAAAACGACAAGAGAATGTACTGTAAGCAAACAATCGTGATAAATGACTTTTTTTCGCTGATTTCCATGAGTTCCATAGATCCGTAGCAAAGTTTTAATGCACTGCATATGAACTATTCTTTCAAATATATTGCGATCACGGTTTTCCATTTACATAGACGTTAAAGAAACATTTCATGTTAATTTACCTTTATTCATGAGATTTATCTATGTATATACTTAATTTTTGCATTTTGTTTACAATTATAATACCGAAAGAACATAAGAAAATATTTTTCTTGAAAATTTCCATATTTTTTTTCCCAAACGTTATTTCTTTCATAGCTTTGAAGTAACCTATTAAACACATAGTTATCTTGTACTACCCAGACAACCGTTGGTTTTGCCAATGTCTGAGTCACAAAGCTAGAGAATTTAAGTGATATTTTATCATTGCGGAGAACTTCTTACTGCGTTTTTGATGAAAATTGGCCGAATTTAGTAGTTCATTACCGATCTAGGAGCCTTTAACTATTTCTATTAAAAAACAAACACACTCAGAAAATTATCATCAAGATTTTCCATACAGATATATTTGTCTAATTTTCATGCCATTGCATTTCCAATAAAATATGATTCATTGCCACATAATTAAATGTTTGTTATTTTTCCCGCATCCGAATGCTCATTACATATTATTTAACAAAACTGCAAACAAGTTAAATGAATATTTCCTGAAATACTGAACATTTCATTTCGGAAAGTTTGCATGAGTATTTTCATTTTGAATCGTTTAATATTTCTTTTCCTGCATCCCAAGCAAATTTTGAACATAAAATTTTCAGTTTTGACGAGAAAGTTAATTGCGGATGGCTGTGATGTTTTCGTGTTTTCATAAACAATTTTTGTGGAGTACCTTTTCGATAACCTTTTGAACACTTTGAAGATTACCACTTTTACATTACTGCCACTGCAAATCATTGAGTTTTCAAATATTTTCCTATTTATCGTTTACAACGCTTCGTAAAGACTTGGAAACCAGTTTTTACTAAATAGTTATATTATTTGATTTAATAATTGTGTTACACATTTAGAAGATTTAACAACACTACTACGCTGAACCAGAAATTAAGAAAAGAAATGGAATTTTTATCTTAGTATACTATAGGAATAGATTAACTTTCTCTGACTTAGAAGTATTCGAATGTAGATAATGTAGATAATGGAGACTTACGTAGAATTTACAATTCTACTTAGCTTTTGTAATAGCAAATATCAGGTGCTCGCTTAAAGTTTTAGGAAACTGCCGGCATGTTTCCTCCGCAGGAACAACGTTTTATGAAAAACTGCCATATAAATTATTTTGAATAATTACCGTCCAGATTTTGTAGAGTACTTGATCTTCATTATTTCTTTTTTTAGTAAATTTGCGTTTTATATGCTATTTCATTCCAAAAAGTAAGCTTCGAATAGGATGAATATTAGCACATTCAACTGAATTGCCTATATCTGAAAAAAATTTCTTTTACTTCCAAATTTTTTACCTTATATCTGCATAACCTGCATTTATTCCATTCGTCTTCCTATTACTGATGGGAAAAATTACATTTACGTGAGATATTTGGAATACTGAAGTTCATATGAATGTTGAATAAAGAATATGAATCCGGCATTCTGTCATAATTGACTAATACTCTGAATAATAAAATTTTAAGAAAACATCAGCTTCATTCACGTGAATAAAATAAATACATTCTCAAAAACAAACATCAAGAAAATCTTTCACGGGTGTCAACATAAACGATATACAAATATATTTTTAAGTATTTTAATATTTCATAAGCTGAAGGTAAACCAAAAAAGTATCGGGAATTCATTAGCATATGTTCAAAGAGATAAAGCAGCAAAGATAAAATAGTTTCCAATAGCAAAGAGAAAACAGTTTCGAAATGTCTAAACGACAACCTAGAGCACACTCTCAAAACGTTTGCGAAAGGACAATGATCTCACAAAGACATAAATTTTATGGAACATGACATTATTTAAAAATTTTCGTTCGAAATTTTAGTTCTGATATAGGAAAATCCACATTAAATAACTAAATGTGGGTATTCGAGTACATGTTTGTAAAAAACAAATATATCAATTTTTAGGAAAATTTTGCATGTTTTCTATTTGGGTAATAATACTTTTAATTTAGGAACATTTTCTATACTGAACATATGTGTCTACGAAATTCTTTGGAAAAAGCGGAAAGTAAATAATCATTTCGATATTTCTCTAGAAATCAAGTGTTATAAATGAACAACGATTTAAAAATTAACCAAGAGAACAACGAAGTACATATATAAATTATTTTGCTAATCGGTTATGAACTTTTAAGTAGGATATATCCAGAATCTTCAAAATTAGTAATGAAACGTTAAATTTAACCCTTGAGATTTTACTAAAGAAGTCTCTGTAATAGTAAAATGCTGGTTAAAATTGTGCTAACAGAAGGGGAAAAAATGCCTTTTTTAAAATATTCGCATGATATGTAATAAAAATGAAAGCATGGCTCCGGTTCAGCAATGCAATACAAGTTGTTAAATAAAAAAATTTTCTAAACTGAGTTTTTTGTCACGTACGAAATGTATTGAAAGAGCGAAAATTAGTAATATATTAGCAGTGGACTAGGAAACAAATTTTCAAAGATGATACTGTTGTATGAAAATTAATCAAAACGTATAACACGTAAACATCTTTCTTCGCAATAAGTTATGAATGTTTTCGTTTCAGTAGAATGAAGTTAGAAAGTACAAATTTGGTAATGAAACACTCATTTCAGCCTTTAAGATTTTATTAAAAGATGCAATAAACACATTCACTTGAAATGTAATGCAGTAAGTTAAAATATAACTCATCAATGCAATATATTAGGTATGTACGGTTAATTATCTATTTCGAATATGACAGAGCAGAACCTTTTGAGTCAGAGAAAAACCATGTTCACAAAACAATGGTTCTTGTTTTCTTAGTAATTCAAATCAAAGCGTTGATGTTTCTTATGAAGATGAGATATTTTTAGACATGTTTCTAATGAAATTAGTATATAAACTTATTTTAAGAAATAGTCTTTCGGAGAAAAATCTATGACAATGCAAGTCAGTGATCGTGGTGACTTAGAGAAAATATTCGAAGTCTTATTATTATTTTATTATTCAGAGTATTAGTCAATTATGACAGAATGCCGGATTCATATTCTTTATTCAACATTCATATGAACTTCAGTATTCCAAATATATCACGTAAATGTAATTTTTCCCATCAGTAATAGGAAGACGAATGGAATAAATGCAGGTTATGCAGATATAAGGTAAAAAATTTGGAAATAAAAGAAATTTTTTTCAGATCTAGGCAATTCAGTTGAATGTGCTAATATTCATTCTATTCGAAGCTTAATTTTTGGAATGAAATAGCATATAAAACGCAAATTTACTAAAAACAGAAATAATGAAGATCAAGTACTCTACAAAATCTGGACGGTAATTATTCAAAATAATTTATATGGCAGTTTTTCATAAAAAGTGGTTCCTGCGGAGGAAACATGCCGGCAGTTTCCTAAAACTTTAAGTGAGCACCTGATATTTGCTATTACAAAAGCTAAGTAGAATTGTAAATTCTACGTAAGTCTCCATTATCTACATTATCTACATTCGAATACTTCTAAGTCAGAGAAAGTTAATCTATTCCTATAGTATACTAAGATAAAAATTCCATTTCTTTTCTTAATTTCTGGTTCAGCGTAGTAGTGTTGTTAAATCTTCTAAATGTGTAACACAATTATTAAATCAAATAATATAACTATTTAGTAAAAATTGGTTCCCAAGTCTTTACGAAGCGTTGTAAACGATAAATAGGAAAATATTTGAAAACTCAATGATTTGCAGTGGCAGTAATGTAAAAGTGGTAATCTTCAAAGTGTTCAAAAGGTTATCGAAAAGGTACTTCACAAAAACTGTTTATGAAAACACGATAACATCACAGCCATCCCCGCAATTAACTTTCTCGTCAAAACTGAAAATTTTATGTTCAAAATTTGCTTGGGATGCAGGAAAAGAAATATTAACGATTCAAAATGAAAATACTCATGCAAACTTTCCGAAATGAAATGTTCAGTATTTCAGGAAATATTCATTTATCTTGTTTGCAGTTTTGTTAAATAATATGTAATGAGCATTCGGATGCGGGAAAAATAACAAACATTTAATTATGTGGCAATGAATCATATTTTATTGGAAATGCAATGGCATGAAAATTAGACAAATATATCTGTATGGAAAATCTTGATGATAATTTTCTGAGTGTGTTTGTTTTTTAATAGAAATAGTTAAAGGCTCCTAGATCGGTAATGAACTACTAAATTCGGCCAATTTTCATCAAAAACGCAGTAAGAAGTTCTCCGCAATGATAAAATATCACTTAAATTCTCTAGCTTTGTGACTCAGACATTGGCAAAACCAACGGTTGTCTGGGTAGTACAAGATAACTATGTGTTTAATAGGTTACTTCAAAGCTATGAAAGAAATAACGTTTGGGAAAAAAATATGGAAATTTTCAAGAAAAATATTTTCTTATGTTCTTTCGGTATTATAATTGTAAACAAAATGCAAAAATTAAGTATATACATAGATAAATCTCATGAATAAAGGTAAATTAACATGAAATGTTTCTTTAACGTCTATGTAAATGGAAAACCGTGATCGCAATATATTTGAAAGAATAGTTCATATGCAGTGCATTAAAACTTTGCTACGGATCTATGGAACTCATGGAAATCAGCGAAAAAAAGTCATTTATCACGTTTGTTTGCTTACAGTACATTCTCTTGTCGTTTTAATCTTTTTGCTTTTGAGTTGTACTATTTCTGAATTTGAAGCTTTAAAACACAAATTCACTCGGTTTATCAACTTGTGCCTAAATGTACAGTCAACCAAATGAAAGATTTTAGCATAAGTAAATGTACTACAGACAAAGTAAAATTAAAAATTCATCATTATTTTTCATGCTCTGTTCATGAAATTAGTCCTGGCTTATCCCATTCGGAACATTTTCAGAAAAAATATTCGTTTCTTGTTCATGTTTTTGCTTACTCAGATACTAATTTTGTTGGAAATATGGGATTTTCTTATTCCATTTTATATTTCACTGTTAAAGTCTGGCGTGGGAAAATTGTTTTCCTTGGAAATGGCATACTTGTCCTATATATCTGCGATTGTTCTAATAAATTACATTACTAACAAGTGTGAATAAAATCCCTAGTTATACAGGAATTATCTTGAATGTTTCCTTAATCTGAAATGCAAAATCTAACCCATGTGCAAAAATTGAGCAAGTTTATCTTAAAAAGTCCTCCCCGAATACATCTTTTTCTCGGTCCTTACATGCTTTTCTGTATTTATCACTCAAGTTCATTGTGTACCTCTCTTTTATCTAATTTTTGAAGTATTCCTGTTTGTATACTAATATTTGAATTTGTTTAACTGATTTTAAAGTACATGTATATTTTTGATCAATGCGTGGGGAAATGAGGAACTGTGGCACTGAGTGTTCTAAGCATTCCATACTGCAGTTTTCTTAAGAGTACAGTCAGTTAAAAGATAAATGTGTTTCGTACTTTGTGAAAATTTTATTTACTTATTATGTGTCATGCTCATGATAAATAAAAGTGTTATACATGTGCGCAGGACTGCGTGGTTCCAATGTTTAATTAAAATAATGCTTTTCAAAAAAGTGTGTTCTTTCTTATGACATATCAAAAATGCGTTAAAATTTTTAAAGTTGGTGACTATAGTAGATCATTATATGGACTTTCTGTCATTATTACCTATATTGTATAATTATTTGTGTGTAATTTTATTTACTATCTATGAGAAGTTAAATGTCAAAAAAGCTGTAAAAGTTCATTATTAAGCAATGTCAGTTTGAAATTTCTATCTTAAAATTATTTGTGTTAGGTCTTTTATGTTAATTACTATGTTAGATCATTATTTGGAACTCTACTCAATATTTCGTGTAATGTATCATAACTATGTAGGAGTCATTTGTCAGGTATGATAAATTAAATTTCGTTCTCAAAAGGCTGTAAGAGTTCAGTGCTAAATAAATTATTGACAATGTAAAATATGGGTACCTTTCAGTTAAGTTACAATTAATACGTTAAAAATATTCCAAGTTAACAAATTTTTATATTCCAAGTTGGGAAAAAGGCGATAAAGTTTCATTTCAATGGCTGAATATTAATTCCATGTGTATTATAGACTTTAAGTTCTCCTTCATAAAATGGGACTATAATTCAAATTTAAAATAATACGTTACAATGTGGATATTCTTCTCCGTAGTTAAAATATAATTCAATCTTCTGTACCTTGTTAAGAGAGTAAGGCTATGATAAGTTCAAATATAGTAGTGTTTATAAAGTTTTGCGGTAAATGGTGAATCAAATTAAGAATCCGAGTGACGTTTTCACATGAAGGAAAAATCAAGGTTCAGTGTATGTTTGGTGATTTAAATAGGATGTGCTCAAGAAAATACAAGATATTTTTGTAAAATATTACAAAGAGTTAGCAAAATTTGTGTCAGTAGTATAAATGAATCTTACTGAATAAAAGGGAGTGTTCTGAATATATACGTATAAATGTTTGTAGAGTAAAATAAGAAGAAATGAAGTACTATTGGTACGTATCTAAACTTAACTGAGTAGAAATGCTCCATGCATTGGTTTGAGTGGACTTCATACTATGAAAATTTATTGCTCCTTTTAAGATTTGTTTAATGTCAGTAGGTCTTACAATAAAGAAATTTGTATAAGTCTATATTTAATTTTTTTGGGGGAAAAGGAATCAGAAATGCAGTATGAATTTGTTTTAGAAGTTAAATATAAGGGTAAATGTGTAAATGGAAAGTGTAAAAATTACATTTGTCAGACATAGTTTGGTGAATCCTTTGAATAAAAGTAAGACGTGTGAAAGGGAATCAAAAAAGTTTTGTATAGTTGGCCAAAACGTTAATACAGTCATTAATAGTTAGTACAATACATTAGAAGGAAAGGTTCTGAGTATCTCCAACTTAGTAGTAAAAAAGTAAGAAATGTAGTATTCCAGTTAAACTATATAGAATGAGCATTGTGTATATTGGTTTAAAGTTACAGAAAATATTAACTAGTGAAGTTATATGCATGTAAATTCCAGCTTAAAATTTCAAAGACGGAGAAATGTAGGTAAGTTTACTGTTGGAGAAATGGAAGTGTAACATGATGTTGTATTTAAAACAAGGGGAAAAAGTTAAGGGTAAAATAAAAATGTAACAAAAAAAATTTAAAGGAAAGGGGAAAAAATAAAATTTAGTTTTGGAAGTAAAATGCATAAGGGAAAAAACAAAAATCTGCATTTGTGTAAACAAAAAACTCAAAAAAAAAAATTAAACTTATGAAACTAAATATTACTTTTGTAAAAAAATAATGTTAAAAATGTAGTAACACCTTTTTTTAAAATAAAAAGGGGAAAGGAAAAATTAAATTTGTAAAAATAAATATTACTTTTGTAAAACAAAAAAACAAAAAAAAAAAAAAAAAAAAATAAAAAAAAAAATAAAATAAAATAAAGTAAAGTAAAAATACAAAAAAAGAATTTAAAAAAAAAAAAAAATTTGCCTAATAAAAAAGTGAAAAGGAAAAAAATAAATTCGGAAAAACAAAATATTACTTTTGTAAAACCAAAAAATGAAAGTTAAATATAAAAAAATAAAGTAAAAATACGAAAAGGAATAAATTTGGAAAAAAAAAAAAAAAAAAAAAAAAAAAAAAAAAAAAAACCTTTTGCAAAATAAAACGTAAAAGGAAAATGTAAAGTCACTTTTGTGGAAGTAAACGTCAATTTGCGAAAGTTAAAAATAGAATTTATGTTTGTGAAAAATTGATAAATTTAATTAGAATGAGAAGAAAACAATTAAAAATATCTTAATAATAAAAAAATTAAACTGTGGGAAAATCTTACACTTAAAACAGCAATGAATAAAGTAATGATTAAAAGCCAAAAGAAATCCTAGCCGTTGTGTAAAAACAAATGTGTGACGCGGTTTTCATGTCAAAGCGCATGCGCAGACTTTCAGCCTCATGACATTAAAGGTTATGTGCAATTATTAAATTACACACAGAGAGGGATAAAACAGTTTCTAAATACTGTGATATTATCTGCTGTTACTGCTGGTATCCCACTCATTTTCCTCTGCCTTTTACGTAGCGTATTCGGAAACTAAGTACCGTTTCATTCTAGCGCCGTCGCAGCGCTGTGGTAGGCGTCCCACGCATGCGCACTAGTCTTTCTTGTTCACTAACTTTCAATTGTCGCCATTTTGTTTGCTCTATGTTGTGTTTTCAGTTTGCTGTGCACATTCAAAATGTTTAAGACAATTAGTTCTCCCGCTGACTGTGAGATTCGTGCCGTGATTAAATTTTTGAACGCGAGGAATGTTAAACCGGCCGAAATTTATCGTCAAGTGACAGACGTTTACGGTGAATACGCGATAAGTGATGGAATGGTGAGAAAGTGGGTAAGAATGTTTAATGCAGGTCGAACGAATGTCCACGCCGAGGCTCGGAGTGGTCGGCCTTCTGTTGTCACCAATGATTTGGTAAGGAAAGTTGATGAAGCAATTCATGAGAACAGACGCTTCACAATGGCAACTCTTTCAGAGGCATTTCCACAAATTTCACGTACTGTTTTGTTCGAAATTGTGTCTGACCGCTTGAATTATCGCAAACTGTGTTCCCAATGGGTTCCAAAAATGCTCACTGATGTTCACAAAACAAAGCGACTTGGTAGTGCCCTGACATTTCTCACGCGGTACAGTGATGAAGGAGAAAACGTTTTAAACAAAATTGTGACAGGTGATGAAACTTGGGTGTGTCATTTCACACCAGAATCGAAACAACAAGCGATGGAGTGGAGACACCTTCATTCTCCGAAAAAACAAAAGTTCAAAGTGACAATATCATCACAAAAAATCATGTGCACTGTCTTCTGGGATAGGAAAGGCGTTTTGCTTACTGAATTTCTTCCCAGAGGTGAAACCATTAATGCGGCACGATATTGTGAGACTTTAACAAAACTATGGCGTGCCATTCAAAACAAACGAAGAGGAATGCTCAGTAAAGGAATTGTGTTGCTCCATGACAATGCTCGGTCCCATACTGCTGGTGTCACTCAATCGTTAATTCGACAGTTTCATTGGGAGCAGTTCGATCACCCACCGTACAGCCCGGACTTGGCGCTGTCCGACTATCACTTGTTCCTGCACATAAAGCGCGAACTCGGTGGCAAGCGCTTTGGATCTGACGATGACACGAAAAATGCTGTGGAGTCGTGGTTATCAAAACTGGAGGGAAGTTTCTTTGACGATAGTATTAAAAACTGGTCACTCGCTATGACAAGTGTTTGATCATTAGCGGAAACTATGTTGAAAAATAGTTTAAGACCTGCATTTTCATGTAAAAATAAAATTGGATTCGAAAAGATTGTTTTACTATTTTTTTTTTCAAAACGGTACTTAGTTTCCGAATACGCCTCGTATATCTCGCGTCAAAATTTCGATTTCTTCTGACAGGTTCGCTACCCTGAGCTTAAATAAGAAAGTAGCATTTGAAAAGATATAAGAATATATAAGAATTTGAGATGAAGATGCGAAGCCAAATTTTGACTTAAACATTTGTTTAAAAACTTAAGTTTTAATTTTGAATTTAAAAAGAAGAACGCTATAAAAAAAACAAAAAATCTTGCCCTAATTCTTCCTCCTAAAATATAGATTGCCATGAATCTCTAGATTAGTTCACGCTAATTAGTCTTTCAGTTTTTCGTCGCAGACTGTTTATGGAATAAAAGAATTGGCTTTACAAAAAAAAAAAAAAAAAAAAAAAAAAAGGTTTATTTTAAGCATGGAAAGTAATACCAAAAAAAAAAAAAAAGTCTATTTATTTCTAGAAAGGAAGATTTTATCCACGGTCCATTAGTAATTTAGTGATGAACTTTTAAGGTTATGTCTAAATCCGATAACTCACAGGTTATTCTATATGTGGGATGTATATTTGTTAATTATTAAATAAAAATTATTAATTTTATTTAATTACTTTTGAAATAAAATCATACATTTAAATAAAAAATAGAAATAATTCGCTATATTTTTTGAAAAATAGGTAAGAGAATAAATTTGACATTTTCTCTTAAAAGTTATTATTTCTTCTCAATTTATAAATATGTGCTTTTTTTTAAACATTTTGAAAATATAGTTTAACCTTTAAATATTCTAATCACTTCGTACTTTTCTTTTGAAATAATTTCTTTAAAATAAGGAAATAGTTGCGCCCGTGTGGGCTCTAACCACCAACCTCTCGGTTAAGATCAAAACTTTGCTAGCCGATTGCGCCGCAGCTGCTGCACGCACTTTTTTATTGACTTGAAGAACTTTTATTGAGATCAATCATATTATATATAACATCCGCTACACGTTTATTATTTAGTCTATTTTTTCATTAAAAATTGCTTAATAATAGCATTTGCCAGTATATGCACATTAAATATTCTCTTTTGTGTTCCTAAATACAACGGAACTCCACTTATCAATTAAAAATTTTCAATTAATTGAAATACAATCAACTAATTCAAAACAATACACTTCTTTATTACAGTATATATTTTTTTTTGACTTTTCAATAGCAATAAGATTACTGAGAAGGTATTAAACATTGGAATACTTTCTAATGAAGCAAAATTATTAAAAGAATAAGTGCATAATCTTCGATGCTTGCTTTCTCGGCAGAATTTCACAATTGAATTTAAGTAATAAAGCATTCCTAAATATTGATTTAATATAATATTTGATACCTCTTTTCCCCAAGCCCCGAGGGTGGCTGTGCTATCATCAAAACTATGATTTCATTTGAAATATTTCAAACGATTTAAGATAATACAACGCACATGAGAACTTTCTGAGTAAGGGAAGGGATGCACTCGTGGAAGATATTTTAAAGGAAATTAGCTTTTATTCATATTGCAAAAGTAAAAACTACGAAGACGTCCTTGCGGTAAACTCCTTTGCTACGATTTCATCCTAGTCGAACTATCAGTAGCAGCAGTCTTACAGTGGTGTATGTATATTTCGGGAGCCCCTATGCAACAACACATTTCTCTGCGCAATTCTCAATAATTTACCTCATTTAAAAAAAAGTTGGGGGAATAACTGTTATTTAACTAATTAAGACTTTGGCAGGGACTGAAATATTAAGCATTATAAGCACGCGATTATAAAGTATCAAGGTAGAATAGAATAGCAGAATTTTTTTGGCAGGAAAAATTACAAAGTGACCCTCCCTTCCTTATTCTCTATTTTAAATTCTCGTTTTCCTTCAAAACATAGGGTTATAAAAAGAAGCCATAATGTATCGGGTTTATTTTAAATTTTATATTAAATTTGCACCAATTTCTTTATCATAATTTATTGGATTCAATTATAAAATGTCTGAAAATGGAGGCAATTTTTTACAAACAATTTCTGCACAATGATTGAGTGTACTGTATAAGTAACAAAATATAACATTTTATATAGCCGCCGTCAAGCAAAATATCCAATTAATAAAATGTTCAATGTATTTTAAATAACTAAATAGAAAATATGTTTGCTGTAAAACTTTGAAAACAAGAACACTTCTTTCGACTCATTCATTCAGTAAATTATGTTGATCTATAACCCAGAGACTGTTAAATTCTTTAGCTCAATTCGGTTGAAAAAGTTCTTTATTTTCAGGCAAAATAAAGAAAACGTGTTAAATCTGTTATTTTCTAAGATCGGAACACCCCAATGAGGTTGGCGTACCAAACACGTGATACGTAACTGGAACCCGTCGTAACACGTGAATACAGATAAACATGTTTTCACAGAATTCCAGCCGAAATTGCTTTCGCCTTTTTCATAATGGTCAATTAAACGCAATTCTGACATTTTCGACTGTCACATTTGAAAAAGAGCTACTTCCCGTTCTTCTGTCAATTCAAATTATAATAACCACTTGCTGTTCCTGTTTCCTGAAATACATTTAGGCTTTCAAAGATTACACGGACTGCACATATCCCTATTTTCCTTGCCACCGAAAAGCTCCTACAATAAAATTATCTCACGTAACACATTCCTTTTGTGTCGCTGAGTCTCCTGATTAAATTTGAAACAAAAATATTTTACTCTTTGTAGATGAATCATACAAAACTTCACCGCCAACCGATGATACACGCACTTACAGCATTATTACTGTAGATGTACGGTTCTTGAAGAGGTTGTTCCTGAATACCCCCATTGTTCCCGCAGAACGTACAAAGTATTTGGCATTTTTTAAATTCATTGATATAGTACATATACTCTACACGATGTCAGCTATTAGACAAACAGAAATCTTCGACTAGCAATAAACAAAAGCTACTTTCATCCAAATTTAAATTCGGGCGTCTAGGGCTATATATTCGGGTTGAGGACTACGCTATTCAAAGTTTAATAAACCTAGGTAGCATCGTTTCTTTATTCGTTAAAATAATACAGGGAGATAATATTTTGTTTAAAAAATTTCAAAACTGATGCTGCTGTTTATAGTGGATGGCGCAGAATCCCGTTTCAAGACTAATAGCCCTTTCGGGCTGGCACCCTTTTGGGTAAATAAATGTATTCTCCAGTAGAAAAATGTATTCTCCAGTATTAAAAATGATTAAGATACATCTTTTATTAACGATTTTACCTTTTATAAGAGCAATTATCATTTTCCATGGTAAATTAATGAGTATTTATTTCATTAATTTATAATGAAAATATACGGAAGTACATCAATATAATAATTATAACACAGTAAAATTTATTTGTATCAGAGAGAAACATGAAAGAAAAGAGAGACTAAGAGGGAAAAAAACATGAAATATTAGAAACGTGTCTGCCTTTAATTGTCTTAATTATTGATGTTTCTTAAGGTTTAGCTTCTGGCGCTTAAAAAACACGTAATTTATATATTTTCTGTTTGAAATTACATAGGGTGATTTCTATAAATAGAAAGAGGATTAGTTTGCTGGTGCTTAAAATAGGGTGTTATTTGCAATGCCTACAACTGAAAGTAATGAATTGTATTTTTGAAAAGAAAAAAAATGTTTCCATCATTCTTCGCCAGATTTCTTGTTGTTTAATTTAATTCAAATGTAAGTTTAGTAGAAGTAAGTAAATATGTACAAGCTTTCTTAAATATACAAAATATTACGCAATTTAATGGAACCTTTCAATATAGAGATTGCACGTTTCAAGTAACTACGAACCGATAGGTATTAAAATAATTTAGAAGCCATTTTGAAATTCAATTTTTTTTTATTATTTTTGTTTACTTTGTAGAGCCATTTGATATTTGGAAGCAGGAAATGCGAAAAATGTTCAATGCCCTCGCCGAGACTTTAATCCTTAATTATTTTAATGAATAATTAATTAATTAATTTAACAATAATAATAACACAAATTTTTTTTAATATTCACTGATGTATTCCGAAATTAAAAGTTAAAAATAAGAAGTTTTAAAAATAAATTTCTGAATTTTTGATCGAATAGCTAATTTGGCGCCCTTTCTATTTTTTCACCTGAGGCAAGTGCCTCACCCTCGTCCCGGCCCTGGATACTGCACTAGTTCACATGAACCAAATAGCTTTACTATTGTGAAATACATATACGTATTACGGGGATTCCCCTTTTACGACACGAGGAATCTCCATCCTTGTTGTTGCCACCAGTATTAATTACCAAAGGAATGAGATTAAAAAATTACTTCAAATATACGTATTCGCTAATATGCAGTCGAATGTACATTTTTACCAAGTTTTTGAAATCCGTTAAGTTTTAAACCGTGTAAGACGAGTACCGTATAAATTGAGGGATATGTATATATTATATGTAATCACAATGCAATCGTAATTAAATTTATGAATTAATAACTCGTAGTTTATTCCATCTTCATGGAGGAGCATTATTTCTACGTATGACTTAAAATACTGTCCTTCCAAAATTAAATTTTTAGACACAACCATGCCTCGAAATTATCTGAGAAGAAGAAAAACATGATTAAGGAGAAGTCTCATTAAAGGGTTGAAACACACGCTGCAAATTTTAATACACTCATGTCCATAAATTAAGGATAATTCGGAGTCACGCGGAAATCGAACTCTAAAATAAATGTATCACCTGTAAAATCACTACACACATCTTCAAGAATCATATGCAAATTTCAGGAAATAACCAAATGACACCGATGGTACGTCAGAATGACGAGAGTGTAAGAGAGTGATATATAAGGAATACAGGCAAAGAAGTAAAATTGTTCGCAGGCGCTTTGTAAGCATTTCAGTGCAATAACCGAATAGTTATGACACAAAGGACGCATTTGGATGATTTTTTACGTGGTAGAATTATCGGCCGTCTGGAATGTGGGCGTACCCAACTGGAAGTATCAGACGAACTTGGAATTGCCCAGAGTGTCATATCCAAGCTTTGGCAACGATTCCAAGATGATGGTAATGTGAGTAGACGTTACAGAACAGATCGCCCCAGAGTTACAACGCCGAATGAGGACCGGTATTTGGCAGTTACTGCCAAAAGAAACAGGCGGAGCATAGCCTCAGACCTGTCTCTTTAGCTCTCTTCGGCCACTGGTACGACAATTTCAAGGCAGACCGTGTACAGACGCTTAGGGCAGATTGGTCTATATGCTCGTAGACCTGTCAGATGCGTTCCAGTTACTGCAACTCACTGTCGTCGCCTGCGGTTAGCCTGGAGTAGAGAGCATGCATTGTGGACACCGCAACAGTGGGCTTGTGTGATGTTTTTCGACGAGTTCAGGTTTAGCTTGCAGTTTGATTCTCGCCGGACTTTCATTTGGAGACCTCCAGGTACCCGTTACCACCAAGAAAACATCATTGAACAACACCGTTACTGCGGTGCAGGAGTTCTCGTTTGGGGTGGAATTATTCTGGGTTCCAGAACTGACCTGCATGTTCAAATTGGAAACATGACAAGCCAAATCTATCGGGACGTCATTCTGGAACAACATGTAGGTTTGTTTCGGGGCGCCATGGGCGCACAATTTGTGTTTATGGATGACAACGCCCGTCCTCACGGAGCAAACATCGTAAGCGAATGCCTTCAATCGGAGGATATCACCCGTATGGACTGGCCAGCATTCTCACCGGACTTGAATCCAGTAGAGCACGTGTGGGACATGCTTGGCCGACGAGTTGCAGCCCGTCAACCTCCTCCTACATATCTACCGGAATTTCGGAGAGCATTGCTTTTTGAGTGTTTTAATATCCCCCAAGATCAGATCGATAATTTGATACTCAGCATGCCTAGGCGTTGTACGGACTGTATTGCATCGTCTGGGAGACATACAATGTATTAACAATCATACCAACCATGCAATATCGGTATTTTGTAAATAGGTTTTTTTTTGTAATTTGCTCCAGGGAGAAAAAATCGCTAATTTTTTTTAATAATATCAAACATATAACATCTTGTTTTGCTCTTTACCTTTTGTTTAATAAATAAGCTTTACGGATAAGTCAAATTTGTTTTGCTTCTAACTCTTCCTTTGCTTGATTTTGCATTATCCTTAATTTATGGACATGAGTGTAATTCTTAACACAGAGGAAAATGTTTTGTTTGAAATTTCGAAAACATTCTTAAAGATTTCAGTTTTTATTTTGTATATAATTTTTTTTAATTAAACGAATAAGATGTCGTTCGGAATGACGTCCTACTTATTGCTTACGGGACGCATATTTCACAAGTGCACATCAGCGTAGCCACTAAGGGAGGGGTTTCGAAAATGAACCAATGAGCTGCTATTGCTCTTGTGACGCTAAATCTTCGTGCATGTGAGCGTATGTTGTTTACGTTTTAATTTGCATTTGTTTCGCAGTTATAAATATATGGCGTAATAGTAAAAAATCTCGTAGTGCTTTCTTGATTAATCACTGACATTTCACTTTCGCGATTTTTATCACGCATTAATATTAGGATTGATGTCCACGGCATATTATGTGGATTAAGAGAATTCAAGTGTATATTTTTTTTTTAATTGAGCAGAGAATGACTGAAAATGTTACAATGAATCTAGTGTTTTCTTATTTCAGTGCATTCTTTTGATTTTTAAAGTGTAAGATTCAGAACACATATAATCTGATTATATCCATTATTAACATTAAAAATTATATGTGAATAAATTGAATGTACTCGTTGTGAATACGATAAATTCACTCTGTTTGATGAGCATATCTTGTGTAGACAGTACATTTAAGAGTGAGCATTTATTAAATGTGAAATTTAACACACTAAATGTATACTAATGCAAATTAGTAAAGTTCTCTTTGAATAAAATTGGTTATTATTATAGAACATCTTTTTAATATAGACCGCATTAAAAAGTGATGACTTCTATTTACATATATAATTGGTGTAAATATTTTTCTCATACGCATAGTTTTATGTAAAGATTGCATTTGGACTCAGATGTTTATCACATATTTCTTTCATCTTATTTACGACTTATTAAGTAATATTTCACATCGATATTTTTGTGAAGTATCCAACATGTGTTTGCATTTATTTCAACCAGGTAGTGAAATCTTCATAATTTCCTATATTCGATCTAACTTCGAAATAAAAAGTTTCAGAAGAAATCCACGATGATGCTTTAATTATTTTGTACAGAAAATTGTGTGGCAGAATATTTTCAACCATCTTGCTTAAACCTTAAAGCACGCAAAAGGTCATGTAATATGACAGAAATAATACTGGATGCTCATGGGTCCATCCTAGAAGCCACTCCTGTTGCAACTCAACTGTTGCTGAGATCCGATGGCTGAGTGACGTCATTTCGAACTGTGAACTCTCGCTAGAGATCACGAGAACTCGGGACTGAGAAGTCGCGCGCTGCGTCGTGCGAATATTTAAACCTTTCATTATGTAAAAATTATGTAACCGTTAACGTCTTCATTAAATATATTTGTGTTAAGAAAGTTTATCATTTATGGATTATCCCTCTCAAGATTTTGCAGATGCACAGCACAGAGGAACTTCAGCCCATTGGCCCTGGCCGAACCCATTGGAACAAGGTAAGCAGTTTTGTTTTACCTTGATTAATTAGTTAGAAGTAAGATAAAGAATATAAAATAATATTATTGTGGCGCCCAACGTGGGGCCATTGAGTTGAATTTGAACTGAAATTTAATAAATTTTGCTTAAGCAAAAACATGGATTTAGAAAAATTAAAAAAGAAACTGTCTTAAAAACTTTAAAAAAAATCTGCTATAAGAGCAGTAGTTACGAGGCTAATAAATAAAATAGAAACAGAAATTGCTAATGAGGGGGATAAAAATGTAATTGAAGAAATGGTTGCTAAGTTAATTAGTAAAGAAGAAGAACTAATCTTAGCGGATAATTGAAACTTTAATTGATATAATATTGAAACATAATATTGAAACTTTAATTGATGTAGCAAATTCAGAAGATGAGATAATGTCTAGAGAAGAGTATAAAAGTAAAATTATTATTTGGAAATTACGCGCGAAAAGATATTTAGATACTACTCCACATAGCGCTAATTCTACTTCATATGGAAATGTCACTGAATCGCAGAACAAAATTAAACTCCCCAAATTGGCACTGGAAACATTTTCGGGAAAGGACGTGTGCAGTTGGCCCGGGTTTTGGGCACGATTTGAGACAGCTGTACACGAAAACGAAAGTCTAGATGCCGTAGATAAATTTAACTATTTAATTCTTACTTCCGATGCAGAAACTGCAATACAAGGGTTGACATTAACAGCGGAGAATTACGAGAAGGCTGTGAAAATATTAAAAGAGCGCTTCGGACGCAAAGAACTAATAATAGATACCCATATGAACAATTTATTAACTCTGACTCCGGTCAAAAGGTCTGGCGATGTGACAGCACTTCGAAAATTATATGATCGTTGTGAAGTACAAATTAGAGGATTAGAATCGTATAATATTTTACCGGATTCGTACAGTATCTTATTATATCCGATATTAATAAAGGTGATTCCGAATGATTTAGCACTAGAATTTAATAGGAAATATGAAGATGATAATCAGACAAAAATTACGAATTTGCTCCATTTTCTAAGAAAAGAAATAGAAAGTCGAGAACGTACAGGATTTTTAATTAAGCCAACAGATTCTGAAGTCACTGAAAAGAAATCCCATTTGGAAAATAAGCGGCAGTTTGGAGAACGTTTTCGAGACAGCGAAAGAAATCGGGATTATAATAAGGGTAGAATTCCTTCAGCGGCAGCGTTAAACACATCACTATCTAATAACTGTTTATTCTGTTCTGAAAATCATACGTCAGAATCATGTCAAAAAACTGTGCCAGAAAAAAGGAAAGCGTTAAGGCGAAGGGGATTTTGTTTCAGGTGCCTCAAAGGATACCATTTAGCGAGGATGTGCAAATCAAACTAACTTGTGGTATTTGCGATCGGCGACATCATACATTGATACACTCTGACGAAACGAATGCGTCAGACAAGAGTCCCGTCCAAAGGGCAGTAGTCTCTTCTGTTTCCGATTGCGCAACAGCAAATAACTCATTTCTTATGACAGCACGAGTTGAAATTATAAACACAGGCAATCGGCGCCAGCAAAGCGTTCGCTTGTTGTTTGATTTAGGATCGCATCGAACATTTATTAGAGAGGACATCTGTAAGAAATTAAAACTTCCCGTTATTGGAGAAGAAAAATAAAAATATTCTCTTTCGGCTGCACGACGTCTGAAGCGCAGAATGTTAAAAGAACCAGGCTCATTTTGCGTAATTCGAAGAATCGATATGAAATCAAAATAGAAGCTTTAATTATTCCTGTCATTAATGGATCACATATTCATTCCCCTAGAAATGAAATAGTTAATCTTATTAAAAAACAGGGCATACAACTTTCCGATGAATGGGGACCAGGGAATAAACCGCCGAAAATTTCTTTGTTGATAGGAGCGGATTTTTATTGGAAGATAGTTAGTTACGGGTAAGGTTCACAGACTGTCTAATTCCTTAGTAGCGGTTGAAACAAAATTGGGTTGTACCATTAGTGGAACCGAAAAGGCTTACGGAATTTCACAAACTAATTTGAATACGATGAAGGTTGCGGTTCATAATAATAAAGATACACAGAACGAATCACTGTCTAGTTTGCTGAAGAATCTTTGGGAGCTCGATTCTATGGGGATAAATTATGATTCGGATAAGGAACTCGAATTAGAAAATAATTTAGTTTTCGATAATTTCAAAAGATCTGTGAAATTTGAAAACAATCGTTATATTGTGCGCCTTCCTTGGAATCATAATTCAACTGAGCTAGGAGATAATCTGGAGATTGCTAAAATTAGATTTAAGAGTTTAAGTCGTAGATTTCAGAATAATCAACAGTTCTATGACAGATATCGCGAAGTAATTGATAGGTACTTAAAAGAAGGAATCGCCGAAGAGACTAACATTAAAACTGGACCAAAAACGTATTTTATGCCGCATCAAGCCGTTATAAGAGAAAACAAGGAAACTACAAAACTCCGTGTGGTTTTTGACGCTTCGTCACATGCGGAGAATTGTTTGTCATTAAATGACTGTTTACATTCAGGTCCTAAGATGTGTCCAGACATACTGGAATTGCTCCTTAAGTTCCGTCAAAATCGAATTGCTTTTACAGCTGACATCGAACAAGCATTCTTGCAGATTTCTCTTGCTGATGAAGACAGAAACGCAGTCAAGTTTCTATGGAACGATGGTGAATTAAATGGAACCAAAATAAAGGCTCTTCGTATGACAAGGGTAATTTTTGGAGCAACATCTAGTCCGTTTCTTCTCAGAGCAACTCTTAATGTACATGTTGACAAATACAAGTTACAGTATCCGAACGTATTTTCCATGCTAACTGAAAATATGTATGTTGACGATTTAATCGCTGGAGCAGATGAAGAATCAGAAGCATTAGAGGAATCGGAACATATTATACTCATACTGAAAGAAGGTGGATTTAACATGTGGAAGTGGGAAACGAATGAAACGAATTTACAAAGGGTATGGAATGAAGAAGATTTTTCACACGATTCGACTTGTTCTAAAGTATTGGGATACATATGGAATAGGTCAAATGATACATTTTTGATAGAAATTGAGAAATTGAAGAATTGTAAAAGATGCCAAAAGGATAGATAACATACCAACTAAAAGGGAAATCTTGAGATTTGTAGGACGTTTCTTTGATCCACTGGGGTTTTTAAATCCATACACCATTCGAGCTAGAATTTTATTACAAGATTTATTGGAACAAAAGATAGCATGGGACACTGAAATACCAGAAAATCTCAGAAAGAATTGCCAAAGCTGGTGTGATGAATTAGCTCATATTTCTAGTTTGGAAATACCAAGACATCAGTTTGCAGGTGCTGGGAAAAGGGACATAAAGGATGGTTTACAGTTACACTGTTTCACAGATGCGAGTCAGAAGGCCTATAGGGCTGTTCTGTATTTCCGTTATTCGAAAAATGGAGTCATTCATACAAGTTTCATTACATCAAAATCACGAGTAGCACCTTTGAAAAAATTATCACTTCCAAGATTGGAATTGATGGGTGCTTTGATAAGCTCCCGCTTGTCAAAATACATCCAAAAGAAACTTCGGGACATTGATTTAATCGTATATATATGGACTGATTCTAGTATAACGTTACACTGGATTATAAATGATGTGAAAAGGTGGAAGCCATTCGTTCAGAACAGAGTGAAGGAAATACAGAAGAATTCAGATG
This sequence comes from Stegodyphus dumicola, assembly GCF_044657685.1. Taxonomy (NCBI): domain Eukaryota; kingdom Metazoa; phylum Arthropoda; class Arachnida; order Araneae; family Eresidae; genus Stegodyphus; species Stegodyphus dumicola. Next base: position 24,606,606 of record NC_140775.1, read on the forward strand.
TCTTGAACTGGAGATATACGCCTGGTGAACATAACCCAGCTGATTTACTAACTAGAGGTGAAAATGTCAAACATCTGAAGCACAATAGCATATGGTGGGAAGGGCCCACGTGGTTGAAAGAAGAAATGGAACACTGGCCAAAACCGAATTTATGTTCCACAAAGAACATTGAAGATTCCAACAAGGAACTAAGAAAAACATCAAAGTTTTCGTAAATGCATGCGTTACCGAACCTTCCTAAGATTTATTTAAAACCCAAAATTACAGCAATTTACACAGAATTTACCGAATTACTGCGTGGCATTGAAGAACAACGATGAATTAAGTTCAGAATCAAAACTAAGGTCCCTCAATCCATTTGTAGACGAAAGTGGTGTAATTCGTGTTGGTGGACGATTAGAAAATTCAAATTTGGATTACAAACAAGCACATCCAATCGTGTTGCTCGACAAAGATCACTTGACTGATCTAATTATTCTTCACAGTCATCAGGTGGTAGGGCACGGAGGAATAGCAGATAATTTAAATCAGATAAGAGACAAATTTTGGTTGCTGAAGGCTCGTCGAAAAATTAAAAGTGTTCTGTACAATTGCAATGTCTGCAAGATATTTCGAACTAAACCTGTCATGCAAGATATGGCACCTCTCCCACCAGACAGATGCCGAGAAGCCTTTCCGTTTGAAAACTCCGGGATAGATTACGCGGGTCCACTGTACGTGAAAAGTGGAAAAGAATTATCTAAGACATACGTTTTACTGTTTACCTGTGCTGTAACCAGAGCCGTGCATTTAGAACTTACGGCTGACCTTTCCACAGAAAAATTTTTGCTTGCATTTAGACGGTTCATAGCGAGAAGAGGTTTGTGCCGAATAGTGTACACCGATAACGCCAAAACCTTTAAAAGAGCGAAAAAAGAATTAGAGCTATTGAACGAGGTGATGAAAAGCAATAAAGTTCAAGACGAGTTCTCTAAGCAAGGAATCAAATGGAAATTTACAGTTGAGAGGGCGGCATGGTGGGGAGGCTTTTGGGAGCGTATGGTTCAGTCTCTTAAAGCTCTTCTGAAGAGAATCTTAGGAAAATCATCCTTGACATTCAGGGAATTAGAGACAGTCATAACAGAAGGGGAAGCTATATTGAACTCCAGACATTTAACATTTACATATTCGGATCTAGGAGAGCCAGAATCTTTGACCCCTGGTCACTTCTTAATAGGAAGACGATTACTATCATTCCCACAAGGAAGCTCTAAATTAATTTCAACAAGGAGAGTCTTACACGTCGATTTAGACATCAACAGATACTGGTAGAAAGAATCTGGCGAAAATGGGGCAGGATTATTTGATGAATTTAAAATCTGCTCATCATTCCAAATTGGTGAAAACAAGAACCTGTTTGAAGAAAGGAACTATTGTATTAGTGCATGAAGATAAAATTCCACGGCTAATGTGGAAGATGGGCATCATAATGGAAGTCTTTCCTGCGAGAGATGGCAAGGTGAGAGCCTGTGCTGTCCGCTTGCCCAATGGACATACGATTAGAAGACCAGTGCAATTACTATATCCGGTGGAGCTGGAATGTAATAAGGACAATTACGGCAATTGTTCTTCCGGGCGGGAGGATGTTGCAACTCAACTCTTGCTGAGATCCGATGGCTGAGTGACGTCATCTCGAACTATGAACTCTCGCTAGAGATCACGAGAACTCGGGACTGAGAAGTCGCGCGCTGCGTCGTGCGAATATTTAAACCTTTCATTATGTAAAAATTATGTAACCGTTAACGTCTTCATTAAATATATTTGTGTTAAGAAAGTTTATCATTTATGGATTATCCCTCTCAAGATTTTGCAGATGCACAGCGCAGAGGAACTTCAGCCCATTGGCCCTGGCCGAACCCATTGGAACAAGGTAAGCAGTTTTGTTTTACCTTGATTAATTAGTTAGAAGTAAGATAAAGAATATAAAATAATAATAACTCCCTCCATGGCTACACAGATGTGCACTTGTGAAATATACTTACGGGACACGGTCAATGATTTAATAGTATTATTCAGTATAGAAGAAATAATTGTACTTTAATGAATCTAAAATGTACAATAAGCTTTCTAAAGTTCAAAGTACGCATAGGTGTAATATTTTCAATGTAAGTAAATTGAGTAGATGTTGGTTACTACTTTGGACAAATTAACGTTTCAATTTTATATGATCTGGCTGTTGTTATTAAATTCATTTCTCAACAACATTTAAAGTATACAAAAAATACTTATTTTAAGCATTTTCCAGGGTCAAGGAATGATTTTTAGTCCAAAGGGGCTTTGTCCCTGAAGGACTATTGTTTTCGTTTTGCGATTTTGCGTCGGACTCATAAACGTCGGTTCACTTTTCACACTGTTGCCACAAAATGTTAGAGTCCTGCATTATATTTGAAGAAATTAAATAATGAAAAATCTGCATAAATGATTGTCTATTTCTCGCATTGTGATAAAACAATGGTACATCGAATTTTGAATGACGAAATCGTACTGCGAATATGGGCATCTGAAATCCCAAATCTGGAATTTGTTTTATTATAGATTTTATATTTTGTAAAACTTTAACGAATTTTTGATTTACAAACTCAATGCTTTAAAAGCGAGAAACGGCAACGTTATATAGAAAAAAAAAAAAAAAAACTTTTATCTCCAGCTCGCGAGACTGTGTATATCGGAAATTCTAAAGATATGCTTAATTTAACATTATTTTGCGATATTGCTCTTGAACTGAATTTTATGGTTTCAGTGCAAAGAACATGATATTTAATAAATAAAGGTAACACTCAAAACGTTAAAAAAACGCCCCTTTGGACGTAATTTAAAATCTGAAACATTTCAGATTTTTAGTCCAAAGGGATTTGAATCCCGAAGGACTATTAGTTTCGTTTTGGCATTTTGCGTCGGACTCATAAATGTCGGTTCACTTTTCAAACTGTTGCCACAAAATGTTAAAGTCCTGCATTATATTTGAAGAAATTAAATAATGAAAAATCTGCATAAATGTATGTATATTTCTCGTATTGTGATAAAACAACGGTACATAGAGTCATCGAATTTTGAATAACGTAATCCTCCAACGAATATGAGCATGTGGAAGACCAAATTTGAAATTTGAAATTTGTTTTATGATCGATTTCCTATTTTTTAAAACTTTGACGAATTTTTGATTAACAAACTCAAGGATTTCAAAGCGAGCAATGGCAACGTTGTGCAGAAAAAACATTTTTATCTCCAGCGCGTGAGTCTCTGTATCGGAAATTCTAAAGATATGCTCGTTTTAAAACTATTTTGCGATATTGCTGTTGCACTGGATCTTATGGTTTAAGTGCGAGGAACATGATATTTAATAAAGAAAGGTAACACACAAAATGTTAAAAAACGCCCCTTTGGACGTAATTTAAAATCTGAAACATTTCAGATTTTTTTTTTTTTTTTTGCTAGAACTTATTTAATGTTGTATCTTGAAAAATATTTTCATTGTCTTAATCAAAACGAAACGTTAAACTACAAACTTGGTTGTTATCAAGAAGCGGATCATAAATAGCATCAGAAATTGGGCCACTGCCAATTTGATAAGCTCTTTGAGTGGAGCCAAGATTACTGACGTTCAGGATTGCCTATGTGTTGCAAGACATAACATGCCGTCACGATATCTTATCCCATGACAAAAAGTTCGGTTAAACATTATTTTCATTTCATTCTGGGTAGATTTCTGGTTACATCTGCGTGTTTTCTCCTCTAAAAACGACACGAAAATGTCGAAATACGAATTCACGTGGACTATTGAAAATTTCAGCATGTGTCATCATTCAACGGGACTCAGTCTTCGAAGCCCGACTTTTATGTTGAGTGCTTTGCCTGGAATGTTGTGGTGCCTGAATATATATCCCCGGGGTGAAAAAAGTGAAGAATGCATAGATGTGCTTATCATGAGATGTGATGATCTTCCTCGAAACTGTCAAATAGAATATTCAATTTGCACCATGGATAAAGATGGAAACACTATACAAAAACCGGAAAAAGAAAAACGCACATTTGCAGCCGGAGAGGGATGGGGATGTAGCAGTTTTTTCGACAGAAAACGGCATCTTAATGACAAAGACAATCTTGTCATAAACTGTAATTTATGTCTTCTTCAAGTGTGTGATGATAATGACCAAGAGAGCTTACATTGTGATTTCATTCGCTTTTACGACAATGCTTTATTCACTGATACCACTTTGCGTACTAGTGATAAAAGTTTCAAAGTGCATAAATGTCTTTTGAGCATACGATGGCCGGCATTGGTTGAAAAGCTAGAAAGAAAGAAAGCAGATGAGGAATGTTTTGATGTCAGCACATCGGTATTGGAAGCAATGATAAATTATATTTATTCTGGGAAACTAGACTGCCCAAATTCTCAGTTAGCAGCGGATGTATTTGCAGCTGCAGTAAAGTATGAGCTCACAAATCTCAGATGTAATTTGTGTTTACCTGTACAGAATTTCAAAGCTCGAACACGCATCAATGCAGATGAGATGTTCTTTGATTGGAAAATTCCCACCTTAAGCGATTTGCCCAATAATACATCCATACACAGTGATGTTTTTTCAGTAGATTTACTGAAGTTTTATGGCTGGAAATTAATTTTCCGCTTACGATCACTTTTATCTGGAAGTAGACCTTTCGATGTTTCCCTTTGTAAAGTGTATGGTGACACTCTAAAGCCTATTTTTGTAAAAAGTAGAATATTTTGCAGTTCATATTTCGACGTTCAGAGTGAACATCTGTTTCTAGCAGATGAAGAATGGAAATGTGCTGATTCTTCTAAAGGCTTAGAAGTGAATCCAGTTCTTCACTGTCGCTTCACTTTTACAGATATGGGTGTGGTTTCGGAGATTACTAGAAGGAGTTGCGTTACAACATCGTCCAGCTCTGATTTTAACCGGTCTTTCAAAACTAATCTTAAGTTTTTCGATTATGTCAGTGATGATCTTCGCTCACTTTATAAAACGGGGAAGCTGTCAGATGTTAAAATTGTGGCTGGTTCCGAAACATTTCTTGTTCACAAAATTATTCTGTCCGCAAGATCACCGGTATTCTCCAGAATGTTCGAAAACGAAATGGTTGAAGCCAAAAGCAACACAATTAATATTCAAGACACGGAACCTTCAATTCTAAAGACGATGCTTTGTTATATGTATACTGCAGATTTGGATCAACCGCTGAAGGAATGTGCTCTTTCTTTGTATGAAGCGGCGGATAAGTACGATATTCCTACTTTAAAGGAAAAGTGTGCTTCGTTTTTAAAATCAAATCTTACGGTGAAAAATGTGTGTGAAGTGCTTTTACTGGCAGACATGCATGAAGATAAGAAATTGTACGAGAACGTGAGGGATTTTATAGCTGCTCACGCAGAAGAGGTTTTCACTACCAATGAATGGCCAAGTTTTGTCGAAATAAGACCTAATACTGCAGCAAAAGTTTTGCAGCAGATTGTTGTTGTGTTACGTAATGATTCCAAAACGAAATAGACAAAATTTACATTTTGATTAAGCTGTAATTTCCAAATGAGAGAGAAATAGTATTTTTAAAATAAATTGTGTATTGTATCGAATCCACTACAGGTAAATACTGAATTTTATTATCGTTATCATAAGAACAAATGTTTGTTTAATAATTTTCAGCAGCCTTTTGTTTATTTAACTACTGAAATACAAATCAGAATCTAATTATATCGTATATTACGTGCTTATTTTGCTTAAATCATGTAGTGGAACGAAACATGTATTCGTAGCCTTTTTCTAATTACTGATAGTTCTCTGCAGTGAAGTGAGAAAGCATATAAAAATATTAAATATTGCTGACTTCTAAGACATAGATTACGTATATTTTATTGTAATTTAAAATTTAAAAATATAAAAAGTTGAAATTTAGCAGAATTTTTGTTAGATTCCTATATTTCTTAATATCTTATGTTTTATGTTCATTTATATACAGTTTTGCAAAGCATTAAAAGTAGTTACAAGTCTGTGAATCAGTAATGCTTATTATTTTGAAGTGCTAATAATAAAATGTGTAATATTTCAGTTTAATTGCCGATAATATGTGAGCTAAACTGTGCATGTGATAAAATGCTGTCGCCAATGTGCATATCTAGAGTTATAGTGTATAGTTCATGCTTGGAACAATATGTAGTATCAAGTTTGATTTTGACACCTTATCAATTCTATTTTATTAATTTGCATAATTTTATTTTATTACTTAGAAGATAGCTTATTAGAATCCTGCATTTGTGTATTGTTGAATTACTTACGCTTCGCAAAGTATTAAAAGTACTTACAGTGGTTCCCAAAAGTGTTCGTACACTTATGATTTTTATTGAAATCCATTAATTAAAAGTAAACTTTCTGAATGAGATTTTAATAGTAAGATCTATAATCTATTCGTAACAAAATTACATGAAATATTTTTAAAATATAGCGAAACTTTATTTTTAAGAAATTAAAAATCAAAAAATGACAAACATTTTATCTCAAAAAAGTCTCTGTACACTTCAAAAAAAATCTTGAGATATTAGTAAATATTTTCATTTTTCGTTAAATTAATATTAGTAGGATATCCTTTAGCATCCACAACAGCTTTTAAACGTCTGGGAATAGATTTTACTAGTTTTTTTGTAATTTCTGTATCAATGTTCATCCATTCTTCCATCACGGCTGTTTTGAGTTTGCTTTTCGTTTTGATGTCATGTTTTCGTACTCCAACCTCCAGGTCTTTCCAAATGTGTTGTATGGGGTTTAAATCTGGTGACTGAGGTGTCAACAGCTGTGGATAATTATAGAGACACTACAGGTGAACGTTGAGAGCCGTATACTTAGGATCGTTATCATGATTAAAAATAAAATTGTTTCCAATACCCAAATTTTGAGCTGATAATTTTAAATTGTCTCTTAAAATACTTAAATAAAGAGAATGATTCATTATGCCATCAATAAATACCAAATTACCTAGTCCTGATGCTGTCATGCTCCCCCACACAAGAACACCTCCACCGCCATGCTTAACTGTTCCAACTAAGTTCTTAGAATGAAGTTCCTCATTTTTTTCTTCTCCATACAGTTATTCAACCATTGGAACCAAAAATGTTAAATTTGCTTTTGTCAGCAAATAGGACATTATTCAGTAAGTTTCGGGTGTATTTATCATTGAATTTGCGAATGAAAGCCTAAGCTTTTTGTTTTTCTCACTAACAAAATTTTTTTACGGGCAGAACGCCCATGTAATCCAGCTTCTCTGAGAACTCGTCGAACAGTTTACGGTGAAATTGAAGTAGAAAACTTTGCATTTAATTCTGCAGAAACTTTTACAGCACTCAAACGTGGGTTTTTTACAAATTTTCTAATAATAAATCTCTCATCACGTTTAGTTAACTTTCTCGGTCGACCTTTTCTTACCTGTTTTCAATGCGATTTTCTTCTTTAAAGCGTTTTATCACATACTGCACTGTAGAATGGGATAAATTAACTAATTTAGCGATATTTCAAATTGATTTACCATTACTATGGTGAAAAATTATCAATTTTCGAATGCTGTTTGTAATTTCTTTACGACTGCGACCCATTTTTCAATAATAAATAGAATATTATGATGTTAACAATAAAAAATTAAAGCGAACGATTTTTTAAATGCCACCCCAATGCAAAAATTAAAAAAAAAAAAAAAAAAAAAAAAAAACGGCAAACGATAATTCTAATTTTGATTTTATCCAAAAATATTTCAGTGTACGAAGACTTTTGTGAGATAAAATGTTTATCATTTTTTGATTATTAATTTCTTAAAAATAAAGTTTCGCTATATTTAAAAAATATTTCATGTAATTTTGTTACCAATAGATTATAGATTTTATTATTAAAATCTCATTCAGAAAGTTTACTTTTAGTTAATGGATAGAGCCCTATTTCAATGAAAATCATAAGTGTACGAACACTTTTGGGAGCCACTGTATATATCCGTTAATCAGTACTACTTATTATGTCTAAATGCTTATAAAAAATGAATAATATTTCTGCTTAACTGCATATTATTATGGTATAAATTTTATTTAAATTATTTGCATAAATCATCTTACTGAATTTGTTTCCTCAAAGCGTTTTACTTCGGCTTGAATAGAAAGATTTTGTGATTCATCTTGACAAACAACAATACAATAATTTATTTTGAATTCTTTATAAATGAAACGCATATTAGTTATGCTTATATGTTACCGAAAGTACAGAAATAAAGTCATTTCACATTTTTCTTACCTTAGAAAACACAAGAAAAAAAAAAAAAAAATAAGGGGAAAAATCGAAAAAATAAATAAATAGGAGTATAGAATGGAAGAAGAGGAACGTGCGACTGGGGGGGGATAACACAAATGGTATTTCAGTTTCCTTTAATTATGCAATATGGGAATATGATCGCTAACCCCATATGGCCGATATACCCTAGAGCTTTTTATTGAATTAGCATTACAGACTGCAGCTAATATACATAATTGTCATAATATTATTAGCATTTTATAAGTACATTTATCAAAGGGCGTTTCTAACGGCTTATGATTATATACCTTAATCAAACATGGCACTTTTAATTTCCAATTTGTCATTCATGACAAAATATATTATAATAGATATTTTTATAATTAATATTTGTAATTATGGTAAAATACTTATTCTGCCGTTTACTCTATACACTTAATTAACTAAACATCTCTTTTATTGTTCTAAATGGAGTTTCCATGACGAAGTAAGAACTGGTGGTATCAATTTCCTTCCAGCTGCTTTACTCATTTGGCAATGGTGGTATATTATGTGTATTTTGTTTTAAATGTTTAGAGTCATTAGATTATTTTTGAAGCTATAGATGTGAAATATGAGCAATGCATCACCGGGACTCGAACCTGGGCCTCTCGGATATGCGCCGAGGGTGCTACCATTACTCCACGAAGGCATGCTGGAAGAAGGGAGAAAATATCTTATAAATGATGTATGCACATTGTGTTACGGTGTCTTGTGTTACAAATATGTATCGCTTTAACCCGCACTTGGGAAACTGAAAGTATATTGCTAATAAATAGATCCCTGAAAGAGTTTTGAATCTCAGATCTCTGAACAGCTTCAAATAACTACTTAAAAATTATTTAAGACTTCAGTATTATACCTTATGTAGCACACAGTCTATTTTAATTGTTACTTTCGTTCTAATGTACGACAGACGCTGCTCGCAGTTTGTTTTCTGTTTGTTAACCAAACAAACAAAGATTCATCAAGATTATTTCAGAATTTTTTTTTCTGTTTTAATTAGTAGTTGCTCTTTAAAACCTTGTGTTTTGGGTTAAGCAATTGTAATGTGTGCTGGTCGCATTCACATCGAGCCGTTTTCTCTACAGCTACCAATATCTTCATTCACAATTACAAAAATGCTTTAAAAATGGTTTTGGCTCTAGTGTAGAACTGGATGCCCCTTCGATTGGCGATAAACTTTGTTCAATTTTGGCGATAAAACTCAATTTCTGTTTACTATGATAGTTTTAACTTGGTTTTTAGCTTCCACTGCGGTCACCATAGTAATAAATCCACGTGTACGTGGATAAAGTCAAGGCAGTGTTCAGTGCCGAATTTGTGCAATTCTTTGATGTTAAGTGAAAATAGATCGATGTGTACATGGACACCAAGTTTGCGCAATTATTTGACTTCTTATTTTGTTTTTGTGTAGCGGCCATGTTGAAATTGTGCCTTCTTCGCGCCGATCTTAGCGTCAAAAAAGAATCGCCAAAAATACAAAGGGCACCCAATTGTAAACTTTTACCAAGGCTTTTAACAAACGGCAGACTTACCATCGTTGCATAATTTTTTTTTATCTCCTGCAAAGATACTGAAGGAAACATCCGATAACAACAAAACCAAAATATAAAACCGGAGAAAAATTGATTTTTATAAAAATTTTCACTATTCTTTTTCCGTAAAGCATGTGAAAACAAAAATTTTATAATTAAATTTAACAATTTCTACACAAATGCATACTGTTTTAGTTCTATTTCCTAAAATTATAAGTGTCGAAATGGATTTTCCATAGAATAAAATGAAAATTTCAGAGGCAAAAGGTTTTTGCTCCTGAAGAGGGGCTCGAATGTAGGTCTAATTAAAGTGTAATGAAGATTGTTTTTTTTCCCTAAGAAAAAAATGGGTTCCGCGGATGGGAACGAATTAAGTTTGCATGCCGAGGTACTCTCTGTACTTATTTTTTACCGAATTTTTTAAGAGACATGTTTTAGCCTAAAAAAGACGTTAGTCTCGAAATGGCATTCTGCGTTAAAAAACTTAAATGCGTTGTATCACTTTCCAAATTGTTGCCAACAAATATTATCGCCCTGTATTAAAATTAAAGAAATTAAATAATGAAGGATCTTCATGAATGTATGGATGCTTCTCAATGGGAAAAGTCACGGTATCTAGGGCCATCAAATTTTGAATAACGTAGTCCTCCACCTAAACATGGGCACCTGGAAGCCCATGCTAAATTTCGGATTAGTTTTATTACTTATTTTAACAAAAATGAACTGAACAAAGACTAAGCGGAAATAGAGATTTCTCTATCTAAGACAGTATTCTCAAACTTTTTTTTTGCTCCATAAACCGCTTTAACCAATGTTAGACGATCATTTACTCCTTTCCTCAAACTCCAAAAATACATATATATTTATTTAAATTTAGACTATTTTGAATGTGTTTTATAAATTAACAAATAAACTAAATTAAAAAGTATAAAAATGTTGATAAATATAAAAAGTGGAATAAAATTGTTTTTTCATATTCATAAACTAAACTCAGTGCTAAAAAGCTGCCCCCATTTCCCCTCAAATTATGAAATCCTCCCCCCAGTTGAGAATCCCTGGCCTAAGACGTGCCTTGAAATTAACGTGGCTGCTTATGTAAGATTAGGAACATTATTAGCGAGGTTATTTTATAGTTTTCCGTTTTGTCTCCGGTGTTCACATTTTCCAAATGTTTCATGAATGAAACATTTGGAAAATGTGTGAAATAGTAATTGTTTCATACTTTTGACGTTCACGTTTCGGCATTCTACTTTTTTTTTTTTTTTCCAATGTGGCGCTCTAAACATTTACAAGCGCTGGCTGCTACTAAAGCCGGAAGCGGCGGTCTCTTATTACGCAGGCATCTAATAGATGGGCCACTGTTGCCTGCTATGATGGACAAATTACATGCATGCCTTCTCGGAGATTCGAACCTTCAGTGCCTTAGTCAGAGTCAGTAACAATTTTCCTGTCCGGACGACTTCGGCATTCATACAGTACCTACTTCCATACATTGCCCGGTAACACATTATAAGATTATGAATAGGAAACGTGAAAATCTTAATCAAACACGGGCCATATATTTCGATGAAAATTTTCTTTCATAGACGTGATTACATTTGACAACTTTCATATTTACAACTTTTCGTTTAATCATGATATAATGTGAGGTATTGGAACATTTTCCTCTTATGAATTAATCGCTTGCATTTGCTTTATTTGTATATTTTCTGTTCGACTACCTCTACAGGAGTAATATTTTACCTTCAGTACCATATAATTAACAAAAGTAATTTCACTCAACAGAATTTTATCCAGTCTGCATAATTTAAAGTCACTTTTAGAATTACTCATTAATTTTGATTACTAATATAATAAGTGGCAAACTGAAAGATTGTAAACAGGTTCTTTTAATAGAAAAAAATTGTATCGCAGCAGATTATATTAATTATTATTTGCATAATCATTGCTGTAACGCTTTATTTAGAAATTTTGAAAGTGAAGATTTTAAAATTGGAATCAGACATATGTACATATATATAGGTAAAAAACATAGCGAAAAAGAGAATTTTAAAAATTAAAAGACCAAGTGAGTCAAAAATAGCGCTTTAAGCTGCTGATTTTTTAAATGAATTTAAATTAGAAAGGAATGGTGAAACATACAAAAAGTCGTAAAAAACACCTGCAGTATCCTATCAAAATTCCAGAAACACTTTGCTATATGTGTGATAAAGTAATTTATAAAAAAAAAATCAAATTATCGAAGAATTGAAAAGCGTGTATAAAAATAATTTCAAAGTAAAGCAAAACTGACAAACGTTTACAAACAAATTTATTAATCTTCCTTATTCAAAGCTTCAGACAGAACTTGTCAAGGGAAAAGTGCTTGAAGCTTCCAACCAAGTTGATTAATAGGATCATGCAAACATGTTTCGTCTCACACATATAGCAAAGTGTTTCTGGAATTCTGATGGGATACTGCAGGTGTTTTTTACGACTTTTTCTAGGTTTCACAATTTCTTTCTAATTTAGATATATATATATATATATATATATTTATATATCTAAATTAGAAAGGTAATAGAATTAGAAAGGAATATATATATATATATATATACAAGTGTATTTAGAGCAAAGTCTTTTCTTTTAAACACATCTTTATATTAAAATCTTTTTAAAATGTTGGACATGTGAAATTAGGAATGAAAACATTTCCGCGATTACAAAATCTAAGATCAAACTTTATTATTCTACCATACAAACGATAAACTTTTTGATCATGGTAACTAAAGGAAGACATGTTGGCAAATCGCAAAAACAGAAACGATTATCACGATACGAGCACGAATCGTAATCTTCGTCCTAACATTTCATTGCCATCACAGGAAGAAGTTTCAAAGAAAGCAAGATTATTTTCTTCACTCAGTTCGAACAGAAAAAAAGAATTATTTTTATTCTCATTTTCTCAATATAAATAAAATAAAATTACTGAGAAAACAATGTATTAAAATAATGTGTAATTTTTATAATATTATAGCATATAATGTATAATGTTTGTAACATAATATAGCAAATATGTTTATTTTTCGAAGTACAGAAATGTAATAGCAAAATTCTTTGCTCTCCAAAATTATTAACAAATTTATCAATATTTGTGTAGTAGTTTGATGAAACATAGAACACTTTTTTCTTTTTCATTCTGATTTACTCATGCAATATTAGTTTTTAAGCTGCATAAAAATTTATATAAAATTTATATAAAACACGCTTCAAGTGTTTCCTATAGTCATTCATGTCATGATAAATTTCTATTACTCATTTCGAAGACTGAAACAAACCGTTTCCCCTTACTGTTACAACGCTTTGCTTTCAATTTGTATCAGTATTTACATGAGAGACAAATTTAATGTACTATATTGGAACTGTAGTTTCACATACAGCCAAATATTAATTATATTTTTATTATGTACATTCAATAAAATAATTTTAATAAAATAAAATTTAGTTCAAGTAATAAATAAAATTCTGAAATTTATCCTTATAAGGGTCTTAGTTTTGTTTCCTATTGTTTTTCAATAAAGTAATTTAGGTTGTTAACACGACCATTCAATTGTAACTCATGTGCACTTCAAATTGGTCTCTTGTAAATCATTTTTATAATTTTATAATTTGCTTTAGCTTCCAACATTTAATACAACTATCTGCTAGTTTTAATTCTGTTCCGTGGAAGAATTAATTTTATTACAAATTTTACTTATTTTAAATATCCTTATGTTCTACATTTATGATTTTAAATTTCAATTTCACTAGATATATTTATATCCATTAAATATTAATTTTGATAGCTATTAAGTTCGTTATCAACGATTTAAGTTTTTCTTTAGTTGCTTTTGCATGCCACATTATTTGCACCGAATTAAGCTAACTTGTATTGCATATGTTCTTTAAACAAACAGAAGGTTTTAATATTGAATGTAACATGAAAACATTTTTTAAAAATGTTTTAATACATGAAAGTTATGCCTTATTTTGTTGATAAATTTTTTTAAAGTAATTTTAACTAATTATTCTAAAATCTTGATTGCTTTATATTAATTAATTTGTTGACTCAGTTTCCTACTTGACCTTAAAAAATCATAAACTACGATAATAGTACAATAGAATTATCTATTACATTATGGTTTCTCAGTTATGCAGTTTTTATTTTTCCCGGCATTCCCTGAAATTTCTCAAGAAATTACCAGGATTTACCAGGAATGGTTGGCTGCACAAATTAAAGAAAAAAAAGTTGGCAGTTAGTTGCATTTACAATAATCTTTTAAGTATATGTACGCTAATCAATTTCATTAATATTTCATTTAGAAATTATTTTCGTTCTCACCCTGCCCCCCCCCCCCAAAAGTCAATAATGCTTCCCCTCTTTTTAAGTTTTTGCTTATCTGAACCGACATTTTTCATGTTCAAAGTTCATACAATTAGTCTTCGGCATTTTATTCATTGAATAGAATGCCAAGAATTCATATGTTGAATCAAATAAAATAAAATTCAGATGTTAATATATCAGTTATACTGAATATCTTCTTGTTTTGTTGTATATGGATTGCATTTCGCTACGCTTCAGAAATGGATCACTTTTTTCCCATTCACCCAATCACAAACTTTAATAATTTACTTCTCTTAATAAAATAAGAATTTTTAATTTTCATTATATGAAATTTAATTAAAAGCAATTTTATGCTCCCGGCACATTATTTGAATTCCTAGGAATAAAAATGTAACAAGAAATATCTGGAATACCTAAAAAACGAGATTCTGGTTTCTTGGGAAATACACCTTAGACAATCAGATTCATAATCATTTGGAAAGTCAAAATTACACTGCAATTGAAATACGTCGAAACGTTACACAATATCGTAGATCTGAGCATTTAGAATCAGCACTTACAATATATATTCAGATTTACACTCAAATAGAAAATATATGAAACTAAAAATATTATATTTGAAATATCTTTTAATAATATTGATTACACAAATGGAAATAAAATAATGTTTAAAGACCATATTCTTGTGATATTTATTAAAATTGTACAAAAGTTTTTAGGTAGGGCTTAAATGACTGAAAGAAGAAAAAAATCTTGCTTTGCTTTTCCATTGTATTTTAGGTTCAGCTACAGCAAATATAATTGAGTACATTAGTCCTTCTTTTCGGTTTTCCATCGCTCTGGTGACATGAAGTGAGATGATTATATAGCAATGATATGTAGATGCTCTCCCTCACTTACAGTCATTTCCATCTCCCTCACTTACAGTCATTTCCAGTTTATCCATGACGCCGTTTTCCTGAAAAGGCAGGCAAAAGAACAAAAACTTATTAGACTTAAAAAAATTATTTTTACATAGTTTTGAGGTTAATAAAGTCAAAATGTTGTAGGAAACATATAAGTAGTTTTTATATTGAGGAACTCAATTTACATTTTCAACTGTTACAGTAAATTTATGAAACGTGAGTTAAGATTAACACCATAGATAACACTACCTGTGGTACAGAGAACGTAACTCTTAGTATCTTCCTCAAATTTCACAAAATAATAGTCCTCACAAGCTCTTTAATTGAATATAATGGTATTCTTAAGTGGTAATGGCAATAGTGTCTGATTTGAGTTAAAGTATTTTTAGAGGTTAAGGAACTAACGAAAGGTTAAAGAGCTTACGATGTTAAGAAACTATGAAAATTACCCTCTGGTTGAAAACCTTTGCACTAAAAGGAGCACCGAAAATCACGTGCCTGCTTGCGTGAAATTAGATACGTCATTAGTGGAATCATCATCATCATCATCAATACTAAAATTTACTTATTTTTTCCTAATCAGAAGAACTTATGAGTACCAATACTTTTTGTACATACTGTGAAAGAACTCTTTAGAAAATGCTAAATTCATATCAGTTGTATATGACAGTAGACAGCATGCTGATTATTCAGCTTTGCCTTGAATAATTCGAAGTCTATTAATCGCCGCAGAGTGATTGCCTGGTAAGTATTATGCATTTGCTGTGCACACCTACTTTATGATTTGCAAAGAGCGAAATTTTAATTCATCACCATTGACGAATTGAAAGAATCCCTCTAATATACCATTGTGCACACCCTAAGCGAAATGTGACGGAAAATAACGGATTGTCTCTGCTGTAGTATCGAGGATTATTCAGACAGTAATGGAGCTCATCTGATTGACTTTAAAAAGAAGCTACTAAATGATGTGCTTTTCTGTGATGTCACAAATCTGTAAGTGTTGATAATATTTTTCATAAATAAATTATCCCTTTTTTAAATTTAAATAGTGTAATGCGTACTTATAAACGTATATATATACTTTGGAATAAAAAGAAAGTATATGAAAAGGGCGACTTTGGCTGTTAAAATTAAAGAATTGTCTTGTACATAGTTTTTTGGAGAACTGTGAATAGCATGATTGTTATTTGGCGCTTTCGGAAACTCTAGCAATTTCTACCAAGTATCATATATTGCAATCTGCCGCACCATATACGTATGGAAAAGCCTGTTTTTCAAGACAGTGTAGCAGAAAATTGTGATCTAGAAAAATATTTTATAGAAATTAAGGAACTTCTTAGCATTAAATCTATAACCTGTTTCAAAATTATATGCGGAATTTAACCCAATTACAACAGCATTTTGAAATTCCATTTAAAAAATGTTCAGCTTCAAAGAAATTTTGTTTGGAAATCTGAATCGGACAGTTACTATTAGCTAAAGAAAGAAAACAAAACTAACCACTGGAGAATAACAATTAAGGCATCTCTAAAATGGAAAATTAAATTAGTCAACTGGTACCTAGGATATGAAAAAGTTGAAAGGATTAAAAAAAAATGAAATTTTAGACATCTTGTGTCCTCTTTATTAGCAGTTCAAAACTGTTATTGTAGTGATCTTGAAATACTAGGACTATGAGAAAGAACAGCATAAAAATAAAATAAAAATCAATAGCTCTTAAAAACTGATCATACCAATATTATTAAAAAATTCTAATTTCTCAATGACCTCTTACTCGAAAGGTCAGAATAAATCTAATCTCAGGTTTCCATAGGTTAAGACGAAATTAATTTTAATGTCGGAAATTTCAAATATAAAATAGACACATTTACCTGAATATCATATTATCAAACATCCTTTTATATTGCGCCGTAGTAATATTAAATATTAAAAATAGTTTTAATGTAACTATTTTACTCACAGAAACATATTTTTGATTAGTTCTTAAAACTGTACATAAAAGGCTAGAATTTGAGAACTGGAAGGAAGAGGATCTTCGGAAACATATCACTTAACTAAATCACTACATTTAATTATTCTTATCCTTTTCATTGCAAATATCTTTCATTATGTTTCAAAAACAAATTTTACATAGGTATCTCAAAATAAATCACATACAAAAAGAATATTCCTGCACAAGTACATAAATATTTGATTTAAAAATGTTGTACAAAAATTAATTTTTATATGTAAGGTTTCGAAATTTTGGTACGTGGAGCATCTTAAAAATTGTTTTTAAAAAGAGTTTGTTTAAATCTATTCACTCTTAAAAATATGAAAAATAGAAGAATATACATTCCTTTTCCATATTAACCTTTGTTTATTTGAATTGTTATGCTTAAAAAATAAATTTCACGTGGGTATCTTATTAAAAAATAAAGCATATACATAAAGAACATTCATGCATAAGTGCATAAACTGTAAATCGTTTTGATTTAAAAATGTTGTAGAAACATGAATTTTTATATGTAAGTTTTCTAAATTTTGGTACATAGAGCATATTTAAAATTTTTTTAAAGTAATTGTTTAAATCTATTCATTCTTAATAAAATTTGAAAAATTCAAGAATATACATCCCTTTTCCATAATAACCTTGGTTTATTTGAATAACAGTGACAGGTATAGCTGTCAAACAGGTGTAAAATTTATTTATAATAAAATTTAAAAACACAATTGTAACATTTTTTTTTCGTGAAGTACAATATTTTAAGCGCAAAATGCTAAAAGAAAATTAGTTTAGCCAATAAAATTCTGCAACTAGTTAATAACAACTCAGTGTTAGTAGCAAGAGAAGCTGATTAGAATTAAAGCATGCTGAAGACGATTAATCCTAAATTACGATTATATAATGCATTTATACGATTATATAATGCAATTTCATATATGTAATTATATATCGATTATATAACATAATTATATATCGATTGTATAAATTAACTGTATACGTAACAACTGCTTTAGATTTATATGCTTTGTTCAGTGTATTACAACTTCAAAAAACGAAGCTATTTCTTTAATTGTTATGTCCCTGTTTTTGTAATAAGCAATTCCCTATTTAAAGAATGCAGTACTGCAATAAAATATTATTACCAGTCTTCTTTCACGCCATTTTCAATGTGTCCCCGTCTTATAATAGACAGTTAAACAGAATGTTTGAAAAAAGGGGTTACAGGGATTAGTTCCTTACTACTAATCTTAGATATGTACTTCTTGTTACAATGATTCTCAAAATAAAAAGTAAACAATTTTTTTGAAAACAATTTCAATATTAGAAGGTTGGAGATTCTATAAATGAAGAATTTAAATAAAAAAATTAGCTTTTTTGTATGATCTTTACAGAGCACAAAGTTTATATAAGAAGTTTTTTTTAACCTTTCCTCCATGCCCCTCTTTTCCAATATGCCGAAATGTCTTCTATGTGTTTCTAGTATTTTTGGACTTTAAATTACTGCATTCCAAATAGTTATGAAAATTTAAAATATTTTAACTTAGCGTATTGTGAAGTTGCAGATAAATTTATTTCGATTAAATAAAATTTCAGTGAAATTTTACATAATTAATTACTAAATGATTAAACCTTTAAATAAAATATTTGATTAAAGAAGTTGCTTAGCAGAATTAGTTCAAAATAATACCAATATTTTGAAACTCATTCAATTTTTATAGAGATAATAAACAATGAGAAATTCATGACTATTTCTACCAAGTCTGAGAACGTAAAGAAGTGTTTCCAGCAGCATAACGCAGTAAAATAATAAAAATAAATAAAACCAACGCATAAATATATTTTTCTGCCATATCTGTATCGGATCCCCTTGCCAAAAGCAAATATTTTATGATTGATTTCTCATGGAAACATGCGCCTAAATCGGCCTTTGTCTCCAGAAATTTATCACGAACTTTTTTATCTGAGTATTTGTAACGGATATCTTACTAAATTCAAATTGTCATAGTTAAGATCAGGAAAATACCACCTGAATACATCCAGAAAGATTCGGAAAAAAAAAAAAAAAAAAAAAAAAAAAATGCTATATTTTAATTTTCTGAAATTATTGAAATATTTGTTCTTTGCTATCAGAATCTAGAAATGAAAAGAAAATCTGGAAAGGTTTCAGATTTTAATGACTGCTCAAAATGATTTCCTAGGGCTTTTTACTGTTTTACTCGCTGAGCTTGCAGCCTGCCAATCCGCTGTTGCAGCCCATTTCTTTTCGACCTTTTGTCTTCATTATAAAACATTGTTTTCTTCGCACGTATGCCATATATAAATGAACAGCAAAATTACAAAAACTTTAACAGCAGCATAGCAGCATATGTTTAGAATTCCTGATACAGTGTTAAGCGTTGAGATATATTTTCTATTTTTTTCAGTCTTTTCTCTTCAAAATATCAATGTTCAGTTTTCTTAGTAAGATGGCTCACAATTTTTTTTGTCTTTTTGTTATTGACGTTTTGTGTGCTGACATTATTTATTAAATATCCTGCCCCTCGCACTGGGCCACAGAAAATTTAGTTCAACAGCAAAATCACAAAATACTTAAAAACCGCATATCTTTACAATTTCCGATAGTCGCGCGCGCTGGAGATGAAAAATTTCATTCCGTATAATATCGCCACTGCTCGCTTTGAAATCGTTGGCTTTGTTAGCGGAAAATTCATTGAAGGTTTACAAAATATGAATTAAATAATAAAACATATTCAAAATTCAAGCTTCCATGTGCACATGCTTGATGGAGCATTACGTCATTCAAAATTTTGATGGCTCTAGGTACCGTCATTTGTTTACAGTACGAGAAACATGCATACATTCATGCAGATTCTTCAGTATTTAATTTCTTTAAAAACAATACAGGGCGGTAATATTTGTTGGCAACAATCTGAAAAATGTATTCTGCGTATAGTTAACGCAGAATCTTGTTTCGAGACTAGCAGCCCATTTTGAGCTAATAAATGACAGTTCCTCATCCATCGAAACATTTTAATATAAATTTCCCCTTCCAGTTTTCCAGATTGTTCGTGAAAGCTTTCAGTAAATGAATAAATGTTGTCATATTTGTATTCTTAATGCACCTTGAAAATTCTGTTAATAAAACGTTTTCATCAAATTTTTACTTGATCAAATTTGCTGCAAGTTATTATTACACGAAGATATTTTTTCCTTTTACAGTATATTTTCGAATAGAGTGTTTTCCACCATTCTGAAAACATATGTTTGATTACTGAGCCCCTTTCTCCAGTTGTGTATGCATTTCTTTTCAATTTTGCTATCTCAAATGCTACGACTTAGGAAGCTTCCGGAATTCCTGCCTTAAATCGCATTTAATGCATTTCATGCCTCTGCTGAAACCAGCTTCATCTTTAAAAATGGAGAGCTCTCATAACACGCTGAAACGGTTTTGAACTTCTGTTTGTTGATTCTACGGATGTTGCTTCATATTTATTGTGCAATCATTCTAGTATAGTATCTATAGAATTAGTCGTCGAAACGCTTATACAAATCAACATGGTGATGTTTCTTCTCCATCAATGAAAGGAAATTTGAATATATAAATCATGACAGTATTTTTTCTTAGCGCTTATGAACTTTGGTACAAAAAATGCATAAATACGGTAGGCGAAAACGCGTGTTTATATAAAAAAGAAACTCGAAAGCGACAGAGATTATAGACATCATTGGAAAGAATACACAGAAATGAAATAAGCAAACACACTGAAAGAGCCAAAAGTGGCGAAATAAATGGCCACTACAAAATCAGAAAAAAGAAAATACAAGCATAACCATAAATATGAGTCATATCATCTTGCTTTGAAAAACCGAAAAAATGTATGGAAGGATGAGAATTGAAAAATCTGTATGGAATCGGAAAATGTGTACAAATTATTCATTGGATTTGGGTTATCCGCGTTTTTAATTGATTTAAGATGTTTATATTTTATCAATTTCTATGGTTTGATTATTTTAGCAATAAAATCTAATTTTGCGTTTTCACTGTTATCGTATTATATATTTTTTTAATTAATTTATCTGAAAAATTAATTGACATAATTACGTTTTCACAACCAATTTGAGATCCCATAATTCTCCTCTTAAGCTATGAAATTCCTGGTTTAAACAGCAAAGTATTCATAAGGCTGTAGTAGTTAAAGACAAAATATTTACCTTTACTTGGTAATTCATAGTTAATAACTTAAGATAATAACGAGAACCATAAATTAACAATGATAGTTTTCTTTCTCATTACGTAATGATTAATCACCAAACACACGCAACTTCTGCTTTGCAGATTCTGCCGACATCTTTTAAAAATTGTGTGTTCGCTTGTCTGCTAGGAATTCAAACTGACTCTATTTCCGATAGTAATAAACATAGAAAAATTGATCTAAGTCTGTATGAAGTATCTGTATAAGTCTGTTTTCTTTTAGGTTATATTCATGAATTTTATGTAAAGGCATGAAAAATTTTGCACTTAATTAATTAAAGTGTAATGGAAATTTTACTAATTAAAACATTTATTCTCTAAGGCGGTCATATCAGAAGTTACAGTTTATATTTACAGTTTTATATGATAATCTTTTTGTCAAATTCTTTACACTAATTTTACAAACTTTCTAATTGGAAGTGCATATCTGAGATCATTAAACAGATAAAGTTTATATCCATCATTTTAGAATATCCTGCATTAAATAGGTGTACAAAATAATTCGTGGCCCAGTTTCATAAAATTTATTATTTATTTACAATACATATATATTTTATGTTCTAGAACTACAACTGATTTCGGTTACTCTTAATACATTTACTTCGCCTAAGGTAATTGGGAAATCCCTTCACGAAGAGATGGTGGTTTCGCGTTTTCCAATAACGTCTTCGAGTGTTTTAAAGTGTGTATCAAACGGATGATTTTGAGCACTATGAAATGAATGGTTACCCAAAATAAAGATTACAGGTAACTTTCCTTTTCTATATCAGGCCGTTCACGGAATAAGCGACTTTTTGCTTACTCTCACTCGGAATGAATTAAAACTTTTAGAGGTCCTAAGCATTTATAAGACTTTGGGGACCCCCACATAGTTACATTTGTTTTTTCCCATTCCTGCTTTCTCGGTATTGGTTTAGTTGCACCTTACATTCCATGATAAAATCGGCAATGGAAAACCTTTGTGCTCCCCCTTGGTTCCTTAAGCACCTTTTCGTGATGCTGTGTTCTTTTCATGCCCTTAAGCTCATTTTGTTTCATGGTTAATCCAGCTCTACTTTCCCCGTATGCAGCCATACTTATGATGACGCAGTATCGCCTACCTGATAAAAACGAAAGATTCTGGGTTTAGGCAAGCCTGTGTTACTCTTTTTGGCTCTCAAAATCCACTTTTATTATTATGAGGGAAATCAGTACTGATTCTGAGGAATTATAGCACGAAACTGGGACTCTCAGGTCAGATAAAACTAGGCAATAACTGGGTCCTAATTACCTGCCTAGTTTCATTGCAGATATACTGTTTGCTTCTCGTTCATGTTTATCCCTCAAACACTCCAATCTCTATTTGACTTATAGTCCAAAGTATTTTTCTTCTGGTAATAGGACTACCTTCTTCGTAAACAAAATAAATCATACCTTAACTTCAGGTACTGTCTCCTTCCAGATAGGAAGCGAAAAAAATACAGTGTCTAACTTGCTGATTACTGAACGATTCAATGATAAATGTTCTTTTCCGAGGCCACGAAGGCAGGTACAGGCAGTACAATATCCCCATGCTACATGGAAATTACACACGTATAAACATCTATTCCTTGTATGAGATTCGAACGCAGGCCCATCGATACTAACATAATTAATGTCACTAACTATTACATTGGCTGGCTGGCATTGAGCATAGAAGCTAGACAAATAAAAGAAAGAAAATATTGTTCTTGAGAACTTGGGCAACTAAGGTATCTAAAAGTCAAAATGTTCGTTCAAATGCCCTTTCTGAGGCGGAAGGTGTAAAATTCTTGGAAGTTAAGCCTATCAGCACTGCATTATGGCGTTTGTGAATTGCTGGAAATGATCTTTTATGGCATTAATACCGGGGACAACGTGGACCCAACTACACTTTTTGAAAGAAAGCTAATTGTTGAAAGATTATATTATGAACGTAAAATTATTAATATTTAATAAAATTATACACATTGAGTGACGTTAGACTTGACAAATATCCAGTCCGAATCTTGATATATAGAAGAATATCTCTGATCCTGGTCCTACAATGTCTATTCTTCATTATGTATTTTTTAAATGGAATTAGATTATCTCAATGTTTTATCAGATGTTTATTCTCTGTCAGATAAAAATAAAAAATGTACTAATCTGGGTCACCCTTTTCCCCACATACGCATAAATCCGTGGGGCACATGCCTCTGTCATGGAAGTAGGCGGGGGGAAAGATCGCACCCTTTGATAAATTAATTCACTACGTGGTCATAGTAAAGTGCCTCTTTGTTGATTTTCGGGAAGAATTTGTGAAATCTTCTGCACTGCAGTGCTGAATCCCATTCTTGTTGCCACTTTGATTCAACGATTGCATCTAGGGTAAATTTTATGACTTGGATCACCTCACTGCTGATATTAGTTAGTAGCATCCTTAGCAAAGATAACAGCCGCTTTGTTGTCGTTGTTCCCACTCTGAGCCTTCACCATAGGGAGAAAAAAAATTATTTCTGGGTGAGCGCTTACGGTGAAGGCAGCAGTTCCAGTTTCATAACGGTTTTTCCTTTAGTGGTTGTATCTCGTTACCCGACTCCTCGTCATCTAACGTCTGCACACTAATATCAGAACTCTGTGACATCTAATACTAACTGCAATACCGTTGGGCCCGGGTTCGAATCTTGGAGACGGTATTTATGTTTATACGTGTGTAATGGTCGTGTAGCATGGAGGCATTTAAAATACGCTGCGATCAGAAAATCCCCTCGAGAGCTTGGTAGTAAGGAAGAGGGGTGATAGATTCTCGAACTGTCCGCTGACGTGTTCTTCCTCAAAATTGGGGCGGAAGCTTAATAGTTAGCTATAGCTAAATTCAGCAATACCTCAATCAGTTGTGGTATTACAAAGGTGCTGGCCGGCTTCTGCCTGTACCTGCCTTTATGAAAGCAGTATGCATCATTGAGTCGTTCAGTAAGCAGCAAGTTAGACACTGTATTCTTTTCGCTTCCTATGATACGGCAGATTTGAATCTGATGCTATTAGTTTGCGTATCTGTCACCAGGACGAAATTGCTGGTAGCTTTCAGGATTCCAAACTCTGCTTACGTTGCAGCTAAATAATTTATAGTTCCATCACTTTTATTTTCACAATCATAAATTTTGTTTTCACAATTGTATTTATATTTAGTATTTGCTAATTTTAATACCAAATGCCATCTAAGGATGCCATCTAAGAGACCGAGGAATGTAGTTGATGGTGTTAGTAAGCGCAAGCATAATTAATTGTCTGAACTTACGAAAGTTGAGGTTAAGGAAGAAAAGAACGCCCGTAGAGATATGTGAGTATTTTCGAGTCAAATTGTCAATTATGCGTACGTAAGTTTCCTGCTGAAAATGAAATTCTTAGAAGTTCTAAAGCTACTGAATGTTGTTTTGAATCTTTAATGTGTACATGATTTCCTGCTTTAGCTTCTAACATTATGATCATTCTAACCTGTATGTGGAATGACCTGGTTAGTTTAGGTGTAAGATATAAAATTCAATATATAATTTTAAAACATCCGGTAAATAAGGTCATTAGGGGCTAATTTCTGTTTTCAGCCGTTTTTTGGCCATTTTCAGCCATTTTTTCTGTTTTTAGTCAATTTGGCAAGGGCCAGATCCCAAGGTTATGGGAGTTAACAGGTACAACTATTACTGCGAAACTTCATTGTGGTGGCTATAAGATCCGACCATAAATTAAAGTTATATATGAGTGACTATAGGGACCACGAATTAATTTGTTCACCTAATAATTACACACTACAGTTAAGCTGATATTTGTTCAGAAAAATTGTCCTATACAGTTGACCCTTGAAATACGCAGGAGCTTGGGAAATTGACATAGAGTGTGAGAGCAATCCTAAAACAAATGTTTACTATCTTAAAACATAATTATCATTATCATTTTATTGATTATAAGCCATTATACTGACTATAGCAACGAATTAATATATATTTCTATACTGTATGTAATACAATCTGTATTCTTGTATTAAACTAAACTAGTATAAAGAAAAAAAAATGAAGAAATACAACAATGTATACGACTGTGTTATGTATTTGTCAACAGTATCGTTAGTTCAAGTGGTCTCTTTACAAAATGAATCGTACTGTCTGTCGTAGTTTATACATTGGAACCTTGAATACCCGTCAGTTCTGGGATTATAGTCGTGAACGGATAGGACAGACGGATAATATAAACAACACCTCCTACGCTTACTACCTGATACTTTCAATCAATAATGAAAATCTTCCCCTCCCTTGTCATAGCAGTACGTTTATATAATATGGACAAAAATAAAAATTAGAATCGAAAATTGGTCACATTTAGCTTGCTTGTTATTATGCATAGAAAAATACGACATTAAAAAAAATCCAAAATAGTCATTAGCAATGACAAAGTAAATATCAAATATCTTTTATTTTTGAAGAAGGCATTAATTTTATCTTAGTTTAAAATAAAATTTGGTACAGTAATTTTTTTACCTGTAGCAGTAGCGAGAATGTAGTGAATATAAAAATGCAATATATGATCTTCTCATAGCATGAAGTTTTACAAACTGTCCTGTAAATATTTCAGAAAGAATATGGTATGCCTTCATTACAGAACCCGATCAAGACTATCTGAGGCTCTATGGAAAATTATTTCAGAGACTCCCAAAGTCAACGCTTTCTCTTTCCCAAGAGCAGAACAGGATTATCAAGAAATATAGGATAATTCTGGGGCTCCAGGACAAGGGCTTTTTGACCTATAAGGAACAACTTACGATTTATTTTATAGTTCTATATGGTCTAATTTGAATAAAGATTTATTTTGTTATTGTTTTGTTTTTCTATTTATTTTCTGTCTTTTTTTTTTCCGGTGAATTCTTTCTCTTTATTGGACTGTTTCAGTGGCACACGGGCGAAAAGAAATTGATATTTGAAAGAGTTAGGTTAAAAACTACGAAGGCTATTTGCCTAAGGAGTGTCTTTGTGAGGACTGAGAAGACTGGCTTATATTCACGTTTTTACGCATGGGAAACCTACCATGCAGCCTTGGATTGAATACAAACTAGGTCGAACTCCCAGTATTCAGCGGTCTTCAGATATTGGCCACTGGTGGGACGATAGTTAAAAGGTAATGCAGTGGCGATAGTTAAAAAGTGGGGCGTTAATGAATTCATAATTTTTCCTCCCTCTTAAAAACGTTTCACATTTGCAAGCTGTTTTTTTCCCTCCGACAAATTGTTGTAAAATTACCAAAAATTGTTCCATAACTTTTCTGGAATCTATGGAACATATTCACCTATAAGCGGACCTATGTACTTCAAAGGTCAACTGCATACTGTAAGAAATTGGACAAAATATTCAGAATCCCTTACTAAAAAGTTTCCATTCCCGGATGGTTTTTAACTTAGTGGAAGTTTATAGACACTAATTCGTACTAGTATGTATTCAGAAACTTAAAGTTCATATTGTGAAAAAAATTCTTCATGCAGACAAATGAGTCAAAAGACATACTATTTTGTAGCTAGAATAGCGGACATGGGGGGAGATTGCAGTAACTCCTCTCAACCTTAGGGCCACAGGCGGCACCGTTGTTCTTCGGGGCTACCTTCACGGTCTTTGTTCGACGACGTGACCCTCCTTCACCGCAAGTCTTCGTACATGGTGTCCACTCTGACCATGGATTCAGCTGGCAGTCGACAGCTGTTTAAAAATTATTTACCAAATAAGTAATTTTCGCAATTTGGTTTAGATTTCACTTCGCACTTTAAAAGGGGAAAAACTTTCATAAGTGAATCCGCTCAAGTCCACACAGAAGAGAATACAGGATATTGGATAGTAATTTTGAACCAGTTAACTGTTTTCTATAAACTTAAAGTGAAAATGCAAGGTTTAAGTTATTTGTTATTTTTGTTGCATACGATTGGAGGGAGGGCGGTTTATTTCGAACTTTAGTTCTCATTTTGAAAGTAAACTAAAATTACTTTTGCTTAAGTTATATTCTTTTATCATTTGGCGACTTTTCCAAACTTATTTAAATATTTTTGGTACACAGCTAAAATTCGTTTTGCTCGGAAAATATTCATCTCCATCCTGCATTATAGCATTAACTGAAACTGATATTTCAAAGGACATATTACTTATACAAGTACAGGGCTGTCACCTAATTGGCCAGCAATATCAGCTTTGAAATACGCTCCATTTTCGGAAGTGTGATGTACACAAGTTTTGAATCACTTTATAATACTGTGTTGGAGTCACCCTTGCAAGGTAAAACCGGAAGTGAATTGAAATCTCCGAAAATAATAAAGGGATATTTTTAGGTAGATTCCTGAGAATCTTTGAGAACCTAGAAATCACTTTCTGATTTTGAAATCTCTAGGGGAAATACCAGAAGCTCTTCTTAAATGAATTTAGAAACTTAATTTAAACCTTGCTGATCGGAATGGTTAGATTCTTATTACCGCCAAGGATTTCTCTATCTTTTTTTCTGCTTCTGTAGGAAAACAAAGAGGCAGTATTTTCAGCACTACTTTACTTGGAGTCTTCTGCTCTCTCAAAGTCTTTTACACTCACACAATCTTGAAACCAAGTTTACTGTACTACAAGATTTACTTTTACATGACGTCAATATATTAGTCTGCTAAAAAGCGACTATTCCATACTCACTTTGTCTTCATTTTTTCTACCTCTTGGCGTCATCGAACTCGAGTATTAAAAAACAGCTAAATTTTGTTTGGCTCCTTTTAGCACTTGAGTTTGATGCAATATCCTTGTTTGGAACCATGTGTTAAAGCGTAAATGAAGAGAATGACAACATAATGCTCCAAACTGCCACTACCATTCTGTGCAAATAAACACCTCAGATCGTTCAAAGTAGCTTTTGGTCTACGATAGATAATTGGTGGGAGACTCTGATTTCCAGTTTTGGAAGAAAAATCTATTAGCTTTTGAACAGGTTTGTCAACTATTTCTGTAAGTTGATTAATTCGTCTGGGTAATCTGTAACTACATTTTAGCACCGGTAAATCTGGAATGGCGCGATGCAAAGGCGCGTCCGTCTTTTCCTTTTCATTAGTTCCAGTTTCACTGGAACAACATTCTTGCTGTTTCCCCTCCAACCATTTTAATTGCTAATGGTAATATTTTTGGGGTGCCTATTCCTGTTATTAAAAGGGTCACTAGTTTACTAAGTTCACATCACTAGGTTTCCTTCAAAGACAAACAGCCGAAAAACCTTCTGTGGCACTACAGTAATATTGCATCTGTAACTCTTTTCTAAGGAAACTTCTTTGGCTACGTTACGAGGTCAAAACTGCCAGCGAAGTTGTCAACCCTGACTTTTAAGACATTTCAGCTCAATGAGCATCGTATTTCCTTATTTATCATCATTTGTAACAAAGAAGGCTTTCGGGCTCAGGACGTCAACAGTAGCAGAAATATCCCTACAACTGATTACGTAATGAATAGTGATCTTAGGTAAGAAATATAAGACAGAAGCGAGTGAAAATAGCACCCCCTAGGTAACCCTAGGTTCTAGGAAGTGTTGGTGAAAACCATACTAATATCAACGTTATTATACCATTGAAATATGTCATACAGCGTAATCTGAAACTATTATTGGTTGGATTCTATGCTGTAAACAAGCGCAAGCGGCTTAATCTAAATTTTCCATGAACGGAATTTGTGTACTTCAATAGATGACTAGCAATAATAATAATGATAATAATAAACACCTAAATTTTTTGTGGTAATATTGCAGAAGCAACTAACGTTTCAGTTACGGGGATATGCAGCATGGACAGCAAAATAGTTTAATATCTCTTGCCTATTACGAAAAGTACATTTCCAAGACTGATAAAGTTGGGTTACCGTAAAAAAATGATATAATCAAACTTTAAATTTCGTAAGTAAAAGCGTATAGCAGAAAAGTTATCAAGGAACAATTACGACTCTTATATATGCCATTAAAAATGTATAGGAAAACGAGAAATCCAATTTTAATATTGAAAATATATATACTTTACTACAGAAATATGCTTTACAAATAGTAAAGAAATTCGCTTCAAGAAGGACATCCAGACTTTTCTGTTATATTCCTAAATATTGTCGAAAGAAAAGCCTGAATGATCTCCGATATTTCCCAGGAAGAATTTTAAAATTGGGACGGAAAGAGTTTTTTCCACAAACGAAAAATTCTACTTTTGATTTATAAACGTAACATGTATACTAATGAACAAAGTTTTAGCCAAATTGTTGAAACAGCTCATTTTTCAGAAATAAGATTACGAAAACAATGGCGTGATGTATATACTGCAACATGGTCGGTGGTCTTTCGAAATTAGATGCTACAGGTCATTTTGAATTTCGATTGTAACAGAGAAATGCCATCTAATCTTTCCCATATTTTTGAAACCTAGTCTAAATCTGGGAGCTTGAAACCCTTTTCCCAAAATAAATAAAGTCAAGACTATTCATAATGAATAATTTACTCCATAATTAATAATATAATTGATATTGATCCATGATTAATAAATAATTAATTCAATGATGGAAATAATGATTAATAATTAACTCCATGATTAAGAAATACATAAATAAACTTGTTACAAGGAGTACTTTTTACTTGCTCGACACTCTCACAAACGTCACACGAAACAGACAAGCTACCCAATATGTATTCAAGGACATTTACTGTGTCCTTGGATATTCTGACTAGGAAACGTTAATTGAAAAATACACCAGTCCGAGTCATATTTGAATATTTTAGTATGATATATCAAATTTTTTGTGTAAATTTCTCAGTTATTTTATAGTAATTATTATATTACAAAGCATTAGTAAGCAAATAATAATTCATGCTTCAGATTTAAATCTTTTGAAAGATGCAGGCCTCAGCGATTGAATATACTTTCAGATATATTAGCGTAAAATATTTCATTGCATGCAAAAAGATTTTTGTGCTATGCAGAACGTTAGAAAAACATAATAGGAAAAAAATGATAAAAAAATAGAAATAAAATCAATTCATATAATACTACCTTCTTTGTCTCCCATTCGGTCAGCTAAAAATAAATAACAAAATAAATATATTAATATTTTTCAGTATCAATTATAAATATTAATAGTTTTTGTAAATTCACAAATGGAAATAACATAAATTTAAGTCGTAATATACCTGCAATAAATATGACATAAATAAATGACCTGCACAAATATACCTGCACAAAGGTTTAATGTTACTCACATGTTCCTTTCCACATGCAGTATACGCAATACAGAGCAATTATTCCAGCACTGTAGGATTTAGTTTTTAGAGCCACAATAATAGTGGTAGTATGGCGATATGATTGTCAAGCATTAATTACATTTTAAACAATGTGGAAAATTTTTCTGGTACTTATACGACAATAATAAACATTTGGTTTTAATACACGCTCGATTTTAATTGAATGCCTTCCTTTAATAATCGAATTGTACCACTATCAGTGCTTAAAATAATCTAACAAAATTTTGTCTTATTCTGCCCCTATGCGAAAAAGTTATAAATCAAAAGTAATTTTTTAAGTAATTTTAGAGAGATAAATCCCATGAGACAAAAATTTAGGAAAGTTTAAATTTTTAAAAGGATTCTTAAATTTGAATAATAATAGTTTTTAAGATTTGCTTAAAAGATATTTTTTGCAAGAACTTACCAGGCGAAATTATATGCATCATTTTTTAATTCCCAAAACGGGGCTGGGGTGCCGAGGGAGGTTTTGGAATTCCTCCGACATTATATACCATTTAATCAACTGATTCTCACTGGAATGAAAATTCAATTCTTCAAATGTAATTTTCATCGTTTTCAGGAAATGCGTTTTCAGCTAGTAAATTGCTATTCATAAGGAAGAAAACTCATGACTTAATTTTTGGAAATAAAATAATTTTATATCTACATTTAAGGGCTTGTTACGGTATAATTTCAAAGAATTAATAATACGGTGTGCGTCAGAAACATTGCACAAGTAAATGTCTTTTGAATGTTTGTTTCAAGTTAAAAAAAAATTAATCAAATACGGCAGGGTCCTACTAGTGGCCCGCTGAACACTGGGAGAACGACTCGCGTTTTATCCTAGGCGAACGGGCTGGCTGCATGTTTAGTTTTCGTGATTTTTTCCAAATGTAATATGAATACGAGCCAGTTTCCCTTAGACAGTCCTACACGATGGTATCCTTCCTCGTAGACAGATAGCCCTTGCGTGCTTTGCCATATTCGAATCTCCCCCAATAAGACAAGCCTTCAAACTAAAATAAATCAAAGTTCTTACGTTACAAAAGTCATACAGCAGATTTTTCAGACGAAATAACTTGACCGGCCACGTAAAAAAATAAATAAATAGCCCATAGCCGCATATCATCCCACAGCTGAAGTAATCAGTAGAAAAGAGCCTGCTTATGCGGTAAATATGTGCAAATCTCTACATATAAAAGAGTCTGTCTCATTGTGTCTGTGTGTGTGTCTTTCGTTTGCGCTGCGCGTAAGCTAATAAACCCACGGCTACGAAATTTGGTACATAGCTGCATCTAGACAAGAGCCAATGCACCTCGAAGCGAGTTTTTCGAATTCAAGTTTTTTCTATTTTATGTTTTGTGACAAAATCGCGTCATTTTGAGACATAATGGGCTATAGGAAAGCGAGATTTTACTCTACACACTCCATTTTCACATCGTCATGAAACGTAGGCACTTTTTACGAACTTAAAATAAATTTTGTGTTTCAATAAATCGATTAAATACGAATTTATTTAACAAAGTGAGCTTAACACCTTTTCAACGGGATATTTTCTAAAAAGTTTATTTTTAAAAATGTACAGTTTATTTTTCTTTGATTTTTTGACACGTTAAACTTTCATCCTTGCGACTGCTTTTACAAAAAGAATTTTGGAAAAATGATAATATTTTGTATTAAAAAAAAATTTAAATGAAGCTTCCGAGTACACTTCTCACATCTCACGTCTTTAAAAATGTGATTTTGGCAACAATTTTCCTTTCTTATTATTGTTGACAGATTTTTGATGAAATCGCATCATTTTAAATAGTTTCATTCTTTTAGAAATATGGGTTTGGCAACAATTTTTCATCGTATTTCTTATGTCACTGTTTTTAAGAAATTGGCATATTTCATTGTCATTTTTTTATATATATAATACATTTTTATTGATTTTTTTTATAAAGTTGTTCTGCAGAGTAAAATTCTGCGCGTAATTTTTTGTTTTTTGAGTTTCTTTCATGTTATTTTTTGCTATTTCACTGTTTGTAAGATATTGAAAAGTTTTGCATGATTTTTTTTCTTTCAACGGAAAGTTGGTTAATTTTTTTATTAGTATAATTAATATTTGTATTAAGGGATAAAGCTTATTTCATTGTAATTTTTTTCTCTCGGAAATGTAAGATAAAATATCATTAATTATACTTTGCTTTTCAGAATTTTTTATTTTTTGTTTTCTTTTATGTTATTTATTACTCATTTCACTGTTTTTACGATATTGAAAATATTTCAGTGATTTTTTTTATGAAACAAAGTTCTTAACCTCCTTTGTACCATTTGAGTTCTTAAGATTTTGCAAAGGGAAATTGGTTAATTTATTTACTAGGATAATTAATATTTGCATTAAGGAATATTGCTTATTTCATTGTAATTTTGTTATACGTAAAAACATTTTTATGAAGTTTTTCTGCAGAGTAAAATTCTACCTAGTTTTTAAATTTAACATTTGGTTTCCCTTCAGCCATTCTTCCGGTACATTTAAAAGCCAGACGAAGGCTGGCAGCGAAGCTGCTAGTATTGTATAAAACGCATATGAATTAGAGTTTTCGAATGCGAATTTTTAAAAGATACTTTCTACGTTGGAACAGTGGCGTAGAAAGGAGGGGGCAAGGGGGTGTATGATGCCCCGGGAGCCGCTCACAGAGGGGCGCCAAATGGTCTCCAAACAAGATTTTCATCATATCTCTGTGTTTTTTCGGGGGGGGTTAAGGTATCCCAGGGCGCCAGTTATGCTCCCTACTGCACTCCGTTGGAAAAACAGGAAATTAGAAACATTACTTTAAATTACCTTCTGTTTAAATGTCAAAATTCAAAATTTTGCATTTTAACCAAATAACTTATATATTGATATCGCTTTCATCACATGAAAATGGTTAATCATATAGTTTGGAAAATCTTTCCAACAAATGAAAAATGGTTTCAGTCATAAAATTTTCATAATTTTTATCCCTGAATACTGTCTTCCTCTACACGCCCATGAGAACAATAGGTCTGTTATTACGTTTAAGCTGCTAATGCGTGTCCTCTGGTGGGGAAAAAAAAATACTTTCTGTGCACCACGGCCAAGGCCCGGGAGAGAACATTACATGGCCCGGGAGAGAACATATTAGTCCCTGTTTCTCGAAGATATTTATTGTAGGATTGAGAACAATTTACCAACTGTAATTTTTACTGAAATTAGCAAATAACACCCTTAATTCTTCAATTTGGGTTTGGGTAATCAATCTTTAATTTGGGGGGTTTCCTTTCTCTGTTCTAAAAATAGTAATTAAGTTTTTCTGAACTGTATCATTTATAGATTAATCCATATCATAAGAATTTTACATAACGTTCTGACGAAAACATATTACATCGTTCTAAAATTATTATTACATTGCTTTGAAATTATTATTCAACTTGCATTGCTCTAAAATTATCAAATGATACTAAACTAACCCTTTCTGAAGTAAGATATCATCCTGAACACATCGCACTTCGCTTCTGCACCTTGGCCGAGCTAGACTAATATCTGCTGGTATCTTCTTATCGCAACAATAAAAAAATATAAACATTACATTCTGGAACAGGTACGATTAGTGCGTCAAAA
The DNA here is from genome assembly GCF_044657685.1 of Stegodyphus dumicola. NCBI lineage: Eukaryota > Metazoa > Arthropoda > Arachnida > Araneae > Eresidae > Stegodyphus > Stegodyphus dumicola. The sequence goes on from NC_140775.1 coordinate 24,640,915, forward strand.
TACTTGTAGCCGCAAACTGTTTATCTAAACTAAAAGGAATATTATTTAAATCTGCTACTCTTGCTTCTTACCAGATCGGTTATATTTGCAATTCAGTATGTCATGTCTGCGACATTTCCAAATTATTACACACACACACAAACATATATAATACATGTACATAAACAATAATGATTTTATAAAAAATAACCAGATTGCTTCATTTTTTAGACTTCAGATATTGCGAATAGTATTGTTGAGTGCGTACGGGTTCGTAACAGACGGAATGCACAAGTCCAATAATAGGTTAAAAAAACTATTTTTGTCAAAAGAAATATTTCAGAACTGTAGAATTTTTCACAGAAATATTCGTACAAGTGTTCATAGTATTACTCAGTATAATCAGTAGCTGCACTTCAAACAATGAGAATGTTAAATACAACGCAATGCAAAGCGCATCTAAAGAAAAAGCTAACTCGGATATCTCATTTCAGGCGGAACTAAACAACTCGCAACAACAATAACTAAGCAACTGCGAGCAGATGCTCTCCCTTCGGCCTTAAATAGTTTTCAACCGACCGGGAGATAGTTCTAGTACTTTCTGCTTCTCGAAATTACTGGAAAGTAATACAAGGGTGGAATTACGGTTACAGCTAACATAGTTGTTATTTACATTTATTCAGTTTCAATACATATTACAGTGATACAGATACCAGACGAAATGTCACCAAATTTGGCTATTTTTGAAGATTTCTCGCCAAATTTAGAAGCAAAATAAGTCGCCAAAATCGTTATCGCTTGGCGATATCTCGCCAAATTACTGAGGATACCCATTTACTCTATGTTAAAGGCCCTTGCTCCTGTATTCTTACTTTACCGGCATAGCTTTCTCTTAAAATTTGTCTCACGCTACATTACACAAAAAAATTATAACAATTTTACATGTGATTTCACTAAAATTACCTATCTTAGTACAAGAGTATTCTTCCGCCCCATCCTTTCTTTGAAAAAGTTACTTTGTATAGATTGATTTTTTTACTAAATAAGAAATATTTTAAACTTCAAACATCTCCATGATCAAAGCAAACAAAATATTCAAAGTTTTTTAAAAAAACTTTAGAATATAGAACTAGTTTACTCTGGTAATATAAGCACATTCATTATTCAACTTCTGCCCTTTTTATGCATTCAGTTTTTAAACATTTGAGGTATCACTTATGAATAATGTATTAAAAGTTGGTTTTAAATTTATGCGCAGATATTTTCCTTTGAAACTTTGTCCCAACTTTCTTTCGCATTTTGTGGTTTATTTTAAAGGATCACCGTTAATTATAAGACAGCTTATATTCAAAACGATTCAGTCCGAAATTGACTGCTGAAACGTTTGCATATATGCGCTTATATATGATGCTTGGAAAATGAATCGTGCAGTTCAGTATAACTTGCTAACAAAACACATTGCTTCCAAATAATTAAATAAGTAAAATAAGCTTTCTATCAAAAACAGATTTTGATCATATTGAACATCACATTTCCAGTGATGGATTTGAATAGAGGTTACTTCATGCTTTCTTCCCACTCTCGAGAAACTAAAAAAAATGCTTAAAGATTACTGAATTTCCTTTACCTCTCACAAATAAAAAATATATTGCGTGCAAATTGCCGAAAATGATAATTCACTTTTTCTAAACCAAATTTCAAAAGTGAAAACTTGTATTACTCAACAAACATAATATCCGACATTAGTTCTGTTGCGTTCTACTGGTTCATGGATTTGGAGTAATTGATGATAACACTTGATGAAGAATCAAAACGCAATTTATTCCCAAGTAAGTACTATTACACAGGACAGCTCGAAAGACACGTTACAGTCGTCGAAAAATTACGACAAGCACGCTGAAACAACTACAGCCTCCAAGCTATTAATCTGTAACGGTGAAGACAGCTTCAAGGTAACCGACTCGGTCGACCGCTCTCAAGCTAATCACTGAAGCCATGTCACACTACTACACTATTCAAGATACTTCTATTTCGCGTACAGGCAGGGTATGTATAGCTTTAAACCTACCTTCGAGCATGCTCTCGGGAAAATCGCCAAGATCGCGTTCTAGAATGTTATCGCTCAGTCTATGGCATATCGCCAATTTTGTCACCAGACATTGCGAAAATGGACGATTTCGCACAAAATCTGGCAACACTGCATTTCCCTGCCACTTTCTGGCAACCCTAACCCCGCTTTGTGAGGAAGCTATCGTGCTGCAGCTGGGCGTTTTGCAACAGTTCATTATAGAGTGAGGCAGAGGGGTACAGTATGAAGCATATAGAGAGTTAATTAATTTAAAAGCATATTAATGACTACTGTCATAAATCTTTAGGAAATGATTTGCTTGTTTATTTATTTAAATACGGAAAAACACACGAGGGCTTTTGTCTAAGAGACCATTGTAGAGGATTTTGTGTGGGAAAACAGTCCTATCTTTGCATCCTGTGTGGAAATAATTGCAGAAATATCAATTTTGCCAGCAGTTCGTCAGGATTCGAGATGGCTCGCACAATGAATATTCAGAAGTTCTGTATACTCACCGTTGATGGACAAAAATTGCAAGAAAACAAAGAGATCAGAAGGCATGCAGTGGAATGGAAAAAATCGGATATGAATATGAAAAACTTAAGAGAGGAAATGGTAAAGAGTGAGGAGATTTACGGGGACAGGAAGAACTGTTGCAAACTGTTAAAGGGTTCCCGCAACAGTTCTGCTGGTATTACTGATGTTCTACGCTCAGGTGTGGCCATAGACTGCTGTGTTGTATAGTCAAGGTAAGTTGAAACAGTGTTGCAGATGACAATATCAAAACATACATTCACAGATTGCTAGTTGTGGTGCTTAAGGCACCCTGTTCTTAAGGCAGAATTTTGGTGATAACCTTTACCGATTCATAGTAATGACGCGCACAAGATATTTGTCTTGTCTTTCGCAGCTGTTATGGGATCACTAGGGCAGATATACACTCATGTCCATAAATTAAGGATAATTCGGAGTCACGCGGAAATTGAACTCTAAAATAAATGTATCACCTGTAAAATCACTACACACATCTTCAAGAATCATATGCAAATTTCGGGAAGTAACCAGATGACACCGATGGTACGACACAATGACGAGAGTGTAAGAGAGTGATATATAAGGAATACATGAAAAGAAGTAAAATTGTTCGCAGGCGCTTTATAAGCATTTCAGTGCAATAACCGAATAGTTATGACACAAAGGACGCATTTGGATGATTTTTTACGTGGTAGAATTATCGGCCGTCTGGAATGTGGGCGTACCCAACTGGAAGTATCAGACGAACTTGGAATGGCCCAGAGTTTCATCTCCAAGCTTTGGCAACGATTCCAAGATGATGGTGAGTAGACGTTACAGCACAGGTCGCCCCAGAGTTACAACGCCGAATGAGGACCGGTATTTGGCAGTTACTGCCAAAAGAAACAGGCGGAGCACAGCCTCAGACCTGTCTCGTCAGCTCTCTTCAGACACTGGTACGACAATTTCAAGGCAGGCCGTGTACAGACGCTTAGGGCAGATTGGTCTATATGCTCGTAGACCTGTCAGATGCGTTCCACTTACTGCAACTCACTGTCGCCTGCGGTTAGCCTGGAATAGAGAGCATGCGTTGTGGACACCGCAACAGTGGGCTTGTGTTATGTTTTCCGACGAGTCCAGGTTTAGCTTGCAGTCTGACTCTGGGCAATTCTCGCCGGACTTTCATATGGAGAGCTCCAGGTACCCGTTATCACTAAGAAAACATCATTGAACGACACCGTTACGGTGGTGCAGGAGTGCTCGTTTGGGGTGGAATTATTCTGGGTTCCAGAACTGACCTGCATGTTCAAATTGGAACCATGACAAGCCAAATCTATCGGGACGTCATTCTGGAACAACATGTACGTTTGTTTCGAGGCGCCATGGGCGCACAATTTGTGTTTATGGATGACAACGCCCGTCCTCACCGTGCAAACATCGTAAGGGAATGCCTTCAATCGGAGGATATCACCCGTATGGACTGGCCAGCATTCTCACCGGACTTGAATCCAGTAGAGCACGTGTGGGACATGCTTGGCCGACGAGTTGCAGCCCGTCAACCTCCTCCTACATGTCTACCGGAACTTCGAAGAGCATTGCATTTTGAGTGGTGTACTATCCCGCAGTGATAATTTGATACTCAGCATGCTTAGGCGTTGTACGGACTGTATTGCATCGTCTGGGAGACATACAATGTATTAACAGTCATACCAACCATGTAATATTGGTTTTTTGTAAATAGGTTTTTTTTTTGTAATTTGCTCGAGGGAGAAAAAATCGCTAATTTTTTTAATAATATCAAACATATAGCATCTTTTTTTGCTCTTTACCTTTTGTTTAATAAATAAGCTTTACAAATAAGTCAAATTTGTTTTGCTTTTAACTCTTCCTTTGCCTGCTTTTGCATTATCCTTAATTTATGGACATGAGTGTATTTTAATATATACGCCAATGATCTGTTAGATTTTGGAGCCACTTTCGAAGCTACATTTTATATAAGAAGTAGTATGGTCAGACAGTTTTATGATTTCAATCTTTATAGTGATTTCGAGTTTCTTCAAATGTTTTAAGTGTCGAAAATGCATCATTATCTCATTTTGGAATATACCAGTCTTAAACTCTGTAATTTAAAGGTGCAGGCCTAAAACATTTTAGGAAACTATCTGGGTCTTCAAGGAGTCTGTCTTCTTCAAGGAGCAGTATTCTTGTTTTCAAAAATTATAATATTGTTCGGTGAAAAAAAACAGACACATGCCGTATTGTCTGTTGAAATATACAGACGCTTTTACTTTAAGTTAGCGTTAATCTAAATATAGCTTTGTTTATTTTAAAAACTCTGTGGCCTGTTTCGATAATACATACTATTACAGTTTCAATTATGAACGTGTTATATTTTCAAGACCAATAGACCCAAATAAAGCCAACTTAAAGATAAAAACTTATATACTTAATTAAGCACTGGTGTAGCATACCGAGATCTTGTATTAAGGCTAATAACTGCAGGTGGATATTTTTCAGAAACAGAAAAATACATTATTTTATTCTAACCTGATATTATACGTTAAAATAATTGTATGAATTATTTAGATTTGATATTGATAACAATAATATTTTCAAGTATTGCGTCAATCATGCTCTTAATGCAGAGACATGCATATTTAGTAAGCATGATTCCCTTTAGGAAGGGATTTTGATATCTCTATAAGAATGATTAAAAAGCATAAATATGCAACAAATATTTATTTACTTAGCGTCAGCCTAGACAATTGAGATGCCTGCTTTACGTAGACAAATTTGCAAATAATTCGCTGCGAAATGGTTCAATAGCCCCTTTGTTTCATTTTAACCTCAACCTATCAGCGGCCGGGTAAAGTTGCTGAACGCTGGTAGTTCAACTTGGCTTCTATTCCAGGCGAATGGGCGGCTTCGTGGTTTTAAACATGTGCAACATGAATGGGAGCCATTTTGAGTTGGAAAATCATCTAAGAAGGCCTACGCATATAAGTAACATTTTGCGGCCTACGACGGGTAACTCATATGCGTAGACAAATTAAATCCGCAGAAATTAATATACGCTTAAGTGTTTGTACAGTGTACAAGCTTAGCAATGAGAAATTCTAATAGCCTGGATTATACTGATATAAGACATCTGGTATAGCCAATTAGTAAGAAGGCTCAATTTTACGAAGAACTGCGATGGATTGGGAGACTAGAGGTAGGACAAAGTCAGACAGAAGAGGCCAGATGAATAAATGAGAGGCTTTCTGTGGTTCATAGGCTTTGGAAACAATTTTTAATCACAGATTCGGCATCCAGGAGGTTCAACCAAAGATAAGCAACCGCTACGATGAGCCTGGTGACCGATATTTGTTGTTATACGCACGAAGGAATGGAATCTCAACTCCGACTCAACTCAGATCCTCCCTTGCTGCAGTTACTGGATGGTTGGTGTCAAAGTCAACCGTGCTTAGAAGGCTCCATGAAGGAGGTCTCTACACGAGGCGACCAGCCATTTTTGTGCCGCTCACGTCACGTTACGCCGAAACACGTTTGAGGTTGGCACGTCAGCATGTAAACTCGACAGTAACGTAAAGCTGTTCTCTATAGGGATGAGTCCAGGTTTAGCCTCCAAAAAATTAATAGGCGTTATTTAATTTGAAGAGAATCTGGAACTCGTTATCATCCATCAAACATCCGTGAAAGAGATGCATACGAAGGAGACAGCGTTTGTGATTGAGGTGGTTCACTCTCTTTGGGTGGACACACTTTCCACGTGGAACCATGAATGCTATGGAAATGACATCCTTGATGCTTATGTTCGCTTTTATGCCGGGGCAATACGTGATAATTTCCTGCCACAGGACGACAACGTTAGACAGCAGAGGGCTCACGTGGATGGTTATCTTCAGCAGCACATAATTCAGCGCATGGAATGGCCATCTCGATCACCGGACCTGAATCCCATCCAGCATGTTTGGGATGCGTATAGCTACTCTAAATCCTCCTCTTCAGACCCTTCTCACACTTGCAACTACTTTGCAAGAGCAATGGCTCTCACTTCCTACAGAACTGAGAGACTGCATAATTATTAGCATCGCACATTGCTGTATATGTTGCATTGCTTCTATGGGAGATCATAGTCCATTCTGAAGGTAATTTTCTTATACCAAACTGACACATCCGATTTGTTCCTATTATACATATGCTAGTTTCTATAACACCATAATTGTCTGGTAATTTCTTTTCATGTTATTTTATACCTCACTATGTGTTGTATACTGTGGGTAAGTTTCATTATATTCTACATGTAACTTCTTGAGTACACGTCATTTTTGTGATTTTTCCTTAATTAATGACAAGCAGCGTAGATAAATCGACCAGCTAGGCTTAAATGGCTGATAAGTTGTTACACCATTAGGTAAGCTGCTCTATTGATATCGCAGAGCAAATTACCTCTATTTGACGATAACGGATATGTATATCAGCATCAGAAATCTTACAATAGTTGCTGAATATGGCAGCAATAAATATTGGGCACTATATGGAAACGAGAAATCTTTTTATGCAATTCAATTTTATTTTATTTTGTTCAAATATTGCTTAGATATTGCTTTTTAAGTATTTAGAGAAAAAATTGAATTTCATTCATGTTTGGTACTAGTTAACTGACAGACAGCTATTCCGACTATTGATCCATGGACAAAAATGGAACACAAGGAGAAAGGAGCATTAGAAAGACTACCATCGAAAACACATCTAATTTGACTTCCGCTTCTTTGCTGATTTAGGGTACAAGATGGATACTAATTATTTCAATGGAAAATCAGATCTTTACAGAAATTACAATGATGGTTACGGTACTCATTTCTACTCGTGAAAAAGAAAAATGTCCGTAAACTGATGAGTACTTAAATATCGTTTTAGCAAAGTTATAAACATGTCAGGATGGCGGAGCGGTCTAAGGCGCCAGACTCAAGGTTTCTCCTTGCTTGTAAACAAGTCGAAAGAGAATTCTGGTCCACGAATGTGGGCGTGGGTTCGAATCCCACTTCTGGTAATAATTTTTAAATACTCCTTTTTGTGGCTTGTATATATTTTATTTATATGGCATGCACGTATTTATATTTCTTCTTTAACATCAGATAAAGAACTGTACTGATTTCATAATGCTAACAAATCGAAATATTCTTTCATTAATTTTAAGCTAATATTATTTGCAATTGTGCCATAAGACTGTTATGCTTAACAGCACTTTGCACAGATAGTATTATAAATAACCGGCTTAATGTGCATTTCGAGCAAGTAACACCTTACTTTCTTGAGAATAACTTTAACTCTTTTTTAAGGGCTTACCTACCTTTTTGGTTGCAAACTTTATTTAAATAGTCACCATCTTAGTTCCAGGAGTCTCGCGTTAAATATGCAGATTTAATCGCATGAAGCTGAAATTATTATTTCTGTCTCAAATTATTTCATTAAAACACTGCACGAATGACTTCCCTTTCTGTCAACAGATGGCGGCACTTAACCCGGCAGAGACGGAGTTAACTTATCTCTTCGATTACACTGGATTAGAGGTCTCCAAACATTTTAGCCCGCGAGCAGTATTGGCTCTTTCACGAAGGCTCGAAGGCCAATACCTAGTTAGTTCATGATAACATGGCGATGTAATTATGCTAAATACCATACACATATTTTTATGCAAGGCAGAGATTTTTGCTAAGTGGATCTATACCGGTCTGATAACACGAGGAGATTTATTTGTTTTTTTAGACTTTAATACAGTTTCACTTAATATACATTTCTCAAAACTGTTTAAACATTTGCAAAAATATTCTTGTCCAAGAATATCAGACATTTTCTTCGGTTTGTAATGCAACTTTACCTTTAATTAGATTTATCTCCCCGTAGTAAGAATTTATCAACGCATTTTGTTAACATTTTAATCAGGTGCAAACTTTTCCACATAAATTTTTCATATTTCGGGCAAATTTTGAAAAAAAAATCTCCAAATTAAAATAAATTGCAACACATACAAAACACAAATTAATATTTAAGCAGAATCGCCGCTGAAAATTTCTGTGAACAAACCTAGCATACTGCTATGTAAGTAAATAAAAGATGACACGGTGAAATTCTCGGAAAAAGTACTTCCACTTTCTCGGAAATTCTCGGAAAAAGTACAAACTTTTTAATAGAATGTTACTATATTTTACTCATTGTAAATTTAGAAACGGTTGTATAATGTTTATAATAGGGTAGAACGTGCAGGACAATCACTGTATCGATAGATTGGCTGTTATTTAAAGTAGTTAATGTGTATGTTACCTTGCTTATAAAAATTTTATAAAATTAGTTAAAATTCTTTGGCGGGCTGAATTATTTAGAGACCTTCGCACTGGATAATTGTAATTTTTTAAATTATGTTACAAAAATCATGAACTAAGAGAAAGAAAAAAGATATTTCTTCGCTAATTTTTCATAATTTTAAACATAAGGTTCCGTTATTACGTATTTGTACATGCTATAATTCTAATTCAAAACAATAGGTAAAATTATACAAATACTTTGAACTGGTAGGCACTCCGACCACGACCCTTCTCGAGCACTCCGACTACGGGACTCTCTCTCAGGATATGGTAAGACCGGGAAATTTATCTCCTGCTGAACCTCAGAATACCCACCAAAGTATGGAAGTTAAAAGTATAAAATCAGTATAGAGTATGTATGTATACTTAAATTCAGTATTTAGTATTTTCAGTTTATTAGTATTCAGTATTTTCAGTTGCGGTAATGCTAGATGCTTAATTTTTCTACATAAGATGGCATTTGAGCTCCAAATAGCTCTCAGATAACTTTTATCTCTTGACTTCTGTCGAATGGAAAGAGAATGTTAGTGCGCGAGAGCACGCTTTTACTCTGCATCAGATAAAAAAACGTCTGGAACAACAAAAGGATGATAAGAAGAATCGAGATGGTAGAATGGGATATTTCAACTTAGCCGCCATCAGTCGGCGAAGAAAGATGTAATGAATGAAAATAGACAAGTAATGTGAAAAAAAGTTGGAACAGTAAGGTAGTAAGCACTTCAAATAATTAACAAAATGTTAGGTAAGAATATCCGAAGGATATTTGTGTTTTTCTCTAGGAAAAGGTGAGCATCGCAAAGAGCTGATACAGTTGTTTGGATGTAATAGTACAGAAAAGAAAAAAAATTGTTGCAAATTTTTTGGATATAATTTTGTTTAGTATCAATTTGAAGATCTCTGTGAATATATGAACTTGGGATGAACCATGGTGCATTAATAATTTCACGAAGGGTTCTATTTTGAATAACTTAAATCTTTTTCATGCGTGTTTTAGCGGCGTGACCCCATACCGGATTGGCGTAAAGTAAAGTAGGTCTAAGGATGGACTTGTATAAAACAAGTTTATTGTTGATAGTCAGATTGATATGTCTGCCGAAGAGAGGACGCATAGTAGCTATTGAAATATTGAATTTCCTGACAGTTTTGTGTAAATGTTGCCGAAAAGTGAGTTTTTGTTGTGATTCCTAGATACTTCACTTGATCCGTCCACTGAATATCGTCGTCAAAGAAAATGGGATTAGGCGGAAGGAAGTTTGTTTGTCCTTTTCTGAAAATAATGGCTTTGGTTTTGTCAGTGTTAACGGCAATTCTCCACAGCGTCATCCAGTTTTCAAGAAGCTCCAAATAGTTTTGTAGAAAAATTTGTACAGTATTGATGGTCGAAGCTTGAGTTAGGATAGCGGTATCGTCGGCAAATAAGGCAGTAGTAATATGAGATTCTTTTGGAATGCCTTGAGCATAAATACTGTAAAGAAAAGGAGAGAGAACGGAGCCTTGAGAGACACCTGCAGTAATATTTCTTTTAGTTGAGAGGGTGTTTCCAATTTTGACAGCGAAAGTGCGATTTCTGAGGTAGAAGGCAGTAAGTCGAATAAAGTGGTTCGGAAAATTGAGCTGAATTAGTTTGAATATAAGTCCTTGGTGCCACAATCTGTCAAAGGCTTTGGCAATATCTAAGAAAATTGAGCCGGTAGGAAATTTGCAATTGAATTCATCAGTAATGTAATTGATAACGTGGAGAAGTTGATGATTGGTGCTGTGCAAATGTCTGAATCCAAATTGTTCATCAGGAGTATAAGAGCTAGGAGGCATGATTCGATTAATATAAAACAGAATAATTTTTTCAGCAATTTTAGAAATATGACAAAGTAAACTGATAGACCGATAATTTTGAGGATAGTAGTAGTACTTTGATGTACTTTATAAAGTAGAACTTTGATGAGGCTTAGGGAAGACAACAACTGCATATTTCCATGCTTTGGGGAAGTAAGAGAGCTTGATAACTGAGTTAATTTAGTTAAGCACGTAATTGCATTAATTAGAAGATGCTTGAGTGCTTTGGAAGAAATGGCATCACATCCAGCAGCTTTTTTAGTTTTTAAAGAGCTAATAAAATCCGCAACATTTCTCGGAGAAGCGAGTAATCTCGGAATTCCAAACTGGGGCGGAAGCTTAATAGTTAGCTGTGTAACAATACCTCAACAACGTATGATACTACAGAGGTACTAGCCTAGCTGCTACTTTACACTGCGGGGAAAAAAGGGAGGGTGACAGTTCTATATCTCCCGTTCTCACTGAGCCGATTGACAAAATTCAAATTTCGGTTTTCATGCCTCGAAAGCGTGACTTAGGATAAATATTACATTTATATATAGCATTGTTCTAACATAGATATTTTGACACAAAATCGGACTTTTTCTGAAATAACATACAAATTTGCTTTCCACATTTCGATTCTTAGACTCAAATTAGGCCCAGATATTAAATTTTGTAAAATTTGGTGCGAAATTTACAATGAAATTCAAAAATTTATCTTGGAGAATTTTTTTTTCTTTAATTTTTTTTATAATCTTAGTGAATAATAATTCACTTGGCGAACTTTTTAATATATGGCAATCAATTTTCATTTCGCTTCCATTATGCCGGAGAGGGGAAAAAGTCACATCGTTCTTATCTTTTTAGATTGCGTATGAGTGGGGAAAAAGTCACCTGGTTTCTACTTCCAAATAATTTTAGCAAAGTGTTTTTTTTTTTCTACTTTTAAATAATTTTAGCAAAGTGTTTTCGTTTCTACTTCCAAATAATTTTAGCAAAGTGTTTAATCCACATGTGATGTTTTATCGCTTTCAACAAATATGCCAAATTTCAAAGCGCGCCAATATATAAATTTACGTATATCTTCAGAAGTTTTGAATAAAAAATTGTAATTTTTTACAGGTATGCTTAGAAATATGTCTACTTTAAGATGATGTTAAAAATTTATAGATTATAATTCAAAATGTTTTTTTGAAAAATTTATAAAAATTATTGAAAAATACAATTTTAAAAATAAATCATAAAAAATGGGTGAATTATATTTGGAGTGAACCTGAATTTTGAAATGTGAAAAGAAAACTCAAATAAGTTTAATAAAAAAGAGAGATTAATAAATATATACCAAGCTCAATTAACATTAAGGAGCTAAAATTTTGAGAGCTAATTTTTTAAAAATTACTCGTGCTATTTTTACAAAACTTGACAGTTAGGCGTAATTTGAGTGGTAGAATAGAAATATGGAAAAACTTGGTATGTAATTTCAGAAATATTCCAATTTTTTGTCAGAATACCTGTATTAGAGCAATGCTATATATAAATCTAATACATATCCTAAGTCGCGCTTTCGAGACATGAAAAACGCAGGTTGAATTCCGTCAATCGGCCCAGTAGAACGAGAGATATACAACTGTCCAGTTTTTTTTTTTTCCGCAGTGTACCTGTACCAGTGTTCAACGCTTTTAACTCCCGGCCGCTGGTGAGGCATCCTAACAAGGACAATTACTGAATTACAGTACATACGGTAATTCAGTAAGCATTCAGTAAGCAAACTGAATTACCGTATGTACGGTAAAATTGAATTACCGTACATACGGTAATTCAGTTTTAGCATGTTACCGAATTACCGTACATACGGTAATTCAGTAACATGCTAAAATTTCTTAACCGTAGATTTCGAATTTGGAATTCTTACTGAACATTGAATGAAATTAATGTCAAAATTTATCTAAACAAATGAAACTTCTTACACATCAAATTTCAAACTTAATTTACTATGTAAATAACCAAAATTTCTTAACCTTGAAATTCTTAAACCGATTAAAATGTATCATGCACATTCCATTCGACGCATCAGTGCTACTTCCTTGCATGATTTTCTTCTTTGTGAGATCACACTGAATATAGACTGCAAGCTGGTTATGATGCAAGATTCATGACTGTAAACTATCTAACGCAGGAAGTTTTACGCATCCTTTGATACTCCCAGTTTAAGGGGGGAGGTATGTCCCCCGCACCTTTATTCTGTACAGAAATGCATCTTTTAACTTAATTAACTAGCGCTACATATGCGAAAATATCTTTATGAATGCCTTAATTTACATCCAGCGTGTGTCACGTGTTCTGTATTTCGTCCTTTTAACAAGACAGAAAGACATTACAAAAGCCCGGTGTCACTTAAAATAATTATCTCCTCGGCATTCTCTCTAACAAGCTTTGTGACTTTAATTCAGTTAGAATCTGCGCAAGATGCGGTTTCGTGGGCTGTCACGAGATTTTATTTCGGATGGAATAATATATAAGGTAATTCAATATATACAATAGATTTTCCAAGAGATGGAGGACATACGAAGCACGTTTCTATTTACCTCAGTTAAATTAGATTACTGTTCCTTGCGAAATTTATGAATGAAACTATGCACTTTCATTGCCTTAGACTGACATATGGTAAGTAAGTATAATGGCTTTGAATGTAAAGTTAATAAAGAGAAAACTATTTATTTTTGGATTTTTCTCAAATTTTATTCAATTCAGTAAGGAAGAGATTTATAATTTATAAAATTCGCTAAGAGTTTAAAATTCTCTTAGCATTCTTTTTATAATATAAACGTACATTTTCCTTGTGCACGTGACGCTGTCATTTCATTTGTTACTTATTTATTTAAAATTTTCACATTGTTCTATGTGTTAAAATCAGAAATTAAAGTGAATGACCTAAAACTGCAATAGTATATTACAGTACAAGTGAAAAAGTTGACAGTACGGGTGTGTCGGATTTGCGCAATGCTTATGGGTTCCCACAAAATTTTCGTAAATATTATGGGGGTCCTGGGGTTGTGAAAAAAATCTCAGTGATAAAAAGGGGTTTCTATTGAAAAAAGTTTAAGAAGTTACTGTTATAAGCAATGCGACGATATTCTGTATTTTTCGTAAATAAAGCAAGAGCCTCCTTGAATTGTACACTTATAAGCTTAAACTCCAATTTGCTTAACTAACCTAACTCTTAAGCTTGCAAGACGAAGTTTTGCAAAAAGTTTTCTTCTCGCAATGTTACATTAGGAATGTTGAAGTCACAAAATCCAGTCTTTTATTAGTATACGGATCCAGAATTTAAATGTATGCAAAATACATATAAAATATGCATGCTACAATAACATCAAACTAGACTTACGGCAAGGTAGATTTTCCTTGCATTTTCTTCTTTGCACCAATTTTCCAGGACAGGGTTTCCCTCCATTTTCAGGATTCAGTTTGATCATGCGCCGTCTTTCTTTTCGTCCATTGCCGCAGGTATGAGAACATTCACTCCATGCGGACCAGGGTGTCACGACACAGTCGATGACAGGGTGAAGTTCCTTTTCAGTTGGTTGGGCAGGTGAAGTGGACAACGGTGTGAGAGCACTAAGTGGAGCTATTGAGGGGGGAAAGGCAAAAACATATTTTATTATTTTTGGCTCACAAAACACTATCACATTTACAATAAATAAAGAAATCAATAATAATACACAATCCATTTTTATTATTTTGTTATTATATTATCACATACACTACTTTATTTAGTAAATATTAACACCGATACAGATATATTTTTTATACAATGGCTGCCACACATAAAGCGAAAATTATTACAGTCTATTACTTTAAAATAGGCACTTCAAGGTCACAGCGATCTCCTCTCGTTTGTGGTGGTGGTGGTGGTGTATTAAATTATGGCAAAGCACACTAGGGCTATCTGCCTAAGGGGAGGGATGCCTTCGTGGAGGATTTTCTAAGGGAAACTGGCTCGTGTGCACGTTACACATGGGGAAAACCAAGAAAACACCCATGCAGCCAGCCCGTTCGCGGGATTCGAACCTCGAATCGAACTACCAGTGTTCAGCGACTTTACCGCTCGGCCGCTGGTGGGCCCTCTCCTTTGTGATCACATCGTGCGTCGTCGTCACCGCATAGAGAGGATAAAGAGATTTTAATAAATTAGAGACCGCAACAGTTATTGCAATGGTTATGAGTCATGGTTTGCGGGAAAGAAATCACATTGAAGTGAGTATCCCAAAAATGATAGATTGTAACAGGACACCATATTTATAGATTGTAGAGCCTTTAGAATAACTGAATCAATAATTTCCACGATTCAATATAAGAAATAAATCAAACAAGATAAGGCTTCACTACGATAGTTATGGTAAGGTAAAAATAATAACGATAAGTATGGTAATGTATTTTTTGAAAAATACATGAAATTTAATGGAATATATATATATATATTTTGCAGAAAAACAGGAGTAAACAAGTTCCGAGGTTTCAGACTTCCATTCAAAGAATACTTGTTAAAGCAAAACTCAGCTGTGGTTTTACAATTGATAAATCTAATAGTCTGGAACAATATACACTGGTGTGCAAAAATTAAGGACGAAGTCGAAAAATTTGCATATCAGCTGAACGAAGAGGCAGAGCGGACAGAAAGACCAATCAGGAGATTAAGTAAAGTGATGTACGGTAGCACATGCGCAGATATGCAGGTAGACGTAATGGGGGAGTGTCTGAGTAGTATAAAGCATGTTGTCGGTGTAAGATCAGTATTTCTGGCAAAGAGATTGCACGCCGTATAGCAGTTAAAATCACACCGAGTTGCTGCCTCAGCGAGAAATGGCAAATAATCAATCTGTTAGACAACATCTGGATGCTTTTACCCGAGGTCGAATCATTGGGAAGTTGGAGGAAGACCGCAGTGTGACAAGTGTGGCTGCAGAGTTCGGAATTGCTCACAGCATCGTTTCACGACTTTGGAGACAATTTCAAACTACAGGAACAGCTATCCGGGGGTTTAGTAGTGGTCGTCCACGAGGAACCACACGCGCAGATGACCGGTATATTGCCTTACAGGCCAGAAGAAACAGGCGGCAGACAGCGGGAGAAATCGCTAGACACACGACACAGGCGACTGGACGACCGATATCGCGTTTTACCGTGGCCAGAAGACTGCACGGTGGTGGTCTGTTTGCACGACGCCCTGTACGGTGTGTACCTCTAACGCCTGCCCATCGGAGAAGGCGTTCTCTGTGGTGCCGGGAACACCGGAATTGGAGAGACAATGAATGGGGACGAGTACTCTTTACAGATGAGAGCAGATTCAGTCTGAGTAGCGATTCTCACCGCATACTCATCTGGAGAGAGCGGGGAAGCCGCAATCATCCCTCGAACATCATTGAAAGGGACAGGTATGGAGATGGCGGTGTTCTCGTTTGGGGAGGCATCATGCTTGGTAGTCGTACAGACCTTCACATCTTCGACGCAGGTTCAGTCAACGGGACCCGTTATTGTAACGAGATTCTTCTTCCATATGTGCGTCTTTTTAGAGGCGCTATGGGTCCGCAGTTCCTTTTCATGGACAACAACGTATGGATTGGCCGGCACGATCTCCCGATCTCAATCCCATCGAGCATGTATGGGATTTTCTAGGCAGACGCTTGGCAGCTCGTACCTTACCACCAGTAACGATTCCGGAGCTTCGATTGGCCCTGCAAGACGAATGGGCAGCAATGCCTCAACAACTCATTGACACCCTCATTCTCAGCATGGGCAGACGCTGTGAAACCTGCCTAACAGTCAGGGGAGATCATATCCCCTATTAAAGACCGGATGTTTCTTGCTGGACACCCATCACAGAGATGTTTCGGCCTTCAGTCGCATTGCGCTCCATGCTACGTTTTCAATAAAACTTCTTGTTATCCCTCTGATTTCTCTTTTAGTAAGTGTTGCTTACATTACTCATGTCCTTACGTAGTGGGGATCTTACGGTATTAAATGTGTTGATTTGGAAAGCTTTTGTACAAAGTTATATTGAAAAAACCGTCTCGTCCTTAATTTTTGCACACCAGTGTAGTTTTTGTATTCATATTATCCACATGTTAATTTAATTCCTTAAATTATACCTAATTTTGATCTAAAAAAATTCAGTTTTTATGGGACTCAGAATTTGACATTCTCGATGAAAAATTGCAGATTTGGTAAAAGATATTTCAAGTACTCGAAGCAACTGCCAAGAAGTCTCTTTGTACATCATCCACATGAAATTTCAACTTTGAGGTTTGATTACTCTTCTAAATTCCTATCACAAAAATTGTTTCAGGCAGAAAGACTATCTGATGTGACAGATTTCTTAAACTGTAACTGTAGTCGTATAATTAAATTATTGAAAGGTACTTAAAGATAAAGTAGTCGTGTACTCTTCTTTGAAGCATTCAGCACAGCAATGGAAGAAAATATATATGGTTTAATGATAATTAACTGAGAATCACCAAATAATTTAGTATTAGTAATAATTATTTTTATTTTGTGGTAAAATTGTTTTGGGGATAGGCAGATAGTTTTTATGCCAGAAAACATGTATAATGATGCCATTTTTTTTGGAGGGGGTGTCTGTTATGTATACTACCAAGACATAATCATCAATGAGATTTTTGCTATTCGTTAGACTTCAAATGGTACTTCAATGGTACTTACTTTAACTTCCTCATGGCTTGCCGTTATAGGCAAGTGCCCGCTATTGGGGGAAAAAAAAACTTTCTCATGGCCTGACTTAGGTTCTTTTATCTTTCAAATTATTATTGAAGCAGCTCAACAGACTGAATAATTCATTAACACAAACTGTTTACACCTTTTTCTTAAATTAAAATGCTTTAATTATGTGCTTTGATTAAAATATTAATTTATGATGCATTCAAATGAAAATTTTGATGAGCATTTCTATTATTATAGTAAGTAGAAAAGATGTTTTTAACATCATATACTGAGCACCGAGGTACAGAATGACTGTTCGCTTTTTAAAATTATTTAGTCAACACTCATTACGCAGTTGGACTGATTTCTAATTTATAATAGAACTGCTATACTAATACAACAATATTAGGTCTTGAAATTAAGTTAACAAGGAATAATTTATAACCATTATTTGCCATATGATACATAGGTAACTGGTGAAGTATGTGTGTTTCACTATTTTTTTATATTTTTTGCAGCTTTGAAACAACATTATTCATAAATACCTATTTGAACTATAATTGTATAAGCTCAATTTTTCTCACAATAGCCAAAAGACTTTAAATTGTAATAAATATAGAATTTTTCTTAAATATTTTTAAAACGCTATGTAAAATAATAAACATTACATCGAGAGGATTTCTTATTCAAAATCATGGATACGTTTTAGAAACAATTCGTTTTAATTCATTGGTATGATATTCTTTTCTATTCTAATAATATCTGCTTTACACTCTCATTTTATTATTTTATTTGGCATAATTTTGTAACGTAATTAATTATATCAGTTTTCTAATTTTAAGTTATATTTTGTCATGCATCATTGTTTCCGCATTTTTCTTATTTATTTCTTAACTTCTTTTCAGATATTTCTGTATATTAGAAATTTAAAATTGCTGCTAAAACAGAAATTCTGTAGGTATAGCTTCTGCGATAAAAGTTCCAATTATATGCATATCAGACATTTTTAGTGAAACGTTGGTACATTAACGAAACCTGCTTAAATGTTTAATTATGTCAAAGCACAGAAAGGCAGTCTGCCTTAAGAATGGTGCCGTCAGAAGTCTTCCTTAAGAATAGTGCGGGTGATGGAATTTCAAAGAAAAGTGGCTCGTATTTATCTTTTCAAACACTCTCATATATGTCACCCTGTTTGCTGAATTGAAACCAGGACAAAAATATTCGTACTTAGTAATTTTAACCACCCTGTACTAGTAAGCAATGTGAAGATCTAATCAGATAATATTGAGATTATAATCTGAAGAAAATATTACAGTTTGAAAACGTGGATTGTTTTAGACAGATATCAAGATCAAGGTAATTCTCCACTTTCTCAACTTGATTCAATTCCGTACAGAAGCTTCGATGCTTCATTTTAGGAAATGGGAGTACTTTTAATTTGCTTTCTATTTATACATTATATTCATTGTACATTCGTTCCCTTATTATAAAGGTTTATTGGTTGAAAACTATTATAACTACACTTATATGGTTTTCTGTAAATAGTGATCGTAACAATTAAGTAATATCTTAATAAACCTGAACGCGCGCCCACTTTGTAGCTTGGAGAATGTTCGATATTTCAGTAATATCGACTTAAATACTTTCCTCTTCGAAGAAGAAAATATTTAAGCAGCTGTTGTTGGATAATAACTATTCTGTTTGAAATAACATTGAGATGCTATACTCCACAGAACAGCCAATCGCTGTGAATGATAACATTCCCCGAAGTTCCCGAAGAAGACAACTATTTCTATTTAAATGAGAAAGACTGGAAAAACTGTTTTGACAGCATTGTAGCCAATGAGGAATATAGTGTCATCACTGTGAATCATCAAGCCATCACATAAATTTGTGATACGGTTATACCATTATCATCTCCAACTGTCAAAGAACATAGGTTCAGGAAAATGATGCTTACCGTACGTGTTTCACACTGAGATCTAAATATATTTTAAACTCGTTAATACAGAATTATGAACAAAAAAAATAGGGTCGAAAAACTTATTGAGAAATGCGATGAACTCTAAAGGTTGGGAAAGTTAATGGAAGTTGTGGTTGTCTTGCAAACTAGTGCAGTGCCATATTCACCTTATTTTACAGGCACTAACTTGCCAAACTAAATATGATATATTTCAGTGGTCTCAAATTGGCGGCGCGAATTTTATGTGGCCCGCGAAGGCATTTCAATTACGCATTTGTTGCAAATATGGTGTTGCAAAGGTTTCAGATATGAAGTTATTTAAAGTTCGAGTTCATATCCTTTTCATTATCATTAAAAAGAAACATCAATAACGCACTACGAAATCTATAAATAAATTTATTCACAAGGTGATATAAATATTTTTCGAAGATTTGAAAATTTACGGATTTTCCACTTTGTCTGGAAATAGATTTATATGTGAACTGCTTTTCTTCACAGTTGAAAACTGATAAGAAAATAATCCGATTGACCGACGACCATCTACAGCCCGAGAAGAAGATAACTCATGGTAATTCCTCTCCAAGGCCTACAAACTTTATCAGAATCGAAACGCCATCAAGCTGTAGTAAGAAATAAAACAGTTTATGGTTATTTACATGCAAACATAATATTTGTATTTATGCCTCGAAGAAAAATTTAACAAATAAGAGAAAGAGTAATTATTTACTCCAAACTTTTATCCCACATGTAAAAGTTTCTCTGAAAACTTAGAAAGTGTTCATAATTTGTTTATTTTTAGCTTAAAATTAAACTATTTAATGATGAATTAAATGTGTTAGAATTATTTGAAGGAAATATCAATCTAAGAATTTAGTATTTAGCTCTCATTATACTTACATTACAAAGTGTTACCGCAAAAATATCTTGCAGGTACCAAACTTTAGATTTTAGACAGAAAATAAATATAAATTTGAGTTGTTTTCATTTATATAATAATAATAATTATTATTATTTATTATGTTTTGATAAATGTTTAGTGAGAGAAATTTAAAATTTATTTAAAATACTTTTTATTTTGTTAATAAAAGTTTTCATAATGTAAGAAAAAGAAAGAAAATAAAAAAGAAATTTTGGTCCTGTCTATTGTTCTTAGATCGTGCATGTGGCATGTATTTGAGTTTGAGACCACTGAGATACTCTCGGAAGTAATGCCCATATGTTCATCATATATCAGTGCATGTATATCAGTGGAATAAAGATATCATATGAACCATTGCAACTCTCGCTTTTACGGTTCCTTGACGTAACACCAGAACAAACATCGTTTTACAACCAACTTGGATTTCAAAGACATAGTCATGGGTAATTTTATCCAACAGCCTTTATCATTTTCAATCATTTATCTCATGAATGGATATTTACAAAGC
The DNA here is from genome assembly GCF_044657685.1 of Stegodyphus dumicola. Classification (NCBI taxonomy): domain Eukaryota; kingdom Metazoa; phylum Arthropoda; class Arachnida; order Araneae; family Eresidae; genus Stegodyphus; species Stegodyphus dumicola. The sequence continues at coordinate 24,661,765 of NC_140775.1, forward strand.
AATTATTTTCAGTTTTAGATCAGAGTGGTAATTTAATATCTTTATTGCCACTTTCATTTGAATGAATAAAATATATTAATTCTTAAATGGTAATAAATCAGTTAATGACTTTTACTACTATTACAGCTTCAAAAAATTATTAATAGCATGCATTTGTGCGTTTAAGTCATTAGGATGTCTTCTGCGAAACAACAATTGCTACAACACTATTTATCTACGACAAAATAACAAAAGCATGCCAGTTACATAAAGGAAAGAGAGAGGAAGGAGAACTGACCACAGACAAGTCCTTTCTCCAGGTGAACTTTGGCATCCTTCATTGCATAGGCGTATGCGATGGCAGAAGGCGGCAGCGAAGCTCTGACATAGTCTACATACATCAAGCAGCATGCGCAGATCATATTTAGTTAGTAGGAGACAAGGGAAGCAAGGTATGAACATTAACTCTCTCAGTCATTTTATACGTGAAAAAGACGATTTCAGACAGAATTTATACGTGAAAAAAATATTCATAATGGGCTAGCAGAAGGAGTTAGATGTTGTATTGTTAGCATAACGACTTAATTACAAGTAATTCTTCCTGTGAGTATAATTATTTTAATAACTGAGAGAGTCTACATTATAAACATATTGTACAATGGATGTAAGTTGGCGTGCTAGAGAGAAAAGTGGTAGGCAAACATTATTTTGTAAAATTAGTTGTGAATCAAGCAGAAAAGGATTAGTTTGTGCATACATTAGAAACAGAGAGCGTTCGAGAAAGATCTTTATTATTATAGACACATACAGAAAATTTTAAACACAAAAATAAAAGCACCATAACACAAACTAAATTGGTCTACTGAAATGCGATTTGTAGTAAAAGAAAACTCTAAAACATAACTCTAAAAGTTTTCGAACGCAAATATTTATAATTTTGATCAAGAGATGGCGCTGAAGCTTTTTAAATTTAAAATGGCGACAATGGGGGTAAAAAGATTGTGTTATGTACTGATAGCCATTCAGAATACAACATCACAAAGGAAAGCATGGAATTTACAGCATGTGTAGACATTGAAAGGCCGAGCAAATGATTAGTTTTGCAGCTCATAAGAAAATCATAGTAAATATACGAAACATTTGCATACATTACATTCATCAGCAATTATCTACCCCCGTTTTGTGAGATACACATCTCTGGACTTTTACAAGGCCAGTCCACAGAAGCGTAAATTCAATACGCTAGGAAATGCCAACATAGGCAATTCAGTGAACATGTTTAGTATCCAAGTTTTAAGTATTGGAAATCTGTGTTTTCTGGGGCTTTTTTTGCCAGGGAAATTTCAATCTCCTTCACTGAAAAAAAGAAAAAGCAGTCATTCGGAGAAGTTTCTGAATTTATTAGACGAAGAATTGTGGCTTACAGAGATTTTCAGATTATCTTTTCGAAAAATCGGTCCTTATGGTGGATGAAATCAAGTAATATTGGCGTGAATATAGTATCTGTGCGTGTAGTAGAGCGAACCGATTGACATAAATGATTGTCCTATTGTGCTGGCCCACTCAACGAACGCATCACCGAACGAGAGGACTGATAGAGAAATGACGGATTGCACAGCATCATCAACTGACTGCGTTAAGAAAAGATGTATCAAAAAGATGGTTATCTGATGTTTTTATGGAAGTGATCTTCTCATCCAACATCGTTTCCTTTCTTATCAATTTCCACTTTTGACTTTCACCCATTTTCGAAAAGGTAAGCTAAAAGTAAATTAAATTTTCATCTATTTTATCTGTTTAATATTCTGTTTCTGCTTTTTAGATTTAGAGACTTTTTAGAGATCTTAGATTTAATTATTTCTGTTGATTTTGAGTTAATTATGAACATAGTGCTACTGTAAATTTTAAAAGGAAACATCCATGGGCCAGGAGGGAATTAATCCCATTTTATATTAATTTCTGTGGGGTTAGGTTTGAGAACATTTTGAATGACGAACGGCTTCTAGAAACGAATTAAATTCGTGAACCGAGGTTTTATTGTATCTTATAAGTGCCTTTTTCGTTTATGTTTGGATACAGAAATCTAAAGATATAGCATTTAGCAGTCTAAAACGTAGAGAGACCTATCGATATCTGCCGAATCTATGGAACCAGTTACAGAAAAGTTCTACAGGAACTCTAAGAAAACAGACAGAATATTGGTACATAATTTATTCGTAGCAGAAACTGAACATTGTTTAAGCAAGTAAAAGTGCTCATGCTGAGTTTTACTGAATATGTTCTGAACAGTTCTGGTGTTTGCATTTTTGGGAATAAATACTTTCTGAATTATTATTTTTTTACAGAAACAATATTCCAACATATTGCTTCACTCTTACTTGAATATGGACATTAGAAAATAAGTATGTGAACTGATATACAATAAAGATCTTTCCCAAAAACATTGCATATTTAACACAGGGAAGACAGTGGTATTTTTAATGCAAAAAAGGAGTTTATCAATAATAGCTAAAATATTACAATTTTATAACATATACAAAACTACTTAAATATTTTAATTACCGCCTGCGTAATACCATATTCTTTGCTTTCGACCCACAGTTAACAAGGAAATTATTTTATTTCATAATTTTATTCAAAAAGAAAGCAAAATATGGACACAAGGCAGTAATTCATTTACTATCCGGTTTTTAAATATACAAAACATAGAAATATTTGAATCAAAGTGACATGAGTGATTTGAAACATTCATTTCACAAAACATATTGATCACAATATGTAACTTGTATTATTTGAAAGTATACTGAAGAAATTTTTATAATTATTTTAGTTAAAATACTGTACCAAAACCACATCATTTCATTTCATTGGTACGTTTCATTTCTTGCATTTACAAAGGTACAGGTACGACTAGGGGGACACCAGATATTTACCAACAGGGAGATCCAGGTGCTGTCCCTTCCTACTAACTTTCCCGAGTAGCCTAGCTTGGAAAAGATGCCCGGTTCACGCTTCACCGCGGGCGCTACCACAACCAGGATTATATTAGTGCCTCATTCGCATGTCTTGAGTACTCCATTTGTATATTATATCTATGAAAAGTTACATTATGCATGGTGGTATAATTAATTTTACATGGTAGTTACAAATTTGATGCATACTGTGAAAACATATATGGATTACGATTGTTTTCATACGTTTGTTTGATTCAGTATTTCGGTATTTTGTGGATTGAAGAAGGTGATAGACAGAAACAAATGCAGTGGGCACCAAAGCATCGCCATGGGCAAAAGTGGTATCGCTCCCATTGCACTAACCATTTATGGAAATGCACCAACGTCATGCTCGGGCATTTCTTTACATTGCAGCATTCTTAATAGTTACATATTAATGGTGCATAATTTGCATTACAGACAAAATTGACATACTTTGCGCGAGTACTTTGCAGTTGCATGGATAAATACAATTAACAGAGCATATTAAATTGTAGTCATACGTCTATGCTAAAAATATGGAAATTTAAAACAGATAGTAGATTGTGATGGTGTTCCATCTTGCTGAGAAACACAACTCTGTAAATTTGTCCCTTCAGAAATTTGTGGCAATAGCCATATTTTTTATCTAATTACAGCACGTAAATATGGTGACAGTCAGCATACATGATTAAGTCAGGACATCTTACCTTCTGTCAAAACACGAAAGTGGTATAGTTACTTATGGAAAGTTACTCATGGTTTCAGATACGGTGTATGTTGCATTTTTCTACTGCTTATAGTTTCCTCGTAAAAATATTCAGAAATCGCTCACATCATTTCAACTCAATATGTAACATACTGCATTAAAAATCTCTTCGCGGTTATATAAATTAAAATTTAACTAGAAATTAATATCGTCTAATGACAATTTACAGCAATTATATTGATTAGAACTAAAATAGCACAGCATACAATTAATTATTACTATCTTCTAATGATAACTAAAATAACTAAAATAACTCTGTATAGAATTAAATCAATTATTTTACAAAAAAAGAAAAAAAAAAATGCAATTTGGAATTCAAATTTGATTTTTTGAGGAAGACGGTGAACACTAACAAAGAAAAAGAAATTAGCTGCAGAATCACTAGAGATACTAAGGAAAAATAATAAATATTAAATTTTGATCGTAAGATTCAGACAGATATTCAGACAAATTTTAGCATGCCTTAATTCCGACAACTATACTATTATACCGAAAATACTTACTAAGTGTTCAAGTTATAACAAAATATTTATGCTTTACGAATGTTAAGTTTTGCTTATTGTTCAAGCTACTTTCGCATAAAGTACTTAAATCAACGATAAATTTGGCTTGATCTAATAAGCACGACGTGTATCATTGAGAACTAGTTTAAAAGAACTGCTCTCTCTAACAGCATTACAGATTACTATTTCATTTATTTGGTTACTCCGAATAATTAGAATTCCACTTATAATTGTCGTCAGCCCTGCGGAATATAGCTTTATTTGTCAATGATTCTGATACTTTGCAACCACAGTAAAGGTCATGGAAAGTACAAACAATACAAACACTGACTAATCGTTTGAATATGCTTACAAAAACAAAAGTTTAACATTTCTGAGTTTATATTAGTACATGAATTTCAATTAGAAAATAGGAGCCAGTTTCGATAAAGTCCTCAGTGAAGTTAATCCTCCTCCTAAACATATTCTTCGTGAGCTTTATTCTTCCATACTCAATAAAACATACAAACGATCGAAAAAACAAAATGAAAACCTGCTGCTGGCAAACTTCTCCTTTGATTCCATTCGGTTAAATATTTTACAGCGAAGTGGCCCATAACGCCCGTGCATTCAGACATTGACAGGTCGCCCGAACGCCTACGTCCATTTTCTACCTGGTGCTTTCCCCAATCACGTTAAGCATGCTCATTGGTTTCATGAGTTGTTAAATGACATGCCAATAATTCTTTTGAAGCAACTTCTTTCTCCTTTATTTAGCATCAACCCTTAGCTGTTGATGCTCGCACTTGCTAACCTGTTCTAAAGGGGAACTACACACAATAAGTAAAACCACATAAAGATCCCCAAGAGAGAAATAATCACTTAAGTAGGTTATTGTTAACGCTGTCGCATTCTACTGGGCAGGGGGAAGGAAAGAAATCGATTTCAACCAAAATTCTTATACATGGAAGTTTTAGATTTTTGAAGAGAATAGATTTTGACCTTTCTCGATGCAAAAGAGTTAAGTGAAAATTGTGTAAAGTGATATATTGTGTTTTGATCACTTTTTTGGGGCACACGTCTATATATTTATTCCGTAGTAGTACTAATTAGTTCTAGAGTTTCAGCAGTTGTGTAGTAATAGTGTGATAAGTAATAATGCTTACCCACAGAAATGTGACTATACTCTATAAGGCCAAATGCAGACAAATTTTAGAAGTTAGGAATTTTATCCCGAAAACTGTGAAAGACAGCAAAAAACGTTAAGTAGCAAACGTGCAGAGGGACATCGATTTAGTATTCAATGACGCTTTTTCACATTCATCAATAACCTGAAAGGAATTTTGAAATGCAGATCTTGCGGTACAAATCAGCGGGCAGAAATACGTCAGTAAACACGTGTAAGGCTTCAGATGACTGATGCAAATTTTAAAATAAAGCTAACATGTGACAGGAAAGGATATTTTACTACAGTAAGAAATTCATACTGCAGTAGGACATCATGAAGGACAAAATAAAGTTCTAGCATTATTAAATGTCAGCATGACAAAAATCCAATTCTTCTTATCACATGGAGATGAGTTGTGGGGGGTGTTTTAATTAATCATGCCTGATGTATCCATCATCGGCAGTAATACAAATCTGTATTCGAGCTAAAATTCTTTGTTGGAAATTCTGCAGTATTTCAGGTGTCAACATTACTGCATACTTTGATCATGCGGGTTCGTTAGGCTGTTAACAACGCAGGATGGCAGGATCTGTATCTGGTATTTCAATTAAACCCACAAGTCGAAGTTCAGTGGAGTTAGGTCGATGACCTCCGTGGCCACTATACAGCTATACACTACCGAGATAGCAACTGGCCTTCTGAGGAAAGTGAAGTAGAATTTCTACTACCCCAGAGGAGAACAATTACCGAGTGCCAAATCACAGCGGCCACGCCGACAGAAGGTATATTTTAACAACCTGAAGAAACATCTTTACAAATTATATTATCTTATTTTATTATCTTTAGAAAATTAATATTTAATTATATTAACTTGAAGAAACATCTTTACAAATTATACTGTTGTAGATGTTAGTTATACTGTTCATATTCTACTGCTATTGCGCATTTTGTATAACTGGACATACAGCAATGAACAATAGTTATATAAGCTATATAGTGCAAAGTACGAAGGCGTAATAACTTGACCGTTTCAAAATGACATGTGAAAAGCTATAGCTCTTAGCACATGCATTAGTGATACGCTTTAAGAGGGCTGTGTACCGTTGAACACTTTTTAAAAAAATTTTAAGTTTGTACTTTAATGACCGTTAATTTTGTATTTTTGGAGTAAAGTAAGAAAACCAGGGAAAAAAAACAGCAATATTTACAATAAATTAGAAACACTGTTACAAAAAAGTGTAGTATATTTTCATATTTTGTAAAATGCAAACTCATCAGAATAATATTCTCAAGGAGGCAGACTATTATTTTAAAGCTAGGAAGTTATTTAAACATTTTATAAACTAGAATCTGTAATATAACAAAAAAAAAAAAAATACATATTTTCTCATTAAAATTCATGTTTAACACATAATAACTTTATAAAAATGCATTTATCAATTTAAAAATGGTCTCCTCACATGAAATGTTCGAAAAATGTATACCAAATTTAATAAGATTTCAATTATAATCTTTAAAAATATTATGTTTCTTGTTAGCATTAAAACCCGAAAAAATGAAAAACGAGATAAACGCATTTAAAGATTTCAAATACTCGATTACCTACTTTTAGTCAGTTTGTAAACTTAAAACTTCCCTGATTTATAACTTAGTGTTCTTTTCTTTCAGAAATTACATTTTTTTTTGTTTTCTTGCAGCTTTTAAAATTTTTCACATATTTAAAGCCAGTCAGGGAATGTCGTTTTGCAATGTCAATACGGTTAACATCAAACTTTTCATACTCGTGTGCAGTATTATAACCAATATCTACACCTACTTTTCTAAAGATATTAAAAAAACCTCTATAGCCATCATTGAATTGTATAACGGCAACATACACTCCAAATTTCATTGTTTTTAGGTAGGCGAAACTTCTTTTGGTAGTCTTTGCCAAATAACACAGTTAAAGCTCTCCTTTGCACTCTGAGTTTTTCCGTGGAAATATTTAGACAAAAATAGAATAAACAATATTTAATATCATAAAAATACTTTTTGGTCTTTAAAATGCAATTAATTAAAGTTTTAAGCCCCCAAAACAAAAGTAAACAACTCTGACACACAAACTTTGCCTTTTAAAGATGTATATCTGGCGCACTTCCGGTATGCCTTTCGAGGACATACTGTCAAATAAATTATTATAACTCCGATTTAAATGAACATAGGAACAAAATTCAAACAGTTTCGGAAACATAAGAAATAAGACTTTAATCGAACGTAAGGAAAAAAAGAGGTTTTTGAGCAAAATCTCGGTTTCTAAGGTATACAGCCCCCTTAAAACAAAGTGAGCATTGCATTTGCAATTTTTTTTTTGTGTCCGTGGGTTTTTGATAACGTTCTTAGTCCAGATTTGAAGCCTGGATGTACCTGGTTTGGAGATAAATTACGTTGGAGATGGCAGCAGTTTAAATTTGAAGCCATCGGCACTTCTCGTTCCGACGTTCAGCCTTCCTTAGATGGAAGCGACACAAAATAAGTTCGAAAAGCTCAGTGACCTATGAGAAACTTGGTCAGACCTAAATTTCTACGGAAGAGAGTGGTGTAGACTCTTCGGAAGAAATAGTAAATCGGCGTTCCAGAATGTTCAAGTTCCGTTTCTTCTGCCATTCATTGAGAAGCTGGGGTGTTAAGATACGGATTATATGGAGGAGGCCGAAAGGTCAGCTAATTTATCCGATTTATCATTTTGTTGAGTGCCTAGGCCCCAGGTGAGGTATGGCCGAGCGGATAATAGTAATTCGAACAATCCTATCTGAATTTCCATGGCTAAGGGAGAATGGAATTTAAAACTATTTACGGTTGCCAGACAGGAGGAAGCTGAGTCTTTAAAGGTTGTGACATGATATGTTTGATTTGTAACATAAGGCGCCAAAGGGAAGCCAAGCTTCAAGAAGAAGAAGAAGAAACATGATATGATGCGATTGAGAAATAAACTACAACTTGAATGGCTACTGACTTCTACGTGAAAGAAAGAATTATTTGAATAAGGATCTCCGTAGTCGGATTTGTTAATTGGATCCGAGTACGAAAAAACTGCACAAACAATGATCCTGTCCGCGAAATTGTTCGACAAGGAGCTTTCCACTAATGGCAGTTGATGTGATGTGGCAGTTGATGTGATTACCTACACGTGTGATGTCCATTAACTACACTTGCTCTGCTGCAGATATCTGCCTACCTGAAGGAAGATGCTAATGCTGCTTTGTTTATTAAAGCTGCAAAATGACATTGCTGATAGCAGCCATAGAAAAAGAAGAACGGTTAAGGAAACGTAATGTGTAATTATGTTTCTGTCTGTTTCGCTCCCTCAAAGAAGAGAGCGTTTCTCAGCATTTTTCAGTGCCACTGGTTTGGAAGTAAACTTTTTTAAAAATTTATACGTTTTGCTATGTCATTACACGAGACTACAAATTTTGAGTTGCGTCATGTTTTTAAACTTTCATTGACTCCTATGTATTTTTAGAACTGAATCCGAAAATAATGTTTATTTTTCCATCATGTCAGGGTGTTTCAGAAATTGCAATTTTCAACATTTTGCGAAAATATGATTTAAAATAGAATTAAAATGTTTTCTTTTTCTTTACGGCTCATATTAAGAAAATGTGCGTAAGTGTACAATTTTATTTCACGTACTGAAGTTTCCTTGCACAGATCGTGCTTTGCTTCTCGCTTTTCCTTCTATTTTCTTGATAGGGCTCATCTTGGTGTAACATCCAGCAACAGATAGCCATCATCTAAGTAGTCCATTTTCTTTGGTACTACCATTTCTTTGATGTCTTGATAAAATCGTTTCCCCATCTCTTCGCTAGCGGTACCCAGATTTTAAAGAAAAAATAATCCAATTGTGAATTTAGGAAGTGAACCTTTAAGCTCATGAAACAGCCTAAATTTTACTTTTTCTGCAGCATGCTCCCAACGATTGATTTAAAAGTTTGGATCTTTCTTATTGTCCAGAAACTTTAAATACTTCCAAGGCTTCTTCTTCCGCAACTTCCATTTATTTTTTAAAATTGCGATCTTCGAGAACTGTTTCGAGTATCAAGACCAGTAAAGATATCCTCGTTTAGTTTGGCGTTGATGAAGAAATTTGGATTGGCTAGAAGGTGTATTTAAAACATTAAAAATTTTCTTTTGGTAAGAATCTGAGAAATTGCTTCATCGAGGCTAACTTGGAACGCAGAAGTACTTTATTCGGAAAGAGCACTTTATTCGGATCTATGATAGCCGTCGGAGGACATTTTCAGTTCAAAATTTTAATCCAGCCATTTTTGTACAATCTTTTTTTCCTTTATCTAAACGTTTTATCTATTTTTGCTGTCCTTTTCATACAAAAAACTAAGAAATTTTTGTACCCTCCTTGCTGTCCTAAGAGAATCCATATTATTTTGAAATCGCCGTACGCCATCCACTTAGGGTCATCGTATTTAATTTTATCTAGAATAAATTCCGAATCTACGTAACGTTCTTTTAAATGTGCATCATTATCGGAGTCAGCGCTAAAACATAAATAAGAATCAATTATCAAAAAGTTAAAAAACACAGCCATCGCAGGCTTTTGTTACGGATACATTTACATTGGTTAATGGGTGCCGAACGATTTGCATTTCAGGGCTTCTGTTGAAGTTATTTCTACTCTGAAGGCATATTTTAGTACGTCATTTTTTACTTAACCAGTGGACCTCTACATGCGTGCTATGGAAGTTCATTTCACTATGTCTCATAATTTCTTATTAAGGGTAGCTAACGTTCGAAATTCGCATCTAAGGGCGCTGCTATTGGTCTCATAAAATAAAGCATAATTTTTTTTACTGTAAGAAGACATAACTACCGAACTGTAGCTTTTTTACATTCTAAAGTTACTTAGATGATAAAGGACTTTATTATGTTGTACAGACATTAGGATTTTTTGGGAGCAGGCAAGATGAAAAATTAGCAACGACTTCGCCGGCAATCGAACTACGGACCTCTGAAATGCGCGTCTAGCGTGCAGACCACCACACCACGAAGGCATGCCAAGGTGGGAGAAATACCTTATAACGTTATTATTATGCAGATGACGGTAAATATTAATTATGACTGTATACATTATTATTATGTAAAGTACTGTATATGTTATACAAACACACTATTCATACTTCGTAATTGGCATATTTCACGCTATACATATTGTGATTTTTAAGGACTTTAATTTAAAAATAAGCTTAACTGGATGTTAAACATGCCTATATAACCAACCATTCAATTTGGTATTAATTTGATAGATATTTAGATGTTAAAGGACTTTACCATATACTCTGTATATATCAGCACAAACACACTCTTCATTTTTCGTAAGTGGCATAATTCATGCTATATATATTGACAATTTTTAAGACCTTTAAAAATAAGCTTAACTGGGCATTAAATCTGTCTATAAACCCATATAATTTGGTGTGTCTTATTATAATATAATACGTAACATTTGCAAATAACTAAATACCTAAAATTTGATCTATTTTGTGTGTGTCATTTGTGTAAAAACTATTAATTTGATAATCTTTTATTGATCTCTCGATTAGCACTTAAAAATATTCAAAGAAATTTAATGTTTGATTACCATGAATATGATAGCATTTAAAAACTTTGCTTTCAAAAATTTGCTCCGTACAATCTTATTTCACTTTGAAACTTGAAATAGCAGGTTTTAATTAAAATGATATTGTTAAAGGGACAAAAAATATTTTGTTTTACCTATTTCCTTTTCAAATTGCCTTCATAATCTGAATAAGAATTCCCTGCTGTAGATTAATTTTCTTTGCAATAATCTCTGTTGTTCACTGTCATCTTAACTAAACTCAACTGCATTTCTTTTCTCCATTAGGTTAAGACTACTTCTAGCTAAAACTATATGCTGAAAACGTTATTCTCTTTCAAGGCATTCTGAGGTAAAGAATAAAAGAAATAAACAAAAACCGATGCTCTTTCCTTTGTTTGTTGATGGATTTGCACTTTCAGAGTTCAGACATTGCTTTTTAAAATTCCTAGCTTCCTTAATGAAAAAAATTTCGTATGCATAAGAAAGATTGCGTTCACACTGGAAAATTTCATCGCCTATAGATCTACTTCTTATTTTCTTTCGTGCAGTTGATAAGTTAGTTCCAAAAGAAATTGCAAAACGAAACTGAAAAATGTATGGTGGGAATAATTTTGCAGTTTAATACTCGGAAAATATGCTGTATAAATTTCTAGTCATACACGAAAATTCAAAGAATAATTCTTACAAAAGATATAGAAAGAAAATATGAGAATATCCATAACTTGAGCAATAAAATAACAAATATGTAAAATAAGAAGATCAAACTACTCGGAAAAAGAAAACGGCATATCACGTCAAAAAACACGAATCTGCAATATCGTTATTTTAAAAATTATAGTTTAACAGATTTGACACTTTCAGTTTGTTCAGTTGTTAATGGCAAGGCAAATGAATGCTATCTATTGAAAGGAAGACATGTCTTCATACAGAACTTTCAAGAAAAGCTCCCTAGTGTTCATGTTAGACATGGCGACAACCAGGAATATGCAGTCAAACCCTTTCCCTGAAATTCGAGCTTGATTGAGATACCATGTCTTAGTAGTCTTATTCACACGGCCACTGGTCTTGAAATTTCTGAAAAATTATTTTTCAGAAATTATTAAGACATATTCAAATATTATTAAGACATTTACATAAGACGTTTAAAAAAAGTTGTATTTTAGGTATGTATTTCTTCTTAAAATAATGTAGGGAATTTTATTAAAAAAACGCTTTCGAGACTGGGTGTTTAAGGGTTAACATTAAACATTTTATATCGTCCTCTCAGACAAGAAAACTCAATGAATGGAATATTTATTATATGCATACATAAGTGAAATTAAAACTTTCGTATACCTATAGAGAATATTCTTGGAGATATTTGTAATCAATAATTTTAAGAAAATAAATAATAATGCACTATTAATAGTAATATAATAATAATGTAATATTCATATTAATTAATGTAATATAATAGAGACATATTAAATACAAAAAATATTAATTGAAAAAATAAACAAGTTTACTTCCTTGTACGAAGTAAAGGAAATATTTTAATCGCGAAAAATTTTGGATATCGTATTTCAACGGAAATATCCATTTTGACCATTCTGAAATCTATCAAGATGGTTGTTTTACATGGCGTGTAAGTATATCTAAATTTTGTATCCGAAGAATTTTTTTTAAAATAAAAGCTGCTAAATGGACAGAATGGGGAACAGATACGGACACTGGGAGAGTTCGTTGAGAAGATTTAATGGTAATTCATAAAGGAATTCGTCTCCACGCAAGAGATTTTCTCAAAGAGCGCCTTGGAACTAGCGTTGATTACGGATGGATTACCGTATGTCCGTAACCAAGGCTGTGCTCGTTGGATATAAATACTCATTCGTGGACCATCAAACCTTAATATACACGTAATTGTGCACAGTGGGGGGGGGCGCTGCAGACCTTATAGATATACCTTTAATACCAGATATACCTTTGTACGTATGGACAGAATAAAACTCTTTTCTCCAAAACAGATTGTAAAATGGATTCAAAAAGGATTTTTTTCGTGACGTACGTCTGATGTATGTACGTGTACATACGTACGTATGCATCCCCAATTAGCCGTAAAACACTGAAATTTCATATACGAGACTGCCATAACATCTAGTTATGCACTTCATTTTTTTACTGCAATTAGCAGAACCAAACATGTCACCTGGCTCAAAAGACCTTACCGTTAGCTTTAACTGTTTTGGAAGGAATCATTGCTAATAGAAGGGATATATAATAAACAGTTTCGAGAGAGCTAAAGTGTAAAAATGAATTCGAGCGTTGTAGAGCCATAGGCCGATTAGAAGTAGGTCAACGACAGCATTGTAAAATGGCTAAATGTTGATTATTCTACGATAAGCCGATTGTGGAATGAATTTCTAACCACTGGTTCAGCTTGTCGGAAATCTATCAAAGATAGGCCAAGAGTTACGACTTTTGCAGATGAGCATATTTGCGACTTGGTGCACCAGGACTCCAACTCCATTTCAGTTTAGATTCCTTATTATTTCTGAAGGGCAGAATCAGTCACGACAGTATGCAAAAGGTTTCATGAAAGAGGTCTGTATGCTAAGCAACCGGCAGTGTGCGTGCCGCTCACCTTCCACCTGAGAGAGTATTTGAATTTGTAGTTATGTAAACTGGATTGAAAATCAGTGCAGGTGCGTTTGGATTGCTGATGAGTCACGCTTTGCTCTACGGAGTAATTCTCGACGTGTTTACATATAAAGACAGACAAAAACTTGATATTTTCCGTCTAACGTACCGGAAAGGGATATATAATACAGGAATTAGTGTTCTTGCATGAACAGAAGTACCTTAAGGTGGGCGCACAGACCTCTGCGTGTTGCTACAAGGAACTCTGAATGCTCAGAGGTACAGAGATGACATACTGTATCCTGCTGTTCGCCTGTATGTTGCCGTTATTGGCGATACCTTCATTTTGCAAGCAGATAATACGCTCTCTCACACTGAACTCCTTGTGTTCCAGGTTTTTGAAAAAGAAACTGTAGTCCAATTGCAGGACAGACCAGCACGCTTTCCTGATCTTAATCCCACTGAGTAGGTGTAGGATGTTCTGGGGAGGTTTGCAGCTGGCCTCTAAACTTCTTTGCAAACCTTAAATGATGTTACTTGATCATTGGATACTGCTAATTATGCAGCTCATTTACAACATCATAAACGGCACGAAATATTGCTGTCAAACTTGTATTGCTGTTCGGTGTGATCAACCTCACCGCTGAGAACTTTTTTTTCTGTTTTAAATTGTTGCTCGAATCTAGTAGATTCCATGCTCCTGTTTATATCATAAACTGTAAATATTCTGTGTAGCATTTTATTATGGTTTTAAATTACAAGAGATATAACAAATATTTTCACCAAGTTTCGTTTACTTTGCTTGCATACATTTTGAGTTATCATTAGGTTTTCCTTTGTTACTTAACTTTTGAAATCCAGTGTACTGTTTAGTAATATGCACTATCTGATCTATGCATATCAGAGGTAATAATGGGAATGTCCGCCGATGCCTATTCTCTCTCTTTTCTGTACAGTTAAGCTGTACCCTCCCGGGAAAGGATGTGATGTATTGTTTAATCTCAAGTTCCACAAGGATCACCTTGATTCTCTGGGAAGTATATCCACAGTAGAGGAAACCCAGAATAAAATCACGGTATCACGGGTCGCCCATGTAAAGATCGATGTTCTTTGCTGATCTGCTCACGGGTCAGGTACAGAACCCCGGATCTTCACTCTAACAGCCCAATGTTTAAACCAATCGCACTAAAACAGCCGTCTTACTAAAACCAATTTGGAGCAATGTATTTTCTGCACGCGAACGAAGCCGCTACAATTTTATGAATTATCTAGAATTCATTTTTTATAGTAAGTATTAATGTAAAAAATTATCTTTTCCGAGAAAATGACTTAGTTTTGTTAAATCTCACAACCGACTATCTTACATATCCTATTATTGCCCCATCATAGTAAAATATTTTTATCTTCATAGCACAGTAAAATAATTTTATAGCGCATTCCATTCACAATTACTGTTGTAGCCATTGTTACTTTTTATTATGTAGACAACATGCAATCAAATAAACTTATCAATCCAGAAAATTAATTCCGCCTGAAATTAATTTATTCTGCATAAGCTAGGAAATGAATTTAATATTTATTTCATTTTTATTTCGACTAATTAATTTCCTACTGCAGAAATTATTAATTAATTAACTAATTCTACGCTTTGGAACTTTCCTGAGATGAGTTTTAAAAAGAACAATACAATTTTAACAGAGTGTTTTATAAGAACTTCCTACAGTAATTGCTTTATAGTAGATTAAAGTAATGGTTTATAAGAATTTGCAATAAATAAATAAATAAATAAATCTGTAGTAAGTAGTCATAAAAGCAATATATCGTCACTTTTTTATTTGCATTATTCAAATATCTTAACAGTTGTCAATAATGGACATTTACAATTGTGTTATTTTTATTAATTTGCTCCTTTAGATGTGTATTACTATTTTATAGTAGTTTATAGTTTCAGTATATTTACACTAATTTTCTCTGATGCAAATCTTATTAGTTTACAATTATCTCTGTTATTTAAAATGAAGACAAAAGGTAACCTTAATATATTTTTACAAGTAGAATATGTACAAAATAGGATGTAAAACGCTTCATTGATTATTAGTCTCTCCATGTTTAACGCATGTACATTATATTCCTTTAACGCTTAGATTTCGCAAAAAATAAACTAAACGCATTTCAAACTATCAGCCGCCTTCTATATGTCACAGTCTATACTTGCTGACGAGTGTCTTTGCAGATGGGATGCACTACTGAACTAGCAGATGTGATACCCACGGACGTCCCAAACAACTACATCCTTACTTCCTGGTAAGAAGTTTACTTATGTTTCACTCTTTGTACCCAGAAATCTGTTAACTTGATGCTGTTCCACGTTGTTAGTGCTCGACTATCTTCACTTCTCTGCTGATAGTGTTTCCTATTAGGCTGATAAACCTGCACACACTGGATGTCTGAAGATGGGCGGCATAATATGTCTGTAGCAAAACCATCTATTTCTAATAACAATTAATAAATAAATCTGTAGTAAGTAGTCATAAAAGCAATATATCGTCACTTTTTTATTTGCATTATTCAAATATCTTAACAGTTGTCAATAATGGACATTTACAATTGTGTAAATTATTGCTTTTATTATATTATATTATTGCTTTTGACAATAATTTGATAATAATGCTTTTGACAGCTATCGTTATAATACCTGATTATTAAATAAAAAAATTAGATTGATATTTCTGTGTTTTTCACAAAATGAAAGTTTAGCGCTGTGAATAATGTTTAGCAAAATTAAACACAGCAAATATTTTATAACGGACTAAGAAATAAGAACGATCCCTCAAAAATGCTTCAAATAAAGAATTATAAGTAGTTCTCTTAAAATTTTATACAGAGATATGCCTTCAATTTAGATATATATAACAATAAAAGAAACAGGAGGATAATTCAATAGACTTTTCATCATAATGACCGCAACACTTACCTCTCAACATAGTTTCGCACATCCTGTTGCAGTCCGCATAGCGTTCGAAGTTATTTTTGTTACCTCTGCATCCACCGTAGATAAATTGGAGACACATAGTCCTTCCTACGTCGTAATACCAACGTGGGAAATATCCTCTGCATGGTCCAACCTCTTTGGGCTGCATGCAATTATCTGAAATTCAAACACATCTTTTGAAATAGGAGAACATAAATTTGTCGTCTCTAGGAAATATTTCATTTAAATGAGAAGTAATGATCGTCATCTCAGCACGATCTCGCCGCTACTGAAGGTATTTCAGAGGTATAGCTATTGAAGATATGTTCTAAGACAAAATAATGTTCGTCGAAGATGATGTCCTGACAACCAATATTTTCTGAATCACGCGACATTTAAGAAAATTGCTTAGTTCGTAATCCATTGCTCTTTTAAGATTCTTGACTTAGGTATGTTTTGCTTCGAAATTTTAGATCTTTTTATATTATAAACTAAAAAAATGGGCGAAAATAGTATGAATGCACAGGTAAAATTAAAAAAGATGTACATTTGTAAAGTTGCATATTATTAAATTATTTTACTTTTAATAATATACGACTCTTTTAATATTTTACGTATAATAAATAATATGCACAGATTCATTTGGTGGTTAATTGGCTATAGAAAAAACCTGATCAGAAATTTATGCAGTCGAACCTTCCGTTAATGCGCACTCTCAGCATCAAGGTTTTTATTCGTTTACAGACAATATCCGTTAAATGAGAGTGCCCTAGTCTCCTGCTTCAAGGATCCATAGATTCAGAAACTATCCGGTAATGGCATAATTCCATTGAAGTGGAACGTTCATTAACGGAGATTCGACTTTTGGAAAGAAATCAGATCTTTGAAATTTTTATAGATTATTTCTACAGATAAACAGCTATGATACCAGAAATTTTATTGCATTTATTCCTTTCAAAACTGAAGTAAAGCCCTGAAAAATAATGATTTGAGAATAATGCATGCGTTTGCTTGGCAATCAGATACAATTGGGAAGCCTTTACACAACTCATCACAGATCACTATTTCAATGCTTTTGTAACATAAAAAAAGATTTATCCTAAGCACAGGAAATAAAATAAAGGAGATGGCAAGAAGCGATAGTGAAACTATAAACAAAAGCAATTCGCAAAAGGAAAATTACAATGAAGTGAATAAAATAGCAATAACTATGGAAACCTGAAAGAGTTTGCCGCTTAATTATGATCGCAGTTAATTTATCATTCGAATATCGCTAACAAATTATGGAAGGTCGTCCGTCTGTATTCTAGAATATAAGGACTTCATCGTTATTGTATTCATCTGACCATACATTGCATCCAAATTTTACAACAATGAACTACTTTCCAATTGAAATTAAGTGACAAAACCATATTTGAGAAGCACAGATGACATCTAATCGTTTTGATGTATGACATTTTAGTTGGTATAGGATATTTCAAATAATCGTACACCAAAACTGAACCAAAATGTGGGATAATTTAATTTGAGTTGATGTCATTGTGGACACTGTGTTTTTTGTAGTTATGTTTTCTGAATTCTAAGACAATGGAACTGTAAGGAATCTTGTTAACAATTATTCGAAAGCTATTTTGCATATGATAACAATTCAAGAAAGAACACGTATAGTGCATGAAGATGGTATATTAAAACTGAAACAAAGTTTCTGCGGTGGAGTCATACACCCGCATAAAATCTTGGTAAAACTAATTTCAAGCTAAATTTCACGTTATGCTACTAACCAAGGTTGCTAACACAAACTTATTAAAAAGACTCGAATATTCAGAGATTCGGATAAAAGATGTAACTTCTGTCAACAGGCGACAGAAGGCCAGTTAAAATACATCCTGCTCTAAGCCTGCATTACATGAGCAACGATGCAGCAACTTACATGAGCAACTATGTAAGACAGCAAAGACAACTACAGCATACACGGAGGTTTCTTATCAACCGTACCAAAATCGAAGTTGGGAATTAGAATTAACTATTATCTTACATCATGGCAAGATAGATGAAATACTCAAAGGAACAAGAAGATTTATATATGATCTACTGCCAACGTTTTTTTACAGAAGGATAATAATTAAAAATAAATCATTTTCTAATATTACCTATCATGGACCGTTTCCTAGAGAAATCTCAGATTTACATGTGGTACGTCAGCATCTGATGCCAATTTTATGCACTGCTTTAAAGCATTGCAACTCTTTACAGATGTTAAGAAAATAGATTTTTTACGTAATATGATTTTTTTAACAGCAGAAAACTTCAAAGATCTATACTATTTTTAAAGTAGCATGAAGCTCATGGAGTTTATTGTCACTCACCCTACAGAATTATTCACGCACCAGTAGTCGCTCATCTTATGATTCAGGGCACTTCATTTAAACCAAGATTCCTATACATCTGTACATATCGTAAATATTGTAGCTAACTATTTGGTATTTCAAATTACAGTTGTCTACTAAATATAACTGTTATCTAACTTTGCGTTAAATAAACAGGAATAATAAATAAACAGGAATAATAAATAAACAGGAATGATTCTAACCATATGAAAAATTTGTAAGACTTCTGCAATGCGTTTCATTAGGAGGCGCACATTAACTGTAATATACTGTCGTTATTGCTATCACTGGCACAATTCAATACTGTGGGTGGGAAATATTTGAAATTTGATGAGCTAACGAAGAACGAGCTCAGCTGTGAAAATAAACAAAGTGACATCTCATGCTCACTACTGACGTTCATTGAATTCATTTGCTAGCATGAAGACAGCCTGCTCCACGCACAAATACCTTGTTTGAATAATGATTTTGCCCTCCATTATTTCAAAGATTTGCTTTTTTAATTAATGTGTGTTGCAAAAAATGCCATGAATATTTTTCAAAGGATACTGAATTTTGATTTTCTTTGGATACCACAGAAGAAAATTAAATGAGTTAATATTTAACTCCAGAGAATGGGAGAAAGAGGGACTATGATTTCAAGGGTATTAGGTCAGATTCCTTTAGTCTGTTGCAGTTCTGAGTCGGCTGTTAGTTTTCCGCCGAAACGGTCGCTCCGAGCTTTGTGACCGGTGCGCCGCGCAGCTAGGGCATTCCACGGGAAATCTCCGACGCTGAGTCA
This sequence comes from Stegodyphus dumicola, assembly GCF_044657685.1. NCBI lineage: Eukaryota > Metazoa > Arthropoda > Arachnida > Araneae > Eresidae > Stegodyphus > Stegodyphus dumicola. The sequence goes on from NC_140775.1 coordinate 24,681,501, forward strand.
TTCTCGCCCAGTTCCGGTGCAGTGCCACACCCGCTTCGGATCCCAGCCTGACGGGCCCAGTCTTCGGAGCCAATCTTTGTCCCGAAGTTACGGATCGAACTTGCCGACTTCCCTTACCTTCATTGTTCTATCGACTACAGGCTGTTCACCTTGGGGACCTGCTGCGGATATGGGTACGGTCTGGCACAACAATCATAATCTCTCCCTGGGATTTGCAAGGGTTGACAGAAGCGTACAGGACACCGTAAGAGCCGCGGTGCTTTTACGAACTCACCATCCCTATCTCCGGATGATCCAATTCCAGGGATACGAGTTCTTACAAAGAAAAGATAACTCTTCCCAGAGTCTCCCGTCGACGTCTTCGAGTTCGTTTACATTACTGCATTTTGGAGCCGAAGCTCCAATCTCCGTATCCAGATTGAAGCATATTAACCCCATTCCCTTTCGGTCGACAGTGAGACGAACACGCTTCTGTTAGGCAACGCTCAAAATCTCCCATCGGAACAGATTTCTCTGATCGCTTAGGACCGACTGGCCCATATTCAACTGCTGTTCACATGGAACCCTTCTCCACCTTCAGTCCTCAAGTTTCTCACTTGAGTATCTGGGTATTAGGTATCTGAATTCTGGGAAAAGTAATTCCAGCAGCGGCGAAATAGTTTCTCAGTTCAGCTCAGTTCGGAAATATTTTCTCTGAAAAGAACAATCTGAACTGTGACTTAGATACTTTAACAAAATGAGCTTGCTGCACAATTTAGTTCACCTCCTTATATACCATTATACTGAAAAGCTATTGATATGTGCAATGTGAAAGATATTTTTAAAAAATAGCATTTATTTAGGAATGCATTTGATATAATCTCGATGTGATTAGTTACTAAAGAGAGGGTAAATAAGGTTAATTTTGAGCATTTGATCTCGAGAGTAAAATATCCAATGTTTGAATTAAAAAGTGTGTAATGTAATTATATTTCATCAATTTTGTGTATAGAGCATATCTGAGCAATTTGCTTATTAGAGTATTTTCTCTCAAAAGAGTTACTTAGTTAAGTTACATAGTATTAGAAAGTCTTTCCTATAGAACAGTCTGTTTGGTAGAAAATTTTATTATTTCTGTTTAACAGAGAGAGATTAGTTGAACACAGCAGTTAACGAGCTTAGTTATTAGTATTATTATTAAGTTATTCAACAACAATACGTACTTCATAAATATTAGTAAACCTATAGATAATTCTACAGTTAAATGTAATTAATTCTGACTAATACTTTTACTAACTACAGTGACTTTCAAGGATATGCGGGAAATAATTTTTAAATAAGAAAATTCATGCAATGAATCGTCAATGAACTAATCATGCGACGAATCGTTTTCAGCGAAATCTGTCCATTGGGTAAATTATTCTCGCATTAATTTGAAAATCAGGAATGAAAGCGCATCCTGGCGTGCAGAAATCTATAAAATACAGACCACTCGTACTTTTTGCCTTTTGTATATTGATCTGACATTCCGGCTTGTCGGCTGTGCAGCGGAGTTGCTGCTGTATTTCTCTATCGCACTTGCCCAACGCAGATGGGTTAAGATACCATCTCCTGCGAAATCTGAGTCCTGCTCCGCAGGTTGCAGAACAAGGAGACCAATCAGACCAATGTCCCATTGAGCAAAAGGGAATTTTGTTGTTTCGCGACCCATGGCGTATCGTAATGTTAGCTAACAAGTAAACAAACAGACTAGAAGTCAGTTACCAAACAATAATCAACGCAACATATTATAGCTGTATTAGTAAATTAAAGTAAGGAACTTTGTCTATTAATTAAAGAGCAAATCATATTAACGAGATGAGACTGTACAAGACAGTTGTTCACTCTTCAATCACTGAAGATCAGTAATCGACACTTTTTTAATACATTAAAAGATAATTATTTGTGTTAATAATTTACCACGAATGTTTGACTTTCAGAGGTAGAAAGAAATGCATTTTGTATGATTAACGAGCATTGGCCAACCAATAAATCGTAAGGAGAATGACGACTTATACAAGAGTTGGATGAGAAGTAATGAGAACAACGCCGGTAGTTCTGAAAAGATTTTAATATTACCATAGGTTCCAACATTTACACTTCATCAATATAATCCTGTGCCTACCAGCACCTGCTCAATTATCAGTTGATGGTGCATGTTAGTGCACCATCAGAACTTTAACTTCTGCTGATGTCCACGGAGACAGCTTTAAGTCACGGATAAACTCTTCTGAACAGCAATATTGCAACGGATCTCTCGTAAAGGTTTTTTTCATTTTGGAGAAGAGGTTGCTAGTCACATGGATTCACATCAGGTGAGTATGGCGGGTGTTCCAGTACTTCCCATGGCCGTCACCGGAGATTCGGGACAACGGTCGGATTATGACCCAATGCATGATCTGAGACATAAACTATATCCCACACTCAAAGCGACGACCTTTATTGGTGACGGAGCCTATCATCTTCTATGACAATGCACGTTGTTATAGTGCGAACGTTGTCAATAATTTCCTGCAATGGTGGCGATGGGAAGTATTTGAACACCAAACTAACAACTGTCGTCGCTTTCTCTTAATTGATGAACGCAGATAACGTCAAAAGTGACGAATCCTTCTGGTAGGCATATGATCCTTCATCTCAATGCACGGTGTTAATGTAAAAGATGTTTGGTATTTCCAGGGACGCTGGCGATGGGAGTACTAGAACACCTGACGTTCTCATACGATATGTAAGTCCGTGTAACTATGATTTCTTGGCCAAAATGAAGGAACAACTGCAAATAATCCATTACAAAAATGTAGAGCCGGTTAGGATGCTTTAAGGCGGTCACTGCGGAGGAAAGTAGATGTGCTAATGCTGCACTTTGGCAGAAGGTGGTAGACATGGCAGGCAATTATACTGACAGATTGTAAGTATTTTACATATGGTAATGAATTTTACATATGGTAATGAATTATTTTCAGAATATCGACTATTGTATCCAACGCTTTAGAAAATATCAAGACAAATCAACTGATTTAACATCTAACAATTTATGTGGAGTGTAATAGTCATATTAATTTACGTAGTTCAGGAAATGAAATACATTCTAGAAGGTAGTAAGTTATAAATGTAGAGAATTCATACTTTTTGCTTGCTGTAAGTCAATGGAGCAATCCGGCTTGTCAGCTGTGCAAGGAGCTTTCTGCATTAATTCTACGTTGCACACGCTCATTGCAGACGTTTTCAGATACAATCTAGTGCGAACTTTCAATCCTTTACCACAGGTTACGGTACAAGGAGACCATTCAGACCACTGAGTAACTGCACATGTGGAATTCGGCTATAAAAAAGATATTAGAACTGGGATTAAACTCATGTTTTATCTTACACTCTACTCAAGTACATAGACTGCTTCTGAATTTGCTATAAACAATCAGATTGTTTATTATTTCAACGAACTGTGTTAAATATTCATGAGCTGATTTTACGGAGCGCACATATAAATCACTAACTATGCACCAAACAAAAACGAGTCATTGTCTATCACAATAAACAGACGAAGAAATTCAGCATAAAAACTACCATATATAATCAATAAATAGTATATAATAAAATTTTAATAAGTGATAAATTTTATAAATAATAAAATTTTCTCTTCATTTCGATTTATGGAAGGGGCCCTACGTTATTAAAGCATTGTTGTTACTCCTGACATTTGCAGTAGAAGTTATAGTGCCAGGAAGGAATTGGAGACTGCTTGATATAAAGAATAGAAGTGTAGCATATCATACATTTTGGCAGTTCCTAATAGAAATGATATAGAAGTTACGTCCCTCATGAAGTTGCTATGTAGAAATATATTGGAAGCTTCTAAGATATCTAAATTAAGATGTTAAGCAAGGGTATGATGAATTTTTTTTAAATATATATAAAATTTACATATTAATTTCCCTTGAATCGTTTTAAAGATCTGGCAGTTTGGCTTATACACGCAAAACCACAGTGATAAACAATTTCTTAAATGGTCCATGAACGTGGATGGGGTATTCCATCTTTTACGCAAGAAAAAGTCATTTTGTTGACTGGTTTAAAGAATAAAAGAAAAGCTATATGCTGTTCGTTTTTTTGAGTTTTTTTGATAAAACACTCGAAGGCTGTCAACCATACCGTGTGAACTTCTGAAAAGGACAGAATTGAATTTAGGTTTGAGAAACAAAAGCATGGTAGGAAATTAAATGTCTTTAGTAAAACGACTACTGATAAGAGAAAGCCGCACTGTTTGGTGCATTTGGAAGGAAGAAAACTACGTACAGAGATGAAAGGCAAAATGATAGTAGGAAATGAAATAACTTAAGTGAAAATTAACGATAAGGAAAAACCATTCTTTGAAATATATGGAAAGGAACAAGCTTATTTTAAGGATGGAAAGAAAATTAATGATAGGAAATGAAAAGATCTTAGGGAGGAGGCTTAATGTTCAAGAAAACGGAGATCAGGAAGTTTCTAATATACGATGGTGAATGGTAGGAGAGTAACTCCCAGAGCCAGCAATGCCTTTTTAAAATATTAAATCCCTTTGTTCAAGCTTAGGCTTGCAGCATAAATGATTGCTAAAAGTGTAAAAAGAGAAGATTTCATTTGTAGGTAAACAGAGCGAGCATATGTCGTAATAAAGAGACAGTAAATTATACACGAAAAATTACCAGAGCAGATTTCTAAATGAGAAGAGAAGCGAAAGATAACATATCTGTCATAATTTTGCGAATACAAAATGAAACTATATGCTGCTCTTGTTCTATTTTTTGGCTTAAGATGATATAAGCTGTAGTCCTTTTTCCACTTGCCCAATGAAATACGGAGAAACGCAGGAGTGAAATGCAAAAAATAATACAAAAGAAATTTTCAGCAAAAATTAGATTTGGCATGGAGATTTTAGGCATGAATAATGGGGCGTTTAGTTCTGCTGCTAACAGCAAGCGATTGCAGAAAAGTATACAAAAATTAATTAATTTTTTTAGGCCTGAATTTAATTCGATAATCAGTTTTCATTTTACGATTTCCATTTTACTCAACTGTACTGGAAAGGGGAGATTAAAGGGACAACTGTAAGAAAGTGTTTTATGTTAATTCTATATAGTTTAGTCCAATGAAAAATGACTGGAGGTCAATGTTATCACGTAGCTGAATGAGATTCACCTTTGCTATACATTAGTAAATTTTTGGGCCCGTTATTTTGGAACGTGTATAAAATCTTCGCTAATGAAAGATGGAACATGTCGTTGAGAAAGCCGTTGAACATACCGTTGAGAATGAAAGCTGGAACATGCCGTACCTGACGGATTGTGATTGGGAGAGTAAAAGCAGGACAGACCTGAGAAGCCTGTAACGACCTAAAAGTAGCTAAAAGCATTGTGGGATAAATATGTAAACAGTTTAAAGAAATTAATGAAAAGAAAGACAGAAAGAAAGAAAAGGAGAAAAGAAATTGGCCATATATGTAGACAACCGGGTCAAGATCGAACTTCACTAAATTCTTTTCAGTACTTTTTTTTTTTTTTTTTTTTGACAAATTCCTCGAACGTGTTTTGCTTTTAATGTTCAACACAAATGCCTGTTTCGCAAAGTAAATTAATTTATCCTTGAAACTTTTAACAAAATATTCGTTAATTTTCAGTTTTGAAGAGTTCATTACATTAAAATCTAACATTTGCATGTAGGAGGCACAGTGGCAATAATATTTCCATTTAATATCTCCATTGTAAAACAAATTTCATACTCTGGAATTAATGAAACTTTGGTATTTAATATGGAAACCCCGAATCTTCATTTTCAAATATTTAAAGTACTACTTTACAAATACCTAATAGCTAACTTTTCTGAGTTAAATTTCTAATTAAAATCCACAGCTTTAAGATCCAAAATAAACCTCTTGCAAAATTAGAAATACTAAATAACGTTACCAGATTTGGATTGGCAGGATAAATATATGAATATATTTAAAAATAGATATAGAGAGAAACAGAGCAATATTTATTTATTAGTTATTTGTAGTAATATTTTTGGTAGAAAATTGATTAAAAATCCATGACAGGGAAATTTTTATTAAATTTTGAGTTTTATCTAGTGACTACTCTCCAAATTTTGATAGTTTTCCTGATATAAAATAACTATCCTAGTTTGATATAAAATAACTATCCTAGTTATAACGATCAATTTATTAATTCAAGTTATCATGCATTAGATATTTGAATATAATATAGCAAAAATATTCATTGTTAAACTAATACCTTTTTAAAAATTTATATATTTAATTTAACTTTAATTAATTAAATATGTTCATTGTAGAGAACAGTTTGAACTACTTCTGCCTTTATCCGGGTAGAGTCCAATATTACAGTGATAATTAAATTAAACATGTAATACATATATATTTCACAGCACAAAGATTTTAATTATAAGAGATCATGCCTAAACATTTTGCTGATTTTAGTGGCTTAGGAATTACAGTACTTATGAAAAAAATCACATACTTCACTAATTGGACTCAATACTCTGACTTTCTCAATTAGTTGTATTAGGATTTTTTACTTAGCATGCTGAATTAAATAGGTATTTAATTATAATTTAAATGAGAAATATCTCTTCAATGAAAAGAAACGCATATTTTTATTATGTTATTCATTCACATGCTTTATTTCAGTTATTCGTTAGTTTACAATTCTGCATGCAGGATAATTAGGGAAAAATAATCACGTTTTCCCTTTTAGGTTAAAGCAGATCTGAAAGAAGATATATAAATTATTATCATTATTTTCTTCGGAATGTCTTCATCTAAAAATAAAATTCTCAAAATACATTTTTTCCTGACTATATCAAACATGATGTATAGGAGTTTTCGGTATATACGTATTAACGCAACTTGCTCGGCCCAGTTTGGCGATTTTTTTACAGATGAAAAGCTAAAAGTGACTTATCCGGTGCAAGTTGGCGGTTTTCACGAACTTTTTTTAGAAAGATTCCCGCGTAGGCTCTACCAAATCTCGTGATACTGAAACGGTTAACAGACAACCGTCGAAAAGTTCATCGAAAGTGAACGAATATAAGACAAAGAGACTCATAAAAGATTGCAACAAATTAGAGTAGTATAAAATTTCAGAACATCACAACTGAACTTTTACGACTCTATGAGGAATCTGTGATGATCTTACCACTGACCGCGGATTACGGATTTATAAAATAATATACAAGCACATGGGCCTATTGTGCTCGCGACGTGCTTTCTAGAATAATGTCTTAATAAATCGATAAGTTTATGGGCCTAGAAAATGGATCCTCCAAATGAAAGTCAAGCAAGAGAGAAAAGTAGAGATCATTGTCTTGATACAGTGACGATTTTGAGAGACAGATTACATTGAGTTCTAGAACAATATTTTAGAAAAGTATGTATGAAAGCAGAAACTCCTGATTATTTACGGAACATTATAATTTTTAAAGCTTCATATTATAAGCTGCATGTTTTTTGTAAACACTGGCGTGTTTAATTGAGGGTACTCATTTTCATTACGCATTTTTCTTACATTTTTTATGCGAAATTAGTTTCAGATTGCGAGAGTAGTTTCAGAGTTTAATATGTAATTACAATAATACGTAAAAATTAGGAATTTTTTAAATTGCTAATTTCTTAAAATGCAAATTCATTCACCTCTTTATTTGAAAAAGGTGTTCGAAAGAGAAATTTTGAAGTTTGTTTTAATGGAGAATGTATTTAAAAATAAAATTATTATCAAAACTAATCTGTACAAAATGAATCATTTTTAATATTTTATAAAGCGTAGCCTAATCATAATTTTTAGAAACATTAATCACACTGGCTTTCCCCTTTAAAGATGTGCTACAATATCAGTTTCAGAAAAATATGTAACTGAAAGAATTTGCATTAATGGAGATTCAAAATCTTATCTAATTTAGCTGCAAAAGTATTAAACAGACTATAAAGAATTTTAGAAATAAATAAATCTACCATAGTTAATCGTTGTTGATCCCTAACCATTGTCCCAACAATGCTTCCACGGAAATGTTTCCCAAAAATTTCTCTGGCGAATTAGTTTATCTAGAAGTCATCCAAATTCACCAAAAGTCTATAATTTCAGTTAATGATTTTAATTAACCAAAACAAGTTTTATCTCAAAATTTGTGATTATTTTGATTTTCATTTTGTTCAACCAGATGGTATAAAAGATTGCTGCTTCCTTTTGTATTATCTGCTTTTTTTATTTCTACTTATTAAGCGATTGATCTCCAGTGACTTATCTCAATCAACGCAGAATGTTTTATCTCTCTGGAAAATAAAAAACTTCTCTTCTATACAAACAACGTTAATGCGCAGATGCGTTAAGACTAGCTTTGAATTAAAAACTAGCATATATCGGTTTCATAAATTAATTAACCTGTTTCTATTTTTAGGGAGATAATAACTCAGACTTTTATATACATTAATTTAATAACTAATATACCGAGAACGGCGGCTGAAATTTACACGAACAGTCTTACTTGGTTAACACAGAACCATATTTTTAAATTTCCCTACTTCACTCTCAAATAATAAGGTAAAATCTATTCTCCTTACTTCAGTTCACAGACACTGTATAAAAAGTCAGTTACCTATAAGCATTTATATTAGCGTTTGATATGATGTAAACCAGGGGTTTTAATGAGAGTTAATTGATGAATATCTTAATTAAAACAATCACTAAATATAAAAAACAGTTATTAACATATTTGTATTAATAAGTGTGAAGTCTTCGCTACAATCTACGGCAGCCATTTAAAACTTCTCAAGCGTTAATTTCTTAAGGTACTGATTATAATTCGACTCAGCTATTACTGCATTTGTTCTTTCCGGTTATCCATTAATAGACACATGCATTAATTAGCACGGCTAATTGATGGTTAAAATATTTGACTTCTTTGTTTAATTTTCATGGCCGTATGCGTAGTGATTTACGTATATACATATTATACTTGAAGATAAATGACATCCCGTGTAACCGTGCAACCTCATGCATAACATGCTTACTGAAACTCTATAACGTTTGACTTCCACAAAAAATAGTTTAGTGGGAGAAATTTGGGATAGTATTAGAAAAATGCTCCATTTTTATTAATCAGTATCAGTTAGTAAGTTAGTTCCTCAAATTTAAGCTGAAAATTGTACATCTAAGTCCATTTCCACGTCCAGAAGAATCCTATAAAGCAAATCGTCAGATGCATTATTCTGTTCTGGATTCACTTCCGGTCTTCGTCTTCCTGGCTGTAAAGATATATAATGGCAGATTCACTATTAAATATTCTAATAGGAAGTATTTGTATCCCCCATCTGAAAAATAGTAAAATGAATAGTTACATTTTTAGTTAGGTATAATTAATGACTAAAACACTTCAAGATCAAAATTTCCCAATGTGATTTTTCATATTTGGAATAGCACAGTTCCAGTTTCTGAAAGCTCTAAAATCTTTGCCATCATATTAAAGGCTTATATGTATTCATTTATAAATCCCATTTAATGTAGCATATAAAAACAAAGAAAGTCAACCTTTCTTAAACATATAATTCATTTTTTAAGAAACATCCATTTACTGCAACTATGTTACAAACCGTATATTGCATAATATATTTCATAAAAAATTAATAAACAGAAAATTTTGCTTCTGCACTCGCTATAAGAATTAAAGAATTTTCATATTTGACCACTTATTTCCAAAAATTATGGGCACATTTTTTGACGATTTTTGGTTACTAACATTGGTTGATATAATGCAAAAAGTATGCTATGGTACACATGCATAATCGTACGTAATCTTATTCTTGCGTAAGCTCCAGTTCCAACAACAAACAGGGACATGCAGCGACGTGGCCATGCCCCCCCCGAAAAAAACGATATACGCATAAACCATTAAGTGAATCGAAATAAATAAGCACAATTGTAAATTATCAAATCTGGGAAACCATGTCCAGAGTCTCGAATAACTAAAAAGTTATAAAAAGGAAACAAAAATAAAATAATAAAATACCTCCAGAAATGGGTTGCCACAATGAACCATCGAAGTCAAATTCAAGTGCTGGATGAAAGACCCAAAGGTAAAGAAGAGAAACAGAATAAAATTAACTAAAAATAACGGAGTTAGGACACACTAAAAACAAGACACACCTAAAACAAAACAAAGAAAAAAAAACAGCATGCAAACAAAAAAACATCAATACCAATACGATTAGCATTTCCTGTGCAAACCCAAATTTTGGGTTAAAGACCAAACCTCGACGAAGTGCGTAGCGTCGCCTAAAAGGTTACAGCAGCGGAACAAGTCTGCATTCTGGAGTCCAAATCTTTCCAAATACGCAGGAAACCTGCCATGCCCACTTATAGTTTGATTAAGATCAATTTTAGAATAGCATTTACTTGCAGAAATAAAACTCTTCCATATACTCCGTGTATCTCTCAGACCCACGCCACTATTCCTTCGATTTATCAAAATAAAAATTCATCAGTTGAGTAACTGTAATTCTTCCAGAACCTTAAATATATTTTACCCATTCTCCAACTAGAGCAGCCTCTTAAGCCAGTGCGTCCGTCCTCTCGTTAACCCCTATACCAACACAGGCCTTAACCCAATATAAATGAATGGTTATGTTTTTCCATATTAGATTCATACAATATCTTAATCTCATGTATAAGTATATTTTTATGTTCAGGACAACTTAATGACTGCAATGCAGAAAGTGAATCTGAATATACATGAAAGGTCTATTTACTAACAAAAGGTTTTATGAATACACAACAATGCAAAATAAACGGCTGTAAGTTTAGCTTGATACAGACAGAATTAAATCTATCTAACTTAAAAAATGTGTGCTTCTATTTTAGCATCATAATAATAACAAGCAAACGCAGTCAATTTCATCATTTTGTAACATCTCTGCGTGCAATGATATTATGTATATATCAATAAAATCCACATTATTTGATTTCAATTAAAAAGTTTAATTAAAATACCTATACCAACCAGGGGAAGGTGTACCGGCCAAGACGCAGACAACTTCAGTTGAGGTAGTATGAAAACAGCACGTAGCCACCGACATCCAACTCCTTTGAATAAGGTCTAATTTTGCCATCAGTCTCTGCAAGTCAGCTGCGCTGAAGCCCGATGTCCAGTACCGTACATAATTAAAGTTAGTACAGCATTATTGTAAATTTTCAACATAATATTTTATCTTAAACTAGAAAAGTTTCTTTCACAACAGTTTAAAACACTTTTGCGATTTTTTATGTACACCCTGGGAACGACGGCTGAAAGTAAGTTTTATGTCAGTCATAACACCAAGATACTTAAGATTCTCTACTGACTTAAAATTAATTTCCAATGGCAGATTATGAACAGTTACAGCAAAAACCAAGAACATAGAATATAAAGAAAAATCTGCAACAAGAGTCCATTAATCAAAAATATCTCTTGCTTCCCAGTAACGCTTGACGAGAAAATTCTTGCGCAGAGCAGGACAAGTGGAATAGATGTGCGGCGTCCATCATGTCTCCAGAGCTGCACAGAGTGCATATCGGAGAAGGAACAATTTTGAATCGATGGAGATGACATCGTAGGCAGTCATGTCCGGTGGCAAGGCGGAATTCAGCGACGTCTCTACGCCTTGGGCTGTTACACAAATTCGGGATAGCATTCTTCCAAGACTATGAGAAACACGATGATAGAGATCTTTCCTGAGCACGTACTTTAAGTTTACTTGCTATTTTTTTCTGCTTTGCAAAAATGCAAGTAATGAGTCTTATCAGAACAGAAAGTCATATTTTCCTCATGATAAATGAACTTATCGTGCTGCAGAACAGCCGAGCATTACACGAGTTCTGAGGACAACATACACGTTATTGGAGCGCACATACTTTATGCTTTTGATAGAAGCTCTGTGACACTTGCGAGAAATAGAAAAGAAATCAGACAGTTCTATGTTCGCCTTTTCAAGGTGACATTTTGCTCTAAGCTCATCTTAATGGACGACATCCACATAGGACTAATTTGGTGTGAGATTTTCTAGAAAATGGGGATATTAACCGAATCGATTGACAAGCCAGAGACTTTTAAGACTTTAAAGCCAAGTGAACACGTCCGGAACGCTCTTCGGAGGGTAACTGCAACTGGCCTTGACTTTCCTAAAAACCTTCTTGGATTCTGCACGACTGTAATCAGCTGCAACAGGAATTCATAGACTGCGTCATTTGCAATATAAAGTTACGTTGTGAGAGCTCTGGGGCTGCTAGAGGGGGCATCCCTTATTAACCTGCTTTTGTGTTTGATCTTGCAACTTCCGTGTTATACCTTCCTATGTCTATAAGCGTTATGCGATTATGCGGGTGTACTAAGACAGATGGCATTGATTATTTTTTTCCATTATATCAACCCATATTATATCATACCTAATTTCATTTAAATTTTGTCAATTAGGTCTTGAAATAACCGACCATATATGAAATGTATATAATGAATCCTTTAGACTGGATGATAAGAATCCACAAACAAAGCTATTATATGATATTTTATAATTAAAACTTGCTTATAAATACCCTTATAGGTTCGGTATCACACACTGCTTTCGGTGCCATGCAGGTCTCTTTCTCCATCAATTCAAAAGCACAGGTTTTTCGTGCCCTGTTGTCCAGATACTTGCGACTACGTGTCCGAAGTCCCTTGCCACAGGTGACACTACATTCTGACCATTCGCCCCATTCTGTAGTTCGGCAACTTATATTTCTGCAGGAAAGGAAGATAGCAATGTAACATCTAATTTTTATAGATATCATACATATGAGGCAATATTAAATAAAACAGAAAGCTGCGTTCAGCGTCAGTTTCACATATCTTTCTCCCAGCTTACGACAACCAGCGATGATGTGAAAAGAAACCAAGCATTGTCATCATTATGTGCTAAAAAAGGATGCATCAAAAGAAATTAAACACCAAAGAAAACAATAATGATGAGTTACCTTAATGAAAATAAGTGCATGATAATAAGTTTCAGGTCAAATAGCGTTCCTTCTTCTGCTGAGAATGTGGCAATGATACGAAAAGAAACGCATCTCTTCTTTCAAAACTTTGCAACTGATAGGAAACAAAATTCATAACGCCATCTATTGACGAAAAGTGAAAGAAAAGCAACTGCGAATCACGTTCTTCAGAGGATAACGGTTAATAGCTGTGAAAATATGGAACACTAACTGCAACAGCAACTTTTAGGTTTCTTGAAAATGTCCAGGAATCTCCCGTTAGCCTTTAAAAAACTTCCATTAAATGCCTCTCGTTTACATTTTTCGACCAATAGATGACGATAAGGTTTCATTTCCTGTCATCTGTGCAGTAAACGCATTTTTTTTCTTGTGTGTGTATGAGTGTTTGTATTCATGAAGCACACGCTTCTTCGTCTCATACTTACTTTCGTAAATGAAAAACTAAGTTCTGTTTGACCTTGATCTTCGAAATTACCGTAACAACTATTGTACACAATTATCTATGTTACGCCGATACGTGTGCCCAGATTCTGATTTCTATATCAATGTGCTTCATTTCTGCTCATTTTCCCGTATAATAGTGGCGGCGAACTTACTTCTTGTTATGATATATTTTAGAGAAGATTAGTTCCAAGTTACTTCTCCAATTTGTGAATTCAAGCCCCATGGACTAACTGATGACGCTGTTAGATAAATATGCAATATGTAACAGTATGAAATCATATTTCTAATAAACACTGAACATATATTATTATGATATGCTATATGAGTTGAAATAAAAAAATTATCTGACAGGATCGAGCAAAAAATGCTTTGCGATCGACATTTTGATCATACCTGATATCAACTTACATGTTTAAGTCATTCGAACTCCAAATATCCAGTTACCTGGTTCTTTTGTTCATTTTTCTGTTCAGTTCACATTTCCATTTAGAAAAATTTCGCTATATTACGAAGCGTAATTTCAATTTAGGTTACGGGCAATATTAAAAAGAAAAATATTTTTAAATTTTTGAAGTTATTTTTATTTTTAATTACAAAATTAATTCAATATTTAAATTATTAATTACGACTTATATAATTCTTTATTCTGTGAATTTAGATGCCCATTTACAGTCTAATTTTAAAATTAATTGATGTCTTGAAACTGTGTTTTCCATCTCATATTAATTCAAATATTTTGCTTACTTTATTTATTTAACCGATGGCGTCTTGTTTACCTGTTCCGCTACATATCGATATTTTAACATTTTTTTTTAAAAACGTGACATTTTAACTATTACATCTAAAATAATATTTTTAACATAAAATATTAGCAATAAATACGAAAAAATTCGAAATATTTTGTCAATTATCTTTTGAAATAACGAGAATTTGATGATTTAAGTAGACTTTAAATACAGTTAGACAACCAAAAAAAAATTATGACACGTGTTTTAATTAATATGTCCGTATGAAATTCCTAAGACAAATATTTATTACTACATTAATAATATTTTGGTTTAGAACTTTGAATTCGTGTTTTACTTCAAAGGGAAAAAAGAGAATTTTGCCTTATTAACAGTGCGAAAGCATTATTTTTTCTATCAAAAATTAAAATAATGAAACCATTATTCCTCTCCTTTTACAAACTTTGAAATGGTTATCCTGTGATAACATTTGTATTTGGTAGGTCGAAGGACGTGAATAAATTTAAACATTAAGTTTCAACTGGGCAAATGCTGACCGTTAAAAGCAAACAGAAAGGGATGTTTGCCTTTAACAAACATTTTCCCTCAAATAGATAATGAAAAGTAAATGGACTGAAATATGCTACGTAGACCCTGGAATGAATCCGAAGAAACAGAACTAACAATATTGTTTTAATACGCAGCACTGATAATTTTTTCTTAATTTATTCCTGGAAAATAATACCAGAATACGATTAACGCTACGAATTATACCAATGACTATATTTAAACTAATATTTAAGTACCCCTGACATGAATAAATTGGTTTAAAAAATTAACGCATGTAAAAGATATTCAAGGAAATATCTTATGAAATTCATTCAAGCTTTGAAAATATTAGTGATAAACATAGATAAGTATATTATATTCTTTTCAAAATCTGTGGTACAGAATTTTGTAGTAATTTGTAATCTCACTCATTATTTAATTCCCATGGAGTAAAAATTTCCATCAGCAAAGTATTCATCATGTCTTTTTTAGTTAAAGTGCTGTTCGGTACCTTGATGTGCAAAACTGATTCAGATATTCGCGACAAACGACGAATGCTAATGATTTATGCAAGGTACGAGCTCCAGAAATCCTATGATATTACTTTCAAATGTGCACCCCGGGTTATGAGACCCTCATATAACAAACCTCGAGTAGAATATCTTTAATAATGAAACGACATATGGATAACGTGAAATCCAAGTCCATGCCTCCAAGAAAAGAGGAAAGTTGAGTCGTGACACCAACAGGCCAATAGAAAAGCTGCGATCATCCGTAAGCCAATAGAAAGCAGTGGCGAAATCACACGTGAATCCACGTTATAATGCTGAATTATGCGAGATCGAATCTTTAATCGTCGAAATGAAAGACTTTTGCTTTGCTCTCTAAATCTCTATCAGAAGTCTTGAATTTAAGTCTGTAATAAGCATAGAAAAAGAGACCTCGGTCATTCTTCTTAAATGCCTTCACGAATTCTTCACATAAAGATCTGGGATTTCTAATTCTTAACTAACTAAATTAATATTTTGCTTATGGGGATTTTTGATCCATAGAACAAGTAAAAAACACCATTCCCCTCATCAAGAAATCTTTCGCACTCATTGAGACTATTATTACAAAAATTCTGCGCCTTTATTTAAGAAAATCTTTAATTGGGCGTATACGTTAAAATCAGCATTTAAGAAATTAAACCTTCAGTCACTTTTGTAGAACTTTGAGTGTATTTACAGAATTGTATTTTTACAGATTATTTCAGCTCAGTACATTTCTTTCCACTGTCAACGAAAATAAACAAACAAGAATTTGTGTAAGGCTTCTCAAAAAGTGAAAACAGGTAAGATTATTTTCTCTGCTTAGAAATAAATTTTTCTCTCTGCTACCTGAGAAACAGAAAAATAAAAATAAATTATTTATCGAACTGCCAATTTATGCAGTCAGCTGCTAAAGCGCATGAATATTTTTTTTATTCGGTAACAAAACACTGAATATTTTTAACAGTTTTGGGGATTTGTAGTTTGAAAAGAAAAGATAAGAATTTAAAAACGATTTATTTAACATTACCATTTTCTTTGCAATTCTGCATTGTTTAGCATATTCCGCTAATATATATGTATATATTTCTTCACGCAATATTAATTCAAATATCCAACTTAATTGTTTTTAAATTAAAATACATAAAATAATTTAAATTGATTTAAATATCCGATGAATTCAAATACATGAAAAAGGTAAGATTTGTTTTTATGCATCGCAAAGCATACGAATAATGAATAGGGAGTTTTTAGTTATAGAAGGTATAACCAACAAGTACAAAAGAGAAGCAAATTTTGACCCTCCACGGTTGCCAGTTTAGTGTCAATTACGGTGGAACCACTTTTTTTTTTTTTTTTTTTTTTTTTGCCAGGGGCATTTGAGCATTGGTTTAATATGATGAGCTCTTATGTTTGCTCGTATGAGCAAACGCTTGTGATCGATCATTTTTTTGTTATCGTAGTAAACCGCTGCCAAAATGCCGCCCAATACAAAATGAATATTAAAATCAGCATAATGTCCCTGAACAATATAGCGGTTAGCGATGCTGGCTGCCGTACCTTTGGGCTCGCGTTACAATCTCGGAGTAAGTATGGATGTTAGTTAAGTGTAAAAAGCGTAACTGTCCGCCATGTGGTCACATGAAACACTTAACATACTCCCTCAGTGCAGTGGGGCTATACCTGTACGACCAATGATTAAGCTCTAGTGTTCTGCCTACTTCTACCTTTACTTGTCATAACATAAAAATTAGTAGGTGGACGTGTTTATAATTATGCTATGATAAAGTGTGAATCAAATTGTTTACCGTTAAAATTGTTTTTTGTTTTTAAACAATGAGTTGAAATACCTTGTGAATATTTTTAATCTGAAAGCACACCTTCATACGAGTTCCCAATTGGTATTACTGCTTAGAAATGAATTCTGAACTTGTCTGCCGTAAGACGAGGTAATGTAAGGTGTAATGTAAGACGAGGTGAATTCAGACAATAAATTTCCCATACAGACGACAGACAACAGGCCATGCATTGCGAAAGACGAATGCGCATTCAGAAGAATATTAAGATGTGGCTTTTCACATATGACAGTTGCCACTTCTCGATCAATCGCAATTACAGCAAGTCAGAATATTGGCTGTTATCTTATCGCTCTCCAAGTGCGAGTTTAGATTCGTGATAAAGTTTTAGAATGCGCAGAAAGTATCGCTAATCGAAATTTATCGTCAGCTGTGTCAGGTCTTTGAGCTTTATTAGTACGCCTTTGGCGCAGACAAATTTATGAAGGTCTTCCAAGTCGATCATGATGACTAGATGACTCACTAGATGACTGTGTATCATTAATGACGACCTTGCGCAAGATGAACGGCAGCGCATTTCATAGAACCGTCGCTCCACAATTACAGAACTTAGCAATGTAATGTTTTCAATTATTTCTCAGTTCTACAAACTTAGAATATGGCTTTCACAAAGGTCCGGATGCCTTATCCTTCGTCTGCATTTCATTGCGGTCAAAAAGGGAGGCTTAATTGGAAGGCCCCTTCGGTGAGAATTTCCTGTCCAAGATATTCCCACACATTAAACTGCAAGCTTTGTTGTTCGCCTGGCGCAACCTAGCACCATCTCAGCCTGCAATTAGTGAGGGATCGTGTGACTAACTGCCCAAGGAAAAGAAATAGTTTCATGTTCCTATTTCGTTCTTTTGGATTTTCAGAAAATGTTCTTAGCTTCGTAAACCATCAGAAAAGACATCTTCTAAAAGATCAGAAATCAGAAACTGAGGAATGCACCGAAATTTATGCACCAGCAACAGGACAGCAGAGCATGTTCTGAAACTTTCTAATATACAATCAAACTCCGAAGCGTAGCTCCGAGAGGCTTAGATACTAGAGCGAAGAGATTCTTCTTAGATAAGAGTGTTAACAAAAGCTCTGTCAAGAGCATCACCTGAGATGACGGCGAAGCCACTATCTACGTATCAGGAACTTGCTTGTGAATATATTTTCCTCTCTCCAACGGAGAACGCTAACTCTGGACAGATAAACGCGTAGGCCAAAACTACGTCTTAAAAGCCAGATATGGATATGGATACGGAGAAATGTGATGGACACCCATTGTTTAACCATCCTTAAAGGCCAGATAAATGTCTTTATCTATATTCTGGAGAGCTTCAACTTAATCACGCCTAAAAGAAATTCCTTGGCTCAAAACCCTCTATTTTCGAACAGCGGACTGATAAGGAAGAAAAAAAAATGAAATAAACTAATAACCATAATAATTATCATTTATGTTTCTTCTACATATTCCTCTAGTCCAAAACAAAGGTAAAATCTAAGGTGATTATGACGATAATAATAACAACAAAATTTGATATTGACACCACATGACTTCCTTGTATAGCCTATTAAATTATACACATTTTTTGCTGCACTTAAACGTATTTCCTCGAATTTCATTAAAATATTTTTCTTATTCAATCAATTCATTTCTCACTGCGCGGCAAGGCAAAAATTCATAAAAACTCAAAACATCTCCATTAAAAATTGTAAAGTATAGAAAATCCCAAAACCCCAAATACAGTTAACAACAGTTAAGAAACAATTTTTGAAATTAAAATCGGAGTTTCTACAACAAAAAAGCAATTCGGCCACGCAGGAAAATAAAATTTTCAGTGCACGAAAATGTAAAGTTGACTTTTGTTCTACTGGGCCAAAAGACACTGTAATTGATGCACCAAATCACTTAACTTTACTATGTTACCAAAAGTTTCAAATGTAAACAAATGGCTGCCACATTAGGCATAGCACCACTTACACTTTTAAATGGGTAATAGTACTATCGTATGCAGCTATTACATGCAGTTTAACTAAAGACATAAAACCCTTAACCCGTAGATAAGAACAACATAACTCAATTATTTTTAATGCAAAAAATGCACAATTTATCAACATATAAGAATAAAACAAAAGAGCTCATCGAGTCGGGTAAAAGGGTAGACATTTGGTAAGGCCGATTACAACAGAAAAGGGAGGTGCACGACTCATGTTACAGCAGTTTCATATATAAAATTTCAACGTTCTACGGCTAATAGTTTTTGAATTAATCGAGATACATACATATGTACGTACAGACGTCACGAAAAAAATCCCTTCTTAATTCATTTTAAATCCATTTTACAATTCATTTGGGAAAAAAAAGAGTGCTTTATTCTGTCCGTACATACACATGGCACGCGAAAAAATCCCTTCTGAATTAATTTTAAATCCATTTTACAATCCATTTCGGAAAAAAAGAGTGCTTTATTCTGTCCATATATACACATGTCACGGGAAAAAAAAAAAAAAATCGTTCAAATGGATTCAAGAGCGGTCAGAACAGATACTTTCATTGAAATATGATATTCGAATTTTTTTGCAATTACAGTACTTCCTTTATTTCGTACAAGGAAGTAAAGAATATTATACTTATATATTACAATCTGCAGCATAGTAAAATCTAATAATAATAATACTCTCCATCTATGCATTATCGTCTACAACTAAATAAAATTTAAACAATAATAAATATATTATAACACTCGCCGCTCTGACAGGGTTGTGACTAGTGACGCTGACTGCTGTACTGAAAGGCACGGTTTCGAATCTCGAAGGCAGCATGAATGCTTGTATACATACAGCGTCTGTGCGGCACGGGGCCACTTAAAATATGCATCAAACCGAAAGTCCTCTGCAAAGTTTTGATATTAAGAAAAGAGGAGTGGAAAGCCCTTTGACCCGTCTCCCGGACGACACTGTCCTTCAAAAGTGGGACTTAGCTGGGTAAAGTTTTGCTGTCATCTACAAGAGGTCCAACGCGATTGCCTTGGACAAGGATGACCACATCAATTTCGCCACAATAAAATTCGTGAACTTGTTCTGATGTTAATGTTAAATAAGCTAGATAAATCACATCACCACTCCTATGCATACAGTACTATCTGCAACAAAAATAAAATATAACGATCAAATATATAACCTATATGCTATTACTTACAATAAAAATAAGACTAATACTATTATTATACTACTAAACTATTAAACAGCATTGTTACTACCATAACTGCTACTATTACGAATAACAGTAATAATAGCAATAATAATAAAAATTATAATAATAAGACTTATAAAAACCGTATTTAATAATAGCCTTTCGTGCTGCTGTTTTGCGAAAGAAGGGAACTGCAAACCATGGTAGAGAGTAACGAATTGCATAGTTTAATTCAAATAAAGAAGATTTAAATTCGAAATCTTTGAAATTGAGTTTCGTGTGCATCGTAACACTAAAGAGATTATTTCTGTTTTAATTCATGTTTATGCGTATCTACCCGAATCACAATATGCATTTTATTTAAACCAAATATTATCGCGTGAGATATGTGTTCGCTTGGATTCTGAAATAATATGTCTATAAAAATTTTTTATTTTTGTTTACTGAATGTAATTTTGAGAACATTTTAGTTTAATTCTATTTAAAACCTGAGTCTAGTACTCAGTTATTTCACAAAAAATTTTCAATTAACTCAAAAATTTAAAAAAAAAAAACAACTTTAAAAATCAGAAAAGGTTTCAGATTTTAAATTACATCTACAGGGTCGGTTTTTTTAATGTTTAATGTGTTGCCTTTATTTATTAAATATCACGTTCTTCGCATTTAAAAAATAAAATTCAGATCAATGGCAATATCGCAAAATAATTTTAAAATGAGCCTATCCTTAAAATTTGCGATACATAGTTCCGCGTACTAGAGATAAAAAGTTTTTTTTTTCTTTCCGTAGAGTGTTGCCATTCCTCGTTTTGAAATCGTTGAGTTTGTTACTCAAATATTCGGTTAAAGTTTTACAAAATATGAAATCGATAATAAAACAAACTCCAAATTTCAACTTTGGGCTGTCTGATGCCCATATTCGCAGTAAGATTACATCATTCAAAATTGGATGGCTCTATGTACGGTTGTTTTATCACAATGCGAGAAATAGACATACATTTATGCAGATTGTTCACTATTTAATTTCTTCAAATATAATGCAGGACTCTAACATTTGGTGGCAACAGTTTGAAAAGTGAAACGGACATTTATAGTAAACCGACGCAAAACGAAAACAATAGTCCTTCAGGGACAAACCTCCTTTGGACTAAAGTACAGTTAAATTGCATCATGAGATATATAGACATTGGAATAGATAAATTTTACATTAGAAACTTCCTGTCTGAAATGTTTAGAATGAAAAACCTACTTAGGATGGACATGGAAGACATTTTGCAATTAATTAAATGGACGAATTGGAATTTAATTAAAATAAAGATGGATTAATCTTGAAATCCTTAAAACTGACTCCTGTGCACTGTTTGTAAATATTGAAAGTGATCTGTTAATAATTACTAAAAGTATTTACTAATGTTTAAAGATATAAATCGTACATTACTGAAGAAATTGTATTTCGAATTTTCGTGACAGTCCATATCTAAAATACAGTTTGGTCTAATATAAGTTCAGTCTAAATAATTTTAACAAGAACTGTCATTTCTATCAGTTCCACCTCATAAACATGTTTCCCTCAACAGTGACATTTCTGGCTTTCCACCTTTGTTAATTCCAAGACCCAGTCGCATTAAAATTTTCATTCAAGTAGCGATTAAATTAATTAGATTGAGTGCCCCGACGCACCAAAACCTGGACAATACATTATATAAGATAGATCTATTAAGTCATTCAGATTACCTAAGTCTACTAAATTAACTGGAAAATTAATTTAATAGGCTCAGGGATAGCTAAAACTGACATTTTCAAAATGAAAAATAAAGCTGAAATTTTGATCGACTTATTAATAATATTTATAAGATGTTATACTTCAGTTGCCAAACAATTAAAACATTCATCAGCATATCAAAAATTTTGTTCAAAAATTGCCCCAAACAGTGAATCGTAATCAATCTTTTCCAAATGCTGAAATTTCCAAGAATATGATTATTTATAAAAATACAATTTTACAATTTATACAAATACAATTTGTAAAATACAATTTTAATCGTCTATCAGAACGCTGGTAATTTGTTTTGATTCCTGGTTTTGGCTCCATTTTCAAGTGTGTAGAATTTTCCTTGTTTTTTTCATGCATAATGCAAATAAAAGCTAATTTTATGTGTCCTCCAAAAAAGCATCTCCCTCGTTTTTCCTACAGAGAGTTTCGTTACTGCAACCAAACATACCTTTTTCCTAATCGTAATGTTGATCGTAGTGCTAAACGTATTATTCCTGCGCTTTTGATGTACACTGTCTACCAGAGTGATGACACTGGCTAGATTCTAAGCTGAGTTTGAAGAAATAAACTGAAATTATTCTTACTACTAGAAACACGCATTAATCACTACTCTTGCCCACCAGCTGCCGAGCGGTAAAATCGCTGAACAGTGGTAGTTCGATCCAAAGTTCGAATCCCGCGAAAGGGCTGGCTGCATGAGCGTTTTTGTGGTTTTACCCATGTATAATGTGCATACGAAACATTTTTCCTTAGAAAGTCCTCCACGAAGGCATCCCTTCTCTTAAGCAGACAGCCCTCGAAATTTTCCCGTAATCTAATAAACCAAACCTAATCACTATTCCTAGAGCTCCGCATTAACTCCGAACAATCGTCTTGTCACTCTACTATCAATGTTATCGAAAAACGCTGGAAGTACGGTTCTAAATATTTTTCAAAACATAGTATATTTACGTTCTTTAAACCTCCTGAGTAAATTGGACTTCGCTGTGAACATTGTACAGTCTGCTAGTTAATAGGTGTAGAAAATATCATTCCTGAGGTTATAATGCTAAACTTCTCGTAGATGCAATTTTGTTAAATATTTTCAAAGCTTTTAATGAGCTCAGTGACGTAAACTAATCAAATAAAAATGAAAACAAATCTTAATAAATTAAGAGCAATACATTACATTACGATACAATTATAAGCAAATATGACACTAAAATCAGTCACTAAAATTATTTCAGAGAATTAGTGGAAATTCCATCATAAAACCTTCCATGTAGTAAAAGTATAACTGGAAAAACCTGAGTTAACATTAAAATATTTATTTTATTATGATCTATTAATAAACAGAGAAACGGTAATGTAAAATCAGGGTAAAACATATATATGCACGCAAACACAACATATTAAGCTACTTAGAAATAAAGGGATAAAGATTTCGGCTTTTGTGCAGGTAATGAAAGCTGAAAATTAAGTTCGCTAAATAAAATGCAACTATTTCTCAGACAAATTCTGAAATGAGTTTTCGAAAGAAAATGCAGAATTATGTTCTTTTTTAACATATAACACGATTAGATACCTTTTTTAGATAAAAAGGCTGTTTTTATCAGCGTGTTCCTTTTGTCTGAATATTATAAAATGATAAAAGTGTTTTCATTGTGGACTTACTCAGCTTATTATTCCAAACAACAGTTTTAAATTTTCTTTTACTGAGCAATTTACCTCTTGCAAACTCGGAAAAATTACGTGTTTTAAAGCAATACTTATCTTCATATTGAGACTGTTATCGATTATTTTCACACAGCTGAGAGAAGAGAAAGCTTATTTTAATTTAAAGCTTATTTTAAGCAGGTGTCTCAAAATCTAACTCATACTAATCTTGAAAATTTACTAGCATAAGCTACATTTTTTCGGAATATACTGTTGTTTCTAAAGACCGATATTTAATACAGTCTTCAGGAATGGTCAATACCCATTAGTCATTTAGCCATTTCATCATTAAAAACGTTGCCCAGGCTCCTCTACAGAGGATGAAAAAAGAGAAGTTTCGTCCCAGTTTTCATGTTTTTGATGGAGAATAATCAATAGCCGTAATGAAGGGTCCCCCAGACCTTTCTTTCTTTGTCAAGCCTCTCGAGAAGACTTTCGGCGGGCCGGTATTTTATGAGCCCCCATGCCGCTTGGACACTATACACAAACATCCAAGCCTTGTCCAGAAATCGAATCTGGGCTCAATGATACGGTATTTAGATCACTAACCGCTCAGGGCGGCGTTTACAAATATATACCACGCGTGAACCTATCTGACCAAAATTTAGCATTAGTTCATTTCATTATAAAGCTAATTTTCATCAAATACTTTATTTAAAAAATTAAGCGACGAGGTTAAAAATAGATTTGACATCGGCGTTTTTCTGAAACCATCTTCCCAAAGATTATCACCATTTTCTCTGCAATCTCCTTATAAGATTGCAGAAATAAAAGCACAATTTCAGTTGCCGCGTAGTATACTCACTCTTACCTTTCTACAAAAGACCACATTTACAGTTTTTAACATCTAATGACTGACGCGGAAATGTTTGTATTATTATAATTATATTATTGTTATTATGATTCGTTGCATATCAAATGAGAAATAAAAATGAAAAGCAAAAAATATGCCCACGCTGTAAAAAGGATTAGAAATCTTTCAGTTATTTTCTTATAAAACAAATAACCTATAAATACAGTATCAAAAGAAAAATCAACAGATCAATAAGATGAATGTAAACAAGCAGTAAGTAAACGGCAGTACAGCATCAGTTTAAGATTGATTTGCAGAGAAAAAAAAATCTGGAAATCACATAGACATGAAAATGAGACTTACCCAACGCAGGGTGGATTGCAGGGTTCTTTGTCTACCAGCTGGACAGTGCAACCTACCATTTCTGCTTTCTTTTTATTGGTATACTGACGAGATCTCATTTTGAAACCATGGCCACAAGACACACTGCATGGTTGGAAGTCTGTCCAGTCACTGACACGGCATTCCACTGAAACAATGAATCAAAAGATGTGAAAAATCAGGAAATAAGAACAAAATACAGAATCCCATAATGTGCTTCATAAGGATTGTACATGCATAAATACGTCTTAAGCAAATGGTCATGGGCCAGGCCATAAGTCCAGTTTATGAGACGAACTAAATAAGGTAAGTTTTCAGACTATATCAAATTTGGTTACTTGACGAACTGTAACAAAAATACTCGAACTTGAAGCGTTCACATAGACCCTTTAGGAAGAAAATCTTATGCAGTAAACTTATGAGATTTTATTTGACTTGGAATTATTAATGTGAGGCAGATTATCGCTATGTCTAAAGTAACTCTAAGTCATGAAAAGTTTTAATAACTTTTTTAATTACATATAAATTAGAATATAAATGCACGCTCTTATGCTAACAATATCAAGCACAGTTCACGATGATACAACTAACTAGTAGTCAACGACTACACATTTAAATGTTACTCTAATCTGGCTCAGAAACTCTACCGGTGTATCAGATTTAAAAGTCGGCAGTGATATAACGCGAAGCCGCTTAGTTACCAATTTATCAGAGCTGGCAGGAGCTAAACATAGCCTGCCAGCGCCGATTAGAAACACGCTCTATCTTAAAATTCCAAATTATTAAAATAAATACTACCTAACTCATTTACATTCTGGTGAGGAAACGGAAAGGACAAGTTATAGTAAAGGCTGAAATTATAAATAACTGATTGATTTAAAAAATAACCTTACACACTCGTCTCAATTAAATATTTTTTAGAAAGCGAAGCAGCTAGGTAATACACACATTTGGCCATAAAATAATGTCAGAATTATATGACTTCTAATGCTTTCACTCGAGCTGCCGATTCACACACATACTTAGGCACAGCATTCTAATAATACATAAATTTAGTACGATAGAGTTCGATTACTTAAAATCCTAAGCGGCTCCCCAAAATACTCCCAAACGAGCAATGATTTCATGACATTTTCTTGATTCCAAAACAGTCATCCCACTTTGTATCCATGACTGTAAATATTCTTCCAATATACTACTTTAATTACTTGGATACTTTTTAAGATGTCTACTGTGCATTTCAAGATACACTGTACCTTGAGAGTATCTGAAGATATAATGCAAACATTTTTAGCATATATATATATGGTTTGGCCGCTTGCAGAATTGTGAGAAATCTTACTAAAAAAAAAAAAAAAAAAAAAAAAAAAAAAGAATTTCGTGTTCGGGAAAAATGTATACACATTGTTAGTTTTCAGAACTTTAAAAAAAATGAGATATTTTTAAGAGGAACTCCATTTGAGGAAACTTCCGATTTAGTTCTACTGCATATTTTTATTTTAATTCTTGGAATTATCATTACCAGATCTCAAGTATTAGTAAATTTGTAGCATTCCTTATCAGTGTAGCTTAGCATATATCAGTTAAACTAAGACAGGTTTGAAGTTTTGCATTAGAGAACAGAAATTTCATTTCACACTAATTTGCATAACATTAGATGCAAAACAGAAGGTTTCAAATACTTTCGAAGAGTGATAGTCGATCATTGTGGATTCAATAACACATAAAACTATACATATTTTTCTTTTTTCATTTGTGGAATTTATGTTATCTTCAGGAATGAAAGCATGAAAAATATATCAATATTGTATACACTTTATATCGCAGAAAATGAAATAAAATGCATTGTCTTATACTTAAACACAAGGACATTATATTATTTCAGGTAACAATAATTACGGAAATAAAAATATGACCTAATTAATTATTTTGGAATTTTAGGTTTGCAATTCACATGGTATTAAAAAACTTTTTGAATTTCGTATTGGTATTCAAGATTTGTGTAACGGAGTAGTGGAAAGTTGTACGGAAGCCTAGGTTTTTGAGGAACGGCATAACTAAGACTAATGCTCTAGAGAGTATTTGGTGATAAAGGAAACATAAACTGAGCACATGGGTACTAGAGGCAGCTAATTTAATCTGTACGGCTAAATCAATCACAGTTTACTTAATTTTGATCTTTAGCAACTCATCAGATTTAAGATAACTCTCTTTTTTTTATCCTCGGAGGCAATATGTTTTCTAGAGTCTGTAAACCCAAGAAGATAAGCTGATAAGCAGCTGTACTGATAAGCTTATTTCAGATTTCATGGCAACAAAAATGACAAATATACGGAGAAGCATAGGAGTAGTATATGCAAATATATTATAAATGCAGAGTTACTACATTTAAATATAACATGCAGACATTTATAATTAGATGCAAATGTAATATTGTATGACACTGTTTACAAAGCATATCAAAGTGTATACAGATTTATGTAATATTTCAAACTACTTGTAGCAGCATATAGCCTGTAAATTAAGTGTACAGTATAATATTGCGTGATATCTATATACATCTATACAGAATATCCTGTATTTTAAGTATTAATTTGTGGATATTTTTATAAATAATATTTAAAGCATGCAACATAACAAAATGTAGTATAGTATATTGTTGCGTTCTATGGGTTCGTGGTTGGAGTACTTGATGATAACACTTTAATCAAAACACAATTTATTCACCAGTAAGCGCTTTTACACAGGACAGTTCGAAAAACACGTTTATAGTCGCCGGAAAACTACGATAAACACGTTGAAACAATTAGCAACACAGCCTTCAGGCTGTAACGGAAAAGACAGATTCACAACAAAGCATAAAAGTTCAGCTTCCGACTCAGTTGATCACTCTCGAGCTAATCTCTGAGCTCAAAACACTACTCCAAGATACTACTTTCCAATACCAAACCCAATATTGAGTTATAACTGATTTACCGCACGGACGCGACGTTATCAGTTCCGTTGATATACAGCCGTAAATTGGCCATGAAAATACGGCATATCTATGGCAGCTGGATTAGCTTGCCTTTGAGAATATTCTCGTGAAACCCGTTAAGAATAGGTTCTAGAATGTTCTCGCTCCGACTATGGCATGTTGCCAAACGGTAGATTTTGCGCCAAATCTAGCAACCTTGCATTTCTCTAGCACTTTCTGGCAACCCTAACGCCGCTTTGCGGGAAGGCTACCTTAACGCAGCTGGGCTTTTCGCAACAATATTATTAGAAATTTCGGATGTAGGGTAAGGTTGCGCAAGTCATACTACCGCTTAAATCATATTTTTTAAATATTAGGTGTAATATCACGCCATCTGCTCCTCTTTCGGCAAAACGAGTTACTCGTTTGTCGGAAGGACGTTTGTTGTTTGTCGGAGGGTCGTTTGTAAGAGGGAGAGTAAAAACCGCAAAAAGAATATAATTCAGTGCCCTTCTGTGCAAAAGATATGTATACGACTTATGTGCTGGAGTTGACATGATTTCAGATTTTCTATATCGCTCAAAAAGGCAATTTTTTAATGTTTTGTGTGTTACCTTTATTTATTAAATATCATGTTCTTCGAAATTTAAACAAAATAAACTTCAATTCAGCAATATAACAAAAATATTTAAAAACAGTAATACAGCATATCTTTAGAATTTTCTATACATAGTCTCGCTCGCTGGAGATAAAAATGTTTTTTTCCGTACAGTGTTGTCATTGCTCGCTTTGAAATCGTTGAGTTTGTTAATCAAAAATACGTTGAAGTTTTTCAAAATTTGAAATAGATAATAAAAAGAAATCGAAATTAAAAATTCGGGCTTTTAAGTGCCCGTATTCGGTTGGAAAACTACGTTATCCATAATTTCATGGCTCTAGGTACCTTTGTTTTCCCTCAGTGCTAGAAACATTCATGCAGAATCTTCATTATTTAGTTTCTTTAAATGTATTACATGGCGATAATATTTAGTGGCAACAGTTTGAAAAGTGAATTGATGCAAAATGCCGTTTTGAAATTAATAGCCCCTCTGGGCTAACGCCCTGTGGGCTAAAATTACCTTTGTCGTCATTGTTGTAATTAATTGTATAAATAAATTAATTGAGAAAAAGAAGGTAATTTTTAATTGTCCAATTTTAAATGTAGTATGACGTAAGTTATATGTGGTGCGACTTGGTTGTCTAAGTCGTAATAAGTTCGTATTTTTAAATTGAATAACTGTTTGGAATTTTACTACAATAAATATCAGCAACAGTAACACAAGATATTATTACCATACATGATTTTTACTTTTTCATAGATCCTACGATTTATAAATATTTTTTCTTAGGGGGTACAACTTAGGTAACCTTACCCTAAAATGGTTTAGATGTCATTAATGTATACAGGTTTTTGATATAAAACGCATTGCTATACTCCTTATGTAAAGCTAAACACAAAATGTGTGACACCCGCGTGACATAAATTGACCAAGGTCCTAGATATGAAACTCGGAAATCACACACAGAGGCCGTAAACAAACTGAAAAACGGAATGTTTGCATTTGTACGTAACTAAAAATAAATTATCATTTTAGAAAAATAGGTTTTTGGTATTAATAAGGTAAATGACAGGCATTTTTATGAAAAATATCAATGGAATAATTTTTTCCTAGATATGAAACTCGGAAATCACACACAGAGGCCGTAAACAAACTGAAAAACGGAATGTTTGCATTTGTACGTAACTAAAAATAAATTATCATTTTAGAAAAATAGGTTTTTGGTATTAATAAGGTAAATGACAGGCATTTTTATGAAAAATATCAATGGAATAATTTTTTCAACGTGAACACCTTATTTGAAAAATCCTCTAGATATTGTATACTAGAAAGTACTGACAGGCTTAACTATTTTAATTAGCTAACACTTAATATTGTTTACATTAATTAAAATTGAAAACTATTTGTACTTTAAAGGATTTTTTTGTGCAATTATCAAATTATGACTCTAAAGTAATAAAACGTCCTAAGAACATTAATAACGCGTTTTAAGATTTTGAAAATTTATAAAATACTTGCGGGAAAATTCTTTTGCCATGTCATATGTATTAAAATTACATCGGCATACAATATGTGTCTATTATAAATTAGATAATATTAAATCGCAAAAGAATATAGTTAAATGGCATTTGAAGGGAAACCATCAAACTCGAATTAGTCTAGTTTATTTTTTAACCTTTCTTTCAAAGTTAAAGTTTTGATAAAAAAAAAGGTAGGCAGTCTGATTAGGCCTAGAGGAGTACGCAAGTAAAAGTTTGTGAAGATAGCACTTATCTTTTAATTCTGTGTGCCCAAAGTTGGCACACTGATTGAATAGATCTTCAAAAAGAGTGCTGAAACGAGCATTGTTGTCAATGAACTGACCGATGAGATGCGGAGAAACAAAGAATACAGACTCTCCAGTTGTCCTAGATTATCGGTGAGCCCAGTCTGGGTACACCTAGGGTTCGCCGTTTGATTTTAGGCAAGATTTCAAGGTAAAAATTTAAAACTAATATAGAATAAGGAGAATAGAATACAGCCACAAAATGACATGGAAATTTCTTTTCAAACAATTCTTTTTATACCTTAAAAACATCTGGAAAATTTCTTTGAAAAATGAGGGTCTTAAAAAACTAAACGTGGCTAAAATATATGAACTGGTTTGTGTTGAGCTGCCATCTATAAATAAAAAAGGTTCAGAGTGACCTATAGTAACCTATAAATCCTTTTTCATTTAATTTTTCTGTGCGTACAGAAGGAAATTTTTAGGTGTGTCCAGACCGGACACACTCTGCCACAAAGGGTTAATGCAAATTGGAAGTGACAACAAAAATCGCAAAATGTGAAATTAAATACGATGTTTTATTTTTTTCTAAGGAGTACAACATTTTCCTAAATATAAGTATAAGGACCCGAGAAGCATATAAAAATTAGATACTTTAATTTTTACGGAATTGATTTTTTCACAATTACCCCTCCCCTTCTAAATGGCGAGCGCTTGCCCATGCCGCACTCCTAAGGCCAGATGGGGTGGTCTCTTTATTATGAAGCACCTAATGGGTGGGCCACCTTTTCGTTCTAAGAAGAGACAGACAATTTTACATCCATGCCTTCTCCTCCGGGATTCGAACCTGGGCCCTTCGCAGTCAGGCTTTCCTAACCACGATACCGTCTGGGCTACTCTTCATAAATTAAAAACATAAATATTGAGCGAAATTTGTGCCATTTCGAATATATCTGTAACTGGAGACAAAGGTGTAGAGTCAACGGTTGCGAAAATAAAGACTGGGTAAGAAATACCGTGTTCACAGTACACTGTATATACATTTCCCTGCCAAGTAAAAACGAATTAACATACAGAAAAAAATCAAAATGCCGTGCAACAGCATTTGGCACATTTCGGCTTAAAAAAAGTACCCTGTGTTACATCTGGATTACAAGCGCCACCTGACGAACTTTCGATATAGAAGAAATTTTAGTTGCGTAAGAGGAACCAGAAGAGTTTTTGTGAAGCAGAGCGCGTGGTTTAACTTCGCGAGTTCGAAATGTACTTAACATAAAGATGTGTATATCTGTAATAATATTTTCCTTTTTATTTATGAAAAGTGTCTGCGTTTGATCATTTTGAGACTGTTTGATTTTTCTTTTCTGCGTTCTATATTTGTAGACGAGAAGAATTATTCTACACTCGCCACCCGGGAATAGAAAAGATAAAGTTTTCGTTTACCCTTTATAATCATGAATTTTACAATGTTAAATATGTGGTGAAACTGTATATTTTAATTAAAAATAAATTTAATCGCTGATCGATTTTCTTTTGAGTTAAACTAATGACTACTTATTAAATGAAAGCTTTTGCTTTCATTTAATAAGTAATTAAATGAAAGCTTTTGCTTTCATTTAATAAGTAGCTTATACAGAACGATAATAAGTATGCTTCCCGAAACCATAAATAAATAAATACCACGTGAAACAATTACGCACGAAAATATCAAATACAAACAAATTCACTTACTTCTAGAATAGGTATCATCGGTGATTTCAAGGGAGTTATATGTGGTAGGAATCGTGTAGTCGTCACATGGCTTCTCATACACTCTTTGGCGGGTAACGGTCAGCCTGGCCACTGGTTTCATTGGAGCACCCGTTGGGTCGTAGAAAGGAGACAAAGGATTATTTGGTGTAGAAGATGTGATACGTCGAATTTTTTCTCTTGGGGAAGTTGGGATTTTCGGATCCTCCTCAAAAGAAACAGATATTATTAACTAGAGCAACTATAACTGTAACAGTTCATCTCATACTGAAGACCATACATATCAAACCTATGTAAACTGAATTTCAATGGAATATTAATTAATTTTAATTTTGTAAAAGAAATAATCAGACAAAACGTTTAGGACTAGTAGGATAAAATCCTGGTCAAGAAATAATTATTCAACTTCCCAGGCTTTCTAGGTGTCTTTAATAAGTAAATCTTTAAGTACTTAAGAAGGTAGAGTACTTAAATCTACTACAGTACTTCTAGAGTACTTAAGGTAAATCTACTGGAATACTTTTAAAGTATTCTAGTAGATTTACCTGGAGTAGACTAGAAGATAATAAGGTAAATCCTTAGGAATACATAAGAAGATTTCTAGTAGATTAACCTGAAGTAGACTAGAAGGTAATAAGGTAAATCTTAGGAATGCATAAGAAGGTAAGTCCTTACGAAAGAGATTGAAAGAGCTGTTATAAACAGAAGAACAAAGCAGCATTGAACAGCAACTGCTATTCTATACGTTGAATAAACAATATGTCTTGTTTTTGAAAAGCAGTAAAAGAACGGTAAAATTGTTTTTTGCTGTAAGATAAAAAAATCCTTCACAAAACAGGAAAGAGACATAAAAAATAATTGTAGCGAGCTAATTGGTTTAACACTACCATATTAAAAAAAAAGGAGTCAAATGAAAACCGTGCATGGTCTTAAAAATTAAGATTATATAGTAAAATTCTAGACTTCTAGTTTTCAAATCATCGCGTCAACGACTGTATAAGTTCACTTTCGTCAAAATTCATTTCGTTGAAAATAAGGCAAAACTTTCAGTTTTTCAGTGAAAGTATTTAGTTGGATACTCGATTGTTTTTAGACAAAACTCATTTTAGTTTCACTTTTTTTTAACAATAAATAAATCAATTCTACCAAAATATTTTAAATCCATATGTTATTTTTTTTGACAAGGATTGCCTCTGAGCTGCTTAAGCACAGCTTTGCTTTTTCAATAATAAATAAATCAAAGGAAAAATAAATATTTTAAGATTTTGAAAGTCAAAAGCATTTTCAAAGTCACCGCAATAAAAACGCAGCCCATCCGCTGCCAGAGCAATAAAACAGCGACCGTATTTCATTTCTTCTGATAAAAGGAAATACAGAAACCATGAAAAATTTTAAACTGCAAAGTTTAACCTTTCTGACTGCTGCCGATTTTCAACTGTCATTTGTTCCTTACTATATTGCTTCACTGATATATTTCCATAAGCCTCAATATTTGGAAGCTTCAAAGCACATTTCAAAATTATAAAACATTTTGAAAGACATTCTTTTTTAGCTGGAAGATTTCGTCTGGAATTGCCGAGTTGGAAATTACGAGTTTCTTAAAGTATTTTCTCTGATTGCCAGTCACTGATATGTGTTGAAATATTTGATTGACCGTTTAATCGTCCATCTGCAATTGTAGTTTGTGTCAGTTTATATATTTCTATCGATTTTTGTAGATTAAATTTTAAAAAAATGGAAACCAAATTTTCAATTACATCTTTTAGTATGCTTCCAAGGAAAATATCAGAGATGAAAAGTTAGATAAATTTTTTGTAAGTACCGAATTTACAAGTTAAGGGAATTGTGACTGAAATCTAAATAAATCCTAATCATAAGTACCGAATTTACAAGTTAAGGGAATTGTGACTGAAATCTAAATAAATCCTAATCAACTATTCTTTTAATATAAATTTTAACTAATTTCTGTGAGACATTTTTTTTCTCGTTACTTTTATAAAAATGTATATTTGTTAAATTTATAGAAAATTTTACTTTTGTAAGATTTTAAATATTCTGGAAAAGGTTGCTCTCCATTCTGAAGTACGCTGTTAGCTTTTAATGGCTGCATTTGCTATGAACAATTGCAACGGAAGCACTTTTAAAATTAAGGCCATACGAATACGTCATTTCAATTTGCACTTTTATGCAGAATGATTCAGAAACCTTCAAGTAATCTCGGTTTTCATAAACAGATGTTTAAATGTCTGTAAAGAGACCTAACACTAAACTGTATTTTATGAGAAATAAAATTGTTTTATTGGTCATTGTTTGCAATAACGAGAAAGGTTGGAATCATTACAACATTCCGAATAAATTAACATTTCTGATGAAAGTTTTGGTTTATGTGATTACGACAAAGCTTCAAGGGCTATCCGCCAAAGGGAAGGGATGCCTTCATGGAGGACTTTCTAAGGGAAAATGTATCGTATACACGCTACACATGGGGAAAACGACGAAAACGCCCATGCAACCAGCTCATTCGCGGGATTCGAATCTCAGACCGAACTACCAATGTTCAGCGGCTTTACCGCTCGGCCGCTGGTGGGCCTTCTGATGAAAACGCTTGTTTCTTCTATATTATATAAATTATTCCGCATTTTATTTAAAAAAGTTTTAAAAAGCATTATTAGCAACATTTAAAAGCAGAATTATTATTAGGCAATACAATGGAAATCAGAACTTAAGAAAAAGTAATTTTTTTAATTTGATTTACACTTTAAAGCATTTTAGTGCTTTTTCAAGCACACCTGCAACCGCGCTATAAGATCGTTGAACACATGCAGTTCGATATGAGTTTTTTCCTGCGTAACATGCATAGGAGTCAGTTTTCCTTAAAACATTCTCCACGAAGACATTTTTTTTCCTTTAGAAAAGATGCCTTAGTGAGAATATTTAGGCTTTCCGATGAAATGAAAAGCCTTATACATTTTCGTACGCTTTGTCACAGTTCAAACAATCTAATGTAATCTTTAGTGGTTTTGATTACAGATCACATTAAATTAGTAAACATATAGATCATAGTTTTTCAAGTTTAAATACCGATGTCTCTTGCACAGAGACGTGATTCATTATCAGTATTGCATGTTAAGCCCGTATAAAGCATAATTTTTTTAAAATACCTATTCCCGTTTGCTAGGCATCTGCTAGATTCTTTTTTGTAACTGAAGGTCCACCAGAAGAATATAATCCAGCTGTCCAGAAACACTGTAGCTACTCCTTCATCACGTTATAGGAGAAATGTTTTCGAAGTAGCTTTCCCGAGTTCCCGACATGTATTCGTGAAATATAAGCAAACTCACTTTGTGACAAGTATTCGAAAGTTTTACTATATATTAAGTTTTAAGTTCAATTCTGAATTATTTCTTCTTGGTTTTCTCTTGATTAATATAATTCAGAAACGCGAAGAGAAAAAAATGCATGCGGCGTGGAAGTGCGGCTGCAGCTGGCAATATTTCAAAAATAATAAATACATTTATTTTTATAGAGTAGAAAGAAACTCTCTTAAAAAGAACTTCAATGATGTATTTTATTTTAAATATTTTGGTTCTTCTGTTTCTCGTTGCCTATTCTGAATTAAAAAAATGACTGTAATCTCGTCATGGAATCTCACTAGTCATTCTAGAAAACCTTTATTTCCATTCAATAAAGGATTTTTATTAAATAAAGGATTTGTATACACGTTGTTTGCTGGGGGGGAGTATCACTGAAAGACAGAATTTGACAGTTTGGGACCTGGATACTGAGGTCACTTGCTAGACTGAAAGGAAGTCTGCCAATTTCAAGCGTAACTAAATTTATACCTTTGTATGCTAGCCTAACTTTGCACAGTCCGAAAATGTGGGCACTATAAAGAGGATAGAAACAGAAAGCTATTAAAAAAAAAAGAGCAGGCAAAAAAAAAAAAAACATATCCAAAAATAAAAACTGTTTAACTAGTCATGAAACTAATCATGAAATCGATCATGAGTGAGAACTAATCATTAAATATATGTACACAAGTACTCACATTTTATGATACCGTATCAAGTATAGTTCATGTATAAACTGTGTGGGTCTAGGACTTTTCACCGTGGCCGTTTCGCCGTCGGGTCGTTTCGCCATCGACATATTTTTCTTTACATGACTGTATTTTATCTTGCCGTATTATACTCGTATTAAATTTATTACTTTAATAATTCTGTTTACTTTTTGTATACGTAATAAAGGTTGCTTTTAATATATATAGTTATTTACAGGTACGAGATATAAAGAAATTACACATAGTTAGTTAGAAAATTACTATATCAATATCAAAGAGAACTGGGGCTAAACATGGGATATAACAGAAGTTATATTATCGATTTTAAAATTATGCGGATACAAATGATTCGTCAAAAGTTGTTGAAATTTTAATCGGCTAGTTCAGAGAAATCACTCATACAAAACAGAAAATTCATATTTTTATGAAATCTGAATGGAAAACGCAATTACTTTAGAATCTTGTTAGCACCTTCATCTCTTAAAATTAATATGTCATGCGTAATGGTGTATTTGTATAAAATTTATTAAAATAATTATTAAATTAAACAGAGTTATTAATTTAAATCAACATAATATAATACGGCAAGATATAACATAGCGGTGTAAAGAAAAATATGTCTTGACGGCGAAATGTCCCGACGGCGAAGCGGACCGACGGCGAAACGGCCACGGCGAATAGTCCCATTTCCAACTCTGTTAAGAGAAAAATATACAAATATATCCAAAATCCACTGAATTTAGGAAGCTAAATAATTACGAGGAAACTTAATGAGAATATTTTACATTAAAACCTGAGCATAACTAATTGGTTGGAATTTCAAGTGAACCTTACTATATATGTATATCCATTCATCGTGCCAGCATCCCAAGGATACAAATTCATGACCTTTTCTCCTACCCAAGAACAATTCTTGAGGCAGAGTTCCAGTGCGCTAACTCCTACAATCCAGTCTGGGCTTGGTCCAAGCATGGTCAACAGTGACATCAGATGATGATATTTGTCTACTCGGAAAACAGCAAATGTCTTACCCTGGACATTGGGGTACCACAAACCTCTTGCTTTGATGATTGTGCGGATTTTGTTTGACTAAAAAGAGATATATATATATATATATATATACACACACACACACCTATGCATGCACACAAAATGCGTCATTAAAAGAGAGAAAAAATGCTAAATATGTTATTGATGGGAAAGGAATGTAAGCAAAAAAGAAAGAAAATGTTGTCTTATTAAATTTGACGCATTTCACATTATTTCCATTATTTAAGCTTACGTGTATGTTTTCATTTTTTAAGCTTACGTGCTTTTTACTGTAATTTTAACTTACCTAATTCTAAATAAATTAATTTAATAAAAAACTCAAAATTTTTTTAAATTTTCGTAATAATAAATATTATTATTTTGTGAACAGGAAATATGAAAAATTAGTTGTATTTTTTCAACATTATGTTTTTTTCTTTTAAATATACAATAAATATTTTTTTAAAAAAGAGGAATATCCTCTAACCCACATATTCTAATAAATATGCACATATGAGAAAAGGGGGAGCGAATATACTTAAATGCTTTTTTTGCATTAAACCTTTTACAAGCTAGATAATTCAGCACCTATGAGGTCTATATGAATCACTTTTCACAATTACCACTTCTATCTTACTTGTGTCTGCATCCTTGGGTCATATATACTGGCTTAGCGTTATACTCTGACAGTCTTGGCTTTGAGGGTATAAAATAGACGAACTCAGTTTCTGCTGTCCAAAAGGGCAGCCTATACTGTATCGGAGGGTAGTGGCATGGCGTCAGGCATCCGAGTCGGTAGCGTGACGACCAATCTGTTCACCGATTTCATAAGCTCTGCACATTTCGTAAGTGTGTTTGAGGACAAATCCTAGTGTCTAGGGATTAGTAGAGTCGTTTCTTTGATGTATGTACAAATTTAATCCGTACCCTTAGGGAATTTGGCACCTGAAGTGGTGCGGTTGCAAATGAGTTTACTTATTGCCCTTCCAGGAGCTTGCGAGTCTGCTCTATCGCCTAAATTGCATCTTCGTTTTACATAAATGGTGTAACGAAATTTGATTGATTACCTCTGTCTTTAGCTCTGATTCCAGCTTCTTGGTGATTCCTCTTTCTGCAACTTCCCTGACCCCATCAGATGCGTTTCCACCATATTGCCACATGCGGAAGTCGCCAGTGTGAGAAGCACCAATGATGTCAGAGAAGTGGGTTAACCATTCGTCTAAGAAAATCAGACACAAATTCAAGCCAAACTCTGCTTGCAACACTTAATACAAATTTAAATAAAATGAATGAATGAAAAAATATTTTGATTATTAATTTGTTTAGAAAGTTAATTCAGATATTATTATTGTTATTATTGTAATAATAACAATAATTGTTATTATTGCAAGTAATAGCACTAATGCATTAATGAAGTAATTCATACACAGTTTTTAAAAATAATAGAAATTGTAGGACTGCTTACTTGTGGGAAAGTCTTTGGGATGAGTATGCCTGGACCACAGGCCTTCAAACGTGAGCTCATATTTGGCTTCATCACACGCACAACAGTCTTCGATAATCTCTGGCTGCTCGTCTTGGTTTTCTTGCTCTGCAAGGAACAGACTTAATCAATCCTTAAGAATAACATTGGTATTCAACGGAAGCATGAGCAAGAACTTAAAAGTTGAACGACAAATGCTGAAACGAAATCATGAAATAGACCTACGTAGGAGATACAAAGCCCCTTGAATTACGTTCCATAAACCTTTACACAGCTTAAAATTTATGTGAGTTCGAATTGGCAATAGATATGTGTGTATTATTTGCACATTATTATTTTAGAAATGACACATCATGCAGCAGTATTTAAGGGACTTTCTAAGGGAAACTGTCTCGTACACATGGGGTAAAACACAAAAATGCCCATGCAGACAGCCCCGTTCGGAATTTGAATTTCGGATCGAACTTCCAATGTTCAGTGCCTTTATTACTGAGCCGCCGATGGGCAATAAAATGGATGATTATGAAAAGTAAACTTGCTGTCTGGCTAACAATTTAAATTTTAATGCAAATGTTTGATCCGATTGTTTTGCGATCCTGAATCCAAACATAATTTCTTTTTTCTCTTTTGCAGTAAGTGTTTGCTTTGACGCTGTCTTCCAAAATACAGCCTTTCCATCACCTTTAAAGATTTGCTCACACAAATATGGTCTTTCTTCAATTATTTCTACCAGAAGCTGGCAACATTTACTTGGAGTTGCCTGAATCTGCATTTGTTGCCTCGCTTTGGTGCTGTATAGTCTTTGTACGCTTCTTGAATCGTTTGAACCATCGAGCATAGATTGAAACCTCTCTCCGTGCTCTTGATGCTAGTTTTCTCTTGTAAATATAGAGATCCAGCCTTTTCCTGGACAATTAGAAAAAAAATCAAAGGTATCCGTTTTTTTGTCAGATTCTGGATTCAATAAGACAACGATTCTTCATTTCCGAAATTAGGCAGAGCCCCTTCTTGTTAATAAATTTGCCTTTCACTATTACTATATATTTCAGGCTTTCAATAATAGGAAATTTATCACCGCAGTTGTATTCACTGTCAAAAAAGTTAATTTATTTCCCAGCCTATTGCTGATATAATTTTTCGGTCTTCATACATACTCTTTTTTAATATTACTCGTAAATTCAGTTTTATGTTTAGTCATAATCTGTGAAACTCAAAAGCACCAAAAATACGGCAGTTAAAAGTATTTAAGAAAATCATTACACAGATCTCATTTTGCCAGTTTTATTACTCGGCTGAAATGCACAGTGACGTTTCGTGCATTTACACAACGCACAAAACTGCACTGCTGCTGAAGACTTTCTAAGTTTTTTCCTTTCACTCAAATACTAAAGAATTACATAAACTAATTTCTCAGTATGCTAAGTAATTAACTAATTAAAGTACTGTCAGATTTGGAAGATTATGATAATGATATAATTTTGTCAGTTCACAAGGTACGCCCATAAAGTAACTGGACAATCTCTTACCATTAAGAAAAAGATTATTGACTTTCAAATAAATTTATCTCCTTCAAAATAAATTTTTTACAATCATTCTTTCGGTCCTCGCAACTTTGTTTATAAAGTGCTGGACCTAACCGTTCGCAAAATACGCGTAATATTTGATTTAATATCCGAAACGTTTTCAAATCTCTGTTTCAAATCTGGGAATCTTAAGCATTGGAAAAAGAAAAAAATGTTGGAGATAAGTCGGGAGAATATGATGTATGATATTTATCACTACAGTTGAATGCTTACCAAGACAGTGTTGCAGAGGCAATTCTGTGTGGGGCCTAACATTATCGTGTGAAAGAAACCATTGCCAAGAATAAAAAATTCCTTCCTAACTCGCCTTATACCGTTTTTAATTGAAAAATTACTTCCTTCTAACAATACTGATTAAGTGATTGATTTTCAGGAAAATATTCATGCTTAATAAACATTTTGTAACACAAAAATTACAATTAATACTGATTTCGACATTTGTGCTCTTTTTTTTTCTGGGGGAGGGATAAGTCGATCCATTCCACTGTGCACTTTTTGATTTTGGGGCACAGGTCTCAACCCTGATTGTGGTACACTTTAAGAGCTGTCCAAGCGGTATAGTGGTTAGTGCCGCTGACTACTGTGCCGTAGGGCCCAGGTTCGAATCCCGGAGAAGGCATGGATGTTTGTAAATGTATAGTGTGTCAGTACGGTATGGCGGCACTCTAAATATGCGGCAAGCCGGAAATCCTCTCATGTGTTTTGGTGAAAGGGAAGCGTCCCCTTGGGGTGCTCCCCTTCCACCAAACCACATGAAATTGGGGGCGGAACTGAGCTAGATTACACTGTCACCTTGTAAGGTGCTCAAAGCTGTTGCCAACGACAGGCGTATCTTGCGCTCCTTGCCATGACGAATTTCGTGGGCGTGGGATAATGTTACTGTCAGACAAATGAGCATCAGTAACAATAACAACAACATTTTAAGAAATTGTTCCAGTGTCTCGCAGTAGTCAGCAAATATTCAGAGAAAGCACTATTGTCTTTTTTTCGTTTGCTGTTTTGTCAAAATCTGAGCCATAAATAGAGCGCAGTTTTGTCACGCTTTAGCGTGCACATTTAAAGGGGTTACACCATTCAAACACTCGTGTTCTTGATAACGATGCATCACCAT
Source organism: Stegodyphus dumicola (assembly GCF_044657685.1). Taxonomy (NCBI): domain Eukaryota; kingdom Metazoa; phylum Arthropoda; class Arachnida; order Araneae; family Eresidae; genus Stegodyphus; species Stegodyphus dumicola. The sequence continues at coordinate 24,722,816 of NC_140775.1, forward strand.
ATACTGTTCGAATCATCTTAACGAATCGCAGGCAGATTTACTAAATTTATAATAAAATTTAATGTTTAATAACATTTTTTCATCTCGAAACAAATTGTTTTGAGCAAGGTCTTCTCAGTAATTTGAATTGACTTTGCCGTTTTATTATGCAAGCGACAAAATAACCAATTTAAACTACCTTTAACAAGATTTGAGATGTCACTTTTTCTAAAAAAATATTTGTTGTTTAACTGTTTTATTTTATTGTTTGGTCTTTTAATTTGACCGGTTGCTTTGCAGACACACCTTGTATTTAGCCCTTGGAACATCAGTGACAGCTCGAGAAGGAAGTGCGTATGGAATTGTAGAGTCATTAGGTTATTTCGAAGCAGAAGACATGAAAAATGAGCAAAGCTCTCTCCAGAACTCGAACCTGGATCTCTCGAATACGCGCTGAGTGTGCTACCGTTACACCACGAAGGTATACAAAAAGGAGGGAGAAAATTCTTATATACCTTATATATTTTTAATTTTTGTTTTTTAATTATTTGGGGGGGTGCGCAACCCGGCTGCGTGCTCCCTTTTTTGGTTGGTCCTCCTTTTAGGCATATGGCCGGCTTATGCCGGCTAGGTGGACTGTTGGCTGAGCTCTTTAATACTAATACTATTACCTTACATACTCCTCCTTTTAAAGGGAAACTGGGGTAGGTGACCCAATCGCCAGATGCTAGTGGTGAAGAATTATGATCCACCACCTTTTAGTTCGGGAATCACTGAGGAGTAATTAGGTTATTTTGAAGCAAGAGATATGAAAAATGAGTAATGCCATCACCGGGACTCGAAGCTGAACCTCTCGAATATGCTCCGAGTGTGCTACCGTTACACCACGATGACATTCACAAAAGAGAGAAAATACCTTATAGAATAACCTTGGGAAAGATTAAATGTTTGTACGAATTTTGTTACTTAATTTATAAATATTCGCTAATTATTATATTAGGTTTGCTTCTGGAAATATATTTTCTGATATTTTAATTCTAGGTTCATAAGGTGATTTTTCTCTCACTCAGTACAGACGCCTATGCCTATTTTATTTACGAAACAAGGCAGCTGTATATGACCCAGTTCAGACTTTTTATTAAATAAATAAATCAGAATAGTCCACGCGTGCACGTACTCCTGTGGTCGCAATATTCGTGATCTGGCAGGAACTTAAATAATAAGTTACTATTTGCTATACTTTACTTCCTCTCTTCACTTCAATATTATCTAGAAATAAGAAGTTATGAGGCACAGTTGAAAATTTGAAATATGGAAAAATAATTATGGAACTTCTGAGTATTTAAAATCTAGTGACTTCTAAAGAAATACTTAAGAACTTACTCCCATGCAACAAGCATTTATCCCTGCGCTTGCTTATTAATGAATTGCGTGGTTATCCAAGCAGCGTGATAATAAATCTGTAAGTGGTAAATATGTTTGAATTTACCATCTTTAAAAATTGAATTTTTGAGAGGTATGGTTTAGTTGCTGTTCCTCTGGCAGATACCAGAAGTATTTAGGATAAAAAGAAGCCGAACTTAAGCAGTTAAATTCTAAAAGTTGATGCGAATCTCCTGTAATGTGATTTTGGTTCTACTGTCTACTATCTGCAGCAAATATAGTTGGTAATAAGCACCGGAATTAGGTTTTATTTGTCTACGTATTATTTTTAGCTACTAAAATATCTATGAGAGCGATAAATCACAAACCACAAGAAAATCCAGATTGTTATTTTCTCCCCTTCTTTCCACAGGCATTCGTGGTATAATTGGAAGCATACTCGGCACGTATTCGAGAGGTCCAGGTTGGAGGGCGAGGGCGCTGCACATTTATCACGTCTCCAATAAAATAATCAAACGACTCTACAAATAAACACCCGAACGACTCCCGAACTAAAATTTTCTAAAGAATAATACGTCACCACCAGGATTTGACGATTGTATCCCCTAATCCCCAGTCGCCTTTTAAAAGGGGGAGTATATGCTAACCCTTGAATAGTGATGCAGTAGCCACAATATCATGCCATGCTCGTTACAAGTGATTTAAAAGTTTCTGTTCTAGACTGCTCTAGTGTTCCTTTAGAAGAGCAGCTCCGAACCTTTTCTCTCTCAGAGGAGGAGTATATATTTTTTTACTTCTTTTCCGAATTTCTTCGTGGTCTAATTGGAAGCACACTTAGCGCGTATTCGAGAGGTCCATGTTCGAGTCTCAGTGAGAGCATTGCTCCTTTTTCATGTCTCCTGATTAAAAAAAAAAAAGAGAGAAAAAAGAACCTAATGACTCTACATAGTAAATTACAATTCGAGTTAACGTAAGGGCTAGGACCTTAATATTTATTGCTCTTCATTTACTTGAATCTCTATTTCGGGCGCAGTTCATGCCGCCTCCCCGAAAAAAAAAACGCATGCAAGAACACCCTTTTTTTTTTTTAATGAAACAAACACACTATATAAAGAATGATATGACAGAATGATAGAAAAAATGGCGACACAAGAAATATCATAGGATTATCCTAATTCGGGGATATTTATACACAACTGTTTGATTCTCGTCTTTTAAAGCTGCTAAGAACATATGTTAAAGATGCTACGAAGCTAATAAATCATTTTCTCAGATAAAATGCTTATATGATACCTCTCATTTATCTTATATTTGAAGCGATATATCTTATTTTAGGTGTCCCAAAATTATTATTAATCATTTTTATGCGTTGTCACATTGCCGAAAAGAGAGCTCCTTATCATGTTCTTTTTAAGAAGGAAAGGACTTTGATGAGTCTGCAACGAATTGCGAAATTTTGCCGAAAATTCCTGCATGCGTTTTTAGCATAAATGTAAACCAAAAATATTAGTTTCCATAAAGCTGTCTCTTGATAAAATCTAAACTAGCTTAAATTGTAGAACACCATTTAGCCGAATTAACGATGCCGAAGACATTTCGAATATTACATGTAATTAGTTTCATTAGTTAAAGGTAGTAAAAGTACTTGTAACAGTACATAGAGATGATTTGTTTTCATTTACAAATATGTATTTTTCTTTAACGCAGGACGAGCTGAGATTGTTTTTAAACCGAGATTTTATTGCTATGGGATGGGATTATACAGACTACATAATATATTTTATTACAATTTGAGACATTTTCTTTGAAAGTGGTCTATGTTCATTTAATATTATATGGAAATATTTAAGGGTTTGTATTTGAATAGTTTGAAAAATACTCGTATTTGGTAATACGCTCATTTTATGTTTTTTAAATATTAAATTGATTTAAATTCATAATGAGATCGTTTCTAAAGTATTAGTTAAAAGAAATTTATACTTTTGATGACCTCACATGGACTTACAGTACTTTCATACTTACAGTAAGTCAACAAAATGTAAAAATCATGCATTTATGAAATATTAAATATGGGATTTCAATTGAATAAAACCAAATTTTTTATGAAATTTTTACTAGATATGTATTGTTTTAATCAGAATCTGATTCCAAGACGTTTTATCCTAGAGGAGCGTTAGCTGGGAAGTGCTATAAGTCTCGAAACGGGATTTTGCGTTGAATCACTATAAATGGCTGAATCACTTTTCAGATTGCTGCCACCAAATGTTATCGCCCTGTATTATATTTAAAGAAATTAAATTATGAAGAATCTACATGGATGTATGTATATTTCCCGCATTGTGAAAATACGACGGTACCTAGTGCAATCAAATTTTGAACAACGTAATCCTCTACCCGAACATGGGCACTTGAAAGTTTGATTTTGAATTTATTTCGAGTTTGTTTTATTATCTATTTCATATTTTGTAAAACTTTAACTATTACCAATTCAATGCGCTCAATGGCAACACTGTACGGAGGAAAAAAACGTTTTTATTTCCAGAGCGAAGACTGTCTATCCGAAAGTCTAAAGATATGCAGCTTTTAAATATTTTTGGTATTGCTGTTGAACTGAATTTTATGTGGTTTAAGCGCGAAGAACGTGATATTTAATAAATAAAGGTAACATATAAATAAATAAAGGTAACATATATTAAAAAGACACTCCTGTGGGCGTAATATAAAAAAGGGAAAGCTGTCAGAATATTTTCTTTTTTTCCCTTCGTCATTGGGGTGATTTCTATAAAATATTAATATTAATTAAAATGTAGAAGTATCAAAATGTGAGTTTATTTCAATAAATAGCTTCCTGAATTACTGTCCGATTCCAAGGTGACATTATCGATTACGAATATTATATAATATAAAATGCACACTTGTTATAAAATTAACAATAGTAATTTTAGACGGAATAGTACTTATTTATTTCAGGTTAAATGAAAAAACAAAACCCATTACTAAGTTTTATACTCTACAAAAATGGGCGAAGTATCAAAATTCCAATGAATGAATGAGTATTTTTATGTCATTAACAGTGTTGCCCCACATATGAAAACGAAATAGAAAAATAATGTAGTTTAATTTTTTAACTAAATATTACGTCTTTGCGGAAAGTGGACTTGAACCATTTTTAAAGTAAATTGTATTTGTAAAATTATTAACTACGTAAATATATATTGACAAAATGATTATAATTTTGAAGGATTCTTTGAGGGAACTTTTTATATATAAAAAGCTCATAGCGGATTGCCTTCATTGTTATCATTTTCATTAATTTTCTTGTAAGAAATGGACTTACACCACTTTTGAAGAAAACGGCTCATTATACAAAAATATTTTTATAAAATACTACGTGTTTTCTAAAATATTTTATTCTTCATCAAATTGTTTCTTGTAACATTAAATATTAATATAAATAATGAATGTGTAAAGAAAGAAATATTTCCTTATGATAATTTGGGAGGATATAATACTTAGAATAGAATTTTAGTTATTAAACTAACACAGCATGCATCCATTTTAGAAATGCATAAAGTATTCATACCTTCCTCGCATAATTCTTTTATTAAGCCTCCTTCGTCCATGTACCAGAGATCCCGACTTTCTTGTACAGTGGCTCTATGTGAAACAAAATGCATAAATACATTAAAAAAATGCAAATATTTTATAAATATTATACCTCTGATGACAGATACTTAATAATAATTGAATTTGCATGTGATATTATTTATAACGTAAATCATAAAATCTAATAATTTTTTAACACTTCAGAGTTATTGAACTTGATGAGTACCGTAATGAACACAACACAAAACCTTCTTTATGCATTTGTTAAAATGATTGCTATTTATAGATAAAGATGGAAATATTTACTTGAAAACAACGCATCCTGTACCAGCTGGAGGAGCCTTCCACATCACTTGTATGTCTTGTTTAGGAATCAAAGAAGCATGCACAATGGCATTTGGACATTCTTCTGAGTACTTACACATGGCGTCACCAAAAAGCTAAAAGATACATTTTGTTAAGTTAGATGACAAATATTTAGTGCCTTATTGTATCAGTTTCAAAACAAATTATAGGCAATACTGAGAGAGTCTTATGCATCTAATATATCATATTTAAAATTTCAAATCAGCGTAGCTGGCAGATTTTCTTCAATTGTCAAAGAAAACCTGTAGCAGAAAGATATAGAACAAATTTGTAAAGTATTTCTCCAAATAAGGTTTTATTAAATTCCTACCATTAGCTCACACTCTCCCTATATCCTGTTAAAGTTTTCAATCTCTAATAAAATACTTTTTATTCATCCACTCAGGTTCAAATACATTTTTGTAAACTTGTAGTGGATGACATTTGATATTAATACAGTTTTTTTTCACATATTAAAGATAATTAAAATTTAAAATTTCACATATTAAGACTTACAAATAATGATCGTTTATTAGGAATTCTCACGTGCTATAAAAAATTAATCTTATAACAACTTATAAATATTAGTACATGACTGTGATAAATGGGACTGTAATATTTAACAAAAATATGTGGCAACAGTAAGACAGAGTTCTAAAGATTTTTACAGTGTATAGAATTAAGGAACTGTAGTTTTATAGAGTTGGATGAAGCGGATGTAATGTCCCATTATGTAGCGAAAAATCTCATAAGTAGGAATTGAAAAAAAAGTTTTTTTATTACTTGTTTTTTAAATTTTATTTAATAAAAAGCTATTATCCGATAGCTTTATCATTTTTATATTTAATAAACTATCTGATAAATGTGTTGAAAACATTTTAATTGTTAATTGATTAACTGGTATTAAAAAGCTTGTCTCTTTATGAACAATATTCTAGAATTTCAAAAAAGTGTATTGTATATCATTTGCATACAATACGTACAGAATTTGTATGTGTCCGAATTTTCACTTGAGATAAGAATCTACATGATATAGCTACAATCAGTTCCGGCTCGAAGCAAAAGCGTATTTAGCTGGCTTCCGTAGAGCGTTAAGGCACGAGCGATGGTATTCCGATCTAGCGGCAGGGATAAAATACTGCTCTGTCAAGTGTAGGAGCCAGGAAGGCGATTTTTAAACATGCTTATGCAAAATGTTAGAATCTTAATTTTCGAAAGATACGAAAATCTTTCTTTAACTCTTCTAGGTATATGAGTAAGGCTCTGAGATTTGGTAGAAATGTCATATGTTGAATCTGTAATGAAAACCATTAAAACTACACAAAAGAAACGAATTTTCAAGCATGAATAAAGATGAAAGGTCCATTACATCTAAAAAAGCAAGTTAAAAAAATTTAATCCATTTATAGCTCAAATACGTATTTCAGTAAACAACCGATCTGAGCATCTGAATGTGGTAAATCTTTTATATAAAATGGATGGAAAAAAAAGTGAAAAATTAATTCCATCTTCTTTAAGAGCAATGCATTGCATTGACACATACAGAAATTTCTTTGTCACGATATTTAAGGAGAAATCTTTTAAAGAAATTAATTAAATTCTTGGCAATTAAGGCTAAAAGCCAAACATTACGACAGAAAACACTTTGGGTTTTTTGCTATACACAAATTACAATCTGCGTCTGTTTTACTTTCCTTTTGCAGAAAAGCCTTATTTACGCAAGATCGGCATTAAAATAAAAGTAATTTTTTTTTTCACTTTTAGTTTAAATGCCATATTCATTTCTGTAACCTTCTCATGTTGATGCTAGATGTTATATTTATGATTTAAAAATTAATATTTTCATTAATAACAATTCATTAATAATAATTATTTTATTTATGACTATAAAAATTAATATTTTCGATTTTGAAAAAATATACATAGCATACTAAATAAACGGAAAGCTGATAAAATTAAATTTTTATAGTAGCAGTAATAGAGTGGAAAACAAATTCTACAGTTAAAATATACGTATGATATCTTAAATAAAATTTCGACGATATGTCTGACATGTCTGGCTTAATTAGAGCAAGCTCACGAAATTTATCGTGGCAAGGAGTACAAAATTATGTCTGTCGTTGGAAAGAGTATCATACTGGTGACAATATGACCTAACTTCTGCCCCAATTTTGGAGGACAGCAGCGCAGGGAACGGTTCCGAGGGTCTTTTCCCCCCACTTCTTCCATCATCAACCTCTCGAAGGGACTTTCGTCTCACCGTATATTTTGAGTGTCCCTATGCCGCATAGTCATTTACAAACATCCATGCCTTCTCCAGGATTCAAACCTGGGACCTTCGGTATGGCCATCATCGTCACTAACGATTTTCTGGTCTGGACGGTACGCTATGTCTTTAAACGTCCTTTTAATCCCCTGCTCGTAAAAAGCACGTTTACCATTTATCTTACATATGCATGGAAAATGTTCTTATCGCCTAGGCACTTAAATTTTCTGATATATCAATGCGGCAACCTGTATTTCTCCGTCAATTTATGGATCTATCTGCAGCTTATGATTCCATTTGAATCGAATTCTACGTTTTTATGAATTTTGTACATGCCGTCAAAGGATTTAACGGCCCTCGATAATAAACGGCATTTTGATTGAAGTAATAAACGGCATTTTGATGCATATGTCATAAGCTCCGTGCGAAAACGATGTGGCGAGTCAAAAACCAAGCTACCAACTGAATAATTAAAAATTTTTTATTAAATAAGTGCAGACGTCTTATTCCATTAGAGGTCATATTAGAGGTCCAATTTGCAATGAAATAATATGACAATTATTTCTTTTTTTTCTACCACCCTACCAGCAGCCGAAAGGTGAAATCGTTAAACTCGGTTAAACCAGGAAATTCCAGGAAAACGGGCAGGTTCTATGAGTGTTTTTATAGTCTTCCCCAAGTGTAATGTGCATACCAGCCAGTCTAGGTTAGAAAGTCCTCCACGAAAGCATTCCTATCCATATGCAGAGTCCTTGAGTTCTTTGCCATTATAAGAGTTATTAGGTTAATTGGAAAGCAGGCAAGATGAAAAATTAGCAACCGCCTTCGGGAATCGAACCACAGACCTCTGAAATACCGGCTCAGTGTGCTGACCACTACACCACGAAGGCACGCTAAAAAGGCGGGAGAAATACCTTATACCATAATCAAAACAAACAAACAAAACCTGTTGTTCTACTGACTTAAACAATTCGAATAACTCATTTTTAATATAAGAGTCTACATTCTATATCTTTATCTTCTGGAGAATTAATTTTCTGCACTTTAAAAGGTGAATCGTAATTATTTAGCTTAATCTTGTATCGATGTTTAACGATAATTTGCTTATGAAGATTATGATATTTTTAAAACCTTTTTAAAACTATAATCGTCATTACTATATATTGTAATCCGAAGTTTTCAAATTACTGTTATTATTATTATTATAATTATTGATGCGTTTTGTTAAAGCAAAACAGCCAAGAAACATGTGAGCACAACTTTTAAAAAAATAATATAAATTTGTGTTTTCATTGAATTTAAACTAACGAAAAACATTTTTGTTTACATCTTAATGTGCATTTCTTACTTAATGAAAAATATTTTATAGACACAATACTACTGTTCAATATTTTGACTTTAAAATGGCGGCAATTGAGCGAAGAATTACTACGAGCTCTTGAAATGAGCTTTTGAAATTTCTGAATTTGTAACTGAGAATCCCTACGGATACATCTAAGTAAATTTTCAGAGATTTTTATGTTACAATAATTAAATAAGCATTAGACAGGTATGTAATAAACAGAGCCCGGATTTTGATGATTTTTCTTTCTTTTCGCCATCAACAAAACAGTTTGCCCGCTGTTCAGCCTGTTGGATCCCGTTGATAGAACTAGAGCTTAGAACTATAACTTCCGGGAATTGACTACGTAAAGCGAGGAACACTGAAAGAAGGACCAGAACATGGAAAAAAGTACATGGAGGGAAATAAAGGGAAAGCGCATAATGGGGACTGTTGAACTAAGGGGGAAATTGCTGGTGACCACTTAACTTGAGGAGTACAATGCGCTCGTAGTTGTAATGTGTACTGACAGTTATACAATTAAATTTAAAAGAAAAATGATACTATAGATGCCAAGCGTTTTGAAAATTTGTAACATGTTACGCATTTCTGATAATCCAATAGATATTTTATTTACTTTTCATCATTATGGTTTATGTTAGGCATACAAATATAATAAGAACAGGGTGTTAAATTAGGTTAAAATGTGCATGAATACATGTTGCGTTTACATTATGCAAACACTAATGGCAAGTTATACTGGCAAAACTGCAGACTCCTATATTCATATTATGCATTAGTAGTAATTATAAGTACATTAAATGAGTGTTGAACTCACAGAATTGCATTAACATAGATAATGTCGTGTTAGGTACTAAATAAATTAAATAAATACGATAAAATATGTGGGCATACTGATTTAGAACACACATTATTACAGATAATACCTGTTTGTATATATTTATGGCACAGTGCTCCTTGGTAAGACAAAAAATAACAAAAATGCATATACATATTCTGCTCAGTGCAAAATTTTAGTATAAATAAAACCAACTAAGATACAACTCGAAAAAAAAAAAAAAAAAAAAAGATGGGACAGGTCTATATCTCCCGTTCTATTAGGCCGATTGACGAAATTCAACTTATGTTTTTCCTACCTTTGAAAGCGCGACTTAGGATATGTACTAAATTTATATATAGCATTGTCCTAATGTAGGTATTTTGACACAAAATTGGACATTTTATGAAATGACATGCCAATTGTTTTCCATATTTCGATTCTACGACTCAAATTATGCGAAACTACCAAGTTTTGTAAAAATCGCACGAGTAGTTTCTTAAAAATTAACTCTCAAAATTTTACCTCTTTAATCTTAATTCAATTTGATATATATTTATTAATGTCTATTTTTTGTTAAACTTACATGATTCATTCTTCCAGAATTCAAACTTTAGGCTTAATTCAAATATAATTCGCCCATTTTATGATTTATTTTTAAAGCTTGTATTTTTAAATAATTCTTATAAATCTTTCGAAAAAAATTTGAATCATAATCTATAAAATTTTTACCATCATCTTAAAGTCGATGTATTTCTAAGCATATCTGCAAAAAAAAAAAAAAAAAAAAAAAAAAAAAATAGAGTTTTTTATTCAACATCTTCTAAGATACACATGCATTTACATATTGGCGAGTTATGAAATTTGGCATCTTTTTTTGAGCGATAACAACGCCAAATGTGGTTTACGCACTTTGCTAAAATTATTTGAAAGTCTGAACGACGATTTTTTTCCGCTCGTCTACAATGAAAAAAAGTAAAGAAACATAGGTTGCTATAAAATAAGAAGTTCGCCAAGTAAATTATTCTTAGCGCATTTTGAATTTCTCCGTAAAATTTACAAATTTTAACATTTAGGCATAATTTGAGTCGTAGAATCGAAATAGGGGAAAAAATTGGCATGTTATTTCAGAAAAAGGTCGGATTCTGTGTTAAAATACCTATGTTAGAATAATGCTATATATAAATATAATATATATTCTAAATCGCGCTTTCGAGACATAAAAAATGCAGTTTGAGTTTCGTCAGTCTGCCCAGTAGAATGGGAGATATAGACCTGTCCCCCCTTTTTTTTTTGTGTGTGTGCAATTTTTGTAGCCTTTTTTCCCCCTTAGTTTAAAACTGAATAATTAAGACATATATAATAAATTTAAAGTGAGTAAATACTCAGAACAATATATATTTGTTTAATCATAATAATAAACAATATTAAAGCACTTTGATGACCTAATCGTTCATCAAATGGCCGGAAAATATACTTAAAATGCGAAATATTCCCTTAAATGATTGACAATTTTCATGCACAAATTGGACAAATACATTATAAACCAAAGAGTTACAAATTACGTTTCACTTAAGTTTTTTTTCCCTTGCGAATTTTCAACCTTACACAAATATGTATTACACTGAATCATAATCTATAAAATAGATATGTATACTATTACACTGAAATGCTTATGATGTTTTCGAAAATAACCTCTGATTTAAACAAAATATACACAGCTTTACTGTAATTTTTAAAATATACTCGTTTCAGTGGCATTTTCGAGACAAAAGAACCATTTGGCGAAAAGTACGTTACCAAACGTCTTTTGCGTTGATGACACTCTCATCCAATAGTCCCTTTTGAGAAATGGAAGGATCCAGGATCATTTGCCAAATAACTGCCGATGAACTATTCCAGCTGAGCGAAAAGAAAAAGTAAAGGGAAAACAGATAAACGTGTTGCACACAGCTATGAGTATGTAATTCCAAAAATGGGTCTGTGGAATACATATTCCCTTTTCACGTTGTAGAGTTCCTCACTCTTTTTGTCTAAAGTAAATGTGAGGAACTTATTAAACTGTTAAGCGACTTGTCGCTTAGTTCAAATAACTAAAGACGTAGACTCAAGAAGGGTTACATACCCTTTATTTCAAACAAAATAATATGAACAGTTGGCCCCTTTTTCTGGCTTACAACAAAGTCTCCACTTGGGCCTAAACTCAGAATAAGAAATAAGAAGTAAATTATAATTAACTAAGACAGACTTAGCCGAAGCACAAGCTTAAACGTAGTTGGCCCTTAATTTAAACTAGCCGACGAATAGCGAGGCACGTAATATACGGCCAAGCATAATACCTTCAACCCGAAAGAGATTTAGCCCGAAAACAAACGCGCGCTACTAAGGATTCCTAGCTGTCTCACGAAGTAAGAGAATCTTCCTTAAATACTTCTTCTAACTCATTTGTATTCAACTCGATCCTAGAAACTCATTCTGGTAGGGAGATGTAAGTGGGAACAAGAACTGATAGGAAAGCGCATTGAAATTAAAATAACTGTTATAAAATTAAAATATAACTTACAATGTAATCTATGAAACTGAATATGCACAAAGGTCTGACAAGAAATGTCGGAATGGAAATATTCTTAGAAATGACACTCATACTTTGTAAAACAGAACAGCCTTTTATAATGAATAGGACTAACAGATTACGCAATCAGTTTTCTGTGGGTAGGACATGTCAGCCTAATACATATTAGTTCGTTATTTCAAGAGTAACTTTATTTTCCTCTTTGGTTACCAGAATATGCCTCAAGATACACTGAAAGACATCAAAGACGCTCTTAAAATTTTATAAAAATTAAAAAAAATCCTTAAATGAAGAAAATGATTTAAAAAAATTCAAAATAATACTTCCATCATAAAATTCCGGTCCTTGGTAATTAAAAAACATATTGCTAAAGGCCTAAAAACTTAATTTTCAACTGTTTCAGATGATGATATAGCGACAAAATAAAGTGGAATTTTTACCTGAAACGAGCCGACATCAGGTCTTGCTGAGATGTCATTTTTGATTTCTTTTGGTTCTACTATGAGCATAAACCCAATGAACTTCTGTACTGCGATCTGGGATGAATAGCCCTGAATTGTCACTGTAAAAAAATGAAAACGCTTAGAAACAAATACAATTTATTCACTAAATAAAAAATAAACGTTTAAAAATGAAATTTGAATTGTAATTTATAGAGAACAGGAATATACATTATAGTTGAAAAGATACCTCTATATTAATTCAGAAGTCAAACAACAAAAATCAGCGTTATATTTTCAAATTTTCACAGGACTAGTTTCGATGGTTTTACCGAACTACCATCCTCAGCTGCAAAAGCACAAATGAACGAGATAGGATTTAATGATTAGATAAGATAAGACAGCCTGGACGTAAAAAAAAGCTAGTAGCGCCATCTGTTGATGAAACCAGAACTAAAACAGAATTTCTTTAAAGGCCGAAGGCAAAGAGGGATTTGATTAGATAAGAAAATAAGCTAATAATAAGCTTTGTTGTTTGACTTCTGAATTAGCATTTGTTCGGCGTGTTATTCTGTCTTAATACCTCTATATATTAATACTGATTTTTATATATATTGCCCATTAATATATGCTTAAAACGGCTGAACGCTGGTATTTCGATCTACGCATTCAGTCTCGGCAGTGGGTTTGTCCTATTAGCATTTTGTAGTTTTTATCATGTATAGTATGATAAAATGATAATCAGTGAAAATCATATGAAATTATAAACCACTTCCCTATAAAACGTAATCCACGGAGGCATCCCTTCCCGTAGGTGAACAGCCCTTGCGTACTTTGCGATAATTGTCTAAATAAAGAACAAATGAATATTTAAAAACATATAGAGAAATATGTTTTTAAATATTCATTTGTGAGTAAGAACAACACAAATATTGTTTAAAGCAAACACTTTATTAAATGATCAAGCGGCAAACACCAGTGGCTGAGTACTGGGAAGACCTAATCATAACAGATTGTTATTTTCTAAATATGCATAACGTTAACCATCTCTTTTTGATTATTTATATAAAATTGTTTTATTAATTGTAAGAATGAAGACGTTAATATAAGATCAAATACTTTCTTCTGCTGATTTAAAAAGAAATTTGAATACAACGACTTTGTTAAATAATTAAATTAGAAATTAGAGTAAATGCTAATATTTCCCCTCTTATGATACTTTAAAGTATTTTAAGAAGATGACAACTCACGGTTCGAGATGTATTTTTTCTTCTCTCAAGGTTCGTGTGGTCATTAAGTATTTTCATAATGCATTAATCTTACTCAAGATTTAATATCGTTTATCTATATCGTCATATTAATAAAATTAGGAAATCATTAAAGATAAGCAGCAAATAATTTAAAATGGGAAAAACTTAAAAATAAAGAGTAAATAAATTAAAAGTTTATAAAATGTTTATTACAATTACGAGTTTATAAAATATTTACTTTTCCTTAATATTCTTAAATCCTGCGAATACTATTTTAAAATTTAAAAAAATTTTATACATTAAAAAAATTCTGATGCAGATACCACATGATTTCCTTTTATGGCGCATTAAATTATATATATTATTTGCGGCACTTCTTTTAAATTTATTCTTTCAAATTATTCTAACTTAATTAACCGATTCCTTAACGCAAGTTGAAAGTGACATAAAAAATTGCAAATTTTGTAATTAAATATCTCGGTCACGTTTACAGTATAGGAGACAAACTTCTTATAATTTTTTTTATAACGAGTATAAAATTTTCCCACATATAAGTATGGAACCGGAAGAATACATTAAAAGTTAGATTTCGCCATTTTTCAAAAGAAAAAAAAAAAAAAAAAGCGTTTTTTTAAATTTTACATTGCAAAACATATTTTCGTCATTCAAAACATTTCTGTAATTGGTCTACGACCAACGATTGCACAAATAGTCCGGGTAAAGACTTTCAAGCCGGAGAAGGGGACCTATACACGTTTGGTGTTGCCGATTGCAATAAAAAAGGGAGCTGTACAACTAGATGTTATAGCAGTCGCATAAACAAAATTTTAATGTTCTACGGCTAATCGTTTTTGAATTATGTGAGATACATTAATACGTATGTGCGTACGTACAGATATCATGAAAAAAGTCTGTTTTGAATCGATATTAAATTCATTTTGCAATCCGTTTTGGGAAAAAGAGTCCTCTATTCTCCCTGTATGTACAGACATCAAGAACAAATTGCCCAAATGGATTCAGGAATGGTCAAAATAGATGTTTGTGTTGAAATATAATACAAAAAATTTTCGTGATTACTACTTCATTTTCCTTTATACAAGAGTGTAAAAAGTGATGATCTTCTGCACTGCGCGCATAAAGTAATCGGACAAATTAAAAGACCAAACGATAAAATAAAAATGCGAAAGAATATATGTTTAGAAACAGTGACATCTCAGTTCTTGTTAAAAATGATGTTAAACTAGTGATCATGAGCGTTTTTTTTTTTTTTTTTTTTTTTTTTTTTTGTTGTTGCTTATTACGTGCTCCACCCTTAGGCACTACACGGAAAGGGAGGGATGCCCCATGAAGGTCTTTTCCACGGATATCCATGAATAGTACTTGAATTTTAATTGTCTTTTGTCCTTAATCATTAAGATTTGGTTTGGTTTATGTGTGATTGGCTGATGGTTGATGGAAAATACTTTATTTAACTTAATTATGGCAAAGAAATTGAGGGTTAACTGCCTAAGGGAAGGGATGCCGTCGTGGAGGACTTCCTAAGCGAAACTGGCTCGTATTCACGTTACACATGGGGAAAACCACGAAAACGCCCATGCAGCCAGCCCGTTAACCAAAACTCGAACTTCGGACCGAACTACCAGTGTTCAGCGGCTTTTACCGCTCGGCCGCTGGTGGGCCATTATCTTGAGGTTTGAATAGCAAAATGCCGAAGTCGTTTTCATTTACTGAGAAAATAATGTAAAAAATTTGCTTTAAGATGAAACAACGTGATAACATTAAATTTTG
The DNA here is from genome assembly GCF_044657685.1 of Stegodyphus dumicola. NCBI lineage: Eukaryota > Metazoa > Arthropoda > Arachnida > Araneae > Eresidae > Stegodyphus > Stegodyphus dumicola. Next base: position 24,738,604 of record NC_140775.1, read on the forward strand.
TTCAAAATTAGGTAAATCTATTACCAAAACATTTGATATGATTCGAACAGTATGTTGATGCATCGTTTATGAAGAACAAGTGTATGAGTGGTACAACCGCTTTAAATGTGGACGCCAAAGCACTGACGACAACCTTCAACTTAAAAAATGAGAAAAGTGTGAGGAAAATCTATTCTTTGGTGAAAACTGACAGATGTGTAACTCAGCAACTTTGCTACATGCTTGGGATAAGCAAAGAAAGCTGTGAGTGAATTTTAATTGAAAATCTGAAAACAAGGAATATATGTGCTCGAATTTTGCCTCGAATTTTCACAAAACTAGGAAAAAAAAAAAAAAAAAAAAAAAAAAAAAAAACAGAAAAGCTTACTATGAGGATCTGCTGACTACTGCGAGACAGGAGAATAGCTTCTGAAAGTGTAAAAAACTAAACTAAACTCAGTGGCGCAAACAGCCCTAATGGGCCAAGGAGTGCCGCGAAATCTGCTTTCTTGACCGTGGGCCCCGGGGTGCGTAAGCATATGCCCTGATCAGAGGGTCAGCTTGTCGCAGGACCCCCAGTGTTTAGTCCCCAAACGAACTTGGTACTCATTTTATCGACCCAAGGGATGGAAATCAAGGAATGAAAGGCTGAGTCGACCTTGCCCAGCGCGGGCTTCGAACCCTGGACCTGTGGTGCCAAAAAAGTGTATCATAGTGGCAGATTAGACCTGGTGTCTAGCAATATGCAATATGACCCAGAAACAAAAAAGAAAAGTATTAGTGGAATGGACCGACTTCTCTCCCCCTGCCATCCCCAAAATAACATGGACGTCGAAATCGAAGGCGATTTTTGTTGCATTATTTGATTACAAATGACTTATTCAACATGAATTTGTCAATCAATTCATTATCAACTAATTAGCGTTTTTACAAAGAAGTGTTTTTTCGATTAAGAAATACTATAAGGCGAATTGGGAAGGAACTTTTTATGTCTGAGCAATGGTTTCTTTTATAAGAAAATGCTAGGCCTTGTACAGAACTGTCTGCACAACAATATTTTGTTAAGCATTCAACTACAATGGCTCACCAGCGGCCGAGCGGTAACGTCGCTGAACACTGGTAGTTCGGTCCGAGGTTCGAATTCCGCGAACGGGCTGGCTGCATGGGGTTTTCGTGGTTTTCCCGATGTGTCACGTGTATACGTGCCAGTTTCCCTTAAAAAGTCCTCCACGAAGGCATCCCTCCCTTAAGGCAGATAGCCCTCGAGTGCTTTGCCGTAATCTAATAAACCAAACCAACTACAATGAAAAAGCACCCTTCGTATTCTTCCGACTTATCGCCAGCTAACATTTTCCTTTTTCCGAAGCTTCAAATGACCTTGAAACGACAGAGATTCGAAAACATCTCGGATATTAAGTCAAGTGTTAAGTGCATTTTGTGAACGGTTAATTCTAACGCCTATAAACAGTGTTTCGATGACTTGAAGACACGTTAGAAAAATTGTATAGATTCCTGTAGCGATTATTTTGAAGGAGATTAATTTATTTCAAGGTTAGTAATGTTTATCTTATTTTTAAAAACTTGTTACTTATGTTTTGGGTGCACTTTGTATATATATATATATGTATACGGGCGTGTATGAATCTATTTACTTTATAGCGTGAGTGCTATTTGATATCCGACAAGAAGGTACTTTAAGTGAACTAAATAAAGAAACAACGAAAAAAAAACGACGAAAAGTTGGAATATAAATTAAATTCACTTTTAATTATTCTTAATTACAAATATTAACACATTTGTTTCGTTTATTAAAACCATGTGAAATTTATTCTTCCTAGATAAATAATACTTTATTAGAATTATACCGAAAAATCAGAGATTAATAACCAAAACAAACACTCATACATTTATGAAGAATTTTTTTAATCACATAACATTTAAAGCAAAAATTATAACAAGCTAGCTTTCGGCTACGGCAGCGAAGTGGTTCAAAAAAGCCTAAATATTGTATTTATCAAAGTGATAAAAGAAGCGAATTCAAACGCGCCAAAATCCATCTGAATGCATTTCAACAATAATATTTTAAGCCTTTTGAGAACAAGCTTTAAAATTTCGATGACAAATGTTGATTTTCTGACTTGCATCCAGGAAATGAATAAAATCGCTGATGGGAGAGACGAAAATTCAGAAAATACGTGGAGCATGAACCAGCAAGGAATCCAAATCCTCCACCTGCCTCGCGTCGTGAATGGAACATTATTTGAATTAGCTTCACAGAAAATGTTTTCGAAAAAGAATTTGAAGGGCCCGCTTTTCCGGAGTACCGGTTTGTTTATCCAGAGAAAAGAAGGGGATAAGCTCTGTCAGCAAATGTTATATTCAGCATCTGACATTCGACAATGGATCTTCGGTTCTGTATTTGCAGAAAAGGATTATGTCCCTTAAAAGCTCATTTTTAAGAAAGCTTTGAAGTTGCTTAATATGGACTATTTAATTTGCATTTATATCATTTTCATTCTGTTGAATAATCAATTAACTTCCAAATTTCATCTCACGAGTGAAATGAAGAGCACTGTTGTTATACTCGTCGATAAGCGGCAAGCTGATTATCATATTAATTAACTGTCGTTTGGCATTGAAACGCCTTTTGTTAATTATATCAATGGCTTTTAAGGTTTATAAAAATGACCAGTTAAGATATAATATGAGATATTTAACTATTTTATAACAATAATTTTTACAAGAAATTTTAAAGACACTATGTGCTTCGATTATAGAAGTATAATGCCAAATGTTGCCAAAAATGGCTACAGCAAGAATGGCAAGCAGAAGGCCTACATTTTTCAGCTTTTCATATGCTTTAATTTCTGGAGACATGGAATGTCAAAACAAAATTTAGTGAACAATAAATACATGAGGATTATTAGTGTGTTCGAAATCCAAGCGTCGAACTTATAAGTATTACTTTAATTCTTTTGAAAGTATCACATGCTTAGAAAATCTGCTTTAAAAAATAATATCACACAACACAGAAAGGGAATTATTCATTACCAAGACACTAAGTGTCTTATAATCGACTGTAAAACTCACTCCGACTTTTCTCGAGAAGACGACCTCAAAATGAGCATTGCTGAGCCTAAGCAAAATGCGCACTAACGCGTATATGAGCATGTGAGTATGTGAAGATCTGCCTCAAGCCCCCCATGTTCAGAACTCGTACTATGTTGGGAACCCGACTTGCTCAAGCCACCCGTAGCCACCCTTGACAAGCCCACTTCGCGTAACGCTGCCGCGCCTATATCGCGCCGAGGTGTACCCTCAAAAGGGATTAGCACATATGGACAAAATAGTGGTTTGCTAAGGGTTACATTTTCTACAGAAATCCGGATGCTTTTTCTAAATGCTTGAAGACAGTAAAGCGTTACCAGTCATGTACTCCAAATTTGTTTTAAAGATACATCTAGCACAGAAATAAGTACGCAAATGAAAGAAAAATGCCGCGCATACAGTATCATAGATCCACAGATAAAGTCTTACGCTTGTGCGTTCCAAACATTATCTCCATTGAGACTAAGAACACTTTGTAAGTGGTTAGTGACTGAGTGCCATCCCGAAAGGCCCGGGTTCAAATCCTGGAGGAGGCATGGATGTAAATTGTCTTTTCATTCACAGGAACCAACGGTGGTCCATATATTAGGTGCATCCATAATAAAGTGACTACCGCTTCCGGCCTTAGTAGTGTGTCCATTTTCCATTATATGGGAGAATAGAACAGTAAAACAAAGAATAGTCAATAAGAGTCAGTACAACAACAGACTGATCAACTATGACGTTCGAAATCGCATAAATCTGTATATATAAAAAAAATCTGAATGTTTTTCAGATTTTAAATTACGCCCAAAGGGGTGTTTTTTTTAACAATTTGTGTGTTATAGTTCTTTATTAGATATCAGGTTCTCCGCACTTAAATCATAAAATTCAGTTCAACAGCAGTATCGCAAAATAGTTTTAAAATGAGCATATCCTTTAGAATTTCCGATACAAAGACTCATGTGTTGGAGATAAAAATTAAAAAAAGTTTTTTCTGTGCAACGTTGCCATTACTCGCTTTGAAATCCTTGAGTTTGTTAGTAAAAAAATTGATAAAGATTTAAAATCGATAATAAAAGAAATCCAAATTTCAAATTTGGGCTTTCAGATACCCATATTCGAAGTAAGATTACGTCATTCAAAATTGGAGGGCTCCAGGTACCGTTGTTTCGTTGTTTTATCACATTGCGAGAAATATACGTACATTTATGCAGATTTTTCATTATTTAATTTCTTTAAAACACAGGGCGATAATACTTTTAATACTTTGTGGCAACAGTTTGAAAAGTGATTCGCCGTTTGTAGATAACCGACGCAAAATCGCAAAACGAAAACAATAGTTCTTCAGGACAAAATGGCCCTTTGGACTTTAAAAAAAAAAAAAAAAAAAAAAAAAAACCTCGACGGAAACGATATTTTCTTAAATTTTTGCTTTTGATTAATTCTAGATTTATTTGCTGCATAAGTAGTTGTCTGATTTATATCTGCTGTTTGCAATGTAAATTAAATAAACAGCTAAGTTCGTAACGTAAAGTTTTCTCACTAATATTAGATCCAAACTTTGATTTTAAAAATTTCCGAGTAAAAAAATTGCAGAACAACCTTATCCGGAAAATAAATCTCAGTCTTCATGATTCTAAAATTTCAGCACCATAAAATCATTTTCCCATAATAATAACATTTATATCTTCAACTTAAATTCTCCTTTTCTTCAAATTATGTTGACTGAAGTAGAGGCGCGTTCATTCTTAAAACCACACGTAACTAATTGCAACAGCTGCTTACCATTCCCGTTATGCAGTCAATGAGAAAGGGAAAATATTATTAAATATCTCAATTACAAACGTGAATAATGAAATATATATGTACTTTTTTTTGCTTCATTGTGCGAAGTAAAGGAAATATTGTAATCGCGAAAATTTTCGGGTATTGTATTTAAACGAAAATATCCATTTTTACTGCTCTCGAAACCCTTTAGATGATCTTTTTTTTTCTCGTGACCATCTGTACGTACGGCCAGAATAAAAGACTATTTTTCTTCAAAACGGATTGTAAAATGGATTCAAAAGGGAATTTTTCGCAACCTCTGTACGTAAATATCTCGTATATCATATCTGGTATAAGTAAAAAAAATCAGCAGTAGAACGTTCAAATTTTGTATATGGGACTGCTTTAACATATCGTTGTGCATCTGCCCTTTTGGTTGTAATCGGGCGCATGAAACATATATACATATATATACATATATACATATATATATGTATATATATACCCCAACAGTCTTACCCGGCTCGATGAGCTCCTATTATTTTCATCTTATATGTTGGTAAATTGTGCATTTTTTGTGCTTTAAGTGACTGAATTATGTTGTTGCTATGATACGGCTGATATTTTTATGCCTTTAGTTAAGTTCAGTTTAAGGCCTTCTTTACTCGCTGGCCGAATTGCTTGTTTTTGTGTAGAAACTTCAATTTTAATTGTAAAAATTATTTTTCATTAACTGTTTTCACTGCATTTAGTGTTTTATGTTTTTCTGTACTTTACAATTTCGAATGAAATTGTTTTGAGTTTGTATGTATTTTTCCTTTGCGTGAAGAGAGAATTGAATTAATTGAATGAGAAATATATGTCTAAATGAAATTCGAGGAAATAAGTTTACATGAAATGCAGCAAAAATGCGTATAACTGAATAGGCATTAACAAGGAAGTCATGTGGCGTCCACATCCTATTTTTTATTAACAGTTTACATGCGCCAAATTCTATTATTTTGCAGTAGGAAACATGAAAAATGAGCAATGCCTTCGCCGAGATTCGAAACTGGACCTCTCGAATACACGCAGTGTGTGCTACTGTTACACCACGAAGACATGTAGAAAGGAGGGAGAAAATAAAATTATATATTCCCCCCCTTTTAAATGGCGACTGTGGATTAGGGACACAATCGCCAAATCCTGGTGGTAAAGAATCATCATCGTTTTAGTTCGGGCGCCACTGTAGAGTCATTAGGTTATTTTGAAGTGGAAAACACGAAAACAAAATGAGCAATGTCCTCACCGGGATTCGAATCTGGACCTCTCGAATAGGCGCCGAGTGTGCTACCATTACTCCACGAAGGCATGCAGCAAGGAGGGAGAAAATATTTTACAGTATGAGAGCTTGTCAGATAAAAAGTACATTCCATAAAAAGTTATAGGATACAGAAAAGTGCGGTATGTGGAAAACAGATTCATAAATTCTACTTTCTTAGGTTCTAAAAACAAAGCACTGTTGTTGTAAGCATGGTTATAATTTTAAATTTAAAGATTAGAACTGTGGTATATACAAAGAAATTTGTTATCATTTACTCGAATTTAATAGTTAATATTTTAATGAATTCAACGCTTACCATTTTTTTACAAAAATAAAGTTAAAGGAAATGGCGCTAAATATAATGCTAAAACTCCAGGGAATATAAATAATTCCACTGTAGCTGAAATGATTAATGTTTTCAATGCTTTCATTATCAGATACGCTTACGAAATAATAGCATAAACGAAAAATAATTCTATGGCTTGTGGATATATTATGAATCTAAACGGTTTCCCTTTTAATTAAAAAGTGAATGATGGAGGAAGAAGAAGCACACTTTTCACACCTTTCCCTCGTTGCGTTTTAGTATATGCGAACTAAAGTTACGAAACCGAACAAAGTAAGGATAATAAGTCTGCTAAAGTAGGCCCGCAAAACACACAAGCATCTCTTTAATTAATTTGGCTTCTAAGATTAACTATTTTAAGTTATTTATTTCTGTGAGGTTCTAAGAACTACATGTTCGCAGTCGATAAGAGAAAATTACGCTTGCGAAAACACGATGGCGGCAAAGAATAATGAAGCAGGCTTTCGCAATTTCGGCCTCACAGCGGTATGTTATATTTAATTAAGAATTTCGGCAAATAAAGTTTGTTGGTAATGTAAACAGATTTTTAATCTTTTTTTCAGTGTGGTCGGACCTTTTTATGACAGGTAGGGATAAAAATCCCTTTTCTTTTTTGCGGATTAGATATTTAACTTATGTTTCATGTCACAAGTAGCAGAAGCCTATTTTCGAAAGCTGTGTGTAACTGCCTAATTAAAAATAATGCTTTTATTTACAATCATGAAACAAAAGTGAACTTTTTTAAACGTATGTTTTAAAGTTATATTAATTCTAAGATTAATAATTTTATAACCAAGGGATTAGTTTTATTAATTATTTGGCATGGTAATTTATTGGTACAAATTAAATAATACCAAAAAGGGCTCTGAATATACTTGTGGAAAAGGAAACCTTTTTTTTTCATATTGTTACATTAACTGTAGGAAGTATTTTACGCCAATCAGCGGTAATGCTGCTGAAAACTCGTAGTTCGGTCCGGAGTTCGCATCCTGGCGAATGGGCGTTTTCATGGTTTTTCATGTGCGTAAAGTGTATACGAGCCAGTTTCCCTTAGAAAGTCCTCCACGACGTCATCCCTCCCCTTAGACAATTAGCCCTGAAGTTCTCTGTCATAATTAAATTAAATAAACCATTAAGTATTTTCCATCAACCAACAGTCCCAGAGAGAATGTCCGAGCCCCATTGGCAGGTTGATAGACCTGCAGAGTTTTAAGAGTGTGTCCACTTTTAAAATTTGATCTGCAGTATGAAAGAGTGGATAAAAAGCAATCATGCCAGGTATAAGTTTATTTGATTAAGATCTGTATGGAATTTTAGGGGGGATTCTCCATGTAAAATACATAACTAGCCAATTTCTGCAAAACAATTCCTCTACGTTATAAGACTTCTTGCCCTTACGCAGAAGCGAGGGCCACTAGCGGCCGAGCAGTTAAGTCACTGAACACTGATAGTTCGGTCCGAGATTCGAATCCTGCAAATGGGCAGGCTGCATAGGTTTTCCTTTATGTGTAACGTGTATAGGAGCCAGTCCTCCACGAAAGCAGCCCTCCCCTTCGGCAGATAGCCCTCGAGTGTTTTCCGCAATCAAATAAGCCAAACCAAACCTTAAGCAGAAGCTCTCGAGTGCTTTACACTAATTAATTAATCGAATCGGATAATAAAATGTACAATAATATAGAGTAAATATATATAATCTTAATTCATATTAATTCGAATGAGACAGTTGAATATTTAAGAGAACTTAATCCTCCAAGCGCAGATTGTCACTTCAGAGTTCCTGTCGATTAGTATTATGTCTAGAAGCATAGCCCGCACTTTCGTTTGGCATTATTAAATCTGAATTATTGTTAAAAGAAATTAAAAGAACAATAAAGGTTTTAGCGTAAATCAATAATTTGCGACTCTTCGGGAAACAACTTGTGAAGCTTATGATAAAAAATTTTTCAAATTCAATGCATAGCATAGCATAAAATAACCGAATACGAAACTAAACTGTGTTTGACGTTATAATACATCCTGCATTAAATCATGCAATTAAAAGTATATCCTGCGTATGAAATCTCAGTGAGTATGCCTTGGAGGAAAGCAGTTACAAAGACCTAACTACCAAGGTGGAGCTTTTGTTCGATGTTTCTCTTCCAGGGAGCTTGTTACTTAAAATTCAGCCTAGATTTTTAGCACCATTTCACAGTTTCGTTTTTTTTTTCCGATATATTTACTATATGTACATACAATTTTATATTACATACTGCATTTAGTTAAGAACGTTAGATATTGTAGAACTGTTTTTCTTTACATCTCCAAGAATAGGTCACCATTTGTCTGGCGCATAATAACCCTCGAGGTTTTGTGCCATTTAAAAACCAACCAACCAACAAGAATAGGTATTCGCATTTTCCTCATATATGACATGTATACGAGCCAGTTTTATTATATTATATATCAGCCAATCACACATAAACCAAACCAAACCTTAACTGAATGCTTAAGGACAAATAGAGTTAAAATTCAAGTAATATTCATGGATATCTAAACAAAATTTCATAGCATGTTCTAATTCAAAAATTTATTTGAAGCTACTATGTTACCAGAAAACTACAGGAAAAGAAAATGCAACAAAATCCAGAAACGGGAACATGCAGACTGCGTCTTTTGCATATAAATTTCTCTGCGACTCAAATTCCACAACTCAATGGAAATGGGACGCTTATCACTTCAAAACGCGCTTTAAGAGCCTCAAAATTTCAAAAGCAGCCTCTTAAATTCTCAACACTGGAAAGAATAAAAAAGAACGTCCAACTAATTGCTGCCATGCGTCAGCCTCTTTTGAATAATTATATCCCCATCCATTGGCCTAAGGGTGAACTGATTAGTTGAAAGTATTCCAAAACCTCAAATAAATTTTTACTCTTTACGCGCTAAATTACCCATCATTTAGAAACGACTAATTTCGTCGAGGAGAAAATGGCCTCTACGCTGCCATCCATGGCATAACTTTGCTGGCGTCAGGTTTTAGTGCATGCTTGAGTGGCAACAGGCAACCAGAATGCAAAGGCGCAACGGTGATCAAGTCACGATTAGATTGGTATGTTAACGGGTTGGGAGATTGAATAAAATCACTCTCAAAGAGATTTTCTCAAAGACAGGGACAGATCCGTGCGAACCAATCGATTTCTATCTAACGTGATCTGTGATGGCAATTGAATCTTTCTGAAGAAAGACTCAATTAATTCCCAACTGAATTTCCTCCCACTTCAGGCTACATTTATTACTGAATTTCGTAGTATTTCCGACTCATTAGCATCCCGCCTGATTAACTAATTTTGGAATTATTTAATAGTTCGAAAGTTGGTGACTCTTCCTCCATGACATTCAGAAATAAGTAAATAATATGCGCTAAGGTTTGAAATTAAAAAAAAAAAAAGTATCTAAGTAGTTATTTTTTGTCCGTATCCCAATTACATTTTCAAACTTTGTGGTATATTAATGATATGATCGATAGCACAAAATGTTGTCGCCCAGACGGTATAGTGTTTAGGGGAGCCTGCTGCTGTACTGAAGAGCCTGAGTTCGAATCTCAGAGAAGGCATGGATGTTTTTGAATGTATAGTGTCTTTGCGGCATGGAGGCACTCTAAATATATGGCGAGCCGAAAGCCCTCTTTGGTGGTCTGAGTTGTGGAGGTAGGAAAGGGAGGAGGGGCCAACCCGCGCTAAAAGTGAAGCACTGCTTTGGAGCTTGGGTCACCAGATGGGGTGTTCTTTGTTTACATTCAGAAGCTCGCTTGAAAAGATTCTGATAGTATTTCGACACACGACAGTTCCATAGAAATCGAAAAAGGGACACTTTCGCACGAAAGAAACATTCATAGTGTGATGGATAATAGCAATTTGTATAGTTTAGTGACATTTACGCAAAAATCACATCTTGGTTATTTTTCGATAACTAACAACAGCGATTTTGATTATGAATTTGTTTTATAAAATTATAAGCTGTTTCACTACAAAAATATAGATTTTAAGAAAAATGTTATGCTTAAAGAATGAAAAATACCTTACGGTACATTTAAAATTGTATACGTCTTTCGATACCCTTGATAGAGTATTCGCTACTTTTATTTTATTTTCCAAACGTCAAAATGTTTTAAATAAAACAAATTTTTTTCACATCCATATATTATTGTAACATGTACCTTTTAAAATTTTTTAGAGGAGAGGCTTTACTGCTGCTCATTTTAAACCCATCGTTTTAATTTTATACATCTGAAAAATAATCACTTTGGGCTTACACGTTTTATAAATATAAAATTATGTATGTTAAAATATTTGTAATTAGGCACATAGGCTAGATTAAGTTTTTATTAAATAGAGTAACGCATGCAAGGGCTATCTGCCTAAAGAGAGAGATGCCATCGTGGAGGAATTTTGAAGAAAAACTGACCTTTGAGTGGGTATTAAAAATAATACTTATAATTTTCATTCAAATTATATTCATATATATTTTTTATGTAAAACTTTCGGGTGTATGCTAAATTAGTGTAAATTACTTTACACGAAAAATATAGTGAATGCACAGAAATTAAAGATTTGCACATGCCGGAAATGAAAAATAGGAAATATGTATGGGTATTTATGCATGTGCTTGCAAAAAGCATGTACCTGCCTTTGGCAAAATACTTAAATATTCATTAAATTATTTATAAATGTATTTGAAATGAAGAATTTATTCACTTATGAATGCTATGAAATGCTATGATATGCGCACTTAAGAACGTAATAAAGAGTTTTGGAATATGTATTGTTGAAATGAAGGGTAAAAAAAATCTGATAATTAAAAGAATTATTCCCCTTACATTTTATAATAACTCAGTTACAAGTTTTAAATAATAATAAAAAAAAAAAAAAAAAAAAAAAAAAAAAAAAAAAAAAAAAACCCTTATTTTATTCCCTTTCAGAAATGTTCAGAGAAACTCAAGTACTATTTGATACCTATTTAATTATGAGGAGTATTTCGCTAATTCCTAATAATTTTCTAATTTAAAATGAACCGAATAGAGCATTAATTATAAATTGACTTACATTTTTCAATTTAAAAGATGTCTCAGAAGCCAAAAAATCATGTCATATTTAAGAAAGTATTTTAGGAAGAAGCTCTGTAAATGCATAATTTTAATATTAATAATACAATAAACTTTGATCTTAATTTTTGTACCTTAACCGAATAAAATCGAATTACCTTATTTTTTTTTCTAATGTAATTAACGAAAACTTGTGAAAATATTTCCTTCAAATTAAACCATTCTGAGAAAACTGTCCTGTGAAAAGTATAGCATTTAATTCCGTTCAGAATGAAATGTTGTTTAAAAATATGTTGTTTTCACATACTTAGGACTCTGAAGTGTTGTAGAAAAAGAAAATATATACGTTTATATGTATATTTACGACGTAATTACAAAATATTTACATCCGAACGCGTCAAATCCCATAGAACTCAATGGTAAATGACCCAATGTTTTGGTCACCACGTAGGGATCGCCGGTGCTTCAGAGCAGGGTACGGGAGAAACTTGTTTAGGGCGACTCCATCTTATTTCCTACCTCCATGGTCTGAGTGTAGGGGAGAGGGGTTCTAGGGCAGAAGGTGGTATTGGTGGTAGGGAAGAAGGGTGGACCTTGGACAAACCCTCGGTGTACTCTTCCTCGAATTTGAAGTGGAAGTAGAAGTTCAACCTCTTTGAGGAACTGGCAGTTATACTTCCATGAAATACATGGACAAGGCAACAACAACAAAGGGAAATGTTGCTTTTTGCAATGTATCACAATATAACTCCAAGTTATATACACTCACGATTTGATTTCAACTCAAATTCTAAGGCTTAACAAAAAGCAAATGTATTGCTGCAAAGAATATTAGTATCAAGGAATTAAGGATATAGAAAATTATTAACTTTTAAAATTGTAGCTTCACCATACAGATTCAATCAAGAGTACTTGCGGTATGTACATCGAATGGCGCTAATGCGGAATATCCTCTTGAAATAAAAATGTTTACAGATGGAAAATATTTACAGTCGTACAATATGTAAAATGTAATTACATTATTCTGAGTTATTCTCAAACTGCTCAAGCTATTCAGGTACAGGTTGTATAAGCTGTTTGTATTAAGATACGTTTTGGCGGAAAATTTTAATTATTTTGTTTAATAAGAAACCAAAGTAAATTTTATTATGGGTTTACATCTCAAAATTTATACGTTGATACAGATCTGTGCTGTTCTAATTTAATGCAAGCATAAAAACAGATCTTAGGAATAAAATTTATGTTTTTATTGCACCACTGTATAGTAATTTATAGTATCCCTTTAGTTTTAGACAAAATGCACACAAGTTACTTAACGAAATTACGTATTTGTAGTAACATAATATAACTTTCAATAGCAATTACGTATTGCATTTTCAATCTTACATTAGAAAAGGCGAAGAGGCAGCTGATCAGTGTTCATGTTTACAGACTTTTAAGTGCTGCCATTTTTTATATTTGCTATAATACTTATATTTGGGGTGCAAATTCATGAAATCATCCGGATGATGAAGATATCAGACTTTTCTCCGGATAGCTTCACCTGTAAAATTTGTTGCTGCTTACTGAAGGAGAAGGCAAGGATGTTTGTAAATGCATAGTGTCTGTGCATTTACAAACATTTCAACGGGGGCACTCAAAATATGCAGCGATCTGAAAGTCCTCTCGAGAGGTTGGTGGCAGGAGAAGAGAGATGGGAGACCCTCGCACCCTTCTCCTCGGGTGCTCTCCTTCAAAATTGGGGGCGGAACTGAGCAAAGTCAGCTTGCTGCGATTTCAGACAAGCGAGATTAGTCATTACTACAACAACATAATAACTTCAATAAGAATTATGTTTCATTAATCTTTCAACAAATAATTTTAGACATTGTTTTAAGTACGTGAAACGAAATGAAATGTCATAACACAATCGTCAGAATGGTACAAGCCGACAGAATAGGAAATATTAATTCTATACATGAAGTTAATATAAGAACTACAAACATTAGCTCTGCCGTTGAATAGTTTCTCCATTTTTCTCCCAATAATTGTTTATTTTACTTCATTATAAATGATTTTGTCAAAATATTATTTAATTTAAGCTTCTTTAATAAGAAAATTCTTAATTAAACGCATCATTTTGCAAACATACACAAAAACACGAGTCCATAAAAATATACTCAAGCATGAAAGACTGCTCAGATTTTAATGTTAAAAGAATATCCCTACATTCTTTATTTCAAGCATCATTTATTCTAAAAGAAATTCAAGGCAAACTATGTTCATAAAAAAGTATTTTAGAATAAATAAAAATGTACACTCTGCACCAAAAAAAGGGGGGCAGTTTTGTATCTTCCGTTTCACTGGGCCGATTGACGAAATTTATTTTGCATCTTTCATGTCTCGAAAGGGCGACTTATATCAGATTTATGCATAGTAAATTGCTCTAATATAGATATTTTACCACAAAATCGGACTTTTTACGAAATGACACAGCGAGCATTTCATATTTCGATTCGACGACTAAAATTATGCCTAAATATTAAATTTTATAAAACTGGTTGAGAAACTTACTGAGAAACTAAAAAAAAAAAAAAAAAAAAAAAAAAAAAAAAAAAATATCTTGGCTCACGTTTTGAGTTTGCGTCAAGAATAATTCCCTTGGCAAAATTGTTAATTTATGGTAACCTATTTTCCTATCCCTTTCGCTGCGCACGAACGGAAAAAAAGGTTCCTTTTTCATTTTTTTCAAATAATTTTAACAAAATGTAAACCACATTTGGAATCATTATCGCGTATAGCAAATATGCCAAGTTTTAAAACGCGCCTATATTTAAATTCATGTATACCTTGGGAAATTTTGAATTAAAATATCTAACTTTTGCAGTTATGTCTAAAAGTACATCTACTTTAAGGTGATGCTAAAAATTTTATAGGTTATAATTCAAAATTCCTTTCGGAACATTTGCAAAAATTAGTAAAAAATACAAATTGTAAAAAGAAATCAGAAAATGTCTGCTATTTTATTTTTTGGACTGAATTTGAATTTCGAACTGTGAAAGAAGGCATCAAGTAAGTTTAATAAAAATGAGTTATTAATAAATATATACCAAATTTAATTAACATTGGTGAGTTAGAATTTTGAGAGATTATTTTTTAAAAATCTTTCGTGCGATTTTTACAAAAATTGTCACTTTTACAAACTTGGCATAGGTTGAGTAGTAGAATCGGAATATGGAAAAAATTCAGTTTGTAGTTTCAGGAAAAGTCCGATTTTATGTCAAAATTCCTATGTTAGAACAATACTATATTTAATAAATATACTAAGTCGTTCTTTCGAGACATGTTTTCTCTGCGACGTTTCGTCCGCGATGCTCTGGGCAGACACCAATTATCCAAATAATTTTTATTTTCTGATGCATTTTTTCAAAATTGTCCCGGTTTAAGCAAAAACATAGTATGATAAGTCTAGTTAAAAATGTTTTTCAGTAATTATAATAATGCTTAGTGTAAAAATTACCTGTAAATGTATATACTATAAATTGAATGTATTCAAAATTATATGGGTTAAATATAATATTAAAAAAATAAATCGAGGTTTAAATTAATAGAAAGTGCATTTATTACTTTTAAATCTCTTTGTGAAGTGATACAATTAGAATTTAAAAGATAAATTATTCTATCGATTATCACGTCGAATAGCAGCTGGTAGTTTGTCAGGTTTCGTAAAAGACAAACTGAAGATATAATATTTCAAATAATGACAATTCTTACCACGTCGCGCAGATGATGAATGGCATAGTAGCATAATGTAACGGCGGCAAAACGTGGTAAGACTCCTCTCAGGATGTTTTTAATGTTAAAACAAGAATTTTCTGAAAATATATAATTGTTTTTTTTGTAGCCGAATAGATGAAGTTACTGACACTACCAAGTTACAGCAGTTACTTCCTGGAATTCAATTCTCGATAAAATTTCATAAAAACACTACGTAACAAACACATTGTAAACGTGATGTAATTTCTGTTCTTGTGCAGTTCAAGGAACGGATAGCGGACCCACAGAACACATAAAAGTATCAGCTGTATATCCATGTAAATATGAAAATATGAAAACTCAATGTCTTTAATATAACGCCTGTCTGATGGCCGCCTAGGGTTTTTCTGGCCTAATATGTTTAATACAATTACACCCTTTTCGTGCCTACGCATTTTGATAAGATGCAATAAATGAAACGATGTGTCAGAATAATTTTGTTAGGAAAGCTATTTGGATGATCTTCATAAATTTTGCTTGTTAATTTAACGACAAAACAAACCTCATTCTTTAAAGTATGGTGTGGGTATTGTATTCAGCTAAGGTAACATGATTTTTATGACGATCGGAACAATAGACATGACTACTGCTGTATTTAAAATAAAAGAAAATTCTCTGAAAAGGATAACTGACTATGTTTTCGTTATCTTCAGTGTTTTCTGGGTTCTTAGTTTCCCTTTAAAATCAAATAATACACAACTTTAATTTTTGCAAAGGAAGTATATTGCAATTATTCGCTATATTCCACTTTAAAGTTTTCATGTTTGTTAAGCTTATTACCCATATCCAATGCTTGAATTTATGTGAAGTTTCTTCTCCGTTCTCTCGTCTTATTAAAATAAAAGAACATAAATTAATACATTTTCATCTGTATTTTAAACATGCTTATTCTCTCATTAGCAGTCGATGAAAACATCTACATGTGTGCATAATTCCTTGATCATAAAACCCTTATTTATTTTGTTCTGTCTAATATTTTACTATTGACCATTTAACTCACTTGACTATGCTAACACTGACAACTTATCTTTTATGTAAAAATTAATTAAAGTACTTAAAATTTAAGTAACACGAAGCAAAAATATGAAATCAAGTAAACTCTACAATTGTAACAACTACGCATCTAAAATTACACTTTCAAGGTTCCATTGCAACTTGTAAAAATAAAATATAAAAATTAAAGTATTAACGGCAAAGGTAGACTTTAAAATTTAACCCTTCAAAAATGACAAGGACAGTGTAAATTAAACTAAATCCCTTGCCAACTTGAGCTTCTTTACAACTAATTAGATTTTAAATTGATGTATACAAACCTTGTACGTAAACTGGGGGGATGCATGACTAAATGTAAAATACGATGTTATGCATAATCAAATGTGTAAGTAAAAATCACGACAAAAGTTGTAAATGACAAATATTGTATATGACAAAGAATAAAATAAATAGATATCTTAAACCCATTTACACCAGCATAGAGGAAAAATAATAATAATTAAAAAAAAGGGCGTGATTTTAATGGCTCCGCTAAAGGAAAAATTCTGATGTCGACATCACATGAATACCTTGTACAAACTGTTAAATTATACACATATTTTGCTGCACTTTATTTAAACATATTTCCTCGAATTATTCTAACTTAATTAACCGATTCCTTAAGGCAAGTTGAAAATGATATCAAAAATCGAAATTTTTGAAATTAAATTTCCTGGTCAATTTTTGTTATAGTTTTGTATCAAAGTTTTCTCAAATATATGTACAAGAAATCGGACACCGCATTAAAAGTTAGATTTCGTTTATTTGTTCAAAATCAATTTAAAAAAATCTGATGTGTACACCACATGACATTCTTGTACGGAATATTAAATTATACGCACTTTTTCTTGCATTTCATTTAAACTTATTGGATAAATCTACTTCGTCGATAGCGCATAACCCACAATAGAGTAAATGCACTCTTTAAAATTCACTATATTTGTATACCATAGCGACACTCTGGCGCTAGGTTCACTTAACAGCGTTATATTTCGTTCATATTATAAGTCAGAGTGCACAAAATTTATATCATTTGAAGAATTACCTAATCTTTGCCACATATTCTATTCAAATACTATAATAAATTTAAAACGATGTATAAAAGAAATTAAGCAAACAAAACAAAAAAGAATAGTTTTTCACAGACGATTTAGTATTTCTCATTTAATCAATTCAATTCTCACTTTGTGACAAGGCAAAAATACATAAAAACTCAAAATATCTATATTAAAATTTACGAAGTAAATCTTAAACACTTATTTCCTTGAAAAAATTCCAGAAAGGATTAAGCATGATTTAATTCGCAATAATAAATAAAGGCGTTATCTTTGTTGTTGCGAAACTTAGTCTTTCTATATTTGTAACAAATCTAATATTCTGCTCTTTCAAATGTAAACAAATATGTCCGCCATGTTATTTAAAAATTAGGCTTAACCGCACTTAAACAGCTTTTAAATTGTTGACAATTTTACAAATATTGCTTGCAGATTTCCTAAAGGTATAAAAACCTTAACCGGAAGATAAGAACAACATAATTCATTTTTAAAGCAAAAAAAAAAAATTTAAAGCAATACACAATTTACAAACATATAAGAGTAAAGCAACCGAGATCAATGTGTGTGTGTGTGATTATGGCAAAGCCTCGAGGGCTATCTGCCTAAGGGGAGGGATGCCTTCGTGGAGAACTTTCTAAGGGAAACTGGCTCGTATACACGTTACACATGGGGAAAACCACGAAAACGCCCATGCACCCAGCCCGTTCGCGGGATTCGAACCTCGGACCGAACTACCAGTGTTCAGCGACTTTACCGCTCGGCCGCTGGTGGGCCCCCATCTGAGATTAATGAGCCAGGTAACAGAGTGGATATATATATAAATATATTTATATACGTTGGTGCGGCCGATTGCAACCAAAATGCGAGTTGCACATTTACATGTTATAGCAGTACTATATACAAAATTTCAACGTTCTGAGTTCTAGAAAGTTCTGCATTCTACTCGATCTGAGTTCTACATTGTGCTCGTTCTGAGTTCTACCTTCTACTCGTTCTGAGTTCTACATTCTAGGCGTTTTTGAGATATGCGAGATACGTACGTATCTACAGACGCCACGAAAAATTCTCTTCAGAATTCATTTTAAAGCAGTTTTATAATTTTTTTGGAGGAAAAGAGTCTTTTA
The DNA here is from genome assembly GCF_044657685.1 of Stegodyphus dumicola. NCBI lineage: Eukaryota > Metazoa > Arthropoda > Arachnida > Araneae > Eresidae > Stegodyphus > Stegodyphus dumicola. The sequence continues at coordinate 24,757,172 of NC_140775.1, forward strand.
TTCTGTCCTTACGTACAAATGTCACCAAAAGCATCGTTAAATTGCATTCGATAGCGTTCAAAATGGATATTTTCGTTGAAATTTGCTGGCTGAAACTTTTCGCGATTACGATACTTCCTTTTTACTTCGTAAAAGGAAGTAAAAAAGTGATGTTTTTAAAACACGAATATTTTTGTCACTCAGAATTCTTCTATAAATTGAAGTATATGACTACGACCAACGAATAAGAAATTAAAGGCCGGGGAAAGTTTTTTAGGCCGGGTAAGAGAGGCAGGTATGTCAATATATACTTTCGGTACTGCCGTTTGCAATAAAAAAGGAGGTCCACAACTAGTGGTTACTGCAGTCGCATATAAAAAATTTCAACATTATACAGCAGACGATTTTCATTGTAATTACAAAAATATTGTACTTAAAATTCTCATGTTTTAAATGTTCTGTTTCATAACCCTTATGTTTCCCCGTCTTTATACACCGCAATTTCCAAGACAAAGAAGCCTTTTGTAGCACTGGAAGAGGTATTTTTTCCCATTGATCTCGAACAGCTTTCCAAAGTGTAAGCAGGCTGTAGTTCGACGTTTGGACAATCCGCTTTTTCCAAAAGTCCAAAAGCACAAAAATACATTGGTAATAGATCAGGAGATTTAGTAGGGTTATGAGTTAAGGTGGTATGGTCTGATACCGTTTTTTTGTTCCATTTTTTCCAGGAAATTAGAAGTAGACTTTGACGTGGCGTTGCTTGCTTTGTCTTGATGCAAATCTACTTGATTGATGACACTGTATGTAAAGAGAAGTACAATACAACTCCAATTATCCGAATTGCTTTCAGAATATCAGAACATTTCAGGATCATTTGAAGAAGACAAGGAAAAGGAGAAAAAGGGAAAAGAAGAAAAGGAAAGGGAAAAGACAGGAGAAGATGAGGATGACGTGTCACTTGAGAAATTAAGAACCATTCTTTTGAAAATGCATAAACGTTCAGAAGTTGAAGTTAGTGCTGATGATACAGCAGAATGGATACTTTGTGATTCGTCAGACCCCAGGTTTCAAATTCTAAATGATGACGAACTTACTGAAAGTGTCGAGGAAGAAGATGACCTTAAGATACGGGATCATCAGCTAGTGAAGCGTTTGCCAGCCTTGAAACTACGTTGAAGTGGATGGAGAGTAAGGCCGAACGTGACCACATGCAATTTCTCATTGTCAAGAGGATGCCCGACTTAGCTGCCCGAAAATGGATCAAGACAGTCAAACCAAAGAATATGTATTGTATACACAAAGGAATACATACGCGTTCTTTGGTCAAACAGCTTACTTTGACTGTTTGACTGACCAGAAGCAATCGAACATCGAAGATAAGAGAAGCAGCAGATATACGACATCGACAAACTGCAAGCGTCTAGGTGAAAATTTACACAGGATGGAGCACATTTTAAGAGAGCAATAATCATTGGCCGTAACTAATTGAGTAACAAAAAAATCTTATCTAAAATAATCATATATATAAATGACTTATTTAAGGCACAAATTGTGCCCATTTGATATGAAAGTTATACGTTACCTTTTCTGAGATTGATTTAAATTCTCTGATTGACGGCAGCTCGCCAGTAGATTGAGAATAGAACTACAAATTGGCAAAATTGCATCACATTGTAGAGTAATTAGAATAATTTACACATTAAAAATAGACCATGTTTGATGGTATTCGAACTTCGGAGCTCCCAGTCACCAGCTGAACGAATTACTCTAGAGTTTTAATTACTCTACGAAAGCACGCAGTACGGCAGAAGAAACTTTCTTATATCCTTTCCCGCTTTAAAGGCTACTAGGAAAGAGAGGACTCGGACCCAAATCCAGGTGCTGACAAATTATCGCCCACTGCATGTTTTGCTTCGGAAACATGCAAACACTTGCAAAATTATTTAGAATTTATTCTGGACCAGAAAACATAAGAAAGCAAGTTTTGCCCTCTCCTGGATTTGAACTCCTGATTTCCCAACTGCCAAACAGAAAAGATTCCAATTATACGGCGAACGCACACGGTATGAAAGAAGGGAATTCCTTATGTTCTCCTCCGCTTTAAGAGCAACAAGGGTAGAGAGGACACAACCGCCAAATGCAGGTGCTGACAAACTATCGTCAACAAAGTTTAGTCCGGGACCCACTGTAGTGTCATTAGGTGTATTTTGAAGCAGAAAACGTGAAATATCAGCTTCGTTCTTGCAGGGATTCGAACTTCTAATTTCCCAGCTACCAGCCGGACGTACTTTCAATTACGTAGTTCTTGCAGGGATTCGAACTCCTGACTTCCCAGCTACCAGCCGGACATACTTCCAAATACATTACAAGGATAAGCGGTAAAGGAGGAAAAATTACTCGCAAGGTATGATGTGCATAAAATATTTTTTATAAGAAAAATAAAAGTTACCTAGCAACTCCTCATTTACCGTCTTTTAAACAGAAGCAGTTTTTGTTTGTTAGGTATTATTTAAAGCATGAATTTTTCAAAAATTTCCTAGGATTAATCTGCATCTGTTTTAACTTCTTTGACATTTTGGAGGAAGTTTAAAAATATTTATTTTTCCCTAAATTTCCCAGACCAGTGGTGTTATTAGTCTCGATCCTCACTTTCATGTCAGTATCACACGTGTCTCCGTATCACTTTTCAAATAAAAGGATGTTTCCACAATCGTCATGTATTGTTTTTAAAGAATTAACATAGCGGATATAAAACAAAATGTATGGAAACACTTAACATTATGTCGAGAATTTTAAAGATATGTTAATTAAAGATTTTGCGATTTTGCAGATGAATTTTATGTGGCGTAAGTGCGAAGAAAGTGATGTTTAATAAATAAAGTTAAAAAGACAACAAAAATTAATAACAAAATGACAAAAAAATTATGTTGTAAGACATTTTAATAGAACATTAATATGATGAACTGAGATAAAACTAGAAAAATGAATGCAATTTGAGATTGTATCGGGAATTTAAAAAAATGCTACTTTTAAAAGTTTTGTGATTTTACTGTTGAATTTTATTTGACGTAAGTGCGAAGAAAGCGGTGTTTGATAATAAAATTAAAAAAAAAAATAAAGCAGGAGTGAGTTCAAAAGCAGATGGGTAAACTGTGAGTTCAGCAAGATGATGAGTTAGCTTAACAGCTTTCTCTGATGCGACGTTAAATTCCTGAAATCTATTCATATTTTCTTTTCTTTTTCTTCATCATCTTCTTCCTCCTTTTATTCCTTATTTTTCATGGATAAAGAAATTATACCCGTGTGCTGATGCAAATTAAATTTACATGCATTAGGCAGCCAATACAACACTCTCAAATGCTAGGATTTCGAAACACGTTCTAAAATCCGATACTGAATCCTATCGAACTTTTAAAAAGTAAAAGACCCGCCATTTTGCGCAGCCTTATATTGATAAAATACAAGGAAGTCTTTTCCGCCAAGTTGATTTAAAGGAAATTCTTCGCCCAATTTACGCTGTCAAAAGTATGATTAATTTTCCAATTTGGGGAACCTGAAATTAAGAATTCAATATTGTTTTTATGACCTTAGGGCACTCGGTGAAATACTTTCCCCTTCTGCTTGCAGTGCTTTCTAAACGCTAAAGGAACGGAGTGATGAATTTATAATGAAACGTGATTTTTCTAACAAACAACGCGCAGAACTTTGTGAGAAACATATTAAATATTTCACTACTTTATCTGCTGCTGCTGCAGCTCAGGTATAGAGATTTGGACCCTGTTAAAATTAGATCCTTCACGTTGTATCACACAGTATAGAACGAAATTTCGTTAGTCTACTGAAAGTCCGATACTAATAAGGAAGTGAAAGCTCAATTTTAGGAAATATTTGGATTTGATTAAGCAACAAGGAACTTTAAAACATGAGAAGAAATTCAATTTAGTTTAAACTTTGAATCTGTACGCTTCTACAATTACATTAATTTAGCGGTGTTGTTTGAGCATAACACTCTTATTTAGAAATATAAAGGTGAAATACACAGCATCATGAATATATTGTTACGTTTTTCTTTTCTGACACCAGTTGCTACGTTATTTTCTTCCTTCAAGTTCGTACGGGGTTCGTGTGGATTTGGAGTGAATAACGACGACACTTTACGAAGTATCGAAACACACTTTATTGAGCCAATATTAATCAGGACAGCTCCAAAACACTTTTACAGTCGTCGAGGATCTACTATAAACACGCTGGAACAATCAGCGACACAGCCTTCACACTGTCAGGCAATAACGGTGGAGACAGCTTCACTGGAAAGCACTAGAGTACAGGTCCCGACTCTGCTAGCTTTCGGCTTGTGTTCGAGAACATTCTGGGCTAAACCGGTAAGAATTCGTTCCAGAAGGTTCTCAATCCGTCCATGGCATATCGAAAATTTTGTCGCCAAATGGGCGATTTTCCGCCAAATTTGGCAACCTTGCCTTCTTTTCCCCATTTCTAGCAACCCTAAACTTGCTTTACGGGAAAGCTACCTTACCGCGCCTTGACATTTCGTAACAATATAGTATATGCTTAACAATTGTTTTGCACGCTTTTGGAAAATTAAACTAAGCAAACTTTTACAAAATCTGATATCTACTTTATGTATGTATTTTGGAGAAATATGATGATGTATTGTTTTCTGTTGTTCTCAGAAGTTTGTAATTTCTTAACTTCGTTAGGAAGTTTTGTAAGAAGGTTGTTTTTTAAGTGAGGTGCATTTTGCAACAAAAACGAAGTTGGTAAAATATTTCCAAATTAATCTTGGATTCTAGAGACATTAAGTAATTTTGAAAGCAGGCAAGATGAAAAATGAGCAACGCCTTCGACGGGAATCGAACCTCTGGAATACGCGCCCAACGTGCGGACCACCACAGCACGAAGGCATGCCAAGAAGGCGGGAGAAATACCTTTTATACTCCCCCTTTTAAAGCGCAACTGGGGTTTTTAGGGAACCCAATCTCAAATTCTGGGTGGAGAGAATCATCATCCACCGCTCTCTTACTTCGGGTGCCACTTGTAGAGATATTAGGTATTTTATGGAAGCAGGAAAGGTAAAAAATTAGCAAAGCCTTCGCCGGAAATCGAACTGCGGACCTCTGGAATACGCGCCCAGCGTGCAGACCACCACACCATGAAGACATGCCAAGAAGGCGGGAGAATGCCTTATATGCTTATTTCCTGTTTACAATCTAAAGGTTCTTTCCAACATGGATGAAAATCGCATGATTTTGCAGTTTGGTTGACAACGTTGGTAGTTCGAATAGATAAATGAAGTTGTCTCAAACTCAAATTGTATCCGTGATATCTGTAAAATATTTTTGTTGGTTACATTTTGTAATTCAAACGTATTGAGAGTTAAATACTAAATTTTCAGAGTAATATTTATTTCAAACAATTATATTCTATATGTATTGTGTTCTCCGGAAAATTCTTCATTTTTCACGTTTACTGTTTCAAAAATCATATTAACTATACGCACTTCAACGCGTTTTCAGTTTGATAAATTTTGCAACCTTGCAGAAAAATTACCACAAACTATCTTCATCAAGAATTGTAGATGCTCATCGGCCAATCTAGTACGTTTCTTAGAATTATTAATTTTCAACTGTGGAAGAAAAAACTTCACATAAAAATGCACTCACAGACAAAACAAATATTCCCATTGCAATAACTCATAACTATATATATTATATATCTTTTGAAAAGTACAAATAAAAGTTAATCAAATCTATATCTTGAAGATAGATATATCTATAGATTTGTATAACAGACTAAATTATCTAGCTCCATATGTGGATATTCTGAATCGTTACATACATTCGTTTTTAGTAATGGAAATAATGTAAAATTATACTCCAAATCATTAGAATCTGACAATTGTTTCTTCAGAGTTTTTGTCATAATAATTACTGCTATGATGATGTGAATTAATTTACGGGAAATGTGTCTGCGGGCCGTGTAAAATTGCTTCGGTAACTTCCGAATTGACACCGCGTAATAAACAAACACTTCAACAGATATTGATAATGGAGCTTTACTATTGTTTAATAAATGTATTAACAACTTCAGGAGCCGCCGAACCAGTATAGTGGTTAGCGTCGCTGACTGCTATGCCGAAGGGCTCGGGTTCGAATCCCGGAGAAGGCATGGATGTTTGTGAATGTATAGTGTCGGTGTGGTATGGCGGCACTCTAAATATGCGGCTAGCCGGAAGTCATCTCATTTTGGTTGAAGGGAAGAGGGGTAGGAGACACTCGGACCCGTTCCCGGGGTGCTCTCCATCAAAATTGGGGACGGAACGGAGCCAAATCGCAATGTCAACTGTTAGGTGGTCAAGGCTGTTGCCAATGACAGGTGAAATCTTGCGCTGCTACGAGGAATTTCTTGGGCTAGGGCTGACTACCAGCATAAGCAACAGCAATAATGTATCTTCAGGGTGCATTTAATTTATGTAATACTGCATAAAACAATTTTTATTACGAAAGATGGTAAAGATGAACATAATAAGTGAGAAACATATTGAGATACAAATGTTTTGAAATCTAGGGCCATCAAATGAATGCTTTCAAATATGTAAAAAATAGAAAGACAATAAAATAAAAATTTTATTTTTTATTGTTTAATATTTTTGCATGCACATAAACAGCTGCTCAGCATCACTTAGAAAAATGTAATAGTAATAAAATAAAAACAAAGGCTGCAAAACAAATTATTTGGCGCTGTATTTTGGCTTCATTTGTAAAAGCTATTAAAAACATTTTGGTTTATAGATTAAAATTTTCTACACAATTTCAGGTTTTCTGTTATGCTTTGTATACCAATTTATAGCAATTGGTTTATAATCTAACAAATATTAACTTCACGATATTATGTTAGCAAGTAATGACTATTTGATGACTTGTCGCCAACTATAATCCAAACTAAATTTAATTAATTTGTGTATATTAGCGCAGACTTCAATTTGCTTTACTTTTAAGCGGTTTTCCCTTGTAGAGGCGACAAAAGCCATAACTTTTACTCTACCGAAATTTGAATGCTTCGAAGATATTAAAATTCAGTCAGTAAAATTTACTCTAGTAATCTGAAATAAAGTAGGGTTGAGTAAATAAAATTTTTTTTCCCTTTGAGAACATACAGATTCCCCGTGCACCACATATGTACAACACGGGGCTTAAACAAGTAAGTTAACTAGAATATTAAAGGTTACATGTATAAATAAACATTAAAAATTACATGCATAAATAAAGCGAACAAAAGCAGAGAACAGCAGTTAACAGCTTCACGAAAACAGATAAGTTCACTGGCCAAGTCACTCCGAACATTTTCAAATCGTTCTGTAAGCATAATCTAGGGCCATCAAATGTAGGGCACGAGAAAATCAAATGTTCCACATCCTGAGGAACTCTTTTTGAACATTCACATAAATTTGATCGTAGATTAAAACGAAACAGATAACTTGCAAATTTACCGTGACCAGATAAAAACTGAGACACTTTAAAATTTAACGAGAGGAAAGACTCTGAATTCAGTCTATGGTAAATAGAAGGAATGAACTTTTTTGTGACTTCAGCATTACAAGATGAAATGTATTCCTCATTCCACATAGCTAAAAGCTTTTTATAATGAAAGGACTTCCAATAACTCTTTGGAATGCTAATGTTGATATCAATGGGTAAATTTAAGGCATCTTTAGCTAAGAAATCAGCTCTTTCATTTCCGGAGAAACCATGATGAGCATGCACATAGCAAAGCAGATATCAATACCTCTAATTCTAAGTGAACTAACATTTACTAGGGTTACGATAACTAATTTATCGCAGCTGGTAATACTGTTCAAAAGTTGAAGAGAAGAAAGAGAATCAGAACAAATAAGGTACTTTGAGGATGTTGTCTCGTGATCCTGGATCCATTTGACGTAATAAAGTAAATAACATTTGAAATGCTTTTAATAGATGTTATCCCATTAAGACTAGTTAATTAATGCCTAATACGTTTGTTTCTTTAATGACTGAAAATACACCTTTAATGACGGTTTCAGAAACGAAACTCGGTAAGATTTAACGTAAACAAGCTGAGATCGAAATGAAAATCTAATAAAGACGTAGAAAGAAAAGACAAATATAATTATGAAAAAACAAACATACAAAATCCCAAGTTATTTTCTCTAATGAACTGAGATACATTAAACTGATGAAGGATGCATTTTATATCAATTAACGGAGTAGTACAAATTTTTAGAATGAGAAAAATTAAACTTTCGCAGATAGCTTCAATTTCATTTCCAGAACAGCAAATAAATAGAAGAGGAAATTATAAACTGCTTTTACGGGTTTTGTTAAATTCAGATATGAAACATGGAATTTTGTTGAGTTTTCCCGTGATGTTTACCTGGATATCTTTTGATGTCAGGAACATAATTACCACATTAAACCAATTGACCGGTTCTGTTTACCTGTTTATATTTCGATACATCAGTGGGGTTTAAGTATTTGATGGGTTATGAGTTCAAGCCTAACATTAAAACCTTATGCGTTTTCCGTAATATTTACCTCAACATATTAATCATCTTTAGCGAAAACAATGAGCGTATTTCACATCGAATTAAAACTGACCGTTAATGTATAGAGTCTCGCTCTCTTTGGGAAGCATAAACTAACGAACTCTAAAAGATTGTGTGAGGAACAATCCCCAGGTCTTTTAAGTACAATAGAAAGGCAAAAGAAGGGTGTAAAGAACCCTTTATTCACTCAGTTTAACAGATGGCCCCACTTGGGCTTACGCAAAGCCTACACTTGTTTAACTCAGTAATGATGAACTTGAAATAAAATATAGTAAATCTAGTTTAATGGCTGAAAGGATAATTTAACAGGCAGGAAGGCTTTTATTCGCAGAAGTTGGCGGAAAACAAGCCTAATGCACTCAATGCCATAGCAGTCTAATCCCTAGTAATTCAAAATAACAACGTGGCCTTCAAGCAGGCATAACACGCTGTAAACTCACCTTCCGAAACCTTAACTTTATAGCACTCTCATTTGAATAAAAGCGTGCTAGTTTATAATATTCTGGCAATAAATCGTAATGTAAACGAGACAGAACGGGAAGTTGCTTTCACTAAAAATTAACTGTTAGTAAATTAAAGTACATTTCCTTATTTATAAATAACTCATTATGTGTATTTGAGAAGCATTCACATAACATATTATTTAATGTATATATCCTTGTGATCCGAGTATGCTAATTATGCATCAGACCTCCTCTATACTACTTGAAAGTTAATACTGATGAAAACAGAAAAAAAAATGTTTAAATCAAAGTAGCATCTTTAAATCCAAACTTACAGTTGTCGGGATTTATTTATTTTTATCTAACTATTTATTTTATGTTAAATATCTTTACTGTCATCCCTCCTTTTCGTTTCCCTGCCAGAGTGCCAATTTTTAGTTCGCATGTATTCAAATGAGATGCCATTTAAAAAGATTTTAGACTGTTTAATCGGAGCGTGTTCCACCTGCTGAAAGCCTCGTTACTAGTTGTAATTCTTTGCTGTCTTCAGCGTTGCGTTATAATATAAGGCTTGGTATAAGTCTCAGCCAACTTCTGCGTTAATTAGTTCTGCGTAGCCTTTGGCTGACTGAACTTAGATTCAATTAGAATTCATTCTGGGTTGCGCTATAAATGTTGGCTCTTTTTGTAAGCAAAAGAAGTGCCTTCTGTTAAATTATTGAGTTCTTAATAAAATTGTCCTTTACACCCTTTCTAAGTTCTGTTTCATCTTAGACAGAGATTAATCGCTTTAGCATCTATTTAAAGGATTTCTTACAAGTTACAGGCACAATCCCTACACAGTTTAACAAAAAGGGAGCAACACTACACTCGCACTGCACCGAATACACTTACTTGAAGAATGTCTGAATAACTGCGTGCGAAAATTATCATTACAGATAAGCTAAAAAAAAAACTAACTATTTTAAAGTTAAAACGATTAATAAATATAATAAAAAGAAAGAGAGTTGTATTAGCACTCTTTGCTAAAAGAATACCTTTCTTCAATAATGCGATAAAACATATTTCGGTAATAAAAGGGATAACAGGTTAATAATCGTAATAAAAGTCACGCCTAAATTAAATAAGCTGTTAAGAAAAAGCATTATATTATCAGCTAAGTTTATTTCCTAGGAAAAGAACTCCTGATAAAAGACCAATCGACTAAACTATGCTCATTTCCTAAAAAGCCCACATTAGTATACAAGGTTTCTTCTTGGAATTCCTAACTTTTTCAATTAAGGAAAAGTGCCGGGGAAAAATTTACATATATTTTCATTGTCGTTTTCTTTTTCTCCGTCCTTTACTTCTTCATTCAGCCACAAAATGTCAGCTATGTAAAACATGTGCATAAAAACTTTTGTCACATCTTAGCTTTTTCACTTTCTCGGATAGTTCGCTTTCGGTTATCCACCAGGATTAATGCCTTAATTAGTTTAATTACAGATTCCGACACTTCTTCTGGAGATAAATTAATTAATTATTGCGTTTTTGCTGCTTCGCTTTATTTTGTTAAATAGTGACAACAAAAAAAAGATAAAAGACAATTTAAAGTAACACCAATCTATTGTAAAGGATCTTTATGCATCACGTGTACATGGTTGAGTGAAATGTTTCAATGATTCCTTATATTTGTAAAAGATCAAATTGAACGAAGCCGTCAATGTCGTTTAAACATTATTCATGCATTTTGCCTGTGAAAGTTGTGCATATATTCAGTACTACCAGTAAAAGTATTATTGCTAAAGCTAGTTAAAATGTATATGGTTTTACAGTATCGTATGAAATGAGCTTGATGAAATTTAGTTGAATTCAAACATTAAAATAAATACAGTTGTACCTTTATCTATTAATTTTAAGTAAATTGAGGAAATGGATGAACGTGGGTAACTACTGCACATAATAAATTAGAAATATTTAGAAAATAATTAATATTTATTACTTTTAATTATTAATGTAATTGTAGAGTCATTAGGTTTATTCCTAGGAAAGAAACACGAATTTATCTGTTTTCTGTATGAAGCTGTGTATATGTTCAGTATTACCTGTTGGATGTTAAAATGTATGTAATTTTACTGTATCATGTGAACTGAATTTAGCTGAAATGCAGTTGAATTCAAACACTAAAACAAATGCAGTGGAACCCCCTTCTATTACTTTTCTATAGAACTGAGGAAATAGATGAAGGTGTAAAACTATTACACATTATAAATTATTAATATATTGTAAATAATTAATATTTATTACTTCTAATATTACACTGGTAGAGTCATTAGCTTTATTCGTAAAAGGACACATGAAACATTGCTCCTCGTCGGGATTTGAACTCCAGATTTTCCTGTTGCTAGCGTGAAGTGCTTCTCATTATACCACGAAGGAAAGCCGTGAGAAAGGAGGCAATTCCTTACATTCTCCTCCATTGAAAAGGCGACTGAGGAGGAGGGTAATCAGCTGTCACTCTTCAGAATACCACAATACAAAGGTTTATGAAACAAAAATTACACATACAATACTATTCTGCAAGTAGCTTAGCTTTCTGCATTAATTAAATGAAATGGTTTGGTATTATTTCACGATAATTTCTATTGCTTCAGAGAAATTAAGCATTACCTCTGAGACTATTTGTTTACACGTTGCTCAACCATGCATTTGACGAATTAGTTTCAGTTTACATGTGAGAGACAATGGATCTCTTTAACATACATGTCATTAAGCTTTCCGAATTTCAGCCGTCTTTTGATGAAAATCTAAGAACTGTGCAGAAAGACTTACTGCTATATAGCACTTAAATTCTGCAGATAGAGGTATAGTCAGCTATGCACAAGCTATATTTCTGTCAGGTTCCTGAGGGAAAGCAGAAATTTATACAGGTAAAATTGTTTGCTATTTTGACAGGTAAAAATAATGTGTATTTCAGAAAGGACTTGTTAAAACAATTTTCAATTTCAATTTCAATTTTTTCCACAAGTTTTTACGGACGTATAAATACCACTGAGCAAAAATATTTCATTCAGATAACTTCTGGCTTGCAAGCACGTGGGTAAAGAACTGTTGCTTTAATAACCTCGTGCGAAAACAAGGGTCACAGAAGATCACATCAGAGACATCATGCTTAATGAGTATGAAAAATGCAATAGGGTGTCATATGCTGCAAAATCATTTAGGGAGTGTAAACGTATGTTGAATATTCACTGCTGCTAAAAATATTTCTGTAAATGTCAACGAGAAAGTCTTTTTGGATAATGATGCTTTGAAAGCTGCAGTTGAAAGAAATCCATATGCAACTGTTGAACAGTTAGCAGAAGAGTTTAATTTGTCAATTGTCCATCGCCATTTGAAGGAACTTGAAATTGTGTCTAAGCTCGGCAGGTAACAACAATATAAACATAGTGTCGCTAATCGAAGAGAATGTTTGAACCCTTACACGACTCTTCATTCACGTGAAAAAAATTATCTTTTGAACCGTCTAGTGACTGGTTGTTCAATGCATGAAAAATTTCGCTATAACCGTCAGAATTTTCCGACTTTAGTGTTTTTCCCAACATCTAGAGTATTCCAGTGCTCTGAATTGAAATCTTAATTATACTAAGTAGTAAATACACCGCTTCTAATTTTGCTTCCATGTGCCTGCTCATAGAAGGGATTGGTGTGAGAAGGTAAAATTATGTTCTTTTATAATTTTTTCCCTGTAACTATATGCCATCTTTAGTAGTGTGCTTTATAGAAATAAATTATTTGTTTTCATTATGTTTTAGGCTATATTGATAGACATTTAAACTATAAATGTTCAAACTAACAACGTCTATCAATATAAAAAAATAAACAAAAAGTTGAATTTATTTTAATAGATTTTTACTTCATGTCATTAACCTGTCTTAATGGAAAGCGCATAGGAAAGCAGTGAAAGAGTTCAGTTTCTTTTTCTAAATGTACTTCTGACTCTAAAAGTTGGGAAATCAAGAATTAATATTCATTATTATAAAATCTGAGAAATCCTCACTTTTCACCGTTTTCTTTTTAAACTGTGTCACTTTAAAAAAGGTGCTCAGTTATTGATTATTGATTTCAATTTTTTAAATTAAATATGAAACGTTTTCTGATAATTACTGGCTAGAAAAAAATAAATTTAGGTCATGAAAATTTCTTCTTTTTTTAAAACTTTTCTCTTTTTCAAAAGTACGATAAAATCAATTGCAAACTTAAGAGGGAGAAAAATTCTTATTCTAATTAACACAACGTAAAGAATACAAGAAAAAATACATAAATTTATTTCTGTTTACTTCTGAAGTTTCGGAAGATTAAAAAATGGTAGTTTGATCATTTGTCATCACTTAGCTAAATGAAATAAACAGAGATAAAAATATCTCATTGATTAAAAAAAGAACTAAAACACAAATGAAGCAACATTTTTTTTCATTAATCCGCATTTCAAAGTGGTGCAACCTCAAGTAATTTGTTTCCTTTTCCTCACCTTATAAATTAAATCAAGCTAATCAATCGGAATTTAAATGAAAATATTTTAAATATTTTTTTCTTCAGTTTTAAGTACTTTTCTTTAAGTAAAATAAAACAGAATACTTTGAGTAAATATTTTAAATATAAAATTATTCCTACCCAAAACACGTTTTTAGTACGAAAATTATATACATACAAGGCAAGTAGAAAAACAACTCTCAGCTCATTAAAGTTATCACGCCTTCAAAAAATGGATCAAAAAATTAATCGTTTATCGCAAACTAAACGTTATAAACTTGGGAATAAATCTAAGCATTAATTCTGAATGCACGTGAATAAGGGTTGCAAAATGCCTCCATAGTGTACAAAATTTCATATATACTGTTAAGAATTTTGTATATATGTAAGTAACTTTAGTGAAATTATATGTGAAATTATCGTATCTCTTCTATAATGCAACGTGAAATGCCTGAAAAAACGAAGCTCCGCCAGAAAAATGATGTTACAGGGGCAAGGCCATTTAACATTAGCGCCAAGCTGGCGATGCTTTTGACGACTAACTTTTGTTGCAAAATTTAGTGACCATTTAGCATAATTTTGTTCCGATCTCTATATAACTGTAACTGGTCTAATCTCTATGTAATTACTACTGTATCCGACTCTGTATAACTGTAACTGTTGCTCTGTATAACTGTAACTGATTCAACCAAGGAGACACCGTATACAATTTTTTTTTTAACAAATGGCGCGCACTTGCCTCTATAACGTTATTGGCCACTACTAAGGCGAGAAGCGGTGACCGTTTTATTATGGAGGCACCTAATAGGCGGCCACCGTTACCTCCTGTGAAGGAACAGACAATTTTACATCCATGCCTTCTCCAGGATTCGAACCCGGGCCCTTTGCTGCCATCGCAGTCAAGCTCCCCTAACCACTATACCGTCTGGGCAGCCGTAAACAATTCATTTGTGGTAATAATTTTAGACTATTTGTAAATTATTTATAAGATAATGTTTTCTCATTGAGAAAACAGAAAAAATAAGCATAAACGAAAAACGTTATTCAATAGTGCGATAAAACATATTTCGGTAATAAAACGGATAACAGGTTAATAATAGTAATAAAAGTCACGCCTAAATTAAATAAGCTGTTAAGAAAAAGCATATATTAACAGCTACGCTTATTTTCTAGGAAAAGAACTCCTGATAAAAGACCAATCGACTAAAACTATGCTTATTTCCTAAAAAGCCCACGCTCTGAGGACGTTCAAGTTCTCAGAGGGTTTCTTAGCTCAGGGTGAAGTTTCTAGTCTTCTTGATTTGAGTTTTCTGGCTGCAGATCGCTGATCTGAGCAGGTTGCTCTCAAGTTAAGTACCGGAAAATTAACCTACAGTCTACTGGGTCTCTCCACGGGAAGATAAGAATGGCTCTTGGTAGAGCAAACTAAACTGCTCTTGACAGTCTTGGCTATCTGCCTAAGGGAAGGGATGCCTTCTTGGAGGACTTTCTAAGGGCAACTGTCTCGTATATGCGTTACACAAGGGGATTCGAACCTGGAACCGAATTATCAGTGTTTACCGATTTTACCGCTCGGCTGCTGTTGGGCACTCTGTCTCTGGAATTGCGTTCACTGTTTTTGTTTAAGTTTTCCTGGGCGTGTCAAAACAACTTTATGAATTCTCATTTGCCCGAAATTTTCGGAGCATCTGTCGATTGGCGAGAGAGCAGCCCGACTGTTCGCGGATGTAACGCTGACAGGCCTCGGAAATTTCCTTGAGAAACTCCGGTTCAAACCGGGTGGTCGTAGACAGGCAGTCGATAACAGATGCGTGGAAAATTCTACGAAGGACTCTTATGTTCCAGTTTTTCCCAGGAGCATAACAATGTTTTTCCTTCGGACCGCAAAGAAAGGAAATAAAGACTTGAGAACTGTACGTGATTACAGGTGATGTTCAGCTGTCTCGAGAATCGCTAAATGATCGTCGGGAAATAACTTTCCAGAGAATTTCGGGATGGTTATCAGAAAAAAAATGAAGACGTTACGTTGTGCATGCCTTTTATGTATTATTCAAGAAATAAGATACTGGAAATTTCTTGGAAACTATATAAGACTGGAGAGAACATCAGGTTAGGCTATTTCAGATATGAGCTGAGATTTTTACCTCACAGTATTGAGAGTACTGAGAGATCATACTACTAGCTTTGCATATTGTCTTGTTTTAACGTTCTTATTAGTTTGAAGTGGTAACTACTGTTAATAATCTGTCATACTGAGAAGAGCTGAAGAGGGCTTTTGTGAAAAGTTCCAGAACTGTTAAGTATTTCTTTTGGCAAAATAAATTTCAACAAACTATCGTCGGTTCTGTGTGCATTCAGTCCGTTACGAACCCGTCGCATGTAGCAATACTTTTACTTCCCAATGGTAAAATTTTTTTTATCACAAGCAGATTTGGATTCTCCACTTATAATGCACGAGTTACATTGTTATATTTAAGGTAAAAAGTATGAATTATTGGCCATTCAGATTCACGGATCCTGTGATATAGTAATTCAGAAATAAAATAAGACTAGTAAATGGATGACGTTTCGTATAGATTTTTCATTTCGAAATTTAATTATAGTATCAATTCTGAATCAAGACCCTTTTCTAGATTTTCTGTATTATTATTCATACGTTACGCAAGCAGCCAAAGCTTAAACCGCAAGGAAGACTTAGTTTATCGTAGTTTATTCACCTTTAGAGAAGTTCAGTTCGTTATTTAATAAGGATTAACAAATCATGGTAAGCGCAACTAATGTATCGATTTATTTTGTATGATTATTTACTCTACTGTTCTTGACATCTCAGACCTTGCTTCATTCAAAAAGTGTTTCTTATGGACAGAAACAAGTTTGTTCCTCTTTCGAAAACTAAGAACATTTCTAATGACTATATGCGATATATCCAAGCACAGTATATCAAACTAAATTTAAAATACATCGCTTATTTAAATTCATAGTACATGTATAATATAGATCTAATCAAACGTTTCTATCGATTGTGATTCTTTCATTCGAAACTTAATTTTAAAATGCGCATTATTATTGGGTTCGAGTCCTGGAGAAGGCATGAATATTTGTAAATGTATAGTGTCTGTACGGCATGAGGACACTGTAAATATGAGGCGAGCCGAAAGTCCTTTCAAGAGGTTGGTAGTAGGGAAACAGGGGTGGGATTGGAGGCGGAACTGAGCGAAATCGTACTGTCAACCTGCATAATGCTCAAGGTTCTTGCCAACGGCAGGCGCATTCTTGCTCTCCTTGCCACGATGAGTTTGGTGGTTTTGCTCTGATGTTACTGTCAGACAAGTGAGATAAGTCAACAGCAACATTAGTTATGGAACTGCAAATTTTGAAAACTACAAATAAAGAGCAATTTTTTATTTTCTTTCAACTATGGTATATGATTTGCTCCGAGATAAATCAAGCCGAATATCGATTTAACACAAAGTTATATCCATTAAAGGAATATGATTAAATAAAATAATGCATGCATATTCGCAAAATCCAAGTGACTCTACCAAAAGCATCACCCAAGAAGAAATATTTGTCCACTCTCCAAGTAAGGTCTGTTAATTATGCCTATAAAGAAATAACTGCTGCTAAAGCGATATTTCTAATAAAATTTAAGAATGGAAAGTAGCTCTGTCAAATCTAGTCAGCTGGCGACATTTTTGCCGCATGAATCAACAATGTAATAAGACGTGCCATAAGATAGCATATAACTTTAAAAGCTATCTATCGGTACCATTTCTTCGGCCCCTTTACACTACAGTATTTAAGCGTATTAAACTTCACACACAAAAATATTAATCAGGGCATTCATACAAAGGTTCTTTGTGAAGAAAGTTTTTAAGCTTTTTTAGGTAATAATGTTACTAAAACTATTAAGAGAAATCGAAATATATATTGTTAAAAATGCAAAATATTTATAAACTTTAGATTTCACGTTTGGAGAAATACGTTATCGTCAACAGTAAATCGTCGTACGATTACTACAGTAACCATTTTCCTATATCTGTAAGGCACTCTGTGGCAATGGTGGACTGGGTTAAGTAAAATTCACATCACATCATGTTAAACTAAGACTTATCGCAGTCAGTAAATTGTACTATCTATAAAAAAGATTGTTTCTAGCACCTACAGAAATTGCGTTACATGGAAAAAAGAAACCGACATTATATTAAGCAGGACAGGACAGGACTAAGTGTGGGAAGCACCAACACATCGCCATTAGCAAAACTGGTGTCGTTTTTTTCACACTAACCGTCTTGAGAAGAACACCTCCACGGGCGCACTTACGCCACGCATCGGTGTTAATTCAAAAGTTATCATTAGGGCACACAGAACTTGTGGTACTAATGACAATGATATTACAATGCAATACCATACATTACAGTTGATGGTGAAATATAAATATAAACATAAGTATATGTACACATATAAACAATTATAATTAAATGAAAAAAACATTAAACATTATTATCGTGGTTAAGTTAATGTGATATAAATGTGATGTTTTTGGGACAGTGCAATACCCATATTTGTGAATTGCATTGTGGGTGTCATAGGTTTAAGTTGAAAGGTTTGCTCAGTGTGCAATGTCAGTACGGAGTTGCAGTTCATAAATTCAGTTCATTGACAGTTCATGAAAAAGTCATGGATTTAGTCAGAGTTCATGAATACAGTAGAGTTAACCAGTTCCAGTTGTGCCATTTTTTTATGTGCATAACTGTGGTCGTGCTAAATCAGTACTGACCTTGATACACTAAGATAATCTATTGCAATGACTAAAAAGACACCCCCATTGGAAAACTGGCGTTTGTGCCAAAGAAGAAGAAGCACTTATAATCAGATATGGTGCACACACTTCCAGGCCGATGGAGTGTGTCAATTATGTTTTTTATACTAATGTGGAATTTCCGGTGCTTTATCAGGAAGCGTTTGAAGTCTGTTCCTGGTGCTGTAGGATGGCGGATATGATGGTCTGCTATTATTGGACATTGGAAAAATAATGGTCTGGATCACCCGGATTGCCGCAAACGCATATTTCAGTCTCTGAAAGGTTTCGTTCATAAAAGTACTTTACGGTACGGTCCATCACCAGAGATATATTGAGAGAGATAATAATTATAAATGGTGCGCTCAGTATCGACACATGGAAGAAGTGAATGCATCCTTCTGCCTTACGCTCTTTGGTCCCATTGTCTCTGCCACTGTTCTTTGGCCAGCGCTTTTAGCGTAAACGTCACTGCGGAGCGTGGCCATGGGATGTGGATGGTAGTGCCTGACTGTTCGAGGGCTGCCTGCTTTGCAGCAAGAGTTCAATGAAACCAGATACACTACTGGAGGTAAAAAGCGCCAATTAAAAGTGTTAACAAAGAAGCCGTAATAACACATATTACCCAAGCCATACTTATAATACATATAACTTGCAATTCAGTTACAGCTTCGTTAAACTTGTGAAATTTAAAAAACAGGAATTTCTTATAGCCCACACGAGGGGTATGAGCTGTTGCTGCACCTCTCAGTACCGCTTGGCCGCTGGTCGGCCATATACATATTTGAGATCCATTAGTTTATGCAGTTTCGACATGCTAACAAACATGCATCTGCTTTGACTGGTACTATATGGTATTCCAGAAGTGGTGCGATCAATAACTAGATGCATTCAAATAGCAAGACTTGTGGTGAAATTAGGGCAAAGGAAAAATACACAACATAGAGGCAAAGGAAAAATGCACAACATCCTGGATTTGTTGGAAGCTGAGTGATACGTACATCTGCATCTTCTCTGCTGATATCCGGCCCCAAGCAGGACCGGAGGATAAAGAACAGCAACAAGCTCAAACATCTCATAGATTATATCGTGTATATTCTGGAATATTTACTCGCTGCGAAAGGAACGGAATCCAGTGGCATCCTTTACCGTATCGTCAAATGTATCCACGGTATAGTTATGCATAATGAACACTTTTCTCATTAAAGTTTTGCAGTACCACCAGACACGATGCAGCTATCTTGTGCTGAAAACGCTATGTGGTAGCATTCGACATTGCTTTTCCAGAAGCAATGTTGAATAGTACAACAGGTTTTTGGAACGCCAATTTCTTCAAAGGATAATCAGCATTTCCTATATGCCACAATTCTGCCGCTACTAAAGACCGAAATATATTGTTACGGCTAGCGCATTTTTTAATAACGTAAAATTTAAAGTTACTGTTAATAGCGGCCGTTTGTTTTTCTTCTTCTGTTGTTGTTGTTGTTATTTATCTCATTGTCTGACAGTAACATCAGAACAAGCCCACGAAACTCATCGTTGCAAGAAGAATAAAATTGCGCCTATAGTTGGCAAGAGCCTTCGGTACCATACAGATGACCGTATGACTTCACTCAGTTCCGCCCCGCGCCCCCCAAATTTGATGAAGAGTACCTCGAGGGGGGCGGGTCCGAGGGTCTCCCACTCCTCTTTCCCTACCAATAGCCTCTCGAAAGGACATTCGGCTTTACATATATTTAGAGTCTTCCCCATGCCGTAAAGTCACGGTATACTTACAAACATGAATGCCTTCTCCTGGATTCGAAAACTGGGCCATTCGGTACCGCAGTAGGCTCCTCTAACCACCGTCCGAGTGGCCTTCGTTTCTTATTATACTGTTTGCAGGCTAGTTACTGGTGTACATGATTTGCATATATTTTGGACTGCTAATCATTTACATCACATTACATTTCACACTAAATTGCATTTTAAATTACATTAAATTTTATTTGAATAACTAATCATTTCATAATATACATATCATTCACATTCGAGTGGATTCAATTTGTCTTTTTTGTGCTGCAGTTTTAAAGTCTAACTTTGCATACTCATATTTCATTAAATTTTACAGTTTTATTTCTAATACTTCAATTTACTGAAAGTATATTTATAGTGTTTTTATGAAAGCTGTATTAATATTACTTATAATAAAATGACACTTTTACTTTTTTATAATAAAAAAGCTAATTTAGACTTAAATGACGTAAATTTAACATATTTCATAAACTCATATTTCATTAAATTTTACAGTTTTATTTCTAATACTTCAATTTACTGAAAGTATATTTATAGTGTTTTTATGAAAGCTGTATTAATATTACTTATAATAAAATGACACTTTTACCTTTTTATAATAAAAAAGCTAATTTAGACTTAAATGACGTAAATTTAACATGATAAGTTAAAAAAAGATATTATTGATAGTAAAGCAAATATTTTTTGTGTTATCGCAAAAATCGCTCGTTCATTTTTTGAGCTTTAAACAGTTTATATCCAGAAGAAGTAGTAAACTTCAAATCCAATTTCAGACATCAACAGATTATCTCACAAAAGTATTTTTAATTCAATGAAATTCTCTCATTATTTAAAGTTAGATCCTCAACGACGGCTGAGAATTAAAAAAAATGAGTAACAGTCATTTTCATTTGGGAAATAAATAATTCAATTCGCACTCAAATCATAATCATACTTCTCCATAAATCAATAACTCCCCAAATGCAATTGCTCTTTAACTTTCTTTTTTAAAAAGGGGACTCTCATTTATCTGGTTTTCGCGGAGATCCCGACAATACCTATGTTTGTTGCGGATTTCCATAAAGTCGGAAAATTCGGCGCAGAAATGGGCAAAAAAGCGATTAATTTCATTAAATGTCATATTTCCGTATTTCTCCGGGGATTCTCTCCCTTTCGCGAAAGCCATAACTCATTAAAAATGCCCCTTATTCATCTTATCATTAGGCTGTCATTTTCATTATAGAAAACGGAAGAGAAAACATCAATTGTCGGTGAATACTAATTTTCCCATCATGCGGGGAACTGTTTCGCGGTAATGAGGAGTAATTGGCGCTAAAAATTCCGTAATGTGTTTATGAATTCTCAGGGATTAAAGCTTTAAAAATTGGCTTTCGATATTTTAAAATACATAATTATAGCGCTCAAATCGTTTATTATTATATTTCATGTTGCATAAGCGATAATAGAAAGATACACCACGAAATAATAAATAAGGGAGCATTAAATAAAGTGGAAATAATGTTTGCTCATTTTTCTGAAGCGTAAAATAATTAAATTTGAAACAAGTGATGTATTAACCTTAATAATATACGAAAATGTGTGTTAATATAGTTTTCATGCATATAGTAATTGAAAACTTGAAAAAATACCGATAAAACATAATGGCCCTAACTTTCTTGATATTTAAAGAGGATAATGTTTACTAAACCATACTACGTCTCAGCAAAATTCCTTACTTGGCCTTTATTTTCACAGCCGTTGGTCGTAGACTATATTTCCTGTAAAAAAAAGTTTGAAATCCCGCAAATATTAACGTTTGGTATTTTTAAATGCAAAGAAATCAACTTTGTATACATTACGAAATCTTATTTTACATTTCTCGTATCATTACGCCAATGCTTCGAAAATTTTATACACTTTATTAAAAAAGTCTGATAGGGACACCACTTGACATACGAAATCTTACTAACCACATGACGTACCACATCATCTTACCAAATCGTACTTGTACGGCCTATTAAATTATACACACATTTTCCTTTCATTTAAACTTATTTCCTAGAATCAGAGAATTATTATAATTTAAATAACTGATCCCTTAGGGCAAGTTGAAAATGACATCAACTACTGAAAATTTTGAAATTAAATAATCTGCCCAGTTTTTGTGGTATATGGGAATGAAACTTCCTGTATTCTTATAATCATAATAAGTTTAAAACTTCTCCAAATATAAGTATAAGAACCAGGAGACCGCATTAACAGTTAGATTTCGTTATTTTCCAGATTTTTCTTTTAATTTGACATCGCCAAAATACGTATATTTTCGTTACTTAAAACAGTAATGAAATTGGAATTATATGGATTGCGAAAAAGAAGGCCGGGGGCGGAATTTTAATCCGGATAAGAGGGTGGGTATCTATCTATCTATATATATAGACGTTTGATACTGTCGATTGCAATAAAAATGGGAGGTAGCACTTCTAGATGTTACAGCAGTCCCATATGCAAAATTTCAACTTTCTGCGGCTAATCTTTTTTGAGTTATCTGAGATATATACGTAAGTACGTATGCACAGACATCACCAAAAAATCCTCTGTGAATCCATTTTGGGAAAAATGTGTCAGTTATTCTGTCCACAGGTACAGATATGGCGTCATGACCATGTCAAAAGTCAAGAAAAAATAATTCGAAGTCGATTTTTTCCCATTAAGCGCTATTCACTGATATTGTTTCACAATTTGCTACACTGCCTTTAATTTATAATCTTGTTACGTTTAATGTTCCGAGATTTCACAGAAGTAATTCATAAGCTCTCAAAGTCTAAAAATACATTCTTCTTCTTCTCCTCATGTTTTTTTACTTTAGGACCATTATATGACGATCATTGAAAAAAATTCATTAAGTTACAAATATTTTCCATTTTTATTCCATTTTTTTCATTTTAAATTCCTTTCATTTTTAATAATGCAAATAATATTACAAGTTGGCTAAAAGCAACACTGGCAGTACTTTTTACAACAAGAGTTTGATAAGATCTCCATTTAGGAAAAAAATATATTGATTAATTCTTCTCGCAGTAATCAGCATAGAAATGTTTCCCATTTAATCTCTAAACAACAAATACATTTTCCTGGACGGATATTTTCATTTTTAATTACCTGCAAATGCACACATTTCGCTCTTGAATATGTGTACGCCCCTTCAATAATATGTTCGATTTTAATTTTAATATTAAATATTTCCGCTAATTTTTGTAGTACCAGAATCAAACGTTTTGTGTTTTATCTTTTTATAAGAAATATACCACTCTCCTAAAGATAGGTATAGTTAGAGGAAAAACTCCTAATAAGTTAGATTTCGTAATTTTTACAAAACTGATTTCTTTTCGTTTTAGAATACCAAAATATGTGTCTTCGCATCATTTAAAACATTTTTGTAATTGCAAGTGTATGTCTATGAACGACAATTGCGAAAATATAGGCCGAATAAGGACTTTTGTGGACACGATGTATATCTCTACTGTACATCTAATTTCGGATTATGTTCTAAAGTATGGGGTTTAAAGTATAAACAATAAAAATGCAGGATTATTCATAATTTCATGAAATAATTACAACAAAAATTTATAGAAGATAAACTAAGCAACTGATAATTAATGTTATTATACAGAAATAGATATAAATTCTATATCACTGCTCACAAGTGAGATTTTAATTACAAATATTTCACAAATGCTCAATGTGACCACTCTAGAAACACGTTAAACATCTATGTGTTACTGGTAAGATTTATTTGGATACACCAAAAACTGATTCCGCAGTTGAATGAAAAGTGATAATTATCTCTTTCAACAAGATAACTGCTAGATTCAATATCATACGTATAATTATCGAGATCTCTTGTGAGAATACCTTAGTCAAAATTTACCCCAGAACTAGATAGAAAACACGTGACAAGGAGATGATACATTAATACGGTAACCACTCTGGTCTTTGGATCTAGTCCTGTGAAGCGTTATCTTCCGAAGATTTGTCAAGAATGTGACTCCCGTCCTGACTAATGTCCAGGATCTTTGCAACCGTATCACTTATACTCAGATATACTGTCAGTTGTGGATTTATGAAGTGTTACCGTCAGTGGCATGTGTTTTTTATCATCCAATAAGGAGGAGGCATTCCACAAGAGGTTTTGGAAAGCCCTCATCTTGAGATTTTTTGAGATTCTATTTATCTATAATTAATATAATAAATATAATACGAAACATTTTAAAATTTAACTAAAGAATTTAGTGGTCTTGTGATATATTGGCACAGATGTGGGCCGAAACGTATTATCTCACAAATATTTGCCGTACCAGAAAAGGAGGAAATAATATTTGTGATATTCTACTAATGTCGGAATCGTATCTCACGTTTTCGATGGTACCAAATATTTTTTGATATTGCATGTAGGCTCAGAGAGAGTTTCATAATTAAATAACATTATGGTAATGCCCGAGCTGCCTTTTCCAATGATGCTGACAGTTCTCAGACAGAGGCTCAAAGAAGACGTTACAATTACAGAGAGTCGATTGGTTAGTAAATGTAATTTATTCATCTAATTAAATATTTCTCACTGTTAGGAAGAAATCATTAATTATTACAAATTAATTCCTCTTAATTGAAATATAGAGTATTAGGAGGTCCCACATCAGTATATTGATTTTATTACCATTGTGATTTCATTCCAATATAGGATGGTTTCATAATTTGATTCAAAGGAACTGCCATGATTTTTTTTAAAGAACTATGTCATAAATTGCTTACAAAACACCAGCGTACATTTTTATGAGTTGTCGCTATTGGCTTGTCCATATTACACGGAACAATGGTTGCCAGAACCTACTCCCAAAAGAGGTTGGACTTCTATTTTCCACCCCCAATTTTGAGGAAGAGCACTCCGGCAAGTATCCGGGTAGTCTCCCACTCCTCTCCCCTTCTACTAATCCACACGAGAGGACTTTCGGATCGCCGCATATTTAGAGTACCGCCATGTCGCACCGACACTGTACATTAACAAACATTCATATCTTCTCCGGGATTCGAACTCGGGCCCTTCGGTACTGTAGTAGGCTCCCCTAACCACTGACCATTTTGTGTTCTTCTGCCCACACACAGCACGTAACAGCCTCAAGCAACCAGGAGCCAGTTTCTGGCCAAATTGGTTTCAGAATCTACAAAGTAACAGAGTTTCTCAACGGAAACTGAAAACAATAATTGACTACTGTACTAGCAATTTCTCTTCTGATGCTGGAAGATAGTAGCCATAAAAATCTATATAAGCTAGTTCAATATGTCAGCAACAGAGTATGTGATATGTATGTTCAATATGTAATTTATGTAACTTTGTATTTAAGCTGTGTCAGGTTTTCATACACAAAGTTCGTACTGTATCTGAATGCTGTAACGTATCTGTACATGTTTATATCTTTTATTCATGGTACCTAATTTATACTAAGGATCACGCGCACTTCAGTGGCATGCTTCATGTAGACTTTAACTATCATGATAACGTAAATTATATAGATGTATATATGAATATGAGTGAGAGTATGTATACTTTTATTTGTTTCGGAATATACGTATATGTATGTAAGTGTGTATGTATATATCTGTATCTGAGTTGGTATTTATATGTATATACATGTATTTTGATTGTACTCTTCTTCAAGTGTATGCACATGTATATTTCTTTTTTGCATTTTATAAATGTCGTCTGCTCAGCCGGGGCTGCCCAGGGCTGCAGCCTAGCAGCTAGTGGTTGACTCCCGCTGAGTTGATAACCAATTCTGCATGGATATATCTATACCTGGGTCGGAAGCCAACTCAGCGGTTTACTCCCCTAACCACTATACCGTCCGGGCGACATTCTTGTGCGTTTTCAAGTAATAAAATGACTGTGATAACGAAAAAGCGAAAAGCCAATTAAAAACGGTTATTATAAATACGCCACCCATATCCAGAATTAATCCAGTATACATTTTTCCCGAAGGACATCTGTTAAGGATACTGTCTTTGGGCATCCGCACGCTCGTAATCGCCAGGATCTTCGGCAACTTTATCATCAGTGCCGCGGGTTGGGTTGACTATGGTATGTTTGTATGCATGTGAGACGAAACGTAAATGTCTAGTTAGGAAATAAATAAAATGTGTATAAAACATTCAGACAGGAAGGGAGAATGCGAATACCAGACAGGAAGTAAATAAAATGTGCATCAAATATTCGGACAGGAAGTGAAAATGATTTTCCTAGACAGGAAGAGACAATGTGTTTACTAGCCAGGAAATAAATAAAATATGCATAAAAATATTCAGACAGGAAGAGAAAATGTATTTGCCAGGAACGTAAATTCATACAACACAAAGATTGAAGAAAGATTCGAAGATCGTAAAAAAAACTTTACACGTTCCAGTGATTAATGAATTATTGTTAGTATCATAAATTATATTAATTTGTTTTTAACTAATCGAATAAGATTTTCTTTACAACGTGAAAAATTCGTTATATGGGCACTAAAGAGACCTTTAATACAACGTCTAATTTCACGTTCAAAATGACGGACATATACTGATATAGAATTCCTTTTAACATGGATTTGAGATCTGTAGTCTTCAAAAATTCTGTTTTTTGTACTTCACCTTTAAATTTATACTATTTTATATTTTATACTTTATGTAATATTTATCAGCATTTCTCTATTTTGGAAAAGGTACAAATTTGTTTGCTGTAAACAATAATTTCTGAAGGCGACAGCCCATCGAAATATTTTAAAACTGCTATGCGAAAGGGCACGTTTCAGTTAACGGAGTTTATAGAATTTCATTTATATATTTGCAGTAACGTAGATTTTTGATTCAGAAGTAATAATTAAAGATTTACTTAACATTTAATGCCAGCTATTTTCTTTCATTTAGGATTCATATTTCAATTTTGCTCAATCTTAATTGGGGGTCTGATCAGATAAGCGCTAATTCTTATTTATTTCCTGTCAACCAGCAACCAAGCTAAAATCGCTGAACCGGTGAAATTTTAACCTCGGTTCGACCCAGGCGAACAAGCTGGCAGCATAGGCGTTTTCGTGTTTTTTCCCCATATGTAGCGTATATGTACACGAGCTAGTTTCCCTTAGAAAGTTCTCCACGAAGGTATGCCTTTTTTTAGGCAGGTATTCCTATGTGCTTTGCCATAATCAACCAACTCACTCTAATTTATTTTCAGCAGCTGGACAACAGGCAGGCTTTAGAGATCATTCGTGGGTTTTTCTCGTAAATTCAAGTCAATTAGTTCAAAAATAGCTCTGCTTATGTATATATCCCATAAACCCTCACACATAGTAATTAACAGATTATTATACAAGCTGTGGACGTTGATATTATTAAAATCATAATATGATAATAAGTACCCTTAGTTATCGACTGAATACATCAGTTTAGGACAAGCATATAATAAATCTCTTTGAAATGACCACCCAAAGTTTTAAATGATTTAGGTCCTTTGTGAAGGTAGTTGTCATAAGGAATATACTACCAGCAATCCTCAATACCTTTATCGCATTATTTTCTAAGAAATATTTGACCACTTTTAGCCTTTTTATGGGTGTGGTATCGATGGGAGATTTCATTGTTCATTCACTAAAATACAATAATTATTCTTTATATATTTCTCATGTAAAACAATAATTAGGGCTAATATTATTACTAATTAAATGGAAAAGCAGAAATCATACAAACTTTCGCAAATAAACACGAAAAATACATACATGTAATGAAAATATAAACATATATGTCTTTACAATGTTATTTCAAAAGCAAAACTGTCACTTTTCACCGTCCAATAGTATTAAACTTAACAAGAAACCTCCTCTCCCAATTAAAAGAAAGATTTTATTTTATTTATTCAACCATGAGTTCACAAGTTTTCCGGAAAAAAAATATCGAAAACTGTTCCCCAGAAAGTTAAACAATGATTTATGAATAATCTTATGCGATTTAACTGAAGCGAAACGATGAGAGATTTGCTTTTGTCTGAAAGATTGGACCAGTGTAAAAAGGGTGCGAATTTCGTTTGCGTAGAAGAATCCATTAGCAACGGCCAAACACCCTCTAGTGAAAAAGTGCAGAAATTTTCTTTACAGAAGACATAGAGGATTTTTGAGTGAAATGGAGTTTAAGTGGTTTAAGTGCGGTGAGACAGTCAAAATAAATGTTGACATCTACGCAAAACAGATCGCATAAAACTGCATATAAAATAGAAAACAATGATAATAGAAGGGATCAACTTGAATTATTTAAATTTCTCACAAAATAACCTCGAAATTTTTTCCATAGGGCTGCAAAAGAAAATGCAAAGTCAATAGTAATTTAAGTGTAAATATAAGTTGCATGATATACATATTATACAATATGTAAACAGTTATCTGTTTTTATGCAAAGGGTCTTAAGAATTATGTATGATATTTACAAATTTCAGTGAAATAGTGATATAAAAGTGAATGCTTGACAACAGATATTTTACTATGAATCATTTTAACGCTGTGCGTATTGCTGTCTACTTCTCAGAACATTAATGAGAAGCGTATTGTCTGATTTTTGTTGTATTGATAAATAGTGCATTTTGACATCCTGAAAGGTGCATTAAGACATAACGTGGTTGGCGACAGTTCCTAGAATTTTCGCAACATCGTTTTATTATTTTTTCCTTCCTTACAAGATGAAAGCAATTTTTGTCAGAGTTTTATGTCATTTTTGTATGTACAGATTAGAAACATAGAAGTGATCAAACAAAAATCGAAAATGTACTGGATTATAATGATAATACTTTTACCGTATGTCTTTAATTCTTTATAAATTATTAGAAAAGTAAAAACACTCGTATCATATTTAAACAAATATGTTAATAAAGCATTCAAATTGGATTCTGTCAATATCACCAAGCCATCGACAAGCCATCGTTAGCTGCAATTTCTGCGATGGGTGACAGCCGCCTTGATCGGTAACTTAGTGATGGTGGCTGCTATATCATTGGGCCCGCTTTCGAAACTCGGAGAAGGTGTGGATATTTCTTAGTGTCTATGCGGATACTGATAATGATTAAAAAGTTCCTTATTGACCTTAGAAGGAGCCTAAGTAAGCTGGGAAAGAAAATTAAGCCACTGAGGGTACATGAGTTTGATGAAACTCCAACGATCCAGAAAGTGAGGTAAAATTGGGGAAACTATTGTTTTCTTTCCTGCATGAGGTGCCAATCTAATGAAAAGCGACGAGAGACCAAAGTCATCCTGCGAAAAAAAAAAAAAAAAAAAAAAAAACAAGTAAGCGTTGGCAGTGAAAGCTAGGTTACGAAGTTCTGATTTCTAAGCATGTGAGTAGCAAATGGTCTGCTCAAATTATCTTCTGGAATGATTTGGTAACTAAGAATTTCTGAACATTTTGCAGCATCACAGCTAAGTGCAGTTTTGAAGAAACGCCTATTAAGTTTAGTAATGTGGTTCACTATAGAGGCGATTTTTAAGTCGTCATAGACCAGTTTGTTTCTAATCAGGTAATGTGCATTTACAATTCTTTTTGGAATCTTATTATGCACATTCTGAAGATTGTGGAACATTGCCTTTGAGGATGACGCCCAGCTTGCAGATGCGTAACATAGAATTGACCTTACAATGCATAGGTAAATCCTTCTTCTTTTTGTTGGGAAACAGTCCAGAGTAATTTCCAAGGAACACACAATGGTTGGCTATAACACAGGCTTTAACTATGATGTGGTCT
The DNA here is from genome assembly GCF_044657685.1 of Stegodyphus dumicola. Taxonomy (NCBI): domain Eukaryota; kingdom Metazoa; phylum Arthropoda; class Arachnida; order Araneae; family Eresidae; genus Stegodyphus; species Stegodyphus dumicola. The sequence continues at coordinate 24,787,083 of NC_140775.1, forward strand.
GCGCGGCATGCGGCATCAGGCATTTAAAACACTAGAGAGCCGACAGTTCTAACAAGTGGTATGGTGCTGGAGACAGAAAGGTGGGATCTGTCTCCAGTGGTGTTTCCCTCGCGTGAAAATCGGGTTGAAGTAGCACAGTTATTGTGATGGGATTACACCTGTACACCTAATGATAAACTCTGGCGTCCCGCCCACTTCTATCCGCACTGTGACGCATGAGAAGATTTAAATACTATTAGTTAATCAAAGCAATATTTTGTATTTAAAACCAAAACTGACAGAATTCAAGAATAATTGACGGAAGTCAGATTCTATGCCGTCGATTCTTCCCACTTGTTGTAACGATCCTTCAAATGAAACTACCATTTGCGACAAACTTGACGAAGTTTTATTTAAAATTTTTACAACAGAAAATATTAGAGTTTTTTGCAGAGCCCCGTCTTAATAACTACAATACATTCAATAAAATGTTCGCATTATATCCTTCTTCCGTTGCCATTTCGGCAACGCACAGTTTATTTTGTCTTTATTCTTGAGCTCGCAATTTATTGCCTCTTAACTGAAAATCCATGAAACTGTTCAGTAATGTTTACTAATGTTACAGAAGCATCAGAAACATCAGGAATAGTGAGAGACAGAACTTGAGAAGAATTTCAAAGAGAGGTTTAAAGAAAATACTTTTACACATGCCCGTGTTCAAACAATTACTCTCAAAGGGAACAACACTGATTTCTTCTTCTGCTGTTAATGCCAGTGGAAGAATGCATATCTATTGATAATATCGATAAAGCAATTTGACTAAATCGATGTCAGGATATTAAACAAATCGAGTACCACATAATCGATATTCCAATTTAATCTCGAAACCAATAAAACTATAGATACAATATTTACAGAAGGTATAAATTTTTAAGAAAGCATTGATAAACGGATGCTATTAGACGCGTGCTAAAGTTCGTCGGATTCTAAATGAATCATCGCAAGATATCTCCTTTTCTTCCCTACAAAGTTCTAATAAACTTGAAAATATACTTGATGACAACCCTGAAATTATCAACGCCAGGCATTCGTTCTAAATAAAAGGATAACATCACTTAATACAGCTGAAAATAATATAAATACTCATAAAATATGCCCATAAAAATACCCATAAATTATGCCTATGATACTATACGATTTTTCCATTTAATAATCCATAATAACAATAATAACAAAAGAAAAAGAAAACTGTTTTGCAATAAACGAATCATCTGTAAAATTTATAGAAAGAATGTTGCATCCATTGATGTTTGTGACTATCGTTTATTACTTTAGACACTTCAAGGTCGTAGCGAACATACTTTCACTTACAGTCGTTACGTATATCATCATTATCATACGGTGGAAATTAGAGGATTTTAGCAAACTAGAGGATTCGACCGTATTTCACAGCAGTCGTTGCCATGGTTATGAAACATGACTTGGTGGAAAAATGTCCTTGTAAAGTGCATATTTTAAAACATCAAGTATTATGTTGACGCATAAGTTAATGCCGTTTCATTCTCTGAATGCTTGTGTTCTGGACACCCCTGATGACAGCAACGGAATTTAATACATCAAATTATAGAAGATTATACCCATAACCATATCAGCATGGATGGTTTTGTTTCAGTTAGCTAGGTGTTTTATTCTCGCGGCCTCAATTATAAATTATCGAGTTGAAAAGTATAAGCATCTTCCACATGTTTTTATGCTTCAGATCAAGAAAGATTACACATCCACAGAGGCTTCTAAATAAATTTTTATTGAATACACACAGGATGCTATTACTGAAAAGACAACTTGAAAGTGGTCTTACAGATTACGTTGTGAAAAGTTTGGTTTGAGCGATGCGAACGTTCTGGTCGCTTTTCCCACTTTGATAAGAAGCGTTTGACCAACCTGATCGATCTTGATTCACGTCAAACCACTTGCGAACTGACCAAGGAGATGGGCACTGATTAGGCAATTGTTGTGTTAGTTCTAGTACATATGGGAAGGATTAAAAAAATGCGTTTTTAGGTGCCTCATACACTCAGAGCAAACAAGAGCCAGCTTCTTTTCATACGTGATTTACTTCTCTTCTATCGTGAATTATCGTCTGAATATCAGATCTTTTTCTTGCATATTGGAAGAAGAGATGAAACGTTACGTAACCATTTCAACATTGCATCACATAATTCAACAGGAAGAAAATGGTAAGCTTGCCCGTTCCCCCGTTAAAAAAGACAACACTAGTCCCAAGCAGGATTTGTATCCTCAGAAGACAATATTCTGTATAGGGTTGAATATGGAAGGTATGGGACAATACCAAGCTACATGTGGCAAATCTGTCATAAGATATCAATCAACAGCTCAACTGTTTTTTCACATTCGACATATTTTTTCAGATATCGCGTTTATAGATTGCCACCTTTTGAGTTCACTTCGAATGCCTGTATAGTAGTCCTTCAAGAACAATGATCAGCTGAAAACTTCACTAGATGAATATTCTGCATCTAAACCACCAAGTGTTTGCTAAATGGCATCCCCGAGCTAACTTTGAAAAGTTTGAAAACTTTTAAAACAGACTGCGAACAATGTAGGAAAATATTATGTGATGCAACGTGTGATTAGTTCCATAGTGAAAGCAATAAATAAACACTGGGAAAAAAAACACATGAACACATCAACACACTAAATTAAAATTTTAAAACAAGCGAAATTTACTGTATTAGGAACCGCATTTAGGAAATTCAGAAGAATGTCGTTATGTTTACTAGCCATTCTTAAAGATATAGTTTAAACATTACATTTATTAGAAGGATACTCTTACTGTAAATATAAATACAAAAAATAACACCGAAATATTGTAGGGTTTTCCTTATTTTGCATAACAAATTTATATTAAGTTTGATACCTATTCTAGACTTCTCAACTTCCCCTCACATTCTCTCGCAAGGATGTAAATTTAAAGTTAAGTGAAGTGCTTATTTAAACATGTGAATATCTCAGTTTATTCAGAGCGTGTTTCGCTAGCCAAGCGCACGTTTCGTTGTATTTCGCGGTTATGCTAGTAAGCCTCTTGACCTTATCAGATTAGTATCACGCCGGTTAGATTCCTGTGAGTCCACCTCTTAGGCGTAATTTAAGTGCGATCTTAAACAATTTATTTCAGGTTTGACTTATATTATATTCTACTTTTTAGTTTCCACCGCAAGTTGACGGTGTCTTTGTAACGCACAAAGTCCATGCCTTTCTGTTAACTATTTTGAATTAATAAAGGGTTATTTTTTACCCTTCGTCTGAGTCATTAGTTTTATTCACGCCTGTGCGAGAATTCGCCAGGAGTCTATTCTAGTTTATGTGGAACAAGAGAGACAGACTCTATAATATAGCTTTCTCACAGAAGCATAAAGTACATGGAAATCGATGATTAAATAAGAATATAAACAATTTTCGAAATCTAAAATCCAGTGTTACGTGGAAACAAGTTAATGAAAACTGTACATAAGAAATTGCATTTTCGCTAAAAACCTTTACTGTTTAGTATTATGATGCTTATAAAGACTGCTAAAAGTAAAAGGAAATGCAATAAATTATATAAATCCAGTTTGTAAATGAATTCTGCACTCCATTTTTGGTTTCTGATTGAAACATTATTGTACCAGAACAAACTAATCACGACGCAAAAAAAATATACACGTAACGTTTAAAATGGTGCGGCATTTATTTATCTATTTAGTTATAGAAACAAATAAATAAAAAATCAGCGAAGAGTTTTATATGTATAATTCTTGAATATATGAATATTGAATTTTGATTGCGTAGAAATGATGATCCATGTTAAAAAGCAAACTTGGCAGTGGAGGCGGATTAAATATTCGCCTTTATTCCAATTGACATCTGAGGCCGCAATTCACTTCGAAGTCTGATCGTGCCTACATTTACATTTTTGATGCTATTTCGATGGCAAGAAAAGCAGCGCGACAGCATTTTAACTGCGAGAGAACAAGAAGCAAAAGTGCGCAGCTATTTAATATGCCAGCCTATTAAGAAACATTTTTAGTTTAAGTTCCGAATTAGTTACGTCATTAGCGTTATACATGTGGACTGATCTAGAAATGACGCAGTTCAGGAGGAAAGCATTGCTGTTTTTTGAACAGAAAGGGGAGGGAATTAAGGTGTTATTGCTTTGATTTACGTATTTTTAATCTTATACCTAACCACACATATATGTAAGGAAGAAAGAGAATTTTATATGTGCAACTGCAAGAAATTACTGCCTATTTGTTTTGAATTTTTATTCAATTTTTGTATTTAAAGCATTTTTGTTGAATATATAAGTTTGAATTTGGATAAGGTTTTGTGGTTTTCAGGATAAAGCTATATCGGGGTTCAGTTATACATTAATAAATAAAACAAATAAATAAAGTTTCCCTTTTTCATATGTAAAACTTTCCTTTATTTTAGACGTAGCACACATGAAGCAAGCACATATACAGTTGAAATGACGCAAACAGCTAGCACATTTAAAATTATCTTAGCGTACGTTTATAAAGAATTATACCGGTACTCAAAGTATACTCTCATGGTGCAAGTTGTTAGGCGTCCACTTAACAACTGACAGATTCATGACTCTTCGAACGAAGAAGAGGAATTCAATTAACTTCAATGCCACTTCGTCAGGAGGAGGAACATTGAAATCAATTGAAATTTCTCTTCCACAAAATTTCTTGCTTTTCTGCAAGGATTTTTGAGGAAGATTGCTGCAGAATTCTTGCAGAATTATCCTATGGACTATTTCATTGTATTTTAATTATAATAGTTCACCCGAAAATTCTGGCTTCCTCCCCAAGGCAAGGGAAAAACAACGTAAATTCTAATTAGGATCTTGCACCTTAAATAAAAAGAATTCTAATTAAAGAATGAAAACGTAAGTGAAATAATAAAATACTTAAGGGAAAAATTCAAATCAAAATTTTACCTTTAAACAGATAGCATATAATCCAAAGAATTTAAAATGTAAATAAAATTGTAAAACTTTAGTGAAAGGACTTAATTAAAATTCACAAGAAGCAATTAAAAATTGCTTAGATAATAAAGAATCTAAATTAGTATATTTTCTTGAAAATCTCCGTGAAATGTACGTCACAAATGTATAAAAAACTTTGTATTTCTTTAACAGCTTTTCTTTAACAATTGTTTATTTAACAAGTTAACTTTTAAACACATTGAATATTTTTCTAATTGTAATTTTTAACTCTAAGCGGATCAAATAAAATTCATCACTTTTGTATTTACAGAAGTATTTCATCCACAGTTTTGAAAGTGTTTGTACCGTTTAATGAGAAACTGGTAATTGGAAGTAATTCTAAGATTCATTGTTAAGGAAATAAAGCTTTTAACACCTTTTTTGAACATTTCGTATGTTTTGAAAAATAGCTGTTTTGCAACATCTTAAGTGATATAAAGAAACAAATGGCGAAATATTCTTAATTACTTTTATACTTTATTACTGCAAAATAAAACAGCAGTACTTCAAGGAGCCAGAATAAATTGGAAAAAGCTTCCATTTGATCAAACATACAGAAGCGTGGACTTCTCAACTAAGACAATCAGTAAATATTCTAATACAGTAGATCTGTTCACACTCGCTGTTTCAATACCTTAAGCTGCTTTCATTAATCTCTGAGTAAACAGCATAGAGGTTCTGAAGAATTGCTTGTAAGTAGCTTATTAAAATCCTTGAAATCAGCTTAAATTCTCTATTAATTACAGATTGAAAAACTTGTAGTATTATCTTTCAGAAGCAGCTTAATATTTGAAAAAAATTTTAAAAAGATGTCACTTCAAAGCGAAACGTACGAGTTTATCAAAAAAGGCAGTTCGAATTTTTTTAATAAAACCAGTTTACATGTACCAAGATATCACATGCTCATTATGATAAATGGAATTCTCTCTCTCAGTCTCTATGTGTGTGTGTATATAAAATATAAAATATGAAACAAAATTATTAAAATTAACTCCAACTAATTGGCAATAGGCCTTTAAATTCATAATTTTTTCTTAAATTTTGCGTCACTTTACAGCATGTTACGTCACAATTTCCCTGCGATTTTTCTCCGCTGCGAAAAACTTTTGTCCAATCGCTGCTCAGGATTAAAACAAAGCGCTCTGAAATTATAAGTATTTCAGCCACAACATACGACGCGCTCTCTTTTGCGGCTTACACTTGCTAGCTGAAGGAGGTCTCTTGATAGGCTGCTTCTGTCAATTGTTAAAAATGTAGTACGTCATAATCAAAATTGTGAGGTGCAGATTGTCCCCATGCCAAAGAGTAATCAACAAATAATAAAGATATGTTTGGATTATCAAGTCATTTTGTAATTTTTCAAACGTTCCCGTCATTTTCTACTACATAGTCAGTGATCTTCAAATTTCAATTCACTCTCAACTGCAAAATAATTGGTGTCTTCCCTTGTGGAGCACTCATCTAATATCAAATTATCTGCAACGAACTAAATTATTATTACAGATATATATATATATATATATATCAATATATAACGCGAAATATTCAATTCTATGTAAATTAAATCATTAATAAATTATATAGTATATTTGTCTGTATATGTTGAAACGCTCGGCGATAAAACTCGTTACCAAACACCACGTGATCTATGACTGAACCACTATGATTGAACTTTAGAACTCGTAATGGAAGTTTAAGAAGCAATCAGTAACTTCTCTCTGTGTTGTATATATAATTAGTTAGTAATGTGATTTTTAAATTAAATATCTTATTATCTTAGAAGCCTCTCTTTTGTGATGCGTAGTGCTTTTGATGTGTGTAATTAATAAAACTATTCCTGGACACATTCCTTTGGAAAAGACCGAGAAAGATGATCGACTGAAAATGTAAGCTTTTTACCTTTATTCTAAGAATGGTTATTTTGTTAATCATAATAATAACAATATGTACATTAAATGATTAATAAATTGTGTAGTAAATTAATGATTCATAAATTATATAGTAATAGTACAGAATCCGAATTCTACAAAATTCTACTTTGCGGAAGAAAATTCAAGGAAAAGCATAAAAATATTAAATTTTCTTTCTGAAATAATAATAATAATAAAAACCTCAAGGCTAATACTTAAACTTGGATATGAAGTGCATGTGGTTTAAATATTAATAACTATTTCTTTAAATACACTATTGCATCAAAATGATCTTCACTTACATAAAAAAAAAAAAAGATATTTTATGAAGTATCCAATCAATATGATTTAATTTTTTTCGGATTGAGCAAAACACAAGTCTAATTATAACTACTCAGTTTCCTCAGTAACTTTCTGAAAGGCAAATGATGGCATAAATTATTTAAAGGCTTGGCAAATGCTTTTGCGTAGAATAACATTTTCATGCTGGCTTTCGCATTTGAGGGTAGATTTTAGACCTTCTAAAGAGTTTTTATGGAGGCGAAGAAATATTTGGGATAATCTTTAAAGTAAAGGGTTGTCGGCCGCTTAAAAGGAAAGCAGTAAATTTAACAAAGTGGAAATAAATAATAAGGTGACTGAATGTTCCAAGAAGACAGTCTCTAGATTTTAAGAGCAAATTAAAAATCTGAAACTGCTGTTAGGTCGCCATTATAAGGTTCAAGAAAATTACCTGCTTCCTCAGAATCGGTTTTGTCTGTAACTATCCACTACAACAGAAATTTCATTACTACATAACTAAGTTTAAAACTTACAACTGCCATTGCAACTTCTTCATCGTGGCAAATTCTACACAAAATGCTTAATGAGAAAAATATTTATATCAGGAAGCTAATGATTTAAGAAAAAATCAAAATCAAAAAGGGGACCGAGAAAATAACAGAGCTGCAATTTTCACAAAAATATATTCGTATGCTCAGGAATGAGTCAGGGCTCAGTATTGGGTCGTCAGTTCTTTTCTATTTGATTCTTAATATATTCACATTTCGAAGAAGTCGGAAAGCAAATACAAAATATTTTCATCAGCATTTTGAGAATATGACCTTTATTGCGATACAGATATGGTGCCGCCCAACCGGGATAGTGGTTAGCAGAGCTGACTGCCGTACCTAAGTGCCGGGGTCCGAATCCAGGAGAAGACATGGCTGTTTGTATATGCAAGTGCGGCATAGGGGTCCTCTTAATATGTGGTGAGCCGAAAGTCCTCTTGAGAGGTTGGTGGTAGGTGACAAGGAATGGGAGGCCGGAAGACCCGTTCCCCGGGGTGCTCTCCATCAAAATTGAGAGCGGAACTTAGGCGTAACCTTGCACTCCTTGCCACGCTGAAGTTAGTGAGCTTGTTCTGGTGTTACTCCCAGACAAATGAGATAAGTGACAACACAACAACAGATGTGGTTGTATAAAGAAAACAGATAATCAGTTGGATCGTAGTCTCCAATTACGGCAATGTATCAGAGTCACCTCAGAGGATAGAGATATAAAGTCTCTCGTGCTACTTAAGGCGTTTAAAAACTGAATCCTGATATATACTTTCATAATCGGTAACGTGTATCACATAAAGCAAACCTGGTTAATGAACAGCATATATTGAAACCAAAAGCGCCGAATGAATAAAATTGTCATCTAAATCTCCTGACTTGAATCCCATACCGAATTCATAAAATATTTTTCTAACAACTGTTGTAAATAGCTGTAGTAAAGGTCGTTAGCGCTGGTTCAGATTTTAATATTTTAAATGAGGAGTTGAACTCGTACTTCTGTTATAGTTAAATTCCTTAATAAGAACATGAAACCCCGTTGCGATGTATGAATTAGCTGAAATCCCATTTCTTGTTATTATACGAAATCTGCATTTTCCCCATGATATCCACTTAACTCTATTGTCGCATAAGATTCTATTATTTATTATATTATGTAGAAGCAACATAAGTCCCATATTATAGGGTACACGACAAATCCTTCATATTTGTGTGCCCTATATTATGACATAGCTGCTTGTACCTTTGAATGGTATGCATTCGTATTCGATTTTTCAGCTTACATTTGGTAGTTAGACTGTCATGTATCGCTTCAAATACGTGAATTTATATTATGGAAAAACTAAGAATGTTAAACAGGACGCATTGCAATGTGTATCTAAAGAGCAAAGCTAACCCGGGGATGTCTCTGTACTCCGAACTCACGATGAATTGACAGCTGAGAGCAGATATTCTCTTCGGCCTTATATAGTTTTCACCCGGCCACCCAGATATTTCTAATATTTTTTGCTTCTTGAAATTACTGGAAGGCATATGAGGACTGTATTACGGTTACAGCTACAATTACAGTTATGCTGTTGCTTAAGGGGACTCATACACCTTAAAACCCATAAGATCTTCGAATAGGTGACTGTTGCAAGAATTGGGATAACTTACTTATTTTAAAAGCAATTACTTCCAGCTTTTTACAGCTGACTACATAATATAGCTGCTTTCTGAAATAGTTATCAGAAAGTTTGTGTTGCCACAAATATTTTGATAATTTAATCCGTTTGTGACAACATTTTTCGACATGTTTCCACCTTGCGCGCACAGTTTAAAACATTCTGTTACATAATTTAATTCCATATTTAATATATAGCTTTTATAACATTTGGAAGCTACTGTGAACCTAAAATTCTAAAAATTTCATGTTAAATTTTTATTTTATTTGGAGTTGAGTTTATAAAATGTATTTTATTAAAAAAATTTGTAATGTTTTCGTCCATAAAATTTTTTAGTATTAAAATTTTCATCAGATTTTTGGTTCAGTTAGAAAATAGTGCCCATATAAAGAATTCCATCAAATTTCAAGTATGTACCGTTAGCCATTTTTAAATTATCATGCGCGCAAGGTGGGAACATGGCGAAATATTTTGTCACAAAGAGGATTAAATTACAAAAATATTTGTGACAACACAAACTTTCTGGTTACTAGTTTCCAAAGCAGCTATATTATGTAGTCAGCTGTAAAAAGTTGGAAGTAATTGCTCTTAAAATAAATAAAATATCCCAATTCTTGCAACAGTCACATATTCGAAGATCATGAGAGGTTTAAGGTGTATGAGCCCCCTTAAGCTCACTTGTCTGACATAGTCAACCTAAACCCATGAAATTCCGCGTGGAAAGGAGTACTAGAATACGTCTGCGGTTGGCAACAGCCTTGAGCACCATATTCAGGTGACAGTGCGATTTATCTCAACTCCGCCCCCAATTTTGATGGACAGCGACCCGGGGAGGACGGGTCCGAGGGTCTCCCCCGCTCTTCCCTTCCACTAATCCACACTAGAGAACTTTCGGCTCGCCGCATATTTAGAGTGAAGCCATGCCGTACAGACACTATACATTTACAAACATCCGTGCCTTCTCCGGGATTCGAACTCGAGCCCTTCGAGACGGCAGTCAGAGTCACTGACCACTATACCGGTTGGGCGCCTCAATTATAGTTATAGTTATTGATTTACCTTGCCCATTGCAGTTATTCAAGGACAGGACCAAAATGTTGCCAAGTGATTGCCAAGTTTGGCGGTTTTGGCTATTCCTTCCCAAATTTCAACATCTCGCTAATTTAGCGAGACAGCCATTTATTCAACCTTAAATAGACTTGCTGCTGTATTCTTACTTTTCCTAAATTTTCATGTTAAGAAAAATACAAAAATTTCCCATATAATTGCACTAAAAATCATCCATCTATGCACAAAATTCGTAGAAATATACAATGAAAACTTGCAGTTACACGCCTCACTAAGTTTAATATAAAAGTTAAACCCCGTGGTTTTTGAAAATTTTATCTAGTAAACATGAAACAGGTTTCATTTTAAAAATAACCTTAAAGCGTTTTTTGATGCCGGTGTTTACATTTTATATTCTTCACGAAAATATGTGTTTTTAATAGCTTTCATATTTTCCTTGATGTTAATACTTACTTTCAACATTATTCATAAAACACGTCAGTGTTGTTTACACTCAAAACCTCTCATAAACTATATTATTTTTTTTAAATAGCTTTGAAACTTTCTTTGAATTGGATGGTTACACTGAAGGCTATAAAAGTGGAAGAATATATCTCTTTAAAAAATAACTTTAAAGCCTTCTTTAAATATTTTGAAAGTGTCTTTCTTTTGTTTCGAAATAAAGGAGTGAAGAAAATCTCATCAAAATAGAATGTTATAAAAAGCATAAGCATTTCTAAAAGCAAGGTCATTTTTGAAGAGATTAGAAATGTTTCAGGTGCACTGTTTGTTCATTTAAATTATAAATGGAGTTCATCTACCGATTAGTAATCGGCTTTGTTGTTGTTGCTGTTACCAATCTCGCTTGTCTGACAATACTGAGCTTAAGGTGACGGCATTCATCATGGCAAGAATTCAGATGCTCGTGTTGTTGCCAAGAGCCTTGAGCACCGTAAAGCAGACAGCCTGACATTAACTCAGTTCCGCCTCCAATTTTGAGAAAGAGTACCTCGAGGGTCTCTCATCTCTCTTCCCCTACTACCAGCCTCTCGAAGGAACTTTCTTCTTGCCATATATTTAGAATGCTCCATGCTTCACAGGTACTATACATTTACAAACATCCATGCCTTCGCCGGGATTCGAATCCGAGCCTTTCGGTACGGCAGTCAGAGTCAATAACCACTAACCCGGTTGGGCGGCGTTGCCATCACTGTTTTAAGTGGAAATCGGGGTCAAATTAATGGAATAGATGTAATTTAAGTGTAATACTTTTCCGACACCTAGTTTCTCAGCTTTTTTATTAAAAACAAACCCCTTGCATTTTTCTTATATTAGAGTTTCGCACATGTAAAAGCGAAGGGAAATAAGATTTTAAAAATTGAAATTATCCTTTTCGATTTAATTCTTCAACGGCTTCCTCCGAATTTTCTCGCATTTCTGCATAGGCTTCTTCTTTTTTTTTTTTTTTTTCCTCAAAGAGTTAGTATGGGAAGGCATTACCAGTTGACCTATGGTACATCGCTGGTGTCCCCCATACTTTTACCTTTACCTTTACCTTTACCTTTACCTTTACCATAGGCTTCTTAACAGGCAACGCAGGCTAGAAATTTTATTTTCTTAAATACAGTACTCTAATTCGCGGAAATTACCGGAAGCTAATTCGCGGAAAGCGATTTTGCATATACGCGTAATTTTAATTGTCTCCATTTAATGTGTCCAACGTGAGAATTTCAATTAATCGCGGTACGCCGCAGAGCGTCAACCACGTTGTAATAGTCCTCTTTAATGACAAATTTTAAAATTCATTCATTGAAAAAGTCAGACATTGCTTAGAACACCAAAACATAAGTTTTAAAGTTCTCATAATTCTCGATAATGCTCCAGGACACGGTGCTGAAGCCCTCATAATATTGCCTCCATATGTAATGGTTTTATTCCTTACACCGAACACCACTTCCTTAAACCAACCAATGGATGAAAAAGAATAAAAAACATTCAAAGGCTTTTATGTCAGGCATAATTACATATCTGCAAATAAAGCATTAGATGAAGACACTACCGACACACCAATGGCATTTTGGAAGCAATTTAGAATAACACTCTGCATAGACATGATTAAATTCACATGGGAACAAGTCAACAATTAATGCTTGCTTGCATCAGCTATGGTCAGATGCTGTCAACAATTTTAAAGAATTTCCATCGACTGGAAATGAAACCAAGGAATTTGTAAAAATTGCAAAAGCAACAAGCAGAGAAGGATTTTCAGATATGGAAGAAGGAGAAATCAAAGTATTAGTCGTGAATGGTATTGAGAAAACAGATGAGATGTTGGATGATTTTATATCAACAGCAGACGGAGAAAACATCGATAGTGAAATTCATTAAGATACGTTAACACAGAAAAAGTTAAATGAATTGTTAAAAACGAGACACAGGAACTGTCTGATTTTGTAATGGAGATTGACCAAATGAAGACAGCATTTAATGACATTTAATGACAGGACAGCATTTAATACATACAACATTTAATGACAGGAAACACTGAAACTCGAAGATGAACACTGAAAAGGACACTTTATGGACACTGAAAAGCTTCGGCTTAACTAGGCAACTTTTCTTAACTAGAATTATCACGACCAAGTTCAAATCCAAATATTAATTTTTAATAAAAACTGAATCTGAAACTGTGAAAACTGTTGGGAACAAAATTCGCTAACATGTGGGTACAAAAATAAGTTTGAACGCAATTTTAAGTTTAACTGCATGTATTATGCAATATTAATAAAACTTAGTTTAAACCTTGAGTCCCCTTTGAATAAGTACTCTCGAAGAAGTCGCGGCAAGCAAAAACTTTAGCAGCAACCAGCGGCCGAGTGGTAAAGTCACTGAATCTGAATACTGGTAGTTTGGTTCGGGATTCGAATCCCGGCTAACAAACTAGTTGCATGGGCGTTTTCGTTATTTTCCCCATGTGTATACGAGTCTTTTAGCAAGACCTCCTCGAAGGCATCTCTTTTTCTTAGGCAGATAGCCCACGAGTGCATCGCCATACTAAAACAAACCAAACCTATAATTTGCAATAACAGACAATTTTACGTAAAGTAACAGCCCGCGTATGCTGTCAAACATTTTCTGATGAATTTTAATACTTCACGCATTCTGGGGGAAGTTGACGAATATAGAAATTATAGAATAACCGAAATAATAAGAAAGCTGGACCATCCAGTAAATACAGTAAATCGTTAGAACGTTTCCAAGAAATACAAGTTCTTAACTTTGGCAGATCGATTATAATTTCATTTTTAAATAATCTAAACAAAATAAGAATATAATTACTGAATACATCTGTCAAGTGGTAAGAAAGCTGAAAGCAGAAATTACTCTTCTTCATGTTCTTCCGGGAAGATTTCGTTGAAGATGAGAAAAAGCTTTTTTAAGCTCTCCAGTTAATAGACACCCACTTAGATTCTTATGCTTTCAATCATCTGAAAGGTGCATTCTATTTTTGGCAACAATCTCAAATATGGGCTCGCTTTTATCCATAGTAAGTACCTTCAGAAGGTTGGGAGTAATATCAATATTCGATAAAATCGGTAAATGTTTCTGAAAATTCTTCAAAAGGATGCTGTCGCGTCACCGCTACCTTAATGTTATGTAGATGTACTCAAACTCTGAATGAACAAAGGAATACAATTTGCTGTATATGCTGCTTTCTTACATAGTGGTTCATTTCAAAGAAAGTCTTAAGAGTTTTTATTCCTTGCACGAAATAAAAGAAATATTATATTTCCCGAAAAATATCGGTATCACATTTCAATGAAAAAATAAGTTTTGACTGTTCTTGGATCCGTATGAATGATTTTTTTTTGCGTGATGTCTAAACGTACGGATAGAATAAAGGCCTCTTTTTTCCAAAATGGATTTCAAAATGGATTCATTTTCTCGTGACATCTGCGGGTACCTATGTTCGAATATATCCCGCATAACTCGAAAATGATTACCCGTAGAATGTTGAAACTTTGTATATGGGATTACTGCAGCATCTAGTTGTGCACCTCGCTTTGTAATTGCAATCCCCAGTACCAAAAGTATATATATGTAATATATTCAGGAGCAGGAATTTTGATGGCGTGGAAGTGTTGATCCATAATGACTAGGAAATTGGAGGTGAAGGCAGATTAAATCTTCAGTTTTATTTTCAGCAACAAATTCGGCAGATGAAACGTGCCTGTTCCAAAGGGCTTACATTTTTGATAATTTTGCAGCAAGACAGCAGGCAGACAGCAGTCTAGCTAGGCCAAAGCGTGGAAAGCAAGTGCGTAATGTTCAGGATGAAATCTTAAGTCAAACTGAGTTAGTTTTGGTTCTCAAAGCATTTTGATTATAGAATAATTGAAATAATAAACAAACAAATAATACAAAACTTGGCGCTTTGGCATAATTTGAGTGTTAGAAACGAAATATATTATTTCAGAAAAAGTCCGATTTTGTGTCATATATAATTCTAATACATATCCTAAGTCGCGCTTTCGAGGCATGGAAAACGCAATTTGAATTTCGACAATCAGCCCAGTAAAAAGGGAGATATAGAACTGTCTCTTTCTTTTTAGCAGTGTACATTAAGGCTGTAATGTGAGGGTCCTAACAATTTAGCTGTACTAAGCATAATCAACGTTTTTTTCATCCTTTTCGTGTCCTTCCTTTATTGTGCTTTGAATCATCAGTACCGCGTCAGGAAAGCGTTTCCGACCATTCATTGGTATGTGATTTTCCATAGTCTAGATGTATTCTATCTTCTGAAAGTTTGCAACAGCTGTGCTGAAACACCCTGTATATATATATATATTCTCCTTGAAAAGTCAATTCTTCTTTGGCAAATAAGCAATAATTTAATTATAACTTTTACAATTTGTTTCCATTATAAAAAACATGTGTGTTTACTTTGCAGAATGCTATAATGTATCATATATATGTTCAGACAAACTTAAATAGCATTTTTAATGGTTACAATTCATCAGTTAAGTTTGAATTTTATATTTCACAGTTCTAAATTAGCTAAGTTGCATGTTAATGTAATTTACTTATTTCAGTTACGATAATATTGAAATACTGTTCCTAGGAGGTAATACGTAAGTTCTAATATTAAATATATATATATATCTTCACCCCCTTATCCGGCTCTAAAATCCTTACACGGTCTTTTCTTTTTTCACAGTGTTGGTCGTACAATACTTCCAATTACAGGATTGTTTTAGATAACGAAAATATTTATGATTTAGCAATGTCAAGCTTAAAAAAGTAATAATTTTCGGCTAATAACGAAATATAACTTTTAGTGTGATCTCCCGATTTTTATACTTATATTATGAAAAATTAAAATTATGAGAAATTTGTTCCCTACAACAAAAATGGACAGGGATATTTAATTTTAAAATTTACAACTTTTGATGTCATTTTGGACTTAAAAATTGAGGGCTCGGTTAATTAAGTTAGAATAAATCGAAGAAAAAAGTTTAAATAAAGTGTCTCAAAAATGTGTATAACTTAATAGGCCGCACAAGGAAGTCATGCAGTGTCTACATCAGTCTTTTTTAATTAACATATTAAAGACTACATATAATAATTTTAAAGACTACTAACTATTGTTATATAGTTAACTTTAAAGACTACTGACGAGTGTTGCATAGTATGTTATAAAAAATATTAAAGTGTTTATTTAAGCAATTTTTAACGATTGGCACGCAGTTTCTCTAGGGCTTATTGAAATTTGTTTCTTATCCTCAAACACTTTCACATTTCAAAGTTTTTAATACAAATGTTGTTGAGCAAAGCATCCAGATTATCTCTGAGTCAGCACAATGGAAAAAATCAAACAAATTCTACGAGAATAAAACGGTTTTATACCTACGGTGTAATGCATGTCTTGTCTAGAAATGGCTTTCAGTAATTCTACTCGTTCTTCAAATATTTTAATTTAGATGAATTAGATTAAGAACTAAAGTATAAAATAGATAGCTAAATTATTAAGACGTACGATTATTGCCTTTTAAACCGCTCGGTTTATCAAGCAATTAAATAGTGACTAAATTAGAAAGATAAATCAAGCATCTTATCTTTTGCCGAACAGCAACTCCGGGGAGTTGCTTAAGAACACAAATTACAAACCTAATGTTTCGCGTACTTAAAATTATGAGAAATTTGTTCCCTACAACAAAAATGGACACGGATATTTAATTTTAAAATTTGCAACTTTTACTGGCAACATTCACTAAGGCGAAAAGAGGATATCTGCATAGCAGAGTAATGTGTAATAATGTAACTCTAGAAAGTCTTGGAAAGGCAAAGCAATTGACGTTTTTTACATTAAATGTACTTGTAAAGTTTAAAAGTGTTTTCAGTGTGTTTTATGAAGTGTTTTATACTGCATCTGATACTAATACAAAGAAATAATGAAATAAACTTATCATCTTAAAAAAAAACAAAGTCTTAATATTTATACTTAATTTATAGCTATTTCTCTATAGAGTTTGGTTTGCTTTGGGGGGCACAAACTAGTTCCAAACTCCTAACAGACTTAAAGCCAATTATAGCTGCGTCTGAAATAACTGTATAGACTTGAAAAGGTTTAAAAAACATTTTTATTAAAGCCAAAATTTAAAAATAAATGCACCTCTGGTGCTAAAAAAATCAACCATCCCTTGTGACTATGCAACTTATAGATGAGTCTCGTTTTCTTAGGTAACAGAAACTAACCAGCTCTAGAAGACTGTATGAAGAATTATCCCCAGGGCTTAGTACAACAGAAAATTCAGAAGAAGGATGTAAAGAACCCTTTATTCAATCAAATATAGTTCAACAGATGGCCCCACTGGGGCTTACATAAAGCCAACACTTCTGACTTAACTCAAACAAGTAACGTTGAGCTTAAAATAAAATGCAATTAGATTAGCCTTACG
The DNA here is from genome assembly GCF_044657685.1 of Stegodyphus dumicola. NCBI lineage: Eukaryota > Metazoa > Arthropoda > Arachnida > Araneae > Eresidae > Stegodyphus > Stegodyphus dumicola. Next base: position 24,804,513 of record NC_140775.1, read on the forward strand.
ACTCACAGGATAATTTAATGCGCAGGAAGGCTCTGACTCGTAAAAGCCGGTGGAAACAAGCTGAATGGCTAGAAGCCCTCAATGCCACAGAATCAAAGCGCTAGTAATTCAAAATAATAACGCGGCTTTCAAGCAAGCATAACACGCTCTAAAATCACCTTCCAAAGCCTTCGTTTAAATAACACTCCTCATTACAATATACGCGCGCTTGATTAGCATTCTGGCAAGAAAGCAGGGATGAAAATGAGATTGAAAGGAAAGTTACTTTAACTAAAATTTAACTTTTCGTCAAACTAAATAAATCTTCACAAACTAAAGTAACAGTTAAAATCAAATTTAAAGTGTAGACTAGTACCCAAAACTATACAATTAAATTTAAATCAAAGCTGGCTCAAAAACTCTAACCGGCATAACATATTCCTATGTCGGCAGCACTAACTCAAAGAATTGCGAAATAATCCGAGCTGGCAGGAATTACGTAACGTGGCCGGGAGATGCAGAAACATGCTCTGTCTTGTAATCCTAAAACTTGAGCTTAAATGCCCTCTAATTCAATTTACGTTCTAGTGAGGAAAAGAAAACGAGGTGTTATAGTAAAAGCTTTGAAATTATAAGTAAATGATTAATTTAAATAATAAATTTTGAAAGTACATAAATTTTGTATAAATATTAATGACTTTTTGTTTTAAATGTACGTTTGAGAAATTCATCTAAAATTGAAGACTTTATTAAAGAACACTTGCCAATGGTTCCTGAAAGGTTTTCAACTACAACAGATGATAAGGTCTTTGCGTACTAATCGGAACAAGCTCAAAGAATATGTATCACCAGTAATTACAGCATTTTCAATCGAATCTTCTCATCAACAACAGAAGGATACAATTTTCAGGAAATGTAAGTATCTTCCAATTGCCTCAATGTGTGATAAAAAAGGGGTAGGAATTTACATGTTGAAGAACACCAAGTAGTTAAATGTCAGTTTCCAAACTGGACATAATGTTTCATTTGCAGCATAGTATGAAGCTTCGTTTAGAATTTTAATTTAGTAAAAACAACAATTTTATTTAAGTTATTTTCTAGTGGCAGCGTGTAATACAAGTCACCTTCTTTCAAAAAATCCTTTGACTGAAGAGACGTCTTCTATAGCAGAAGATCCTCTAAATCTAAAACCTTTACTCAGGTGACAAAAATGATTTGGATTTATATAATATTCGACAATGACTTCTCTTAATTCGAATTTTACAAACTATGAAACTTTTGATTTGTTATGTTTTTAAAATGTTTTACTGTATGAACTAGTTGAGGAGAAATATGCAAGAATATATTGAATACGGAATGAGTTTTAAATGATTATTAAAGCAACCCTCTAAAATTCGTTCAAAATCTTTTCTTAGACGGAATTGTTTCTGGAAAGTTTCTCCTAAAGACACTACGAACATACGCTATTTACTATATGGTTTATATTTTTAATTTCGTTTCCTCTTTGGAAGAATATAAAGAAAATGAACTCTTTTTGGTTCTTTTTTTAAATGTAGTTAGTCATAATTAGTAAATTAATTTTATTAGCCCAAATGAGCTCAGATAGGCTATTAGTCTCGAAAAGGGATTTTGTGTTGAATCACCGTAAAAGGTTGAATCCTTTTTCAAATTGTTGTCATCAAATATTATCGTTCTGTATTATTTTAAAAGAAATTAAATGAAGGAGAATGTGCATGAATGTAGGTATGCTTCTCGCATTGTGAAAAAACGACGATACCTAGAGCCATCCAGTTTTGAACAACGTAATCCTCCATTTGAACATGGGCACCTGGAAGCCCGAATTTTGAATTTCGAATTTGTTTTATTATTTATTTCATATTTAGTTAAACATTCACAAACTCAACGATTTTAAAGCGCGCAATGGCAACACTGCACAAGAAAAGAAAAAGAAAAAAAAAAACCGTTTTATCTCTAGCGAGGTTCTATTGGAAATTCTAAAGATATGGTCTTTTTTATATGTGATGTTGCTGCTGAATTGAATTTTATGCAGTTTAAGTGCGAAGAACATGATATTTAATTAATAAAGGTAACAGACAAAACGTTGAAAAAGTTCTCCTTTGGGCGTAATATAAAATCTGAAAGCTTTCGGATTTTTATATTATTATTTTATATTTAACGTAATTTTTTAATTTATTTTGGGATCTTCTCTTCTTGCTTAATATCAAGAAAACAAAATAATTTCTTAGTTCACGTTTTCTGCATTTTTTTCTCCTATACGTATGTATATATTCTATACTGTTACATTTATATTATATTATATACTATTTTATATATTCTATACTGGAATATCAGTCCCTAGATTGCAACTTCCCTCTTTTATTCGATAAGAGTGTATAATATTTTAACATTCCACAAATAATCGAAATACATTGCAAGGAAATGCACCTACATGGTTTATGCTTTAGCTCCAAGTAATAATGTTCTGATAATCAACATCTTTAGCTAAAATAAATGAAGAAAAGCACCCGGATAAAAACAATCTAATGCAAAAGTTTGAAATCTTGATATACAGCTACTTTCCCTTTCGAGAAATATTGTAACATACTTCTTTAGAAATGTTCTATGTGTCATAAACAGTTCCTTCTTCACTGCATAAATATGGATAAACATAAATGTTCCTAATCTTTATTTACATATCTAAAAGGATTATTCTCTTAAGAAATCTTTATTGTTAGAAATATGAACACACTTTTTCTTTCGCAATGAAAAAGAGACACGGATTTGAATAACGCCAATAACATTAAGTTCAAGTATTAAGACGGTGATTTGTATAGATTTAGAGCCTTAGAAGAAGATTTATCCATAATCCGTAAGGAAAAGAGATGAGTTTCGGAAATCTTTTGAAAAATAAACTCTCCTCAAAATATTGAGGAACAAGCAGTTTTTGCTCGCCTTAAACCAATGAATAAAATAAAAGCGTAAAGCAGAATTTACTGAAAAAAGACTATGAATATAAAAAAACATGACTTGAAGAAAGCTTTCTCCGAAGTAAAGCATTTTTTGCACAAAACTAAGATATATCGATAAGTTTTATTTTCGTATATGCTTAATTTCTAGTCCACATTAATCGATTTCTACGTATTGTTGTTAAAAAATTAGTTAAAGCAGACAGCTCTCAGAAAACGAAATCGCCATTTCACAGCGGCCTACATGTATAACAATACTCTAATTTGTGTTTGACTATTTTTATAATACATACAAAATAAATATTTTCTTCTGTTCTGAAAATACTTAACATATACGGATTTTGTAAATGAAAATTCCGCTATGTTTCAGCTAAATATTGTTCCGCTTACAAATGTCACATAGAATGGTGCACTAGTATTTAACTGAAACTGAAGAAAACATATTTATGGGAGTTACGATTTTATGAAAAATCTAATATGCGTCTTAACTGGTGTCCGCAGAAAACAGCGCGGCTTAAGCATAGTGGACGAAAGCGTCGTTGAGAAAACGATGCACGTCGAAAACATCGTGGAACAAAACATCATGGGAGAAAACATCGTAAAAAACATGTAAAAAACATCGTAATTCTAACGCATCGAGGTACAAAACATCGTCGTCGAAAATAAAGCGGTTCAAAAACTTCGCAGTTTAAAAACATCGTCGTTGAAAATATTGTGGTAAAAAAGTCGTCGAAAGTATCGTGGTAAAGCACCTACAAATTATCATATGACGATAACATCACAGACATATGTTTTTAGGATTTAAAAAATTGTAAATGAATATTCCCATCAATGATTTGTGAGAGCAAGAAGGCATGAAAAATATTTTAAAATTCGAGTCTTCCCAATGACTGATGTAGAAGTGAACTAGTTCTCGTTAATGTTCCCCTGCTGAGCTGGCCAGCAACCGTAACTGAGCAGTAAAATCGATGAACACTAGTAGTTTGATCCAGCGAATGAGCTGGTTGCATGTGATTTTCATGGTTTTCCTAATGGAAGCGTCAATAAAAGCCAATTCCTGAGAAAGTCCTACATAAAGGCATCCCTTCTCTTAAGCAGATAGGGCTTGTGTGCTTGTGTGTCATAATTGAATAAATCCAAATGCAAATATTGAAATATTATGTAGCTGATGTGTTTCGTCATAACTAAAAAATCAGCATCCAAACTATTAACTGCACTCTGTACATGAAAATGTTAATGACTCTTTGACGGCGAATGAAGACGAATAAACTAAAAGAAACAAGATTTAATTTTCACCAAAAGAATACTGCATTAGCAAAGATGAAAGAAAATAATCTGATAATTTAATAATTTACTATACAATTTAAATAAAAGTAACCTCAAGCCATGCTATCTTTTTTACCTAATATTTTTGTAGATTAAATTTTTCATTAGAAATACCAGTAAAACTTTAATTAATGACTTTTATTAGTTAACTATGTAAGCTTAAAATTTTATTGATTGTTATAAATCGATTTAAATTTTTACTCATTTTCAGTTTATGAATGCTTAAATTTCCTTCTATTTTTTAGCAAAAATTTATTAGTTAATTTATAAATATGAAATACAAAAGTAAAAACATTCCTCATTCCTCATTGACCTCAAAAATCATTATGTGAATATGCACTTACAACTGTTAAAGCCAGAAAAACGCACGTCTTCGGTGTTACCGTCATGCGATGATTTGTAAGTGCTTTATTTATTTACTAATTTTTTATTTTTCACCAGGATATTTTCGATTACGATGTTTTTAAACTGCGAGTTCTAGAACCGCTTTTTTGAAGACGATGTTTCGTACTATGATGTTGTAGAACTACGATGTTTTCTTCCACGATGTTTTGTCCGACGATGGTTCCGCACTACGTTGTTTTTTGCGCGATATTTTTCATCCGCGACATTTTCGCCTGTAACGGTCGCAACTTAAAAGTTATGAGTAATTTTCACCTTGTTCCCCGCGTGCTCTTGTATCTTGTAGTGTAACTGACAGTCCGGTAAGCAATCGGAAGATCCAGAGTTCGAATCCTAGCGAAGGCATCGCTGATTTTTCGTGTTCCCTGCTTCGAATAACCTAATAATAACGCAATAGGTAATAAGGAAGATAAAACTTTTCTGCATTCGATCTGTTATATAAATCATAATTAATCACAATCATATGACCTAACTGTTCATATTCATACATAAAATCTTTATACTATTTTTCAAATTCCAGATTATCTTTGAATTTTCGTTCCATGGAACGCAACCTAGAAATTGCTGCCGGTTTTGAATCATCCAACTTCAGATGCAATTTATAAAATGGAAGTTTTACAACAAATCACCCATCTGAATTAAAAGAATAAGTGTTTTGAAAATGTGATTCACAAAATTGTTTCAGGTGTCAGAAATTCATTCTTCCCAACATCGGCAATATTTTCTATTTCCCAGAAACGCTTAAGTTCTTAATCAATATTAATGTTATCTTCTAGCTTTATAAAGTGTGAATTTGCTGTTTTTGGGCCTTCCAGATTATTTCCGGCCTTCTCAACAATCACCCAACCGAAAATTGTGTTTTGAGCTACAGGCTCATTTTTCGAACCATATATTTGGTACATCTTAAGACGGAGAAAAAATAATCAGCTCCTAAAATCAAATCAGTTTGTTTGGTGTGAGCAAATTTCGGATCCGCTAGCGGAATAGATTTGATGTATTCTATATGCTTTCCATTAACGACTTGTTCCGGCAATGGCAAAGTTAACCTATCCAAAATGTATGAGTTAACATCAATTGTTTCGCTCTTTAACCTTGACCCAATCTTTAAACTAATCCTGCCACGAGTCTTGGTAGCTGGCACTCCGCCGAATCCACGCAGAAGTAACCTGTGATTCCTTCGTTTCAATCCTAACCTTTGAACAGCTCGCTCAGAAGTAAACGAGTTTCGCTTTTGGAATCCAGATTCCGGAATTAGAATAATAATTTCGATAGTTTCACCGCTAGACGAAAATGAGAGTGCGAGAACCCTAGGCAAAATCATCAAATTGCAATTTTAAACCGTATTACTACTCACTACCTGACCATGACCCTCGCATGGTTCATTCGAAATTCTCTTTTGAGTGCTTTCGTTTTCATTTCGCGCTTTTAAAACTGTACGTTGTTAGCTTTAAGATTTTTACGCAACAAACTACTATGTGTTTTTGAATTACACAAATTATACTTTAACTGCGAATTACAGTTTTTGATTAGATGTGAAACACAATCCTCGTTTTCTCACAATGTTCTTTCTTGCAGTAATATACAAATTCTTAAATTTAACACATTTGTATAAAGCATGTATTCCATTACATTTCGGACATTTAGTACTACTAAATTTAGAATTCTGTAACGTTTTAGAACTAACATTACTATTTTTATAAAAGACTTTAGCTTCTGCTTCTTTATTTATAATAATTTCGAGAGAAGAACTCCTTAAATTCAAAAATTCAAAAAATGATTCCAATGTAGCGAAATTATCTTCCGCTGTTTTCTGTGCCTATAACTTTCGAGTTTCTGAATCTACCTTTTGAAGCAACATAATATTAACTATGGATCTCTAAAGGTTGCTTTATCTCCAAGAGCTTTTAAGCCTTTGATAACGTCATCCGAAATATCAGCTAAATGCCATAAGTTAATATTATCTATCTATGAAACAAAAATGTTTCTTATTAACGATTGTACGATCTGTTTCTTTTTATCATTCCTAGCGAGCAATTTTGCTCACGCTTCTTCATAAGAATTTTATTTGATAACAAAATATGTTTATTTATAGAAGCTGGTTCATCAGCAAGTGATCCGATCAAATGCTGAAATTTCTGAATATTCGATAAAGAAGGATTATGCACTGTTGCAACAAATAAATCCTTAAAATCCATCCAATAATTAAGGTTACCAGAAAAAATAGGAATATTTATCTTCGGTAACTTAAAGTTACTATTATTAAAATTTTCTGGAACATTTGGCACATTAGCCACATTCAATGAATCTAACAAATTTTAATACTGAAGTTTCAAACTAAAATACTTCGTTTGAAATTCTTCAATTTCTGGCTACTCTTCTGGTAACTGGGTATCAAATTATCAAAATCTGAATAAATCCTTTATGAGCGCACCAGATGCAAAAATTACTTCATTTTTAGATAAATCGATAGTGACACTATTCTGAATCCTTGTAAAGACCGTTTCTGCCGTACCACGCAGTCTAATTACATGAGCTCGATCCATAATAAGTAATTGAAGTATCTAAATTCAAAATGAAAACCACTACAAAATATATAAAACTTTAAGAATCAAATTCAGATGTAAATCAAAATAAAATGAACTTATCTGCACTTTAATTGCTGACGAAATTCCTAGTCTTGTCGCTGTGCCTCCAAATGTTTTGCGTTCCTATGTTCGAATGGCGCCGAAATGGAAGAAGTAACTTCGATTTTAAATATCTTTCATAAATTCAACTACTCTCGGTTAATTCAAACCAAACTGTAAACGTTTAATAATAAAATATCCATACTTAAACATCTAGTAATAATCTTATAATACAATTAACTTTTAAAATAAGTAAGAGAAGTTAAGTAAGAATAGTTACAGGTCAATTACTACAATTCCATCGACGACCAGTCTCAAAACGCAGGGCAATGAAAAGGTGTAAGTTAATTCGAGAGGCATGGAAGTAGACACATGGCATGTAACACAACTTTCATTTCTTGAATTCTGCCATTAAAAGGTGGTAATATAATCTTCAAGAAGAAACGTGAAAAATGACACATCAGATTCCGAAAAATTGTAATTCGTGTTGTAGTATAAACGGATTGGAGTTATCTTTCGAGCTTCACACTGATGTTTTCAGATAGCCTTGTCAGTTAAGAAATTCTTAGTTAGAACAGATTTCTGTTCACAGACGTTTTATTCGTTAAATATGTCGTTTTGTTACTTCTGGCTATTCTCTCTTATCACGACGGGTCTAAGAGGCCAACAGTGTTAGACAATTATCCAAGCTGACCTGAAAAAAGGCAGTGTTTAAAGCAATGGCAGATGTGCTGGAGCAGTTGTGTATGTTTTAATGCATACCATTAATTCACTAATTTTTCGTAAGCAGGGGTCATTTGAGACAGCAGAGGACATGATTCGCACTGAGACCCGTTTACGGAAGAGGTAAGCCTCTTAAAATACTTCAGTTCCCCCCTTAATAATGCAGTTTTTTTTTAAAACCAATTAATCCACTCTCTCGACAAATTAACATAAGGCAAAAAACATAAAGCCTCTTGCAATTCTCCAATGCAGCACATATAAAAATACAAATCACTACAATATACAGCTATGGCATTTAAAAATTGTTTTTTAAAAGCGTTGTTTTTCTTTATCACATAGAAAATAGTAGCTATTGCCCAAAGTGTCTCTCAGAATATGTGCCGACAAATTAATAACTTACAATACTAAAACTTTTAATTTTTAGAAATTTACCTTCAGCATATGCATACAAAATTCAAATGCGGTTAATTCCTGAAGATAACTATTATAGTTTTTATATTATTTTATTTAACAATGTAGCGGTAGAAAATTTAAGATCAATGCACAATGAAATATTTCAGAAATGCTGTTCGTTTTACAAATTAAGTTTTACGTACAAAAATGTTTTCTTTTATATGTTTATTGTAATGAAAAATACTTCTCAAAAGAAAAGGAATGTGTTTTTAAAAGTACATTGTTTCATTCCAATGCATAACAATCATTCGGTTAATTATTCATCTATAAAAAGCTTATTTTGTGATATTTAATACAATATTATTATTCCGTTAATAATTCATTTTAATTTGTCCAAGCGATTTCACTCAGCTCTTAAACAAAAAAATTTGAAATCATACTAATTAATAGAAACCGAAAAAGAATCATGAAAAGAAATTAAATAACACAAAAGAAATGAATTTCATAATTACCAAACAAAATGTCAGTGAACAAAAACAAAGGTGTCGGATATATATTTTTTGACTTGCACCACTTATTTACTATTGCGTCAGTAGCTAAACGAAACGAAACGGTAAAAAAATAGTTAAAGAGAAAGAAAGAAAATCATTCACTCCCTCAGAAGTCTTTATTTTTTTATTCTTTCAGTTTACTTATGGGCCCGGAAACGTAGAGAATTGATTTTCTCTCTTTAGTGTTTCCAAAAAGTTTCATACGAGGATTTAATGTAAACCCGCATTGCCAGTTGGGATAGCAGTTTGTCTTCTAAAAACACGCCATCATCCTACTTTTAAGTCTTTCTCAGAAAATAAAACATAGGAGGCATTAAAAGTAGCAGAAAGGAATGAATTCCCAAGATGTATTTTGGAATGTGACTCTTTTCTCTTTTACGAAATCTCTTTTATTTCTACAAGATACAATCGGAAAACCACAGTAATAGTAAGCATTATTTTTGACAAAGGAGATTTATTATTTTATTTAAATTTTTTTCCGTTAATTTTTTATTACTTATCAGAATTTGTGTATTAAGCCGAAAACTGTCAGTAACAGAATAACGCTAAATCTCGACAATAATTGAAAAGTCCAAAAGAATACAAATCCTTTGTTTACTCCCGATTTTTCAAAGGGGAAAGAAATCTTTCTAGTGTAACATTTTTGAATAAATTTCACGAAAAATATTTTTCTTCACAATTAATCTCTGAATAAATACAGTATTTTATGATATATAGTTAAAAAGATCCTTGCATAGTTATAGTATGATTCCAAATATCGAAAATAAGTCAAACCACAATTCATTCGATATTCGAAAAATCAGGATTATTGTCCCCCCCATTTCGTTGGCTGAATAAATATTTATTGTTGTTAAAAATGAGACATTTTTATTTTTCATTTATGTTATTCTATTTCGACATACAATTTTAAGTTTCAAATGCTTTAAGTTTTATAAAACTAATGTTTCGTTTTTGATAAAACTAAACAATGAAATTATTTTTCGTTGGCTTAAACAGACAATTTAACAGATCTTAAACAGACTACTTCCACTAAAATAATCGCAAAGAAATTTTTTTTTTATTTAGCTTTCTAAAATTAAACAGAATCTTTTTTACTGAATTCAAATTAAAATAAAAAAATTGCGTTTTGCTCGAATAAAACAAAAACTATAACAAATTTCTCTATGTAGTATTTAAGGGGGTACTTAAATTGAAACTGTCGTACTTAAGTGCTTTGCTCTTATTGCATATAAACTATAACCTGGAGAACTATTGCACTTTGAGAATTATTGGAGCTCTACTGTATTAAGGAATGCTTTTAAAAATCAACTTAAGTTTTTTTGAAATTAAAATAAAGCAACTAGCAGAAGCCTTTAATAAGGAAAGTCAAAGCAAATATCTTTACTGAGGGAGCCCATCAACGGCCGAGCAGTTGCGTTGCTGAACACTGGTAGTTCGGTCTGGGTTCGAATTCCGGCGAACGGACTGGCTGCATGGGCGTTGTCGTGGTTTTTCGCATGTGTAACGTGTATACAAGGCAATTTCCCTTAAAAAATGCTCCACGAAGACATCTCTTCCCTTAGCAATACAGCTCTCGAGTGTTTTGCCATAATTAAACAAACCAGACCAAAACCTTTACAAAGGGTTTTCTAAGGGAAACATACATATTTACGTTACAGACGGATGAAAACGCAACGAAGCAATCATTTGAGCCGGAGTCAAACTTCTAGTGATCTGCAGTCTGATTCACTCGAACAATGGTTAACATACATGTCTGGAATGACAATATTTTAATTATCAAAAATCTTCATTTATAAATTTTCTTTCTTTTACAGGATCATCACTTTCGCTCATGTTAATTCCCAGTATATCTTCAGAAATGTGTTCAAAGAAAAAGGGGTTCAAAACTTTTAGTAAATTTCAAAACATCATATCTTTTGATTTCTTTACGTTTTTTCTCATATTTTAGAAGAGGCACGTAGAAATTAGAATCTCATAAAGGATACCCAACCGAAATATGGTGTTTGAACACTCGTCACATTTTTTGTAATTTCGATTTTATTTTGCCTCTGAAATCAACGAACATCAACCACGCTTTCAAAGAAATATGAAACTGTTAGAATATTTGAGCAGAGTTGAGTTTGATGCTCCATAAATTTCGAACTTAGAAAAATTTCAGAACATTTCCACTTTTGACTCTTTAATATTTATTCCTTTAGCTCAATCACTATCAGTCAAATAATATTTATTCACTCAACTAAGATGAGAATAGAATAAATATCAGTCAAACAATATTTATTCACTCAACTAAAGTGAAAAATAAACTAGACACTGAAACGAACAAAGATGGTTATCATTATATTAGTACTTATTGAGCGAAATTCGTAATTTAAAGGCCTGCCCTTGCCTGTATACTTTATTAAGCTTAACGTCCATGTTTTCATCTTTAGTGGAATTGTGGTTTTAGTAATGGATAAAGTATAAACGGAGTTAAATTTTGACAGTATCTTTTAACCTTTCTGAATGCCTCTGCTATCCTATCGAACTCAGTTGTTAAATTTATGAACGTCTTCTCTTAATTTGGTATAAACATTTTCTGGGAAAACTTTCTTTCTATGCTAAAAATATAATTTTCTTCCTAAATTGGGGGTTAGTCAGCAGCCGAAAGGTGAAATCTCTGAGCATTATTAGTTCGAATTACATCCAAAACAAGGCAAGAGAGCTAACCTCACGTGCTTTGTCATTATCCAAATAATATAGGGCAGCGGTTCTCAACCTTTTGACTAACGTGTACCATCTAAACAAAAATTGAAAACCTTTAAGCACCACCACTACAAAGTACTACTTACCACCACCACCACCACTCTTGAACAAAGCTCAGATAGCATAAATTGACGAGTGTTAGAGAAAAACCTTCATTCAGGATGTTCATTTACCCTTTATAAAAAACTCTCGAGTACTTCCCCGTTAACTTATTCTATAAACTGATTTAATTAGTTAACTCAAAAATTTCAATACCACTGAAAATGAATTAAAATATCTTAGCAATAGGTTTCAATTTATATTCGAAATTAATATATTAAGTTAATTCAGAAGTCAAACAACAAAAATCAGCGTTATACCTACAAAATTTTCACAGGACTAGTTTCGATGGTTTTACCGAACCATCATCTTCAGCTGCAAAACCGCAAATGAACAAGATAGGAAATAATGATTAGATAAGATAAGAAAGCCTGGACAAGAATAAGCAAGTGGCGCCATCTGTTGGCGAAACCAGAACTAAAACATAATTTCTCTAAAAGCCGAAGGCAAATTTGGATTGGAATTAGGATCGTTAACTAGAACAGAAAGATTTTTATGAATGTGAAATGCCTCTAGAAAATCCAGTTCTCCAATGGAAGATGTTTTTTGAATAATTTTGGCAGCAGAAAAATTGAAAGTGTGATTTTCGGACCAACAATGTTGAGCAACAGAAGACTTCTGTGTTTCCTTTTTTCTAATATATGCCTCATGTTCCTTGACGCGAAATTTTAAGGCTCTCTTAGTTTGGCCAATGTAAATTAAACCACACTGGCAAGGAATCCTATAAATACCCCAGGAATTCATATCCGGAATGGGGTCCTTGAGTATAGAAGTTGGAATTTTATTGATGGGAGAATAAACAACCCGAAAGTTAAATTTCTGCAAAATATGTGCAACTTTATAGCTAATTGTTGTTTTTGTTGTTTGACTTCTGAATTAGTATTTATTCGGCGTGTTATTGTGTCTTAATATTAAGTTAAGTAAAGTATTTCTAGCAATAGTGATTACATTTAAACACACTTTTACAAAAAATTAAATTAGAGTGCAAAAGCTAAAGTCGAAATGGAGAAATTAGCAGAAAAGCGGAACAGGGCAACAGAACGGCCAAAAATACCAGTCAGGAGATATACCTGGGACCAGTACAGTAGGGCATATATGGCAAAAACTTCGAGGAGTGTCGGAAGGATATAAAGCACACGGGCCGTGTACGCTCAGCAATTACCAGAAGCGTGACGACTCTAGCTGCTACAGAAGCAAAGTTATTTTGTCTACTTTTCACCATCCAAGACCTCCTACGATGAACACATTTCATATTGCATTCATTCTAAGGCTCCGTATGAAACTCCGTAATTGTTCTGAGATGTATTGCTTAGGCAATAAAGCTCCAGGATAACACTGCAGTATCGTAGTACCGTTCAGCAATTAGAGAAAAGAGGAGGAATCTTCATACGGGGGTGAAGGTCTTATCTTCATACGTGAAGGTCTTATCTTCATCGCTTTTACTTGGTTTTTACCACGTGCTTCGTTCCTCTCGTCTTAATCACATTTTCTGCAGTTAATCATAACTTATACTGGTTTTCATAGTAATGTTGAATTCGCTGCAAAGGAGATTACTCAGTGGTGTTCCGACACTAGAACAATGCTACACTATTGCTTTGCGTGCCTCTTGGTGGTTGGAGAAATAAGAGAAATTCAGAAACATTAAGGCTGGTGAGCCTGTTGAGGCTGGTCAGTCTGCTGCAGCTAAATATACTCAGATGATACGCAGCGAAGAAATGAGCATTCAGAAAATTAGAGAACCAAATGGATCTAAGAAATGAGAAAGTAAGACTCTTGATGGTTCTGCTTTCCGACAAGAAAAGAAAAGTAAGTTAAAGAAGCCTGCTGTATTAGCAACCACGTGTAATAAAAACTCGAAAGCAGACGCATTACTCAGCAGAAGAGCAATGGAAAAGGTCGGATCACTCTTTCAATATTTGCAAAGCCTACTCCTGCTTAGACAACTAAGATAGCTTAGATTCTAAACCAGATCGCACCTATATTTAACAAAAAATAGATTGCACGAATTAAGGATAAGGTTAGTGTGTTAACTTAACCAGTTATTATAGTTTCGGTCCTTATTATACCTTATTCTTTTCTCTAACTATGACACCAAGAAAGAACTAGCCAAGGGACAGCTACCGAGGAAAACTCCTGCTGCATGAAAGAAGAATGATATATTGTCTTACAGGCGAGAAGAAACAGACGACAGGCGACGGAAGACATCGCAAGGCACAACATGCAAAAGACTACTGAGAATCCGTTATCACATTTTACCGTGGCCTGGAGGCTGCACAGGCATGGTCTATATGCATGAAATCAGTTCGTTACGTGCCATTAACGAAGCTCATGGGAGATACCAGTTTCTGAGATCTTTGCGGGCGGTTTTCAGAATCGCTCGGTCGGCTCAATGTGGATGAAAGCCGATTTGGTCCGGACTTCTTCTTCGTGGACGGTAAAGCTTCACCTCATCGTAGAGTAGCCTTTGCGGGTTACTTGAATAGTGAATATATTCATGATGATGATTTATCAAATATGATGATTTATTGTTCTAAAAAATGTTTACTGTAGCGGATGCTATACGTGGAATAAAGTAAAACCACGAACACTGGTTCGATCATGAAGAAAGATTCTTCCCAATATAAAATTAGGAGTTTTATATAATTGTTAAAAAGGCAATAACTGAAGGCTGTACGCCAAAAAGTTGAAAATGTATAATTTTTCGAATATATATATCGGCAAATCATCGAAGAATAGTTGATTGAAGATTCGACTGAGCCGGATTTTTAATGCTTATGTGATGTGGATATCGTTTCAAATATCACAAGCAGAAAAGACACTGAGTGGTACTAAAAATACAAGCGAAGGAAAAGTTCATAATTACGTTAGTCCCGATACAGCAATCACTTCTGTTAAAACCCTGCTGGGCTTCATCGACGAAAGGGGATTCGAACAAAATAATAAAATAACAGTTCGAAAAATACGCCGTGAAACTCGACAGATATTTAAGCGTTCTCAAAAACAAAGTAAAATTACTGACTTTTTAAGAAATAAGCACATATAGTATGCTAATACACACGAAAATATTTAGATTGTATTATCCGTGCTTTTCAATTATTTGTGATTTTCTTCCCCGGCATTAGCCCGGATAATCGAGAGATTCTAAACCAGATACCCACCTATATTTAACAAAAAATAGATCGCACGAATTAAGGATAAGGTTAGCATGTTAAATTAACCAGTTATTATAGTTTCAGTCCTTATTATATTTCTTCTTTCCGTATTCCTCAGCAGAATGCAAATTATTATTGTGTATAAGTTTTTGGATTTGAGATGGAGAGTGTTTCTGGCATGTTGCGCGATGTTGATTAGTTTATGCCAGTTTTATTAGAATAAGTCTTAATTATTCGGCTTTGCAGTCTTTCTTCGCCGATATTTTAAATCTGATTCGCCGGTAAATTATTGAGCCAGCTTTTAATTTAGTATTTAATTCTATAGTCCTAAAATTACTGTTCAGAGCTTAAATTTATTGATTGTTCTTATTTTAACAGAATTTTTACAAGCTGTGATCGTTGCAGTACAAAGTCATGCTTTTATGTTCAAAGGTCTGTTTAAAGGGTTGTTTTCAGAACCTTCCCAAGACTTTGTCATTTATCTCAGACGTAGCAGGATTTTTCTTCATCTCTGTTAGAGTTATAGGATTAAAGTAGCATTACCAGGTCAAGTATAAGCCTATAGGTATTGTAACTAATTTTAATAAATTTTTTGAATTTATTAAAATTTTTCACCGTTGCACCACGAAGGCATGCAGAACTGAGGGAGAAAAAGGTATTTTCTCCCTCAGTTCTGCATGCCTTCGTGGTGCAACGGTAGCACATTTAGCTACTTTTCGAGAGGTTCAGATTCGAGTCCCGGGCATTGCTCGTTTTTCATGTATTCTGCTTCAAAATAAACTAAAAACTCTACAAATATAGTACACATCAAATATATATTTTAGAGCCAAAACAAAAATTCATAGTTAATTAACTAATACGCGTAGAAGTACATTTAATAATCTTCCTTTTTTGTTAAATCTCTTTAAATAGAAAGAAACAGTGTCTTACAAAGGTCTAAATTTAAAATATTTAATCTGAGTAATCATGTAAATACGTTTCACAACGTGAAGATAATTAATTATCTCTATACCTCGTGCTCGATTATTTTTGAACTTTGTTACTATTCTAATTAATTTCTTTTTGTATAAAAATCCAGTAATTGAAGACATTGCATTTTCTAAACTATGGTTCTCAAAGTTTTCAATGGCAAATTATTGATTGTACTAAATATGCCAGAGGAAAGGTTTTTTCAGATTAACTGAAAATTATCAGTGTTTATACTCAATTACTTTAGTTATTTTTCTGTTTTCATTCTCAGATATAAAATGAAATTGAAGAAGAATCCATTAATTTATAGCTAATTAGTTAACATAAGTAAAGGAAAATAAGTAAACGAAAACCACGCTGAGAAAATCCTAATTAAACGTAAGGATGTATAAATATTATTATTATTATTATTATTTTTTTTTTTTTTTGCTCATTACGAAAATTCAAAAATAAATTAATTCGATTGTAGCTCTACATAGTTATTAATTCGCTTTTACGCAGCGTCTGTGATGAAATTATTCATAGCATTGTATAAATTCGTGTTAAACCAGCATTTGTTTTATTAGAATAATTATGAAATTTATGTAATGATTTGTGTTTATTCGATTATATTTTAGTTTTTTTTTTTTTTCATTTTTATTAGAGATGCATTTTTTTGTTATTTTTATTTGTTTATCTGTTGCATTTAATGCAATAAAGTTAACGTGTTCTGCATTTCTTTAATCGAATTTTAATTAATTGTATTTGTGCTAATTACTTATTGTATTTGTCTGAGTTTATTTCATATATAAAATTTGTAGATATTGTACCTTTTGAACGGATTGAATTTTGAACTATGAATATGGTTCAGTTCATGCCTGAGGTATGGCACAATTATCTAGCTATATCCATCTCAACAGTAGTGGACATGGACGTCCCCGCCCTCCTTTTTTAGTCGGGTTTGGCGGCTTCTTGCCGACTTACCGGTGCGAATTTCGGGGCCCTAGGTAACTGTTTTTTCCGAGGGAATGGGTAGCTTTATAAGTCAGGCTACGTTTATCCCTTCGCGGGACCAGCGGAATAGACTCACTTACAGCTATGCGGCCACTGAGGCAAGTACCTAAAGAGCCGTTCCCACTGTGGTTTATATAAGCTAACCGAGACAACTTACGTAGCCGACCCATCTCCAAAACCAATTTTTTTCCCATAGGGCAGCAAGTTGAAAAATCTGAGCTGCAGGAATAGCGGAATTAGTCGACATATGGAACTGACTCCGTTAGTTCAAATAAACCCCAGTGGGAAAAACCCTTAAGATTTTACTTACTGTCTTCTCTTTTTGAATTTATTATGTAAGAGATTTTGGCGATCTGTAAAATTCTTCGTTATTAACTATATTTTGCTTTACCTCTATTTTTATCCCTGCCTCCAAACGCATAACGGGCAACAGATACATGTTAAATGATTTATAAACTAACATTCATTAAAATATATCTGTTTTTGAAGCAATTCATAGTTAAATTATTCTTAAGGCTATTTGTTAAAATTTTTCAAAATATGACAGAATAATCGCTAACATTTCAATATTTAGATAACTATTTAGATAACTATTTCGATACTAATTGAGAAGTCAAACAACAAAAATCAGCGTTATATTTTCAAATTTTCACAGGACTAGTTTCGATGGCTTTACCGAACCACCATCGTCAGCTGCAAAAGAATTTTTATGCGCTTTTGCAGCTGACGACGGTGGTTCAGTAAATCCATCGAAACTAGTCCTATGAAAATTTGAAAATGTAACGCTGATTTGTGTTGTTTGACTTCTGAATTAGCATTTGTTCGGCGTGTTATTGTGTCTTAACTATTTCGATGTTAGATTAACTATAAAGATAATTTCAATGTTAAATTATTTCAACGTTAACTTTAGCATGTGACAAATCATTCACATAAAATATCGCTACAATGATATTCATCTTTATTTTGAAATGTAGTACATAGCGTTAGCAAAATTAAATGCGAATGTGAATTTTCTTTGTTTTTTATACAATATTAAAATCCTTAAGATATAAAAAATACTTAAATATGATACTATATAAACTGAGGAATTTTGTAATCTAAAATGCCAATGATGTTCCGCTTTATCCGTTTCTCGACATAATGTAGGTTCACATTACCTCTGTTACTTTAGGCCTTACTTCATATATTTTTATATAAAACATGTAAAATAGAACTGCTTCTGATATGCTTTCAACAATATTTACGTGGTATATTATGGCACATAAATTTTCGTGTCAGATTAAATGAACGTTGCGTTATCTCAGGGAACAGAACTACCTCCTACTGTCAAAAATGAATTTTCGCTCAATTTACCAGCAGACGAAACATGTCATTACTGTAACAGCAGCTGAAAATTTCATCCAATATTATTTCAGATGGCAGCTCGAGTTCAGTTTTTTCATGACGTAAATATTTATAAGCATGGTGCATCAACGCATTTTTATACGAAATGCTTATATATTTTAGTAACATTTTGATGAAAAAAATAATATTTACTAATTTCATAGAGTGGTTTTAGTGTAAAAATCTGAAGGGGGAAAATATAGCTTTGGAAGCTTAAAGCTGCCTAATAAAACCGAAATGAAGTGACTTCGAATTGCTTAGGATAGTCTGCTCTTCAGTGCAGTCTTTCGCTTCAGGTTATGCCCAAGAACATATCTCACATTCTGTAAACACTTGTAGAGATGTGTGTTTTTCTGATTCGAATCCTAATGGCTTACCGAGACATTACTTATGTTTATTAATAGAATATATATATTATACATGCATTTGTACGATCATCTGTATGCTAGGCAATCATGACTCAAACACAACATACAGCCATTATATTCATTTGCGCTCTTTTTTATTTCTCTGATGCTTCTCAATTTGAACCCTCTACCGGCGGCTTTCTTACTAATTCTTTCTGTCAGCGGATTAGATATTTATATATGCATTTATGAACTGTGTTATTTACCGCTCTACGTAGTCATGAAGATGCTCTAATTGAACAGAAATATATTTCATAATCAAATATCCGTGATTTCTAGATACACGTTTTAGGAACTCGCGAGGTCAAAAAGAGGTTTTTTTTTAAAATTTTTTATTTCAGTTTCAGCACTTGCAGAATGCTCACGAAAATTAAAACATAGAAATAAGTACACCACAAGTCATTAAAATGTTTTAGAAAATGAAGCAACTTTACCAATTTTCTTTGTTTTTTATACAATATTAAAATTTAGAATTATTTAAACAATATTAAAATTAGCAAGAGCATCAAGTTTGCACTAAAATTCATGTCACTTGTTTTTACAGAATGGTGGTGGCAAATAGTAATAATTCAGGATTTCAACGATAGATGGTATTGAACTGCCGTCCTACCTTCATGTGATATTTATGAAATATCTTTTACTTGCCACAGAACGATCCCATGCAAATCGTATAGTTAAGACAGGTTGAGACTCCAGCAGCATACTCAGTGACTGCGTTAGCATTGCAAGGACAATAATAGAATAGGGAAATAGCATGAACAAGTTCATCAGTGTGGTGGATCTTGCATGGTGTGTCGCAAATATATCCCTATAAGCTGTAATGGTTGCATCAACTGCAAACGTTATTCACAACCGGAAGGAATTCGCAACATAGGCACTAAAAAGGTTGCTGAAGATTTACAATAGATTCTAAATATTCTTTGGCCAGTTGAAGTACATTTTTCATTGCACAGATAAGTTAAAACACATAATTAATTGTCTAATATGAACACCGATATAGAGTAGACATTAGAACAAGCTGCGAGTCGATGTGTGGTGTGGTTTGATGTTAGCCATCGTCATTCACTCAATCTTTTTTGAAGAGACAATATGAAACTATAGCTGGAAAAATGTGCTCCGTAACAGATATTACTACTCAAGATTACAAACCAGACTGATTTACCATGTCTGAAGGAACGAAATTTTACAGGAACTGTCAAGTTTGTGCATGATAATGCATCTCGTCACATGGCAGTCTCTATGCAGCATTTTCTCATTAGGGCATTTGGTTACAGAGATTAACAGATCTCACGTACTGTTGCCTAATCTCATCGATCGCCGAACTCAAAGCTGGTAGATTTTTATTGTGGTAGATTTGAAGTCCCGAAAGGGCACCAGGAGCCCATGATATTGTTACGAATTTGGTATTTAAAAAGCTAATGTTAGTGCAATTATAAATTAAATGGTTTTATTTCTCGCGCAGTGCAGCGCGTGACGAATATGAAAAGAAAGCTAAGCCGGAAAATTGAAAATACAAGAGCGCGTGCATTAAATAAATAAATACCTCTTTTTGATTTCGAAAAAGTACTGGAAAATTCTAGCGCGTGATTTTAAAATCTTATAAAAGGAGGAAAACATCTCAGTTTGTAGTTGTTGCTTAGTTTGTTGTTGTTTAGAAAATCTGCTCTTGTTGATTGTAGCGAATTCGCGGATTAGCGTTCTTTAGCTGTTTTGAATTACGTTCTATTAGACATTTGAGTAGTTAAAAGATAACTACTGTGAGATATTGTAATACTGCATCATAATTTGAGAAAATTTAAGCATTTTTTTGTTGTGATAATAATAAATTTTTGTTCATTTTTCATCGGACTTGTGCATTCATTTCATAACGAACCCGTACGCACGCAACAATTTTTGGTGTCAGGAGTGGGATTTGAATGCCAATAACAAGAGCGATGGAAGAACAATTCAGGCAAATGATGACTGAATTTGCTGCTTTCCAAGAAAAGATGGAAGGGGCCGTCAACTCCGTTAAGGAAGAAATGAAATTGGGCCAGGAATCCGTTAAGGACGAAATGAAAGCCGTTCAAGCTGGTCAAGAAGAAATGAAAAGAGAAATTACCTGCATAATAGAAAATAAATTTGAAGCTATAGAAGGCAGAATTGACACAGTTGAAAATAAAGTTGGACAAATTGAAAAAAAAAGTTTCTTCCGTAAGAGATCAAATTGAAGAAAGAGTTTCTTCGGTGAAAGAAGAAATAGAAGAAAAAGTTTCTTCTGTAAAAGAACATATAGAAGGGAGAGTTTCTGCTGTGGAGGAACGAATTGAAGGAAGAGTTTGTGCCGTCCAACACCAAATCGAACAACAAATTGATGATAGGTTTTCTGCAGTAGCCAAAGAAGTGGATATTTTAAAGAAATTCGTAGCGACGGCAGGAAATAATAGTGATGGTTTTAAAATCTTACCGATGCCTACTCGTCCATCTCTGAAGCTGCCCACATATGATGGGAAGACATCCTGGCAAGTGTATAAAACACAATTTGCTATAGTGGCGGATGCGAATGGATGGGATTCCCAAACTAAGGCCTGTCATCTCGCCGCTTCTTTGAGAGCAGACGCAGCGGATATCCTTCAGACTCTTCCCGAAAACAAAAGGTCAGATTTCGAAGCTCTGTCCGGCGCCTTGGAGCTGCGCTTTGGGGAGAAGTGTTTAAAAGAGTACAGCAGGCTCCAATTAAAATCTCGTCAACAGAAGCCTACCGAAACACTTCAGGAGCTCGCCACGGATGTTGAAAGGCTGTCCCATCTCGCCTTTTCGGAATGCCCGACAGAAACAAGGGAAATCCTGTCATTGCAATACTTTATCGACGGCATCCAGGATACTGAAATACAGAAAGCTCTACGAATGGCGGATGTAAAAGATTTAAAAAGCGCTCTAGTATACGCCATGAAATTCGAGGCAGCCCAGCAAGCCACTCGTCGAGACCGCCACCCAGTCAGAGCTGCTCAAGTCCAAGAGCCAGGGGATCAAGTCACCGCTCGTCTAGACGATTTAACTAGACAACTGAACGCCTTGAGACGGAATATTGGTGAGAAGAAACCGACCGTTAAGTGCTGGAACTGCGGTGCTGAAGGACACATACGACGAAACTGCAGAATAGCCCAGGGTACGGTTGTTAAGACCGCTTCTAACAAGCAGCAGGGAAACTAATTATTGGCCATCTCGCGGGGCGGAGGTTGCCAGATAATGAAAAGCCCCCGTTTAAAGCGCTTCAGATTTCTGCAGTGAGAGGCGGCAGTAATGGACTTTTCATAATAGGACATATTAATGGAATTCCGTGCAATATGACTATAGATACAGGAGCCAACGTTACCATCATCCGAAAAGATTTGGCTCAACAACTAGGAAACAAACTTATCTGGACGCCGCCCTGCGTTACTCTCCAGACAGTTTCCGGTGAGAAGATCGACATCGACGGAAAAGTAAATGTTAATATCACGTTTGGAAGTACCGCTTACCATAACACGGCATATGTAGCAGAGATCACTGATTCTTGCATACTCGGATTGGACTTTCTAAGTAAATACAATTTTTCCTTGGATTTTAAAAATAACGAATTGCATTCTACATCTGAGGACATAGCGTTATTTCTAGATAATGATGAAGAAGTTAAATCTGTCCATAAAATCATAGCACAAGACAATATCACAATACCGGCAAGAACAGAAATTTTACTTCCTGGATCCACAGACGAAAACAGAAATTTCCGCTACGGCATCATAGAATATCCCAATAACTGTAATAGCCCAAAAGGAGTACTAGTAGCCTCAACACTCGTCGACCTATCCAGAACGGTTATCCCGGTGAGAGTCGCCAATGTAACTGAGAAGGTGAGAATTATTAAGAAAGGTGAAGTGGTTGCAGCATGTACTCCAATAACCAGCGTTGAAAGAAAGAGTAACATCCCAGAACCCGTGTCCTCAGAGAGCATTACATCGGAGTTATTGCAGAATGCACAATTAAACGATAAAGAGAGAAATGTTGCCGATCGCCTCATTAAAGATCTTCAAGTTGTTTTCTCCCGCTCGTCTTCTGACGTGGGTCGAACTAGTTTGACACAACATAGAATCGATACCGGCGATCATCCCCCGATCAAGCAACATCCAAGACGTCTACCGTTTGCTAAACAGGAAGAGGTGCGAACACTGTTAAAAGATATGGAAGAAGGCGATGTCATCGAGCCTTCAACGAGTCCATGGGCATCTCCCATCGTTCTCGTCAGAAAGAAAGACGGCTCAACAAGATTTTGCGTTGACTATCGCCGGTTGAATGAGGTTACGAAGAAAGACAGTTACCCTCTTCCTAGAATTGATGACATTCTAGACACTCTTTCTGGAAGCAAGTGGTTCGCAACACTTGATTTAAAGAGTGGGTATTGGCAGGTAGAAATCCATCCTGATGATCGAGAAAAGACGGCATTTACTACGGGACAAGGGCTTTGGCAATTCAAGGTGATGCCGTTTCCACTGTGTAATGCGCCGGCAACATTCGAACGCCTCATGGAGACTGTTTTGAAAGGCCTTTCCTACGAAGCCTGCCTGATATACCTGAACGACATCATCATCGTCGGAAAGAGTTTTGAAGAACATTTAGAAAATCTTAGGAAGGTGCTTCAGAAACTGAGAGAAGCCAATCTGAAGCTGAGTCCCGCTAAATGCAAATTGTTCCGAAAGGAAGTGACTTACCTGGGACATGTCATCTCTGCAGAAGGTGTACGCACGGATCCTGAAAAGGTATCAGCGGTTAAATCCTGGAAACGTCCCGAAAATGTCCATCAGCTGAAAAGCTTCCTAGGGCTTTGCATCTACTATAGGAGATTCGTGAAGGACTTTTCTTCCATCGCAAGACCCCTTCACAAGCTGACAGAGAGCAAGCAAACGTTTTTGTGGACAAAAGAATGCGAGGATGCATTTAGCGACTTAAAGGAATCTTTGACATCTGCTCCAATCCTGACGTATCCTCAGCTCGACAGACCATTTATTCTCGACACGGACGCGAGCAATGAAAGTGTCGGTGCGGTTTTGTCCCAAGAAATAGACGGACAAGGACGTGTAGTAGCGTACTGGAGCAAATGCCTGTCTAAACCGGAGAGGGATTACTGTGTCACCAGGAAAGAATTGCTCGCCATAGTCAAAGCTGTAGAACATTTCCATCATTATCTATACGGCAGAAAATTCCTCCTCCGCACGGACCATGCCTCATGGGCTTGGCTTTTAAATTTCAAGAATCCTGAGGGTCAAATAGCCAGGTGGATACAGAGACTCCAAGAATATGACATCACTATCCGTCATCGTAAGGGATCATCACACGGGAACGCCGACGCCCTGTCTAGACGACCTTGCCCAGAAAGCTGCCGATATTGTTCCAGGGTGGAAGCGAAATACGAGCTGCTGACTCCGGTCGCAAGACAAATTACAACATCAACATCGGCTGATCGACACCCGTGGAGTGATGATGAAGTCAGGAAAGACCAACTGGAAGACCGCGACATTAAACCCATAATTGATTTAATGGAGTCATCAAACAGAAAACCTACTTGGCAGGACATTTCTATCTGTAGTCCTACAACAAAACAATACTGGGCACTCTGGGATTCACTTCACATTCGAAACGCCGTCTTATACCGGAAATTCGAATCGGATGATGGGAAGACGTTCCGATGGCAACTGATACTTCCAAGATCCCGGATTCCTGATGTCCTTAAAGAACTACATAACAGCCCTACAGGAGGTCACTTTGGAATTATGAAGACCTTACAGAGAGTTCGTGAGCGCTTTTACTGGAATAATGCAAAGGATGACGTGCAAAAGTGGTGCCGATCTTGCGATGCCTGTGCAGGTCGGAAAGGACCGAGGAAACGCAGCCGAGGCAAGCTGCAACGTTACAACGTAGGTGCGCCGTTTGAACGTATCGCCTTTGACATTTTGGGACCTCTGCCACGAACTGCTGCTGGCAACAAATACATACTCGTTGTCATTGATTACTTCACCAAGTGGCCTGAAGCTTATCCTATTCCTGATCAAGAGGCTGTCACAGTAGCTGAGGTAATGATACAGCACTGGATTTCCAGGTTCGGAGTCCCTCTTCAGTTACATTTCGATCAGGGAAGGAATTTTGCCTCGGCAGTAATCAAAGAACTATGCAAACTACTCGGCATTGACAAAACTCAAACGACGCCATTGCATCCCCAGTCGGACGGCATGGTAGAGAGGTTCAATCGAACCATCCTCAATAACCTCTCATTAGTGGTTTCCAGAAACCAACAGGACTGGGACAAGAAATTACCACTCTTTTTACTGGCTTACCGCAGTGCTGTCCACGAGACTACCGGCTATTCTCCATCACAGATGCTCTTCGGTCGTGACCTTCGTCTGCCTTGTGATCTCTTGTTTGGTCGCCCTCCGGATGCTCCTTCATCGCCTGAGGAATATATTCAAGATCTACAGGCCCGGTTTGAAGTGATGCACAACTTTGCACGAGAGCGAGTCAACTTGGCGACGGAGAAGATGAAGACCCGATACGACACAAGAGCTACTGAACATCAATTCCACGAAGGAGACAAGGTGTGGTTGTGGAATCCGACTCGACGGAAGGGACTCTGTAAGAAATTACAGGCACCTTGGGATGGTCCGTACACGGTCCTAAACAGGCTGAATGACATCGTGGTTCGGATCAGTAAGTCTTCGAACTCTAAACCTAAAGTCGTTCATTACGACAGATTAGCTCATTACTATGGCCATAGTACGTAATGTAAATAATTGTAAATAGTATAAAACCATGGTCCTTTTTGTTTTTAAATGTGTATTTGATTTGATTTGTATTTAGTATTTGATTTGTATTTGATAGCATTTGATTTGTTTTATTTATTCCATTTATTGTTCATGTTGTTTATTATTGTAATGTAATGCTTATTAATGCATTTATGCCACAGTTGTAAGTTTAGCTTCCTGTCCAGGGATTGTACTGCCCGGGACGTGCAGTCCTTGGGAAGGGGGGCAGTGTTACAAATTTGGTATTTAAAAAGCTAATGTTAGTGCAATTATAAATTAAATGGTTTTATTTCTCGCGCAGTGCAGCGCGTGACGAATATTAAAAGAAAGCTAAACCGGAAAATTGAAATTACAAGAGCGCGTGCATTAAATAAATAAATATCTCTTTTTGATTTCGAGAAAGTACTGGAAAATTCTAGCGCGTGATTTTAAAATCTTATAAAAGGAGGAAAACATCTCAGTTTGTAGTTGTTGCTTAGTTTGTTGTTGTTTAGAAAAACTGCTCTTGTTGATTGTAGCGAATTCGCGGATTAGCGTTCTTTAGCTGTTTTGAATTACGTTCTATTAGACATTTGAGTAGTTAAAAGATAACTACGGTGAGATATTGTAATACTGCATGATAATTTGAGAAAATTTAAGCATTTTTTTGTTGTGATAATAATAAATTTTTGTTCATTTTTCATCGGACTTGTGCATTCATTTCATAACGAACCCGTACGCACGCAACAATATGTTATTCGCCGTGAAGTTGCTTCTATAGACCCAAATATTGCTCAATTCATCAATTAATGGTGTTTGCAGCTGTTGTGACTAAGCTTCCTTGTCTGACCTCATGATCAGAACAAGACTAGGCAATTTATCGTGTTAAGGAGTACTAATTATGTCTGTTATTGGCAAGAGCCTTGAGCACCCTATAGGTGGCAGTATGAAATTTTCCACTTCCACGCTAGTTTTGAAAGACAACATCCCGGAGAATTTGTTCGAAGGTCTCCAACCCTTCTTCCTCTGCCACGAAACCACACGAGAGGACTTTCGGCTCGCCATATATTTGGAGTGCCACCATGCCGCAAAGATACTCTACATTTACAAACATACACACTATATACCAATGCTCTTCTCGGGGATTCGAACCTGTGACCTTCAGTACGACAGTCAGAATCGCAAATTACTATCCTGTTTGGTCGGCATAATGGTGTGATTATTTTGTTGTGGTTGAGTATACAAAATACTTGATCGTGAGAACCGCTGCGTAATGAAGCAAATGTACAGCGTATTTCAACAAATTTCTATCACTAAATAGGACAACAAAAAATTACCCTCTGTAAGAAAAACTATAAAGTTTTGCTGTCTCGCTAAAAATATAATGGTATGAGCTCTGATTCCTCCTGTGACAAATCGTTCATTTTCTCTGAATTTGAAAATATTCTAGTGAGGTTTCTGTATCTTGTAAGTTAGCTACCTTTCGATCAAAGTTAAAAATATAAACACACCGTGGGAAACTTAATTCCTGAAAGAAAGCATTTTTTTTTCAAATCTGTAACAATAATACCTTATTATTTTCTCCCTCTTTTCTGCATACTTTCCCGGTGTAACGGCAGCACACTCGGAGCGTATTCGAGAGCTCCAGATTCGAGTTCTGGCGAAGGCATTGCTCATTTTTCATGTACTCCTGCTTCAAAAAATCCTAGTGACAGTACAATGACGCCGGAACTAAAAGGTGGTGGATGATGATTCTTTACCACCAGGATTTGGAGTTTGGGTCCCCTCATTCCCAATCGCCCTTTAAAAGGGGGTGTATATAAGAGTATATAAGGTATTTTCTCCCTCCTTTCTACATGCCTTAGTGGTACACTTAGCTCGTATTGAAGAGGTCCAGGTTCGAGTCCCGACAAGGGCATTGCTCATTTTTCACGTCTTCAGCATCAAAATAACCTAATGTCTCTACAACTGTGTACAGCTTACGGGAACAATTGCAGCAGCATGTAACTTGATAGTCAATACAGGAAAATCTCTCACGATAAATACCTTTAAAAATGGTTTATATTTTATGAGAACATATATAAATACTGGTACCAAATATCACAGATGCTTGTCACTTCTGGGTGGTTATTCTGTAACGTATAATGAGCCAACTATTATATTATTTACCTCGAATAATAAAATTACCCTTCATCGTTTTTGGACAAAATATTCTTGTCACACTCTGGCTTTGTTAACGTCTAACCACATTGGAATAAACTAACATTTCTTCAAACAAGTCTGGAAGGATCTGTCAGTGGAAAGAACCATTTCATAAGCAGCATTAAATGACTATCGAAATTAATTTAAATATTCTCACTATAGTAGGAAAGCAAGGTGAACGCATGTATTTAAGAAATGTCTTTTAAAGAGAAATGACTCATATTCATAATACATATGAGAAAAACATGAACATTTTATACAGCCACCTCCTTCAGCAGCTGCGAATCGAACTTGTCATAAACTATCATCACATCTTGTCATAAAATAATCATCAGATCTTAACCGCGACACAGATTTGTTAAAAACTAAGTTCCATAAATGTAAATTTTTTACAGTTTCGTGGGAACTAGAAAATCTCTTTGGTTTGCAGATGGAATTTTTGAACAATAAAATTATTTAAAGTGAAACGGCGCACAATCTTAACAATCTTCCATAAAGTTTAC
Source organism: Stegodyphus dumicola (assembly GCF_044657685.1). Taxonomy (NCBI): domain Eukaryota; kingdom Metazoa; phylum Arthropoda; class Arachnida; order Araneae; family Eresidae; genus Stegodyphus; species Stegodyphus dumicola. Next base: position 24,832,718 of record NC_140775.1, read on the forward strand.
TGTTGAGGAAATATACGTGGTGCCATCAAAACAGAGCACTTTGTAAATTTTTAAAATCTTAAACGTTATGTCTTTAAAGCAATAAATGGTTTAAAAAACTACTAGTCCCGACTATAATACTTTCCCAGTTTGACTTAAGAAACGTTTAGCTGTTGTTCACAATAGTATAACTTTACCCTGAAGAAGAAGGACCCGGCTCTCCATCAAAATTAAAATGGAACTGAGCAAAATCATACGTTCACCTGTATGGTGCTCAAGGCTCATGCCAACAACAGATACAGTCTTGCTCTCCGTGCCAAGAAGAATTTCGTGGGCTTGTTCTGATGCTGTTGTCAGACAACTAGTTTAGAGTGGATTACATGTTCCGCCATGCTAGGTTCCGGCACTACGCGGCCAATCCACCCTCAGAACAAAGCCCAGAGGTTCAGCCCCTGTCCCCGCACCTTGCACCCCTGGCAAAACCCGGGATACTAGAGCCCTCAGCTTTAAGACCTACCAGACTCGGGGGTCGACCAATAAGTGATCTTTCCGGAGCCTCCAGAACCATTTCGGTTCATAATTTTTATACCCCCGTGTTTGAGACTGCCTAAGTACAGATCCTAGCCAGTAGCTTTGCAGAGTTCGCTACGTCGACCCCTGGGGGGTTATCAGACAAGTGAGAAAAGCCACAGTAACAACAGCAATACACCAGAAGCAAAATGACATTCTCTCTTCTACTTATTAGTTGAAACCGAAAGCGGCAAGGAAAGTAATTATTTTGGCAACATAATTCCGCAAAATAATTCCTTTATTATTATTATCGCAAAATACTAAAGGAATTATTTTGCGATGCTGTTATGATAATTCAATTAGAGAAACTGCTCTCATATAAACACAGTAAGGATTAAAGAGTTCACTCACATCTTCAGAAGTGAAAAGAAAATATTACATCTGCCAGCATTTATACTGAAGATTCGCTTATTTCGCTATGCATGATGTTGATTACCTTTGTCCGATCATAGCATAAAAATAGACTTAATTTTGCTTATTTTTTCTGGATTTTAAAAGCTACTACTGGATTTTATATGAAAATCTTAAATTGGGGGTAAGTAACTTTTAGAAAATAGAATGGAATAAAAAAATCTCAAGTTGTTTTCAGTTTTACAAAAATTAATCTACTTTGTGCTAACATAATTCCTATGGGGAACATATTCAGTTTTATTTATTTTAATAACATATACAGTTTTATTTATTTTAATAACATATACAGTTTTATTTATTTTATCAATATCCCTCAATGTTTACACGGACTGAGATTTTTCTTTATGTATTGTTAAGAAGAAAAATTCTTCTAGATCATGAAAAGTACATCTTTAAAGCCAGAGCGTTAGTATAAAAGTATTTCCTTACATCGCTTAGATTTTTCCTCCTTTCAGTTTCGTAAGAAATATATTTCTGTTATGTCTTAATAAACACCTTTTCCGAACTTAACTTTTCAGTTAATATAAAAAGTATCCACACATTGCTTGGTGTTTTATACCCAGTTTTAGTAAGAAAGTAATATTATTTTTCTGAATAAAACCCTTCGCAGAACTTTAATAAAGAAAGCTCTCAGATGTTTTTATCACATTCTATGTAAGTTACTCTTATCCCCCTCCACATTTCTCTGCCTCGCCAGAAATAAAATTTTTTAATGAGAAGTATTTTACAGTTTGCGGTCTAAAACTCTCTTAATAACTTTTATGCATCACTCCAACGACCCGGCGTAATCACAACATAAAGAACCCGATCAAATCGACGAAAAAACACTTAACTGGAGCAAATAAAGAGCAAATAGAAGAAGCCTTTCGACCAATGATATTGCAACCGAAACGTGCCACATGGGCGCAGAAATATCACGAAAATGTGTTTATCACAATGAAAGTATGTGTGGGGAAGGAAAAGAGGCTAAAATTGTATTTTTGGTCGTCCCACTACGTCGTGCGTTTGTCGTTTATAACAATCTTTTTGCTGAGTTGACGGCTAGAGTTACGTATGTAAAAATAGCAAAAAGTTGCTGAAAAGAAGCCGCTGGTGGTATATTATCTTTTTGTGTCTCCAGTGTAAAAGTGGTACAGTGAAAGAGTGAATATCTTGATATACATAGGAATAAAAATATTTATTTTTAAAATATCAGTAACTTTTAGGAAAGAAATGAAAATACCATACTGGCTCAAAATAGACAGTTTCTTTTTTTAAATGCCTTTCTGAAAACCCTTTTTCTGTAATATTAGCAGCTTAATATTTAAACATTTTTAAGTAATTCATTATTTATATATACTGGGTTGTTAACGACAAGGCGAAAAGTAGTAAAATTCGTAGGTTGGTCTCAGAATAAACTGTGACATTGCATGGCAAAAAGTAAATTTATTACGAAATTTTGTTGGCCAAAGATTTACACTAACATTTCAAAGAGGTACTACTAGATACGAAGCAGTAATGCAGATAAATGATATCTTTTATACTGAATCATTCACAGATCCCTCAAGTTCTGCCAATGTGATCAAGCATTAGGATTGCCACCCAGTGGGGTTAGTGGTTAGCAACGCTGACTGCCTTAGTCCGGGTTCGAATTCCGGAGAAGGCATAGATGTTTGCTAATCTATAGTGTTTGTGCGGCATGGGGGCACTCAATATGAAGTGAGCCTAAAGTTCGCTCTAGAGGTTGGTGGAAGGAAAAGAGTGATGAAAGACCCTAAGACCCGTTCCCTCGGGTTCTCTCCATCTAAATTGGGGGCGGAACTGAGCAGTGTCGTAATGCTAACTGTATAGTGCTCAAGGCTCTTGCCAACGACAGGCGCAATCTTCCAATCCTTGCCACGACGAATTTCGTGGGATTGTTCTAATGTTACTATCAGATAAGTGAACTAAGTCACAACAACAACAACATGATTAGGATTTCCTTGGAGTAAACAGTGTTATGACATATGACAACAAACGTACAGATTTTTTCATTGATGAAATGTCTACCAACAATAAATGCTGAACAACAACGGATGGACATTTAGAAAAATATCATTAACCATATTTTTGAAAACTAGAACATCTTTAAAGACAAGAAATTCTTTTATACTAGCTTTATTTGAATAATGTTAACATTTTCATTAGCTCTCATATTTTCAAAAAGTACCTTTTTAGGCTGTATGATAGGTTCATTTTTGTATTGCTCACACATGAGATAACTTTGTTCTTGTATAATAATAATTAATACATGCAGGAACAAATCGCAAATTAATCCTTTTAACGTTACCCAGACATGGAATTCCCCAAAGAACTGTACATATAAACTTCAGCTGAAGGCATGTGGCTTAGAGGTTTTAGGGTTATTCGAGATTCTATGTTAGGGTTCGGATATGACGTAAGATTATTAGCATATTGTTGATATTACTGATACAAGACAGATGTTTAAAAAAATTCAAGACATGAAAAAAAGCGAACATATTCATGAGGAACATGCTTGCTTTTGATTCTACTTGTTTTCTCTTTTCTTGACAAAATTTGACGGAGATATTTGATATTAAAATCTAAAATCCTATTCAGGGTCTGTACACAAATTGAAGAGCGAAATGTTTGCATTTGTACGTAATTAAAAATTAAAATATTGTTTAGTGTTAATATCGTTTAGTGATAAAATATCGTTTTCTGAGTTAAGAGATTACGTGACTGGCACTTTTATATTGAAAACCAATATCTATATCAACGCTATATATCAATCTAATTTTTTTTCGAAATGGATGTCTTATTCACAAAATCTAATACAATTCGTGTTCTAAAAAACACTGGCAGGATCCAGTATAGGCACATACCAACTCGTATTATTTGCATTTATTAAATATGAAAAACATTTGTACTTTAATAGGTCTTTGTGAGCAGTTATCAGATTATGACTCTAAACTAATAAAACTTCATGAGAATAATAATAATAAAGGATTTTTAGACTTTAAAATTTATAAATTATTTATGTAAAAATTTTTGCGACACATGGAATGCAATAAAATTATACATTAAATACACTAACAAATCAAAAACGGTATCATTGAATGGCATTTAAAGGATAAAAAATCTACCTTCATTAATTATATTTTATTTACTAACCTACTCCTTGTTGAAAACTGAATAAGCGTCAGGATTTGCTGATTTTGAAGTTAAATATCTCTATCAAATTTTTTCCGCACGGGAATCAAACCTTTTGAATTTTATTTTTTTACAACGAGTACCTAAATATAAGGACCGGAGAAATGTATTAAAAGATAAATTTCGTAATATTTACAAAATTGGTTCCTTTAAATCTTAAAATCTCAAAACATGTATCTTTGCACAATTTATAAAAAAATTGCATATGGAAGTACATAAACAACCAATGGTTATGAAAATGAAGGACATTTGTCAACTTTTGTATAAGGACTTACGTGGACCCGGTGTATTAATATATAAAAGGCCACCATGTTGATGACTGTTTACAAATCAGTCTATTTAATTTAATTTTAGCACCTTATATTCTGTATAACCCAAACCGCTAAACCACAAGAGGCACAGGGAAGAAATGATATAATTAATTAGACTTTTACGTGTATTCTTTGATTTACAGATAGGTAGCAATAACATAATATCACCAAATATACACTTTCGAACTTTTCGAACGAGCATAAATATCGAGAAAGTGAAACCTCTGAACGGGAAAGAGAATCCACCGACTCAAAAGATCCATCGCATATCAAATGGGAATGTCTTCTGGCACTGTAAATAAAATCATTCATTCAGATTTGAAATTAGAAAAGATGTTTAAACCTAAAGTTCATATGCTTTCGCCAAAGCATTTTGCGAAAAGGAAAATAGATTGTAGAAAATTATATGAGAACCATCCAGATGTTGGAAAATGGTAGAACTTGATAAAGCATAGGCGTATCTAATTGCCTATAATAAATAAATAAATAAAAAGAGATCAATTTCCTATTGCTGAGCTGACGAAAATGATAAGTTTCCAACGGAATTGGTGATAATTGCAGAATTTCTTACAACGGTAAATTAAAAGTCAAGTAAGTTTAAAATTAATTTGCTGTACCATGAGTAGAATATTTTCGAATCAATTTTTGAAAAACATATTCCAGCCTTACATCGAAACGATCTTCACATGGACGAAGCCTCTAGCTCTAATCTTAAGGCCGCTCATTTAGCAAAGGAAGAATCAGAAATAGGAGTAGTATACCATTTAATGAAACACTTGTAAAATCACCTGACGCTTCTCCTATGGACTTGCGCTTCTGATTTGCTAAAACGAGACAAGAGCAATAAAACACTGAAAACAACTTTGAGCAAGAACTCTGAAATATGAGCCAAGGAGTGGGACAAAAGTGACATGACGGCGCTAAGAAAAAGTTTACTTTAAAACCATTTCCAGCTACACTTGTAGCCAAGAATAAAGGCTATCAGATAAAATCAGATAGAATCAAGGCCATCAGATAAAATCGGATAGAATCAAGGCCTTCAAAAAATATCCCGTTTATGTATAATTAATCATCAAAATCGTTCGCATAAAGCGCGAAAGGCCTTTTTTTCTATAAAGCATTCTGTATAACGTAAGCCAACTTAAAATTTGCGTTTTTTTAAACCTCCTATTAATTAAAAACAAATTTGAATAAAAACAATAAAACTGATAGCATAAATATTTACTCTTGAAACTTTGTGACACATAATATTCCTTCAAAAATATATTATTAGTCAAAGGAGCAATTTTTCCAGAAGGACCATTAATTTCGTTCTGCATTTTGCGTTGATTCCCTACAAGCGTTGTTTCACTTTTCAAATTGTTGCCACCCAATATTATCGCTCTATGTTATATTTAAAGGAATTAAGTAATGAAGAATCTGCACGAATGCATGTATGTTTCTCGCATTATGATAAAACAACTATACCTAGAGCCATCAAATTTTGAATAACGTAATCCTCCTGCGAATATAGGTATCTGGAAGCTCAAATTTGAAATTTGGAATTTGTTTTATTATCGATTTCACATTTTGTAAAGATTGAACGAATTTTTAATTAACAAACTGAAGAATTTCAAAGCCAGCCATGGCAACGTTGTACTGAAAACACATTTTTATCTCCAGCGCGAGACTCTTTATCGGAAATTCTAAAGATATGCTCAATTTAAAATTATTTTGAGATATTGCTCTTGAACAGAATTTTATGGTTTAAGTGCGAAGAACATGATATTTAGTAAATAAGGGTAATGCACAAAATGTTTAAAAAACGCCCCTTTGGATGTAATTTAATATCTGAAATTTTTCAAATTTTCTTTTTTTTTCTTATTTTCATGAACTAACCTCCACTTTGAAAATTAAAATATACAAAAAGCTGCAATCAATAAATAAGAAACTTGATTCCAGATTATAGTCAAATATCTCAAAAAATATTTAGAATTAAAAATTTTGAAATAGAAAAAGTAATAGAGCATAAAAAATATAAAATATTGTAAAAATTAGAAACAGAAGATTCTATGCCAGTTATATAAGCTACAGAATTTGAAACATCTTTTCGAAAATGAAATGTTCTAACTTTTGCATGAACATTTACATTCTGGGATTTCTTGAAAAATACCATAAAAATACCTAACAGCATTAAATAATATGCAAAACAGTCCTGCGAGAATCATCTAAACACAATAGTGTAGGCTTTTCGTCCAATTTTATTGATAAAGAGCTACTTTAGAAACAGTACCATGACACAGAAATACTGATATAAACATTAACTTTTCTAGGAACAATTTATTATGAAGTGATACATTTATGTTAATGTTCCGAAGAATTTAATTATTTATGCTTTATTGTATTGTCGTATATTTATTGTTATTTATTTATGTTCATTTATGTTAATGTATAATTACATTAATATATAACCAAATGCGAAAAATAAAAATGAAGGTTTTGTTTTAAAATTCGATCAATAAAAAACAATGCGTTAAATATGGACAGTTTTATTTTAAATTTTGTGCAAAAATTAAGGCATACCTCTAGGTATGCTGTCCTGTGCAGTGGTTAGTATTATACAGAAATAGTTAGTATGTCCAACTAATAACTAACAAATCCGTTACACAAAAGAAGTAACACTATGGTGTAAGTGGTATAGCCGTGGAGTAATATCTGTGGAATAAATAGTTCCAGTCGTATAAGTGGTTAGGACGTCCAGATAACAGCGTCTGATATATCCGTGATTGGAATCCTAGTAAAGCATAATTTATTTTCGAGTTTCCTGCTTTGAAAAATGGAATAGTTTCCCTAATGGCGCCCGAAATAAAATGTGGTGGATTATAATTCGCCTCAATTCCGGTTTGGTTGATTGGGTATCATGCGTCTCCCCACTGGCACTTTAAATGAGAGAGAAGGTAAGGAATTATCACATTCCGATGTGCACTGTTTTGCAGGATAAGCAGTTAGCAAGTTCAATCGGTTTGAATGCGTGTTTCCTATCCTGGAGTGGGAATAGTTCATTTTTATGTTTCCTCTGTGAAACAGCCTTGTCTTAACAAATTAAAACAAAATATATACAAAAATTAGCACTGCTTTTTATTCTAAAAGCACTGAGCTTTATGATTTCTAGACGTAAAATAGTAAAGGAAAGTATCGTAATCGAATAATGTGTGAAACTGAAATTTGGAAAGGTCCCCAGACATGTTCGGAAGTCATCCTACATAACGATATAACGAGAGATAAAAATTCCAGTCGTAGAAAAGAACGTAACTCTCATATATTTCCTTCATGTTCGTCTGTGGTTTGTCAGCTGTGACCTGCCATTGCACCTTCACAAAAGTACCCGTCGGACTGTCGCGGCTATTTTTGCAGTCTCGTTATCGGGCGGTTGCTGGCAGAGACGAAAATCAATGAAAAAAAAAAAAAAAAAAAAAAAAAAAAAAACTCTTTTTTTCCCTACATCCTAAATTTTTGAAAATAGGAAGCTAGACATTTTTGTCTCGAAAAATATGTACTATGAGCATTTTGTTACGAAATACCTTGTTATCCGAGTATAACAGTTTTTATTCAAATCTTTACGCTGGAAGTTTAGAGGAAATGGCATACTTTGTTGCCAGTAAAATGTTTAGAATGCAACAACAGTAAAAGTTGCATTATTTGGCAAACCTGTTCGAGTATTAAAAGAGCACAGAACAATTTTGAAACCAACTAGGCATTTTATAAGGATAACAATACGCTAGTCTTTATTTTTAAGAAAAAATAAATAAATAAATAAATAAATAAAATTTAAAAAAATCTGAATGGTTTCAGATTTTAAATTACGTCCAAAGGGGCTTTTTTAACGTTTTGTGTGCTAACTTTATTTATTAAATATCATGTTCATTGCACTTAAACCATAAAATTCAGTTCAATAGCAACGTCGCAAAATAATTTTAAAATCAGCTTATCTTTACAATTTCCGATACACAGTTCCGCGCGCTGGAGATAAAATAGGTTTTTTCCCCGCACAATGTTGGCATTGCTCGCTTTGAAATCCTTGAGTTTGTTAAATCAAAATTCATTAAAGTTTTACAAAATATGAAATCGATCATAAAACAAATTCCAAATTTCAAATTTGGTCTTCCACATGCCCATATTCGTAGGAGGATTACGTCATTCAAAATTCGATGGCTCTATGTACCGTTGTTTTATCACAATGCGAGAAATAGACATACATTTATGTAGATTTTTCATGATTTAATTTCTTCAAATATAATGCGGGACTCTAACATTTGGTGACAACAGTTTAAAACGTGAAACGGACATTTATAGTGATTCAACGCAAAATCGCAGAACGAATCCAATAGTCCTTCAGGGGCAAAGCCCCCTTGAACTAAAAAAAAGCAAAATAATCAAAGAAACAAGAAAATAAGCCATAACATTTCTTGTGCGAAATTTGTTTATTAATTTGGAGGGGTGTTTAATGATTACGTTACGCTCGCGCCTAGGATAAAATTAAAGTGTTCGGTAATAATTAATATTATGAAAGATCTTATTTATCCAGCTAGAAGTATTTTCAGTAATTTTTAAAACTATAAAAGGTCACTTCTCATTAGCGTAAAAAACGAATAATTTAGAAACAGCACGTGTTTCTAAATAAATAGAAATACTGCAATGGCTGCAGGGTTTGAAATACAATTTTTGGTTCCACCATATCGAATTTGCATTCTTTGGCAAAGTGGTATAACGTTTCTGTTTTTGTGATTTTTTTCATTTTAGAATATCAATAATATATATAAGATAAAATATAAACAAATAAAAGAAATTATGTTTTTTGCGAAACATGATACTTTAATGATCTTCCAGAATAAACGGTTTTGATTTGTTAGCCTCAGTCTCATTGTATCTATCACTATGGTAGAATCCCCCAGGTGTTCATTATTTTTCCCGCCGCCCAGCCGGTTTAGTGGTTAGTGAACCTAACTGCCGTAGCGATGGGGGCCCAGGTTCGAATCCCCGGGGAGGGACGTTTGTAACTGTCTGTCCCTTAATAGGAGGCAACAGTGGCCACCTATTAGGTGCTTCCATAATGAAATGGCCACCATTTCCGTCCCTTGTAATGGCGAAAGGCTATTGGCTATTAAATAAAGCGCTCGGCCATTTAAAAAAAGTGTTGATTCTTATTTTTTAATGCCGTGATATTGCTACAATAAAACTTACTGTATAGTGCAATAACATTCTAAAAATGCTCTGATAACTTGCAATCATTAGCTTCCAATGGTTTATTATAATAAAATATCGTCAGATTCTTAGAGTGGAAAATCGTTTATAGTATATAAAACATGTATTTATTTATGTATACAAGAGAAGTCATAAAACATCAGAGAGGTTGTTAGGAAAACCTTATAACAGGAAATAACATCAGCGACTAGGGATGCAGTCAAACTGTAAAAAAACTAATATGAGTATAAGGGATCAGGTTTCTTATGACTGATCAACAGGTTGACTACCTTTCCTCTTCTTAAAACAGTAGGCCTTACATAACGCAGTTAAAAAGATAGCCAATCTACAGCATATGTCATCCGAGCAGTACATACAGTAATTCAAAAATAAACAAATCAAAAGATGCATAGTGAGCTGTAATGTAGTGCCTTATGGTGGCAACATCTCATTCTTCTATGGACATCAGCCTGCTCAACGAAAAATGGATACGATTTTCAGGCAGGTTCGATTTGGCTTCTGTTTCCAGGATAGGGTTCAAAGGTTGATCTCATGGTTTTTCACTATATGTTTCGTCAATACAAGCCAGTTTTTTTTAATGATCTGTACAAGACCAATCCTTGCTTAGGCAGATAGCTCTAATGCTTTGTTATAATCTATTAAACAAATAATCTCCATTTTCTGTCGCTTTAGTATACTTTTCCGTCGTCATACTTCTCGTACGGCGTCATACTTCTTATTCCATCATCATTCTTCTTGTGCCGCTGTTATATTTCTTATGCTGGCTGGAGGTGCATGAGATAGTGCATGCGCCATCCAAACAAGCACACAAGCGTCATCCAAACAAATGCTAAATGTATACAAAATTTCAAAAAAGTAGACGCATTAAAAGACACACTAAATTATTAATGCAGTACTGGACGGTAGAAACGTCCTAGTCTTTCTTCTCTGGATTTCACTCCGCCCACAGTGTCTTAACGGATAAGTTAAATTGAACCAATAAAGATGACAAAAGTATTCTCACCGTCGAATACCACATTGTACTTTGTTCTTCTTCTTCTCACATGCGGATTAGTGTGCAGAGTTTTGACTGCGTGATATTTTTGTGGTCTAAGGGTTCGCGGATTTGGAGTAATTGATGATAACACTTAATGCAAAATCAAAACAGAACTTGGTAGCCAGTATTACACAGGACAGTTCCAAAGACATGTTTACAGTCGTTGAAAAACTGCGATAAATACGCTGAAAGAATCAGCAACACAGACAAGGTATAACGAAAGCACGTACAGCACACTAAAGTACAGCTACCGACTCGGTTGGTAGCTACTGAATCGGTTTGATAGCTACCGACTCTGTTGATAGCTCTGAAGCTAATCTCTGTGCTCAAGACATTACGTTCTCCGCGTATAATCACAGTATATATAGCTTATCTTCGAGAATATTGCCGAGAAAATCGCTAAGAATGCGTTCTAGAATGTTCTCGTTCCGTCTATGTTATATCGTTAATTTTGCGTAAATATCGCCAAATGAGCGATTTCGCGCCAAATATGGCAACCCTATATTTCTTCATTACTTTCTAGCAACCCTTAGCCTGCTTTGCGAAAAGATATCGCAGTCTTCTGAGACATTAATATCATTCTAAGAAAATACGTTTTCATGAAAATGATTTTCATACATTCAAATCATTATAACTTTAAAAAGAAATTCTAGAATAATAAATGTTACAATTAAGGCTTTCTAGATGAATGTTTGATCATATTTCTAAGGTAGTAACTGGTAATAAATACATTAATAACTTTTATGAAATAATGATTTTTAGCACAAGCAATTCACACAATGTATAAGATAATAATAAAACAATTTGCATTTTGATGACTAAATTTCCAATCCGTTTCATAAATATTGAGTGCTCAACTTACTAATCAAATTTTGAAAGAAAACGTGAGGAGCTGATGCAAAGTCTGGTAAAGGAATGAAGCTTTTAGTATGTCAAGTAACACTGATATTTTACCCAAACATTTCAGACTAATAAAAATGAACAAATTACACTCGATATCAAAAAACGAATGCCAACAAAGGTGCAATGCTTTTTTAACACACCTCCGTGAGCAGGATGTGCGCATGATTTATTAACTAAATTAAAATCTGATTGTCATTTTGGCAGTTATCCAAGTTCAATGTAACGTTGCTACAAAGCGAATAAGAATTAATAGATACGTAATCTTCAAAAGTAAGGACATTTGGAAGACAGCCAATGAAATCCAACTTCCAGCCACATACCAAACGAAAGAAAAAGTGCTTAACATTCTTCTTCAGTGTGAGATTTTGACTAACTCAACTCAACTCGAATGTAAAGGCGCGAATTTTGCTGATGGGTATGCTTCTTCGAAAAATACCTTGCTGGTAATGGACTGTTTTTTCACAAAAGAAATTTTTTTTACGGTTTGCAGTATTCATATTTTTTTTTTTTTGAGTTTTTATGCATTCCAAGAGAACATCACCTGTTTACATTTAGGCAGTAAGCCTACTCGCATTATGTGCTTAAAATAGGTTTCTCCCAAAACTCCATTAAGCACTGCGATGCGGTAATGGGTTAAAAAAGAAATTATATTTGTTCTATCTTTTAAGCTGAGGTTTTGTAGAACTTTGCTATTTACTAGAGCTCTGGAGATATATTTTTTAACTTTCACACTCGAGTTTTACGTATATATTGCGTATTAGCAGAGTTAACATTTTACTTAATTTTACTTAGACAGAAAGAAAACTCCCTGTTTTGAAAAAAGGGACTAACCCTTTTTGAACTATTCTAAAGAATTTATAGCAATGTTCACGTACATATGCAAATAATGAAGTTTGTTGTGCAACTTGATTGTGGAAAAATGACGAATGCTCAAACAAAAGACAGATAGTTGTTTACCTTCTTACTTACATTAATTCAATCAATTACATGGGAAAGTTTTGAGTATTGTGGTGCTTCTAACATAAGTTCAAGAAAATATTCTTGAACTTAGGTTATTGCCATAATAAAATTGGGAAACATGTAACAAGAAGAATAAAGACTTTATTAAAACAATGGGCACTGTTCTTATTATCTTACTTGTTTCTTCCACTTTCGCCGTTTCCCACCAGGATATTAATTAGTGCATACAAGAACAGCGTTTTTCAAGTTAAGAAATCGTTTTTGGCAGCGGTCGTTGATTTGCTTCCGTATTGATTATTATGCTCCTAAATTACTTGAAACGATTTTCGATTTTTGTTAGCGATGTTGGTTGCATGATTACAAGACCTAAGCCATATAATATTTCACAATACACGTTTACAATTACAATGCTCATTTATAACAGAACTTTGCGAAATGCATAGTTAAACTACTTAAATTTTAGATTGTCTTTTATGTTCTATTAATCCAGCAAGAAGCGGAGACTTATTATGTAACTACACAAGTTATGCAAGCTTTAAATTGAAGTTCTAATGAAAAGGTTATTTTAAACCTGCTCTGAATTAGGCATTATTTTCCTAGAAGATGTAAGAAGGCCTAGGACGAAACGATAAGTCACCTGACTATCTACAAGGAGCCAAATATTGTATTTAAAATTATTAGACTGCGCACAAAGTAAGTAAATGTGTTTGCTTTTCTTTAATATATAAAAGTGAAAAATAAGCACTAACTTATCTAGCACAATCTTGAGAATTAAGCTTCCTATATCAGCGCATTTGAATAGAAAACAAATCACCTTATATTGCTGGTGAATACAGAATTTTCTGCATACTATTCTTATAGCTTTCCAAAAACTATGCATATCATTAAACTTCGACAACTATGAGCATCTCTATACTATGCTGGAAAATAATATTTAGAAGTGATGTCTCTAAAATTTATTAATCTATATGCAATTAAGTTAAAAAACACCTAACTTTTATCCCAATTTAAAATAAGAGTGTTTAATAAGTTCGGTTCTATATGAAACAATCTATAAAATAACCTTTAGTTTAGTTCTGCATAAAGAATATGTTTAAATTAAATTAGAATTTATAATTCTAATAAATTCACTCTATAATTAAATAGAGGAACAACAGAAAGAATTTTAACATACGCGAGTGATGGTAGTTAAGAACATTTTTTCTGAAAGGTTTTAGTTAATTAACTATTTTTTATTGCGCAGTGAAGAAAAACTTGAATTTAAGAACTCGCCATATATTTTAATATGCCTTAACTAAAAAGGAAAAAAATTGTAAAATTGTACTGTCAGAATGAAACCACTCATCCTCAAAAGCAATTTTCTTCTTTTTAATTTGCAAGCAATACTAACTGCGCAAAAGATCATTTCAGAATTTAATTTAGCTAATAGTTTTAAAGTGAATTAATTTACTTTTTATCTTCAGCGAATATATCTTTCTCAAATTTTATTAACTTACAAAAAATGTTAAAAGGGAATATCAATTACGCAATAATTAAGTACTGAAAGAAAATCTTTATCAGAAGAAATCTCTTAAAAAGAATACGAAAACAAATTTAAATTAAAGGCAGTGTGGATTAATCATTGGCTAAGGTTTTCAGTTCAAACTGATGCCACTCAACCCGATTAATTTATCTCAGCTTTCTCGCTTTAAAATTACTCCTGAAATTCGAACTTTGAAATTGAATAACAATGAGATCTCATTGGCAATCGACGTCAGTCGCTATTAGCCTCCGAACATGACGTCATTTCCTTAACTGTGATTGCGTTTGTACGGGCTCCGGCTTTAACACTTGGCAGCTCTGAAATTCTATGCCTCTTGTGCTACGGCATGAAAGGTTTAAATGATGAAATTCGATTTAACGGCTATTTGTCGGAATGAGGCAAAAGCTTAGGTGATTTAACTTCGTAAATAGAATTAATTTTTATCAATTAAATCTCCATGATAATTTTGAAATAAGAATTTTATTGTGACTAATAAAATTTTAATAACGAAATAACTTCATAAAAATATTAAAGAAAATTCTTGTTCTTTTACGTATTACCTTAGCAAATTATTGTAATAAGCTTTAACTTAGTTCACTCACTGTTTTCGCTGTGGATGGAATTTTGTCATCGATTCATAACCTATTTTCTGCTAAGCTATTGAGTTTTAAAATTTGTATACACATTATTTTTCGATGAAAATTCAATGTGATGGAACTATTTTTTCAAAATTCGATTTATATATTTTTAATTAATGTTTAAGTGATTTTTCGCGCATTTCTTTGTTTAACAAACAAACTAAGCAAATGAGAATTTTACTGTTTGCATGATCGAATACAGGGGAAAAAGAGTCAAAGTTTTCATATTTTATATTACTCCCAAATAAGGGGCATTTTTTTTAGCCCAAAGGGCGTTAGCCCAGAAAGGCTATTAATTTCGTTTTTTCATTTTACTTTGAAAACTCTAAAAGGCTGTATCACTTTTCAAATTGTAGCGACCACATATTATCGCCCTGTGTTATATTTAAAGAAATTAAATAATGAAGAATATGCATGATTGTATGTTTGTTTCTCGCACTGTGATAAAATAACGGTACACAGAGCCATCAAATTTTGAATAACGTAATACTCCAACCGACCATGGGTCTGGATGCCCGAATTTGGAATTAGTTTTATTATCAATCTCATATTTTGTAAAACTTTAAAATTTTTGATTAAAAAATTCAGCGATTTCAAAGCGAACAATAGCAACACTGTACGAAAGAAAAAAAAAAAAAAAAAAAAAAAAAAAAAAAAAAAATCTCCAGCGCGCGCAACTGTCTATCGGAATTTCTAAAGATATGCTCTTTTAAAATTACTTTGTGATATTACTGTTGAACTGAATTTTATGGTTTAAGTGCGAAGAACATGATATTTAATAAATAAAGCACACAAAACGTTAAAAAAAGCCCTTTAGGCATAATATGTATATTTTGTTGCTTAACGTTTTGTGCATTTATTTATTAAATATATTCTTAGCATTTATACCATAAATTTCAATTCAAGAGCAATATCACAATATATTTAAAGAAGTATATCTTTAGAATTTCCGATACACAGTTTCGCGCGTTGAGATAAAAATGTTTTTTCCCATATATTACGTGCTTTGTAATCTTAGAGTTTGTAAATCAAAAATTCATTAAAATTTTACAAAATACGAAATAGCTAATAAAACAAATTCCAAATTTGGGCTTCCAAATGCCCATATTCGTGTGGAGGACTACGTTATTCAAAATTTGATGTCTCAAGCTACCGTTGTTTTTTCTCAGTGGAAGAACATCCATACATTTATGCAGATTCTTTGTTATTTAATTTCTTTAAATATAGTGCAGGGCTCTAATATTTTGTGGCAACAATTTGTGAAAAGTGAAACGCCGTTCAATGCAAAATGCCAAACTGAAACTAATAGCCCTTTAAATGTAACTTTCAATGTAAATTTAAAAAAGCGCTCGATTTTTTAAAAATATTTTACATTTAGGAACAAGAATATTTCAACCTCTAAAAATGCATCAGATATAATATTTTGAAATTTTCGCACATTATGAAACGAACATTTCGTTCTCTTTTGAAACAAAAATGATAAAAAAAAATCAAATGAACGATTTTCTACACCTTTTTTAATTAATGGGTTCAGTTTGAAGCAGACGGGGAAAAAAAGCGTTTTGAGTATCTTCGAGCACATCCTAGCGCGATTTTTTCCTCTATGAATGACATTCAGTTATTTTTCTTTAATTCTTAAATTCTTATAATTAATTTATTGTGTTTTAATAATAATTAATATTTTCATCATTTATAACTGTAACTGAGGCTAAAAGCAAAAAATACTCTAAAGTAAAAAAGTTTTTATACGATAAGTTTTTATTTATAATGGATATGATAATGAATCCCCTAAAAGGATAAAAAATACTTTACTATATAGCCTAATGAAAATAACAAATTAAATAATTCAATTTACAGAATTCATTCATAATTTTATTTTTCTCAGAAATCAAGCCCAGGATATGTCGACTGCCAACGAATTCGAATACTCTGCCAACTACTCTACTGATGTTGTTCTGAGTCCTTATTTTTCTACTCACAGGCCTGAGCTTGTCCTCTAAATACTTGTAAATAATCAGATAAGTAAAGTTTTCTTCCAATAAAAGAAACACACCTCAGAAATACTGCAAATGTCTGTTTTGTTAGCAAGTTCACATTGATTGTATTCTGAAATATTATTCGGCGATCTCACGAGCTCTCGCAGTTCTATTGGAAATACAAACATTAAATGCACATTCTTCATTGATTTTCCTTTCATTGCAAGCTATTCAAAGATATCGAAGGCTCAGAAATTGAAGGTAGAAAAGTTTTCTCAACTTTGCAGTTGACAGTAAGGGACGTCTGCTTCCATTTTCTGCGGAACTAATGCTTTTATTAGGGCATATTTAGGTCGCTCAGTGTTTGTTTAAAACTATCTGAAGAACAGTCAACGTATAATAATTATGTACGAATTATTCAATGTATTTGTTAAATTAATTTAATTCTATTCCAGTTCTGATGGTCTGATTGGGACTATTGGATTTTAACAACAAATTAGCAAAAAGTGACAGTTCAATTGCATATCATTATATTATTTCAATACGCAACAAACTATATAATATATTTTTCTGGGTGCAATAAACTAAATGTTAATTTTATAATCTCAGTCCTTTCATACATTATTTTACTTTTTCTAAAATATATATAAACAATGAAGCTTCATTTATACGGGTTAAATGGAGCCACAAACCATTCAGATATTCGAAAAATTTGATTAATTATTTTACATTCCTCCCCTTTTATTCGCATTTACTGTAATAAAAATAAAAAGCTATTATTAACCCAAATGGCATTAGCCCTGAAGGGCTATTAATTTCGTTTTGGCATTTTGCGTCGATTCACTATAAACGGCGAATCACTTTCGATATTGTTGCCACCAAATATTCTCGCCCTGTGTTATATTGAAAGAAATTAAATAACGAAGAATCTGCATAAATGCATGCAGGCTTCTCGCATTGTGATAAAACAACGGTACCCAGAGCCATTAAATTTTGAATAACGTGATCTTCCATCGAAAATGGGCATCTGGAAGCCCTAATTTGGAATTTGTTTTATTACCGATTTTACATTTTATTATACTTTAACGAATTTTTAATTAACAAATTCAACGATTTCAAAGCGAGCAATGGCAACTCTGAGCGAGGAAAAAATTATCTCTACAGCGCGAAACTGTGTATCGAAAATTCTAAAGATATGCTCATTCTGAAATTATTTTACTATATTGCTGCTGAATTGAGTTTTGTGGTTTAAGCGCGAAGAACATGTATTTAAATAAATAAAGACAACACACAAAATGTTAAAACACACAAAACGTACATACAACACACAAAACGTGGTCCAAGTCTCTTTAGACGTAATGCAAAATCTGAAAGTTTTCAGATATATTTATTTATTTTTTGCCATCCTTTACTTTAATAAGGATTTTATAGCTAAAAATAATACATTTATATTCAAGTATAATTTACACTTTTAATGCAAAATTAGAAAAACTACACATAAAATTATTGAGATTTACACCAAAAGACTGATAGAAAGCAAATAATTTTTGTTACTTCTCGCTAGTGGAGAGTGCAGGTATAATATCACTATATTTGTTTAATATATTTCTGAGCTTTTATTATATTAAGAAATAGCTTATGAGCAAATAAAGAGAAGTTACAGAGCAGACTACTAAGACACACATATTTATTTAAATTAATTTGATAGCTTCTTAAAATGTACGTATTTATACAATATTAGGTTAACACTGATTTACAGATTATACAAAGAATAATTAAAATTGTTTTTCCGCGAAATACATGATTATGGAACATAATTAGCCAATCTACATATTATACATTTTTATCTAAATTCATTTAATAGCTTAAAATTTATATACTGTAGCGAAAATCGCTCTTTTAGACCGAGTTCCTCATAGCTTAGTGGAGAAGGCGCAGGGCTCGAAACCCGAAACCCGAAAGTACCGGGTTCGAAACCCATCAACGGCAAGATGCCTGATAATTGGTTTTTATGTAAATATCCTTGTGGTTAAGGTTAACTTATTTATGTAAGTTTCCTTCTTATTCTTCCAGAACATTCCAAGTCTGGAATGTTTCAGCATGTTCACCAGCTGTATATAAGTAACTCTTCATTCAGTTCTAGTTAATAAAAAGTCTTGAGTTTAGACTTGTACTTGCCTGAACTGACATTTGTAGGATTACCTTATCTACCCGACAGTTTGGTGGAGGCGCCGGGTATTTCTCAGTTACTACGGCAGAGTTATGCCGAAGCCTGCGGATTCGAGGACTTCCTCCTGAGTTCGGGCTCTTACAGGATTCGCGTAAAAGATCGAGAAAGATGGTTGATGAGAAGGAAGAGCAGAATTCTCCAGCAGCCAGTTCCGCTTCAAGTAATATCGCACCAATACCGATTGTGACGTACCAACTACCCAGAAGCCCGTGTATATTCAGCGGGGATAGCCAAGAAGATACTAATAGATGGCTCAAGGACTTTGATCGAATCGCCAACTATAACCACTGGGATGATCAAATGTGTCTGGCGAACGTCAATTTTTATCTTGGCGGAACCGCTCGACAGTGGTTCGATAATAATGATGATACATTCACCAGTTGGACTGTTTTCAGGACTGCTCTTAAGAACATCTTTTCCCGAGCAGCTGATGTAAAGCGCCAAGCTGAACGAGTACTACTCACACACGCTCAGCAAATCGATGAGACGTCTGAAGCATACATTCAAGATGTTCTCGCTCTTCCGGAAAGCAAACCCATCTATGTCTGAAGACGAAAAAGTGGCCCATCTCATGAAAGGTATTGCTGAAGATTTGTACCAGCTCCTGTCGTCACAGGAGTATGACAGCGTCGATGCCTTCATGAAACGCTGCCGCCACATAGAAAGCCTTCGACGAAGACGTATCTCCCGATCACGATTCCAGAGGCTGCCTAATATCTCCGCGGTGTCGGCCGATGCGGACGCCAGTGAACTAAGGTCTATAGTGCGCACCATCGGCAGGGAAGAGCTTCAGAAGGTCCTTACGCAAGTTCAGGGCTACACGGAAATAGAACCCGTAGCACCGAATGACATAGCATCTGTGGTCCGGGAAGAGGTTATAGAGGCGCTGGTACCACTCACAGGAGCAGGGAGAAGAAAAAACACTACCCAATGTTCACTTCCAGTTAGGTCGCAACCAAGACGTGAAGCCAGCCACAGAACTGCTCCACAACGTAGGACAGATCTGTGGAAGACTGACGATAATGTACCTCTCTGTTTTCATTGCGGACGCCCAGGACATATTCTGAGGTACTGTAGGGAAAGACGCCAGATATTTGAAAATGCAAGAACAGCAAAGACGTCCACCCCTCGACGGGACAGGGATACTGAATCTACATACAGCTTCGACAACGAATATGCACAACCTAGTTCTTCCCGAATAAGGAGCAGTTCACCTTATCCGCGACGCTCTCTCAACCGCCGACAATCGCAGTCACCATTAGGCCGTTCCAGCCGTTCCCCACGCCGAACCAATGAGGAAAACTAGCTCAAGCGACCTGTACAGGAGGTGAGGCCGCAGTTGAAGAAAATCCTCCGACGTACACCACAGCCAAGTTGGAAAAGAATAACACTTTTATCACCGTGAACGGACAGTATGTGAAAGCCCTTGTTGATTCGGGTGCTTATTATTCTGTCATATCCGAACAGTTACGTCGACAGCTAAATGCTCCTATGTTTGCTGAGAATGGACCTGTATTGAAAACTGCCTGTGGTAAAACTGTAGCTGCCTCGGGATGCTGTGTATTGAAAGTTGATTTGAATGGGACTAAGAAGCCGTTTGAATTCCTTGTGTTTCCTGAATGTAGTCATCAAATGATACTTGGATGGAACTTTTTCCGTGCCACCGATGCCGTTATCGATTGTGGAAATCAAGAACATACACTTGCAGAAATCCTTCCAGACATTGAATATTTAAATAAGTCACAGCTCTCCTTGTTTGCCACAACCGATTATGTAATTGAAGCAAACACCGCAAAGCAAATATGTGCCATGAATTCAGAGCTACGGGAAGCAGATGAAGCTATGATTGTTGGAAATAGAGTTCTTATGTGCGAAAAAGAACTATCGATACCAGCCTCCATTGTCACTATAGAGAATGGTTGTGGTAAATTATGGGTAACTAATTGTTCTCGACGAACCCAACTGATACCGAAAGGGATGAATGTCGGCTATTTAACGAGCATAAAAAACGACGCTATTTGCTGCCTAAGTGATCAGGCTCCAGAAGGTTCTAAAGGACATAGGTCCAGGAAAAGGTTATCTCAAGAAAACCTAAAAGAGATTTTTGATACTGATTTGACCACTACTGAGGAAGACGAGCTATTGAGTCTACTAGATGAATTTAGTGACATTTTTGACTTTAACAGTATTGCGAAAAAATCCCGATGCAATTCGGTGAAGCACAAGATTGATACAAGTGACAGTGCACCAATCAAACAAAGGCCATACCGTGTGTCAGCCACTGAGAGGCGTGTGACTGCAGACGAAATGCAGCGAATGCTAAAAGAAGATGTGATACAACCATCAGATAGTCCATGGTCATCTCCAGTCGTGCTTAAGAAGAAGAAAAATGGTGAATGGCGTTTTTGTGTCGATTACAGAAAGTTGAACAAGGTAACTAAAAAGGACGTCTATCTGTTAACTCGCATCGATGATGCTTTGGACTGCCTGGCTGGTGCAAAACTTTTCTCTATGATGGATCTGAAGTCAGGCTACTGGCAAATAGATGTTGATGATAAAGACAGAGAAAAGACAGCTTTTGTGACTCCAGATGGTCTCTATGAATTTAAAGTCATGCCGTTCGGATTATGCAATGCTCCAGCCACATTTGAACGGATGATGGACACGGTACTAAGAGGTCTCAAATGGAATATTTGTCTTTGCTACATCGACGACATAATCGTGTACGCACTAATTTCGAAGAACATCAAAAGCGTTTGAGGGAAATACTGAAATGTATCCAAAGAGCAGGACTGACGCTACATTCCAAGAAATGTTCATTCGGCAAAAAGAAACTGACTATACTGGGACACTTAGTCGATCAACATGGGATATATCCCGATCCACAAAAGGTAGAGGCTGTAGCAAAGTTCCCTATTCCGAAAAATATCGCCGATGTCCGAAGTTTACTGGGCTTGTGCTCCTACTACCGACGATTTATCCAAAATTTCTCAGATATCGCAAAGCCCCTACATGACTTGTTGAAGAGAGATGCAAAATTTTCTTGGAACGCGTTACAGATTGAATCTTTCGCAACGCTCAAAAGGCTGCTGACCAGTGGCACTGTTTTGGGACATTTTATTCCAGACGCAGAAACCAGGATACATTCTGACGCTAGCGGCTATGGGATCGGTGCAGTACTGGTTCAGATCCAGGATGGCAAAGAAAGACCAATAGCCTATGCATCCAGGTCCCTTACTGCAGCTGAAAGGAACTATTCCACCACCGAAAAAGAATGCCTTGCCGTCATCTGGGCAATTAGTAAATTCAGGCCATACCTCTACGGAAAACCCTTCACGGTAGTCACAGATCACCACTCTTTATGTTGGCTGGCCAATGTTAAGGATCCATCCGGAAGACTTGCACGGTGGGCTCTCAGGTTGCAGGAGTACGACATAAATATCGTCTACAAGAGCGGTCGGAAACACTCCGATGCAGATTCACTATCGAGGAAGCCTCTTGTAGAACCAATAATTGAGAACAATGAAGACATCCCTTGCTTTGCAGCAATCGTAGATTACGGAAAAAAGCAGCAGAAAGACAAACGATTGAAATCCATCATTACAACTCTCAAGAGAGGTGACGCATATCAAAGTTATCAAATAAAAAATGGTATACTGTACAAAAGAAGCTATGATCCTATGGTACAGCAGTGGCTCTTGGTGGTACCAAAGCAACTTCGTAGCGAGGTTCTAAGAAGTCTTCATGATGCTCCAACCGCTGGCCATCTCGGATTTGCCAAAACGTACGACCGAATAAGGAGGAAGTACCATTGGCCAGGCCTATATGGAAGCACACGGCGGTATGTATCACACTGCCGAGAATGCCAAAGACGGAAATCACCGCCGGAGCGTCCACCAGGACAACTTCATCCTATAAAACCTCCTGACACACCGTTTACCAAAATTGGAATAGATCTACTTGGACACTTTCCTATTACTCGAAATGGGAACCGGTGGATTATAGTTTGCACAGATTACCTTACCAGATTTGCAGTCACAAAGGCAATACCGACAGCTGAGGGAACCGAAATTGCCAAGTTTATAGTTGAAGAAATTGTACTGAAGCATGGTGCCCCCAAAGAAATGATAAGTGACCGAGGACGCAATTTTCTATCCAATGTTGTTAAAGAAGTAATTCATCTATGCAAGATGTCTCATCTGCTGACGACTGCTTACCACCCTCAGACCAATGGCTTAACTGAAAGATTCAATAAAACATTGGCAGACATGTTGTCCATGTACGTAGACGTTGAACAGAAAAATTGGGATACTATTCTACCATTTGTAACTTATGCCTATAATTCAGCCAAACAAGACACAACGGGATTCAGCCCATTCTTTCTCATTTATGGCAGAGATATCCAGACTCCTCTCGACGTAATTTTCCCATACAGTATCGAAGATCCCGAAGATAGTTATGCGCAACATCTGATCAGTAGAGCTGAAGAAGCTAGACAGCTTTCAAAACTCCATATTCTTAAAGCGCAAACCACAGACAAGCGCCGATATGACGAGAGACATCGACCTGTTAGCTACAACATCGGAGACTTTGTCTGGGTCTTCACTCCAGTACGAAAGGTTGGGTTATCTGAAAAGCTCCTAAGACGTTACTTTGGACCGTATCGAATAACACGACAGCTCTCTGACGTGACGTACGAAGTAGAAAGTATGGAACAAAATAAGAAACGACGGAATTCAAAAGACATCGTTCACGTGTTGAGGTTGAAGCAATATCTTGATCCGAAAGTACAACTAGACGATGAAAGAAAGCCCAATATTTCCAGGAGACCTGTTACAAGAAGCCAGACCAGATCGCAGCGGGACGCTGCTTCTTCCTAAGAAGGGGGAAATGTAGCGTAAATCGCTCTTTTCGACTGAGTTCCTCATAGCTTAGCGGAGAAGGCGCAGGAACCGAAAGTACCGGGTTCGAAACCCATCAACGGTAAGATGCCTGATAATTGGTTTTTATGTAAATATCCTTGTGGTTAAGGTTAACTTATTTATGTAAGTTTCCTTCTTATTCTTCCAGAACATTCCAAGTCTGGAATGTTTCGGCATGTTCGCCAGCTGTATATAAGTAGCTCTTCATTCAGTTCTAGTTAATAAAAAGTCTTCGAGTTTAGACTTGTACTTGCCTGTTCATTTGTAGGATTCCCTCATCTACGCGACAATACTATAGAATGTTAACTTATTTGTGTCAGAAATTAAGTTCTAATATTATAATCAACGGAAAAATTATATTGCAAATGTAAAAAAAAAATAAATTAACAAACTTAATTTGACTTAGATTAGAAACAATCACAAACCATTCGGGTAACTGAAGTCCGAATAATGAGAGTTTGGATAATTGAACTTATATTATTCAGACATCTTTAACAAAAAATGGAATTGTCATTTAAATATTTAATTTATTTTTCACAAGCTCATTACAGAAAAGGCGATAATTTGAAATGCACCTGTCTCTTTCTCTCTCTCTATATATAAGAGAATTTGCTTCGCAGAATTAATTTAAAAATATCCCGGCATTAGCAAAACCAAAGTCGCCCATAGCAGCAATTACCTTGCAAACCAAAATGCATTGACAAAACATTAATTGTTACCATAAACTATTTTGATCGATATTTGCGAAGGATTTTGGATGCAATAAAATCATTTATTGAAAATTTACGATATAAATATAAATTGAATTTCCTGAGGGCATGTTTGACAAGGTCATGGACCATTCCCAGTATACTTCAACAGATTCAGACTTAGGGATACTCCTTTCTGCGAATACGGACAGGAAGGCGACACGGACCATTATTACTTTCATTGTGTACATACTAGAACTTGGCACTTGAAGAAACCAGCGGACTGTGCCTGGGCAATATGGACGTCTATTGCCCAGGCACAGTCACTACTATATACACTCAAAAACAGAGTAGCCATTGGTAAAATATAGAAAATCTCAAGACACTGCGTAAGCAACAGTGAACAACAGTGAACTAACAACAGTGAGTAATATTATGTTTCAAATGTTCAGAACGTAAAGCAAATAACCAGAATAACGCTTAGTGTCTGCAGTTATCAAACTGTAGAAACTGTTATTAGTATGGTAATATTCAACCTTGTTACTTTGGAGTCTTCCCCGCCGTGATGGTATATAATTCCATTGGGTTCATGTCCGTGGTCGGAAGCCATCATAGCGGCGCACTCACTCATCACTCACCATAATTCTAGTAACTGCAGCGTGAATATGCATAAATATGTAAGATAAAAAATATGTAAATCAAAATTAAAATTAATTTAAATTAGCAATAACCTCTTAATTCCTCATTTTTAAGTTGGGTATTTCCCTCTCTTTTCTCTAAAAAACGATAAGTATTTCTTAGCTGCGCGATTCCTAGATCAATCCATATCATATAACTTGCATAACGCTGGTGACGTAGCTAATTCAGAGTTTAAACCGAAACTTTCTCTTAATAAGCTGCCATATTGGATCATTGCGCACTTTTGCTTCTACCTCTGTTCTTGGTGAGATGCTACCTAGATGCTCTTTCAAAAAGTGTAAATGTTATTGAATAGGTACGATTAGAGTGCGTAGTGAATTGCGGCTGCAAATGTCAGTTGAAATAAAGACGAATATTTAAACTGCCTCAGCTGCAAAGTTTGCTTTTCATTATGGATTACGTTCTATTCTATCACTGTTCCTACATCATTACATGTATTTCTATCGTTTCATCACAAACACACACACACATACACATATATATAATACTTTATCAGAATTTTAGAATTTTATATTACATTACATAAGATCAAATTTTGGGAGAAAACTGAAACTGTATAGAAAACTTTAAGCACTTAAATTCTATTGGCGCAATGTGGAGATACTTCCAGACTGCTTTCCGTGGCTAGAGTTTCCAGATATGGGAGAAAATATTGCAAAAAGCCCGTAAATAAAACTACTTTGCTTCAGAAAATGTGCGATGAATAAGTAACGATACTCGTAAAGAAGTTTTGGGGAGCCATGTCGTGTTTTATTTCAATACCGCTCACTAGCAGATAAAATATGCATTGAATACCAGAACGTAAAAACGGATTCACTAAGAAAATTCACTCTGTAGAAACTAGTTTCCTCTTGGGAGATGTTTTTGCATTTTTAAGCTACGTATGTAGCTTCAAATGTTTTCCTTAAAAACACTGAAATGTGTTTTTAAGAAAATTGCTATAAAAAAATAAATGACATAATTGGAAAGACATTTTTTTTTTCAAAACATACAGTAAAATTTAATTTTGAAATTTATCAAATTTATTGACATTCATTGCACATGACCTTCCATTTTTCCATTCCACTTCCATTTTTCTGTCACCTCTGCTTCTAAATTTTATTTATTTAAATTTATTTAATTGTAAATTAAATTTAAAATTTGTTTTTATTTAATTGTGAACAAAACATTTCTTTTATTTGATATAGATCACGTGCTGAATTTAACTTTTTTCATTTCGTCTAAATTACTTTAGTTATTTACAATAATTACAGCAACAAACTCCGCACTTAAAATAAAGTATGAATTCTAATTAATTCTAGCATATTTTAGATATATATGTGTAACAGCTATAAGAATTAAATAATGAGAGAGTACATTCAATAAATCTGGAGAACACGGGATGTGGTTGGGCACAGTCAATTGTTTTCGGATTGTTACTGGACTACAAAGTGGTAATGTCGAGAGCAATGTATTTAGAACAACGGTTATTGAATGAATAACGTGAAATTGCCATTAAAATGTGCCTGGTAGATTTTCAGGGTTAAAAATAATCAGCTCGGCCTGGCGATAAAAATACGTATCAAAATATAACATTAAATGTCTCTTTTACTGCATAAGATATTTTCTCCCTCCTTTCTGCATACTTTCGCAGTGTATCGGCAGTACATTCAGCGCGTAATATGTGTACTGTTTTGACAGGGTTTGACTTTCATTTAATCATGAAATATCCTATACTGAGAGAACCCTTTTTTCCGATGAACCTCGAAATTCCACTTCATATTAGCACTGGGATCGTTTCTTTTCTCTAATTTATTTCATTCAAAGAATACAAGTTATATAAAATACAAAATGTTCATTTAGTAGAATGTTTATATTACTAGCAAGACTGTCAGTAATTAGTTTTAGGGAATTAAAATATGTACGTGAGGTTTTGATAGCGCAAACGTGTGGAATTAGTACGATCAATGTCCGCGTTGATCATGGGCCAATCGAATTTATAATTGAATGGAGAATTTTGCTTGAAGTTATAGAAATAAAACTAAAAATGGCCTTAAAATAGACAAAAAAGGACTTATCATTAAAATGATAATAACTTGGCAAATATTTTCCTTGAAATCAAACTGAACTTACTATGCGTGATTTCCTACGTTATTAAATTACTTGAATTTTTGTAAGATTTTGAGTTCTTAGCGTATTTTTGATTCAGCAAATATGTACATTTAAACTTAATCTTTGTTACACATTTTTTGACATACTATCATTTCTTTTTCCAGAGTATATTTATTGCATTACTTAAGGTATAAGAAATTTAAATGTTCCTTTTTGCAAAGGCAATAGCAATTGGGTTCAAGCGCTTGTTCAATCATAAAATATTTCTCATCGTAATAAAAAGTTCTCATTCCAATAATATTTTATTCAAATATTGGCTCAGTCAGAAAAGAATTTCCTTGAACACGTTACATAATTTATTCTTTATGTAAAAATTTCTTTCGAATTTTTCGATAATTTATTTTACATAACGGCTTACAGAAGTTAAGATATAGTCTACCGATTTCAGTTTCCTTGCGGCCATTATCAAATTGAACAGTTTTACTGCTTCTAAACCGAAAACTCCTTCACAACAATAAAAATTTTAATCGGAAGAATATCTTATTTTCCATCCACCAGTTTCTGTTTATGCGTAATGCAAATGGCTGTCCTTCGCAAAAGAACTAAATTTATGTAATACAAAATTTGAGCATATAGTAAGATAATACGAACATTCCTCACAGTAACTATCAAATATTTATAACATCTTATATAATAATGCATCTGAATAAATATGTAATCTATTAGTGTCCAGAAAAATGTACCGTGAAAGACAAAATTAGCAAGCAAAGATATCTTCTGTAAACGAAATCTACGTAGAGTTATACATTTTTAGAACAATTTCAATAAAGAATTTTAAAAAAACGTAAACGCTATGTAATAAAACTTTCTGGCACCAACTTATTATTTGAAATAAGAAATATCGTCTGCTTATTATAACTTTATTCTTCTTTCAAACTGTTACATATAAATATGCTGTGTATCAGTAAATTAAATACAAGAAGGGTAGAAAACCGTCTTAGAATCAACGGAACACGCTTTCAACAGATAATTTTATGTCCAATATATACAAATGAAATTCCATATATTTATACCGGTGACTTTCAAAGAGTAAATTTTCATCAAGACAAAGCAAAAAGTCATACTTCAAAAGGTATCGCTGCATTTCTTGACAAAATGAAGACTGATACAGGTATTGCGTATATGATTTTACAACGTATTCCTGCAAAATCCCCTGATGTTTCCTCTATGAACTTTTGTGCATTTGGTTTCTTGAAAAGAGATCTTTATAAGCGTAAATCCACCACAACTGATGGAAAAGCAGTTGTGTTGCACTTAGAAGAGTAATGAAAGAGGAAAGGAAATTAATGCCCCTGGAAGTTGTATGTAAGCCCTTTTGTCATAAAAATTACAATGCAGATGTCCAGGATAAAGGCTACCAATCAAACTTTTGAAAAAATGCTGTTTACATTTTAAATAGTCTCGAAATCGTTCTAAAATGTGTAAATACCTTTAGTATTTCACTAAGCAACATTCACCGACACTTTTAAAATCGCTCGATTTACTTGTCTTAATGACTTAATGATAGAACCTAAGGATTAGAAGTTCATAAACATTTACTCAGGACATTATATATGAAAAACGTTAACCGCACGTTGTGGTCGCTATATTTATTATTGCTGCTACATTTCAGCTTAATATTTTAACATAAGAAGAATGCAGCTCAGAAAAGAATATTGAGATTTCACATACCTGTAGAACCGAAAACAAGATTCGTCACCCTAGTTGCATCAAACATGTCAAGAACACTCTTAAAATATGAAATATACTGTCATTTCCATGATTTTATCAAAAGAAACATCAAATGTCTTACCTATTTAAAAAAAAAAAAGGTTGTTATTTTTTTCCATTGAAATACAATATTATTTATTAAATGAATAGATATGAAAATGTGAGATCAAGAAATTACATTACAATAAAAATATCAATATCATCATATATAAACAGATTAAATATTTTATTACTGTTTCTTCACCTAAGGCTCATATATAACAATTAAAAAGTGTTTTATTTACGTAATTTCCAAGATTTATTAAATGAATAGGAATAACAAAATGTGAGATCAAGAACTTTCATTACAATAACAATATCAATATCATCACATATAACAGATTAAATATTTTATTACTGTTCCTTGACCTAAGGTTAAATTCATCTGTTCTCATATATAACAATTAAAAAGTCTTCTTTACGTAATTATTAATATGATATTCAAGCATGTTTCTAAGTTCATAATTAAGTGAAAGAAAGCTGATATGAAAGAAGCATTACATTAGGTTTTTGCATGTAATCATTCTTTTCACTATAATTCGCCTCTAAAATTTACAAATCAATTAAAGCCATGTTACGAGAATAGAATATTGAAAATAATTTCGCAGATTAGTATCGGAATAAGAAGTATTACATATAATCTTAAAATAATAATAAAAACTGTAGTGTCAGAGTTGATCTTGACATATAATAAATACTAAACATACATTAAACATATATATGAAAATGTTCAAAATATTTCATATTATAATGATCTATATTATCATCAATATTACTCAGTGTCAGAAAAATCAAGCTTCGAATTCTAATAATTTCCAAAAAAACATTTAAACATATTACGCAGCAACAGTTATTAGCCATGGCTGAACCTATCACGTGAAACCTGTGATATAGAACTGGAAGATTCACTTCGGAATTGATTCAAAGAATGGATTCACTTTACTGAGCGAATGAACAGTGATTTCACAAAACAGAATGGTAACTCTTTTACAGTTCACGGAGATCTTTCGTCTTCCATATTCAACAAGCTTGTGAATTCTGAGGATTATCTATCGCAGAAGGATTTTAATCATGATAAGACGGGTCTCTCATGCAAAAAAGACGACGAAGGGAATTTATATTACAGCCGGGGAGAAAGCATTGTTGGGGCACCAGGCAATGAAAAACCGTCTCATGCTGATGTTTTCGAAAATGAAAGTGGCGATTTTAAATTAAATCACTGCTCATTTGGCACTGCTCATGCATTAAGACAATGCATAGCCTTTAAGAAATATAAAGTCCAGAAGATATTCACGTGGAGATTCAACGAAAAAAGTTTCAGTGCACGTGATGTTTTCATAGATTAGGTAAATCAAGTATTTGGTCTATCTGTAAATAAGTGCCTGCTTGAGTTGAAATTGCCCGCCGTGGTTTTCTTGCTATGAACAACGTTCCTGCCAGCCTGTAATCCTAAAAGATAATTTCCTTGAAGAATTTAATTTCACCAAGATCAAGTTTCTGCATCCCTACAGCCCATAGGACCATTTCAAATTTTAAAAAGCTCTGGGCTAAAGCGCTCTTTTAGCGTTGTTTTGAGATAACAGAAGAAACCATTCTTACCCTTAGAGAGTTTAGGAAAGACTACTTTCATACTGTAGCCTGCCTCAAGATGATCGACTAGTTACGGAAGGGGGCTCACCAAAAAACCCTTATTTCTGAATGGAAGAAGCTTTGGCCGAAAAGCGTTACCGAACGTGACTTCGAAGGATTTAAGAAAGTGCCTGTGAACCCCTTAATCGAGTAGATTACTTCTCTGGCCAAGAATATGGGACTAGAAGTGGATAGCAACGATAGTATTGTTATAATAATGACATTAAAAATTATGCTAATATGAACGATGGTTTGAACTCTCGCTACATCTGGGATTTTCCGCTTACAAATAAGTTGCAAAAATTTCGATTTTTACTATGCGTTTAAAATTTTGGTTCTGTTTTTAACATGCTACATATAGATGTATGCATTTATAAAAATGTTGGAAAGTTGATTTTGTGACCAAATTTAAAAAAACCATATGAAACTTACTAAAAACAAATTTCGAAATAATTATATGAGACTAAACGCAATTAAAATAGCGGTTATAATTATACGTATAATAATAATAATTCAAAATTCAAATCAGGTGTTCAAGCAAAGTGTCGCATCAACACGAAAAAGTCAGGGTTCACTAGGTAAGTAAGAAAATTACACAGTGGCCACAGTTTGTGCTAATATACATTTAAGGTAATAAAAAAATATTTTATTTCAAAATTTATATATTTATTTACATAAAAATTAAATGTACAAGTTATAGGAGAAATACTTTTATTTCTTACTACAAATATGAATACTCATGAAAGGTAGTTTAGAACTCCAGAAACAGCAACGAAAAAAATTGAAAAAGTGTTGCCGAAAAACAGAAAGCAATCCTTCAATAGTGGTCCTTTAATAATAACCTGAAGGCGAGTTGGGAGAGATGGTATTTAAGTCTCCATCATCATAATTTTAAAGTAGTGACAATAAGAGAACAGCGTTTATTCCCGCAGAACTTAAAGCACTATAACGCTGACGTATAAATTCCTGCAGCAGCACCTCGAAAGGAATATGTTTAGTGATTTTGTTGATGTAGCTAACTTACCGTCTTAGTCGGCAGACCGAGTCGTACGAAGCTGTAATCTTTGTCGCTCGCAATGGCGGAAAAGTACATCCAATCATTCGCTATTTAGTTTTTGATTCGCTAAATTACTTCAGTAAATAATATTTTATTTCTCAAAGTAAAATGTTACGCACAAGAACCTCTCGTACAAACCGTTTCTGAGAAATCGTATTTCTAGGAAAAAGCAATAGAGGGATCGGAAAGTAATGTCGTTTCTGAGCATGTCGACAATAACATGTTAAGGGCAGAAGTGGAAGCAAATCCATGTCAAACACTCTTAACCAATCTTGGTCGACCATCCAAGAACATTTGAAGCAGAATGGAAAAATAAGCAAAGCAGGTATTTCAGTCCCCCATAATCTGTCCGAAAAGAACAAAGCTAATCTGTCCATCACATGCAACGTATTGCTTCAACGGCACCATACAGAACCGTTTTTTGATCGTTTGATTAGTGGAGACAAAAACATAAGTTCTATGTGATAATCCAAAACTCAAAAGGCAGTTTTAATAGGGGTTATAAAGGATTTACATTCCGAAAATGCGCTTCTGGGTGTTTGATGAAGTATTCATGGAATTGTTCATTTTGAATTGCTGAAACCTGAAAAAACCGTTAATGTAGAACAATTGGATCTAGTGAACCAATCTTTAATCGAAAAATATATGGTGATTGTCAACGGAAAACGCGTCATTCTGCAACACGACAATGCAAGACCGCACTGTGCAAGAGGAAAACTGGAAAAAATTAATGAATTGGGGTGGAAGATACTGCCATACTCACCCACCATACTTGGGTGACATCGCAGCATTGGATTTCCATTTATTCGGATCCCTACAAAAATTTTTTAGTGGCAGAAAATTTGAAAATTTGGATGATGTCCAAAATGTCCTCTCGAGATATTTTACTCAAAAACCAATTGATTTTTATCGGTCCGGGATTGAAAATCTGCACATTAGATGGCAAAACGTTGTTGGTAACGAGGGTGATTGTATTATTGATTAAAAATAAAAACTTGCTAAAAATGTATTCGTTTGAATTTAATGTAAGAAAGCGAAATTACTTTCCGGTTCCCCTATTAAAATACTGTATCATAATGAAGTTTTGTGTAGTCAGCACTCAGGGACTGAATGAGCTCCAAACTGCAAACCCAGGGGAGCACCGAATCTCAGAAACCCGTACAGGATGTCATCGATTTGTATCATCATCATGTGATATATAAATTGGTGCAATGAAATGATAGATATGAACGCTTTATTTAGAATGGAAGCAAGATAAATTACCTTGCTTAAATTTTGTTTTATGACATTAAAAGAAAATTATAAATATAATGTATATTTTTAGCTATCTGTCTCTATCGTATTCATGTGCATTCTGTGAAGCGGAATAGGAACTAAGCATGTTAATAATTTCGTTTAGTACACGATACTCGGTACTGATCAGTAAGCGCTTAAATTGTCTCTTAAATAGAATATTTCTCTCGTTTTTGCATGAAATGTGAGAATTCTCCTGCTACAACCAAAGGAATTTTAAATGGAAACCAAGCAAAGAAAGGTTCCTTAGTTTTTTCTCTTTGTCATTCGATTTTCTTCTATTTCTGGAAATTTAAATGAACGACGTAATTCTTGAAATCTTCAAAAGTAGAAATTCAAATAACGAAGCAGAATATTTTAGCAGGTTTTATAATTCACCAGCACAAATAGGTTTACTAATTTCTTTTTTTAATTACAACGCGACTTTTTCTTAAAAAATAATGTTATATATCCTATTAAGAAATACCCTTTTACTGAGATTCACTTCTTCTCCAAGATTTTTAAGTAATTACTCTTCTTTGAACTTATTTCTAATTTTAAAAGAAATCATTTTTAATTTTTCCGCATCATAATTCCGGTTAAAAAATATCACAACGAAAGACATTTCTTAATTATATATTTCGTAGAATTAATGATTATAATTTAGCGCTTCACAGGCAAAAGCAATATTTGTATAATGAAGGCTGGATTTTTTTTATTTCCTTTGGAACACTAAATATGAAACAAGATTTATTACACGAAAATACTTAGCGTGTGTACTGGATGGGCATTACCAACGGAGATCTGATAATTCTTAAGTACTGGGTCTGCATCATTATCTGCGTAAGAGTATGGGAATTCAAATAACCTAGAAGATTAATAGAGGTAAGGATCAATACAAAACATATTCATCTGTTTAGTTACAGAATAAAGCATTTAGTCTATTACTAACAATTGTTATTACAAAGTCGTGAAGGTTTTCTGATTTAACTTAGAATTCTGAATTAATAGGCAACGCCTATGGTTAGTGATGAATTGGCAACATAAAATATGAACACTAGAAAACACGAAGTATTAGACAAAAGATATTAATTTTACGGAGTAACTGGATAACAAGCTTGGAAAGTCCTATGTTAAGAAGTTTGAAATACTCTATTGCTTTGAAGACCTAATCTATGAGGTAAATCCTACAAATTACAGCAACTAACCTTAATTTAGGAAATACAGCTGGGTACAAAACAACCCAGACCAAAATATATATATATATATATATATATATATATAAATTAAAATAGAAAGGATAAAACAAAATTAACAATTAAAAAACTAAGATAAAAAGAACAAAACATAAACAACAATGTCAAACCTAAGATGAAAAGAGCAAAACAAAAGTTAAAAACTAAGATAAAAAAAATACTAGTCAGGAATAAAAATAACCTTCAGGAGTACTGTACACTTCTGTGGTTCGTATCGTTGATAAACGGACTACAGCAGAGAAAAATATGGGCTGTTGGCATTAGTGGAGCAATTTTTAAGGGGGAAAATGTTTCGAAGGCAACAATATTTCAGAACAAAGTTCCTCAAGAAGTGAATTTGAGAGAGGAAGAAATAACCTTAAAAACCTCTTGCAAGAAGACCTTTCTATCTAAGAAAACACATCCAGGATGAATTAGCAATATTCTGTTGTTTTAATTTCTCAAACTCTGATAGTCCACATCATTATTAAAATCAAGGATTCTGGAGGAATACCTTTGTTACTTTCGCAGAATGTTCAACAATATATTCAATTTCAGTATTTCTTTAAATTACTACAGAACCAAGAATGTTAACGATTATTACGAGGGTTACGTTGTTTTATAATAATTTAAAATCATGCATTGTATTTTTATATTTATGCGGCGAGGTGAGACAAGAACATGTATACGGAAGGTGCGATGTGTTGCCTCAGAAGCAAGTTGTGTAGATATAACAGTTTGTGACTAATAACGTCCTGCCTAGACATAAAACCGAATTTCGTGAAATTAAAGGATAGAGTTTCGTTTAGAAGCTTGTTAATTTCTAGGCGGGGCAGGAAATGTAAATGAAAATAAAGCATAACATCTTTCCAACTTACTGCTTTAACCCAGAACACAATTTTTTTACACTTTTGAATTTGATGAACACCGTAAGGTCTCAAAACATTATCTCCAGACAAGTTGCCTCTATGCAACGTATTACTCGCCCCATATATGACAGATTTTCTTATGTTGATAGCAATTTTCCAGTACACTAGTGAATGCATGAAACTTTGTAAAAGTGTGATAAATAGACTTAACAGTGTATATAAGTTAGATTGCAGAACCATCAAATGAGAGCAGAAATAGTGTTTGAATAATGAATGTTATTCCGATAATGCAAAATACGATATCGTACACTTTGCAGGAAAAAACATGGTATAATTCATTATCTCTCGTTCTACTGGATCTATTAACGAAATTTAATTTTCGATTTTCATGTGCCGATGGCGAGCCTTAGAATATATATTAGATGCATATCCAGAATTTTTCTAGCATAGATATTTTGACACAAAATCCAACTTTTTCTGAAACGGCATACCGATGTTTTCCCATATTTCGATCCTTTGACTCAGTTTATGCCTAAATAATAATTTCTGTAAAACTAGGTAAGAAACTTGCCGATAAATTTATAAATTTATCTTGGCGTACTTTTTCAGTTTGTTACACCTGGCGAAATAATTCTTAATTTATGGTAACCTATTTTGCTTTCCCTTTCATTGTTCACGAGGGGAAATAAAGGTGCTTCGTTCATAATTTCCAACAATTTTAACAATGGACGTCTACCACATTTGGCGTTATTATCGCTTATAACAAATAAGCCAAATTTCAAAACGCGCCACTATATTAATTCGCATATATCTTTTGAAATTTTGAATAAAAACTCTACTTGTTTACAAATATGTTTACTATAATATGAAATACTTAAGATGGTGGTAAAAATGTTATCGAAAAATTACTAAAAAATACACATTTTAAAAATAAATTGAAAAAATATGTGAGGATTTTATTTGGATTGAACCTAAATTTCGAACTGTAAAAGAAGGAACCAAGTAACGTGCATTAAAAGAGAGATGTAAATATATATATATACCAAATTCAATTAACGTTGAGGAGCTAAAATATTCAGAGCTAATTTTTAAAAACTAACTCTTGTGATTTTTACAAAACATGGCACTTTGGAATAACTTGAGTCGAAATATGGAAAACAAATCAGTATGTCATTTCAGAAAAAGTCCGATTTTGTGTCAAAATATCTGTGTTTGAACAATGCTATATAAAAATTTAATATATATCCTAAGTCGTGCTTTCGAAATACGAAAAACGCAATTTCGTCAATCGCACCAATAGAAGGGAGGTAACAGAACAGTCCCATTTGTTTTTTGGCAGAGTGTACATTAACAAACTTGGAACACTGAGTAAACTATTTCGATATATAAAGGCAAAATAGTTATCGTTGAATAGGTATAACTGATTTTTGCGATGAACGATAGTAACACAAGTTTAGAAAGCTTATGAATGGGGAAATATGTTTAAGGAAATACTTTGAAACTGGAGAGATAATAATGAGCAATGCCAATGCCCTCGGTGGGACTCGAACCTCTCGAATACGCGCTGAGTTTGCTGACCACTACACCACGAAAGCTTGCTAAGAAGACGAGAGAAATACCTTATATACTCCCTCTTTCATAGGGCGCCTGGGGATTAGAGGAACCAATCACCAAATCATGGTGATGGAGAATCACCATCAACAACTTTTTTAGTTCGGGCGCCACTGTAGAGACATTAGGTACTTTTTGAAAGCAGGAGAGATGAAAAATGAGCAATGCCGTCGCCGGGAAGCAAACTACAGATTTCTCGAATACGCCCCGAGTGTGCTGACCACTACACCACGAAGTCATGCTAAGAAGGCGGGAGAAATACCTTATACATCTTATAAGGTACGTTTATCGCAAATGTGTGAAATGTTTCGACAACTGGAGAAGCAATCATTGTAATTACAATTCACAATTATTAGAAATTATTATCATCTGAGTTATCTCAAAATCTAAGGAAATTCCGCAAACTATGTCAATATCATCTAACACATTTGTATAATTAAATCTGTCAGTTGTCATTATGGCTATTTTTTCTGTCCTGCTATTACGAAGTTTTTCACATCGCACTTGTCTGACAGTAACATCAGAACAAACTCACGGAATTCATCGCGGTAAAGAGAGCGAGATTGCTCTGCCGTTGGCAAGAGTTTCGAGCACCGTACAGCTGACAGTAAGACGTCGCTCAGTTCTGCTTCCAGTTTTGATGGAGAAAACCCTGTGGGGATGGGTTCGAGAGTGGGAGATCCCCAGATTCCCCCAGGGGTACTCTCCCTCAAAATTAAGGGTGGAAAATTAGAAGTCACACCTCTCTTCGAAGCAGGCTCTGGCAACTATTGTTCCATGTAATATGGACCAGGACAAGACAACAACACGCTTTCGAGTGATTGCATACTGATCTTCTTCCACAAGTTCTCTAAGGCGGGCTTCATCAACATCAGTAGGCCGGCCAGAGCGCTCTGCTTCTTGCTTCTTGAATGTCATAGTCGATGTTTTTGAACTTTCGATACCAAACCTTGAGTGTCATATAATACAACATTAGTACTAAAGCTATACACATGATTTGGTGACATTTGGTAGCTGACTTTTTGAACTTGGAGTAAATGATGGTTCTTATCTGATAGCGTGATAGTTCCATTTCAGACACCTTGTAATTAATTATAACGATAATTTTCACAAATTTCACAACACACTGTTCTAAAGCAAGTTTCTTTCTTTCAAATGCCAAGAATTGTTTGACAAAATATGACTAAACAGACAAACCGAACTGTTTGCGCAGAAGATATTTACGGTGGCGAGAAACTTTCGTTAAAACCCGATGTATTAAAAATAATAATTTTGCTACAGAAGCACATCTGAAACAGACATCAGACATTTTTTTTAATATTTACAAATTCTTTTTTAAGGATTACTCAGGTAATTAACTAATATTCAATTGTTACGTTTATGTTTTTAAAACCGATTTTCAATTGTAAAAATTTTACCTACTATTTCAATTAAAACCTTTTTTTTCCTCTTTTAGCAAAAATCTTTATTTCAAGTCCATCTGTGGCTCAGCGGCAAGAACGTTAAATACTGATAGTTTGACTAGAGTTCAAATCCGAATGCCTTCCAAAGGAGTTCTCGTAGTTTCACCCATGCGTAACATGAAATGAGCTAAGTTTTTATTAGAAGGTCTTCCCAAAGGTATCTATTCAATTCCTAAATGCCTTTATTTGCTTTGCCATATTCAAAATTATCTAACGTAACCCTTTATTTCAAATTGAGAATAAAAAATTTAAACTAGTTTTCACCTGCTACATCTATGTTTTTATTTGTTACGAAACTTATACGCAAGCAGCAAAATTTAAACTTTTCACCACTTAAATTTCTTCCTATAAATTTTTTCTTCAAGCCTATACCGCAAATGCTATGAATACCATTTCACGTTTCTGTCATTTCAAACGCTCGAAGACTTATGAAGACGTATATTTTTTCCTCTCCTCTTCTAGGACACTTCGCAAGCTCAATCGATCAAATCCTAAGATATTCTTCTAAAAAGAATAATTTTGAAATACGTGATCGAGATTGGAAAAAGAGGAAAGACGTGGTGAACTCTATTTCACACATCATCTGCCGCCCAGCAGTTATAAATCTGTTTTTGAAGGCTGTAATAACAAGCTCAACTATACATACGGTCCATTTCGAATCTAAGAACCATTTTCTGCTCACACTATACTACTACAGACAAACAAATTAGAAGCGGAAACGTGGTTTGCGCGGCGAAAATGCTTTCAAGTAATGGAAAAATCAATGCCTCATCCTTTGGACTTTGCAAAGGTCTTAAATTGAATTTTTGTGTTAGTTTGTTTATTTTGCATATTCCCGCATATTTACTTTTAATACTGGCGGGATTTTTTACAAAATTTATTTGTAGAATTACAGAATGATTTTAGAGTGGCTCATATAAGGAACAGTATTAAAATTGCTTGCATTCTGGATATTCGTTTTCGATCCTAAAATATGTTTTTGACAATGGGAAAGCTAAAAGGGACAATATAAGCTGGATGTAAATACGGATTCTTTCAACATAAGCATAGTTGAAATATCTTTTCTAAATTTTTAAAATACAATCTAAATGAAAATAAAAATTAAATTTCACTTTTTAGCTCAAAGGAACAATTTACACAGAACGGCTATTTTAATTCGTTTTGGCATTTTGCACTCTAAACGGCGAATCACTTTTTATATTATTACCTTCTAAATATTAGAGCCCTGTATCATATCTAAAGAAATTAAATAATGAAGAATTTGCATAAATGTATGTATGTTTCTCGCATTGTGATCAAACAAAGGTACCTAGAGCCATCCAATTTTGAATAACGTACGTCCCGACCCTAATATGGGCATCTGGAAGCCCAAATCTGGAATTTACTTTACTATCTATTTCACGTTTTGTAAAGCATTTATGAGTTTTTAATTAAGAAAGTTCACTATTTCAAAGCAAGCAATGGCAACACTGTACGAAAAAAAAAATTATCTCCAGCATGCGAGACTGTGTATCGTAAATTCTAAAGATATGCTCGTTTAAATATTTCATGATATTGCTGTGGAATTGAATTTTATGGTTTAAGTGCGAAGAACGTGATATTTATAATAAATAATGGTAACGCACAAAACGTTAAAAAAATCCTCTTTGGGCGTAATATAAAATCTGAGAGCTCTCAGATTTTTTAAAATTTTTATTTTATTATTATTATTTTTATTATCACACAAATTCCGTAACTCAATAAATTTACCAATAATGTTCAGCCCCACTTACAAAATTAATAGCTTTAATTCTTGATGAAAATGATTCAGCAAGGGTATTTAGAAAACTTAGATTAATTTTTGATCATTATATGAACTGTCTGTCTTTCAGTTCACTGAGAACCTTCAAATAATGTATTTTAGTTTTCACGCTTTGTTCATGCTTGTCACATGTTCTCCGAAATAAGTATTATAACTAACGAATGAACTGGTGGGTTCTACATGTCACACAGTTCCATCTTGCGCTGCTCACTACTCCGTCGGGGATTTACCGCTATGACCCATGGAAGTTCATCCTGGCAAACCGGTTACATCTTTCTTACAAGAATCTTACAGCGCCTGTGAAGAAGGAACTATATGATTCAGCATTTTGTCCATCTCCACCAATGGGCACACGCAGGTTTGCAAGTACATATAGGTTTGTAGAGCTACACACAGGTTTGAACGACAGGTACATCATCTGTCGTTTAAACACATGTGCTAATTTGAATGTTTCCTTAAATTTCCTGACATTTCCACACCAGGCAAATTCCCGACCGAACAAAAAGCTGGAGAAATATATTCTGTGGCATCCTTAACATGGGAATAGGATCAGCGTTCCCTTTGTTCAGTGCCCTAAACTGGATTTCAGTCCTTCTCAATGGGGACTATGTTCATGAACTTTCATGTATGGGATCGATCCTTATCACTATAATATTACCTTTATATATTACCTTTATCACTATAATATTACCTTTAACGTATGTAATTTTGTATATTTTATATGCGTTAATATATGCTTATGTTTTCCTTCAAAACGTATTTTGTGCATTTGGTAAGTAACCACGATATCACTTTTTAAAGGAGAAAATAAGCTGAAGTTAAACCATTTAAGCGTTGTACTTATTTCTAAGATCCACTGATGGGTCTTTCGGTTTTTCCCTTTTGTTTGGATATTTTCAGGTTAAATTCACTTATATTTACATTGCTATTATATACTAATCACTATCTAGTTTTTAATAATTATTCAGTTTTAATTTAAAGAATTATAATATAGTTTCTCTTGTATTTAAAACAGGACAACTCGGCAAATAATTTCTATTGAACAAAAAAGTTTAAATAATAATTCTTTTCCAAAACGCACATCACAAAAAAGTTGCAAGTAGTCGCTACATGTATCTAATTTTTTAGCATGTGGCTGTATTTTAAAAATCTTTTAAATAACCGTCTTGTTGGATAATGCAGTTTATTCTACATTAGTGTAACGAAAGGCATTTGCTACATCTGAAATAAAGAACTGATGAGATTTTAATGGCTGTGTTTGAGTTGGGAAAATTTTCCTGTTGTCTTTCACAAAACATAGACACAGACATAGGACACGAGCATATATGATGACGATAACGGTGATTATAAAAATTTTTCAGCCATTATATTAGTCAAACAGGGAAACATGAAAAATGTGCTGTGCCCTCGCCGGGATTTGAACTCTGGACTTTCCTATAGCTGTCCGGACGTGTTTTCTATTTAGACGACGGAGGCACACGATAAGAAGAGAGAAATAGCTTACAAATGACAAAATTAAGTAATTGTTGATACTTTAAAATATACGCTATGTAACACTTATTAATGCATGAGTTACAACTTTTTTTTTTCGATAAAATGAGGCAGTCGCAGTTATACGGTGACAGAAGTACGGTAGAAATCCATTTATCTGAAATAAAGAGCACAAAGCTGCTTCGGATAACAATTTTCCGGACAAACCCGGCGAGCGGTCTTCAGCTAATAAGGGTATGAACATTGCTGAGATATAAGCAATGCTAAATGAAAGTATGTAATATAAATCAATGTTACGTAAAGTAATTAGATATTTGTATCTGAATTACTTTACCGGCATAGTTTACGTGCTACTTTGTCACGTCAACGTATGATGAACGTCAACCTATCATCTGGTTTAGAGTCATCGCTTTTTTTTTTTTTGGTGAAATTCAACTTTACCTGTAATAACGATTTTTTTACAATGTCTAAGAATTTTGCTAATTATCGAATCGTTGAGGCTGGTCGAAACTCATCGGTCATTTAGCCATCTCATTCCCGAAAACGTTGCTCAGAGTGCACCACAAGGGGCGACCGAATTATATCTACAAGAAAGGGAAAACTCCGTCTCAGATTTAAAAAGTCTACGTAGGAGAACGTATTTGAGGATCTCCTGCTTCCTCTATTTCCCTTATGACTAATCTCTTGAGAGGGATTTCCACTCGGCAATATTTTCGGTGCGTCCAGGTCTTAAGGGCACTGCAAAAATAAATGCTTTTTCTGCGATTCGAGTAGGACTAGTGATCCAAATTATACAGGATCTAAATAAAATGTTATTAATGTGACTAAATCAATGCACAAATGTCAGCGAATGTACATTTATGCATTGATTTAGTACGGCTCTGATTTAACAAACGCTCTGATTTAACTGATATTTCTTTCTCAAATGGGTTTCTTTAATCCTTACTTAACCAATCTAATTCGTAAAATCTGTATACGTTATATTTTTATCAAAAGTTATTAAATTCAAATAAGCATAGTTAATCCGACATTTTGGAAACATTTCTAGATTCCATAATTAATGTATTTATAACAGACTACATCAAGATAATAAAGATCGTTTGTTTTAACTAATATTGAGAAAAAGTGTTCGAAGGACGGTATATTATGATATATTGTTAAAGTTTAACCATTAGCAAAACTAATAGAAAGCATTAAGCTAAAATGCTTCTTTTATTTGCATAAATAGCTTTTTGCCCCGTTGTTTAAACTAAACGATATATGAAATAAACTTTCCCCACTTCCGCTGTTGAACCATGTAACTGGAATTCAAACAGAACAAAATTGTCTTTCTCGAAAATCTCTTTTTTACGACAATTTTTTTCATTCGCTTTTCCGTCCTGGAAAATTTGAGATCAGATAAACACTTTGAGACAATTATTTCACCGCAATGGCAACACGTTCTCATCGCCTGCCTATTTCATCTTTTTTTATTAGACATATTTGAAGTGAGACAACGATTGAAAGGGAATAAAAAATGGGAAACATTTATTTTTCACATTTTTTGCTATGTTGGTATAAACCAAGTAATATAATATTTTGCGATAAGCTTTGATATTTACGTTCGGGAGTTAATCAAATGTTTTCAGTATTTGCAAGCTCTTCAAAAGAGATTTGTTCCTTTTTATTTGCATGCTGCTGTGAAATTGGTCCTTTTCAAAGCTCGTTCGTATTAGAAGCAAAAGCTTTTTTTCGCCAATTTACTACAGTATTATAAAATGTCAATCGTTATGTAAACAGTGTCCACATTATGACAAATACAGGTTTTCTCTGCTTTCCGAAGGGTAGTTTATCTTTGAAACCTTTCATAAACCAAAACCGCATAAAATAAAGAAAACATTTTCACTAATTTATACGTGCACACATTTAAATATTCTAACAATCAAAAAGGAATCTACCTAATGAGATAAAACAAACAATAAGATCTAAAATAATATTTACATAATAAATCTATTATTTAATTATTTAGAAATAACTGCAGTTGTTTAGAAGTCATTCCCAACTTGAAAGCTTCTAGAAGGTAGACAAGAACAGACAATGTTATACTCTTTTAAGGTGAAACCTTTCTCTTCACGATGCTTGAGATAGTGACGTAATTTATCTCTCGCCTCAGTGAAGTGACTTTACTCGTAGAAAACTCTTAGAAACTTTGTTTTGGAGCAGGACATCGACGTCATTACGCTGGTTGACCTTGAACGAGACGAGCAAACCTTATTGCGGGCTAAGCTTGGCTCGTGTTAGCGATACAGCACTCGGATAGTAGTTCACTAAATTTAAACGTGAAGAAAAATGCAACAGAAATGAAACGAAGTAAAATGTTTATTGAAAGCTAAAACCCCCAAAATATAACTAAAATTAAATTGCAACTTGAAGCTCTTTTATTTAAGAATAACCGTGTTATAAGCAATGTCGGTGACAAATAATCAGTGCTAAAAACTGCCTAAATTTTAACTAAAACCTTCCTATTAATTCATAGCACTAAAAATTACAAAATAAATAACTACTATTTTGAGTTACAATAACACCAGAACAGTGACTGCACCTCTGCAAATGATGAAGAAGGTTCTATATTTAGACCTTCGAAACTAGTCATGCAAATTTATGAAAATTATGCTGATAATTGTTGCTTTTACTGCTCCAATAATTGTTATTTGGTATGTTATTCTAACTCAGATTAGTAGCAATTTATTTTATTAGTTTTAGTGCCATGAATTAATAAGAAGGTTTTATTTAAAATTGAAGCAGTTTTTAGCCCTTATTATTTGTCACTGATACTGTTTATAACATTTGCACTTCTGCAGCTGAAGAAGCAGATTTGCAGAAACGTAGATATAAATAAATCTGCGTATTTCTGAAATAGATTAAGTTTGAAAACGAAGAGTGAAAGAGAGAAGAGCTAATGAAATGGTTGATTTAACTTTATATGCCTACAAGTTTCATTTCTAATAACTCATACTATTCAGTAGCAAAATTTTGATGAAACTGATGCCATTCTGCATAATTTAATTTCACTTAAAATCCATACTTTCTGTTCTTTTTTAGAAATCAGCGTCTTTATGGAATGACTATAATTATAATCTAAAACCGTATGATTATTGTGATGAACGTTTTTATCGTAGATCAGCTATACATCTTTCACATAGCAGATTAGTTACGATCTCATATATCGTTAGATATACAACAATAACCAGTCCCGCTATCAAGCAGAAATGCTATTTTAATAAAATATATACTTTCTGAGTTTAGTAAATCGAAAGCTCGATGAGTTTAATAAAGCTGGGTGATTTCTAGTAAAGCATTTTAATAT
Source organism: Stegodyphus dumicola (assembly GCF_044657685.1). NCBI lineage: Eukaryota > Metazoa > Arthropoda > Arachnida > Araneae > Eresidae > Stegodyphus > Stegodyphus dumicola. The sequence goes on from NC_140775.1 coordinate 24,877,671, forward strand.
GAGCGAAACTATTTGCTTTCTAATCTGAATACATTTCTATGCCTTTAACTTTTGTCATAAGCATGAAACAGACTAATAGAAGATCTGAGCCTCTCTTTAAAATAGGGTAGGAAGAACGGCTAGAGAAATTTCGTACTGATTCATTAGCTGCAACTTTATTGGGAGGACTGCATCTAAGACTTTGGTTACCTACAACGTTTTAGCTAGACCAGAAGCAGAGACAAAGACTACATGATAAAAATGGCTTGCACAGGAAAATTCTGTACCTCCTGATAAAACATTTTTTTACCCAATAGCGGGCACTTGCATATTCAGCAGTGACCAATTTTAAAGCCAAAAGCGGTGGTCATTTTATTGAGGAGGCACATAATAGGAGGTTTTAACTCTCTGTCCCTTCATAGAAGGGACAGAGAGTTAAAACCATGCTTTCTTTGGGACTCGAACCGGGTACATCCGTACCGCAGTAGGCTCCCCTAACCACTATTCCGTCTGGGTGGCTCCTGATGAAATATGGTATTGAATTACTCAATAAGGTGAGAACAATAATGAATCTCAGCTTCAAGAAAGAATGCATGTAATTGTTTTTTGTAGTAACTGACAAAAATATAGATTCCAAGAAAAATTTCCCGACACAAGTGAGTTTATTTCCTTGATTTTCATAAAATCAGAAGATAATATCATAAATTCATAAATATGAAATTTATAAAAAAGATAAAAAATTGTTGACCTTTTAAAGTTTAAAACAGGATTATTACTTCAAAAACTGAATGCAATTAGGTATTTGTAACAACGTTCTTTTTAAAGCGAGCTTTGTAAAAAGCCTTCTTGAGACAGCTGATAAATACGTAGTAGATGAAGTCCTTGAATATAAATGGTAGATGTTGATTATACTAATTTTGATTATGTTCTCGATGAAACGAGACACTTAGATAAGGGATATATTTGTTACAAACTTTAGTGTCCCTTAGAAAAGTTTCAATAAAAATATATCTTGTCATAAAGCACATGGTCTTGAAATGTTTTATCTGATTTTAAAATTATTAATCCTTTTCATGAAGTATGAATTCAGAGAAATATCAGACACAAAAAACAGATTAAACTGATTTTATTTTTAAGTGTTATGAAATCAATTACGAACATTTAAAAATAAAATCTTTAATTAACCTGAGTTTTTCTCTCGTAACAGTTAATATGAAAGCGGCACATTTTAAAGTAATTAAGTTTGAAGTTTAGAACTAAAATAACTTGAGAATAAAGAGTTTGTGTATTTCAAGTAAGTTTTTTATAACTGTACCGTAATATTTGACATACTTGATACAAAAACGGAGATGCTTAATTACTCTTTTCCATTTTATTTTTGAACTGTTTGAAAGCACTGCTAATAGATTAAAAAGGAAAGAATATTATCTGATAAACCTGATAAATAAAAGCCTAATGAAAGCTTTCATCAATAACTTCTACTGCCACATAAAAATTGCAACTGCTATCTAAATCGTTTTAAAAAATTCAAACTTTTATTCGTCGGGATACTATAAATATTCATATGTTAAATATGTATTTGCTAGTTGGAAGACATAAATACATACAGGTTGAAATTTAACTCCGAGATATGTTAATCTGAGAGATATCATCTTAAATTAACTTTAATAAATGACAGCATTTTATCATTGTCTTTACAATCAGAAAAATGTAAAATACCTTTCCTAATGGATGTCACCTTTTTTTTTTATTTCACATTCAGTAAACCTCACACTAATTAGCTTATGAGCATAGTAAGTAATCAATGCTAGTTAATGTCAGAAACCAAAAAACAGTAATGAGAACACATTTTCTCAGTTAATTTGAAAAATAATGAAAGCGGATACGCTCAGTAAGAATATAATATCCTAAATTCCACCGGAACTTTCATTCGTTCCATTAGAAAATTTGATTCTTTCATTAAGGTAAGCATTCTTTAGCCTCTGCATTATTTCGTAAATCAAGAAAGAATATCTTCAGAAGATGTTTAGAATATTTCAAAAGTCTTATAAAAAATTTGGGAAAGAAATGCATATTGGCATTCACATTATAGATTAGAAATGATTTAAAAAAAACACCTTTATTCGTTAATGTGAGCCACACAAGGTTGGAACTCCTGTTGTTTAAAAATTTTGTTAAATACAATAATAACCCCTTCTATTTGTATGCATCTCAAAACAAAAACTTTGGGACTACCTTTTCATTGTGCGAAAGAAAATATACGCATAAGCAACTAACGGCTCCAAAAGAATACATAAAAAATTTCTTCTGTTTTTTTAGTAGTTTTTCAGGCAGAAAACGTTACGATTTAACCCAAGGCTGTGCCTTGATGGACTGACAACAGAGCCAAAGAATTCTTAAGAGTTTCAACATCGTATAAAGAAATATCTACAATTAATATCTTTAAAAAGCACTCGGAATAGTTAATTACCCAGACTTCATTGAATCATGTTGTGTTAATTTTTGTTCTTTCAGATGCCTGAATATCATTACAAATCACGTATAACTTTATTATTTTATTTATTTATTTAAACATATAACTTTCTGTAAGTTCCTCCTCATGACGAATATGTGCCATGATAAGAATTAATGGCGACTTTCTAGAATATGATAGAGAAGTCTAGTTTATTAGAGTTTTCGCATTTGTAGTTTATATTTGTCCTTCGCAGAGCCAGATTTAGACATGGTAAGGTCCAAAGATATTTGAGATATGGGGGCTTTATAAGTCTGCTTTAACATATTTTAATACTATTTATACTATATTTTAATTTTTTGGGGGGGGGGCGCCCTACAAGGTAGGGGCCCTAAGCTATAGCTTGTGTAACTTATACGTAAATCCGGCTCTGCTCTTAAGAAAAGTTTTAAAGAGAGAGCTTAATCACCAGTGTTTACGTTGTAGAAGAACAGCCAATAAGCAATGCATGTCTCACGTCTTTGCGATTAAAAAAATCTGATCCGTGCCGTCGTGGCAATATAAATGATGTATGAGTAACTTTTATATCATAGATAACTATATGAAGTCATTGAAAGCTTTTCAACTTCAAATATAAGTGGGTAAAGTCGGTTTTGGCTGCTTTTCTGGTAGGTCAATTCTATTAGACTTGGAAAATGCCATAAACATGTTAGGCACAAATTCGTATTTCATTTTCAGTATCAGTGCAGAAATAAAACTAACTGATAAACCAGCTCTGTTGAATATATGAAAATAACGTATCGTTACGTGAAAGGATTATACAGTTTATGAGAAACAAGGAGGCCTTCTAAACCAACATTACGAAACACTTTTTATTCGGCATTCTCTTACGAAATCCTTTCAGTCCAATGCGGATGAGAATTTTTTGCATTAAAAATAATGTTAAAAATAAATTAATTATGAAACACAACTAATAATTATTTAACTTTATTTTTTCAACTACTGATACCAAACTTAACCGTTTAAATGATTTCTTAACACGTAGATCCAAAATAATTTTTTTTTTAATATTCTTTTCTCTTTAACTTCATTTGATGTTTACAACAAAAACTGTTTTAACATTAATACGATAATAAAATTATATTCATTATAAAATGCTAGTGTGAAACTTTACATTCACCATTATTTTTCAGCACGACAGATAGATGCATAAAATGAAGGCAAGAAACAAATAATTCTAATTCTTGTAACACATATTTTGGATTAAATTATAAAAACAAAGTATAACCAATCTGAGATTAAAACATTAAAATTTGTCATTATACAATATATGCAGAATTTGCTTTTTATCGGCAAATAATTCCGTTTCCCCAACCTCTTGTTTTACTATCGCATACTTTTAACAAGGTAATGCACTTAAGTCTGTTTGCATTGGAAAAGAACGTTTTTTTTCGTACCTCGACCATAGTAGTTACGTTTTTTAATAATTCTGAGATAATAAACATATATATTGTACAATCTATTAGGTTTACCCATGCACATACATGAGAAATGTGCAATGCCGTCGCCGAGACTCAAACTCCGGACCGTTACATTGCCAGTCAGACGTGCAATTACACCACGAAGGCAAAGGGTAAGGATGAAAAAATAGCTCGCATAGTTTCCTCCTAAAGGGCTACTGGGGGAGAGGGGACCCAATCGTTAAATCCTGGAGGTGACACTACCACCTTTTTAGTTCCAGTGACTCCTTTTTAGTTCCAGTGAGTCTATTAGATTTATTAATGCGGGAGATGTCAAAATGTGGCAGTATGGCGGGATCCGAATTTCAGGCACTTCGACTGCCAGCCGGATATGCTTTCCAATAAGGCACGCAGTAAAGAGGGAGAAATGCCTTACAGCATTACATTTCCTCTTTTGTTATTGTGTCAACGTTAGGCAAAGATTTGCCTTTATGTTACTAAATGTACTTCGTTTTTTTCGTTACTGTGAATTTTGACGAACATCCTGGCCGTAAGTAAAATTTCTGTTGACTAAAAGATTTTAATCACATTATACACCAGATTTTGTGCTTTACGAAAAGCATGATGAGTGTCTGCTACGCATGCTTTTTTCTTTCAAATGAATTGTTTGCCTTCAGCAGAACTAAGTGTCTGTACATTTGAACTTCAGAATCACAACTATAGAAACTTACCGAAATGGTCTGACTGTTACAGCAGCAATTATTTCGTACACTATAAACAAGCATCATAACTTTGCCTTTCTAGGGTTAGTATGCAAATTAATTCAGACTAATATTCTGTTCCTTTTTTAACAGTGAATTTTTTAAATGTAAATGAAATTGTAAGTGAAATATTGTTCGATATGCATTATGGAATATGTAAAGTGGATAGAAAAAAATTACATTTATTTTCATAAACGCTGCATTTAATCTTTTTTTTCCTTTCTTTCTTTTCATTTTTTCTCCCTTTTTTTCTTCCCTTTTGTCCTTTCTTTCTTTTTTCATACTTCTTTTGGTATACATAAGATCTTTTGAATACCTATCAACGTATCTTTGCAGCAAGTATAAGCAGTAATATAAACCAATCAAACAATATTATTTTATAGTAAAATCTAACGGTGAGTTTTACGCATCGCTGATTTAGCGTATTGTGTATGAAACATGAAATAAAATAATGCTTGTGTTTACGATCCAAAACTTTACTAGACCTTAATTATATTACGATCAAAATTAATTTCGCAGTACACGATTCTGTAACTGTGATTCTTCTCAACCCTAACTTGATTATGTTTGAGACAAACTAGCAAGCCTTACAGTCCTTCTTGGACAACCATAATTACTTTAGTTAAAGAATTGAAAGCTATTTGTAATTTTTAATCAATTAATATGTAAATTTAGCCAGAAGTTAAAGGCAATTTTTTTTCTAAATTTTTATTTATAGCTTTTCAAGAGCCAATAGCAGAATTAATGCTTGATGTCCCTTCAGCAATGGAAGAGAAGTGGGCACCATTTTATTGGCACCGTATCTTCAGGGAACCCCTCCCCCCTATCGCCGTTTCCCGCTAATTGAAACGAATTCCAATCCCTTGTATTCTTCCGCATTCACCGCAAATGAGAAAATCTTTTCGCCTAACCCGAATTAGGCATTGGAATGTCTATTGTCGCGGTATTCCACGTAATTTAGCCTTTTCATTTTTTTATCTTTTCGCCTCTCTTCTCTCAACGAAATTTTATCTTGCTTTTATTTCGTTTTTATTTCCGTTCTCTATTCATCCCTACACTTTTCTCCTCCACTTTTATTTCTTTTTTCTTATTTATTTCATTCCGCCCTTATGGTCATTTTTGCCTTCAGGGAAGATTTATCGTCGAGATGTGTGCGGTGGTTTCAATGGTAATGGGTTAGCAAGAAATGGATAACGTTTCGCCGCTATCTGGCGAAAGTAATTTTCCGGTTTGTACCGGTTTCCTCGAGACAACTAGAGAAATTAGGGCTTTGAATCTTGAAAAGGTTCATTCTCCTTTAGAGATGAATACTGCTGCCTCGCTGTGGATTGGGAGAATGGAGAGATAGATTCCGAAGATTTTCCCAAGTTCTCGACTTTTAATGAAAGCTATAATCACTTTTACCTTGAATTTGAAAGCAATAATCACTTTTATCTTTTAACATAAATTATAATTTAAAAAATATTAAGACACAATTAGTAAGCTGCCGATTCTGTAACGAATAGAATAATGCTTTAAAATAAAAAAAATATCTGAAAGTTTTCAGATTTTAAATTACATCCAAAGGGCCTTTTTTAAACATTTTCTGTGTTACATTTATTTATTAAATATCACATTTTTTGCACTTAAACCATAAAATTTAGTTCAACAGCAATATCAAAAAATAGTTTTAAAATGAGCATATCCCTTTAGAATTTCCGATACAGAGACTCGCGCGTTGGAGATAAAAATGTTTTTTCTGTACAACGTTGCCATTGCTCGCTCCGAAATCCTTGAGTTTGTTAATCAAAAATTCGTTAATGTTTTACAAAATATGAAATCGATAATAAAACAAATTCCAAATTTCAAATTTGGGCTTCCACATGCCCATATTCGCAGCAGGGCCTCGTCATTCAAAATTCGATGGCTTTATGTACCATTGTTTCATCACAATGCGAGAAATATATTTATGCAGATGTTTCATTATTTAATTTCTTCAAATATAATGCAGGACTCTAACATTTGATGGCAACAGTTCGAAAAGAGATTAGCAATTTATAGTGATTCAACGCAAAATCGCAAAGCGAAAACAATAGTCCTTCAGAGACAAAGCAAAGCCCCTTTGGACTAAAAATGATTAGCCAACGCACCTGTGCACTGTACAACGTTCAACACGTGTTTTCCGCCGTTGAACTCTCTGGAATAACTTTTTTAAGTGTTAGTATTGATGTTCGCTCTCCTTTAGCTTACGAAGAATAAAGTGTTCGATTATTCAATGTTGATGTTAACTCGTCGAGCGTTTAGAGAGAACTAAAACGTTTTAACTGCTCAATTATCTCTCTCAGATTATTTTTGATAAACTGAATGCGTCTAAAATCGTTTAAAATACAATGTCAGTTTATCTTCATCTGCTTACTCACATATATCCATATTTTTAATAATAAAAAATGTTTATAATATTTTTTGTCTTCTCAAATGCTGTCGTGATTACAATAATATTTTAGTAGTTCAAAAAAAAAAAAAAAAAAAAAAAAAAAGAACTCCAAAACTTAAAATAAAACGTGTTATTGAAATTATTTTTCCGAGTACTTCATTTTACTAAATAAGAAACTACATAATTAAATCGCTATATCCGACTCGATAAAAAGAAGTAGATTATTTCACAAAAAATATTAAAAGAGTGTTGTCATAAAATAGTTATTCGTTTTGTATGAAAACAAAAAGTACTAACACATTTACATTTAAGCTTTATTTAAGATATGCATGGTTGCAAAGGAAAGACTCAATAACTTCTGCAAAGAATATCCTGTGTTTTCCAAAAACTCTAAAGCATGCAAAACCTTTATTCGAACGGCAGAATTTAGATAGCATTTAAACACACAAAAAAGGTAAGGATTAAAAACATTTCATTTCCCCAAAGCAGATTAAAGTGTATAACTCTTAAAATTCACTACTTCTTTTTTCTTGAAAATTTCTTGTCCTAGCAAAAATTTCAAAATTTCTATTATAATATCAGGCTTAAAAGGATCTCTGTATGACATCTCATTCGAAGAACCCACTTATGTTCTTTAGTTTATTGTTCATATGCGCCATATACAAAGAACGCTATATGGTGTCCTAAGATTTGCATATACTGTATTTGACGGCATATAAGACGCACGTTTTTTCCTAAATTTGGTCTCAAAAAAGTTACCTGCGTCTTATACGTGAAGGACACAGTTAACTTTTAATACTGAATGCTATTTTTAGCCCGGATAAAGGTCTAGACACACATAACTTTTTCTACATCTACATGTGTGTGACCTTCTAAATAAGGGTGCGTCTTATATGCCTTCAAATACGGTACTTTGTTTAGAACACAGAGAAAAGTGGTGTTGAACCTAAACGAAATCTAATGTACAGGTTTTTTTCATTTGCGCATGCAATGGGCAATGCGAATCCTAACTTGGTAAAGGTGGATGATTTTAAGGGTTAGTAGTTTTTTTGTTTTTGTTTTGTTAGAACTTGCAGAAATTCAGGAAAAAATATGAGAAACACAAAATGGTTTCAACTGAAAATATATCATATCGTTTCTTTACGTAAACCTTTTGGAAATTCACTGTTACAGTTTAAAATAGCACTAAGCAAATAAGAATTAATAGCGAACCAAAAGGCTCGTTCTTTATATCCAGGGTTTGTTATAGCAAGGTTCGACTGTAAGTCCTCCATACAAACTTAACATGCTTATAAAATTGGTTAATGCAATCATACCTTTATGGATTCTTTACTGATAAGAATCTAGTATGCGAAAGATAAGAGCTACTTCTTGGCAGTATAGGAAGTTGTTGCCAGTCATCGAGAGAGCGCATACTACATAAAAGACAGTAAACCATGAAAAATTGTAGTCCATTCAGTTAACGTTTTCAATTGCGTCAGTAGTTATTATTTGTGGAATTTCAGATCATCCAAGAAACCATTTCTCTATTTAAGCAGATAGATCTGGAGGGTTTTGCCATATTCAAATAATCTCACCTACTAAAAACTCACCGTCATCATTTATGAGATTTCATTTCGGCCAGTCTCCCGAAAGATACTTCATATGCTTTTGGTCAAATCTTTAAGTAATTCAGCCACATGTTAGCGCAGAACATTACAAAACAGATGTACTATAGAAGCAACAAGGGATGAAATAGAAACATCCAAGCCTATTCAAGATTCGAGCACAAGCCTATCCAAGTGACACCCAGCATTGGCTTATCACTGAGGCCGTTCTTCGGTTGCTTTATCTATTATTAGTTACTATACCAGTAATAATTAAATACCAGTGGGATAAACATGTTTTCTGTGATAATTATATAGACTGCAGTAACTTAGAATAGAAAGCATTGTAATGATTCGCAACATATATAATTATATAGACTGCAGCAACTTAGAATAGAAAGCATTGTAATGATTCGCAACATATATAATTATATAGACTGCAGCAACTTAGAATAGAAAGCATTGTAATGATTCGCAACATATATTACTTAGGTGGACAGTTATAACATTTTAACAACTTGAACAGATATGTTCGCTATTTGAACTATCTGTTCGATACTATATTACTTTCACTCTTATCGCAAGCTAAACTCCGTGGAGAAGCAAGTGAGATAAAATAGTCCACTTTTCTTTAAATTGTGTTTCTATACGATAAAATAGATTGTAATGATTTAGACTATACTTTGGAAGAATATTTCTCTCCTGAGAAAACTAAACGGCATTGTTAGATTTTTTATTTCATACGTTAGAAAAGGTTTCCGAGAAAGGAAATATCCATTTGTTGTTGAATTTTCCCAAACATAGTTTATGGTTGTCAGAATAAACGAATCCTCTGCATCAGTGTTAACATCTCAAAACCCATTTTGTTATCAAATTAGCAAGATGTTTTATCTAAATGCTACCAAAGTAGGACGTTTTGTTTAATTTTTGTTAATCTTATTCAAAGCTTTAGAATAAATATTAAATGCTTCTTCTCGATTGCAAATTTTTGCACTCATTTTTGTGCATTATACTTAAATACAAAAACAATTTTAAATTTAAATGAAATCACTTTCAAAAATACTTTATGAAGGTTTTAAGCAAAATTCTTGAATATGAATAGGTTTCAAAGAATTCATATATAAAATGATTACTTGTATCGTTAATAATAGTAAATCACTGCAGTCAAAATTGGCAAAAATTTCAAAAAATAGTGAAATATTATAACTCAGTCTGGCAAGTTCATACTATGCAATTTTGAAATGCGTAAAATAAAGTTCCCCGTACGGAGTAACTGCAATCTCGAAAAATTTGGGGTATCATTTTTCAACGGAATCATCTATTTTAACCATTCCCGAATCCATTTGGAGGACCAATTTTGCGTGACGTCTGGCCTTACGGACAGAATAAAACTCCTTTTTCCAAAAAGGATTGTTAAGTTGATTCAAAATGAATTAAAACGGAGTTTTCCGTGACGTCTGTACGTATCTACATAAGTATGCATGTATGTATCTCGCATAACTCAAAGCAGATTAGTGGTAGAACTTTCCGGTTTTGCACATGGGACTGCTATAACATCTAACTGTGCAATTTCCATTTGTATTGCAATCGGCAATACCAAACGCATTATATACACCCCACCCCCTTACCCGCTTTAAAATCTTATCCGGCCTTTATTTTCGCAATCATTGGTCGTAGTCATATACTTCCAATTACAGAAGTGTTTTAAATGACAAAGCTATTCATGTTTTCAAAATGTCAAATTTATAAAAATATTAATTTTCGAGAAATAGCAAAATTTATATTTTAATGTGGTCTCTCAGTGCCTGCACCTATATATACTCGCTATGAAAATATAAAATTATAAGAAGTTTGACTCTCGAACGAGAAAAACTGACCAAGCTATTTAATTTCAAAATTTTCAATTTTTAATGTCATTTTCAACTTACCTAGAGGTATCGGTTAATTAAGTTAGAATAATTAGATGAAGTAAGTTTAAATGAAGTGCAGACAAAATGTGTATAATTTAACAAGCCGTAGAAGAAAGTTATGAAGATATTCGAAGATGATTTGATATCGGTAAATGTTTACTCATCCGTCAGGAAATTTTTCACACTTTTTCTAAAACAATCTAAGCTTGAATTTAGTTTGGTTTTGTACAACAAATTCATTCCATCTTTACATAAATTAATATACCAAATTGATTTTTAATATTAATACATTAAATTGTTTCATTTTTGTTATAAGAATCTGGCCAATTGGCAAAACCGAATTATTTGCTGCCTACCTACCTGACTTTAATTCGTTTCGAATTAAAGAAGAGAAGAAGGACTCATTTTAGTTAATTAACTTATTTGTTAGTCCAAACGACGTTATCACAGAAGGGCTATTAATTTCGTTTTGACATTTTGCGTTGAATCATTATAGACGTCGTATCATTTTTCAAATTGTTGCCATCCCATATCATCGCCCTGTATTATATTTAAAGAAATTAAATAATGAAGAATCTGCATAAATGTATGTATGTTTCTTGCATTGTGATAAAACAACAGTACCTAGAGCCATCCAATTTTGAATAACGCAATCTTCCACCGAATATGGGTATCTGGAAGCTCAAATTTGGAATTTTTTTTATTATCTCTTTCCTATTTTGTAACACTTTAACGAATTCTTGATTAACAAACTCAACGATTTCAAAGGGAGCAATGGAGACACTTCACGAAAAAATACATTTTTATCTCCAGTATCTTTTATGTCGGAAATTCTAAAGACATGCTCATTTTAAAATTATTTTGCGATATTTCTGTTGAATTGAATTTAATGGTTTAAGTGCATAATATTTAAAAAATAAAGGTAACACACGAACCGTTAAAAATGCGTAATGTAAAACCTGAAACCTTTCAGAATTTGTTTTATTTTAATATGAAATTTAAATAAAATTAAAACTCTGTGTTTCATAAAAACACTTACGTGGTGTGAAATATATAAACCAGATAAAATAATGTAGTTAATTCGCAGTTTAATAACTAATCATCACGCGAATCAGAAATATGAAACTTAAGGTTATAGATTTAAAGAATGTATTAAAGCATAATAAAAATGTAATTTGACATATATTAGGCTTATTCTTAGTTATTTGATATAATGTTTTAGAGGTTACTAAACTACGAAGAAAGGCTAAATTTAAAACATGTTACGGATAACATTATTATTAACTGCTGAAATTACTGTTAAAACACTTTTCAGCAAAATCTCCATTTAATTGTTTTTATTACGCACAAATTCATAACTGAAAATGTGATTATAATAAAAATATTTTGTGCTAAAAATTAAATGCACATAAAAATTTACATAGACCCACATGTTCAATTATCCTAAGTTATTTCTACATTTCATTCCTATACAAATGCTATTTATTAGTAAAAATTGTAAATTAAGTAAGCGATAAAATGAATTAAGAATTCATGAATAATTTTTCGGTTTAAAGAATTTTTAAAAACAGAAACTAAATCAAAAATCCTTTCCGATATTTATTTTAATTAATGCTCTATTTACAGTGAGGAGCTTTTTATCACAGGATGTTAAAAGAAAATGCTTTGGAGAAACTGGCAGAATTTGATTTTAACAAGTATTCCTAAACATTGAATTTTAAAAGGAAACACATTTGTTTTGGAAAACAATCATTATCTTATTTAAATTAAATACCTTTTCATATTAATATTCAATTATAACGAAATTTTTCAGCATATTTCATTCAAACGAATTTTATAAATCGTTTCTTAAATTTAAGGTATTCTCATGAAAACTATAAAAAATATTAATAACTAATAAAGGTCAAGATCCTCTCTTAATCTAATTTCTCATTAACATTATGATTTACACGTTAACATCTGTCTTCCTGCCTCTGTAAAGACGAAAATAATTTTATGAATATGTAGATATAAGACGTATTTACTGTGAATTCCCAAAAGGTAATAATTCATTTTGCAGGGTATAAAAATCCTAAAACACTTCATACAATTCAAAAGTATTTTCAATATGGCGTTTCAAAATTATTAATGATGAAGCAAATTAATTAAGATCGTGCATTCTAATCTCTCATTTTAGTGTTATTAATTTGAGAAACAGTGTGTTTTGGACCACTATTTAAGTTACTAACTTGCATGATATTATTTACTCCTACAATACACCTTTTCCAGTCATTCAATGAAGAAAAGATTTTTGTTGTGCGCGAATTTATAAATATCTTGTTTTACTTGAGATGCGATACTTAGTAGTTGGAGAGATTTTAATATTATATCCTAAACAAGAATTTGTGTGCTTTATTTCTTTCGATTTTCCTAGAAACAAATTTATATGCAATGCTTATATACATTAATTTAACTTCTTTCTTACAGCAGTTAATTTTCAATTATGCATTTACCATTTACGTAGACATAACCTTTTAAACTAACTAAAAGTAATTGAGTAATCGCTATATAAACTTGACCGAAGGTTTCTTATTCATAAATGTAAATTCATATTCATAAAATATAAATCCATCTTCATAAAATATAAATTCATACTCATAAAATATAAAATAATATTCATTCGCCAGGGAAGGTGCAGCAACAAGCCATACAAGAAATGAATGGCAGTCTTCAGCCAGACTTCCGAGGAAACCACAACAAACAATATGACAGTTTTGAACACTAGCCGTCTTTTAATGCTCTAGCGATAAGCATTTGATCTGAATTCTTGTTTCTTTATATAGTCCTATTGGATTTCTCTCTAAGGCTAAGGATTTGAACTAGTTGCGTATGTTTCTGCAATCAAATTTTTATTATACTTGAAGTCAAAGGTATGAGGTACTTGACAAAATATGGTATGTATTTTGTAGAAGTGTTCAACCGAATTGTTACTATAGTAATTCAAAAATAAAAGTTAATTGAATAAAATAATAGCAGTACTTGGACAACAATAAATATATTGGCGAGCCCATGTGAACAAGGAGCTGGTGTCATTACTTTTTACCACGGAAACAATGAACTCATTTTTCTGAGATCGTCTGTTTTTCTAAGTTACTGCAGTGAAGTATCCTACTTCAAAAAATGATGAGAGTGCTCGGCAAGGCAATAAGGAACAGTTCCGTCATTCAAGAGGGGAAATATTGCTCTTTTATGACGTTCACTGACTCCTAATCTGCACGAAAGCAACTTTCCTACTTCCTTCGCGTCTTCGTTTCTCTCATTTCTCTAAATAGTGATATTAGCATTTAGAAGTGCCTACCTTACTTATCTAATGACCTTGTGAAAAGCATGGAATTTTCATAATCAGCCAGTTAGCGTCAAAAATGGCAGAGAAATACGAGTGCCTTTCTGCTGTTTGGCGAAATGTAAAACTGGGAGAATATTCTCGGATCATTTTGGCTAGTCTAAGTTAGATCATTTCAACTCGGCGGAGGACCTTCTGACAGCCACTGGCTCATATTCAAATGAAACATTAGAGGAAAATCACGAAAGCACTCATGCATTCAAACCGTTTGCCACATTTCGAGCCCTAGTCAAACAAATAATATTCGCATTTGATTACTGGTGAGCTATGTCAGGAATCGAAAATTGAATCATAAACGTTTTATGCATTTTATAGAATAATGTCCTTTATCTCCTTGATTTAAAAGTTAGGGTACAATACGCTGATGCTAATATACGAATAAAATCTAATTACAGCTGTGGAAAATTTCTTTCATTGATTTTGTACTGTATAATCTTCAGTAGACGCACGAAACTGCATGTCGAAGTACCATCTTACTTACAACCATTTTTAATAAGCGACAGATTATTGCTTCTACCAGGTATCAGTTCTAATAATTGTATGGCATTTTTAAATAATATTGCTGATATGAGGTTTGAAAAAAAGATTGGAACTTGAAATGTTATCGAATTATTTGACTTCGGGAGACCAGTCAAATATTCCTAATCTAAGTTATAGAGATTTTTACATTTTCCATACCAAAATATTATGGCTTGAATTGTACGATACATTTAGTAATTAGTCATCTTGCAAACCAAATATTAAGCTGTAGTTTAGGGTTTTGGGCCCGTCCGTGGTTAAGGGAATCTCCTTTTTAGTTGGGAAAGAATGGGATAAAGTTGCACTCTAACTTGTAATGTGCTTAAAACTCTTGCCAATGACAGAAGCATTCCTGCGTTTCTCGCCACGATAAAATTCGTAAACTTCATCTGATGTTACTTTCAGACAAGTGAGATAAATGAAAACAATGACAACATACTTACTCTATTTCCATTGAGAAGAAAAGTCTGCGTTTAGTTTGGACTGGATTATTTTACCATGGCAAAACACACTTTGATTCCGTAAGGTGAGGAATGTCTTAATGGAGGATTTCTTAACAAACTATAGGTCGTATTTGCATTACACATGGGGAAATCCTTGGAAATTCAGTGTTTAATGGTCTTACCCACGTCTGTTTATGCGAAATAAGTTTGGAAGAAAGTTTAAATTAGATGAGCTTAAAGATAAAATCTTATGCTAAACCTGATCAAATGTTTTTGACAGAGCAAGCTAGGTGACGACAATGAATAAATTGTTCTAAAGACCTTTTACAAATAATTAACAACTTCAGATATCTGTTTCTGCATACTGTGATTTTATACCAAAATTCAATAAAATTATATGCTTTTACACGAACTTAAGAATTTCTTTGTAAAGTGCATACTAAAATAAACTGTTAATAATAAGAATCTAAAATTATAAAGAAATTCGATATACCATTATCAAAACAATAATTTCTTTGTAGTCAATTCTAATACTGAAAAGGCAGCTCTGTACTCGTACAAATTTTAAAATATTTCTAAGCTATAAACTAAATGGGAGAAAATGCTAACACCAGAAATCTCACACTTCAAAAGCCCAAGAGAATTTTCGCATGACCATTGCCATCTACATGAAAATAATATCCTACGAAATAAATTTCCATTACTTTTCTATATATTCTCAGAACGTTTCGCATGACGGTTTTCAATCCATACAGGCGTCCAGAGACTAAATCTCGGAAAATCCTCCCAAAATGAAATGTAACCGTATCCGTAATTCTCATATATCTTATATGTTACGTGACACGTGAATTCACGCTCAAAATTCTCAAGTGAGAATATATAGGCAGTAAAATATATATCTTTCAAAACATGATCCTTTTCAAAGAATGATCAGGGGTGGTAAGGCCCCAGTGGCTTCCAAGTTTGGCAAATATATACAGTTACAATAAAAATAATCGAGAGAAGGATCATGCCCCATTCAAAATAAATCATACGAAGTCAACAATAACTCAGTTTAAAAACAAAGAATTGCAAAGAGATGTAAACTATTTCGAAGAAAGCTAAATTTAAAGGTGAATAAAATAAGCTTGCTATTGGTACATAATATTACAGAAAACCGAAAAAAGAAGGGCGTATGCAAAAAAAAAGGGAAAAAAGAAAAACTAAACTGTTGTATTTTTGTTTCTTTTCTAACAGCTTATTTGAATGAAAGCAAGAGATAATTTTCAAACATAAATATTTTGTAATTAGAAAAAATCATAAAAGTGTCTTAGAGTACAATACAGGTATTTAATTTAACACATACGTAATACTTGTAGTAGTTGCTAAGCGTTTTAGAGCAAGAAACATTAAAAACTCAAATCTGCTCTTTCTGATGCTCGAATTATCTATATCTGTTACATTGAATGTGCTAACCATTATATTACTATAAATCTACAGTAATAATTACTATACACGCAATTCCTTGTATTTCTCAACTGAATAACATAATTTAAACCAATCAGGATGTAGGATCTAGTATGCGGAGCTATAACAAAATGTGACTAGATCTACCTAATGCTGGTTCTGCGGTTTCTCAATTCCGTAAAGTCCTGTATTTGGGGCAATAGTCAGGCCAAAATAATCTGGATGATTTCGGTATCGGGCCTTTTCCCGTATAGTCAATAATAACTTGAATTTTTCTTAAAATGAACTCTATTAACTCTTCGATATTTACTTGATATTTGCTGTATAACTCATCTTCTAATTGTGCTCTGTCTTAGACCACGGGTAATGCTTTTACAAGGGCGGTTTTGAACCTTATAAACGTATATGTCTTACTGCCTGTTTCTCTCAGTAGAAATTTGCAGATCTCTTTCAAACAACTTAGTGCCTGTCTTGGTACAGCGGTGGTGGTTATCGTTATCCTTTGTACTTCCGGCACCGCGTAGAGCACAGTGTTTTTCCAGCCATTCCAAAACATTCGTGACTCATGTTCTGCCATCTAATGTCACAGCAGGTTTTATGGTGACCCGCACTGTATCCACTAAGAAGCCAAAATCTTTCCATTGGGTTTACAGGAGCCAGTGGGGTCTGCGACGTTGATGGGGACAATGAGATGGTGGGCTAATCTTGGGCCACTGGTACAGATTTATTCGGGTGCCAGATGTAAGATCTAGTACGCCATACAAATTGATAAGATCTACCTAAATGTGATCCTTGTGACTTTTCACACAGGCTTGAAGATGAACACAATCATGTAAAGGCGTAAAAGATCCTTTCATCGATCACAAATTAGTTAACGGTTGGCACGAACTTACGCGCTTACCAAGCAACACCGACACTTGTGAGAACTTTAAAGTTAATGTAACAATACATTTAAAGGAAAAGAGCAGTGCGAGACTATACAATTCAATTTAATTTAACATGTTGAATCAGAAACCCACACCGGCAGGAAGCTAAATCGACGGTAAGAACGCGTAGCCGCTATTAAGATTATCAGCTGGTAGAAACTAACAAACGTGCCCTCACACGTAGCGAAAACAAGCTCTGTCTAACCTCCTCGCTCCAATATTTTAAATACTTTCGATCACCCCACTTCATTTACAACCTGGCGAGGAAGTGCGATGGGAAATAAGAAAATTCAGGAAAGGCTCCCAACAGGATCGCAATGTCTAATGAGATAATGATCACGAAATTCAGGAGTTTAAACCAATTTCTTTGCAGTCGTTTCATGACTGTATTTGTCTCATCATGTCTTCAGTATTTATAGCTTCCAACACTTACTTTAATTGTCAGAAGTGTGTACATGTATTTATATATATAAGATAAAAAATATGTGAATCAAAATTATAATTTAGACTAACTTTAAACTCTTTAATTCTTCTTCTCTGTTTTTTAAAATATGAATAACTTCTATGGATTGCGTCATTTCTAGATTATTCTATTTTGCATGGCCTGCGCAGCTCTTATGATGTCATAATTGGAAATTGAAACTTTTAATTCAAACCAAAACTTTTTTCTTCGTGTGCTTCCATATCGGATAACTACGCCCTCCAACTTCGCTCTTTACCCTGCTAGGATGTAATTTTGCTGCCTTGCTTGCTATCGCAATATCAAAAATGTAAATGATCTGTGAATAGAATCTGCACGACTAGAGTGATTGTGGCCACAAATGTCGAATGCAAATAAAAATGGAATTAAAACTGCCTTGACGGTCAAGTTTTTTTAGATATTATGAAGTCAACATATTGTTACGAAATGTCCAGGCTCGGTGATATAGCTTCCCCGCAAAGCAGTTTTAGGGTTGCCATAAAATGGCAAGTTAAGACAGGGTTTCCGCATTTGGCGAGAAATCGCCCATTTGGAGACAAAATTAGCAAAATGCCATGGACGGATGGAGAACCTGGAACGAATTCTTACCGGTTTAGCCCAGAATGTTCTCGAACACCAGCCAAAAGCTATATAAGCCCTGCTGGTATGGGGAGAGTTAGTTAGTATCGAGTGTGTCTCGTCTAGCGAGCCGTGCGGAGTCGATAGAGTTGACAGCCGGGCAGCAAGTGCCGAGTGGGTCGTCGAGTGCACCGAAAGAGTCTCGTAGTGGATCGCGGTTAGTGCATCTTCGAGAGAACGTGTTGAGCTCCGGGGACGACTGAACAGAAGAGTCGGAAGCTGTCCTCTGTGTGTCGTCGAGTGCATCGCGAGCTGTAGCGTGGAGAGTCTCGACAGTACTCCGAGAACAACCGAGCAGAGTCGGAAGCTGTACTCTGGTGCTTGCAATGAAGCTGTCTCCACCGTTATTGCCTGACAGCGTGAAGGCTGTGTCGCTGATCGCGTCAGTGTGTTTATAGTAGTTCTTCTACGATTGTAAAACTGATTTTGGAGCTGTTCTGATTAACATTGGCTAAATAAAGTGTGTTTGGATACTTCATCAAGTGTCGTCTTTATATGTATATATATATATACATACACGGTATATATATATATATATATATATATATATATATGTATATATATGTATTAATCACTGTATATATCTCTATATAAATATATGTTTGCTTTTTAAGAGGAACACTTCCAACACTTAATTTATTTACCATTTACATAAAAGTACAACATTCATCTCTTACAATGACTATTTTGAAATAGTAAAATAAAATGATTCCCGCTCAAAGAAGTATATGTGTTTGAAAGTTCGGTATATGTAAGACTTCTAATAACATAGCAGTGCTGCAATATTACCCATACTGTTACGCAGAAAAAAAATAAGTCATTAAAATTACTTTTTACATTTAACTAACTTTCTCTTTGTTGCCGCGGAAAAAAAAATCACTCAAACTCAAATTAAATCTAAGTACTTACTCTCTCAGAATTAAAACCGTAACACTTTAAAATCGAAGAAATCAAAGAAAATATCCTCCCTGGTGTTTTCGTTAAAACAAAGATTAATTATCAAAAAAAATTCGAATTGTACTTCTTCCACAACACAATCATTATTTCGCTATCTCTCACTAAAATAAAGCTAATTCAGATCTCTAACCTGAAAACACATAAATTTCAATACAAATTTAGAGATAGCCCTAAAACATTTTGCATTTAAAATACCACTCAGAACTCTTCAAAACACCAGGGAAAGATAAATTTCACACTTAAGAAGTTTAACACAAAATAAAAATAAATTAAGCAAGCCGATCGTATAGTCATAAAACTCCTAAGGTTAGGCTAGGAAAGGTCATTTAATTACGGCAAAGCCTCGAGGGCTATCTGCCTAAGGGGAGGGATGCCTTCGTGGAGGACTTTTCAAGGGAAACTGGCTCGTATACACATTACACTTGGGGAAAACAACCACGAAAACACCCATGCAGCCAGCCCGTTCACGGGATTCGAACCTCGGACCGAACTACCAGTGTTCAGCGACTTTACCACTCGGCCACTGGTGGGCATAAAACCCCTAAGATTCCTTTTTCTACTACCGCAATATAGTTTTAACCAGGTTCGTATAGACGTAAAACCATGTATTTGTAAAGAACACATTGTAGACTACAATTAAAACTCAAGAGAATTATACTCTAATTAAATCAAAAAACACATTTATTAAATATTCCAAATATTATAATTTTAAATAACTGATCAGACTACCCCTACAAAACATACTCTTGCAATATACCCATTATTTCAATCGCATAGTTAACAACGAAATCGAAAATATTAGGCCGTAGGACAGGAATCGCCGCCGTCCAACACGACGATCAACCGCAGTGTCTCGGACAGATCTCCGTAACCAGAATCTCGGAGATAAACAGCTTTAACTGTAAATCGCGGGCGACTCCCAAAGAGCCGCCGCGTTTTATTTTTCTCCGCTCCATCTCACCACCTCACTGACCGCGGCCAGCCCCGAAGGGACTGCCGTCAAGGAATCAAACCCGCTAATGCTCTGAAAAATCTGTGAAAATCTGCTAAAACTTCTCTCCTCATACCCTGCAACGGCTTTTAAAAGCTCGGTTGACACTCACCAAGAAACGCCTCAAAATCACTATTGGCTCAAACATTAATAAAATTAAAATTTAGCCAGTCTTAAACAAAACTTGGACTCCCTCTAGCCACTAGAACAAAGGCAATAAATAGCCTCTAGAATTCGCAGAAATTCAGAACTCTCTACAAGGTGACAGACCCTACAAGACTCCCACGCAAAGAGGAATGTTTCCAACCTATGTCAAATAATCGCCGCCCCTTGGAACTATTCGCCTCTGAACGAGCAAAACACATGCTTTCAACCACCGCGAAAAGAGAAAAAAGTAGCTGGCCGCAACTGACCGCTTCCTGGGAAACGGAAGTAACAAGCCTCGCCCTTTTTTTCTGAATCCCATCTTCAGTTAAACTTAAACGAGCTTTGCCGTAATTGAGTTAAAGTTTAAACAATACTAAATACTATGCATTAATTCTTGAATACGAACATTACAAATTCATTGTTCACAGTAAAAGAATGTAATTACTAAATATCTTCTATGGATACTAATTATGCACAGTAAAATAATACATAATAATTTTCCATAACAATACACGAAGGGAACAATCCGACAGGTATTACAAACGTATGTGGCACTGCTGATCTACATTAGTACTTAACACCTTAGATCAATAGCCACAAGTCTCTTGTACAGAATAATAGCTTCACATGGGGTGGAATATTGGCTGAAGCAGAGAGGCATTTTCGCTTCAGCGACAACTTCAACAATTCAACAACAGAAGCATCAGAGACCGCTCTGAAGACAGTAAAACTGCGTATGAAAAACCAATCAATAAATGAATACGTGGCTTTTTAGATGAATCACATACTTGTACGCAGCACAACGATGAATCAAATAGTAACATGATATCTATATAACATATAAAATAACAACTATATCTAACTAGTAACATGGTGATGAATGGTTTAGTGCGAAATGTGGGACACAGTGTCACGTACATCACATACCAAGTTTTACAGGATAAGAATGCGATTATATTGAACTAAATCTCGCGCCTCTTATGTATCACTGTGGTCCAAAGTAACCTGCGATACATTGTTGATATTGTTGCGTTTTTCTTCTGACACCAGTTGTTACGTTATTTTTTTCCTTCACGTTCGTACGGGTTCGTGTGGGTTTGGAGTAAATAACAACGACAGCACTTGATGGAATACCGAAATACACTTTATTTAGCCAATAGTAATCAGGACAGCTCCAAAATCACGTTTTACAGTCGTAGAAGAACTACTATAAACACGCTGACACAATCAGCGACACAGCCTTCACACTATTAAGCTATAACGGTCGAGACAGCTTCCCTGCAAAGCACCATAATACAGCTCTAGAATACAGAATACAGAATATCTTTGCAGGGAAGCCATCTCACCGCGCCTGTACATTTCGTAACAATATGTTTGAGACTATAGTGGTACTTGACCTTGAAAGCACTCTTGAAGCGATTTGCCATTAGAACAAAGCATAGCACATGTAGACCATTAACATAGATAGTTATTATGTGCAGCTTATGCTGTGTACCGCATTTATAAGAGTCCTCACGAAATGAAAGCGGCTGATGTAAGATCACACAGCTATCAGTCACACTAGGTCTTACGAACTGTTACCATAGATGAATTTAATAATTTGTATTCAATGTTAATGAATTTTATTTCTGAAGTATCATCATTTCCATGCCGGATTGTGATTATTACAACCTCTTTATTCACAAGGTGTACTGAATACCGAGTTCAGAAATTTCGACTAATTATCTTCAATCTTTTTATCATTATATCCTACGTTGTTTATTGTACCCTATCTTCCCTGGATGTATACGAGCCAGTTTTCTTTAGAAAGCCCTCAACGAAAGCATCCCTTCCCTTAGGCAGACAGCACTCGAGTGCTTTGCCGTAATCAACTAAACCAAACTAAATCTATGTTCACTTGCATTCTACGTAGTATTGTTTTATCATTGCATCCTATGTTCAGCAAGTATGGCATATCTTTATTGACTTCCATAGATAATCGCTGGCTATATGCAGCTGTTTTCCAATTCTTTATTTCTTACCATTTCGTGCAATAATTAATTTATTTATCTTTCATGCAAATACATTACATTCTATGTATCCATTATTCTTTACAAGCCGTTTAGTCAAATTAGAAAATAAAATGATTTTGCTACAGCTTATAGCAATTTATGGTAACTATTACTATTTAGATTAAAATTCGTACTAAAAAACTGGCATCTAACTAACTTTGTCTTTCATATAATAATTTCGCTTTCATAATTCATTTTCTCGTGGTACCGAATACAGTTTTAAAATATTTAGCAATATTTATTTTAAGTGCTTTAAAAACAACTTCGCTCTGACAAATTAAGAACTCAATCCTTCATTTTCAAAAATATGATTTGTTTAGATACATGTAATTTATACCATTCTACTAAAAGCAAATGCATAGTAAAATTCGAATCATATTAGTCTAATACTACCCCATAAAAGCTATTTTCGACCATTAACTTTGAAGCCATTTCGACGATTAACAAAAACGTTGCATTACAGAAATTCTTGGACAAAGAAACATTTCCGCGTAAGTCGATGCTAGGAATTTTTTCCTATCATTAGGATCCATTTGGAGGAAAACTGCCCGCAGTCGTTTTCTGATAATGCTGGAAATAGTTCCGAATTTCTGGAATGTAATCTAGACGTATAAAGGTTTATTTTTCTGGAAACCGTCGACCTACGCAAACGCTAAAAGTATTGCTATTCGATACTCATACAAAGTGCAGAATAATTCTTTCATGTATCTAAAAATATTCTTTGATGGAAAAATATGTTTTGAATTACATTCCATTCAATTTGAAACAAAATTTTGCTGGAAAGAAATATGTTCTATTCTGCCTTTGTAGGATAAATTTACCTAATGTGTTAAACCTTTCAATGAAAGAAGCATATACATATATAGATGAGTATCATATATTATAACTTAGTCATAAGACAAAAAACAATGGACGTAACAAAATAGGGATTGCAGCATATTAACATGTATTACTTACAATATCGTCTGTCATAAGAATTCGGTACATTGTGCGTATATATTGTCGGTACATTGCAATTCGGTACCTTGTAAATATTCGCTGCAAAATATATTTTAAGTCTTCTTGTGTACGAATATAAATATCGATATAAGCAAGTTCTCTTTTAAGATATAAAAACAGCAAAAAGTCGCTCTTCTAATTATAGGCAAAAAAGGTTCAAACTCTGAGCCAGTTGCAATATCCTAAAAAGTTTAATTATTGTTTTCTTCAAGAGGTCGATTGGTTACCTTTAAAGTATGATATAGAACTATAGAACACCTAGGCATTTTATAGAATGCCTAGAACTGGTCGGCAATGTAGGAAGCGATTAAATATTTCACGCATTGCCTAGGCATTCTATAGAATGTCAAATGACAAAACGGAAAAGTATGAACAGCTTTGGTTTATAAATTATGCATTGCACATACGGCTTTTTTCGGAAGCTCCGCCCAAAACAGAGACAAGAATAACAATTAATTAGTGGCTAAAATATATCAGCGAGGGTGGAGCTACATTCATATAGATAGATGATAATTGAATGATGTTACACATTTATTATATTAGTCTTTTCTCTTAAACAAAAACTGCTTTAAAATATAAAAACACTAAGCTCTTGCATTAAAATACTAAACACTGATTCCCTTTAAATCAACCATTTAAACTCACGTAATTTATATATAACGGATGATAATTTGTAAGGATTATTTTAATTAACATAACTAAATATAAATATAAATTTAATAGTTAAATATAAATTTAATTACATGTTAAAATCTGTTTCGTATTCCTACTGTTTCGCCTTCTCGAATCAAATACGTGAATGAGAGGAGTTTTATATATGAGCGAAAATTTAAGTTTAGAGAAAGAGTATCGGTAATATCAATCAGTAGTAGTAAGTGTTCTAAACTACTGTACTGCACTAGCACATTTATCTCAATTGGTAACTTCCTTCTATGGCTGAATATAAGGCAGCAGTCATGGAATTTTCCCAGCAAGGGATTGCGATCTCTAAGTTTGAAATTTTTTGAACTATAAGTAATGTAATTATTGCTATATGTTACACCCAGTAGAATTAAATATGTTAAT
Organism: Stegodyphus dumicola; assembly: GCF_044657685.1. Lineage (NCBI taxonomy): Eukaryota > Metazoa > Arthropoda > Arachnida > Araneae > Eresidae > Stegodyphus > Stegodyphus dumicola. The sequence continues at coordinate 24,902,257 of NC_140775.1, forward strand.
TAGTTTAGTTCTGCGCCTTAAGCTGCAATCAAAACTAAATCCTTATTTCTGATGTGTTTTTTAAGTGCTCTGGTATTATTAGCTAAAAACGAGACGAAAACTAAGCCTGCTGTCTGGAAGGTTAGACTAATATTTAGGTTAAACCAAATTGAATTTAAGCTGACAAACTTTTAAATAATAAAAAAATACAATACATTAAAAAACTTTTACACATTCATAGTTTGTACTTATGGCGACGTTTCATATCTAGATCAATACCCATATATATAATTACAGAGCAAAGCTCCACTTTCGAGCTTTTTATTACTATTTAATGTTAATAATTTAGAATACTAATTATCCACATAACTTGATCCTTTAAACATTTGTTAAATATTATATTTAATATATAATATTAAATATTATGTTAATATTATATTTAATTGTTAAATATTATATTTAATATTTAATCCTAAAATTAAACATTTAGTTAAAAATTTTACGTGTTTTTAATTTTGACTGATTTAAATAACATAAGAAGATCAATACATGTACATACACATATTTACACACATTTTAAATTAATTTATATTAATATGTATTACATGTTTAATAACCTACAATTAAAAATATCAATTTATTATAAACCGACAACATTTCATTGCTTTTAAGAATTAATCATCCTCACATATCAAGAACATGACTTAGCATAATTTTCCACAAATTTACAGGTGTGATAAGCACTTGAGCGCTTTGAATACTAAGGCCTTTACTCACGTTTTGCTTAAAATACCAAAACGCCTTAAATCCCAAATTTCAAAATATTTTTAATTATGAAAACTTCATCAATGCATTCGATGTTAATATTTTATATTTCAGAACGTTTAAATGTAAATAATTTCTATCGATATTAAATATATGTGCGAAAAAATACAGTTTAAGTAAAAATTAATGAAAAATTACTTTCTATTAATGAAAGCTTTATATTACATCATTTTTTTCAAAAATCACTTTCATGAGAAAATATTCTTTCAAAAACAAGTTTCTGCTTCGAGTCCCAATTGAAACATGTATATTATAAACAGAGGTTTTAAATAACAGTTTAATGTTTAATCAGATAAATTTTATCTGGGAACACGGAAAATGAAACCTGCATTTTGATGTTTCCAAAATTATGCTGGGTTTTATTTGGGAGGGGGACTGACACAGTTTATGAAAATCTTACTGGTTAGATAATTCAGATATTAGAAACCTTTTTAAGGCGAATAGGTACAACTATGTTGTCAGTGTCAAAAGGAGTTGCATATGGAAGAGAGTTACCTCACAAGAAGCAGGAAATTATTCCGCGGGTCTTATGGATTAAAACTTTAATTGTATTAAAGTTTTAATCCATAAAACTACTATTTACTTTTTGATAGTTCTAGAGTAAAATGAATCACTTTGTTCAGATATGAAAACATTAAGCAGATTTTTCATTTGAGACATTCATTACACATCACTCAAATCAGTCGGATATGGGATAACATATTCTCTATTTAACTGTAATTGACTTTTTTCTGCAAACACATTATTACTGCAAGAAAAGTAACTATACGAAGAAATAAATTGTGATATACTTGATTATCAACTTCCTTCTCTTTTATTTACACATTGACCAATCATGTTTTTGCGCTTTTGCACATCAAGCGTTGTTATCAGAAGAGAGTGAAAAGTAAATCCAGCTCGATTCATTTTTAATTAAAATTGTTGAGACAAGGGCTGAGTGAAATGTCTCAAAATTGCTTTTGCTTTTCCCGATGTTTGATATAGCAATTTGTACAGGTTTTTGCGTTTAATACTTCATGTATAATAATAGTGGGGGAAATTAATCCGTAAAATGAAGTAAATGCTTCTTAAAAAGTGTTTGTTTGTCTTATAGAAAGCGAAAACTGTAGAGTTTTCAGATTCACAACTTATGGAGATGGTGGTGTGGTGTATTTAATTATGACAAAGCACACTAGGGCTATCTGCCTAAGGGGAGGGATGCCTTTCGTGGAGGAATTTCTAAGGGAAACTGGCTCGTATACACGTTAAACATGGGGAAAACAACGAAAACGCCCATGCAGCCAGCCCGTTCGCGGGATTCGAACCTCGGACCGAACTACCAGTGTTCAGCGTCTTTACCGCTCGGCCGCTGGTGGGCCCTCTTATGGAGATAAATTGTACATTATGACTGGATTGAAGACAAAGCAAAGAATTAGCTTCGGCTGTGAACTGCTGCACAGAATTTATATTCTGTTGTTGAAACTCAACCTAACTGTTGTTGGTCTTAAAAATAATCATGCTCTAATTTTAACTAAAATAAGATCTTTTTCAAAGAACTTGTAAGGATTTATTTACTTTTATCTAAGTAACTATTTTATTTTTAGTAACTTTACTGCCATTATCTCTCTACATTTTAGTTCGCGCTTATTTAAATGAAGTAGAAAGAGATAGTAGTATTTAAAGGAACATTTTAGCTTGTTTAGTCAGAGCGTGTTCCACCTGCTGAAGACTACGCTACTAGTTGCAATTCCGCGATTGCAGTCTGTCTTCGAAGTTACTTTATTCTTGCCAATAGGGAATATTCTTGGCCCCCTGATGACGATGCAGAAAAACATGTAAATATGATTTTCATTTGGGATCTGGCTTATTATATGTTTATTTATACGTTGTTTTGGTGATAACTATTTTAAACGGCTTGTCAATTATAAAAATCAACTTGTATACTTAAAATGCTTTTCTTCATTATCACAGAAAAAAACAGTAAATTTTACTCTTGCCGCTTCAAGAGCTTTAGTTATTTTAGACTTATTTTGCGTATTTTTAAGTGATGTATTTTACATTTGTTTGTAAACATTTTAAAACTAAATTATTTGGGACACCAGTGAAACAAAAGAGCAAAATATTGTGAAATTTAATCATAATTTTTAATTTAAAGAGAAAGCAGTTAAAGTGTGTTAAGAAAAGTTCCCATTATTATAACAAATAGTCATTTTGTTATTCCTCAAATCTGAATTTTTTCAGTATATTTAAAAAAAATGAAATATGCACAATAAATTTCAAAATATATTTAAAAAGAAAAAAAAAAAAAAAAAAAAAAGATGAAATATGCAAAATTATAAAAGAGAGAAAAAATTTTCAAAATCTTTTTAATGAGACAAAATGATAATAAACTATAATCGGATACGAAGGAAGATTAAAAAAAAACTTTTAAAATAGCTATTACAGACTCCGAAACAGTTTGCCGATATTTGTAGTAAGCTATTACAATCATAAATGTTTATAAAAATGCTGAACGCTTCAGTAAGAAAAATATAGCAGTGTATAAAAAAAGAGTCGAAAAGCTTTCTTAGTTGCACGCCGTTCTTATACTAAAAAACTAAAACCGTCTTTTCAAAATTAATCTTTAAGTTCGCTAAGCAAAAAAAGTAGATTTAACTTAATTTAGATGAAATTTAGAAGTTATGCATAGTCACCAGAATTGCTGAGATATTTTCATGCCAAAATTTTTAAAGTTCTAAAGAGTATCTGATAATTAAGGTATACACGCAGAACAAGTATTAATTTAGAAGTCAAAACAACAAAAATCAGCGTTATATTTTCAAATTTTCACAGGACTAGTTTCGATGGTTTTATCGAACCATCATCCTTAGCTGCAAAAGCGCAAATGAATAAAGTCATTAATTTACATTGGTCAAACTAAGAGAGTCTTAAAATTTCGCGTTAAGGAACACGAGGCATATGTTAGAAAAAAGGAAACACAGATGTCTTCTGTTGCCCAGCATTGTTGGTCCGAAAATCCCACTTTCAATTTTTCTGCAGCCGAAATTATTTAAAAACATCTTACATTGGTGAATTGGATTTGCTAGAGGCATTTCACATTCAAAAAAATCTTTCTGTTCTAGTTAACGACCCTAATTCCAATCCATCTTTGCCTTCAGCCTTTAAAGGAATTATGTTTTAGTTCTCGTTTTATCAACAGATGGCGCCAGTAGCTTAACTTCTGTTCAGTCTTTCTTATCTTACTAATTACTGTATCATATCTTGTTCATTTGCGCTTTTGCAGCTGAGGATAATGGTTCGGTAAAACCATCGAAACTAGTCCTGGGAAAATTTGAAAATATAACGCTTGTTTTCTGTTGTTTGACTTCTAAATTAGAATCTGATAATATCGAAGGGTTTATTAAGTTTAAATTAATAATTCATGACTACATTCCTTCACAAGCCTTCGCATTTGACCTCCGATCATTTCATCGTAATCAGTGTCACGCCACGAGAATGAAAAATCTCTATTAACCAGTTTCTACTCTAGGAACAGAGAAGCGAAGAAGAAAGGTCTGCTCTTAGCGAGTTCCTCACCGTTGGTTTAGTGAAACAGAAATGAGGTCTGTCGTACTCGTTGAGTTTTCGAGCGAAGGTCAGCTAAGTAAAACGACTCTCACAATTACAAATGATTTCTCAGCGTTAAAACCATCAGCGTCTCTTCAAAAACTTCGAAGAACGAGTTAATTCACTATTTTGTTCTAGAGATCACTATGTTCCTAGAATGTGGAAGGCTTGCAGAACAATTTTATTCTACAGAATTTGTGCAAAAGATCATTAATTATTCTTCTATGACAATGCCTCATGTTCATTTTATGATTTTGCAGCTGACGAAGATCAATAATTTTGAGGATAACAATAAAACTGGAGACTTGGTTTCTTCTGATAAAAAAAAGATTTCTTCTAAGATGTTTCAACGAGTATCAATACCGAAGTATTAATTACACTAAGGTGAACTATGTTTCAAACTGTGCACCATATTTATAGAAATCGCTATTAACTTCAGTGTTAACAAGACCATGTAAGTGAGCCAACTTTTAATAATAAATAATTTTTCTCATGACGCTTCTTGTTATATTATCTTGGCAATATGTGTTGATTGAGTAAGTAAAAGTCTATTTTTATTATCATTATTAATCGAATAAATTATCATGGCACACTAATTTAATTACTTATCCTTTTAATAGATTACTACGGAACTAGCAACTAAACAAAATTAATATTTATATATTCTAAGACGAACTCCTCTATAATCATTTGTAGTATTTAATGACGGACAGCTGTTAAAACATATAAGTGCATTCACTAAGGGTACACGTTTATGAAGCACCTAAATAACAGCATTAAAAATTCAGTTTTGCTAGCTTATTTAGCGAGGGGGGTGTACAGATACTATTATTGTGATCCCTTTATACAACTGTATTCCAATAATTTATGTTTATAATATAAACTTTACTGAATTGAAAACGGGAAAAGTTATTAAATGACTTTGTCGCATAGACAACCACCACCTATGCAGTTTAGCAAGTATATCATTCACTGTTGCGCGCTGTTGACTTTTTGATATGATTATCGCAGAAAGATGATATTTAGTATATTAAATATGGATTATTCTATACTCAAATAAGGTTTCTTCATATATCCTCCAAAACATATTATTTTAATTAAGTATTAAATACAATGCAGTTTCGTAAATTAAATGAAAGGAAACAAATTTAATCAAAACAGCCACAGAAAACTTGGAAATTACTAACGAAAACAGAAATGAACAATGTATGTAAGGGAATGCAGATCGAAAGTTTTCATTTCGAAAGAATATATGGAACGTATGGCATCTGAAGAATGTTTGAATAAGGAATTAAGAAGCTGCAACACTCGAAAATATAGTCATGGTGCAATTAATGTGATTAAAACTAGAAACATATGAGTCAAAATTAGCTTTGATAAGAATTAACATCTTATTCAAACAAAGAATGAATGTTTTAATAGATAACATAAATTTTTGACAAATAGCATAACGAGAAATGAGAAATAAAGATGTTGACAAAACCAGCGGTTCCTTCGCACTCAAAGAAATAAACTCAGATAGTAATTTATATCAATGTGTTTTCTTAGGGTATTAAAATTTCTATCCGAAATAATAACTTTAGCAGCAAACTGCGATACACAAATTAATTCTCCAGGAAATTCGAAGCTGTTTCTCAAACAATGTCTTCTCTTTTTATTAATCATCAAGTTCTAGACCATTAAAATTAACTCTTAACATGAAATAAATCTTTTTTGTTAATCTTTTCAGAACACTCAGTACTGAAGGTATTAAAAAGAAATGTAAACATATATTTTGGCGAAATATGAGAAAGTGTCTAATGTGAATTATAATGAAAGAATTTTAAGTAAAACTGAAGATGCTATTTAAATTAAAATGAGCTTTGATTTTATTTCGATTGCTGAATTGGAAAAGCGAGAATAAATGTCTTAATAATTTTGAAAAACATCTTATGTAGTTCTCATGATTATTAGAACTAAACAACTGTCGCTGAGGGAAAAACTGAAAATATGTGCGACATTAAATTAACATCAAGCTAAGAAATCATGCTAAAAATCAAGCTAAGAAATTTTAAACATGTTCTTAATATTCTCTAACCATCTGAAAAATAAAACTGAGTTATTCAAAATGCAAAACTTTTATTTAAATAGATTTGAGTTCAAATTACGTTTTCGCATATCTGCATTAATTAAGTTTGTCTTTAATCCTACTGGACTTCATTGCTTAATAATATAAGCAGTCTTGAAATGTATAACGTAAAGAGTGATGCTGCAGTTTATATTTACAATTTATTATTCTTTTCGTAAATTATTATACAGTACTTTTCGTTTTTAATTACATCTAGAGCTTTGCTCTTTGTCTCTCTAATGTTCGTTTTGCACAGCTAATGAAAATAATGCAACAAGATATGGATTAATACTACAATTTTCAAGCACTTTTTTACTGCATACTGATTCACAAGTAAGAGTTACCATTACTGAAATAGTAGTTAATTTTTAATTATAAATCCTTTTTATGTTTTTAAAAATTTATATAAAGAAATATGCCAAAGTAATAATATTTTGACTCCAGATTTAAAGTTATGCAAATTCCCAGTATAGTTAATGACTGAAGAATTTGAACGAATTCTGCTGTAAAGTACATACTCGTACATCTTCTAGAAAAGCGTTTTTTCCCACATTAAATAAAATCAAGTAACAGGTAAATATCTGTACTTCCTGAAAGTGTATCGGAGGTCGACAAAAACAGGTAAATGTACTACTTTAAACAATGTTGGCGATGAATTATAGATGTACTGACGGTGCAGTAGAGAGGAGCCATATGGCAATATTTTATAGCTGTCAACGGCAAAAGACCTAAAGCAAATATACATTCAGTAGACATACCAGCAAAAAAAAAGTAGCTGGTCAAGGGCCACTCATGATCAAAATCGGCAAGCGCTGGCCGGCCGTAAAAAGCAATGCTTCAACGTCGACGCATAACACGATGAGGTTTGTCGACAAGCAGATGTTGTTCCGAACATTGCACATCCTCAGGTGACATTAAAGAATACTAAACTGCTATTACTAATAGCATCGTTGGCATCCTACAATAATTCTTACATAAATATGTTTTTTGTACTGTATTCATTATTGTACTTTATTTTAGTTTTTTTATTTACATTATGGTAGCATTATTTATTAAAACATATTTGTTTAGGACAGTATTTCAAACTGTAATTGGTACTGTATTTAAGACTATATTATTCGAGGATTAAATTTTATGCATTACTGTACAAGTAAGAACGAATTAACTTGATCAATGGGCTAAGTAATATTTTACCAAGGCGCCTGGTCGAGTAGTCGGTACAGATACTCACAGAAACTGCTTTGGGTGCTCAAGGCGGTTAGCAAATGCCCCTTCTACTTCTAACCTCTACCTATTCCTATCTTACAGAATATCAATGCCACTGCTCAGTCCACATTATTAGATTTTGCACTTTAACAACTGCTTCGATCATTAGGAAGCGCTTCTGAGGAGCAACACCTGGAATGATACTTGGATGTGAGCTCTAATCTTGAAGTTATAAAGTTTCTAGCCCAAATGGCTTACGCTTAAGGCGGTGGTAGCTTTGAAATTATACTGAATATCTCACTGCATTTGGTATGTGGAGGGATTAATTGAAAAAAGAGAGATAAAGCTTTGGAAAATTCAGTTTTTTTTCAATTAAGCACTGCAACATTCGTAGGAACATTACAACTTCTATTGCAAATTTTAGTAATAAGAGCAACACTGATGAAGTTTCATTGAGTTCCAACAAAATTGTATTCAGCAATAAATTATACAGAAATTTTAATAAATATTTGCCTTGAATTTCTGTATTTGTTTACCACATTAGAATACAGGTGCAACAACGATGTCAAGACAAAATAATGTAAGCTGAAAAAGATTTCCCAGAATATTTTTATAGACATATGAATTCGATGGGCTGTTGCTGTTGTTTCTAATCAATTATATCAAAACACACAAAGGCTATTTGCTTGAAAGAATGTTGGTTTTGAGTAGGATTTTCTAAACATAATAAAACCCACATTCAAGTTAGAGGAAACGTCACAACATTGTCAGATTGTTAATCTGTGGTTGGGATTCGAAAGGGAGTCAAACCACGTTATTCAAAGGTCTTATCGACTCAACTACGAGTAAGGTTTCATGAGTTGAAATCTATGTTATGCTTACATGTGCTTCCCGCTGTTCGGTTGAGATTCATTAAACATTATTTTATGTATAGTTCGGTCAGGTACTTACCCTCCTGTTCTATTATTTCGCTGACATCAGGTAACTCCTCAGAATTTGCACTGCTGGGTACAGGTATCCTCAATCAACTTAGCTAAAGTAACTAAATTTTTATGATGTTGTAATGCTACATATCAACTGGTAACTTATTATTGATAATAGCTGATCAGTTCTTAGAAGTCCTTAGGCTTATTTTTTCAAGTAGAGATTTGTTAAACTAAAATTTGTCCTTTTTGTGGCTAATAGAAATAGAATGCCTGAAAATATAAAATTAAAAGCATTTTACGTAGCCTGTCAAATAGACATATATATAATCTATGTATATAAAGAAGAAAGTCTGTTTGTTTGTCCTTTAATAACTCAGCCACTACTATAGCTATCGTCACCAAACTTTCTGCAATTCCTTTCTGTATCATGGAAACGGTCGACGTCCACTTGTTTAAAAAAATCTGATGTATACCCCACATGACTTCCTTGTACGAAATTATACGCATTTTTTCTTGCATTTTATTTAAACTTATTGGATTCAATTAAATTTACTTCGCCGACAGCGCATAAACCACAATAGAATAAAGGCATTCTTTAAAATTCACTCTAGTATTTGTTTACCATAGCGACACTCTGGCGCTAGATTTACTTAACAGTATTATATTTCGTTCATATTATAACTCATAATGCACAAAATTTATATCATTTAAAGAATAGAATTATCTAATCGTTGCCATATGTTCTAATCAAATACTGTAATAAAGCTAGAATGATGTATAAAAGAAATATTTAAAGAATAGAATTATCTAATCGTTGCCATATGTTCTATTCAAATACTGTAATAAAGCTAGAATGATGTACAAAAGAAATTAAGCAAACAAAACAAAAAAAGAAACAGTTTTTCACAGACGATTGAGTATTTCTCATTCAATTAATTCAGTTCTCACTTCGCAAAAAGGCCAAATTACATAAAAACTCAAAACATCTAAATTAAAAATTACGAAGTAAATCTTAAACATTTATTTCCTCGAAAAAATTCCAGAAAGGATTAATCATGATTTAATTGGCAATAATAAATGAAGGCGTTATCTTTGTTGTTGAAGCTAAGTTTCTCTAGATTGGCAACAAATCCACTAGTCTGCTGTTTCAAATGTAAACAATCAATGGCCGCCATAAAAAAAAGGTTTAGCGGCACTTAAACAACTTTAAAATTGTTGATAATTCTACAAATATTGCATACAGATTTACTAAAGGCATAAAAACCTTAACCGAAAGATAAAAACAACATAATTCAATCATCTTTAAAGCAAAAAATGTACAATTTACAAACATATAAGAGTAAAGAAACTGAGATCACTGAGCCGGGTAACAGAGTGGATATATATATATAATTATATATACTTTACTTCGTGAAATACTTTACTTCGTGGCAATTTTGAAAAATAACCTAATTCCTCATAAAATAATTAAAAATACCTGAAAAAAAAGCTGGCATTAGCCTTACCAATTTTTAGATAATTTGTTTTGGATAATGAAATTTTATACTTAAAGCCCAATGAAACGGTATAAAGTGGATGGCTGATTCAGATAATCTAATGTAAAAATGTACAGATAATTCTCGTCACTACATTTTCTTTCCTCCAATGATTTTGGCACAATACTTTAATACTATTGTTTTAATAGTTTTGAATTACTTAGATGGCCAAAATTCTACTTTTATTAACAAATCGGGCCTTTTCATTTTTCATTGTAGCTTGATCGCTCTCTAGCTTGAAGAATTACGACTTTATTAACAAATCGGGCCTTTTCATTTTTCATTGTAGCTTGATCGCTCTCTAGCTTGAAGAATTACGACTTTATTAACAAATGACTTTTTTCCATTTTTCTCTTACTTTTGTGGCCATGATGAGTAATCTTAGCTGAATCAGCCATTTTCACATTTTGAAGCTGTTTCGTTCTTCTAACAACTTGACTGATGCCATTTTGAATTCTTTCCATGTCTTTTCGAGTCTCTCAACCCCTCTTTAGCAAGGGGGGATAAGAGTTCCCGCCAAAGTACAATCTAATCGCATTGGCCGATAAGGAATGGCATTGTTTCACCCGCCTACGTCACACGACGAGAGGGATGACTTTGTAGGACACGGAGGGGATTAGACCCCTTTTCAAATATGTTTTACGATCCAGAGGTCGGCACAGCCAAAAGTCTGTTTTTCAAGTTTTTTTTTTTTTTTTTTTTTTTTTTGTGTGTGTGTGTTTCTTAATATCTTTTTCCTGGTCCTAGCAAGACCCACGACGTTTGTTATTCATTAGTATTTAATTTCATTTGAATTTGATTTCAGTACCGTAATCTTTATAAAGGTTTTATTCTTCTTTAAGCTAGCAGGACCAGCCCGTACGTTATTGTATTTTTTGACTAATAGCAGACCGCTATTTATTTTATTTTGATTCTAATTTTGTTTTGCTCGGAGTTGCATTTACATTTTCTTACACCTTAATGTGTTTTTCTGCGGACGCGTCGGGAAATTGGAACAGAGAATTGAAGCTCCAAAAAAGATTTTTTCGGGAGAATTCATATTATTTAACAAAATTATTTTTGTCAAACAAGAGCTTCAGTTGTCTGTTTCGGCGAAACATGTAATGGTGTTAGCTTAGTTCGACATTCAACTATTTTTCCCTTGAAAAACCTGGTTGGAAGTCCAATTGGGCTAATTTACCATTTTCCGCTTTGTAATTTTTCTAATTTTTGTAATTTTTCAATTTATGTTTTAATTATAATTTTTATATTTTTTGCAATTTAAATTTTTTTTTAAATTTTGTTTTACTTGTTCCGTCGATCTGTTTTTATATGTATTAACTTTTCACATATCACAACGATCAGATTAGTTTTTTTGTGCATTCACATGTTTTCCAACATTGATTTTAACAGTTTTATTTCGCGTGTAGGCTGTTTTTTCACTTTACCATGTTAATATTTTTTAAAAATTACTTCTATGTAAATATTTTTTAAAAATAATGCGTTTAACTATTTCATGGAGCCACAGCTCCTGGTAACTTTTTAGCAAGCTCACTACAATATTTCTTCCTATTATTTCATATTTTTGCAGCATTTTGCGCAAAAAATTTTAAGACCAAATAGGTCTTACGTCACATTACTTGTTAGCTTTTCAATTTCTATTTCGATTTTATATAATTATATTTATATACGTTTGGTGCGGCCGATTGCAACCAAAATACGAGGTACACATCTGCATGTTATAGCAGTCCTATATACAACGTTTCAACGTTCTGAGGCTACTCATTTTTGAGTTATGCGAGATACGTACGTACGTACATACGTTCGTACAGACGCCACGAAAAATTATCTTCAGAATTCATTTTAAAGCAGTTTTGTAATTTTTTGGAGGAAACGAGTCTTTTACTTTGTCCTTACGTACATATATCAAGCAAAAACATCGTTAAATTGCATTCGATAGCGGTCAAAATGGATATTTTCGTTGAAATATGCTGCCTGAAACTTTTCGTGATTACAATACTTCCTTTTTACTTCGTACAAGGAAGTAAAAAAATCAGAGATATTAATTAAAAACTCGGAAAAACGATAATTTTTCACCCCCATTTTTCCGAATGGCAACAGTCTTGCGCATTGGAGATAAAAATGCTTTATTTCGAAATGTGTTGCTACTGCTCGCTTTCAAATCGCAGAGTTTGTTGATAAAAAATTTGTAAGTTTAACGAAATCTACATATATAAGGAAGACTGTCTGTGTGTTTGTTTATTCGCGTTATTAATTTCTGATTAACTATGACCAATGTTTCGCCATATTTAATCGACTAAAACTGAATATAAGTGAAATATTGGATGGAACTTGAGCTTTTACGACGATTTGATTAGAAAGACGAAAATCATTAAAAACTGCGCGCCATTGTTGCTGATGTAATAAGAGAGAATAAGCTTATTTTTCTATCGAAATTTTTTATGTGCGTTCCACATCGCATCAGACTGAAAAACGTATGACTATGAATATTATTTTTTGCGTCGTTCTTAGAGAAGGATCATTCTCTCTGTTGTTAAATACATTACTCTCAATCTAACTTAACTGTCATCGGGTACTTCCGCTAGTAATGTATAAAATATTAAACTTGCATTCCAAACATGCATTTTACGTAATAAGTTTCTCTGTCGAGAGCGCATTAAATTACCATGACCTGATATGGTGTCACTAGCTAGGTTAGATCATCTCAAAATTTAAACAGAATATACTTCCTCGCTGGAGTCTGAAATTTAATGGAAGCTTAGCCACTACACTGGACATCAAGCGGTTATTTGGGTATGAATAGCTGGGAAGCTTTTGTTCCCAAACATTAAACGATGCAGGTGGGGCGGAAATTCGCTGTTCAGCTGACGTGGATTATTTTATGAAGATCCCTCACTTTAATGTATGTGTAATTTCCTTTCTCTTGTTAACTGTTGCCAGTAATATCTCAATAGCTGCAGAAAATATACGCAAGGGTAGTAACTGAACATTGTAAATTTCAAAGAGTAAGTATATTACACGCTTATGTCAGTAATGTATATTCAGTATTGATGAAGATTATGAGCTTTCGTAAATTGCATTCAGGAAACTATTTTCTCTAGTGCTGTAAATGTAATTTATTTTAATTGCATTTAACACTCACTTATTCGCTCAAGGACTGAAAGTGATAAATACTTATAAAGAGAAATCCGGTTACTCCCTCCAGCTGCATTCTCTTGTAACGAGTTATTCTCTCGTGATTTTCTCTTGATGTAACGGGTTAACATGTTCACATAGCAGTTTGAATATTCTTGATTTGAATCTCGGCGAGGAAAAAGTTGCTGATTCATAATTTTCACTCCAAAAATCTTAGTTTCAAAGTGGCACTCGAAATAAAGAGTAGTGAATGAAAATTCTTCCCCACCTCACTTTCGTCGACTGGATCTTCCGCCTGCCCCTAGTTGCCTGAAGAATACAAAGAATTATCGTAATCCCTCTTGCATGTTCTCGTTATAATTGCTAACAACTTACAGCTAGCAGTTGGAAGACCGCAGTTCAAATTTCGACGAGAACTCGTTTGATCTTCCATAGTTTCTAGTCAAAAATGTCTCATGTATCATATCTGGGATTGTCCCAAATTTTCCAGTGCCCTGTTTTTATATGCTCCTAATTTTCATGGCAATCCCAGAATTTTAAATTGTCGATGTGAATTTTAAGCTTTCTACATAATGGAAATAATTTTGAGGAAAACGAATAGGAAAGTAATCAATAATTAAATAAGCTTGTATCTTAGACAATTTTTTTTTAATTTTATGAAATAATCGCTGTTCTTGAACCTGAAACATTTTTTTCTCCTAGCCAGCATTTTGCACTCGGAAAACTAATACTGCAATCCATTCAATTGAAACATTTTAAGTGAAATAGATCACATTAAAAGACATGGCAGAATGGGAAGAAATGTTTTGAAAATGGAGATTCATCCTGTAATGATTATTCATTAAAATATCGTATTAAAAAGATTTTAAAATTAAAATGGTCCAAAAATAAAATCGAAATTAACATAAAATAACCTAAGACATTTTCTTGAGTTATATTTGAAAAAAAGAAATTCAAGTTTAATATGTTTCTTTCAAATATGCAAAATTAGTACGAAATTAGAAACTCTGGTAATCGGAGAAAAACCTGCAATATTATGGAATAATATCGCAAGCATTTTCTGTAACAATGATGATGATGATAATAACTTGAAATTGCTGAAAAGACCAAATATAAAAAGTGACAATATTGATAATTAAAAATGAAATTCATTTTATCGATTGAATGACATTCCAAATTTTTATAAGGTCTTTTATGAGACAAATATTTTCAGGGAAAAAATATTGGATAAAATCTTTTAGAATATTGTGATTTTTGAATATAAGTTAATTTTGTTATCTAGTGTAATATGATACTGATGGGATAAGAATTGTTAATATGTAGAAATGTAACGGATTCAACGGGAAATGATAAAGATCTACACTCTTCATTACTATCAAGGTTATCTTGTTTTACACTGGCAATAGCAAAAAATACTCTCATTCTTCTTACAATTAATACTTAACTATTGATCTTCTTACTATTGATTCTATTAATATACTAATTTAATTAATTCTTTTTACTCTTAATACTTACTATAAATACTTATTAAATTATACTTCTTAATATCATTCCTTTTCTCTTATTACGATGTTGTAGCCTACTAGTGGCAGAGCTGTAAAATCTCTGAACACCGATAATTCGGCCTGGTTTCAGTAGCTTCTGAACGGACTTGTTGCATGGTCATTTTCGTAGCTTTCTAAATTTGTAACGTGAACACCAGCCAAAAATAGAAATTTCTAAATTCCTTTAGAAAGTTCTCCATGAAAGCATCCTTCTCCTTAGGGCTTAGGCATAGAGCCTTCTTCATTGCTTTGCTGTAACCAAATAATTCAATCCAGTCCAGGTTTGCATTTTATTGAAGAGTCATTAGATTTTTTTTGTGATCAGCATTCTTGCAAATTCAGCTGTGTTCTAATCTAGAATGGAAATCGCAGCTTTCCATTAAAAGTTGGGTATCCTAATCATTTCTCCACCAACAGACATGGGTAAAATGCTTTTATTTCGGACCTAAAATGTGACTAAGGGAAATGATGAGACGTAGTTAGCCAAATGAAGGAATCTACAAGTTATTTGTCGACCGACTTTAAGTTCGGGTGTACTATCATACAGGTTTGGTTTAGTTGATTGTGGCTAAGCACATGAGGGCTATCTACCTGAGGGATGCTTTTTGGAGGACTTCCTAAGGAAAATTGATTCGGGCCACCATACAGATGAAGGTTAATTTTTCAGACAGACGAAAAGGGAACTAAATCACGAGCCCATGTACAAGAAGTTTTTTAATTGCTCTCCATTTTTTTGTTTGTTTTCGTCTAAATCAAATAATTTGTATAACATAAAAGTTCCGAATTTATATTATATTATATTCACTTACGATTAAACTCATTTAGGACATGTACTTTCATTAAAAAGTATAAAAAATACTATAATTAAAATTTTTATATTAAAAAAAATCTAAAAATATAAAAAATATTTTTTTAAAATTTCATTAAAATATATAAAAATATTTTTTAAATCGATTATCAGAATTTCAAAATACGCATTTTCATTTTTCTGTTTATTTTATTGTTTGTTTTATGCTATTGTATTTCAAAGTTCGCTTAATGCTACGAACAAGCAATACAGGGTTGTTTTGTAGTTGTTCTAAACTTCATTGAAGCATTTATTAAACCTTCCTTTTTTCTTACAAACGGTGATTCATTCACATATATGTTTTTTATAGATTAGCAGTCACGCTTCGATCAGTAGTGAAAGAGAAAAAATATATATAATTATCCAGGATTTTTTACACTATCTTTTAAAATGTAAAACTTTCATGAAAAAAATTGCGCTAATTCAATCTACAGTGTACTTCTTATCGTGTAATACATTAGAATAAAGTTTTCTGTAATATAAAATATATTAAGTAATAATAAATATAGCATGAATATTTGTTATTGCTCAAGTTGTTAAAGATTAAGGTCATCTTCTTTCAAATTGTTATGTATTACTGCTATAAATAACTGATATTTACTAAAGCTCGCCAACAAATTTACTTTTATTAATAAAAATAAAATATTCAAAATTCAAAAGCATGCAGAAATGTGGAATTTTCATATACCTGTAAGACTCTCAGTAAGCTCGCTTTGCCTCTGATACATCAATGTTTCCAAATGAAATACAAGACATTCTTAAAATACGGAAAACATATGTAAATATCGGTGCATTTATAGACGAGGAAACAGTAGATTTCTTACCTATGAGAAGAAAAGAAAAGGATTAATTATTATTTTTGTCAAACTGATAATGAATTTACAGAATTATTGATTTTAGAATCAAAATAATCTGGACAGAGAATCACAATAAAATGAACATAAAGTAAGTCAAGAGAGGAAAGTGTTAGGAGCTATTCCATTCTAAAGACAATCAATGAAATCAAGTTTCTCATTTATACATATGACGAAAAATGCTTCTCATAAATTTCTCACAGAATTCTAATAGCATCTGTATTAAGTACGGAAAAACAAATAGGATACAATTCTTAGTTATGTCCTAATTGCATTAAGATACTTATTCTAAGAACGGTAAGATAAAAATCATATGAGTCTATTTTAAGTCATTTGCATCTCTTAAAGTTTTGCGTCACACTTAGTCACTCTTAATTGCTTACGTCGCATATTAAAAAAACTGAGTGAAGTAAAATTAAAATATGGCTTACAGCTTCCTTTGAATCTGGGTTTATCGTTGGATGACCGGTAAGGTCGTTGAACATAGCAATTCAACCTGGGCTCACATCCCCGTGAGCGTGCTAGCTGTATGCAAGTTTTCGAAGTTGTTTTCAAATTAGGATATGAATATGAGTCAGTTTCTCTTAAAATGCTTTCCTATAATGAAAATAGCTCAACCTTCTGAATCTTAGAGACCCTCTGAATTGATGATTCATTCCTTCAGTCAGATGGTACACTTCAATACACAACTGTGAATGCCATTCTTGTAAATGGCTAGTTGAATTTAGAAATGGGTAATGGAAGATGCACAAGATCAGAAAGCTCTCTAATGATTTTCAACCTGATTGCAATCCGCGAAACAGCGGACTAATTAGACTTAATTAGACTGCTTGTCAAAAACTGCAACTTTACAAAACGCGAAGAGGAGAAAATGGTTATAGGCACAAGGAGAGATCTAAACACGCCAGCATTTATTTTCCCACTATCTTGACACATACCATGTTTCGCATATATACCTTACTTAGGTCTGATCTATTGAATGGCACTAAGGTAAAAAAATGTTCTACTTTTACATATGGCTTATTGCGGTAAATGTCGGCTACTGTATCCATTCAGTAACTTCTTTCAAAAATGTACTTTTCAGTCTTATATAGGTCTGTGTAAAACACTTAGACCAGTTGAAGTATAAAATCTCATACGGGATTCAAAAACTTAATCTCCTGTCAAAGCAACGCATGTGAAGAGTGATGCGGTATCTCATTGAAAAACTACTCCATGCTATCATATTACCGCAACTAAGGCGAAGCGTTTATATTATTTGAATAGTTGCCTGGTGTTTACTCTTACCATATATCAGTTATTTATTGTATGATTCGAAAACAAAACGTAATTCATATGTGAAGAAAATCTTGATCTCCTATAATTGGTTCCTACTGCCGTGCTAACGAAACTACTGTAATTGTGCTCCTTTGGCCATAAATCTTTGAGGCTAATGTTGATTTGAAACCTATGCAGACATATTTACGAAAGAGTCCTTATCTCACAATACTTCCCAGGTTTTTTTACAGTACTGGCCATTGATGATGATGTAAAATTAGAACGCTCAGAAATAGATCGTCGATTAAATATTCCATCATTTAGGATTTGTTTGCAAATGAGAAATGGCGTAGTAACTTTCAGAAAAGAAATTCGTCACCTTTGGAATGAAGTGTTTAACTTCTAGAATCCCAACTGCATTTCTTACACGAAAGTCCTTCAGTTACCTGAGCTATTTTAAAGCAAATCTAATTCAAATTCAATTCTAAATTTTCAAGGAAATTTTTCTCTAAGTGCCAAAACGTTTGTACGCAACTATAGCTTGTGTAGCTTATACGTAAATCTTGCACAGGTGCAGGCCATGTTTGAGAAATCACATTTCCTGTTTAACGTTTGGGAGGATATATTTTCTGAAGTAGAAAGAAATTGGTTCCCTCAAAATAATCAGAATGTGTTAGGGAGCGGGTGGAATGTTTTTTGCTGCTGCTTTAGTTTCTCAGAGAAATGTAATCACAGTTGACATCCTGGGGGAGTTAAAGCAGGCTTTTTCCAAAATTAATTAGCCATAAAGGCTTTATAACCCTAATTCAATGTTTCAATCTTACTGGAAATTAAAATAAAATTCTCATATTTAAAATCTAATAGTTGTTCAGACTACGTTACTAAGGTTACTAAATACATACAGAATTTGACATTGTGTTTACATGCAATCATATAGTAACTACTAACTATAAAATGTACGACAATGATTTCAACAATACATGTTTTTTATTTAATTGCTTTTTGTTAAATTTTGCATCTACTTATCAATTTTAAAGTGCGCGTATTCAAACGTAGAGACGACTGAAATATAAAAGTATTCGAAATGTTTAATGAAAGGGAATATGAAAGTTTGGAATGAAGTGTTTAACTTCTAGAATCCCAACTGCATTTCTTACACGAAAGTCCTTCAGTTACCTGAGCTATTTTAAAGCAAATCTAATTCAAATTCAATTCTAAATTTTCAAGGAAATTTTTCTCTAAGTGCCAAAACGTTTGTACGCAACTATAGCTTGTGTAGCTTATACGTAAATCTTGCACAGGTGCAGGCCATGTTTGAGAAATCACATTTCCTGTTTAACGTTTGGGAGGATATATTTTCTGAAGTAGAAAGAAATTGGTTCCCTCAAAATAATCAGAATGTGTTAGGGAGCGGGTGGAATGTTTTTTGCTGCTGCTTTAGTTTCTCAGAGAAATGTAATCACAGTTGACATCCTGGGGGAGTTAAAGCAGGCTTTTTCCAAAATTAATTAGCCATAAAGGCTTTATAACCCTAATTCAATGTTTCAATCTTACTGGAAATTAAAATAAAATTCTCATATTTAAAATCTAATAGTTGTTCAGACTACGTTACTAAGGTTACTAAATACATACAGAATTTGACATTGTGTTTACATGCAATCATATAGTAACTACTAACTATAAAATGTACGACAATGATTTCAACAATACATGTTTTTTATTTAATTGCTTTTTGTTAAATTTTGCATCTACTTATCAATTTTAAAGTGCGCGTATTCAAACGTAGAGACGACTGAAATATAAAAGTATTCGAAATGTTTAATGAAAGGGAATATGAAAGTTCACTATAAACAAAGAAATGTTTTCTTTTTTAATATCTTTCCCTCTTTGTTTTCTTTTTCCTTAACAGTTAACTATAATAAGGTACTCAACGCTGATTCCAAACGACTAGGTCAGAATGGAAGATTAATCTATTTTTAAACATTATCCCTTCTGACGTCATGACTTACAGCTGTTCTCCACACGCATGCTCTTTTTGCTTCAAGACACAAAGAAAATCGAAATAAGTAATTAGGAAATAAAAATACCGAATTTTCGGGGTCAATAAAGTGGCAACAGTTATTTGGTTTCATTCGCGGATCTCCGCTTAGCGATAGGAGATCACTCAGTAAGTATGCACAACTTTTAGTAGGGTTGCTATAGTTTATTGGCACTGCACTTAGAATGATGATCGCCAAATACAGGAAAACTCAATGGAGTCGAGTATTGCACTTGGTCTAGGAAACAATTAGTAGTCATTCAAGTGCAGTTACGAATAAAATGACAATTATGTTTTTTTGCATTTTATATGTGTTAAAAATAGTCTAATTCAGTGGTTCTCAAAATGTGGATCGCAAATTTCCAGAGTGCGGGAAACACTTGTCGTAAATTCGCGAAAAGTTGTAAAGAGTTTCTTTTTCCTTACTGTGTATTTATTTACAACCTATAATAACAAATTACAATTATAAATTAATTTTCATAGTTATTACTTCATTATTTTCGTTGTCTTATGTATGTAGGTCGCGAGGGTAAAACATTTGAGAAATACTGCTTAAATCAGTATTTTTTCGATAAAAGATGTCACACACTACTGTATAAAAATTTGTAAAATTTTGTGCTTACTAAATAGATAAACATTGATTGCTATATTATAAGCCAACATAATTTGCTGTAAGTAACAAACAAATAAACAGTTTATTTTTTCATGCATAGCAAGGAATAGAACACCATTAATGAGTGTATTGATAGAGGATCTGAGTATCTTTTGATGGAAAAAGGCTCATATTTACATTAAACACAGGGACAACCACGAAAACGCATGCAATCAGTCGGTTTTCAGGGAATCAAATCTGAGTCAAAATATCAGTGCTCAGCAGTCTTATCCACTGCGCCATTAATGGGTTCTATGCATTGAAAATTTAAATTTTTAATATATATGTATTGCATGAGTTACGTTAATAGATCCTCAGTAGCAATAGAAATACATACGTTATGCTACAGCTTTGGCGTATTCATTTGCTCCCTGTAGGGATCATATAGCCCTCAAAGATTGATTCGTACAGCTAAAGAAGGAACGAAAGGATAAGCGAGTAGGTTTGTTCAATTAGAAAATAAGAAGTTATTGAATGACTTTCGGAGGTTATGACTGATTACTTAAATAAACCAAATATTCAATTTTAATGAAAACGCGCATTAATAAATAGCATTAAAATAATGCGATCAAAATTAAGTTGAAATTTGGGAAGTCTAAAATTAACAACTTAACGCTGATATTCTATCTGCATAATTCCATTTTTGACTTGTCTGGAGGAATCGGTTAATTACGTTACATTAATTCGAGGAAATGAGTTTAAATGAAATGAAATTAAGAAATGTGTATAATTAATAGGCCGTACAAGGAAGTCATGTGGTTTCCACATCAGATTTTTTGTCTTTTATTTACAATTCATATCACTGATAAATATTTATTCTTTTTGCGTTCATTTTAAAATAGCGCCGCGTATGCGATAGGTACCAAATCATAGCAACCCGCAAAACTTTTATGAGATTCCCACAGTCGACCTTGACACTAAACGACTTAGATATAATCGCAGGTCAAAAGGCTTTTATAATATTTTTCTTATTCCATCCAATCTCAGATGTTGCATAATTTCCGGATTAGATTGCACCCAAGCTGTCAGTTTCAATCACACGCTGCTCTGTTAAAGTCATCCCGGAAGAGAAACGCTCTCGAAAAATTGCTGGCTGAATTTTTTGGCAGGTTGTTTCGCAAGGACGAGATGAGTGCTGATTTGATTACGAATCCAGTTAAGCGTATCCAAGCGCATAATAAAACGACAGCGAAGTTTTAACTAAATTTGGGTTTCCGTTGTAGCATTTTTGAAATATGAACCATAAGCAAATACTTTGAAGTTTTATCAGCGATTAAAATGCCAGAAATGTGGCACTAAACAAGCAATGATTTTATTATTTGATTTGCACTAAAATACTTAGATATATTTAATCTATTTTTAAATTACTACACAAATTCCCTACTACACTAATTATTACTTAGTACTTGGTTTCTGAAGGTTTTTCATCTTCAGAAGCAAATTTTATTTCTATTTTCAAAACAGCAGAAAATTATGTCCTTCTCTGAGACCCTTTTAACTCTGATAAGATCCTTTACTGTCGAATTACACATAAATCTCTTTTAAAAGCCGAAAGCGAATTTGTTTGCTCAAATTGCAATGCATCTTTGACAGCACGTTACATTTAATAAATTCCGCATATTTTAATAAACTTCACCTTAAGTATTTTAATATATGTTCGTGTAACTCTTGACCATTAAATTAGCAAAGACATCAATTTTGATTTATTTCGGCATCTAAAAGCGACTGATTTTCATTATTTAATATAAATTGATTTTAAAATTTTTTATTATATATTCATTACCAGAGATTCTCAACCGGAGGGAATACCACCCTAGATAGGAATTTCTTAATTTCAGTTGGGAATGTGGTCAGCCTTTAATATACCGTTTAAGGATTTTGTTTCAATTTATGAATATAAACAAGTTAAGTTGATTCAAGTTTTCTTTAAGTTAATGTTAAAGGCATTTAGGCCCTTAAATGAGGCAAATCATAAACATCACCGTATCTGATAGAAATTGACAGCACTGATCCCACTTCTCTCTTTTGTGTAGAAAGAGAGAGAGTCTATTTGCCTTATTTTGCGCAGATTATGATACTGATATAATATCTCTTACTTTATGCAGACTGACAGTGTTGATGATATTTTTCTCGTTCTTCGTAAATGATGACATTATTTTGCGAGGAGTGATGGCATTGACGACATTTTTCTCATTTTGCGCAGATTGAGGACACTGATATTTTCCTCATATTATGTAAAAAGACGGAATTTATTGCATCACCCTCACCTACTAGCGAGTGAAAGGAACATCAACACTTTAACCCGGAGAAAGGTCTGGCTGCATGTTTTCCATTGTGTTTCCTAGTATGTGTTACGTAAGACGAGGCAGTTTTCCATGAAGTAACTCTTCCCCGTTGAAGTTGTGTCACGCATTCAAAACGCTTCCGAAAAAGCTTTTGCTTTAACAAATTTTCTGCTCTGCTGATGCGTCAAAGCAAACGTGTCTTTTGCTTTGACAAATTATCTTCTTTGTCACTTGATACAGAAAAGCCAATTGGCATTCACATTGGCGATACAATGTAAAGAGGAAACTAGCTCTGTATTAAAAATTATGCTTGATGATGGGAAATTCAATGTTGATAGCTGATTTTTGCGAAAGGAAACATTCGTACGTCTTTTGTTTTCAATGGTAAACCAGGTTGAAAAATTGTTTAAAACTGTTGTTCTTCCGAAACAAATGAGTGTGTGAAACAACTTTAGGATGCTATCTCACATTCCTCTGTTTCGGATGATCAACTGTCCGAAACTGTCTGCCGATTTTCTCATTGAAAGAAAAATGGTCGAATCTTTCGTTCTTAATGATAGAATTTAGATGGAAATGTACAGTGAACCTTTTCACTCAATTAGAATCGATATAAAGAATCTTGTTACTAGTATCCGTGTTTGTAATGAAGACTCGGTTTTCTCTTTACATGGTAACCCCTAAGTGATTCGTGGTTGTTTCATGTTATTTCATAAAGCAGAAAATTTGATCTAAGCAGTTGTACTGAAATATTTTGATTATGTGATACGACTTTTAGAAGATAGCCTCCGGTATCATTTTAATATAATCATGTTTCCCTCATTTTACGCAGAATAAACGGTGCTGATCTGACTATTCCTACTCTACACAGGATGACGATGTATGAGAGTTTCCTGATTTTGAGAAGGTTGATTATGTTTACAACACGTCGTACAAGCTGGAGATATGGATTAAAATTTTACATATTTTGTTGTAATTTTTAGATAATTTAAATTTGAGATTTTTTATTTCCACTGTGGTTATTAATTCGATTATGATTATTAAGAAACATTGAAAAGACTCACGAAGTTTAAACATTCGCGTTTTCAAAAGTCCTTGAATTCGATTTGATACTTTTGCTTTTCCTAGCAATTACTTAATAGATTATGAGAGTTCTTCATGCAAATTGTTTCAATTTTATGTTATACCAATTATGAAATATTACTCATAAACTACTAGCATATGACAATGGAATTTCTATGCGGGTTTAATAGGTATATTGCATACTCTATTTACATTTTTTTTACTTAAAACTTACCGCTTAAAAACATTTTTAATACATTTTCATAATATTTTAAATACCACTAAACGAATATTTACAATACGCCACTAAAATATTTGAACATAATGATTAAAAGGTTTGGAGAAAAACAACAAAAAAATTTAAGGATCAGTTTTCATGTAAGCGAATATAAAAACTCAAAATCTGTTTAACATGATACCTTATAAGTAGTTTTTTAAGGAGGCGGACAGAAACTCCTCTTTGTAAGTAATCTATCTCTATTAATATTTCTTTCTTGGTTATATTCCAATAATTTATGTTCATTTCCTCTTACGCCATTTTTTTAAAATTTCTGAATGTATTTTTCTAGGAAACAAAACCTTATCTAGGCCGTTTCTTTTTCAAAGATTTTTAACCTAGATTCAAAAGTATATTTTTCTTATTGGTTTCAAGGGACTGTAAATTAAACTAAAAAATAACTTATCATCACATTATTTGATTAATTCTCGATTGAAGAGGCAGCGGATTAACCGGACCTTGTTTTAAAGACAGATTTAAGTTTGTTTATTGCAGCTATGGAAAATTTAATATTACAAACCATCAGCATAAAACAAAACAGTCTAACAGAAGCACCAAAAGGAAAAGAAAAGTATGCATGAGAATAGCAGTGAGAGGAAAAAATGTCTACCAGATGAATTTTGCCACAGAAAAACGTCTTAATGAATACTTTCAAGCGAATTTGATTTCAAAGGCTTTCAATGCAGTTCTTTTGTAAAAAGTTTCATTTTACAACCGAATTTCTTAAATTTCAATGATGTTTATCATTACATTAATAGTGGGTTAATAGCCTTTTGAAAACATTTAATTCACTTAACCAAATAAATGAGCTTATTCTCCAGATTAACAACTCCAGATCTCCAAAAACACGAATCAGAAATCGCACTTTCTGTTAATTATAATATAGGTTAATATTACCACGATTAATTTGTAGTTGACTTTCAATTTGTAGTTGACCAATTTCTTTAGTAGTCTGGATTCAATAATTATCAAAATGTAAATTTATTAAAGTACACAGAAATGCATGAAAGCGCATCACGAAATATCTGAAAAGAAGTTCCTTGACGATATCGCTTAGATTCAATGTACTTGCAAAGTAAAATAAACGCGAAGTTCTAATTTCAATTTATAACAGCTCCTAAAGACCTGATTTTTACTTCCTTGTACAAAGTAACGGAAATATTGTAATCACGGAAAATTCTGGGTGTCATAAACTGAAATATCCATTTTGACAGTTCCCGAATCCATTTGGGCGAATTTTTTTTTTTTTTTTTTGCTTAATGTCTGCACGTATAAGAGTATAGGAATCTTTTTTTCCAAAATGGATTCAAAAGGGATTTTTCCGTGACGTCTGTATGTACGTGCGTATGAATGTATGTATCTATGCATTTCGAATAAATAACGATTAGCCGTAGAAAGTTGAAATTTTGCACATGGGACTGATATAACATCTAGTTGTGCACCTCCCTTTTTATTGCAATTGGCAATACCAAACATATGCCACTCCATACCCGGCTTGCATGATTTTACCAGACCATTATTTTCGCAATCCTTGGTCGTAGTCATATACTACCAGCTACAGAAGTGTTTCAAATGACAAAAATATTCCTATTTTGGCAAATTTTAAAATGTAAAATTAAAATAAAATTAATATTTAACGGAAAAGGAATTATAACTTTTAATGAGATATCCCGTTTGCTATGCATATATTCAGGGAAGTATTTATACTCGTTATGAAAATTTAAAATTATAAGAAGTTTGACACAAATTGAACGGAATATTTAATTTCAAAATTTGAAATTTTTTATATCATGTCAATTTGTCATAAGGGTTCCGTTAGTTACATTAGAATAATTCGAGGAAGTACGCTTAAATGAAGTGCAGCCAAAAAATGTGTGTAATTTAATAGGCCGTGCAAGGACGTCATGTGGCGTCCACATCAGATTTTTAATTTCATATTTCTCCTTTTCTGTCCTAAGAACATTAACATATAGCCATTTTTTTTTCTGGCCAGTCCTATTATTTTATCGTACGGCCGGCTTGTGCCGGCTAGCAGGATCAGGGCTGTGGCCTTATAATGATAATGTTTATAACAAATATCTCTGAATTGCGTCATATCAAAAATTATCTTTGTTACTTAAGTGTTTTATTATGACATATGTACTTTTTAATAATGTAAAAAATATTTTAATCAATACTATCTTTTCTTAATAATACTACCAAATTCTGAAAACTAAGTTAAAATTAATTGATAGAAATTAATTTCACTAACATTCATAATGTAATTTACTGATTTCTTCTCAGCTTTTCAATTCAGTTAACCTATAATTAACAGCTTCTATACACGCATCAATTATTTATTACAAATCTGAGCATGAAAAATAGGCACTTGACTCAAATAACAAGGAACGTGCATATTTTAATATCATTATCATTATTAGGGCACAGCTCGCCTATCCTCCTAGCCGGCAGTACATTATTGAAATATTTCGCCAAAAGTTAAATATATCTAAAAATATGCACGAACTATGTATTGCATATTTTACCTAACATGCCGAAATCATTTAGACGGCAAAAAGAATTTTCATAGATTAGAAAGAGAAACTTTAAACTTTCTCTAAGTATTGGTAAACCAGCTCGGCGCATGTGACGCAGGAGGATCAATAACTTATACATTTTACAAACGCTGCCGAACTTCATTTATTGAAAAGCAGTTAGGTATTAAATGAAATTAATTTAATCATACTTGTAGATAGTAGTTAAAAGGAGGTGAGGAAAATTAACGCTGAATGCACACGCTAACGGAAGAAACTTCTAATTAATAGTGAATTAGTTCTGATAGTGATAATGCATAAACATAATCATTATTTCATTATTTGGTTTCTGTATACAATGCATTAGATGCTTACAGGGCTTAAATTAATCGGGAACAAGTGAGTTTTATGTACGATATTCATCTAATGACGCAAGTCAAAGTAAAGAGTTGTTATTATTAAATATTAAGAAATTTACAAGAGAAACACAATACACAACATTACATTATAATTAATGGGTACGTGAGTTTGCATTAAAGAGTATTAAATGCGACTGATGAGAAGTAATTGCTAATTATATGAGCAGTCTATTAACACATATGTTAGTACATGTACAACATATCGTAATCGTATGATAATCTAAACTAAAATAAAGAAAATATTATCAAGAAATTCACAGGAAAAAGATGAAAAATGAAAATATATTTACAGTATTTTGCTGCATTTATCGACACAAAACTTCACAGCAGCTTTCCATTGGCAAGACCAGTCTATTACTGGCTGTAGCCATAAGTAGCTACAGCGATAAAAACACTAGCTATTATACTGTAGCAAAAATTACTCATTTTTCAATCGAGCACATCGTGCCTCAGTGGGAAAGACATCGGATTCGGAAGGTCCTGAGTTCGAAACTCAGCAAAGGCAAGTCAACTAATATACACTGCTCAAAACAAATAAAGGATATTGCGGTTTTAAGTGGATCTTGTGGCTGGGAAACGTTTTAGCTGATTGATGCATGGTCGACAGACGTAGTAGGTTATATGAGAATAAATTACACATGTTTGGCAGAAAAAAAATGCATTTTATTGCGCATTTGTGTACAAAAGGAAAAAAGCACAATTTGTGCATATGAGAAAAAAAGAATATGAAAAGGTGTTTTCTTCAAAGGAAATCATTTTCAGTAGGGGGTATGGTTTCCACGGACGGCCAGCAACGTTGAACACCTTTGAGGCATGGAGTCAATGATGCTATTAATCACGAGTTGGGGTATTCTGTCCCACTCTTTCAGAAGAGCTCTTTCCAGTTCTTGGAGAGATTGTGGGGGGTTTGGCGGCCAGCAACTCGTCTTCCTAGAGCATCCCAAACGTGCTCTATTGGATTCATGTCTGGAGAACACGCTGGCCATTCAATTCGTATGATTCCTTCCTCGAGAAGGAAATCCTCCACCAGGTTAGCACGATGTGGCCTGCAGTTATCGTCCATTAAAATGAAGTCATCTCCGATTGCTGCAGCGTAAGGGACTACAATAGGTCTGAGGATCTCATCCCTATATTGGCGACCAGTCAGAGGTCCATCTCGAATGATGTAAAGGTCTGTGCGCCCGTCAATGGTGATGCCACCATACACCAACACTCCCCCACCGCCAAATCTGACACTTTCTTGCACGAACGCAGGATTATTCCTATTGCCACGGTCCCTCCAGGTGAAAATATGCCTATTATCACGATGAACACAAAAACGGGACTCGTTAGAAAAACGAACATTGCTCCATTCATTTCTCCTCCAGTTCACATGCTCTGTTGCCCACTCCCTGCGGTCGCGAAGATGCCTTGATATTAGTCTAACACATACCATCGGTTGGCCAGCATACAGACCTACACCACGCAGTCGGTTTCGGACAGTCTGAGTTGAAACCGTGCTGCCAGTAGCCGAGCAAAGGTGTTGTTGGAGAAGAGTAGCATTCATATTTCGGTGTCTCCGAGTCGTTAACACTAAATAACGATCTTCATTGGGCATTGTTGCCCGTCTACGACCTTGACCTGGTCTTCGGCCTGCACTTCCAGTTTCCAAAAAACTGTTCCAGGTCCTGGAACTTTTGTGACGCTCCAATGGCTTGCGCTAATTCGGCTTGAGTTTGCCCCCTTCTAAACTACCAACAACTCTCCAAGCTTCTAAATTGGTTAAATTACTTCGCTGAGACATCGTACTCATCGAAGCAAAGCAGTCACTGAATGGCGATCATCCTTATCTTCATTGTCTTTTGTTCAGTTGTCAAATTTTGTCTTTTGTTCAGAAGTCAAATTTCATTCGCTGCCGCTGAAGCGACGTTTTTGACGTCGAACTCAGAATTAGCATACTCCACAGTTTGAAAATCAGAAAAATTTGCATTTGTGATTCTCTTCTTCCATTTTCGCCAAAAAAAATCGCTTATAACTTTATTTTATATAAAACTTACAATATCCTTTAATTGTTTTCAGCAGTGTATTTGTATCTGTTTAAATTTTCTCCCTGTTAATTTATTTGTTTTGCGTTCCATTTATAGCAGAATGCTCTCCATTTTCTAGATTGCGATTATGAGATTACGGCAAAGCCTCGAGGACTATCTGGCTATAAGGAGGGATGCCTTCGTGGAGGACTTTCTAATAGAAACTAGCTCGTATGCACGCTACAAATGAGGAAAACAACAAAAACGCCCATGCACCCAGATCGTCCGCGGGATTTGTACCTCGGACCGACCATTTTCCGAAACCTTCCGAGTTTAGAATGTCCCATCTCATGAAGCGTATATAAATGGTTACTTATACAATTCGAATTATAAACTCTTGAGTTGATACTTAAGTACTTTATTCTTTGTTTGTCGAGCCTATCAGCGGCGAGCGGTAAAAATCATTGAATACTGGTAGTTCAATTTAAGTTCGATTCCAGGCGAACGGGCTGGCTGCATGGACGTTTTCGTGGTTTTCTCTTGGTGCAAAGTGTATACGAGTCAGTTTCCTGTTAGGAAGTCCTCCACGAAGGCATACCTTCCTTTAGGCAGATGGCCTTAGTCCGCTTTCACACAATTTTTCAAACCAAATTTCATTTGTATTAATACGATCACTTTATTTACGCAACAATATTTGCAACTAACACTGATAGGTAGTGCGAATACGAGACAGTAAAAATTTTCTCTCGAAATGCATCTTTCCCTCGTTAGGCAGATAGTTATACCATGCTTTGCCGCAACTGAATTAGAAAAACAAGCGCTGAGCATAAAATAATGAGCTGTCTGGAATAGATCTGGAACTGCTTTATTGTAATAAGTTGTGCAATAACCTTATAGATGCACACATTTGCGCATCCACGATGATTTATTATTTTCTTTATTTACCCAGGCATTTCTAATTTGTGTAGGTCATTTCGGGAGTTTCAGAAATTTGGCTCAAATTTCCAAAACATTCCCCAAGTTTGTTAATAAACATTTTTAATACTATAATGTATAGAATGTACAATACAGTGCAAACCTACGCTCATTTTCAAAGTCAAGAAATACTTCTGGAGTAGGAAACATGGAATTTTCTTCTGCTCCAGAATCAAAAAGGCTACGGAAGAGACTCAGAATTTTGAAAATATAGAAATAGTACAAAAGTGCTCAAAATAGGATTTAAAAGCTTTATTTAGGCATTAGCTTAAATTCCTTGAAAAATTAATGCAAACACAAAAGGTCTCTTATTGTTGAGAAAACATAACAATTTAAAAATATGACAGACAACTTTACAAAAAGGGATTTTTATTTCTTGTCTCTCAAATGGATATACGAAGGGTCCAAAGTATCCTTAAGTTCCAGTACTATCCCAAGATTAAATAAACCCGTAAGAATTTCAAAAGTTTTAAACGACGTAATTGAAAACGGAAAGATACTAAGACTGGCTCACGTGAAATGAGATTTTGGGGAAAACGAAATCTTTTTTGTTTTCAACTTTTTCCCTAAAAAAACTTCTGTTTCTCTTTCCACTTTACTAAGTTCACATTCTGGATCTTCTTTGTTTAATCCTTTTTCTTTCGAAGTAAAAGTCATTCTCAGAGTAATATGAGAAAGCCATTTAGAATTCAATTGGTCATGTATTATGGTTAACAGCAATGGTATAAAGAGTTGAAAAGGAAAATAATCACATAAAATATGTGTAAATTGTAACAGTTTGAGTAGTATATGAATGACACTGTATTCTTTGTACAGACCAAAAAGACATACAAAGGGATGCATTAGAGTAGATGGATTGTATATTATATTAAAAGACTTCTAATAATAAATTCGAAACATTTCTTACTATCCCAAATGGGCGTTAGCCCAGAAGGGCTATGAGTTTCGAAACGGCATTTTGCGTCTAATCAACTATAAACGCCTGTTCACTTTTAAAACTGTTGCCACCAAATATTTTTGCCCTGCATTATATTTAAAGAAATAAAATAATGAAGCATCTACATGAATGTATGTATGTTTCTCGCATTGTGGAAAAACAACGATAACTAGAGTCATCAAATTTTGAACAATGTAGTCCTGCACCCGAACATGGGCACCTGGAAGACCAAATTTGGAATTTTAATTGTCTGTTACTTCTAAAGTTCTTTTTAAATAATGACATACATTTATGTTTAAAATATAACAATGCCACGCAAGAGCAGTTTTTAATACTCCGGTGTTTAAATAGCTAGGAGAAAATATTCCAGGTACGGTTTTGTTTGCAATGTAATGTGTGTTAATTTTAAAATATGCAAATCAAAATTCATATTTGAAATAGTACCCTAGCTCTTTAATTTAGTTATGTACCCTTCCATTCTAAAAATGGTAATTAGTTATAATAAATCTTCTTAACTGCGTCATTTTAAAATTACTTGCTGTTATATAATTTTTATATAACGCTAATGATGCAGGCATTTATATATACTTTCGAAAGCTTTCAATTTTTTATTTTTGTGTAGTATAATATATATATATCTTTATTTTCAAACATTTAAAGCTTTTTCGCAAAAAATACTTTTCTGTCTCTGTTTTTTCCCCTTGAATCAGGCGAATCTGCAAGGTACAGAGTATATAAATTAAAATTCTAACTTTAATTTGAAACAGTCCTTTAGTTATTTTAATTTGATTTTTTCTCCTTTTCATCTTAAAAATAGTAACTGCTTCTAACAAATTTCTCTAAACTGCATCATTGCTGTCTTACGTTTCTTACCAGCATCAGTGATACAGGCAGGCACTTACGTAAAGCTTCAGCCAATGATAATTTTAATTCAAACTTAACTAGACTGACTAAATAGAGTAACTGTTCATCTTAGATTCATTCACATTCTTGCTCTCGTTTGCTGTCCTTCCAACATGTCATTGCTTATTTCTCTTTCATCTACTGTAATGCAAAAAGAATGTAAAATGTGATGTAAACGCCTATGCCAAGAAACAGAACTGCTAAATCGACCACGACTGCAATTACTTCTTCAAGTATCGGGTGCAAAGCTGTTTACTATATCGCTAACAACTACATCATCAAAATTATTTCATATGTATGACTTAATCACCTTCGAAGAACATCAATTTAGTGTGTGCACTTACTTTAGCGCTCCATTCATCCTTATATGTAACATGGATGCCAGCCAGTTTACCTTAGAACGTCTTTCACGAATTCATCCTTCTTTCTTCTGGAAGTATTGGAAAAATGCTTCTTTGGCCATTGTGTAGCTGTAGCATGAAAAGAAATGTTTAAGAATGCTTTAGCTGATATTATAAGATATTATAAGATATGTCTTCCGCCTGCATAGCATGCCTTCGTAGTGTACTGCTCAGCACGCCGGCGCGTATTCGAGAGACCCGTGGTTCGAGTCCCGTAGATAGACGCTGCTCATTTTCATCTCTCCTGCTTCCGAAATAAACTAATATCTCTACAATATAACCATGCGGTAGGTAGAGTTATTTTTCTTTTAGTTCAATATAGCACCCAACTCACTTAAGCACTTGGGCATGGTATGCAGTATTGACAGTGCTACACAGCATTTGGTTGTAATTCCTGATGTGATGTTAAGTGTTGGCATACATTTTATATTCTCTTCACTCTTTTTTCAATTCATCATACCAATATCCAGTTTTCTTAGTTTGCTAACGAAAATTCTTTTGTGTATTTTATTTACTATTTATGTGTTAACGTTATTTATTAAAAATCACGTTCTTCGCACTTACGCCACATAAAACTCAACTGAGCAGCAAAATCAAAAAATATTTCAAAGTAACATATCTTTAGAATGTACGATGCAGTGTTAGAGGTGGTCATACATATTTTTATATTCGCTATATTATTCCTTTAAAAAGTATAAAATAGTTATTAAAAAAAAGAAAAAGGATGTAATGATTTCATTGAATCCAACCAGTGTAATTGCATAAAAGTATTGAATTATTTTAAAATATTTTTATTTAAATCAATCACATTAAAGAGTAGAAAAAATTATTCTTAAGAACTGTGCTTATTGCTTTTAAATCGCTTCGTTTATTACACAGTTCCAGACTAAATTTGAAAGTATCTTAGGTTTTACTGAATGGCAACACCCTGAAGAGTGGAAGATGAAAGTATTTCATTTACGGCCGCGGCAACACATTGCTAATATAGAGCTGAACTTGTTCATTTAAATTGAAGAGTAAATATCTTACATTTTTCCGAATGGTTAACAGTCTCGTGCGCTTAAGATAAAAATGTTTGATTTCGAAATGTGTTGTCACTGCTCGATTTAATTTCGTTAAGTTTGTTAATAAAAATTCATTAGTGTTTTACAAAATATGTAATAAATAATAAACAAATTCGGAATTCAAAATTAGGGCTTCCAGGTGATCATGTTCGGTCGAAGGAATACGTTATTCAAAATTTGACGGCTCGTTTTTTTGCAATGCGAGGAACATACATACATACATGCAGATCCTTCATTATTTAATTTCTTTAAAAACAGTACAGTTAAATAATATGTAGTGGCAACAATCTGAAACCTGACACGCAAAATCCCATTTGGCCTCTTTTGATCTAAAAAGAATTTATTTCTACGCATTACCCATGGTATAGACACTGTTCTAATGAAATTCTGCACTTTGTTTTCTAAAATTCTGTAGCTGAAAGTATAAGTTTAAGAACAACATTTAAGAAATTGCTCATGTTCACATTTTTTGGATACCTTGCATGAGGTATAAGTCAAAACCAAATAATGGATAAAAATAAAGAAAATGTTTTATTTTAGAGGTACAATTCCAACATATTTGTGCTTTTTATCTCTCATGCCACGTATGGGATAGGAATTATAGAATCTTATACTTTTTATAGGTACTTTTTGAATATAATTTCTGTATTGAATTATTACATAGATACCATCTAAAACATGGGGAAATACTTATATAACATTTCAAACGATCAAAATAATATTTCAAGAAAATATTTTGCTCTCATATAAAATTATTGCTGCAATGGAGACAGGATATTTTTCTAATATATCGAAATATTTCTGCTTCTATCAAAGTTTTTCACAATTCTTAACTTTTTCCTATATCAGTAAAAGAAACAAAAATGTAATCATTGTGATGAATTGGAGATAGAAAATATTTAATAAATGTGAAGTGTGTTCCCAATATTTTCTGGGTTTATTTTTTGTATCTAGGAAAAGGATATTGGTTTGTTCTCAGAAAATATGTTTTTAGTTTCATTTTAATTACCATTTTATTTATTTTATACTTATTAGGGAAACAATGATACATCAATAGTTTTTGCTTCAACGCAAACAACAGTGTGAATAAAAGTTCTTAAATCTAAATATGAATTTTCATGTGTAAACAAAAATCGATACAAAAGAGGCAGTTTACGTAATTATTACTCTTAACTCAGCACCTTTAACGAAATTGACCAGAGGTAGAATTACATTCACATCACTTATCTATACCTTTCATTTTACTGTATTTTATTTGCATCTACATTCGTATGCTTTAAATTCGCAGAAAATTATGTGACTGCATTTACTAGCTTCTTCAACTTCTTTGTTATTACTTTTGTCATATGTTTGCTAATAAATATATTATCGATTATATTGCCGCAATAAAACTAGAAAAAGTTTTTTTATTTATATCAAGCGAAAATTAATATGCACTTCTGAAGACGAATCAGGTGCTTCTCTTTCTTGAGTTTACTTAGAAATTCCGGAAAATATAGAACACTCTCTAACAATGAATGGTAGTATATTAGTAAGAAACAGAATATAGTAATAGATAGGATGCTGAATGATACATTATGTGAAATAGATTGAAACTGCTTTGATTTAATTCAGTCACTCAAAAGGATTATGTGCATGAGCAGTATATACATTTGAAGGCTTCACTGTGCATGCGGTAACCGTTATATGTAAATGGTTGTGAAAACCGCTAGACTTGTTGAATTTAAGGCTCTGAAAATACGGAAGTAACACATAAACATTTTTACATTCTTTTGAATAACTTCAAGAGAATATAAAAAATGTTATGCCTGGTGCATAACATAATTAAGCAATAAGATAAGTGAAGTAATAAGATTTTGGGCTCTTTTTTCTTTGATGAAACGCATATCAAATTTAGTGCGCACTTGGAATGTTACGAATCTTTCTCTCAAATGAGCAATGGAAATAGAAGAGGGTCTTCATTCAGCTTCTTCAACTCCTGGAAGATCTTCTTTCAGCTGATGGAAGATCTTTCAACTCATGGATCACATCTTCTTTCAGATCATGGAAGAGGAATTTATATTGACTTTTTAAAGTTCATCTTTACATTACGAATCATGTTGGAAATGAGTTGAATATCCAGGACGGTAGATTGATAAAAATAGACCTATCCCATGTCCCTCAAAGGGAAATCTTGATTTTTAGCTTGCTAGATATGTTCCTCTAGGCGTTTGTCAAAAATGATATCGAAAGAGCAAGAATAAATTACCTTGACTACCTCAAGAAAAGAATTACACAAACAACTGCTAAAATTACATCGGACGTTCTTGCCAAAGTACTCGTATATATCAAAATTGAAAATCATCATTATCATCTGTTATGTATTTAATTCTTCACATATTATTAGTTTTTCTCGCTTTCTATTTGACTTACTAAATTTTAACATTTCTAATCGATTTTACATAACATATACTTTACAGAGACATCATTAAATTTTAGCACTTGTAAGGTTATTATTTAAATTAACCAGTTATTATTAGTGATGTGGATATTTACTGTAACTTCTTTCCGATTATTCACCAGAATATAAATGAATTAGCTAGTATTTAAACTGAGAGTGTGGTGATTTTAAGAGACACTGTGTTTCTCGCCTGCACGTGCAATCGACATTTAGTTCCTGATAGCTTTGATAGTTGCATTTTCGGCTTTAATTAAAAAAAGGTTATTTAAACCTTATCGTGGCTTGTAGTTTAGCTTTACTTCTGATGGGTTTATTTCTCCCAGATCAAGTAAAACCTTCTACTTTCCTTTTAGTAATTTCATAGCAAGAATAATAAAAGTCAACTGACAACAATAAAAGTGTATAATTAAGTAACAAAGAAGATATTTATAGCGTACGCAAGGGATAAAAATTCATATAAATTTCGCTGTCGACAAATTGATTTTGACGCTCTTCTCTTAGAATAATTGATCCAACTTAGAGGTAGATTCAAACTCTATTGTACTTGATTACAATTCTAGGTTTGAATTTTACTGTTCCATTTAGTTATATCACCAAAAGCTGTGGTTGATTCTGTTAGCCCAAGAACGTCCATTTATGTTCAAATTTAATTAAAAAAGGTTATTTAAACCTTATCGTGGCTTTCGCTTTACTTCTGATGGGTTTATTTCTCCCAGATCAAGTAAAACCTTCTACTTTCCTTTTAGTAATTTCATAGCAAGAATAATAAAAGTCAACTGACAACAATAAAAGTGTATAATTAAGTAACAAAGAAGATATTTAGAGCATGTGCAAGGGATAAAAATTCATATAAATTTCTCCAATCACATACGATTGTTACTTTACTAATAAATAAATATATTCTTTATCAAAAAGCAATTTTTTGCTGCTGTTCAAACAGACGACGAAAATGGGAAATCATGCTATATAAAAAAATATAACAGAAATTGATTTCTAGCTGAACTGCAAGCACTTACAGCCAAGTGTTTCGGTAAGATTCTGCTGAATAACGATGCCGTAAAATACCTAACCTAAACAACAACTAACAACCAACTAATTTTAGAAAGCTTGACGGTATGCAACGCAGAGATAAATACGGATGTACGTGCTAAGATTTTCTGAGAAGCTACTGTTTCCTTAATATATATTTTTTCTGTTTATGACTTTTATATTGCTTATGTGTATGATAACGAAAATTAGGGTTTTGTATTTCCACTAGCAGTACATATTTCTTTCTATAACTGCAAAACTGTTTGTCTGTATTTTTTTTTTTTTTGAGAAGGTTAGGTACTACAAATTTGTGGTTTGAGTGAAATAAAAGTTTTTTTCGGATTATTTCCCTTTCCTATATCTTTTATTAGCCCAAAATGAATTTTAGTCCCGAATGGGATAGTATTTTCGAAACGCCATTTCGCGTCCAAATACTTAAATGAGTTGTTTCACTTTTCAAATTGTTGCCACCAAATATTATCACCCTGTATTCTTATTTTTTAAGAAATTAAATAATGAAGAATTTGCATGATTGTATGCATGTTTCTCGCATTGTGAATAAACAACGATACCTAGTAATTCGATCAGTAATTCTAATAAAGATGTAGTCAATATCGGGTCAAATTCATCGGCGCTGCTTATTACATCACTTTTCAGTTCTCTACTATAAAGTAGCACTTATATAGCAAAATATTCTTAAAAATTTACTTAAATATTAAACCATAATTTCCATTTCATTGGCGTGGTAAGGTGTTTCGCCTTGTTCTCTTCAGTTCGTACGAAAAGAGAATCTATTCTAATTTTAGAAAATCTTTTCGAATGCGACTACTAATGAATGAATCCTAATCCGATGAATGAACAATCCCCCTAATTTTAACATTCTGGGAGTTAATTATCGACGTCATTAGCGGAGAAAAAGGAAGTATTTACGAAATCATTCACAGTGCTTTAACTCGAAAGAAAGAAAAGTATCTCTTGAACGGTGGCAAATAAAAGTATTAAGGGGAGTGACGAAATGTCACTTTGATTCCCAATTAAGCGAAACTTTTTGCTGTGTGCAGTTTTATGGAAAAAACGCCATTTAAACAATAATTTAATTTCAAATAACATTAATATTTGCAGATATTTTGTATTTTCCGTCTTTTAACCAATATTTCATATCACACATAAGCCTCAACAAATCGTCATCTGACTAGTTAAAGAACTTTCATTGCATAATGTGTAAAATATCTTGCATGTATTATTTTTCTCTTTCTCATTATTCAAATTAGATTTCTTCTCTCACTTTCATTAGTTACAGCAATTCTGAAGCCAAAGCAATAAAGACAAGTAATATTTAAAAAAAATAAAGTCAATTCTTATGTCAACAAGGAAAATTTTTATTTTAGTTACTTTTAATTACATTATTAAAATTTTTTTCGTTTCTAATTTATGAAGCTGATGGCGGTCTATAATTTCTCATTCTATCGATGTCTTGTAATGCTTTGTTATTGCAAGGAACCTTCCCAGTGAGTTTCGAGCAGTTCAATTCTTCATGTAATGATTCCATCTAATGATTTCACACGACTCAAGGCGACATATGCTTGACCTGCTGCGAGGAGTTTATGTTTTTTTCGCATTCTCCGTTTGTGAAGCAAGGGACATTTCAAAGGGTTATTTTAAACATATATTATTATCACGTTAACATATAAATATGGGGAGAATTTTTGCTACATTAATGGGATATTATATCCGCTTCATTCAACTCTATAAAACTACAATTCCTAAATTCCATACACTTCAAAAATCTTAAGAACTCTATCTTACTGTTGCCATTTATTTTACTAAATTTTACAATCCCATTTATCACAGTCATATACTATTATTTATAAGTTGTTATAAAATTAATTTTTACAGCACGTGAGAATTCATAGTAAATGTTCATTATTTGTTAGTCTTATTATATGAAAACAGCAAATGTTTAGTTCCGATAAACAAAAATAAATAAGTAGGAATTGAATATGCGAAAAAACTGTATTAACATCAAGTATCATCCACTACAAGTTTAAAAAATATATTTGAACTTGAGTGGATGAATAAAAGGTATTTTATTAACGATTGAAAATTTAAACCAGATATAGGGAGAGTGTGAGCTAATAGTAGGAATTTAATAAAAAGGTATTTAAAAGAAATGCTATTTTTTACGGATAAAGAAAAGCACTAATCATATCGCTAACGCCTTAAGCCATTTCAGAAATTTTTATTAGACCTTTTGAAATTTTAATTGAATTTTCAGTGTTTTCAAGCCATTTTCTATAACTTTAAAACAGCGCTTCCCAATCTGAGATATGTGTATCCTTGGGGATATGAAACAGTTTAATGAAGGATTCACGAAAAAATTACCAGCAATGGCGGAAAACAACAAAGAAATGTAATAAATACTAAAAACAAGCAAAATTTTTAGAAAATTAAAATTTTCCATTAAATATAAGAGAAAGCAATTTTCTCCTTTACTCTTAAAATAATTCTCGAATGATTCAAACTTGAATGTGGTTTTAAAGGGCATATTACATCTTTTTGGATTTTTACAAGAGGAAAACATGATGACATACCTGATAAAGTATCAAATTTTACTTATTTATTTATTTATTAGCACCAAAAGTGTTATTTGTCTCTAAATGCACTTTTTGTTCGTACAACTTTTACGTCCGAACCACTTTTCAAATTGTTGCCACCAATACTGTTATCGAGATGAGATGTATTATTTAAAAAAGAAATATGTGTGTGTGATTATGGCAAAGCCTCAAGGGCTATCTGCCTAAGAGGAGAGATGCCTTCGTGGAGGACTTTCTAAGGGAAACGGCTCGTATACACGTTATACATGGGGAAAACCACGAAAACGCACATGCAGCCAGCCCGTTCGCGGGATTCGAACCTCGGACCGAACTACCACTGTTCAGCGACTTTACCGCTCGGCCGCTGGTGGGCTTGAAAAAGAAATGAATAATGAAGATAATCTGCATGTATGTATGTTCCTCGCAATGTGTTAAAACGTCAAATCTTGAACCACCAAAGCTTTAATCCACGTAGTCTTCAACCCGAACACGGGCACCTCGAAATCCAAACTGTAAATTTCGAATTTATTTTTATTTATTTCATATTTTTTACAAATTTAACTAATTTTTCTTTAACAAACTCAGCGATTTGAAAGCGAGAAAGGGCAACACTGTTCGAAATACAACAATTTTATCTCCAGTGCACCATTCGGCAATATTTATCTTTCAGCTTTAACCCACAAATGCAGCTACTTGAAAGCAATGTGTTGCCTCAAACAGAATACTTTTCATCTCCATTCTCCAGCCTGTTGCCATTCAGTAAGGCGTATGATATTTAAATCTCAGATTTTAATCTTTCTATTATTGAGCAGCAAACCAAATGACCATAAAGCAATAAATGCAGCTCTTAAAAACACCTTTTCTCTACTTTTTAATCTTATTGATTTAAATAAAAATGCATTTAAATTATGACATATCTAATTAGATGTATGAAATATTCTTATGAAATGACATTTGCTGGACTCATTAAAATCGTTATATACATTTTTCTTTTTTATGATAATTTTTTTACGCGGCTGGCAGTTCGAATAGCTGCTTGTGAAAGAAATAATATATCGAATATTAAAAAAAGTCTAATCGTTTTTCAATTAAGCAAGATAGGTACGTACACTGTGCAAAAAAAAGGGGTGGGCAATTCTAAGTTAGAAAACTCGTACATATTATTTTCTAAATAATTCTAAAGAAATATAAAATGTATACTAATATTTTAACATTTTTAAGTACGGATGATTATATATTTAAACAATATTGTATGCATAATCATCGCAATTTTGATTGAGACAATTAAAAAAAAAACGAGTTGCCATTTTCATGATGTCAAATTTAATTATAATTCGAAATGTTTTTACGTCAATAATTTTAAATGTTCTTACATCAATAATTAGTCTTTTAATTGAGATAAAATAGTTAAACAGTTAAAGAAAATAAACTGAAGAGGTGTAAAAAGTTGAAAACTCTAAGCAACCAGCCCAGTCGTCGAAAACATAAGCCGGGACAGATTAGTGGTATTTATTATTCCAATCCATTCGGATACAGCTAAACAAAACTGTATTTTGTATTAAGAAAATAAAAACTATACAATGAATTTCTCTCAAGAAATGCAGTTTCAAAAATAAAGGTTTAAATGCAGTATCTAAGAATATTTTGCATGATTAAAATATGTAAATTTTGACACTCCCAGAAAAATAAATGCATTTGCGATTGAGAAGTAATTTTAGTTTACCACTCAGAATTGACACTTTGAACTACGAAATTGCTTCCCACATATGCACAATTTTACAAAACACCATAAAGGTAGAGAATAAATAAATATAGGTCAGCTTTAGTTTTAATAGCATGCGCCAGTACTGTTTTTTGGAGCCGCAAGTCGAAGGGCATGTATGATTGCGATTGGAAGCACTCGACAACTTCCTGCCATGAGATACAAGCGAAAGGAAATCATCGTGGCAAGCACTCTCCTCCTGGGAATGCTCGCAACTCCAAAGCCATACCAACCAACCGCGAGCGTTCTAAACAAATATTTGATATATTTATAACGTCTTTGATATATTTATCACGCCTTATCCCTAAAGCGGAAAAATGTATTGAATCAGATTTGCAGAAATATTATTCATATGCCTACACCAAACTAGAGCGAATCGCAATATTTATTATCTGAATTTCAAAAATAGATCGTCGTTTAATTTAACCCTAAGATTATCAGATGCTTTTTCAGACGAAATTTTTCAACAAATATTTA
Source organism: Stegodyphus dumicola (assembly GCF_044657685.1). NCBI lineage: Eukaryota > Metazoa > Arthropoda > Arachnida > Araneae > Eresidae > Stegodyphus > Stegodyphus dumicola. The sequence goes on from NC_140775.1 coordinate 24,943,888, forward strand.
CGTGGCGTAAGGCATAAATGTCACATTTTATTTCCACCTTTGTAGAGGTTCAAAGATTCTGAAGAAACTCAAAGTCATCAATAAACACCTTAAACATAACTAATATGACTGAATTTTAGAAGAGTTTCATAAAATAAGAGGGATCGTATGAAATGGCATAAATCTTTGAAGATTAGTCTAAAAATAATAAAACCAACAATACATGTTTTCTTATTAAAAAAAGTAAACGGACCCAGCATCTACGCTTTAGAATTAATACTTCTTGTTATTATCAGTTTAATTTATATATATCCCCATAAATATCTTTCACAAGTTTTGCAGTAAACTTTTAAAAAACTATTTTCTGTAGTTAATTTCAAATATCTATTTGAATAACAGAAAAACAGAGAAATTCTTCGCATATAAAATAAATAAATCGAGTATTAATTGCAGCTACATTTACCGTTCAAGTTATGTTTCCATTTCTTTAAATAAAACAAACTTTATTATTTTATTATATCTACATTAAAGTACTTGAAACATCTTAATTTCAAATACTGAACTACATTCCATTCCAGTGCTTGGAATGTGGGTTATTAAACTCGTTTCTTATGATTAAATTTCTAAAGCGTGAAGAGAAATGTAATTATTCGTCCTCGATAAACTTTGCGGTTTTTTAAGAAGAAATCGTGTTCTAATTTGCATATCAAAGTCGACTATAAAGCAATCAATTCATCATTTCATTTTTCTTCAGTATGTAAATCAAGTTCGTTTATAAAAGAAGGTTTTTAGATAAGATTCACATGATGAGAAATGCAAATCATCTGACCCAAATTTAAAAGGCAAAAATATGCTTCACGCTTTCCTCCCCTACAAAGAAAAATCAAATGAATTAATTTTTCTCGGAAACTTTTAGGAGAATTTTGATTTATTGCGCATATAATTAACGTAAGGTACAAAGTAGTTTAATTAAGCTTCAGTATATTAATAGAAAGCAGTTAAATACATTTTATCACATACGGTGATATCATATCGCATAAGTAATATCATATGGTTATATTACTTATGCAAGAAAATAAATTATGTTACTTATGCAAGAAAATAAATTGTGTTACTTATGCAAGAAAATGTGTTATGTTACTTATGCAAGAAAATGAGTTATAATAATAATAATAGCATGGTGTTTCTAAATATTTATTTCAAAAGTGTGTATGATGAATGCAGTCTCCCCCTTTGTCATATGACAGACGACTCAAATACAGTACGACGTTATCCATATTAACTGGAGGTGGAAGTAGAGGTATATAAATGTAACCGGATACAAGGTCTTTCATATTTTAGCTCATCATTTTCAAGTAGAGGTATTTAATTTTTTTTTTATATTTCATACAGATGGTGAGACATTTTTACATACTAGTGACGTGCTTCATTTTCGGTCACTTTAATTGTTCACGGCTCCTATTTTTAAATACATACGTAAGATATAAAATATGAAGTAAAATTACCAACTGTAACAATAGCCATACATTCCCCTTCAAAAAATCCATACTGCATCATATGCGTCTTCATTTTATACGCAATAGTATGAGCCATTTAAACTGAAAAACTATCAAAATTTAACACTGGAAAAAAGGAACAGAGGGAAAAAGGAACCAATCACCCTTTACAACTGAATACATTATCTGTAAAGATCGTGACTTGTAAAGATCATGACTTGTAAAGATCGTGACTTAAAGAGAACGTGAAATATAAATAATAGGACAAGAAATTGCATTTTACGGTGTGGCAACAAGAAGAAGATTCGGAAGATTTTTATATATTTTGTTTAGAGAGTTTAAGATTATAATATAATAACAGTGGTAAGAGTTTTAACTGTAGTAGTTAAGAGTTTAAAATTTTGATAGTTAAGAGCTGCAGCATTTATTTTTTTGGTTCTGTTTTAAAATTCAAATAAAAGTATTTTGTTCATACTGAAAATTTACCTTTGTTCTTCCTACAAGGTTCAATATCCGTTATATTGAAACGAAGGAAAGAATTTTTACTGGCGCAGTCGACAGGATCGGAGTTTCCCCGCATATAACTACAAACCAAAATAACTCAGGTGAGATCTCAATTTACCTTGTAAACGTAAAATAATTAATTAAGATTACGAAAAGTTAATTATTGTTTCCGTCATGGAATCTTAGTTTATTTACTTATCAAAGTAATGAATACGCCAGTATTCAAATATAATTTCGTTTTACTCGCCAGAGTAGGTGAACAACACATTAAGTATTGATTCCCCTGATTGAGTTTCGTGCCGAATAAAATTAAATTTATTGTGAATTATATTTAAATAAAAAAAAAAAAAAAAAAAAAAAAAAAAAAGAGAAAGAAAAAAAATTGCTTTTTATAAAACTAAGAGTCTATTGACTGAATAAAATCGAGACATGGCTTTTATGGGACGTGGGAAAAAAAAGGATTTGCTGGTTTTAGCTGCTGAATTAGAAATTCAAGTAGATCCAAGTATGAAAATCGTGGCGATAAAAAATGAAATAATTCAAAGTGATACATATGATGAAGCATTTGCTAAAGAAGTGTTCTTAACGATTATTGAAAAGAGGAAAAGAAAAGAAGAGGAACAGCGAAGAAAGGAAAAAGAAGAGATTGACGAACAGCGAAGAAAGGAGAAAGAAGAGATTGAGGAACAACGAAGGAAAGAAGAATTAGAAGCACAGCAGAAAAGAGAGCAAATGGAGTTTGAATTGAGGAAACTCGAAATTGAATCTCGTGTTCGACTAACACAAACTCCACCAACAAATGAAAATGGACATCATAATTTTGGTTTAATTAAGTTTATTCCCAAATTCAATTTAAGACACGATGATATTGTGATTTATTTATCTTTATTTGAAAGACAAGCTAAAAGGACAAAGATTGATCCTAAAGATTGGGTTTCATGTTTATTGACTTTAATGCCATCTGAAATCATTCAATTAAATGGTAGGGAATCTGAAGAAACTTTTGAAGATTATGAGTACATTAAGACCATTTTATTGAAGAGATTTAAATTAAACCCTGAAAGCTTTAGAAAAAAACTTGTAATGCACCAAAAGAGCGCTGAAAAATCATGGAGAGATTTTTGCTACGAAATTACAAGTTATTTTGAAGAATGGATCAATGGTCTTGAAATCACAAATTTTGCCGCGTTAAAAGACTTGATTATTACTGACCAAATTAAGAAAAGAGTACCCTATGAAGTAAGAGACCATCTTCTTGAGGACTGGGCGAAGTTCGTTTCTCCAACCAAATCAAAACGAACTGGTGGTAATCCATCAACAGACAGAATTAATAAAAAATGGCAACCTCGTTCTCCACTTCCAGAAAGAGCTTTCAGAAATAAATCGCTGTCCGCTGAAAACACACCAAGAGTGTACCCATCCCGTAAGAGTGACGAACCACAAAAGCCTAGTTTCAAACTAACTTGCTATAATTGTGGAAAAGAAGGTCATGCATCTAAGTTATGTACCAAAAATCGGATACCAACAAGTGCTTCTGCAACAGCACAAAACAACTTAATACAAACACAAACACCCCTTGCAGAAAAAGAAAAACCAGAAGTGCTAACTGCCAAGATCTCTATTCCTGTCTCAAAATCAGTGGACGTGTCTAGAAACATAGGTGAATTAAAACTTGTCAAAGTTAAATGTGGAGATATTATTCTAAATGGAATCGTAGACACGGGAGCACAAATTTCAGTAGTCCGTGAGAAATTGGTTGACAACATACCTTGTGAAGGAGAAAGTAAAATAGAGAAAACAGAAATGATAGAAGATAAAATTGTTGAACAGGAAGCACAGAAGGAAGAAATTATAATTGAAGAAACTAAGAGGGTAGAAACAGAAGATGAACTCAAAGAGGAAAAGTTAATTGACAGCAAAATAACAGATGTAGAAATTATTCCACCTGAAAGTAAAAACAAATTTATGGGTGAGACTGAAATCCCAGTTGAAAAAGAAACTGTCAATGAAAGTGAAACTCAAGTGAAGCCAGTAACCAAAACAGAAAATACAGATGATGCTGAAACTGCAGCTGAAAAAGAAATAATCGCATATGACAATAAAACTCAAGTAAATCTTGATGATGAGAACATAGAAGAGAAAGAATATATTGTTGAAATTGGAAACGAGAAGGAAAAAGTAGATGATAAAAAGAACGACTTAATAATCCATAAGGAAAGTGTGAAAGCTGACTTAGTAACTGAAAATGAAAATGAAAATCACACAGAAGCTGCAGATCTTGAACTTGAAAATAAACTTGCAGATGACAGTGAACTATTACAATTTACTGAAAAAGAAATTCTGGATGATAATAGAAACAAAAAGTACAATAAAAACAGCATAGATACTGTTGAACTGGGAGATGAAAAAGAAAGTGTGGATTATACAACCAAAGTTGAAACTGAAAAGGAAAATATCATCCACAATGAAACTGAACACCACAGAAACCTTTCAAGTTCAAGGGTGAAAACATGGAAGATTGAACAGAGAGTTATTCGGATGACAGCGAAGAACTGGAAGACGAGAAAGAAACGGAAGGAATTGCTGAATCAATAGAAGAGCCCGAGTCCGAGGTAGACGATCTACATCATGTTGATGAAGAATTATTAGAAAAAGCAGAAGAAAAAATAGCTGAGATTTTTTTTTTAGTTTATAGGACTTTCACTAAGCACAGAAATCCCATATTTGAAGAAATTGATAAAGCTGAAACAATTGATGAATGGTGTGAGCTACTTGACAAAGCCACTGGAAAGATAGAAGAGAAGAAAGATGATAAGGAACAACAGCTACTAGGATTGCCTACCATAGGTGAGAATGATAATGAAGATAAGCCATTTACAAAAGAAATGCCCATAGCATTTTTCAGCAAGAAACTAACGCCCTGTCAACAACGATGGTCAACCATCGAACGAGAAACATTTTGTGTCATCGAAGCCTTCAAAAAATTTGACACATGGATTTTCAGTGCCAAAGCGCAGATTGTGTCTGATCACAGTCCCCTCACCTACTTAACCCAAAGCGCCCCTCATGGTGCTAACCTGTCTCGTTGGGCCTTAGCGTTACAACGGTATAACATGACTGTGACATACCGCAAAGGAAGTTCACATGGGAATGCTGATGCTTTGTCAAGGTTAGCTGTTAACTCTTTCTCTCTCAATGAACTCTGAGCAGCATTGTCTCTACGGTGACGAATGTTTAATATTTTAACAGTGATAAGAGTTTTAACTGTAGTAGTTAAGAGTTTAAAATTTTGATAGTTAAGAGCTGCAGCATTTATTTTTTTGGTTCTGTTTTAAAATTCAAATAAAAGTATTTTGTTCATACTGAAAATTTACCTTTGTTCTTCCTACAAGGTTCAATATCCGTTATATTGAAACGAAGGAAAGGATTTTTACTTTATCCAATATATCCAATCACCATTTGAATCATTTCCTATTATCCGTTATATCCAATCACCATTTGAACCATTTCCCATAATACATTATATCCAATCACCATTTCCAACTGAATACATTATCCAATATATCCAATCATCATTTGAACCATTTCCCATAATCCATTATATCCAATCACCATTTGAAACTGAAAAAAAGGAAGCGAGGCTATAAATACTTCAGCTGCTTTATGCGCACTTAATTTTCTTCCCTGTTGTTACTTCGCAGGCACGTATCTAATCTGTTTGAAGTTTCATCTATTGTATAAAATGTAATTTGTTGTATATAATATTGTGGATGTAGATTTCCCACATTGTTCTGTTCCAATCAAGAAGTTATATCTTAACAGATTAACTTATGCTGCGATTATCCGGTGATTTGCGGTTTTCTAGAGTTCCAGTCATCTACGCAGCAGTTTCAAACTATCTTCGATCACTGTCTCGACTACGACTGTAACTTAACTGGTTTTGTTATCTGCCAAAATTATTATAAAATTTAGAGAAGCTGCTGCTTACATGTATCACTTTGCTTTCGCTAGCTATTGTCCATTTGTCTACAAAATGTAACTGGATAAAATTGTGGGGTGCATAGCTCACCCATAATAATGATGTGTTATTTATAAGTAAGAATATTTGTTCTAAGAATTAGTTATCAAGGAATAAACGTATGAGTGGAAAATCGGTTTTCTTCAAGTGTTATCCTTCTAAGTAGTAAATCCTGTCTAAGTTATTACAACGAAAAAACCTTTTACTAGTTCGTTACAGCTATTTGCAAATCAACTTATTACATATATATATGTAAGACAAAAAAAAACATGTCAATAAAAGCACTAGCTTTAATTTGCAATATGCCCTTAATTATTTTTTTAAAATTTGGTTATTCCCCCTTTCTGTTCTAAAAACAGTAATTGCTTATAATGAACCTCTATAAACTGCAGCATTTCAAAATTGGTAGCCATATTACTTAAATAATGATACTGAAATAGAGCTCTGACGCAGATAATTTACACGCAGATAATTTGAGCCAATAATAATTTTTTAATGGTTAAGCTGCATGTAGCTTTCGCGATTTCCCTTGTATATAATGTAAATAAGAGTTCCCTTCTCTTTGAAAGTACTCCAAGACGTCATCCGTTGCTTACGAAAACAAATTGTGTGGTTTGCATTGATCTATTAGCCATTCTGAAAGAAAAAATTCCCTGCACGAATCTTTGAATTAAATCCCGTTATTTGAGAGAATGCAAAAATTTTGCCATAAAAGATTTGAAATACACCCATCATCAAATATTATGCAAAGAAACTGTGAGTGAAAGCAGGCAATATTATAACAAGAGTAAGGATACCAAGCAAAGTTGAAATACAGAGTCCATCAAAATAATATATACACATTTTAATGAAAGAAACATCTCTATTATATGTTAATACCGAACTGAATTATAGATAAACATAATCATATTTATCATATTTTAGGTTAGATTTGGTACAATCCTCCTACACCTGTACCTGTACAGTTACTTAGTGCTAAAAAGTCTAAGTGTTCTTAGTTACTCAAAGTATACAGTTACTTAGAGTGCTCAGAGTATGGAGGCCATTAGCCGACAGACATATGGCACAAGGGTAAGCATATTTCACAAGTGTACATCAGATTAGCCACTGAGGGAGGAGTTTCGAAAATGGACCAATGAGCTTCTGTTGCTCTTGTGACGCTCAATCTTCATGCATGTGAGCGTATGTTCTTTACGTTTTAATTTGCATTTGTTTTGCAGTTATAAATGTATGGCATTTTAGCAGAAAATCTCGTAATGTTTTCGTTTTATGAGTGTATTAATCGTGAAATTTAACGTGCTAAATGTATACGAATGCAAATTAGTAAAGTTCACTTTGAATAAAATTCTGCATCGGATATTGTTATAGAGCATCTTTTTCATGTAGACTAAAATAAAAAGTGCTAACTTCATATTGCTTTCTTTCTCTTATTTACTATTCATTAAGTAATATTTCACATGGATATTTTTGTGGAGTATGCAACATGTGCTTGTATTTATTTCAAATTCTTTGAATTAGGTAGTGAAATCTTCACAATTGCTCATATTTTATCTAACGTTGCAGTGAAAATTTTCAGAAGAAATCGACGATACTTTTCTTTGTTTCTAATTCTTCTAATTCGTTTTTTGTTTTTTGTTTTTTAAAATTGAATGGCAGAATATTTTCAACCATCTTGCTTAAATTTTAAGGCACGCGAAAGGTCATGTGACATGACAGAGGTATTACTGAATGCCCATTGGTCCATCCTAGAAGAAATTCCCTCAGTGGCTAGGCAGATGTGCACTTGTGGAATATGCCAACGGTGAACGGTTGCTTGAACAACATTAGTCAACGAATGTGCTAAAATTGCTACACATGCCGCTAGTACTTCGCCTCGAAGGGTCTCCAGTATAATATATTTTTTGTGCTACACGAAACCCTACTTGGTTTCTCAAAACCATTTTGATCCACTATCAAATGTCATACTTCACATATTACAGTCAAGCACCATACTACATATTGCAATAATTCAACTTCGAAACCAGTATGTAGATACTATCAGTTAAAGTGTGTACACATATTTCTGACAGATCCTACATAAATTAAGGAGGAATGGTTAAGATTTTTGTCAAAGAATGGTACGAAGCTTTATTCTAATAAAAGTTCCTACTAAGAAGAAATCAATAATATATATTACCAGTAAAAACTAAAATGGTCATTAAAGAAAATATACCAGAGAATTCAAATTTTATTCTACGGTATTCAAATAGACAAATTATACCAGCCATTCCTTGCCTAAAAAACACTTTCAGCGTTCTTTACGGTGGAAATATGGGATGATGATCGGTTGAACATACCGGAATCTGCTACAATATGAATAGTTTATACGTGGGGTTGAGGAAATTAGGTTATAAATCATAAAGGAAAGCCATGAAGAAAAACGTAAGGTCTATTCGGTGGAGAAAGAACCAGTTTTATTCTGAAATAAGCCTTCTTTTAAAAATGAATTTTTCAATATGAAATGAAGATACTTTGATAGAGGAAATAATCTCTACCAAACACTTATTCCTGATAGAACTTAGAACAACTAAGTATTATTGTACGCTATCTCTTTCGATTTAAAATTCCCTTTTTGTGTATTATTTTGAAATACATCGTAGTTTATTTCAAAATAATCTGAGATAAACAGAACACAAACTTGAAACAAGCAAAACAAATAACATTTTAAGTAATTTTAATTAAAATTAATAATTAACAAAACTAATGATAGAAATCTTCTGAATGTTTTCAATAGTCAAAATATACTAGCATAATATAACAACTCTGCCTAAATTAATTTTAGTAGAGTTGCTTGAAAACGATATTTCGTTTTCCAGTGCTGCACATATATTGAAATATTTAGTGCCTATACAAATCTACAAAATTTACTGTATTTCAGCATTATGTTTCTAAATAGTTTCACTTAAATTCAATGGAATGCGTTATACTTCGAAGTTGACTTAACCTAACCAAATTGAGGGAGAAATTAAACATTGAATTAGTTTATCAAAAACAGTCATATCCGATATTTAGACGTGTCATTTACAAACACATGTAGATCTATTGAGAAGGTTTGATTTCGTAACGAAAATCTCCTTTTAGAGAATATACAAGAATACATATGAAAGATACGCAAGAATCACTGTAAACAGAACCGAAACTATCCATACAACAAAACCCAAGATACTGAGCCTGCAATATAGTGACACTGCGATACTGTTTTGACTGCAGTTCTTAAATATGTTTCACAAAACACGTAAAAAAATACATTATTATCCGTAAGTATTGCGTTGGCAAAAAATTAATTTCTGTTTATTAATATGAAATAAAACTAATTTTTTTTCTACACAAAAAAGGAACTTGAATCAGTCAAATATCTTCCATTCTCTTTGATGACATCCTACCACATTGCTGGTAACTTCATGATTCAACTTTTGGCCTTTATCACCAAAAAGATCAATCAAGTGCGATTTGAGGTCATTTGTGGACTGAAATTCTTTGTCAACTTCGAAATAAATAATAATCAGATGGCGCAAGGTCGGGACTGTATGGGGGATGCTACATCATTTCCTAACCAAGCTGCAGTAATTTCGTACGTGTTGCTAAAAATGTGTGAGGTCTCGCATTAGCTTTGTTGGAGCACGATTCCTTTGCGATTTACGAAATCTGACCCTTTCTATTTGACTGCTTCCTCCAGTTTCATACGTTATTGACAGTATATACATGAGATAGCTGTTCGGTAGCTTGAACTAGGTCAAAATACAAAACACTTTTGTGTACCTACCAAACTGACAGCATGAGTTTTTTCTGATGCAGTTTAGCTTTCGATATAATTTGTGCTGATTCATGATGCTTGGATCATGATCTTTTTCGATTAATAGTATTGTTGACTATCTACGTTTCATCATCAGTAATAATTCATCTAAAAAAGAGTCGATTGCATTACGTCTGAAATGCGTATCGTAAATGTCGATTCGCTGTGTTAAGTGAATTTCTTTCAATTCACGAGGAATCCAAATATCCAGCTTCTTAACGAGTCCAAGACAGCTTATGTGGTTTTCAGTTTTACCCGTGATACATTTAACGTTTTTATAATCTCTTGTACAGTTATATGACCATTCAGTTCACCTATAACTTTAATTGTGTCAAGATCAACTTCAGATGGTCGGCCATAACGTTGGTCATCTTCAAATGAAAAAATCTCTAAGAGGAAAATTTTTAAACCATTTCTGACCGATGTATTCTGTTAAGCAATCAACACCAAAAACTTCACATATCAAAGCGATCAGGTTTAGCCACTTTCTTGGCTTTATGAAAATAAGAAAAGCAAAACATGTCGAAAATGTTTGTTTTTGCGCTCTATGTTAAAATTGACGGAAAACTAATATTTGTAAGCAAACATATGCGGAATCGGTTTCTATAGCAACCTAAAAATGTTAGCTGTCAAATCTCAAAAGAAAAAATAAGATTGACAGAAGAATAACAAAACGAACATAACGCTATTAATATGTGCAAATGTAAATTACTTTCTTGCAAACCCAATATAATTATTGATAATTAAAGTTAGTAATAAAAAAGAAGAATTAATTTATACTCTCCTGCATTTCACTTTCGATATGAGCAAACAATATCTAAATAAATGTTTCTAATAAAGCCAATGAAATAAGTAATTAGAAAATAAATACTTTGACACGTATCAAACAGTTACCATTGAAATGCGTATAAAAATATTACCGCCGTACACTGAATGATACATTCGAAAATAATCACTACTTTCAAGCAGTATAACTAGCGAGCTAGTTTCGAAGACAATAAACAGAAAACTGAGCCTTACAATGACTAAATTTTATCGAAAAGGAGCATGAACGAAATTACTACTAAAGCCCTTTAATTTTGCTGCAGGGCGAAAAGGAATCTTTCTCTAATGGAAATTTAGAATAGTGCAGTAGGTTTTATACTGTTAAAAGTATTTAAATTCGAGTATCTTATTCCGTTTGAAGCAAAGTAAATTCCCTTTCACATTCATGTTTCTTTAATTTAGGCTGCGATGGGAAATAATTGAACAATTCTTGCCTGTTTGAATGTGCTTAAAGTTTCAATGGTTTGCGGAATTTCTTGTAGTAGTCTCAATTCTAATAAAGAAAAGCTTGAAGATTATTCTTGGCATGCTAAATAATAAAATTTAGATATGTAAAAAGTATTCCTGTAATAAAATACCCAATAGAAAGAGTTAAAAATATCTTGTACAAAATACTACACTAAAATGAACTCTCGCAGAAAGTCTTGAATGAATACTTTTCTGTAGATTAAATATTTGCGAAAAAATACCTGTGCATTTCACTAGTGACTGACACAGGTCCCTCCCATTTAAGAAATAAAAAAATACCCTGCTAGGCAGAGTATCTTCTTTACTTTCAGTAGAATAATTTTGTTCCTTATGACTAGTATCATTCTTAATTGAAATTAATAGATTTACTGTAAATCTAAATAACATAATTCATTCAATCTCTCCATATGTATAAAACTTTGCTCGTAATACTGTTACGGATTTTGTATTTATTTAGCTTATTTTAATAGAATTGTAGTTAAAATTGTTTTATTTCCCGTGCAATGCAGCGCGTGACGAGTCTTAAGAGAAAGCTAGGCCGAAAAAGTAAAAATACAAGAGCACGTGCATTTAACATTTAATAAATGGATATCTCGTAATTGCTTTTGCTTTCCAGAAACCTTGAGAAAATAAAAATGACCAGAATGTTCTCGTACATGATTAAAAAGCTTTAACAAGCTGGAGGAAAACATCTCAGTTCAGTTGTTTACTAAGCTTTTGTTGTTGATTGTAGCGAATACGCGGTGAGATCGGATTAGCTTTCTCTGCAGTTTGGAATAAGTTCTATTTAAGGTTTGGCCCACCAGCGGCCGAGCAATAAAATCTCTGAACACTGGTAGTTCGGTCCGAGGTTCGAATCCCGCGAACGGGCTGGCTGCATGGGCGTTTTCGTGTTTTTCCCATGTGTAACATGTATACGAGCCAGTTCCCCTTAGAAAGTCCTCCACGAAGGCATCCCTCCCCTTAGGCAGATAGCCCTAGTGTGCTTTGCCGTATTCTCAATACACGCACACTATTTAAGGTTTTTAGTAGTTCAAAATATAACTACGAAAATATAACTACGTTGTGATATTGTACGAATATCTGCGAGGAAAATTTTCAGCATTTTGTTTTATTTCTTGGGATAAGAATACATTTTATTGACTTTTTATCGGACTTGCGCATTCAATATATTACGAACCCGTATGCACGCAACAATACTTAACTACTCAGAATAATTCAAAACAATAGCATAACAAAAATGACTGTATGCATAGCTTCCTTTGAGTCACAGAAGACAACAGGTTCTTTTGCTTGCTTAGAAATGAGAAGAGATCAATACAGTACAAGTGCCTCCGCTATTGCGAGAGGCTCGCAAGTGTAATTACAGATTATGGCTTCAGCGCCAGTTTTGTGCTGAAAATAGTATCATCTGGCAAGCATTCATTGAATAACTCAAAAGTGATAATCATCATAACAAGATTTTTTTTTTTGTATTTCCAGGTTCATGTTATTTAATTTCGGAGTCTTAAAAAAGACGTTAAAAGTTTAAAAGGATCCCGTTTTTTAAATTTTATTCTAAAATAGCATTACTGCAGAAAACGAATAAAATAAAAGCCTTTTTTTTCATGAAAATCAGCCTAAATTTAGAATGTTCGGAAAACGTGTTATCTGAAATAAATTATTCTTGGTCATTTTGATAAAGCGGTTTTAGTGCAGGACAAAGTGAACGCGTAAAATGACGCAGTATTGTAAACTGATTAAAGATATCGCAATATGCGACGAAAACATTTGATGCTAGAGTGATAGATAAAATGGCATAAATGACAACTCTAAGAAGCTATCATCAAAATGCATCTTTATTTTTAAAATTTTATTTTTTATTAAACATTTAGCTAAACTTATCTGTTGCCTCTAATGATTAGGCAAGTTTCATATTTTTTAACACTGAAAATTGTGCAGTAAAGCTTTTATTCTCTCTTTATATTTACATAAATAAAACTAAAAATATGTACTTATATAAAACATTTCAGTTTTCAGAGGTTACATTTCAGTTTATAAAATATCGATCTCTAAAAGGGAAAAATTGTTAAATCATGATTTCATATTATTTCAGATAAAGTATTCTTTAGTATTAAAAAGGCAATACTTCATTCTGATCAAGAACATACTCAGTATTTAAAAGCAGATATTTCCAAATTTCATGTGCGATGTTTTTATTGCAGCAAGTCGTTTTAAAATCATAATAGACTAAATAAAAATTCTGATACGTGCATAATAATGAACTTTATAATGAAGTTTAAAAAGGCTCATAGAAAATAAATTTATTTTTGGATTTTTTTTATTTTTAATTTTTATTTTTTATTTAATTGGGAGGTAGAAGTGTATTATTTGAGATGCCTTAAACAGCAACGATAAAAAAGTCTTAAAAATAAAACTGGTTTCAAAGAAATTTTCACATTGTACTTCCAACAAAGCAATCAATAATATCTCACGATACCAACATATATTACTAGATTTTAGTTTGCGTTTCTATCAGTTGACTGGTAATTTCTTTTTGAGAAAAAAAATGTGTTAAATGCATCCAATTTACTGTGAAAACATATTAAATCTACTCGAGTAAAGCGGTTCCGTGATGTTTATAACTAAATGAACGGGTGGAAAATGCATTTCGAGAGGAACGAGTTTAATCTGAATGTGCCAAGTTGATTGTTTAGAGTATTAGCCTGATCTTTAGAAAAAACCCAGAATATGAAATGTGAATGTCGTTTTGTCGGGATGAAGTGACAGATCAGGCTGATTTCATAAACGAAAATTAGAAATAAAATGCAGAGCAAAATCAAGAAATGTCACAAAGGTAATACATGATGTATATTTAAAATTCTAAAATTCAGTATCTTTAGACTGGATTTGGATTATTTGATGAGGGCAAAGCACTGGAGGGCTATTGACCTAAGAGAAGGAATGCCTTCATGGAGAACTTTCCAAGGGAAACTCGCTCATATATACGTTACAAGTGGGGAAGATAATAAAAACGCCCACGCAGCCAGTCCATTCATCCGGATTTGACCCCGAACAGAACTACCGCTGTTCAGCGACTTTACCGCTCGACCGCTGGTGGGCCTGAATGTGTTTAGAAAGAAACAATTAAAAAAAAGGTCCTATTACTCATGCTTACGTTGATGCTTCATATACGTTAACTAACTGTAAATCATGATATATCTAGGCTGCTGAGTAGAATTTTTTCTGGTCGCTAAACTACAGTAAAACAATTATAAAGTGTTTAGAATCATTCATTGCTTCTTTTAAAGCAATTGAAAATTTCTTTTGAAAGGTGTGTTACTTCACACTTGCCCGCTACTGTAGGAATAAGAATTTTTCTTAAGAATTCAACGCTTTCCTTTCCGAACTGATTAAACCATTCATATAATTCAGTAAATGACATTTCTTAATCTTCGTACATTTTAGAGTGTCATTTTAAATCTTATTTTATTTTATTAAAAGTGCTCAAATATTATTATTGCGGAATATACAAGCTTTATAGCTACATTTATAACTAAGAAATCTGGACATAGTTATTAGTTTTACGGATTTAAAAGATTCGTCTGAAAATGTATCTGTCCTTTTCGTATATTTCTTTTCGTTAACTAAACTATTGCGTATTCAATTTTGTTTTACTCATGCACCATTACTCAGCTTTTTCAATAAATAGAAATTTTTGACGTTATATTTCGTAGAATAATTTATTGTCAAATAACTCTCTTCCCTCGAAATATTTTCTTGCAAAAATTCCGCTTTTTTTCCATGTCCTTCTACGCTATGATTATTTTTCAACATGAAACTTTTAGAATTCTGTTTGTGTTTGAATTTAATTGTCTATTTTTACTTCTGGTGCGAAGTGAAGGAAGTAATGTAATCGTGAAAAAATTCGGGCATCATATTTCAATGAAAATATCCATTTTCACCGCTTTCGAATACATTTCAACGATTTTTTACGTGACATCTGTACGTATGGATAGAAAAAAGAACTATTTTTTTTCCAAAATGGGTTGTATGAATTCAAAAAACATTTTTTTCCATGCCGTCTGTATGTACATACGTACATTCGCATATATATGGCTTGTATAACTCAAAAATGATTAGCCGCATAAAGTTGAAATATTGTATATTGTACTGTTATAACATGTAGCTGCGCATCTCCCTCTTTTATTGCAATCGGTAGCGCCAGACGCACACACACACATATTATATATATATATATATAGATAGATACACACGCTCTAACCCGGTCGGGGAGTTCCGTGTTTTTATTCTTAGGTGTTGGTAAAATGTGCATTTATTGTTTTAAAAGGATTGACTTATGTTATTGTTATGCTCTGGTTAAGGTTTTTATGCATTTAGTAAATTCGCATGCAATAGTTGTAGAATTAGCGATAGGCCTAACGACACCGACATTTGTTTACATTTCAAACGCTTAGCAGTAGAGTGAATTAAGTCCGTAGGTGCACAAAATTCAGTGTCGTTTTGCCCAATGGAACCAGAAGTTAACTTTAAATTGTTGTGGTGCGAGAATTTCGTCTTTCTGCCTGTTGACCCAGTTGCTTCTTTTGACGCAGAAGCTCTAATTTTAATTGCAAAAACTGTCTTTCTAACTGCTTTTAACTGCACTTGGTATTTTAGGTTTTTCTGTTTTGAGGATTTACATATTTTTGCCTTGCCGTGAAGTTAGAACTGAATTGATTGAATGAGAATTTATCTCTGATGAAATTCGAGGAAATAAGTTTAAATGAAGTGCAGTAGAAAATGCTTATAATTTCATAGGCCGTACAAGGAATTTATGTGGTATTTACATCATCTTTTTTTCAACAACAAAAAGCAATTAGAACATAAATCCAAATAATTATTTTCTTCCTCGAGAATTCTGCGGCAACCTGTCTGTAAAATGCAGCATTTGGCAACAGAACATGCATCATTTTATAATCAAACATAATTCTTTTACTATCACACACTATATCATCATACAAACCGGCGTAGCAAAATCAAGTCGAATATACACAAAGTCCTAGAATATTTGTGGAATCCGAAGCGACCAGTCATTCGGTGTTTACCTATATTGCTTCCCTGTGTAATGGTATTCTGGCTATTTCCTGTATTATTTTTCCAATTATCTCCCAGCATGCCATATTGCTTCTCTCATTATATCTCGACTAATATATAAGCATTGTATATTAGTGTCTTGAGATCATTTTAACTGCACTTGCTTTACGACGTAACTAATATTTACTCTATTTTCATTTAAGAGAGAAGCACATTTCACACAGTTCTCAGAATTTAAACCGTTTTATATCGAATGCTTATTCCGAGATCGCATAGAGCTGAGTCCCCAATTCTATCACTTTAGTAATGCAGCGCCTGTTTACAGAGCGATATATTGATATTACGGACGCCTATTCGCTGTTTAATCGAAACTAGAGACTACTAAGGCCAGCGGCGAGCTCTGAGGCGAGGTCAGTGTAATAAAGGTCGTCATTTATAGCTTTTATCTACACTCTGTCTTTCCCTAAATTTGCGATCAGCTTTAAATGAGTTGCGCAATACCAGCATAATTTCAGCATCATTCAAATAGCATCAAAGTTCATCTGTAATCTAGGGAGCATCTTCCATCGCTATCTTTGAATCTGGGTAAAATGTAGGAAAATAGAAACAGAGTTTGGAACGAATAACAGCAACTGCGGAATTATGAAAGGTGAATCGTATAAGACAATGAATGTTTCTCAAACGTTTTCCTCAAAAGGGACCACTTGTATGAATTAGAAAGCTCTGTGGACCACTTGTATGAATTAGAAAGCTCTGTGGACCACCTTATTCTGTACAAAAGCAACTTTTAGCATATACTACAATGCCAATACATTTAATTTTTAAAACACAGTTTTAAGGTATTTTCTCCCTCTTTTCTGCATACCTCCGGGGTATAACTGGAAGCACATTCAGCGCTTACTGGGGCGTATAGGTTGAATCCCGCCAACGGCATTTCACATTTTTCACGTTCCTGTAGCGATGTAAATTAATGACGCTACACAGTTTATCAAAATTCATTGAATTTTATATTGATATTAAGTTAATAAAGAAAATTTTATTTTTAATAATTCAAGATTTATTCTATTAGAGTTTGGCTAATGTTTATCTTATTAACTAGAAATAAATGTTGGTACTCACTTTATTAAGATGCATAACCGTACCGAATCTTCCGTAGCTGTTCTGTATTTGGATGTATGTTGCTAAGAAGCACCGCAGTCATAGTGCTTTAAATCTCTCTTTTGTTAATAAGACTACCGTGGGCAGTCCGTAGGTAGGATAAGCAGTAATAAAATTCATAAATTCTTAATCTTAGGAAGAATTGAGATAGACAACTGCTAGGTGTAATTTCCAAACCCTGAGAGCTTCAACTACAGAGTGGTATATCCCGTTAATTTGACTTTTATTTTCTACCTTTTTTGGAAATGCGGTTTGATACAATGACAGATTTTGAGGACAGCGATTTGAGATAGAGAAACGGTGGTGTAAACCAAGGATTCCTAAATTAAAATTTGATTCCTTGTTTGTTTATATAATGGATTAATGAAAAGCGTAATACGAGAATAGAACTGCTTGCCCATGGGGAAGTATACCTTCATGTAGTATCTTCATACTGAAAGAAAAATGTTGAACGAGGAAAATGAAATTTTTATTTATTCATAACCACGTTGTACATATATTTATCCCACTCAAGGAAATATGTAAGCACTTTGTGTCTTTAAATAAGTGTCAGTATGTTTTTCATGTCATATTAACATTACATGAATATCAATAACCAGCGTATTTTTGATTTAAACGTGTTAAAAATCTTTTCTGTGAGTTTCTTATCAAAGCATATACTCGTATATATTAATATGTAAAGTTACATGTCTATTTGACTTTTATTTAATTATTTCTGTCTTTTCATTTGCATCTTGCTTTTAATTTCACTTTTCTTTTTTTAGTTTTAGTATTGTTCTGTATGATTATTGTATTTATTTTTGAAATTATAATGACGAAACGAGCTTCTCAAGAATTGTTGATGATGGTATGGAGAAGTTGCAGTACCTTTGATAAGTCAGACTCTTTCCATGGAATCAGCAATACATCTCTTGTTTTATTCTTTAGTTTTGCATTTTAACTAACAATTCTAGTTTACGTATATAAAACTTCCAATTAATAATTTTCGGAATAGAACACATTTTTTACCTAAATTTGACTTCACATTTTATAAGAGATCATTTTCATTTATATATTCTTTATTAAATTAAATTTTATCTTTGTAGCAATAGCACTGGAGTTTACTTTTCATGTCATTTCTAAATAAATTTTAAAATTCGTTAACTTAAAATTTTTCTTCTTATTTTCCTTTACAATTATATATATGTATATAAGAGGGTTATTCGGAAACTAAGGTCCGAATCATAAGTAATCAATTATCGTGCGAACATTGAAGCGCACATGCGTACCGATTCTCGGCATGCATTGGTTGTCAAACGACGCCATTTGCATTGGTATTGTTGCAGTGTACTGTGTACAGGATCAGTTCAAAACGTTTAAAAACAATTGATCAGTCCGCCGACTGTAAAAGACGGTCAGTTATTCGGTTTTTGAGAAAAAGAAATTTTTCATCAGCGGAAATTCACCGGTAACTAAGCAACGTGTATGACCCCAATGCAATGAGTGACAACAAAGTGCATAAATGGGTGACAGGGGATACACAATTTCAACTTTAGCATTGAATTTTGCGAATGTGGGTAAAACAACTTTGCACAAAATTGTCTCTCAAAATTCGAAATTTCACAAATTGTGCGCACGTTGTGTTCCCAGGCTGCTTACTGAAGAACACCAAATGAAAAGAATGGCTTATGCTCTTGATTCTTTGGATCGATATTGTAAAGAAGGTGCTCAGTTTTTAGAGCGAATTGACAGAGGGATACGGTACGTGGGTTTCTCACAAGACCCCAGAGTCTAAGCGTCAGTCAATGGAATGGCGTCACACGGCATCAACAGTCAAAGTCAAGGGCGAGCAGATAATCTCAACTCGCAAGGTTATGGCAACAGTGTTTTGGGGTAGATATGGAGTCTTGTTGGTCGAGTTTATGCAGCAAGGGACAACAATAAATGCCACCGCTTACTAAGTAACCCTGATTAAACTTAGACGGGCGATACAGAATAAGCAACATAGCCTTCTGTCTGGAGGTTTGTTGCTGCATGGCAATGCCAGACCCCCATTCTGCTATTTACACCCAAAATCTGATAAGATCTTTCGGATGGGAACAGATTGACTACCTTTCGTACAGTCCAGACTTGGCGCCGAGTGATTTTTACTTGTCCCGCTACCTAAAGCAGTTTCTCAGCGGCAAGCGCTCCGAAGAAGCAGTTCAGGACAGGTTATCCTCAGAGGCGGCAGGGCATCTATGACATACTCATACCAAAGCTTGTAGAAGGTTATGACAAATTATTAAACAAATACGGAAACTATGTAGAAAAATAGAGACACATATAAGGAATTAAAAAAGATTTAAAGAAATCTGTGATGGTTTAAGTTTTATAAGAAATCGGACCTTACTTTTCTAATAACCTTCGTATATAAATGTAAATATGCTATCATAAAATTTGATATATGAAAAATTCTGCTTTTCCTAGTTTAAAAGCAAACGACCTTCATTAATTTGAAATTTAGCAGCAAAAGAAATATAGTTATAACGAATTTAAACATAAATGTGCATAAAGATATCAATGACGGCTTTATTTGATTCATTTTATTATTGCAATCAAGGTTACTTGCTGTTTGAATATGGTAAAGCACAATCAAGGTTAGGTCATTTGAATATTGTAAAGTACGAGAGGACTATCTGCCTAAGAAGATGGATGCCTTTATAAGAGAGGCTTTATAAGAGAAAGTGGCTCGCATTCACCGTACACATGAGGAAAAACACGAAACAGCGAAGGCACTCTTGTTTTCTCAACATTCACCGGCAGAAAAAAAAAAAAAAAAAAAAAAAATGTTAAAATATTTTTTGTTACTTACAAGGTCTTATATTCAATTATATATTAGTAGTACATTAATGGGATAGAAGGATAAAAGAGAATTTAATGTAACTAACTGATCTATTAAAAATGAAGAATTGTTAGGAAAACAATTTTAGGAAATCATGTCTTTCAAATGTAAATTATTTCTTTAGCTTGTGAATTTTCAGTACCTCATTCCAGCAACGCAAGAGAATTTATTGTTCTTAGCCACTCCATTGCCATTATAATGCAAAACAAGTATTCGAAAAAATATTAAAAAATTCACTAAAACTCAGATAACGATGCTCTTTTTCCAATACTTCACAGACAAATGCATACTGAATTCAAAACTTGCACATAAAAGTTATTTTCTTCCTACAGATATAATTTGCTGTCAAATGATGCTCTTTCTACTGGAATAAATTTTAACATAGAATCTGCATTTTAATTCCGTTCAAAACATTAAATTATCGCTAAGAATATTCCCAGAAAAATAACAATCACAATTTAGAAACCTCGGAAACGTTGTTCAGACATCAGTGGAAAATTCTTGAGGTTTTTATCTTTTATTTTTTGAGAAAAGTACCTTTTCTTACGCTCCGAATGCTTAAAAAGTCAACAACCGTAAAACTTTATTAAAGTGCTTTGAAAGTCTTAAAATAGAATGGTTAAATTCATGATGAAGAGAAATCATTTATAATGAAGTATGCGTGGATTTCATATAGCAGAAGTACTTTACAGAAATGTAATATAAATTAAAGATTTCAGAGTTTTTTCACTCCTTGTGTTATGGGTTAAAAGTATTCACGGAAAAAGATGCATTAAGGAATTTGTAAAGCTATTTGGAGACCATAACATGGAATACACTTATTTTTTATTATATAACATAATTTTTGTGCTGATAAGACATGGATTTATATTCTGACTGATATGTATGGATTTATACTTTTTAGAGGATAACATTGCGTTTCCTTTGGTCTCATTATCACGATTAAACTCCAAATTTAGGTTTTCAAATCAAATCTCGCGAAGCAGAAATAACCATAAGTTACTCAAAAAATAATCGTAACCACTAAGAAAACATCATTGAACTACTTCGTTACGGTGGTGCAGGAGTGCTCGTTT
Source organism: Stegodyphus dumicola (assembly GCF_044657685.1). NCBI lineage: Eukaryota > Metazoa > Arthropoda > Arachnida > Araneae > Eresidae > Stegodyphus > Stegodyphus dumicola. Next base: position 24,965,183 of record NC_140775.1, read on the forward strand.
GGGGTGGAATTATTCTGGGTTCCAGAACTGACCTGCATGTTCAAATTGGAACCATGACAAGCCAAATCTATCGGGACGTCATTCTGGAACAACATGTACGTTTGTTTCGGGGCGCCATGGGCGCACAATTTGTGTTTATGGATGATAACGTCCGTCCTCACTGTGCAAACATCGTAAGCGAATGCCTTCAATCGGAGGATATCACCCGTATGGACTAGCCAGCATTCTCACAGGACTTGAATCCAGTAGAGCACGTGTGGGATATGCTTGACCGACGAGTTGCAGCCCGTCAACCTCCTCCTACATGTGTACCGAAACTTCGGAGAGCATTGCTTTTTGAGTGGTGTAATATCCCCCAAGATCAGATCGATACTTTGATACTCAGCATGCCTAGGCGTTGTACGGACTGTATTGCATCGTCTGGGAGACATACAATGTATTAAGAATCATACCAACCATGTAATATTGGTTTTCTTTGTAATTTGCTCCAGGGAGAAAAAATCGCTAATTTTTTAATATCAAACATATAGCATCTTTTTTTTTGCTCTTTATCTTTTGTTTAATAAATAAGCTTTACAAATAAGTCAAATTTGTTTTGCTTCTAACTCTTCCTTTGCCTGATTTTGCATTATCCATAATTTATGGACATGAGTGTAGAAAGCAAACTCGTAGACTAGCCTTTTGCCCAATGTGATGTAACGTTATTTTCCGATTTGCTGAAAAATTAGGAAATGAAATTGTTCAATATTAAACAGTTTACCGGCAACCATTTGCATTTTTAAACTATACTCTTGGCCCAAAATAATTAAGTCCTGGAACTAAATACTAGGTTACACTAAAAATTAATCAGCTTTTTTTCTACTGCGTATATAACGGCTACAAATTTTGGCTACAAATATATATACAAAGGCTACAAAGTTTTAGAATCAAAGTCATATAAAATAACTCAGGTTTGGAAAAAACAACTTTATTATCATTTAGCCTTCAATTCGCATTCCTTCTTAATGTTATGCATGTCTTAAAGCGTTCAGACAGCTTCTAGATTTGATTTAAAATAATATGCAGTGTAATGATTATTGAAGGAGCTAAAACAAGGACTAGTCTCGAAGGTTTAAATATAGAACTTTCGAAACTAGTTCTACAAATTTCTGAATATTACGCTGATTCTTGTTGCTTTAACTACTCTAATAAACTTTTAGATGTCTTCATAAAAACCAACTATACTCTAAATTCCTTTATTAAGTTTTAACGAACTTCTAAAATGTTTTCAAAATGAAGATGATGTACACTTTTAGTTAAAGAATATCTGAAGCTGCCAAAGCTTGCAAGTGTAGAAGATTATAAGTAATAATTGCTCATGATAATTATACTGAGCGAAAACGCACTATTCTGCAAGAAAATTCCGGTACATCAAGAAGTCTTTTCTCGCCTAACGCAAGGATTTTGTTTTAAATTTCAGTTTTCCAAATTATTTTATAGTACATATTTGCTTTTCAGGTACAAATTCCTGTGAATAGTTTAACCACGTTCTGCCAGTTAAAAATCACCCATGGTTATCAACAAGGTTTCTGAAAACAAATTCTGTGACAAAGGAAGACGAATTACTCTTCCACAGGAACACAACTGTCGTCGGATCTCTGGACATAAGCAAAGCATGAACTTTCGTAGCTATATATAATTTGTTCTAGGAGTTAATGTTTTCATTTAAATTAAAACATTGGTGCTACTGCATATTATTCAGTCTCTGATTCTATGATCTGTCTTATATTTCATAGCAACGTTTGGTTGCAAAATATCAAACAAAACTGTCCCGCTTATACTTCCGTCTCCGAAAATTTTAAGAAACCAAGTTGAAACTTTTTGTTTAATAATTATTGCCATCAATTATCATCTGACAGCTTCAATATGATTAACTGAAAACAGATGGGACCTATACAAATGAACAAAGTATTAAGTACAAGGTACTCAGAGTTAAGGTGACTGAAGGAAGGATGGGGAAACTCTTAAACCAGAAAAAAAAAATCAATTATACTTTGGAAATCTGTAGTAAAAACGTAACTTTTTGTTTACATCAGGCAGCAGCTTTTATGAAACATTGAGGAAAAATCTTTTGAGGAGATTTTATTTTCAATATGCTTTCTGCTCACAATGACGATAAATTTACGAGATCGTACTTTGTTAAAAAAATTGTTTTACCAAAACTGTAATTTCGCAGTAGCTGCTCTACGGAAATTTAGGACTTTTAAGGGGATTCAAAGAGGTCCAATGAATGCTAAAAGCCCTCGGAAAATGATATCAAAATTAGAAGAAACAGGGCCGTTTTATGTTTGTACTGGAAGAGGAAGAAAACCAGTTTCTGCATAAGTAGTACAGCAGGGTTCAGGTGATAAAGAGTGCAACTTCAAGCTTTCAGGCTAGCACGGTGTGTAGCATAGGCGTTGGGTAGACCACATTCAACTGTCCATTAGATCCTGCGAAATATTCTCCGATACTTTTCTTACAAACTTTCACTGGCACGAGGGTTGCTTCCACATGATTTTTGACGCTCGATGCCGGTTCTGTTGTTTTCCTCGCTTTGAGGTCGATTCAGATTGGCCTTAGAATATACTCTGGATAAAAATCGCATTTTCTTCAGCACAGCTGCCGAATTAGTGACCAGAAAATCCGCGCCCTATCTTAGAGTTCCGTTGCATTCATCAAAAGTTACAGTATGGTGGGAATTATCTGCATCTTAATGAAAAATGGAGCTCCTCCACACATAATACGGTGTTCTTAAACGTCATTTTAGAGCAGACCGTGCCATCATCCAGCGCTTTCCTAATGTGTGGCCTTCTCTATCCCAGAATCCAATCCATGTCAATGTTTGGCTTTGGGGGCAACTGAAAGATCTGGTAAATCGTGACAATCCAAGAACTTTACCTAAAATTAAAGCCAGCATTTCACACCACATGCTTAACATTTCCCAGCACACACTGTGGAACATGCCAGCTTTATATTTCAGATGGTAGCTGAAAATTATGCCCATCATGTGGAACATGTTTTGTTGTATTAATTTGTTAAATCGTAAAACTGTGAAAGTGTGACTAAATGTGTAATTTATTAATACAATACCGTCTAGTGGCGACATTTGTAACTAATTTTCTTCTTCGCTGAAAGATATTCCCATCCCTTCATTAAGCCTACCACAAAATTTCACAGTTTTCTAATGGCTGGTTTCACCTGTATGCAGCTTTGAAATAGTGTTCTTTAATTCCGGACACCCTGTATTTATATATCATTCTGAATGAAGATGAACAAAGAAACAGAATTATGAATGAACATTTTATTATTTCTGTGAATACATATGAGAATTAAATCTTAGTTTCTCGTTAAGCAAAATTCTAATCCTTCAAATTAGGTTCTAAAAAGACACCGAAAATTCTAAGTAAGAGGACATAAGCACCGTCTTGAAACAAGAATAAACTGGTTTTCAATAATATAACATAGATAAATCCTTCATGTATTGGTTATCTATGTGGATATTATGCTTAGCTTACGTTAACAATCCCTGTAGTCTGTTTAGGCACGATCCGACGATATTCCCTACATATCGCCAAGCAAGCCCAGCTGTTGCCAGCTTCCCTCTCCTAATCGGGCGGTTATTACGCAACTGTATGTATCATCCCTTGATCAGTTCTAGATAGTGTTGGGTAAGACAGAATGGAGAAGCACAGGGGAATTGTGTGAGTAACTCAATTTCAGAGACTGTACGTCGATAGCTGATAAGTTAGTGAAGCATTAGTTACCCTTCCCTTCGTTTAAGAGATTATTCATTAAAATTCAACCTGCTTTTAATTACATTTATAAATGAGACTTATGCAAATTTCCTTTAGTATTTGACAAATTAATTTTTTTTTTATTTTAAATAATTAGGTGAGAGATATAGCAGTTTCTACATTTTACACACGAAAAATATTTAACGTTAATATTTTGACTGAAGTATGAAATCTGCGTTTTCTATATAAACAGTTGCTTGATAATAATATGCCGACGTAAAATACCACGATCTAAAGTTCAAAAGTTATTGCTTACAAAGTTCAGTAATGTTTTGACAAACAGCTGAGATATGCATAGAAATAATCAAGCTACACATCTTTGTTGTCTGTTAGTGATTCCAATTTAGTTTTCGCTGTTTTTCTCACTTTTTCCTGTTCATTCGAGTCATTTTGAAAGAGAGCAGAATAGGCATCACAACTGTATTTATGACTGCAAATACATTGGCCAAATATACCATACGTTTCTTTATGACAGAATATAAAATGCAGCTTAACAGCAACCTTGAACCACACCTCATGTCAGAGCATAAATTTTGAGCATTTGAATTTATTTTTAAATGTAGCGCTAATTTCACACATAAATAATAATATATCGTTTAGAAAACAATTCTGTATGGAATTTAAAGCGGTTTATAAATTTAAACTATTAGAAAGACGAAAGAGATCACGACAAAAAGAATAATTTTTAATAAAAAAAAATAGGCACCTAAAATAATGCCTATTTGTAATTCCAAAATATGTTTTACACAAAGTGCTGCAGAATTTTAGCATCAAGATAAAAATACAAAAAAATCTGATGGGGCGCCACGACTTCCTTGTACGGCTTATTAAATTATGTATATTTTTGGTGCACTTCATTTAAATATATTTCAGCAGATTATTCAAACTTAATCAACCAATCTCTCAAGACAAGTTGAAAATCCCATCAAACATTGTAAATTTTGAAATTAAATATCGAGGTTAATTTTTGTCGTACGGAGTTTATCTTCTTATAATTTTACTTTTTCAAAACGAGTATAAAACTTTTCCAAATATATATGTAGAAACCGAGAAATTGAATTGAAATTAGATTTTGTTATTTAATTATTATTTTTTTAATTTGACATTGCCACAAAATTTCAAAGATATACGGTTAATCTTTTTTTGAGTTACGGGAGATACATGCATACATACAAACGTATATACCTACGTTTTGGTTAAGGGTTGATAATAGCGTTGAAGTGCCGATCAGAATGCCGCCTGAAGTGCTTATCGTAGCAAATCAATTTGCATTTTTTAATTAGGTGAATCTTCAGATTCGGTGTTCCACAAATAAACCTCTTCTTTCGAATTGGAAGTGCTACATTTTTTAAAAGATTATGTAATATTATGGGCTTTACTTTTTATCACACTTTGCTTAAAAATTTGCACAACATTTTAATTGAGATAGGTAGCATATTTCCTTTTGGGGTAAAGATTTTTCCACTTCTCAACATCCATTTTTTTCCAGTCTACATATATTTTATATTTAAATGGTTAACGAATACTTATATCAAGGAGAGGAATAACAGTCGTTAACTCTATTGGAATAATGGTTACGTAGATTTTGCACAGGTGTAGCTGTTGTACATGAAACCAGGACATATCACAAACCAATAAACTCTGTTCGGGATCATAATTCCATACATCTTTTAGAGTACAGTTTTGTCCAAATTTAGACAGTCTGTCCTTTAAAAGTAACATGAATACAAGTTTAGCACAGGAATTTAATATCTAAGAATGTTTTTATCTGGCCCTGGATTTTAATGTTTTTGCTATCTGCGGTGAATATTTTCAATACTGCAACCCATACATTTCATATCCAATTGTTTTCACTAGGAGAACATGGGCACTTCTTATATTTAATCTAAGATTTCGACACCTATACATTTCATATGCAATTGTTTTCACTAAGAGAACAGGGGCACTTCTTATATTTAATCTAAGATTTCTCAAGAATTTCAAACATCACTAGGATTTCATCCATATCTCCGATAATGCGATAATAATATATTCTAAATTAAATTATAAATATGTCGATGCTTTACTACAAATCTTTGAAATTTTACTGCCTTAGGTTTGAGATCTTTGGATAATTTCTGTGATAAATTAATCCTTTAATGTAAAATATATCTTTTCCATTACTTAAATCGACCGCACCAACTGATTTTATTCTTAAAATGCTTCACATTTGATTTAACTCGTTTAATGGTACATATACTTACTTAATTACGATGGTGATATTTCAGAATGTACTTTTAAACTGCATTTTCTAGCACTGAGACACAACATTTTCCTGTGTTTAAAGCAGAGTTATTTAGGTGGATTACTTAGACATTTAGGCAGTTCTTAACGTGTAATTATGCTGTTAGTTTTGATTTTGGCATAAATTTTAGTGCACATATTTTTCACATTCTTCTGCTCTCGAATATATTTTTCTCTCATTCCAAATTTTCTAGATGCTGCACAATAATTCGCACAGAATTTAATATAATTTCACTCAAAGTCTGTTTCACATTTCATCCCTTTCAAAGGATGTATTTTTTGTTAACATTTATCGCCTTTTAATGGAAACTTCTTGAAATTAACATTATACAATTATTACATTTTCTAATAGAGTGCATATTCTTATTCTTATAATAAAGGATTGCTTTTGAAGTAACGACACGTTTTTAAAATCTATGCCCAATCAGAGAGAAATGTCCAACAATACATGTCAAAATTCTTGCTCTTTTTTTAAGGTTTTAGCATGTGTTTGAAATTTTTGAATAAAAGAATATATTAGAAGGCAGTGACTTTATTGCCACTCCTAAACTTTTAATCGAACTGTCACCCCTCACGCATTTCCAATGGTAAAGGTTTTTTCTATTGCATTTAAATTTATGTTATTTATTTTATTTTGTGCGTAGATCAATAAGAAACGGAAAATCGAATTATATGCTAGATATGCATAAAATTAATAATTATTTTTAAAAAACCTCTCAGTTGACTTGCACGATAAATCAATATATACGCTGGAAAACACATTAATTTACATAAACGCATATATACAAGCACAGGTCAGCACACTTAAGCAACAAAACAGCATATTAACATTAGAGGCGACTAACGAGAAATCGGAATGAAAAGTTATTTAAACACGTCTGCTATTCCTAGATGACTTCCATTTATATCTATTGTCCATTCGTGTCATTTAAGCCAATACAAGGTGTAGTTGAAAGCACGGTTTGATAGTCGCGTGACAGTGCATGACGGGATTGTCAGAACTCGATTTTAAAGCCTTACAAATACATTGCCTCTCTGCTAGATACTTTTACATTGAAGTATGCTCAAAACTGCGTATTGAAGTTCTCCTCCACGCTTATAATAAAATGTACTGTGAATGAAATGGGTGATCTTATACATGGGATATTAAAATGGAAAGGGAAGGTTTTGTGAATATTATATCCGCAGGGAACTATTTTACTCATGCATAGTTTATGGTTACGCTTTGCAATAATAAACAGTACCCGCGGGATGTTTAAGTTTTACTACATGTATATATAAATAACATTTATGGTAGAGCGAATTGGTGAACTGAATGCATCGTTTCTAACATCTGAGAGAAATGATTCGAATTTTGAATCTAAGACATAAAAATCTTATTTCGATTTTATCTATATTCGATTTAAACTTGAAAAGCAGAGAATTAAAAACAGCATATGCTTGAAACGTTGTTTATATCTGTATGTGTTCACTAGCTGGACCCGTTACAAAGTCCTGAAAGAATTCGCCGATGAGACTGTTACAAATTCCTGACGGAATTTCTGACAGAATTCACACGCTGTTGAATACTCCATGTTTATCCTGTATTGTTTAGCTCGATTTTAGTAAGATTTTTCTTTCTTTCTTCTGTTTTCTTTTTGTTTCTTTTTTGTTTCTTTTTTTTTTAAAGCGGGATAGTCTAATGGCAGAACACTTGCTCAAAAATATTATTGAGGAATGGGCGAAACCCTCAGCTTCATCATGAAGTGAAGCCAAACCCATACTCCTTGCCTCAGATTACACCACTTTAACTTTGTGTTAACTATGTGTTAACCACTCTAAAAGTAGCCAGGAAAAAACTGACAATTTATTAAGCTTCTTATGTTTAAAGGAGAAACAGATAATGTAAGTTTAATTAAACACAATGATAATGTAAGTTTGAGTTATTAATGACACTGGAACATAAAATATAATATTTTAAGTTTGAGTACCCTCGTAAAATATTTTTTGTAATTTACTACAGGTGGGTGGACGCCCTTTAATTTATCTGGTTGGCGAAAACGTAATTTCGATTTTTTAATATGAAATAAAATAAATTTTTTTATATAAAAATGAACTTTAATCAGTAAAATATCTTCAATTCTGTTCGATGAACTTCTGCCATTTTTCTGGTAACTTTTCTGGTAAAAATGGAACAAGAAACGTGTATCAAAGCCATACCCTTCACTCATATCCCTACTAGTAAATCTCCTGACGTATCATCCACAGATTTTTGCGTTTTTGGAATTTTAAAAACCGGATTGTGTAAGCGTCGACCGACAGCCCTCCTTGGACTTTGGAAAGCTGTTCAAGAGGAATGGGATATTTCCGATACTACAAAGCTCTTCAAAATCTCGGAAGTTATGGTGCAGGAAGATAGTGAAGAGTTAGGGTTATCAAACAGGATATTTAAATTACCAAAGTTTTAATAAAATATTTATGTAAATACAATGAAAACCATCTAAAAATGTGTTATCAGCCTCTGTATTTAGATGTTACAAATGATGGATTACATTTGATTTATATAATTAATTGATTAAAAAATTAAAATGAATATTCCTGTCAATGATGATACACCTCACTTAGATCGATGAACCACAAAAAATGCATTTGTTCTTCTGAAAATCATACCGTACCTTCTCCTTGAAAATAATAAACAGATTAACTTAAAGGGAGATTACTCAATAAAAGGAGATTTTTCCAAACTATACAATACTTTTCAGAATTCATTGCCTACTAAATTCTGTATAATTACTCAAAGAATACACAAATTTAATGCTATTCACTTATAATAAAAGAATGCAACTTTGATGAAAACTTCGTTCCTGAACTAGTGGAATAGGAAATACTTTAGTTAAAAGCCATCAGCAAAATATTATGCGTTCCTCCACTTAACGCTAATAACTGGTAAAAACCAAATCTTCCTTTTAGTGAAAAGAAAATTGCAGAGCTCTGTTTTATTTATTTTTCACAATGCTAAAAGATGAAGCGCTTAGTTTCCTTTTATCTTCAATAATAATAAGAGAGATGGAGAAATTTGAATACGTAATTTTATTTTCAGGAAAGGAAAACTGAAGTTTCCCCTTGCCCAATATCCTAATTTCTTTTGCGATGATGGAATAGTTGCTTTGATGCTCATACTTAATCATTCGACATTTTAATTGGTCAACCACGATGTCTTTCAAAACAATCACATAAAAATTCCGTTATTAAATTTTATTTAATTATTTTGCTAACCATAGTTTACTAACCACTCTGTTTGCTGAACATAAGTTTTTAACAATAATAAAAAGGATTGTAAAGGTTTAAAACACAGTTACTATTCCTACCGAATTAATGACTTAAAAGTAATTATTTCTGAGCACAGCCAGCGTCTGTATCTACTCAATCCATTACCCCTTATAAGTCCTTCACTCCCTTACACTATGAGGGAATAACTTCTCTTATGCAGATAACCCTAGTTGGATACACGCGAAGTTGACCATGGGAAAAGCATGACTTTTCCAAATGCAACCCTGCTACCTGTAATATTTGCCCTTGAGCTTTGTTAACGGTAACAGGAAAACTAAGTTTAATTGGAAACTGCAGTCTTTTAAAGTGAAATGGTAGGTCAGTGGGGATTATTGGGATTCGAGATATGATAACACTTTCCCCTTTTCCTATATCTGTTAAAATAGTGGCGCCGATTATATTCTGCCTTAATTGTGTAATCCGAAGCCTCGTTCTATTACACAGTCGAGGTGCATATATTTCACATAAGCATAACCGGTACCTTTAGTTTCAGTTGGAGTTAATGTGTGGGTACACCTGACAGCTCTAGTAAAGAAATAAACAAAAAGAGATATCTTACCTCTAAAATTAAAAAAGATGTTAGTTAGGATCGTAGTAAAAAAAAGTACTTAAAAATATACAATTTATTACAAAAAATTGTTTTACAAATGAAAAATAATTATTCGAAAAATATAAAAAATAACAGTATTTCGCAGAAAAAAATGCGATTTCAACTAATCATAACCGTTTTGTCTTCAGTTGTAACACTATAAACATTTCTCCGTGGGAAGACCTACTCTGTAACATCAGTGCACTTTAACGTGTGATAGGCGTAACACTAAGTATAGTACGACATTCCTAATTTCCTAAACAATTAAACAGATGTTGCTGTGAAAATTGTAGTATTTTATGTTAAACGATGTAAAACGTATAGTAAAATTAAAATGTAAGTAATTTGTTAACTTTAAGCTACGGTCATGAGTGCGTGGTACACACTATGCTTATGTTTTATAACTTAAAATGATTGTCATTGTATAAACACATTAAATATTGAAAGTTTCATACAGATAAGTTAAACGATGTAAAAGTTTGTCTGAGCGGCAGGTGCGTGGCCTAAACCACGCAAACATTTTATAACCTTTCTAATATATTTCTGATATATATATAATAACTTTTCTAATATATTTGTGAAAAGATAAATTGGCGCGTAGCCAAATCCCTTTAATAGGAAAACCCCAACAAAGTAAGTGAAAAATGTATGGGAAAAGTAGTTTGTAATTAATATTTCGGCTAATTAAAGTCGTACGAAGACATTTTATGGCCTATAACCTTTTTTAATATATCAAAAGTAATTCTTGAAAATTTCATGATGATCGGTTAAGTAATTAAGGCGTGAAAGCGTCACAAACAAACAAACAAACTCATATTGGCATTTATAATATTAGTTAGGATTTTATATTTTAGCATATTTTTTGTGAACAAACTGAATGATTAACATTAATGTATTTTTGATTAACAAATTCAACGATTTCAAAGCGATCAATAGCAACACTCTACGAGAACGCGTGAAACTGCGTAAGGAAATTCAAAAGATGTGCTGTTTTTAAATATATTAGCAGAAAGGCTGTTGAAATGTGTATGTGTTGTAAATGAAAAAAAAAAACGCCCCTTTGGGTGTAATATAAAATCTGAAAGCTTTCAGATTACTTTTATTGTTATACCATGTTTGAAAGTATATTTTATGTTATTTCAGCATTTTTTCATTGCTCTGTCATCTTAAGCTGGTTGGTGGTTAGATTTCCACTGGCACTAAAAGAAGGGTCAAAATATTTATCATAAAATTAAAAAAACAAATTTAATTAATATAAATTGCGGACGACGCAATAAATAAATCCATGGTATGGAAATATACAGCTTAAGTGAAATAAGTCACTATATGGTGCGTAGTCTAAAAAAATAGCGAATAACAACATTAATCACCAGTACGAGAAGCATATTACGTAATATAAATAAAGACTGAACGTAGTGAAGAAAATTAATACGACAACGTTTCCATAAGTAACCTAAAAAGTAAGAAAATATCGTAGAATCTCATTAATAATGAAACTTTTTTTCATAATAATTGGAATTTGTTTTTGACTCATTAATTTTGAACAATTATATTGCCATTTTCAGGCACATCTCACTTTAAGTTTACTTCTAAGTTCTTCTTTTAAACTGAGCACTTGTATTTAAATTACATGCATAAAAAGTGTCTTTTTTTTTCCTAAAATGCGTATTTTTACTATGATTCGAAATTCGTAATGAAATTTTATACTCATGTAGTTTAATTTCATCAGTACTTATAAAAATATGCTAATTATAAGAAAAACGAAATTTAACGAAAATTCTCTTGTGCCATAAATTTTCATTTTCAGGAATCCCCTTTTGGAACATTGTCAAAAAGTAGTGATAACAGACTGACTAATTTCCATACAGCCTGGCCAGAGTTCCTTTTGAAGGTTTCGTAAATATCTTATTATAATTTATTAAAAATATTTATGCTTTTGGTTTTAGTACAAGAGGTACAATTACTGTTTCTCACTCTTTTGTCCGTATTATCTTTCGAATAAAAGGATGTTGCCTTTAAATGTTATCGCCAATTATTATTTAAAAAAATAACGTCTATAAACGACGTGACATTTATACATAGGGCAGAATAAAGGACTCTTTTTCGCGAAAGTGATTGTAAAATGGCTTCAGAATTGACTTTTTCTTGACGTCTGTACGTACGTATGTATCTCGCATAACTCAAAAACGATTAATCATAGACCGTTGAAATTTCACATATAGGACTGCTATAACATCTAGCTGTACATCTCCCTTTTATATTACAATCATCAGTGCCAAAAGTATTGTTACGAAGTGCCCAGCTGCTGTAAGATAGCTTCCTCGCAAAGCGAGTTTAGGGTTGCCAGAAAGTGGCAAGGAGATATAGAGTTGCCAGATTTGGCGCGAAATCGCCCATTTGGCGACACTGACGACAAAATTGGAGTAGGAACGGAGTAAAAGTGCATCGTCAATTTGTCAATTTTATTGTGAAAGGCAGCGAGAGTTCTTTGAGTTCCTTAGCAGTGTCTTAAGCTCCGAGGGCGATCGACCGAAGGGGGAGCTGTACTTTAGTGTTCTGCCTTGAAGCTGTCTTCACCGTTGTAGCCTGAAGGCTGATTGTTTCAGCGTGTTTGAGTTTTTCGACGACTGTAAATGTGTTTCTGGAACTTTCCTGAAAAATACTGAGTAATAAATTGTATTTTTATTCCTCATCAAGTGTTGTCATCAATCACTCCAAATCCGCAAAATCGCAGAACGCAGCAGTATGCTTCCAGTTAAGTGAAAATATAATCCCCTTAACCAGCTTAAAATTCCTTACCTTATTCCTTTCTTATCTACCTTTATTTTGTCAATCGTTAGTTGTACACAAATACTTTAGTTACAGAAGAGTTTTAAATGACGAAAATATTCATGTTTTTGCAATTTCAAATTTTAAAAAAATTAATTTTCGCCAAACAACGAAATCTCACTTTTAATGTGGTCTCTCGATTGCTATACGATATTTGGTAAAGTTTTATACTCGTTTATGAGAAAGTAAAATTGTAAGAAGTTCGATTCTCGTACGACAAAAATTAACCGGGATATTTAACTTTAAAAGTTGCAAATTTTTATGTCATTTTTAATTTGCCTTGAAGAATCGGTTAATTAAGATAGAGCAATTGGAGGAAACAAGTTTAAGCGAAGTGCAGCCAAAAATGTGTATAATTTAATAGGCTATACAAGGAAATCATGTGGTGTCCACATAAGAGCTTTTATTATACTCCGCAATAAAGCCACACATTCAATTTGCATTTCAAGTTTCACTGTTCATGTTTCGAGAATATCACGGCTGCACATCTTTTAGACTGCCATCTTACAGGTGGCTCTATCTTTTCGCCACTGGTGTAGCCGTAGCTTTGAAGAGAGTTCTAAGAGAGGACACGTATCGAATTACCGTGCGGTAGCAAGCAAGAAATACTATTATTAGCAGTATACACTACGCCCACAAGAGTCTTTATGTTACTTTTATTTTCTTAACTGTACATCTGGTTACACTATACATAATAACGTAATTATACAGCCGCTCACAAAACTATTTTAAATAACTCTAATATTCATAGTTTCGCAATTTTAAATTTAAAAACACATTTTGGTAAAAAATAAGGTTTGTACTTCTTCTGAAAAATGAAACACAAAAGATATGACTTCGTTACAGCAAAAATTAATCGAGATATTTAGCTTTAAAATTTGAGATCATGTATCCTATACGAACTGAAGTGTGAAATGTTTTCGTTCGTATAGAACTAAAAATGAAATATCAGCTTAGGTTTCTGATGTTAATAGATTACTTGAAAAGCATCGCTATGCAGATTATCGTGAAAAATTTCGATGACTATATATTTGTTTTCCAAAAAAGGAGATATTGCTCACCAAAACTTATCTAAGAAGAACTGCAGACTTCAGTATTTACACAGATCCAATTTGTAGCATTATTTGTAAAAACTAAAAGTCCAAAATCTACTTTTAGTGCATTTATTAGATTATGATTGTAAAGTAATAAAACTGCATGAGAATATTAATGGCAAATTTTAGTATTTTAAAAACTTAAAAATTACTATGGCAAACTATTTATCAAAATAATAAATTAAAAAAATATTACCCTCCAACAAAATGATAAACGAATAGCACTGAATGATTTTAAAGGGAAGCAAAATTAAAAATAAAAAAAAAAAAAAATTCGAAAGCTTTCAGATCTTACATTACGCCCAAAGGGGCATTTTTAAAAACTTTTTATGGGTTACCTTTATTTATTAAATATCATGTTCTTCGCACTTAAATCATAAAGCTCATTTCAACAGCAATATCGCAAAATAATTTTAAAATGAACATGTCTTTAGAATTTCCAATACACAGTATCACGCGCTGGAGATAAATTATTTTTTTTTTTGGTACAGTGTTGCCACTGTTCGCTTTGAAATCGTTGAGTTCGTTAATCAAAAATTCTTTAAAGTTTTACGAAACCTTAACGGATAATAAAACAAATTCCAAATTTGGGCTTCCAGATACCCATATTCGGGTGGAAATGTACATTACTTAAAATTGGATGGCTCTATGTACTGTTGTTTTATCACAATGCGAGAAATCTACATACATTTATGCAGATTCTTCATTATGTAATTTCTTTAAATATAATACAGGGCTCTAATATTTGGTAGCAACCATTTGTAAAGTAATCCGACATTTGTAGAGAACCAACGCAAAATGCCAAAGCGAAATGAATAGTGCTTCAGGGCAAATTGCCTTTTGGAGTAATAAAAATCCTCTTCTAATTATTCTCAATTATTTTTCATGCACCTTTTAAGGAAAGCTGGAATATATGTTAAATATCTCGAATTTTGAAATTGTATCTCGTCACTTTTTTACGGAAAAGAAACGTTTCGTGTTTAAATTTTTAGAATAATTATAGGACTTTATGTAATACTCTATAAGAAGTGGAGACTACATAAAAAGTAAGATTTCGTAATTTTTACAAAATAGATGCTTTAAATTTAAAACTGCCAAAACATCAATATTTGCGCCATTTAAAATATTTCTTCAACTAGAACTCTAAGATTACAACCAGCGGTAGCGAAAATAAGTTCCACGTAGGACTTATGCAGACATAGTGTATCTACAGCACTATTATCTCTATTATAATGTCAGCTTATCTATAATTCATCTTTAATACTTTATTTAATGTTTGTAATACCTAACTCTGCATAATTTATAAATTAAGCTCATATGTTATAGTATTTATAACATAGGCTTATGAATTATTTATAAACCAAGCTTAAACTGTACATAAGTTTAAATTATATGATATTCGTGTAATTTAAACAAATAAATTACACGAATATTGCCTCACATACAGCTTTCGATACAATGCTCGTTTTCAAGAAATTTACTGCAAGCAAGTACTTAGCATATCTGAAACTGGGCTTTTTACTATATTTCAGTTATAAAGTCAAATAATATTTTAAAATACAAAGTAAATAATGAAACTAATCGATCCCGTTGCCGTTGATCGAAGTTTGAAAGTTACAATCCGATAACTCACCGAATTTTCTGCTATTGAACTACTTACCTTTGAGCCTTAGTCTCCACAAAGGCTTTAATTAAGAAACGATACACATCAAAGATTCTCAGAAGACGTTTTTGTTTACAGAATATAATTCTACCAGGCATGTCGAGAGAATCCCGTATTCCAACTCATGAGTTTCTTTTAATAGTCTTTTAAAAACAATATAATAACTTAAATTAACTACTGTTACCACTCACAAATTGTATTGATAACATATCGTTTATATTTATGTAAACTTGCTAACTTGCTTATATTAATAAATACTTAACAAGCAGACGATAACAAAACTTATTATGACGAGAGAAAATCCATTCACGTTTAATTGATAATTATCTCTACATATAATAAAAGAAAGAGTCTGTCTGTGTGTCTTTCGTTCGCGCTGCGCGTACGCTAATAGACCCACGGCTAGGAAATTTGGTACATACGTGCATCTAGACCAGAGCCAGTGCACCTCGAAGCGATTTTTTTTCGAAATTAGAATTAGAATTTTTTTTTTATTTCATGTTTTGTCACGAAATCGCGTCATTTTGAGACATAATGGGCTACAGGAAAGCGAGATTTTACTCTACACACTCCATTTTCACATCGTCATGAAACGTAGGCAGTTAGCTATTTTACGAACTGAAAATAAATTTCGTGTTTCAATAAATCGATAAAATACGAATTTATTTAACAAAGAGAGCTTAACATCTTTTTCAACGGGATTTTTTCTAAAAAAATTTATTTTTAAAAATGTACAGTTTATTTTATTTTATTTTATTTATTTATTTTTTATTTATTTATTATTATTATTATTTTTTTTTTTGATTTTTGGACACGTTAAACTTTCATCCTTGCGACCGCTTTTACAAAAATAATTTTGGAAAAATGATAATATTTTGTATTTTAAAAATTTTTTTTAAATGAAGCTTTATAGTACACTTTTCACATCTCACATCTTTAAAAATGTGATTTTGGCAACAATTTTCCTGTCTTATTGTTGTTGATAGATTTTTGATGAAATCGCATCATTTTGAATAGTTTCATTCTTTTAGAAATATGGGTTTGGCAACAATTTTTCGTCGTATTTCTTATGTCACTGTTTTTAAGAGACTGGCACATTTTATTGTCATTTTTAAATATTTAAAATACATTTTTATTGATTTTTTTTGATAAAGTTGTTCTTCAGAGTAAAAGTCTGAGCGGAATTTTATGTTTTTTGAGTTTCTTTCATGTTATTTTTTGCTTATTTCACTGTTTGTAAGATATTGAAAGGTTTCGCATGATTTCTTTTCTTCAACGGAAAGTTGGTTAATTTATCTATTAGAATAATTAATATTTGTATTAAGGTATATTGCTTATTTCATTGCAATTTTGTTATACGTAATAACTTTTTTATGAAGTTGTTCTGCAGAGTAAAATTCTACGCAGTTTTTTAACGTCTTGTGTTCCCTTTAGCCATTTTTCCGGTACATTTAAAAGCCAGACGAAGGCTGGCAGCGAAGCTGCTAGTAGACTAATAAATGCACGCTGTTTATTCAACAATTTATGATTTCCTTTACGAAAGTATTTACAAAGTTTTATGTTATGAGTGTTTGATACACATAAAAATGATGCACGTTCTTTTTGTTAAATCAGTGCTTACAACTTCAGGCTAAATCCCGAGTATTGAACACTCATTTTCTATCATGATACTCACGTGTTTTTGAATGAATAGCTTTTCGTGTTAAACCACTTTCAGTTAGTTCTAGATGGAATATCATAACATACATCAATTATCATATTACGATAACATTAAGATGAACATTAACTTAGATGGAACGTCAAATAATATCTCAATACGGAAAGCACTAACCCATAAACATTACAAAATGTATATCAGAAAAACATTTCTTGACCTAAAGAAGATATGAAATCTCGTATCACGTTTGCTAAGCGAATTCGGCAACATGAACTTTTTAAATCTCTGTAAACACTGAATATTCTTCGTGTTTATCAAGCACGTGATATGAAAAATCTCGTCACTCTTGTTGTGCTTTCTGGAAAGTTGTGGCGTTATTAATTTCAGCACCTTGCGTTTTTGATAATCGGTTTACCTTGAGAAGAATATGGTGCAATTTATTTACTTGGTGTCTGATGCCGTTGCTATCATGCTATTAACATACCCAGTTTAAAAATAAATTTCATTACATACTTGAAAGAAGAGATAAAATTTTTATTTTTTAACTTATTCAAAGCATTCTAAAGGTCAAAATAGCATCTTTGAAGTAAAATAAATACTGAGAGCGCGAAATTACTACTCTTTGTTGTCAATCTCTTTAGACATAGTAAGCATTGATTTAAAACACTTTATTCATGAGGCATTTTATTAAAAAAACTTTCATAATTAGATGTAATAGAAACGGCTTTATTTTGCTACTAGCAGCTCAGACATATCCCTGCAATATATGCTTAATAGACAAACCGCGAAAACAAGATACAAGTAGACCCATATGATAACTTTACAAAAATATTAAAGAAAAACTGAAACGCATGTCACTAAATCAGCTTTGTTGAACAAGCATTTTAATATTATTTTAATGAGAATATAAGCATACATTTTACTTAGCTATTCCTCACCATATAGCGCCCAACAACGGATAACTGATTCTTAAGGCATTGGGGGTCGAGTTCGAGTAAAGCGTTTGTAATTGTAGTGTTTCTGGAAGAATGGAACACTGAAAATTTGTCGAGAAACTTAACAGCAGTGAGAGATATATATGAGACGCTCGGACTGCGTACCAGATATCCGAAATAAACTCATGAAGACAGTTAAGAAGATGACATTTGTTTGCTTAATTAATTTAATACAAAGTTAAATTATTCAGTTTGCATATTATCTGATAATATAAAATGAAAATTATAACGAACATTTGGATATGACTACTAAAATTAACATGACGCATAATGTAATTCATTAATTTAGCCCATAAATAATTTACTGATTCGTCCCGACTTATCAAAATGATACGACTTATCAAAATGCCATGACGTCATATCAACGATTCTGAATGTAAGTCGTAATGACCTCTTTGAGATGAAAACTGATGGAATTATAACGATATCAACATTGTATCCTTGAGCTTAATTTTAAATTCATTTAACATTTCTTTATGTAGACATCCAAAATTTTATTTGGAACAATGTTTTTCACCACTCGCTTTCAAATCGCTGAGGTTGTTAATCAAAAATTCCTTAAATTTGTGCAAAATATTGTTACGAGATGCCCAGCTGCGGTAAATTAGCTTACCCGCAAAGTGGAGTTAGGGTTTCCAGAAAGTAGCAAAGAAAGGTAGAGTTGCCAGATTTGGCGCGAAATCTCACATTTGGCGACAGTGGCGACAAAACTGGCGATATGCCATAGGCGAAGCTAGAACATTCTAGAACGAATTTTTACCGTTTTTTTCCAGAATGTTCTCGAATACAGATCGAAAGCTATATATACCCTGCCTGTACGCGGAGTTTCTAGCAGTCCAGTAGTAGTAGAGTTCACAGATTAGTTCGATAGTAATTGTCTGAGTCGGGAGCTGTACTTTCGTTCTTTGCCGTAGCCTGAACGCTGTGTTGTTGATTATTTCAGCGCGTTTGTCGTAGTTCTTCGACGACTGCAAGGCGTCCTGTGTAATATTGAGGGGTAAATTGTGTTTTGATTATTCATCAAGTGTTGTCGTCAATCACTTCAAAGTCATGAGCCCAACAATATCAAATAAATAAAAATATTCAAAATTCCATCATTGAGGTGCCCATGTTCGGGTGAAGGATAACATGCATTAAAAATTTAGTGACTCTAGGTGCCGTCGTTTTCACAGTGCTAAGAACACACATACATACATACGTACAGATCCTTCATTATTTATTTTTCTTCGCAATAACATTTGGTGGCAACAATATTTAATAATTACAATTTATTAAATACATGATAATATTTGTCACCTATAATAAAGATTTTAACATCATTACAATATCTGACTTAGTAGGATCTGAATATTTCAGAAGTTGGTTGGAATCACTCGGAATGTGACTAATTTTATTTTAATATCTTAAAATTTCTTTATATCTTGAAAGTTTTATTAATTTCCTCAATCTAATGATTCCATTTCATTTTCAAGCAGAATACAGTAATCTTGTTTTTCCCTGGTGTTTGCTTTTCAATAAAAGACGGATTTTCGTAAATCTTGCTGTCAGTATCGACCTAGTTCTGTTGTGCAGGAAATACGTTAACACCAATGTACTTTATTCTAGAAGTAATCTGATATTTTCACATTACTGGTATATTCTAAGAATTTAGAAAATTAGGTTTTACATCATAAAATTATTTTCCAATTCAAAAAAGTGCATATTTCAACAAGAGATGCAAACTGTAAGTAAGTGACAATGACTCAACTTCAGTGAAAATTCATGAAATGTTAGCGAAATAGACCAAGCTACAATAATTGTTGACAACTTAGGAAAAAACGTTGGTAATAAGAAGAAGGAAATAAACATTCTTATACAGGATTCAAATCAGAATATTTCAAAATAGACAGTTTGGTAAATTTGATTAAAACGAACATGAATACTGGGGAACAATATTTTTTCAGCCCAGTCTATGATTGTAAAAACAATGGAATAAGTCAACCCAAGCCTCCGGTATTTTGGTGTTAGATATGCTATATAAAATCATCGAATTTAGGGAATGACTAGCAAATAAATTTAATACTATAAACAACCCAGTTCTCGTGGTTTGAGACCACCTACGACTCTCTGAGAAAATTTTAAGTGTGTGGTTTGATGTCGTTTTTTCTTAAAATGCAAGTGTTGGGTTTATCCACATTATCTTTATGGTAAATTTAAATTTTCCTATATTATATACAAATAGAAAAAACAGATAAATAAAACCTGACCTTAACTGGCAAATTTTACCTTACAAAAAGTAAGTAAAATTATACGCAGAGATGAATTTGCTAGACCCATAGAGTTGGACCATTGAGAAAAACAGGAACTCGCTTTTGGTTTATAATCTCTTTCATCCATTTCTTTCTAATTTGTTATCCTTCTTTATAATATAAATGGAAGTTTTAATTTTGTTAAGATTCTTCATAAAATAAAAAACAGTAATGAAAATTCAAAAGCATTATATGAGTTTACACAGATTCTTATTTTCTTCTTCCTCACTTCTTTATCATTCTTTAATTTTTTTTTACACATGTACATTTGTTGCCTTATTTAAAAATAAAATCCGTGCTTAGAAAGTAAAAATATTCCTTATCTCTGTTCTAGATTAATGAGCATTCACTTTAAAAAATGGACGCGCATTACTCGTTTTGCAACTCTCGTTTTGCTGGATCTGGATCTGGTTTAATGGATTCTGGTACTGACTGTCGAGGCAACGGATAATGTAGTAAGCAGTGATAAAATGTATTTAATTTCACGCCCATCTTGCATAAAAATCAACATTTGCTCTTGCATTATATTTTCCGTTCATTATGTCATTATTATTTACGTGCTTCGCCCTAAGACACTACACGGAAGGGAGAGATGCTTTCGTGGAGGACTTTCAAAGGGAAACTGCTTCGAATTAACACGTTACATATAGGGGAAAACCACAAAAACTTCCATTCAGTCAGCCTGTGCGCGGGATTCGAACCTCGGACTGAACTACCGGTGCTCAGGGACTTTACCCCTCGGTCGCTGGTGGGCCCTTCTTATATTAGCATGTTATATTTAGTCAATTTTCTCTTCAAGCAAATTCGTAAAATATCTGGCAAGAACAACATAAGGCGTTATCTTTACAAAAACAATGAGTGATATATTAATTTAGAATTCAAACAACAAAAATCGGCGTTATATTTTCAAATTTTCACAGGACTAGTTTCGATGGTTTTAGCGAACCATTATCCTCAGCTGCCAAAACGCATATACAACGCTGATTTTTGTTGTTTAAATTCTAAATTAATACTTGTTCGGCGTGTTATTTTATCTTAATAAATGACTGTCATAGTTTTCTTTAAGTCAGATCTTGGGTCAAATAATAAAAACAGTATAGAAAAAAAAAAAAAAAAAAAAAAAAACTGAAAGGTTTGAGATTTTAAATTACGTCCAAAGGGGCGTTTTTTTAGCATTCTGTGTGTTACCTTTATTTATTAAATATCATGTTCTTCGTACTTAAACCATAAAATTCAGTTCAACAGCAATTTCGCAAAATAATTTTAAATTGAGCATATCTTTAGAATTTCCGATTCACAGTTTCACGCGCTGGAGATAAAAGTGTTTTTTCTGCACAACGTTGCCATGGCTCGCTTTGAAATTCTTGAGTTTGTTAATCAAAAATTCGTTCAATCTTTACAAAATGTGAAATCGATAATAAACAAATTCCAAATTTCAAATTTGAGCTTCGAGATTCCCATATTCGCAGTAGGATTACGTCATTCAAAACTGGAAGGCTCTAGGTACCATTGTTTTATCACAATGCAAGAAACATACATACATTTATGCAAATTCTTCATTATTTAATTTCTTCAAATATAATACAATGCGAAAATATTGTGTGGCAACAATTTGAAAAGTGAAACGGATATTTAGAGTGTTTCGATGCAAAATCGCAAAACGAAAACAATAGTTCCTCAGGGACGAAACCCCTTTGGACTAAGAAGCAGAAATAAAACAGCACTATATTAACTTGATTATTTAAATACTACCAACAATCTTTTTTCTCTTATAAGTTGTTCTCCTATGTAGCTGTTTACCGAATTTATAACCTGTGAAGTTTCTTGTAGTTCCGTCTGAATCGAAGATCTTCGTTAAAACCAGTCAAACATCAACTGCAGTCAGACAATAAAGATTGCAAGGGTGTTGACTATCACTTAAGTAGATCTCGAAAAGAATAGAATCCAGATTTTGATGCCCGCGATTCTCTAGTTTCAATAATTTCTATTCGAGAAAGCGTGATACGGACTTTAAAAGACCTGCTGTTCAGGTAATTTGTGGTGGTAAAATAGTGGTGGCACTAAAGCTTTTCAATTTTTGTTTAGATATGTTACTCGTTAATCAAAAGATTGAGAACCGCTGCTCTAAAACATCTCTTTCTCTAATGCTTTTAGTAATTTAAAAGTATATTCTATTGTACAATAAACGTTTGTAAGCAATAAGTTAAAATGTGCATGTTACTAAGAAGGTATATGATATTTCTCCTTCCTTCTTAGCATGCCTTTGTGGTGTAGTGGTCAGCACACTCGGTGCGTATTCGAGAGGTCCGTGGTTCAAGTCCCGGAGTGGGCATGTTCATTTTTCACGTTTCCAGCATCAAAGTAACCTAATGTCTCTACAAAGTTATCAAATTAAATTCATTTCCACATAATTTTAAATAATTGCTTTTATAATTTAATTTTTAGCGTAAAATCAAAAAGATAATTTTCTTAAATAACTTATTTATATTTCAAAAAACAATTTTAGCACCTAGAGATATATTATTTATCTAATAAATAAGTCATTTTCCTTGAAATTTTGCTTAGTTATTAAAATATTGAGTGAGTTACTATTAATGCATTTTACATCAGTTTCCCCAAACCAAAAAAATATAGTTGACACTTTTCTAAAAATTGGAATCTCATATGAAACGTCTTTGTTCTTAAGCAACATTTTGATTGATAACATGAATAAATGATTTCATGTTTTATTGTTAAATTTCTACATTGCATGAAACCAAATCCCACGTATTTATATGACGCAAACATTTAAACCACAAGATTACTACGCATCAATGACTTACGCCAGAATTCTGCATTCCCTGCAACACCACGTTCTGAAGAAAAGTCTATCATTCAAATGCCTTTCCTCTTTAAATGCGTTCGCAAACAGTAATTTAAAATTTAACATTTATTTCTCTGATGAAGGCGTTAAAACCTTCAAATAGTATCAGAAAATAATCCAATATATGTATTGGATCTTTTTACTTTAATGGAGCATGACATCGTTCTTCCGCGAGTAGGTCTCAATTAGAATATAATGATAGAAGTAAAATCGTCTAATACTTAATGTTTTGATGCAGTTGGTGCAAACGTCTGAAAGACGAACATTTTTAGACACTGGCCATTTTTCCTACCAAACCTAAAGAAATAAAGATTGCTAAATATATTTTCGATTTTGAAACTACAGTTAAGCCAAAAGGCATTCTTTTGAACAAACTCAAAGAAATTATGGCAGTATGAAATACTTTTATAAAAATTTTATGAAATGCTTGAAGAAACATTGCATCATTTTACAGTACAAGTAGCCTCTAAAATAAAATTAAAATTTACTTACCTCTATACAATTCGCCAGGTTGATAATTCCCTGGATTACTGTCTATTTTAATTTCGAATCCATTAGACCCGGAAACTTTGGGGATTGATACACCAGCAAGTGTCCTTCGACACCTTCCTGATAACATTCTAGAATCAGTCTCCCGAGGCAACTGAACCCCCAGTGCTAACGTTGAAAGCAAAACGCCTTGTAGCAAAAGCGCCTTTATAGAAATAAAGCCTGACATTTTTCTCTTCATATTTTCCTTTTGGGGAGCTCGAAATCTGGACAGATCGGGAAGATGAGTGTTAAAACAATTTACACTTGATTTGGAGTTTATGTTTCGGCAGGAAGTTCCACGTGCAATAGAACTCGGGAGCAGACGAGACAGGACTTCTAACTTGTCACAAACGATTGTCGCCTAGTTATGAATCGCCGCAGAATTATCCTTTGTGTACAGGTGGTGCGCTGGGAGAGAAGGGAGCTGTGGAGGGGGTAGTCTGTTGCGTCATTTCGTTACTCCCTGGCAGCGCTTGTTGAGAGATATTGGTGCTTTGGTAGTAATATACAGATATTTTCTTTGTGAAAGAGTTACAATGGAGCAGAAGCTACCGATTGATACGGTTTAACAATTATTTTTGTAATCAGTTTCTTTCACATCTCGAGGTAATTAGTATTTTGAAATAATTTAGGACCGGTTCATGAAGAGAAAACCTATTAGTTCAAAGATTATTTTTCCCCTTTATTAGTTCCCGTATGCTTATTTTCTGACATCAGAATTAGCATTATTTTCTAATAAAAGTAAGAAAAGGAGCTAAGAAGCTTCACATCGCTCTAAACAAACAAAGGGTTTTGAACGAAACCTTGAGGCAACTTTGAACGAATAAAGAATCTATGAAAAAATCTTCCGTCATGTAATAATGTAAGGTACATTTTCATTTGTAATATTTATTTTAATTTAGTTCACTTTCCTGGATTTTCTAGCTTAGAATTCCGTACCAGAATGAGTTTTTAGAATCGCGTTAGATGCAAATGAGATGGAGAATAGTATTTAAGTCAAATTCAATTGAAAAAGGGAGGATTCCTGAGTAGTGCGCGTTTGCCTTTAGGAAACGTTTCTCTAAGCTATTATCACGCTCTGCCGTTTTACGTGCCTTTTCATAGTTCGCTGGCTAATTTAATATTACGGTCCAACTAGTTCATAATTGTGTTAGCTTCGGCTAAAGCTCTTTAACTAGTCATTATTTAGTTCTTATTTCTTGAATTTTGAGTTCAAGCCCAAGTGGAGGCTTTGCTGTACGCCCTGAGAAGGGCCGACGTTAATTTTATTCCGAGTGAAATAAAAGGTAATTAACTCTTCTGGAGTTTACGTTTCTGTTCTTGGACTTAAGCGGTTATTCGCTTAGCAGTTCACTGGGTTACTCGGCACTTAGCTTAACAGAATAAAAGTGAGGAACTCTATAATATTAAGAAAAGATCATACGCCAATACAATGAAAACTTTTTAATAATTGTTCAGTCCAACTCTACCTTCAGGATACTCGATTTAATGACCGTTTTTGTTGGTCAGGCCCGAAATGTATAAAACTAATATAAAATTATCCCTGATTTAGTGTTGTAGTTTCTGGATTTAAATAATGTTTCATAAAATTAGCATCGTCCGAATTCATAGATATCTCGTATTTTCTCCCTCCTTTTTGAATGCCTTCGTGGTGTAACGGTTAGCAAACTCGGCGCGTATTCGAGAGGTACAGGTTCGAGTCCCGGGGAGGGTACTGTACATTTCTCACATCTCCTGCATCGAAATAACCTAATAACTCTGCAATGTTAAAACAACACATGATATTTTGCTTCAACGTTTCTTCAACAAATTTCTCTTAGTAAAAGTTTTATCTCTTTTTAGAAAGCAAGAAAAGAAAAATTTTCCATCTCATGAATCACAAATTTTTCGTACTCTCTTACGTAACTCAAATAATATTTATTTTTATTTATGTTGTTTATTATCAGTCACTTCTAAATTTTTCACTTTCTGTATTTTCTTTATAGATATCTTTATTCGTGTTAGCTTCTTTGCATGGCATGGCAGCAAGGCAAAAAATCTATTATGAAGACTGCAAAACAGGTTTTTGACAATCTGACTTTGTCCATCTATAATTAATATTGTATACATTCAAAAACAAAATAAATAACATCGATACTTCTTATTTGACAAAAAAAAAAATTGTGTAGTAGTTCTATACACAAGTATATTATTAAATCTTGAAAGAAAATAGTTTCTAAACAGGTATGATGTCTATTTTTTGTAAGTAAATGCTAGTTTTAATTACTGTGTTTGGTTGCAAGCAATAACAATTGGAAATGTCATGACTTTAAATTCTGCATTTAGGATTCAATCGACTGATCGATGTCTGATGCTGTCTGATTATCGATATACACTAAAACACTAACATCCTCTACTTACGAGACCGGAAGGAAACTCTTAAAGATTTCAAGCGGTTTTTTAGATGCACAACATGTATAATATGAACAGTAAGTAATGAAATGATAGAAAGAATATTAAGCTTAACAAAATTAATATCGGAAATCCAACATTAATTATCGTAGATTTTATTTTCACAGAAGCTATGTAGCAAATAAAATATATACCCTCCTCCACTGCAAGTAAATAAAAGGACCGCCAACAGATAGAGAGATCAACGATTTGTCCTCAGTAGCAGCTAATAACGACGCCTATTATAATGAAGAGAAAAATAAAGAGAACAAAGCAATTAGTGAAATCGTCTAAGTGGTGAGAAAAGTAAAGAAAACAAAGCAAAGTGCCGCAAAGAACAAAGAAGGTGATATCATCTAGGGCTAAAAATATGAATCAAATTCTAGAGCTGATGTATTTAAAGCCGGGTGGTCGCAACACGTAGAATTTCAGTCACTGACTTGTACCGAGAATCTTTTATGAATATTTAAAGTTCAATGCAATCTCATTCATCAATTGAAGAGTATTGGAAGGTTTTAGAATGAAGAAAAGAAGTGAATTTATGGTTTGTTTGCAGAACAATTGTTTTGGAAGGTTTTAGAATGAAAAAGAAATGGGAATTTATGGTTTGCAGAGCAACAGTGTTGTACAACAGAAGATTTATTTGTTTCTTTTTTTTTCGAATATGGAGTGATGTTTTTTGTACTGAAAATTTTAAATCATTTTGTTTGCGATGTATCTCCCCATTGAAAAAAAAGTGCTTTAACGCTCTCAAAAATCGTTTTAAGAAATAAAACGTTTAGGAAGGGAATTATACATTTTATTGATAGGAGAACAAATGATTTTAAAATTCTATACAGCATGCCCAGTTTTGTAATTGCATAGAAGGAAAGAAAGGCATAAAAATAAATTAAGATTACTAAATAAAACAGAAGAACTGTTGTTTTTATTAGAAATAATCTTTTTAACTACTTGATCCTTATTCTGAGATGAGAAGCCTCTAACGATTGCGATGACTCTCAGGTAGTCCCGCTTCTGATCAAGGATTAACTTAGAGAAGCTATCCTTGAGCTCATGAAAACCAAAAGGGAAGAAAGGCTGATAAAGTATTACGTAAAATAAGAGGATTTGGCGTATGATGGCAGATAAATCGAGGACGGTTTCCGATACATTATGGTATCAAATTTTAAATTGTTTTGTGTGAATAAAATGTCAAGGAAAGAAAGGAAACCGAACATTTCAAGTTTAAAAATAAACTGAATCACAATATCTGCAAAATTCCTAACTGAAACAACTTGAGGAAAAATGACATTTTTTGTCATCAAAAGGAGTGAATGATTTGTTTACACAATGAATCCAAAAGAGAAAATTGTAGTTTTTTTTAAATAGTTTTGGTTCAAAATAGTGCATGTTGATATCCTCAACAGTAAGACTAAGAGGTCTTGCAATGACAGATAATTTTTTTTGGTCCCTAGAAAAGACAAAATGCTTTGGTGAAGATTCTGTAACGAGATTAATTCTGTAACTTCATCATATGAAAAATTAAACACTCCAGTTACTTTCTAAGGAGAGCTCCTTCCATTGGAAATTTATGATTAAAGATTTGTTGCCAAACGAAACTTAGAAGAAATAACCAGGAGAAATGCTAAGTTCACCGACAATTATTATGAATATTTTTTACTGAGAGTTATTAAATAATAAAGAAAATCTAATAGCAAAATATTTCATTAACAAAATACGTACAGGTATACAAATACAAAATACACACAAATATTAACAGACAGAGACTAGTTAAGAAATAATAGTGCGTAGTAATTTGCCAATTCTGTTCATTTTTCTCTACTCCATTTTATTTCCAATCAATTTCTTCTTCAGTCAATGTTGTTTCCAAATTTTCATATTTCTAATATTTTTTACCTCAAGCAAAAATCGTAATTTAGCTGTTATTCCTTTTCTTTTCATCGTTCGTCTTGTCACAAAATTGTGCCTATTTTACAGAAATTCAACTTTCCAGTTTTTTCTCTCTTCATGATTTTATCCTTAAAGATCCTATTCATGACATGAGTTCAAGGGGAATTAATAATATTTCCTACACCTTGTATTTGTAGCTTGGCATACATTAGACAAGTAAAACATGCCTTAAAATATCACATTAAAGAACATGAATGCTTAAGATAAAAGAAAAATCCTCTATTCCAGAGCATTGTTGGGCTGCAGACCGAATATTCAGATTTGCTTCTGCCAAAATCATTCAAAAAAGCCTCAGTTAGTGAACTAGATTTTTCTGAGGATTTTCGTGTCCATAAAAATCACCCTGCCTTCTCAATAACTTAAATTGGAACCCGTTATCCTAAGTCATCTCTAAATTCATAATTTTCTGATCTGATTCTATATTCCATCCCTAGATGGCATCACTTGTTTTATTTCTTTTCAAGATTATCCTTTTCCCATTCGTAATCGATGGCTAAGTCTCTAAAATTCGCTGAACTTTGCTTCCGATTTTAGTACTTATTTAGCTGGAGTGAAAAAGGCTACAATTATCAATCGTTGAAAGCGCTTCTGCTAAAATAAAATTTACGTCAATTAACACTGATTTCCTTGCCCTCAGTAATTTGCTATTTAATTCAGTTAACTATTCAATTCAGTCAATCATTTCAATGTGTGATACTCTTTTTTAATTTGCGCACATCCGCAGCGTACGATTCTTACATGCCATGGAACTTGCTTGCTTGTGTCGAATGGAAAGAGAGTGACAACGCGCTTTTACTCTGCATGAGATAAAAAAACGTCTGGAACAACAAAAGGAAAATATGAAGAATCAAGACGGCAGAATGGGATATTTCACTTAGCCGCCATCAGTCGGCGAAGAAAGATGCATGAAAATATACCAGCAATGTGAAAAAAAGTTGCATCAGTAAGGTAGTAGGTACTTCAAATAATTAACAAAATGTTATGTTAGAATATCCGAAGGATATTTGTGTTTTGATCTAGGAAAAGGTGAGCATCGCAAAAAGCTGATAAAGCTG
The DNA here is from genome assembly GCF_044657685.1 of Stegodyphus dumicola. Classification (NCBI taxonomy): domain Eukaryota; kingdom Metazoa; phylum Arthropoda; class Arachnida; order Araneae; family Eresidae; genus Stegodyphus; species Stegodyphus dumicola. The sequence goes on from NC_140775.1 coordinate 24,994,534, forward strand.
TTTGGATGTAATAGTACAGAAAGGAAAAAATTTGTTGCAAGTTTTTTATATAATTTTGTATAGTATCAATTTGAAGATCTCTGTGAATATATGAATTTGGGATGAACCAGGGTGCATTAATAATTTCACGAAGGGTTTTATTTTGAATAACTTGGATCTTTTTTATGTGGGTTTTAGCGGCGTGTCCCCATACCGGACTGGCGTAAAGTAGGTCTAAGGATGGACTTGTATAAAATAAGCTTATTGTTGATAGTCAGATTGCTATGTCTGCCGAGGAGAGGACGCATAGTAGCTATTGAGATATTGAATTTCCTGACAGTTTCGTGTAAATATTGCCGAAAAGTGAGTTTTTTGTCAATGTGACTCCGAGATACTTCTCTTAATCCGTCCACTGAATTTCGTCGTCAAAGAAGATGGGATTAGGCGGAAGGAAGTTTGTTTGTCCTTTTCTGAAAATAACGGCTTTTGTTTTGTCAGTGTTAAAGTCAATTCTCCACAGCGTCCTCCAGTTTTTAAGAAGCTCCAAATAGTTTTGTAGAAAAATTTGTATAGTATTGATGGTTGAAGCTTGAGATAGGATAGCGGTATCGTCGGCAAATAAGGCGATAGTAATATGAGACTCTTTTGGAATATCTTGAGTATAAATATTGTAAAAAAAGGAGAGAGAACGGAGCCTTGAGGGACACCTGCAGTAGTATTTCCAGAAGTTGGGAGAGTGTTTCCAACTTTGACAGCAAAAGTGCGATTTCTGAGGTAAGAGGCAATAAGTCGAATAAAGTGGTTCGGAAAATTAGCTGAATTAGTTTGAATATAAGTCTTTGGTGCCACACTCTGTCAAAGGCTTTGGCAATATCTAAGAAAATTGCGCCGGTAGGAAATTTGCAATTGAACTCATCAGTAATGTAATTGATAACGCGGAGAATCTGATGATTGGTGCTGTGTAGATGTCTGAATCCAAATTGTTCATCAGGAGTATGTGAGCTAGGAGGCATGATTCGATTGATATACAACAGAATATGTTTTTCAGCAATATTAGAAATTTGACTAAGTAAACTGATAGGCCGATAATTTTGAAGAAAAGGAGAACTTTGATGACGCTTAGGGAAGACAACAACAACTGCATGGTTCCACACTTTTGGGAAGTAAGAGATCTTGATAACTGAGTTAATTATTTTAGTTAAGCACGTATTTGCATTAATTTGCAAAGTCTTAACTTAGATGTTGGCTTATTCTGCAGCTAATTAGATCTACTAAAACCAGAAACACAAACTTATGTAAATTAGTTTGCTCTCAATCATTGTAAAAATTTATAAGCTGTCTGTGTTGCTATACCATTCATTAATTCGCAAATTGCAGCTAATTAAATTTTCTTGCTTAAGAACTTCTTAACAGTTTAGCATATGCAAAACATTTCAGCAGTAAATTTTACGAGAGCTATATTTTGTATAATATATAATGTAATGAAGTGCAAATGAATAGTTTCTTGTAAAGAAATGCTAAAGTAATTGAGGAAAAGAGTTTCTAAATATGATGGTGCCTGAATTACAGAAATGTATCTACATACCTTCTTATATTATTATGCGTATTTTGAATTGTATTTCGAAATAATACATACATTCTACTTAATGAAAAACTTAAGTTTCAACAAAAGTTTCTTTTTCTTCCTGAGCTATGTGCTGAAACAAAATGTCAAAATATTTCCTTTTATCTTATGGGATGCAGTGTTACTACTTCTAAAGCTAGTTACGTCTTCTAAAGTAACAGCTTGTTTTTCTTTAAACCAATTTTACTGAGGGCCATTAAACATATTCAGGAAATTTTTGGAGAAGTTTTTCGAAGATTTTACCAAGAAAGTTTAGCAAATTTAGAATTTTTTTCCGACTTGTTAGTCCCTTTTGAAAATAAGAGTAAGTTCATTCGACTTTTATCTAACACACCAGACTTTAACAAATACAGCACATGTTGATGACTTTGCATATAAAGAAATGCCTCATCTTCTTATGTTCCATGAGTTAATAAAAAATATGTTCTCAGGGAAAATGTTGAATATATTAATATCAGTAAAACAGGTCATTCCTGAAAGACCTTATGACACGTTTAATGATGGACGTTTTACGTTCGGTAAAGCTGGCAGCAACAGTTTCTTTTGAATGGCGCACCAATTTTTCCTCTAATACTAACTTAACCTAGTTAACATTTCTTTAAACGATGTTATACATGAGCTCATAAGAGATATTCAGAGAAATTACGGAAAATGGTTACAAACAATGGTGATAGTACTTAAATCATAGATGAATGGTGTTGGCTGTCTGTTTAAGAACTTATCAATCTTCAGAGATGTTTTGGAACTCATTATAAATAATAATACTTTACAAAAACTGTAGCGATCTAGTATATGTTTAGTTCTTTCTTTTAGCGTTATTATAAATGGTAGACTCTTTGTTTCATATCATTATTACAATCCGTATGTTTTGTTTAAATAAAGATGCGAATTATTTGTATGTTGGTCTGCATTTCTACAAAGTTCAGTTTTTAAAAATAAGAATATTCATAGTTTCTAGTTCATTTATTTACCATACTTGTAGAGTTGCGCGCCTCCAACTTGCACGCAACCAAGAGGTGACTGTTGAAACTGGAAAAATGACAGAGTCTTGCTAAGGGTTTAAGTCCCTTTTTATTCAACTTAAGAAGTTACAATTGCGTGTTTTTGACGCTCACAAACTACGCCGACTCGGCGGTAAAATAAAAATAAGAACCTGAAAACAAACTAATAACAAGACTCTAACTACGAGGCTCTCTAAAAGTAACTAACCTCACCCCGTTTTACAATACCGCTGCTAATTCAGCAAACTTTGAATATCAAGTTGAACAATTATCAATTCTCCGAGGCAAGCAGACAGGCCGAAACGCGGGGTTCTTCAATTTCTGGCTAACTACCTCCGCGCTCGTGAAGTAGGAACAGCACACTTCGAACTCGTTTCCTTTCTATTTAACTCAGAATACTTCCGCTGATAATTTGAATCCTTGCGCGTTCTACTAAAATTTACATACTCTGGCATTGGCAGTTCCAGGGGAAAGTAAGGCTTGACAGGAAAGATAGTTTAAACTTAAAATAAATGTTAGTTAAAATAAATATATACCCTACATACTTCAGTTCCTAAAATTAAAACTGTTTTTAATTTATCTTTAAATTATGTATTATATTCATAGACGAGCACAAATTAGGGTTTCTTATTATGTTAAAATATATTTTGTTTTATTGATGCACTCATGTATTTCAAACTATAATAAAACAAATTATGAACACCATTTAGATATTCAGGTAAAAGAAGATTAAATTACACATATTTTTAAATTTAGTTATTCTATTTCATTGGACATTATGCACATTTTTCATTGGACATTATGCACTCTCCTATATTTTTCTTTTTAGGAAGTAAATCCTACTGAAAGGCAATTATTTTCTATATCATTTTCAATGTCTTCATCATATAAAAAATTAAACACTCCAGTTACTTTTTAAGCAGCGCTCCTTCCATTCGAAATTGATGATTAAAGATTTGTTGTCAATCGAAACTTAGAGGAAATAACCAGGAGAAATGCTAAGTTCGTCGACAATTATTATGAATATTTTGCACTATTATTTAATAATAGAGTTATTAAATAATAAAGAAAATTTAATAGCAAAACATTTCATTAGCAAAACATTTCATTAGCAAAATACATACAAATATACAAATACAAAATACATACAAATATTAACAGAGCCTCGTTAAGAAATAATAGTGCGGAGCAAAATGCCAATTCTGTCACATTCCTCTACTCCATTTTATTTCCAATCGATTTCTTCTCCAGTCAATGTCTTTTCCAAATTTTCATAATCCTAATATTTTTTTTACCTCAAACAATAATCGTAATTTAGCTGTTATTCCTTTTCTTTCCATCGTTCGTCTTGTCACAAAATTGCGCCTATTTTACAGAAATTCAACTTTCTAGTTTTTTTTCTCTTCATGACTTTATCCTTAAAGATCCTATTCATGACATGAGTTCATGGGGAATTAATAATATTTCCTACACCTTGTATTTTGTGGCTTGGCATACATTAGAAAAGTAAAACATGCCTTAAAATATCGCATTAAAGAACATGAATGATTAAGATAAAAGAAAAATCCTCTATTCCAGAGCATTGTTGGGCTGCAGACCGAATATTCAGATTTGCTTCTGCCAAAATCATTCAAAAAAGCCTCCGTTGGTGAACTAGATTTCTCTGAGGATTTTCGTGTCCATAAAAATCACCCTGCGTTCTCAATGACTTAAATTGGAACCCGTCATCCTAAATCATCTCTAAATTCATAATTTTCTGATCTGATTCTCTATTCCATCCCTAGATGGCATCACTTGTTTTATTTCTTTTTAAGATTATCCTTTTCCCATTCGTAATCGATGGCTAAGTCTCTAAAATTCCTTGAACTTTGCTTCCGTTTTTAGTACTTATTTAGCTGGAGTGGAAAAGGCTACAATTATCAATCGTTGAAAGCGCTTCTGCTAAAATAACATTTACGTCAATTAACACTGATTTCTTTGCCCTCAGTAATTTGCTATTTAATTCAGTTAACTATTCAATTCAGTCAATCATTTCAATGTGTGATACTCTTTTTTAATTTGCGTACATCTGCAGCGTACGATTCTTACATGCCATGGAACTTGCTTGCTTGTGTCGAATGGAAAGAGAGTGACAACGCGCTTTTACTCTGCATGAGATAAAAAAATGTCTGGAACAACAAAAGGAAAATATGAAGAATCAAGATGGTAGAATGGGATATTTCACGTAGCCGCCATCAGTCGGCGAAGAAAGATGCATGAAAATACACCAGCAATGTGAAAAAAAGTTAGATCAGTAAGGTACATCAAATAATTAACAAAATGTTATGTTAGAATATCCGAAGGATATTTGTGTTTTGATCTAGGAAAAGGTGAGCATCGCAAAAAGCTGATAAAACTGTTTGGATGTAATAGTACAGAAAGGAAAAAATTTGTTGTAGGTCTAAGGATGGACTTGTATAAAATAAGCTTATTGTTGATAGTCAGATTGCTATGTCTGCCGAGGAGAGGACGCATAGTAGCTATTGAGATATTGAATTTCCTGACAGTTTCGTGTAAATGTTGCCGAAAAGTAAGTTTTTTGTCAAGTGTGACTCCAATATACTTCATTTAATCCGTCCACTGAATTTCGTCGTCAAAGAAGATGGGATTAGGCGGAAGGAAGTTTGTTTGTCCTTTTCTGAAAATAACGGCTTTTGTTTTGTCAGTGTTAAAGTCAATTCTCCACAGCGTCCTCCAGTTTTTAAGAAGCTCCAAATAGTTTTGTAGAAAAATTTGTATAGTATTGATGATTGAAGCTTGAGATAGGATAGCGGTATCGTCGGCAAATAAGGCGATAGTAATATGAGACTCTTTTGGAATATCTTGAGTATAAATATTGTAAAAAAAGGAGAGAGAACAGAACCTTGAGGGACACCTGCAGTAGTATTTCCAGAAGTTGAGAGGGTTTTTCCAACTTTGACAGCAAAAGTGCGATTTCTGAGGTAAGAGGCAATAAGTCGAATAAAGTGGTTCGGAAAATGAGCTAAATTAGTTTGAATATAAGTCTTTGGTGCCACACTCTGTCAAAGGGTTTGGCAATATCTAAGAAAATTGCGCCGGTAGGAAATTTGCAATTGAATCCATCAGTAATGTAATTGATAACGCGGAGAATCTGATGATTGGTGCTGTGTAGATGTCTGAATCCAAATTGTTCATCAGGAGTATATGAGCTAGGAGGCATGATTCGATTGATATACAACAGAATATATTTTTCAGCAATATTAGAAATTTGACTAAGTAAACTGATAAGCCGATAATTTTGAGGAAAAGGAGAATTTTGATGACGCTTAGGGAAGACAACAACAACTGCATGTTTCCACACTTTTGGGAAGTAAGAGATCTTGATAACTGAGTTAATTATTTTAGTTAAGCACGTATTTGCATTAATTTGCAAAGTCTTAACTTAGATGTTGGCTTATTCTGCAGCTAATTAGATCTACTAAAACCAGAAACACAAACTTATGTAAATTAGTTTGCTCTCAATCATTGTAAAAATTTATAAGCTGTCTGTGTTGCTATACCATTCATTAATTCGCAAATTGCAGCTAATTAAATTTTCTTGCTTAAGAACTTCTTAACAGTTTAGCATATGCAAAACATTTCAGCAGTAAATTTTACGAGAGCTATATTTTGTATAATATATAATGTAATGAAGTGCAAATGAATAGTTTCTTGTAAAGAAATGCTAAAGTAATTGAGGAAAAGAGTTTCTAAATATGATGGTGCCTGAATTACAGAAATGTATCTACATACCTTCTTATATTATTATGCGTATTTTGAATTGTATTTCGAAATAATACATACATTCTACTTAATGAAAAACTTAAGTTTCAACAAAAGTTATTTTTTCTTCCTGAGCTATGTGCTGAAACAAAATGTCAAAATATTTCCTTTTATCTTATGGGATGCAGTGTTACTACTTCTAAAGCTAGTTACGTCTTCTAAAGTAGCAGCTTGTTTTTCTTTAAACCAATTTTACTGAAGGCCATTAAACAGATTCAGGAAATTTTTGGAGAAGTTTTTCGAAGATTTTACCAAGAAAGTTTAGCAAATTTAGAAATTTTTTCTGACTTGTTAGTCCCTTTTGAAAATAAGAGTAAGTTCATTCGACTTTTATCTAACACACCAGATTTTAATAAATACAGCACATGTTGATGACTTTGCATATAAAGGAATGCCTCATCTTCTTATGTTCCATGAGTTAATAAAAAATATGTTCTCAGGGAAAATGTTGAATATATTAATATCAGTAAAACAGGTCATTCCTGAAAGACCTTATGACACGCTTAATGATGGACGTTTTACGTTCGGTAAAGCTGGCAGCAACAGTTTCTTTTGAATGGCGCACCAATTTTTCCTCTAATACTAACTTAACCTAGTTAACATTTCTTTAAACGATGTTATACAGGAGCTCATAAGAGATATTCAGAGAAATTACGGAAAATGGTTACAAACAATGGTGATAGTACTTAAATCATAGATGAATGGTGTTGGCTGTCTGTTTAAGAACTTATCAATCTTCAGAGATGTTTTGGAACTCATTATAAATAATAATACTTTACAAAAACTGTAGCGATCTAGTATATGTTTAGTTCTTTCTTTTAGCGTTATTATAAATGGTAGACTCTTTGTTTCATATCATTATTACAATCCGTATGTTTTGTTTAAATAAAGAAGCGAATTATTTGTATGTTGGTCTGCATTTCCACAAAGTTCAGTTTTTAAAAATAAGAATATTCATAGTTTCTAGTTCATTTATTTACCATACTTGTAGAGTTGCGCGCCTCCAACTTGCACGCAACCAAGAGGTGACTGTTGAAACTGGAAAAATGACAGAGTCTTGCTAAGGGTTTAAGTCCCTTTTTATTCAACTTAAGAAGTTACAATTGCGTGTTTTTGACGCTCACAAACTACGCCGACTCGGCGGTAAAATAAAAAAATTTCCAGTTCATTTACTTACCATACTTCAGTTCTTAAAAATAAAACTGTTTTTAATTTATCTTTAAATTATGTATTATATTCATAGCCGAGCATAAATTAATATTTCTTATTACGTTAAAATATATTTTGGTTTATTGATGCACTCATGCATTTCAAACTATAATAGAACAAATTGTGAACACCATTCAGATACTCAGGTAAAAGAAGATTAAATTATAAATATTTTTTAATTTAGTTATTCTATTTCATTGGACATTATGCACATTGAAACTGTCTCTCCTATATTTTTCTTTTCAGGAAGGAAATCCTACTGAAAAGCAATTATTTCCTATATCATTTTAAAATTTTTTCTTAGAAAAGAAGGCATCGCGACATTGTGAATGCGAAAAGTACTGATGTTGGTATTGATTAAGAGCAACAAAGCAGATTTTCACAAAATTAAATTTAACAGTTTTCTGTCCACGGAATGTGGCCCACAAACGGTCGAGTAGTATATTCGCTGAACGCTGGTAGTTCGGTCCGGGGTTCGAATGCTGGCGAACGGGCTGGCTACATGGGCATTTTAGGTGTTTCCCCCATGTCTAACCGGTTATACAAGCCGGTTTCTCTTAGTAAGTCCTGACCGAAAGCTATTTCTTAACTTCGCCAGATAGTTCTCCGAATACTTCACCGTAATCAAACCAAACCAGGGCACGAAATACCATTCGTAAACTTAGGATTTGCAGCATTTGAAGTATGTGCTTGTAAAGAGAATGTCGAAACTTTGCGGATAATGATTATGTATATTGCACAGGAAAATGAAAACACTAGTTGCATAAGATAAAAACATTCAGTTTGATGTCTCATGAAGTATTACTGACGAGAATAAGATGCAAAATTTTCAATGTGGTTTAGATGACGATAATATTTAAGACATATAAGATCGATTATACCAAACAGGATGAGAAGTGTTAAAAAGGATATCAGTCTGAAATTTCACATAATTGCATAAAAATTATTCGAAATCAAGATCTTGCGCTCGAAATTCATTAAGAATAATAAAGGATTAATGCAAGACCTAGATCAGTTCGTAGGAATATTTTGTTACAAGATCCCTATATTGAAACGTACAGTCAAGTTCATTACAGATTTAATGTTTGGAGCTTGATTGCTACGCTTTCTATCACGTTTAGTTACATGGGTAAGAAACGACAGAAAAAAAGAGCTGAAACCAGTTATCAAATAAAATAACATTACGAACTGCGAGTCACATTTCGTGAGCATATTTTGCGAAGAAACTATTACTGCTCTTGTTACTGTATTCCGCTTGTTTATTTTCAACGTGACTAGAAGATTTCTCCTGGGATTTCTCAGTTTTTCTATTCTTATTACACTGAAATACTTATTTTCGATAATTTGATTATCTCAGAAATGTTCGTTGCAGTTTATTTGAAATTTGATCTCATATTTAATACCCTTAAGATCACTAACTGTCTTAGATTACTAACCTTAAGATAAAAGAATAAAAACGTAAAATATTTTTCTTCGAAATAAATGCTTATTTTTCTATATAATGACATTATACGGTATTTCTCCCGCCTTCCTTGCGTGCCTTCGTGGTGTAGTGGTCGACACGCTTTGTCGGTATTCCAGAAGTCCGTGGCTCGATTCCCGGCGAAGGCATTTGCTCATTTTTCAAGTTGCCTGCCTCCAAAAATACCTAATGTCTCTACAGTATAAATGCATATATATTTTTTCTAGTTATACATACTTTTTAAACATTTTGATGCATAAAGTTTCACTATTTGCATCACAAATAGTGCATGTTTTTAGAGTTTTCGAGAGTTAAATGGTAATAAGAACCTTAGTTTTCAAATACTTGCATATAAAAATCCTTCTGAAACTAGCGACTGAAACCATAACTCTAATGCACTATTTGAAAAGCTACTGGCACCACGTGTGCAAATATATCGTTCGTATGAACATCTCCGTACGAAATGCTGTTCATAAGCTCCTGAGAAAGATATGTCCTGAGAAACTGCAGTAGACAAGGCTAAGAAATAATGCAAAATTTGGCTTGACTTTTAAGAATTAATAAGTGCACAAAAATAAGGTTACTAAAATAAACCATTTATAAAAAGTATTAAATATCAGGATTAAATAATACATGCTATTTATTTTTCTTCTTTAACACAACTACGCACAGTGAAATAAGATCAAAATAGTTTTATCTTGTAAAAATCTGAAGCAACATAATCTTTACCTCATTTTACTATGTCGTCTACATTATAGCTTAGTTTATCTTAGTGTACACCAGTTTCGTAATGTATTATTCTTTTGCAAATTTAAATATGCTTAGAGTAATATATTTTTCTGAAAATATTTTGCTTACAAATTGTATGAAATTGTAAAATTTCCCACAAAAAGCATTAAGCAGGCCAAGCTCAAACATTCACCAGTGCACAGGTGACCACTACAACTGGCACCCAATATATTAAGTTTAAACTAATATATCCCTTATTTAGTTGTTGCTTGTAAGACCAACTTAGTTGGCACCCTCCGGAAATTAGTGCAGCACCCTTAGACGTCTATTGAGGACGCCTATGCTTGGAGCTGGCCCTGGTTTTAAGTACAAAAATTCATGAGTCAACTCAATTATTGCATGCAGTGCTAATTACTTGATCTGTAGTAAAACTCCTAATACCCACATGAAATGGGTCCTAACTCCCTCTAGATAACCGAAAAATAAAAATAATTGATTATGTTTTCCTCTATACGTGAAATACTAATTTAATGTAACGCAAGTGAGGAATACTTATCTTTTTCTGCCCTTATCAAGTTTTATTTCAGCAGAGGTTAGAAAAAGAAATATTTTTATGTCTATAAAATAATACATTATAGCCAGATTTGCATATTACTGCGACAATTATTTTCGGAAGTTTATGGGATATATTTTATCGATATAAAATTTTTATTCAAACGTTAAATAAATCCCAAAATTTAATATTTGTACTTGTTACGTTTTGATATTTACTATAATTGATATTTACTATAATTGTTTTGATATTTACTATAATATACGTTTAATTAATTTTAATTCCGTCCTCACTAAAATCTTTACAAATAAATAAATAAAATTACAAGTGATCATATGCTGAAATTCAAAACAAAACTTTTTTTTTTAATTTCCGATGGAGAGGTTCAATTTAAATTTATAATGAACTATAATGTTACCAAATTAGTTTCCATGGTTAGCGGTTTGTTAGGTTTCTAGAGCGCGAAAAAATGTTTGTTATCTTAATCGGCACAAAGTTACTTAGGATAACTTCGCGTCGCAATTGCTCTTCTTTCACTAGTCAATACCCACAAAATATTGTTATACTAAATAATCCCTTTTTATCTTGAAGTAGGTGCTAAAGAAAAACAGACAATTTCAGAATAAAGGGAATAATAATACGGATACTTACCGATGCAATGTAACAAGCACCATCCATAACTGAAAACCTTGCACTCGTATACAGTTTTGTTAGCATTGTCAGAATGTTATTGATTAGTAGTTAAAATTAGTAGTTACATTTAAAAGTAAATAATATATAATGCTTTTACTTACCATTTCAAATTATGTACTGCTAGCAATACCACATACCTTCCTGTATCCAAAACTGTGAAAACAATTATTTTCAAACAACTTCGAATACAGAGGTAGCTTGATGGAACAGAGCTCACTAATATCTTAAATAAATTTCATTTTGTCTTTTTCCATTAAATAAGATGTATGCACTGAAGTCAGAAGAGCAGAAGATTATATACTTATTTCTAACGTCTTGATAACGTTCTTTTGTTTCATATTCAATTTTAACATTATATTCCAAAGTAGGTTAAATTAGATTTTTCCAATATGGCACATGGACACTATCTGCCTAAGGAAAGGGATGCGTTCGTGAAGGAATATGTAATGAACAATTCGGGTTAAGCATGGGACGCATTCACGTTACATATTCATTCTACGAATGGAAAAAATCACGAAAGTATTAGGATCTCTGTCGAACTACTATTATTCAGTGGTTTTAACCCCACGGTGATTATGGGATCCTCATATTGCAATCTTTCGAATTAAACTACAAATAAAGTGATGCATAAATAGTGTAAATATTTTTTTTCAGGATCACATTTTCCTTCCGTGCTTAAATATCCAGTTCTCAAAACGAGTTCAGATTTAATATATAATTTATAGAAAAATAAAAATTTATAAAAAAGACATAACGTGACTGACAAATATTTATCAAAAGCTCTTTACAATTCAAATATTTAAGATAAGGTTTCCTGAAAACATTAGTTATTATAAAAATTGTTTTGGCTTTGGAGAATCTAGTGTATCCCGAAAAGACACTCATCAAGAGTAATTCAGTACACACCTTTTAAAACAGTACTTGTATTTTAGTAAAGGATCACAACATCAGTGTTTTATCATAATGCACTTTAATGAAGTGTTTTTAAAATTTGCTTTGTAAGAGTGGGTAAAATTAAATTGTCAGCAGTTTTGAATGAAGAGTTTTATTGCATCTGTATAAAATGATTTGATGATAAAAACTTTTGCACACTCGGAAAAGAAAATATGCATGTAATGATGTAGAAATATTGATTACGTAGGCAGATACTGACGCTTACACAGAACATCCACATCGAAGAACAAACTTGGCGGCCTAAGCGAATTAAATGAGAAGCAGTTTTAAAATTCTGTCCACAGATATCCTGGTACTTTAATCGTGCCTGCTTCAAAACATTTCATTTTCGATAGCTTTGCGGTAAGAAGAAAGCAGCGCAGCAGCATTTTAGTCAGACCAAAAAGCAGAAGAAAAGTGTGACATAGTGGGTTAGTTTCGATTCCGATATCATTTAATTGATTTATGAAAGGCGCTGAAAATTATTATTGGTTGGTTTTATTTCGCAAAACCACTTACATCATCGACATCACCGCAAAACCTTTTCACATGCAAAATTCATATGATACTAATTAGTCTGGAAATGACGCAGTATACAAGTTTATTATAAGCTTACTAATATCCAAATTAAAAGGAAGATTTAAGGAGTTATTGAAAATGTAAGTTACGCTTTTGATTTACATATTTTTATCTTATGTGCATATACATAATAAGATTAATAAATTTTTATTCCTTACTAAAATCAATCAAGTTTTTGGTTATGGCGTTTAATCGAAAACCAATTCATTTTCTTTTCACTAAGTATTTTCTTATCCGATACTGAATTAATCCTTTCCATTTCCTCATTTTTTCTGCCGAGATACTTTCTTTGAATTTATCTATGATTAGTAATAATATAGTTAAATACTTTATTTTCAGTAATCCAAAATAATTTTCCAAAATAATTAATAAATTTAATCCAAAATAATTTAAGAGTATACAGGCAAAAATAACAATAGTATTGAGTCATTTGTAAATATTTTATACTTGAAAATTCAGTTAAAATTAAATCTTTCAAATGGTTTTATGTTGTAAAAACTACCAAGAAGTATTATAAAATTTTAATTAGCTTTGAACTTCGACAATATATTATAACTCTAAATTCAAAAGCTCTAAACAATCAAAAATATTAACATTCATAATCAGTATAAAAGTTTGAAAAAATATATCTAGCATTTTTTTAGAGACTTCGAAACAGTATCCTTACTTCCCAACAAAATTCAAAAAGAAGTCTAAAATGAGATTTTCAGATAATTAGCAACTGAAATACAAGATTTAAAATTAATTTTAAAAACATTATGTTCTTTCTAGTAACATAATTTTTCTTTGCGTTTTAAAATTGCACATAACATAATTTAATTATTTTACAGTTTGTAACAACTACAAATTACCTGACTCCATTACGCAGTTGTAATGCACCGCAACATATTATTCGCAAAACTATTTGTCAACCAATTTCAGATTTTTATTGTTTCAAAATGTATTCTTATCAATATATTTCTGAAGAATTAAGACAATATATGTACTAAATTTCCGACAACATTTACTGCATGAAGTAAAAATTTCAAATTCGAATATTTTAGACTACAGTTGCATTAAGTGAAGTTGGTATTGTAATAAAATATATTGTTAAGGTTTAATTTGGTAGTTTTCTAAGAACATGAAACTCACGAAATGCCTTAGAAGAGGAGTTCTAAATCAGGGGGGTAATTTCATAGTTTCAGGAAGGATGCGGTCAGCCTTTTATTTATATATTAATATTTAGTTTATGGATATAAGAAACTAGTTTTATTCAAATTTTGGTATTTATTAACATTTTCTATTCTTTTTTTTTTTTTTTTTTTTGTTTAATTTATAAAATACTTTGGAACGTCATCTAAAACCAAATAAATATATATGTATTTGTACATATATAATATATTATTAGAGATTTGTGACTAAGGCGAGGAATGAAAGGGGTACAGGGGGCAAAAAGGTTGAGAACTCCTACCCTGGAAGCAAAGAAAAAAATTCTAAAGTTCTGGAGAATAATTGCATCCAATTATGTAAAATTTAATTTATGCTATTTACTAACACTTGGTAAATAGTATAACATGTTATTTCTATTGACCATTATACGTTAAAAACTGGAGGCAAATAGTATATTGCAAATCGTACGTTATAGTATGAAAACTGTTCTATCAACCGTTAATAATCAATATGTAATTGGGGCTCACCAGTGGCCAATCGGTAAATCGCTGAACACGGGTAGTTCGTCCCGAGGTTCGAAATCCGCGAACGGGCTGGCTGCATGGGCATTTTCGTGGCTTTCCCCGTGTATAAAGCGTAGGGGAGCCAATTTCTCTTAGACAGTCCTCCACGAAGACATTCTCCGCATTAGCAGCAAGTCCTCGTGCCCTCGAGGCTTTGCCATAAACACACAAAACAAACCAAACCAATATAAAAATGGAGAAATTAAATATTGCAAATTATCAGTCAATTTCAAATTCATATGAATCTACGTTATTAAAATAATATTTGTGTCAGTCCTAATTATAAAACCATTTTGCTACTTTAGATGAAAATATCACATAACTGCTTACTTAAAAATAAGCTACTTCGTTTTCTCACTATCAAGCTAAAAATGCTTGTCAGGTGAAACATTGCAGAATGTACTTTGCGTTGTGAAAAGTGAGACTTCTTGTAGACAGTGAAATTAAACTCAAGCAATTCATAGAAAATCATAGAAAAAAATCTATATATAATTAATATGATTTAATTAAATATAGATATAATTATTATTACGGAATATATACAAAATACATTACATAATAATAATTATAACACGTCATAACGCAATGAAAGCATCTTTTAGAATAATATTTACCTACCTCTGTACTGTTCACCAGGTTGATATTTCCCTGGATTACCGGATATTTTAATTTCATATTTGTCACCGACGGGAGATCTGGAGGCAGATACCCCATAGGGTTCCCTTCGACATCTGCCTGTGTAACTCTGAGTGTTGATTCTTGATTCAATGTCCCGAGACAATTCGACTCCCAGAGTTGACGTTAAAAGCAAAGTAACATGTATCAAAACCAGTTTTAGAGCAAACCGTTTCAGTATCGTTCTTTTCATATTGCTCCAAGTTGGTCTTTTTTTGAGAATCTTGGTGGATTATGAAGATGAAACTTAAAGCAGTTTACACACGATTTGAAACGTTTCTTCTGGATGAAAACTCCGCGTGCAAACTGGACTCGTCGACACAGCAGACAGACCCTTGACTTCTCTCAAAGAACTCTGGCCAAGTTATAAACAGTGGCAGTTAGCGTAGATACGACGCGATGACAAGGAAGGAACTTCGGAAGGGAGAGATAAGAACGTACTAAGTATGATGGTAAGAAGGATGCAGATTTTCTGTAGTCTGTTGCGTCACTTCGCCACTCCCTCGCAGCGCTTGTTGACAGCTGTTCTAGAAAATAAGAAGTACTAGACGGCGCTGTCGTAGTGACAACCACAGTTTTATTTTGTTTGAATGGTGAGAAAGAGAAAGAGGTGCATGGGAGTCAAAGTTAATCTCTCTGTCTTGTTGCACCACTTACTGCTGATGCAGTCTTCGGGGATTCGCAGGAGCGTTTAGACCTAGAGTTATTCTTTAGATGCAGAATTTGCATTTAAAGATGATGTGATGGCAGTAGCTACATATAATATGTTCGTTCACCACTAAAAATGAAACTCCTTGAAGTAGTGAAAACAGATATACAATCACTGGTACCAGAACGAACAATAACGTAGTAAATATGTCCTGCTTTTAAAACAATCTCCTCATGACATAATTGCATCCAACACAAACGTTGATGTCTCAAGGAACATGCATTTTTTTCTCCGACTAAAAAAATGTAACCGTTTTTGATAGGGTACAATGGATGCTGCTGTAAAAAACCATGACAGCAGGTACAATTCTAATGCTTTTCACAGATTTTATTATACTATTTTTAGACAATAATGATTCAGTTATTTTAAAATCTTACTTTTTACTTTATGCATTAGGATTACCATATGTTTTTATTTTTTTTAGATTTTTACATTGCTGTTTTCATATATTACGAATGCTTAATGAAATTCATGTCTTCTTGCTGATGAGTTGGTACACATCTCAACTTCCTTACTTCATAGCTATAGAAATAATATAACATAATTTATATGTCCAATAATCATTTAATCAATTTAATGCAGTCCATTAATCTACATACACATCATGAAAATCTCGGGACAGTCGGATATATCCTGTCTATTACTTATGGACACTTAAAAATTTATTACTGTTACACAATGCCCAGCTGCGGTAAGATAGCTTATAAAGTATTTCTCCCACTTTCCTAGCGTGCCTTCGTGGTGTAGTGGTTCTGCACGCTGGGCCGGTATTCCAGAGGTCCATGGTTCGATTCCCGGTGAAGGCGGTTGCTGATTTTTCATCTTGCCTGCTTCTAAAAAAATTCTAATGTCTCTACAAGCTTTTCCAAAAAGCGAGTTGTCAGAAAATGGCAAGGAAAAGCAGGGTTGTCAGATTTGGTGCGAAATCGCTCATTTGACAACAAAATCGGTGATATGCCATTGACGGATCAAGAACATTCTAGAACGAATTCTATCGGAATTCCATAGAATGTTCTCGAAGGCATGTCCAAAGCTATAAATACTCTGCCTGTACGCGGAGTATCGTAAGTTTATTGTGAAAAGTATCTTGAGCGTGTTGAGTTCAGTAGTAGTGCCTTGAGTTCAGAGATTAGCTCGAGAGAGATCGGCCGAGTAGGCAGCTCAACTTTAATGCTTTGCCGTGAGCTATCTTTCCCGTTAGGGCCTGAAGGCTGTGTTGTGGATTAATTCAGCTTTTTTAATGTAGTTTTTCGACGGCTATAAACGTGTCTTTGGAACTTTCCTGTGTAATACTGACGAATAAATTGTGTTTTGAATCTTTATCAAGGGTTGCCAACAATCACTCCAAATCCACGATTACGTAGAACGCAACAATACAATACAGAACTATAGGATTTATCTAAAGTACAGAAGTTTCAGAAAATATATCTAGCTAATTTTTTAGAATCTAAAAGACAATATTTTTAATGCTTTAAATAATCATCATAACTGTTAAAAGCAATTTCAAATCGATAGCAAATAAAATACCAGGTTAAAATATTATTTTGAAAACATTTCGTTCGCTATCGTAATTTATTTCTATTCCCGTAATCTCGTAATTCGTTTGTATTCCCTTTACACGTTTTGCTAATATAATTAAAAGCATCAATTATGAAGAATTTTAAATACGATTAAATAATGGTGTACGACAGTTTCTTGGCAAAAACGTTTACTTAACAATTTACAAATTTTATGATTTAAAATTTCTAAGAATCAATTTTGATACTTATATTATATTAACAGTTTAAGCGATCAGCCGCCTAAATTAGTTGTCATTATAAAAAATGAAAATTTTAATGAGCCGTATCAGTGTCAACATTAGGTCCAACCAGCATCCTTTCATAAAAAAATTTAATGATATTAGCAATAAATTAAAAGTAATGCTTTTTTTATTACACAATTTTAATCAATTCTAGAATTTAGATGGAACGGCAGCTATAAAATGAGCTGTAGTGAATACTGTAGCTTACTGCATAATTAGTCAAAGGGATTTGAGTCTCTAAGGACTATTACTTTCGTTTTGGCATTTTGCGTCGGACTCCTATAAATGTCGGTTCACTTTTCAAACTGTTGCCACAAAATGTTAGAGTCCTGCATTATATTTAAAGAAATTAAATAATGAAAAATCTGCATAAATGTATGTATATTTCTCGCATTGTGATAAAATAACGGTACATAGAGCTATCAAATTTTGAAAGACGTAATCCTCCTATGAATATGGGCATGTGGAAGACAAAATTTGAAATTTGGAATTTGTTTTATTATCGATTTCATAATTGTAAAACTTTAACGAATTTTTGATTAACAAACTTAAGGATTTCGAAGCTAGCAATGGCAACGTTGTACAGAAAGAAACATTTTTATCTCCAGCGCGCGAGTCTCTGTATGGGAAATTCTAAAGATATGCTCATTTTAAAACTATTTTGCGCTATTGCTCTTGAACTGAATTTTATGGTTTAAGTCCAAAGAACATGATAAGTAATAAATAAAGGTAACACACAAAACGTTGAAAAAACGCCCTTTTGGACGCAATTTAAAATCTGAATTTCAGATTTTTTTATATTTTTCTTCTTATTATTTATTTTTTTTAAATATAATCATTGCTTTTAATTATGATCTCAAAAGACCTGGAAAAAGGCCATATTATTGTTTAACAATTAAATAAGGAATTTGAATTTTGGATCAGCTTATTTCTTTTCTTCAGGTCTTTTCAACTACCATTTTATTATTTTGGGTATGTTATTCTGTCTTTGAATATATATTGGCAGTACAGATAGTAGCACAAATATCAATTATTGTATTTGATTTTTATTGAAGAATTCAACGATAGGAGACGCGGTGATCATTCTGTAGCACTCGTCATATATATTATTTATGTAACAAAATAGTTTTTCTCTCTACCTATGAAATAAAGCCTGGCAAAACTTTCTCAGAGAATGACGAATTAAAGCAAGAGTGAAATTATCACAATATATAAAAACGCTGAATGAATACTGAAGAATTTTTGTACGAATTACTAGCGCGAGTCCAACTGGACAAAACATATTCATCTAAAGTCATTAAATATCTCAAAAGAAGATTTTCTTTTTTTAAAAAAAAATTAAAATGGTGTAAAAACGATTCTATTAAAAAACGGGGCGTAAAGAAATTAACTAGATATAATATGAATTAATCATTCACCTTTTCATTTAAATCAATCTGATTAAAAAGTTTAAAAATGTCATTAAGAGCTTCGTTTATCATTTTTAAATAGTCTAGTTCAATAATCAGTAAGACAGAGACAGGTGAATAGGTGAATGCAGGGCCAGACACCCAGATGGCTTTTTATAACAAATCTTGTATAGTCCGATACGCGCAACTATCTAGTCGAGCCATGGCCTCCCGGTGTCCAATAAAGGCCGCATCGGGAGTTTATTGACAGTAATACAGTGCATATGTGGTCATACAGGAGCTTATTTACATAGAGTTAGGTACTTGAAACAAGTGCATAAATATACTTTTGGGAGAACAGAGAGTGGCGGTTTTATGTTCCACCGCGTACACTACAATTGGCCAGACATATACATTTACTTAATACATACCATAACATATACATATCATAGCACGTACCTATATCTTGTTATTATATATACCATTAAATATGATAAATATGGGAAAAACAAATGCCTAAGAATAAATGATATACATGCCCCGACATATACACACCATGACATATCCAAGCCATACACATAAATCCAAAAATTGTTCAAACATATTGTAAGGATTATGTTAATTTTATTAACAGTTAAATTTTGAGTTAAAGTTACTTTTCTGTCGATTCTTAACTTCAACTTACTATTTCCGGTCAGAACGTCGTTTTAGAATTACTCTGAATACATATTGAGGAAGAACGGTATTTAACCGCGAAGTTCTACTTGCTGCGTAGAGAGAATCAGAGTTTCTGATTAGCGCGCGTTCTCCTTTTAGGCTACTCTCTCTCAAAGCTGTTATTACGCTCGGCCGTACTCAGGCCCTTGATAGCTTCTCAGTCAATCAGAGTTAAGGGGCCAACTCGGTTAGAATCTTGATAGCTTCGGCTATATCTCTTTTAGTTTAAATTAGTTTTAGTTTACTTCTTAATCTCTTACGTTCAAGCTCAAATATCGGCTTTTATTGTAAACTCCAAGACGGAGTTCTGTTAAATCTTATTTGAATAATAAAGGGTTATTTACCCTTTCATTTTCTTGTTTCTTGTCACACAAACTCAAGCGATTATTCGCTTAACAGTTCTTAAGATTCTTCACGTTCAACAATAACTTAGCATTTATAAAGTTTACTCTACAATAATACTATTAAATACGATAAATATTGGAATATTAAGACAGAAATTAAATTAAAAAGTTAAGTATCTTAATGTTTCGCCTAATGGCAATATATTTGCGCATGGAAGATAAAATTATTTTATTTCTGGCGGCGGCAGCAAATTGCTTATAAATAGCTGAATTTATTAATTAAGTGTCAAAGATGAATATCTTACGTTTTACCGAATAGAACACAATGGTACGCAGATGACAAAAGTTATTTTGTTTCGCGCAGTGGCAGCAGATTGCTTTTAAATCGCTGAGTTTTTTTATCAAAACATTTATAAAATTCTCACAGAATAGGCAATGTATAAAAGACAAATTTGAAACTCAAACTTCAGGTTTAGATGTACACATGTTCGTGTGGAGTACTATGTGTGTTCAAAATTTGGTTTCTCAAAAGGATTTGGTTTCCAAAATGAAAGGAACAAACATCCATACACTTAATACATAATTAATTTGGATATTGCCTTATTTAATATTAGAGATTAACACTAGTGCACTCCCTTATACTGTACCATATGTAGAAAAACTGTACCATATGTAGTAACAGTATATTTGTGAAGCACTAATGCAGTATATCAGATAAATTTTCTTAGAAATTTGAATGTATAAAGCCAAAATTTAGAATACTGTTGCATATGAAATTGAAGTTATAACGAAATTGAATCACATAGTTTAGCATATCTTTTTTTATGAGCCTTAAACACAAAAAGGGCCTTAAAAGCAAAAACGTGTATAAGCACCTGACATATGAAATTATATAAAATGTAACTTTATTTTAAATGATTTAATAAGATTTCAGATGCTATTTTTTTAACCATGATACACAAAATAGTGGCTGTCATACGCTGCAGTATGAAACATGCTCTACCAGGTGTCTGTAATCTCTACGCATTTGGCGAAATTAAACCCTGTAAGTTATCGTTAAATTTCATACTAATAAAAATACGTCAAATTTATAATTCAATTTAACCGTAGCCATAAAAATATTTTACCAACGTAGGTATGAAAATAATTACGTAATTCTATATTTCAAAATATGTTTCTTCGCTTGATCATAAGTAAGTTAAAAATGCTTGTCTCCTGAAATGTCGCACAAGGGACACTGAGGTAAAATCTCTGAATATTTGTGCATAATACATTGTTCGTGAAATGAAACTCTGATAACGATCTTGAACTAGTCTAGAACGGCCTTGAACTAGTTCAAACTAGTCTGAAACTATGATATCAAAACATATTTCAAGTCAGTTACAAGTACTGAATATTTTAACTCACTAGATACATACAGCTTACAGAAATAAGCACTTTATTTATGTTTTGCCAATATTAGTTATCGTTGTTGCTGGACTTGTTGCAAAATTTGCAGATTAAACGTTCCTCTATTTAATGGATACACAGCTGATAAAATGAAACTTATCATGAACGTTAAAAATTATCTAGAGAGGTGTTATAGAACAGTTTAATTAATCTACAAAAGAACAAAATAATGCGATATTTTTGCAAAAAACAATCAAAGAAAGCATACTTTATAATGCCCTGCATGCATCTTTTAGAATAAAATTTATTTACCTGTGTAACCTTCCCCAGGTTGATACTTCGCTGGATGACCAGATATATTAATTTCGAATTTAGACCCAGTTGATCTGGGGACGAATACGCCAGGAGGTTCTCTGTTACACCTGCCTGTATAAGTCTGAGCCAACCTTCTAGGTTCAGTGTCCCGAGAAAATTCGACCGCTAAAGCTGCCGTTGCAAACAACACAACACATAAAAAAACCACTTTTATAGCAAAAACGTTTGCCATCTTTTCCAAGCTGCACGTTCTCAGAATTTGAAATTTTGATGGATTTGAAAGATACTATAGTTTACACTCGATTTCCACTGTTTCTTTCAGCGGGAAGTTGTACGTGCAGGTAGGACAATTTTGCAGGGAAGGTAGATTTTCCAACTCCTCATGAACACATCTCGACGAGTTATGAACCGTCGCAGAAATATTCATTTGGTAGATGTGAAGAGCTGGGAACGAAGGGAGCTGTGGATGGGGGAGGGAGAAGGTAAGAATGCAGCTAATTTTGAAGACAAGGAGGGTGCAGTTTTTTTGGTAGTCTATTGCATCACTTTGATATTCTTTCTTAGCGCTTGTTGAGAACTAACTGTTCTAGAAATTAAAGTATTACTAGACGGCGCTGTAGTAGTGACATCCACAGATTTTTCTTTGCTCTTCACTTTCCTTTCAGTGGTGACAAACAGAGAGGTGCATGAAAGCAAAAGCTGACGGACTGATACAGTCGCAACAATTAATGCAGATGTCATCTGTTTAGGTAGGGGTCTTTCTTTCGACTGTTCGGAGAAGTGTTTCTATCTGAAGTCCAACTACATTTTCAGGAAGTTCAGAAACGGTTTGAGCGAACACGATATATTGGTTTAGAGGTTACACACTTGTTTATTTCCCACCACTTTTATATTTATTCGCACATCTGAATTTACATTAATGTCCTCACTCATAGAATACATAGTCACTCATGATATATATGGCATGCATTAAATTTATGGAAAATTTCTTAGCAGCACGCAAAATCTGTTTAACGATTCTTGATATGCTGATACTCTTAAATCAACGATTTGTTTCCTTAATCTGGTTAGAAACACGAAGCTGCTATCAAATTAACCGCGCCTTAAAAATAGATGCTATCATTTTTAAAATACCGATTTATAAAAATTATCTGTTTTATGAAAAAAAATCTTCTGATGTAATATAAGGTATTTATCCCGCCTTCTTAGCATGCCTTCGTGGTGTTATATAAGGTATTCTCCCGCCTTTTTAGCATGCCTTCGTAGTGTAGTGGTCAGCACACTGGGCGCGTACTCCAGAGGTCTGTGGTTCGATTTCCGGCTAAGGTGTTGCCCATTTTTCATCTTTTCTGCTTCCCCAAAATACCTAACGTCTCTACAGTGGTGCCCGAACTAAAAAGGGCGGAGGAGGATGATTCTTCACACCCAGGATTTGACGACTGGGTCCCTAAACCCCCGTAGAATTTTAAAAGGGGAGTATATAAGGTATTTCTCCCGCCTTGTTAGCATGCCTTCGTAGTGTAGTAGTCAGCACGCTGGGCGCGTATTCCAGAGTTCGTAGTTCGATTCCCGGCGAAGGTGTTGCTAATTTTTCATCTTTCCTGCTTCCAAAAAGTACCTAATATCTCTACAGTACATGTATGTGTAGTTACATTAAGTTTATCATGTTTTCTGAATATTTTATACCAGAGAGTACTCAGTCTTGCTGTATGTGTATACAAGAGAGTTTTCAAAAGGTGTTTTTAAGACAAACTTTAAAGGCAGTAAGAAATACAAACACAAACTACTTTTTCATAGGAACATGCTATTGCGAAAGCTACTAGCCTGTGCTAAAAAGGATTATTTGTAAAAAAACGCTTTGTGCAGAGCAAGTCATTATGCAATGAAACATCTATGTAAATGAAAAAAACATTTTTTTTTGTCACTGCGATCATTCAGATTGCCTCCCCCACTTTGATCTCTAGATAGCTCTGATTTCTAGCTGGAGCTGGATTTAAAGCCTTGTTACCACGGTCTCATGTAATATGAGACCGTCAAGTCTCATATTACATGAAACTGACCAACATCGCAAGTGTCACTGAGAGTTTTGGCGTTTCAGATACCTTTGTCGATCCATGCATGGGCAAGTCATGTACTGCAAGTCATCCATTGCAAGTCATGTATAAGCTCTGATGGAATAAACGCACTCCGAATGTTACACTCTAATAAACTTAGTATATTAGTTACACTCTAGTAAACTTAGTAAACTAATGTTACACTCTAGTAAACTTAGTATATTAGTTACACTCTAGTAAACTTAGTAAACTAATGTTACACTCTAGTAAACTTAGTAAACTAATGTTACACTCTAGTAAACTTAGTATATTAGTTACACTCTAGTAAACTTAGTAAACTAATGTTACACTCTAGTAAACTTAGTAAACTAATGTTACACTCTAGTAAACTTAGTAAACTTAGCTTTCATTTATCTTTTATTCTTCCTGTACTTCTAGCACAATCGGTTTGAGTTTGTATGTTCCTATATAAAGATGTTTTGTATTTGTATTTCTGAACAATTTTTAAAAATTATGAGATAGTTTGAACAGTTCCATGCACAAATGATTAAATAAAAGTACTCAAAAAAGCGATAGGATGAAGAAGTATTATACACTGTGTAAGCTGCAGTATAAAATATAATATTCAATACAAATGAAGCAGGTGCATGGCACCTGATAATCCAATATTATTGGAAAAAAATTAATACACAATGACCGTAGAAACAATTAAACAAGCAAAAAACTGAAAATATGTAAATTACAATCAGAAACAAATTAAACAGATAAGAACATAGAATTTGTCTATCATTCGTGGCGAACGCATGATATTCAATATATAAAGTTATGATTTTTTGCTATAATAATCTGTATTTTTACTATACTAATCTATAAATTATAACAATCTATATTTTTACCATACTGATCTATAAAATTATAATTTTTTGCTAAGTAAATTTTAGAATTTTTAAATAGTATTAAATGTTAAACAAAAAGTTATAAGGTACTTCTCCCACCTTCTTACCGTGCCTTCGTGGTGTAGTAGTTCTGCACGCTGGGCCGATATTCCAGAGGTCCGTGGTTCGAATTCCCGGCGAAGGTGATTGTTCATTTTTCATCTTGACTGCTTCCAACAATACCTAATGTCTCTACAAAGTAACATAATTTAGATAAATAAAGCTTGGCTATTTTATATTTCTCTCCAACGTGAAAGCAGAAGAGAATAATAAGCATTCCAAAGTGAAGATATCATTAACAATATGAAATAAGGATGACTGTTACGTTTTCAAAAATAATAAAAATTAAGATGAACTTTACAAATAAAACATAGAAAAAAACGCAGAGTTATATTTTATATATTTTATATATATGTGTTTTATATATATT
This sequence comes from Stegodyphus dumicola, assembly GCF_044657685.1. Taxonomy (NCBI): domain Eukaryota; kingdom Metazoa; phylum Arthropoda; class Arachnida; order Araneae; family Eresidae; genus Stegodyphus; species Stegodyphus dumicola. The sequence continues at coordinate 25,019,587 of NC_140775.1, forward strand.
TTATATATTTTATATATATTTTATATATATGTGCAAAGAAAAGCATTTACATTGTTTTATAGCAACAGATTGTTTTTGACAATACACAGTCATTTTGGTATTAACGCAGTAAATGATAACTGAGTTTATTTATCTATTTATTACTTACATACCATGTTATCTCTTATATTATGCATACAATAAGAAAAATAAGTAATAACATTTGTGTACATTAAATACACATAGAGCAACAAATGTATATTAAAAATTAGCTATATTAACCTCCTGTAATAAACAGTTGTTGACATAATTATATAATGTCCGGTTAATAAAGATGTAGCTAAATCGTTGAGTATATAAAATTTTTATTGAAACATTGTAAATATTTGAAGAGTATGAATTTGTATATCGTTACGAATATATTTTCCATTTTATGCCTTATATGTTTAATAAAGTGGCATAGTTTGAAATTTAATGGTTCTAATATGAGTTAATAGATAAAAGCATCACTCTAAAATAAATTTTACTAAAATACGAGAAGGATGTGAATGTTAACGTGCTTTTTCTTTAAGGAGGATTTTAATGAAAATGAAGTTAAAAATTTCTTTTAATTTTACTCATCTTGAAATAAAAACATTTATTAATATTAATCATACCCTAAACTCACTAGATACATATTCGTTTTCAAAACAACTTTGGTTTAATTTACAGTTAGCTAATTTCCATACCACTTGATATTAATGAAAGCACTATATAATTTAAAGTACGATCGATTAGTAATGATTCATATATCTTTCTAAAGCAACTAGACGACTCAATATGCTTTTCAAATATATTCCTTCCTTCTGAGTTTTATAAATAAGATTACGATAAAATTAATTAGAATTTTCCTTCTGCATATAAAATGAACTAAGATGATGCAGAATTAACTGATATTTAGTACTAAACCTTCAACAAACCATCACTGAATAGAGAAGAGCTACCACATATAGCGAGAACAAAGGAAAGGTTAGGAAAACAGAGAGGTAGAAGCTCTTTGCAGTTTCTCAGTTTTTTTTTTTTTTTTTTTTTTTTTTTTCAATTCTTATTTAACACCTACTGGTGTCATCAATGAACAGTCAATGAAAAGATTTCAGTGTGCTATCAATATATTTACTTTTAAGCAAACATGAACTTCTCTCATTTAAGAAACAGCTTCTCAAACTAAAACAACATTTTTGAAAATAATTAAATGCTGTAATTTTTTAGGATGGAAGGAAATTTAAATGCATAAAGTTAGTCTCGGAACTCTATTTTGGTGCACCTTTTTGTTCAGGGATTAATTATCCGCAGTAATTAATTCCTCTACTAAAGATTAGGACCCTATTCAAAGTTCCCTACTAAATGTTGGGGCCTTAAAAAGGTTCGCAAACGCAGTGTTTGGTCAAAATGAATTTTAATGAAGTGATTTTAAAGTTTACTTCGCAAATATAGGTAAAGTTAAATTCATAGTAGTTCTTTTAAGGCTGTATATAAAAGGACTGGATAAGAATACGTTACAATATTACGACGATATTATTAAGTTTTACAATATTATTATTGTTACGATTAGCCCAGCTGCGGTAAGACAGCTTCCCCGCAAAAGCGGACTTAAGGTTGCCTGATTTAGCTCGAAATCTCCCGTTTGGTAACAAAATTGGTGATATGCCATAGACTGAGCGACAGCATTCTAGAATGAATTCTTACCGGTTTGCCCCAGAATGTTCTCGAAGGCAGGTCAACAGCTATATAAACTCTGCCTGTACGCTGAGCAGCAGTTTATCGTGAACAGTATCTTGAGTTCAGTAGTACAGTAGGAAGTTCAGAGATTAGTTTGAGAGCAATCGGCCGAGTCAGCAGCCGCACTTTAGTGCTTTGCCATGAAGCTATCTTTACCGTTACGGCCTGAAGGCTGTGTTGCGGGTTAATTCAGTGTGTTTATCGTAGTTTTTCGACAGCTGTAAACGTGTCTTTGGAACTCTTCTGTGTAATTTTGATGACAGAACTTGCTTCTTTATCGATTATGAAGCGATTGATGATAATACTTGATTCTTCATCAAGTGTTGTCATCAATCGCTCCAAATCCACGAACACATAGAACGCAACAATATTATTACAATATTACGATAAATAACGCACATTTTTATTCTTTTATACTTAATAATGTTTTCATTTATTTAGTCTAGTTTAGTGAAAGTGTAGAAGATTTGCATTTTATATTCGCTATACAATTTTAAAATCATAATTAATAAAAACTTTCCCCACCATCCTTTATTTCTGCTAAGTCACTTTCTGTGGATTTACTTAACATTCATTAAAACATTTCTTTATGTGAATTTCAAAATAGTTTTCATGAGTAATATACAAACAAGATTTCATATTCTTCATATATATTGTTAAATCCTTTTTTGAAGATATCAGTGAAACACGTATCTCAGATACACATATTACGTGAAACACATATCATGAATATCTGAACCATTTGAAAACCTATTAATGCTTTAAAATGCATTCAAAGTACAAATTTCCAAGTTATTTTTTGTCCGTATGAATTGAAAATTAGTATTTTAATATTTTAATCTGTCTTGGATTTCCAGAATATACTAGCAACATATTACTTTATAAAAGACACGCTGTTATTTTTGTATGCTGAAAAACTACAATTTCTACAGAACAATAGTATTTATTTCGAAACTAAATATGTCAGAAAACATATCTAACATTTTCGGAAAAGGCTATTAAACAGTATGTATACTTCGCAATAAAAAACATAAAAAAAATGCAATATTGCTTTCAAACAATTACCAAAAGAAACTTTAGATTTAAAAATCGTTTTGAAATATTACTGTATTTCTCAAACTGTTCTTTTTTGTTTCCATTACAGTTTAGCAAAATATAATTTAAATGTAACTCTAATTATAAAAATTATGAAAAATGAAAACCTGCCGAAGTTTAAATGCTACAGAAAATGTATTTATTATTTTTATAAAGTGTTAAATGTCTGTGCAGTAAAATCTGTAAAAATATTATTGCTCAATAAGAATTATCAAAATATTAAAATCCAAAAGTTTACAATTTTCAAATAGTTTGAAAGCTAAGTACCTGATTTTAAAATATTTCTGAAAATATTTTTGTAGTTCCAGAAATTTTATGTTTTTAATTTTCTTTACAGTGTTCCAAAATATAATTTAAAAGCTGAGTTAATTATAACAGTAAAAAACCTTTAAGCTACTGAAGTGTAAGTGATTGCGAAAATGTATTTAACTTTGTTTGCAAATGCAGGAAACAATGTTCTTGTTCCATTAAAAATTGTCATAAAATATAAAAATGAAACAAAGAAAGTATCGGATTTAAAATACCTTCGAAATCAATAGACATTTTTCACATCTGTGTTGAATGAAGGCTGTTACTTTTTCAACTTATTGTATTTTACATTTTTGTATTTCTCTTCAAATTTTAAATGGATTTACAATGAAAGTTATTGTTCTAGCTGAGCACATCACTTTTGGGTATAAAAAATTTTAAAAAATGCGTAAGAAGCAAAAAAGGTTTAAGGTTCCAAAAAATAATTGCATCGATTTATGGAAATTAAACTTACGCTGTTTGCGAAGATTCTAGATGTTATGTTTCTTAAAGTTAAAATGTAGCTGTGACCAACAGGTTGCGAATCGTGTTGTCAAATGTGAAAAAGGCTTTTTAGACTTTTTGCAATCAAGAAATATTTTATATACAGAAGTATATGCCGTTTCATAAACCTCAAAAATCCATCATAAAATCAAATTTTCAAGATAAAAGACATCTCTTTTGTATGATATTAGATACAGGTACCTAGGTTATATACGCATCTGTTATTCTCATTATAACCAGTAATATAATTCCTTACAAAATTACTCTTAAAAATAACCGGATTATCTCAAAACTTTGTATGCAAATTCTTTCGTATGCGTTTTTATTGAGCAACTTACATCGCATGTAACAGGTAACAGTTGCGGACGGTTTATCTTTTATTTTTGTCGCTGTTGCAATTTCCTGGAGACACAACCAATAACAATGTTATGAAGTTGCTCAACACTTCGAATATGGCTGCAAAGTAGGGATGTGTGAAGCCGGTTGGTCTGACCAAGCAATAGACTACCACTGTACCGCATGGCCACGACTAGGTAAAAGTGCTGACGACAATGGTTGCTACAGTGTACTCATCGGCGAAATAAGGCTTTGGAAGGCGTAGATATATGAATGCGACACTAGCTCGGATGACTTTGTGCGTAGATCAGAACTGCTCCAACTGCATCATTGCTCGCTATTCAACGTGCTACAGCCTCTTCCATAACATCCGTGCATCTCATGGGGCTCGGTGGAGAGGAGGTTGTGGTCACAATGGCCCTTAAGATGTCTGGCTTTAACCCCACAATATCAGCTGAGGCCTCTTTAGTGATGTCGTAGCTAATCATCATCGCTACCAGCTTATTAGCATCGCAGAGTATTCAACGGTAAATCCCGCTTTAGTCTTGGAGCAGACGACATTCGGGTCCATGTGTAAAGGAACTAGGGTCAGAGGTTCCAATCAATGAGTATGCAGCAATTTTGAGGTATGCAGCCAATACCCGTAATGTGACGTTTGGGAGTGCTGTCGCTTATGTCAGCAGGTCAACACTATTCATCCTGCATACAACTGGCATCGATCGCATACGGCTCCCATATCTCCGAGTTGTTTCTGAGTTGTCGATGCTCTTCCTAGGCCAACAAGGACACCATACCTTTAGCCATCGAACAGGTATCACATATGGTAAACCGCCAGATGCGGGTACCGGAAAGGAAATGTCTGTCAGAATGCACGGCAGGATGAGATTAGGAATCTCTATCACTTCTGACCTCAACTTTTTTAAACATAAATCCCCACCAGGAGGGGTTTCACCAATTACTCATTTGTACATTCAAAGCATAGTTGCTACCCACTGATGGGTCCTATGGGCTTAATTTCAATGACTGACAGATTAGAGACTTTCTTCATGGCGCTTTCCTAATAGTGTATAATTTTAATCAATCATATCAGTTACATAAAAATTTCCCAATCCCAGGCAAAAATATTATGTAATACTTTAGAAAAAGTTATTTCGCTCTAACACAAGTATGTTAGAAAACGTTCTTTCGCCTGATGTTGCAAAACTTTACGTTACGGTGTAACAAATTAGAATACTGATAGTCAACATGCTGTTGGGGAAATAAATTTCGCAAACGATTGTGAATTCTCAAATGAGTCTGAAACTCTTCTACAAAATATTATTCAAGAACACTACAGTTATTGGACAACGTAACTCTCTAAGATACAGCAAACATAAATATACATTTAAAAAAATCATTTTCCTTGATCGTCAATAATTTAGAGAATAGTTGTCACTCGGAGTTGGAAGGATGGATATCGCGCTTTTTTAATTCAGTCGATGCATCATAGCTTGTTGAAGGAAACTTATCAAACGAATGGTAGAGTGCATTATAAAAGCACAATTTAATTAAACCATACAAAGAACAGAGGACTTTATCTGCCCAGAAAGAACATCTTATATGGTTACATATTTTACAATAAGAGTTTAAGCAATTTATTGCGTATACTTCAATTTTAATGTTTTTTTTCATAAAACGGTATATTATATTCAGGTATATTAGGTTCCTTTATTACCCTAATCCATTTTAAAGTTAGTTAAATATCTAATAAATCTAGTGTTTTAGAATTCCTACCAAAACTTTATGTGATTTCCTTTAATGTAAATAACCAATTATTTTATATTTTGAACCTTTATTGCCACTTTTCTCTTTCAGTTTTCCCGCCAGGATGTAAATGAGTTCGCGTGTATTTAAGGGTCTTTGAGATTCTTAAGTTAGAACGTGTTTCGCCTCTTGAAGGACACGTTGCTATACTAAGATGCGAGTTATTGTTTTCGGCCTTGCATTATACTTGCCGACAGTTAAAATAACGCCAGTATAGTCCGAGCCAGCTTCGCGTTAAATTATTCTGCTTAGCCTTTGGTTATTAATTATTTAAATTTAGCTTAAATAAAGAATTAAAAACATAAATTAAAAGACGTTATCGTATTAAATTTTACTTTCATAAATTCTGTTCAGTATTTCTTTTAATTCTTGAAATTAAAATAAGAATTATAATTTTTTTTCAATGAATTGTTTTCAGTTTAATGACTCTGTAGAGATATTAGGCATTTTCTGAAAGCAGGAGAGATGAAAAATGAGCATGGATCACGGACCTCTGGAATACGCTCCCAGCGTGCAAACTACTATACTACGAAGGCATGCTAAGAAGGCGGGAGAAATACCTTATATATTCCCCCATTTAAAAGGAGAATAGGGTTTTTTGGTGACCCAATCGCCAAATCCTGGGCGTGGAGAATCATCATCAACCAACCTTTTTTTATTTCGGGCGCCACTGTAGACACATTAGGTTTTTTTTTTTTTTTTTTTTTTTTTTTTTTTTTTACCTTGGTAACTATACCTTGGAAGAAAAGCGGCAATGCTCGAACTACGTGTCAATATGCTTATTGGTCCTTTTAATTTTTTTAGTCTCCTGCGAATGAATCTCGTTTGGAAAACTACAATCCAAGAGATATGGTCTAACATTTACAGTTTTAATGCAGTGCATGTAATAGACTCAAATTTGATCATTTTTGGTTCCTAGACAGTTTTTCGACCAAGATATAGTCGTATAGATTGGTTAACGATTTCCTCTTTGAGATTACTGTTAATAAGTGAAGCATTCTTCTGAAAAGGGTAAAAGAAATATTGCTACTGTAAAATATTTCTTTTCAACGTTTACACGAAATACATACCGAAAAATTTCCTCATGTTAGAATATAACATTTTCATGTTAAAATGTACTTACTTACCTGTATATAATTCGCCAGGTTGATATTTCTCTGGACCGCCAGATATTTTAATATAGAATCCATTATCCCCGGGGACTTTGGGGATGGTTACACCAGGGGGTGCCCTTCGACACCTTCCTAGGAAACTTTGAGGTATCATTCTAGGTTCAGTGTCCCGAGATAATTCGATCCCCAGAGATAACGTTGAAAGCAGCGCAAAATGTACCAAAACCGCTTTTAAAGCAACAAAGTCTAGCATCTTTCGCTTCATATTTCTCCCAATTGTTCTTTTACGGAGTTTGAAATCTTGTTAGGTTGGGGAGATGACGTTTAATGTAATGTACACTCAATTTCGAACGAGACTTTCCACGTGCAAATAGGACTCGTCGGCAGACGAGATAGAACTTGCAACTTCTCACTATCGACTCTCGCGGAGTTATGAACCGGCGCAGAATATTCCTTTCGGTACAGGTGGCGCGTTGGGAGCGAAGGGATTTGCAGAGGGGGGAGAAGGGAACGCACCTAAGTTTGAACGAGGGAGGGTACAGTTTCGGTAGTCTGTTGCGTCATATCACCACTCCCTCGCAGCGCTTGTTGATAGCTGTCCTAGAAAGTAAGAACCACTAGGCGGCGCTGTGGTAGTGACATCCACAGATTTTCTTTTCTCTATCGTTTGAATGGTGAGAAAGAGAAAGAGAAAGGAGTATGGGAGCAAAAGTTGACGGACCGATACGGTTGCAGCAGTTATTGCAGATGCAATCTGTTTCGCAGAAGTGCTTCCTTAACACTTCAAGGTAATCTATATTTTCAAAGGCTCAGGAATAGTTTGTACATGGAAAATCTATTAGTTTAGAACTTACAGATTCTTTTTTTTTTCTCTGTTTCACTGTGCTTCTTTGTTGGTATTAGGGATGACATTGTTTTCTAAATAATAAATGTATTAAACGTAACCATAGGAAAATGGAGAAGCTGCACATCGGTTTTGGTAACTTAAGGATTGCTGCACATGGTTTTGTTGGAGCAATTAAATAATTTTTGTAACAATATCTCTCTAAGCATACAAGATTAAGAGAAATATTTATTGATAAATTTCTTAGTAGCACATATTGTAGAACCCCTATCTAATGGTAATTCATATTTGATGATTAATTTCACGATTGTTTTTGTTGGTCTGGTGTAAAAAATATCAAACTAATAATAAAGTGTTCCTAATGTACTGTTGGGCGTCCTGAGTTTAAAAATAATATTAAAAATTACTATTTTCAACCTTCCTAGGGCTCTCACAAAATCAGGTTAAAACGCGTGATATTTTCTTCCGAATTTGCTATTTCCAGATTTTCATTAGAAAAGGATTTTGTATCTTTTTAGGGAAGACGACTAAAAAAATACGTGCATCTCATCAATCATACCTGTACTTACCTCTGTCTTATTACCTGACAGATAGGAATCTGTTCTACCAGAAACTTGTACATACGAATTGAGGGCCCCGCCCCGGGATTGACTGCTGTGTCGAAGGGCCTAGGTTCGAATCCAGGAGAAGGCATTGACGTTTATAAATGACGTGTCTGTGCCGTATGGGGCACTCAAAATCTGCTACGAGCCAAAAGCCCTGTCGAGAAGTTGGTGGTAGGGAAAGAGGGGATAGGAGACCTTCGGATCCTTCCACCCGGCGTGCTCTCTTTTAAAATTAGGGGCGGAACAGAAGTCGTACTCACCAGTATGGTGCCCAAGGCTTCTTGCTAACGACAGACGCGTTCTTGACTCCTTGCCACGATGAATTTCGTGGGCTTGGTCTGATTTTAGACAAGCGAGATTAGTGACAACAAACACAGCAACAACAACATATGAACTGTAGTCAGTAAGCAGATGATTAGGATTTTAGAGCTCTGCATCGTAAACTTTTCAATGCAAAATACTTTGTTAATGCTAGAAGTGTAGCTGAGATTAATCTCCAAGAAGCAATAATGCTCATTCTGAAAGGATGGATTATCATAAATAGACCAACAATGAAACAACGATTTCATAAAAGGAGGTATTATTTTCTGAACAATGTGATAGACGATAGAGGATTGCAAGAAAATGATGGCGAGCTGGAAGGTGTCACGTTAGCTAAATGCATCAGTAATTTCACCATAAACTGAGATTCAGAAAATGAAATTCAAGATAGTCAACCATTGAAGAATTTCATAATGATCAGAAAGCTGGTATCTTATCATGTGGTTCCTTATTGTCTTTTGAATCAAAAGGAATCAGCTGCACCGCTAACAGAAGACGAAAAATAGAGGTTACCGCATTAGAAATACACATGAAACGATGCTAATCCAAAAGACCTGAGCAATAAGATAAAATTTATATATGTCTATATGTTGAAGAAAATCATGGTGATAAGAAAGCGGATGTGGAATCCTCCAGTTTTGCAGCGGCAGAGACCATAGGAGAAACAAATCATTGTGAAAACAACCTCTGGCTGAAGTATATAAATATTCAACGAACCATGGCATTTGCTGTTGTTTATAAAGCAATGGGCTAAAATGCGAAAAGATGCGGAGTGACGTTAGAAATTGATTCTAAAAGTAGTGTGATTTGTTCGACCTTGAAAACAAGTAGTTAATTTGTAATCATAAAAAATGTTAGAAAATATTATGTATGTACACTACAGAGTGTCTGAAAAGGTCGTTGCCAAACTTAATATACTGGTCTCTTATACCATGAAAAGCAATATTTACACAAGAACTCGTGTCCAAAAATGCGAATGACGACAGCCAGAGGGCAAAGTTTGCAGGCTTAGAGGGGGAGAAAGAAGGGATGTCGAAAGATGTGTTAATTTGAATTTTATGAAAGAAAATGGTTCACAGAAGTTGTTCAAAATTCCTTCCATTCGCCACAATGCATGTTTCACAACGTCGAAGTATGTATTCACAGACCTGTTCAAAACGGGTAGGTGTGTGACGGACAAGTGCTGCCGCTTCCACGATACCGGCGACGAGGTCCATGTCCGATGTTATGGTCGTTTCATACACCATGGACTCCAGGTATTCCCATAGGCAGAAAAAAATCCAGGGGAGTCAGATCAAGGGATCGCGGCGGCCATGAGACAGGTCAGCTTCTACCAATCCAACAATCAAGATATGTCCTGTCCAGGTATTTCCGCACAGTGCTGTTAAATGTGTCGGCGCTCCATCTTGCTGAAACAAGGTGTTTCGGAATGTAACTGCTGGAACGTCAACCGTCAGATCCGGCAATACTCTTTGTAAAAAAGTGCGGCAAGTCTTCTCATCGAGGAGTTGAGGCAGTAGATAAGGGCCAAGCAGCTCAAACGTTTATGGTACAACGTTGCTGCGTCACGCAATCTGCGATGGAATTGTCCAAACAAAGCCCGATTTGGCTGACTTCTGTTTGGGAAGATCTCAAAGCATATCTGTGCCGCGACTCGTCCATTTCCATTCACGGTGCCTTACACGTAAAGTATATCGGCCAGTTTTGAGTTAGTAAATCTATTCAGCGTTCTCCTACAAAGTCCTTACCTGAAATGATCAAGCTTCTCTTTGTCCCGTAAGCCTGCGAATACTGCCCTCTGTCGGTTGCCGTTCGCATTTTCGGACGCAAGTTTCTATGTAAATCTTCTTTGTCATGGTACGACAGACGAGGATGTTAAGTTTGGCAACGACCTTTAGAGTCACCCTGTATATACGTACAAACATACAAAACTTATCTGAAATTTGAGCCGGGACGAATGATGGGGCAGCCAGCATCGCCAAACACTATGGAGGAGCGGCTTGATTAAATTAAAAAAAAAGATTAAAGTTTTAACTTTTCCGAAGAGCAGCACTTTCGGAACTGGTTATTTGCTAGGCCTTGGGGAAGAGAGGTCAAAGATCTTGGGTTTTGTGTTAAAACAAAACTTGCCAAACCATGTGGATGAAAAATGTACGACTGCGAGATGTGACGTAATATAACGATACAAATATTGTTAAAAGATTTCGCTAAAGGCATTTAATAATTAAATGACATTAACATATTGCTGACCTCTGAAAGAAATGATGGTAAGATAATACCAGGAATGGAGCCAATTGTACTGTAGTTATGTGTCGTGTTAGAAGGATGGTACGATTAAAAGCATTATTACTTACAAAGTTGTAAATTACGGAATACTCAATATCTGTTGCAAAGAACATACTATTTAAATTGCCATTACCAGTTAACACAGGGGTATTCGCGTAAGAGATTATATCTGAGTGGTATCTGTAAATACGAGGTGATGCTAGTCGTGTTTCACACGTTACCTTCTTTCATCACTGCAAACGCAGATGCCTGTATTGGATAGTAAATAATAGCAAAAGCTATAGATTAAAGATATTCTGCTGCCATGAATGATGTTTTATCGTTAAACGTCCTTCCCGTATCCGGGCTCAAATCCTTAATACACTCTAGGTAGTTAGCTCATTCTGGCCAACAATTAAATTCTTAGCTCAGAACAGAAATCTCCTCTAAATGTAAAAACTCTATTTAAAAGACACCTTTATTATTTTATAGCAATTCAATCATAATACTCCTCAGCTAAAGATCGAGCTTTGCTCCTGAGTTTCGATCGTTCAGAGAATTGATCGATAAGCGAAAGAGACGTCTTTTGCTGAAATTTCTGTTTTTAATTTGTTAACTTGAACACAAATCTGATTGGACGTATTCTGAATACCGAAAGAAAATTTAGGAAAGTTATAATGTAACAAATATCATGTAACTTTCATTTCTTTAATATAACATGAAACACTTATAAGCATAATGACTGATTAAAAAGAAAGTTTAGTGAAACTTCTTGTAATTCTAAGAAGTCGCAGTAGTTCTGGAATTATTATCAAAATCGTTATCAAGGCTAGTAGGTTGTCGATGCTGCTGAATGGCTGATCGTAAGGTTAAAGCTTTTGTAGAGATAGTTTGAGAAAACTCATTCATCAGTGTAGTCTAATTTTCCACCTTTCTTAAATTTCATCATGACAGCATTGTAAATATTCTTTCATTTATCTTTCTTGAAGTTTTCATCGTTCTGGTTTAGTGACCTCTAATACAGTTGCATTAGTTTGGAAGAACAGATTTTCTAACACTTTTATAGAACGGTTTTTGGCATTTTTTTCGCTATGTCCTCTTCTTCCGAATTCTCTTGCGCTTCCCACTCTATTAAGCATTCGCTCATTGATTTTCATTTGACATATTCCTATAATTACCTTGTTTTATGATCCAGCATCTTAAACAAGCACTATAACAAGTAGTGCAATTTTATATAAATGGCATCAGAATAATCATCTTTGTCAAACACTTCGAAATTACTCACAAAATATATTTCGGTAGTTCACTTTTCACTTAATTCTTTCACATAACTAGCATATACATTTATGCCACTCTTTCCTAAGCTAATTCAGCCCTAACAGTGGTCAAATAATTAAGACCATTGAATAATAGTAGTTCGACTTGGATTCAGATCTAGGCGAACATAATAGTTATATTGGGATTTCATGCTTTTCCCTATGTGCATTTGAATAAGCCCTCTAGGAATGTATTCTTTTCCCCTAATCATACATAGAACCCTCGAGGGCTTTGCTATATTTAACCTTTTGAAGACGGGATGGCCATTATAGTGGCTATAGAGTACTCTCTTTGAAAAGACGGGGTTGTCCACTTTAGTGGCCATGTCTTTTTCCCCATTTTCCAGCAGAAAAGTGGGGTGAATTGTCAAATTTGACGTCCCTAGGGTTTTAACCACTTATCTCTTTCAAAGGTCTTCCTTTTGCGACATAGATGCACCCCTCTGAGAATCCATTAAACTATACACAAGAATCTTTGTTGCAAATAGGAGGTGATATCTTAAAGAGGGAAAGCATTCGGTTCAAGATTCCCCGTCCTTTGATAGCTTTTACTGCTACCAAAGCCCCGGCCTAAAAAGGTTAAATAACCTACTCTAAAGTGATTCAATGTTCTTCTGACAGTGTCAGAATACTCCACGATTTCGCAAAATTCCAAAAACTTTCTTCATTTCTCTGCTGAGCTGCTACAGTTTTGGTTTAAACAAGAGGTTTGGGCAGTGAATAAATGAAGAAATTAAAAATAATAATTAACATATATTAACAATAATTTGTTGCTTTCAATGTCTGTTAGGTATCTGCCTATGGGAAGGGAAGCCTTCGTGGAGGACGTTTTAAGGAAAACTGGTTCTTGCCCACGTTACACATGGTCAAAACCACACAATCTCCCATTCAGCTAGCTCGGTTGCCCAGACTCGAACCCGAGACGATCTACCAGTGTTCGGAGACTTTACTGCTCCTCCGCGAGTAGACTGACTTCAGTTTCTTTGCAGATCAGTTCAACTTTATCAAAGCGTCTGCTTTTACCTTAGTGAATGTAACAGAAGCTAGAGTGCTTCACGCAGAAGTTGGAGTGCTTGTTAGATGGAAGAGAGATGGAAGCTCAGAAGAGGTTTTTCTACACCTCATGTGAGATGTGAATTGCATTTGGTCTAAATGCATGCGATGTTTTAAGTTTTTCTGCATTTTACAATTTTTAATGAAGATTGAGTTTTTATTTTACTTTTATTTATTTATTTATTTTGCATTTCCGCGAACTTTCACTTGTAAAATACCAAGCTTTGAAGTCAATCGATAAACAGTTTTTTTTTCCGTCTAAATAAGAGCTATATTGACAAAGCTAACGATCTCTGCTTAGTGAGAGGAATGTCTCTGAAGATTTTCTACTGTTTTCAGTCATGTGAATGATATAGCATTGACCGTATTGTACTGAATAAGTCAAATAATAAGACAATCGAATTATTCAATGCCTCTTAATCGGCTTTTTAATCCACATATTCCTAAGTACTGAATCTTACAAGCCAGAACGTTAGCGTAACTGCAGAAATTTATATGCATAATGTTAATACGTTATAAATTAGTCATACCGAATGGATTTTAGTATTACTTCTACCAAACTTATATACAATATGTAGTGAACTGAAACTATAAAACGCAAAAACTTAAAAAACTTAGAAGTTAGCTTTTTTGTGTTATTGTTTTGTTCTTAAAAACTCCCACTAAGTTGTTTCCTAAAACTCTGGCATTTCAGAAACTTCTCAATTGAAGAACTATATGGTATACCGTTAAAAATAATGAAATGACCAAATGGCTTATATAATATTAAAATAATGAATATAACTGTGGACATACCAAAATAAGTGAGGAAACGATGTTTTAAAAATAACGGTGTCTGCTTTATAAAAATACATCTTCAACTGTTTTTGCAATTGTAACACTTATGTGCATTTTTTATTTTATCACTAAAAATTTAGGTAGTTTATTTATTTTATGTAAAATTCCGGTTGCAGGAAAAGTTTTTCGTTTGTTTGCAATCTATGAATTGAAACAGAAGTTCAAAGAAAATATTTTCTTTTATGAGATGCAGTTATTTCTTCTAGAACTATTCCAAATTCTGTATTTCCGTTTTTCGGGAACACGTTTCGATCATTTCGGTTATTCATTTTCTCTACTTTTTTCTTGCCATAAAAATTTCAGCTAGAAAGGTTTTGCTAGAAAAAGGAATGAGTACACTTAGAGTACAATAGAGACTTTTGTTGGAGCCATTTATCCTTGAAACTTTCCTGCTAGGAAGCACGCTAATTAACAGACTTCTATAGACATCATCAGCAGCAGAAAACTGAAAAATTGTGTTTCTTACAAAATGAATTTAAAGCATAGCACGCACTTAGGAAATTCGATTTATGCCTTCTTCATAATTGTTTTCACATAGAATGTATGTCGTTTTTCTTACCAAAATGTAAAATGCACAGAAATAGTACAGAGTGTGTAAAAGATTACTAGAAAAAATACAGATTCGTGACTTTGCAATGTTTAAAGGATTACTGCAGTCCCTGTGTGTCTCTTCATAATATAAGAAAATAACATATCTAGCTAGCACTGGAAGATCCATGGTTCGAATCTTGATGAGGGCACGCGTGACTTTTCATGCTTCTTGCATCGAAGTATTATACGTATGTTCACTGACGTACGTAATAAAATATCATAAACGATAATTCGTCACCATTTGTATCTGTCTAGTCGACTGAGTCTCGTAACACTCGCCAGTTGCTTTTTAAATGGGGAAGAACTTTATAAATGATCAGTCACTTTCTAAATGGTAAGCATTGGTTTGCACACAGTGACAACGCTTCATAGCCAGAACAGTGTTGCCATTCCCCCTTCAAAAGGTTATTTCCTTTATAACTCCCATTTTCTATTTTATTTTATTTTATTTTTCTTACGCTTTACCTTGCAAAGATAAGACTTTGGGAAGCTTGATCTAAGGCACTAAGAAGAAATTTTAGTTGTCGAAGGGACTTAAACAGGTCGACAAGCATCTTTTCTAAGCGAGCCGGCTGCCCCTCCGGCGGAGAAAAGAAAATGGTAAAGAATGTAAGAATGTTTACGCTTTATTCCATTTGTTTTCTCGTGGTATAAGTGTTTAGCAAACCACTAGAAGACTCCGTTTCGAATCCAGCCAAGATATGTTTTCTTCTTTCCTGGTCTGAAATGTCTAATGGCTTCTGCATGTGTAATCGACGGCAAATCATTCCAATTTAAAAAGAAAAAAAAAACATTAGGCATGGCAACCATCTTCGAGAATATACTAAACATGACAGAGAAAAATATTCGACACATCGAAGTGGATTAGACTGCTGAACACTAGACTCAAATTCCGGAGACTAGATTAATGATAGTATCAGGTTCAATGTTTCTTCTAACCTTCTTCGGAAACATACAATGACCTGACTAGGAACAGAGAGCTTACTAAAGCTATGTTCACTAATTGTAGTAAGTAGACAGGATACAGACGAAGGGTATACAAGACCCTTTATTTTTCTTTATATACAATGACTTCCGTACTTCGGAATACAATGACCCTCCACTCGGGGTCTAACGTAAAAGGTATAAAAATAAAACTAAACTCTAATTTAACTTTAGAATAAGATTGGCGTTATAATAACAGGAAGCGTATGTAGCACAGAGACTGTGAACACTACAATACGTTTAATTTATCAAGAGGATTAAAACCTCTGGCCTGGAAGGCAAATAGCAACTGCGTAACTTCTAAGGTAAGCGGCCTGCTTCGAACTCACTGCTTCCTCTCTCTCTCTTGGCAAAAAGGCCACACTTAAATACTTGGCGTTCGCCAGACAACTTTGCATAAACTCCTTCACGCTTATAATTCTGGCCGGAAGTAGAAAATAAGAAGTGATAGTAAAGATTTAAAATAAAATAAACGTTAGTAAAACTTAAGATCCTTACAATAGTACCGTTTTATTGCTTTACCACATGTGTAACATAAATAAGAACCTGTCTGGCTCATAAACTCCTCCACGAATGTATGTCTCCCTTTTACGCAGATATCTATAGCATGCTTCTCTATCATCATATCCAATCGCTTTTCGTACAGATGTTAGAATATTCCTCGCGAGAGTGTATAACCTACATTCTACTTGTGTTACGGAACAAATATGCGGTTCCTGGCGATTTACAAAACTCGAATTATTAAAACAAAAAGCATGAAAGGAAAAAATAATCTACATTATGAATGAAGAGCAGCGATTTTGTTTCAATGAACGAAAGAAAAGGTGGCGGATACTAGGCTAAAAATACGCTCTAAGGCCGTGGACTACATCTAAAATGTATGGCTATCAGCTCGATATATAAATATTAGAAATGCTATATTCAATGAGATGATGACATGTAAATGTATGTGCGTAAAATAAATAATTTCGAACTTGGTATGTGAGCAAAATAAATAGAAGACACATCGCTGAGGAAAAATATGATAATACATCTTCAGGGCATTTATTTGCTTTGTCTTAAATGTTGGAAAAAACATGATGAGCAATGCAAATCTGAAAAATCCAAAGTACTCATAAATAATAAAAATAAATTCTTGCATATGTATATAAAACGCAAATAAAAATAAGCGCTGCCCATGTAAATAAAAGCAAAATAAATAATTAACAACAAATAAAAGAAAAGTCTGAAAGTTTTTAGATTTAATATTGCGGCCAAAGTAGCGTTTTTCCAACGTTTTGCTATTCAGTTTTCTTAGTAAGCTTGCTAACGAAAATTTTTTTGTGACTTTTACTTACTTTTTATGTGTTAACTTCATTTATTAAATATCATGTTCTTCGCATTTAAACCAAATAAAATTAATTCAACAGAAATATCGCAAAATATATAAAAACAGCATCTTATCTTTAGAATTTCCGATAAACAGTCTCGCCGCTTGGAGATACAAATATTTTTTTTCCTTACAATGTTGCCATTGCTCGCTTGGAAATCTTTGAGTTTGTCAATCAAAAATTCGTTTTACAAAATGTGAAATAATAATAAAACGAATTCGAAAGTCAAAATTCGGGCTTCCAGGCACTCATGTTAATGTGGATTATTTCATTATTCAAAATTTGATGGTTCTACGTACCATCGTTTTTTCACAATGCGAAGAACATACCTACATTCATGCACATTCTCTTTTATTTAATTTCCTTTAAAATATTACAGGACTATAATATTTGGTGGCAACAATTTGAAATGTTATTTAGCCATACAAGTGATTCAACGCAAAATCCCGTTTTGAGACTAATAGCTCTTCTCAGCTAACGCTCCTTTAGTCTAACAATCTTTAGTTTTTAGTTGTCTCTGAAATGAATGTTTTTAATACTCTGAGAAGGATATTGCGTTCTTTCGCAAATATAATTCCTTTGTTTATAAATTCTATGCAATGCATTACTAATCCGCAACGGAAAACTATGAAGTGACTTAAATAAAAATGTCAATCCTTTTCCAGTATATTCAGATACGAGAATGATCTAAAAGTCTATCTTAATATTTAAAATAGTATTTCTTTCGAGTATTTTCGAAAGCTTTGTCATTATGATCAGAAACAAAGCAGTTATTGGAGTTTAAATGAAGAGATATTTGTTTAAGCATTCATTCTTTTCTATTACTTTCAAATATAAAATTTATTGCGATCGTTAAGATAGATAGGTATTTAACTATAAACTTGTGTAATTTGATCCGTTGTTTGATGTACGATCATGCTGAGTGCAAGCGCTGGAATGATCAGAAGTATGATTTAAGGATAGCTATAACACACATACAGTAGCTCATGTGTGTTTAGGGATACTAGTTTAGGTTTATTTGAAGATAACGGTTACTAAATATTAGCGAAATGACTTTGTTTTTCTTTCACGTATAATATTGATGTTTTTAATTATTTTTAAAAATGTTACTCGAAATTACTGTTAAAAATATTAAAATTGTTTGAAAATGAACTCGCATAGGTTCAGACGATTTGAAGCAGTTTAATTAAAATAACGGGATATTTCAATACTCCTTTAGATATCCATTAGCTAACATTGGGCTTTTCACGCGCTTTAGCATGGGTTTAATAAATGTTTCGAGTAAGACTATCCTATTCTGTTCCATTCTCCGTTAATGCTTTTAGTACAGCTTTAAAAAAAATGGACGATTACATACACCTTTCTCCAACTCAGACCATACATGTTCGTTAAAGTTCGAAGAATAAGAGTTTCAATAATTCAGGATAGCTGTGTAATAACCATAAGCAAATATTTAGGGCTATATGCTTAGGATCATTATCCTGATAGAACTTTAATATATTTTGCATTCCAAGTTTTCTTGCAAATGCTTTTAATTTCCATTAATCCATATTATTTTCTACATCATTTTAAAATTAATTAAATCATTTTACATTTTAAAATTAATTAAATCATTTGGTCATTTCATTATTATAACATCCTCTCTCAAAGGCACAGAAAGCTACCCAGATAATTTTGCTTCCATCTTGATGCTTAACAGCAGGCAAGAAATTTTTATGATTCAATTCTTCATTTGGCTATTGCCTTACAACAATTCGTCCATCGGATTCAAGTGTATTGAGTTTTGACGCATCCACAAATAGAACATTGTTCAATATGATAAATATTTCTGTACCATAGATTCCACGAAAGCTAAGCGTATTTTCCTTGTATTTTTTGTCGACGAAGAACTTTCTTCTCGCTAACACCCATGGTATCCATACGTGCTCTATGACTCTTCTAACAGTTTCAGTGTTAACGGTTATTGCAAGCTGTTCTTCTAAATCAGCTTCAAGCTTCATAGCGCTATTGTATTTTGTTTGATTCTTCTCAGGAACAAATCCTGATTCCTTCGGGTTTGATTGGAGCGTGTTCCAGACTTCAGTGAATTATGAACAGTTCCACGCTCGATGCAAACCCGAAGGAATCAGGATTTATTCCTGAGAAGAATCAAACAGAATACAAAAATTTCTATCATTTTAATACATCAAAGATAGCTGAACATTTTGCATAAAAGAATACTTCAGAATCGCAAATAGTTAAATTCAGAGCAGAACTTGTCTTTATTTGTAGCATTCTGCTACGTTTGTTTCAGATAGAGAACTGTTAATATATTTTCGTGAATAAATAACAAAATCCAAATACGGTTAATAGCACTTGCGAATTTGTTTTTACTTAACAACAAAAAATATATGAATAGGAACATTGCCTTCCAAAATATCTCAACAAAAACCTTCGAGTGTCAGAATTATTATATAAGTTACTAGTTAAAACGTTTTAAATAAATTATTTTATTGTCAGTAATAAGCATTTCTTATTATAGAGAAAAAATAATATATTAAAAATCTCTGATTTGGAATCTCTTTTTTCAATACTTATTACAAGACCTATGCAAATAAATTTCAAAGATACGCATGCCTGAAAACAAATGTGAGTCACTGTATCTATTAAAATGTTTCAAAGATGAATCGAGTATCAGACTGGTTTGTATAGGTTATTAGAGTAAGCCTAATTCCTAAACTTCTAAATCCATTAACTCAGCAACTGAGATATGTTATTCTTTGCCACTTCCTGTACATAAAACCTAATGAAGAAATCGAAAACTCACAAGTGCAATTTCGTTTGTCTTTAGTAGTAATTACTCTCCCATTTGATTGGTGTTTACGGTTCTTCCACCCTAGAAAATCTTTTAGTTTTCCATATAAATGTAAAATGAGGATGATTTTATAACTGCAGCTCATAGAAACCAAAATACTTTGAAAACCTAAACCATCCTTATAAAAATAAAGTTTCATCGCTTAAGAATAGGTCTCTTTTGGGAGCTATCCAGAAAGAATTCTTGAGCATCATAAATTGGTGGCCCTGACCAAAGAAGTAGAATTTTCATTACTCCCATAAGGTGCATAACGAGCTACTCAAACTCTTCTTCCAAGAGCAAAGTTCTTTTACTTCAATTCACCTTCTTGGCATCTTTCAGGGCAAAAATGGCCTAGTGTGGACAAGTTTCATAGATTTGTAGCTTTTAAGTTATTTCTACTACGAAATGCACTTCTGAAAGGTAATTTCGAAAAGGATAGAAACGACGACATATGTAAGAAGAATTATCGTTCACGTTTTAGGGCAGTTAGATTACTACACTTCAAACTAATCATTTGCCAGAGATGTTAGTGCCTTTACACCAAAATTCTTGCTGATATATAGTGCTGATTGTGTCTACGTAAGCAATATATTTATGAATACTTAAAGCTAAAATATTTATTTTGCGAGAAATTTGCTTATGAACATTTATAAAGATAAAAAATACATCTAACTGCCTGTTGTTTTGTTTAAGTGTCAGTCTGCAGGTACCACTCCCTTTCCACTCAAAGATTGTTCAAAGATTGAAATGATAAAAGCATTTCTTGAACTTTTAAAGATATCTCAGTGAATACAATATGTGCATCTTAAAGAGAATATTTTTAAAGGACTAAGTGGGGAGAGAGGTAGAAAAATTTCAATTAAATCAATTTTATTCAAGCATTACAAACATAAACGATGGATAAGCTACGGTACTCTATACGTTAAATGTATGAATAGATTTGATAGATTTAAGTACGCTGTTTAAGAACTGAAGAATGGGTCTTTTATCGATCTGAGTTTTATAAGCGGTGGAGATGAATTCAATAAACGGCGGTTTCCCTATTGATTAGATATTTGTTTTGGTTTCTTGAGATTTGAGCATAGTATGCGGTTGATTTTATTAGTCAGCGAATTTAATAGGTAATGTGTGTATATATATATGTATATATATAAAGAAACATAGTAATATGCCAAAAATTTAAAACAAAACTTTTAACCAGTCCTGCGCTCTTACTGCAGAATTGAAGTACATTAAACTTAAAGCATCTAAAGTTAAAATTAAATTGAAATCAAAACAAGGCAGTTGCTGAACAATATTAATAATATATATATATATATATCTTTAAGATAAAACAAAATACAATGACTGCTCTAAAAAATAGTTCGCGACCTCAAAATTAACTATTCTAAATTTGGTTTTCACCCGCCTAAGTTCACCTGTTCTGCCAAATTTGAGATCCATGTTACATAACAACCTTAAATTAACCAATCACAGATTAGCTGTACTTTTGCTAGTATAAATACGCTTCGCAAGCAACTACTTTATTCTTTTTCCTAGCTTCCGCCATGCAAACAACTTTATGCTGCTATGCCCTCCTTATTCTAAGATGACGTAACGTGTATATAAAAATTATTGTAATTGCTTACGATCTAGAAGCATCTTATCTACTAAGAAATTATTTGATATGTGTGAAAATAAAAGAATCTAGTTTTGGTTTATGTATCCATCTATCCAACTACGCAGACTTTCAAGCTGCAGAACATCAAAATATCCACCCTCGACCATGTCTACCGCCAGAAGTTAAAAGTACCGGGATTCTCCTACGCACTTAAATTAATATAATAATTTATTTATTCATAGATTATTGAGTATATATATATATATATATATCTCAATAACCCATGAATAAATAAATTATTATTTTATTACTTTGCAGCTTTTGTGCAAGTATTAGCCAATTATTATGATAAATTAATATATTTTCTTCTATCTTTGATATATATATATATATATATATACGTAATTTTTAAAGAAATACAAGGAGAAATCCTTATAACTAAGGAATTTTAAAAATTATTTTAAAAGGACCTAAAACGTAATATCCTGCGCTATCACTGTGAAAAGAAGAAACGTGATCCTTATGATTTGTTGGTGATTGTAAAGAGAGACTCCGATTCCCCTTGAAAAGTTGGGTCTTCTGTGGAACCAACAACGACTTTCTTGTGTTAATTGTTTAGATTCACTTTTATTAATCTTGAATTAATTATCAATTTTAATTTAATTAATTATAAATTCCAATTTTGGATTTCCACAAGAGTACACATTTATATATATAAGGATTTTAATGAGTTATTACAACTTCATGAGCCCGGTCAGTATTCATGATAATAGAGATGAAAACCTGCCTTTATTTTTTAAATTGGTTAGTTTGCTATTCAGCAACAGATAGATTAAAACTGAAATAAAAAAGAAGTATTTTACGCTTTCCTAATGATGCGTGAAAGACAAAAGAATTTTATTTCATCGAGTGGCAGCACATTTCTTTTAAACTGAGTTTTCTGATTAAATCTTACGCTTTGTTGAGTGTCTGCGTATTAATTTTAAATAGTCAAGTTTGTTAACAAAAATGTCATTAAATTTGCGCAGAATATGAAATAAATTAAAAAACAAATCTGGAATTCAAAACTCAGACTTCGAAGAGTGCATATTAAGATGAAAATTATGCGTGTTCAAATTTTGGTCGCTCTAGATGCTGCAATCTTCCACTGTGCGAGGAGCATACGTACATACAAACATACTGATCCTTTATTGTTTAATGATACGAACGGCAGGTAAAATCATTGCAAAGTGTGAATCTATTTCTAAAAAATTACCGTATACAAGAAATGATTACCAATAATCAACAAAAATAGGGACTTAGTAAAAGGCCTTTAATTTTATCTCAGTAAAATAAATATTGTATAAAAGTAAAAGATAATAGTGGAGTTCATTCTTGGAATTGACCGCTAGACTTAAAGCCTATTAAAAACACTTAGCGCCAATTGGAAAGATATTGGAAAGAGGGTCGAAGCCATAACCAATTTAAAATAGGTAAAATTCAACCTTGCTGCTAATGATATAGAAAACTTTCAAAATCAAAACAATGAAGACATATAGTAACTTGTTATTTAAGAAGCAAGAAGTTTTCATTAATTATAGGCTTTTCATTATTAAAATACGCATTTTCCTGGAAACAAAGAGAATTTTATCAGCCTTGAAGTTTGTAAAGATTGTTTTGCAACATTAACACCAATTTAAGCTTTATTTTTCAGGATTCTAATTAAAAAATAGCTTTTCGTCTCCTCAAAATGTTAAGATTAATCAACTGGAAAGCTTTAGTGAAAATAAATCGTATTTCAATGAACATAGTCATGAAAATATTCTTTGATTCTTTCCTGTCTGCTTATTTTTATGTACTGCTTTTAAAAACGCCGCTTATTTCAAACTTAACTTTTGAACAATCGGCTTATTCTTTCACGGATCTCTGAAAAATGCCTTTGAAAATCTATTGCCTTTTATTACGTTTTCTTCCCTTCTAAATTTTTGCTTCAAAGATTCTGAGTAAGTAAGATGGACTACACGCTTTAAAGGCTAAACAAAAGCAAATTTAAACTTTAAACTGGACCGTTTTTATTCCAGAGAGAAATATTTTTAATCGGCTGTTGGTATTCGATGGGTCTTCAGGAGGAAACCTTTCAGAACCAGAAAACTAAAATAAATTTTCGTTTTTAGTATATGTTTCCTAATTTTTGAATAAGTTGCTTTTTACGTTTATTTTTATTATATTTAGTTGATACAGATTTATTCGCTGTAGAACAAATCAGGAAACGCTTTTAAGACTAAATAGGCAGGCAAGTAATTGATAGAAATTCAAGCATAGATTCACGGTCAAAAATATCAACCAAAAACTAATTAGAATGCCTCTTAAATTTCTATACATTTATTTGAGCTAAAAAATAATAATTTAAAAAATTTGTTTAATTAAAATTTGTTTAAATTTAAAAATTAAAATAATAAAATTCGATTGTATCTATCAATAATTTATTTTACGTCTGATACAAACTTTATACATGATCAAATTAAATCACATCGCTTAATATCAAATTTACCTAATGTGGGAAAAACGTATAATAATTGTGCCTCATCTTTAAAAATCTCATATTCAGAGATTTATTCCTTGACTATAAGACAGTGTGATATTACACTAATAAACTGTTTCCACAATTCTGATTCAGGCGCATTTTCATGATTCTAATAAATGAAATGTAATAAACTGGAATCGTTTTACATGTGCCCAAAATGAGTAAAGAAATTGAAAAACATCTCTTTTTAGGCTAACTGCCCTTAGTTGATAAAAGGTTCATTTAATTAATTTTTTTATTTGAACTTTATGAATATTTCAATTTAGACTCACTTGTACGAAACATTCATGATCAGGCAACTGAGCTAAATTTTCAAAAGTAAGTACTTAATGCATTAAAGTTAATGCATTAACGAATCTCTGTTTACGCAAGCTGGAAATATACAAAATACATAGGCATCTAAAATAAAAGTAAAACAAATAAATAAATAAATAAAATATAAAAAAGATAAAATGTTCATCTTACTATTTTCTATTTTATTCCTTAGACTTCTTTATTTTTGATTTTTATTCAGGGTTCCTCTTTATGAAATTATTCTATTTTAAATCTCTTTTCTGGGATTTGAATCTCCTTTTTATACATTTTTTTAAGTTTTCACTCTTTAAATCGTAAAGCCTACCCTGAAATATCAAATCTAAAGTTATTTGCAAAATTGGAATTTGCATGTAGTTTTGGGCTCACAGCGTGCAGAATTCAGTACAAAGAACTGCCATAGCAACAACATTGGCTGTAATTCGGCTGGACATCCAGTCGAATTTAGGTTTGATGATAGAATTTCATTGCATTCCGCTTCAGCCCTAATGCCAGAGTTCATCAGTCGTCATTACTGGCGAGTGGTGGTGTGCCAGTCTCTCGACAATCCATGACAGATGTTCTCAACTGGTAAGAGATATCGAGGACCTGCTGGTCAGGTCAGCCGAACACCTTCCTATTCAGGAACGTCAGGACAGTGTGGGGAACATGTCGTCGTGTGTTTAAGGATGGCGTCAAGCGGCCTTGAAAATAAGGCACAGCCATGGTCTATAATGTGTCAGAAATGTAACGAGTGCTGCATGTATTACCGGCTAAGGAACCAGAGGTGACAGGGATATATACCCAAATGATAGTCCATACCAGCACGCCAGGTGATGGAGTCGTATGACTATGACGAATGCTGGTTGAAACGCTTATTCACTTGGGTAGCTCCACACACTAATAGTCCATCACGATGCTGTACGCAGAATCTGTATTCATCTTGTGAAAATTTATCTATTTATTTTTGACTAATACTTATTTTTGAATTAAAATAACTTTTCTGTCTGTCTCCTTTTTCATCCACGCTTTCCATGCCACAATGTAAATGAGATAGCGCGCGTTTATTCAGATTGACGAAGAAAGAAATACTATTTAAGCGAAGGTTTCGCAAGTTGATTTTACAGTGTGTTCTGCCTACTTGAGAATTTTATCGTTTTATCTACTTGAGGTCCCGTTTATGCCGCGACTAAATAACGATTTGATTCTGTCGCCTTGAGTGCTTTAAGCCATCAGACTTGTCTCGCTGATTTTCTACAAATCAGAGCCTTCCTGAGCGTTATCATATCCGGTAAGCCGTTAGGCTAATCTTACTATATTTTGATTTTAGTTCGACATTACTTGTTTAAGCCAGAAATGTTGACTTGTGTAAGCCCAAGTTGGGTCAGTGTTACTTCTTTGTGTTACAAATAAAAGGGCTATTTAAACACTTCTTCTGGCTTTGTATGTCTACAGTTTGAGACAAGAAGATTATTCCGCTTTCCCTTTGCGGCATGGTGTGCCCAATCTGGGCACACCTAAAAAATTCCCTTTGTATATACAGGAAAATTTAATGGAAAGTGAATTATAGGTTAGTATTGGTTACTCTGAATCTTCTTCATTTATACTAGATGGCAGCACAACACAAAACAGTCCATATATTTTAGCCATGTTTAGTTTTTAAAGACCCTCATTCAAAGAAATCTTTCAGATTTTTTTTTTAGGTTATAAAAGGAATTGTTTGAAAAGAAATTTCTATGTTATTTTCTTGACTTATGCTTATCTCCTTATTCTATATTAGTTTAAAATTTTTACCTTGAAATTTTGCCTAAATCAAACGGCAAACATCTGGTGTGCCCAGAGCGGGATAACGGAGACTCTAGGACGAAACCAACAAATGTATCTTTATTTCACTGCAGTTCTCCGGTGAGCTCATTCACAATAGAAAGCTGGGTCCACATCTGTGTTTCATTTCGTGTTTGTTTTGGGGTGGAGGGAGGCTTGGTTATCAACAACTAAGAAAGTATTAGGGAGTTTTCTGAACGTCAAGGTTAATTTTATCACTTAGCTCTTTAGTTTTTCACTAGAGCAGTTAACGTTTTTCTTTAACTTTGGTTACCTCTCAGTTTGTTTTGTTATCTCTACGTTTCGATAGTTTTGATTAGTAGATGTTTATTTAATTTTATTTTATAGTTTATATTTTCTAATTGTAGATATAATGTTAGTTTTTTTTTCTGATTTTTAGTTATTTTGCAAATGGATCGGAGAAGGCTGACCATTTCTGAAGCACTGAAACTGCTACACGAATTGCCTTCAGATAGTGAATCTGATACGGATCCTGGCACATGCACAAAACATACAGTGTTTGGTTGTATTTTTTCAAATGTGATGTCACTTTCTTCAAAATGTACTCTCTTACGCGCTTCCTAGCAGTTCTCGCCTTAGCACTCTTTTTCGAAGCTCTATTCATTCCGTGAGCCCGTTTCGGGCAAATTCACAGAATTAAAAAGGTAAGTGATATCTTTACAAAATTTTACCTGTGCACTTCCCTAGGCCTGATTAGACTGCCTACCATTTCTTTGTTAAAACTCCAACTTTAAAAATTAGCGTGATGGAAAGGGCTGTAGTGTTTCTAGAGCTCATGAATCTATTCTACTAAAGAAAGTGATATTCTACACTTACTCTCAACAAGAAGTAGAACTATGTCACAGAAAACTTCACATCTTAGTATCTTCCCCTCAACATCGCAAGCCCCTTCGACCACCATGAATCCCAAGGAGGGATTTGGGTTTATTGTTTACACCCTTACAGCTGCTATGAAACCAGCAGCAACGTTTGATAGAAAGACCTCAGTTCTAAGTTTTACTGAACACTTAAATTCTCAGATGCGCAGAAAGTTAATATTGCCGCGTCTGCCCTTAGAGGTCAGGCTTCTACGTAGTATAAATATATCGCAAATTTGTCTTGTGTGAGCCTGGTAGCAAAAACTACAACTCCGAGAACTTTATGCAGGCATTGATTAAAGCCTTTCTCATCGTGAAGAATAGAGCCAAGCTCGGGTCAGATCTATTTAGCAAATTCCAGTATAAAATTGAGCACGTGACAGACTTTATCTTCTTACGGAAAGTCCAGATTTTTAATTTATTGTACGGCAAAAGGCCGGATTAAGAATAAATTCAAATAATTTTGCTGCGACTACAACCCCAAATTTACGATTACGTCGATCTGAGAATTTTCATTTTTAGTTAGAAATCCAACAACGTTGGAAAGTTTATTCGAATTAACCACGACGTTTAAAAATAGATGCGTGGAAAACATGAAGCGAGCAGCAGAGTAAGCGACAGGTGAAAGGTCGAAAGAGTGAAGTTTTAAGCCAACGCCTCAGCGAAACCCGCATTATGGGTCGAAGAAGAAATTCGAAAAGATTTCAATCAGCAGTAGCGAGGGTAGAAAAGAAGTAAACAAAAGTCTGGAGGACCAGTTAAACTATAGTGTGGTGCCGGGGACAGGGTCCACTCCTCCCGAAGAAGGAAAATCCCTCCGAAATTAAATTAAACGCTGGAAGTAATCAGAAATTTGGAACTGCCAGTAGCGAAAGTTTTGTTAAATAATATCCCTGGTAAAGCTCACATTGACACCGGAGCTCATTGCAGTTTCATTTAGGAAACTATTTTTAAAAAAATAGTTTTGTAAGCATAGACCTTTTTAAATAGGGCGAGGAGAAAGTTAATGCCTCACAAGGCAAACAATGCACGTGTATTGGTAAAATATTATTGCGTGTGCAGATATAAGATGAAGTCCTGAAAGTAATTTTCTCTGCTGTAAGAAATCTGCAAGAGGCCGTAATCTTAGGGATAGACAAAATCATTTTTATGATAAACCTGGATCTATGACTTTAGTAAATGATGAATTTGATGCTGCTAGTTCCCGACCAGTAAGGAGTAAACCTTATCGATAAGATACAGTTAAAAACATATAGAAAGCTAAACTCAGTGCGCAACAGCTCTAGTGGGGCACGGCCTGCAGTTCCCTTTTTCTGCTTTCTTGATCTTTGGGCTCCGTAGTGCATCAGCATATGCCCTGGACAAGTGGTTAGCAGGATCCCCGGTGTTTAGTCCCCAAACAAACTTGGTACTCATTTTTACGACCCACTTAAGGGATGAAAGGCTGAGTCAACCTTGCTCAGCCCGGGGATCGAAATCCGGACCTGCGGTGCAGCTGCACGACGTGCTAGTTACTTGGCCACCGGGAGGTTTCATATAGAAGAAATGCTAAATACCAAAATCATAGGCCCTGTCAGCAGCCTCTACGCCAGTCTCGTGGTTTTATGTAGGAAAATAAATTATCTCCCATCTACTAACCACAAAGCATGGCCATTCGAGGTAGATTATAGAATATTAAATAGTATCCCGAAGTATCCTGTCTATCCCATCCCATAATTGAAGAAATAATTCGAAAAATTAAATCCACAAAATTCATAACGACTTTGGATCTTACGTCTGGATATTTTTAAATTGGCGTGAAGCCCGAAGATATACCTAAGACTGCAATTATCACAAAATCCGGTGTCTACGCTTTCTTAAAAATGCCGTCTGGATTATGTGGGTCACCTGCAAATTTCCAGACGGCCACGATCTTGTGGCCAGTCCTCGAAAAAAGCACTTTCATTTATTTATATGATACAATAATAACCAGTGAAATCATCGATCAATATGTTAAGGATTTAAACGAACTATATTTACTTCTACATTAAGCCGAACTAAAATGCCACGAAATATAAGTTCGCTGCTCCAGAATTTTGGTACGTAGGATACAAAATGTCCGGTAAAGGCATAGAAACAGAAGATTAAAAAATAATTGCGACTAAAAACCACTCTCCGCCAAAAACTGCAAAAAATAAAGTTAAAATTATAAATAAGTAAAATTAAAATACAAACTGCAAATAAGTAACATTAAAATTTCTTGAATGATACGTAAAATTCAAATTTCATTTACTAATAATTATAAATAAAATGATTCAGTGTGTATTGGTACTTAATAAAGTTAAAAGATATCAAAGGCTCATGTAATAAAGTATAATATAAAATTCAATTGATTTAACTAGCTAGTTGTTTAATCTTTTGGCATAAACTGAATTTGATTACTTGCGTTGTGCAAAACTGTAGAAAAACATTCATTTTTTTCTTTAAAATTTTGCCTGAAATTTCCATTCCCTTTATATCTACACGGTACTGAAAAGCAACGTACGGAAGATTTACTTAAATTTCGAGTGAAAACCCATTTAGTTATGCTCCTATCCCGTGTTTCTCCTCAAAGTGGCATTCTAAAGCGCCGTAAGTATGTAAAGGATCAATTTTGACAGTAGCTGTTATCATTAGCCAGTTGGCTTTCAAGCGGTATTCTCTTCAAGTTTGTGAGTCTAATCTAGTCCGCTACTTGTGAATTCGGTTTAGGTTTGAATTAGTTGATTACAGGAAAGCACACTAGGACTATCCGACTAAGGAAGGAAGCCTTCTTGAACGACTTTTTAAGGGAAACTGGCTCGTATACACGTTACACAGGAGTAAAACCACGAAAATGCCCATTTTACACAGTCAATCAACTAATCATCAACTATTACATTTTGGTTAGTTTTCTTGATAGGTGTTGAAAAGCTCTATGTGATTAAATGAGACTAACTTCAAACTGAGATTTGGTCAAGAGGCTTTTTATTAGTATCTAATGTTTGTGCTACTCTCTCTCTCTCTCTCAGACTGAAATATAAATTATTAAAACGTGTTCGTAGAAAATTGTAAAAGTATTCGAAAAGGAAAAAAGTAATTTGAATTTATAAAAGAAGGTAACTTTTTTACATTAGCTCACATTCAGGGTCTGCACAGATTTTGGGATTAGTACAATACCAAAGCATAGTATACTAACAAAAATGATAATATGAATGATCTTTTATCAGCAATTTACAAGTTTCTCCTAAAACGCTTAGAAAATTATAAGGTATTTTCTTCCTCCTTTCTACATGCCTTCATGGTGCATACTCGGAACGTATTCGAGAGTTCCGGGTTTGAGTTCTGGGGAGGACCAGTTAGTTTCCTGACATCAAAATAACCTTATGACTCTACAGTGGAGCCCGAACTAAAAGGTGGTGTATAATGGTTCTTCACCACAAGGATTTGGCAACTGGGTCCGTTAATCCTCAGTCGCCCTTTAAATGGGGGAGTATATAAGGTTCGAGTCCCGGCGAGGACGTTGCACATTTTTCACAACTTCTGCCTCAAAATAAACCTAATAACTATACAAAATGTAAAGTAAAATATTTCATATAAAGTCCTGATACATTCCAGCTGTGCAATTAGGATGAACTAATGACATTTCGTACGTAATATTCAATGGGATAATTAATGTACCCATATATTAATTTATGTACCCGTATTAAATTATTCTTTATTACGGTAAAGAAATAATTTCGTCAATTGTCGGAGAAATAGTGGAAAACAGACATTTTACAAGGTGTTACTTCGTTAAATATACCTTCCGTGAACTTGGAATTTAAATAATTTGCTTTGCTCTGTCCCGTGATGTTTCTGTCTCTGTTAAACGTATGCTAGGTTGAAAGGAATTTTCTCTTTCCTCGCGGTATGCATTCGAATCACAATTCAAAAGCAAATCCGGGTAGTTATCAGAAGGTCCAGATAATCTCGAAGAAAAAATAACTGACTTTCTCACGCTCAATACTTAAAAAAATTTCTAGATGTCCTACATGTGCACCCAAAATAAAATGTGGTGGACGATAATTCGTCCCTCCCCCTGCATTTAGTAGCTGGGTCTGTTCCCTCTTCAACCACCCTTTAAGGCCATCACCCATCCATTTACTTCAGACGGATAACTTGTTTCAGACAATTTTTCTACCTCTTTTACCAGTAAAAAAAGACTCATGATATTTTCCTTTATTTCGCAAAAAATTGTAAGTGGTTCGTTTCCAACAACTAATCAGCTATCAGCATCGAATCCATCGTCCTCAACCATCATTTGTATGGAAGACTTGTTCCCCCTTTACATGGTAACCCCCAGATGATCCGCAGTGATTGGCTCTTTCATATCGTGTGACAAAGCATAAAAATTGTTCTAAAGAATTGTTCTTTCGAAATGTTTTGAATGTCTGATACGACATGGGAGAGAATGCAAGAAATTTTCTCCTTTTTTAACACTGTGTGCTTTAGAGGTTAACTGAAAAGAACATACAGCTGTTATGCAGGAGTTCTGGAATTCGAATCTTGGCAAGGACATAGATAACTTTCTCACATTACATCCTCCAAAAATTCTAAGCAGCACTACAAAGTTTATTTGTTGTGCTCCCTGATTTCTTCTGTTTGATTGTTTATTGGTTTTAGCAAAGCATACGAATTGCTAGCCTCAAAGCAATTTTGAACTATTTTCTGAGGCAAATTGGCTCGTATTCGCATTATACATAGTGAATCAAAACATCAGTGTATCGAAAACACCAGTGCAATCAACTCTTTTGTGCTGAGGGTTTAATTCAGGTCGATCTTCCGAGCAGTCTTAACCACTCGACCACTAATACGCACCCGAAACAGGAAAACATACAAATGTTACCAATTAAAGTAATAATGAGGATTTTCAATCCTATCATTCACTGACTAACTGTACCGAGATTTCAAAAACTAAAAGCGTTTGCATCTATGTATGAAATAACACAATTTGAAAGTTTTTCATAATCGAAAAATTCCAGATTTGAAAAACACGTATGAACCTCATTTGGATAATACAGAAACAGCTGAGATTTACAGGAAGCATCATTTTGAATTTAGCTCTTCAGTGGAAAAGTTTCTTTTTAATGTATGCAGTAATGTTTCCCCAACGCATAAAATAAGTCAGAAGCACAGCATTTTTGAATTTATGTAACGGTAATGTTCCGTGAACATCGGACGTAAATGGTTATTTACATTCATTTGGAAGTGCTTTCTGTTAAATGCTTGCGTTTCCTTTATAACTGGTTGACAGGCGCTGAATTCTTTTGATAAACGTTCAGAAAGCTTTAAAATACAATTAATTACTCAAATAAGTTCTGTCATATATGCAGAAACAATTTTAAAATATATGTTCTGTAATGTGTAGCGAAAGACAGAAAGATGCTAGTACAAATTTCTTATAATAAAAAATAATTTGAGAAACCTAATATACAAGCCATAATAAAAATACATTATTAATGAAGATAATCTTTCTGCTGGCAACGTATATCAGACGAAAGTAAAACATGGATGCAGCAATAAAAATTTCATTAAGCACTTATTAACTTTTATGAACTTTGCTGAGTGTTATTAACTGAAAATATCGCATAATGTGTACATACACCCCGATAAAAGGAAAACAAAAAATCGGTAAGCTTTCAGATTTTACGAGAAGTCCAAAGCGGCATTTTTTAACGCTTTGTGTATTACCTTTATTTTTTAAATGCCATGTTCTTAGCACTTAAACGATAAAATTCAGTTCAACAGCAATACCGCAAAATAATTTTAAAATGAGCATATCTTTAGAATTTCCGATACACAGTCACGCGCGCTGGAGATAATTTGTTTTTTCGTACAAGAACTGCCATTGCTCACTTTTAAATCGCTGAGTTTGTTAGTCAAAATTTCGTTAAAAGTTTACAAAATATAAAATAGATAATAACGTAAATTGTAAATTCCAAATTTGGGTTTCCAGATGCCCATATTCGGGTGGAAACGTACGTTATTCAAACTTTGATAGCTCTAGGTACCGTTGTTTTATCACTATGCGAGAAACATACATACATTTATGCAGATTCTTAATTATTTAATTTCTTTAAATATAATACAGGACTCTAATATTTGGTGGCAGCAATTTGAAAAGTGAACCGACATTTTCAACGTAAAATGCCAAAACGAAATTAATAGTAATAATTTGGAAAAATTGCGCCTCTGGACTAAAAAATAAAAAAAAAATTAAAAAAAAAAAAAAAAAATAAAATAAAAAAAATAAATAAAATAAAAAAAAAAAAAAAGGAAAAGAAGAAGAAAATCTGAAAGCTTTCAGATTTTATATTACGCCCAAGAAGGCGTTTTTTTAATGATTTTGTGTGTTACCTTTATTTATTAAATATCATGTTTTTCGCAGCATATGTTTTAGAATTTCCGATACACAGTCTCGCACGCTAGAAATAAAAATGTTTCTTTTCCGTACAGTCTTGCCGTTGCTCGCTTTGAAGTCGTTGAGTTTGTTAATAAAAAATCGTTAAATTTTTGCAAAATATGAAATAGATAATAAAACAAATTTCAAATTTGGGCTTCCAGATGCCCATATTCGAGTGGAAGACCATGTTATTCAAAATCTAGGTCTCAAGGTGCCACTGTTTTTTCAGGATGCGAGAAACATGCGTACATTCATGCAGATTTTTCATTAATTAATTTCTTTAAGTATAATGCAGGGTTCTAATATTTGGTGGCAACAATTTGAAAAGTGTAATGTCATTTTATAATGGACGACGCAAAATGCCAAAACGGAATTAATAGCCTTTCTGGAAAAAAAAAAAAAAAAAAAAAAAAAAAAAAAAAAAAAAAAAACCACTCTTGAAAGTCTTAAAAATGGTCATCAGGGAAATTCATGGTGGTTTCTATATTTACTCTGTTATTACCTGTCGCTAGCATTCCCGATATAGACTATCGGTCTTGGGATATCAAAACTTCGAAAAAGAAGCATAAAACGCATCTTGTTAGTGTTTTACTTGCAGTATAACGTTTCCGGTAAGAGTTGGTTTTCATACGATGTCCATCTTTAGATGGGTACTTTCTCTTACCTAAGCTTTTCTTTAGGATGTATAAACAAGAAAGAAAAATACTATTCAAAATTAGGTGCATAGGAATGTCAAATTTCAGTAAGTGGTTACTGCAGTGTATTTCCGAAGATGCGTACCCAGACACTGCTGTCTCACAGCCTCAACAGAAGTATCGCGAAATTTCTGACTTGAGGTATAAAATTTTAATATATTCAGAAAGGTTCTACACAAAACTCTTGACGATTTGCCATGGAAACTTTAATGGGTGTTAGTTGATATAAGCTATATCAAACTAAACGTTACCCTCCAATGACAGTGGCTAAAATCTCTGAATACTGATAGTTCGACTCAAGCTCGAATTTAGAAGAACGCCTGGCTGCATGGGTGTTTCGGTAATTTTTTCAGAATTTCCTTTATATATAATGTGAATTACGAGCTAGTTTTTCATAGCTCTTTCAGGAAGTTATCCCTTCCATTAGGCATATAGTTCTCATGTGCTGTACCATGTTCATATAATCTAATCCAACCAAATTGTAAATGCTTGCAATGACGCTTAGTTCGAAGTTTCAGTTAGCCGAAAAATACACGGGTAATATATACATATATATAATGCAAAAGGTATTATGCTTCATTATGTATAATGTAATTCCTTTATTTATTTCTAGCGTATTAGTAAAACTTCGCAGATAATTGTTGGTGATATTTAAAGAGAAGAGTGTGTTGGTCACACTCACTGTGTTGGTCACAGATAGAAGCATTAGATATTTAGGAACAAAGATGTGTCACAAATTTTATATGAGAAAAAAAATTAATGACTACAAAATAGAGTTTTTTAAATTTAGAAAAAAATGACCTAAAATGAAATAAACTGCACAACGAAATACAACGTACGATAAAATTTACTTAAGACTTCAGCATTTTAGACAAGTTGACGAAATTACCTTTCTCGATGCTTGAAATGAAATTTAATCAATAGAATGTTTCAGGCTGAACCAAAGGAGAATAAAAATTTCAGTTCGAATATTTTGAAAGATAATGTCTTATTCCGAAACATCTCTCAGAGATTTTCCCAGTTTTTAGCATATTTTCTTCACAATTCTGTGCGAGTACATATCAAGCCAATGTCTGGAAGACTTATAGCAACGGTTGTAAATGCTCTTCATTCGCTTAACCTCCCCTTTTACATTCTACTAGATGCGCACTTCAGACGGGCGTTGTGTCGCTCCACAATGCTGACTGGTGTTTCAAGTTTAATTATTTGCACAGCTCGTCAAACTACATTTGCAAGCGGCGTTTTGTAGTTGTTGCTAAGTTTTTTGTGGATGAATATTTTATTTTTCCAACAGAGTGTATTTGAGTTATCGAAACCTCGGAAGTAACTGTTGCAAGTATTTATTACTTTTTGGCTGTGCTACATGATGCAGCTTTTAATAATGCTTTTAACTAAATTTAACTTCTTAGAACATATATGGATTTATATTAAAGACTTCTTTTAAATGTAAAGACAAGTATTCATCAGAACTAAAGAAGGTTTAACAAGTGTTTAAGCAGTAATTTTATCTAACATTACATTTAATTTACGGTATGTCCAGTTGATAATTTCTATAATCATTCGGAGCGCTATTATAATTAATAAAAGATGTTCCTAGAGATATATTAATGTAAGTGATGCAGATTCGTTTTTAGATGAAATTTACATATAAATTTACGTCAATTTATTTATGTCTTTCTATTACGTTTAGTTTATTCTTATTTTATTTTTGCAATTTTAATTTAGTTCTTTTATATTTAATTTAAGTTACGTCTTTCTAATTTTCGTTCTTTCATTTAAGTCAGTTTAATTGCCTAAAAATGACAAAAGCAAATTTCTACTTGTACAATTTCAATTTGCAGATGGCTTTAGTTTACATACGACTACTTTAAAAATCTAAAGTGTTTAGGTTGAATGTATAAAGGTTACAAAAGGGTTGTGCCAACAGCTTTCAAATTTATAGCAACTCTCTCAACCGATCTCTAAGACTACTGAAAGCGCTAGGACTACTGACGCTAGGTTTATTTGATGCTAATAGAGTTCTGCATGAGAGCTTTCGTGATTGTCTCCATGTATAACGCGAATATGAACCAGTATCTTTTAGAAAGTCTTCCACGAAGGCATCTCTCCCCAGTAAACAAATAACCATCAAGCGCTTTGTCATAATCGAAGTAATCTTAAGCCTCAAATTCGTAGTGTTCATTAAACTATAAGGTTCCTGTATGTTAGTTAACTTGTTATTTTATGTTTTAGATCTTTACTGTTACTTCTCCTTCCATTTTATTGTTAGAATGCAAATTTAGTTAGTGTGTACTTTAAGTTATAATTTTAGGTTGTAAGATCTGCCTCTTACTCTGCGTGGTCTGAGTCTCGATGCCACCCTACTAGTTTGCTAGATAAGATAAATTTTGCAGTCTTCGACATTGCATCATAATTGCCGACGTTAACGGATCTGTGTAGCCTTTTTCTACTAGTTTATATGAATTTAAATTTTAAGTTTGAACTTGATGTTACATTGAGTTATCTCAAAAGTGGTTCGCTGATTTGTACTCACGAAGTGTTCGTTTCTCTTCTTATTCAGATTTAAATAAAGGGTCTTTTTCACGTTTCTCAAATTTGAGTTCTTACTTTAGACTTGGCGATAATTTTCTTAAAGTTTACCAAGAGTCTGGGAATTTTTGATAATTGCAAAATACACCAGACGTTACAACATAAATTGTAAAATTACTAGTAAATATGTGCATGACCATTCCGATTATACTAATCCATTTAAATATGGATTAGTATAATCTCGATTTCTGATATTTTAATTAAACTCCTTTCACATTTTTTATTTTTATCAGCCGATAAAAATTACCCGGACAATCAACAAAATATAGAATTAAATGACAGAGAAGTTGTGACACAAATTAAATCATTGAAACTCATCAAAAGCTTTCAGGGAAACAAATTTAGCGAAAGATCTAAAGAAACGCTTCTTCTCTAATATTAAATATCAAATAAGGGAACTAGACAAACAGAGCAACAGGCTAAAATTATACAACCAGACACAGACAAAGCATTTCCAATAAATCTTCCCCACAATGACTCTGTTGCATCACTGGAAGTTTGTTTGCATTCTGCATTCCCTGGAGTTCGCCCTGAAGATTGCTCAATTATGAATGCAGATCCACAGAGATGGGTACTGTAGTAATTATTCCTCAGAGCTAATCGTATATGTATTATTGAATTTTGAACCGAACGGTGTTTGTGGTTAATAATTATTTAAAGCTGGTATGTAATATAAGTGAGGAAATATATTAATTAGGAGAAATTAAGCTGGTGAATAGAACTTAATATTTAGCGAGAATTTAATGTATTTACATTTCTGCTATCGATTCCACTGTGAGAAAATTGTCAGAAATTGTAAACGATGGATTGCAACAATGTGCGATATGTGGCTGGAATTAAGCTAAATTAATTCTGCTTTCATTAAAAATAACTGAAGAAATTTTAGAATTTATATTAGCGTTACGGAAACGTTTTCCATGCAGCTTTGAAATTTGATTAACTGATATTGACATATAAATTATAAATATTTTATGTTAAATTTTACAACTTACGGCATTTGACTTAAGTTATAAAGTTTAGTAATCTTCTTTGATATTATAAATTGCAGCCAAACTTTAGACAGACTAGCAGCGAATTATTGTCAAGTCAAATATAATAACTAAACCTTGAGGAGGGTGTAAATGACCCTTTATTTAAAACAAACGAAGAACAGAAGGCAGACCTAGGGTGTACAACTCAGCCAGCTCTTTTGGCGGAATAATTTAAAAAGTAAAAGGGATTTTAAATGTAAAAATTAAATTAAAATTAGCTAGTGGCCCAAAGGCTACGCACATCAAATTAACGCGAAGTTGGCTCGCAACTTGACCGGCGTTGACATTCAAATATCGGCACTTATAATGCAAAGTCGAAGACTATAAAACTTATCTGTTCTAGCAGTAATTTAGTAACATGGCTTCGAGAAGCAGAACACGCTCTGTCTTGCAATAATAATAATAATAATAATAATAATAATAATAATAATTAAAAAAAAAAAAAAAAAAAACTTCATTTTAAATACACTGGAACTAATTTTCATTTTGGCATAGATACGGACAGAAGAAGTGAAAGTAAAGGTCTAAATCCTAATAAATGTCAGTTAAAATAATTAAAAAGCTACAGAGTTTATGTTTATTCTTTCCTTTGTGCCTTGTTTCGTCACTTATTTGCCCAGTCCAGAGACCTTTAAAAATTTTACGAGCATAGACTAAAGTTAAGTGAATAGGCTATTCTAAGTAGAATCTTGGCCGCTGGTTTTTGTGGTTTTTCTAAATAGCTGCTCATCTGAGCAGAAGGTGAATGCTTCGTGTATGTCACGTTAATTGGGTAACTCGAGTTATCCAGTCAGTGTTGTAACATATCTTAGAATTTATTGGACTTGTAAGTCAGACAATATATTACACATTTACAGCGAATTCCTAATAGCAAGAGGTTGACTTAATCGGGCTGTATCATATCAGTTGTAAATCCCACAAGTCGTGGGTAGTAGAGTTTTAGGTTAACCTTTATCTTTCAATTTCATTCTCTGTCCAACATGGCATTAAGAGTAACGATAACCGCCATGCAAGAGGCACCTTCTAGATATCCGTTAAGTACGAATACGTTATTTAAGTGAGTGGTCTCAGACTCAAATTTCACGCGGGCTGCGTACAGAACCTAAGAACAGCTGACAGGTCACACCATTTCTTTTTAACAAAATGAAATATTTTACTGAGAAAATAAAATATTTTAAATAAATTTTAGTTATTTGTTAAACTTATTAATGCTTAATTTAGAAGTCAAACAACAAAAATCAACGTTATATTTTTAAATTTTCACTGGACTAGTTTTGATAGTTTTATCGAACCATCATCCTCAGCTGCAAAAGCGAAAATGAACGAGGTAAGATATAATGATTAGATAAGATAAGAAAGCCTAGACAGGAGATAAGCCACTGGCGCCATCTGTTGATGAAACCAGAACTAAAACATAATTTCTTTAAAGGCAAAGATGGATTGGAATTAGGGTCGTTAACTAGAACAGAAAGATTTTTTTCATGTGAAATGCCTCTAGAAAATCCAGTTCACCAGCCTTAAGTTAAAAATAATAATAATAGGTTAATAAAGGAAAAACATGTTTTGTGTGTAAATAATTATATACTTTATTTCTTACTAAGCTTGACACTTAAAGGAGTTTCAATTCTGACATATTTTATAGCTTTGGAGAGACGTTATCTTCCTCGCTATACCTTCCTTTTATACTATACTCATCAGTCAGTCGGGTTCTCTTCTTACTAATTTTCAACGATGAGAAAAAGCTGTTCACTTATATATTCACAAACAAAGCCATTAATCTTAGTAAAAAAATTCGTAACGGAGCTTATTTAATTTTGACAAGTACGGATGATAGCTAACGAAATCTGAATCTTCAAATTTTTGAATAATATTTAAATCACACTGTAAATTATTTAGTTCCGTTTATAGGGTTTTTGCTGTGTTATTATTCATGCTCGCTTTTAATGGAAATGAAAATATTGTGAACTCGAACCTCACACAGCTAAACTTTTGAAATCTTTGCAACAAGTATTCAATTTGTAGCAAATATATATACGAAATAGCTTCGGGAGCCGCATAAAATTGCTTTCAGGCCCGCCAGCCTATATCCATTGAATTGCCATAAATAACTTATTACTTTTTTTTCTATTACCCATGCCTCTCATTCTTAACTGAAGCCATTTTAGTAAAACTAGGTAATACAAAAGTCCGAAAGTATTAAAAATATATTAATGAATTTTCAAGAAATAATACCACAATCAACATAAAAATGTGTGAAATTACAGAATAAAATTTTAAGAAATTTTATTATATAAATTTGAAAATTACAGTTATATTCGCCAAGACTGCAGTGAACGTTTAAATCCTGATTGTACGATTTGTATTTTTCACTATGACTTTCTATCATATATTCCTGTCGTGTCTCTATCATAGGTAATATATTCTATCATATCATATATTTTTAGACTAAAATAAATTAATAAGCAATCATTTTCAGCATAAATAGTCAACGAAATCTCCATAACTCTAGTTCTAGAGTTTTTTCTTATGGTGCAACCTGAAATAAGATGCATACAAATATGCAAAAAGACGTTATGGGAGGGCATGTGTCAATAGTCATTTAGTCTGAGCCATTTGGAAGTTTCGATATCGGAAAATTGATGAAATCCGCAATATCCTCCACAGGATTATAACGCCAGACCTCCTAAATGCGCTTGAATGTGCTTCCAATTACACCACTAAGGCATGTGGAAAGGAGGTAGAAAGTACCTTACGTACTTCTCCTTTTAAAGGGCCACTCAAGACTAGAGGAACTGATTGCCTCGCCGGTGACCTGGTGGTGACGAATCATAGTGCATCAAAATTTAAGTTCAGGCGCCACTTGGAAAATCTTTCTAGAATTTTTTCATGCCAGGACATTGAAGGAATCCGTAATGTCTTCGCCGAAATTCGGATTTTCCGATTACACGTCGGAACATGCTGTCCAGTTACATTATGAAGGCATGAAGAAAGGTGAAAAATACATTATAAAATATGCACGTACACATAAATAAAGAAAATAGAATGAAATAAGACATAGTTTGATAAATGAAGCATAAAGGTAATAGTATAGTGATACATATGAACTACATATTGCCATGGTGGAATTCTGTCTAATTGGGCTAAAGAGAAATTTTATAACACAGCGCAGGTCTAGCTCATATACTGCCAGAATAGCGAGGATTAACTTCATCTTTATGACTTGTCTTGTTTTTATTTGTAATATAATTCTGGTATGAAATTCTATCACATGTATTGTCCGGAAGTCTGAGATGGTGGTTGGAAGTCAGTGGATAGTTCTGATGGTCATGTTCTGGAATTCTCATGCTACCGCTTGAGAGGAGTGTGAGATTTGCCATCACCAGATTATGCAGATAATGATACTTTAAAACCTGTCTCTTAAAGTACAAAGATAATTTGAATCTTTCAAAGATGCAAGCATATTTTTTATGAATCAACTCTTTTTAACTATTGTTACATTATTTTTGTTTCTGTTTCTGTTTTACTATCCTCTATACTATTCACAATTACGCTTAGTTAAATGAGTATTCTTTCAGTTTACCGAAGATACTCGTATGTAATGGAAGTTGATAGTGGATCTGTCTCTAACGGCAAGATCCACTGCTATCTTCCGTAATCTTCTTTATCTTCATATCCGCAAGGGTCACAGGAGAAAACATAGCAGACAAAAGCGTTGAGAAGAAAGCAAGGCAAGAGGGCAACATTTTCGTACAAAACATCATGGGAGAAAGAAAGCAAGGAGAAAGTATCGCAGTTCTAAAACATTTCGGTATGAAAGACCGCTGTATAAAATAAAGCAATTCAAAAACTTCGCAGTTTTAAAAATATCGTCATACGAAATATCGTGGTAAATAAAAAGTACCTACAAATCATCGAACCATGAACTGATGACAACATTGCAGACATATATTTTCAGATTTTTAAAGTTTTAAATGTATGTTCACATAATAATTTGGGACGCAAGAAGGAATGGGGAATATTTTAGCTCTATATTTCATGTTTTTCAATTAACTAATAAATTTTTACTTAATAAATAAATAATACATTTTTGCTGAAAATATTTAAGCATTCAAAAACTGAAAATGAGTAGAAAACTGAGGCTACGTATAGCATTTAGCGTGAATTTAAACTTATACAGTTATAACTACAAAGGCTATTTGTAATTAATCTCTTTTATATAGTACAGTAATCTGTTTAAAAAAATGAATTAGCAGTGCGAATATGTATTTCAAACTTTGAAAGTGTGAAAAACATATGTTTGTGATTTACCATCATGCGATGATTTGTGTGTGATTTATTTTTTTCATGAAATTTTCTAGACTATGTTTTAAAATTGCAAAGTTTCTTAACAGTTTTATTTTCTGCGATGTTTTATTTCCACTATGTTTTACCGCTACGATATATTTTTCTTGCTTACTTTTGTCCCAAGGTGTTTTTCCCCTTGCATTGTTTTCTCCTCAACGTCACGTTTTGCCGCGATGGTTTCGGTGGACACCATCGAAAAGATTCAACAGAAACATACGTAAAATCAACATCTCTACAGTCAAGCTTTCATTCAAGAGGACTGGCTTTCAGTACAAGGCCAACCGTAGGCCAGGGATACATATAACCCTTCCTTGGGTTCCTTCCGGTGACTAGCGTTAAGCTTCAGAATCATTAATATTAGTTACGGACTTCATGACGCGCATATATTTTCATACTTTCTTTTGATAATTTACAGCTTATTCTTACAGAGTATGCAGATGTACAGTGCACATCTAGATCACGAATACAATACGGCTGAAAACTGCTTCTGCGAGCTTGTTGGTTTGCATAAAAGCCGACATCGTTCTCATTCAATTTTAATTATAGTATTTTAATGTCATTTACATAGTATGTTACGAAAATGTATAGTTAATTTTACTATGCTGTATTTCTTATTTTTGTAGTCCCGTATGTGGTCTAGGTTCTAATCTATGTGTAAAACAACTTTCAAAAATACTATAAAGCCAATATGACTAAAAAAAATATTTTCAAATAATTACTATTTATTATGCCAGGACATTTTATTTAGTATTAACTAAATTCAACATGTTGTACCTCTTTCCTTTTATATCAGCGTACATCTTAAATTAGGCAGAATATATGCTGAAAGTTACTAGTATGGTCTATTAGTAATCTAATTTCTGCAAGGTCAGACGGCATTAAAAAATGTTTTATTCGAGTGGTACTTATGCATCATTTTCGTCATCTTGAGTTATTATGAAACTTTATGCCATGAAAATATTTATGTGATTTACTATGCGTCTGGAAAGTATAATTTTTGGTATTTTTTGAGAGCTAAGCTAATATATAAAGCCCTTATATTTTGTAGTCCAGAAAGCAATTTTTCTTTTTACAAGCAAAGTTTTAGCATGTGTTGCTTTTCCACATATTTCTTACAGATCAAGGCTTATGCTTCTAAGTTCACTCATCGATATACATCATCATACGCTGATGCTTGTTCAGGAAAATAATATTTTTCTGTCATCTAAATCATTTAAATGACAATTCCTATTGTGACTTATCTATGAAGCCATTAGCAAGCTAATCCAAAAGAAGCATGAAAATTATAATTAGTGTATTCAGTGCTCTTAAAAGAATTACGGCTAAACAGAATGACTAAAGAAAAGAATTATAATTTAAA
Source organism: Stegodyphus dumicola (assembly GCF_044657685.1). NCBI lineage: Eukaryota > Metazoa > Arthropoda > Arachnida > Araneae > Eresidae > Stegodyphus > Stegodyphus dumicola. Next base: position 25,063,101 of record NC_140775.1, read on the forward strand.
GGTAGCTCTTGCTGTAATAATGCTACCACGTATGTTTTCGTAATATATTTTACATGGATTTAAATTCCTTGATCTTATTTTCGAAATTTCAGCAACGAATTCTGACAAATGTAGTTGATATCACTTGACTTCGGGACCATGGAAGCTTATTCAAAATATCCTCACACCACTGCACCTCTCATGGTTTCTGGATTCATACTATCTTTAAAGCTTAAAGAACGATTCAGTGAAACAGTCCTCTTCATATTTTATACCAATCTCATTTTTTAAGGCCCAGTGCCCCGAAACGGAGCGATCGGGTATTTCTGAGGCGGAAAAACTCCGAGATTTTAGATGAGTGCGCTCTTTTATCGTCCATTCCCATAAACCTCTTTCTTTTCTATTGCCACTCTTAACTCTGATTCGGATTTGAATTTAATGGCATTTATGAGGACTCTTTAAGCAGAAGTCAGAGTTCTTAAGATAGATGGCGCTGCAGGGAAAAAATATAGTTTGAAAATGGAATGGTTTTTAGTATGGATTTGTAAATAATGATAAAGCTTTAAACCTCATAGAAAATTTTCATTCTTTCCATCATAAGTTTAAAGAAAGAGTTTAAAGAAATTATTAAACGAACTTCTGCTCTAAAGGGAAAGGTATTATTCGTAATAGGTGGTTAAAATAAAAAAGCATATTCGTTGCATTTTTTGCATGTAATTATTATGCATTTCATAATAGCTACTTAAATACATGTTATAAATAACACATAAATAATAAATACTTTATAATAATAATAATAATAAATACATACAAATTTATAATAACAATAAATACATAAAATTTTATAATAATAATAAATTCATAAATAATACATATTTTAAACATTTATTATTTAACTTTTAGTAACAGTAATATCATGAAAAGGAACTTGATGTATCATTAAATGGCTGACTCTGAATATCTAAAAAAAAGGAAATTTTGATAGTGTCAAAATACATTACACACACACAAAATATAATGCAGTATGGTATATGAATTTCATTTTGTGTCATTATAACCATGATTTTATATGATATGCACACACTTTCTACAAATACATTAAGTTCCGAACGAACATTCGTATTGTTAATTTGTTCGTAAAATGTTACTAGATTTTATACACATATATCGTAATGGTTTCATGAAACAAGAGCTAGAAATACTATCAAACAAACAATTAAAATACTAAAATTTAAAAAAAAAAAAAAAAAAAAAAAAAAAAAACCTGAAAGATTTTAGATTTTATATTACACCCTAAGGAACTTTTTTTCATTTACATACACAAACACATTTCGAGAGCATTTGGGCTAATGTTCCTTTGGGCTAAAAATATTTAAAAACAGCCTATCTGTAAAATTTCCGACTCAGTCTCGCGCACTGGAGATAATTTATTTTTAGTACAGTGTTGCTATTGCTCGCTTTGAAATTGTTGAGTTTGTCGATAAAAAATTCGTTAAAGTTTTATAAAACACAATAAAACAAATTCGAAATTCTGGCTACCAGGTGTCTGTAGGGTGGTGGACTACATTATTTAAAAATTAATGGCTCTGGGTATCGTAGTTTTTTCACAATGCGAAAAGACTGCCTGCATTCAAACAAATTATCCATTATTTAACAGGGCGATAATATTTGGTCGCAACAATTGGAAAAGTGATTCCAGGGAAAATCCCATTTTGAAACTAATAGCCCTTCTGAGCTAACGCCCCTTCGGACTAACAATAGGTAATAGATATTAAATTTTAAATATAAAACAATAAAAATTAAAAATAAATGAATAGAGCATTAGTTTACACTACAGTACGTACCTTATATTGTCTTCATTGAGGCATTTGTGGATAGGGGGAGGATGAGGCCAGTAAATGTTTTTCTTCGGGGGAGGGAGAGATGAGTTAATGTCAGACTTTCCCACTGAACACTCTACGGCAAGTAAAGCGAACATTTGTGAAAGAAAGACTGTATGAGAGGTAAAAGGAATTAGATGGACGAACAATAACAATTTCTAAAGTGTCTTTTTACTTCCTTGTACGAAATAAAAAGGAAGTATTGTTATCGCGAAAATTTTCAGGCAGCATATTTCAACGAAAATATCCATTTTGACCGCTATCGAATGCAATTTAACGATGTTTTTTTGAGTGACATCTGTACGTAAAGACAGAATAAAAGACTTTTTTCCTCCAAAAAAATTATAAAACTGATTTAAAATGAATTTTGAAGAGAATTTTTCGCGGTGTCTGTGCGTACGTACGTACGTATCTCGCATAACTCAAAGTGCAATTAAGCCTAATTTTTAAATAACATGGCGGACAATTTTTCTTTACATTTGAAACAGCAGAATAGTAGATTTGTTGTCAATCTACAGAGACTAAGCTTCGCAACAACAAAGATAATATCTTCTTTTATTACTGCGAATTAAATCATGCTTAATCCATTCTGGAATTTATTCGAGAATATAAGTGTTTAAAATTTACTTCGTAATTTTTAATATAGATATGAGTTTTTATGCATTTTTGCGTTGTTGCGAAGTGAGAACTGAAATAATTGAATGAGAAATAGTGAATCGTTTGTGAAAACTGTTTTTTGTTTTGTTTGCTTAATTTCTTTTATACATCGTTTTAGATTTATGATAGTATTTGAATAGAACATGTGGCAACGATTAGATAATTCTTCAAATGATATAAATTTTGTGCATTCTGAGTTATAATACGAACGAAATATAACGCTGTTAAGTGTGAACCTAGCGCCAGTGTGTCGCTATGAGAAACAAATACAGTGAATTTTAAAGACTGCATTTATTCTCTTGTGGTTTATGCGCTATCGACGAAGTAGATTTAATTGAATAAAATAAGTTTAAATTAAATGCAAGAAAAAAAGCGTATAATTTAATATTCAGTACAAGGAAGTCATGTGGTGCACACATCACATTTTTTTGAGAAAATAAGCATCTAAATCTGTTTAAAATTAGTTTTCCTTTTTTCCCGTCGTAAAATAAGACGATAACATTGTATGGCATCGTGCACTGCAGACTTTCACCTTTCAGAGAGAAAAGAATTATCCGTATCTGCAGAAGTTCATAAATTTGGAAGCATCTGTAACTATTTTAATGTACTTCTCAAAAAGCAGAAGCATAAAAACTGATAGGTAATACAAGTAGCTTCCGATATCTCAGGGTAATTTGGGATACGACGGCCACAGTTAATACAAAATCAAGGTAAATCTGAAAGCAGTCAAAATATATATAATTAAATACCTCTATTTTCAAGCAATCTGAGGAATGCTTTCATTTGGTTTTGAAAAAGACTTAGATTAGTACTCAAAACAAAAAGAACATTTCTTAACGAAAAAAGAGCGTTTTTATCAATATCTTAATCATTTTCGTTTATATTGATCTTCTGTTTCGACAGGAATCAGTAGGATTAATGGCTGTATTATAAACTTCATTTTGTACGACTGGGAAATATAATTTTAATAGATGATTAGATGATTTATTTATATCCATATCCCTATTACATACAATTAAAATGCATTCTATAGATATAGAAAACTCCCACATACTATACCATCATCTGCTACCACACATTTTCCTTTACACTTCAATATTTTATGTGGACAGCCGCAATACAAGAAATTAATTTATTTTTAAATACAGCCCAATTAATCCATCCATCGTTAATTATTAATTGACTGTATGAGGTATTTCTTCCGCCTTCTTGGCATGCCTTCGTAGTGTAGCGATCTGTACGCTGGGCGCGTATTCCAGAGGTCCGTAGTTCGATTCCCGGCGAAGGCCTTGCGCATTTTTTATCTCTCTGGCATCGAAATAATCCTAATCTACAACTGTATTGTTGTTTATTATAAAAATTATAAAATTCTAAAATATAAATAATAAAATAACAGTTCAAGCATTAACAAAATGCATGAATGGATGTAAAATTTTCATTTTAAGTGCTATTGAACCAAACACTTTCAATGTTTAGAAGAAAAAAATATAAGGAACTCAATATGAAATTTTATTTTAATTATTAATAGCATTTCTGTAATGCTGTTAATCATTAAATTAATTTTAATGATTAACAGCATTGCTGTCATTACGATTTATGTTTTGTCGTAACTTCATGACCAGTAAACAAAACTATTTCTTACCAATTTAATGAAATAAAAAAATAGATCTAAAAAGAAGTATTAAAACTTTATTTCCTTTGATTTTGCTTTATTTAAAACTATATTACTATATTTCTATTTTATAACCACATATAAGCTATACGAAAACGTGTTGATTTAATAATATGAGGAAAAGAAATGTAAAATCTCACACCATTTACTGGTTATTCATCGAATGAAAAGCGTGAATAGACAGCATTAATACAAACACAACAGCAATTAGAAAAACTATTACAGTACTGCTATGAGTATTGCTCTGAAATACCCACTGCTTTGAATAAAACCAAATTCCACATACTATGACATTATATACTACCACAGCTTAATTTTGTTAGGCCGCTTATTTTTCTTTACTTTTTTTTTATATTTCTGTTTACCGTTTTGCTATATGCTGATGGTTTGTGATATTAATTTTTCCATCGTCCCATAATAAACGGATTTAATTTTTTTAGACACCGCCCAATTAATCCGCGCATGGTTAATTAAGAGTCGACTGTATTGTCGTTTATAAAAAGAATTATAAAATGTAAAAAAAAAAAAAAGATAGCATTATAACAGGCGAAAGCGATTCCGGACACCCGGGTGGCTTACTAATCGGGTGTTGTCTGGATCTCGCAAATGTTTAGTGCAACACCCCCAGCGCAACACAAGGAAAACATGAGGAGTTTATTAAGATACTACAGACGCTGATGAAGACATTAGACTATACATTTTATACATTGCTACAGAGATATTAAATAACTAAAAAATAAATATTAAGTAAATGAAATTTCACAGATAAATACGAATGCTGAAACAGATATTAAATACTAATGCAGGTATTATACAGATAAACAGACGCTAAATACGCTACTACATACTGCACAGGTATTAAAAACGAATGTTGAAACAGCCTCGAAATACTAATGCGAGACACTACACAAATCCGCAGATTCTAGATATACTACTATATACTCCACAGATACTAGATATTATATAGATACTCAGATACTATATTATACTGATTAAATAGATCCTCTATACATTATTATTTACGACAAAGATATTAGACATTACTGAGACATACAGATACTAGCGCAGATACACAGATACGATAAAATACGAAAGAACTCAGATATACAGATATAAGGTATTTCTCCCGCTTTTCCAGCATGCCGTCGTGGTGTAGTGGTTCTGCACGCTAGGCCGGTATTCCAGAGGTCCGTGGTTCGATTCCCGGCGAAGGTGGTTGCTAATTTTTCTATTCTCCTGCTTCCAAAAATATACCTAATGTCTCTACACAGATACTAAATACAATATTACACAGATATTAAGTACGAATACACTAATGCAAGTATTTACACAAATCCACAGATACTAAATACACTACTCCATATTACATAAATAGTAAATACTGATACAGATACACATATACTAAAATATAGTGGTAAACATATGCTATCACACGGGTATTAAATGCGAATGCAGATAACAGTATAACAGTTTACCAATAAAAAATGGATGTATTAAAGGCCGCCCAACCAGTATAGTGGTTAGCGACTCTGACTGCTGTACCGAAGGGCTCGGCTCCAGTCCCGGAGAAGGCATGGATGCTCGTAAATGTACAGTGTCTGTGCGACTTGAGGGTACGCTAAATATGTGTTGAGCCGAAAGTCCTCTCAAGAGGTAGGTGGTAGGGAAAGAAGGATGAGACCATCGAACACGTCCCCCTTCGCGGTGATCTCCTGCAAAATTTGGGCCGAAACTGAGCAATGTTGCACTGCCACCTGTATAAAGCCCAAGGCTCTTGCCAGCGACATGCGTAATCTTGCTTCCATGTTACAATGAACTTGCTCTAATATCAGACAAACGAGATTAATCGCAAGAACATCAACGTATTAAAGGCTTTAAATGTTTTATTTATTAAGTAAAATACATCTAATGTTTTCGGGGTTCAAACAAAAAATATGTATAAAGAATTTAATCCGAAATTTTATTTTAATTATTAACAGCGTTTCTAAATTTAGACACGGGTTACTCTCATTATGTATCATCGTAACTTTATCAGTACATACAAAAGTATTTCTTATTAATTTATTACAGAAAAAGAATTACATCTGAAAAGAAGGACTAAATGTTTGTTTTCTATTATTTCTTTTTTAATAAACAATTTACTATATTTCTGTTTTATAATCATAGATGAGATCAATGCAAAAGTTTTGAATTAACAATATGGGGAAGAGAAATCTGAAACCTCACCGCTATGCCAGTAATTGAGCACTGGGTAGCTTGGATGGACAATAGAAGCACAACAGCAATCATAAAATCAATGTCAGATGTTGCTCATTCTCCATCACTTTCAATACAGATTGACTGCGAAAGTTGGAAATGATTTTTTACATGTACACTGCGAATAAAAAAAGGGGTGACAGTTCCATATCTCCCATTCTACTCGGCCGATTGAAGGAATTTAAATTGTGTTTTTCATGTCTCGAAAGCGCTACTTAAGATACTTATATATAGCATTGTTCTAATATAGGTATTTTGACAGAAAAATCGGACTTTTTCTGAAAGGGCATGCCAGTTTTTTTCATTCTACGACTTATTATTATTTCTTACTTACTTTTCATATTTCCATTCTACGACTCAAATCATGCCTAGATATTAAATTCTGTAGATTTTTGTGAAAAATTTAAGGAGAAATTTAAAAATTTATCTTGGCGTATTTTTTCAGTTTGCTCCAAGAATAATTAACTTGGCGAGCTCCTTAATTTATAGCAACTTATTTTCCTTTCCTTTTTTTCGTTGAACAGGAAAGGAAAAAAAGGCGTCGTTCATACCTCCAAATAATATTAACAAAGTGCGTAAACCACATTTGGTGTTATTATCGCTTATAAGAAATATGCCAAATTTCAAAACACGCCTATATTTGAATTCACGTGCAGTATATGTTAGGTAATTTTGAATAAGAAATCTAATTTTTTGCAGGTATGCTTAGAAATACATCTGCTTTAAGATGAAGGTAAGAAATTTATAGGTTATAGTTCATTTTTTTTCGAAAGATTTATAAAAATTATTTTAAAACACCAATTTTTAAAATAAATGATAAAAAAGGGCGAACATTATTTGGAAAGAACCTAAATTTCGAAATGTCAAAGGAAGAATCAAATAAGTTTAATAAAAAAAGAGATATTAATAAATACATATCAAATTGAATTAAAACTGAGGAGCTAAAATTTTGAGAGTTAATGTTTTAAAAAATACTCGTGCGATTTTTTACAGAACTTGGCAGTTTGGCATAATTTGAGCTCTAGAATCGAAATCTGGAAACAAATTGGCATGTCATTTCAGAAAATGTCCGATTTTGTGTCAACATACCTACATTATAATAATGCTATATATAAATCTAATACATATCCTAAGTCGCACTTTCGAGACATGAAAAACGCAAGCTGAATTTCGTCGAGCGGCCAAGTAGAACGGGAGATATAAAAGAAATGTCCCCCCTTTTTTATTTGCACAGTGGGCGTGTCCATGGACACTGTGCAAGACCAAAATGTCTCCAAATTTTACGACTTTTTACCAAATTCGTCGATAAAAATTAGTCGCCTAAACCATCGCCAACTTGGCGATATCTCGCCAATATAGCAGGATAGCCATTTACTTCAATGTTAAATAGACTTGCTGTTTTAAAAAGCTCCTTTTTAAAACATAACTCTTGAAAAGTTTATATAAGATAAAATGTGGATGAAATAAATTATTAAATTGTATTGAAATAGATTTCTCAAGTCTACTTTCTAATTTGGTTATCTCTCCTTCCTGCCCTAGAAATAGCAACTGCGTCTAGTTATAATAAAATATATATTAATTATTTTTATGTCGGGAAAGTTGGAGGTAATCGTAATAGATTAAGGAATATGAAACCGCACTGGATGGTTTCTAAAATAACTACCAGTTTTCTCGTTCTTTACTACTTTTGCTTTCTAACGTCCAATTAGTCTTTCTAAAACTGGAATTACTACTTTTATTCTGAATAAAGGGGAAATCCAGGAATTATCACATTTTCTGTGGGATTGTATCTAATTTTGGAAAGATTAATTTGGATTTTATTTAAGTACATAATTGTTCACAAAATGTATTAGCTGCCTAACATGTTCTTAATTTATTATTCATGAAAAAAAAAAAAAAAAAGCGTAGCACAGACGTAATAAGTATGGTTATATTGCATCCAAAGAAGTGCCTATATAGCCTTTTAATTTCGCAACGACTGGCCTTGCAGATATAATTTCAGTTACAAAACTACTTTAAATTTATGTTTTAGCGCTTTATAAACTAAAAAATCAATTACGTAAAATTATTAAATTACATTTCATACATTATTCCAATTCTTTTAGTTACATTTAATGGAAGTTGAAACTTATATGACCAAAACTGACTAAGTTATCTGAATTTTAAAATTTAAGATCATGTTTCTGGAAAACTAAGAAGCCATCCGTAAACTAAAGAATGAAATATTTAAATGTGAATGTCATTAAAACGAAATCAGTTTAGGAAAATGTTTCTGTTGTAAACAGATTAAGTAAGGAGCTTCAATATGCACACTGTCTTGGAAAGTTTAGATCAATTAAAATTTTTCCGCATAAAGGAGAGCTTATTCATATACAATATTATAGAATTTGTGTCCTAAGACAATAGACTTTAAGCATTTAAATTAGTTCTAGACAGTAGAGGTTAAGCATTCTCATGTAGCTTATTCATAAAGTTACTGGCTTAAAAAAGAAATGAAAAATATTTCTAATCCTATGAATTTTTGCGTGACAGTAAGATAATAATCCTGAAATAATAAAAATGCATGGGAATATTATTAATATATTTTAGCACAGCAATTCACAGCCGGTGAGAGAGGGGAATTTCCCTCTGGTAGAAATTTAATAGATTTAATTTCAGGGAAGAATGCTTTCATCCTTTACTGATATAAAGTAGCTTTACCTCAGGAATATAAAAAAAAACTACTTTTATTCAAATTTTGGGACTTCTCAGCATTTTACATACTTTTTGTTTAATTCATAAAATAGGTAAAAAAATAACTAAATCTAAATAAATATATATATGTGTTTTTCGAATTTTGGAAAGGAATTATCTTCTAGCAACAGCGAAGAAAGTAAATGAGGCAAGCCCGGTTGAGAAACACTATTTTGGCATTTGAATAACCTAAAAACTACTCGCATGAAAATGCTTTTGCCATGTCAAATGTAATAAAATTGTAAATTAAAGAATACTACACATTAATAAATCAAAAAGGAATACTGCTGACTGATATAAAACGCATTTAACTTCGAGTAATTCTAATTTATTATAATCGAACACTTAAAAAAAGCGATAAAGTTTGGGTTTTCGCATTCAAGATTCCAAAAATGTGTCAAATTTTTAAATTAAATATCTCTGACAATTATTATTGTGTCAAACTCAAATGTTTATTTATTTATTCATTTTATTTTATTTTATCTTACATCAGAAAAAGCTGAGAGAAAAAAGTATATGAGGTATGTATGCATTCACCTATCCTTCAAGGTCAAAGAGAAAAACCTCATCGCTCCTGTCCTCCGGCAACGTGAAAGAGCGACAAAATTTTCTCCTATCTGGCATGTGGTGGGTGCGCTTATGGCATCATGTGGAAAAAACTTTCCTTAGCAATAAATTTGCTGCAATTTGTTATTATGTCTCAAGCATTATTTTTAATATTTAATAATGTTTTTACCCGAAATATTGCGTGCAGTGCAGTTTTTAATTTCTTGAGTTAATTTATTTTGTTAATTTTACTGCTCTTTGTTAGACAAAGTTTGAATATGTTGCAAAATAAAACAATAAAATAATTGATTCACTTTAGTCTCATCTTTATTTAATAATACTTATTTATTATTTAATTTTCGTTCAATTGTATTGTGAAGTTTCAAAATGTGTATACAACTTTAGTTTGGAATGATTCTGCACTTTTTAATTCTCCTGTTCTCATTCCCATGCTGTTCATTCAGTAGCGAGTTTCACACGCTCTGTGATTCGATTCTTTAGAGAATTGAAGGTTTACTTGGAATGAGTATAAAAATTTGCTAAATAAACTTATAGTGATCATGGGAGCATTAAAAGTTAGACATCGTAATTAACACAAAATTTTTTTTATTTGAAAATAATATAGCATGCGATACTTTCCTTACTTAAAATAGTTTTGTAAATAAAATACATATTTACGACCGATGACTGTGGAAGTAAAGTATGTGACGTAATTATCATAACTGGAAGTAAAGCAATTATTTAAGCTTCGCAACATTTTAAAAGCCTGTCTCCTTATGTATTTGAATTTTAATATTACTGCAAGCAAAGAATCAAGCATTAACTTCGCACATTTGTTTAACTTTTATGAAAAAATCTTTTCGGGAAGAGAATTATTGAAAGTGTTTTACTTATGAAGCTTAAAAAACTTCGCATATTTGACGAAATATTATGAGAAGTATTTATTTTCTGACTTGAAATATATATTCGGTGTTCTGCTATGTTATATTATGTTACCGCACTTTCCTTCTATTACACTATTTGACATACTGTATAAGGTATTTCTCCCACCTTCCTAACGTGCCTTCGTGGTGTAGTGGTTCTGCACTCTGGGCCGGCATTCCAGAGGCCCGTGGTTCGATTCCCAGCGAAGGCGTTTGCTAATTTTTCATCTTGCGTGCTTCCATAAAATACCTAATGTCTCTACAACTGTAGTTCGGATATTACGCTCGCTTGCGTTGCGTATAACCACGTATAAATTTAAATAATCTTCAAATAATTTTTAACAGTGAGTCTTTGTTATGGCGCCTTTTAAGAAGGACACCACACACAAGTTATATTTACCAAAAATCCAAAACTAAATATTTCAAACATTGTGTTGTGATTTAAAATGACCGAAAATACCCTCGTGTGGATGGCTAGTGAGGATCATGAGTAAAGATTAAATAAAACATACAACTGTTATTTAAAGAAAAACCTGATATTTATTAATCAATAGAAGAGTACTTCTAAAATCATTTTAACCTATTGAAATCATCAATATATATATATATATAAATATTTAAACATTTTCAACCCGAGTGAAATAAAAAAAAAAAAAAAAAAAAAAAAAAAAAAACAGAGAACATATGTAGAATTTGGATTGCACCGTCAACTCTATTCAGTTTAACAATTTCCACCGAAATCTATTATTCCTTCTTAATCAATTACTCAAATAATCTTCATAAAGGTTATTTTATAAAAGCACTTAGTAGAACCAATTATTTTTCCAACATATTGCACATAAAAAATCAATCAATACACAGCATTTAACAAATTTCCTAGAAAGATGATCTACTATTAAAGTATCATTGAATTCATTCAAGTGGTATTTGCTTAACCTTTCACTATTGAACCAATTTAATTCGCCAGTAAAAATTTCTTTACAGCAGGTACGAGAAAGTATTCTCAAACAGAAGAGCTTTAACTATTAATTAACAATAACAAAAAGATTTTCTTTCCTTGAGTCATAGTTAAAATTTTCCCCATCATCTCTTCAGTTACAATTAACGTAAAACTTTAGTATTATTGCTTAACAAGGTAGATCTTCATAAGTATTGAGTTAAACAATTATACTCTTACACAGATTAATCCTAACAATCCAAATTTTCAATTTAATCTAGGCAGAAATGGTTAGCTAAAGTGAAGTTTTGTCTAAACAAAATTAAAGTGGAAACAAAACTCTGAAATTCTGGCGGGAGGCAGCAAGGTCTGGGTGGAGCCACAATATAACAGGATTCGGATGTGAATGTCCAAAACTTCGCAGGAGTGCCATGGTGAACTTATGTAGTACATAAGGGAAGTCAGTAGAACCTAAGAAAATTGACTGAAACAATTAGATAGAGGAAATTGTCCGAAGACTTCTCGCAGTTTAAAGAAGAAGTTGGAGCCGGAACACACCTTCCCCTTGAAGACTCGCTCAGCCAGTTGATAGATCTTGAGGGGTAGCATATGGAAATAGAAAAATTCAAGAACAATGATTTGATAAACCTGTATAAATCATTTTAGCGAACTTCTATTGGATGGTTTTTAGAGGAACCCTTGACTGGAGTTATCATTTCAGAATCAGTTGAAGGCAGACGTATGGCATAGAGCAACATTGCCTTTTTTATTTATGGTTCAGCGGGTTTATTTAATTATTAAACTAACGGTTCTCAGGCCTAGGCCACGAGAATGCAGCAGGTCGCCTGCCATCGGAGGTTTGAAGACTAATATTTTCTGCGACCAAGAAAACCAGAGAACATGCTGAGGGCCCGAGGCAACCAGATGAGAACGACGAGAAGGAGCAAGAGAAAGAGGCCGAAATCCCGACTTTTATCTCTTTATAGCAGATATGACGAGACTGCCACACTGGCTAACAAACACCCGAAATTGTGAAAAAAACAGTTTTTACAACCAACGCCTCATGCTATGTAAAATTTTTTATGTAAATGCGTATGCAAGGGAACTAAAAATCTTGTTAAAAACTGTGTTTCTTGTTAACAACCGTGTTTCTTGTTAAAAACTGTGTTCCTTCACCATTATGTCCTCACAATGAAAAATTAAAATCTCAGTTAAATAAAATTACTTTATCTTAAAATCTGTTAAGTCTAGAATTTTTAGTGATCTTAAAATAAGGAGCTAATTTTTCTGTTTTTATCGGTATAAATTAATAACGGTTAAACTTAAGTTAAGTACTATAAAATCAAGTTTATTACGTAGAAATTCACCCGATTCCTTTATGTATTTCAGCGCGTTTACAAGCAACGAGTGAAGAGAACTTACGAAATCTTTCTTACAAAAATCCCAATTAAAATTAAACAAAATCAGAACAAATATGAAATAAAATACATATTGTGTTGCATAAATTTAAAATATTAATAAATTAAATTTTTTATAAGTTGTAAATTAAATAATTAAGCTAATTTGCTACACAACATCTTTAAACTCGGAACGAAAAAAAAATATATATATATATACTTGTAAATTAAGTGGATTCCGTTAAACCCGTGAAAATATAAAAGATAAAAAATTTAATTTTATATAAAATTACAAAAACCAAAGTAGAACTGAAAATATCCAAAATATTTTGATAACATAAATTTTAGAAAACCTATAAACATATAATATGCAAAGCAGAAACTTTGTATCTGGTGTATATTTTAATTAAGACTCTACCGATTTCGAAGGCGAACATATGCAGGTCTCCCTTAATCAGGAAATTTATGACGAAGATTGTAGATTTCTTTCGTTCCTCAGATAACCTCAGAAAATTATTTCTTAATGCATATTTTAACTTTCATTTTTAATTGTCTAAAAGTATCCATTTTCATGTTTTAGCTCATTTTAATAAAATATTTAAATTACATAAATTGTTTTATAAGATACCTTTCCCTCATTTTTTTAATATTATTAGTCTGTTAAAGCTACCATATGCAAACACCTTTGTATTGACGACTACTGTATTATATAGCAGGAAGTTTTACTAAAAGTTATCATTGGCTTTACGAAAAAGCGCTAAAACCTGGGATTCTTAAGTAATATTTTGCAGGTTCAGTTTTTGGCATAGAAACAAAAAACACGAAGAGACGTATTAACACCAGCATTCTGATGTAGTACGTAGATAATAAAAATAAAAATCTCTCCTTCTGAAGAACGTTCCACAATACTATAATATTCATATATGATGAGGAACATCTGCATTGCAGTAAGTGTTACATGGTTTCTCGTGTATGCTCGACATTATTAAAATCTGTTAATAAATGATGATGTGAATGACGCCGTAGGAAACCAGCAACAGATGCACACTTCTAAACTAGTTCAGTTACGCCTGAGATACTATAGTGTGACGTTGTGTGTCTATCTGTTATAGTGAAGCGCATCCCGAGATGAGATCTGACTTCTTACTTGAACACAAGGTTAGCAGTTTTTAGTTTTTATTTATATATGAAGCATTCCTTTATGCCTTCCTCTGTTAGTTCGCATCTTAACTGATTAAACAACTCCGAAACGTTTTGTTATATATGTGGCATTTCACCCTTCCCAGTAAAATGACAAACATTAGTACATTTGTCAGGCAAGCCTATTTTGCTAATTTTAAAGTGAAAGTTGGTGATCAAGCTGAATCATGGGCCCTTCACAATGTGTGCAAACAATGTGTCAAGAGTTTATGGATGTGGATGAAAAGAACACGTTTGTAATTTCCATTTAGTATACCTATGATTTGGCTAGAGACCAATGATCATTCAAGTGATTGTTACTTTTTTATAGCGAACACATCAGGATATTACCCCCCCAAAACTAAAATAGACTATTCAAGTTAACCATCAGCTATATGCCCAGTGCCTCACATAGCTGAACTACCAGTGCCAGTTTTCAAAGAATTACCCTCTTTAGAAATATAGAGTTTCTAGTGGATATCGAACTGATCCCGACGACAAAGAGTTTGAAATTGAAGATGATTCCTTTCGCAAGGTATTTGACCAGCATGAGTTGAATGATTTAGCACAAGATTTAAAATCACCCAAAAAGGCTTCAGAGCTGTTAGCATCAAGATTGCACACGAAAACCTTGCTTGAAAATGGAGCTAAGGCATCCTACTTTTGATCAAGAGAATGTGCGTTTCTGCAATACTTTCGAAATGATTAGGATTTGTTCATTGCTATAACTTACATGGTTTAATGAAAAAGTTGGAAATATAAACCTATAACTGGACTCAATGGCGATTGTTCATATTGGACAGTATATTTTCCGACCATGCATTGCTATGTGATTTTGCATCATCTAGGTGTAACCTATGACTCCTGAAAGTCTGCCACGGCTGTACTGATACACCCTGTATAACATTTCTTTGTGGACAGTATATTTGGTAAGTTTTCTCTTCATTTCCTTTTACATGCATGCTTTATATGACTTTGAGTAGTGGATAGTCATATAAAGCTCAAATTTATTTCGTGCAGTCCAAACAGAACATTCAGTTTGTTTACGTGATGAATATCAAGCCATAAAGAGAATCATCCAATAGTTGCTATATCAATGCATTAATGCATCATCTGTGTTGACGTTAAAATGGTCTGCTTCCTCTTTGACAGCAACGCGGATATACCACACATACTTCTTTTTTTGTGCAGATGGGACAGCACAGTTCGTTACAAGCAGTGGGTGCAATCGAATTGGTTGCCAAAATTCGACCTGTAACCTGGTGATCCAAACGTTCTACATTAGCCATTTTCAGATAAAAAGAGCATTATACTGCCACCTCTGCCTATAAAACTGGGTCTCATGAAACAATTTGTTAAAATTTTGCTAATTGAAGGAGACTGTTTCAAGTATCTCATTTCGGAATTTCCTAGCCTGTCATTTGAAAAGATAACAGCCTGCGTGCTTGATGGCAGCTCCTTAAGGACGAGCATTTCATCGGAACAGTAAGAGATTCAAAGGAATGCTTGATTGGCATTCAAAAACAAAGACGTTTTTGGAAATACACGAACACAGAATTACAGCGAAATTCTAC
Organism: Stegodyphus dumicola; assembly: GCF_044657685.1. Lineage (NCBI taxonomy): Eukaryota > Metazoa > Arthropoda > Arachnida > Araneae > Eresidae > Stegodyphus > Stegodyphus dumicola. The sequence goes on from NC_140775.1 coordinate 25,078,834, forward strand.
AACAATTTTTGGAGAGCTTAAAAATGCTTGGTTGTAACATGAGCATTAAATTGCATTTTTATAGGGCCATCTTGATAACTTTCCAAAAACTCTTGATGAAGACATTGATGAAAAGGGTGAACGATTCCACAAAAATTTGAAGGTGGAGGCACGGTACGAAGGTAGATGGGAGTATATATGATGGCTGACTATTGTTGAAGAATCGACACGAGGATTTCCGCAGATTAAACACTCCAGAAAAAACCACAAGCGAAACATTTTACCCTAGTATGTATGCTTACCGTTTGTTCAAAAGACTTCACTATTTGTATGAACAGAATTTAACTTGCGGTAACTTTATACAGCTTATGTATATAGAGTGTGTATCAGTACAGCGGTGACAAACTTTCAGGAGAGACAAAGTACAACCAGTCGATGGGAAATCACATAGCAATGCATGGTCGGAAATGATTTCCTGGCGTGGTAGTAACGACACAAAATTCAAGAAAGAAAGAACAGTAACGGGGTGAGAAAACATGTTCATTATTCGGAGCACAGCAAAAAGAAAGAAAAAACAACATAAAGAGAGAACGATTGTCATCGAAGAAGGTGTTCGAAGTTACGCCCCGGACTGTGAAGCAGGAATCGCGCGTCATGCATCTTCCATTCGTGATGCAGATCTTCCATGCGCCGGAGAAGTGAGGCCTGCATTACGGTCCGGGGTCGTAATTTCAAACACCTTCTTTAATGACGATCGTTGTTTGTTTTTGTTCTTACTTGTTGGTTTCTGTTACATAATAAAACACGTTTTGCCTCACTGTTTGTGTCCTTACTTTTTTCCGCTTTGTATCGTCACTAACACACTAGGAAAGCGTTTCCGACCATGCATTGTTATGTAATTTTGCAACGTCTAGGTATAACCTACGACGCCTGAAAGTCTGTCACGGCTGTATTGATATACCCTGTCAACATTTCTTTGTGGATAGTACATTTGGTAAGTTTTCTCTTTATTTTCGTTTACATGCATGCTTTATATGACTTTTGTCACAAGGAAGGGACATTCTGTAACTTAAAAATTCGGCATGAAGGACAAAAATTGAGATTATTTCTGATTCAGAGGCCAAATGTTAATCAAAAATATGTGGCAGATATAAGATAACGAAATAGCTGTTCTTCAATGAAATATATTCTCAAAAGCAAACAAATAAATATTATATTATTTTAATTTTCTCATTCTGTTCTAACAACGCTGTGAATCGGAGATAAATTAAACTAATGTCTCTTACGCTAAAACTATTAATCCGGATACGCTAAGACTATTAATTATTATTAATCCGGATAATTTTGCTTATATAAAAGTTAATGCGTTTTGTATGTTTGTATAAAAACACACAAAACGTATTACAATGCGACTTGTTTACAAATTTAAATATATTGTCTTTCATCTATACTGTATATAATATCACTGACTTATTATTATTATTATTACCTTTCTCTTCACTAATGCTTCGAAAACAAGTTTTTATCGTCGGAATATAAAAGAAATTCTGTAGCATAGACTCTGAAGCGTTAATCAACTTCATAAAACAATATGCAGTTACATATTATGAAGAAAAAATGAAAGAGGAAATTTATATATCAATTATAGATGTAGAAATTTTAGTACAGCTATTATTTTATTTACTTTTATTACTATGATAGTATTTCCTACCAATTCTTAGGAAACATTGGTTCCGTATTTAGGAAGCCGAAAATACCTTATGAACAGATTTATTTTAACTACAACAGTTTCATCTCAAAGAGCATTCTTGTAGCTATGCCAAACGAGCTCACTTCTACAAAAATAAATAAATAAAAAAAATGAAATGTTTTAGATTTTAAATTACGTCCAAAGGGGCGTTTTTTTAACGTTTTGTGTGTTACCTTTATTCATTAAATATCATGTTCTTTGCACTTAAACCATAAAACTTAGTTCAATAGCAATGTCGCAAAATAATTTTAAGATGAGCATATCTTTAGAATTTCCCATACACAGTTCGAAGCGCTAGAGATAAAAAGGTTTCCCCCCCCCCCGTAGAGTGTTGCCATAGCTCGCTTTTAAATCGTTGAGTTTGTTACTCAATAATTCGTTAAAGTTTTACAAAATATGAAATCGATATTAAAACAAATTCCAAATTTCAAATTTGGGATTTCAGATGCCCATATTCGCAGTAGGATTACGTCATTCAAAACTGGATGGCTCTAGATACCGTTGTTTTATTACAATGTGAGAAATAAACATACATTTATGCAGATTTTTCATTATTTAATTTCTTCAAATATAATGCAGGACTCTAACATTTGGTGGCAACAGTTTGTAAGGTGAACCGACATTTATAGGAGTCCGACGCAAAATGCCAAAACGAAAGTAATAGTCCTTCGGGACTCAAATCCCTTTGGACTAATAAATAAATTAAATAAAAAATAAAAAAATAGCTCGCTGTCCGTCATGCAAGAGATACCACTGAAGATATTAAAGCACATCAGTAAGCTAAAACATCTCAATATGTATTCCTTGTCGAATTGCATAAAACTCGCATTCTTCTATTTGCTTTCCTGTCTAGGAATTATTTCATATTTTTTAACTAAAATATTTAATTTGTAAAGATTGTTATATTTTTCTGAACGCAAAAAGAGAAAAATCAACTCTGCCCTTACCAGGTTTCGAATCACTATTAGCAGTTTCGAATTAAACGTGCCAACATTCACACTAGTGGTTAAAAACTGGCGGCCCCCGAAGCAATTTTATGCGGCCAACGAAGATATTTATCTTATGAATTTGTTGCAAGTGTTACAAAGTTACATGATTTTAATTACTTAAAATCCGAGTTTGCATTATTTTCAATCCCATTAAAAACTAATTTGAATAACGCACCAGAAAATCTATAGTTTTAGATATAGAGTTAATTAACTTACACTGAGACATAAGTTTTATCCAAAGGTTTGAAGATAGAGATTTAATTAAATTTTATTTGTCGCTGTCAGAAAACAAATAAGTTCAGTAATGAATTTCGACACTAATAATAATGTCTTTGTTCGGGAATACATTTATATGTGAACAGCATTTTTTCACAGTTGAAGATTAATAAGAAGAAAACCCTATTGAGCAACGGGCATCTACATTCCGTGATAAAGAAATTTTTTTAATAATTTCTTTCAAAGGCTGCAAATTTTATCCAAATCAAAACGCCATCAAGTGTCAAGATGTTGTAAGGAATGAAAGAAGTTTATGATTATTTACATACAAACATTTGTATTTTTAGTTACGCATCGAAGAAAAATTTAGTAAATAAGAAAAAAAGAATAAGTTGTCATTATTTATTTTCGAGCTTTGTCTTGCTTGGAAACTTTTCTCTGAAAATGTAAGAAGGTTTTCATAATTCCTTTCAGTTAAAATTGAAATAAGTTACTTAATGCTTAATTAAACATGGTAGAACTATTTCGAATAAGCATCAGTCTGGAAATTTAATACAATATTTTGAATGTATATGAATTACAAAGCGTAGGCAAGAAAAATGTATTTCAGGTTCCCTCCTTTCCATATGCCTTCGGGGTGTAATTTGAAGCCTACTCGACGCGCATGCGAGAGGTCCAGGGCCGGAATCTCGGCGAAAGCACTGTAAATTTTTTCGTCTCCTGCCTCGAAAAAAATCTAATGTTTCTGCACAGGGTACCAAACTTTAGATGATAGAGGGAAAATAAGTTTGAATTTGTTTTTCCTTTGGAATATTATTACTGTTTATATGTGTTTTGAAAAATGCTTAAGCGAATTTAAAATTTATTTTAAATACTTTTTATTTTGTTGAAAAAGTTTTTAAAATTTTATTAAAAATTTGCAACCGTCAGCTGTTTACAGATCGCGTATGCTATCCTCCGGCAATCTGAGTTTCAGACCACTGACATACGCCATAAGAACAGGAAGAGGAATTCCGATAATTATAGTTCGACCGTCTCAAGCGCAACCCTGGTTGGCATTCTGCCAAAACACATAGACTCGCCTAAAAGGGGTCGTATTACTTGCTGCGACGTGAAAAGTCTTCTCTTCTTTGGAAAGAGCTATGCTGGAGGGAAAGAAAGTCCCCATCCTTCCACACTATTTTGAGAATAATTCGGTCCGAATGGAGCATGCGTGTTTGCGCTCATGGTCGCGGAAGAGGCAGTCGAACTATATTTAGATTCACACCCATTTGAACGGTGATCCGGCGCCATAACTAGCCGAGAAATCGAAGGAGGTGATTCAATATCATCCACCGCATTTTAGTTGGTGCGCCACTGTACAGACTATTATGTTCGTTCATATTAGGAAATTTATGTTTGCTCGGAATGAAAAAGCAAATATGCTGTCACCGAGATTCGAACTTTTAAGATTTCCAATCATTAATTATAGCAGCTAACTACTTACAGCAGGCATGATGAAATTTGGTAATATCTTACGTAGTTATCAGATTTTCTTTGTTGAATTGTAATAATATTCGAACTGTGAAATTATAGCCTACATTCCAGCGTATAATACTTTTAATACAAAATATGAGATCAAAATTTACGACAGCGCATTATACGCCTGATATAAAAATAATGATGGAATTAAAAGTAAGGAAAAAATGAGCATACAAAAATCATATTTCTACCTGTACTTAAATTCTGTTGGTTTAAAAGAAATGACATTCCTTATGAACGTAAGAAATTTCCTTAACTGATGACATGAAAAGTTTTTCATATTCGTCTTCCGTTATATCTTCAGTCACATCATCGAATTCTGTTTCATCTTTACCATCACTCTTATTCAGATATGTAAATAAATAATCATCTTTCTTTCCATCTAGATTGTTAGATATACTACATTTTAATAACTTTTGGATTTTATCGGGTTTAACATTCTATGCTTTTAATATCCACTTACACACTATTTCTAGACAGGTATGACGTATTTGGCCTGGTTTTCCTTCCTTGCCTTCGACGTATGCTTCAAAATCACGGATTCAAATGACTAGAGAAAGCGAAAATATCTAACTCCTAATTCCGCGAATTCATTCGGGTTAGATGTGCATTCTTACCTCAAATAATGTCCCCCTTTTATCGAAGCCCTAGAATGGTATTCATATGCACATCTGCATTAAATACAGCGCACACTCCGTGCAGAATTATTTACTTCCTCAAGCATCTTCCAGATATTTACATTGCTTTCCTTATCATTTTATGAATTCAGTGTACCATTGCTTGAAAACTTGTTAAAAATCTTCCAGTGAATGAGTTCAAAAGATAAGAGCATCGCGCGTGTAGCTTTCGTTCGTAAAAAGGGGCGGCAAATATAGCTAAAACTAAAAAATATAGTTATACACCGGAATATACGGTAGTTTGCTTTGTTAATAAGCTCAGGAATATTTTCTACGGAATGATATAGTTTCTTTTCAAAACTGCTAGGATTTTCTATGCTAAATCCTTTTTTATTAATGTCCGATTGAAAGAGGAAATGAATTCACATTATAGTTTTATCTGTGTGGTTTAACAGAGTCTGCACAATAACGACAGTTATAAAATTTTCATCCAAACATGAGAATTTTATATAGAAAACAAGAAATAAAACATTATGATTGGTACGTAATGAATAATGATTCCTTAACCATCCTTTCGAATTTAACTTAATTTAAAGTAACCTAAAATACTTCTTTAGATGGAGAACTAGAATTCCATAAAGCTTTTCACATTGATCAAAATCTTCCAAATTTAGTTGATAATTTTATCAATCAGATTATTATTTATCCTATCCAGATTTTTCAAAATACTTGAAATACGTTGGATTTTTGCTTTCTTTAATCCACAGTTTGTCGATAAATATTTCTTGGTCTTTACAGATGATTTATTTTCCAACGACCAGCTTCCAAGAACAATTTTATTTCTTGAAGAAGAGAGGCCTTATTGTCTATCTTCTAATGCATACAGTTCGAATACAAAAGTTTTAACATAAGCTTTATTTTTATTTCGAAACTGTAGTCACTCTCTTATTTTGTCAAATAATAGCCAACACAAAAGGATCATTTAAGTTGATATAGTCATTTAAAATTACTATTTAATTACTCTCTTGTTATATTGGTGGTTCATCTCTGAGTGATTCGATGTGTGCGGACAATCATTTAGAGAGTGATCTGGGTCACCAGTACTGCCACAAATACATTGGTTGCTGTCTCTTATATGGGCCATGCCCTGTCAGATGCTGTATGAGTTGTGAATAGCCGCTACTTAAATTCTGGTTTACTTTTGGATAAAAATTATACAATCTTCTGCCTGTGTGCCTTTTGCCTTCCAGTAGTTTTGCCATTGTTTCATTAATTCACAATTTAGAGCGTTTTCAGATAAGGTAAATTTATATATTGGCGCGTTTTGAAATTTGACATATCTGTTCTGCTCGTGACCAGTAAAAGGGAAAGGTTAGGTTAGGTTATTTAATTACGACAAAGCCTCAAGGGCTATCTGCCTAAGGGGAGGGATGCCTTCGTGGAGGACTTTCTAAGGGAACTGACTCGTATACACGTTACACATGGGGAAAACCACGAAAATACCCATGCAGCCAGTTCGTTCGCGGGATTCGAACCTCGGACCGAACTACCAGTATTCAGCGTCTTTACCGCTCGGCAGCTGGTGGGCAAAAGGGAAAGGAAAATACGTTGAGAATTTCGCCAAGTGAATCGTTCTTGGCGCAAACTTAAAAAAGTGCGCCAAGATAAATTTTTAAATTTCTCGGTATGATTTCCAACAAATGTTACGAAATTTAATGTTAAGGCATAATTTGAGGCATAGACTAGAAATATGAAAAGAATTCGTTATGCCATTTCAGAAAAAGTCCAATTTTGTATCAAAATACTTACATTAGAACAAATATATATATATATATAATGTATATCCTAAATCACGCTTTCGACGCATGAAAAACGCGAGTTAAATTTCGTCAATTAGCCCAATAGAACAAGAGAAATAAAACTGGTTCTTTTTTTCAGATGGTACTTGTCTTGTACATCGTCTCTAAATCTAGCTTACTTTGAAAAAGTCCGATGTTTGCTAATGAAATTACACAATTATCATTTACTTTTGCCTTACAAAGCAGCTACGGAAAATTACAGAGTTTCACTGGCAAATAAGAATCTGTTTTGCCGCTTTGTTTACGACGAAATTAACGCTCCTTGAACTTGAAGGAAAATCAGGGATGTCTTCATCAAAGTGAAACAACGTCACTTTGCTCCCAGCATTGTGCAAGATTACCTATGAAAAAAGGAATAAATGTACGCCTCAGTTTTTTTGTAGTCCAGATATAGCTCCGTGTGGCCTTTTTTTAATTCTCCGGGTATAAAAAAAGATCTAAGAGTAAGGGGTAGACGTTTAAAAACATAGCTGACAAAACTAGGGTGAAAAATCTGAGACAGAAATAACACCCGTTAATGTTTTAGAGTTGATTTGGAAAAGATCTTTTGAAATGACTTTGAGCATGCCCTCCAAGAAAGATAACGGTGGTTGAACACTATTATTTAGTTTTAAAGGGAACCTAAAGTTTATGACAGAACTGCCAACACATACACAAAAATTCACATTTTTTTTTAAAATTTATTTATGCCCCTTTTTGTATGAAAAGGCTTTGAAGACACAAACGAAATATTTATATTTCCTGGGGTAATTTTTTATCATTTTCAAGAAATTTCTGTTACTTAAAAGGATTAATGAACACCAAGTTTTTTAACAAATATGTTGCTCATTAAATTTAATTTGAACAGGAAGTAAACTTTGTTTGGCTTTGAATGATGGAATATTTATCTTTCTGACAATAAATATACATATGTAAGTATAAGTAAAGAGTTTTTTATTCCTTATTGAATCTTTATTAGAAATTAAAAAAAAATATTTAATATTTTACATTACATTTCGAAAGCACTGACATCTGATTCAAAAAGTGATTTATAAGGTGTCATAGAGAATTCGAATAATAATCAGATTAGAAGAAATATTTCGACCTGTAATCAAAAACAAAAAGGAGAGAAAAAAAGTACTGTTTGCGAATGCTAATAATACATATTTAAAGAAGTTGAGCTTATTTTTTGTTTTTGAGTGAAAATGAAACAATTTTAATCCCTGTAAAATATAATTCTCGAGGTAATTAATCATTTGTATTTTAAATTACTTTCGTTTAATCAAGCGCTTAAAAGTGTTCGTTTGATTATATAGTTATTACAGTCTATGAGGATTATGAAAGCTACATTAAAAACATCTTTTCTGTATTTGTTTAAAGGAATCTTTAACTTAATCAGCTTTAATATCCTTGTTAAGTTTACTCTTTGCGATGAAGAATGATGCATTGGACACTCTTTTGAGCAGTTTGTGAGGTTCTGCTTATTTTTTTTACTAATAGTTGTTTTCTTTTTTGAGCCCTTTTTGAATTCTCTTATTGCCTCTTGCATTTCCCCAGCAAGATGTAAACGCAGTAGTGTGAACGGCAGTATTTAAACTGTTGAAGTGGGAAAATTAGGCAGAGCATGATTTCGCTACTGTGAGGTCACGTTTGTTAGTTTCTACCAGCAGTTAATCAATAGCGAATACGTATTCTTGCCATTCAGTTAGTATTCTGCCGGTGTAGGTCTCCTAGTAAACCTGTTAGTTTAAATTGATTTGTGTAGTCTCTCACTACACTTTAAATCTAGTGTTACATTTGTAGAGACATTAGGTATTTTTTGGAAGCAAAAGTCATGAAAAATGAGCAACGCCTTCGCCGATAGTCGAACCACGGACCTCTGGAATACGCGCCCGGCTGCAGACCACCACACCACGAAGGTACGCTAAGAAGGCCGGAGAAATACCTTATACATTATCTTTTAAGTTCTTACCACAAGTGGTTGGTGTTTTTTGTAAGCGCGTAAGTCTTTGCTATCTGTCAAATATTTTGTATTCAATTAAAGATCTCTTAGATCTTCCCCTCGTTGTGTTCATCTTCAGACCCGTGCCACAATTCGCAAGGAACAACACTTACGTAGATTTAGTTAAATTTTACGATAACTAAGAATACTAGATCCTACAGGTTAACTAAATTTAGTTCACTGTACGGTTGAAAATAGCGTTAACCCATGCCGGGTCTATCTAACTAAATAGAAGTCTAATGACAGAAATTATGCTTTTCATTTAAGGCTGAGCTTATGTCCTATCTAATGAGGGTTTGCAAATGATTAATTACATTGTATGTTTTGCTTATGGTATATATGTTATATGCATGTAAGTTTCTGATTAATAACTACATGTAGGTAATATACTCTTAAAACTATTACAATGCTCTTACAGAGATAGGAAAGAGGTAGAGTCATGTTTTAACAGAATAGACGTAAACTAAGTTAAATTAATTTACTAAACGACTAAGTTGGCGTCTTTCCTTCCATACTCTTCAATCAAGTAAACAGCACTATTACGTAAATTGGAGAGGATAGGGAGATAAATTATCCGTTTAACAAAGAGGTTCGTATTTTGTAGGTTGGCTTAAACTACACTAAGCTAACCTTCAATTCTGAGATAAGAAATTTTATGCCGGTTTCTATTAGATTCTCAGAATTCTGAATGAACACAACAATAGAATAAAAGAAGCTAAAATTTATTTTAGATCTCGTCTCAAAGTATAAAACAAATCTGACATCAGTTTACTCTGTTTCAAGCCGAAATAAAAGACAGCATGCTTATCCAAAATATGTGCAATTCCCAAATTAATTTTCCTTATTGGTTAATATTTTGGAATTGTTACTTAGCATTTAACAATAAGATGAAACTCACCGACTCGAAAACAAAATTACTACTCGGATAGACTTAAGGCCATCTGGCGTTTTAAGGTTCTCTAATTAAATCACTTTAAAGCCCTCTCGCAACTGCCAATCCTATTTCTCTTAACTTAGATTTTGAAACTATTTAAAACTGTAATGGTGTAGACAAAACAGTAGGAGTATAGGATAGATTTTAATATAAGTAAAAATGCTCAAATTAAGTAAATCTTACAAGTCCCAGGCTTTGAAAGCAAATAAAGTAGAACAAATGTTTGTAATTTACACAGGAAACAGTTAATCTGAGCATAAAATTTCTTCCGTTTATAAAGTATTTCTTCCTCCTTCTTAGCATGCCTTCGTAGTGTAGTAGTCAGCACGCCCGACGCGTTTTCGAGAGGTCCGTGGTTCGAGTCCGGGACAGGGCACAGCTTATTTTTCATCTCTCGTGCTTTCAAAAAATATCTGTCTCTAAAGTGGCGTCCGAACTAAAAAAGTTGGTGAATGACGGTTCTCCACCACCAGAATTTGGCGGTTAGGTTCCCTAATTCACAGTCGCCCTTTAAAAGGGGAGTATATAAGGTATTTCTCCCGCCTTTCTCAGCATGCCTTCGTAGTGTAGTCGTCAGCACCCTCGGCGGTATTCGAGAGGTCCGTGGTTCGAGTCCCGGCGAGGGCATTGCTCATTTTTCCTCTCTCCTGCTTCCAAAATACCTAATGTCTCTACACGTTTACTGAGTAAAGGAATGGATGGAGAATGGTTTTTTGAATAACACTAATATAGCAGTATCAAATACTAGAAAATATAATACTTTTAAATTAAAAGAGCGATTAAGAGGAATAGACATAATCTAAATAATTCTTAACTTTATTAAACAGCTCCTCTGATAAGCACTAAACTAATTTTAGCATCAGAGGGCTAGTTAAGTTCGGAAAAATATCTTAATCTGAATTCCTAAATCTCTGGAAGCACCCATTTTTTAAATTTCTAAGCAGTTTTGAAATAATTTAAAAAAAAAAAAAACTAAATAAAGTTCTAAGTTATTTTCTCTCTTCTTTCTGCATCCTTTCACGGTGTAATTGGAAGTATGCTTAACGCATATTCGATGGGTCCAGGGTTCGAGTCTTGGCGAGGGAATTGCAAATGTCTTTCATGTCTCTTGCTTTAAAATAACCTAATGGTTCCCCAAAGTAATTCCAAAGTAAACAAACTTTCAACTAAAAGTGACTTAATGGTAGAAGAAGTTATGTTTAACAAACACCAGTATGTCCTCAAATTTAAAGAAATTAATTTTACTTCCTTTATCAGGACTGGTATTCCTCTTTACTTGCTTTGGAAACATGAAATGTCCTGACTCGGAACAGGGAGCTTACTCAAGCTATGTTCGATAAATTGTGAAGTAGACAATACACACAGGAAGGGTATACGAAACCCTTTATTTTTCCTATCTTTACAGAGCTTTCCGGAACTTCGGAATACAGAGACCAACCACTTGTGGTCTGAACTTAAGAATATAAAAATACTAACTAAAACTCTAACTAAACTAACTTTGAATTAATAGTGCCTACTTTAAGATTGGCCGTTAATTAACAAAAAGCCGTATGTAGTACAGAGAGCTGCTAAAACTACGATACGTTTAAAATTATCAAGAGGATTAACCCTCTGGCCTTGAAGGCAACTAGCAAACGAGTAAAACTATTATGGCCAGCGGCCTGCTTCTAATAACTCCTTCCTCTCTCTTGCTTGCAAAAAGCCACAACTTAAGTACTTGGCGTTAGCAAGACAAATTTGCATAAATAAGTAAAAGCTTTTAATTCTGGCCGGAAGTAGAAAATAAGAAGTGATAGTAAAGATTTAAAACAAAATAAACGTTAATAAAACTTAAGATCCTTACACCTTCATCAAGAGAAACAAGCAGAAAACTATAGATTCTGAAGCATGAAAATACCGAGTAACGAGGAAAATTTCAAAAATGTAACGGAATATTATATAATGTAATACATAAACAACAGTCGTACTGCTTTCTAGAACTTTTCTCGTTTCTTAATATATTTTTCTTTCAAATAAGTAGTTTATTCAGCAGGTTTTATCAAAGGACTTCTAAAATAGGTCAAATTACAATTTTCCTTTTTAATAGATCAAGGTTTGTGCGAAAACCATTTTGCCTGGCATCTATCTGTACCGCACGTATCGCTGTAGAAAGACAGAAACGACGACCTCGTTACGTTTAGTGAATGGCTACTGACATGAACCTCGTTACGTTTAGTGAATGGCTACTGACATGAATTGTTATTTACATAAAACGAAAAAAAAAAAAAAAAAAAAGAAAAATCCAAAATTCTTTTGACGCTGTGTATGTGACTCCTATATATAAGGTGTCCGAATCAAATGTACCTATATATGCATGCATCCTCAGTTTCCGATGCAGCACATCATGAATAGTTAATCGTGGCATAAATAACTAAGAAGCTGCCTGCCTGATCGACTCTCGAGGGCTCCAAACGAAAGCTTGTCGAACATCTTTTCCACATGTAAATCAGAATGTGAACGCCGATCACCTCCGGATCTTTCCGTACACTTCCCGTTTCGAGAAACGTTTTATACCACTTTTTTATGGTCTTAGCCTGGAGTGGATTTCTTTTATAAACTGTTTGAAACATTCTTTGCCACTTTTACTACGGATTTGTGTTCTGCATACCAGACAACAATTTGTGCCTTCTCTTGCGGTGACGCCATTTTTCCGTTTGTTGGCTCAGTAAAAGCGCTGGTGCGTCAGACGCGAGAGAAGTTATTGTCGCAAAACTCTACGAATTCAGCTCCCCCATGTGGCCAATATCGCTTTCTTAGCACTAAAATTTTATTTTAATCGACTGTTCAAAATAGGTAGATTTGATTCGGACAGCCTGTCTTTTTGTCACTATATGAAAGAAATTATCAAAATATTTAAATATATTTTAGTAATTCAAAAAGAAGCCATCAAAAGCTTACTAAAATTTAATTTTCTCAACCTTCACAATTACGTATTCACACATGTCTGTAAATGCGAAACCATAAGGTATATAAAAAAAATTACACATCGATATATTCTTCCAGATACGTTCGCAGAAAATGTGCTACTAACGAAGTAAAGAACGGTTATTTTTAAACCATTTATAACACAGTGGTAATACCACAATGCAATCGGCAAATCCAATCATCTATCTTGATGACACTCTAAGCACCTCAAATGATTAAAAAAATAATACAACATATCCCACAAACTATGCCTCAGGATTTCTTGCTGCCCATTTCATATATATCTCGGTCGAATATACAGCCTTATTTACACATCCCAAATCTTAAAAAAGAGATCATGACACTTTTTTAAGTCCCCGAGCTTAAAAGAATGAATTCGAAGAGGATTTCCTCTATATGACCTAGGATGGGAAGACACATAAAGACCGCTAAAAGCCTATATTGATTGAAACGTGGGAAAGAAGAAAGGACATTCTTATTGGGTTATTGGGGCACATTGTTTCACACGGCTCTTAAATTTATTTCCTTTCTATCCTTCTCTTCTCGCCTCAACCTCTCCAAGCCTTTTGTGTCTTTCGTCTCTGGTTACAAACAAATAGCTAAGAAATACTTCTCGTGTTATTTTTGGGATTCCATTTCGTTTTTCTGCCAGACATCTGCTGTTTTCCCATCGCTTTTCCGAGAAGAGATGGGCGTCGACAGATTTTCTTTCTTTATTCCACTGTTTAGACAATTTTCCTGATAAACTAGGCTACAACCTTTTCTGTTTCTGTTTTGAGTTATACTTTCAATACGAAATAAAAAGTTTGTCATTATTGGGTCAGTCCATAAATTCGTACGCATTTTTTGGTAAATTTTTAAATAATATAAAAAACACAATTTAAAATTTTAATCAGTTATATATTTTCCTCCATTATCTACAATGTCTCGCCATCTTAGAGGCAGCTGTTTTGTGCTATTGCTGTAGAAAGTGGTTTCGATCCAAAAACATTTGAAAGTTCATTGTGTACATCCTGTTTAGAATTTAATTGTTTTGCCAGTAAAAAAATTGTAAGGCACGAAATAAGTGAAAATCACTTGGGACAATATCTGGGGAGTAGGCAGGATGTGGCAAAAACTCCCAATTAAATTGACTTATTTTTGCAGCGTTGTTCGAGCCGTATGCGCTCTAGCGTTATCATGATGAAACAACACTTTCTTGATATTCACCCATCATGGGCGTTTTTTGATCAATTCTGCGTTTAGACGGCAAAGTTGTTCACTATAAACTTCTGAATGAATCGTTTGATTTGGTTCTAACAGTTCAAAACGTCCTGAACGGGGTTCATCATCAATGCTTCTTTTTCCAACTTTAAATTTTTAAATCATTTCTGGGCAGTCCTTACACTAATAGTGTGTTCACCATGTACACTATTAATTTTCATCGCTGCAACCTGGCAGATTCAACCACACGAAAATAAAAAATGTAGCACGGCACGTTTGTACTGATTATCTATATTAATCTTCTATGGATACTAAAATGCGTTCGATATTTACGAAAGTTGGTGATGAACTGAATAATATGTCAGTCAAACGATTACAAGTTTCAACAGGTTGAAAATTGTATTGTTTTAGTAAATGCCTCATAGTGAACTCCACGCATACTCTTAATGCGCACGAACGTATGGATTGACCCGATACTTAAAAATGGTTTATTTTCTTATGAGACGAATTTTAAATTGGTAAAATTATTTTAAATTTTACAAATAATTAAGCTTATCCTAAGTTTTTAACTAATAAAGTTTATCCTAAGTTTTTAACGGTTTTAGTTAAAGCTACTTTCCTGTCTCTTCTAATTTCAGCTTAAAATTTCCTGCTAGAAGTGTGTTTTTAGAATCGCGGTTAATGCAAAGGAGGAAGAGAGGTACTTAAGTCGAAGTTCCACTGACATCGTTAGAGAGACAGGGATTCTGACTAACGCGCGTTTACCATTTGGCTACACTCTCTCTAAGCTATTACTACGCTCGGGCCTATTTTAGGCCCTTGATAGCTTTGCCAGTTAGTTAACATTTAGGGGCCAACTCCTTAGAATTTTGATACCTTCGGCTGTATCTTTTTAGTTAACTTTGATTTCTTATTACTCTTGCATTCAAGCCCAAGTGGAGGCTTTTCTGTACGCTCTAAGACAGGAGCCGACACTAAATTCTTATTTTGAGAAATAAAGGGTAATTGCTTGAGTTTACGTTTCTGTTTCCTGAGCGAAAGCGATTATTCGCTTACCAGTTCTCGAGGTTCTACACACTTAGCTGTAAGAGTAAAGGTCCTTTGTCCTTTGTCGCTTTTATTCACTTAGATGTCAAGCTTATGAAAATTAAAAACACATAAACGGTAGTTTGAAAGCTAGCATAGGCTCCTTACTTAGTGAAGTAAACATTAAAGTAGTTTACCCGCGTCAAGTAGGAAATACCGGAAAACTGCCGATATAATTTCATAGAAGTAGGGGGGAAAAAACCAATGAAGGAAATTTAAAATAAACTTTATTCTTTATCAGCTATCAGATAGATTATTTTAGCTTTCGAATACAAAATTTTAACGACGAATACATCGCAGTGTTTTATGTGTTAGTGATTCGGTGCTTATGAAACATGTCTGTTACTATGCAAAGAAGACGTGGTCAAATTCGGGATGGAATACGGAAGTTGCAAATATGAGGTGAAACTTTAAGAGAAACCAACATGGGTTTTTTGAAGAAGAGAGCATGCTAATTTTTTCTAGGGCTGTTCAGAAAGTAAACCAACAGTTCAAGAAACAAAATACATTTCTTGAAAACCTTCAGAAACCTGCTTTTGCCTTCAAGAATGACGAATTTCTCGTTCTGTCTAATTAACAAATTGAAGAACGTCAAATGAAGAGTGGTACATAAGCAACAAATTAAACTTGAATCCCTCCCGAAATCACAAACCTCTTATTTGATAATAATATCAGACGTTTCCTATGTGCAGTCTGAAATCTTATTATAAAGAACGTAAAATCTCTTACGGAAAGTTTGTCTCAGAACTCAAAGTCATAGAGGCAAACATCTGATTTGCTGAATCAGAAGCAAAGCTGAGACAAGGATGAGGCAAGTGATCTACTTTTCTAAGGTGAACTGCTAAAACGAACACCAAATTAGCTACGTACAAAATATTAGAAGTTCATTTAAACATTTAGCTTTGAAACACGTTAAGAAGCACCGTTTTCAAATATCATATTTAAAGCAATAAAACTTTAGCAACATTATTTACAATAATTAAAATGTTTTGCAATATTGATACTGCACATATCGTCTGTGCTATGCAGCTCACAATCACCTTATTGATCAAAATAGCGCTTCATATTTTATTTAACACAGCATAGTGTCAATGGCATACGAAGCAAACTCTTTAAACATGAACTAACTTTATAAAGTATTTTCTCGCTCTTATCTCTGTGCCTTTGTGGTGTATTTGTAGCACACTCGGCGCGTATTCGAGAGGTCCAGCGAGGGAATTGCTCATTCTTTGTGCTTCCTACTTCAAAAAATCCTAATGACTCTACAATGGCGCCGGAAGTAAAACGCTTGATGATTCTTCACCGAGAGGATTCGGCGATTGGGCTCCCTAATACCCAATCGCTCTTTAAAAGAGGGATTATATAAGGTACATTCTCCCTCCTTTTTGCATGCCTTCGTGGTGTAACGGCAGCACACTCGGCCCGTATTCGAAAGGTCCAGGGTCGGATTCCGGCAAGGGCCTTTCTGATTTTCCCTGTCTCCTGCTTCAAAATAAATCTAATGACTCTACACCTAGTTTACGTTTTTTACTTTATTGCAAGCAGATTACTGTAATATAGTAGATCCCCGTAGATCACGGGTTCATATAAGATGGATTTATGTACACGGAATGTATCTACTGCGTTACAGGGGTTTCCTGCACATATGTTTTCTTCGCGTGATTTCCATAAATTCAGAACAATAGATCAAGAAAAATTTTATATTATAAATAACCCAGTAGAAGTTACAGGTAGTAACCAATTAATATAGTTTATTCTCGAAAGTTCTGGGTTTTATGTATCTGTACACCCTATTTTCTAATATTAAAATTTATCACTGAGTCTAACGCATTGATATTGCTTAATGCTTAATGAAATACACAGACTGAATTGAAACCCAGACAGTAGCATTAAAATGCCGCCCACTTTTCTCCTTCTATTTACTTCTATCTTTTACTTCCGTTTCCACTGTTAGAAATCCAATTAAGCTAAAACTAGGACAATTTTTCCATAACATGCTTTCTAAATTCCATAAACTGAATTTAGAATGTCGTGACGCTTGCTTACAGTTTACTTCAGAAAGACCTAATGTATTAAAACTCATTAGAATTGCACCAGGAGATTAAGTAAAGTTTTCTGAAAATGAAATACATCTCACTAAGAGTTTCTTAATCCATTTTTAAGAAGTTCGCTTTTGAGCCAGACGTATCGTTCGAGCTTTCATCCTATTCTATTCATGTTTATTTTGTCTGAGAGCTGAATAGTTGATTTCATTTACGGTTATTCCTGAAATAGGTGCAGTAATTGCTGTATGGATTTAACGAATTGGCCCCTCATTTTTTATTTTCTGTGATGACTGGTGAGTAAAAAGAGCAGGTAAAGCGTGATTCTGCTTTTCTCAATTTTCTACTATTTACGGTGTGAATATAGAATCACTTATCTAATATCAAAGAAATAAAAAAGAAATTTTAGAATTCTTAATTTGTTATGGAAGAATTAAAACCAACCCTTTGTAATAATTCTACGTCAATAGCTATGAAAGCAACACTGATTTTTGCCAGCGCTAGCAGAGAAAGGATTCCTAACATCGGAGAATATAGCTAATAACGGTAGATTAAAATAAACAATGTTTTGAAAGGATAACTAAGATAAATTCTTTATTAGCAATTTTTGTTAGAATAAACCTCAAGTTAAAAAAAATAAACTTGGTAATAAGTAAGATTTCTAAAAAATAAAATTGTAATTTTTTGCCATCTGTTATTTATAAGGAAATTGTCCTTATTTAGTTGCTAGCGGCTGAGGAGGTAATCAATCAATCAAACTTTTTACATCTCTCTTGCATTACTGAAAACGCAACTGAGGCAATACAACCTGAAGGACTAACTGATCGTTTAAATTCTCCCGCCGGTACCACACGGGCAGCGCTTCCCATCAGGACGTTACCTAGCAAACTCGGTGCCGTCCCACACCAAGCTACAGAACCATCAGTTATACGTCTTACGCCAAGCCCCCGAGGTCCAGCCGTATAAACGACTCAAACCTGGGTTCTGGAACCGCCAGGTTCGTCGTGATTTTATACCCCGTAGCCGAGACTGCCTAGGTACAGATCCTAGCCAGTAGCTTTGCAGAGTTATCTACGTCGAGCCCCCCGGGAAGGGGCTGAGGAGATAAGACCGCTGAATACAAGTAGTTCGACTTGGGTTCAAATCCTGCGAGCGTGTTGGCTACATAGATGATTTCGAAATTTTCTGCATCTGCAGTATGAATCTGAAACAGTTTCCTCAGAGATTCCTCTACGATGGCATCTCTACCCTCAGGCGGATAGGCCCACCAGCGTCCGAGTGGTAAATCGCTGAACACTGGTAGTTCCAGAAGAATCCAGGCGAAGGAGCTGCCTGCATGGTCGTTTTCGTGTTTTTCCTAATGTGTAGCGTGTATACGAGCCAGTTTCTTTTAGATGTCCTCCATGAAGGCATCTCTTAGGCAAACAACCCTAGTGTGAGAGACTTTGCCATAATAAACTAACCCCCCCAAAAAACAGATAGATTTGCCATAATCTTTGCCATTTGATTGTCTATTTAATTTGTTACATCTGAATTTTCAGTCAAATGCTGATAAAAACTGTGATTTAATATCGTAGAATCTTTGTGATTTTAAGGTTTTACAACTCGAACTTGAAGACGATGATGAGATAAAGAAAAAAAAAAAAAGGCTGAAAAAGAAAGGCTTTATTATTCTGATAAAGACGGTGAGTTAATTCTGTTAAGTTAGGATCATCTCCCATAAATAATTCAGTATATCCAAACATTATGACGTTTACTAATATTTCATTACATTTTCTTGAGATTTTAGAAAACTGCTTCGAAATTTACTGGAACTAATACATATACGGTTGAACAAGTCATTCGTGATCTAGAGGAATCTTTTGAATTATTTCGGTTATCTGAATTATGAAACAATTTGTTTGCCAAAAAATTGCTTACTGGTTCTGTTAAAGTATTTAATCAGACTTTGAAAGATATTACGTCATAGAAGAAGCTAAAAAAATCTTTTATCTGAATTTGGTTCTGAAAGAAATAATGCGTAATTTGTTACAAAATGACATTTAAAAAAATCTGGTGAATCCCTTTTTGAGTATTTAATTGCATTGCGAGAAATAGCCAGTTTGGTTCTGATGATGATTCATCCATTACTGATTATGTAATTAACGGAATACCTGATCGAAGTAGCAACAAAATTATTTTGTATGGCTGAAAACCTATTCCTGAGTTTAAAGAAAAATAAAAAAATTATGAGAAACTTCGAGCTCCAGATACAAAGCCTAATGCTAATCACGTAATGTTAATACGAGAAGATGTGCATGAGAAGACAGGTTCCCCTGAACAGCGAGATTTGAAGGTGAATTCGAAATTGATGCTTCTTCCTTTAGTTAAAATGTCTGTGTTATCGCAGAAAATGAAATGTTTTTACAAGCTATCACTGGTAGAGATGTTATAAGGTAAGATCAATTAACTATAAATGAAAAAGGAGTCGAAATTAAAAAACTGCACTCAGAAAATTGTTTGCTGTGCATTCTTACTGTTTATAATGACAAGGAAATAGATTTAAATCACATTAAAGACGGGGTACACCTAGATGAAATACCGAAATTAGTAGCGAATTATAAGCCGAATAAAATTTTAAAAATCTACCCTGAAGCTGAGACTATTGTTGGCAGGAAAACTTTCGGTTCATTGTTGGGCCTAGACTTCCCCGCCAAAGCAGCGTGAAATTGATAACAAGATTTCTGAGTGGTTAGATAAATAAATCATAAAACCAAGCTGTTTTAATTCACTAAGTAATTTTGTGTAATTAAAAAAAAGTTGATGCATACCGACTGTGTATTGATTTTAGACTCCTGAACAAAAAAATATTCGCGATCGCTCCCCACTGCCTTTAGTTAACGACATCAAAATATACTATTGATATATACCATTGATGGCAATAAATTAGCATCATCAATGTATATGCTATAAGACTTGAAAAATGGGATTTTTCACATTGAAGTAGACGAAGCAAGTAGAAAATACACATCTTCACATCTTTTGTGATTCAAAATGGTCAATTTGAGTTTTTGAAAGTCTTTTTTAGTCTTTCTAACGGTCAAAGCGTCTTCCAAGATATATTTAAGATGTAGTTCGTGATATTTTAAGGATGACTGACCCTGTAGTAATGTATCTGGACGACCATTATGCCATCCGAAACGCAATACAAGGAATACATAAGTTGAAACTCGTTTTACAGACTGCATCGGAATATGGATTAGAAAAAAGCATTAAAAACGCGAAATCGAATTTCCAGGTCACAAATTTAAAGATGAGAAATTATAACCTTCTTCTGAAACCAAAGCAGTGCTTAATTTTCCGGAGCATAATTGTGTAAAAGATAGTCAAAGCTATTCAGATTTAAATGGTTGTTTTAGAAAATTCATACCTCATTAGATTTACTGAAGAAAGATTCCAAATTTAAATTTGAGAATAAAGAATTTTTCTCTTTTAGAGAATTGAAACGCATCTTATTATCTGAACCTGTTTTGTGTATTTATAATATGAAAGCAGAAATAGAAATGCATACTTTTGCAAATGAAAGCGATTAGGGTGAGGCTGTACTACCGAAATCTTTGACTGATAATCAGATGAATCCAGTTTGTTATATGAGTAAGAAGACGACGAATATTGAAAGTAAATATTCGAGCTATGAATTAGAAGCAGTCGTAGGAGATTTAAAAATTTTAGGGTTTATGCGGTGTCCGCCGATAACATCGCGGCAAAAACATCGCGGACGAAAACGTCGACGTCGTGCTACAAAACATCATGGGAGAAAACATCGCAGTTCTAAAACATCGTGGTACAAAACATCGTCGTCGAAAATAAAGCGGTTCAAAAACTTCGCAGTTTAAAAACATTGTCGTCGAAAATATCGTGGTAAAAAATAAAGTATCTACAAATGGTCGCATGACGATAACATGGCAGACATTCTTTTTTCGGGTTTTAATAATTGGAAATGGATATTCCCATAATGATTTGTGAGAGCAAGATGTAAAGAAGGATAATTTTTACTTTCACATTTTTTAAATAACTAATAAATTTTTGCTGAAAACGTAAGAAGGAAATTTAAGCATAAATAATTAAATGCAACTTATGGCTTATACTTTTCATGAAAAATTACCAGTAAAAGCATTACAAAAATTATTTATTAATGGCCTTTGTTAGTTAACTATGTCGGTTTAAAATTCCATTAAGTGCTATCAGTTGCATTAATTTTCTATGCTTAAGCTTCCTTCTTATTTTCTCAGCAAAAATTTATTAGTTAATAAAAAAATATGAAAGCAAAAATTATCCTTCTTTCCATCTTGCGCTCACAAATCATTATGGGAATATCCATTTACAGTTATTAAAGAATGTCTCCGAAAAGCATGTCTGAAAAAAGCATATCTGCGATGTTATCGTCATGCGATTATTTCTAGATACTTTATTTTTTACCTCGATATTTTCGACGACGATGTTTTTAAACTGCGAAATTTTTGAACCGCTTTATTTTCGACGACGATGTTTTGTACCACGATGTTTTAGGACTGCGATGTTTTCTCGTTGCGATGTTTTCTCCCACGATGTTTTGTAGCACGACGTTTTCGCCTTGCGTTGTTTTCTCCGCGACGTTTTCGTCCGCGATGTTTTCGGCTGTAACCGGTTTATGCATTAGATATTCCATTTAAAATCGTGAGAGTTTGTAATGTATTCAAACAAACTATGAGCGAGAAAGACATTTGTACTAAAGTATCTAGATGAGCATTAATGTTACAAGATTACGATTACTCAATCAAACACAGATCTGGTACCCATATGCAACACGTCGACGCTTTGAGTAGAAGCCCTCTGTGTACTGCAATTGAATATGGTGTATTATGTAATTCAAACTCAAGAAACTGATGAAAATAGAAAATCTATAAAAGAAATTTTGAAGCCGTATGAGCGGCCGAGCGGTAAAGTCGCTGAACACTGGTAGTTCGGTCTGAGGTTCGAATCCCGTGAACGGGCTGGCTGCATGGGCGTTTTCGTGGTTTTCCCCATGTGTAACGTGTATACGAGCCGGTTTCCCTTAAAAAGTCCTCCACGAAGGCATCCCTCCCCTTAGGCAGATAGCCCTAGTGTTCTTTGCCGTAATTAAATACACCACACACACCACACCTAAGCCGTATGAAGATTAATGCTTACAGAAGGACGTGCGTTACAAAATGATAGATGGAACTGAAATACTAGTACCTTAGATTATGCAAATTGAAGTTATTAAAAACGCACATGAACGAGGTTGCTTCTAAACTTAATTATAGCTTAAAGAGAAAATTGAAAAATGTATCGCAAATTGCATTATATATCGCCAATCGAAATTCTGGAAGGAAGGAAGGATTATTATATTCTTTACCTAAAGAAGATCTTCAATACTTATCACGTAGATTATTTAGAATATTTAGAAAGTTCTAAGAATTATATTACTTACATAAACCTTCGCGGCTACTGATTCATTTACAAAGTTTATTTTGTTGTATCCTATTAAAGCCACTTCTAGTACAGAAGGAAAAGCTAAATTTGAAATTCAAAAATCATTGCTTGCAAACCCTTGCAATATAGTGCCTGACAGAGGAACTACATCTACTTCTCAAGAATTTGCTGATTATTGTACCGAAGAAAATATTCGTGACCGTAACGGGATTACCAAGAGATAACGGGCAAGTAGAACACTTACATTGCATTATCGTATCAACCATCTCTAAATCGGCCATCGATGACCCTACAAAGTGGTAAAAGCATATAAATAATTTCCAACAAATTATTAATTCGACTTTTCAGAAGGCCATAAATTCGACACCTTTCGAGATTTTGCATAGTCTGAAGATGAAGACGAATAAAGACAGAAAGATCAAAGAACTGATAGAAGCTGATATCTAGATATCTCGCTGATATCATCGATTGTAGTGACAATTTGCGTAAAGAGGCGAAGAAGCAGATTCCAAAGCTCCAAAAAAAAACATCGGAAGTCTAACAATCGAAGTCGAAACAATGAATACAAAATCAATGATATGGTAGCTATCAAACGCAGCTAGTTAGAACCACGTATAAAGCTAAAATCCAAATTTTTAGGTCCATGCAAAATCATCAGATTGAAACCGAATGACACATACGACGTGGCGAAGGCTGGATTTACCGAAGCATCTTAGCACCTGTGGTGAATACTTGAAACCATGGTCAGATAATCTTTGATAGTACAACACACATTTTGATGATTCCTGATTAAACTATTTTAATAAGAATGAAGATGATGTTTAAAGATGAAATGTATTAAAAAGGCAGCTTAACGGACAGTTTAGCACTGCACGGCGTTCGACGGAACTGTTTTGTCAAAAAGAAAACGCAGACGAGGTCGGCATAACAGGATTAACAAAAACCGCGCCATGTGGTTTCTATTTCTGAAAAAAAAATGGGAAGAAAAATTTCTTCCTAACTTCAGGACTAACAAAGAGGAAAATTATTTTACTATCAGAAAATTTTTCAATTCGATGATAAAATCGAAAATAGCACTCTTAAGAGACTAAATGTATAATTTGATACGAAAAGGAATGAAGGAATGATTTGGTCCCAATCCAAAAGCAAGAAATTGTTACAGAAAGTATTTACACAAAAGCACGTTTTTTAATTCGTTTATTTATCTATTTTTATGATTTGTGCCTTCAGCTCTCGTCTAAAGACTGCATCTGAAATTCATAAATATTTCATGGAATGTAAAGAATGTAAACATTGAACACATAGTTCCGCAACTGAACAAAATCGTTTGTAATCATGGATGGTCGTCTTAGTATTCACTAAATATACAGACATCCAACCCTCGTATGGCGAACATGTCTCTAAGAGAACCAACTTTAAAGGGGACCAGTATTACTGAAAACATAATGTTCTAATATTGAATATCGCCTGTCTAATGCGAACACCCGCAAAAGAACAAAATCATCTACAATTTTGATTTTCGGAAAAATTAGTCAATTAGTCGAGTTAGAGAGATGCTAAATACCAGTATTTATTTGCGTTCTCAGAAATGTTAATATATGCGTATATACATGAATGTATGTGTGTGTATTCAGTAAAACTCGTGATGACCTCCTCCTTAAAAGGACTGTCTCTGAAAGAGACCAGTAGTTATGAGAACATGTGTATACATTGCTATTAAACATAACATTTCTAATGAGACCACCCATAAAGAGAAATTTCTAAATTTGTGGCTGGTCGCTTAAGAGAAATCTCATTGTGTATGGGTATACATATATAATTATATATATTTGTGTGCAAAATTAAAAGAATTTCCAAATTATGTCTATTTTTACAGAAAAGTACAGAACCAAATGCACTACTTATACCGCCGAAGAACTACGCAAATATTCCCATTCGTACACGAGTTTTTTATTCCCAGCGTACACGTGTTTGTGTGTGAAGCTGTGACTACGGAGGAGAAATACGAAAACGAGGGATTTTCGGCTATTTGGGGTGCGTTCTTACTCCTTCACGACATTCACTATGTTCTTTGCAAGAGCTGGTAAATTTTATAAGGTATCAGATAAAATGAGTAGCCACGAACGTGTGTATGACAGAATCAGATGTAGAATTATCGATATATTGAAGGTAGGACAATCACAAGCGCAGTTAGCAAAATGTAACGCCCAGTATTGTCTGCAGTTTGAGAAAACAGTTTCAGAACAGTGAATTCATATCCAGAAAACCTGGGCAAAGTCGACCAGATCAATAACTTTCGTTTTTGACACTTTCACCGCAACTACACAGAACTACTATAGCTTAACAGCGCTCACGTGAGCTGTACGTTGCCACTGGAACCCGAATTTCATGGTCTACAGTTGCTCGAAGGTTTAACCAGGTAGGGACCTGTCTGCGTCCGTCTCACTGCAGCACACAAGAGAGCGCTCTTAGCATGCGGCAGACAACATGCGCCATCGACCAGAATTCAGTTGAACGCAGATGAGTCGAAATTCAGTATGGACAATAATTCTTGGAGTATCTGTATTTGGAGAAATCTTCCAACATGATACCATTCCTCCCACATAAGGGAAAAAAATCGTTACGGTAGTGTATGTGCGATGGTTTGGACAAACATTGTATTGGACGGGAGCACTCTCCTGCATGTGACGGGCGTACTCTCCCTGACTGCTATGAGGTATCTCAGATGAGATCTTAGATATCTGTATTTGACTTTTCATTAGAGTAGCTGGCCATGGATTTCTGTTAATATACAATATCGCTCGTCCACATAGGGCTTTGTTGTCAAAGGTTGCCTGTAACGTTCGCCGCATGGATTGGCCAGCCAGATTTCCCGACCTTAACCCAATACAGCATGTATGGGATACCCTTGTGATGGCAATTAATTTCATCTCGCCTTCCCCCTTCTTCCCATTCCGGAGTGAAAAATTGTCTTGCTGTAGGAGTGAGATTTACGGACACAGGAACTTAACTATCTCGTGCCCAATATACCATCATGCTGCGCAATCTGTCTGATTGTGAGAGCAGACCAACGTCAGTTATTAGCATCTACAGAAGTTACCCAAAATACTGATTTCTTATTGTTTCGCAAGCTGAATGAGGTTATAATTTTAATTAATTCTTCTCTGTACTTAATATTATTTATCCAGTAAACGTCACTTAGATACAACTTGTTCATCACGGCGATGGATTTTAGATAGCCTGTAGTCTATTGCAAATCATTTAGGTAAGTTTTAAATTATCCCAATTAATGAATTTTATAATATATCTATATTGTTTATTATTTTAATTTTATATTATTGCTAAAAATAAAAACAATATTATTAGAAAAATAAATTAAGGATATGGGTCATGTCCATTGGTAATATTCTGAAACTGTCTTTTTATCAGGCTAGACAGTGCGATTAGTGATTTGTACGTACCTTGGAATGGTAATATTTATATAGGTAGTAAATGTCATACAGCGTAACACAACACGACGGAATCCCATCCTGAGAAGACTCGGATATGAATGTTCATAACGTCAAAATACGAACAAATATTTGCATTAATTCAGGGGTATACATTCCAAGAGCTCAAAATGTTTCTCAGTAAAACAATACTTTCATTACTGAAGATTGATAAATAATGAAACAGTGCCATGGAAATGCAAATGCCTCAATGACTTCTTTCTTCACATTCTTTCATCATTCTCGAGATTTCCCTTCACCGCAACTTCCCTCAGAGTGATCCGCACAATGCAATCACGCGCGTTAATTGGATTCTGGCAAGGGAGAGCCACAAAATGTTAGAAAATGAGAAAACGAGTTCTTTCTTTCTTTCATTCATTCTGCAATATTATTCAGCATTCAACGGACGTATTCGCACGGCAACGTTTAATTAGCTTTAAGTCTCTGCGTTCACTGAGGCAGAAAAGGGACGTAAAAACTGCCTGCTACTATGTCAATATAATTCTCTTTATGCTTAAAAGCTTATAATTATGCAGGTGAGTTTATGAAGGTTAAGCGACGAGGTTGCGGTAGTTAAACAATCATCTGTTTGCATTCTCGAGTAATTAATAAAGATTGGAGGACAAGATCGGGAGAACAGATGTTCAATGTCCTAAAGACGAGTATTCAGATTTCAATAATGTTGTTAATTAATTTTAAATGATGTTTCAAACGGATGAGAAAGGCAGAAAAAATTAATGCAGTGACACATCCACATTAATAAAACTTCATCGTGAATACCCATGGTAGGGGCAGCTAATTTTTTGAACAGTGTTAAAGCTGAAAGGACCGGTTACTTCAGGTTTTCTATATACCTTTAGGAGCTGATCCGTGTTTTAGAATAAATTTAGATATTTACTGCTGTTTTGTTTAATTTTTACGGCTTTATCTAAATAACACTAGTTAAAAATATTTTGACTAGTATTATTTAAATGAACGAAACTAAATAATTAATTTAAATCTCTCAAGTTTTATGTGCTATATACTTAAGAATATTAATATGAAAAATCTTCTATCATCCTCCAATAATAGTAAATTAAAAAAAAAACATTTCTACATTATCTTAAATACCTTGACGTATATAGATTAATTAAAATTATGTATATATATACACACATAACAAGAATTGTATGTTAACAAAATTAGAATATTATATCCCTTTTGCAGGACCCACGCAAAAAACTTTACGATTCATTGCGAAAATTGTATTCAATTTTCAGTAGTTTTACAATCAGAAAATTTTATTATTACAGTAATCAATTATATTTTTGATTCATTAATTAGTAACTATCGTTTTCGTATTCAGAAAGATTAATTTAGTAAAAGTGATTTATTTTAATTTATGTGATTAACAGAAAGTTTTAATTTAATCCGCGATTGCAAGTGATTATTTGGTACTTACGTATTATCCCGTCGACCGGTGGTAGAAATTTTGATAATTGTCGCCAGTTGTTACTGCGGAATTCTAGAAGACATGCTCATCCATAATTGGCACTACAACAAGCTATTTGGCTCGTTGATGAGATGATACGTAAGTATCATCAATAATAAATGCATTTATTATTATATTCAAATTCAGAAGCTTAACAGTTGTGAAATGCATTTAGCATAAAACAGAAAATTCATATAGCGTAAAAGAGAAAAAGCATTTAGCGTAACAGTAAAAACAATATGTCGCAAAAGTAAGTAAATTTTTAAAACTTTCGTACTTTAATAAACTTGGATTATATATGCAGCCAGAACGAAAATAAAAAGTCTGATGTATAAAACCATAAGGAAGCTTATGCAAAGTACTTAGAATCATGTTCGCCACTTGAAACTTTACCTACACAAAACACGAATCACACTCAAAATAAACTTCTCTATGTGGAACAGTCATCATTACTGAGCATTACCGATACACGAGCTGAGAAACAAATAGAGGGCAGAAATAGAATTTCAGGAAACCTTGATACACGCTATCGCAATGCTTCCAATTCTGGCATTAAATAATTCTCTGCATCTCATAACTTAGTCCTTTAACCTAAAACTGAAGAACTTCTCTTATGGAGATACGTGGGATTATTGATACACAAAATAGTGGCTTATCAGCCAAAAGCTGAGGGATTAGTGGAAAGTAACGGGAGATGATACTCTACATCCTGCACAAATATCACAAAATCCGAATCTTAAGAGCTTCAAGCCAGAAATAATTCTGCTTATTAACAACTCAGCATATATTACTAATTTCTGACAGCAACAATTCAAACACACAGCTGCCTATTCAGAATACCTTGAGGATGTAATTGCTGTGAAAAGTTTTAATTATATTAAAATCTGTGCGCGTCTGTCTTATTGTTAGTTTGTTTGTAAGATCATCTTCTCTGGAACTGTGGGGAGTTGAATTTTGAGAGAGGTACCCCAGAATTCCAAAACTTCGTGGGAAGCATTTCTACCATTCTCATTTTCATATGACTTAAATCATCCGAGATATTAATTTAAAACTCTGTAAACGCTAATTTTCGCAACCTGCAAATTTCTTTTTTCGCTAATTTTCATTGCTGTTCGGCGTGCTGAGTCGAAGCTCATGCGAGGTTCAGGCGTATAAGTGCTCCAGGTGGATTTTAACAATATCTTATCGAAGTGTCATTTGTGCATTTTGAATAACTGCCTTGGTCCTCTTCTGAGAATATGATGGCTGCACAACTTCAAGCCTCTATCTCAAAAAAGACTTTTCTTCTCCTCATAGAGCAAATGCTTTGCTTTATAAAGGAGAGTCTAATACTTTTTATAAGGTAGATAAGATATGAAACTAACGGATGGTGAAAATTAAAAGTATTTGTTCCTTTCCATAGTGTATACAAAGGAGTGTTAAAACTACCAAAGTTCCAATACATGTACTTATAGAACTCGTACAGTCTTACTTTCTTTGGAAGTATAAACTAGTGAGCTTTAGAACTACACAGGAATAATCCTCTTGTCTTAAACTGTAGACAGACAGAAGAAGGGTGTACATAGTCTTTTTAATTTAACACAAAGAAATAACAATGACCCAACTTGGATTTATACAAGCCAACACTTCTAGCTTAACGTAAATCCGTAATTTTGAACTAATTTAAATGTAATATATTAGCTTGACGGCTCACAGGGTAATTTAGACGCACAGGAAAGGCACTGGTTTGTAGAAAAACCAGCGAAACAAAGCTAAATGGCTAGAAACATTCAACAGAATCAACTCGCTAATAGTGGCCACAGAATCAACTCGCTAATAGTGACGGGACAATGTGGCCTGGAATAGGCAGAACATGCTCTAAAAATAACTTGCTTAACCTTCGCTTAAATAGTACTTCTTTCTCATTCAATCTGAATAAACGCTCGCTATCTCGTTTTCATTCTGGCATGAAAAGTGTGGGTGAAAAAAAGAGTGATAGGAAAGTAACAAATCTTAAAATTAACAATAAGTTAAAAATAAATGGATAAAACCTCACAAGTTTACAAATATATACAGGGTGCGGCAGTAATAACGTGCTGCATGAATGCGCCCCAGCTCGTGCCGCATTCGTGTCCTAATGAGCTGCCATTTCGAGTGTGACATTGATATGGATCGGTGGAAAGCACAGCATTGTGCCTTTGCTGTTGAAAGTTATTTCAAGAATATATCTTTATTGCTACCCAGCGTCTATTTCGCAACATTTCAACTTGGGACGTCATGGGAAAGTTCCAAATGGACGGACCATTGGGACAGACATTTCCAGGTAAAGTTCTCGTTTTGGTGACATTTCCTGGCCGCCTCGCTTACCTGATCTTTCATGTGCAGACTTTGGGGCCACCCGAAGCAAGAAAGTTTCCGAACATGTTGTGCCACCATTCCTGAGTTGAAGGATCGCATCAGAACTGCTGTCGGCAATGTCCCAGGGAATACGTTACGCCGAGTTATGGCAAGCTTCTAACGTCGCCTAGATGAATGTGTTGTGCAGAGAGGGCATCATTTGACAGGCATCATATTCAAAAATAATCCACGCGATTGACAATAACTTACACATTAGTAAATGGCATACCTTTAAATTTTAATTAACATAAGAGGTAATAAATCAATTACAGTTACTGCATTATGGTGTATTTTTAATATCCTACTGTGAACGCTGCCGCTCCCTGTGTGTATATATATATATATATATATAACTGCAAGCAGAAAATCGGAATTAACCTTTACAAAACTATGCAAAAGTAGGTATATTTATAAAGTCGACATATGAGAAGTACTTTATGAAAATGTTAGTTAATGTAAATAATTTATAAGTATACTACTTTTTTCATGTAATATAAAAATTCAAAATATTTTTTCATAATTTGTATGTCAAATCAACTGATAGATTTGCATATTTTTCTCTGTATATAACATTATTATAAAACTCTCTCAAATGCACTAAACTGAAGAGAACATTGCCATATACAAAGCAGATTTTATGCGAGAGAATGTCGTGTCTGCTTTGAGTCATTAGAAGACTTGTATAATGATTAATGTTACAGAGAACATTAATCATACTGTGCTCTGTAAGACTTCATTAGCTTTACACTGTCACTCTGCCTGTAAATTCAAGGCGTACCACAACGATCGAGATTCTTTATATTTAGGCCTCACAAAAGGAATACAGCTCGTGGTAGTTATTGGTAAATTCTGTTTCTAAACGTTCTCTAGGATATTTCAAAAGGAGCTGTCTGAAATCATTACTTTTCTTTCCGAGTATTTCTAATTTCTTGTTTCCCGATAAACTGAATTTTTTAATTTTCTTCTTATTCTCGATTCAGGACCTTCTTCTCTTGTCACTCGGCAAAACTGATGAATAAAAAGTGAATCTATTTTTTAAAAAAATAAAGAAGGCCTTTTCATTTCTATGCTTCTCCTCGAAGTTTCAAATATGTTATTTTCTTGTTTGTTGCAATTCTAACACAGCTTTTAATTGCAGGATAGGATACATATTCCATTTTATAACTTGATGTCTAGTTTAGTTTAAATAAGTTCTAGACGTGTTTTGGAAGAAACCAAGAAACCGAACTAATAAATGTTTAGTTTTTAAAACCATTTTCCACGTTTTTAATGAGAATGAATTTCCACCATGTTTATCATTAGCAAGACAATAACGAAATATAATTCATTCATAATCTTCCACATATAACATTATTAATTATAAAAACAATGCATTGAATTTTAAAAAGACTGAGCATTATTATGCTCTTTTTAACTCTCTAATAATCTTCAGAAACAAAATTGTTTTATAAAAAATACTTTTTAAAATTTAATCTATTTAGAAAGCTTTAATAATATAAGCTTATGATAACTTAATTTGATTACAAATCGATTTTGCAAAGACCATTTCAGTGATTTGTATAGAATGCATCCCTTGTTCTTTATATTTAGTTCCAAGCTAACACGCCATTCACATTATAACCCTTAAAAAAAGGTGAACTGTAAATTTTAAGTGCTGAAAATCCAGTACAGCAATTCTTAAACACACCAAAGAAGTATTTATTGGTTTCAGGAAGCTGATTTCGTTTCATAGCAAAACAAAATATATTGCCATGGGAATTAAATATTAAATCTTTGTTACAAACTTTGTGCTCATCGATCCATTGATATAAATGCTTCCATATGCTTTCAATAATTGAATTATCATTTATAATGTTTATTTCTTGTGCTATAAATGATTTAAAATATGTTTTATTTATCAAATAAATGCACGTTTACCTTTTATTACTTCCTTGTACGAAGTAAAGAAAGTATTGTAATAACAAAAAATTCCAGGTACCATATTTCAACGAAAATATCCATTTTGACAGCTATCAAATGCAATTTTATGATGTTTTTGCGTAACATCTGTACGTATGGACAAAGAAAAAGACTCTTTTTCTCAAAACAAATTATAAAACTGATTTAAAATGGATTCAGAAGAAAACATTTCGTGGCATCTGTTCGTACGCACGTACGTAGTGCATGCGTATGTATGAATTTATCTCGCATAACTCAACATCAAGTAGTCTCAGAACATTGAAATTTTGTGTATTGGACAGTTATAGGCATATTATTGTGCACCTCCCTTTTGGGCGGCAATCGGCAGCACCGAAAGTAAATAAATATATGTATATACATGTACCCACTTTGTTACTCAGCTTCGTGAGCTCATTTTTTTTTATTCTCATATGTTAGTAAATTGTGCATTTTTTGCTTTAAAAATGATTGAAATATGTTGTCTTTATTTTCCGTTTAAGGGTTTTACGCCTTTAGTTAACCTGCATGCAATACTCGTAGAATTATCAACAATTTAAAAGCTGTTTAAGTTCTCTAAGCCTATTTTTTTACCATAGCAGCCATATTTGTTTACATTTGAAACGTAGCAGAATAGTAGATTAGTTGCCAATCTAAAGAAACTGAGCTTCACAACAGCAACTGTTTCTTTCTTATTTGTCTAATTTCTTTTATACATCGTTTTAGATTTATTATAGTATTTGAATAGAACATGTGGCAACGATTAAATAATTCATCAGATGATATAATTTTTTCGCATTCTGAGTTATAAAATGAATGAGACATAACGCTGTTAAGTGAACATAGAGCCAGAGTGTAGCTATGGTAAATAAATGTAGTGAATTTTAAAGGGTGTATTTATTCTTTTGTGGTTTGTGCGCCATCAACGAAGTGGGTTTAATTCATTTCAATTAAGTTTAAATGAAATGCAGGAAAAAGTGTTATAATTTAATATTCCGCGCGAGGAAGTCATGTGGTATACACATCAGATTTTTTATTTTAAATTTTACAAGTCTCCGTATAACCTTAATTTACAAGGAATTACTATAATGTCAATTTTTCCCTACCATTGAAGTTTCCTTTTCGAACAATTAACTTTAAATACAAGAATTTTTTGCTTTATATCTTTTTTTTTCTGAAAGTATATTTCTTAGAATAGTTAGGTTATTGTAACTATCAATTTCAAACATTTAACTGAAATTTGCAAATCAAAATCGAATTTCAAATTCATTTTATATTTATATTTTGGTATTTTTTATTTCTTATTTTTTCTAACTTTATCAAAAATTAATGGTTAATTTTTTTAGTAGGCTGCAATTTAGAGTTTAGAGATAAATTTTTCTATATAATTCTAACAATTTATTTAATGATCTGGCTTTCCCGTGGGCAAATGAACTTTGCGCTCTTTAATCGACTATCATTTAAAACAATATCTGAAGATCTCTTTGAATATATCATATACGACTTTAACCATGTTGGTTTGACGTGCATGGCTTTCAAGAAAAGGATCCAAACAAAAGTTTCACAAGTATCCCAGTTATTCGTAGCCAATAATCAAACTAATAAAAAATATTAAGTGTTATTGAAATTTTTCATTCATCAAGATAAACGCTCCTCGCAGCGTAAAAAGAAAAAAAATAGTTTATAAGTCATAAAAATAGTTATAAAAACAGTACAGAATATATCTTTACCCTACAACCAAATATTACTTTAATTTTGCTGTTTAAACTTATGCGTAAGAAAGATGGGAAGAAAAATGATCAGAATGTGCGTAAGAACAACTTTCTTCCTAATGTCAATATCGATATAGTGGGAATCGGTGCAATTCTCAGCTGAATAAACAAAAATTGCAAGGCATGGTCTTGCGGTCTTGTAAATGCATACCATCACGTAGGCTGTTCTTGAAATCTGTTGTGAGTACGAAGCACGCGGACGTCTTTATTATTATTTGTTTAAGTTGCCGTTGGCAATAGAAAAACATCTTTAACTTCCAAGTAGTAAAAGCAAGCATCTCAGCCTTCAAACAATGTGCAACCAAATAACGCCAGCTTTGCCTAAACATAAAAATTGTTAAAAAGTCTGCTTGGGGAAAATTATTTGAGGGATCCAACTGTAAGTAACTGAGAGTTTAATTTTATTTGAACTCATCCAAAGCATCCAAATTCTTTGTAGATTTTACGCGAATGGTCACCAAGTCTAAAGTAACAACTGAAGCTTGAGAAAGGTATAAAAGATGCTTTTATTTAAAACCAAGAACAGAAGGCACATTATGCTTATAGATCAGCCTGCATACTGTGTAGTTCATATATTGTCATTACTTTTACTCAGTTTATAAGGCATTTCTCCCACCTTCTTGGCATGCCTTCGTGGTGTGGTGTTCTGCACGCTGAGCGCGTGTTCCAGAGGTCTGTGGTTCGATTCCCGGCGAAGGTGTTGCATATTTTTCATCTTTCCTGCTTCCAAAATACCTAATGTCTCTTAGTGTGTGGGCCTAATACCTGCTTGCTTAGGGTAAATATTAGGTGGCCCCCTCACTTCTACATAACATAACGTAACAAGTTGAGCAGGTGATAACTGCAAAAACATAACACGCCATGTAAAACTGACTGTGGAAAAAAAAACATCGTTAATTGACATCAGTTATTAGGGGAACGGGAAGCACTTTAGGCGATTAGCCCTTTGCACTCGAGGGCTTTTTCTCTCTGGCGATTCAGCAACTCGAGACGATTTTCCGCATACTTGGTAAGTTTCTTACAGAAAATTTAAAATGATTTCACACATAATTTTAAAAAATCTAATGGTTCGTTATGACGATACCTGCGATCCTGTGGCTCTATCGTCGGCATTCTTTGAG
Source organism: Stegodyphus dumicola (assembly GCF_044657685.1). NCBI lineage: Eukaryota > Metazoa > Arthropoda > Arachnida > Araneae > Eresidae > Stegodyphus > Stegodyphus dumicola. Next base: position 25,113,613 of record NC_140775.1, read on the forward strand.
GTTTTTCTTCAGATTCTGTGCATGTTATTCATTTCGAATTTTCTGTCGCTTTCGCGGAATACTTTGGATTTCACATTCACTATCTACTATTCTGATTTTTTGCACTTTATTCACTCTGAATTTTCCGTCTCTTTCGTGGAATCGCTTAACTGGAATGGCTTTCACATTCACAATCTATTACCCTGATTTTTTGCTTTCTTATAACTTCTATTTCATCGCTATCTTCATCGTTGCTTTCTTCCTCTCTAACATGAAGTAGTTTATTCTAAGATGTGATTTCGATCTTCATCAACGAAAAATCGAACTCCTCTTTACTTGAACTAATTCTTTAATCCTTATTTCACTCCATAACTTTGTAAATATGTTCTTATTGTCACGACTGTAGAGTTCAAATTAACGTCGAGGACGCATATATAATAATTAGTCTAAAAAAACATGTTTAAGATTAAATATTAACATTTGTTTTATACGCATATATTTTTGAATACATGATGAAGCGATATTTCCCATGCCAAACTTAAATAAACATCGTTACTACTGGAATTAACTGAGTGGTAATTTCAATACCCATTCTAACTCTATTTAATCCGTAATACCCTTGTAATGTGTTTGTGGTTGTGTCTAAAGAAGCTGTTAGTGCAGTTTTAAAACAAGAACGATAATCTACATCCAGACGATAATCTACATCCAATTGCTTTTCATTCTAGAGAATTAAGATCTTACGAGCAAAATTATACAATCACTGAATTAGAATGGCTAGCCATTATTAATACTATAGATCAATTTTATTATTATTTAAGTCATAATCATTTTACGGTACATACTGATCATCCTGCTTTAGTTTGGCTCAAAACTGTTAAACATAGGTAGGTATTTAGGTGGGTTATTTAGATGGTCTTTGAAATTATCTATGTATGATTTTGGTGTAAAATATGAAAAAGGTTCTGCTAATGTTGAAGCTGATATGTTAACTGGAAATACCATTTGTCAACATTTGAGTTTGCAATTTATTACCATTAGAAGAAATTTAAGAGCAAAATGTAGATAATGTACGTAATCCTAAGTATAAGAATATTAATGATGTGTTAACTATTAAAAAGCAAGGATTATATAAAATTGGAATTCCAATATCTGTTCTTACTAAATTACTTGAAGAAGCTCATATTAATTTTGGACATACTGGTGTGTCCTCAATGCTAAATTTATTATCTTCTGAATACTATTGGTCAGGAATTGTTCAAGATGTTGGAAATTAATGTAAACATTGTGAAGTATAATATAATAATTAATGTAAATATAACGCTGATTTTTGTTGTTTGTCTTCTGAATTAGTATTGTGAAGTATGTTAATTAAATTAGAAACTTAAGCAAAAGAGCTTTGGGTTTGCAATCTTCATCATCTGTTAGCGAACCTTTTGAAGTATTATCTGTTGATACTGTTGCTGGTTTAAACTATTATAATTCTACTAAAAAAGTATATTCACACTATTATAGGTCATTCTACTCGTTATAAATGGATTTTTGCATCCAAAACAGTAACGACTGATATTTATATAAATTGTTTAAGACAGACTTTTCAAATTCAAGTACCAAAGAAAATTTTAAGCGTGTTATTTAGTATTGCATTATTAGTCCAAGGTGGCTTTGTTCCTGAAAGACTGTTGCTTTCGTTTTGCGGTTTTGCGTTGGTTCGCTATAAATGTCCGTTTCATTTTTCAAACTGTTGCCACCAAATGTTAGAGTCCTGTATTATATTTGAAGAAATTAAATAATGAAAAATCTGCATAAATGTATGCATATTTCTCGCATTGTGATAAAACAACGGTACATAGAGCCATCGAATTTTGAATGACGTAATCCTACTGCGAATATGAACATCTGGAAGCCCATATTAGAAATTTGGAATTTGTTTTATTATCGACTTCATATTTTGTAAAACTTTACCGAATTTGTCGATTAACAACTCAAGGATTTCAAAGCTAGCATTGGAAACGTTGTACAGAAAAAGCATTTTATCTCCAGCGCGCGAGATTTTGTATCGGAAGTTCTAGATATGCTCAATTTGAAACTATTTTGCGATATTGCTCTTGAATTGAATTTTATGGTTTAATTGCGAAGAACGTGATATTTAATAAATAAAGGTAACAGACAAAATGTTAAAAAACGCCACTTTGGACGTATTTGAAATCTGAAAACTTTCAGATTTTTATTTTTTTATTATTATGTTTTATCTTGAATTTTTTATTCTATTAAATATGTGTATACACAATAAGAAGAACTTATTAAATTAGTCATAAACTTAGAATTATATTTCCACATGAAAATTAGCAGATTTATGGAAATATTTTCATCAACAAAAATTTGAAAGAATTTTATTGAACATTTACTTTGTGGAGACATTTGAACATTTATTTTATGGAACTATTTTCGTCAAGAACTTTACAAAAATTGTTCATTGGACATTCAATAGAGCTGGAGTACTTTAAAAAAAAAAACTGTATTTGTGTTAATTTATTTTCAGTTTTGTTTAGAAATTATAGTGTTGTTGTAATAGTGGCAAATTATATGTTTAAGTAGTTCATAATATAAATATGAGAAAGGTCATGAACAATGACGGGGATAGGAAAACCTGCAGGCTATGTCCTTGATGCTCCCTCATGCCTTTCCTCATATGATAAACGTTCTCTTGCTTCACTCAGACACTAATGATTTTCTTCCACAATGCTTTCCCAACCTTTCTTTTGCAGGGGGGAATATGTAAGATATAACAAAATACGATGGGTGCGTAGTGACCTCAAAATTTACTATTCTAGATTTTATGTTCTCCCCCATAAATTCATATATTCTACCAAATCAAGATCTTTCCATGTTACATAACAACTTAAAATTAACCAATCACAGATTAGCTGTACTTATGTACCATATTTAGTATAAATACTCATGCCAAAATAACTATGTCATTCCATTTCCGATCTTCTACCGTGGTAACATCTTCGCGCTGCTTTGCTTCTCAATCTAAGATGTCTACATCTTACTTTAAAACCAGTGGAAATAAAAACATCGTATTTAAATATGATTGAAAAAATACCCTGTCTACAAAATTGATCCGATGGGAATCACCATGAAATAAAATGATGTTTTGAAACAGCCATGTCTGGAAGTTACTGGTTTCTGCATATATTTCCCTACACCTAAAATACTATATATATATATATATATATATAATATAGCTTTGCTCAGAAAATACTAATTGATTGTTCATGTAATCAGTAAGTCTTCAGGTGAGCAGCAGATTGTTCAAGGTTTAATCTCTGATATATTTTAGCTTGAAATATGATTTAATTGTAGATTTCGTCTATAGTTTTAAATTGTTATCATTTCGGTTGCGTTAATTAGCATGCTTTGATTGTTCTGTGACTATTTCCCCTTGACAGATGGGTTCACAGAGTCAGAAATTTGAAATTCGTAAAAGATTTCATTTTATACAGCAACTATACTACACTAAAGAACTGAAATCAGTGTAAGAAGATATACAAGTGAATTGAATGGAAGAAATACTTATGAAACTGTAAGCGCTGGTCAAAATTTAAAGGATCAACCTGAAATCTGACTACCAAAATAAGAAATGCTCGTAACGTAAGAAGAAAGTTACACATCAGGTACTCCAAAAGAAAGTCGAAGAAAGTTTCTGCATTGTTAAAGTTGACATTACGAGGGGAATTTTGTTTTCTGGTTCAAAAAGTATCAAATGTATAAAAGTCCTAAAATCCAGGGCTTTCCGAAAAAGAAATTTTAAAACCCCAATAAGAATTTTTACTTTCTATATATAAATCACTGAATTCCCAAAGTCCGAATATTTTACGAAATGCGGGCGCTTCTAGCGAACTTGTTATACATAAAGTTTTAATAAGGAAAATTTCTCTGTTTCATGCATCAAAAACCTTCGTCGTTAAAATAATTTGAGGACACAATATTTTACCCGGGCTTTAACAAGACCCGCGAGAATTCATTAAATAGCTTATGTGTTGTTCCGTGAATTTATAAATTGCCTTTTGCTGTTGTTCAAACTAAAAACAAAAATGAAGACTTACATAAGAATGCTTAAGGGAATTTTCTTACCTTTTGGGAATTAATTATCGAAGATAATTTTGTTCATTAGCGAAGATATCTACTTTGAAATGTTCTAAGTGGGAATAGGTAAGTGTTGAATATTTTTAAGTTAGAAATAATAAACTGTTTTTTATTTAGTTTATTTTTGTTAACAAGCTATTAGCGAGAACATTTGCCTTAATTGCCCAATAGAATAGTTTCTTGCATCTGAAACTGAGAGTTAATTGATAAGTTATCAACATTCGGAAAAGCAAAACCATTGTTTACTGTCATGAGTTATCATTGTATTTTATATTTATTACATTCTTTAAGAGCTCAAAAAGCATTCTTATGATCTACTGATGTGGTTTCAAACTGTTGTTTCTCGTATCAGTTTTATGCTGCCTTCGAATACATTGCAATTAGTATTCGTTGCAAATATGGTGCTGCAAAAATGTCAAGATTTCAGAAAAAATTATAAATGATGCTAATTAATTTACAATAAAATATCAGTCTTTTTCAAAGATTTGAAGACACAGATTTTCTTAAACGCTGTTCGTACTTATCAAAAATATATACGGCCCCACCAACGGCCGAGCTGGAAAGTCGCTGAATGTTGGTAGTTCGGTCCGAGTTTCGAATCCCGCGAACGGGCTGGCTGCATTGACGTTTTCGTGATTTTCGCCATTTGTAACGTGTAAGCAAGTCAGTTTGTCTTAAAAGGTCCACCACGAAGGCATCCCTCCCCTTACGCAGATAGCCCTCAAGACTTTGCCGTAATCATATAACCCAAAACCAAACCAAAAATAAATACTCTCAATTAAGAAATTTCATAATAAGAATAATCGCTTTGTCTGAAAGTACATTTATATGCGAACAGCGTTTTATCACAATGGAAAATTGATAAGAAAAGAATCCAATTGACCAAAGAGTATCTACAATCCGTGATGAAGATAATTTCTAGTAATTTTTCACCTTTTAGTTGTTAATATATTTGAATTACAAAGTGTAACATCAACAAAAAATGTGCCAAATTTAAGATTTCAGTTAGAATTTAGCAGTTTTGTATTAGAATTGTTTATCTATGTTTTAATAAATATTTAGTAAGCGAAATATAAAAATAATTTAAAATGTTATTCATTTTTTTAATACAAATTATTCCTTTTGTTTAAAAATAATTCTTTTAGCGAGATTCTTGATTTGGCCCACATGCAATTTAAGTTTGAGTACTCATTAATGACACTGGAAGTGGCTTTTGTGAGTTACACTAGCGACACACACTAAATGTTTAGCAAAATCACCAGTTTAATATTCTATAGGTTATATTAATTAGATTTATTATTTATAAACAAAATGACTTCATAAAAAGCAATAATTACGACGTACGTATGTTATACTTAAATAGCTCATTTTGTTACACCGATAAGCAGTGTACTGCTATAATATGAAAGCTACGACGAAGATATTGTGCCATTGGCAACAGCCCATCGCCATTAATTGGCAACAGTTATGAATACTGTCAATTTGTTCAAGCTGCTATGCAGTGGTAGCGTAAAGTAACGTAATGTAATGTAAAAAAAGAAAAAGCCAAATTACAGGCATTTTTATTGTCAAAAATTACACAGAAATAACACGCTCAAACTTTCAATACATTTATTTTCCATAGCGACACTCTGGCGCTAGGTACTTACAGCCTAACATATGAATCGCAACTTCGAATGTACCTCAAATGAAAATGCTCTAAAATAATGGTAGTTAAACGATGTTTACTAGGTAAAACTATAGGGTGTTTACTATTAGCGGGTAGGTCCGAATAGGACAATTGTCCGCCCACTCTAATTAGCCCTATGTTATCAAGAAACACATTCAGTGATGCTAATTTACTTTTGAGGTTTACACACTTACCTCTTTTTAATTGATTTATTTCTTCTCGAAATTCACTTTTCTGGGCCTCTAATAAAATATACACCTCAGCATCCTTTATCTCTTCCAAAGCAAGTACTCCATACATCCTTACCTGGAGGTTCTTAAGATTATGGATAAACCTGAAAATGAAACTTACAATACGAATAAGTTTAGTATACTTAGAAGACAAATTAAGAATATCATTAAAGAGGTTTGGTTCTTACATGCAATTAAAACTAAGTTAGAATCATTATGCAGTTCATTGTCTTTTTAAGTTCATTTGGACACACTTCTCCAGCAACCTCAATTGGTAAGTCCTGATGAGGAATCTCTGAGCATGTTAGAAAGTCACAGCATGACCACCATTTGGAACAGTTCACAAGAAAGTCAGTTTGAACACCCCACGTCATAGCATCTGCTGGGTTCTCTTTTGTTGAACAATAGAACTACTCTCTATCGGCTGTGTTAACTTCCTAATCTCGTTAACTCTGTTGGCGATAAAAGATTTCCATTTGGTACTGGTACTTTTAATCTAGCATAGCACTATTTTGGCATCAGTCGAATAAAATATTCTCGAGGATTTCTTTTAATAGAGCAATTTTTTCACTTCAGAACCTAAACGCGCTGCTAGTAATGCACCAAGTAATTCAAGACGAGGTGACGTAATTCTTTTCACAGGCGCAACACGACATTTTGATGCAACGAAACTCACAGAAATTTCTTCTTGCTTATGCAGTTCTAAAAAGCAATGGATCTTTATGGAATCGGCTTCGGGATTCAAAATGAATCTTAGAACTGCAATTTTACTTAGATGATGACACTCACAGCATCATTTGGCCACTCTTGACAGATATCTGTAGGTTATTCATCATCCCATGTCAATTTTCGAGCCCAAAGTTCTTGTATCAAGAATTTAAGTCTAACAGTAAATGGAGTTATTAACCCAAAGGGATCAAAAATCTTCCCTGCAGTTTTCGAGATGAATCGTTTCGTATTACGCTTATTCTTAAGAAATTCCATCAGACTGTCTGTGTCTATACTCAGACTGTCTTTATTAGTATCCAAAAACATTCCCAAGATCTTAAGTGTCTCGTTTGAGTCACTTAAGATCTTGGAAATGTTGGGAATCTTCGGAATGGAATATATTACATAAAATACTATAATAAACAGCAATGTAAGAATAACAGTTCATAGGTTTAAAATTTAATACCAATTAAAAGCTTGAAAATAATATAACTTTTGGTGTGCACCCTTTTTGAGTAAGTGATTCATTTTGTATTTGCATACATCTGTTACTTAATAATTTTACATTGTTATTTTGTGTGATGCAGTAAATAAAAGAGTTACACCTCATTTGAAAGTTAGTTAAATAACTGAATCTTCTGCGGGGATATTTTATTTTTATATTTTAAGAAAAGGCCGCTTTGGGAGGCAAGGGAACGACTACATTCTTTTTTTTTCTTCTAATCATAAATTTCTAGACAAATAACATTCAGCCAGTACTTGCATTCTAATACAATAGTCCGAAACTCAAATTCCATGTGGTCGAATGAACGATCTAAAAGCAGTTGACGGCCTAATGGTTTCTTTTTTTTTCAGACGAAAATAAAATTTTTTTTAAAAATAAATTTTAACTAAATTAAAAATTTTATTTACTAAATATTTATCAAAATCTACATAAAAGGAAGTAATAATGATGCAAAAAACCAATTCTAATTTACATTTAATTTGTGTCTGAAATTATTAAATTTTGAAGCTGGCATTATTTCAATTCTGTATTTATTTATTCTGTTGTGTTGAATCAACCACTAAATAATTTACTTGAATAAATTACGAAAACTTCTCAAGTGAGACAAACTTGAAAATAAATAATGACAACATATTCTCCTTTATTTATAAAATTTTTCTTTAATGCATACAAAATGAATAATATATGTAATATAAAAATATGTCAATCTAAGTTATAACTTTATTTATAATTAGCAGTAGACCCTTAATTTTTCATTTTAATTTTAATACTTCACCTCTCTATTTAAAAAATAGTAATAATTTTTTCTGGAGTTCGTCATTTATAGATTAATCCACATCCTCTACCTTTTGCATAATAATGATGTCGTAAGTAATTTGGAACTTGAAATTTTCTGAACCGAAACCTTTCTGTTAATAAGTTGAGGTACTGAATAGCTATTCTGTTTGCTTGTACCTACTCTCTGTTGCCGCAAGACACTGCAACGCTGATTTCTTCCTATCGCAGCAAGAATAAAAATTTGAATATTCTGGAAATAGGCACGATCAGAGTGCAAAGTGAATTGTAGCCAAGAATGTCGATTGAAATAAAAACGAATATTTAATCTGCTGTACTGCCAAATTTTCTGTGCATTATACACTAGTTATCATAAATTAAGGAATAATCACAAAAATAGCGATAACTCCCTCAAAAATAAGACAAACTATGTAAAATTTGAATATGTTGCCAAGTAAGAGTAGCTGAGTAAAACTGCAATATGCAAATTAGTGGCACTGCACTCGGAATACGGCATCTGCGAGGAGCATAAATGTCCATGTTTAAGAGAAAGCCCACATATTTCACTGTGATAGTGACAGAAATCTGAGATAGCCAATTCGTTACAATGACCTCCAGGCATCATTTGCCTGCAGAACTAAGATGGAGAGCCATTGGGAGACTAGAGGCAGGACAAAGTCAAACAGAAGTGGCCAGATGGATAAATGTGAGTCCTTCTGTGGTTCATAGACTTTGGAGGCAATTTCAAACCACAGATTCGGCATCTAGGAGGTTCAGCCAAATAAATACGACCAACTGCTACAACGAGCGCCAATGACCAATATTTGACATTATGTGCACGCAGGAATAGAAATGCTACTCCGATTCTTCTTAGATCCTCCCTTGCTGCAGCCACGGGAAGGTCGGTGTCAACGTCAACTGTGCAAAAAAGGCTTCACGAAGATGGTCTGTATGCGAGGCGACCAGCCATTTGCGTGCCGATCACGTCACGCCATAGGAGGGACCGGTTTCAGTGAGCACGACAACATGTCCACTAGACGCCTGATCAATGGACGGCTGTTCTCTTTACGGATGAGTCCAGTTTTGGTCAAGAAAGCGAGAGTAAGCGTTATTTGTTATGGACAGAATCTGGAACCCATTATCATCCATCAAACATTCGTGAAAGATGCATACGGAAGAGGCATCAGTGTCTCTGTGTGTGAGGGGGGCATCTCTTTGGCTGGACGCACAGACCTCCATGTCTTTCCAAGGGGAACCGTGAATGCTCAAGTTTACAGAGATGACATCCTTGATGTTTATGTGCGCCCATATGCCGGGGCAATAGAGGATGCTTTCCTGTTATAGGACGACAACGCAAGACCACGTAAGGCTCGCATCGTAGATGATTATCTTCAACAGGAAAACAATTATGCGCATGGAGTGGCGAGCCCGATCCCCGGACTTGAATCCTATCGAGCACGTTTGGGATGCTTTGGGGAGCTAGCTGCTCTCAATCCGCTCCCTCAGACCCTTGTCGCGCTTGCAACTGCTTGTCGCGCTGCAAGAGCAATGGCTCTCGCTTCCTATAGAACTGATAGACCGCATAATTGAAAGCATCACACATCGCTGTATGTACTGTATTGCTTCTAGAGGCGATAATATTCAATAATGAAGTTACTTTTCCTATAGCAAACTGACACCTTCGATTTGTTCATTTTATACATGTGCTAATTTCAATACTACCATATTTGTCTGGTAATTTCTTCTTATGTAATTTGATACCTTACTATGTGTTGTATATTGTGGGTAAGTTTCATTAAATTCTATATGAAACCTTTTCAGTAATCGTGATTTTTGTGATTTTTCCTTAATTTATGATAACCAGTGTAGACCAACATTTGCGCAAATCAGCTTTCCTACAATATTACATATATCTGTATGTAAATAATACTAATTTTCTTCCTTCATCCAGCATACCTTCGTGATGTAACCGTAGATACCTCGGCGAGTATTCGAGAGGTCCAGGTTCTAGTCACATCCAAGGAATCGCACATTTTTCATGTATCCTGCTTCAAAAAGATGACTCTACAACTGCTTTATTTCGTATTACAGCTATTAGCTATTAGCTGTAGCATCTCACGGGGTTTTCTCCAAAGTTTGTAACTTTGGAGAAAAATTGCTAGAACCTAATGTCACGAATTACAGATGTTCATCGATCAGCTTGATTAATTTTAAAAGTTATTAATTTTCAACAGCAGAAGAAATACTACGCATGTATAAATGTGCTACCAAACAAAGAAATTATTGTTATTGCAAAATCTTCTTGCTTCCCTCCCCCCAAAAACGATGATCAAATTTGTAGCTTCAGATTTTTGAATAAGTTTTATATCCCAACATAAGATTTAACGTAAATTAAATAATTAGCTTCATCTGTGAAATTTCTGGGGCGTTATTCACGTTTATGTTTAATGGTAAAGAAAGTAATGTAAAACTGGACTCAAAATCATTAAAACTTAAATCATTCCTCAAATCCTTGTTATAATAGAACTCACTGATTTATGGTAAATGCATAAAATTTATAGTAATGCGCCCCGCGTAAAATTGCCTTCGGGCAACCAGTTTGAGAACTACTGTCCTAGTATATCTCTTGCCACGTACAGTTTCATAAAAGAAACCATATGCAAAAATATTGCCGCTGGTGCAAGAAAACAGATTTTTATGCGGTGATCCAGTTTAAATAATCCGGATATTTAGCGCCATCTGTTGAGCAAGAGAAGAGAAAATTATAAAGAGGATAAATATAAATTTTTAAAATTAGACGGCTTAAACAGAAAATTAACTTAAATTGACAGATTGGGAGAAATGAAGACTTAAAGAACTTTTCTCTAAAATTCTAAAAGTAGGTTGTCTAAAGAAGGTGTAAAATAAGATATTTATAAAATCTCATTGGTATTAATATCTTATAAAATATCATTTTGTGAAAAGTATTATTATAAATCTACTCACCTGGTGAATAAAACTTAACTGCTAAAATATGGCAAGTAGGGAGATACGTAAATGTAAGCAAAATTAATGATGTTTGTCATGCTGAGTTATTTCACAGCTTTTCTATAAATTCAGAATTATATTTCTCGAGAGATTTGAAACCTAGTCTATTTAAAATAACAACGAAACAAACAGATACAAACGAAATCCTAGTTTGCGTTGTATGTACGCATTCATATATTAATTCCTTTATATAATATTTACTACTCACGGTTCTCAAAATATATCTTGAAACAATTAAAGCAATTGAAAAACTGCCTTGAATAACTGGGGGGGGGGGAGTGCGTCATGTTTGAAAGTTTATAAAGCGCTGAAAGACTACCGCATTGGAATCCGTATGTTGCTGCATAAAAAAATGCGCATTTAATAATATGTAATTAATTTCCGGTATTTAAGCTTGGATTACATTGTTCTCAGGCTTTAAGAATCCTTTCCACGTGATCTGTTCTTCCGTTGGCGTAAAACTCACATAGGCAGAGCCCACATTTCTATCGACATTTGAGCCGTCGGCAAATGCTAATGATAAGAGCAAATCTCGATTGCTGTTCTTAGGAGAGCTTCTTAAGTTCAATCGATATGCATGATGTCTCATTTGAGAAGACTACTTAAATTAGTAATTTTCCGGTGCAAAGGCTGTATCACGCATATTAATTTCCCAAATCAGGTGTCGGACTCTTGTTCTGTCTACTTCGTTTTCTGGCTGGATGTATAACGAAGGGATTCCTGATAAATGGATAAGACTTTTGAACCAAAACAGTTTGAGTCTTATTCAAATGTCGCGGCGAACGGATTGGCTGCGTGGTAGTTTTCGAGGTTTTTCCTATATGCAATGTGAATACGATCCCGTTTCTTTAACACCCTTAGGTAATCATCCTTTCCTTTACGTAGATTGGTTTAGTATGGTTTGGTTCAATTAATTAGGGCAAAGCATATTAGGTCTGTCTGCTTAAGAGAAGGGGTGGCTTCGTAGAGGTCTTTCTAAGGAAAGCAGGCTCGTTGGAGAAACCAAGAAGATGCTCAAGCAGCCAGCCCATTCACCTGAGTCGAACTCAGGTCAATGTTCAGCGATTTTACAGCTCTGTCGCAGGTGGGCCTTCTATTTAGGTAGATAAACTTATTATTGCTGGCCATAATTCGATAACTCTAAACTCTGATTGCTAAATCTGGATATTCTTCATTTTTTCCCATATCTGAAAATCCTTTGTTTTTGCTTACACACGACACTATAAATGAAGAAATTTAAAATTTAAAATAAGCTGCCAGAATTCGGAGAACTCAGAAAATCATGTTATTGCAGCATCATATCGTAATTATACCTGCGCTATGCAAACAAATTATGTTTCACATGATAATAAATACTCTGTACACATATTAAATATTTAGCACAGGTTTAATACAGAATGTAGAAAACATCAAATAATAATATTATAAGCTATTTCTCTTTCTTCTTCTTAGCATGCATTCGTGGTGTAATGGCCAGTACACTCGGCGCGTATTCGAGAGGTCCGAGGATCCAGTTCGGGCGAGGGCATTGCTTATTTTTCATGATTTCTGCTTCAAAATAACCTAATGTCTCTACGATATTTTTTAAAATTGCTATTTTTATCGAACTGAATAAATGCATCAACATGTAACTGTGAATAACATACTATTTACAATAACTACATATAACATATTGGTATATGCCAATATGTTATATGTAGTTATATCGCAATTAACATATTGGTATATGCCAATATGTTAATTGCGATTACATATTGGTATTTTTATTCAATTATGATGCCTGATGCGTATTCCTTATGGAACTGAAATTCAGCTCTAACAGTAGTTTGCTTTTACACAAAGATGTGCAAGTAACTAACAAGCAGCTATTAATAGCCATTTGTAATCTAAGATACGGTAATACAAGTAGTATTACCTACTGCACACAACAACATGTTATCATCTACACCCGCGTACCAAAGTGTTTTTCTGTACGCATGTAGGGCTTTGCTTACCGATGTCTATAATATAGTACATTTAATCAACAAGCACCTCATTCATATTTTTTTGTGTATAGCTTTTAATATAGTATATTATCTTGACTTATATTTAATTACATTAAAACTTGCGCGCAAATGCATATTAAAGTATGTATGTAACTGAATTAATTTTTCGAATATGCAGCATGTGATAGTAATTGGCCAATGTGCAATAATCTGCACACGTATAGACAATACTCAAACATGCCTATATGGTTGAACTGGGATTAGATTCACATCAGTCCTATTACTATTACGTATATAATTTTCTCTTATTTTTATATTTAATTGGATTTATATCTCGTTGCGTGTTATTGTCTACAACAGTGTCATTTCATCCTTAACTATGATATGTGTATTGTATAATCTAGAAGTATATGTGGAACTGAATTGTGCATTTATATTTCGTTGCACATAATCTATCTCTACCGTATGTAATGCAATACTCTGTTAATTTTTACTCTACATCATAATGATGGCTCTACTTTGAATGCATGTACTCTCCCCAAGCGTTGTTTGCGCATGCTATTATTTTCTATAGAAACTGAATAATGCTTTCTGTTCTGACATCCAAGCCCTTGGCTGGCGTTTGGCCAGAGGAAGATCAACTCCGATGAGTAGGTGATAATCCCGATGTTGAATACCATGAGAGTCTACTCAGCAGTGAATGGTAGTAGTACATGGCTGTAGAAAGCAGAGAATTATTCATTTCAATACACTAATTTTAATTACCTCTCTTATGAAAGTCTTTGTATTCAGACACCAAAACATCTACTAAAATATCCAGTATTTCTGTTGAATCCTTCTCATGCCTTAGATATAAGTAAAACTGAAAAGATCAGATATGCGAAATGCGAGAAGAATTCGATGTTGTGTCATATTGGCTACAAAAGCTTGCTAAGAAAAATTAATCAGAAATTTCTAAAAAATAAATATTTATGTGTCGCTATCATACTTATGTTTTAAAAATAAAACCACAAGCAATACTTTCGTATTAAATAAATACGAATTCACCCACGCAAATAAAATAGAAAGTCTTTGTTGATCTTCGGTTTCTAGAAAAATGCGCCTCTGGAACTTCAGCTCCAGAATAAAACGAAAGTGTTAATTAAATTTAGTAATTAAAATCTGCATCACACTCAGTAAAATTTGAGTTTACACAGGAATTTGAATCAAGCCCTGTTCTCTGGATCTGGCAAGTTACAGTTGAACCGTTATACCCGATAGCAAGTTTCTCATTAATTTTACTTGATTAGTATTTGTATGTTTCTTTTTAATCAAGTTTTGTCATGATACGATGGGTTTGAAGTGTTTCCTTATAACAAAAATATGTATACTGATACATATTAAATTGTTAAATTAAATAGGTTCTGTTTACATTTTGAATTAAATAGAACCAAACTCTTCCCGTCTAAAAGAAGCTTAATCTTTCCAGCTAATTTGAGCATAATAATGCATTAAAATTAAACAACACGATTTTATCTTAAGATACGAATAAATATCAAAATTTTTAACGGTTATTAATACGTTGTTACAATATTATAAAACCTTCTAAAATGTATTCATTTCAAAGGTACAAAACCACTGAAAATGATATGATATCTTTTAAATATGAAAATATTTTTATGCATTTCAGCTACATAAATGACAATGTTTCAAACAAACTCACCAGTATGAAATTCCAAACGGGGTAAAAAATTATTAAAAAAAAAAAAGAAAGAAAACTCTTATTTGGCGTAGACTTTTAATAAAACTTTACCGATTTAAACTACGATCACACACACATCCCTCTCTTCAACAGAAAAATAGTTTTTGCTATTGTGTACAGTTTTCGTTTTTGCTCCTGAAGAAAATTCCGGCGTCTGATTTGCTTGGAATTGGTAAAGTTTAATTCAGAATCTACAGCAAAGTTGCTTTTTGTGTGGCCTAATATCAGTCTTTCGGATACTTTGACTCCTGCACTTATACCTAACTTAACATATATTAAGATTTCTCGCCGACTTCAAAATAAACGATTAATTTTATAAGCCAATGTTTCTGGTAGTTTTCATCTTTTCCTATAATAGCATTTTAGTTTATTATTCGTAGGTGGAATATCCCTTCATGCATTGTCCTTCAAGAATCGCAAAAACGTGATGATTACGAATATTGAAACCCGCTGATTGCAGCAATCATCAAATTGCTATTCTGGATAACTGCTTGAGAATATTAACTTAATAATCAACAAGTACAGTAGAATCTCTCTTAACCGGCAGCAACCGCGAAATTGCCGATTCCAGATAAGAGATTTTTTCAGATAATTGAAATGTATAACTCTGTACGTTACCTATTCATGTTTTCTGATGCAATCTGCAGAAATCTTAGCCCGCGAAGTCCGTTAATCGTATTTTCAGTCCTAGTAGCAATTATTAAATAAATAATATCTAAAATTCTACAGATCATTTAAAATAAAAACACACACGAGTTTTATATTTTAGAAAAAGAAATTAAACAGTATTTGCAGTAGCCGCATATATTATTACATGAAAATTACGAATTTAGTGTGATGGCATATAACTTCGAATGTCTTTCTTCTCAAAGGATTCTCCTCGCATTTCTATAAATTCGCTGTCAATATGCTATGAAACTTCATAACACCGGATATGGATATAGTTAAACATCTTTCGGCAAATTTTACGAAAGTTTGCATCTTCCTTTCAGACAATTATCTTTTTTTGAGGATCGTCTCTATCTTCCTCTCCTCCTCCCAATCTTTCTTCTTTCCCAGTACAAGTCCGATTATTTCGTCATTAACTTCAAAGAGTGACGGAAACAGACTTGTCTACATGCATCGAAACCTGAAGCTTCTCTTCAATAACACTTATCTTCTCCTAACATGCAACTAAATCCGTCGCACAAGGGCATCGGACTTGTTTTAAAATCAACAAAGTCTTCGTCACGTGGTTCGTCCTCTGCAAACATGAACAGAGGCCACAATTTTTATTATCAGTGACGTGACGTAATCTTCTTTATATTTTTTCAGGTAGGAGATATAGTAAATATAACGTCTTTCAATGTGAATTGTTTTTTAAAATTATAAACATCACCTACAAAGTTCACATATCTACACATAAAAAGGGATAATAGTTCAGAAATTCTTCGGGCATTTTCTTATAAGATATTTTCCCTCTTTTCTGCATGCCTTCGCAGTGAAATTGGAAACATACTCAACGTGTATTCGAGAAGTTCAGGATTCGAGTCCTGGCGAGGGCACTACGTACTTTTCACGTCTCCTGCTTCCCCCCCCCCCAAAAAAAAGAAAGAAAATCTAATGACTAAATTAAGTGGCGCCCGAACTAAAGATGGTGGACGATAATTTATCACCACCAGGATTTGGCGATTGGTTGTCCTCATATCCATTCTCTCATTAAAAGGGTATTAAAAAAGCTCTTTAAAAGAGTATATGAGGTATTTTCTTCCTCTTTTTTTGCATGCCTTCGTAGTGTAATTGGAAGTATGGTCGAAGCATATTCGGGAGGTCCGGTTCATTTTTCACTTTCCTACTTCAGAATAACCTAATGATTCTACAATCTTAATTCTTCTTATATATTAATTATCCTTTGATAAACAATGAACGTATTGTTACCAATTACAGAATATGTTACTAATATAAAGTTCCTTTTGGAGTTAATAGCATTAAGGGAAAACACAGCATGTCTCAGCTTCCTTTGCAGCTCTTTGCCATTTTCAATACATAAGTTGATTCGGATGTCAAGTAGAAGATGCAGCTGTCTATCTATAAGTTCACAGAAGCAGAGACGCAAAGCTATTGATAACATCAAGAATAGTTAAGGTGAAAAGACCAAATTCTTCAATGCAGTTCAGATTTTCTTTCGTTAAAGCGCAATATAATTAATTACAAACTTTCTTGACAAGGTGCACTGAAACATTCTCAGCAATAATATATTTTCTTTCTGACTAATTGAGCTAGCTCACCTGGACTATAAAAGCAAAATCTTTAGTGTTCAAATGCAAACTTAATCATGAAACTCAGTCTTCGAACTGGCTCTAAAGCTACAATTTTCCCAAGAAATGTTTCTGAATGTTTTTGAATCTGGCTTAAATATAATACAGTAATACTGAGAGAATAGTATCGTTTCTCAAAAAATAAAATGTGTTTAGTTAAATTTATCTTAACTCTCTCCCAGCCGTAAAAAATACTGTTTACTATATTGATGTGACAAAAGGGGTGCTAGTCCCAAATGAGATATTAGTCTCGAACCGGCATTTTCTGTTGAATCGCTATAAATGGCGTACAACTTTTCAAATTGTTCCACCGAATATTATCATCCCATATTACATTTAAAGAAATTAAATAATCAAGAATCCGTGCGAATGTACACATCTTCCTCGCACTGTGAAAAAACAACGTTACCTAAGAGCCACGAAATTTTCAATAACGTAGTACTCCACACGAATATGGGCAACTGAAAGCTCGAATTTTGAATTTCGAAAATTTTTTATCATCTTTATCACATTTTATAAAACTTTAATGAATTTTTGATTGACAAACTCAACGATTTCGAATCGAGAAAAGGCAATACTGTACGAAAAAAAAAAAAAAAACATTTCTGTCTCCAGCACGCGAGACTGTCTATCGGAAATTCTAAAGATATGCTGTTTGTAAAGCCAACTTAGTAAGATAACTGAACATGGATATGGTAAACTTAAAAAAGACTGAAAAAAACAGAAAAATGTTCTATGTCATCACTTAACGCTGCACTGGGAATTCTAAATGTATAATGCTATGCTTCTTTTAAACTTTTTGTAGTTTTGCTGTTGAATTTCATGGAGTAAGTGCGAAGAAAATGATGCTGAATAATAAAGCTAAAAAGACCGAAAACATAGGAGTCAGTGTAACAGTAGACCGGTAGCTGCGAGCTCAAAGAAAGCGTAAAATCATTAACAAACACTTTTAGGCGACCGTTAAAATACGAAACCTTTCAGATTTTTTTTTTTTTTTTTTTTTTTTTTTTTTTTTTGTGTGTGTGTGTGTGTGTGTGTGTGTGTAATCGTCTAAAGTTATAATTGAAAATACCCATGAGAATTAAAATAATTCTACGATCCTTGATCACAACCATTATTTATTACACCGCTTTGAAAGTAACTTTAAATTAAATTTGTGGGGTGCAATACAACTAAACTCTGTGCTGAAAATAATGTCATCGAAAAGTTTGTTTGATATTTTTTTTTCATGATAACAAAGAAATTTGAAATGAAACTACATTTTGAAAAACAGAAGGGAAAACTCCTCTGCTAAGTTTAGTTTTATTTCATTGTAAGAAATTATCTTCATATAAATAAGAAGAAATATTTTTAATTATATGCAATCAGTTAATGTATTTTAACTAGAAACTATGCTACTTAAGTTATACATAAGCAAAGAACTAAGCGTCCTTCTAAATAGAAAATGGCGTAAAATGTTTTGTTTGCGTGTGAGAAGGGAGAAAGGCATGAATCTGGAATTCATGAGCTTCCAAAAGAATATGCATTCTGTTTTTATGCTCCGTAGATTTGAAAGAGCTCCTATCAGATGGTGACAGCAATTTCTGCTTATATTAGAGATCACTCTTAAATGCAGAAGTTTGGGAGCAAACTGATTGGAGAAGACGGATGTCAAAAGAAGTGGAGCTTGTTTTTTCAGAATTTGATCAGCAACGGAATTTCAAATTCTTTCTCTGAAATATTTATATTTTTTCGAACTTCCTTTTAAATCAATAATCATTGAAAATGATATTACTTCCTAAAGAATTTCAATCAAAATTTCTCGTATTGATATTCATGTGTAACCCGCTCTCATTCTTTAACATCTTGCTGGAGTATTAGATAAAATGGTTACAATAGCATAATATAGAACTTAGTCCAGCACAAAACATGATCTGGAAATAGTTATACATTAATATAACAATAGATGAATATGCAATGACATTAGAAACCAATAACAGTTTTAAAGCATAGTTTAAAAAAAAAATCAATATGCTATAACTACACTTGCTTGCCATATTTGTTACTCATATTTCTTTGTATTCTAAATATATCCGTTGATAATTAATGTTACTTTATTATAAATTTAAGGTTATTAAATGAAAATTATAAATTTAAATTAACTTTTGAGTTATTAATTATTACTTATATCTCGTTACTATCACCTATACAAGTGATCAAGACTCCTGCCAACGACAGACGCAATTTTGCACTTCTCACCACGATACAATCCATGAGCTTGTTGTTATTAGATCAGATAAGTGAGTTTAGCCACAGCAATGCAACTTGATTTTTTGCCAGTTTACCTATTGCCATTTATCATATGTAACTATGAATTATGAAACTGTATATGAATTTTTACTTATTCTATGCATTATGAATTCTTACTTGCTATACACAAAATAAGAAGAGGTTGACTTTCTTGGTTTTCCCTGTGTGTAACGTGAATACGAGCTAGTTTTCGTCAGAGAATCATTCATCAAGGTATCATTTTGCTGGGATAATGTAACTTATCAACCCTAATTTTAAAGGAAAACTATATGTACTTCAAAGAATTCGTATAAAAAAATAAGGTCTTTAAAAGCAGAATTTTGCATTTTATTGAGAGGAGAATTTTTTTTGTTTCCAATGGCTAGGCAAAATGTTACAACGAACTAAAATATTATAAGCAGAGGTTACAAACAATAGAACTAAGAACAAAATAACAGAAGGCATTGCCAAAGTAGCATTTTTCCCTCCCAGTATCTCGACTCTTCTATAAGACGGCGAAAAGCCCCACATCGAAGCAGTCTCCAGAATCACAAAGTTGGCAAATAGGATCGCTTGAAATGCCTATGCGGTGCAGGTGGGAGACAAGGCAAGCATGTTCTTTAGACAGACGTACAGCCGCAATTGCATTGCGTCTTAGACTATCGGGAAAAAGAGAACTTATCCTTCTCCAACTTTTTAAGGCTGTACGAGTCTGAAGATCTCGTAAGATATTAGATGTAAATAAGTATTTTAAAAACAGTTCAATCCTCCAGTAAGAAATGGTTGTATTAGGATGTTGTAGTAAGCTGGCACCTCTTTTTGCAAGGAAGTCCGCTTGTTCATTGCCGCAAAAGCCCTAATGGCCAGGCACCCACTGGAGGACGATTTGTTTTCCCTTTAAAGTGAGAGTTCTCAGGAATTCTTGGCATCGTACAATTTCTGGTGTTAATGGATGTTAAACAGAGCTAATTAATTGGTTGAGTGACTGTCTGAAAAAAATGACTGCCTTTTCAAACTTATAATTGACAGGAGAAAAAAGAACTTAAAAATTAAATTTCCGTAAAATAGACGCAGTTTAATAACTGCGGCAAAGAAAGGAATAAAAACTTAATTTTTATTATTCGCTTAGGTAGGGGAACATTTTTGTCCTTATTATGAAATTTGTTTTGTGAATAATCTGAGTCGAGAAGCTTCAAATGGCTCAATTTCTCATTATGAAGTGACTTACAGGCGTAAAGTTTCAGTGCACGTGAGATGAAAGTTTAGAAAAGTGTTAAATTTTGTGTACGTAGGAAGACAGCTTATATATATTATACCAACGTATAACGTTTATAATGAGGTATCCCATCATATAGTGGAGAAAAAACATTACGCAAATGCCCATTGAACGAAATGTGCCTGTTACGAAAACACGAGCTGATAGACAGAGGGCGCTGATTAACAGCCCTCGAGCATGTAGATGTTTTGAAATCAACAGTTGAGAACTAAGTAACGGAAACAATGGCCCCCGTGTAAAAACAAAAAGAACTGTAAAAAATTTTGGGTGATGTTATAGTACATATTTTGTTAATAGACTGTAATAAAGTTTGTTCTAATAGCTTCACATTATTGGATTTGTGAAGATCTACCCGGCAGTCGGACTGAACGTAAGTACAAAGTAAATTCGATTTATTAATTTGATATTTTGTATTTTTACGTAATGTAAAAGTGACGTTAAGAGGGTAACGTTTCCTATTCAGTCATCGAAAGACATTGAACGATGAAAGATACAGCAATCAAAAACTGGACCATGATGGTTTATTGCACACTTGAACTTCTTCGCAATGATGATTTTTAGAAAAGCTGTAAAAAATGTGTTGAAAAAAATGCCCAAATATTTTTGTTTAAGAAAACAGTAGTAATTAATCGTGAAACACTGATATTATTAAAAAAAATCTTTGCACCCACGAGAAATGGACAAATATCTATTTGTTTACACGCAGAAATAACTTAATGTAATTTCGTATAATTTCTAGGTGAGAACAAAAACTTTTTTTTTTATCTATCTTTGGTTAGGATTTTCTTTTGAATAAGATTACAGGTAAGAGACATAATGAGATATGTTTTTTATAGTACAAGTCCATAACAGAGACACGCTATCTAATTTCCCATTTTCTCTTCTTTCGTAACTTCATTATGAATTGCAGCAGTTTCTTTTCCTATTTGCCTCAGGCTCATATTATCAATCTAATTAAATCCAAAACGAAATGAAAAATTACGCAAATTGAATAAAAGTTATCACTAATGCCCTTTTTTCTTGCAACCACACATGCGTAAGTAACGGTAATGCAATGAGCGGAGCGTTTGCTTTCAACACGTCATTCTACGTTAAAATGAGTTCAGTAAGAATTTCCAAACAAATTGAAACTGCGGAGGTAAAATTACTTTTCGTAGGTCGCCGTCTGGGTAACTTCGTAAGCGAACGCTTAGCGGCTTAGTAATCTCGTTAAACAATCTCGCACGCAGGAAAGTTACAGAAAAGTCTCCCAATTGCGTATTTATCACTTAAGTGAATTCACCTTAAAATGACAGTTTTATACTGGGATAAGTAATTAACCTGATAATAAATATTTAAAATGCCAGACTAAGGTTATGAAGTGCTGAAATATTGTTTTGAAATTCTGAGAATAACCATGAATATACATTAGTGCAGAGCCGTGTTTCCAATCTTCTGAAATCTTTACGTTAATCTCCTGCTTCAGCACTTTATTGCTTAAATGGCTTTGCACAGAATAATATTCTTCTGAAATAACAAATACTATCATGTTGTTCAGGTACTTAACTACTTTCACGTTGTTCAGAAATGATAAAATTGTCTCGTTTAAAATAATAAAGCATCTTCTATAAAAGTGATATATATTTTTGATTAAAAAAAGGGGAGAAATAAAATCTGGAGGGTTTTAGATTTTAAATTGCGTCAAAGGGGCGTTTTTTAACGTTTTGTGCGTTATTTTTATTTATTAATTATCATTTTCCTCGCACTTAAACCATAAAATTCAGCTCAAGAGCAATATTACAAAATAATTTTAAATTGAGCATATCTTTCGAATTTCCGATACACAGTCTCACGCACTGGAGATAAAAATGTTTTTTTCTGTACAACGTTGCCATTGCTCGCTTTGAAATCCTTAAGTTTGTTAATCAAAAATTCGTTAAAGTTTTACAAAATAGGAAATCTATAATAAAACAAATTACAAATTTCAAATTTGGGCTTCCAGATGCCCATATTCGCAGTAGGATTACGTTATTCAAAACTTGGATTGCTCTAGGTACAGTTGTTTTATCACAATGCGAGAAACATACAAACATTTATGCAGATTCTTCATTATTTAATTTCTTCAAATATAGTACAGGGCGATAGTATTTGGTGGCACCGATTTTAAAAGTGATGCGATTTATAGGGTTCTGGCGCAAAATCGCAAAACGAAAACAATAATCCTTCAGGGACAAAGCTCCTTTGGACTAAAAATATAGGAGATGAGAATTTTTTAATACATCCGAATTTTGGGAGGGGGCAGGAGATTAAAAAAACCGTTTGCCACAGAAAGAGAAGTTATCAGCTTGACACATGTCACTCTAATTTTTCAGGTTTAAGAAAATTGACACAATTGTTTTCGAAATACATTTTGAAATTATCTTAAATAATAACAAATGGTTGCTATAGGAAAAATCCATCCTAAGAAAAATGTCTAAATTAACTCATATAATTTTTTAAACTCTTACAACAAATATTGAGAGAGATAATTTAAGCTACTTTTATATTATGGATATTTAATTACGTTGTTCTAAATGCTCTAAACTTAGCTTTAGCAACATATGGATGTAGCGGGTTTCGTTTATTCCTTATATTTTACTTGTATACCTGTTTTTATTTAGGAGGTATTAGGAGGTTAAAATATACAAATGTTTGATAATACTCAGCATATAATTTTTTAAGTTATAGATTTGGTCTTGCTTTGGGAGCATAACCTATTTCCAAACTCGTAAAAGACGCAGAATGAATTATCGCTGTGTCTGAAGTAACTGCTCGACGATCCAACTGCTCGACGATCAAAGATTCGAAAATCGCACACCTCTTATCCCGGGATAGCGTTGTAACGCGGGAACCCACTTTGCGAAAACTCATCGAGTTTGCCTGAGCCGAAGTAACTACAGACCCTTGGAAAGATTTAAGACATATTAAAAACAGAACTTAAACATAAGTGCATGTTTTGTGCTTAACATAACCAACCACTACTTGTGGCAATGAATCTAAAGTAACAAACAAATTCAAATTTAAAACGTAGACTAGAATTCAAAGACAGCACAATTATATTT
The DNA here is from genome assembly GCF_044657685.1 of Stegodyphus dumicola. NCBI lineage: Eukaryota > Metazoa > Arthropoda > Arachnida > Araneae > Eresidae > Stegodyphus > Stegodyphus dumicola. The sequence continues at coordinate 25,137,304 of NC_140775.1, forward strand.
AAACGTAAGCTGGCTCAAAAAACTCTAATCGGCGCATCAATTTAAATGTCGGCAACAAATAACGTGAAGCCGAATAATTACAAACTTAGCAGAGATGGCAGAACTAAAGAAACTTTGCCTCGGGAGGCAGAAACACGCTCTGTCTTACAATCCAGAAACCTCATCTTAAATATTCACAAGCACATTTACGTTTCTGGTGAAGAAACGGAAATTAAAAGTTACAGTAAAGATCTAAATCGTAATAACCGGTTAGTTTCTAGTGATAATCACCCTACATTGTTTTTAATTTTTTACGTTTATTTTTATAAATCAGTTAAATTTAAAATTATATTTCGATACTGTTTCCTTTCTTTAGAAGTCACAGGAGCAAACGAACAGCAAACAGTTGCAGATTACATGAACCAAATCACGGGAGCTAAATAAAGAGTCACAAATTAGCTGAACTTAAAAGATGAAAAGAGCGACTAAAATTAGGAAGTTTTTCAGCCATTTATCGTTTCCTATGATCACATGTGTAACTTTCCCACCTGCGCATTGGGGATGTGAAAACATGCAACCCACACAAACACACACATACACACACACATATATATATATATACAGGAAAGGTATGTCTTCTTAGAGGACTTTCTTATAGAAACTGGCTCGTATAGACGTTAGACATAGGCAAACTACGAAAACGCCCCTTCGGTCAGCCTGTTCGTCGGGATTTGAGCCCCGAATCGAACTACCAGTGTTCAGTTATTTCACTGTTGATAGACTAGTTAAAAAATGGTATTACTGTTGAGTTATTTTTTATTTTAAGCATGTTTAGCAGTTACGCAAATATATTCATAGCAAATGACAGCAAGACACGTAAGAAGCAAAATTTCATTTCAGGTTTCTATATTTTCCCTAGAGAAAGCTCTAGAAGAGAAATATCTCAGCTTAAAAGCTAGAAACTAATTAAGAATCTCTTAATTTTTATTATGAAATGATATTATATGTTATCAAATTAATGATGTAACGATGTAAGGCCATATTAAATTGGCTAAAGGTTCGGCGCATGTTTTCTACGAAGACAACAGTAATTAAAAGTTATGGTCTCTGTCGATAGAGTAAAAGATAACATTGGTCAATATCTTAAATCTTTAGATTATGCTCTAATAACAATATGCTATTTGACAAGACGGAGCAAGGAAGAAAAAACTTTCAAATTTACTCAACTTCCTTCCATGCCATCTTGGTCATGTAACATGCCCACCATGGCTACTGTTTCCGCCATAGCTCCAGAATGAATTAGAATGGATTATTTAATTTAGACCAAACACATGAGGGAATTCCATCCAGACTTTAACGTCTACACTCTTCGCAAAGCATGGAATTTGGACGTTTCGTACTTTTCTTTCTCTGCTACCAACCTTTTTAATCATACATATAGATTAATTTACTTTTGATATGAAATCACCGTTTGGTCATTTCCGAATAAGTCACCACATAGAAAGTTTCACTTTCTTCATTTCATGATTTGTCTAAACAATCGTAATAGGTATGGTTCAAATCCAGACCGACATCATGTGACGTAGACTCGTATAGTCACTTATTCCTTCAGTAAAAATTTATTAAAATAAATAATTTATTAATGTAATTGAGGAAGAAAAAATATAAATCACCGAGCTTTACGCTTCTGTTCCTCTCCTAAGACATAGCAACAGGTCGAGAAAATGTGAGATTTCTCCTTCCCCGTCTGACTGGAGAAAGATTTTATAACTTTTTCTTTTTTTGTTATCAAGGCTGAAAGTGACCATTATTGTAGCGCTTGCTTCATTAGGCGCATTTTCTGGGGGTCAGTTTACTTCCAAGGAGGTCCTTTATCATTTAATTAATGATATTTAAGTTGTATTTCATTCAGCAATTTTATACATGAAGCAAGTTAAATGTAAAACATGCAGTGCAAGTAATTTGTATAAAAATTTAAATAAATATGTAGAAAGTAAAATGTAAAATACTAAATTTCATCTCGTTTTCTATAAGAGCAGGAATTTAACTTGATGATTAACTGAAAATGAATGATCAACTGAAAGTTCAAGAACGAAATTTAGTATATGATTTCACTGATCGATGAATGGTCAAACGTTAAACAGGCAAAAAAAGTCTAAAAACCAGAAAAGAGTCAAATAAAATTAGTATTTCCAGATAAAATAAGCTTAAAAACTAATAAATTCAAGCATATAAAAAAGAAAAATTCATAACACGAAATAGCTTGTAAAAAAAAATCTGTTGACATCATATAAATTCATTACATGGCCTATTAAATTATACACGCTTTTTGCAGCACTCCATTTAAACTCATTTCTCCGAATTATTCTAACTTAATTAACCGATCCATCAAGGCAAGTTCCAAATGACATGAAAAATTGCAAATTTTTAAATTAAATTTCCCGGTCAATTTTTGTCGTGCGGTAGACAGATTTCTCATAATTTTATTTTTTCATAAACAGTACAAAACTTTCTCAATAAAACGTATAGGAAACGGGAGACCACATTAAAAGTTATATTTTATTATTTGTGAAAATTAATTTTTTTTTAAATTTGATATTGCAAAATATGAATATTTTCGTCATTTAAAACACTTCTGTAATTGGAAGTATATGACTACGACCAACGATTACAAAGTCCGGAAAAGGATTTCTAAACCGGGTAAAGGGGTATATATATATATATATGTATATATATATATACAATATTTGTGATGTACGTTTTGCTGTAGATTAAACCAATTCACTCTTTAGTTACTGTCGAAGAAAAATGCTGTGCAGTTGACGGAGCAGAAAATGACATCTGGTTTGATCGTTAAAACAGGATTTTTAGTCCAAAGGGGCTTTGTCCCTGAAAGACTATTATTTTCGTTTCACGATTTTGCGTTGAATCACTATAAATGTCCGTTTCACTTCTCAAACTTCTGTCACCAAATGTTAGAGTCCTGCATTATATTTGAAGAAATTAAATAATGTATGTGTGTGTGTGTGTGTGTGATTATGGCAAAGCCTCGAGGGCTATCTGCCTAAGAGGAGGGATGCCTTCGTGGAGGACTTTCTAAGGGAAACTGGCTCGTATACACGTTACACATGGGGAAAACCACGAAAACGCCCATGCAGCCAGCCCGTTCGCGGGATTCGAACCTCGGACCGAACTGCCAGTGTTCAGAGACTTTACCGCTTGGCCGCTGGGAAATTAAATAATGAAAAATCTGCATAAATGTATGTCTATTTCTCACATTGTGATAAAACAACGGTACATAGAGATATCGAATTTTAAATGAGGTAATCGTCTTACGAATATGGTCATGCGGAAGACCAAATTTGAAATTTGGAATTTGTTTTATTACCTATTTCCTATTTTATAAATCTTTAACGAACTTCGCGAGGAACTGTGTATCGGAGGTTCTAAAGATATGCTCATTTTAAAATTATTTTGCGACATTGCTATTGAACTGAATTTTATGGTTTATGTGCAAAGAACATGAAATTTAATAAATAAAGGTAACACACAAAACGTTTAAAAAACTCCCATTTGTACGCAATTTAAAATCCGTAACCTTTCAGATTTTTTATTATTATTATTTTGTTCCAGAAACATTCTTCAGAAATACATTTTTGCTTAAAATAGTACCACACTAGGGATGCTAAACGCATCTTACAATTTCTATATATGCAGTTTGTATTTCAGAGAGTAAAGAAAGAAGGTGAAGCGAGAGATGTGGTTTATTCAAGCAGCAGGCAAGCGAGAAAAAATTATACATAATACGTGCGGTCGTGTTTATAAGCCAAAAAGTCTTTGTTTTAATCCTGAATAGCGATTGGGCTAAAGATTTCGCAGTGCAGAGAAGTTGCAGGCAGAGAGTGACGTAGCATGCCGTAGATTAATGCAAAATAGTGCAAAGCCTGTATTTGACAATGGGAGGTGCTTAATCAAAATTTCTGAATGTAAAGGTCTATTGCTATTTGGCTTAAATTACAAAAAATCATGTAAAAGAAACATAAAATTTGATCCTGCGCAAAGTATTGCAATGTTTCATAAAGTTTCATAAGTAACATAAAGTAAAAACAGTTGTAACTGAGCAAGGAAAGAAATTGAGCAAAAGAATAGAAAGTAATGACACTGAAAGGTAAATATTAAAGAAAAGTATTTTGCTCTTTTTAAAATTATTAGAATTAAAAAATTATAAAAATCAACATGATAATGCCAGTGAACAAAATGGCAAAACAAACTTTTAATAAAGAATAAATGAAGAGGAAATAAAAATAAGCAAGGAAAAAGCTGTAAAAATTGTACGCAAGGAAAAAGCTCTTTAACATTCATTTTGTCAAGAGATCAGAAACTCAAAATCGTAAAAACAACCTTGTATTTAGCGTAGGTATAATGAAACACTCAATCGATTTCGAGGGCAGCTAAAGGTCCCTCCTCATCAGGAGAAAGAAATATCTAGAAAGAAGAAAATAAAGGAGTCACAGAAACACGTGGTAACTGACTGACAACACCTCTTTTCCTGCAGAATCTATTTTTGTTTTTGAGCACTTAAAATTAACCAAAGTTATAGTACCAAATTGTGTTATAGTACCTCCGAAAATTAAAATTGCCTTCTCTATAAAAATAGGCTCTATTCCTCAAATTTCATAAAAAGGTTAAATTCAATATATAAAACTGTTAAAAAAACCATGCAAAAGCTACAAGGTGTATAGATAATCTGGAATTTAAATTAATAATTTGCCATATAGCTAACGTGTGTATACGTTTGATTCCGCTGATTACAATAAAAAAGGGGAATTGCAGTATTATATATTTCATCAGTCTCGTACACAAAATTTCAACGTTCTACGTAGTTATGCGAGATATATGTACAGATATCAAAACGAAGTCCCTTTTGAATCCATTTTATAACCCGTTTTGGAAAAAAACAGTCCTTTGTTCTCTACATACGTATAAACATCAGGCAAAAAAATTGTTCAAATAGAGCCGATAAAGGTCGAAATTAAAATTTATCCTCAAATATGATACCCGAAGTTTTTCGCGATTACAATACTTCCTTTACTTTGTACGAGGAAGTAAACATTTTAACTCATTGCATGGTTAATTTATATCATTAGAAGAGCAGGAAATATTTGCCTAATTTTACCGCTTCCTTGAAATTTTAACATTTAATTAATTGTCTCTAAAACGCTTCATCGAATTTCCGTTAAATCTTGCTAAATGTTTAGCTCAATGAAGGCATAATGCATTTAAAAAATAAATCGAAACTAAATCTTGGAGTTTTGAATGTTATCCTTCTATTAAACTTGCCCATGCTTCCTTTTTATCCGATTTATTCAGTTGCCTAATATCGGATACAGATTTCCACTTTCTTCTTTTTGCTCTCCTTCAAAACCTGAAAGTGAATTCTGTCAACTTTCTTATCACTTTACGAGAAAAATGGAAAAAAAGAGAAAAAAAATTATTTTGCTCCCACACTGAAACCCTGCCGTTACTTTTGCTTCTTTTTTTTTTATCATTTCTTCCGTCGAAAATGTCGAAACATTTTGCAAGGGAAGTTTGAAAAAAATTTAAAAAGAAAAACTATTTTAGCCAATTACGATAGATTTTAAGCAAGTTTTGTTTTTAAAGGAGCGTAATATTTTACCTAACTCGAACGTTTTAGAATTTTTTACGTTCCTTGTTGGGCGCAAGATTTTAAGCCGGGGTGAATATCAATTACCTGTTCCAAAGGACAGATTTAAAGCAGACTTTTAAATGTATTTTTGTATGTGTTTTGTAAATTATAGATATAATTTTATGGATGATAAGCATTTCTTTGCTGCTAGTCCTTATATGCTACTATGACAATTTATTTGTTTTATATGAAGATTAGTTTCATTTACATATATATATTTATTGCTTTCATCGCACAAATATTTTTCGTGTGTTTTGATATCATTAATTATGTAAACATTTATTTCATTATGTAAATATAATTCTATTTGCATAACATCATTTGTGCTATTATGTAACTGAAATACTGCGCCAACTTCAGGATAATTAGCCTTTGAGTTTTTTATAATTAATGTGAATTTTTTATAATAATGGTGTACGTTTTGTGTTGTACCCCACATAAAACGATAAGAATGTGCAGACATTATGTATTTTTTTTTTTTTTGGAAACAGGAGAGATGAAAAATGAGCAACGCCTTCGCCAGGAATCGAACCACGGACCTCTGAAATACGCGCCCAGCATACAGACCACTACACCACGAAGTCACGCTAAGAAAGTGGAAGAAATACCTTATAAGATAGTGGAATATAAGTGGTTGATCCAGCTTGGAAAATAGGCTAAAGGAAAATTTTCGCATTTCTCCCTTGCTTTCCCGTACTCTCCGCAAAAGCACATCTTTAGGCAGGTAGACTACTGTCCTTTTTTGTATTCAATAAAACAATTTCTGTGCTCTGTAATTATCTAACTTTCATCTATCTATGACAGCGCAGTTATACGAATGCTGTTTTACTTTCGTGTTCCTACTATAAATATTTGATAAAGACGAATTTATTATCTGTTGTTCTGTTTTCTTCTGTATATATCACACCATTAAATATTTTCGACATATAAGTGTTATTATATGCATTTGCAAATATTTATTTAAAATACGGATATATGAGTCATCGAAAAGTAAGAGCTAATTTTTAAACCATTGCGTTGGTTTACCGAAAGTTAGTTTTTACTCCAAAATAATTAGAAGATGTTCACGTTGTGACTGCACATAAAAAATATTTAGAAACTATGTTCAGAAGTTATTAATTCAGAGGAATGGCAAGGCTAGTCATATTCTTTGACGATTTAGGAGACCTTCTTAAATGCCGATGAACATTTTTTATCTAAAAATAGGCAAAATTAGTGAATAAAATTACTTTCGAGAGAAAATCATCGCAATCATTGGCATGATCCGTTATACTTCGAACTGCACCAACGACCGAGCGGTCAAACGCTGTGCGCTAGTAGCTTGACTGCTATTTAACTCTCGGAGAAAACGGGCTGCAGCCTTCTTCCATAGGATTAATAGTTACTAATTTTCTTTTGATATGTATTTTTTAGTATTTTGTATTTTTTAATATTACAATCCAGTACAATTTAAGAATTCTTCAAAAGTATTTTCTCAATCTTCTAAAGAATTAACTTCTAATACGATTAATTTTGCAATAGTTTTCGTTCTTTACTTCCTAGGGAATAAGCGGAAATAAAAAATAATAATTTAATTTTTATATACACTGTTATGTTACTCAACTGTTATTAAATACTGTAGAATAGTTCATCAGTTAAATTTGGATACAGAAACGCAGTGGTTTTCAAATGGAAAGGGAATTGTAACTGAGTCTGATGCATCCTCCTCTTGACGACGGTATATCAGATTTGAATTAATTCCTCTTCTTTAGTATTTTTTCTGGCTTTTGTAAATTTTAGATTTCAGTTTCACATTTCTTTTACTCTTATTTTGCATATTTATGGAGTAATTTGAAATTTATTGGTACTGAATTTCACTTCTTTTGGGTCTTTGTATAAAACTCGTTCAAGATTTCTCACTTTTTGACTATATATATATATGCACATACGCACACATAACGAGAATAGTAATTATTATCATTATCTTTTCTAGTAATATTATAACATGAGCAAATATTGTGCCAGTTTCAATGAAAAACTTTTGAATAGCTCGCTGCAAAAGTATTTCACTTCATGTGGCCACAAGAAATCTCATTTCGCTACTTACACATAATTTACAAACAAATTTGACATTTTAAAAATGAATTATCGATTTAGGCAAAGCACACGAGTACTACTTCCTAACCTCATCGCAAGTTTGGCCCTTGTGGACCGTGAGATATGGAATCTAGTAGTATCTGGACTCTCTTCTTGTATCGCCAGTGTTCTAGAAGGTTTTTGAGTTGACAAATTTCCAAGTATACTGATTTTTTAAAGATGCTATCTCTGCTTTGAGTGCTGATACTTTATGTGAGATTCGAAACCAAATCTAAAGCTTGGAGATCAGTTGCTTATTCTAATCATCATATTATTCGTAAAGGTCAACTTTTAAGCAATTATTTCCTTAAATGTATGAAAATAAACTTCTCACTACTTAACAATAGCTTCTTTTAGTTAACGTTTTCGTCAACATTTTAGTTATTTAATTTTAATAACATGATTATATATTTCATTTTAAATACTGCCTTCCTATTATGTACTACTAATTGATGGCAGTTAAAACTGCAATTTAGTCTTCATATTTCAGGTAATTAAAATTTACTTTTTCAATTAAAAAAATTAATTAAAAAACTATTTTTTGAAATAACTTCAAATTTTAATTTATTGTAATTTTTCAAATGAAATAACTACTGAAAGAATCTGTCGTATTCTAAAACTAAAAAAAAATTATTACCAACAATCATTGTTTAAACTCATAATGTTAAAAGCTTATTTTCTGCGCAAAACATGCGAGATCTCCAATAATTTGTTTATCAAACATTTAAATTTTTATTCAGCTTGTTTGCACCAACGATAAAACACACTGAAAAATAAAATAAAATCATGAACAATTATACAAAATTAAGGTATTGAGCTTAGCAAATATTTAATGAAAGCATTAACGTTGAGGCGCGAATTAAAAGGTAAAAAAGCTGTTTCGGAACTTTCCATTTAAATCGCCTTGAGCGAAATTGTTTTAAATTTTTCATTGCAAAATTCTTCCTAATTATTTGGATAATAACTTTGGTTGGCGTAATCTCAAAGGAATTTTCAGTCCATTATCTTCCCTGTCAGAAACCGTCTTTCAACATTTTATCTTTGGGCGCAGAACAATGAAGCCTGCTTTCTTACCTGTGTTTCAACAACGATCTTCTTCCTTCACATTGTTCCTTTTTAATTCCATTATTCACACACTCCTCGAGATGACAAAATGTTAACAAGAGCAGAACAGATTTAGGAATAATACCTAAGGGCTCAAGAACATCATTGTGATATGTGACGGATAAACATATGCTCAGAAAAGGCTTTACGTTAGCTGTGTATCCATGCAGTGTTATCTTGTTGCATGCGTGCGTAATAGACTGAATGCACAAGTCTGATGAACAGTTAAAAAAATTTATCCCTACCGCAAGAAATAAAAACAAAATGCCGAAATCTTTCCTCACAGATATTCGTACAATATCACAATATCACACTGTAGTTATATTTTAAACTACTATAAACCGTTAAATAGAACACAATTCAAAGCTCAGAGAAAGCTAATCCGATCTCACCGCAATTTCACTAAAGTCAACAACAACAGTTATCTAACAACTGGACTGAGAGTATCTCTCCGACTTTTATAAGCCTTTTAATCAGTCACGAGAAGTTTCGGGTAAATTTCGATTTTCTCGCGGTTTCTGGAAAGCAAAAGTAATTACGAGATACCTATTTTATTAAATGCGCGTGCTCCTCTATTTTTACTATTTCGGCGTAGCTTTCTCTTAAAACTCTTCGCACGCTGCATTGCACGGAGAAATAAAACAATTTTAATTACAGTTCTACTAAAAATAGCAACCTAAATACAAAAAAACCATAACACTGCCCCCTTCCCAAGGACTGCACTTGCTGGGCAGTACAATACCTAAACAGGAAGCCAAACTTTCAACTAAGGCATCACTGCAATAATAAACATTACATTACAATAACAAACAATATAAACAATAATTGCAATAAGTAACTTAAAACAAATCAAATACTAAATACAGTTCTGATACTATGAAATATTAAATACAAATCAAATACTAAATACAAAAAGAATCATGGTCGTATACTATTTACATTATATACACTACGTACTATGACCATAGTAAGGAGCTAACCTGTCATAATGAACGACTTTAGGCTTAGAGTTCGATGAGTTATGGATCCGAACCACGACGTCGTTCAGCCTGTTTAGGACTGTGTAAGGACCATCCGAACGTGACTGTAGTTCGGGACAGAGTCTTTTCCGTCGAGTCGGATTCCAAAACCACACCTTATCTCCTTCGTTGAATCGATGTCCAGTAGCTCTGGTGTAGTAGCTTGTCTTCATCTTCTCCGTCGTTAAGTTGATTCGCTCTCGTGCAAAATTGAGCATCACTTCAAACCGGGCCTGGAGATCTTGCAGGTATTCTTCAGGCGATGAAGGCGCATCTGGAGGGAAACCAAACAGGAGATCACAAGGCAGATGAAGGTCACAACCGAAGGCGAATAGCCTTCAGATGGCGAATAGCCGGTAGTCTCCTGACAGCACTGCGGAAAGCCAGTAAAAACAGTGGTAACTTCTTGTCCCTCTCCTGCTGTTTTCTGGAAACCACTAATAAGAGTTTATTAAGGATGGTTCGATTGAACCACTCTACCATGTCGTCCGACTGGGGATGTAAGGGCATCGCTTGGGAAAACCCAACGTGGTGTAGTGGTCACTGACAAAAGTCAGCGACGAGTAGCTTGCAGAATTCTTTAAGGGGACAGTACACTTTTAAAATGATCAAAAAATCGATTTTTTTTAATTTTATTCTATTTGGTAGAGCATTTTGTTCTGAATAAATTGATACTATACTTTTACATCTCCGATAATTATTTCTCGAGTTATAAAGGAAAATATGAACCTCACTTTATGGTTTTGATTTAAATGCCCTAAGTCAGCCGCCATGACAGTTTGTTTACATTTTGAAGTCACATCGCACTCATCCTAACTTTGGCGTTGCATGCAAAGCCTTATTTTTTTTAAATCTAATTAATTGCCGAAGAAGAGAACCATGTAAAACATGCACTACAACTCCTACTTTCTCTCGGTTTGTTTACATCGTGTTTTGCTACGTTAGTTATACTGCGATTTGGTTTTAATTTGACGTTTAATTCTACGTACGTACATACGTCCGTACAGACGCCACGGAAAATTCTCTTCAGAATTCATTTTAAAGCAGTTTTATAATTTTTTGGAGGAAAAGAGTCTTTTATTCTGTCCTTACCTACAGATATCACGCAAAAACATCGTTAAATTTCATTCGATAGCGGTCAAAATGGATATTTTCGTTGAAATATGCTGCCTGAAACTTTTCACGATTACAATACTTCCTTTTTACTTCGTACAAGGAAGTAAAAAGAGAAGCTTTGCCGCAAAACTAAGAACACTAGGGCAAGTTTATTTAAGATTGAGTAAATGGCTAGCTCGTTAAATTGGCGACTTATCACCAAAACGGCGATGATTTTGGAGATTAATTTTTGTCACCGAATTTGGCGATAAATTGCCGAAAGTCATTAGACTCGGCGACCCTTTGGCGACATTTTGGTCCAGTCTCTGCATAACTGATATTGTAGCTGTAATTGTTTCTAGCTCTCATATGCCTTCCAGTTATTTCGAGAAATGAAAATTACTAGAAATCTCTCGGCGGCCTGAAGAAAACTATATAAAACCGGGAAGAGCATCAGTTTCTGAGCAGTAGCTGTTGTTTAGTTCAGAGTTATTTTCGGAGTATTGAAATATCTCCGCGTGAGCTTCGCTCTTTAGTTGCGCTTTGCCATGCGTTTTGTTTAACGTTCTCAGTAATTTGAAAGGTAAATACTGCTTGTGCTCTGTGATACTGTGAAGAGCTGTACGAGTATTTTTGTGGAATGTTCTAGAACTGTGAAATGTTTCGTCGGTTTGTAATCGATCGTATGCCTCAGTTCTGTGGGCATTCAGTCTATTACGAACCCGTACGTACGCAACAGTACTCTTATTTGTGCATTCTGGTGAAGAATATGATACAAAAGAAATATGGGTCGGATTTCAACATAAGAAGTAAAATGTTAATTAAAATTAACTTTACAAATCGTTATAGGTTATAAGACGAGAAAGAGCAATATTTTAATTTATATTTTAATCAAATAAGTTTCAGTAATACGTTAAGAGAGGTTATTTTAATGTGGCAAAGCCCGTGTGGTCTAACTGTTTAAGACGGAATGCCTTCATGTAAGACTTTCTAAGAAAACCTCGACGAAAATCAACCATGCAGACAGACCATTCGCTTGGGTTCGAACTAACGAGGCCTTGTAGTATTCAGCGATTTTTAACCATTCAGCCACTGCTGGATATAAATTCAGTAATGTCATCTGCAGAAAATACTATATTTTCCTTTGATTTTGAGTAAGCATTATTTTGAATGAGCGAGGAAAGATTCTTGTGTTCATACAAAGATGACGAATATATGTTTCAAATACGTTTTCCTACACTGGAATGTATAGAGCAGAAAGAATGGAACAATTTACCAAATTAGATAGCATGTATCCGTCAATATAACTTAACCTTCTATTTTTACTGAAAGAATACGAAACATCAAAGCTGATGTATTTCGATCGCAAGAGGGCATGAGTAGCTCCACTCATGAGTAACTGCCAGCGAAGCGAAATGAAGTTAACTTCGTCTAATGAGATATCTCTTTTAGATATCCGGGCAAATGCTTTTGAGAAGAATAAAGATCGTCTCCAGGAATCGAGTTCCTAAATGGCTCCATTCCTGTGACTGGGTGATTTCTGAATTCCTAACATACTCGAATTTGTAAAGCAAGGAGTTAAGCCGGCGTACGAATGCTATTCATAGAAATCTGATTTAAATTTCGCTGCAAAAGAAAGACATGTAATAACAGTCTGCATCGTAAATTTCTTTATTTTGTTCTTCTTAAAATATATTTTCAGGATTTACTTCAGAAATTATTTTAATACTTTTTTAAATCATGAATTATGATTGGCAACAATGTAAAACAACATTTCAGGTTAATAAACCATGCGCAAAAGTAATAATCTAATATTAGTCGTTTCCAGCCGATTTCAGTTACGGTTAAAATTTTACTGCATTTTTATTTTTCTGTTTCATTACTTTCTATTCAAATAAAAATTTGCTATACTGAGCAGAAAAAAAATCTCCCAAAGGGGCGTTTTTTAACGTTTTGCGCTTTTATCTTTATTAATTGAATATTACGTTCTTCGCACTTAACTATAAAATTCAGTTCAACAGCAGTATCACAAAATATTTAAAAAGAGCATATCTTTAGAATTTCCGATTCACATTCTCACGTGCTGGAGATAAAAAAGTTTTTTTTTTCGTACAGTATTGCTATTGTTCGCTTTGAAATCGTTGAGTTTGTTAATCACTAAAGTTTTACAGAATGTTAAATAGATAATAAAACAAGTTCGAGACTCCAAATTTGAGCTTCCAGATGTCCATATTCGAATGGAAGAATATGAAAATTTTCCATAATTATACAAATGCCGATCTGAATCATTAATCTTTTATAATTTAATTACTTTATACATTTTTAGTGAGAAATATTTTAGTGGGAAACGCATGTTGTTCGGACTGTCTAACTTCCATATTCCTGTAGAATAATATGTAAATGATGGTAAAAATGAATGTGGACAAATATTAAGATGAAAAATCTAGAAAAGAAAGGAAGTACCCTTGACTTATTTTTATACTACATCTTCCAATCTCGTTATCTTCATTTCCCTCAGAGAGCGTTTGTTCTGAGTTATCGTTTCAAAATATATTACCATTAACTTGAGTTAATATAAATGTTAAGCATTTTAAATTTATTCACAAACAACTACTTAGTTGATTTAATTAGCGAATGTTTTGGCTGAAAATGGTGAGTTTTATTCACATGTATGATTTGCATATAATTTCTTACAATCGTTTCATACTTTTACATTGCATTTCGTATTCTATTCAAAACACGTGTATGAACTTGTGGTGATGTTTAAATTAGCTTGTATCTAAAGAACCGGTGTTATTTATGATTCCACTCTGAATACGTTTTTAATTGTTAATAATTAAATCCCTAATAATTATTTTTATTAAATTTTAATTAAATCCCTCATAATTATCTCCCCCTAATTATTTTAAGTTTAAAAATGTTTAATTACATCTAACTATCGCATCATGAATATACTTTCTTAAAAGTAATAAAGTCTGTTAGGGAGGTAGTTTAAAATTTACTAAAAAGGACTGAAATAATAAGACAGTTAATAAAATATAATAGCAGCTTTAAGAATATTGCCGTCCTACTTCGATTAAAATCCTAAAATTGTAAAATTAATTATTTACGTTTTAAGAAAATGAGACAGTAATGAAATTTGGATAATATACGTACGATATTCGGTATTTTTAATGAGCTTCCTGCACGACATTAGATTCATTAAGAGAAAGGTTTATAGGAGTCTTCAATAATCAATTCTTAGGTTCATTAATTTTTACTACCTGACTCATAAAGAATGAAGAACGGCGTCACAGATGCTTCTTTTTCGGTTTTTTTCAATTGAACCAAGTTCTTTAACTTGAAAGATGACATGCTTGAAATTAATACATATATATATATATATATATATATATATATATAACGTTTCCAACGTTACCAAGCTATTACCACGCAAAGAAGCATCGCCAATAAATTGCAGCTATTCTCCAAATCATCCAATTGCACATATATATGTGTATACGTATGTGTGGGAGAGAATGAAGCAAGAGAATGTTTATAAGTGCAACTCCAAGGAAAATGTAATTGCGTTAAGCAGCAAAATTAATCAATAATTAATGAAAATGCCCATTTTATAAAAGCTTTAAACACCCTTTAATAAACCAAAAAGTTAAGTAAAAAAAGGCGTTTTTTTTTAATTTACGTGATATAAAGGATAAATATTAATAAACTACAACTGAAGCCATGATATACTTTTTAAATATTTTAAATAAAATAAAAGGTTAGTGAAATAAAAGGTTAAGAATATTAGAAAGATATTAATAAGGATTGCTTTAAAATGTATTCTCATCATAGTAAGAGTGTTTAAAATATTCTTAATCAATCAAATTAAAACTATATTTCTGAAATTATACAAAACAAAATAAATTTTAGATTCAAAAATTGTTTTTTAATTACGAGAACGACAAGCAAATAAAAATTTGGCCTTGTCCGGTATATTGTTTCCGGTATTATATGTAAACTTTCAAAGCTTTAGTAAAACATCCTAAAAGTAACAAATATGTTTTTAGCTTTTATAACACTCTTGCGCATATGTAATTAAAATTAAAATCATGGTCTTGCTAACAGAAATGGATTTTAAAAGTAATAATTTTATAACGAAATTTAAATGAATTGAATATATCATTTTCATATGTCAATATAGAACTGATCAGTTCTATATTATAATTTCTGCTGCTCCTTAAAACTATCTCAATGCAGTTTTACTAAACCATGTACAAATTCTGCTGTTTTATCAACACAGAAATGAAGTTAGATATACGATGTCGTATTTCTTTCAAAATCTATTTCTTTTCGCAGTGCCACGGGATTTCTTAAATAAATTTAGGAACAAATGTAGCGCTGTTCAGCTTTAACATTGTAATTAATTATCTTCAATCCGTGCCTTCGTAGTGTAACTAAAAGCACGTTCTCTAGCAATCGGAAGAAGCAGAGTTTGAATCCAGGCGAAAGAATTGCACGCTTTTATGTTTCCTGCTTCGAAAATATTATTAACTCTAGAACTCCTGAACTAAAATGTAGTGTGCCCATTTGTCCTTCACACATCAGGGAAGAAATTTTTTTCTTCTTAAGGTGTAATTGGAAGCCCGTCCTGCAAGGACTTGGAAGGTACAGAGTTCGAATCTCGGTGAGAGAATTGCATGTTTTTTTTTTTTTTTTTTTTTTTTTTTTTGATTTACAGGTATGAAAATATTTTTGACTCCACAAGTGGCGCCTGAACTAAAATTTGGGAGGTGATAATTCGTCACCATCAGGATATGGCGACTGAGCTCCCTCCTTAAGTACCACATTCCTGGAGCCCACCAGCGGCCGAGCGGTAAGGTCGCTGAACACTGGTAGTTCGGTCCGAGGTTCGAATCCCGCGAACGGGCTGGCCGCATGGGTGTTTTCGTGGTTTTTCCCATGTGTAACGTGTATATGAGCCAGTTCCCTTATAAAGTCCTCCACGAAGGCATCCCTTCCCTTAGGCAGATAGCTCTAGTGTGCTTTGCCATAATTAAATACACCACACCACCGCACATTCCTGGTGCACGTCTGGCTAGCATCAGGGGCTACAACAAGGGAGTTGCATATCTTTTTTGTCTCCTGCTACTACAAACCTAATGACTCTACAATATGATATTACACAAAATAGTCCTTGGATGCATTTTGATAACTTCTCTTGGACCCGGTCAAATGGAACAAGGACGCTGAGTGGATATTTTCTTCAGCAAATTTCTAGATCTTTTTGGTACAACAATTAAACGTGTGAAACATTTATAGAATGTTAAACTAGAATCGAAATATGTTAGTCAAAAATGGTAAATTTGAAAAGAATATCATTAAGACTATAACTCTCGGATAGGTTAGAAGTGTTTTCGAAGGTGAAGAAATAACAATTTTGCAATATTTTATTCAATAATTGGGAAAATCTGAAAATATCTTTTAAACATTTAATAAAGAAAGTGTCGAATTTTTGAGAAAAATCATTTCGAAATATTTCATGTAGATTAAGAAAAACCAGGAAAATCATTAATATGAGTCTAGCTGTTATTTAAATCATTTAACTGTTATGTTAAAAGAAAACACATGTACCCATTCCTGTCTTCAAAGAATAGTATTTCGACCATATCCTTCGTGCAGAACTCTTTTAATAATTTAATACGTCAAATTATTATATGTGATCTTATTTTACATCTAAGTCCTTCATTTTAATCTTGCAAAACTTTTCAAGCTCGTATGTTTTACATTCGGGCCCATATGATCTTATTTTTTTTTACTCAAATTAAATATCTCATAGCTTAAATATTTAATTTAAATCTACATATGAATTTCTCTCTGAAGTGAATCAGGTAACTAAAATAAAGAAATGGAAAGTCAAATAGAATGAACTCAACAATTTTCTCCTGTTCTTGTTCGATTAAACATCTTGGAATGTTCTGGCAATAGAAAAACCAGCTGGAATCGTTGTTATGACGACTTTTTGCTTGTTCCATTTGACTTTTCCACCTTCATATGGAACTCAAAATGAGATCGTACCGTATTTACTGTTAGAATTCTGATTGGATGTTTTAGTTTTCTGTTTTATTAGTTTGTGTTGAAGATATTAATTTTGAACAAGGTATAGGACGTAATAACAAGGTATAGGACAAGGTATAGGACATGACATCAGGGCAACTGCAGAAATACTTTTTTTTTTTTTTTTTTTGTAATTCATTTAAATGTGCAACTCTTTATATTAAGATTAATAAAAATATTTAGCTGAATTTAGGAAATGTTTGTCGTAATATAGCTGAGATTTAACGGAAAAAATATTTTTCACAGTGCAGGAAACTGTAAAATGTATACATGTACTTATTTCTTAAATTTATATATTTTCGAACGATTTTCATGATGAGACGAAATGTTTTTTAAAAAGTAAGGAAATATTTTGTCAAAAATTTCGCCACTATATATATCGGCACAAATTATTGAAACCAATGTTGTATTAAAAATTATCTTAAAGACCTTTTTTGCCAGCGGATGCACTTTTGGTACGCATTAATTTTATTACATCGGCTAACCTGACTGTGATCGTCACTGTCAATATTATATAACGCCCTCTATTCGAGAAAAGTTGAACTTCAGTATTTTCTCCCCGCTGAAAACAATTGAAACTCATTTTCATGTAAATCCCTTTCTACTATATCAGTTCAATGATTTTAATGTATTTTTGAAATCATACACACATTTAGACTAAGAATTTCTGTTTGGGTTTGGTTTAACTCTTTGAAAGCCAGAACACACTTTCATTCAAACGACCACAACAGCCCAAAACGGCCACGTTGTGATGGTGCTTTTCCCCCTCCACCAAAGGTATGCAGTAGCAGGTGCAATTTCTCTAAATCTATTGCATCAATCTATTGCAGACAGCTTGTCCTAAAAAGCTAATGGAAGCTTATTTGTTAGGAAGTAGAAAAGATGTCATCTGAAATATTCACACCTCTTTGGTGCATTAATGGACGGGGAGTAGAGGGAACGGATGGGACGGGTGGTAAACGGACCTTTAATTATTTTAAGCATAAGGGTTAGCGAAGGTTCTGTTTTCTAAGGGTTAATTGATTACCGCAAATCACTCGAGGCCTAGCTGCTTAGGGGAGCGATCCCTTCGTGGAGGACTTTCTGAGAGAAACTGCTTTATATACACGTTACACATGGGGAAAAACATGAAAATGCCCATGCAGCCAGCACGTTCGCCGGCATTCGAACCCCGTTTTGAACTATCATTATCCAGCTACTTTACCGCTCAATCTGTGACGGGTCCTAAGAATTTTGAAATATTTCTTTATAGTGCATGTATCATAATGGTTGCTTTTATTAGAATTTCAAAAATAGTTGGTAAATATTTTTTATCGTGCAACGTCAAATGAAATGAAGCAAATAATAATTCATGTAATTCATAAAAAAACCCAAAATAATTTCATAATTGCTAGGTTTAAGAATCAGTGTATTTTAAAAAGAAAAAAAAACTTTTCAAACAATAAAGTATTTTATTGAACATAATGAATCTGGGGGTTTTATTGGAAAACATTTTGTTTATAAGACTACTAGCAATTAATATAAATAGTATACATCTGTTTAGTACTATAGGTACTACAAGGAGAATTGTACTTTATTACTCAAGTCTATATGGTTCATCTTACATTAAGAAAATCTTCGAAGAAAATGCTGACCCTGTGTTGTTTTCCTTACATCCCAGTCAACGAAATCCAGCTCATAAAAGAATTTTTTTAACTGAAACTAGTATGATCTGAGATTTTAACTAAAAGTTATTTGAATTTTAAAATTGCTGTCATAATTATTCTAAAATTGATTTCTGTTTTGAGGGAATTAAATAATTATATTTCCTCTCACTTCCTTTTCTCTAAGATAACAACACAAAATTTTGGAACGCAAAACTAATGTGGAAAATGTTGAATAAATTAAAAAGATATGAGTTTATCAGCGCTATTGGAATAAATACTAACGGAATGTGTGATGATAAAGGTGGCTCTCTTCATAAATAAATTCACCATGGGATGGAAAATTAGGAAACTTTTATAACTGCTTTGTTGCCTAATTGCTTGAAAATATATTTTAACGATACAGGTATAGAATTTGTATAAAATATGCTCTGGGCAAAAATATTTTAGAAAAGTTCCATCATAGGGTAAATCTAATTGCAGAAAACCATTCTAAACTTTTCAGTTTGTAGAGTCATTAGGTTATTTTGAAGCTGGAGGCAGGAAAATGTGCAATGCCCTCGCCAATACTCGAACCTGGACCTCTCAAATACGCACCGAGTGTGCTCACCACGAAGGCATGCGGAAAGAGGAAAAAATACCTTATATACTCCCCCTTCTAAAGGGCGACTGGGGATTAGGGGAACCAATTGCAAAATCCTGGTCGAGAAGAATCATTATCCACTGTATCGGAATCATTATCCACTGTATCGGAATCATTATCCACTGAATCATCCATCGCGCGCCACTGTAGAGTCAATAGTTTACTTTGATGCTGAAAAGGAACAAAATGAGCAATGCCCTCGGCAGGACTCGAACCTGGACCTATCGAATACACTCCGAGTGTGGTACCGTTATACCACGAAGGCATGCAGAAGGGAGGGAGAAAATACCTTACAACTTAATAAATTTCTCAAAACCAAAGCTGTACAAAAAGACCTCTTTGTAATATTTTTTTTTTAAATTAAAGGGTAAAAGAAATAAAAGAAATGGTTATGAAAAGAGGTAAAATTCTCCAATAACCTGATAACAGAGTTTCATTTTAAAGAAATATAAGATGTTCATTATCCTTTCCAAAAATTTTATTAAAATATAAAAAGTAAAATTGTAAAACACTTTCTTTAATTTTGTATCAGAGAAATAAGCGATAGTAAACAGCTTTTAAAAATATCATTATTTCTTAAGCTCTGAAAAATGATACCAATGCGCTGTAAAGTCTTCATTTATTTTTATTAACCAATTATTTTATATTAATTAGATTTTCTTTCTTGCTTGCTTTCCATTTTCCTGCCAAAATGCTAATTTCTAGTTCACACTTATTCAAATGAGGGAGAAGGAGATAGTATTTAAAGGTAAAGGTAAACGTAAAAGTATGGGGGACACCAGCGATGTACCATAGGTTAACTGGTAATGCCTTCGAATACTAACTCTTTGAGAGAAAAAAAAAAGAGGGGGGGGTAATTGCAAGTTTTATAAGAATTTGCATAGACTGAAGCTTTTCAAAAGGTCTAAGGTTTGCCTATTATGGTACATCGTGCAATTCCACAGTACGCCCCGCATCCAGTATTTATTAAAAATAATGGTGTAGGGCATAAGTAGATTACAAAATAGTAGGAACACAATTTGAGATTCACAAGATAAATTAAACATCTGATTGGGTGTAACAAAAATAGCAGATAAACATAATTAATAAACAAATAAACATAATGAGATAATTATAATTAGTACTGGCAACACAATGTTAAAGGAATTGTTATAATAATGCTAAAGAGGTAGGTGTCCATGGGTTATTTCAGATATATTGGTTTATTGCAGTTTATAAAATTACGAGCGGATCCATTTTGTCCATAATCACAGCATGTAAAAGTTCACTAAGTTTAAACTGTATGTGGACTTACACTTGACAGAGATCTAGGCCGTAGGAGGAGAGTCGTTGCATAATTTTCTGAAACTTTAAATATTGATGTTTATCTTTAATTAAAAATCTTTGGAATGCCAGGAGGTCAGTTCTTGGGGATTTTATGTGAATATCCTCAGTTAAGGGGCATGAGAAAACGTAGTGATCAGGAGTTCCCTGTTCCCCACATATGCAGATGTCAGAATTTGCCAAATTTCTTGCGTAGAAATATGTGGGGAGGGTCCATGTCCTGTTATAAAGTAATTTAGGGAAGGGTTCGAGTTCAGAGATGCTAAGCTTACATTGGGCATCAAGTTATATGTGCGTCTTTCCTGTGGAGCATTGTTCCACAAATCTTGCCAAGATTTTGAAGCAAGTTGTTTTAGTTGGTACTTGAAATTTGAGCGAGGCCACGGAATGATGATTTCAGTACCATCTTGATTAATAGCTGCTTCTTTGGCTAGTTCATCTGCCTGATCATTACCAAAATGGCCACTATGTCCTTTGATCCATGAAATTTGAATTTTGTAGTTTCGGATTTTTCCAAGAAGAGAATTTATGTTGGATATCAATGGAGAGGAAGGTAAGAGATTTTTAATAGCTAGAATAGCTGCTTGGGAGTCAGATTTTATGCTAAATTCTTTGAGATTTTTGAGAATGGCTATTTCAATCGCTGCTTTTATAGCTGACAATTCCGCTTGGAAAACACTATTATTATTATGGAGATGGCCTTTCCATTTGATGATATTTGAGGGGGTAATTTGAAAAAAGACTGCGGAACCAACTTTTCCTTCAATTTTTGATCCATCAGTATAAGCAATTGGAGATGAACTTTAATTTTCTTCAGACGTGGGGAATATTATTTTGCTGAAGCGAAGCGCTGGATGGATAAGATTGGGGTTAATTTTCTTTTCATAGTTGGATGGCTAAAAGGTTTGGTTGTTGAATTCTGCGGCTTGGTTAAGTTGGAGAACTTTCATATAGGTGCATTCCATTTCTGCACTGATTGATAACGGAAGAGTATCAGCTAGAGTATCAAGTGCTATATTTGAAGTTGTGCGATACGCTCGAGTAATGCAAAGAGTAAAAGGCCTTTGAATTGAATTTAAACATTTCATCTTTCTTACTGTCATTGGTTGTGCCAAATTCCGGCTCCGTAATTTACCATTTTTGAGATGACTGTTTTTAGAAGAAGGAAGGTTTTAGACAGAAGAATCAGAGCGTGTTCCGCCTGCTAAAAGCGACGCTGCTAATGATTCTACTGAGAGTAGTTTATCTGCGACGTTGCTTTATTCTTGCTGTTAGGCTTGTCACACGAATATTATGTTTGAGCCAACTTGCCCGTTTTTTGTTTGTAATCTTTAGCTAACTAAAATTTACTTAGTTAAGTTCCATTGGTTATTTTTGATTTACGCCATAAATGTTGGCTTTTTCTGTAAGTACAAGATGTACCTTTTCTTAACTTTTCTCTGAGTTAAATAAAAGGGTCTTATAGACCCTTCACATCTCTATTGTTATTTTCAAGACATACAGATAAGTCGCTTATAGCTTTGCAGAGTTCTTATCTAGTTTATGTTATCAAAGAGGTTGACACTCTATAACCCATTGCTTGCTCTATTAATGTCAAATAGAAAAATAAAATAGAAGGAAGGAGTTATAATATGATAATTTCACACAAGTTTGGCAATTAAGCCGGAATGATGCAAACCCGATGACACCAATTTATACTATTTGACTTTGATCTACACATAAAAGTATATTTTAGTATTAGATAATCTCTAACAGAAAACTATTTATATGCATTTGAAGCTAATCATGCAGGTATCGTCATTAAAATTAAAAATTTTTGGCGCAAATCAATCAAGGAAATAATTTTTATCAGATAAGAATTGAAACAGTATTCTAATGCTTTAACTTAAGTAAAGGAAACGAAAAGATCTGGATAAGTTTCCAGCGATTTGGGGAGAAATACGAAATTTGCCAACTACAAGTACAGGGTGAACTGAAGCTTAAGCTTTAACTTAAATAAAGGAAAGGAAGTGATCTGGATACATTTCCGAAAGTTTCCAGCGATTCGGGGAGAAATACGAAATTTGCCAACTATAAGTAGTATATACAAGTATTTCTTTCACTTTATCATGTCTTATATTCTAAAACGTCTTTCAAAATACATCTGCTAAATATTCTAATTTAGAGTTTTGCCTGAAACTTTGGCATTATGTTTAAATAAACACAAAGTAAAGTTTCCTCAAGTTATGGTCCACGCAGAAAGGAAAAGGAAACATGGAAACAAAAAATGAAGAGAAAGAAGGGAGAGAAAGAGAAAAGCTAAGTAATTTTGGGTAGAAATGCGAAATCTGAAAACTGTAAGTGTTCAGCAGAGTTTTTTCATTGTACTAAGTCTTACATTCAAATTGCATTTGCTTAACATTCTTGTCCTTTTTAGTCATCATCTAGATATCTCCCTCCTAATCCTTTCTAGTCATTTCTAGAAAGGAGATCTAGCCTCTAGTTTCTATCTCCTTACTAGTCATTTCTGGAAACAGAAAATCAAGAGAAAGAAACACATAGAAACAGAAATTGGAATTATAATGTAATGGCTGATTACTACTATATTTTTAAACAAGGTACTCAAGTTGTTACTTATAAAGGAAAAAAGATGGTGCTGTAGAGACATTAGGATTTTTGGAAACAGGAAAGATGAAAAATGAGCAACGCCTTCGCTGGGAATCGAACAACGGACTTCTGGAATATGCTTCCAGCGTGCAGACCACCACACCACAAAGGCATGCCAAGAAGGTGGGAAAAATACCTTATATACTCCCTCTTTTAATAGACGACTGGGGCTTCTAAGGGACACAATCACCAAATCCTGGGTGTGGAGAATCATCATCCGCCACTCTTTTAGTTCGGGCGCCACTTTTGTAGAGACGTTAGATTATTTCGAAGCAGAAGAGATGAAAAATGGGCAACGCCTTCGCCGACAATCGAACCATGGATCTCTGGAATACCGGTCCAGCGTGCAGTCCGCCACACCACGAAGACATGCCAAGAAGGTGGGAGAATACCTTTGTCATATCCTTCTTTTTCTTGGGCGTGTAGATTCTGGATATGTATTTAATTCCTACCGTAGACGTATCGTATTGTGTGCGTTGCATAAAAGAGCCATTTTAACGGCACAAAATTTTATTAACACACAAATAAAAATAATAAGTATAAACGATTAACACACAAGTATAACTTCGTATTTTGCATCTAAGCTGACATACAACACGTTTCCTTCGTTACTTCGCTACTACCTACTAACTACTTTTCTCTAGTAAGTCTCATGAGAGAGAGGCGTTGCAGGCCGTTCGGCTAAACTGCGCATGCGTGGTCATCACGTCATGACAACCTTATAGTACAATAATTTTTTTATTACTATAATTCGTTCCATGCAGTTAGCAGATGCAATGCATTAAACTGACACTTTTAAGTGCTTTTTGGTAAAAAATAACAAAGAGTTTTAAACAATGCTTTAATTTCATGTAGCTTCATCAAGGCTGTTAGTGAAAATTAAAGATCTTATTTGATTCAGTCGTGAAAAAGCTGTAAGAAGCATCAAAAAGGTTTTGTAATCTTTTGGATATTCTTATAGAACATGGAGGAAGAAATGCTTTTAAATTCAGAATAATATTATCCCAGTAGACTACAACAAAGTGTATGTTTCTTTCAGTTGACGATAGATATGTTTGGCTCTAACGATTAGTTCTTTCAAAGAATAGATAGGTGAACTCTCTCTAGAACAGCCTTCTCTTTGTTTGTCTGTTTAACTACGCAGCACTACACTTTACCAGACGTCAGTTAAACTTCCTGTTTCGAAATAAATATTCGAAAGAATAAATGCTCTCACCTGATGCTCGGAGATAAGAATGTCTTTCCCCGAGGTGCTTATGAAAATTCTTAACATAAAAATGTTTTGATAAATGAGGCTTTGGCGACGGAGAAGTGTAACGTTATTTATGGTTATCTCCTGTCGACGACGATACTCTGCCTGGAGATTTCGTCATCCAAAGAGGCAGTATGCAAAATAGTTTGAAAAATTTCCGCTTATCCTCCCAGAAAAGGATGCTGGGGGATTTCTTTTAAGAGTAGAATTTTTTGTTTGTCTTGGGGGCTACGTTACCTGAATACTTGCTTTGTGCTCCCTTTACACGGCACTAAAATCCGAAGTCTAAATAAGTGGAAGGGTCTTAAAAACATTTCTTTAACCTGGCATCCATGTTAACTTTTCGGGAATGGGATGTGGTGATGAGGGGATTTAAGTGATGGAGTCGTTTCCAGTTTTGCTGGAAAACGCGTAAGTGCAGTTGAATGCAAATGGCTTGGGTTGCCACAGAAAATGAGTTATTGCTTTTTTTCATGCGTAAAAAGAAACTTCGGAGAAAACATTAAAAAAAGTATAAAAATAGTTCCTTTAAGTATTTTTGGTATAATGATTACTGCTCTCATTATTAGGTGCTTGAAAACAGTTTTTTTCATAATTTACAAGCGGAAAAAAGAATAGTGCTGAATATTTTGTAGGATTCCCCACTGTGTAATTCTAAGTTACTGTTGGCAGTGAAGAATCTTAAGAACTGATAAGCGAATATGTGCTTGAGTTTGTGTGACAGGAAACAACAAGGGTAAAATACCCCTTTATTATTCCACTTAAAGTTTAACAAAACTCCGTCTTGGGGTTGTAGTACAATAAAGCCGACACTTGGGCTTGAACGTAAGAAACTAAGAATTAAACTAATCTTAACTAAAAGAGATATAGCCGAAGCTATCAAAATTCTAACAAAGTTGGCTCCTTAACGATAATTGATTGCAAAGCTATCAAGGGCCTAAAGTAATGCCGAGCGTAATAATAGCTTACAAGAGAGTAGCCTAAAAATGACAGACGCGTGCAGCCAGAATATCTGGTGTCTCTCTCACTAAGACTGTAAAACTTCGCGGTTATATACCGCCTATCCTCATTAACATTCAGACGTGATTTTAAAACTACGTTCTGGCCGTAAGTGGTAAGTTGAAGTAAGAATCGATAGGAAAAGAAGTTTAACTCAAAATTTAACTGTTAATAAAATTAACATAATCCTTACAATGTATCTGTTAATCATTTGTGTCGGACAATCGGAGAACAGATACCACTAACTAATCTATTTAAAATTATATACTAAAGAAATTACGCAGATTATCCTACTGACTGCTAAATATACTTTCGGCGTATTAGTTACACTCCGTAATTAAAAACATCCCTGCAAAATCGCATGAATGCTCGCCTTTTTGTTGAATGACCCTATAGCTCCGCAATACAGACTAAAAGTTGAAGCAATTTCAAGTTTTTAGATGTAGTGGGTGAATTAAGCCTCTTTATTGTCGCCAACATATAACGTCAACTTGATGTTACTCTTTGTGTTCAAAATTCTACGAAATGTTACAATTATTATCTGAGAATTTGTTTCCCTTCTTTCCCTCATAAATTTGTAATTTTGCAAATTAATTTTCAGTAATTTCATTTGATGTTACATTTCATTATCTTTATACAAATTTTATAAATTAAACCAGTTTTATTTCAATTAAATATTTGTTACACATACACTTTTAAATTCACAAAATGGTTCCTCGGTGTTTCCAGCGAATGCGCAGCCTTGATCTAGACAGTGAGATACTGTATAACTGTCGTAGTCTCTATAACCTGTTGCAACTGTCTGCGCAAACTTATTTGACATTTACCTATCACAATGAGCAAAATTATTAACATATTATCTCATATAATTAACATTATTTGAATTATCTCTTAATGATTCCGCCCATCTTCCATTTCCCATTTACCAGAGACGTTTTTTAAAATAATTTAAGTGCCTTCTTCTCGAAATGCCCATTTTTAATCACTACAAAGGACAAACTTTATTCTGAAAATTCACGAAAAAATTATAGCAAAATTTACAAGTGTTTTCATCTTTTCGGTTGAACGCTACGTTATCCTTATTTGCATATTTTTATACATGAAAGGGGCTTTTCCGACTCCAGTAGGATAAAACAACCTACCTTTTCAGTGGAATTTTGTTTATCTCCATAATTACTTTACAAACCTTTATACCCACATGTTTATACTCCAATGTTAGAAAAAAAGCAGTCAATATTTAGCTCTGGGTTCATAATAATGTAATGCCTTGCCTATCTCTATATATCGCCAATTACTTGAAACAGATTTTCTAATTTTATGACTTTTCATATGATTTGTAACAAAGTTAAGTTTACCTTTATAAATAATTTATTTAAATTTAGCGACTTAAATTAATTTTGAAAAGGTATTTTTAATGTTAGAACCTCAATATTTTTCTGAGTTATGTGTTTATAGTTTGGACCTTGTGTTTTTTGCCGGAACGTCAATATAAACAAATTAACGTTCATAGAACATTCCGCCATGTAAGTGATTCAGCCACGTTTAACTTTACGATTTCGTT
Source organism: Stegodyphus dumicola (assembly GCF_044657685.1). Taxonomy (NCBI): domain Eukaryota; kingdom Metazoa; phylum Arthropoda; class Arachnida; order Araneae; family Eresidae; genus Stegodyphus; species Stegodyphus dumicola. The sequence continues at coordinate 25,164,486 of NC_140775.1, forward strand.
CCATAATGAACCTATTAATCGACATCTTCATATGTAGGTTAGATTTGAAATCGACTGTGAAAGGAAGATAACGGATGAATTAATCTGAAATACAGTAAAGTGTGAACATATCTGTGAGGGGATAAAAAAGGGTTCCATTCGGGAGAACTGTAGTCATATAAGTATATGCTTCTTTTCTTGGCTCGGCTAATCTGAAAGATATGAATGAAATATCAAATTAATAAGGTATGTTTGCGTTCGTATACGTGCTTGGCAACGTATACGAACCACTGTATACTACTAGATATACTAGTACTACTAGATATGCTAGTAGTACTAGTATACCAGTAGTACTAGATATACTAGTAGTAGTATACTGGATATTACCCAGTGTCAAATGAATCGGAAGTTATGGAAAGGGGTTATGTGACAAAAGTCAAGAGCAACAAAAAAAAAACTATCCCGTTCTTCACAATGTTGGCAGAAAACGATTGAAAACGCTGAATTACATGAATCCTAGTTGCATAGATCTTATAGCCTTTTTTTTTTTTTTTTTTTTTTTTTTTTTTTGGTTGGATTCTGGCATTTTTGTGAGGAATGAAATAGTGTTTTTGTTGTTCCAGTAAAATTTGACTTTTGTCACATATCCCCTTTTTGTATCTCTCGATTCAAATGCGGACGAAATCTTTTTGGAAATGACCGTAAAACTGTTAATTCGGTACAGCCCAGCATGGGATTATTATAAGTTCAGCCGTTGCGAAGTACACATAAAGTGAACTGTCTTGACAATCTACTATATAAAATATCCTATTGCACAAAAATACTCGTTTCACAATTTCTTTTATTTTTAAAGAAGTAAATCCTTTTATTTTCTTATTACTGCTACACAACAGACCTATCTGCCTAAAGAGAAGGTTGCCTTTATGGATGACTTTCTAAACAAAACTTTATCTTATTTACATGACACGTAGAGGAAACCACGAAACTTTCATGCCTTCAATCCATTTGCCAAGATTTGAATCTGAACCGAATCACTCGCTTGGCAGTTGGTGGGATTATAATTAAAGTGAGGAAATGAAATTTGAATATCTAAACTACCACTTCGAAATGTGAATCATTATTTTAATTTTAAATACTTTAAAAATAAGCCCTTAAATATAGGTTCTAGAAGACAATGATGTAAGAGCTAGCTATATGGATTATTTTCATGGCAGAAGACAAAAAACGCGCACTAGAATGTTATTTGTAACTGGAATCGTCAATATGACGATCTATTTGTGATAATTTCTAGACATGATGCCAATTCACGGATAGTCCAACGCGATAAGTACACACGTAATTATGGCGTTGGACTCCCCGTGAATAGAACTAAACCCTATATATTTTCAACCCACATAGTTAGAAGAAAGCAACACATAATTAGTACAAGAACCACATATTTGAATCAAATATTAAAGTAAAAATTTACTCATTATGCATTATGTAATTTCCTTCAGTTTCATGCACAATTTTGTTTTGATTTTGAGGATGAAGGGGGTCTAAGAAACACATAAAATCATAAAACATGTAAAAGCTAACTTCATAAATTTAAATACACTGTTCTCAAAAGTTAAGGAACCGCATGTTTTGCAAAGCTCACCATTACAAAAATGTCAGTAACATTTAAATTCACAGATTATATGAACGATAGTAACGAAGTTTAATAAAATATATCAAAAACAGATCTACCATTTTTATTTTATAGAAATTAATACTTATATAATAGAAGTTGGAGAAAAATGAAAATATTGTGAGTTTTGTTCACGAGTGTTGAACTACAATTGTTATCAGCAATTTCTTTGACATGTTCGTCCAGGACAATCTTTCAATGTCCAGGAGAAATCGTTGAGGTGGCTGGCACTCGGATGGATTAAAATGGGGATGTCACAAGCTGATGCTGCTAGACGTCCCAAGGTGTCTCGTAGTCTTTTTTAACAACTATGGATCAGTTTGAATTCGAGGATTCTGTTTCCAGAAGATATGTTCCAAATAGACCAAGAGTTACAACACTGCGGGAGACCGTTATTTAGCTTTTCGGCCCGCAGGAAAAGAAACATTACTATGCCTCAGCTCATTACAGAGCCTTTAGTGGCAACAGCAACAAGAATCTCAGCTGTTACAGCGCGCAGGCCCTCACAATACAGGTCTGTATGTAAGGCGACCAGTTGTTTGCGTCCCCTTGACCCGAGGACACAGAGGTGCCCGTTTATGTTGGGCAAGAGAACACGTCTCTCGGACCAGTCAACAATAGGCGTCTGTTTTCACAGACGAGCAAAGGTTTACACTGAATATTGATTTAGGTTATCATCTGATCTAGAAGAAGCAACGCACCAGATAAAATTAATCCCACATTGTGGAAAGACACGGTTCCAAAGGTGGTAGAATAATGGTTTGGGCTGGGATCTCTCTCGATGGTCACACAGACCTGCATGAGTTTTATAGAGGAACTTTAACCGGTGAGGGATACCGACACTAGAATCTTGATCAATTTTGTCTGCCCATATGCTTCTACTGTTTGTCCTGGATTTCATTTGATGGACGAAAATGTGCGACCGCATTGAGCTCGTGTTGCTGAATAATATATCGAGGGTCACGGTATGGAGCAGATGGAATGGCCAGCTCAACTCCCAGATCTGAATTCGATAGAGCATCTTTGGATACCTTGGGAGACAGACTGCTGCTTTAAGTCCTACTCCAAGGTCTTTAGATGAGCTTGCATGAGGATTACTCCAAGTCTGGTCGTTGCTTCCTATTTCTCTGACAGAAAACTTCACTGACAGCATGGAACTGCCGCCAGCTGGGGCTGCACGCATTCCTTATTAGAACCCATTTTTGTAATGTGACCACCACATTTTTCCTCAAAAAACTGTGATGTGCTATTCTTCCAAGACTGGAATAATCTGTCCAGATTGCAATTTTTTTTGTTGTAATTCATGTGTATATTGAACTTTAGAAACATTTTATGTCGCATTCAGGAAAGAACTGTTTAGTGTACATGCTTTCTAAATTTCATGTTTCTATGTTGCTTCTCCTCAAATTAGACACAAAAACATGCTGTTTTTAACCAAGGCAATATATACTTAGGCTTTAAAATTTTACGTATTATTAATGAGAGATAGAGTTGCCGGAGAAACATAATAATGTGAATCTTCACTTACACAAACTTATTCAAATTCGGAATTAATAGAAACAGTGATATTACATAAAATTGAATCCTTAAACTCAAAAGCCATTCCAGTTGTTAAAAATGCTTTTTTTTTCTTATTATTCAAATATAAAGACGTATCTTGTAATGTAAGTAAGTCACTAAATTATACTTGTATGTGAAATCTCTGCTCTGGAGATGATCTTTAATATTTAGTATATAAAATTGATGCATTATGTCAATTGAAATCTTCTTTTTAATAAAAGATTTCGTTCAAAAGCAAATAAGCTACCTAAAATAAACATTAAATATTTAAAGAAATCCTTAAAAGCTAAAACCTTTCATTGTATCTGCAGTGATTTTTTTTCTCAATTTGTGAGAAAGTGCTCTTTTTTTCTCCTCCCTTGATGCTGGGAGAAAAATTGCCAGCTGTTACTTATTTGAATCCGGCCGTAAAAATTGAACTTTTTTATTTGCGTAATTACGGATGCATAATATTTTCTTTATATGTTCCAAATAAAAAATGTTTTAAACATGAACAGTGAAATTGTGATCTTTTTAATGTTTAACTTATTTACAAAAGATTATTTTCGAAATTATATGTGAAAAGCGAAATTCATCTGTGTTTCAAAACAAAGTTATGAATATGTGTTACGAGAAAACGTCCAAATTACTCTCTCTCCATTAGTTCCAAAATCGTTACCTTTCAATTGGTTCGATTAAGCAGAACTATAATTTTCATTCTTTTTTTTTTTTTTTCTAATTTCATCTATTGAATATTGATTTACAATTATAAACGATGAATTGAAGAAAGTGTTATTTAATTTATTTTAATTACTGTAAGTGAATAATTCTTTTTGTTCTTTATAATAATTACATAATTCAATTTATTTCCTTTAACTGATTTAAATGAAAAAAATTAAACAAAGGAAAATTCGAAATTTTTATGCAGAAATGCATCCAATAATTGCAATATTTTCAAAAGTGATATGTAGATGGAGTCGCTTCTGTTTTTTCATATGGGCTATCCGAAAAAGAATGCTATTTGAAGAGGCTTTATTCCAGTTAGTTCGGATACAAGAGGCTCTGCTGTCACGTCCCGCTTAATTGAAAAGCGTAGATTAACCGGAACCCTGCTACAACAAAAGATAGAAAAAAGTAACATTGAATAATTAGATTCAGAAAACTATTCACATCGAAACATTGTTTTTAAAACAAATATTTTTGTAATATTATTTTAAAGGGATTGCATAATTTATGACAATAACAAACGACATCAGAATATCGCATGCAAGTACGATTTGCTGTTCCAGAGATAATTTTCGTATGCTTATCAAACAGTGATACGATACAACTGGTCATAATCGCTACAATAAAAATCACATAAAAAATCTCTCTTTATTTTATATAATACAGATATGTATTTTATCAATGTGATGCGTATTTATTTCAACTTTCAACTATAGAAAATTTCCCATAGGCTATCTGAAAAAAAAATTACGAAATATATTGGCCACAGGGAGTTCTGATAAAAGGAATTCTTTCATAAAGGATAAGTCAGGTCGAACAAGCGCTTTGACAAGAAGTTAAAAAATAATTATGACTGATACTGCTTGAATAATAATCATAATGTATTTATTCATTTATTTACAAATGCCTGGCTTTTGGCACTTAAGCCATTGGCCTCCTTGCGTCGCAATACATCTGGGTTGCAGAGTTAAAATTATTATAAGCTAAACTATGAGCGTGAAAAAGTGATCTTTTACATGATTTGCCCACAGTCACACTAGGAGATATACTAGGAAAATCCTCAAGAACACACTAGGAAAATTCTCGAGGCTAATGTAAAACATGAACATTAAGGCAACCATGTTTAGTTAAAGAACGTAACGATGTCGCAACCGTAACTTGAGGATAATCTAAGGTAATACATCCTTTATCCATATGGATCATGAATCTTGCCAAATTTAATTTTTAATCAGTTTCTTAGCAGAATGAAAAAATATTAAAATTCGTATTCTCTGGAAGATAACCATTCATTTCTTGTTTGAAAGTCTCCCCTTTCCTTTTCCTTTACTATACAATGCGACAGAAGCCTTTGCAATATTATACAGTCGGAAAGAGCATTCAGAAGATGTTGTCTTTCGTAAATACGTCTCAAATCACGAGTTCCTTTGCAGGCAAGAACATGAAGACCGAGGGGATAATGCCTTTAGAAAAGAACATATGATAATAAAGGTATTGTAACGTCTCATCAATTGCTTTTAGTTCGCAACCAAAATTAGCACCAGCCGTTTATAAAAAAGAAAGGTAATTTTTTTATAAAAGAAAATCTTCGAGCTGTACTAGTCATTTAGTTTTTATGAAGAATAAAATAATGACAGAGTCGTCCACTGTTGTGTTTTTTCAAAACTTGAAAACGCGAGACTTTTCCAAGAATGTTAAATTAAAAATATTATACATTATTTACGACTGCAAACGTACATACAAAAGTATGTTATGTATAAAAATGCTATAAAATCTTAACATGGCCGTAAGTTTTCGAATTCAAAAAGCGCTCAAGGCTATGTGGTGATGCTTTCACTTTTTAGGAAATCGTCTCGGGTTTAAATTAAATACTAAAATATGTTTCAGTTTTTAACAAGTCTATAAATTGTACTATTCATGAACAATGTTAAAAATGGTCAAGTAAACCTCCAAAGCTAAATCCCCAAAGTTGAAAACTGCAAAGAGTTAAACGTACCTATACTAAGAACAAACGAGAAAGTCCCGAAAATCGAAGTAAAGGGTGGACCATCTAATAAAAAGTAACTCCAAAAATATGTGTGGGAGTTTACCTAAAACTGGAAAACCTGAAAAGGGAGGGATAATCTCCAAAAGAAAACATAGATGTAAAACCATGCAAAAGTTTGCAGAAGAATCATTAATAGTTATTGAATTTGCAGTGGAGTGTGTAAAATAAATCAATACATCTATTTAAAAAGCTACTCTTTCTTCAGCGATTCTTCACAAACTGTTGTAGTTTTTGCCTGTTAGTTGCTTCTAATACTTCAATGCAGTAATTTCAGTTTATAATAAAATGTGATATAACCCAGAACGTGGTACATTGAATATGAGTTTTGTCTAAGGTGACATCGTATAATCTTTATTGTCCGAACATTTGTTTATCTGAATCTTTTAAACTTCATTTAGGCAGATATCAGATTAGTTTCTGGAAATGATCTATAGGAGTGATAAATTAAGTTCATCGAAACAATCCACCTTTCTTCTCTTAGTATTAGGTAATTTATCACTTAGAAACCAGCGAATATTTGTAACAATTACTGTTTGAATTCATGCATGTTATTCTGTCTCACTATGTCTTATTCTAGATTAAGTTTTTATTCAGTATGCTTTATACAATACATATATTATACAATAGACAATATTTTAATAGGTTATTCCTAAGTATAACATCTAAATCTAAACGAATTGGAAAATTGGAATTAAAAGTTAATTAAAAACTTACAATTTTTATAAGCACTGTCAAACAAAGAAAGGCATTTATATGGTTATCAGATTATTTTCTGCTCATTTGTTCGACAAATATACTTCGATATCGAAATAAAATATTTAATGTTGAGATAAAATTCCGTTTATTTTCAAGCATTAATAGATAATCAAACACAGATTATTAAAATAAAAAACGACGTGTTCTGGAATAAATATTTCATCCGAGTTAGCCATTTTTAAAATGGAAAAATTGACTATCAGTTTAAAAGATCTATTATCGGAAGTCATACTCTGTTTCACCGTCGGATAAATGAGGTTATAATCCAAAGTGATAAGTATAATTCTTTGCTGCTTGTATAATAAAAAGTATATTTCAAGATTGTCAACTATTTTTAAATTTATACATATATATAATTTATTCTTAAAGGGTATTGTTGCATTCTGCGGGTTCGTGGATTTAGAGTGATGAAGAATCAAAACACAATTAATTCTTCAGTATTTCACAGCACAGTTTCAAAGACGCGTTAAAGTTGTCTAAAAACTACAACAAACGCGCTGAAACAAATAGAAACGCAGACTTCAGGTTATCAGGCTATAACAGTGAAGTCAGCTTCACGGCAAATTAATAGAGTACAGCTCCCGACTCGATTCGGTCGCTGTCAAGGTAATCTCTAAACTCAAAACACTACTACTGAACTCAACATACTCTTCTACTCTCTGCGTACAGTCAGGGTATATATAGCTTCTAACTTACCTTCGAGAATATTCCCGAGGTCAAACGCTAAGAATGCGCTCTAGAATGTTCTCGCTGCCAATTGGGCAATTTCGCGCCAAATATGGCAACCCTACCTTTAACAGACACTTTCTGGCAACCTTAGCATAACTCCAGTGTTAGAAATAGGATATAGTCAAATCAAGTTTTCCATACTCTAGTTGGTTAGTGTATTGAGGCAATACCTGTTCGATTCTGTAGTGAAGTTTCTGGTGCCTCATGAACAGGCCTCGAATTCTGAATTCCGAATAAGAACGATTTTCTAAGGTATGTATGATTAATAACACGTGCAACAGATACCGTTTCCTAAGCTGCTATGCATTTTTGACATTTAACGTTCATTAACTGATTTCTGTGAGACAGAAAAGATTCACGAAGTACGTTCTGAGGTTTACTCAAGAAACGTTTAGTTTAACTCAAGAATATGAAATTTTAAGAATTTATCTTGCTTTGTGCTTTCTGTACTCATTTTCTGAATTTACATCACTCATGCCAGTAGTAATAATCACGTTAATAAATTTTATAATAATTTATCTCCTTCATTTATTCTACAATTATTTGAGTAAGTAATTCTTATTTGAGTAATGAGTCTTATAGTAATTCAATAGTAAAGGTATGCAATCAGAATGATAAAATTTTAAAACGAAATGGCAGACATGTTTAAAATGTTAACATTGCCAATGATTTTTATGCCGCTCAGAAGGTATGGTGGTTAGGGGAGCCTGACTGCGATACCTAAGGGCCGGGTTCGAAACCCGGAGAAGGCATGTCTGTCCCTTCATAGGAGGCAAAGGTGGCCCACCTATTAGAGATAAAGAGATAATAAATAGTCTAGATAATAGATAATCTAATAAAGATTAATAGATGATCTAATAAAGAGACCACCACATCTGGCCTTAGAAGTGGCCGATGCCGGCATAGGTAAGTGCCCTCCATTGGGGGGGGGGGAGGAATTTTATTTGTGTTTGATTCTCTAAGAATTCCTCATGGCTAAATATACGCTTCAAGAACGTTTGGTTATCATTCAAAATGTTTTTGAAAAAAAATGATGGAGATCAGCTCAAACTCGTTTCTGCTTCAATGGATATGTTAACAAACAATCCACAAGAAATACACGAAAAACACTTGCATTTATAAAAGGTCACTGTATGATGTGTTTTAGAACATAGTTATATCATCGGACCATTTTTTTTTCCCGCAACTAGAGAGGAGATGCAGTTAGAGTGATTGGTGAGTGGTATTGATTGATAATAACATATCTTTTTTACCAAATTTAAAAGACACTAATTTGAAGGACATGTGTTTAAGACAGTGCCAGATATGCGGTGCTATCGCTTTTACTATCCAGAGTATGATGTATTGCAAAGACGTCTGGTAAAATAATTGTGAGTTTCTAACCTTTTATCTAACAGCTAAATGTGTAGGAATCTCGTGAATAGGTAAGCGAATATTCGCTTTAGTTCAAAAACAGATACGTAAAACTCAAGTAGAGTTAATTACCCTTTATTTCTCAAAAGAAGAATTGAACAGTGGTTCCTTTCTCAGAGCGTACAGCAAAGCCTCCACTTGGGCTTGAACTCAAGAGTACTAAGAAATCAAACTTAACTAATGCTTAACTAAAAAGATATAGCCGAAGCTATTAAAATTCTAAGCAGTTAGCCCCTAAATGTCAACTAGACTGGCGAAACTATCAAGGGCCTGAAATACGGCCGAGCGTAGTAATAGCTTAAAGAGAATGTAGCCACAAGACAAACGAGCGCTAGTCAAAATCGCTGGCTCTCTAACTTACTGACTTAAATACTGCTCTTACTCATTTGCATTAACCGCGATTCTAAAAACATATTCTGGTAGGAAACTGTAAGCTGAAATTAAGAGAGATAGGAAAGTAGCTTTAACTAAAGATAACTGTTAAAAACTTTCGATAAACATTACAGGATAATTTCTCGAAATGCAGCTGTTAACTGACTTCTCGTGATTTTGTTCCTCTAAATTACTTCTTGTGGCATTATTTGAAATCAGTGATATATACGAACAAAATACGAACTCTTGAAGCATTAAGTATAAACATATTATTAGGCCTGAGTGCATTATGACATTAGGTCAGCGTCATTGTATACAGTCATCGAAAATTGGGTTTATCCAATTGGCTCTCTCGCATTAAGTCGAGGAGGACTTCTATTTATGCTTTACTCAAAACGTAATGTTATTAGTTGCACTTCAAAATTATATAAAATATTTGGTTGTATCTGAAGTAGTTTTATTTAATTTAATTTAAAATCACATCGTTTTTATTGGAATATGTTTTATATCTTATAGTAATAATTATAATTCCTAAGGCCATAACATTAATTGGAGTACTAATTATTAAGCTATGCCACTATTTAATCTGAAACAGCGCTTACGGATATATACAGGAACGGAGGGCCAGTTTCAGTTGATTGGCATAACCAATATAACCAATGTTTTCAATCAGATCAGCTACACCAGATTATAGCACAACTAAGTAACAATGAAAATAATAGATCTTACTCTGAATAGCTAAAAAATAAAGGCACAACAATAGGCCCATGTATAAAAAGACTGCGGAAAATGGGAGATTTTCCCAAATTTAGAGCACACTATCAATTTTAAGCTTTCTTTTATATAGCCGAATGAATTTAATGTTTTGTAAAAACGAAGAAATATGCATATTTAATTTTATTTGTATTTGTGATGCATTATTTTACATACATTTATGAATTTCGGGAGTTGCCTTTCAATAGGAGTGATGTATTTTAAACATTAGATACTAAACATAAAAACAAAATCATGATAAATTCCAAAAACAATATCCTTTAACGAACGAAACGATACTTTAACTCATAAAAGTACCTCTTTTAAAAACTTCTTAGATTGAGGTAGTTTTATATCTAACTAGCTACCGTGTGGTTAAGACCGCTGAATGCTGATAGTTTGACCCGGGTTCAATTTCAGGCTAAAAGGCTGAATATATGATTGATTTGAGTGATATTTTTCATGTGTAGCCTGAATAGGAGCCAATTTATTTTAGAAAATCCTTCACAAAGGCATTCTTCCCCATAGGCAGATAGCTCTTTTGTGCTTAGCTGTATTCAAATATTATACCTAATCTACCTCCCTATTTTTTTTTTTTTTTCTTGCTTCTTAGCGTTTCCTCACTTCTTTGCTATGGTATTCTAACAGCACTTCGACATCAAAGTGCAGTTCTTTCTTCGCAAAAATTGTGTTTCAGCGCAATTTGGATGAAAACATTTGCGTTAGTTTCGTACAGGTTCGTGCCATTAACGACAAAATTTGTGCAGACTTTCTATGCCGAATTAGCAACAATGAATTGTGTATAAAATTGCGTCTGACAGTTACTTCAGATAATGTGGAACCTCGGTTAGAAACATTTCTGCTGTAATTATAAATCGTCTCTTTTCTCTGGAAAATTGACTGGTTCTGAAAGTATCCTCTGTTCACATTTTGGCCGATCTTTCTCAGAATTAATGGCCCCGAATAACATATACTGTTGATTCAAACATGGCTATTCCGTTTTCTTATTTTCTTTAAGTCATCGGATGAGGGATAAAAAGAAGTTCTCCCAAGAATTTACTTGCTCATTAATCTTCTTTTTATCTCCCTAATCCTTGCCAGGAACCAGACTATCTACGCAAACAAAAGCCAGGAATCTAGAGGAATAGGTTTCCGATCGCTATCAACTAGTGGAATGTAACTCTTTACCACACATCATTTCATCCTCCGATGACGGAAGTGACGTACAAATCTTCATTTCCGCTCTTTTTAATTATGAGTTCTGGCTACCCGTAACCATAGAGACAGAGATATGAATTAGTGATGCGGAACGGGTCTTCTTTCTTTTGGTGAGAATAGGCAGAACAAGGCGGAGTCCCTTTTCTTCATTAGATGAATTTTCTGGCGTAATGAAAAGTCTCCTATTTCCATTTTCACAAGAATAGAAAATTCCTACGTATTGTCAGATTTTTAATTTCGAAGCCATACTTATGAAGATTTTATGCTAAGAAGTAAGGACGTAATGAAAATGTTTCTTCTCGAACATTACATAACATTTGTTTGAGATTGGAGACTCAGATTCTGAAGCTTCATCTTGCATCGATTCTTAAAACACCAAAGCAATTTGAAGTATCTTTAATTGCTTTCGAACATTTCTCATAAATATGGTAAACGAAAAACCTATGATATTAATAATATTATCCAAACTAGTTTTGGTAATAAGTTTAAAAAGTTATTAAGAACAGTGTTCAATTTTAATTCAAGGATTTCCATATTTCCTTAGTCCGTAATCGTGAATTTTTATATATATGAGTTGCAATACCTCTTAGAATGTGAATAATTCTGTAGTAAAATGTAAATCTGTATCATAATGAAATGTATGTTAGAAGAGCTGCTGTGCTTAGACTGCTAAAATTTTGGCGACCCCCTTGGGGGTCGCGACCTACACTTCAAAAAACCCTGATTTAGGTTATGGCACACCATTCAAGGGCTAATTTCTTAATAGATAAGTGTTCTTCTTGAAGGACATTTTTCGGTTTTTCAGTTTGGACCGTTATGATGCACAAAGCGTTTTATGATACACAAAATGAGTTCGTTCGTGTTTTATTCAAGAGTTTTTGAGCAATCAGTGTTTTCGTGGAAGTATTAGAAAACCATATTATGTATTATTGGACAGAGGTAATGCTGTGTTATATGTAATACTGAAAATTATGTAATATTGTCGAAAAGAAATGATGATATTCCGTTTTTCACATCGATCACTTTTCGGAAAGCAATCCTAAAATAAATACCTTCTTTATTTCTAAATAATTAACAAAGCAAATGCGAGCATTTGAATAAATTCATGCTTCTATGGGAAATTCAAAATTCTGACTGAGTAATGTAGTTGCTTCACATTTTGATATTTTACCATCAAAAATAAAAAATAGGAAAATTAATTAAGGTCTAGAAACTTCTGAGCAGGTCTTGAATTTTTGATATGCTACCAGCAGTGACTAATTTAGCGAAGTTTTGGTCTGATCCCTTTGTAACTGTACTTGGCCTGATCTCTTAATGCACCTGTAACTGTATATGCCTTCCAGTAACAATTTTTAGTTCAGAGTAACACGTCCAAGCTTCATTTTTTAGATGGGCTTCGCCCTGCGTTGCGTTTAACATATTTAGTAGTTTGCTGTAATAACTATTGATTGTGCACTATCATATTAAGAAGCACTTTACGAGTACTTTTGTGAAAAGCTCTAGGATTGTAAAATGTTTTTTTTGGGGGGGGATAAATTTTTTCAAGTCATCAATCCGTTTTATGTGCATTCAATCCATTACGAACCCGTACGCACATTAACAATGTATATATTTAAGTACATATTTCAGTTCTTAATCTCTTTATATAGAGAGAAAGATGAAGAATTGAAATATATTTAATTAATTACTATTGATGAAACGCACTATGTTTCGAAACCAGTTAATTAATTTATAAAAAAATAAAACGAAACATACATTTAAGAAATGTTGAAAGTAACCTAACATGAAGAAAGCATAAACCAAAATAAAGCAAAAACCAGAAAATACATCGCGTATCAAAATAAAATTACTGCGAGAGTAATGGAAAAAATAAATTAACATACGTTAATAATTTCTTGATCTTTATCAAAGAGCCGTCGAAAGAATTATCAACACAGCGAGTTTTCTGAAATATATCTAGATGAACTGGAAAAATAATCTATCAATTGAAAATGAGTTAAAAACGTTTAAATCAAAATTAAAATTAAAAACAAAAATATAAAGAAAAATCTAAGCATAGAAAAACTATTCAGCAAGATATAATCTGTTTCCACTCGAACTGAAAGAAATATATGTTTTATATTTTGCCGAAATAGTTAGTGTTAGTATAAAGATAAATTATTTCAATTTTGAGACAAAGAGAGAAATTAGAAATTAAACGTTCAAGTAAAAATATTTTTAAGTAATAAAAAAATAATAATTCGGAATATCAAACAGACAGAATGGCTTATTGAAGCAATTTTTAAGAAAGCATATTATAAAGCCAAAACTACAAGAAAAAGAAAGCATTCCAAAGCACTACTAATGCGTATAATGCAAAAAGTGTGTAAAAATAAGAGGAAAATTTTTAGAAGAGTTCAAAGGTACAGTGAAGAAAACAAAAGTAAAATGCGAAAGCAATATATGATAATGGCAACCAGTCATCTCTAATCTTTTATTTACAGAGTTAACTGAAAATAGTTAATTAGCTAAAAGGAAAGCGGCTAAAGGCTTACAAAATTGCTTGAAATTCTAAACGATAATACACATTTTAAGAACAGATCAGGACTGAAATATCAAAATTAAACAAAAACACAAATTCTGTAGTCTAAACAAAAAAGAAAGAAGTCATGAGACTCAAAGAGAATTTAACTTCAAAATCGGAATTACTGGAAATCCTCCTTTGATATTAACAGAATTTACACTGATATTAATCTTACTTTGATATTAACAGAAATCACATTGGTATTAATTAAAAGAACCCAAACTTGCAACAATTCCATCGCGGACGTAGGTTCAAATGTTTCAAAATAAGAAGACGTAAAGAAAAGACACGAGTGGCAGCAATGCGACTTAACTGTAAATAAAATAATAATTAAATTTGAAATTATTAAAAATTAAAACTTAAATCAAACCAGATTTAAAAGAAAAATGCTTTGAAAAAAAAATTGTAAAAGAATTTCGAAATTGGAGGTATGGGGTACAGTCAACATAAGAAAAATATAGCAATTTAAAAAGGAAAAAAATGACCTATTAGGCATATAAATAGAGAAATGGAATATAAATGAACCTTTATTAGTAACAAAGCAGAAGAATATATAGTGTTGCGTTTTTCTTTTCTGACACCAGTTGTTACGTTATTTTCTCCTTCACGTTCGTACGGGGTTCATGAGGATTTGGAGTGAATAATGACAATATACTACTTGATGAAGTATCGAAACACACTCTATTGGCCAGTACTATCAGGACAGCTCCAAAATACGTCTTTATAGTCGTCGATGAACTACTTAAAACCCGCTGACACGATCAGCGACACAGCCTCCAAGTTATCAGGCTATCACGGTGGAGACAGCTTCACGGCCAAGCACAAGTTCAGCTCCCGACTTTGCTTGGTCGTTCTCGGAACTCCACGTACTCTCGAGACTCTCCACGCTACAACTCGCGTTGCACTCGACGACACACAGAGCACAGCTCCCGACTCTTCGGTTTAGTCGATCACGGAGCTTAACACGCTCTCTCGACGATGCACTAACCGCGATAGACTAAGACTCTTTCGGAGCACTCGACGACCCACTCGCCACTCGCTGCCTGGCTGTCAACTCGATCGACTCCGCAGGGATTGACTCGCTAGACGAGACACCAACTCGATACTAACTGACTGCGGACCAACAGGGTTTATATAGCTTACGGCTTGTGTTCGAGAACATTCTGGGCTAAGCCGGTAAGAATTCGTTTTCCATCCGTCCATGGCAAATCGCCAATTTTGTCGCCAAATTTCGCCAAACGGGCGATTTTTCGCCAAATTTGGCAACCCTGCTTTATTTTGCCATTTTATGGCAACCCTAAAACTGCTTTGCAAGGAAGCTATCTCAGCGCGGCTGGACAATTTCGTAACAATTCTTACAATTGTTTCGCATCTTGTAAATATCTTCTTTACAATATTACTTTTTACTTTAAATATATTCTATCATTAGTATCACGAAAAATTAAAATAATCTAATGTACAGGTTTCGTAGTTGCGAGCTAAAAAAGAATAATAATAAAGAAGTTTTACTATTAATAAGCCTAATAATAAGTAGGTCTAATAATCTGTAATAAGGTAACAATAACCTTATTAGAGATACTGGAGTTCTAATTCATTAGTATATCTAGATCAAAATTAAACAACTTCCTTTTTTGTCAAAAATTTGAATTTATTTACATTCTGAGAATGTTAATATCAAGGGAATCGACATTTTTGCTATTGGTATTAATTTTATTGCATTTTAAACATTTTGCTTAAAACGTTTTCAATTTTCCAAAATTCTGAAGGGTAATAGCATCATCAATGTACACTGCGAAAAAAAAAAAAAAAATCTGAAATTTTTCAGATTTTAAATTACGTCCAAAGGGGCGTTTTTTTAACGTTTTGAGTGTTACCTTTATTTATTAAATATCATGTTCTTTGCACTTAAACCATAAAATTCAGTTCAAGAGCAATATCGCAAAATAATGTTAAATTAAGCATATCTTTAGAATTTCCGATATACACAGTCTCGCGAGCTGGAGATAAAAGTATTTTTTTTCTATATAACGTTGCCATTTCTCGCTTTTAAAGCATTGAGTTTGTAAATCAAAAATTCGTTAAAGTTTTACAAAATATAAAATCTATAATAAAACAAATTCCAAATTTGGGATTTCAGATGCCCATATTCGCAGTAGGATTTTGTCATTCAAAATTCGATGGCTCTATGTACCATTGTTTTATCACAATGCGAGAAATAGACAATCATTTATGCAGATTTTTCATTATTTAATTTCTTCAAATATAATGCTGGACTCTAACATTTTGTGGCAACAGTTTGAAAAGTGAACCGACGTTTATGAGTCCGACGCAAAATGCCAAAACGAAAGCAATAGTCCTTCGGGACTGAAATCCCTTTGGACTAAAAAAAAAAAAAAACAGTTCTATATCTCCCGTTCTACTAGGCCGATTGATAAAATTCAACTTGCGTTTTTTATTGTTCGAATTAGGATATGTATTAGTTTTATATATAGCATTGTTCTCATATAGGTATTTTGACACCTATGAACAGAATTTAATACATACGCAATCGTAGAACTGAAATAAGCTAACCCTTATACTGGTGCAACAAAAATTTATATAGAAGTATTAATAAATTTTTGCAAAAGTAACCTTTAATGTCGTACAGTTCGAAAATTGAATTTCTTAAAAAGTACTTTGTAACTAAAGATCTTTTAAACCTCAATGATTGCTGAGAATCAAAAAAAGGATTTTTTTACTGCTATATTGTACACAAAGTTATAGATACACTACTAAAAGAGTTTTCTTCCAGATTTGTGAAATTTGTAGCTTTAGAGCGAGTGCTGTAAATGTTTTCATAAATGCTTTCAATACTACTGAAGGCAGTATTTGTGACAAAATTCCTAATATTTATAATACCTAAGGATCTAGAATTAAAAATAAAGAATTTGCAAATTTTCTTATTTTAAAAGTATATTATAATTGTAACATGTTTGACACTTAGTCAACAGAAGTGTTTTGAGAAACGAAAGCTATTTTAAGAAAGTATACGTTGAAGATATATTTGGATTGTTTAGTTATTTATAGTTGTTAGAGTTTGTTTTTATAATATGATATATTTGAATAGCAAACTAGCAAACATCGAAGAAAATTTACAGATGCACATGTATGTAACTGCTTAAAGTAGTTAATTCCTGTTATATCCTCCATAACAATAAATTAACAGCAATATCACACAGTCGAATGTCGCATAAAATTTATACGATTATGTAACTTGATATTGCGCTATTTTGCGTATGTCATTTAATTTTGAATTTTTACATACATATGCAATCTTTATTTTGTGTAAACATACATATTAAGAACATAATTATTTTGCTTACTTGTTATTGCAATGTTATGATTACAAATTAAATTAAATTAATTTAATTTAAATTTTAAATTAGTTTTCTTAATTTGATTTACGAGGGTAAGTTGAAAAATAAGTTTTCCCTGTCAACTGTGGTCAGAGTTGTGTATGAAAGTCAAAAAATAGAATGAGACATTAAAGATATGACATACCTTTATTTTTCCACATAGGTACCAAGTACATTGAGACATTTGTCATATCGCTTGATAAGCTTCAAAAAGACCTCCAGGAAAAAATCAGGGCTTTGCATATGGAAGAAGCGTTGAACGGCTTGTTTCACTTCAGTATTGCTTCCAAAGCGCCTTCCCCCGAGATTTTTCTTCAAAGCCGGAAACAGATGGAAGTCGCTTGGTGCGAGATCAGGACTTTATGGCGGATGGTGTAGGCGCTCCTAACCAAGAGTTGCAATATGGTTTTGCGTTGCCGTCACCGAATGTGGTCTGTCATTGTCATCCAACAGCAGAACGCCAGATGTGAGAAGGCCAGGCCGCTTTTTCCGAATCGCCTCTTTCAATTTCGACAGGGTGTCACAGTAGCGCGTAGCATTGATGGTTCCAACCTCCAAAAAGTCCAGCAACAAAACTCCTTGGGCGTCCCAGAAAACTGTGAGGAGCACTTTACCTGCAGAGGGAGTTGTCTTGAACTTCCTTCGGACAGGCGATGACGGATGTTTCCACTCCATAGATGCGGCCTTCGATTCTGACGTGAAATGGTGTACCCACGTTTCATCCCCCGTCACAATCCGAAACAGAAAGTCATTGCCATCTTCATGGTAACGCACGAGATGTTCCAGGCTGACCCCCATGCGTTGTTCCTTGTGTTTCGATGTCAATTGTCGGGGCACCCATCGTGCTGACACTTTTCTGTATCGAAGAATGTTATGGATGATGTTTTGAGCTCGCTCATGTGAGATTCCAAATTCTTCCGCTACTTCATCGATGGTGATACGCCGGTTCGCTCTAATCATGTCATCCACCTTCCTGACATTTGCATCTGTAGTGGCCGTGCGCGTCCGTCCAGCTCTCGGTATGTCTTCCACTTGCTGACGTCCATCACTGAATGTGGGACACCATCTCCGCACCATTTGCTTCGACATCACACCTGGCCCATAGACTTCCACGAGGCGGTTGTGAATTTCTGTTCCTGATACTCCACGTGCCCATTCGTAGCGGATAACCGCTCTCACTTCCTCCTTTGACCACGAATTCAAAACGCACCTTCTCTCCATACCTACGGGGGCTCAAATGAGAGGTTGGTCTCCGCTTTGCGCAGGTACTGCAACAGCGCCATCTGCTTGATTTGCAGCGACCTCTACCCAATGGTGTATCGGTGACTTGCGCGTTTTCCTGCTGTGTCGCCTTTCGACCATAGCCGTTCAACGCTTCTTCCATATGCAAAGCGTGAATTTTTCTTGCAGGACTTATTGAAGCTTATCAAGCGATATGACAAATGTCTCAACGTACTCGTACGAGAATAATAAATTAAAGGTATGTCATATCTTTAATGGCTCATTCTATTTTTTGACTTTCATACACAACTCTGACCACAGTCGACAGGGGAAACTTATTTTTCAACTTACCTACGTAGTTTGAAGTAGTTTAATTCAATTTAATTTTTTTAAATTAAATTATGGGCTTTTGATAATTTTCATATTTTTATTGCAAGGGTTACAAAACTATTGCCAAAATCTGGGTTAAAGAATACTTATTATCTTTTGGTTACTTTTCTCAAACTTCAAAATGAACCTTACATTTTAAATTGCATTACAATGAATTTCAAAATAAATTGTATGTGGCTTCTTCTTCTGTCTTAGGTACGTCGTTTTCACGATGTATTCTGATAATAATGAAAGACAATAATTAAAATTTCAAGCTTTTACAGTTCAAATAAAACTATCAGAGTGAGGTTAATAGCATCATAAAAAGTATCTCCTTCCCCTGTAAGAAAGTTTCCGCTGCTTTTAAACTAATATTGTTTTAAATCGTAATATATATATATATATATATATATATTTGCCTTTAAAATTGCCTTGCATTTATATTACAGCTTAAAAGCATAATAGCATAGAAAATATATGCTTGCCGTGACCTTTAATTTATCTTAAATTTTTAAAATATAATACATCACTTTAAGAAATATAAATCCTGCTTAATAGTTATTAAAATTCTCAATACACTGAAAATGCGATCACAAAAAATATAAGAAAGTAATGATATGTTACTTTTAGATTGCTGTGTTCTTTTAAGCAAATTAATTAGAACACCGCTGTTGGGTAGAAGCTTTAGGCTAAATTTTATTTCCGTGATAAATCTAGGAATGCATCATTAAACATGAAATGTAACAGCTGGTAGTATATTATTTTTTTAATTACGTATGATTTACTTTTCTTTTGCTTTGAGCACTACTATTTTATCTTTCAACTGAAGCATGCTATAATTTGCAAGATTTCTGGAGGAAAATATCTGCAACTTATTTTATAGCAATTAATTTACTTCAAAAGCGTTATTTTTAATATTATTAACTGCAGTTCAGTTGAATTTTTTTCTACTGAAGGTGAACTGTAAGACTTATCGACACAGAGTTCTCCTAAAACGTACTACACTAAATACACAAATTTTGTTCATACCAGGATGAAACGTAGGCCAGATTCGACTTTTCTTTGTCCTACGTTTGGTCGATAGTGTCAGAATCCGAAGGTCCTGGTTTCTTTCTCCAATAGTCTTTAAAGAAGGCTTTTACGCTGAGAGAGTGTGAAGCCTGCATAACGAAACATCTGCAGTCATCAGCTACGGCTTACCCTGGTTGTCAAACCAAGTAAGCCCTCTAGGTCAGGTAAGCCTGCTTCTCAGTCTCTTTTGACTACTATAAAGAAGCCAAAATCTGTTATAAAAAGGAATAACATTATATATTTCTTAACTGTAAAAAGGGAGGAAATACTAGCTTACATTTTTTCACTTTCTTCAGGCCAAAATCGATTTATTTATCAAAATGCTTCCACGAAAAAATGCAAGTGAAGAAAGTGATGGGCCAGCAATATCAAATATTTTTTATGCTCTTCGTGTGAGAAAAAACTGAGATATTTAAGTTTATGTATAGATACAATTTTCTTGCTTAGCTCTTCAAACTATTTACTAAATGTTTCGACCAAGATATATATCTTATGCGGAAGCAAAGGAGATAATTTAGAAGCTCCGTATACGATGATTTCAGCAATTTTCTGTCTTTCTCCCTTACGAAATTTGTTTTCGCATATCCGGGAGCTTTTTTGAATTGACTTCACTTCCTGTTGAGTGCTTTTCAATATTTGAGAAGCACTTCATGCTCGATAAGTAGCAAATATGAGGAGATAATGATTTTTCAGAAAATATACGTGTCTTGACTTCTTACGTTTCTTTAGAAATCAGGGCTAAAAATGGTTGAAAAAATTATTTTAGGAAATGTTTCTCCAATAGATATATTTCAATTTTACTTTCAAGGAAATACGTTGCTTTCTATTTCTACACGACTTTTAAGAAGAAAATCGTATAACATGTTTTGCTATTTTAGAAGTAGATACTTGGCACTTACTGGAATTAATAAATGATATTCGTGATTGATGATGAGTATTTAGCCACTTATCAAGAACGCACTAGAAAGTAAGGATTTCTTATATAAACTCTAGCTTTCAAGCGCTTAATATAACAAAACTATATGCGTTAAGTCTGTAAGGTATTTTCTCAATCCTAACTGCATTCCTTCGAAGTGTAATTGAAAGCACGTCCGGCTAGCAGTTGGCAGGTCTATGGTTTGAATCCTAACGATGGTACAGCATATTCCTGTTTACAAAAATATTTAAAAAGACCTTTTAAGTGACATCTGAACTGAATGGAAGTGGACTTTATTTGGTCACCACGCCAGGATATGTGACTGAGTGCCCTCCTCTCCACTTATCCTTTAAGTGGGAAAGAATGTAAGGTACTTTTTCCCTCCTTGCCGCATTCCTGCGGGGATATAATTATAAACACGTGCAGCTAGCAACTGGAAGGTCCGAAGTTTGAATCCGGGCGAGGACACTGCACATTTTTTCCCATCTCTTGCTCTGAAATAAAATGCCTGACGGTATCCGCTAATTAATAGAATATTTCTTATTAGACCTACTCTGTGCTAATTGAATATGTAGGGATAACTGTTATATTTTAATTGATAGATTACTTAAAATCCTTCATTATATCTCTAAAATTTATTTCAAACTACTTTAATTAGCTTTTACTCTTTTACTCAAATAATATTTAAGTTACTTCTTTCTCTGTTAAACTTCATGACTGTCTCTGAAACTTAATACTAAAATGCTCTTCAAAGATTTCATATAAATATCCAGGTAGATTCGAAACCATTGATTAGTGGCTTTATTTCTTCAAATATTTGATCTTATGCATGTATTCCCAATTACGAAGTTTCTAAAAGAAAATATGAAGCATTTTTAGGAAATATGTTCAGTACTGGAAGACGAACCTTTTTTGTATGTTCTACATACAGAAAAAAGTTAAACTATTAAATTAAAAAATAAACATTTTCGAGAACAATTACACATTACTGGTTTGTAAAATATTTTTTTTTAAAGTTCAGTATACTTAGATAAAATAAACACAAAAGTAACCGTAACTGAAAGCGAAACATTTACAAATGTAGAAATTCTATTCCATAATAATTCAATAGGGAGTAGACATAAAAAGGGAACCTTGGAAAACGATCAATATGTACGCAAACGCTAGATATAATTCTAACTTACGCGAATTCGAAGTTACGAATTTCTTTTCTTTTCTTTTTTTTTTTTTTTTTCTTGTTTTGTTTTATATATTTTGGCTTGTAATTAATTTTGATATGAAACTGTCAGTAATTCAAAAAATGGTAACAAATAAAACATTATTGTGTCTATACACTATCTACCAATAATTATTTGGACATCTGTGACAGAAAAGAAAAAGAAAATTTATTCAATTTCAATAACTGGTAGAACCTCCATAAGCCTCAACCCCCGGGAATGCTTTACAAGTACTTGCATGACGGCTAATGGTATTTTCTTCTCCACGCTTGGAGAAACCTTAGAAGGTTGTTGCACCCCTTATTTCGGCGATCCAACACATCTCAAAAATTCTCAATAGGATTCAGGTGTCGGCTCTGAGAAAGCCAGTCCTTTCGTGTAACCACGTTATCGCCATATCAATCCATGGTAGACTTCGCAACATGACAGTTGGCGTTTTCATCCTGAAAGTATCTTGGGTCCAACCCATAAATCTGCCACAATGTAGGAAGCACACTGTCATCCAGAATAGTGCAGTAAGCTTCAGTGTTGAATTTAGCATTAATTTAGACCAAGGGTCTCAGTCCATACCAGGAGAAACAGCTCCAGACAAAAATTCCATCGCCGCCGAACTTTACTGTGGGAACAACGCATTCTGGCTGAAGCCGTTCTCCAAGCAGGCGTCAGTCGCAGACCCTCCTTTCTAAACGGTAGAGGGTGAACCTTGATTGGGGCTCCAGAGAACCCATTTCTACTAATCTACGATCCACTTTCGATGTACTTCTCACTATGCATTAACCCAGTAGCGTGGCTGGACTTTGTGATAAAGGGTTTCAAAGGCTTATGGGTGGCAGCATGACCATGAAACCCAACCAGATGTGCTTCTTTATTGATGGATTTCATTGAACCAAATTCTGGAATATGTGAACCATCGGCTGGGTGGGTTCCCGTCTTCTCTGGACAGCACCCGTCGGTCTCTAGCTTCCATTTTTATGGGCCTACCGACTCGGAATACATTCCGACAATCACCGCTCACTTTCCACTTCTTAATCAAATAGGACACTGTCGATTTTAGGTAATTCAGCTCGCTAGGTATGTCCCTTAATGATCAGCTATTTTTGTGGCACCCTACTTTTATACCTTTCTGGAAATTAGGTAACTCTGCACTTCGTGGCATCTTCAATGTGATTAATGTCAATGTTACTTCCTACACGATACTTAATAGCGAAGGGCGTCACATATATTAGGACCAGTGATATCAGTATTTGCATTGGTGGTTAAATACTTATTGGTAGATAATGTACATTAGAACCAACTTAAAATAAATTCTATGCATCTATGCTAGTAATTTATGCTTAAATGGTCTTAAGCTCCACATTCAACTTTAAAAACTGCACTTAAGTATAAAAATTGTTTTCACAAATAGTGGAATTATTTTGCATTTATACAGACAGTGCAGTCACACTTTTATTCCTTGGTGCAGAAAAAGCTAAGAACGGAGTTTGATATTCTTTATTTGCTCTTTTAGATAATTTTGAATTAAGTCGTCAGAGGAGTTTGTCAAATTTTATGAAGTCATCGGCATCGCAGTTACTTCGTTTTATTTAACACATGTATTTTTATTCTGTAATTTATATCGATATGTATAGAAATATTTATTGCATACATTTCTTCTAAAGACGCATTTTTCAATCTTTAATCCTATTTAGTAAATGAAATAGGATCAAGAGAAAAGTTAGATCCCGATTTACGAAATCTCGACTTTCGGCTTTAGATCTGCCCCGCCTACTGCGTAAATTCGGGTATCACAGTTTACTAATGCTTTTTCCAGACGCATTTTTTCCCTATTGAAATATTTGCTATAACACGTCAAAAATTGTGGCGTACTTGCAATTCTATTTCTTAAACTATTCTTAAAAATGTTTTCATCTAAGAGAATTCTCTTTAAAGGTTACTGCTTTCTTAAGATATCCGAGTTATTACTCTATAGATAATCAGCTTATACAGGCGCAAACAAAACTTCAACACTTTATATGCCCATCCCTGACGGGTTACAACTAGAACTGCGAAATTGAAGGGTCGATTAGTTATAAAAAAGAGTTGATAATACTTAGGCCAATTACCTTGTATTTGAGAATATCAAAATCAAATCCTCTAAAACAACAAACCTGATTTTATCCTTACCTGATCATTATAGAAATGAAAGAAATGTAGAAACAATGCGGAAACCTACCCAATACCAATATCATGTAGGGTGATAAGAACGGTAAGAACTAGGGCTTGACCATTCCCCAAGGACACCATGTCTGTTGGTCTCATGGAAAGCAGCAAACTCAACCTGACCTCAAAAATCTGCAACATATGCGCTTGTGCTCGCTCGCCTCTTCATATATTTGCGTTTCATATACACTCATGTCCATAAATTAAGGATAATTCGGAGTCACGCGGAAATCGAACTCTACAATAAATATATCACCTGTAAAATCACTACACACATCTTCAAGAATTATATGCAAATTTCAGGAAGTAACCAGATGACATGGTGGTACGTCACAATGACGAGAGTGTAAGAGAGTGATATGTAAGGAATACAGGCAAAGAAGTAAAATTGTTCGCAGGCGCTTTATAAGCATTTCAGTGCAATAACCGAATAGTTATGACACAAAGGACGCATTTGGACGATTTTTTACGTGGTAGAATTATCGGCCGTCTGGAATGTGGGCGTACCGAAATGGAAGTATCAGACGAACTTGGAATTGCCCAGAGTGTCATCTCCAGGCTTTGGCAACGATTCCAAGATGATGGTAAAGTGAGTAGACGTTACAGCACAGGTCGCTCCAGAGTTACAACGCCGAATGAGGACCTGTATTAGGCAGTTACTGCCAAAAGAAACAGGCGGAGCACAGCCTCAGACTTGTCTCGTCAGCTCTCTTCAGCCACTGGTACGACAATTTCAAGGCAGGTCGTGTACCGACGCTTAGGGCAGATTGGTCTATATGCTCGTAGACCTGTCAGATGCGTTCCACTTACTGCAACTCAGTGTCGCCTGCGTTTAGCCTGGAGTAGAGAGCATGCATTGTGGACACCGCAGCAGTGGGCTTGTGTGACGAGTCCAGGTTTAGCCTGCAGTCTGATTCTCGCCGGACTTTCATATGGAGAACTCCAGGTACCCGTTACCACCAAGAAAACATCATTGAACGACACCGTTACGGTGGTGCAGGAGTGCTTGTTTGGGGTGGAATTGTTCTGGGTTCCAGAACTTACCTGCATGTTCAAATTGGAACCATGACAAGCCAGATCTATCGGGACGTCATTCTGGAACAACATGTACGTTTGTTTCGGGGCGCCATAGGCGCACAATTTGTGTTTATGGATGACAGCGCCCGTCCTCACCGTGCAAACATCGTAAGCGAATGTCTTCAATCGGAGGATATCACCCGTATGGACTGGCCAGCATTCTCACCGGACTTGAATCCAGTAGAGCACGTATGGGACATGCTTGGCCGACAAGTTGCAGCCCGTCAACCTCCTCCTACATGTCTAGCAGAACTTCGGAGAGCATTGCTTTTTGAGTGGTGTAATATTCCCCAAGATCAGATCGATAATTTGATACTCAGCATGCCTAGGCGTTGTATGGACTGTATTGCATCGTCTGGGAGACATACAATGTATTAACAATCATACCAACCATGTAATATTTTTTTTTTTGTAAATAGGGTTTTTTTTTGTAATATGCTCCAGGGAGAAGAATTCGCTATTTTTTTTTAATAATATCAAACATTTAGCATCTTTTTTTGCTCTTTACCTTTTGTTAAATAAATAAGCTTTACAAATAAGTCAAATTTGGTTTGCTTCTAACTCTTCCTTCGCCTGATTTTGCATTATCCTTAATTTATGGACATGAGTGTATTTACAGATATTTGCACAAATTCATCCAGTTCTTACCTTTTATATTTACTATTCGGAAA
The DNA here is from genome assembly GCF_044657685.1 of Stegodyphus dumicola. Taxonomy (NCBI): domain Eukaryota; kingdom Metazoa; phylum Arthropoda; class Arachnida; order Araneae; family Eresidae; genus Stegodyphus; species Stegodyphus dumicola. The sequence continues at coordinate 25,190,383 of NC_140775.1, forward strand.
TTAGCACTTGTGCAAAATTTTCAATTCAGATTTAATGTTCAAATAAACGTTTGTCATTTCTTAACGTACGGAAGAAATCCATCTAAAAATGAAATAAGCATTTTGTACTCATCTTCGTAATATCACTTTTCAAAATGAAATCAGTCATTTTGCTTAAAAAAGCTTTAGAATTATTCTAGAGGTCTTTTGAGAATTTTTTTCTTTTCCTTACGTCATGAAAGTTTCTTGTAAAATATAATCAGCAGAGTTTCATAAAGAATTATAAAGTAAAAAAATGACAAACTTTTCCTTAACTAATCCATGAACTAGAAAATTTAATCCAGATCAAACAATTTCTTTCAAGAATCTAATTCGAGAATTTCATTGTTTGAAAAAGTTTGAAAAGAATCCTTATAGTTTGGTTAATAAACATAAATTTTAATAAGCCTTTTTTCTGTATCCAAACAAGGATCTAAATTCGAATTGCAATTTTTCAATTTGTTTCGGTGAACTAAGAATACCTATTATTTTTATGTATAAGTCTATAGGACTTCTTATTAGTTCTAAAATCCTTTCTTTAAATTTTAATCTTGTTAAACTATATTTAAAATTTCCATCTTTTTTTCCACCATTTTTGCTTAGAAGAATGTGCATTATTTCCCTTAATGCATAAAATCTATAGATATGACTATGCTTCTAAATCTGACAGACGAAAAGAATAAAAAATATAGAAGCAACTTTTGTGCCTCTGCATACAATTTAAGATTTCCAGTTTATCTTCTACTCAACGCTCGATACTACCTTTCGGCAAAATGTAAGAAACTTCATTTAAATTTTAAACTGAATTTATCAGTTATTGATTTAAAAAATAGAGAATTTAAAAGCAATAAATTCACTTCTTAAATTAAATATTTATTTATTTTCCCATAATGCATCTAATTGCTGAAAATTACATATACATTTATTTTACCATTTATCAAATTGGAAAATTTTATGAGCATTTCTTAGATATGATGTAATTAATAAAAAAAGCTTCAAACACAGTAATTAAGTAACTGACACAAAAACTTTTTGCCTTAATTTTTATAATCATTTACTTTTTTAATCTTTAAGTAATTAAAATAAATTCTGTTTTAGTAATAAAAGTAAATTCTGTTTTAGAATGAGACATCAATCTGAAGTTTTCAGATTACAATTATTTATGGCTTTAGATATATAATCATTTCATAGTCTAAGAATAAATGTTTTGGGTAATGAACAAATTATAAAGCATTAGAATTAATGTTTACTATAAAAATTCCAACTTAACAAAAAAATGTAGCAGCAAAATTTGTACAGAATATTTAATACAGCAGTAGTGTTTTAGATAATTTAATTTTTATTTGAGTCACAACAACCTCTTTTGCTAAGAAAAGAAACAAAACTGGTAAAATAGGAAAACAAAATGCATAATGCAATCTGTGAACTAAGAATCACTGTGAAGATGTAACCAAATCAAGTGTTAATCTGTTTGCTAAATGGAGGACTAAATACTAAGGCTAAATGAAAGTTTTGTAGCGCTTCGCCGCATTTATACTCACGTGAGGGGGTTTTAGTAACTGCATATATATCTAGTACTATGGTAGTTGTTTATCAGTCGTGTCAGTTGCCAGTATAGGTAAGACTCCTAATTTAGACACCTTCCATCGCGGACATATGGTAGGCTCTCGACGCATGGTGGGCTAATTAGATTTTCAAGGTCAACTCCAGGATTTCAAGAGGATTGTGAAGAGAATACTGAAAATACACGGATGGTTGGGGGAGGGGGAATTAACAATCCAGCAAATTGCAAAGGACAATTAGCCTTGAACGAGCGTGGTGTGAGACGGCTCAGCCGTAACATAAACATAAGCCAGTTTCTGTTAAAACGTTCTTCATGAAGACATCATTTCCCAAGCTTAGTGTTTTGGTACATTCAAAGTAATCAATCAATTAAAATATGCAAAATCAAATCTCTTTAAAAAATTATTTCAACACATGTTAAGAAAATCCCATTATACATAATTATGTTAAAAATCCAAATGAAATTTTTCAACAAAATTGAATAATGTGCTACTTTTAAGCAACCCTTTCAACTTGGGAAATAAAATTTTAAAGTCCTTCACAGAACTGCAAGTAGAGTTTGAGAATCTACCGTAAAACAATAATTAATATAAACGCTTTTGCAGTATGCAAAGTACAAAGAAACAAAGTTTGATGGTAGATTTACATTTTCTGGTTATTTTAGTAATTGACTGAATTTGTTGTGTCACGAATATTTAGAAAAGAGCTATAGAAGTTCATACATTGAGCAGTCACGTGGATTCATGACTCCCCATAATATTACTAAATTCAAGTCATCATACTACTAAAACCATAATAAAGGCAAGATAAGGGTTACAAGTTTTATTATAAGTACCTATTAGTCATAGTAAAAGTAGCTAAGATGAAATTGCACGAATAGGTCCAAAATAATGTTAAAGTGCAAGATCTGTAATTTGGAGCTATGGAAACTAAATTTTAATAAGTTAGGCTTATGATATAACTATATATCCTCACGATATAAAAGAGTGCTTCGTTCCCGTTCTCATTCATCCTTTCAGAGGAGATTTTCGTCTCTTCTCTTCGAACTAACAGCTGTTGATATAGATGCTTGTTGACCCTGTGATAAGATATGTCACGAGATTGTTTTCAGGGACAAAAGAAATCCCTTAGCCTCTTAAGCGGCACTTCCACTTATATGAGTTCTCACCCATCAGTCTACACACGTAAGGAGTGTCGCAAATACTGAAGCCGTCTATTTAACGGTGGGGGGGCGGAGACTAGACAGCTCAACATATGGGGAGTTTCCCACAAACGAAAGATAGTTTGACACTATCACTATTTAATACACTTTCATCAATGCTTTGTTTTAGCATGAAGTGGGTGCTCTTGGCAATGAAGTGTTTTATGATGATGATGTTTGGAGAAGTGAAGTGTTTGATGATGTTGCTATTTGAAGAAGTGGAATACACTTACTTATTTTTTTTTTTTTTTCAGTTTATTTTATATAAATATTTAAGGCTGATTTTCCAGTGGCTTTTGAACACAAAAGTAGTTTATACTTTCCGTGTTTTTAACCGTACATCGCCAATGCACGAAATTAATAATATTATAAATAAATAAATAAATTCTGAAAGGTTTCAGATTTTAAATTACGTCCAAAAGGAAATTTTTTTTAACATTTTGTGTGCTACCTTTATTTATTATATCATGTTCTTCGCATTTAAACCATAAAATTCAGCTCAAGAGCAATATACCAAACTAATTTTAAATTGAGCATATCTTTAGAATTTTCGATACACAGTCTCACGCGCTGGAGATAAAAATGTTTTTTCTATACAACGTTGCTATTACTCGCTTTGAAATCCTGGAGTTTGTTAATCAAAAATTCGTTAAGGTTTTATAAAATATGAAATCGACAATAAAACAAATTCCAAATTTCATGTTTGGGCTTCCAGATGCCCATATTTACAGTAGCATTACGGCATTCAAACTTGGATGGCTATAAGTACCGTTGTTTTATCACAGTGCGAGAGACATACATACATTCATGCAGATTCTTCATTATTTAATTTCTTCAAATATAATACAGGGGGATAATATTTGGTGGCAACAGTTTGAAAAGTGACAAGGACATTCAGAGTGATTCAACGCAAAATCGCAAAAACGAAATCTTAGTCCCTCAGAGACAAAGCCCCTTTAGACTAAAAACACGAAATTATTATTAACAAAAACAATTCAGTGTGATCGATAAAGTCAGGTTATTTTTCATACTTTAATTTAGGAAAAAAAATTATTTTAGTTACTTACGCGATAACAACAGAGAAAAAATTCGAGAAACTTGCAGAATAAGAAAAGGAAACAAAACTACTGGCGCAATCTTTTGACACAAGTGAAAGCAATTATGAAATAGTTTCTTGAAAAGCTGAAAGTAAAGGCGGATTAGAAATATTTTGAGTAAACAGGACTAAAGGACCTTTTTTCCATATATATATGTATATGTATTTGTAAAATAGAAACACATAAAATATATAAACAATATCTGCAATGCTCCCTCAAAAGTATTATATATATATAATGCTAAATAAAATAAAATAAAATAAAAATATATTTATATTTCACCTTATACTCAATTCGGTAAAAACCAAAAACGAAAATGAAATTTACATCTTTCGCAGCATTGTCATCAGGAGGATTGGCGAAACGAAAAGATAAAAGTAAATAAATAAAACAATCTCTTTCTGAAGAAAGATTAAAATTAAAATAATAATAATAATAATCTTAGAAAAACAGTCAAAGTAATCTATGTCTTTATTAGACCAGCCCTTTGCGGCGGAAGCAAGTAGTCTTAAAAATGCAAAATTATAGCATCATAAACATAGACAAATTTTAAAAAATTGCGAGATAATAGAGAAATTTTAAAACATATTTTGAGTAGATCGAGTCCAGAACAAAATTTACAAAAATAATAATTCAATATTTAAAAAAAATGTGCAAATATTTTAATCTAAAATCGGAAGTTACAACTAACTGATTAAATGTGACAAAACTATACACAGATTTTGAGAACATACAGGCCGAGTTAAAAAAATAATAGCATAAATCATAAACAAACAAAATAATCTTAAAAATCCCCCAATTTTTTTTGTAATGAGTGGACTAAGTCCAAAAGCATGTAAAACAGAAGTAAACCAACGTATAAAAAATAAGAGAAATAAATGAAAATTTGATATAAAAAATACAAAATATAAAATGAAAAATAAATATTGAGAAATAATAAGTTTTTAAAATTAGTAACATAACAGCAATAAAAGCTTTTGAAAAATATGAAAAAATATTTGTAGATATATATAAAGTAGAAAAGCCTAAGATGTGTTAAGTAATGAATTTAGATGAACTATTAATCTAAAACTCATTTAACTCACAATTTTCTTTATTTATAATCTAGCATAAGAAACGCAAAAGTAAAAAATGAGTAATTTAAAGAAGGAAAAAACATATTACCTGGATTATGAATCTTAAAAAGACCAAAGATTTGAGTTTAATTGAAATATTAGTTCGCTTCAATTCAACGAAAGGAAAAAGTTGTAGTAGTTAGTTCAACAAATAGGAATGAGGTGTTAAGTAGAAAGCCGAACTTTAATTTGATTAAACTCAGTAAAAAATTATAAAAAATAATTAGGAAAAACTTCTGTATGTTAAAGTAAAATATATTAAAGTAAAGAAAAAAAGAATTTGAGAACATTTCTATAGCATTTTGAATTCTTAATCAAAAATTTATTTTTGAATTTTTTATTTCTTCCTCTCTTCCGTTCCCTTTTTAATCAATGCATGTCAAGTATTCTTTAATTATGCAACATTTTTCTGGGATTTTGCTTATAATATTTAAATATAAATCGGTACCTAATATTATTTAATTGATGTTAGCAGCTATAAAATCCGCTATTATTTCTAATCACTAACTGCCCACCAACGGCCGACCGGTAAAGTCGCTGAACACTGGTAGTTCGGTCCGAGGTTCGAATCCCGCGAACGGACTGGCTGCATGGGCGTTTTCGTGGTGTTCCCCATGTGCAACGTATATACGAGCCAGTTTTCCTTAGAAAGTCCTCCACGAAGGCATCTCTTCCCTTAGGCGATATAGCCTTCGAGGCTTTGTCATAATCACACACACACACTCGAATCACTAACTGCTAGCAACTTCTTAATTGTTGTAGTTAATTATCTTTTATTAAGCACTAGTCTATTATTTTGTATTGAAATTAGCTAATTACGAATTAATGTTAAAAATAAGAAACAATTTTGATATCAAAATTTGATTTGATTGATTTTGTGTTTTCTGCAAGGTTTATAGATTGTAATAATAATTATTATTACAATAAAAAATATATAAATAAAATACTAAAAAGTAATTATTTATTGAATAATTATTTAATCTAATGAAAACAAATAATACATATTTAAGATAATTTAATGAAAATAGTTTTCATTACCGATTTCGGCCAAACAGCGGCCGAGCGGTACAGTTGCTGAGCACTGGTAGTTCGGTCCGAGGTTCACGAAGGCATCCCTCCCCCTAGGCAGATAGCCCTCGAGGCTTTACCGTAACTACATAAACCAAACCAAACTTTATCGATTTCAATATAATAATTAATAAATATTTTAAGCTAACAAATAAATACAAATATTTTTAGTATTGTAGAATTAAGTAATCAGATACTGGCTAAAATTTCATGTATTTTTCAGGTATTTGCAATAGCAACATATCTGCAATAGCATCACATCATTCATTTATTTAATTTAATTACAGAGAAGCAGTAATTATCTAAAGAAATTCATAGGATGGAAAATGTGACATTATTAGAGTGTAAAGTGTCAGTTACGATATTATTGAACCCATTAAAGGAAATGTAATTTCTAAAGACGTAATGCTGCATCGAAAAGCAGTTTCCTTAACAAATATGGATTCAGTTTTCTGGAAGCAATTCATTTATAGAGCATTTATTGAATTCTCTCACTCAAGAATAATTATAAGAAACACTTAAAGTGCTGAAGTTATTAAATTTCCAAATGCTAATAGCACTTTGACTTGAGCAATTGCGAGAGGTCACACACGTGGGGAAAGATGATGAAGTTAAATTAGTACAGACTCGTTAAATAACGCTTTCGTGGCTCATAACAAATTAATTAAATACCATGATTATTATTCTGAAGTGCTGAATGACATGTAAAATGACTTTTTAATTTATTATTTCCTACTGTTTGCAAAATAAATGGATGAAATAAGGAAAAATAAATGGAATAAGAACTATTTTGAAATGGGATAGACAAATACTTAATATTCTAATTCATCGCATTTTAGATTTTCGTGGGCTTTTAACAAGTAATATGAAAACAAATATGATTTTCGTATTTTTATAGTTTAGCCAACTGAATTATAATAGCAATATGTATCGATGGGTACTTTACTATAAACAGTATAGCCAAAGATGAAACAAAATAGATTCTTCTGCAGAAAAAAATATTAGTGTGAAAACAATGTCTAAAATATTATTTCTAATACTAAATATTTTCAATTCTAAGAAGTTGTTGGTATATACTTATTTAAATTAAACCAGGTGAGTGGCCTCGCTAATCACACTATGGAAATGATCCTATGAAGTATGGAACTAAGCAGGTATTTTATGTCTAGAAATTTTACTGTTACTTCTCCCTTTTCCTGCCAGAATGCAAATTCTAGTGACTATTTGAGATTGCTTTAGTCACAGCGTGTTCCGCCTGCTGAAGGCCACGTCACTACTCTACAATAGCATTACTATCTACGGTGTTAGTAATTTGACCGAAAGTGTTCTTCACCCTTCACGACGGTGTAGGTTTGATCCAACTTACGTGTTAAATATTTCTGCGTAGCCTTTTGGCTAGTTGATGACTTAGATTTAATTTACATTTTAATTTCCTACTTTTGAGTTTCCGCTATATATGCTGGCTGCTTTTGTAAACACCAGAAGTGCCTTCTTTTCAACTATTTGAGTTCTTAATAAAAGGGTTTTTTACATCCTTCATACGTCCTGTTTGTTTATTTAGACATAGCGATAAGTCACTCAGTTCTATTTGCAGTCTTGACTTAGTGTACGTTACCAAAAGGAATGAGACTCTGTAAAGTCATCAACTGCAACTCTTAATAAAGGAAAGATATTTGGTTCTAAGCAAATAAATTAAATTGCAGCATCAGTCAAATTTAAATTAAGACATTTTTTTTAAACATTTTGCTATAATTAAGCATACACGAAATACTATTGATATATTACATTTGTCCTTTGATAGCTCGTAGGAATGTGTATCAATTAGTATGGTGGAACTAATTCAGAAAAATAACATTACAGTGTGATAAGGAAGGAAACGTGCCACACGGACACTATACATTTACAAACATCCATGCTTTCTCCGAGATTCGAACCCGATCCCTTCGATATCGCAGTAGGCTTCCCTAGCCACTATGCCGTCTGGGCGGACGTTTGATAATTCTGGCCTGTGAGCAAAAGTGATCACTACTAGTACCTTCGCAATAAATCTAGTAATTTTAATTAATTATTTTTTTGGTGCATTTACAATCTGACCTTGTTCTTTTTCAAACGCTTTTATTTAGTTCATTCATGGCGTTTCACTATGTTAGAGTTTTGTCACCGATTTTCAAACCTATTCCTGAAATGTTATAGGGTTCAAATTGTGCATGCACGCTGATTGTCAATGATAATGTAATATAGTAAAGCGATGTTTTTAAAATTCAATTTAGATTCTTTTTAATTTAATTTTTAAATGAGTTTTCAATCAATGCATTTGTTAGATTATTAAAGGTTCCCTAACAACGACGACAAAAAGTTATAGTTTTATTACTCTTTTTGGGGCAATAAATTTTGAAGACTACTACTATAGAGCATAACGGTCCATTACGAACTACTCAGCATGCTTTGATAATTTAAATACATAATATTCTACACCTTCACGTAAAAGATTCGCAGTCAACAGATTCTTGGGTTCAGCTGTAAAGCGAATAATTCGTGCTAATTCTTGTATTTGTGCGAAATTATTGAATCGCTAAATAATTAATTTTTGTTTAAAAGCATTTAAAAGGTATATTTAATTTCAGCCGAACGTATGTGTTAAAATGTAAGTGTACTTCCTAATATAAATTTTCTTTTCAATCTTAATTTCATTTTTAGGGTTCATTTTGTTTTATTTTTAGCTTTGATTGTTTAAAAGGTCATGCAAAAAGATGATTCAGTTCTGTAGATGTTTATATTTCACATTATTTCCTAAATTGACTGAGACTCTAAATTGACTCAAACTCTAATCTGACTGAAATATCGGTCAAGAACATTAAATTATGAATAATATAAAATTTATTTTATAATTTTAATATGATTTATAAGTTCACATTAAATAAATTAAACAATTTTTCTAAAATAGTACGGCATCATCTGCTTTATGTTTTTAAAATTTAATAATTTTCTTTAAATACATTTTTAGAATTTTCCTAAGATGGTTTAATCTACTTCTACTAAATTATTATTTTAAGCTTTTGCAATATAAATATGTTTGCAAGTATCTTCACAAAGTTCGCACGTAACGGTATGGAACAATTTACTTATAATTTATTAAACCGTAATGAGTATTTTTCTAACTACATTTTTAAATTCAGCAACTGCAAACTTAAGTATCTTGTTTGGATGTTAAAGATTTTGTACTGCACGAAACGGCACAAGCTGAAAAATCATTAATTGCTAATACCTACAACTGAAATTTCAGCTTAGAAGTGAAAACTAGATCCAATCATTTAGATTACGGCAAAGCTGTCGAGGGTCATCTGCGTAAGGGAAGAGATGCCTTTGAGTTCTATAGGAGTACAGGTCTGGTATTCACGTTGCACTTGGGAAATGTAACGAAGTATCCCATGCAATCAGCTTACCCATCGGATTTTGAACCCGAGTCAAATTACCAATGTCCATAAATATTACCGCTGGTCAAATAGCAAAGATGTAGAATCCTTTGCAGTTAACTTATTAAGCATAATGAACAACTTTCTAACTAGCCATTTTGTTGTAAGGCATAAATGTCAAAAACATAAGAAGGTTCTCGCGCGAAAATCGGAAATCATCCAAACAGCCTCGCGCTGCCAGGCGACGCCTCTGTTAGGTAACTCTAAATTGACCTAAATTCTCTTTATAATGCCTAATTCAGATTCCTGAGCTATTTTTAATATTATCCTGGTTTGAAGTGTATTAGCATTTGATTAAATATCCAAAATTTCAGTCGTTTTTCTAATTTCATTTTCTTTCACATTTCTACTGAGAAAACCCTGAGTTTTATTTCCCAAAGTAATTTTGAATACAATGAAATAAAATTAATAATTAAAGTTAATAGGAGCGGATTCACTTAGCAATGTACACAAATTTATCTCGAATACAATGAAATAAAATTAATAATTATAGTACATGCTATTATATCGATACAATTAACAAAGTACACAAAGCAATTCTGAATATAATGAAATAAAACTAATAATTATAGAACATACTGTTGTGTGGATATACTTAGCAAAGTATACAAAGTAATTTTAAATACAATGAAATAAAATTAATAGTTATAGTACATACTACTGTGTGAATACACTTAACAAAGAACCCTATATTTATGCAATAACATTAAATATAAATATCAATCAATTAAAAATTGATTGAATCTTCATAGATAATTCTAAAAGTACCTATAGATTAATAGAGTTCAGATCAAATAAAATTTGATAAGAAAAATTATGCTGGAAATCATTGTTTGGATGGAATTTGCACAGCTTAAGTTTTCTCAATTCAGTAAATTTAATTTATTTCCCGGAAACATTTTCTCATAGTTTTCCTTCGTGAAGGTTTAAGATTGGGTGTACTATTGGAACATGTGATGAAGAAGTAGAAGGGTTGGCAATTTAGTGCACACGAACTACATAAGATATACTTTATATTTAAGAGATAATATAAAAAATATATCATACACATATTATTTTTTCATATTATCTCTTTCATATATTGTCTCTTAATACCTACATTAGATCTTTATATATTTATATTTTCGAATATTTTTATTGTTGATGTGTTTCGAACTGTTCCTATAAAATTCTTTACCTCATTCAGAAAAACTTTGTGACTGGAAGTACATGTCTAAGATCTATAGATTCTGAATTCAGCAATTAAATTTCACCAACATTCTAAGTAAAGTATGATAAGAACATCTAATGTTTGCCACCCTTTTTAAAGAGATGGAAAATTCCAGCACCCGGAGATTAAAATTTTAATATTGTTGATAATAAATGCGCTTCCATCTCCATACCGCCTGCCAAAATTTAAAATATTTAGCATAATAATTCAAACTTGTAATTTTTGGTAGTTGTAGAAATATATCTATTTTGCTTAAAATCCTTTTGAAAATGCTTGTCAGAATCATTTTCATGCAGATATTCTATTTTTTCAAAAATCGTTGCATGGGGAAGAAGTGTTTTAGAAAAGACTTAGCGATATCTTTCAAACTCGACACGAATTTCTCTTTTATATGATGTATTCCTTAAAAGGCAATAGTAAATAGCTCTCGTTGGCTATTTAGATGGAATAAAGTAACGCAAGAAAATTATGTAAATGGATATTAGACAACATAACGAATTTTCCGATGTTTAGTTCATTTAATCAACTAATAGAAGCTTCTAGTACTATGCATCTTTACCAAGAAGATTAATTAATCTAAGGAAACCTCAGCTGTACAAAAAGTGCGTAACATAATTTACTCTTAGATGAGGACGTCATCTATGACTTCAATGTATATATCGGAAGAGGAAGAAGTACTTTAACACATTGGTCATTTTGCGCTAGTCGATGTCAGGGTCATATTATTTCTGAGGTCAGGGTTACTTTTAGGGGATACGGAATTAGATATTTTATTGGAAGTAAGGTCAGGCACGCCATACAGCATCGTTGTTTGTGTGTATTGCGTCTTCCAGGGCTTGTTCAGTCTGTCTAGAAGCAACTCTAAGCGATAACATTTTAATACAAGAGAAAAAAATAACAAAGTGTCTACTCAGCAGTTTTGAGATCCTGCTCCGAACAAGAACAAATATCATGAAATTTATCCAAAATATACAGGTTTGCTGCAACCTAAAATTGTCTGTCTCGGAACTTAGAAAGCTTAAAAAAATTTTTAACACGCTCACTGAGCTAACACCGAAAATACTGAGTACTTAAACTCACTACTGAATTCACATCTAGACTCCTTGTTTCTCTTACATACACTAATTTCGATGCGAAGACAGGCGACGGAAAAGAAGATATCCTTGGAAAATACTACTAAAATCTCTTAAACGTTTCTGTGCTTTGTCGCCAATAGACGTTCACAGGTGATATCTCAGGTTGTATTTGTTAATAAATCAAAAATCCTAATTCTTGTCATATTTTCGAAGATCATAAGAGGTTTAAGGTGAATGAGCCACTTAAACGTTAACCCCTTAAGTTACATCCTTAAAGTCAACATCCTTACAAATTAATTCACCGAAAGTCTAAAACGTTTCTTAAAAGTCCTAACTTAAATTCCTTAAAAATCTAAGTCTGAAAATTTTGTTTCCCAGGGAGAAAAGCTACAGTCTTCAGTCTTTTTTTTTTTTTTTTTTTTTTTTTTTTTTTTTTAAGTCCAAAGGGATTTGAATCCCGAAGGACTATTAGTTTCGTTTTGGCATTTTGCGTCGGACGGATAAATGTCGGTTCACTTTTCAAACTGTTGCCATAAAATGTTAGAGTCCTGCATTATATTTGAAGAAATTAAATAATGAAAATCTGCGTAAATGTATGTATATTTCTCACATTGTCATAAAATAACGGTACATAGAGTCATCGAATTTTGAATAACGTAATCCTCCAACGAATATGAGCATGTGGAAGACCAAATTTGAAATTTGAAATTTGTTTTATGATCGATTTCCTATTTTTTAAAACTTTGACGAATTTTTGATTAACAAACTCAAGGATTTCAAAGCGAGCAATGGCAACGTTGCGCAGAAAAAACATTTTTATCTCCAGCGCGTGAGTCTCTGTATCGGAAATTCTAAAGATATGCTCGTTTTAAAACTATTTTGCGATATTGCTGTTGCACTGGATCTTATGGTTTAAGTGCGAGGAACATGATATTTAATAAAGAAAGGTAACACACAAAATGTTAAAAAACGCCCCTTTGGACGTAATTTAAAATCTGAAACATTTCAGTTTTTTTTTTTTTTTTTTGAAAAATTTTTTCTGCTGAAACTGTGATTCAGTTACATAAAAGAAGAGCCGCCGGAGTCCTTTTATTTAGGGTCCCAGCTAGAATTACAATTTATTTCAAAAATTAAAAACTACCGAAACTGGGCTACGGCGCAGTTTAAGCTCTGGCTTAATCCCACTTCATTTTATTACATAGAAATTAATAAAACTTTTTAGAGATTACTAGTTATTACTTTTTCCCTCGAAAAGTCGTTATTCTTCAAAAGTAAAAGCAGTTGAAATTTAATTTTGAAGGATTTCTTTAGCCTTAATTTCAAGAAAAATTAGTAGAGTTGTACAAACATTAGGATACTTCGAAAGCAGGAAAGATGAAAAATGAGCAACGCCTTCGGTGGGAGTCGAACCACAGACCTCTGGAATACGCACCCAGCGTGCTGACCACTACACTACGGAAGCATGCTAAGAAGGCGGTAGAAATACCTTATAAATGAGCATCAAACTGAAAGTGTTTGAACACGCAAAATTTCGCAAAATATCTGCATTGATTCCCCCCCTCAGTTATTTAATTTATCTCAACACAAAAAGAAAAATACTCCTGAAAAATTTGAAGCTTTAGTGTATCTTAAAAATTCAAATTCAGAAGTAGGGAATAATTTTGTAATTAAATTACGTATTGAGTGTATTTAAAAAATTCGACTCATATTTCTTCATTATTAATACGATATTCCTTCACAGAAGATAAATGATTTAAATCTTGTAGAATTTTACTCAATTTGCTTGCAGTGTAAATAAATTATATATTACAATTTAATTGCAATTAAATTACAATAAATTATTATCAGTCCAAAGAAGCGTTAGCTCAAATGGGCTATTAGTCTCGAAACGGTATTTTGCGTTGAATCACTGTAAAAGGTTCGATCACTTTGTAGAGACATTAGGTATTTTTTTGGAAGCAGGCAAGATGAAAAATTAACAACGCCTTCGCCGGGAATCGAACCACGGACCTCTCAATAACGCGCTGAGCGTGCAGACCACTACATCACGAAGGCTCGCTAAGAAGGTGGGAGAAACAGCTTTACGCTCCTCCTTTTAAAGGGCGGCTAGATTTTTTAGGGGACCCAACTGCCAAATCCTGTGTGTGGAGAACCATCATCCAACACCCTTTTAGTTCATTCGCCATTGTAGAGACATTAAGTTTTTTTTTTTTTTTTTTTTTTTTTTTTTTTGGAAGCAGGCAAGATGAAAAAATAGCAAAACCTTTTACGGGAATCGAACCGCGGACCTCTGGAATACGCGCCCAGCGTGCAGACCACCACACTACGAAGGCACGCCAAGAAGGTGGGAGAAATACCTTATAATTTTTCAGATTGTTGCCATTAAATATTATCGACCTGTATTATTTCAAAATAAATTTAATAAAGGAGAATGTGCATGAATGTAATCATGTTTCTCGCGTTGCGAAAAAACGACGGTACATAGAGCCATAAAATTTTTAATAACGTAACCCTCCATTCTAAACTGGGCACCTGGAAGCCCGAGTTTTGAATTCCGAATTTATTATATTATCTATTTTCCATATTATAAAGCTAGGACGAATTTTTCATTAACAAACTGAACGATTTGAAAGCAACAATGGCAAGCTATATAGGAAAAGCATTTTTATCTCCAGCAAGCGAGACTGTCTATCGGACAATCTAAAGATATGGTGTTTTTAAATATTTTAGGATATTGCTCTTGAACTGAATTTTAAGTGGGTTAAGTGAGAAGAACATTATTTTTAATAAATAAAGGTAACACATAATACTTCAAAAGACCACCCCTTTGAGCCTAATATAAAATCTGAAAGCTTTCAGATTTTTTTTATTTTTTGTATTTTAATTTAATTATAGTACAAGTAAATTGTATGCATATACATAATACACAGATGCAAAATGTAAATATATTGTATCGCTCAGATCGTATTATGTTGTATATACCGTATAAATGCTTTTCAAAGATTTTATTCTCACTTCCAAGTGTAATAAACATCTCAGCTTCTTTTTATTAAAAAGTACCACAAGATGTCAACATAAAAGTCATTTTGGCTGATTGGACTGATAAGAACTTCATTATTGTTCATAAATATTCGTCACATGTTAATGATCCATCAAAATTGATTGCTACATAATTATTTAGTTTCCGAAAGAACGAGCACAAATGGCGAATGGAATACGATCTCAAAATTCCGGTTGATCAGGGCTCGAATCTCTATGGATGCTAGCTGCGTGACAGCTTTGGTCTTCTTTATGTGCAATGTGAATGTGAGGAAATTTCTCATCGATACTCCTCCAAGAAGACATGGCTCTATTTAGCCAGCTACCAGATGTGTTTTGCAATAAAGAATTCAAATAATTCAGTACAATACATTTTCGAAAGTTGCATAACTAACTAATAAAAATCTCTTACAGAAATAAAATTACGTAACTTCAAAACTCTGTCATGTTATATCTTGTTTTTAACGGGATGAGTTATTCAGATTCAACAAAGAAAGAAAGATTTTCGCAATATTAGAACATTACTAAAATTAAGTTATTTAATATTACTAAACACCTTCATTCAGTTAATTTAAGGATTTTTACTCCGTAATGTATAGAATCAAGATCAGATTAGAATTATAAAAATATAGCTTCCTTTTAATACAAAATTGCATATACTATACTTTTTTGAAATGAAATTAAAAATTACCATACTTTATTAAGATAAAATTATGAAATTCCCGGCAGGTGAAATTGCTCAAATTTCCTGAACAAGCTTCTTCAGCACCATTAAGTAAATCGCAGTTTAGTAAAGTTATAATAATTGCACGGAAAACTTTTTGTACCCGAGAATTTTTTTTAATAAACCGTCTACCTTAAGAAAAAAAAAAATTAAAGTGAAAACTCGTAAATTGCAAGAGAGACATTAAACTGAAAATCCTTCCATCTCTTTTATCCCCTCCGTGCTAAAACTCCCGCCGTTAAAAGATTACTTAAGCCCTCCCTATAAGGGTGAAGAGTCAAGAGAGCACCATATGATGTCCGTCCATCCTCTTGTTCGACGAAATGGCAACAGATGGTGCTCCAGAGACAGCTGTTGACGTCATTACAGGAGTCGTGCGAAGAAGAAGGAGAAGAAGAAGAAGTAAAAAGAAAGGGAAGCAACTCATCTGCGACATTGAGTTGGATGTTGCTCAAGAGGACAGGAAACGTCAGGTCGAACTTGTCTTTAATGACTTACGACAATTTAAAGACTCTGAGAAGTAACACGGGTGGAAAAGTTTTGTAATTGTGCTGAGTATATGAAGCTGATGGTGTCGACACCGAAAGTGCTTGACCTATATTCGTAAATTTGAATTGGACCTTTAGTTCAGCTAATTACTTCAAGAGACTCTTACGTGTTCTAGACGTAATGCCAAAAATAATACTGCCTATTAGACTAAAATTTTCACAATTATAATTATTAATATTAATTTACCTAAGCGAAATAATAGAACTACTATTTAACTGTTATTCATTTTTATTTAAATTAATTTAATCTTGTCGAGACATTAGGCTATTTCGAAGCAGGAGATGTGAAAAAGGAGCAATGCCCTCACCGGAACTCGAACCACGAACCTCTCAAATTCTCGTCTAGCGTGCTGACCACTACACCACGAAGGCATGCCAAGAAAGTGGGAGAAATACCTTATAATCTATTTAGTAGTTTAACTAATGCTTTCACATTTCGAAAATAACACAATATAACTGCGGAAATGTATCTCTGTAACAGACGCATCAGTTTTAAGTAACAGAAATAAAGCTAATAGAGCATATTATCATCCTTGCGAGCAGCTCAAGGAAGGTCAAATGAATTCGACAATTCTGGTTTATATATCAGACAGCTCCACAAACGGCCAGGCGATAAAGTTCCTGGTAGTAAGGGCTCCATTGGTGGGAAGTGGTAGTTCACTGAAAAAAGTGGAAAGTCACTGAAAATTGGTTGTTCGATCCGGGCTTTCGAATCCCAGGAAACAGGCTGGCTGTATGGGCATTTTCGTGTTTTTTGCCATGTGTAACGTCTACACGAGCCAGTATCCCTTAAAATTCCTCCCCGAAGGCATCCTTCCCTTAAGCAGATAGCCATCGAGTGATTTGTCATAATTAAATTAACCAAACGCTGATAGTACGAACCAAGTTGGAATCTCGAGAAACGGGCTACCTGCACGCGAGCTGCTGCTCTCGAGAGCTGCCTTCGTGGGTTATACGAGCTAGTTTCTTTTAAAAGTCCTCCACAAAGGTATCCCTAGATAGGAAGATAGACAGGCAGCCTTCGAGTTGCTTTGCCTGAATCGATTTCTGAAATGTCCTTCAAATTCTAGTAGACTGACAAGCGAGTTATCTCTCCATCTAATAAGAATACAATAAAGTCTTATCAAGGTTTTAAATTACCTTTTCATTTAACTTAAATTTAAACAGAAGTCAGCACTCGCAACAAAACTCCGCTACACTGTCTTCTCAGCAATTTCGAAAAATCAAAGTTACTGGAAATTTCTCAGCGTCGTGGAAAGTAATGCTTGCCGTCCGAGAAAAAACTATATAAGATTCGAAAGAGCATCACTTCTCAACTTTAGTCCAGAGGTGAGTTTAGTGCGTAGCTAACAGTACCGCGAGCTTCGCATCTGAGATTTTTTTATATTGTTTTGTGTTCAACATTTCTAGTAGTTCGAAGTGGTAACTAATGATGTGCTCTGTCATACTGAGAAGAGCTGTACGAGTGCTTTGGCGAAAAGAACTGTAATTTGTTTCTTTTGAGAAAAATAAATTTTACCCAGCTATCATCGGTATTGTGTGTATTCAATGAATTACTACCCCATACGCATATAGCAATGTAAAGTTGCATTTAACTTCAAAATTGAGCAACGTCCAATTTCAGACAGGAGTTTATCTTGCCGAAACGTTCACTTTAAGTGAATCTGAAAGACGACTCTTTTCTTAAAGTAGGATCAAAGCTAGTTATATAGTTGCATGAAAACTGAATTTATGAATAACCATACTGATAATAAGAAATTTATAATTCTTTATTATCTAATTTTTAAGCTCTTCCGAAAACAACGATGACATGAAAAGGTCTTTTGCAGTCTCCCATTGACAATAATAGCAGTTATTATGTTGAAATATTTTAATTACTCTTAATTTATTTATTAAAATTAAAAATCCAGGAATAATATTGCAGCGAGCGTACGGGTTTGTAATAGATTGAATTCACACAGAACCCATGATAACTTGATAAAATTTGCTTTATCCAAAGTAACACTTCGCAGTACTACACTTCAAACTGCTAGGAACGTTAAACACAACGCAATGCAATGCGCATCTAAAAGGCGAAGATGTCACGGATATCCCAATGCTCAAAAGTCGCTCTGAATAACAACTGAGAAACTGATGCTACCTCCGGTCTTATGTAGTTTTCACCCGGCCGTCGGGATATTTATAATAGCTTCTGCTTCTCGAAATTACTGGAAGGCATACGAGGCCGGATATGGTTAAACCTAATACAGGAATCAATTTCAATTATTCAGTTACGGTATCCATTACAGTTATACAGGAACCAGATCAAAATGTCGTCAAATGGTTCCGAAGCTTGGTGAATTTTGGCGATATCTCGAAAAATTAGCGAGATAGCCATTCACTAAATGTTAAATAGACCTACCCCTGTATTCTTATTTTTTCTGCAGAATATCGCTTCTCTGAAGCTTTTCATGCTACATTACACAGAAGAATACTATAATTTCACTAACATTATCTATCTAAGTACAAAATTCGTAACGTCTTATTATTAAGCATTCTAATTATATACTATCTAATTATTAAGCATTCCTGAAAACAACAATGACATAAAAGTGTTTTTTTTTTTTTTCCGATCTCCCATTGGCAATAACAGTAGTTGTTATTATGTTAAATTACTTTTAATTTATCTTAATTTATTTATGTAGAATTAAAAATCCAGAAAGAATATTAAACTCAAGAGAAAAAGAGTACATTTTACATTCCCTTGGTAAACGATACGACAATTAACAATGAAGCTTTCGCTGATAATTTCTCATTTAATGAAGTAAACAACTGCGTCGTCGTTTTAATTCTAATAACTATTTGTTGAAGCAAGCTCGACTAAGATAATAAAGCGTGTAAACGTGCTTTTGATCTCCTGTATTTAAATTAATGTAATCAAGTCATAAGCGTACTTTATTTCTCAGTTTGAAGACAAGCAAATAAGCAAGCGTTTACCAGCAAATAATTAAGTCTCATTATGGCATCACATTCTTTATCGCATTAAAGTAATTTGTTTGTGAAATCGCGATGTATTTAAAATTAAATATTAGTTCCTGAACAAGCATGTTTCAGAGAAACATTTAACAGTAATATCATCTATAAGTGATTTTAGTTCCAGAAACTATATTTTAAATGCGAAATAGTTTCGTGAGAAAAGTTCTGATTATAATTCCATCAGAGTGAAATTTTAAATTAATTATATTATAAAAGGTAAATTATTTTGATAGTGTTTTTCGAAAATAAATGCTAAAATGCGCTTAAATAAGCTTAACTGATTGTCTGTTTGATAACGTTAGTATAGAAGACAAATCAAACACTGTAGGAAAATTGCTATTTAAGTTAACGATTCATATAAATTTTGTAAAGCACTAAGGAAAATACTATTTTGCGGTTTAGATATATTTGTATTTGCTTTGATTTCTGCAAATTAATTTTCATTTATTTTGCATTTTGCACTAGTGCAATTTTTTGTGGAATTTCTAATTTGCGTTTCTAAACTTATTAAGCACGTGCTACGGAGTTCTAGACGAGTGATCTCAAATTGAATTATAGTTCAGCTGCCCAGAAATGCAAGAAAATCTATAAATTTAGGTAATTAATTTACCACGTTATAGTCATACCCAACGATTAGAAGATGGAGATTTTATTAACTTTTATTATAATAATCATTTATTAATTATTATTAATACACATTAATGCACAGTAGTATTATAATAATTAATAAATAATTATTATAATAATAATGTGCAGAGAAAAAGCTAATAATAATTAATAATTATTTATTAATTATTATAATAATAATGTGCAGAGAAAAAGCTAATAATAATTAATAAATGATTATTATAATAATTATTTTAAAAATTATATACATTCAATTTCGAATTTTTGCACTAATAATCACCTTGTTTTGGAATGCATCTATGTCCGAACAGCTTTTTTTCAAAGTTGAAAATTAATAAGAAAAGAACTCGATTGACCCATGAAGGTCAACAATCGGCGATGAATATAATTTTGAATAGTTTTTCTCCAAGAAGTTTTACTAATTTAACGGTTTAATAGTTTTTCTTTTGAATAGTCTTTCAACTTCGTCATATTCGAAACCACCAAGTGGCAAGCTGTAGTAAGAAATAAAAGCATTTATACGCACAAATATGTGTATTTTGATTAATGTGCAAAGAAAAAGCTAATCTATAAGAAAAAGAGACTAGGTTGTCAATATATATCCGCAAGCTTTATTTCACTATGAAAGTTTCTCGGGAAACTTAGATAATTATCATAATTTGTTTATTTAATGATTAATTAAATGTGTTAGAATTATTAGCCCAAAAGAGCATTAGCCCAGAAGGGCTATTAGTTTCGAAATGGGATTTTGAGTTAAATCACTATAAGAGTCTGAATCACATTTCAAATTGTTGCCACCAAATATTATCGCCCTCTATTAAATTTAAAGAAATTAAATGATGAAGAATATGCGTGAATATATCTATGTTTCTCGCATTGTAAAAACACAACGGCACCTAGAGCCATCGAATTTTGAATAACTTAGTCCTCCACCCGAACATGGGTACTTAGAAGACCGAATTTTAAATTTCGAATTTGTTCTATTACCGATTTCATATTTTGTAACACTTTAAACGAATTTTTCATTAACAAATCCAACGATTTTAAAGCGAGCAATGGCAACACTGTACGGAAAAATTCATTTTTAACCTCTAGCGCTTGAGAATGTTTATCGGAAATTCTAAAGGTATGCTTTTTTAAAATATTTTTTGATATTGCTGTTGAATTGTATTTTATGTGGTTTCAGTGCGAAGAACGTGATATTTAATAAATAAACGTAACACACAAAACGTTAAAAGAAAGCCCCTTTGACGAAATATAAAATCTGAATGCTTTCAGATTTTTTTGGTACTTTTGGTACTATTGTTTTCAGAGTAATTTCATCTTTTTCATGCTTTTTGTATTCGGTATATGAGGTTTGGTTTCATTTCGTTTATTAGTTTTAGCTATTACATTACATTCTGTATAGGCTTGGGTTCGTTTCGCTTATTAGTTTTAGCTGTAGATGTCTTTAAAAAGGAAAATCTAATTTAAAAACACTCTGTACCTTGCAAAAGAACCAGTATTGAAAAAGATATTTTATGTAAGAACGAATGTAAGTATTCTGAATAGCTGCAGCAAACTTTATACAAATACTAATCATAAAATGATGATATTTAAATTATTATTCTTGATGAAAGCTGCTGCATCACCAGACAATTTCTGCTTTAGTTTGCAGTGGATCAAAAATAAAAATTCATGTGTGCAGTCCCCCATAAATCGCAGTCTTCAAGTTGTTATGAGGTATGACACGACGTGCTCTGACATTGCAGGAACTATAACTTGTGCAATAATGCCTTCATTGACATTACAAAGTCATATCTTCATAACAAGTGCCAAAGGGAATTTTAGCGATCTCGCGGTTTCTATCATAGCTCCTAGCGCCTTCAACTATAATGAATTAGAAGACGTAAATCACAAGCCGAAAAATTAGGAGAGCGTGATTAATTAAGTCTGCAAACTGCTACAGACACAGCAAGATATAAGAACACTCTGAAACTCCCGACTAAAGAGACATTTGCCACTAGCAAGATCCTTACATAATGAGGACAATACTTATCTTTCCTAGATATTATACGTATCTTAATTATCAATTGTGGTTACTGTATTATTAATAGAACTTCTTGTAGAATTATAATAAGTATATTTTTAGTTCCATATGCAGCATTAGTACGCAACCTTATAAGGTGATTCTCCCGCCTTCTTAGCGAGCCTTCGTGGTGTAGCAGTCTGCACGCTCAGCGTGTTTGAGAGGTCCGCCGTTCGATTCTCGGCGAAGGCGTTGCATATTTTTCATCTTACCTGCTTCCAAAAAAATACATAATGTCTCTACAACCTAACCAACTCTTACATGAAGTATTCTCACGAGTGCGCACCGGTTGATGGAAGCTTGGTTTTCCATTAGGAACGTTGAAAGGAAAATATGGTCAGTTTCCCTGTAGATTTGAGAGTTTTGAGCTTTTTGTCCAAAATCCTTTTTTTCTGTCCATTGGCAGTTTCATGTTATCCTGCAGGTTATCTATATGTTATTGCCTTTACACTGAACCAGAGTATGGTTAAAAAATTTGATGTTTTTTTCAATCTGTAACTGTTTACACGCAGCTTGAAGTGATAATTTAGTATCACGCCTTGAAAAAGGTTTCATTTTATACCTTGAAATTATATTGCGTGTTTATTAATCATATATAAATGTTTCTGGTAATCAAAATGCTGGTTCTACTGGTAATCGAACTTTCAGTTAAAACAAAAATATTTTTATTTACGAAAGCTTAATTTTACTAAAAGGAAGCTAGCTCATTATATTTCTAAATAAGGGATAAGGTTCTTCCTGTTGTCACTATCTACAGCCTTTAAAGATTTTTACTTCCTTGTACGAAGTAAAAAGGAAGTATTGTAATCTCGAAATGTTTCAGGCAGCATATTTCAACGAGAATATCCATTTTGACAGCTTTTAAATGCAATTTAACGATGTATTTGCGTGATATCTGTACGTAAGGACAGAATAAAAGACCCTTTTCCTCCAAAAAAATTATAAAACTGCTTTAAAATGAATTCTGAAGAGAATTTTTCGTGGCGTCTGTACGAATGTATGTACGTAAGTACGTACGTATCTCGCATAACTCAAAAACGAGTAGCCTCAGAACGGTGAAGCTTTGTATATAGGACTACTATAGCATGTACCGTATATACCCGCGTATAAGTCGACCCCCCCCCCCACTTCGACATAAAAAATTCGTAGAAAATAAGAAACCCGCGTATAAATCGACCCCCCACTTCCGAAATCGATCGAAAAACTTCGAAATTTTTTTTTAAGTACTACATTTATTCAAAATCATCTGAGAAAAAAAGTAAATATACGATAAAAAATACCTTTGTAAATAAACAAAATAGAACTCTTCTGTCGTCATTGGCTCGTCATCATACATATGTTTCGTACATAAAGATTCGCGTACGTAAAATCTATCTGTATTTCCCCTTTTTAAAAGTTAAAAGAAATATTCAAAAGTGTTCAGTTATTGCGTGGGCTATTTTTTTAAATTTTGACGTGTACGCCTGTTAACAAAAGTATTTCATGAATGAACAATAACTATAATAGTTATTGTTCATTCATGAAATACTTTTGTTAGAGATAGTTTTTATGTAATTTTATGTTTAAAGAGAAATGCAGATAGTTTTTATGTACGTATAAGTCTTTATAATAACGTACATAAAAACTATCTGCATTTCTCTTTTCTTGGCGTGTTGGCTAAACTTTTTTATTGCTCGATATTGATCGGTTCAAAATCGTAAAAAACAACCTTATATTTAGCGTAGGTATAATGAAACACTCAATCGATTTCGAGGGCAGCTAAAGGTCCCTCCTCATCAGGAGAAAGAAATACATAGAAAGAAGAAAATACGAGAAGGAGTCACAGAAACACGTAGTGCTTATCAGCACTGCACGTGGTTATAACTAGATTTTTAATCAGAGTTGCACTGGCCGCCTACTTTTACTGAGCCAGGCTGTCTGATCAAGCATAAAGAAATATTAGCGAAATTAAAATAGGGAGCGAGGGGCAAATGCACATTACGCTCAAAATCTGAACTTCAAATAATGGAAAGCAACCACTGAACGGATTTTTATATCCTCTGGTAGTACCAAGCGCGAGGAGGTAGCGCCATCTATCGGCAAAAATAATGAATTAAGATAGTAGAATTTTAAAGGCATTAGGAAGGACTGGATTGGACTTCAAATCATTAACTAAACTTTCTAAATCTTTGTGAATGTGAAAAGCCTCAAGAAAATCCAATTCGCCTATGGAAGAAGCCTTTTGGATGATTTTTGCAGACCCAAAATCAAAATTATGGTTAAAAGTCCAGCTATGATACGCTATTGAAGACTTGTTAATTTCGCCTTTTTTGACATAAGATTCATGTTCCTTGATACGAAACTTCAACGCTCTTTTTGTTTGGCCAATATATCTTAAACCACACTGACATGATATACTATAAATTCCCCAACTGCATTGATCGGTTGTTCGGGGGCCGAAAATTCTTTGGTGTAATCGAAACTTACTCTAGTTAAAATATGAAATTCTGTGATTAGTTCGTCCCATAATTTAAGTCATGAAATTACTTCAAGTAAGTGACTTATTTGATAAGTCGTCCAATTTGAGTGCGGGAAGAAAACAACTGCATTATATAAAGAAATTTTTGAACTTCCGATTCTTTTAATTTTTTATGGCCCCGCGTATAAGTCGACCCCCCCCCCCACACACACTTTGAAGTCTTTTTTTTTTTTTTTTTTTTGGTCCAAAATATCTCGACTTATACGCGGGTATATACGGTAGATGTGCACCTCGTATTTTGGTTGTAATCGGCCGCGTCAAACGTATATAAATATATTTATATATATATCCACTCTGTTACCCGGCTTAGTGATCTCGGTTTTTTTACTCTTATATGTTTGTAAATTGAACACTTTTTTCTTTGGAAATGATTGAATTATATTGTTCTTATCTTCCGGTTAAGGTTTTTATGCCTTTAGTAAATCTGTAGGCAATATGTTTAGAATTATAAACAATTTTAAAGTTGTTTAAGTGCCGCTAAGCCTAATAATTATTTTGATGGCGGCCATTGCTTGTTTACATTTAAAACAGCAAAGTAGTGGATTTGTTGCCAATCTAGAGAAACGTAGCTTCGCAACAACAAAGATAACGCCTTCATTTATTATTGCGAATTAAATCATGCTTAATCCTTTCTGGAATTTTTTCGAGGAAATAAGTGTTTAAGATTTACTTTGTAATTTTTAATACAGATATTTTGAGTTTTTATGTATTTTTGCCTTGTCGCGAAGTGAAAACTGAATTAATTGAATGAGAAATACTAAATCGTCTGTGAAAAACTGTTTCTTTTTTTGTTTTGTTTGCTTAATTTCTTTTATACATTGTTCTAGCTTTATTATAGTATTTGAATAGAACATGTGGCAACGATTAGATAATTCTTTAAATGATATCAATTTTGTGCATTCTGAGTTATAATATGAACGAAATATAATATTGTTAAGTGAACCTAGCGCCAGAGAGTCGCTATGGTAAACAAATAGAGGGAATTTTAAAGAATGCTTTTATTCTATTGTGGTTTATGCGCTGTCAGCGAAGTAAGTTTAATTCAATCCAATAAGTTTAAACGAAATGCAAGGAAAATGCGTATAATTTAATATTCCGTACATGGAAGTCATGTGGTATACACATCAGATTTTTTATAATAGAAATAAAACCAGAAGAAGCAAAAACCTTTTACCGCATTAAACGTCTATGTAAAAAGATGACTAATACACAAAATATTCACTTTTTGCACAAATTATTAAATCTGCAGTCATAAGTTTGTTTATATCGAACTCTTTCTATGCTTCACAGCTAACAGCAGTTATGGGGAAAATTTGTTTTCTGAAGTGTAATAAATTTGTTATAACAACAGCACCGCTGCCTCCTTAACGGTGACCAAAATATAAAAAAGAGTATTAAGTATTTTACTGGATGTTTATTGTGTGTTTTTTTATTAGGCTTTGTTTCGAATAATGCAAAAGAAATAAAATTAAGTGATTCTGCTACAATGAGCAGGCACTTGTTCAAGATCATTTGTTACTTAGTTCTCGCAAATTGCTGTTAGTAAGAACTAACTTTAAAGGATTAACATATTCTGTTGCAGCTTGCAGTGTCTAATCGATATGTTTCCGATTGTATTTGAATAGGTAAGGAACTATCGTATTCCCTTTTATATGTTTTCATGGTGTAAGTGATTAACACCCACCTAGTAAATAGAAGATTCATGGTTCGAGTTCCAACGAGGGCATAATTGATTTTTCATATTACTTTTTTGAGAAAACCAGTACAGGGGCGTCTGAACAGTAGCCAATACAGCATATACAGTGGCGCCTGTACTAAAAATGCGAGAGACAACAGATGATCACCATTTGGATTTGATCGTCTAGATCTCGAATCTCTCCTCATTCGATCTTAAATTGGAGTAGAATGTAAAGAATTTTCTCATTCGTTTTGCGTACCCTAGCGGCGTCAGTGATTTAGTACATTCAGTTAGCAAGTGAAAGATCTCTGGTTCGAATCCCTGCGAAAGCTCAGCTGACTGTTCTTGTCTCGTAGTCTGATTATTTCATACTAAGGAACAATTCAGTCAAGTAAGACCTATGGCCAACTTCTATCTGTGACATTTTAATTTTAGGCAAGTTAATGCAACAAAATCTGCCATTGACTATGCCGAGTGATTACCTAAACATCTAATGACAAGTAAATACAAAAACTATAATTATGTTACTTTAAAATAGCCACTTCAAGTTCTACTCTTATTTACTATAGTAACACGTGTCACCATCATCACTTAGAAGGAATGTTTAGCAGATTAGAGGATTCGACCTTTTTTCCGCAGCTGTCTTTGCCATGGTTATAATATATGGTTTCGGAAGAAGAAGTGGCCTTGAAGTACAAAAAATTTGTCATAAAAACTTTAAGAAAGTTAAAGATTAACTTTCTTAAATTTTATGACCAAATTTTTGTTTTTTAAATTAAATTTTCCTAGCTGCCCAAAAACAAACATATGGGGATAAGAAATTACAATATTACACCATTGTCGATCAAAAAGTCAAAAGAAGAGCTAAAGACAAAAGAATCGTGTCTTCTAGACATCCTATGTTTAGATAGAAGCTTTTACCCTAAACCATATATTTATTATGTACTGCCGCTGCAGTGCAGGATGTCGCTCAACGGAATTTTCCCGATCTCCCCCCCCCCCTCGGACTACACGCTAAACATAAATCCGGCAAGCAGCGAATTGTGATCATCTAGGACTAACCCTAAATCCACGACCCGCTGAGGATACATTAAGTTTTCACGCTGCCACCGAAAATCATGGGCTATTAAGTCACCACGCAGAATCTGCAATTAAGAAGCCAGTTTATGGCTTTCATAGGCATGTGAAAATGTTTCCCGCTCTCATTTTTTTACACGAGGGTATTTGAAGTTATAGGCAATAAAAGTAATAAGGACAGTGATAAAAGAAATGTAGCGCAATGATCTTGCGAAAATATCTTTAGTACGTTTTGGTTGAGGTGTTTCTCGAAAAAGAAAGTTATTTTCCTCGTTCTTTTATGCTTAAAGAAATATAAGTCTTTATAGCAGCAAAACGCAGACTTTTAATGTATCATGGCAGATTTCTGCGAGAAACAGGTGATTAGTGAAAATATGACAATTCCTTGTCTGAATAGGAAACTGAAGAGTCTACTGCAGGAAAACTTAAATTGCAGATATTACTTTTGTTATAATTGCAAATATTAGTAAATACCGCAATCATATTTGCAATTACTATTAGTAAATACCATAACCATTAAATTTGCATAAAAATTGCAAATATTAGTAATAGTGTGTTTAAAATGCTTTCATAAATGTGTGCAGAATTAAGAAATCCTATGTTAGAAAAGGAGAAAAGAAACAAAAATGTGTGCGGCGTGCTGGACGCACTCTGCTGATTAATGTTTACGTTTACAGCATATTAGTACTTTACTCGTATTTATATTTCTGATTTTAAACTGAGGAAAGTATCTATACTTGCTTCGAATATCTTCACCTGCAAAAATTGTTAATGCAATGAGTTGTAAAAAAAAAAGGGTTCGAAATATTTGGTTAATTTTTTTGGCTTCTGGTATGTTAATTCACAACGTTTATACGAACTATCAACACATAAAGTACTCGCACAATATTTGAAAATACTAATACTGGAAAATATTGTTGCGTGCGTACGGGTTAGTAATAGATTGAATGCACAAATCTTATGAAAAATTAATAAAATTTATTCTTATCAGAAGAAATAAAACAAAATGCTTCCTATTTACAGAATGATCCATTCAACCATTTTCAAATTTGATATAAGCAATGGCCTTTGTTATAATGGATACTATTTTTTGTACATTGTTAATTACACTAGAATAAAACCTTGATATATATACATCTTGCAACTCCACTTTGATGTATATATTTCATTACTGTAACCACTTGTTGCTGCTTTGAGCGTACAAATGGATTAGGTTTTGAGTTGCTTTTTACTTTGTATTCATTCATTTTTGAATATATGTAGAATATATGTTACATACGCCGCGGTTAGTGACTCTGACTACCACACCGAAGCAGTAAGCGGCCGTACGTACGGCCGGCTACTACTCATCGAAGAGCCTGGTTTCGAATCTCGAGAAGGCACGGATGTTTATAAATTTATAGTGTCTGTGCAGCATAGGGGCACTCAAAATATGCGGTGAGCCGAAAGTCCTCTCGAGAGGTAGATGGTAGGGGAAGAGACGTAGGGTGTTCTCCATCAAAATTGGGGACGGAACTGAGCAAAGGCTTACTGTCATATGCATGGTTCTGAGTGCGCTCGCAGACGACCAGCGCAATCTTGCTCCCTTGCCACGATAAATTTCGTTTGCTCGATAAATTTCATCTCAGACAACCGAGATTAATTACAACAATAACAACATGACATATACAATATAGGCAGCTGAACTTACAGTAAGGTAATATAGGCACTTATTTTGCAATATTTTGAATATTCACATAATTTCTACAATATTTTTTATACAGTTTGTTATTTGGCATAAACATCTGGCTGTTTTTTTCCATGTATTTCTATTGTTATTCGTATATTATTCTAAACTGTTCTTTTCATTTGACTAACGGTGACTGAAAATATTGACAGTTTATATAAATTCTGTTTAGGTAAAGAGGTCCATATTACGATAGTTTATTCAAATACTGAATAATGGTGATATTAAACATTTAATATGTACGAGTATTATAATATGAGGAAAGTGTAATAAACGGGAGACGTTTCTGTATTTGCGTGTTTTCGCAAATCTCTTTCCTACTGATGGTAATTAATTCCTCCATTACTGCTGAGATCTTAACCTTAAATTATCCAACCTCAACATAGGTTTGAGAATGAGTATTTGCAGTTGGGAGAAACTGGGCTTTCATGTGTAGATTTCCTGTAAGTGCGCCGGATAAGATGTGATGCTACGGGTCGCTCATTTCTCAATATACACGGAGATTTGAATGCAAAGTCCTACTTGGAAAGAGGCCGTACTCTGTTATGAACATATTGATGAAGAAATTCTGGGAGATGGGCACGAAAGACGGCTTTTGTGTAATGCTCTGTGACACAATATACATTATCTCAGAACCAGAACCATAAAGTAGAGAACAAGTAATCTGCTTGCCTCTGTAGAAGTAGTAGTAGTGCGCCATGGGGATAGCTCCTGACGACGGGTATGAATCAAACCGGATATCTATCAATCAATTAGTATCTTTTATGCCGCTATTTTCAACGCGACTCTTCCGTCTCAATGACAGATATACCACACGTGCGTTTAACATGGAGATGTCTGGACTGTGTAACAGGAGGTCGGAAATGCCCGGATATCTAGGTGTCTCAAAAAATATATCTACTATCAAACTTCCATGAGAGGTGGTCCAGATCTAAGTCCAGATCCTATTTGTGTATCTTAATTCAAAAGAGTTTGCATAGCCGTTAAACACTGAAACACCGCATAGCAGTTGAAAATGTGACAAAGATATATGCATTATACGTGGTTATATAAATATACTTATACACAATTATACATTATATATCTACGTTCTTGATTATACATGTTACGTTGTTTCATTAAGTACATAAATATACAAAACTTGAAAAGAACTTAGTTGCCAGCGAATGCACAATATTCTATTATTAACAAATAGTTTACTTTATGGCACGATAATGAGTACTGAATGTACTTTTTGCGCTTAAATATATTATACAGGATACATGACTTCAGTTCGCAGTACTTGAATATACTAATGCGCAAGATTTTGCAGCATAAAATTACACTAATTTATTTTGCATTAAAAGATTATATAATAAATTTATGTTAAAAAACACTAACACAATGCAATACAATTAATAATAACTAATAATATTTAATAAAAAAAACAATATATTAAATGAATAAATGGCGCAGTCTGAAATGCGAAAATACATTAACGCATTAAATTATGCATTGCGGGTGTTTTCTAATTAAAGTTACAATAATAGGGTACAGCAGCACAAATAAAAATCTTCTTCAGTTAGAATTCTTAAAAACGCAGTTTAAGACAAAGTATGAAAAATATTATTGTTAAAGTAGTAAAAAAAGTATTTAGAAGTTTCTTCCAGATGGAATGGGTTTTCGTAGTGGAGTAGAGAAAATCGATAGCATTTGAATATGGTACAGTTTACTTTGGTAGCATAAATTAAGTCCAACTAAGTGTGTCTGAAGAGAAGTTCTAAGAAGATTTAAAAACAAACCTTTTTATTAAATCAGAGCTTGAATATAAGCTGTATGACTCTTGCTGACAACGCACCCATCACTTGGGGCGATGAAACTCAAAGTAACAGTTTATATCAAA
Organism: Stegodyphus dumicola; assembly: GCF_044657685.1. Taxonomy (NCBI): domain Eukaryota; kingdom Metazoa; phylum Arthropoda; class Arachnida; order Araneae; family Eresidae; genus Stegodyphus; species Stegodyphus dumicola. The sequence goes on from NC_140775.1 coordinate 25,221,106, forward strand.
ATGTAAACTAAGTCTAGTAGTTTAAGCTACACGATTGATTAAACGCGAAGTTGGCTGACAACTTCTCACCAGGATAGCAATTTAAAATATCGGCAGCTATAACACAAAGCCGAAGAATTAAACCTAGTAACGTGGCCTCCAAAGGCAGAAACGTGCTCTTCTTACAATTCGAAAACTTCACCTCAAATTTGATTTGCATTCTGGTACGAAATGGAAAGGAGAAGTGACAGTAAAGATCTAAATCATAATAACTGCTTATCAACATAATGGAACTTTACAACCGTCTGGAGAGATATCCCCTGATTTCTAGCAGATCCCATTACATTCCGCTTAAAGTTTCTGGTATGATTCACTGTCGCTTTACCTTTGAATCATGTTCCTATCGTCATGTAGTATGATTTATGGCAGATATCAGTATCACATTATAAGGTATTTCTCCCTCTTTCCAAGCGTGCCTTCGTGGTGTAACGGTAGCACGCTGGGCGGTATTCCAGAGGCCCGTGGTTCGATTCCCGGCGAAGGCGGTTGCTACTTTTATATCTCTCTGGCTTCCAAAATAACCTAATGACTCTACAAGTGGCGCATGAACTACAAGGGTTGTGGATGATGATTCTCGCACCCAGGATTTGGCGACTAGGTCCCCTTAAACCCTAGTCGCCCTTTAAAAAGGGGAGTATATAAGGTATTTCTCCCACTTTTCTAGCGTGCTTTCGTGGTGAAACGGTAGCACGCTGGGCCGGTATTCCAAAGGTCCGTGGTTCGATTCCCGGCGAAGGCGGTTGCTAATTTTTCTTTTTTCTGGCTTCCAAAATAACCTAATGACTCTACAACATAATTTTCGTTTCATTCCAAATGTAACAGCGATAATTCCTCAAATCAACAGCTTTTCTGCACCGATTAGCGCTCTATGTTTAGGATGCTGAAAACAACAGTTTTTGCATTAATATTTCACCTGTGATAGTCTGGTTAATGATCCATTTCTTACTGCCTAACCACCATATGCTTCGTACTTGAATTCATGAATTTTATCTTACCTGATCATTTAAAATTTTTTTATTCAAAAACGACAAGCTACATCTTTGGCAGAATCAAAGGACAGCGCTGTAGTGAAAGTGAGATTATTTGTAGTTGATCAATTTTGCATATCGAAAGAAGTATATCGTCATCATGGAACTAATATACCGACATTAGAGAACACGTGGCATAGCAGATAACTAGTTTCCAGAATGTTCCCATTCGAAAGAATAGTTGATCTTTAATTTAAAATATAACTGCTTAACAATTTCAACAATTTAAAATTAATAAAAACATTCATTCAAATCTTTTTAGTTTTTACACACTTTAAGATGGTGAGGACTCGCAATGCACCAAGATTGAGCCATCTTAATGGTACGAAATTGATTAGAAACGATGTGTATCCATAAAAAATACACGTTTGAAATTTTAGAAGAGCTGCACTTTTCATTCAAAAGATACATCTACATAGAGAGAATAAATCAAAAACGGCGTTGACCCGCGTCTGGCCCGAATGCAAAATGTTGTCCGGCTTGGCATTCGCTTGTAGAGTTAGTGAATGGCTCCTACGGAATTCTTTTACCACACTCTCTCCAGTTCTAGAGTTAGATCGACGATATCTTGGGATGGTCTGAAGCTTAACAGACTCCAGATATGCTCTGTTGGGGAGAGATACGGCGATCTAGCTAGCCAGAGAAGTGTTTAACAATCACGAAGGAAATCAGTAGAAATGGTTGCCTTGTGAAACCGGACATTAGCCTGTTTTAAGTCGGAAGTGCTTCAGAGTAAAGACAACAGAAAACGCGAAGAATATTGTAAGCGTACCACTATGTTATGAGGGGGTCACAGATAGCAATATTATGGCTCCGACTATGAAATGAAATCACATCCGAGATCATATAACTCCCTGTTGTTGGGTTGTGTGACTGGCGACAGCTAAGTCCATCAATATCCTGATCCTTTTCAGGTACTTCTTCGCTAGTATTTTTGGTTGGCTCAGTTCGAAGCGGGATTCACCGCTGAAGATTTTACTTCAAACTGAGGTTCCAAGTTGAATAAGCTCAGCATTACTACAAACGCGTTCGTCGATGAGCGCAGTTGAAGGGCTGTTCACACTGGGGTTTATCTGAGGTAACGGACACAGCTGACGTAGCTGACCCATCTCCAAAACCAGTTTTTCCCATAGAGCAGCAAGTTGAAAAATCTGATCTGCAGTTATATAGCGGAACTTATCGCACATGGAATTGACTCCGTTAGTTCAGATAAACCCCAGTGTGAATGATCCTTTAGAGCTCAATCGGTGTCGTGAGTGAAGACCCCATTCTCTGAGTGGTATATCAACAATGCTAAAAGCCACTAGGGTCCTGGTTACACGTCGTCATTGATAATGACGAATTAGGTACTGCTGTAGCTACACTGACGATCACTTTGCCTTCATGTCCTGTGATCTGTCTAGATCAACTCTTGCTTTCTTGATACTGCGCTGTGTACCATAGCTCATTTCCTGTCACCATGAAAAATGGCGGCATCGCTCCTATCCAAATGTCGAGCTGTTCTTCGATTTGGTTACCCTACTTATTTTAGGTCGACTGTGCGTCCTTTCCTTTCTTTTATACATGGTCTGAATACTTTTCTCTTATGCTTTATAGTTTCATTCTATTATCTTCATCACAGTCTGAAATTTTGTTTAGATCAAATAATTATTTCAGACCACCCAACCGGCATAATGGTTAGCGTCGTTAACTGACGTGCCGAAGGATTTGAATCCCGGAGAAGGCATGGATGTTTGTAAATGTATAGTGTCGGTGCGGCATGGCAGCACTCTAAATATGCCGCAAGTCAAAAGTCCTCTCGTGTGATCTTGGGGAAGGGGAGAGGGGTGGGAGACCCTTAGACCCGTACTCCCGGGGTGCTCTCCGTCAAATTGGCGGCGGAACTGAGCTAAATTGCATTTTCACCTGCATTGTGCTCAAGGCTGTTTCCAACGGCAGGCTTATTCTAGCGTTCCTTGCCACGAGAAATTTCGTGGGCTTGGGATGACTACGTCAGACAAGTGAGCATAAGCAGCAACAACAACAATTACTTCTCTGTGCATCGTCTTGCCAGGTTATTAGATTTGAAAGTTGATAGGGATAACTTCAGCCACGTGTTGGACTTCTTTATCATACAATTGACAGTCTATGAATTTAAGAAGATGGGTGAGCAATTCGATACTCTTGAAGCCAAAACCTCAAACCCAGATACATCAGAAACGCACAAGATTGTTGAAAGCTTTACAGAAGATCTCAATCAAGTTGCAAAAAGGATTGCAAAATATGGAAAGCATAGTATTGGTTTGATTCATTTAATTATGGCAAAGTACTCCAGGACTATCTGCCTAAGGGAAGGGGTACCTTCGTAGAGTACTTTCTAAGGGAAACTGGGTCGTATACACGTTATACGTGGGGAAAAACAAGAAAACGCCCATGCAACCAACCTGTGCGCCGGGGTTCGAACCCCGGAAAGAACTACCTATGTTCAGCGACTTTACAGCTCGGCGTGCTGGTTCGCCTTTTGAAGAACATAGATTTGTGAGGAAAATATTCTAGCTTCGAGGCAAGGAATAAAAAACAAATTAGTATCTTGCTACGAACAAATGTTACTTGTTAAAAAAGTGCTATTGAATGGTCAATTGAATTTATTAAATGTTATGAAGCTATTGGCATCGAAATTACTCGGTTTCAGGAAGTATGAAGTATGTTTATTTAAAAACTGTTCTGCATTTATATATTTGTTTATGAAAAATACATTCTTTATCAGATACTTTTCTTCTAAATAAGAGTTTCTTTTTATCCCATCGTCCTATTCAACTAAAACTCACATTGTATGTTTAGATGCAGAGTTAGACAGTACGTTTCATCGGTCTCACCTATCGCGGGACTTCGGAGTATTGATGTGTTTGTAAAGTATTTCTTTAGCTGACTTCAAATTTTTATCGCAGTCCATATCAATGTTTTACATGCTGTTGTTTAGATCTTTCCAGTGAATCAATATACGGAGAGAATTAACAATTAATTGCCTGCTGCAGTGATCACCAATAAGAGACCATGTTTTAAATTTAACTACATTTATTTGACTTTTTTTATAGTAAAAAAGTTAAATAATTCAGATCTGTTGTGTTAGATCATAGTTCAGATATATTTCTGTTCTACTGAAAATCATAGTTCTGATCTAAGTACTGTGTTCTCTGGTTTAAATGAAATAAAATTCATGTATTCATTCGATAGCCAGAATTTTGCTATAATTCTTTAATAATATATAATGAGTTATTGCAATTCCTTGACGCATATTCTTGCCGTACAAGTATTTAGAATATCCAATAGCAAATGGAAGAACCGTTGTTCAAATTCTGGGGAATGCACAGCTTTTCATGTTGATTTCTGAACTAATATGTAGTAGCCTAGGCCAGGGAAAACTACGGCTCAACGCTCATTTTTGTGTGGCCTGCGACAATAATTAAATTTCTTAAAGCCGTTTATTTTTTTCTTCTTTTGATGGCTCTTTAAGTAAAATTCATTTATAAATTCTAAATCATTTTCATTATGAAGTATTACTCTGTTTCAAAGAGGCCTTTTCTTGCATGTTATCATGTAATGCCTTACAGCGTTCATCAATAAAATAATACAAATTTGCTCAGGCCTTGCATTGACGACAATGCGTCACTACTTGGATTTGATCGACTGGAATTCATGCCTCTCCCCGGTCGTCCTTTAGTAATGGAGAATGCGACGAATTATCACATCTCTCTCTATGTCTTTTATTTGCGTAAGTGATTAGCACTTCCAGCTAGTAAAGTGAATATCTATGGTTCGATTCCCGGCAGTGATACAGTGGATTTTTTGAAATTATCGCTTCGCAAAATCTAAATTCTCCAATTTTATACAAGTTTTAAATTATTCAAATAATTTAAGACTCAGATTATAACAAATGATAATAGCTATTCCTATATTTTGATCGAGGATATTAGTAATAATTTTTAAAATGAACACGAAAGGTTATTTCCATAATTTATGTCACAATGTTTTTCTGAAACACTGTGTGAAAGGAAAGCGGGAAATATTTAAATATTGCTGGTATTTTCAAATCACCCTTTTCATATAAGGATTTATTCGGTATATGCAGAACTGTAACCCGTGCTTCAACAGGAACCCTTAGATCCACTTTTAATTGAATATTGGGAAGTAAAGCGTTGTTGTCAGCCAGTTTGTTTGAGGAACTCTTAATTGAGTATCAGGAACTTAATCTACAGCTCTGATGGCGGAAATTTAATTTCACAATTATAAATATCAGATCCATCTTGTATGTTGACGTTATCTCAATGAGAGAATGAATTAATTTTTATGACGTCAAAATGCGTTAGTTCCTGTTTAGTATATCTGACATAGGAAATGAGAAGAAAAACAAGTTGTGACACATTCCAGATGAAAATTTATTGATTCTAAAATTGAAAGCTGGTAAACATGAATATTGAATGAACGGCTTTTTTTTTTCATTAGACTTTTCAGGATAATTTTATAAATAATTTAAAATTTGGTACGGAATAAGCATGAAAATAAAATATAAAATCTCAAATGCTTACTATGTTACCAAACTTTGGTTTCTTACCAAAAGTAAAGTTTGAGTTTACGAAGGTTCCTCCATAAACCCGGACTGGGAATCAAAACAAAATGCATTATGAAAACGCCTAAGAGAATTTAGTACTGGACGCCGAAAGAATTAAGAACAAATTAAAATAGAATTAAGTACGTAAACTTAATTCACAATGCATAGAAACATATTGCTGAAAAAAAAAATTCACATTGCTCTGCACATTAATTTTTTTTATATTATTTTGTTTTATGTTAAATAAGCCTTCCTACAATTACCATTACGCCGTGTTTGTTGAGGAAGACATAATCTAAGTGTTTGTAAAGAACTTTTTGAGCAACTTTGAATACATTTTTACTCCCTTTTACGAAGTAAAGAAAGTATTGCAATCAGGAAAAATTCCGGGTACCATATTTCAACGAAATTATCCATTTTGACCGCTATCGAGTGCAATTCAACGATGTTTTTGCGTGACATCTGTACGTAAGAACAGAATAAAGGACTCTTTTTCCCAAAAAAAAAAATTATAAAACTGTTTTAAAATGGACTCTGAAGAGATTTGTTTCGTGGCGACTGTACGTACATTTATGTATCTCATATAACTCAAAAACGAGTAGTCTCAAAAACGTTGAAATTTCGTATATAGGACTGGTATAAAATGTAGTCGTGCACCTCCCCTTTTTGGTGGCAATCGGCTGCACCAAAAGTAAATAAATATGTATATGTAAAATATAAAAAATAGGACGGCTTTGCTCTATGCGAACAGGTAACCTCTAATTAACTTTCCGCAATTTCAGGATCTTCCCCCTAGACCAGTACTTTCGAGAACATTCGAGCCTAAAATAATGTTATACTATTATAATAAATAATGTTATAATATTATATTAAAATAATGTTATACTATTATAATGTTATACTATATACGAATGTTATACTATTATGTATACTATATACGAAAGAAATTTTACAGAGAACGAAACAAGTGGAAGACCTAAGAGCACAAAATCAGGCAAGTATGATATGCGTAGCAACACTTTTCGTTAAACAATTTTTGTCAGCCGCCAAGTGGATAGTTTCAATGAATCCATTTTCCAGAAACTTCTAGGATTCGTTAATCGTATAGGAACTGCTTTTCATCCTTTTAACGCTCGATCCTTTTAACGCGTTGAATTATTTCACTTTAAAAAAAATAATTTAATGATTTTCTTCGTTTTTATTGAGAAATGGGCTTTAAAACAATAACTCTCCTACATAAATATTGTGACACGAGCGTCATCGACAGAATAAAATGTTGCTTTAAGTCAGCGTAAACAATTTAACATATTAAACAATTCAATTACATGTAGCTAGTAGTTTTATGCAGTGGCAAAAGAATAATTTATGCTCAATAAAAATAATAGATATCTTAATTTAATAGTTTCAATTGAAATAATAAGTTACATGTTACATTACATTGCAGTTTGTACAGTCGTTAGGTTTTAAAGATGCAGGGAACGTGAAATGTGCAGTGCTTTCGTCGGGATCCGAATACCGGACTTCTCGATGTCAGACAGACGTGCTATCGAATTAATACACGAAGGCACACGAAAATAAAGGAGAAAATACCTTAAGTCAAAAATATAAATTTTCCGTTTAGTTCAAGGAAAATAAAAGCAGAACTATATTTTAATGACTTTTAAGGTTAATGTGATCACGGCAGATCCTCGAGGGCTATCTGCCTAAAGGGATGGATGCCTTCGTGGAGGACGTTCTAAGGAAAACTGTCTCGTATACACGTTTTACATGGATAAAACCACGAAAACGCCTACTCAGCCAGCCTGTTCGTGGGATTTTAACCTCGGACAGAATTACCAGTGTTCAGCGTCTTCAGCGTTCGACCGTTGGTGAGCCAGATTTTAACGTATTTATGCAAATAAAAAGTAAGGAATTAAAAGAAGGTTATCAAAATTAATGACAATAAATGAGTTGAATATTTTAGCCAATTATTTAATTTTTTTCATTTTATCAGTTTATAAAGATAAGTTATACATTTCGTTTTATAGGTATAAAATAATTTATTAAACTTGCGAAATAAAAGACGATAAATAAAAATGTTGAAATCAATCACTTACATTTCAGCAACTATGCAATTTCGTGCCCACAGAAGACGATCCAGTTTGGCACTTTCAATGAAAAGCCTAGTCCATCCTGCTGAAGAATTTACGTTGTTTACAAGACGGAAATATTTCTTTTCTATCGGGAGCTGAAACTCGACCTTTCGATCTGAAGACAGATGTTGTAACTAATCCATCACTGCCATACAGCATACATTTCTTAATTCTTTCATCTCTTTCATATAGTGCTTATTTCGTTCCTTAGCCATTTCTGGCTCATGCAGAATGCTGGTGTCTATCTTTTAAAAGTCGACTTCGATAGGCGTTGCTTTATCTGTAAGCTCTGGTAAAAGTTTGCTTTGATAGAAAGGAAACCTGTGAATTTTACATTTACTTAAGAATGCTCTAAATTAAACTGTTAGTACTTTCGGTCATTTAACTTCATATACACCGAGAAGTCGGTATAATACGGCCACCTCTAGCACAGAAAGATAAATGAGCCTGTATAGCAATTAATCACAAGTGCCAAGATCACGAACAAGTACATTTGTAATTCCAGTACCAGTTTTGTGAATCCAAATAGTTTGTCGGGAGTTCCGTTTCTAGTAACTAAATACACAGGTTCTTGAGATTTTTATGGTTTCATCCTTGTGTAACTTGAATACAAGATATTTCCCATGGAATATCCTCCAAAAAAATCTCTTTGTCAAAGCAGGTGATGCTTAAGTGGTAATCAAACAATCCTTGTAATGTATGTGTTATGAACAAAACATAATATGAAAATAGCTAAAAATGTGTTGGGTTCTATGATTTACATAAATATTGTATTCAAGAAATTTTTGTCTGTACCCTTTCCTGTTAACTCTGTTTTTCGGCTGAGTTTATACAAATTAATATGTTTTTTTTTTTTTTTTTTTTTTTTTTTTTGAATTTAGACAAATGTTCCTGCCAGATTAATTACATACAAATAACACGATATTTGAATGAAAAATTTTTTAGATCCATCAGAAAATTACTAAACTTTCCTTTATTCAGAAAAGCAAACATTAGGTTACAGAGCCTTAATCCAAGCCTGGAAAACGTAGGCCTCATTTGTTACTGTCTCATAATGACCGCGCTCTCTTTTTCAGACATTTTACAGCTCATTATTGTTATAATGTTATAAATGTTGAGTTACAGGCTTTAAATTTGTAAAATTACGTTGGTCAATCAGCTGCAATTTATGAACTTCGTGATACAGCATTCGAAGCACAACGCACTCTGAGTCATAAAAGAAACTATCATGCCCATTTTTGACATTACAAATGTCTTTAACGGAGTCTTTTCAAACATTTTCGAGCATTGTATTGCGTTCTTTTTCTTAGTACTTACCATCCACAGTTTCAGTAACTGTTCTCTCTCCCGTGACACTAATGTCTTACATTAGTGATTGAAAGCTCATAGGATACGCATAACAAATGACCTTAACAGTCACAGACGGCCTGGATTTTGACGTCATCAATGTCTTTGGTTATGGTCAATGGTGTCCTCCAGTTTCTTTATTCTAATAATTTGCTTAAATTTACTGCATTTCTCAAAGTCTGACCTATGCTAAGCCATATAATTGCCTACAATTGCTTAAAGAACCAGTTTTTCACTTTGAGATGCAGCACGAAGGGTGTACAAGTAATTTCCATTTACTGGATGTTTGATTTTTTTTCCTTTTTAGGGTTCCCATCGGGAAGAGATAATATAGAGTCGTAAAGGCCAAATCGGTAGTACACCACAAAAGAAGCGATGACCAAGGTCAGTGACCTTACGCTTTGACATCACTAATCCTAAGTCGCCGATGACTAATGCGTAGGACCAGCAAAAATTAACGTATTTGATGGTCACTGATATTCTCCAGCTCATGCTTAATTTTTTTTCAAATTTACTCCACTAGCCCACAGTTGACCTATGGGTTAACGTCAAGTGACTGGCAGTCCGTAGGTTATTGGTAACCAAAGCCTTAAAAGGCACTGACTCAACTTTAATTTTAAAATACATCTAAATTTACTGTATAGCCCTACAGCTGTTGCCCATTCTTTGACTGTAAGTAAATTCTCAATCTGTAGGTCAGCTCTGTAGATCTTAGGGTCTCAATCTGTAGGTCTTTAGGGTCACTGGAGACAAAATGCTTTCAATGATGTGTTTGAATAATTTTAATTTAAATGCCGGTTTAAATTTACTGCGCTGACTAGTAATAGTATCCTGTGAGTTGACCCCCAAGTGATCCTCAACCTGTAAATCAACAGCAATCAAGAATATCTGCATTATTTTAACTAAAGAAATCTGCTTCTAATACCATGTATTCTGCATCTGTAGAGAATCGTATTCACTTTAAATCCTCCAAGCTGAATTTTGCTCCAAACTCCTATCAAATATTTTCAGGTGCCAGATGTCTCTTGTTTTGTCTAAATACTCTGTGTTTCTTTAAATATTAATAAAAAGGCTGGAATTAAAAAAGTCTGGATGTAAGTTATCAACTTTTGGCTTCTTCTTTCTACCATGAATTACTGAAAGATAATTTAAGCAATATTTTGTTTTCTGGCTGATCATTAAAATTGGATTTATTTTGATCCCAACACAAAACCCATTAATAATTTCTCATCAGTAAAAAATGTGGTCTCAGATCAAACTCAAAGCTGTCTTAGATTAAAGGCAAGGAGTACCTCATACCAGGTAGGTTATTCTTTCACATAATCGATTTCATAATAGGTTCTTTCGTTGTTTCTTATAGACAAAACAAAAGTAAACATTGTAAATTACCCTGGGAAATAGATCTCTTGTACTGAAAAAATATTTCGGGCTAAGTCTTGAAAGACCATGAGCTACAGAGAAACGTCGTCTTCTGATCCTCTGTTGTGTGGTGGTGATAAATTGGTAGTGCAATAAAGCACGACATTTCGAAGAAAGAAAAATCAGCAATAGTATGTTCTGAACAGTGGGAAATTCATTTAAGTGCAAGAAGGAAACAGCGCAGATTATTGCTGCCGACAATACGAACATCATTTTGATTTTTCTGCCAAACATAAATCTCCTGAAACGGGAGTCTTAACGTGGGAATATTTTTTTCTTTCAGACATAAAAATGAGGATCTCCTACCGCTGATTTGTCAGTTTCTTTATTTATTTCGATAATAAGAACAAGCTGCCGCTATATAGTATAGGTTTATTTACGACGGAATAAAAATGTTTATACTCATATTAGTACAAAAAAATATTGCGATTATGATAGCTTATTCTGAGTCTTTTTAAAGATATTTTAAATTCAGTATCTCGTTCATGATGAAGACAAAAGTATTAACACACTAGGTATTTTTTGAAGTAGTGAAATATAGCTAAACGAAATCAAATAAAAAAACATATACACATAATTAAAAGTAATATAAGGTACAGGTAGAAGTGGGCGATATACCAGAACTTCACATATGCAGGTATAGTCACACTACAATGACTGTACAGTTTCTCCCCAATTTTGAGGGAGAGTACCCCGTGGAGGGGTAGTCTTAGAGTCTCTCACTCCCTCTTTTCTTACCAGCAGCCTCTCGAGAGAACTTTCTAATCATCCTGCATTTGGAGTGTCCCCTTGCTGCATTACTATACGCTTACAAACAGCCATACCTTCTCCGAGATTCGAGCCTGGGCCCATCGGTACTGTCTTCAATATCACTAACTTCTATAACTGGCTGGTTGGCAATGGTAAAAATAACACTTAAAAATTAGTGCGATTTGTATAGTTATATGCAAAATACTAAATTATAATCAAAATCGCAATAACAATCTTGTGTTTAATATATGTGTGTGTGTTTAATAATTAAAGTGTTTAATATATGTATTTAGCGTACATATATTAAACACTCAATCGATTTCGAGGGCAGCTAAAGGTCCCTCCTCATCAGGAGAACAATATTACTAGAAAGGAGAAAAAAGAAGAAAAACAAAGCATCGGTAAAGGACTCGCAGAAACACGTGGTCGTTATCAGCATTGCACGTGGTCGTAACCGGATTTTGAATCAGAGTTACACTGGCCGCCTACTTTTACTGAGCCAGGCTATCTAATCAAACAATTAACACATAAACTAAAACGCAAAGAAAATCAGCGAAGTCAAAAAATAGGGAGTGAGGGGCAACTGCACCTTCATGCACCAAGTCTGAACCTCGAATAATATAATTTAGCGTATATAATTTAATATATGTACGCTAAATTCAAGGTTGTTATTGCGATTTCGATTATCACATTGGCGTGTTTCTCTTCTATTCTACTAAATTATAGTTTTCATTTTGTTTGACATTGAGTGTTGTACATTTTCGATGTTTTAGAGAGGAAAAAAAAGCACTTCTCCGAGAAGATTTTCAGATAATTCATGATCAGTATGTTGAGTATGCCCCTTCAGCCATCAAGGTTTTTATGTAAATATTCAGAGGAATGAAAATCAGAGATCGCTACAGATGTTTTAGATGCGGAGCATACAAAAAAGGGGTTTATATATGGTCAAGCTGAACTTTGTTACGAAATGTTTTAAGAAAATAAAAGTCTGTTATTTGAAGAGCTTAATGCTTTTTAATTGGTTAGGAGACACTCAAAACTTTTATCCTTATCTATAAGACATTTGTGAGTGATTTGACTCATAAAAGCGAACTGAGTATTTTATTGTTTGAATCCAGAGACCTTAAAAATATTAAGTTTGATATTTATAATATTCCCAAATGAAATGCTCAAACCGCTTTCATAAAATTATACATTTCATTTGAAAAGATTTTGAAAGTGAAATCAGTATTTAAAGAATTAATCGAATTTTTAATCCCTTCTTGCATTTAGCTACACCTAGAGCAAACAAGTCTCAACTGAGACCCGTCCATATTAGGCAGAATTAAAAAACTACCAATACAAAACTACAAGATACCTAGAATAATAAATAATGTCTAACTTAATCAAAACAGAGTTAATTTATGTGGACCGTTAAAGAATGTAATGGTCTAACCATTTCTTTTTTAGCGAAAATATTTATGAAAAAAATACAAGTAATATCTAATTTTATCAAAACATAGTCGATTTATGTGAACTGTAAAAAAATGTAATGGTCTAACAATTTTTTTTTTTTTTTTTTTTTTGTTTGTTTTTGTTTTTGCGAAAATATTTGCGAAAAAATCTGATGTGTACACAATATGACTTCCTTGTACGGAATATTAAATTTCCATACGCATTTTCTCCTGCATTTCATTTAAACTTATTTCCTCGAATTTCATTAGAGATATATTTCTCATTTAATTCATTCAGTTCTCACTTCGCGACAAGGCAAAAATACATAAAAACACAAAATATCTATACTAAAAATTGCAAAATATAGAAAAACATCAAATACCAAATACAATAATTTTTTTTTACAATTAAAATTACAGTTTCTACGCAAAAACAAGCAATTCGGCCAGCAGGCAAGAAGACAGATTTTTCGGTGCACAAAACTGAAAATATACTTTTAGTCTCACTCGGCAAAAAAACACTGACGGAGTAGAAACTGGCTTAACTTGTTGTGGACCGTATTTTGAGTCAATATATGGGATAACTTAATAACTTAAATGTTAATTGCAGAATGGATTAAGCATAATTTAATTCGCAATAATAATAAAACAAGACGTTCAAGTTCCATGTCCAACGCGCGACACTGTTGACACTCAGAAAAATTAATCCGAAAATTAGCGCTTTCAGAGTTTTTAAATAGTGTTTCGGCTGATAAAAGTCATATGCAGGTGGGAATAGTCGAAATGGTTTAACCATGAATTTTCGGAATCGAGAATAATGTATTTAATGTTTGGCAATGCTATTTTTATTTCATCGTAAAACTTAGAAGTTTTTATAAACAAATTCTAGCATCTGAACGAACAGTGGCAACAACTTTCGAAATAAAGTAGATTTTCATATCCAGCTTGATAGGCTGTTCCCAGTTGGAACAATGAGGGCGAAATTAACATTTTCCCGAGTTTTTAGTTACTATCTCTGATTTTACCTACTTTTGTTTGGAAAAAAGTGGACGTCGACCTTTTCCAAGACCCAGAAAAGAATAGTACAAAGTTTGGCGACGATAGCTATAGTAGCGACTGAGTTATTAGAGGACAACCAAAAAACACAGTCTTTCTTCTTCATACATATAAATACGCATTTTTCCTGCATTTCATTTTTCATGCATCGAATTTAATTAGAGATATATTTCTCATTCAATTAATTCAGTTCTCATTTCGCGACAAGGCCAAAAATACATAAATACTCAAAATATCTACATTAAAAATTGAAAGATATATGAAAGCATAAAACACCAAATAGAGTTAAAACAATTTTTATGATTAAAATTACACTGTTTACACAAAAAACAAGCAATTCGACCAGCGTGGAAGAAGGCAGATTTTTCAGTGCACAAAACGGAAAGTTTACTTTTGGGCATTCGGCAAAAAGACACTGAAGGCGTAAATTGACTTAATTTGTTGTGGACACTACGGGGATTCAATTAAATTATCCCATATATAGCTCTGAAGTTGCACTATATAGGATAATTTAATAACTTAAATGATAATTCCAGAATGGATTAAGCATGATTTAATTCGCAATAATAAAAGAAGACGTTACTATATTGTTGCGAAGCTTAGTTTCTCTGTATTGTCAACCAATCCTTTATTCTGCTAAGTCTCAAATGTAAACAAATATGGCTGCTAGGGTAAAAGAAAATTAGGCTTAGCCGCACTTTAAAAACTTTTAAATTGTTGATAATTCTACAACTATAATATGCAGATTAACTAAAGGCATAAAATCCTTAACCGGAAGATATGAGAATCATAATTCAATCATTTTTAAAGCAAAAAATGCACAATTTACCAACGTATAAGAATAAAAAAACTGAGCCAAGTAACAGAGTGGATATATATATATATATATATATATATATATGAATGTGTGTGTAAGATATAACAAAATACGATAGCTACTGTTAAAAAATAATTGGCGATCTCAAAATAAACATTCTAAATTGGGTGCTCTCCCCCTAAATTCATCTGTTCTCTCAAATTCAAGATCTTTCGACGTTATGTAATGTAATGGTATTTCTAATATCTCCTTGCTTTTCTTCCCTGTCTAAACTGACTGCGTCTTAATTTTAACAATCCATGTACATAGAAATTTATCATGTCATATTTCTGGAAAGCATAGTAGAAGAATCAGCTTGCAGTTGTAGCTGAGAGTGAAGGCTTACAGATGAAGATAACAAAACATGAACTTGACAAATCTTGAATTTTTATTTCCACGCATATAAAATCATCAACATAGATGTTTATTCAATCATAATGAAATACGAGACATTTCTATGATTCATTCATAAAGAAAATACGATCAAAATAGCAATCGGAAATTGATTTATCTATTCCTGTAGTGTTATGTAGATGTCGTTAAGATTCAGTTTTTCGTCAAAAGTTTAACTGTACAGGGTACTTTTCCGTTTCGCTGGCGCATATCTTGCCAGGCATACTTTATTGGCGACAACATACAGTATACACATAAAATATGTTAACAAATGTTAGTTCTTAAGAATTTCTTATTTTGAAGGCATAAACATTTTAATATCGTTTAAAATTTTGTATAAAGCCAATAAATAAAGACAACAGATTTGTAAAATGACATTAATAGAATTTACTATGCTTTTATGGCTTAACATTCTGATTCGCCGGTTCATATCACTTGACCCCAAGTGATCTCATCTCACGTAAACTACGCTACAAAAATCTAATTCTCTCAGTCATTTGGAATACAAGTTTAAATGAAAGAATTATTTCAATTCGTACGAATAGCTTACTCAGAAATTATGTAAAACCGCAGTGCTTTACTTCGCTAGTGTATATCTCATTAGAATTGATGAATTTAACCCTTGACGTTGCTTTTTCTATATTTTGGCCTTGTGAGCAGTGTGATTCCATCCTTATTGACTTAATTACCACGAATGGCCTTAAGGCATAAAATTGAACTATCTGGTAATAATCCTATGTACTTGTATGCCAGTGTTGAAAGAAATAATCAATCTGATAAGAAATAGCTGTGACTTGTTTTGAAAATGAGCCGTAAAAGGTTATCAGCGAGGATATTCCCTTTGGCATCAGTTGTACCATTTTTGGCCACTTTATCGGCCTGCGCCGGCAAAACGGAAAAGTACCACTGAACTGTATACTTCGCACAACTGTTCACATGGCAAAGATAAACTAAGAAATTTTATTAAAATTAATCATTATAATTGAAAGTGCTTGTTGTACAAATATCTAAAACTTAGAATTTAAATGCTTGAACAGAGAGCCCTTTAAAATTGCTCCGCGAAAATTTAATAAACCCTCCATCGCTTTGCCGATCCCTGCTTTAGATTCATGGAGGTAGGAAGTAAGATGGAGTAGCCCTAAACAGGTTTCTCCCGTAACCTGCTCTGAAGCACGTGATCCCTACGTGGTGACCAAAACATTGGCTCATTTACCATTAAGTTCAATGGGTTTTGACGCGATCGGATGTAAATATTTTGTAATTACGTCGTAAATATACATATAAATGTACATATTTTCTTTTTCTACAACACTTCAGAATCCTAAGTATATGAAAACAACATATTTTTAAACAACATTTCATTCTGAATGGAATTAAATGCTATACTTTTCTCAGAACAGTTTACTCAAAATGGTTTAATTTGAATGAAATATTTTCACAAGTTTTCATTAATTACATTAACAAAAAAATTTAAGGTAATTCGATTTTATTCGGTTAAAATACAAAATTTGAGATCAAAGCTTAGCGTACCCTATATACCCGCGTATAAGTCGACATATTTTGGACAAAAAAAAGACTTCAAAGTGGGGGGGTCGACTTATACGCGGGGCCATAAAAAATTAAAAGAATCAGAAGTTCAAAAATTTCTTTATAAAATACAGTTGTTTTCTTCCCGCACTCAAATTGGACGACTTATCAAATAAGTCACTTACTTGAAGTAATTTCATGAATTAAATTATGTGACGAACTAATCACAGAGTTTCATACTTTAACTAGAGTAAGTTTCGATTAAACCAAAGAATTTTCGGCCCCCGAACAACCGATCAATATCGATCAATAAAAAAGTTTCACCAACACGCCAAGAAAAGAGAAATGCAGATAGTTTTTATGTACGTATAAGTCTTTATAATAGTTATTGTTCATTCATGAAATACTTTTGTTAACAGGCGTACACGTCAAAATTTAAAAAAATAGCCCACGCAATAACTGAACACTTTTGAATACTTCTTTTAAGTTTTAAAAAGGGGAAATACAGATAGGTTTTACGTACGCGAATCTTTATGTACGAAACATATTGTTGCGTGCGTACGGGTTCGTTATGAAATGAATGCACAAGTCAGATGACTTATTCTATTGAGATGTTTATTATTATCACAACAAAAATGCTTAAATTTTCTCAAATTATCACGCAGTATTACAATATCTCACAGTAGTTATCTTTTAACTACTCAAATATCCAATAGAACGTAATTCAAAACAGCTAAAGAACGCTAATCCGCGAATTCGCTACAATCAACAAGAGCAGTTTTTTTAAACAACAACAAACTAAGCAACTACTACAAACTGAGATGTTTTCCTCCTTTTATAAGATTTTAAAATCACGCGCTAGAATTTTCCAGTACTTTCTCGAAATCAAAAAGAGATATTTATTTATTTAATGCACGCGCTCTTGTATTTTCAATTTTCCGGCTTAGCTTTCTTCTAATATTCGTCACGCGCTGCACTGCGCGAGAAATAAAACCATTTAATTTCTAATTGAACTAACATTAGCTTTTTAAATACCAAATTCGTAACACTGCCCCCTTCCCAAGGACTGCACGTCCCGGGCAGTACAATCCCTGGACAGGAAGCTAAACTTACAACTGTGGCATAAATGCAACTGAGGCATAAACATTACATTACAATATCAAACAACATGAACAATAAATGCAATAACTAACTTAAACAAATCAAACACTATCAAATACTAAATACAAAACAAATCAAATACTAAATACAAAACAAATCAAATACACATTTAAAAACAAAAAGGACCATGGTCTGATACTATTTACAATTATTTACATTATGTACTATGGCCATAGTAATAAGCTAACCTGTCGTAAGAGTTCGAAGACTCACGGATCCGAACCACGACGTCATTCGTGTTCAGCACTGTATATGGACCATCCGAAGGTGACTGTAGTTTAGGACTGAGTCCTTTTCGTTGAATCGGGTTCCACAACCTCACCTTGTTTCCTTCGTTGGATCTATGTCCAGTAGCTCTCGTGTTGTATCTGGTCTTCACTTTCTCCGTCGCCAAGTTCACTCGCTTTCGTGCGAAACGGGGCATCACTTCAAAACGGGCCTGGACATCTTGGATGGTTTCCTCAGGTGATGAAGGCGCATCCGTACGGCGATCAAACTGGCGGTCACAAGGCAGACGAAGGTCTCGACCAAAGATCATCTGGGCTGGAGAAGAGCTGGTAGTCTTGCGTTTCTTTTCGACCCTAGTATGATTTCGGCAGCTTCCCAAGCTGGATCTTTCGGACAAGGCGTCGGCATTTCCAGGCGAGGATCCTTTTTGAGGATGGATAGTCATGCCATCAGATGCTGAAAGCAGTTTGTTGTTTTTCAAGTCTAAGGAAAAATTGTATTTCCTTAAAAAGTCCAATCCGAGTATGCATGGATCTGTGATATCCGCCACATAGGCCGTGTGATGGTAGGCGGCACTTCCAAACGTGATGCTTACGTTTAACTTCCCAGTTATATCGATCTTATCACCAGACGCAGTCTGAAGGGTAACACAGGATGGCGTCCAAATAAGTTTATCTTTAAACTGTTCAGCTAAATCTTTCCTAATGATGGTAACATTAGCTCCTGTGTCAATGATCATATTGCAAGGAACTCCATCGATATTCCCATTGATGGACAGTCCGTTATTGTTGCCACTCACTATAGAGATCTTAACCGCTTTAAAACAGGGTTTTTCATTATCTGGCAACCTCCGTTCCTTGATATGGTCATTAATTTGTTTCCTGCGCCGTTGCTCAGAAATCGTCTCAATTTTCGTACCCTGGGGTGTTCTGCAATTCTGTCTTAGGTGACCTTCACTACCACATCTCCAACACCTTAGAGCCACTTTCTTCTCGCTCCTACTCCGTATCAAATCTTCGACTTGTCTGGCTAAATCATCTAAACGAGCCATCAGTTGATCCACTGGCTCATGGACTCGCACAGCTCTAACTGGGTAACGATCTCTACTAGTTGCTTGCTGGGCTGCCTCGAACTTCATGGCGTACAACAGAGCGCTTTTTATGTCCTTTACATCTGCCATTCGAAGAGCTTTCTGTATTTCAGGATCCCGGATGCCGTCGATGAAATATTGCAGCGACAGGATTTCTCTTGTTTCTGTCGGACACTCCGAAAAGGCGTGATGTGACAGCCTTTCAACATCCGTGGCGAGCTCCTGAAGTGTTTCGGTGGGCTTCTGCTGACGGGATTTTAGTTGAAGCCTGCTGTAGTCTTTCAAACACTTTTCACCAAAGCGCAGCTCCAATGCGCCGGATAGAGCTTCAAAGTCTAGTCTCTGGTTTTCGGGAAGCGTCTGCAGGATATCCGCTGCATCTGCTCTCAGAGAAGCGACGAGATAACAGGCCTTAGCTTGGGAATCCCATCCATTCGCATCCGCCACTATAGAAAATTGTGTTTTATACACTTGCCAGGAGGTCTTCCCATCATAAGTGGATAACTTCAGAGAGGGACGAGCAGGCATGGGTAAAAATTTAAAACCATCACTATTGTTCCCTGCCGTCGCTACGAATTTCTTTAAAATATCCACTTCTTTGGCTACTGCAGAAACCCTATCATCAATTTGTTGTTCGATTTGGTGTTGGACGGCACAAACTCTTCCTTCTATATGTTCTTTTACAGAAGAAATTTTTCTTCAATTTGTCCAACTTTATTTTCAACTGTGTCAATTCTACCTTCCATAGCTTCAAATTTATTTTCTATTATGCAGGTAATTTCTCTTTTCATTTCTTCTTGACCAGCTTGAACGGCTTTCATTTCGTCCTTAACGGATTCATGGCCCAATTTCATTTCTTCCTTAACGGATTCCTGGCCCAATTTCATTTCTTCTTTAAATGAGGCAAAGGCTGATATTAAATGCCTTAATTGCTCTTCCATCGCTCTTGTTATTGGCATTCAAATCCCACTCCTGACACCAAAAATTGTTGCGTGCGTACGGGTTCGTTATGAAATGAATGCACAAGTCCGATGAAAAATGAACAAAACTTTTTATTATCACAACAAAAATGCTTAAATTTTCTCAAATTATCATGCAGTATTACAATATCTCACAGTAGTTATCTTTTAACTACTCAAATGTACAATAGAACGTAATTCAAAACAGCTAAAGAACGCTAATCCGCGAATTCGCTATAATCAACAACAGCAGTTTTCTAAACAACAACAAACTAAGCAACTACTACAAACTGAGATGTTTTCCTCCTTTTATAAGATTTTAAAATCACGCGCTAGAATTTTCCAGTACTTTCTCGAAATCAAAAAGAGATATTTATTTATTTAATGCACGCGCTCTTGTATTTTCAATTTTCCGGCTTAGCTTTCTTTTAATATTCGTCACGCGGTGCACTGCGCGAGAAATAAAACCATTTAATTTGTAATTGAACTAACATTAGCTTTTTAAATACCAAATTCGTAACAATATGTATGATGACGAGCCAATGACGACAGAAGAGTTCTATTTTGTTTATTTACCAAGGTATTTTTTATCGTATATTTACTTTTTTTTCTCAGATGATTTTGAATAAACGTAGTACTTAAAAAAAAATTTCGAAGTTTTTCGACCGATTTCGGAAGTGGGGGGTCGACTTATACGCGGGTTTCTTATTTTCTACGAATTTTTTATGTCGAAGTGGGGGGGGGTCGACTTATACGCGGTATCGACTTATACGCGGGTATATACGGTATTATTAATATTAAAATTATGCAATATTTCTTTTCTATTTATAGAGCTTCTTCCTAAAATACTTTCTTAAATATGACATGATTTTTTGGCTTCTGAGGCATCTTTTAAATCGAAAAATATAAGTCAATTTATAATTAATGCCCTATTCGGTTCATTTTAAATTAGAGAATTATTAAAAATTAGCGAAATACTTTAAATAGTACTTAACTTTTTCTGAACATTTCTGAAAGGGAATAAAATAAGGATTTTTTTTAAGTATTATTTAAAACTTGTAACTGAGTTATTATAAAATGTAAGGGGAATAATTCTTTTAATTGTACTTATCAGATTTTATTTTAACAATAATTTCGACAATACATATTCCAAAAGTCTTTATTACTTTTTTAAGTGCGCATCTCATAGCATTTGCTTTACAATGCCTTTTAACAGATTGCTTTCCAGTACGAACAATTCTTGCTTAAATAGTTTTTTATAACGTATTTGTCAACAGGATTTCAATTTATGTTTACAATTCAATATTAAGGTTATTATATATTTAGATAACATTTATAATCATTATAAATTAGATACATTTAATAATTAGATTTCTTCACAGTTGTTTATGAATGAATAAATTCTTCATTTCAAATACATTTATAAATAATTTAATGAATATTTATGTATTTTGTTAAAGGCAGATACATGCTTTTTGCAAGCACATGCATAAATACCCACACATATTTCATATTTTTCATTTCCGGCATGTGCAAATCTTTAATTTCTGTGCATTCACTATATTTTATTTTTAATTAACCCAAATAAGTAAAACGTGTAAGCCCAAAGGAATTATTTTTCAGATATATAAAATTAAAATGATGAGTTTAAAATGAGCAGCAGTAAAGCCTCTCCTGTAAAAAACTTTAAAAGGTACATGTTACTGTAATATATGGATGTGAATAAAATTTATTTTATTTAAAATATTTTGGCGTTTGGAACATAAAATAAAAGTAGCGAATACTCTATCAAGGGTATCGAAAGACGTATACAATTTTAAAGGTACCGTAAGGTATTTTTCATTCTTTAAGCATAACTTTTTTGTTAAAATTTATATTTTTGTAGTTCAACAGCTTAGAATTTTATAAAACAAATTCATAATCAAAATCGATGTTGTTAGTTATCGAAAAATAACCAAGATGTGATTTTTGCGTAAATGTCACTAAACTATACAAATTGCTATTATCCATCACACTATGAATGTTTCTTTCATGCGAAAGTGTCCCTTTTTCGATTTGTACGGAACTGTCGTATGTCGAAATACTATCAGAACACTGTCAAGCGAGCTTCTGAATGTAAACAAAGAACACCCCATCTGGTGACTGAAGCTTCGAAGCAGTGCTTCACTACTAGTGCCGGTTGGCCACTCCTTCCTTTCTTACCTCCATGTTTAGATTGTTTATTTTGTAGTCCACGTTGTAAAATCACGTGGACCACGAGTAAACATTTATGCTTGTAACCACATGGTAAGCATAAGAATTCTTTTGAACATTGATTTTTTTTCATGCGGAACTCTTAGAGATGTTGTTTGGCACTTCGCGAAGCACATATTGAACTCAAAGGTTTTATATCAGACCGTACGTTAGCAAAAAAACAGGATTTTGTTGCCAGCAATTGAGCAAGCAGGATGTACAGAACTAATCTCCGTCTCCTCGTATGAAATGCAAACATATGCTAGTTTAGTTTAAAGTGTCTTCAGTAAGGCGTGGAGAACTTACCTCAAGGAAAAACCGAATGGGCTTTTTTAATAATTAAACAGCCCTCTCCAAACACTGAGGGGCTAAGGAAGTATTTGGTAAAGACCGGACATAAACAAGTGTCTTACATTCGCTTTTAGTCGCCCGAGCCTTTTGAAATATTTAATTGTTTGATGAAACTAATGCTATACTATTGAAATATAATGAAATACTGATATTTTACAATTCTTCCAAGAACTATATTTAAAAATTAAAATGCAGGACAGTAACAAGTGTGGAACGTTTTTTAAAAGTTGATTTAGAATGCGAAACAAGGATAAAGCAAAATAAAGCATTTACTCATGCATGTAAATCACAGAAAGCTAAAACGTGCTTATAAACATTTTAAAATTTGTGAAACTGTTTATTTTTAACCTATTAGACATATTACAAACATAACTGACATAGCTTTTATAAGAGCTATTAGCACTGAAGATGCTATTTTTCACTCAAGAGTTATTGCATTAAATTAATCAAAATGAAAGTAAAACATAAAGGAAAAAGTAAAGTGACAAAAGTATGAACATAAATGACACAAAACTGTCATTTAATGGTAGAGGTAAATATACCATCGATAAAAGCAAAGGAAAAATTTAATTAATTTATTGATTCATCTCTTAGAAAGTTTAATTCTAAGAGATGAATCAATAAATAAATTTAGGACTGAAAGTTTAATTCTCTCTAAGAATTAAACTTTCAGATAAATTCAAGATAAATTTTCGAAACTAAAAATCAGTCTTCAGATTTTTCGCTATCCAAAGATGCTTATCCTTCTTATCTCTGTGCATTTTCAGATTAGAAATTTCCGTTTGAGTTGATAGTACGAGAAGTTTCCAGAAAATAAATCTTTTCTTTAAATTTATGATTTTGAATTATGTCAAATGAAGAAAATGCTAATTGATTTGTATAGCGCTTTATTTTAATTATTTAGCTTTGGACTGAATTAAATGAGGATCACGCTAAAGCAGAGTTAAAAATTTAGCAAAAAAGCAGTCTTAAATTAGCGATTATTTTCAACAAATTCGCCCGAATTCCAAGGGCATAAAATCCTCCTTCGGGAGTAAAGAAGTTTCGCAAAGGTGGGAAAGTAATACCCATAATTATAAAGTAATCAAACGATGGAGCAAAAAAAAAAAAAAAAAAAAAAAAAAAGACAAATACAGTACAACCTATAAACAAAAATATACTTCAAGAGACTTTGCAAATTATGTCTATTTTTACGAACGTATTGAACCAAAAGTACTGCTGCAGAATCATGTAAATATTTACAGTGAAATACATAAGCGTACACACATGCGTGTCTGCGGAGCTGTGATTATCAAGGGGATGAAAGTGCGGAAGTTTTCAGCGATATGGGTGCCCGTACTCTTTCACGTCATTTCCCATGTTCCTTGCAAGAGTTGGATAAATTTTATAAGGAATAGATAAAATGAGCAGTAGTTATATAAGATATAACAGAACTCCGTCTTGGAGTGTACAATAAAAGCCGAAACTTGGGCTTGAACTTAAGAGGCTAAGAATTAAACTAAAACTAATCTAAACTAAAGAGATATAGCCGAAGGTGTCAAAGTTTTAATGGAGTTGGCCCCTTAAACACGAG
This sequence comes from Stegodyphus dumicola, assembly GCF_044657685.1. Taxonomy (NCBI): domain Eukaryota; kingdom Metazoa; phylum Arthropoda; class Arachnida; order Araneae; family Eresidae; genus Stegodyphus; species Stegodyphus dumicola. The sequence continues at coordinate 25,245,268 of NC_140775.1, forward strand.
ATGACTGCGAAGCTATCAAGCTGAGTACGGCCGAGCGTAATAACAGCTTTGAGAGAGAGTAGCCAAAAAAGGCGGACGCGCGCTAATCAAAAACTCTGATTCTCTCTAACTCAGCAAGCAGAACTTCGCGGTTAAATACCGCTTCTCCTCATTATGTATTCAGACGTGATTCTAAAACTACGCTCTGGCCGGAAGTAGTAAGTTGAAATTAAGAATTTGACAGGAAAGAAGTTTAACTCAAAACTTAACTGTTAATAAAATTAACATAATCCTTACAAGATCTTCGAGGAATTATAAAACTCTTCTGCGTATGGTTTCGGAAATTTAAGCTCATTTTTCAATTATCGCAAGCTATATCAGTTGGCCCATCAGCAACCAAGCGGTAAAAACCGCTGAACATTGCTAGTTCGATCCGGAGTTCTAGTCCCGGCGAACGCGCTGACTGCATGGGCGTTTTCGTGGTTTTAACTAATGCACAAAGTGGATATATACCAGTTTCCCTTAAAACTTCTTCGAAGGTACATCCCTCCCTTTCTACATAGTGCCTAATAACAGAGTATGTAATATAGTAGGTTGTCTGAAAAATAATGCAGGTTTTTAACCTATATCTTTAAAGTATCATAACTCAAAAACAATTTTATTGATCAAAATAAGCACCAGCCGAATCACTGCATTTTTGCCAACGAAATATAAATTTATTTATACTGGTAGAATAAAATTCTGGTGTTCTGGACGCGATAACGTTGTGAAAGGCGGTTTTGTCCTCGTCTTGGTTTCTGAAGCATTTCTTCTGCAGAATGTTATCCAGATGTTTGAAAAAGTGGTAATCGGTCGGTGAGAGATCAGGCAAATATAAAGGAAGAGGGAGAGTCTCGTATCCCTGTTCGTTCAATTTCTGTAGGGCCAGGCGTTAACTATAAAGGACAGTTTCCTTAACATATTAAAGTTAGATATCAAGGTGAGAGCTTAGATAGGAATTCCTTAGTTCACGTTTCTTCCTCTAATGAAATTTTTTATTGCCAATGTATATCATGTTTACTATTTTCAATCTACCGTCAACTGAAAAGTAAGCTACAGTTATTTTACAAGGAAATGTTGTTTTAGCAAAGAGACAGTTTGTGAAAATGGGCATTGTGTGCAATTATATATTAGAAAAGAAACCATTTGCCGGTGTAGTGTGAGAAGCTAGAAAAAGAAAAAAAAATTGTCATGCTGTGAATTGATTCAGTAGATCACAAATCGTACGGCAGTGTGAGAATCAGCGAAATGGCGAAATAAAAAACAGAGGTTCGACTCGCTATTACCTGGAATCCTATTTAGCAGAGTTCATCTCAGGCACCAAATCAACAGCGATATTGTGTTTTATATAGGCATAATTAGCAGTAACTGATAAAAATTTCCAAAATGTATGTTATTTTTTTAATAAAATACTGACGAAAGTGTATCTATAATAAATTAAATACTTTAAAATTGATGATTTTGTTCGAAAATAACGACCATAATGAGCATTTTGCAATGGAAAACCACTATATTGAGAAAATGCAGTAACAGTTGTTTCTCACATATGCACAAATTGTTAAGCTTTTGTTTCTAGCCAACGTTGAAAGGCTCCAAATCAACATTCTCGTCTAGCCTTGGAACGTTAAAATTTTGTATATGGGACTGCTATAACATGTTTTTGTGCACCTCCCTTTTTCGTAGCAATCGGCCGCACCAAACTTGTATATGTACTACGTATATATATTCTCACTCTACACCCGGCTAGGTGGGCTCAATATTTTTATTCTTATATGTTCTTAAACAGTGCATTTTTTGCTTTAAAAGTGGTTGAATTATGTTGCATTTAAGTTCCGGTTAAGGTTTCTATACTTATAGTTAATTTACATACTAATAGTTCTAGAATTATCACCAATTTAAAAGTTTAAATGGCGCTAGGTCTAACGAGGCTAACATTTGTTTGCATTTAAAATTCTTACTAGTATAGTGATTTAAATCAGTTGATGCGCCAACTTCAGTATCCTTTTGCACAGTGGGACAGAGAGTTAGCTTTAAATTTTGTCTATCTACCATTCGGCCGAATTGTTTGTTTTTGCGTAGAAATTCTAATTGGAAATATAAAAATTGTTTATTTAATTGTTTTTAATTGATTAAAGCTTTGGCTTCTTCCATCTTTCTCCTACTCTGTTAAATATTTTCCCTGTAAAATCTGAGAATATCAAATGTCTGCCTGTATAGTTTGAAACGATATCCAAACTACATAGTATGTATTTACACCTCCAAATAAGGGCATCGCTTAGAATTGAAAATCTAATTCAATGTTTCCTTAATATTTTAGACTTTGACAATCAACTTGATTGCAACTTAAAATAAAGTCACTTTCAGCTTGAATAAAAAATCATTTACAAAAGGGTTAGAGCAGTTTGCATTTAAAGAAAAGGAAATTATATAATGTAGCATAAATAAAAAGCAAAGAATTTGATTATTTCGATTTAATAGAATTAAGACTATGACTGATTGTAGAGACTTTGAATTAAAGGACAAACTGCAATTTTCCGTAAAGCGAAACTTGAACCACCAATTTTTTTAATCCAAGGTTATGCAACGAAAAGAATTCTTAAAATTGGGCAAATCTCGATAGAAAGTCTCTGCTAACTAAAATAATTTTATTTGTTATACTTACAAGAATTTAGTTGTTAAGATTAGTTTCATGTACAGGAATTTAGTTGTTATCATTAGTTTCATGTACAGGAATTTAGTTGTTGACATTAACCCAATAGCTTTCTTTTTGAGGTCGTAGAATCCACTGTATTCGTTTTACCCAAATCTGTTTAAAGTTCACGTAAGTGCAGATGCAATTTTACTGAAAAGTTACGGAAGCATTTCCGATTTAAAAAAATTAAAATTATTAGAAGTTAACCAATATATAAAATAGCTGCAAATTCTCATTTAGAACTAAATAATGTTAAAAAAAGTGTGGTTTGTATATCAGTGTGAAATGAAAATTGAAACTTTGAATATGTTATTGTTGCAAGAATAGAGATAACTTATTTATTTTAAAAGCAATTACTTCCAACTTTCTATAGCTCACTACATAATATAGCTGCTTTAGGAACTAGTAACCAGAAAGATTGTGTTGCCACAAATATTCTTAGTCCAAATGGGCTTTGCGCCTGAAGGACGGACTATTGTTTTCGTTTTGCGCTTTTGCGTTGAAAATTTAAAAGGCTGTATCACTTTTCAAATTGTTGCCACCAAATACTATCGCCCTGTATTATATTTGAAGAAATGAAATAATGAAGAATCTGCATAAATGTATGTATGTTTTCGCATTGTGATAAAACAACGGTACCTAGAGCCATCTAATTTTGAATGACGCAATCATGCGAAAATGGGCATCTGAAAGCCGAAATTTTAAATTTGGAATTTGTTTTATTATCGATTTCATATTTTGTAAAACTTTAACGAATTCTTGATTAAAAAACTCAAAGATTTAAAAGCGAGCAGCGGCAACACTCTACGGGTAAAAAAAAAAAAAAAAAAAAAAAAAAACTTTTTATTTTCAGCGGGCGGAACTGTGTATCGGAAATCCTTAAGTTATGCTCCTTTTAAAATTATTTTGCGACATTGCTGTTGAACTGAATTTTATCGTTTAAGTGCAAGGAGCATGATATTTAATAAATAAAGGTAAAACACAAAACATTAAAAAAACGCCCCTTTGGAAGTAATTTAAAATCTGAAAGCTTTCAGAATTATTTTTTTTAATAACTTAATCTGATTCGTGACGAAAGTTTCTATGCGTTCACGTCATGTTTCCACCTTGCGCGTATAATATTTTAAAAATGGGTAATTGCACATACTTGAAATTTGACGGAATTCTTTATATGGGCACTATCTTCTGACTGAACCAAAAATCTGATGAATATTTTAATTTTAAAAGATACATTTATACATGAATGAATTTCAGATTTCTTAATAAAATACGTTTTATAAAGTGAACTCCAAATAAAATAGGAATTTAACATGAAATTCTTAGAATTTTTGGTTCATAGTAGTTTTCAAATGTTATAAAAGCTATATATTAAGTATGGAATTAAATTATGCGACAGAATGTTTTAAACTGCGTGCGCAAGTTGGAAGCATGGCATGAACGGCTAAAATTCCATAAGCGGGGTAAGTTGGCGCCAAACTATTTTGGCCTTCAAAATTTGGCGAATTTTTTAGGCGCATTAAATGAAAGCACTAAAATGTGATTTTTAAACGTCAACAGAATAGTAACTTTTAAGTTTTGCAATAGTGAAACGCGTTATTTTATGTAAACAGAATAGTAAAATGAGATGATAAAATACTAGATGAGTAAAACAAAGTCCAACAGCTTTGAAAGTAAAAGCATAGTCCTATATATAAATAATTCATCATAAAATAGTAGAATGAAAAATTCTTGTAAATAATAATTGAGTAAATAAATGTATACACTTATCAGATCAAAGCACTGCGAAGTCAGTTTTAAACGTAAACAGAATAGCAAATGCAAATTATGCGTATTCAGCATCAAAACTAACTAAAATATTCAAGTTACTATCGTCGTGGAATTCAACACACTAAACAATTTTCGTTCAAATCTTTAAATATTCCACATCTTTCGATTGCCACATGCAAGAAACAAAACTAAAAAAAATTAACTAAATAAAATTAAATGAAAAATTCATAAATTATAAATTTCATGTCATATGAAATCCAACATTCTCCCACCAACAACAGCTTAACCTTCTGCAAATATTTATATAAATAAAATATTAAACATATATATAACAATAATATTAAACAGTAAAACTTTTAAAAACAAACACAATATTTCAAAATTAAATTTAAAAAAAAAAATCTGGCTACACTAAATTCGCGCTCTTACAGTTATCGAAATAAAGCTCTAGGTTTGCCACAAGAAAATTTACATCCGGAAACCACAACCAAATTAAAAATTCTCGCCAGGCTTGGCGATCACCCCGATTATGGAATTTTAACCACATGAACGCATAAAAAATTCTGTCACAAAGCAGATTAAATTAAAAAATATTTGTCGCAACACAAACTTTCTGGTTAATAGTTCCCAAAGTAGCTATGTTATGTAGTGAGCTGTAAAAAGTTTGAAGTAATTGCTTTTAAAATAAATAAGTTATCCCGATTCTTGCAACAGTAACATATTTGAAGATCTTAAGTGTTTTAAGGTGTACGAGCCACCTCAAAATTTCGTTACGTTCACCATTGGCATTAAAAATCCTGTATTTAGGAATTTATTTTGCATTTTCTATATAGTATTACAGCTACATTTTTTACTGTTATGTATTTCTCAATAGGTAGATTCATACATACATACACTCACACACGCATGTGATGTAACAGACCTATTTAAGTGTAATTGAACTATTTTATTCATGTCATGAACTGTAACCGAACTATTTTATTTAAACGCCATCTCGTGGCGATATGAAAAAACGTCAGTCGACCTCCAGCCGCCATGATGATAGCTTACTATGCTATGTTATTCTCAATGTTTGATGTTCCATTTCGTTTATGTTTCATTTTTATATATATTTCTTTTGTTTGTAACCGTTCCTGTGTGCTATGTTAATAAATCCTTTTAAAGCTAGCCGGCATTTGTGTCTATTGAGGAACGGCTACATCACATTATATATATTAAAAAAATAGAGATTTCAGTTTTGAAAGACCGTCCTTGTTAGCTTAACAAAGAAAACATATCTGCACCCAACATTCCTTGATCTTAAACATCATTAAATAATTTTGCTTTTATCTATTAGCTCAGAACCAATATTTGTTATAAGGATAGTAAAATATTAATATAAGGAACAAATTATTTTATTATATTGCTTCCATTAATACATTTAAGGAAACGTGAATATTTTTCAATAAATGTAATTCCTTTTTAAAGATAACATATTGTAGCATAAGTATTCGAGAATATTTTTAGCATTCATTTGATTAGAGAAAGATTCTGATATGCCTATAATTTTACTGCATACCCGAATATAATACTCCAAATCATCATCCGTACATTTATTAGTCAGTTGAGAAAGCCTCGTACTTGGGGACATAAAAAAATCATCCAAATCGAACATTTCCAGACCTGGATTTGATAGACCTCTAAATCTTGGTGGTATTAAGGCTGGTCGTAGGACTGGCAAAGGAGCTTCAAATTTCGGTTTAATTATTTGCAGTTTCTCATGCATCATATTCAATTCTTTGTATGCTGACCAAACTCTCGAGACATGCCTGTTGTCAAACTGGTAAATCTTTCGTTGAAGCATTGCCATGGAATACGCAGACGTTTCTTCGCTGTTTTGCAGACAACTGTATGGAAAGTCAGAAAGCTCGGCAATATTCGGTATTAAGGCATAATCAGAAATATCCGGGCACTGAACGTCTGGTAGGTTGAGGTTTACAACTTTGTCAGTTAGAAAGTGGAAAATTATTTCCACCAACTTTAAATTATTCTCCTTACGAACGTAGTCATCAGTAAAAGCTAACGTTGAACCTAAAGCTATTATTCTGCCATCAGTTCTTGTATCTTGATAAAAAGCACATACAGGTCTACTGAACGGATAACATACATTTCCAGTAGAAAGTAGCACTACAGAATTTTTTTGCACATCCATAGAACAACCGAAAGGATATATAAATGGAAACAGTTTGTACCGTTTCTCCTTTTTGGTATATGGATATCCATGATATCCATCACTTAAAGCTGCATTAGCGATACTGTCCAAAATGAGGGCTTCTTTTGGGTAATGGTAAGGAGCGAAACGAAGAGTTCGAATCACAGAATCGTTACGGAACTCTATACCAAATTTCTTGAGAAAACTGTTAATATTGGATAAGTTTTTGCCCTCGCTTTCAGTTACTAAGATCTTTCCACCACAACTCATATATTTATCCAGATTTTGAAGTTCTCTTGTTTTCAGTTTTTCACTTGGTAGCATTAAAACAAAGATGCTGGAATAAGATAAACAATCTTTTGAAATCACTCCCTTGTTTACAGCAAGGTTATACCCTTTGGACTTCAGATGGCGGCACAAAACTTTAAGTTTCTCCATCATGAGTGGATTACTTTTTGAAATATTGAAGGTTACAATGTTTTTGCCTTTCTTATCGTCAGTTACTTCGGAGTTCGTCATTCTCTTGAATTTATGAAAGTCGAACCTACGAAGGTACGATTTCCCTGCTACAATTTGAGAAAGGCTTAGGTTTTTAAAATATCTTTGAGGAAGAAGATAAAATAATAATAACCAGAGGTTCTGAACATATTTTATGACACAGCTTGAAAAGAAATAAACATTTATGCAGATCTCGTGCCATATGATTTTGAGAGAAGTTTTTTAGTTTTTCTCGTTATATTTGATCCGTGCTTTCTAGCTTTCACACTAAAGAAATTTCCTTATTTTCTTATTTCTTATCTACATGGACGATAAGAATTTTTTTTACCGACATTTGACAATATTACATGCATTATTTCTTATCAACATTTCACAGCATTATTATCATTATATGGCATAAAGCACTTTATTTTAAATTTGTTTTAAGCGTATCAACAAGGCGAGCCGTTAAAAGATTATATTTCATTGTTTTTAGTGACAACAAGATTACTAACAGAACGTTTGATTTCGTGCAACTGTTCCCTTGAATTTATTTTGATACATTTCATACTAAGGATGTAATTGTTGACCGTGTGATCGTGATTTTCCTATAGCTCCTATTGTAACTTTTCAAACAATATTACTATTTTTCTGAGCATATTTTATGTTCTAGCGAAAAATAGCTAAATAGGGTGGCTTTATTACTTTATATAATTTAAATTTGAATTGTGTAAAAGGTTTTCCGTGAATTTAAAGCTGTATCCAGACAAAAGGGCTTTAAGTCTGAATTTTAAACAATGGCATCAACAAATTCGTGCGCCACAGTCATTTGTAAAGTAAACTGCAGTGTACTTAAACTTAATCATGTGTTATTCTTCAAAACAATTTTAATTCCTTGTACTAATAAAAGGAAATATTGTAATCTTGAAATATTTTGGGTATCATATTTTAACTAGAAGATACTGTTGCATGTATACGGGTTCGTTATGAATTGAATGCAGAAATCCGACGAAAAGATGAATAAAATTTATTATTATCACAACAAATAAAACAAAATGCTTAAAGTTTCTCAGATATTCGTACTATACTCCAATATCTCACAGTAGTTTAAACTGCTAAAAACGTTCAACAGAACTTAATTTAAAACAGAGAATCGCAGAGAAAGCTAATCCGAGTTCACCGCGAACTCACAAAAAAACTGAGCAAAGGTATTCTTTCTCTGGCTTTTATAAGCTTTTTAATTAGCACGAGCCTAGTCCGGTATTTTCTCGATTTTTCCCGAAAAGCAAAAGCGTTTAATTACGAGATACCTATTTATTAAATGCACGTGCTCCTGTATTTTTAATTTTTCAGGCGTAGCTTTCTCTTCAAATAAGTCGCGTGCAGTATTGCACGGAAAAATGAAACAATTTAATAACAATTCTATTAAAAATAGCAAACTAAATAAATCAGTACAAAACCCGTAACAGTACCCCCTTTCTAAGGCCTGCACGTCCCGGTCAGTACAATCCCCGAACAGGAAGCCAAGCTAACAACTAAGGCATAAATGCAATAATAAACATTACATTACAATTATAAACAACATAAACAATAAATGCAATAACCAACTTAAACGAATCTAATGCTGTCAAATATTAAATACAAATCAAATACTAAATACATGTCAAAGTAAATACACAGTTAGAAACAAAAAGGATCATGGTCTTACACTATTTATAATTATTTACACTACGTATTATGGCCATAGTAATGAGCTAACCTGTCGTAATGAAAGACTTTAGAGTTCGATGACTTACGGATCCGAACCACGACGTCATTCAGCCTGTTTAGGATTGTGTACGGACCATCTGAAGGTGACTGGAATTTGGGACTGAGTCCTTTCCGTCGAATCGGGTTCCAGAACTACACCTTGTTTCCTTCGTTGAATCAATGTCCAGTAGCTCTTGTGTCGTATCGGGTCTTCCCCTTTTCCGTCTCCAAGTTGACTCGCTCTCGCTCAGAACGGTGCATCACTTCAAACCGAGCCTGGACATCTTGTGTGAAAAATTGTGTCTTTCAAATAGTTGCAAATGTAAGTTATTATTTTGTTTATATTTTATTTTTATCTTTGAATAATGCGTGTGAATTTCATTTTTGTCGCATTTGTAACTGAGCGATTTTTTAGTAGTTAAGTTCTGGCAACCGTAAAATATTGCTAAGTTGTTCTATTCTGTTTTATTTTAAGAGTAATTATGCTGTGTTTTTGAGATATAAGAAGAAAAAGCATCTTTTTGTAATATTTAAAGATGCACATATTGAGTTTCGATGTGCTTACGTCTAATAAATGTGTTTTATCAAACAACTTGGAATGTTTATGAATCGTTATTGACTTTGAAGTATTTTTTAGAGGCAATTATTTGTCAACTGTCGTCCGCAAGAAAGGATTGGAACTGCAACTAAAGCAATTTGTTTTCATTATTTTTAAGTATGGAAGCTTTAAAAATAGCACGTAAGCAGCATCGTAGAGTATTGAATTTTATCAAAGAGAAAAAAATTTAAGTCACGAAGAAAAATTTTAGAATTAAGGGTTATTCAAGTGAAAGCAAAATTAATGATTTCAGCTGAAAACGATTTTAAGCAAGAGCTATTTAAACAAGTTATAGACGAAAAAAATTATCGAAAAAGAGGTTGATGAGTCAGAATCATATTTAGATAGATGGAGAAAGTTAGAATATAAGATGAATAAATTATTACAAGTGTCAGATCAGAAAACTTCTGCTTTAAGCATACGATGTGCGTCAATTTCGCAAATTCCTAATCCAATGTTACATTATCCCAAGATAAATTTATCAACATTTAATGGTGATTTAAAAAATTGGCTTAATTTTTGGGAACAATTTAAGAAAATTGAGGTACTTTTTCTTTTTGCCGACGCAGGCAATAAAGCCGCCAATAATGGTACAAATGACGCCAAACGGAAAATCCTCGCTGGTAACATTTACGCCTCATTTTCAAAAAGTCGCAGCCATTTCTTATCAGATTGACTATTTCTTTCAATACTGCATACAATTAGATAGAATTTTTACCAGATAGTTCAATTTTGTGTCCTAAGGCCATTCTCGGCAATTAAGTCAATTAGGATGCAATCACACCGCTCACTCGAAGGCGGAAATATAGAAAAGGGAAAGTCAAGGGTTAAATTCATTAATTCTAATGAGTAAAGCACTGCGGTTACTAGCGAAGCGAAGTAAAGCACTGCTGTTTTACATAAGTTCTGAGTAAGCAATTCGTACGAATTGAAATAATTCTTGCATTGCAAATGAAGATTTAACTTGAAATTAATGTAGATAATTACTGAGAGAATTATATTTTTGTAGCGAAACTATAGTTTGCGTGAGATGAGATCACTTGGTATCACGTGATATGAACCAGAGAATAAGGATGTTGAACCATGAAAGCATAGTAAATTCTTAAATTAATGTCTTTTTACGAATTTACTGTCTTTATTTATTGGCTTTTTACAAAATTTTAAACGATATTAAAATGTTTATGCCTTCAAAATAAAAAATTCTTAGAACTAACATTTGTTAACGTTTTTTTATGTGTATACTGTATGTTGTCGCCAATAAAGTTTGCTTGACGAGATTTGCGCCGGTGAAACGGAAAAGTACCAAAATTGATAAGGACCTAATATTGATAATCAAAATAAATTTACATATTTATCCCAGCCATGCAACAAGGTTCTGTTGCAGAAGAATTAATTAAAAGTTTCCCTCCAAGCGGCGAAAATTATGAGAAAGCTGTAAAACAATTACATGCGCGTTTTGGAAAAGATGAACTATTAATTCAAGTTTATGTAAGACATTTATTGGCTTTAATACTTCAAAACACACTAGGGTGTTCTTTAAGAAAACTTATGGCCTGTTGGAATCTAAGCTTCGTTCTTTGTAAGTTCTAAGGGTTACTAGCGATAAATATGCAGCCATGCTTTTTCCTCTTTTTGAGTCTTCTTTGCCTGATGAGACACTTAGAGCGTGGGAACATTATCGAGCAATTAATCATACATCTGGAGATTTAAATCCACAATCCGGGGAAAATTATGAGCAGTCAAAAAAAATCGAGAGAAGGGATCTAGATTATTTACTTGAATTTCTTCAAGATAAAGAAGAATCGGAAGAGCGAATATCTCTAGCTTCCCAAACATTTGATCAAAAGAAGCCAGGAAAATATGATAACAAATGCAGTGTTAAAATACCTTTTGAAAATAAAATCAGGAGTACTAAATCGAAATTTGGCAAACCATAGCCTGTTCTTAGTACTTCCGAACTGTTTAAATCAGCCCAAGGGCAAAAATTATGCATATTTTGTTCAAATCCTTATAATTCTTGGGATTGTAGGAATGCAAAAAATATACCTTTAAATGTGAGAGAAGCTATTGTTGGGAAATCGCGTTGATGCTTTCTCTGTCTGAGACATGGACATCGAGTAATGAAATGTAATGAGAAATCGAGTTGCGTACTGTGTGAGAAAAGACATCATGTTCTTCTGTGCAGAAATATAGCAACAGTAAGTGCACAACATTTTAATAAAAAGGAAACTCTGTTAAAACTGATTTAGAAAGAGATCAGGCACTTGCGAATGTATCAAGTGCACCTAATCTTAGGTTACAAACATTAACTGTGATTTTAAGATGCAATTGTAAAAAGCATAAAGCTCGAGAAATTTGATTCTGCTTCTCAGAGGTCTTACATTTTGAGTAAACCAGCTAAAGGGATGGGGTACAAAGCCTTAAGAAATGAATACCTTCAACATTCACTGTTCGGAGGAAGTAATACTAAAATGTATAAAAATGATGTGTTCATTTTATATTTATCATATATGAAGTGTACATATAATTGTCATTTCGACGCATTAAGCCAACCTGCAATATGTGATACAATGCCACTAGTAGCATCGAAATTGTGTCTAAAAGAACTTGCAGACTTAGTCATTTATCCTGCAATCAGGCATGTGGGCCTATTGAAATTTTAATTGGAGCTGACATATCAGGGAAGTTGATGACTGGCGGTTATAAACTTCTACCCAGTGAGCCCCAGTGAGCAGCCACTGAAACAAAACTAGCGTGGACGATTATAGGTCGCATCCCAGCAGCTTCTTCAGTAAGAGTACAACTTTAATTTCAATGTTAAATAAAAATGCTTGTATAACAGATTTGTGACATTAGATAGTTTAGGTATTCGAGACCTATCAGAAAGCAAAACAAAATCCAAACTTGAGGAAGCTGCTAAGTCTCATTTTTTAAATACCGTGAAAATCGAGAACGAACGTTTTTATGGTAAGTCTACCATGGATTGAAGGTCACCGTCTACTTCCATACAACTATGATTTATCTCTCAAAAGATAGAATTCTACATTGAAGAAATTAAAAGCTGATGGCTTATATGAAGACTACGGAAATATATTTCAGAATTGGTTGAAAGAAGGTATCATTGAGAAAGTACCATTGAGTAAGAAAGACGTACCTTGTCATTATCTGCCTCACAGATATGTTGAAAAAGATAATTCAGTGTACATTCAACTTATACAGGATAGAGCAAGAATTTCACCCTGCGGAAGAAGAAGAACTAGCACTGCACAAATGGAGCTTCTTGGTGGTACTATCGCTGCACGACTTTTGTCGAGCATACTGTTACGAATTGTACAGGCGCGGGGGGATAGCTTCCAGAAATCGCCCATTTGGCGACATGTGGCGCCAAAATTTGCGATATGCCGTGGACGGATGGAGAATCTTCTGGAACGAATTCTTACCAGTTTAGCCCAGAATGTTCTCGAACACAAGCCGAAAGCTATATAAAAACTTGCTGGTCCGCAGTCAGTGTGTGCCTCGTCGAGAAGGCAAGTCAGAGTGCCTCGTCTGGAGGGCGAGTTAGTATCGAGTTTGTGTCTCGTCTAGCGAGTCAATCCCTGCGGAGTCGATCGAGTTGACAGCCGGGTAGCGGGTACCGAGTATATCGTCGAGTGCATCGAAGAGTCTCTTAGTGTATCGCGGTTAGTGCATCATCGAGAGAGCATGTTAACCGAAGAGTCGGGAGTTGTGCTCTGTGTGTCGTCGAGTGCATCGTGAGTTATAGTGTGGAGAGTCCCGAGAGTACGTGAAGTTCCGAGAACGACCAAGCAGAGTCGGGAGCTGTATTCCTGCGCTTTGCAGCGAAGCTGACTCCACCGTGAAAGCCTGATAACCTGAAGGCTGTGTCGCTGATTATGTCAGCGTGTTTATAGTAGTTCTTCTACGACTGTAAAACGTGATTTCGAAGTTGTCCTGATTACTATTGGCTAAATAAAGTGTGTTTCGATACTTCATCAAGTGTCGTCGTTATTTACTATAAATCCATACGAACCCCGTACGAACATGAAGGAAGAAAATAACGTAGCAACTAGTGTCAGAAGAAAAATACGCAACAATACTAAAAGATCTTCCAGGTCTTCCAGATCTTTCCATCTTAAAAAGGTTTACTGTTGGACCGACTCAACCATTGTGCTCACTTGGATAAGAAGAGAATGTTCGTGGGACGTTTTCGTCCATAATAGAGTAAAAGAGGTATTAGATTTCACATCTAAAGAAACCTGGAGATATGTTCCCGTTACAATGAATACAGCAGATCTTCCTAGTAGAGTTTGGTCTGCACGACATTTTACGTCTTTGAAATGGTGGGAGGGTCTTTCTTGGCTCTTACTACCTGATGAAATGTGGCCTGTCATTGAAGATATTACAGGTGAAGAGGAAGTAAACAGAGAACGAATGAAGAAAATCGTATCTTCTATGCTGACTGCTGGAGTGAGCACTTTGCTAAATTCTCATCTTGTGGATTATAAAAAAGCAGTAAATATCATGGGTTGGATAAGGAGATTTGTCTACAATTGTCGACATAAGCAAGAAAAGAAAGGAGGGAATCTCAGTGTATCTGATATCGATGAAGCAGAGGAAATAATAGTGTATTTAATACAACAAGAATCCTTCGGTGGGTTAAGAGATAAACGATTGCAATCTTTGGACACGTTCCTTGATAATGGAATTATATGATTGAAATCAGCTGTACTCAGAAGAGATGATCATGAAGAATTTAAAACGCCAGCAATTTTACCAGGAGAACATCCACTTGTGAAAATTTTGATATACCTACACTTACGGACAGAATAAACTATACCTTTTCCGAAATGGATAGTAAAATGCACTTTTGTTTGTGATGTCTGTCTGTCTGCATGTCGTATGCAAAAATAATTAGCCGTGGAACGTTGAAATTTTATATATAGGACTGCTATAACATCTAGTTGTGGACATCCCTTTTTTGCAATCGTCAGTACCAAATGTATATATATATATATCTATATATATTCCCAAATGTATATATATACATATATATATATATATATATATATATATTCCCAAATGTATATATATATATATATTGACCCCTTACCCAAATTTCAATTTCGCAATTGTTGGTCGTATTTATAGTCTTCCAATAAGGTACATTCCGATAACTTCACGTGACTTATGTATAGCTAATGTAAACAAATAATGTAGATTACCTCCGAGATCACAGGAGTTATGTATAACTAATGTTAATAAACAAGGTCATTCTTCTCCTTCTCTCGCGTTACACAATGTTTTAAATAACATTACAGAATATTTTTAATGACATTACAGAATGTTTTAAATGACGAAAATTTCATGTTTTGTGCATGTCAAAATTTTTGTAAAAAATTAATTTCCCACAAATAATGAAATTCGACTTCTAATGGCTTCTACCTTTTCCTATGTAAGTATAGGTAATAATGCGATACTGAATTTAAAAAATTGGCAATTTTTTGTGTCATTTTCTATTTGCCTTGAGGGATCAATTTATTAAGTTAAAATAATTCGAGGAAATAAATTTAAATGAAGTGCAGTGAAAAATGTGTGTAATTTAATAAACTGTACAAAGAAGTCATGTGGTGTCCGCAATAGTTTCTTTTTCTTTTCTAATTTAATTTCAGAAATAATTTAAAAGTAATCTGTCTATTGTAAGAGTAAAAATAAAGATAAAATAATATAATGTTGTCGATGGGTAGTGATCGCAAGAGATACAAAAAATTATGAAGCTATTTTTAGTTTGTGTTAAATAGCTACTGCACCAATGTTCTGTTTCTATACTTTGCCGTAAAAATCATGGGAACCAATGCAGTGTTACTGCTTCCTCTTAGGGAGGAAACTAATGCAGAAACAGACAGGTGAAACCGCAACTAACTATATATCAACTGAGAAACTAAACTCTTAAGAGTTTGCTAATTACCAAACTTTTAGTGATCGTATAAGTGAATTTTTAATGCATTGCGTTGTGAAAATGCATCCGGGACCGCGCCGTGAGAGGATCGAATAAATAACATGCAAAATCAATAAATATATAAGAAAAACACATAAAGGATATAAGGAAAACATAAGTAATAGGTTTCCAGATTAAATACCAATTTATTCAAATTTCTCACAATTAAAATTAAATCTTATCCTCATCAGAGAGTCTAATTTCTTATTTGTGTTACCTTTTAATTTACTTATTTTAGACACAGGGGAATTCTTCAATTTGTCATTTACTTTTTGTTACATTTAAATTCATAATTTGCAAATCTATTACATGACTATTTTAATTTAACGGGTAACCGTTCTACAATTTCTAAGAGGTTAAGGAAAACATATTAGTTGCAATTCACATCTGTTCTAAGGAAGATTACACAAACAACTTAAATTATTACATCCTAATTCATATAAAAACCTTAAGGTTTGTCTCGGTAATTTAGAAGGGGAAAGGGAAACAATTGAAAGCCTGAGAATTAATTTAAGATTCGACGTTGTTATTTTACATTCCAAGGAAGTCGTTGAAACCTTACTTAAAGTTCAAACACAAAAAAATAGACTTATCTTGTAAGGACGCCTTGAAGTGGAGGACTCGTATCCTAATAAGCGTTGACGTCGGCGGGGCTCATTTTTACGGTCACAAATGGAAGTTTCAGAAGACATCGTCCTGTCCTGGCACTATTAGCGAAACACACACGCAGGTAACTGGTTTTCATAACGACGAAGCTATTTTTACTCTGGAAAACAGAAACAGGAGCACTGCTGCCCAGCACGGCTGTCCGCCTGGTCTTGAAAGTCTTAAGTCACTCGCTCGTCTTAAGTCACTTTCAATTTCGCCTTTTAACCAGAACGCGGCAAGGGAGCATCTCTCTTCGTAAATTACATCGTTTCGAACACTCAATCCCAGAGCAAGTTTCAAGAGTAACGTCCAAAGTAAGTTCCACAAGCAAGTCTTGCCAAGTCTCGCACGAAAAGTCTCACACGAAAAAGTGATTCCAAGAGTAAGTGAGTAAAGTCTTTTAAGTCTTTCAGCAAATACTCATACCTCTTCAATCTCGCCTCTTAACCAAAACGCGGCCGGGGAGCATATTTGCCGCTCCCCGCCGGGAAACACCTCTCTTCGTAAATTACATCGTTTTCTCTTGCTCAACCCCAAGAGCAAGTTTCAAAAGTCACATCCACAAAGTAAGATCAGCAAGTCCGTAAGTGATTCAAACTCGAATTTTCTTCCTCTCCTTCACAAACGCGGGCTTCCACTATGGCTTCAATTATCGCCCCCTTAATTTTGGCAAAATTTGCGTTTTCAACCCCTGAATGTGGAAATAAGGGTGATCGCGCATGCGCGCCCTTCTTCACTTAGCCAACAATCGGACCCTCACTCGCCAAAACCTGAATGACTTACACCGAAAGTCAAGTGGCAACCTCTGGCCCTTCTGTCACGTACTTCCTGTCCTAAGGTCAACTGCACAATGAAATTCCTTTTAGAACATTCTAAAGGACAAAGCGCGTGAAATCATGACTTAGCAAAATTGCCTCCCTTTCCCTGCTTCTTTTCACAATGAATCAAAGCTTGTACAAAAATTGCAAATAAAAGAAAAATAAATAATATTCTTAAACTTTAAACTAAATAATATTCCCAGAAGCATCTGCTTTTCCCCAAAATTAAAGCATTAAAATAAATAATTCAGAATCAAATAAAATTAAGATTTCCATAAATCAGAAAATCATTCACCTAGTTTTTATAACGCTATCAGACAAATTCTCTACACAACATTTGTTTAAAAGAGTCAAATTAGGTTTTCATTTCACACCCAATTGTTTAGAGATTTGAGTTAGGATATCTGCTGTAACCAAAGCAATTTCCACCATAAAGTAACCTACTTTTGCAAAAGTTATGCGAAAAGAGCGCCTTCTTAATTTATTATCATTTTAAATTTTCTAATGCTTCTAAGAAGAGGCGACATAAAGTTATATTTATGTTTAAGCCTTACTTTGTATAAATAATCAAGTAATACTAAAGTGATAACTAGTACAGATTTAGAATAACTGAACAAAAAAAATCTGAAAAGTTTCAGATTTTAACGGTTACCCAAAAGGGTTTGTTAAGGTTTTTCCGTTTTCGCTGAGCACTCAGTCTACTAGTCTTTTATCACACTCACTCCTTCTAACCTATTTATTTTTTTCTTTTTAGCTTTATTATTAATCATCGTTTTCTTGCGACAATTCAACAGCAAAATTACAAAAAAAAAAATTAAAACCAGTACATGATCGTACGTTTAAAATTCCCGATGCAGCGTGAAGTGTTTTTTTTTTTTTATTCCTTTCTCAGTTCATCATATCAATGTTCAGTTTTTTAAGATGGCTTTACAAATTTTTTTTTCTCTTTATTACTAAAATTTTGTATATTTATACTATTTATTTAATATCATGTTCTTGATGCTCATTCCACATAAAATTCGATTCAACAGCAAAATCATAAAATATTTAAAAACAGCATGTCTTTAGAATTTCCGATATACATTCTTACGCGGTGGAGGTAAAAGTGTTTTATTCCGTACAGTGCCACTGCTCTCTTTGAAATCGCTATTTAAAAATTCATTTACGAAAGATTTGCAAATTATGAAACAGATAATAAAACAAGTTCGAAATTCAAAATTCGGAATTCCAAAGTGCCATCTTTGGGCGGAGGACTGCGTTATTCAAAATTTGATAGATCTAGTTAGGTACTATTATTTTTTCACAATGCGAGAAACGTACATACATTCATGCAGATTCTTCGTTATTTAATTTCTTTAAATATAGTAGAGGGCGATAATGTTTGGTGGCAATAATTTGAAAAGTGATACAACTCATTTAAGTGTTTCGGCGCTAAATGCCGTTTTAAAGACTATTGTTGCGTTTTTCTCTATCCCACTTTCTGACACCAGTTGTTACGTTATTTTCTTCCTTCACGTTAGTACGGTGTTTGTAGATTTGGAGTGAATAGCGACGACACTCGATGAAGTATCGAAACACACTTTATTTAGCCAATATTAATCAGGACAGCTCCAGTAACACTTTTTACAGTCGTCGAAAATCTACTGTAAACACGCTGAAGCAATCAGCGACACAGCCTTTATACTGTCAGGCAGGTTACAGCCGAAAACATCGCGGCAAAAACATCGTGGACGAAAACGTCGCGGAGAAAACAACGCAAGGCGAAAACGTCGTGCTACAAAACAACGTGGGAGAAAACATCGCAAAGAGAAAACATCGCAGTTCTAAAACATCGTGGTACAAAACATCGTCGTCGAAAATAAAGCGGTTCAAAAACTTCGCAGTGTAAAAACATCGCCGCCGAAAATATCGTGGTTAAAAAATAAAGTATCTACAAATCATCGCATAACAATAACATCGCAGACATATATTTTCAGGCTTTAATAACTGTAAATGGATATTCCCATAATAATTTGTGAGCGCAAGATGGAAAGAAGGATAATTTTTACTTTCATATTTTTTATTAGCTAATAAATTTTTGCTGAGAAAATAAGAAGGAAACTTGAGCATAGAAAATTAATGCAACTTATACACTTAAATACGATTTTAAACCGACATAGTTAACTAACAAAGGCCGTTAATAAATCATTTTTATAAAGTTTTTACTGGTAATTTTTCACGCAAAGTATAGTCTGTAAATTGCGTTTAATTTTCTATGCCTTTTTACTTTTTCAGCAAAAATTTATTAATTATTAAAATAATGTGAAAGTAAAAATTATCCTTCTTTACATCTTGCGCTCACAAATCATTATGGAAATATCCATTTACAGTTATTTAAACTTGAAAAAGCATGTCTGCGTTATTATTGTCATGCGACAATTTGTAGATACTTTATTTTTTACCACAATATTTTCGACGATGTTTTTAAACTGCGAAGTTTTGAACCGCTTTATTTTCGACGTCGATGTTTTAAAGTGTTACTGTAAAAAGTGTTATTGGAGCTACACAAGAGTATAGCACGATATTTTAGGACTGCGACGTTTTCTCTTTGCGATATTTTCTCCCACGATGTTTTGTAGCACGACGTTTTCGCCTTGCGTTGTTTTCTCCGCGACGTTTTCGTCCGCGATGTTTTTGCCGCGATGTTATCGGCGGACACCGTCAGGCAATAACGGTGGAAACAGCTTCACCGCAAAGCACCAAAGTACAGCTTCAGACTCTGTTTAATCGTTCTTGGAACTCCACGTACTCTCGAGACTCTCCACGCGATCTCCACGACGATACACAAGAGTATAGCTCTCGACTCAGCACAGTCTAAGATAAAACTCGACGATGCACTCGACGACCAACTCGGCGTTAAACTTCGAAGCACTCGCTCAATGACTGACTATCAGCTCGCTAGACGAGGCACACACACTGAGACACACTAACTGACTGCAGACCAGGAGGGTTTATATAGCTTTCGGCTTGTGTTCGAGAACATTCTGGGCTAAACCGGTAAGAATTCGTTCTAGAAGGTTCTCCATCCGTCCATGCTATATCACCAAATGTCGCCAAATGGGCGATTTCTCGCCAAATGTGGCAATTCTACCTTCCCTTGCCATTTTATGGCAACCCTAAAACTGCTTTGCGGGAAAGCCATCTTACCGCGCCTGTACATTTCGTAACACTATTATCCTATTCGATGCTAATGTCCCTTTTGGGCTAATTATAATTTCTATGAACAGCTTTAAATTTCATAACGCCCATTAAGACAGGTAAAATAAAGTTATATTTATGCTTTATATTCGAGCTGTACTTTTTCTAAATAATTAAATAGTACCAAGGTGGTAACTCACCAAGATTTAGAATACTTTTTGTGGACAGTTTTGAAGTGTCTAAGTATAAGTTTTAAGAGTGTTTTTTTTTCCACAGAAGGAATAAGTATATTTTACAGTCTTTTAATCATTCAAATCAATATGTGTTGCAGTTTATTGAAAAAAACCACTCTTACACCAAGATAACCACTAACTCACAAATTTACAGCTTTCAAACAGCATGGATTAATATGCAAACGGACATCTATCTGGAAGCATAATATGATAAAATAAATGGCGGTATATATTTTTAACATCGGGGTAAATCTTTCGCAAGTTTCAGCATGCAAAAAAGCAACGAAAACTTATTTTGAAAAATCACGAAATTTAACTGCAATACTAGCCGCCCAAGTAACTATTTCTTACATTCAAACCTCGTGTTTAAATTTATACTTCTGCTAACTGTTCTTGTATTCTACAACGTAATGTTTCTGCATTGCAACTAGATACTTCTTCTTTTCGGGTAAAAATCAATTGCAACTGAAGAACCTTTATTTTTGTGAAAATGAGAAACATTGTATGTTAATACAGAAAGGGAAAAAACAAATCTTCAACGAATTCTTATTTGCATTTGCTGTTTTGTTCGAAGAGCTGTTTATGCTATGAGCACATTTCCTTAAAGAAACAAATTTCGGATGCCTTTTCCAGCTTTTTGTTTTTAGTCAGGCCCGAGTGTTGAAAAGATTTTTTTGCACCTTCAAGTGATGCATAAGCTATTCAATAAAACTTCACTCAAAGGAAAAGAAAAGTATTGGCAAAACGTGTTTCCTTGAATTCTGAGTTCTTGTGATTTGTAAATCATAACGTAAATTTATTGGATTTCTTGCCTTACATTTTCTTGCATCTTTTTAAAAGTGGCTTATGGTTTTAAATTCTATATTGCATTTTCATTGTGATGTGTTACTTCTACTTTCATTCAGTACTGTTTCAGAAAATCTTAAAGTGAATAAAATAAAATTAATTTTTGTTTTCTTTTCTCATAGGATAAATCAGTATAATTTTTCATAGGATAAATCTTTTTCTCATAGGATAAATCAGTATAATAAAAAGTCACATTGAAATCAAACTTATTTAAAAATTTGATTGCTTTTTAGATATTCATAAGTATAATTACAGAGGTGTTTACACATTTTCGTAGCGATTTTGATGTTCTCCATGAATTTAAATATTAATTTTAAAATACAAATATGACTGGCATCAAACTAGAAAAAAGTTTAATTATCGTCTGAAGTATTAACAATATTCTCTTCTTTAAAACGTCTCTGAAAAATAAACAGTGGATCGAAGATTATATTTTTGAGCTGTTCCAAGAGAAATAGTCTTATTCAATTATTAATTAAGGCGTGAAAAGTATGGTTTTAATATTTCTGCACGCAAAATACTTGACATAATTACTATGAAAGTAAGGAAACGTTTAAGTTTAGATATGACTGGGAAAAAAGCACAAAAAAATGCATACCCAACAAAGTTACGTACAGCTCTTATTAAATCTAAATTCGCATCTCATGTTTAAAAGGAAAATCCAGCCCCCCTTTAAAGAGCTCTGGCAAAATCTTTAAATACTTCTGTATAGGAACTGGGAGCAAAATTATAAAATCTGATTTAAAGCTAATCAAAACAAAAAAACAAAAAACATGATGTTCATCGCTTAACGCCGAAACATGTTTCTCAACGTAAGACTATGTACATATTGCTGTATGAAAATCACTTGCGAGGTGAAAAATGGAAATATATAGTTACAATTGATGAGGCCTGACTTATCTGACTGCAATAGAAAAAGACAGATTTACTACCGAAAAAGAAGAGAAAAAGACTTAATACATTGTTTCAGAGACAACAAGGAATGTTTTCATGGTTATTACTGGATTCTCTAATAATAAAATACTTAAAATAAGAGAAGTAGAATAAATGTCAAAATTAATTCGGATTAATTTCAGAAATATGTTTTAGCATCTATTTTTATAGAAGAAATTCCTTTTCTTTATCCGAACAGTCTTCGCTATGTAAGTTCCATCAGGCTAAGATTCCAAGCCGTACATCTAAATCTATTGCTCTATTTTTTGAAAAAATGAGAAATGAAACTGAAATTGAAGCTATTCCCTTTAAATGCGTTCCACCCAAGTCCCCTGATGCATCTCCTATGGATTACTGTGCATTTGGACTTTAACAAGCTCTTTATAAGCGGCATCCCAGAACATTGGATGGACTCTGGAAGATTGTGAAGGTGGAGTGGAATAAAATCAACCTTGATGTTTTAAGAGAAGGACTTTTATCTTGAAAATCAAGATGTAATATGATAGTTCAACAAAAGGGCTATCAGACTGAACATATTAGAAAATAAAATTCTAAGGTTTGTTTATATATAAATCCTTGCAAAATCGCTACAAAAATGTGTGAAATATGTTAATCTAAGAAATCCGGTACAGTTGTAGAAACAATAGGTAATTTTTTTGGAAGCAGAAGAGATGAAAAATGAGCAACGTCCTCGCCGGGAATCGAACCACGGACCTCTGGAATATGCGCTCAGCGTGCTGACCACTACACTACGAAGGCATGCTAAGAAGGCGAAGGAATACCTCATATAGTCATTAAATTATTTTGAAGGAGAAGACGTGAAAAATACGCTATGCCCTCACCGGAAATCGAACCGTGACCTTTCGCCCTCAAATTATTCTGAAGTGGTTTGTTTTTAAAGTTTAATAACATTTACCTTAGATTAATCAATTTTACCTTAATTAATCATTATCAAAATTCAATGATTCCAAGTACACTCAGCACGCATTCGAGAATTCCATGTTCGAGTGTTTAAATTAAAACACAAATCTACCAGCCAACCTGGACGTGGTTTCAATCCAACGCTTCCTTTCGCAAAGGATAAAAATTCAACACTTCAATTCTAACCTGAGTAGGAACTACAATATTATCTGTATTAGGAACAGATCTTTGAACACACACTTACCAAGCAGGATTTAACACCAGTCTAAAGTATTTCCATGTAAGAAGTCTTTTTTTTTTTTCTATCGGCGGGGCAGAGGAAGCAGACCAAAACTCTAGCACTACTTTTCGTAAAATTCTACACTCTACTGTCAAACTACTCGCCACTCAAATTCTATATAAGTTCTGGAATGAGCAAACCTTGTGAAAAGAAGAAGAAAGAAAAGCATTAAATTAAATAACATTTCGTTAGTAAAACTTAAATGCTACAAACTCTCACATATAATCCCATTCAAAATTTTTGTTTTGAGTAACAACTGATGGGATTTTAAGATGGCAACAAGGAAAGGAAATCTCTTGGTATTATTTTGGATCTGGTACTTAATCTTCATTTCTGTAAAGCGGATCTTCGGAGACAGTCGGTTCAGTTAGTTGAATCCAACACAGCTGATCTGCGGAGACAATCGGTTCAGCTAGTCGAGTCTTAGACAGTTAGTTCAGTCCTAAGGCAGTATCCAGAGGACAGAAATGCTCCATTTGTGTTTTCGAGTTGCGAATATTGCTCTTGGAAAGTCTGCAACCTTTTTATCAAGTATTGTACGAGTTGCATAATAACCGCATCTACTGTGGTAAAATTCATCGTCATCAACAGTTTGTTCGTAAATAAGCGCAGGAACGATGAATTTATTGGCGGTTACAAGAAAACAGGTAATCAATGGTCTACGAGATCTTTTATGCCTCAAAAATAAGGTTTAGATGACAATAGACAAGTCAATATTCCGTGTTTTAACAGAATCTTCAGTCATTAGTGGAGGGACTAACTTCTTTAGGCGAGTCCTTATTAGCATCATTACCAATCTTGATGAGGACTTGCCTGATTAAAACTCATACTTGGTGTTTGTAGTTGTGACAGGATGCTGAATCTCCTTTCTTCAAACATTCGAAACCTAGCATTTAATAGATTTATAACCAATTCATTGCTGCGTCTTTGACGCTTTGATTGGTCTTGAGTTTGAACTGATGAAATGAAATGAAATACACAAACTGTAGTAACAGAAAATCTAAAAAAGAGTGACAACAAAATAGTGATTAAGAAAATCTTTAATCAAAGCATTTTGAAAAATACTTCTATAAAGACAGTAAATAAAATATTACTTTTTATTGTTTCTGCTATTTGTATAAGATTGTTTATAAAATAGTGTTTCGTCTGGTTAAAAGTAATGTTTATATCATTTAAAAAATGAGAAAGATCGATATTTATTTATTGGAACACAAACTATACTGGAGAAGTGATTATTTCTTTTATTAGTCACGGTTCGTAGATTTTAAAGAGAAAACACAATTTTATACGAGGTAGCATTTTTATAACTTTTCTTCTAATATTATTCTCCCTTATTATTACACTTTTCTACTACAATCTCTAATCCTTCACTGTTACTAAATTCCCTCATTAGCTTTGCAAACATTTCATTGGCAGTAGTTCGACATCGATATAGTTTAAATAAGTTGGAGATAAAACATTCGATGCTTAAACAACATCGTGAAATGCTTTTAATTCCTTTTTCTATTTCTGTGAGGCAACCGAATTAATTGAAACATATTTTGTTTAGAACGGTACACATGTTCCTGAATTTTGCATTTGAAGAAAACTTGACTAATAAAAATAAACTTGACTAATAACGTGACTAATCAGAATTTTATACCATTAAGGCATAAAAATTTATTTTTAATTCTTTGGTAGGAAATGGCACAGATTATCATTTTCAGTGAATCCTGTCATAGGTACCACCTTTTTAAGACAACCATTTGTTTCATAATTATAATTAATTATTTAATATGATTACTCCTTAATTAAGCCCATACTGTGAAATAGGTGAAGATCATTAAAATGTTTAGATTCACCATTCATTAACTGTTTAAAATCATAATTTAAATATTATTAAGCTAATTTTTTTATTATAAATATATCAAGGAGTTACATTCTCAGTTTTTACTAAAATTAAAAAATTATTTTTATCGAAATCAGTAATTAATCATTTCTATGTCACTGGGGCAAGGAAAAGCAGTAGAAGACTTTCGAACCATACTTTGGGGTATTCTTAGTCAAAATTGGGATAGAGCTACACATTTAGTATGGCAAAACTGTACCTGCGCAACCAATGATGAAATTCTAGTGTCTCTCCACTTCGTACCTGTACCCAGTGTCGTACAATATATGAATTTTCTTTGTGCATTTACATAATTACTAATTGCCTGGGCTGTTTCCTACTCCATAAAAACGAGTACTAAATAAAAATGTCGTATAAAGTATTTTCTCCCTCTTTTCTGCATATCTTTATTCGAAAGTTCCAGGTTCGATTTCCGATGAGGGTATTGCTTATTTTTCTTGTTTTCTGCATAAAATAACCTAAAGACTCTATAGCCTCATTATTCATAATTTAAATGTTATTAAGCTAATTTTTTTAGTTTTTATTTAAATCAGCTCATAATGTCTTATTAAGAAAAGATTTAGACTGGCATATATAATTTCTTTCGGATCACTGGTCCGCAATTTTCCATATATTGCACTATTAGTACACTGATGAGTAAATGCACATTATCTGATATTTTTTAGAGAGTTTAAATTATTTAATTTTCATTTTTAATATTACTATCAAATATTGTATGAGGAAGGAAGAATTAAAGGGAATGTAAATAATTCTTGATATCTGTGCAATAAGTCCGATGTTTCTGTATGTTGGTATGGTCAAACTCAAACTCTTTCGAGCGATAAAATAACAAGAATTAAAAATAGCTTATCATGTCACGTGTCATAAAGTATGACACAAAATTATAACACTTTAAGTCATAATTAAACACGTCAACGTCAACACGATCACTTAATGATCAATCAGAATTCAGTTCACTAGTAGTACAGAATGGGTTTAAAATTTTGCAAATAGCAATTCTGTTTTTCTCAAAAACTATTTGGTATAGTATTGTCCTAGCAGAATTTAGCGATATAACGTTTCTGGGAATTTTAATCATCATGAAACGCTTAGTATCTGAACGATGAACTTTTATATAAATCACTTTTACAAAAATAATTTTTTGTATGTAGCTATACGGCTACTGTACTGGTTACACTAAGATTTACACGACTTTAGTTAGTGCCCCAGTGTTAATTTAATTAAGCCATGTATTCAGAAAGTAGAACAAAAGCTGTAAATGTCAAATAATAAAATGGTCAGGTTATCGGAGAAGGCAAGAAAAAATGTGCAAGTCGTTAGAATTTTAAATAGAGTTGCAGAGATTCAAAAGGTATCTGGATGCAGCGAGATAGTGCCTAATGCATACCTCAGATGTGTAAGAAGAAATGTTTCTCAATAAATTGATTTCATATGAGCTTTATATGGTTCAGCTAATTACTTCAATGTATACAGATACGTCGACTTGACGTTTGCACAAATCGAAAAATCATAATAGAAAATAACTCCGCTGACTCTCGGGTAAAAGAGAAACATATTCCAACTCAATCAAATGCAGAGTATTTAATTAATAAGCCTAGCTTAAACCTTGGCTCATCTTTGACTAAGCGTTTGCAAAGAATCGTGATTAGCAAAAGCTTTCGTTGGCAAACTAAAGCGCAACTGTAGGAAATCTAAAGTGATCAATCTAACTCTGCCAAACTGTCTGCGAAAAAATTAGCAACTAAAAGGTTTTTTTTTTTTTTTTTTTTTTTTTTTTTGTATATCCAAACTAATTTGAATTATGGTCGAAGTTGCCCAAAGAGCAAGTTATAGAAAATACAAAATAATAACATATTTGAATTAATTCGCTTCACAGACCATTTTTTTTCTTTTCAGTCCAAAAGTGTTATTATTCTTGAAACACGATTTTGGGTTGATTCATTGTAATGCATTGTTTCACTTTTCATTCGAGACTGTTGCCATTTTCAAAATGCAAGATATTTATATTTTAGCTTTAATCTGTCTGTAATTTTAATTGCCAAGCTAAATAGTTTAAAATATCTAGATGCATTCCTTAAGAATATTATTCATTTGTTTCTTAATCTTATTGATTTAAACAAAAATATATTTAATTCATGATATATCTAATTAAAAAAATCAACAAATTTATATAATGGCATTATATATTTTTCCACTTTTGAAATGTACAGAAGATATAACGTCCCCATGTTTGTCTAAATGTATATTACATTTAAGATATAGTCCGCTTATAAAAGTAAAGTAATAGGTGTGTATATTCATCTGGAGTCTGATAACATGATTCACTGTTCTACCTGGACTATCGTCATTGATAATCTTTACTGATAAACCATATTAAACTTTAAAACAGTCCTATGGGGCACCATTAGAATCTGAATCCTTTCATATTTTTAAATGAAAATATTTTTAAATTATCTATACAAGAATAAACTTGCGACAATAATTCAATTAAAACAATATATTCGTGATAAAAAAGCCGCAGATCCACGTACCTTGAGTCAGCGTATTTTTCAAGTACGTGCCATATATTCCAACTTACTTTTCAGTGCTTGGTCACAAGAGTTCCCAGGACATCTCGCCGATTCCTTTTTAAAACGATATAGATAACTATATCATATCTAGATATTTTTATTCTGTTAAATAAAAGTTCGTAACTTAGTTCATCCACGCACTTTTAATTGATTTTCAACAGTGCAAAAACATATGTCTCATCTTACAGGGAAAACAAATTCTTAGCATTTTAAGGA
This sequence comes from Stegodyphus dumicola, assembly GCF_044657685.1. NCBI lineage: Eukaryota > Metazoa > Arthropoda > Arachnida > Araneae > Eresidae > Stegodyphus > Stegodyphus dumicola. Next base: position 25,273,285 of record NC_140775.1, read on the forward strand.
AATCTGACACTTTTAGTTATTTAAAGAGCAGAAGTATTCTTTCTTCAAGCATACTTTTTAAAGAACGAGTACTTATCAAGTACACTGTACTTGAGAAGTACAGATTTGTGTACCACTGTCGGATACCTTTTTCAACAAAACTATCCCTAAGTGGAATTTTGTCAGTTTTAAATGTCTTATGCAAAATAATAACACATTTATTCCAGCAATGTTTTAAGCATTGCTTAGAACAATTAAAGGCAAAATGAAAAACAAAACTCCACATTTATAAAAAATCGAGTTAAATAATTTTTTGTTATAATTTTCCATAGCAGTTCAGAATTTTTCTTTTTTGTTGCTGTTACTAATCTTATAAAGCAGCGAATCTCAACCTTTTGACTTTTGACAACATCCAAGCAAAAATTGAAAACCTTTAGTACCACCACTACAGAGTACTACTATTACCACCACTCTTGAACAAAGCTCACATCGCATAAATTTATGAGTCAAAAGACAAAAACTCAATCAGGATGTTGGGGTTTTAATTTTTGAATTTAATAGTTAAAAAATACTTTGCTTCTTTGCGTACCACCTATATTTCTCTTGCGTACCACCAGTGGTGCGCATATCACCGGTTGAGAACCTCTGTTATAAAGTACTTCTCCCGCCTTCTTAGCATGCCTTCGTGGTATAGTGGTCAGCACGCTCGATGCGTATTTGAGAGGTCCGTGGCTCGAGTACCGACTGAGGGCATTGCTCATTTTTCATCTCTCCTGCTTTCAAAAAATTCCTATGTCTCTAAAGTGGCGCTCGAACTAAAAGGTTGTGAATGATGATTTTTCACCACAAGGATTTGGCGACTGGGTCCCCTGAAATCCCAATCGCCCTTTAAAAGGAGGAGTATATAAGGTATTTTTACTGCCTTCTTAGCATGCCTTCGTGGTGTAGTGGTCAGCACGTTCGACGCGTATTCTAGAGGTCCGTGGTTCGAGTCCCGGCGAGGGTATTGCTCATTTTTCATCTCTCCTGGATTAAAAAAAAATCGTAATATCTCTACATTCACACTTTTTTGATGTAATCAGAACAAGCCCACGAATTATTATTGTGGCAAGGAGTGAAAGATTACACCTATCGTTGGCAAGAGCCTTGAGCACCATACAGGTGACAGTCCTAATGTATGCTCTCTTCCGTCCCAGTTTTGAAAGAGAGCATCCCAGGTGCCGGATCCAGGGTCTTCACCACCACCCTTCTTTCTCTACCATAACCTCTCGCGAGGATTTTCTGCTCGCCGCATATTTAGAATGCCCGCATGCCGCACAGACACCATGCATTTACAATCATCCATGTCTTCTCCTTGATTCAAACCTGAGCCCCTTCAGTATGATAGACAGCGTCGCTAACCACTTTCCCACCCGGCAAGTGAAAAATTTTTATACAGGGCGTTATTAAGTAAATAGGACTTAACTATGATTTTTTCTTTTAATTTTTCAATGAAAAGGGAAGTATTAGTATGTTACACAAGTAATGAAATAATATAATTGAAGAGATTCCTTCCCGCGTTGGTTGTCACAAATGAAACTAGGAGAAAAGATGAATCAACATAAAGAAAAAGTTGCGGAGCATTTTTAAATATTTAGCATGCTTATAGATATACTGAATTTGCATTTTTACATGTTCGTCTATATCAGTAATGGAAAAGTTCTTGCCATTGTTAACAGTTTTGGCATATGAAATACATCCTTGATCTGTGTATCTTTAATCTATGGCAGACTGAACTATACACAATTTAACACACTTTATTTAAAACCGCCGTATGTGTTGGACCACCTCGTAGGTACAGTATCCCGGTAGACACGTTGGAGAAAGGGCTTCGATCGATATCGGACTCCCGTGGACCTTTCCATGAATCAAATTTAACCTCGAACTTCCTCAAAAGAGGAGATACCTTTACATATTTCAAACACGTATAGATTCCATCGAGGATTCATGCTAATAAAAATATTTTGTTAAACACTAGTATCATGTTTTTGTTTACTAGCTTTTCATACTTTACCAATTAACAGCAAATGGATGATAAGTCTATGTTGATCTTTATTATAACTGCCGTTAATCTGAATGTATAAGAGTAGGGGAAAATCTGATGTGGCCAGCACATGACCTTCCACCAGTTCCATATTTTAAATAACAATGAGCCGTCCAGACAGTATACTGGTTAGGGGAACCTATTGCTGCACCGAAAGACCCGGGTTCAAATCCTGGAGAAGGCATGGATGTTTGTTATGTATAGTGTCTTCACGGCATGGCAAGCTGGAAGTCTTCTTCTCTGCTCTGATTTGGTAGTAAGAGAACTCTTAAAATAGTAGATTATATACTCTTAAATATATAACGAGTCGAAAGCCTTCTCGTGTGGTTTGCTGGTAGGGAAGAGGGTTGGGAAAACTTCGGACCACCGTGAAATGTTGGTCCGAAGGTGATCCCTCAGAATTGGGGTGGAAGTAGAAGTCCAACGTTCTTGAGGGTTTCGCAGCCATTCTTGTATGAATTGAGCTGTGAAAAGGTAACCTTCTTGAGCTTGCAACTACAAAGTTGGAACATAAATGAATAAAACTTTTTTAACAGATTAATGCATAATATTTTGCTGATTGGTATCATTTCCTCTATGGAAGCTATAGAAAAATTAAATTCATTTTATCAAAATTATCCCATTCGTATAGCTAATTGCCTTCACATTATTCTGAAAACTTTGTAACTGGAAGAATGTATCACGCATCAGTAAAAGTCGATAGAATTAAATCAGATTCAGTATAAATATATTATGATACAGTGTGAAGTAAGATACACTATCATAAGATACAATATGAAGAAAATATGTTTAGCGCAAATAAACTGGAAGCATTTTCTGGAATGTCGTCAGCAGAATTCCAAAGAATACTTCTTTTATGAGTTTTATGATGATGTTACATATTAAATATTATTTCATTTAGATTAAGAAAAGGAAACATATATCCCGTAAAAAAATTATTATTTAGAAAAATGTCATATTATTTTTTTATCATATTATTATTTTTTGAGATATCAAACTTCAGACCTCTATACTCCATTTACTATAATTAAAATTATAAATACATTTTATAGTGACAAAAATTATGTGTCCTTGTGATTAGTGAGCTTTTATTAGTGTGGACTTTTATCATTTGGGTATTTATCTGCGTGGGTTTTTTATCAATGCGCGCTTTCATCGATGGGGGTATTTGTCCGTGAGCAATCATCACAATGAGGATTTTTTTTGGGGGGGGGAGGGGGGGCTTTTGCCGCATGCGCTTTCGTCCAGTGGCAGTACCATCTACATACATGTAGGGAATACTGCCAGTGGGCTATTGTCAGGGAACCTTATCTAACATACCAATTCCTATCACCTCTTATACAACCTCCTCATCACAAATGTTCCCTTTATTTGTTGATGAGTCTTAGATGTCTAACCTCACTTTATCTCACCCACACATGCCTCAAGTACTTAATGTATAGCGAAATAATTATTTATTTACTTATAATGTACCGTGGCTTATAATGTAATGTTTACTTATAATTACTAATAATTATGTACTTATAATGTAATGTGGCCACAAACGTAAGAGAAAAATGGAAAAAATAGTCATTTGTTAATGAAAGTTGTAATTCTTCAAGCTAGAGGGCGATCAAGCTTCACGAAACGAAAAGGCCCGTTTGTGCATTATTAAAATTTAAAATTATTAAAATTTAAAATGCATTATTTATTCTGTTTAGTATTTTTAATTGTTTCTTTGATAATATTTATAGCTCTTAATCTCGCGAACATCGTGAGGAGGTATTTGTTGTGAACCTAGTAACTTTTTGCGAACAAATTCATGGTATAAGCCGTCGTTCGGAACGTAACTCGTACTACGCATCTGTATTTTCTAAAATTAATGTTATTCAGTGCCTAGAAGTTAAAGATACTTGAAAAGAAATTTTTACTTTCTTCTGTCGTTCTTTAGAACTCTAGGGATCTTGTAGATAGCACTCCTTTATGAAACTTATAGTAAATATTTGAAACATTTTCAGATTTGTTATATTTCTTTGCACTCACTGAATATATAAATTCTGCATAAAATCTATGAACTTTAAAACGTTAGATGTCAAGATTATTGACTTAAGATTACCTGAGCCATCTGGCATTTTCTAAGACTCTCTTTTCCTTTCATAATATGTGTTTAAAAATGTATGTTGCAGAAAATGTTAGTACTTCTGCTTTTCTTACGAGTGCTAAAAATGTGAAGCGGTTCGGGAAGTTCTGTAGTTCTGAGCAAATACTTTTATTACGATTTGTCAACAGAGCTGGAAGATAAAACTGCGAAAAGAATTCGAAATATTATTTCCCCCGAGAAGAAAAAGAATATTACTTATTATGATTTTATATTGTTACTAAATTTAGTATCTATGTATTGTTACTAGTTACTTAAGAACTCTTAGTTACATTCTTTTTTATATTTATTATATATGTGCTAATACATCTTACCGTCGATACAGTATAATAATGCGCAACAATATGAATGCATTAACAAGTGCTACTTAGCAAATAATTATTCTTAATATTAATTAATATAATATAACGATACTGTATCGTTAAATAGTTATAAATGAAATTAATTGTGCTACTATTAATTCATATAAATATTACCGTACATTTTAGTTTTTTATTTGATTGTATTTTGGTTTTTGTATATTGTTGCAATTGCTTTTATTTATTGGTTGTAAGTTCCTTGTACGATGTATTGTAATCGCGAAAAATTCCGTATATTATGTTTCACCTAAAATATCCATTTTTACTGCTCTTGAATCTATTTGAATAATGTGTTTGCATGACGTTTGCACATACGGACAGAATAAAGGACTCGTTTTCCCAAAAGCATTGTGAAATGGATTTTGTATATGGGTGTGCTATAGCATGTAGTTGTGTACATCCCTTTCTGGTTGATAACTAATTAAATTGAATGAAGTGACATATTAGACTACAGGTGAAATAAAATGTAAATTATAAAATACAGTAAAATACTAATCGATGAAATAAGTTAAAGGCAAAAAATAAAACTCAGTAAAATACAATCGTAGGAACAAGTAAAAAATATTAAAAATTAAAAAGCGTAAAATGGTAAATTAGCTTAATTCGAGGTCCACTCTGGCTTTTCAAGGGAAATTTTCTGAGCGAACATCGAACCAAGCTAACTCCATTACGCGTTTCGCCGAAACAGACAATTGAAACTTTGCGTTGCAAAAAATTTTTAATTAATTAAATAAACTGTCTTAAATTTTTTTTTTTTTAGTCTCAATTCTCTGTTCCAATGTCCCGACGCGTCCGCATAAATTGACACATTAAGGTGTAAAAAATGTAAATGCAATTCCGATGTACAGCAATAATAAAAATAAAAATAAAAATAAAAATGAATAACGGTATGCTATTAGTCAAAATATACAATAACGTACGGGCTGGACCTGCAAGCTTAGAGAATTAAAACTTTATAAAGGAATCTAAAATTAAATTTAAAGGAATAAGGAAAAAATAAAACAACCAACAGCGTGGGTCTTGCTAAGACCAAGAAAAATTTTTAAAAGAAATATTAAAAAAACAGACCTGTGGCAATGCTGTCTTCTCTTGCGTGGAGTAAAACAAAAAGGGGTTGTAATTCCCCTCCGCTCTTTTCACTGTTCTCCAACTTATCGTGTGACGTAGGAAGGGGAGAAACAAGGCCACTGGGCAATAGCCAATGTCAAAAGACTGTCCGTTGGCGGGAACCCGCCTAAAGCCAAAGGGGAGCGAAAGATGTGGAAAAAGTTCAAAATGGCGTCTGTCAAGTAGTTTTAAGAATGAGGACTGGTGTAAAAGCGAAAATGGCTAATTCAGCTAAAAATTACCTAACATGGCCACAAAAGTAAGAGAAAAATGGAAAAAATAGTCATTTGTTAATGAAAGTCGTAATTCTTCAAGCTAGAGGGCGATCAAGCTTCACGAAACGAAAAGGCCCGTTTGTTAATAATAGTAGTAGAATTGGCCATCAATATAATTTAAAACTATTTAAACAATAGTATTAAAAGTATTGTGCCAAATTTTTGGAGGAAAGAAAAAGTAGTGACAAGAATTATCTGTACATTTATACATTAGATTCTCAGAATCAGCCATCCACTTTATACCGTCCCATTGGGCTTTAAGTATAAAATATCATTATCTAACTCAAAAAATCTAAAAATTGGTAAGGCTAATGCCAGCTTTTTTTAAGGTATTTTTAATTACTTTTCTTGAGGAATGAGCTTATTTTTCAAGATTGTCACGAAGTAAAGTATTTCTTCTTGAAGGTGTTTTGCTGTATTGCAGATTCTTTTAATTCTAAGAAGCTGTGAATAGATTGAGTTGAGGATGACTCTTTTGGATATATTTGAATTCCAGTCGGTTAATTTTAGTGTTTAGAAATTGAATTCTCTTCTTTTGTCGTAAACTTTTAATAAATTGTAATCAATAATATGTAAATCAAGGTAGACTACATTATGTTGCACCGTATTTGTATTATTTAGTTTTAAGCATGTAGGGTAGATATTACTCTGTTATCCACCTCGGTGAGCTCAATTTTTTTAATCTTATATGTTGCTACATTGTGCCTTTTTTTGTATAGAAAGCGATTAAATTATGCTGTTTTATGTTCCAGTTAAGTTTTTTATGTCTTTAGTTAAACTACATACAATAGTTGTAGAATTATCAACCAACGAAAAATCTGTCTTCTTCCCCTGCTGGTCGAATTGCCCATTTTTTGTGTGTCGGAACTCTAATTTCAATCTTAATTTTTTTAACTGTTTTTCACTGTACTTGGTGTTTCATGTTTTTCGGTATTTTACAAATTTAAACAAAGATGTTTTAAGTTTTTATGTATTTTTGCCTTGCCGCAAAGTGAAAACTGAATTAATTGAATGAGAAATATATCTCTAATGATATTCGAGGAAATAAATTGAAATTAAATGCATCAAAATGTCTATGATTTAATAGGGCGTACAAGGAAGTGATGTGGTGTCCACATCAAATTTTATTTTAGTGTGTATTTTCGTGTGGTGTTTATATAATCAAATTCGTGGATTTCTGAAGGTAAATGTTTATTTTTGTACAAAGATCTATATCTTGTATTTCTGAATCAACAGACGTTTAAATTGTGATAACAGCTAAATTATAAGTTAAGGTATACAAAGACACACTTCAGGTACGCATTATCAACGACTTTTGTGGCCAGATGGCGATATCTGGCGATTTTTGTGTATCTAACAATAATTTGGAAATTTCCGGAAAACGCATTTTTGACGCCCTAGAAAAGATTTTTCTGAAAGCTTCCAGAAGTGCTCAGCAGCCCTATAAATACAGCTGCACTGGACATGAGAGTGAATTCAGAATTGTGAGATTACTCTTTTGGGGTTTAATCTGTGAGTGATATCGGCGATATTTTTCGATTGTTAAGCAGAAGTTTTCTATGTCTATTGTCCTCGAGTCACTTCCAGCCGTTTAATTTGCTGTAAGCTGCAATGTGTTGCGATAAACTACCAATTTCTTCTTGCTGGCTGATGCAGATATTGAACAGATCCCCACGAACCCACATAGTTCGCAATAATATATTACTTTCCATCATGTTATTATTAATTTTACTGTTAATTAGCTATTGATAAAGCTTTATGTAGTATTTACTACATTTACATATTTCGAAGTAGATTTAATTCAATTCGTCGTTCATTAAACTAGCATTAGTTATGATTATATATTCCTATTAATTATTATGTTTATAAATCATATGAGGATTTAATCCTTTGTGAATTTTTTTTTATTGTTAGAGTACTTAGAATAGTCAAAGTAATTGCTACTTACCGGTTAACAATATCCCTGACATATTCACTTTGTATTTTGCTTAAATAAATGATAAGGAGTATAGACTAATAAGAATTTCTAAAGAATTTTACTTTCTTGTTTTATTATATTCACATAACACTTTAATATAAAATACAATGCAAATCAAGTAGTTCTAAATCAATATCCAAATAAACTGCCTGGAGGTAATACTGAAAAATTAAACCTAATATATATTTAATCTGGAGCAAACTAATACAAAAAGTATAAACATTTTGCTTCCTATGAATAAATAAGATAGTTAATGAGATCAACCATACATAAACGCTTAAAAAGAGCAAATACTTTTGCAAAAAATTAAATAAATAAATAAAAAGTACCAAAAAATGAAGCAAAGAAAAGGTAGTGTGAATAATGAAGAATAAAAAAAATCTGATGTGTACACCACATGACTTCTTTGTACGGAATATTTATTTAATTATACGCATTTTTTCCTGCACTTCATTTAAACTTATTGAATTGAATTAATTCTACTTCGTCGATAACGCATGAACCACAATAGAATAAATGCGCTTTTTAAAATTCACTATACTTATTTACCATAGCGATACTCTGGCGCTAGTTTCGCTTAACAGCGTTACATCTCATTCATTTTATAACTCAAAATGAAAAAAAAAAATTATAACACCTGAAGAATTATCTAATCGTTGCAACATTTTCTATTCAAATTGTATACAAAATCTAAAATGATGTATAAAAGAAATTAAATAAATAAAAATTAAACAGTTTTTCACAGACGATTGAGCGCTTCTTACCTAATGCTAATGCGCTACTCGTAAACATTCTCCTCTATCCGAAACAGACTTTTGACAGTATTTTCTGCTAATATGAGAAAATGCATTTCTCATTCGATTAATTCAGTTCTCACTTCGCGACAAGGCGAAAATAATAAAAGCACAAAATATCTTCATTAAAAATTTAAAGATATAGAAAAATAAAAACACCAAATACAGTTAAAACAATTTTTTTAAAAAAAATTTACAATTAGAATTAGAGTTTCTGCGCGGAAACAAGAAATTCAGCCAGGAGGCAAAAAGGCAGATTTTTCAGTGCACAAAGTTCAAAGTTGCCTTTTGGTCCCACTCGGTAAAAGATTCTGATGGTTTAGAAACTCACTTAATTTTTTGTGCACGCTATGCTGAGTCAATATGTGGGATAATTTAATATCTTAAATGATAATTACAGAAAGGATTAAGCATGATTTAATTCGCAATAATAAAAGAAGACGTTATCTTTGTTGCTGCAAAGCTTAGTTTGTCTAGATTGGCAACAAATCCACTATTCTGCTACGTTCCAAATGTAAACAAATATGGCTGCTATGGTAAATAAAAATTAGGCTGAGGCGCTCTTAAACAACTTTTAAATTGCTGATAATTCTACAAATATTGCATGCAGATTTCCTAAAGGCATAAAAACCTTAACTAGAAGATAAAAACAACGTAATTCAATCATTTTTAGAGCAAAAAATGCACAATTTACAATAATATAAGAATAAAGAAAGTGAGCTCACTGAGCCGAGTAACAGAGATATATTTATATATTTTTGGTGCGGCCGATTGCAACTAAAATAGGAAGTTTACATCTACATGTTATAGCAGTCGAATATATAAAATTTCAACTTTCTAAGGGTATTCGTTTTTGAGCTAAGAGAGATACATACATACATACGTACGTAGAGACGCCACTAAAAAAATGTCTTCAGAATCCTTTTCAAATCAGTTTTATGATTTTTTTTGGGGGGGGGAAATCTTTTATTTTGTCCTTACGTACAGATCTCATGCAAAAACATCGTTAAATTGTATTCGATAGCGGTCAAAATGGATATTTTCATTGAAATGTGATGACCGAATTTTTTTTGCGATTACAGTACTACCTTTTTACTTCGTACAAAAAAGTAAAAATAAAGAATAATTAGAAGTGCATAAAAAATGGTACAACCAAAGTTGTCTTCTAGTTTCCTGAGTTTTAAAACAGTAAATTTGTATCATTATCAGTTCAGAAACACGCTGTTCCATTTGCTTCTCTTGATACATCAAGCCCCTGACGACGATGTCCTGATAAATGCAAAATCTGTATATTTTTGTTATTTATTATTAGCACTATCTTTTTTGAACCTTTTATGCAAATCTGATGTTCGTTGCATGCCGCCGTCATGGGACAGCTGTTTTAATGGCAAGCAATATAATATTGACTAAATCTTCACAAGTAGACTTTTCTCTTACATGGGCATTACAGGATAAGGTAAAAAACGTATTTTTTTCTGTTTTTGGTAACACATTTGGTTTTTGGTTATAAGCACATCAGATGACATAAAGGACGGAACATTAATTTTTTCATAATTTTAAAAATTAAACCAGCTTTAAATAAAATTGTTTAAGGAGCCATATGTGCCTTTAAATAAGTATAAAAAAATTTTTTTTGCTTATGCTTTTAATGTTAAACTCTTATTTCTTTATAAGCGATTGAAAACAAACCCCAGATAAAAATTTCGCTCTGAAACCGAAGTTATGGGAAAAAAAATTGTTCTAAAGCTTTTGCCATTTAAAGAGGCAGACGGTTTGTTTACTAATGGATTTCAGCAAATTCTTTACATTTATTCCCCTGAACTATACACACAGTATTCTTTAATACAATTTTAATACAAACATATGATAGGAAAGTTAAGTTATTAGCATATCCATCAACATCCAGTTAAGTTATTAGCATTTATTAATTTTAAGAGCGTAATACACTAACAAGTTTTCCTCTGAATTGGTTGATTAGAATTTCAAGAAATTGTAATTACTTGTATAAAAGCTGTATCTCTAGAAGGAACGCCAATTATCGTGCTGTTAGAACTATATATATATAAATCTGAAATAGAATAAAAAATTTTGATTCCTCAGTTTTCATTGTTATGCATGCACAACTGTTTAAATAAATGGTTATACAAGCTTTAACTAATACTTTTATATTTTTTATCAATATTAAAAAAATGTGCGCTTATAGGTTTTGAAGGTAATTACAACTTTAATTTAAGATTTCTCAAAATTGTAATTTCATTATTTACTTGGACGATTTTTCAGAAACTGATGGTCGGAATTTCAAGAAATTTTGACAAATTGTTAGTCCCACGTGATATTAAATAACCAATTTGCTCTTTCTTAGGTAAAAAAGTTAAATCATATACTGCATTAAAATACGTTTTAAATTTTAACGTAAAATGCGGTAAGTAAAACATTTGTATCGAATCTTTTGCTAAAAACAAATTTAAAATCTCTTCCAAACACTGCAAAAAATCCAGAGTGTTACATAAAATGGTTACGGAAAAATTCAAGAATTTAAAACACTTTTTCCCATCTACCTAGGCTTTTATTAAATATTTGAACATCTTAAGGGTACTAACAGCATTCTCTGGTGACAGTTAAGACAGCAAGAACGAAACGCGAGAAGAAAGATACAAAAATAACATAGTTTTTCTTAACCATTGAATTTACCTTAAGGTATGCTTGCCAGTTTAAGCTATAAGCTTAAAAGTATTTTACTTTGAAGTCTAGAAAATGGACAGTTATCTTCTGAAATGTTTTTCTTGCAGAATATTTTTAAAACTTTTGTTCACTTTTTATGAATAATTTCTTGAGTTTAGATATACTTTTTTTTATTCTATGTTACAAGTTAAATTTACTTTTAGATTTGAGTTAAGACTGCATATTCTGAACTGAAATGCAAGGAGAATTTTATACTAAATATGGTCTAATTCTATTCACAGCGTAAAGTATTGTGAAGCTATTAGCTTTATCACGATTTTACTTAATTACTGCAAAATTTTATTTGTTACTCTTACAATTTCAAGAGAAAGGGACTAATTGTAAATGAAAACGAATCAATTTTGTGAAACCATGCAACATGAAAGACTTTCTCCCATGCAATAAGCTTGAAAGGATATTGAGTGCTTTGAAAAATTAGGGTAAGTTAATTGTTAAACATGACAAGAATTAATACCAAATTTCTGAGAACAATTTAGTTAAAAAAACAGGAGCAATTAAAGCAATTCATAAAAGAAGGAAGAAAAAATTTGAAATTTTTCAGATTTTGAAGGGTCGCCCAAAAGGGTTAGTTATGGTTTTTTACGTTCTCGCGGAGTTCGCAGTCTACCAGTCTGCTCTTGCCCTCATTCTAGCTATCTCGTTTTTCGTTCTTGTTGTTTTTTTAGCTTTATTATTAAGTATAGTTTTCTTTGCGCTTATGCTACACACATTTCGACAACAAAATTACGAAATTTTTCAAAGCTGTATAGCAGTAAATGTTTAGAACTCTCGATGCAGTATTAAGCGGTGGCACATATTTTATACTTTTTTAGTCTTTTCACACCACATCATATCAATATTCAGTTTTCTTAGTGAGATGGCTAGAAAAAATATTGTTTTCTCTTTTTATTATTAATTTTTTATGTATTAACTTTTTATTAAATATCACGTCCTTCACACTTACGCCACATAAAATTTAATTGAAAGAAAAAAAATTTAATTTAAGAAAAATTACAAAATATTTAAAAGATCTTATTCACAGAATGTTATAAAATTCATGTTTGAAAAAGCAATGACACTCTTCAGTACTGGCGCATAGCCAATTGGCAAATTAGGAACTTTCGCATAGTTTGTATAAAACTATGTTGATTCCGAGAGCGATCAGACGGAAGACTAATACGTTTACCTAAAACCCAGGACAGCGGGATATAGATATAAACCTTCTTAGATGCCTACAGGCCAAAGCAAAAATTTTCTGTTCAAAACCTTATCCCTACGCAGCTTTAATTTAGATAAAAGTTCATATCATGAAAAACTTATCGTGAAGATAGCAACAGAATCTGAACGTAGAAGGATAGCCATAAATATTCAACACATGGAAGATTGCAATAAATAAATTTGAGGTAGATGGAAATGGTACTACGTAAAGCTTGATCTGGCCCAAGAGTGGAAGAAAACAGAAGATTGGCAAGCTGCAGAAAAGTCAGATGAAAGGAAAAAAAAAAAAAAAAAAAAACAGGAAGAATGAAAAGTTATAAAAAGCTTATCATTTGGTTGAGAAATGCTTATCATTTGGTTGAGAAATGCTTATCATTTGGCTGGGAGAAAGTGAAGTCGACTTTGCGGGTAGAAAAAGGGGTCAGCCTTCTCCCACCGTTGGAAAACATATTAGAAACATTTATCATTTATAAACGCATGGATCTAGCAACGAATTCACTTTCAAGTTAGTTAACAGTTTGGATTCCTAATATACAAATTTCAAGTTAGTTAACAGTTTCAATTAATCTACTAGTTTGTAATTAGTCAAGAATGTTAAATTTATCAGAGCTGCGATTCAAAAACTCCAAAGGATTGCGTTTTTTTTTGCTAGACATGGCAAAGTCATTTGACTACCTCTAGCATAAGGCTTAATATATAAGCTTACTATATTTTGATGTTACCAGAGATATAGTTTTAATTCTTAACTCATTTCTAACTAATAGATCATTCAGTGTCAGGCAGAGTGACAACTGTTCTGCAAATACCATCATTAAATCCCGTAAGATTTTATTCTTGGCTCTGTTCTCAGTCTCATTTACGTAATGGCCTTTCCCATGGTTGACGATAACAGAAATTGCATCACCGCTCTTTGTGCTGATGACACAGCGGTTCTTTGGAGCTCGTTGAACCCTGGAATTAGCTACTGCTCGCCCACAAAATGAGATGCATGAGATAGAAAATTGGTGCAAGAAATGCAGATTGAGCTTTAACGCATCGAAATCCAAATTACTACTCATCGGAAGTCAAAAGGAAGAAAAAATGTTGTTGAAGTATTGACTTATTTGATGACGTGGTGACTAGGGTTAACAAAGCTCCATATCTGGGTACTCGTTCCAATGGCACCCTCTATTGGAGCGCACTTATCTACGTAGTCATAGGCAAAGCTACTGGACTTTCTAGAAAGCTTAGAAATCAACTTGAGTCCTCATCAACATTAGACCTTGCGAGATAAAAACGAATTTATAAATCCGTTCTACGCCCAATCTTACCTACGCCTCACCACCATAGGATATTGCTTTCAAAACGAAATCATTAGATTACAAATATTGCAGAACAACTTTCTATGCAAGATTACGTTGGAATCCCTGGTTTGTTAGCAACGAATAACTTTACAGTGACCTTTAGAAATTGGTAACCTTCATAAATGAACTCAATAGCAACCTCTACAATAAAGGAATTAACAACAAGGCAGCATATTACATAGGAGTAACTAGGTATAGACATGAAATATAGACATAAGCCTAAGGTTTTACACCATCTATTTTCTTAGAAATCCCACGTAATAAATTCATCCCTGTGTCTTCCCAATCTCTCTGCTATTTTAACTTCACATCAAAACACTAGCCACTCTTAACGGAGTAAAACTCAAGTAACACTCTTCGGGCTCAGAACATGGCAGGATGACCGCCCACGTGACTGACTCCCGCAAATCAGAGCTGATTCAGGCTACTGCACAAGTTTCCCAGCTACATTGGATTTGTAGAAGTACCTTCAGTACTTGCATTTTGCCAATTTATCTCATATTTCAATTTTTCCCTTTATTTATATGTATTCATGTGTTTCCAATGATGCTTCCGTGTTTTGTGTGTTTCCAATTCATCAACTTTCACCACACTGAGCATTTGTCACGTATATATCACAATGCACTTAATAAATACACGCTCCTGGCATGAACTGGTTTTTTCTTTTACCACTTGCAATTCGTCCTAAGGGTCAGTTCTGCAGCGAAGCGTATACGAGGTCTTCCAGAATCGAAGTAATAATTGGTACCTGTAATAGAAAGATGAAATTCTCGGTGACACAGACATAAAGCAAAACATCAAGAAAAAAGGGGAACACTTCTTTCAGGTTACTGTAAAATTTGTAATAAAGTAAGCCAAAACAAAAGAGGGATGTGTTTACGAAAATGATAAGAATTCTAATGTTATACTCTACTTTTCTAAGCATTGTTTTAGGACGACGTCTCTTGTCCAGTATAATGTCTCGTTTCTATGCGATAGACCCCAGGTCATCGCACAGAAACGAGATCCATGGTTACTTATCATCTTCAAGGACATTATGGCTACGTAAGACCACAATTCATGTCGGTGCTAATACAGCGTGACATGAGGTAACAGTAACACCTAAAGCAAGCAGACGTCGAAACCTAAAAAAATTTTTATTAACAATTTTTGCAAAATCTAATTCTTAACTATGGTTAAGTGAACTTGCAAGAATAATCTATAGAGCTTCTTTCGTCAGGAGATTAGCTTGAAACTTATGATAAATGATTTCAAAATCTAAATCTTACTTTGATTTCACAGACTTGTAATATCCTAGGTAAAATAGAATTCCTTAAAAGCTAGAATATGAAGAACTAAGTAGAGATTATTCGCTGAGTTCCTGTATATAAGTAACAACTCTGAAGAAGGGTTAAAATACCCTTTTCTTTATAACTCAAAATATATATTTACAGATGGCCCCACTTGGGCGTGCAAGAAGCCTATATTTGGGACTTTAACTCAAAATAGAAAATACAAAACTATCCTAAATAAAATTAACCACCCGAAGATACACAGAATCAACCTCATGTACTTGGCCCTTATTAAAAGATTACCGGCGTATATACTAGCAGGCACGTATTACGTATGGTTGTCGAATAGCAAGATTTACCTAATAGCCTCGAAGTGGCCCAAAAGCAAAAACCCTACAAATTCATTCCCCCCCCAAAAAAGAAAGAAAAAAAAAACCTAATTAAGCTGAGTCCATTTATCTTAAAATCAATCTCTTTTGTTTCATCTCATAAATTTTAAAGAGTTCTCGAAGGCATGCAATTAGTTTCTGCTAACTTGGCTTAATCTAAAATGGGGTTTGAGATTTCTTTAAAAATAACCTATCATTGCATTGAGTTTACTTAAATAAAAAACTTATCTCTCGCTAGAAATCTAAGGATCTACGGAATCTTTGTTGAGAGTCCTCCATATGTATTAAGAGACCGTGATTGGAATTAATTTTTCTAATTAAATCTTTATTGCTAGTTTAGTGTAATAAAATACTCATTGAAAATTGTGTTTTAAAGCAGAGTCTGTAAACTAATTTATACGGACGAGTAAGTAGTTTCCTTGCAAGTCTACGAAGAATGTGATATTTGAATTTTTATTGAGTGTCACTGAACCCATATTAACATAGATTGCTCTAACTATAAATAATAGTAATATGGCTTGCTCTAATAACATTCAACAGCAGAATTTAATATCTGTTTTGGTTACAAAAATTTAAAATAAGGAATTTTATAGTATTTTTGATTTAATTTCAAATCAGGTAATGTCTGGTATCTATAAACGATGAATATCATCTCTTCACGTCTTCTTCTCAGACATTGGTTCTAAGAAACCAACTTAGCGTGTTCTACAAAAAGTACCTCTATCTTACATTTATAAACATTTACAGTTAGTAATCATTATCTCGGAATAAAATTTGAGGCTTTTTCTCTCCCGACATTTTATCTTTGGTACTTTCCTTCTGTTCTCTAATTTTTAAAGAATCCAACACTTCTTTAACCTACGTTTAATAAAACTAGCATTAAGTCGACAAGCCTTTTGATGTTTAAAAAATTTTCTTTAGAGCATTATTTTATTGCACATAAACCTTGATGGAAATGTTCTCCACGCATATCACATACGGCTTCAAAATTCTTAGGGTACAAATTAAGTTTTAAACCGCAAAATAATTCTTAATTGAATGTAGTCCAGTATTGTAGAACTTTAGAAGTCCTGGTAGTTTTCTGAATTTAGGAATAATAGTCTGCCTTTTAGTTAATATTAATTCTTAAGTAACTAAAAGACGGAATAATGTTCTGCAATTTAGTTACTTAAGAACTGCTTCGCCACACTTTTAATGGACTTTTATGCATCAGATGAAGCTTTATTCAACGTATTTTAAAATTCAGGCTCACTCAGTAGTTTCCTAACGAACGAAGACCAACAAAAGACAACTTCCTTAATTTTAATTTCACAAATTTGGGGGAAGTTGACGTTGAGAAACGGCATCTTTCTTCTCATGCTTTTATAAAGTTTTCCACAAAGATGTGGCCAGTACATTTTCTGAGTATTAAGAAACTATATTTTTAATACTTTGAATTGATGTTTTGCTTTTGTGCCGCAACCTTTTAATGTAATATTCTCTTTGTACCCACTACCTGTCAAATACAAAACAGTAATCCCATACTGCTCATAAAAGTCTTTATGCAGTCATTATTTGAGGAATTGTTGGTCATACACATGCACTTCGAAGCACAAAAAATATTTTAAATGATGGGAATACTGATGTTATAGTAGCTTTGAATTTAAAAACAATGTCAGTTTTGTAAAAGTTACGAAATTTAACCTTTCATATGTTCCTCCGGTTCCTATAGTCATATAGAGTAAAGGTTTATTGTCGTTACAAAAAAAAAAAAAAAAAAAAAATTCGTATGAAATAAATTTACCGAGACATTTAGTGTTAAAATTTTGGACATCCATCTTTCTTGGCTTTCTTTGACAGATCGGTTAGAAGTAAATTAGAGTAATTCGATAAAGATGTCTTTCTCTGTTACATGACTTGGTGAGCCTTTTGTAATTCATGAGGGTGTAATTTTCTCACATGTATTTGTGCTGAAATAATTTTCACACAAGTAGTTTGAAGGAATATATATGATAAAAATACTTAATCTTCATTACTTCGGAATCATAATATAATAATCATACAAAGTATTCATTAAAGTAGAAGACAGTTTGCTTTTGAGTAGTCTGTGAACATGTGCTCGTTCCTTAAGATAAGACTGAAATTATCCTAATCCTTAAGATAATACCGAAATTGAAGACGATGAATTTAAACCGTGTCATTGAACAAAATCCTCATTTTTGTAAAATATGGATTTTTAAAATTAAGCCTCGCTTCTTTTAAGAATATCCTTCTGTGCCTTTTACCAAGAAATGCTATCTTTTTAATCTTGATGTTAATATATAAGATTGATAATGAATTTTTTGATTTAATTTGAGGTTAAACTTAAATTACGCTTACTCACATAAGCTAAATCTTTCCAGCACCCGGTTTTAATTTAGAATCTAAGAACGTTGTTTAAAATACAATAATAGTAAAACTGGACTGAAAGTTTATTTTAATCATGAAAAAACTTCCCCGATATAAGAAGCCATAGCGGTTTATCTGCTCAACCAATCGAGAAATTTCAGATAGTATTATTTGAAGGTCTGTGCTCGAAGTTGTGATGATTTAAAACAATAGAGCTCTTACGGCTACGGTTACAGTGCAAACATTTCGATATTTTCGAATGCAAAACCTTTTTTTTTTTTTTATTCGCAAATTGATCAGCGCAATAAAAAAACTATAATTGGCATAGGAACGATACACGCATGATGAAAAATACCGGCGTAAAATATTTGCAAAGAAGAGCTTGTAAAAGACCAATGATAACACAGAGAAGAGTGCATTGACGCATTCTGCGTAATTCATAGATATAGACGGTATAGACACCAATCCCAGAATACCATGTGCACTGTTTGTGGAAAACCTTCAGTAAGCAGTGTGGGACTGTTCAATCAGGTATTCGAACTTGCTAACCAAAGGAACATGGAAACAAGGAGGTGAACTGATAAAGCTTATTTTTTTGAACGGGTAAAATGCTACCGAAGGCGGTGCGAGTATATCGGCGAAATCATAAACTAAGAAGAATCCTATGTTCTGTAGAAACTCTACGTGGCTTGATGAAAAGCGTTGAAGAAACTGGATGCGCAAATGATAGGCCGCGATCCAGACGACTATGTGTTCCTGTTAAAGTTGTTGCAAAACGACATAATACTATTACTGTAGATCCTGCATGCTGCAAGAAGTGTTGACCGCAGTTAAGACATACCGAAAACTATAGTCCCTAAGCCTCTGCGCTTTGTTCTGCTGTTGTTCCTTATCGATTCCTTATCGAAAGTTCATCCTCAAGTTACTGATTCTAAAGACGAGTGACCAGTGATTCACACTAGCAGGGATAGTTAAGTGCCTCCCGTTTCAGTGTGAAGCAAAGGCAAAAGAGGTGTGTTGAGGGACAGTACCTCGCCCCTCAACTATCAGGTGGAAATGAGAGTCCAGTCTAGAAACAAGGGGGTGTACAAGCACCTCACTTTGAGCCCTAATCTAAAAGGAAAACCATAAGGCATAAAAAATGGAAAGGGAGCAGATAAGAAGATCTGAAAAGTAAAAGAGGAAAAATCACTAGAGTTCCAGGGTCGTGACTTGCATCTCACCAAGAGAGTGATCCTTTTATAAGAGCTACGGCACCTCATGGCTACCACATCCGAACTCACAAACAATGAGTCAATGAGGGCTCAAATGCAAACTATTTTTCAAATTAAATACTAGTAAAATCCAGAACTTACTGAAAGAGCCATAAAGTCGAAAAGAGAGAGAGAGAGAGATGTAGCGCCACTGGCTGAGTTACTAACTTAATCTAAATTTTTGCTGGCTATTCAATTTGCATTTCTGGTGAAGTTGATGTATGAAGCAGAAGTAAAGGACACATTTAACATAAAAGACAATGAGGCACTTAAAATAAACCTTATAAAATCATTAATCAATTATTTATTGGCTGGAGAAGAGAATATTTTCGGGCTGAAAATGGTGGGCAGACTGACCTCTTATGATGAGCTAGAATAGAAGTATTTGGAAAATTATGTTTTAAAATTTTTTAAATGCTAACTGTTTCTCGTTATTATTATTATAATCGGAAAGGAAAGTTTATTATATTTGACGGCTTTTTTATCATTACTGTTAGTATTATAATTTCTGTCTTTTGTTTTTATTATTATCAACAAAAACGTCAATTCTTATTGGTGAGTTCCATTATCTAGATGCAAAACAGAGTTTATTATTTGTCAGGGGCAAAATCAGTAACCTCTTATATGTTCATGCTGCAACATCATCACTGCTGAATTTTATTTCCGAAATGCCTTTAAGATGTAGTAATACGTAAACGTAGTGGAGAATTAACAAAAGTATACATTTTTTAGTACAATTTGTTCGAAGTTTTCTGTATGTGCATGACAGAAAAAATGTTAAGATCCATTGCTATAAATCCAAGGCTGATATACCTTCAACGATGTTTTCAGTGATTTAACTCGTAATGGCTTGAATGTATACTAATGGTAATAAGAAACTGGTTTCTGTCCGAATCCTAAGAAAGCTTCCAGGATAATAAAATTATTCTTTTTGTTAAATTATTTGCTTGCATGTTATGTTCATATTACTGTTTTAGGTTTAAGAAAGGCTAATAACTGAGTCGTGCATTCTTGACATCTTTATCGATTTTAGAGGCGAAAGAATACTTAAAAAAAAAAAAAAAAAACTTTATTCAGTACGTGCTTTTCCTTTAAAAGCCGTTGCTGTAGAGGAGAAAAATTTTAAGGCTAAAAGGTACGCTATGTTCCTTGAAAGATTTTTACGTCATTCAAGTTAATTTCAACAAATTTATAACTCTGGTTTAGCAGCACGTTTTATTGATTAGTGAAAACTATTGATCGTTCGCGTTATAATGCATCAGTCTGATGACAGCATAGCTTATCCGCTATAGTAATGTATACATTTTGACCACTGCTATTGCCGCAACGCACATTTTTTTTTTTTTTTTTTTTTTTTTTTTTTTTTTTTAGGTAAATGGCATACTGCGTGAAACTCTGTAGCATATAATTTCTGTTTTCAGTTTTTCTCTCTTTCTTTATTAATTACAAGCTGAGAGCAGTGAGACTAATCAGATGTTTAAAAAAGGTTGATTGGCTAAACATTTCTTGAATGTTCCCAGGTTTTGTTAGCCCAAAGGGACTTAGGCCAGTAGGCTATTAATTTCGTTTTGGCATTTTGCTTTGATTCACTAAAAATGACGAATCACTTTTTAAATTGTTGCCACCCAATATTAGAGCCCTGTATTATATTTAAAGAAATTAAATAATGAAGAATCGGCATAAATGTATCTATGTTTCTCGCATTGTGATAAAACAACGGTACCTAGAGCCATCCAGTTTTGAATAACATACGTCTCCACCCGAATACGAGAATCTGGAAGCCCAGATTTCGAATATGAAATTTGTTTTATTATCTATTTTATATTTTGTAAAGTATTTATGAGTTTTTAATTAAGAAAGTCAACGATATTAAAGCGAGTAATGGTAACGTTGTACAGAAAAAACATTTTTATCTATAGCGCGTGTGTCTGTGTAGCGGAAAAAAAAAACATTTTTATCTCCAGCGCGCGAGACTGTGGATCGGAAATTCTAAAGATATGCTCTTTTAAATACCTACCTAAGGGGCGGGATGCCTTCGTGGAGGACTTTCTAAGGGAAACTGGCTCGTATACACGTTACACATGGAGAAAACCACGAAAACACCCATGCAGCCAGCCCGTTCGCGGGATTCGAACCTCGGACCGAACTACCAGTGTTCAGCGACTTTACCGCTCGGCCACTGGTGGGCCTTAGAATTTCAAGAAATTTTGACTTTTTCAGCCCAAATGGTGTTAGTCCACAAAGTCTATTAATTTCGTTTTAGCATTTTATGGAGTTTCCCTATGAAAAATGTTTCACTTTTCAAATTCTTGTCACCAAATATTAGAGCCCTACATTATATTTAAAGAAATTAAATTATAAACAATCTATATCAATGTATATATGTTTCTCGTTCTGTGAAAAACAACGGTACCTAGAGACCACATTTTGATTAAACTAGTCCTCTACTCGAATATGGGCATCTGGTAGCCAAAATTTGGAACTTTTATTATTTATTTCATATTTTGTCAAGCATTAAAGAATTTTCGATTAACAAACTCAACGATTTCAAAACGAGCAATGGCAACACTGAACCAAAAAAAAAAAAAAAATTATCTCCAGCACGCGAGAATGTGTATCGAAAATTCTAAAGATATATGTTAGCTCTTTTAAATATATTGTTATGTTGCTGTTAAATTGAATTTTTTGGTTTAAGTGCGAAGAACATCCTGATGCATTCAAAATTAAAATTATTAACAATTGAAAAATTTTGGACGATCGCCTAAAAATATTGTCAAAGAGAGTATGTATGTTAGGGTTCTAGATGCATCTCCCTCAAAAGTAGCTTTAAGATATGAAATATATTAATTTAGAAATATTGGTATAAGAAAGTCAACCAAGATACGAATTAACTACCTGGCTTTTGCTTTCGTCGATTGAATTAAATGGTGAAAATTGGTTTCAAATTAATACTTGCGGAAATACTAAAACTTGAAATTTTGTATTTAATGAAATCAGTTTTATATGACACATAATTCGTCATTTCATCAATTTTCTGTAAAATTGGTGAAATGACGAAGCGAGCGAAAGGTCTTATTCTGTAAGGAATCATTATAATGTCGCGACATGAACATTCCTAATTTTTCATTTTTCCTGCTCCAAGAAGCCTGATGTCAATATAGTAGCGCTTGAACGTGTGGGCGCTTGTGGGTGATTTTTCAATAGCTTGTTTCAATCGATTGTGTCTCGTCCTGTGTTCAGTAGCCATTTAAGTGGGGGAAAATGTAAAGAATTATAGCACTTCTTATGCATGCTATCCTGCTGAAACTCGTAACATGCCCAACTAGCATCGAGAGGTCCGTAGTTCGGATTGAGGCAAAGGCATAGTTGACTTTTCAGGTTTTTTGCTCCAGGGAAAAAAAACCCTAATGTCTGAAAAATCATCCAGCAATCCACGAAAAATGCCATTGGGTGGAGAACCGACCTTTTTTATAACATTTATTTGCAATTCCACCTAGCGGCTCGCTGTTTGTGTTCCGACCATACATTTTATGTCGAATATTGCTCGTATACTCGTATAGCTGCCTTCTGTCATCCAGTAAAGTTTTGTCCACTTGTTCAAATTCACCCTTTATTCATAAACTGAACATTTACATACTATCGTTGGTACAATAGAGAATCATGAACTCTCCAAAAACCAAAAGGGTAAATAACATTCTTCCATATGCTATACTTTAGACTTTGAAGAGGATTTATTCTTAGATTTGTATTTTTCATATTCATTAGACTTGAAGCTATATCTATTAGAAGATAAACCAAAAGGCGGATAGAAACAATCTTTTTTTTATTTTTTTTTATTTAATTTATCTATTTATTTCAATGCTTTACTAAAATTCTTCAATTCTGAGGACAATAAAGTACCTCAATATTCACTCATGCTAGTAAAATTGTAGAGGCAATTCTTACAGAAAGTATATTTCGTAGTATAGTTATATATTAGTGTAAATCAGATCTAGATATCTCGAAAGCTACAGGCAAAACATATTCTGAATTTTGATTTTATTATAATTATGGTTATAAATTTTTTGTTAAGTCCCTATCGCCTATGTTTCCTCCACACGGGACTGGACGTCAAAATACACATTCTCAGAACCCACACATTTCCAGGAAACCTATCTAGCTGGTTTACCATTTTTACTTACTAAACAGACTTGAACGCCTAACAGTAATCGACTATCGCTCAGGTTGGGATCACGTGATCCTTCAGAAGCAAAACTTTCGTCTGATTGGTTGATTTCTACTCGGGACAGAGCTGCAGATGAAACATTTTCGGCCAAGTTTCAAAATATCCCGCTCAGTCATCATTATTTCCGCAGCTAGGCGAGAGTTCGCTTCCAACGGAGCTGTTTTTTCTAAGAATCCTTCCGTTTAAACCAGTGCAACCAGAAATCTCGTTTCTCAGAAAAGTCCTGTCTAGCGGGGATCGTCGCTAGATGTTATTAAATTGAACATCTAACACCTATAAATCGATGTTATTAAATTGAACATCTAACACCTATAAATCTGAAACAATTTTACAACCCTTTAGGAGTTATAAAATTGTTTCAGAGTATTTATTTATATATTATCTCGTCGACCATTAAACTGTTGCCAAGCAGCGTGATTTAGCGTCAATTATGGATACGTGTCACGTAACAGTACACACATCTCTTCTGTTAATGAAATCTCGATTGATTCCAAGTCACCTTTTACTTCTATGAACAATGATATAATTTAACTGCTATTGCTATATTCTTCATTGCATTTTTGAAAAAATTATGAAAATTTAAAACCTTTCTTCTACAGAACAACAAGAAGTGGATTATTTTCAAAGTGATGGGATTTTACCGTAAAAATGTCGGTATTAATGGGCACGATATGATCACCTGAATACGGCCGATAAAACAGTATTTGATAGAAAAATTATTTGGGGAAGATTTATACCAGTGATTCTCAACCACTGTGCAGCGGCACTTTTGTGTGCTGCCAAATTCTTAAAATGCGTCGCCAAATTTTAGAAATGTATATAATAAAAATTATAATGGGTTTAATCCGGTAAACATGAGAATAATAATAATGAGTTTAATACGGTATACATGACAATTGGCGAAATTCGGTTTTTAAGACATTAATAAGTGCTCCAATTGTGGTATTTAAGCAAATTTTGGTGTCGAATAATTCTGTAATTGAATTAACATTCAACGAAGAGGAGGAACTAATTTCGCTTTCTAGTAATCGAGATTTAATTTTAAAATATTCGGAAGAATCATTTAATTTCTTTTGTATTGACATTTTAGATGCGATTATCCCACAATAGTCATAAAAATATTATTACACTTTTTTACATCTTATTTGTGTGGATTCGGATTTTCAGTCTTAACCAACATAAAAACGAAAAAAAGATCTAGATTGTTAAATGTAGAACACGATATGAGAGTAGCATTGTCATTTTCACGACCCAATATAAAAGAAATTATCAAAAAACATCAAGCTCCAATTTCTCTTTAAAAGTATTCGTATTATTAATTTGTAATTAATCCCTTAATAAAAGTAATGCTGTTTTTGTAGTGCATATTATTTTATTTTATATTCAAAATTATTATCACACTGTGTATTGCATGTAACTTATCTTTTTCTTTGTGTGCTGCCAAATTTTGAAGTCGTTAAAAGAGTGCCGCGACTAAAAAAAAAAAAAAAAAAAAAAAAGTTGAGAATCACTGGTTTATATGCATAGCACTCTAAACAGCGCTTCCAGTAAAATCGGAGTTCCTAGCAAATGGTAAGAATCGAAAAAAGCATCTTTACAGAGCACAAAAATAGAGATGGAGGAATATTGATTGCTTATTAAATAAAGAGGTTCCTTCAGAATAATTCAGGAATGTTCATTTTATTTAATTTTTTAATAATATCAAAGAACCTGAGGGTTATTTGCCTGAGAGAAGGGACCCTTCGTGGTCTTTAAGGTAAACTGGCTCGTATACACGTTACACTGGGGAAAACCACGAAAACGCCCATGCAGCCAGTCCGTTCGCCGAGATCTGAACCCGGTCCGAACTCCCAGTGTTCAGCGACTTTTACTTTGCGTTCAGTCGCTGGTCAGGCCTAGGAACGACTTGTGCAAATTTGTTAAAATCTTTGCCAACTTTCACGGTCG
Organism: Stegodyphus dumicola; assembly: GCF_044657685.1. Taxonomy (NCBI): domain Eukaryota; kingdom Metazoa; phylum Arthropoda; class Arachnida; order Araneae; family Eresidae; genus Stegodyphus; species Stegodyphus dumicola. The sequence goes on from NC_140775.1 coordinate 25,298,731, forward strand.
ATGGGATAGTACGCAAGATCTTGCTTCAGTTAGAAACAAAACTATATTGGTATGCAACTGATCAAAAATAATTTTTCTAAGAAGAGTATAAAAGTTTTTGTTGCTTAAAGAATAAAAAATATCAGGTAAAAGCCAAACTCATTCTTTGACGTCAAGCAAAGTAGGAAAAATCTAACAAAATTTCGAAATATGGCTTAAAAACGCCAATTTGGAAAATGTGCTTCTCAGCTTTTTCTAGTATGGCAAAAGATAAATTTAATTCAATGTTCGAGCTCTGAACTTCTTAAGCTTCATACGCAGTTATGTGCTTTAAAAACATAACTATCGGCAATTAGAAGTAGAGCATCAGAACTCCAAATATGCAGATTAAGTGGGATCCGTAGCTATCTGATTATTTAGCAAATCCCGATTATTATATTAGCTTTCTTCTCTGCATCAAATATGTACTATTAATTTGCAATGTAATTTAAATTTTTTTAATCAACAAAGAGATTTTTTTATCAATAAAGAGCAACTAAAAATAAGCAACTAGAATCAGCATAACGTCCGTGTTCTTTTATTACATAAAGTTTATAGAATTTAAAACAAATAAATTTTAATGCAAGTAAAATTACGACATATATATTTATTTATACAAACCCTAAAATTGAGTACATAATTGTGATTCTGATTTTTTATGTTAAATCAAATGAGGAAATTATTTTCTGTTTAAATAAATCAAAACTTATTTCACTAGAACGTTTTTCTTCGTTAATGTAAAATAATGATCTATGTGAAAATAACATAAATTAATGTAAACTGGTAATTAAGTGTATACTGGGACATTCTTCTTGGTTAACAGCCCAGAGGTAATGTCGTTAGAATAGTGTTAGTTCGTTCCGGGGGTCAAATCCCGGCGAACGGGCTTGGTTATGATCATTGTGCTTCTATGATCCTTTTCTTCGCGTGTTTTCCACCATGCATAACATGTTCACGAGGCATTATTAGATATGAATTTACTGGTAGGCTCTAGTGGGCTTCAGATGGAATGGAATGATGTTCATCTTTCTAAGACAAAGATATGCAAAATAAATAATTATTTAAACAAGAAAAATTATCAAGGCTAAACAATCTACAGATATTTGCCTTAGATAGGATGCTTTCGTGGTGAATTTGGGGCCCAAACTTAATGGTTATTTATGGCACACACACAACAAAAACGCGCTTTTGTCTCCAGAATCAAATACTAAATAGACTACTAGTGTCTAACGAGTGATCTTATCCACTTAGTCAATAATGAGACAATAATTTAATCTCCATGAACAGTTTTACGCAACATTCTTTTTGCATTTTTATTTCACAATCTATATATGTAAAGAATGGACATTTACCTGTCACCAGTTAAATACATATCCAAACAGAAAATAAGGTTTTTAAAATGCAGTTTGAGAAAAGAAAGTATTTCTTCTTATTTCTTTAATTATGAGAAACACGTTTTTACCATAAAAAGCATCTCTAAACTCGTCTTTTGATGTATGATTTCTTAAATTCCCTGTTTTCCCTCGTGTTTGTATACGCTTTGCTTTTGTGAGGAAACTCGTCCTTCCGATTTGAGCGGTACAGCTCCATTAAATAAAGTGATCCATTAAATAATTCTATTAAATAACGTACATTTTAATAAACTGATGTGATCGCTATCCTGAGCTTTTAAAATGAGAAGCAATTCTGTTTTATGGTAGTTAAGGCTGCTGACTGGTAGCTAAAAAGTTAGAAAGGCAATCTTCAAAAGTGCAAGAGTTTTTTTTTTTTTTTTTTTTTTTTTTTTTTTTTTTTTTTAACTAATGTCTGCACTCCCTATTGGTTTAGAGCGGCTGAATTCATCTGTCATTTAGACGTGTCATCATCGAGAGCTTTTGTCTAGGTGTATCGCAGGAAACACCCGATATTACATCCGCAAGAATGGGACGAAAAATGACACTGATACAAAACAAAAACCCTTACGGGGCATTCAAACTTCCACTCTTGGATAGCTATCAATCTTCACTAACTTTCATACCACCCAGTTTGGGAAAAGTAGGATAATATATTTAATTCTGTTTCCTTGATTTTGATTCCTTTATGCACATCGAAATGTTGAGCTGAAGCGGCAAATTATTGTGCATGCATGAAAACATAAATTGTCAAGATTAGTTTTACTTGGGAGATTCATCTTGGTGGCGGACGTTCCAAAAGCATCACGGTACCTAGACTGACTATGCTATGCTTGAATGTTATTCTTGTATGATCCTTTTCTCATCCTTTATCCTGACTAACAGAAGAGTTACTATAATTCTTCGCTACGAGTAGCCTTCTAGAGACTGGAAATAAAATGCTACTAATAAATTCGAATTATTTGAAAAGTTACCAAATCTCATAAAGTTTTATGAGAATTGATTCACATTTACACAGTCGATGCATAGGCTACGGATATATCCATGCAACTAAATCCATTCTGCTATCGTGAACCGAAGCTAAGACAAAACTGCAAGTGATCTAATCCATTTGGTTATTAACTGTATATTTCTTCAGGAAATCTAAAGCAAGTAAGCAAAACATTCCTTAATTTAGCGTGAGCAGAACTCATAAACAAGGAATGGCAAAGGGTACTACAATAAATAGTTTTCACTTGGAAATGTTTGGGTTCAAGCGCCGCCTTACAAACCCAAGAATAAGGTATGAAAGGGAATTTGAATTATTTATTTACAGAATCATTGACAAGTGCTTTCTTACAGCGATGTTTATAATAGTTGCTCAGAACTGAGTCACGTTAATAGTAAAACAAGTTTAACAGTTTCGATGGGGTGACTGATGCATTTTTTTTTTTTTTAAGATGTCAGGTATTTCTCCCAAACGTTCAATCGCAGCAGATATTTAAGTGACGATATCTGTAGCTGAATCAACTGAATTCTCGCAAATCCTTCAGATGTCCTCATGAGAAGTAATCAAGGCTCTATAAATCAGTCGACTGGGAGAGTTAGCAGACTGATCCACCACGACCACTCCATCGCCAGTCAGGCTAAAATGGTGTGGCGTCTCATGGTACTTATATCCGGTCTGAAAAGATTTTATAATTACAAATCTCAGTCGGAACACCTTGAAGGAATACCAACATAATCATTACCAGAAAATGTGACAACATCTGCCATCGAGTGGTATTGGTAGTAGATATAAGCCAGTTATGAAGACATTCATAGTACCCATCCATACACTCACAGCGAATGATTTTTGGAACGAGTTTGGATGTGTAGAATGTGGATTTGAGGTTTTCGTACTGGACAACTCTGCACATTGGAAAATCTTCTTGCATAAAATTCGCTTTATCCGTGAAGAGCATATGAAACACGGATGTCTTGCAGTACACCCTGAATAAAACAATAATACAAAACCACATTCGGTAATCTTCCGTTTTTGAAAGCTTGAATTCTATGAAAATGGAATAGGTATAATTTTTCTTCACATTCTCCAAACAGTGGATTGACTCACACCAATGATACTTGTACCGGGTCTATATATATTCCATAAGATGAAATCATTCACACATATGGACTTCAGGTCTCGATCGATTAGTTTTTGCCTGCTGACATCAAAGGAAACAATTTTTACAACGTTAGCTATGTAACTGCTCAAATATTATGTAAATTGGCATTAATATATTAGGAAATCGTTCCTGATACAACTATTCACTCTGCCTTTAATATTTACATGCTTTCCCTATACCATTTGCAGCCCCGTACCTTAAATGCATGTTTATCTTCTTGGCATACGTAACGTTTGCTGGCGGGAACACATATCTTAATACGGACGGGCTGCAAGCCACCTATTGACTTCTACCGGCAAAAGTAAAATCCAGTCATTTCATCGATGTTGCCGAGCATGTACTGCTGTTGGCAACCGCAGTTTTGAGCAGTTATTGTAAATATTGCTGTGAAGCGCCGCGTTTCAATTGTAATCAATGCTTTAAATAAATCATTTATATTTCCTTTCACATTTTATTTCTTGATAATATTGATTCATTGTGTTAAGTGAATTTCTTACAATTCATGCGGAGCCCAAATAAAGAGATTCTTTATGATTCCAAGACATCTTACGTGATGTCCAATTTTTGTGTAGATATATTTAACCTATTTTGCAATCGCTTGTTTCGCAAAATCGCACAGTTTTGCGTCGATTCGATTCAGTTATGGCTTTAGTTTTGTCCTCATCGACTTCAGAAGGTAGGCTAGGACGCTGATCATCTTCAAGTGAAAAATCTCCAGAATGAAAATTTTGAACCAGTTCTGACACATGCGTTCTGTTAACCAACATCAAAAACATCAGATATCTCTCTGTGAGCCTCAGCAGTTTTCTTGTCTTTATGGAAATAAAAGAGTAAAATATGTCAAAAATATCTATTGTTTCGACATATTTTACTGTTAAAACTGATCATTAATTAATAGTTGTAAACAAAACTACAAAGGAACTTGTTTCGATAGCAACGTAAAAGTGTCAGTTGCCAAACCTCAAAAGAAAAAAATATATACAAGTTTGATAGAAGAAGAATAAAACGAAGAAAACGCTATGTATTTGTGCAAATAGGAATTACTTTCTTGCCAATCCAATAGTTTAGAAAGTAAATAATAGAAAATTGGAATGCCGCCTAGCTTTTTCGAGAATGAAACTTTTATCATAATTTCGAATGCCCCCTGTGGTTATGGAATATCCAGATGATGTTCAATCTCCTGTCTGTAGACACTTCAGATATGAGTTAAAGTTTTCCCAATTAACATTATTTATTATTAAATTGGCTCATGAAAAATTTTGTAGATGGTACTGACAAGAAAGGAATGTTACCTTTATCATGCTTACGGCCAATTCATGTGAGAGGAGATTAATGCATAATCCCTATATCCCGTTCCCTCCATCATCGAAATGATGTGGAATGATACCAAACAACCGACTTGAACGTCAGCGTTTCATAATAGAGGTGTGCGGTAGCCATGAAATATGAACCGATGGCGTTCAATCTATCTAGATAGTTCGCCCATTACTCATTTCCATGTCAGGTGCCGATGACGAAAAACCCTGTGGCACACGAACCCATTAGAGTCTAGTGGTCATCTCACGTGTCCGGATACATGGCCGGGGTCATCGATTAAGTGCAATGCATTACCAGATACTCGCCCTGAGGATTGGATAGACGAGCTAAAGACAGATCATATGACTCGTTGGTGATGGCATTTAAATTGGAAATAGCTTGTGACATTTGTAAAATGTCATTTGAGCTGAAAAGCATTTGAATTCAGATTAAGATAATAAATTGCACTGTTCAAATCGATTTAAATAATTTAAATAAAAAAATCTAAAAGCTTTCAAATTTTACATTACGCCCAAATGGGCGTTTTCTTAACGTTTTATGTGTTACCTTTATTTATTAAATATCATGTTCTTCTCACTTAAACCATAAAATTCAATAGCAATATCACAAAATAATTTTAAAAAAGCATATCTTTAGAATTTCCGATACACAGTCTCGTGCGCTGGAGATAAAAAGTGTCCCCCCCCGTACAGTGTTGCCATTGCTCGCTTTGAAATCTTCGAGTTTGTTAATCAAAAATTCGTTAAAATTTTACAAAATATGATATAGATAATAAAACAGATTCTAAATTTGAGCTTCCAGATGTCCATTTTCGAGTGAAGGACTACGTTATTCAAAATTATGTTTAGCGTTGTTTTTTTCAGAGTACGAGAAACGTATTCATGCAGATTCTTCACTATTTAATTCCTTTTAAAATTATACGGGGCTCTAATATTTAGTGGCAACAATTTGAAAGGTGAAACGACGTTTATAGTGAACCAATAAAATGTCAAAACGAAATTAATAGCCCTTCTGGGCAAACTGCCTCTTTGAGCTAAAAATATTGAATATTTAAGTAATTAAAACTGTTGAAAGCACCAAATTTTTCAAGCAATTTTTAATATTCTGAAATCTTCCGCATTTATTTCGCAGCTCTTTAAAATACTCGATACGTAATCCGCACTAAACAATAGACCTTCTTTTTATTAACGAAGTCTGAACAACTAGATGGTCGTTTAATTGAATTAAGTACTTAGTTTCCGTCCTGTTTTAACAGAACTGTATGCTATAATACTTGCAATCGCTAATTTTGATTGACTTGGAAATTTTAAAAATTCAAATATGCTGCTGAAACCACTGTTTGTGCATCTTTTTGACTGCTGTATTGGCAATTATTGAAATCGGATGGGTTTTAAAATTTTAAATTATGTCCTTCTGTGTATTTACTGTAATAGCCAGTGACCTCAAAAATTTCTTAGAAAATTCATACTTGTTACAGAAGTGCTCAATGAATTAAACAGCTACTTCATTAAACTACGTTACATCGAATACACTTTTTAACTTTCGTATTGCATTTTAAAAGACTATTTTGATGCAGCGAGTTTTTTGAAAAATGCTGAAGAATTACGTTATCATGTATTTACTTGATGAGTGGAAGATTCCATCACTTGAAATGATTTCTCCGTGACTCATTTCAGTAACTGAGAAACTGATACCACTGCCTAAAATATAAAATGTCTCAGAAGAGTATATACCCACGCGGTTTGGGACATAGGCTATCTTTAAATCGTTGTTATTCGGCAAAGCATGAGAGCATGATACCTTTCAAGTTTAATTATTGTGTAATTGTTTTAACAAATTGAACAGTTTGAAAGGAAAGAAGAATTCTTAAAAATTCAAATCTTTATTTTATATATTAGTAATGCATATAAATGATGTAAATTAAAAATATATTTATTTTTGATATACACAATTAATAATTTTGTGAATATTTCAGCATTATATAATTAATAAAATATGTTTCTAAAATAACCTGTTACCTGCTTCCTTATTAGTAGTCGTTTCCAATTTTCCTTTTTCTCCCTTATTAGCCCTGAAAGGACAATTAGTTTCGAAATGAAATTTTGTATCCGTTTGTTATAAAAGACGTATCACGTTTCAAATTGCTGCCATCAAATGTTATCCCCCTGTATTATTTTTAAGAAAATTAAATAAAGAAGAATCTGTATGTTATACGTATGCTCTTCGCCATGTGAAAAAAAAAAAAAAAAACGACGGATTGAATTACGTTGTTCTAATATATTCCGGTTAAAGTTTTTATGATTTAAATAATCTGCATGCAATAGTGGTAGAATTGTCAACAATTCGAAAGTATAAGTTGCGCTACGCCTAACGTGTCACATTTGAAACCTAGAAGTATACTGAACTTTTTGCCCAGACTTAAAATTCTTATGCACCGAAGATTTTGTCCTTCTGCGCGTTGGCCAAATTGCTTGTTTTTGCGTAAAAACTCTAATTTTAATTGGTAGTCCAAAAAAAAAAATTAACTGTATTTGGTGTTTTAAGTTTTCCTGTATTTTACAATTTTTAATGAAGGTATTTTGAGTTTTTATATACTTTTGTTTTGTAGCGAAGTCAGAATTAAATTCATTCCATAAGGAATGTAATGAAATTCGAGGGAATAAGTCTGAATGAAGTGTAGCAAAAAGTGTGCATACCTTTAATAGGCCATATGAGGAAGTTATGTGGTGTCAACATCAGATTGTTTAACGTTTTCGCACAATTTCTTTTTTCCTTCGTAGAATGATTCCATTGCTCGCTTTGAAATCGTTGAGTTTCTTAATCGAAAACTCATAAGGATAATTTAATGGGCCATATAAGGAAGTTATGTGGTGTCCACATCAGATATGTATTTCCTCGTATGAAGGAATCGGGAAGTATTGCAATCGGGAAATTTTCGGGCATCATATTGCAACGGAAATATCCATTTTGACTATTTCTGAATCCATTTGGATTATTTTTTATGTCATGTCCTTACAGAATTAAGGGCTCTTTTTTTTCCAAAACGGACTGTAGAATGGATTCAAAAGGGACTTTTTCCACGACGTCTGTACGTGCATATGTATGTACATCGCATAGCTTAAAAACGCTTAGCTCTAGAACGTTTGAAATTTTGCATAGGAAACTGTTATAAAATCTAATGTAGATCTCGCTTTTACTGTAATCGCCAGTATCAAACATATATATATATAGAGAGAGAGAGAGAGAGAGGTGTATAATTACAATCTTTTTATTTTTTATTATACCCTAGGAAACAAAAAAGATAAAAGGAGATCATCACTCCTTAGTTATTGCGGATTTTGTGTAAAAACACTAATTCCCTTTTTAAAGTCAGCCTTCTTCCATGGAATCATCAATAATTAATTTTCTTTTAATATGCATTTTTTGGGGCTGAGTTTTTTAATATGAATTCAATTACATTTTTTCTAAGAATTTTTTCCCACAGTTTTATCTTTATCTTCTAAAGAGCTAACTTTTAATAAGATTCATTTTACAATTACTTTATTTCCTAGAAGATAATCGAAATTAAATTTAAATTAAGCAGCCATAGAGTTAGATTGTTACCTTTAACGTCCATTTACGCTGTTTTGCTTATTTGCTACATTTACAAAGTGTTATATTTGAAGTGACCATATTCAGACCTCTCTAGAACCTGTTCTACTTATCGAATTTTGATGAAATTTGGTATATATGTTATATGGACTATGGGGAAAAAATTTCTGGAATAAAAATATAGTTCAAATTTTGATCATCAGAGGAAATTATGGCAAGAAGGACAAAATATCTGTCAGAATCATTAAAATTTATTCAGTTACAGAATGTACTCAATATGTGCTCCATTGACATCAATTATGTGTTGAAAGCGCATTATAGCGTGTCCAATGGTAGCGCGAAGTAACTCTCGACAGATTTCAGCAAGATGGCGTGTAATTCTGGCTTTCAGCTCAGGTAAAGTCCCAATTCTTCCTCCATACACACGGTCTTTGAGGAATCCCCGCAACCAGAAATCACAGGGATTTAAGTCGGGTGAACGAGGAGGCAAGGCATCCACAAAAGCTCTCGATATTACACGATTCTTGCCAAAGTTAGCACGAACCAGTTCTTTGACTTGGCGTTCAATGTGGAGAGTAGCTCCATCTTGCATGAAGACAATGGTCTGCAAATATTGCCGTTCTTGTAAAGTTTCTGTAAAGAAGGAATGACTTGCTGTCGAAGGAGTTCACTGTAATGTGAACTTGTAACAGTGCACGTTTTAGGAGCTTGAGAAATGATAGTTTCCATGGAAAACTGTCCGAGGATAAAATCAGCAGTAAATCCACACCATGCAGTCACATAATCAGAATGCAGTGGTTGTTGGTGCAGAATATTAAGAGGTGAAGCAACCCATATGTGGCAATTTTGATTATTCACAGCTCCATCTAAAGAAAAGTGTGCATCATCTGACCATGGAATTTTCTAACGCCATGCGTCATCGGCAATTCATTCTCGCCAAAAGTCGGACAGCAAATTCAGAGCGTGTTTGGTGGTCTTGAGATTGCAGCATTTGCACCAAGTGGATCTTATACGGATCTTTTAAAATGGATCGCAGAATTTTTCGTTTTGTCGACCAAGGAACCGCCAACTCACGTGACACTGATTGAGCACCTGCTGAAGAATAGCAGAAATTAGAGGCTCTTTCAACCCCACCAGTAGCGACTTCTTCCACAATTTCATTCGCAACCGGCTTCCGCCCTCTTGCTGGCAGCACACCCAAGTCTCCAGTCTCTTCAAATTTCATAATCATCTTCTTCAAACCATTCTTCGACATGAGCCTTTTTCGCAATCCCTTTAAACGACGATATTCACGCAATGCAGCTAATCTATTGCTGCCGTTCTGATAAAACAGTTTTACCAATAAAGCTCGATTTATCTTCTGTAAGGGCATGATTAACGATGGCAAAGACACGCAGAATGATTTTCTAGCTCTGACTGCAAGTCTCTTTCTAGGGTTGACTAATTTGCATAAGGAATTTTTGAAAATTGTCATCTGATGGTCAAAATTTGAACTATTTTTTACTGCTGAAATATCTTTTCCCCATAGTCCATATAAAGTATATACCAAGTTTCATCAAAATCCGATAGGCAGAACGGTTTTTACAGGGGTCTGGAGTCACTTTAAACCACCCTGTATATAGTTAATATAAGCATGTTAATGAGATGTCTGTTTTTAGATGACTATATATAGTTAGACTATATATAGAGAGCCCCTTAAATGTCCTTAACCTGCCTTTATTTGGTCGTAGTCATATACTTCCAGTTACAGAAGTGACAAAAATTTTCATATTTTGTCAATGTCAAATATCTTTTAAAAAAATAATTTTCGGCAAATAACAAAATATAACTTTTACTGCAATCTATTATTAAAAACTATTAAATAAGAATTATAATTATTTTAATATTTGATTTTGCCCAGGTAGATAACCGTTCGCCGGAATTTGGATCCGCTCATTGAATGGGTTGCCTGCACGACATTTTTTCATGAAGGTTCACTGTTCCCGACCAGAACTCTTGGAGCGTATGACGTCACAGCTCGTAGTCTGCTTTACAGCAGCTACTGTCTTTAGAAACTAAATGCAATTTTGTCTTCGTTTCTCTCACTTGAAATGAAGTTGAACGCGAGCGTTGGAAAGAACCTAAATTTGTCTGACTACTGATATTGTTTTTCGCGTGTGAAATGTGAATACAAGACAGTTTTCCTTAAAACGTTCACCACGAAAGCATTTCGCTCTTTAAAGAGACAGCCCTTGCGAGCTTTATCATAATGTTACGAATTTGGTATTTAAAAAGCTAATGTTAGTTCAATTATAAATTAAATGGTTTTATTTCTCGCGCAGTGCAGCGCGTGACGAATATTAAAAGAAAGCTAAGCCGGAAAATTGAAAATACAAGAGCGCGTGCATTAAATAAATAAATATCTCTTTTTGATTTCGAGAAAGTACTGGAAAATTCTAGCGCGAAAATTTTATAAGATCTAAATTTTATAAGATTTTAAAATCTTATAAAAGGAGGAAAACATCTCAGTTAGTAGTAGTTGTAGTAGTTGTTTAGTTTGTTGTTGTTTAGAAAACTGCCGTTGTTGATTATAGCGAATTCGCGGATTAGCGTTCTTTAGCTGTTTTGAATTACGTTCTATTGTACATTTAAGTAGTTAAAAGATAACTACTGTGAGATATTGTGACACTGCATGATAATTTGAGAAAATTTAAGCATTTCTGTTGTGATAATAATAAATTTTTGTTCATTTTTCATCAGATTTGTACATTCATTTCATAACGAACCCGTACGCACGCAACAATTTTTGGTGTCAGGAGTGGGGTTTGAATGCCAATAACAAGAGCGATGGAAGAACAATTCAGGCAAATGATGACTGCATTTGCTGCTTTCCAAGAAAAGATGGAAGGAGCAGTCAACTCCGTTAAGGAAGATATAAAAGCTGTACAAGAAAAGATGGAAGCTGGCCAAACATCTTTTAAAGAAGAAATTAAAGAGAAAATGGATGCTGGTCAAATATCCGTTAAGAAAGAAATGAAATTGGGCCAGGAATGCGTTAAGGAAGAGATGAAATCCCTTAAAGACGAGATAAAAGCAGGTCAAGACGATATGAAAAGAGAAATTACCTGCGTAATAGAAAATAAATTTGAGGCTATGGAAGGCAGAATAGACGCGGTTGAAACTAAAGTTGGACAAATAGAAGAAAGAGTTTCTTCGGTAAAAGAACAAGTAGACGAAAGAATTTCTTAAAAGAACATATAGAAGAGAGAGTTTCTGCCGTCGAACAACAAATTGATGATAGGGTTTCTGCTGCCGTCGCCAAAGAAGTTGACAGCCTAAAGAAGTGCATAGCGACGGTAGGAAACAATTCTGAAGGTTTAACTTTTTATCGATGCCTGCTCGTTCCGTTCTGAAACTATCTACATATGATGGGAAGACCTCCTGGCAGGTGTATAGGACACAATTTTCCATCGTTGCGGATGCGAATGGATGGGATTCCCAAGCTAAGGCCTGTCATCTCGCCGCTTCTCTGAGAGCAGACGCAGCGGATATCCTGCAGACGCTTCCCGAAAATCAAAGGCTAGATTTCGAAGCTCTATCCGGCGCTTTGGAGCTGCGCTTCGGCGAGAAATGTTTAAAAGACTACAGCAGGCTCCAATTAAAATCTCGTCAACAGAAGCTCACCGAAACGCTTCAGGAGCTCGCCACAGATGTTGAAAGGCTGTCACATCACGCCTTTTCGGAGTGCCCGACAGAAACAAGGGAAATCCTGTCCCTGCAATATTTCATCGATGGCATCCGGGACCCTGAAATACAGAAAGCACTGCGAATGGCGGATGTTAAAGATCTGAAAAGCGCTTTAGTGTATGCCATGAAATTTGAGGCAGCCCAGCAAGCCACCCGTCGAGACCGCCATCCAGTCAGAGCTGCTCAAGTCCAGGAGCCAGGGGATCAAGTCACTGCTCGTCTAGACGATTTAACTAGACAACTGAACGCCTTGAGACAGAATATTGGTGGCAAGAAACCGACCGTAAAGTGCTGGAACTGCGGTGCTGAAGGACACATCCGACGAAACTGCAGAACACCCCAGGGCACGGATGCTAAGACCGCTCCTAACAAACAGCAGGGAAACTAATTAGTGGCCATCTCGCGGGGCGGAGGTTGCCAGATCATGAAAAGCCCCAGTTTAAAGCGCTTCAGATTTCTGCAGTGAGAGGCGGCAGTAATGGACTTTTCATAATAGGAAATATTAATGGAGTTCCTTGCGATATGATCATTGACACAGGAGCTAATGTTACCATCATTAGGAAAGATTTAGCTGAACAGTTTAAAGATAAACTTATTTGGACGCCATCCTGTGTTACCCTTCAGACTGCGTCTGGTGATAAAATCGACATAACTGGGAAGTTAAACGTAAACATCACGTTTGGAAGTGTCGCCTACCATCACACGGCTTATGTGGCGGATATCACAGATCCATGCATACTCGGATTGAACTTTTTAAGGAAATACAATTTTTTCTTAGACTTCAAAAACAACAAACTGCTTTCAGCATCTGATGGCATGACTATCCATCCTCAAAAAGGATCCTCGCCTGGAAATGCCGACGCCTTGTCCGAAAGATCCAGCTTGGGAAGCTGCCGAAATCATACTAGGGTCGAAAAGAAACGCAAGACTACCAGCTCTTCTCCAGCCCAGATGATCTTTGGTCGAGACCTTCGTCTGCCTTGTGACCGCCAGTTTGATCGCCGTACGGATGCGCCTTCATCACCTGAGGAAACCATCCAAGATGTCCAGGCCCGTTTTGAAGTGATGCACCGTTCTGCACGAAAGCGAGTCAACTTGGCGACGGAGAAAATGAAGACCAGATGCGACACAAGAGCTACTAGACATAGATCCAACAAAGGAGACAAGGTGTGGTTGTGGAACCCGATTCAACGAAAAGGACTGAGTCCTAAATTACAGTCACCTTCGGATGGTCCATATACAGTGCTGAACACGAATGACGTCGTAGTTCGGATTCGTAAGTCTTCGAACTCTAAACCTAAAGTCGTTAATTACGACAGGTTAGCTCATTACTATGGCCATAGTACGTAATGTAAATAATTGTAAATAGTATCAGACCATGGTCCTTTTTGTTTATAAATGTGTATTTGATTTGATTTGTATTTAGTATTTGATTTGTATTTAGTATTTGATTTGTATTTAGTATTTGTTTTGTATTTAGTATTTGATAGCATTTGATTTGCTTTATGTATTGCATTTATTGTTCATGTTGTTTATTATTGTAATGTAATGCTTATTAATGCATTTATGCTACAGTTGTAAGTTTAGCTTCCTGTCCAGGGATTGTACTGCCCGGGACGTGCAGTCCTTGGGAAGGGGGCAGTGTTACGAATTTGGTATTTAAAAAGCTAATGTTAGTTCAATTATAAATTAAATGGTTTTATTTCTCGCGCAGTGCAGCGCGTGACGAATATTAAAAGAAAGCTAAGCCGGAAAATTGAAAATACAAGAGCGCGTGCATTAAATAAATAAATATCTCTTTTTGGTTTCGAGAAAGTACTGGAAAATTCTAGCGCGTGATTTTAAAATCTTATAAAAGGAGGAAAACATCTCAGTTAGTAGTAGTTGTAGTAGTTGTTTAGTTTGTTGTTGTTTAGAAAACTGCCGTTGTTGATTATAGCGAATTCGCGGATTAGCGTTCTTTAGCTGTTTTGAATTACGTTCTATTGTACATTTAAGTAGTTAAAAGATAACTACTGTGAGATATTGTGACACTGCATGATAATTTGAGAAAATTTAAGCATTTCTGTTGTGATAATAATAAATTTTTGTTCATTTTTCATCGGATTTGTGCATTCATTTCATAACGAACCCGTACGCACGCAACAATAAACTAGTTTTCTCTGTCCAACAATCCGGAACGAAAGAATTTCCTATTTCTATTTTTCCAGTATAAATGAGCAGTTTTCAGTAAGCGACATGATCTCTGCCTGCTAAAAGGATAGGACTAAACTGTTTATTTGGGTTAAGAAAAAGGTACTAAGATTATCTGTTTAAGAAGTGGGTCACTTTTAAGAAGAACGTTTGAAGGGAAACTGGATGATGTTTCCGTTACACATGAGGAAAACCACAATTTCTATGCATTCAACTCGTCCGAACTTCATTATTATTATTAAACCATTTATTCATAACTAGTATTCACTGATTTTTATCCCTCTATCAGTGGTGGGAGACAACAGGAAGACGGGAATATAAGCGATTTTGAGCATGCGTATTACTTTCAATCGCTCCATCCCAAACCGGTTTTGCTAATGCAAAGCGAAAGTATATACATATTTTTTTTTATCGTTACATATGACTAGAAATGTTCATTCCATCAGGTTTTTTTTCATTGATTTCCATAAATTTAACTTTTGTTTTCCATTCGAGGTAGAAATTTCGTAACAAGATTTTCTGCGTGGCCATAAAATGTACTAGCAAAGAGAAATTTCTGTGAATTGGGAGAAAAATAAAAAATTAATTGAATCTTCTGGTTACAGTACTTTCTTACAATTCTGCTATTAATATATTCACAGTTTTTATACAGTATGTGTCTGTTGCGTATAAGAAGAAAATTTTAACTCTTTGCAGCTTTTTTTACAGAAAGAGTCTACAGTGTAAAACAAAATTGAGAGTACAGATTGAGAAATTAGACTCCAGTTCTTCAAGTCCATAATTTACTCCCAGCTACAAAACAACCAACAACATCAACCGAAAAAAAAAAAAAAAGGCTTCTAAGCAACCTAAAGCAGCACTGTTACTATGGGAACGTTTCGGATTATCTGTCGTGTTAGGTCACGTGAGATGTGCCATCTATCTCAGTCAGTTCGACTTCTTGGTCAATTGGCCCGCAATGACAAAAACGACCACAATCTTGGGAAAAGATCGAATACTTTTTTTTTTCTGTTTCATTTTCTTTAGTTGGGGAACATATTTCTTTTCATCAGACGGCGTGTTTCATAAGTCACATGGACAGATTTTCTATCACAAAATGAAAAGGAAAAACTACACAACAGAAGCAATATGCTTCTAGTTTTTGTTGGTATAGCTAGTTTTAACTGGCCCACACACATTTTAATACTTTCTTTTACACCAATCAAAATTCTGTATAAATTTTAGTGCTTTTTGTGAAAAATGTTCCAAAAGATTTACAACGAATTTTTCTTTCTGTAGAAAAGAAAGTGAAGCGACATTAATTCAGAAAATAGACCGTGGCTTTGTTGAGACTCAAATGCAGGTGTTTCCGATTTATGGTCAGTTCGATAATAAATGCTCAAAATTTTAAGAATGGTATTGCTGATTGCTAGTATATGTAAATTTAGCAAACTTAACTAAATTTCAGTTACATCTAATTATGGCATAACTCTTAAAATACATGGTTTGCGAAAATCCTATCTAACAACTTCCAACTCTTGTACATATATCGAATTGGAGAAGAGAAATGTTCCCGAACTAACGAGGATTATTAATCACTTTCAGAAAACGTAATTTACGATTTCTTATATTAAGTCAACTAATGTTATGATACGGAAGATTTAAATACGAGGTACAACGTCTTTCCTTTAAACTAAAAGTATGCGACTAATAAAAGTTCGATGAAATGGGAATTCCGCAAAAGAATCTTTAATGTCTTTAGACACGACACAGATAGATTTCAAGAAGATATTTGATATTTCAGTAGTAACAAAATAATTCGGGGATGCACTTAAATCACATGTTAATGAAGTGTGAAATTCCGCTACGAAAGCGAAGTTGAAAATCCTGTGTAATTCATTAAGTATGGCAATTATTCGCTTTTTTACCTAATGTAAAATTGTAGTTTGTAGAAGATAGAAGTAGATAAAATTAATGAACCAAAATCTTTCAAGTCAGACTTATGGCACATGAATTGAAATAAAAGTGAAATTGATTATTGTTATTTGTTTCTTTTCCTTTAATTTCTTTTCTGTTATTAGATTTTTCTTTATTCTCTTCTGTTGGCTTGCTAATAGATATACGGCAAATATCCAAACAGTACGTATGCTAACCAATCTTAGAAAACTCAATATATGAGACAACTACTACAATTTGCCTTTAAAAGAGAGGAGAATAAAGTCTGTCTGCTGAAAAAAAAATTCAGTGCAAGTGTTACAACAAAGCTGTTGGCACTGGAATTATGAACATATATGTGAACAAGACTGCTGAACACTGGTAGTTCTACTCGGTTTCGAATACTGGTAAATTGGACGGGTGCGTCGGTATTTTTGTGGTTTGCGTCATTTATAAAGTAAATCGGACTCGCTTAGAAAGCCCTCCACGAAAGCACCCCTTCGTTTAGACAGATAGGCCAGCAGTGCTTTACCATTGTCAAATAGTTCAATCTAATCTACTTCTGTTGATCAATGTTAATAATTTAACTTTGATATGAAAATGAATGGCTGTGAAAAAATTTTTGAATCTTTAACAGATAACTTTTCAACTTAAAATTTAAAAAACATTAAAGCATTCATTAAGTTTGCCGTTTCCTTTGAAGTTATTAATTGCATCAGAAAGTTTGAAGGGGGAAAGGCATTTTACCGTTGAAGAGCATCACAAGTCAAAGAGTTTTCTCTAGATTCAAAAAGATTTGAATATGCGTCAAATTGAAGCTTCTATCGAGAAAACGTATTTTCATCTTCGATTGCAGTAAAGATTATCTAAACATAAAAAATATATGGCATGAGTAAGTTATTTCAATAAAAAAATAGATAAACAAATCACTTTAAAAATTTTCTCATTCCCAATACTTACTTTGAAGACAAGAGGAATGTTTTCAGAGATGCGAAAAGGAGATATAAAACAACAGGCATTGGCAACTACGGCACACATATGCTTTTGGTAGACAATTGTTTGACGCGTATTGTCATACAACGGAAAAGATCCAAAAATTATATATGCATAAAATATAAAGGTATTTATGAAAGTTACGTTAAAATATCGTTTAAAGTTGGAACCAAATTGCATTCATGTTAACCAATAAGATGACGTTAAATTAGAAGATTTGAGAGGAGGATTTAAGGAAAGAACCCTCAAAAGCTTCAGATGCAGAAATGTTAGGGAGAAATTTAAAGCTTAAAAGAACCAAAATCATTCATAAAGGCACTTGAAAATGAATTCATTTTCATGTTTCAAATGAATTTTAAGGTTTTCAGGTAATTTTTGTAAAAAGATCGAAGTATATTGACTATTAGGTTTAAATTTATTCAAAATATAATGAATGAAGGGTACATTGAAGTTTGTAAGTTGAAAGAAAAATCTTGCGGACTTTTTGATTAAACCAAAAGTTTAAAGCTAATTTGTTTTAATGTTTAAGATAAACACGGAAGAGAAATATGCAAGTATAAAAAATAAAATGAGGCAAAAAATTAGATTGGAATATATTTTTAATAAAATTCCATCGATTTCAAGAGCAATTGCTACAGGTCCTTTTTCTTCAGCAGTGAAAACATTTTGAGTGATAAAGGGGGGAAATTAATAGGGAAAAGAAAGAGCAAAGCAAAAGAGAATCAACATAATACAATTTATGAAACAAAAAATAGTTCATAAATTGCAAAATACTTCATAAATTTCTGCAAATAAGCAGAGCAAAACAAAATCAGCATCGCACAGTTCATCAAACAAAAAATAAATCAAAACAAAGAATAAAGACTAAGGCTTATGAATTTTGAAATGTTTGAGGAAAATTAGACTTAAAAGGAAATGCAGTCCACTAATGGTAGAGGTGTCGTGGTTAATTTTTGTAGAACTAAAGTAAAGAATTTCCGGTTAGGAACACAAACCTGATCAAAAGGCGATGACCGAATTTTCAGCAGTCAGTCATGGTTAATCCGTTGATCTCAATTTAAATTTAGTTTCATTAAAATCATCTACAAAATTTCTTCAGCTGTAAAATTGAATTTCAATACCTTTAACATTCACAATAATTTACCTGCTTTAGTTAATAACATTAATTCCAGTCTAGTTTTTCTTTCAAAATTCTAATATATAAATTGTTTAACATGTAATTACCTTAAATTTGTTCTTTCTTTTTTTATGTCTTTTGACTTTTTTTTTTTTTTTTTTTTTTTTTTTTTTTTGATAGATGGCACTGTGATGATTTCGTCTCTAAACAACACCCCCTAGAACTTAACTCACTGCATCTTGAAAGTCCTGCTTTAAACAGCCCGTTCATTTCCCTTTTTATTTATTTATTTTTTTTAGTTTACTCCGCTCCCACTACACTTCCCCCCCTCCTTGCTTTACCAACTAATCACCCTCGAAACAGATAAAGTTTTATCAAAAACCAACGTTAATTTAAAGTTCTTTTCGCCTAATTTTTTAGAAAAAGGAAAGAAGTGAGAGAAAAGTAATCAAATCTTTAAACAAAACCAAAAAAATAAATAAATAAATAAGTGATTCGCTTTCACTGGTTGAAACTGTCCTTATGCTGACATTCAAACAGCTAGTTAAGGCAGTATTGAGTATTCAAATATAGTACCGATTCTTAATACGATGATTTCGGATATCCATTCCAAATCACAAAAAATCTAGTCATTCGCTATTCTCAGATCAGCCATACTTTGAACTTTAGATTGAATCAGCTTTCAACTTAATTTGCTAAATGTAGTATGGATGCCGTTTAATTATTTAAAGACATTAAGAGGACAGATAACTTTAAATAATCCCCTCGTAATCTCCTAAAATATTATGATTCTTTTATGTTTTTAAATTAAAATTTGATTTCCTACAGGCATTTTAAAACAAACCCCATATAAAAAAAATCCCTCTAGAACTGTAGTTATGACTAAAAAAATAGTCCTAAGTTTTTGCCATTTAATGGGCCAGGTGGCTTGTTTGCATTTTCGTTCAGCAAATACCTCATATTATAGCTAATGAACTATACATGCTTCTATACAAATTTTATATAAAATTATAGCCAAACATAATAGAAAGGACGATAATACCCTTTCCCTCTTTGCAAGCATCACTTCTCTCAACTGGCTGATTAGAATTTCAAGGTGTGGTGGTGTATTTAATTAGGGCAAAGCACACTAGGGCTACCTACCTAAGGGGCGGGATGCCTTCGTGGAGGACTTTCTAAGGGAAACTGGCTCGTATACACGGAACACATGGAGAAAATCACGAAAACACCCATGCAGCCGGCCCGTTCGCGGGATTCGAACCTCGGATCGAACTACCAGTGCTCAGCGACTTTACCGCTCGGCCGCTGGTGGGCCTTAGAATTTCAAGAAATTTTGACCTTTTTAGCCCAAATGGTGTTAGCCCACAAAGGCTATAAGGCTATTAATTTCGTTTTGGCATTTTGTGGAGTTTCCCTATGAAAAATGTTTCACTTTTCAAATTCTTGTCACCAAATATTGGAGCCCTACATTATATTTAAAGAAATTAAATTATAAACAATCTGTATCAATGTATGTATGTTTCTCGTTCTGTGAAAAACAACGGTACCTAGAGACCACATTTTGATTAAACTAGTCCTCTACTCGAATATGGGCATCTGGTAGCCAAAATTTGGAACTTTTATTATTTATTTCATATTTTGTCAAGCATTAAAGAATTTTCGATTAACAAACTCAACGATTTCAAAACGAGCAATGGCAACACTGAACCAAAAAAAAAAAAAAAAATTATCTCCAGCACGCGAGAATGTGTATCGAAAATTCTAAAGATATATGTTAGCTCTTTTAAATATATTGTTATGTTGCTGTTAAATTGAATTTTTTGGTTTAAGTGCGAAGAACATCCTGATGCATTCAAAATTAAAATTATTAACAATTGAAAAATTTTGGACGATCGCCTAAAAATATTGTCAAAGAGAGTATGTATGTTAGGGTTCTAGATGCATCTCCCTCAAAAGTAGCTTTAAGATATGAAATATATTAATTTAGAAATATTGGTATAAGAAAGTCAACCAAGATACGAATTAACTACCTGGCTTTTGCTTTCGTCGATTGAATTAAATGGTGAAAATTGGTTTCAAATTAATACTTGCGGAAATACTAAAACTTGAAATTTTGTATTTAATGAAATCAGTTTTATATGACACATAATTCGTCATTTCATCAATTTTCTGTAAAATTGGTGAAATGACGAAGCGAGCGAAAGGTCTTATTCTGTAAGGAATCATTATAATGTCGCGACATGAACATTCCTAATTTTTCATTTTTCCTGCTCCAAGAAGCCTGATGTCAATATAGTAGCGCTTGAACGTGTATCGAACGTGTGTATCGAAAATTCTAAAGATATATGTTAGCTCTTTTAAATATATTGTTATATTTCTGTTGAATTGAATTTTATAGTTTAAGTGCAAAGAACATGATATAAGTAAAGGCAACACACAAAACGTTAAAAACGCCTCTACGGTTGTAATATAACATCTGAAATTTTTCAGGTTTTTTTTTTTTTTTTTTTTTTTAGCCCAAAGGGCGTTAGCCCAGAAGAGCTATTAATTTCGTTTTGGCATTTTACATTGAAAACTTTAAATCTCGGTTCAGTTTCAAACTGTTGCCACCAAATATTACATCACTGTATTAAGTTAAAAGAAATTAAACAATAAAGAATCTATAATGTATGTATGTTTCTCGCATTGTGATAAAACGATGGTTAAAAAACATTAAAAAAAAACCTTTGGGCGAAATGTAAAATCTGAAATCTTTCACAATTTTAAGTCCAAAGAGTCAATTTGCCCAGAAGGACTAATAATTTCATTTTGTCGTTTTGCATCGGTCCACTACAACCGTTGATTCACTTTTCAAATTGTTGTCACCAAATATTATCGCTCTGTGCTATATTTAAAGAAATTAATTAATGAAGAATCCGCATAAATGTACAGAGGCTGTTCACACATTTTTTAGACGATGTATATTGTATTCACAAAACTAAATTACATAAAATTCTTGTATTTTAAATGTTCTATTTGACATCCATTATTCTGAACTATCTTTCGACACCGCAATTTCCAGGATAATAATGCCTTTTGAAGCGGCAGAAGAGATATTCTATCCCATTTCTCCCGAACAGCTTTCCAGAGTCCTGTTAGGGTTTTGGAACAACGTTTGGATAATGCAGTTTTTAAAAGTTCGAAAGCACAAAATTCCATAGGTGACACATTGGGAGATTTAGTAGGGATATCAGTGAAGGGTATGAGCTTGATACCAGTTTTTTTGTTCCATTTCTTTTAGGAAATTTACAGTGGATTTTGATGTGTGACTGCTAGCTTTGTCCTGATGGAGTCTCACAGATTGATGGCACTGTGAGTAAAGCGATGGTGTTTCATTCAGAAAAAATTGGCGATAAAATATGTTCCTAATAGTATTTGAAGTTAATCTTGACCTTTTGTTTTGCTCTCTCTTTATTTTTAACTTGCCATTATAAGAAAAACCAGCAACAAACATGAATCCCTTAGAAAAACTTTCTTTCCATTCTTTGAACCATGTACTTAAATTTTTTTCTCCCCTTTTATGATAATAAATGGCTTTTTTTTTTTGTTACAATCATTTAAATACACCCATGCATTATCTATTGTGACAATTGCTTACCATTTTTCTTTGGATAAGTGTTCCTCATTATAGAATTCTGCAGCGTGTCCTGCGTTGAGCGATATGCTTTGGAAGAAGACGATGTACATTGCGTTTTTTCGTTTCTTAAGATTTAAATCAACGTTTATCATTTTTTTACAGTGGACATCGAGTATTTTAATGATTTTGCAACTGTCCTTTGACTAGGGGGATTTTCTTTTAACATTAAACAACGTACCTTTGCAATAGTCGAAGATGTCCGTTTTTTCCTTGGATACTTGTTTGGAATTTTTGTCCCACTTGAGGCTCCAATTTGATGTTTTTTTTTTTTTTTTTTTTTTTTTGTTTTTTTTTCCCTTTCTTTTCGATAATATTACCTATCGACGCTTTAGATATCACAAAACCATGACTCTCACATCGTTTTTGGATAACGGAGTATGCATATTTCTCTTCGGAAAGAGCGTAAATGTAGCCTTCGAACTACTGCTTTGTTAAATTCTCCATTTTGAATAAAAACTAACTTTCAAGCCACAGACGATAATTTTGACTTTTAAAAACATAGTACAATTGCAATTACTTCTTTTTCAGTAAACGACTTACCAAAATCGTCTAAAAAATGTGCTAACAGCCTCTGTATATATGTTTCTCACATTGTGATAAAATAACGGCACCTAGAGCCATCCAGTTTTGAATAACGTAATGATCCTGCAAATATGGGCATGTGGAAGACCAAATTTGAAATTTGGAATTTGTTTTATAATCGATTTCATATTTTGTAAAACTTAACCGAATTTTTGAGTAACAAACTCAAAGATTTAAAAGCAAGCAATGGCAACACTCTATGGGGAAAGAAAAACCTTTTTTTTATCTCCAGCGCGCGGAACTGTATATCGGAAATTCTAAAGATAGGCTCATTTTAAAATTATTTTGCGACATTGCTACTGAACTGAATTTTATGGTTTAAGTGCAAAGAACATGATACTTAATAAATAAAGGTAACACACAGAACATTAAAAAACGCCCCTTTGGAATTAATTTAAAATCTGAAACCCTTCAGATTTTTTGGAGGAGGGTATTTTATTTATTTATTTAATCCAAAAGCACGTCAGACCCAAAGGGCTATTAGTCCAACACGGCATTTTGCGCTATTTCACTTTCTGCTTCGGTTCACTTTTCAAACTGTTGCCGCCAAATATTATCGCCATTTATATTATTAAAGGAACTAAAGCAGTGAATAATCTTCGTGAATGCAAGAATGCTTCTCCCATTGTGAAAAAACAACGGTGCCTACAGCCATTAAATTTAAATAACGTAGTCAATCCTCCAACCGAACCTGGTTACTTGGAAGCAAAAATTTTGAATTTAGAATTTGTTTTATTATATATTTCAAATGTTGTAAACTTTAACGAATTTCCGATTAACAAACTCAGCGATATCAAATCGATCAATGGCAAAACTGTAAGAAAAAAAAACAAACATTTTTGTCTCCAGTGCGCCAGACTGTGTATCGGAAATTCTAAAGATATGCTGTTTTTAAATATTTTGTGATATTGCTATTCAGTTGATATTTACGTGGTTTGAATGCGAAGAACACGATATTTAATAAATAAATGTAACACACAAAACGCTAAAAAAACGCCCTTATGGACGTAATGTAAAATCTGAAATTTTCTGATTTTCTTTTTTTGTTGTTACCACTGATGTCAAAATTCTTTCTAAAGGAAAAGACAAGGAGTGTTTGCGAGCAACAGACTGCTGCCTTTCTTAGGAAGAGGAGGGGATATAAGAATTTGCGAACTTCACTTTTTCAGTTCAGTTGCCTGCATAATTTACATGTGGTAAAAACTTTTTTTTTTTCTTTTTTTCTTTTTTGTATAAACATTGTAGTTGTATAAAACGACCAATTACTGTGTTTCTGGTATAAGAACTTTTTAGAACTATATTTAAATCTGAAATAATATGAAAATTTTGATTCTTCGCTTTTCATAATGATGATTTATGTATGCTGTACTGTTTTCATATGTAATTATGCATACTTATAAATATAGTTTTATATTTCTTTATTAATATTAAGAAAATAACGTACATTTAAAAGATTTGAAGGTAATTATATTTTCAAATAGAATTTAGAAAGCTATAATTTTCACGGTTCCGTACATAATTTCTCTGAGACAGTAGGTCAGAATGTCAAGAAATTTTGAGCAATTATATAACTCTAGGCATTACGTGAGCATAAAAATGACCAACCATTATGCTTCTTGCATAAAATTCTAGAAATTACCTTTTATTTCATATTTAAAAACAGTCGATATGGGAAGGAGTCTCAAAAATAAAAAAATGCTTCTTAAAAAATATAATTCGATTACTTTTTAAAGGCAGGAATTTCAATTACACATTTTTTTTTTTTCTAATACAAACAAGCAAACCAAAAAGAATCAGCTGAAATAGTGATTTGTTGATTTGTTTACCAATAATATTGTGCGCAACATATTACAGTTTTATGCCGCTGATGAAGAACTATTTTATTTAAAATATCTTAAAATCTGGAGCATAAGGTTGGCGCGAAAATATGATATCCAAAATATCAAAATCACGTTCGTAATCGGATTTATTATAAAAATATTAAGCTTTAAAAATGTGTGCTATTTTTTTCATATGCTGACATTTTAAACGTACTTGACCCTTGAAAATAATAACGAAAAACACCACGTTAAAAAATATTCAAAATAAATCAAGGAATTAAATTCTAAACCATAATGAAATATATTCAGTAGTCCAAAATCATTCAATCAAGTTTCTTTGACAATTTTAGACATTTCTGAAAACACAACTTTAAAACAAATCCTCAAGACAAAAATTTCTTCCTTGTGCAAGAAAATAACCTCGGTAGTTATTTTTACAAAAATGTAAAAGCTGATTTCAGTACATTTATCCAACGGGTGAAGGATTTAAAGATTCTCTCCACGTTTCGGGTATTACGAAATGTTGGAGATTGGCGTTGGCTGGCTATATCTATATTGGCGATTATTTTCCCATCTAGTTTCTGTTCTTTTTCCGCCAAAAGTTTTGATGGATTAAGGTCCGTTGATCAGACGACCACTTTAAACGCTGTTTTCCGCCGATGGCAAGATTGCGCGAGATTTGTGGGCGGTTATTTTAAACACGCACACAGCATTTATTTTCTTTAGTCTTTTTCTTCTTTACGCCATTTTTGTCGAGAAAATACATCTAAGACCGTGGAGAAAAGGCAAGATTAAATGGCTATTGCTTGTAGATAGAGAGTTCGCAACTATATGTAATATGTTCCGAATATTTATTAACAATTTACAGCATTTCATAGAAAAGAATTAAAATGTCAGCTTACTATACTAGCTATTTAATATTCTGCAATTTAATTAACTTTTTATTAAATGAGATCAAGGCAAGAATTTCCGCGTTACGATCTCGACAAAAATTTAAATTGTATATAAAGTTAAAACTCTGCGTTACTCATGGTATGCGATTCGAAAAACATGCTTTTTAATTTCGAATACATTTCAACGAAATATCAAAAATGATGAAATGTCTGCGAGGCAAAACACAATACACATGAATACTGCTTTTTTTCCCCCTCTTTCCCTTTCCGAAAAAAAAAAAAAAAAAAAAAAAAAAAAAAAACGCATATTAATTTTATTTTACCCCGCTTTTTTACATTACACACACACACATACATATATAAACTGCTAGGAACATTTTATAGCTTTGCGTTCTTTCTCTCAGATGTAAACACACATCATATTAAGGAACTTATTTTAAGGTTCGCTGACAATGCAAGAACGTTGCACGTAATAAAATGTCGAAAAGGAAACACAAAAATCTTAATACCGCCAGCGTGAATGGACTTTTGGGGAATCGCTAATATTCTCAACTATGCCCACATATCCTCATCGTTTTTTAATATTCCGCTTCATAAAGGCATAGTTTACTGAAAATACTTTTATCGAAATGGTTTCTCTTGTGAAAGAATACGTTACATAGATCTCTTAATACATGGGGAAAGATTTCTTTTAAAAATACTTTAAGTTATTTATTTGCATTTTTTTCCTTTAATTTAATTTATTCTTTTATTGCACGTTGGTATGTGTAGTTGCTGAATAATACAGTATTTCATAATATTTTTTCATTCTAACGCAAGCAGAAAACTAGGAAAATTCCTGCGAAATGTAAGATTCCTGCATTTTATTCTGAGAAGGCTAGTCAAAACAAAAATCTGCCAGATTTAAATTTTAATCTGAAGCCAAATTAACGAAGAGTCATGGAAAAATAAATAAAATGAAAACGTATTTTTCAAATTTAACTGAAAGAAAGACTACATTTGTCAGAAATTAAGGCTTTGATCAGAGACGTGGTATTTTTTTAGCTTAAGCAGAGAGGTAAATAAGCTTCCCTATATACTATAATCAAATTCATCTCTGTACTTTTAAATTCAACAAAGTTAGATAAACTAAATTATTAGTAACTTTTATAACATTTGTAATCGTAACTTTATGTGTTCAGAAAATTAATGTGTGTAATTATTTATTTATGGATGAGAGCAATGAGATGGTGAAGATGATATAGAATTCGATGCTATTAAATTCTGTTAGCTTTATTTATTAATTATCATTATCTTGGCACTTAATTATAGCCGATGCAAGATTTCTTCCTTGATCGGAATGTAACTGAAGAGGCACTCCGAACGTGGAAATCCAATGATGTATCATTACCTCCGCTGCTGCGACTTTATCAGGAATAAGGTACTCTTCAGGCCACTTGATGAAGTAATCTATGACAACGAGGATGTATTTGTTGTCACCAGCAGTTCGTTATTGCACTTGAGTCCTGCAAGAAACTTTTAAGGATTTCGAAATCATTTTGATTATAATATTTTTTCACCTGGTCGGGACTTGCTTTACAGGTTTCCCCTCTCTCGTTCTTAAGGTACAATACGACTCCCTTGATTTCCTGTATTACATAGGGGCCTTCAAACTTCGGAGCCAATTTTGCAGTGAAATTGTCTGGGGCACTTGATAAAGAAAATTTCCGCTTTAACACTTTATCACCTACTCTAAAATCTGCTTCACGGCATTTTCGATCACAATAAAGTTTCTGTCTATTTCTTGCTAAGCATAATTACCAATCCAACTACGGCCCACCGTCCAGCACAGATTACTATCTTCACTGACGGGTCGAAGATAGACGAAAACGTGGGAAGTGCCTATGTGGTCATGCTGCAAGATACAGTCATAGATCAATGGAAGGGTCAACTAAAGCAATTTAATAGCGTTCTTCAGGGAGAAGCAGTGGCAATTGCGCAAGCAATCCGCTACCTGCAGTCCCACCACTCCCGCAACGCTACAATAAAGACAGACAATCTTTCTTCGCTATACGCAATAGGAAACCCTGACCACCCCTCCGATATTATTCAGGGAATACAGGAAGATCTGCGAAAAAACTCCCAACTCCATACAAGACTTGAATGGATCAAAGCGCATGCCGGCCACCACGGCAATGAGTTGGCTGACCATCTAGCCAAAGAAGCTGCCACAGGAGCAACATCTCAACAAATCAACATCCCATAGTCAGTGTCTTACCTGAAAAGAACATTGTGCTTAAAGGCAATCGGGAAATGGCAGCAGACATGGGATAACAGCGATACCGGCCGACGGACTTATTATCATGTCAGCTACGTGGACACTACCAAAAATTTTGCAAACATGCAATTGGTAAGATACATTACGGGTCACGGACCATTTCCCGAGTACTTTAACAAACGGGATAAGTAACACTAACCAGTGCGCCTGTGGACAGACTGGCTCTCCGGAGCATTATCTGACCTCCTGTCCCCTTACAGAAGGGCTACACATCAACCTTCCGTCGACCAATCGACAAGCTTTCTGTAAGTTTTTGATAAAATAGAGGCACTTGGTTAGAAAAATAGGGCTTTTAATGGATAAACTGGCCGATCTTAACACAGACCTGTGTCATACTTAGCCATATAGACGAATAGTAATTCAGTGTCTAGCACCAACTACCAACAGCACAAAATAACTGTGAATTATCGTAAGGAGTGTCCAACACTCCTAGTAATATAGCAAGAATAAACTATTTAATCAATTTGCATTATGCCAACCAAACGAATTATGTCTATTATCTGTACCGCAATATGTAAATAAGGACCATCTGTACCTGTTTATAAGTGTATCTTAAGTACTCGTATATAAATAAAAACACAAGGAAATGACGGAACACTGTAGATGCGTGATTAGACCCATATTGAAGAAGATTTTGATTGCGTAGTATGCTAGTAATGCTAACTTGGTAACATCTAAAGAACTTAACAGTCGAGGCAGTTTTAATTCCATTTTTATTTCCAATCGATATTTGTAGCCACAATCACTTGGCACTCTAGTCGTGCCTTTCCACAGAAGATTTACATTTTTGATATTGTTGGGATCGAAAGCAAGCCAGCGAAATTACATCTTAGCAGAGTAAAGAGCAAAGCTGAAGTGCGTCGTTATGAAAGATGGAAGCACGGCAAAGAGAAAAGTTTTGGTTTACAATTATTACGTCATCAGAGCTGCGCCGATCATAGAATGATCTAGAAATGACATATGTAAGATAAAATTATATGAATCAGAATAACTAAAAACATTAATTCTTCCTCTCTATTCTAAAATCGTAATAACTTATCTGCATTGCGTCATTTCTAGATCATTCTATGATCGGCGCAGCTCTGATGACGTAATAATTGTAAACCAAAACTTTTCTCTTTGCCGTGCTTCCATCTTTCATAACGACGCACTTCAGCTTTGCTCTTTACTCTGCTAAGATGTAATTTCGCTGGCTTGCTTTCGATCCCAACAATATCAAAAATGTAAATCTTCTGTGGAAAGGCACGACTAGAGTGCCAAGTGATTGTGGCCACAAATATCAATTGGAAATAAAAATGGAATTAAAACTGCCTCGACTGCCAAGTTCTTTAGATGTTACCAAGTTAGCATTACTAGCATACTACGCAATCAAAATCTTCTTCAATATGGGTCTAATCACGCATCTACAGTGTTCCGTCACTTCCTTTGCTTTTATTATTACATATATATATATATATATAAGGCGCGCAAAAGAAATTAAAACATGTTTCAGTTCTCTCTACTCTCACACGGCATGCTTGCCGGTCCAACTCCAAGTGCCAACCAGTCCAGTCTTCCTTCCCCCCCACCAGCCTGCCTCGACCGGTTTTCCGGGGTAGGTCACTTCTGTTCTTCGTCTTTCATCAGGGGAAGGAACTTCACACCTCCCCTCTGGTTTGTAAATATTTACGACTGAGTCGAAAAATTTGAAACCCTTATTATTTTGGCACTTACCAGGTAGTCCCTCTTTTCCGGGACACAGCACAAGTAATCACAGTAAAATCAGAGAGCAAAAAAAAAAAAAAAAAAAAAAAAAAAGGGTCATGCTACAGTTATAAACACTAACACAAAAAAGAACACTTAACACATATAAACATAAAAACTGCACATGTCCAAATTTCTATAGCAATACAAACAAAACATTGCAATATCAACTCTCTGACACTTCTGTAATGAATAATTCTTTTACTAATATACCCTAATAACACAATCTTTTCTAGAGTAACCACAATAATACAAAAAAAATAATAAATGAAAATTAAAATATCCATATACTTTTTTTTTTCAATTTAGTTCAGATTATTGGTCACTTACACATGCGTGAGGGATCCTCGACAATGCGTCTGCATCGGAGTTTTTAGCTCCTGGTTTATGCATTACAGTGACTTGGAAGCGAGATAGAGCTAATGCCCATCTCTGTAATGTAGCATTCCGGGGTATCCCTTCGGTTAAGTACTTTAATGGGTTATGGTCTGTATGCAACAAAATTTTATTTCCATATGTCCAAGTTTCGAACTTGTCGAGAGCCCAAATAATTGCATACGCTTCTCTTTCTATAGTGCTCCATTTAGACTGAGGGCTAGTTAATTTCTGGCTAGCAAATGTTATCGGTCTAGCTTTCCCATACTCACCTCGTTGAAGTAAACACGCTCCAATACCTATTAGTGAGGCGTCTGTGTTAATTTCAAAAGGTTTCTGTATATCCGGCGTATATAAAGACGATGCCGTGCACAATGCATCCTTTAATTCTTTGAATGCCTTCTCGGCTTCAGACCCCCAAGGTATATCATTAGGTATAGATTTTCTCGTGAGATCAGTTAACGGCCTAGCTATTTTTGCATAATTAGGAACATACTCTCGATAGTAATTATATAACCACAAAACTGATCTTAATGCCTTTTTGATTCTAGGTGGCTTCAAATTTTTAATGACCTGCAATTTCTCTAGATCTGGGCCATGTCTGCCCGAGCCTACTATGTGACCTAAATAATTTACCTCCGATTTGCCAAAAGAGCATTTCTCTAAATTAGCCGTAAAGTTCAATGTCTGTAAAGTACTGAGTACGGCTCTTGTTTAAGATGTTCTTCCCACGTTGACGAATAGACAATTATATCATCGATGAAACTTTCAGCATAATCACTATGTGGTCTAAGAGCTTGGTTCATAACTCTTTGGAAAGTTGCGGCAGCACCTGGCAAACCGAACGGTATCACTTTCCATTGATACTAACCCTTCGGAGAAACAAAACTCGTCAGATGTCTACTTTCCTTCTCCATAGGGATTTCCCAATACCCCTTAAGAATATCTAGCGTAGACAAATAACGTGCTGCCCCTGCCTTATACCGAAGCTCTTCTGCGTTTTGCATAGGAAATGGGATAATCTGACTTTCCGCATTAAGCCCTCGATAATCACAACATAAACGTACGCTTCCGTCCCGTTTCGCTACACACACAATAGGGTAAGCAATCTCTGCTGTGGAAGGTTCAATTAAACCTCTTTCTAACAAATCAGCAATTTGTTTTTCCACCTGTGGCTTCAACGCCTCAGGTACCTTATAAACATGAGGTTGCTTTCTTTCAACTCCCGTTTTTAACCTGATACTGTGGGATCCCACCTTCGCACATTTAATCTCCCCGTTGATTAATCTGCTCAAGATTTGATTAATCTGCTCAACTGATCCCTTTGTGACCTATCTAAATGTTTCCATTCCTCTGAAACACAGATCCTATCTAAAAGTTTGTCTACTTTAGGGTTTCTTTGAATAGGCGCGTGCTGCACCTCTCCAAATTCTGTGTCAGCTTCATAGATTATCCCTACTGCATTTATAGGCTGTATATATTTCCGTAACTTATTTTGATGCAAATGTCTAACAGATTCATCTGGTAATTTTACCAAATATGAATGTGGAGACTTTTTCGCAACTATTTCTCCAGGTCCTGTCCATTTCGAGCAAAGTTTATTTGTTGACGTTGGTATCAGTACTACTACCTCATCTCCTATCTCGAATTCATTTTCCTTAGACCTCAAATTATGATAATGAACATATTTCTGCTGCTTAGCTTCCGAATTTTCTTTAGCGAATTTCTCTGCCTCCTGTAACCTATTTCGAAGAGAATTTAAATATTCAGTAACCGTCTCATCTACCCAACTTGATTTAAGTATCGCCAGTAACCCCACTGGCACCTGACCATACATCAGCAAAAATGGTGAGACTCCGGTAGTTGAATTCGGTATCTCCCTATAAGCCCATAACAAATATGGTAACTGCTTATCCCAGTTTCTTCCTTGAGTATTTATCGCGTGATGCAACATTGACTTCATTGTTCCTATCCACCTTTCCACTAGCCCGTTTGACTGCGGATACCCTGGCGTAGAAAATTTTGGCGAGGCCCGTAACTTACTTAAAAATTCTTGTGTTAGCTTAGCCTTAAAGTTCGTTCCGTTATCCATGGCTATCATTCTCGGAACTCCTGTTCGCATGAAAATGTCAATGAAAGCGTCACATGTAGCTCTCGCTGTTACCGCCTTTAGTGGAATTGCCTCCGGCCATCTGCTATGTTGATCAACAACACATAACACATACTGGTGCCCTCTTGAAGATTTCGGCTCAATCGGCCCTAAAACGGCCGCATTAACCACTTGAAATGGAAGTTCTGGCCTCCCTACTGCTGTAATTGGAGCCCTATCCTTCACTTTAACTTTCCTTCGTAGCTGGCATTCCTTGCAAGCTTCACACCACTTCCGCACCTCCTTTGACAATCCTTCCCACCAAAACGACATTTTAATCCTTTCCGCCGTCTTCTTTGCTGTGAAGTGCCCCCCTTGTAAGCTTTCGTGAGCCAACTTCACAATTTCTTTCCTGCGGCTTTGAGGAACAACTAACTGACTACATCGCTGCCCATTGACACTTCCCGTATGGTACAAAACTCCTGATTCTAGCCAATACCAATTCTTGTTATTACGTGCATCCATGAACGCGCTTTTCAGCGAAATGCATTCCGCTTGCTCCTGTCTAAAACGTTGAGTTTGCGATAAGGGTGTGTTATCAGCTGACACTTGCTCACTGCCCCCACTTCCCCCTCATCTTTACTCCTTACCAACGGTGTAGTAAGAGCTATTTCCGTTTCACCTTCGACCTCGTGACTGGCTTTTTCTGTCGATTCCTTTCCGTCCAAGTTACTCGATACCTGACCAACTCCCAATACTAGTTTTTCTTCCTTATTTTCTCCCCAATAAATATCTCCTTATTCCCTGAGAAGTCTAAAATCTCGAGGTGTCACCAGCGCTTCCTCGTTCAAATTATGCACTACTGCTGCATGAACGTTTACATAAGGCTGTACCTCCTCTTCTCCTCACCAGATACTGATAGGTACTGTAAATAATTGGGCTTCTACCTGGGGTCCTACGGCAGGTTGTAACCATATCTTCCCTCCAGACTCCAAATATTTCTGCGGAACTACCGATTTCCGGATTACAGTAACTTCTGCTCCGCGATCAATCACTCCTTTGAATCTAGCGTTGCCTGTCTGCAGCTCTATCCTATGTAATTCCCCACTTGCCCTAGTTAACGGAATTTTTTCTGCATAGTTAGCTAACTTCAACCCTACGCATATTTTATTTAATCCCTTTGCTTCCACCTCATCCGTATCCTCTTTTTCGCTTCCTCTCTTGGGTTTCGCTATCAGGTTTATCGATGGACAAAAACGCTTTATGTGTCCTTCACCCTGACACTGAAAACATTTTAGAACTTTCTTATTTGCCTGCATAATTCCTTGAGGTTCTAAAGTTTTTATCCCTTTGTACTTCTCCTTATCAACCCTGTAATCAGAACTGAAATTCCCCTTACTCTTATTTGGTCGTACTAATTTCTCCCCTAGTCTTATCGGTTCCTGTTTTGGTCCCACTTTGGTTACTTCCTGAGCACTCGTATTGTAATTTCTAGGCATTGCTGCAACTTAATTATCCAAATCATTTGCAAGCTCTGACGGAGATAACCAGTTTTCTACCTCTTTTAACAGTATATGCGACTTAACATTTGCGGGTAATTGATCTTTTACTTGATCGACAATCAATAGTTCTCTTAATTTATCAAAAGTCTTAACTTTTCTGGATTCTAAGTAGAAATCAAGTGCTGCCTCAACCCTCGCTGTGTGCTGAGTATACGTTTCCTCATATCTTTTTACACATTTTTCTAAATTCTTTTTATGTTGCAATGGGGTAATCTGGAATTCTTTAAATACTGTATCTTTAATCTTAATATAATTATCCAAATCCCTTTCACCGAGAGTTGAAATCAAACTTTTAACTTTAGTTTTTAAACTCTGCAAAATAATTTTCCCCTTATGTTCTTCAGGAATTTTATAGAGATTAAACATCATTTCCTCATGATGGAAAAAGAATGGCCATTCCTCAGCTTTAGATGGCTGGTCAATCATAACTCCTTTCATTATTTTTAAATGTTTCAAGAAATCATTTCCCTTGCTCTAAGCATCTGAAACTTCTTCATCCTCTGAGCCCGATTTACTTCCTCCTTTATATATTTTCTTACTCTGAATTTCTAGTTCTTGAATTTTTATCTCATGTTCTCTAATTGTCTTTCCGAAATTCCATCTCTTTTAATCGGTCTTTAGCCGCGTCTGCCTCTAACTTGCACTTTTATAACTGCAGCTCCATTTCCTTTAACTTAATTTGAGCCTGCATGTTCTTAATAATTTCATCAGATTCTTCTGACACCCTATTTCTCCTTTTAGGACCCATATTAACTTCTGATATTTCGTTTTACAGCTTTACCCATACAGCACATAAATAACACTTAATTTTACAAGCAAACATACATATTTCACTACTACTGAATACTACCATTATTCATTTAGCAAACATTATCATTAGTGAACACAATCATGAATACCTTTCTCATATTACACTATTAACATATATTTCACCATATAATGTTAACACATAAATACCAAAAATTATATTAGCTTTTGAATTAGTACAAAAAAAATGAAATAGTTCTGAATACTTTGGCCTTACGCCCTAATAATACTTTGCATATTCTGGCAATGAAACAAACATTTACTTATTGTTCTCAAATCATTAAAGTAATTAATTTTTAATCAACCTATTAACTTTAACGATTAAAACATTTTGTCAAAATACGGCAACAACAAAAATAGATAATCATTTCTACATTAATTATTAATATGAGCACACAATTAAATGTTTCGAAATTGCTGCTGACATATTTTTGAACTATTTTAACATTCATTTAGCATACATTATCTCCTTAATAACAAAATTAATCATAATTCCTTATTTGCATATAAAATATACTTTCTAAGTGTCTACTGGCTTTAACGCCTGGCATTCTCATCATGTTATTAACCGACATTAACACAATTTTAATTTTCTCCGTTACTATAGTAATTATAGAGAGGGAGCTCTCTTCATTTATATATTGTGCTTCCCAAGAAATTAAGAGGGACTTACCTTTGATCCCGATAGTAGAAAATGACGAGTTGTGCTCCATTCTGTACAATTTCCTCATCGCACTGTGTGGCGTTCCGACAGATACTTCAACTTCTATTCATGAGATGGCGCCACGTGTAAAATCCAGTTCTTAATCGGAGCAGCAAAGCGACGTCTTTACTCACTCAGACTTCTCGTGAGACAACTGTACGCGACGGTAGCATGAACTGTGTTCCGAGCTCTGCGTTGATCTTTGCAATGTAATTTAAATTGTAATTTAGTACTTAATATATTCTTTTGTTATAGGAGATTGTCTACTCTTATTTTCTTTAATTATATCATGCATTAAGCGCACGACCACCAAAAGTGGTGACCTTTTGACTGAGCACGCTACTGACACTGGATTTTCAACGACCCTAAGCCACGTGCATCCAAGGCATTCTGAAGAACTGACTTAAAATAACAACGAATATGGACATTAAACGTATGCTACAACGTACCCCTTCAATTATTTCTAGAAGTATCGATATATATTGCTTGTGTTTTTTTCAAAGTCGTGTATATCATCGCAAGGAGCTTCAGCAAATCATCAATGTGATCTGTTCCGTTCCGCTGACTTCGCCAGTCGTGCAATAATTCTTCGATCATTCAACTTTTGTGACAAATGTGATACAATAGTGATTTTCGCTGAATGTGCTACATCAGTAACTTTTGTGCAACGTGCTACGGCAAAATTCTTCCCTCAGTGTTCGAAAGTAGTGAATTTTTTTCCCATGTGCTACAGGTGTGATTTCCTTTTTTCCTTCGAAAGTGCCTTAGCAGTGTGAAGTGGTGATTTTGTGTGTGCGAAATACAAAATGAACGCATCATTTTTTTTTCTCAAATAGGGGTTTATTTTCAAATGCATTTCGGTAAAATATTATTTGTGTGTGTAATTGCTGACCCTGTCTTATTTGTGTGTGTATCATTACGTAAATGTTTTCTGCATGGTTAAAATATTTATTGTTATCATGGTAAAATATCAATAGTGTATCCTCATGCTACGATATTTGTGCTGTTAAGTGTTTATTAATTAAAGTGAAAATTATCTATGAGTATGCCAGACGATATTCCACCAGAGCCACAAATCACACGCGTTGCGGTGAAGCCACCGACTTTCTGGAAAAAATCCTTCATTGTGGTTCGCTCAGATCGAAGCACAATTTTCTATCGCTCGCATTAGTGAGGATTCTACAAAATTCAACCATGTAGTTGCAGCAATTGAGTCTGATATTCTGAATTCAGTGCATGACTTAATTCTCAAACCACTTGATTGTGATAAATACTCCAAACTGAAACAGCGGCTCATTGAAATCTATTCAGAAAGTGAATCTTCAAAAATACGTACTTTACTACAAGGACTTGAACTTGGAGATCAGCGACCTTCATACTTGCTGTCACGAATGCATGATCTGGCAGGAAGCCATTTTAGTGACGACTTGTTGAAGTCACTATGGCTTTCGCGTCTCCCTAATAACATACAAATAATTCTTGCTGCTTCCAATGAAGATCTAACCCGTTTAGCAGCAATGGCTGACAAAATTAATGAATTTGTTACTCCAGCTTATGTCAGTGCTGCTAATGCTGCACCTTCCAGTTCATCCCTCGAACGACAAGTGGCTGAATTGACCAAAAAAGTATCTGAACTCTCTACAAGTCTTCATGCTTCACGGAGATACAATCGATCAAATCAGGGCCCACGTAATAAATTTCGTGCCCGAAGCAGGAGTCAATCTCGTCATAATACTCGAACGCAGTACAAAGAACCCACAAGTGACATATGTTTTTATCATATGAATTTTGGCTCTCAAGCTAACAAGTGTGCCCCTCCATGCACTTTTGTACAAGCGGGAAACTAAATGGGCGGTCTTCTGCTGGCTAACAGAATGTCCGCTACATCGACAGAATAGTACTGGCTGATCGTTCAACTCAGTTATGTTTTCTAGTAGATACTGGAGCAGACATATCAGTGCTCCCGAGAACTAAAACAAATGCTCACCAACTTAATAAACTTGTACTGTATGCAGCCAATGGTACCCAAATTGCAACCTACGGCACTAAACTATTGACACTTGATTTAAACTTGCGCCGGACTTTCAACTGGCCTTTTATTATTGCGGATGTAACTCAAGCAATTATTGGTGTCGACTTCTTGACACATTTCCACCTTCTAGTGGATGTCAAGAATAATTGCTTAATTGATGCTATAACTCAGCTGACATCACAGGGCCAAGCTTCTCACATATCGAACGTACCTACCAACATAAGTGTTGTATCGGGCAGCACACGGTTTCATCGGTTATTAGCAGAATTCCCTGACATTTTAAACCCATCCAAATCAGGTCAGCATACTCATCAGCCAGAAGTGTATCATCACATTGAAACACATGGCTCACCTGTATTTTCCAAGCCTCGTCGTCTTTCTCCAGGGATGCTAAAAGCTGCTCGCAAAGAATTTGAATTCATGCTAGCACAGGGAACCATT
The DNA here is from genome assembly GCF_044657685.1 of Stegodyphus dumicola. Taxonomy (NCBI): domain Eukaryota; kingdom Metazoa; phylum Arthropoda; class Arachnida; order Araneae; family Eresidae; genus Stegodyphus; species Stegodyphus dumicola. The sequence goes on from NC_140775.1 coordinate 25,336,178, forward strand.
CGCCCATCTAAAAGTCCATGGGCCAGTCCACTTCACATGATTAAAAAGTCTAATGGTGACTGGCGGCCTTGTGGAGATTATCGTCGACTTAATGCCGTCACAGTCCCTGACAGATATCCAGTCCCACATATCCAAGACTGTACCCATCTTTTTCATGGAACAAATATATTTTCTACCCTCGATCTTGCTAGAGCATATCATCAGATCCCAGTGCATATTGAAGATGTGCCCAAGACCGCAGTGACTACACCATTTGGTCTCTTTGAGTACTTATATATGCCATTTGGCCTTCGCAATGCTGGCCAAACATTTCAGCGTTTCATACACCAAGTACTGTCTGGCCTCGATTTCTGCATCCCATATTTTGATGATATCCTGGTTGCATCTACAGATGCGGAAGAACATTTTCAACATCTGCGTCAGATTTTCACTCGCCTTAAAGATCATGGATTAAAACTAAATCCATCCAAATGTGTACTTGGTCAACCCTCAGTTTCCTTTCTTGGATGTCTTATCACCCAAAATGGAGTCAAACTTTTACCGGAAAGAGTCAAAGCAATTAACGACCTACCTCAGCCCAAAACCATCTCTGAACTGAAGCGTTTTCTAGCAATGTTAAATTTCTACCGACGCTTTCTGCCAAACGCTGCAAAAACACAAGCCTGCCTACATGAGTTTCTGAAGAATAGCAAAAAAAAAAAACGATCAACGAGCTGTCCCTTGGACTGAATCTGCATCTGCAGCATTCGTGCAATGCAAACACGATCTGGCAAATGCAACCACACTTTCTTATCACTCACCTAGTGATCAGCTCTCTATAATGGTAGATGCATCTGACACGGCCATAGGAGCAGTGCTTCAAGCCCATACCACTAAAGGACTTTCCCCAATGGCATTCTTTTCCAGAAAACTTACTACTGCAGAAAGGAAATACAGCACATATGACAGAGAGCTACTTGCTGTGTACTGTGCTGTTAAATACTTCCGGCACAACTTGGAAGGACACGACTTCATCATTTTCACCGATCATCGACCATTAACCTTCGCTTTTAGGAAAAACTCTGACTCATGTTCTCCTCGTCAGCTTCGACATCTGGATTTCATCGCCCAGTTTAGTACAGATAACAGATATGTATCTGGTACTGATAATTGTGTCGCTGATGCCTTGTCTCGGGTAAACAATATCAACCTCACTACCCCAGATTTCTCTGAAATCGCAAAAGCTCAATTGCATGATGAGGAACTCAAGAACCTAATCTCAAATCCACAAACCTCCCTTCAGTTACAACCGCTGCACATTGATCCAACGCTTAAAATTTACTGTGACATAAAGAACAATAGAATACGTCCCTATATTCCTGTCAATTTTAGACGTGAAGTGTTTAATGCCTTGCACAATTTGGCACATCCTAGAATCCGTGCCACCAAAAAGCTGATCGCAGACAGATTTGTCTGGCCAGCAATGAATCAAGACATCACAGAATGGACTCGTTCATGTATTAGATGTCAACGGTGTAAAGTATCCCGTCACACTCACAGCCCCATTCAACAATTTAACCTTCCAGCAAGACGCTTTGATCATGTGCATTTAGACTTGGTTGGCCCATTGCCTCCTTCAAATGGTTACACTTACCTCCTCACTTGTATTGATCGGTACACAAGATGGCCTGAAGCCATTCCTATTGAAAATATATCAACTGAAACTGTAGCTCGAGCATTCATCTCCCAGTGGCTTTCAAGATTTGGCATGCCTACCACCATCACTACTGACCAAGGCCGACAATTTCAATGTCACTTGTTCGCATCCCTCACCTCTCTTCTTGGCATTCGCCATATACGCACAACACCATACCATCCATCTGGAAATGGGATGGTGGAACACTTTCACCGATCTCTCAAACAAGGTCTGAAGTGCCACAGTAGCACACACTGGACAGATGCCTTACCCCTAGTCTTGCTTGGTCTTCGCACAGCATTCAAAGAAGACATTGGTAGCACTTGTGCTGAAATGTTATATGGTGCAACCCTCCGTCTGCCAGGTGAATTCTTTCACCCAGAATCTACTCCAGTTATCGACCCTCCATTCCTTCAACGTTTACGTGAGACCATGAGCAATATCTCGACAACCCCAGCATCTTCGCATAACCAGCCAAGCTATTTTGTACATCCTGCGCTTGAGACATCTTCGCACGTATTCGTGCGCAACGATGCAATTAAGCCAACTTTAACACCTTCATATGATGGTCCATTCAAAGTTGTCAAACGAACACCAAAACATTTCACCATCATCTGCAATGGCAAACAATCAGTGATTGGAATCGATCGTCTCAAACCAGCATTTCTAATGCAAGATCCAACAACTTCCTCATCAACATCACTCCCAGAAGAAAGCTTACATCCCGTTAAAGAGTAACCTAAAACTACCAGATCTGGAAGAAAGGTTAAATTTAACCCAAAGTACTTATAACGTACCGATGGTACTTGGGGGGAGTACTGTGGCGTTCTGACAGATACTTAAACTTCTATTTATGAGATGGCGCCACGTGTAAAATCCAGTTCTTAATCGGAGCAGCAAAGCGACGTCTTTACTCACTCAGACTTCTCGTGAGACAACTGTACGCGACGGTAGCATGAACTGTGTTCCGAGCTCTGCGTTGATCTCTGCAATGTAATTTAAATTGTAATTTAGTACTTAATATATTCTTTTGTTATAGGAGATTGTCTACTCTTATTTTCTTTAATTATATCATGCATTAAGCGCACGACCACCAAAATTGCATAACACTTCACTTAATAATATCACCACGGTAATACTGATGATCACTTTTACCACACACTGTTTTCACCACACTGCACGAACATTTCAATTAATAATATCCCTACGGTAATGCTGATGATCACTTTTAAAAGACACTATTTTCACCACACTGCACGAACATTTCAATTAATAATATCACCACACGGTAATACTGATGATCGCTTTTACCACACCTTGGCTAATAACTTTTCACACGACGAGGTTTCATACACCCTTTCGTTTATTTGCACGTGTAGGATTACGCGTGCCACTTTCCGTCTTTCATGACCATCTTTTGTCATTTTCCTTGCTTTCGCGAATTATTTCCTTCATTTAAACCACGTTCACTTAAATCACTTTTTACGATCTTATTCCCTTCGTATTTTTGGTGATTTCCTTTTTCCCACTATTCTGTCGGAGTGCGCCATTTGTCATGCCTCGCGCTCGTTCAAACACGAGGTGGGTTCTTCTGGTGGACTTACCATAATGGGAAAATAACACTTGTCCGCTTTGACATTTTTTTCACTAATTTATTACACATACTGCACTATTGATACACCATACAACGAATACACTGTAAAATAAACTATATACAATATATATATATATATATATATAAGGCGCGTAAAAGAAATTAAAACATGTTTCAGTTCTCTCTACTCTCACAAAGCATGCTTGCCGGTCCAACTCCAAGTGCCAACCAGTCCAGTCTTCCTTCCCCCCCACCAGCCTGCCTCGACCGGTTTTTCCGGGGTAGGTCACTTCCGTCCTTCGTCTTTCATCAGGGGAAGGGACTTCACAGTCTTATTTTCCGTGCCCTGTGGTGTTCTGCATTTCCTTCGTACGTGGACCTCAGTACCGCAGTTCCAGAACTTTAGGGATGTTTTCTTGTGACTACTATTCAGTCTCAAGTCATTTACTAGTGTGTTTAATCATCTGTTTTCCGTGTCGTGGGGTGTTCTGCAGTCAATTCGAACCTGGCCTTCACCACATTTCCAACACTATAAAGTGAGTTTCTTCTTCCTCCTATTCCGTATCAAAACATTGACTTCTCTGGTTAAATTATCTCAACGAGTAGTCAGTTGATCCACGGGTTCCTGGATTTGAACAGATTTGACTGGGTAGCTCTGTCTGCGAGTTGCTTGCTGGGCTGCCTCGAATTTCATGGGGTACACCAGAGCGCTTTTTAAGTGCTTGCCATCCGGCATACGTAGAGCTTTCTGTATTTAAGGATTCCGGATACCGTCTATGAAGTACTGCAGGAATAGGATTTCTCTTGTTTCTCTCGGGCATTCCGGAAAGGCGAGATGAGACAGCCTTTCAGCATACGTGGCAAGTTCCTGGAGGATTCTGTTAATGGGATTTAACTGAAGCCTGCTATAGTCTTTTAAGCATTTCTGTCCAAAGCGTCGGCCAGAAGTTCGAAATCTAGCCGTTGGTTTTCGGGAGGAATTTAAAGGATATCAACTGCGTCTGCTCTGACAGAAGCGGCGAGATAACAAGTTTCGGTTTGAGAATCTCATCCATTCGTCTCTGCCACTATACAAAACTGTGTATAATATATTTGCTAGGAGGTCTTCCCATCATATGTGGATAGCTTCAGTGAAGGACAAGCATGCGTGGGTAAAAATTTAATAACCTCAGAATTGCTTCCTGCTGTCGCTATGCACTTCTTTAAGATGTCAGCTTTTTTGGCGACGGCAGCAGAAACCCTATCGTCAGTTTGTTGTTGGATAGCATTAACTCTTCCTTCCATTCGTTGCTCCACAAGAAAAACTCTCTCTTCTATTTGTTTTTTGACAGAAGAAACTCTTTCTTCAATGTGCCCAACTTTATTTTCAACAGCGTCAATTCTGCTTTCAATAGCCTTTCCTGTTGTCCTGCTTCAATCTTTCCTTGAAGGGGTTGCATCTCTTCTTTCACGGGTTCTTGGCAAGCTTTCATCTCTATTTGGCTCGCTTTTATCTCTACTTTAACGGAGTTGAAGGCGCCTTCCATCTTTTCTTGGAATGCAGCAAATGCAGTCATCAACTGTCTTAGTTGCTCATTCATCGCTCTTGTCACAAGCATTCAGTGCCACTTCTGACACCAAAAAATGTTCGTGCGTACGAGTTAGTAATAGATTGAAGGCACAGGTCCCATAATAAGTTATTAATTTTTTTTATCAAAAGAAACATTTCAGAACTCTGGAATTTTCCATAGAAATATAATACAAGTGTTCATAGTATCACACAGTATAATCAGTAATTACACGTCAAACTAGTAACAACGGAGAGGTTCGAATCCCACGAACGGAGTGGCTGCATGGGCGTTTTCGTGGTTTTCCCCATGTGTAACGTGTATACGAGTCAGTTTTCCTTAGAAAGTCCTCCACAAAGGCATCCCTCCCCCTTAGGCAGATAGCCCTAGTGTGCTTTGCCATAATTAAATACACCACACCATTAACAACGTTAAACACAAACTCAATACAAAGCGCATCTAAAGGAAAAAGATTTTTTTCCACTCTATTCGACAATACAAACAAAAAATTGTGATGCGTTAAATGAAGATCCACGGGCAAAAAATCGTTATCCATGCAAAAAATCGTTAAACATCAAATAGTTGAAAGTTAAACTGTTATAATTAATTTTTTAAACGTATTTCTAAAATTCTGTAACTAATTTAGCGTTTCTCTTAACGTTACATCTGAGGCAAGTGCCTCTAACTTATCCCTGTTTTGATGATAAGAATCCTCAAATTACGCAAGAATTTTTGGTGGAAGAAAAAGCTGTTAAAACAGATTTTACGGAAATTGTAGCAGAGTTTAAATCAATCCAAAGAACAACAGCGCAGAACGAAATTCAAAAGTTTACAAATTCTGTCTATAAAAGCACACAGTAAAGTGCAAATTCAGCCGAGAAATTGGAGTTCTAAGCAACTTTCATTGAAAGTGATAAACTGAAATGATAACTTCATAAGTGCTTAACTTCCATACGAAATTTATATAGATCTATCATTAAAAATCCAGGTAATGAAAACAAATCTGTTCTAACCCTTCGGATGACCATTATTATTTTCAGTAACCGAGTTTTTGTTCTTTACAAATAAAGTTCACAGGTTCTTGCCTATTGACGAGACTTAAATTGTTATATTTATTTCCCATATTAAAACAAAAGCATGTTGCTGGTCAGCGTAACGAAGAGAATAAAAAGTAATGGTTTCTGTACTTTTTAGTAAGTTTCCAATAATGGAATATGACATTTCTGTAAGCACATACGCTCATTGATGAATTATATCCAAATCTGAAATCTGTAAAAATATTTCTCTGAAACTTGAATAAAATAAAAAAAGCGCGGAGGTATATCTCTAGATTTTATTTTAAAAATGCCTTGTAGGACATCACAGTGAATTTTTGCCATTCTCTGAAGAAATTTCCTTGTGGACCATCACTCTCTCTCATATCAGCAGTCAGAACATGATTTCTGAAATTCGAAATTTATCGGACATTACAATTTTTCTTAGTTGCATGCTTCATAAACTGCTTTATTTTCTAAATATTACTGCATTTATACGATATTCGAAACTGCAGTGAGGGATTTTTGCAGTCTTGCCTGTGTGTGGGTTCTTGTGTGATATTTTTTAAATGTTAAGTGTAATAAAAAATTAGAATTTAACTACATATCTTATAGTATATTTATTACTTTATGTGCTTTAGGTAATAACAAGACGAAGATTTTTGACAATTTTTTTCCAAAATAATCCAGGGTGCGGAAGGGAAAATTCCCTTATTTGAAATGCGCGCCATCTATTCCGAGAAGGGTGGGCTGGCGCTCATGAAAAGAGCGGTATATAACATTTTATGTTATGTTAATCAGTACCGATTATGGAGTGAACGAAAGAGGAGCGCGTGTTTGCCGTGGAGTCGTACTTTTCAACGCACTGCATTTTCACCCATATAAATTGGCAGCGGTGCAAAAACTTAATCCACGCGATTTTCCTTTCCGAAAAAATGCATGCAAAGCCATTCTTGACAATATGCCTCATGATGCCCTTGTGTTCTTTAGCGATGAGGCTCATTTTCATCTTTTCCGTTGCAACATGTATTAAGCAAAACATGCGATAATGGAGTTGCACAAATTCCCGAGAATTTCATGAGCATCCCCTTCATACAGAACGTGTGAATGTTTAGTGTGCATTGTCCAGAATAGGCATCATTGGACCACGGTTTTTTGGAGAACATTTCCCTGAATCCTTTTGTCTTTACGAGGCGATCGTCAGTGGGTAGCGCGCTCGCATGATTTAGCCCCGTGTGATCTCTTTTTGTGGGGCTATCTGAAATCTCTAACGTCCAAAGACCCTGGCTCAACTGAAGAACAATATTCTAACTATTTATTTCAAGAAATATTTTGAAAGTACTTTTTTTTGTAACAAGCAAGCTTTGTAAGAGATAAACAGCATATGTGAAAAAAATTGAAATCAATGCTTTAATAGTTAGTATAGAAATAATTAAAAAAAAAACTATCTAAACAAGCTAACGTCTGATAAAACAGTGAGAAATTTAACCCTTAATTACTCTTGCTGGTGTATTTTATCCAACACTGGAGCTCTTTCGGGTGCCATTATGTTTCTGCTTTGTTCTTGAAACCCCTGCTAACCATTCATTTGACCTTCGGAGGTTGAACATAGCGTTTTGCTTTGCATCACATAGTACAAGCTTATGCCTGAAATATACAATGAGGAAAAAATTTAAGTACTATTTTTTTTGTGTGTTTTTATTTATAACTCATTCTTTTTTCCATTTTTAATTGAAACAGAAAAAAAAAATTACTTTTAAATGAAATTTTTGTCTTGTTTATTCTTTAAATTTTAAGTCTCTAATTGTGCTAAAAAAACTTAAAAAGTTGTTTCAAAACAAAATAAATAAGTTACACTTTTATCATTGTGAGGCTTCTTTAATTTGAATAACCAGTTATTTTATGTTTTCAAACTTTGCTGTTATTTCTTTCTTTCCGTTTTCCAGTCAAAATGCAAATGGATTTTAGTTGAGTGCATATTTAGGTGAGGGTTTGAGATTATTACAATACAGCATGTTCTGCCATAAAGGCCGTATTACTAGGTTTGCTATTCTAAAATGAGAGTCCCTATCTTTGGCTTTGCATTATACTTGCTGATAGTTCAATTCATGCCAGTTTCTAAGTTACTAGCAAACTTCACAATAAATTGCTCCATGTAGCCTTTGGCTAGTACCGTAATTTCCGGAAGAAACGCCTCAGCGTTTATGTGTTTAAAACTTAAATTTTCAGCGAGTGTGGCGTTTCTACCCATGCGGCGTTTAGGTGCACTAAAAATAAAATATTTCCTATGGTGGTCATTGTATATAGTTTGGATGGCCTTGTCAATGTGCATAAACTGATGCTGTTCCCACACAAAAGACCACTCAGTTGCTTTTTGCGAACGTTATTTTGTTTACATTCTTTCCCTTGAATGGACCTACATGCCTTATTCACCCTAAACGAAATCTCAGAACAATAACATTCTCATCAGTTTGAATAGTCTCTCTCCTCTGCCATTCAATAAATTTTCCAGAACCCATACTCTCCCCTCCCCTGCCTTTTCTGCAATTTTTTTCAAAGGCGGACACGACTCCACCTGCCTCGCAATATTTCCCCTTCAGCATGAATCGATTTTTCTTGGTATTCTGCCAGATACAGATCCCATCAGTTTAGGTACAAGTACTTGTTGGATAGTTTTTAAGCAAGAAGGGAGCAAAAAATTTTAGAAAATGTCACCTAAACGGCACAGAAGCTATACTGCAAGTTTTAAGCTTAATGTTATTTCACGTGCTGAACAAATTGGAAATTGAGCAACAACTCGAGAGTTTGAAGTGGAGAGATGTATTCGATGTTGGAGAACTGAAAAAGAACTTCTTAAAAATATGCCACGACAGAAACGAGCCAAAAGAAGTGGTACTGTAAGGTGGCCGAATCTAGAGGACGACCTTGCAAACTGGATAAAGGAGCAACAAGGAAAGGGAATGGCAATTTCGACTGTACAAATTTGCTTACAGGCAAAATTTATAGCAAAACGAATGAACATAAATGATTTCAAAGGAGGTGTAGCAGATTTATGAAAAGAAAAAATATTTCTGTGCGTACTAGAACAACAGTCGGGCAACAATTACCAATGGACTGGCAGGATAAAAAGGCATCTTTTCTAAAATATGAGACAAATATTATTGACAAAAACAAAAAAAAAAAAAAAAAAAAGAAAAAAAACTTCTTTGGTCACAGATAATAAATATGGATGAAACGTTGTTAGCTTTAGACTCTCCTGCAAACAGAACTGTTGATGAAACTGGTGCAAAAACTGTATCTGTGCTTACGACAGGGCATGAAAGAACGTCATTTACATGTGTGTTAGCTTGTGCCGCAAACAGTGACAAGCTAAAGCCGATAATCATTTTTAAACGAAAGACTATTCCGAAGGGAGATTTTCCTAATGACGTAATTATTTGTGCAAACGAGAACAGCTGGATGTGCGAAACAATCATGCACGAGTGTCTACAAAAAGTTTGGCAGTGTCGTATGGGATCTTTTTTCCAACCAAAAGGGTTATTGATAATGGATTCCATGCATGCTCATTTACTTGAGTCAGTGAAAACCAGATGTCAAAAATTGTCTATGACCTAAGCAATAATTCCTGGTGGTTTGACAAAAATCTTACAACCGTTAGATTTGTCAGGTAATAAATCCTTCAAAGCTGAAGTCTGAAAGCGGTGGGAGTGTTGGATGAGTGAAGGATTACATACGTTCATATGATGTATAGTTTGCTGTAATTCCTTTTGTAAGTAAAATTTAAAATTTCCTTTTGTCATTTAAATTTAATATTTCGTTGTTGCAACATTTTTTATAATATAGTTCGAGTATTACAAATATGGACTTCTTTAGTGAGTAAATATAAGTATATACGTGAAGGTAAATATATTTTCCACATTTCTTACCTTTAATTTATTTTTGAGTTATGGTTTCATATCATGCATTTTTCTTAACTGGTATGTCATATATCAGGACTTAAGTTGAGATTTTGCATCTATACGGCCCACGATGATCTCACGCACAATTTTATTGCGGCGTTTCTGTGCAATTTTAATTTTTTTCCCGCCATTTTTCTCGAGTGCGCTGTTTACGCTGATGCGGCCTTTCTTCCGGAAATTACGGTCGTTATTAAATTTATCTTTGATATTTGAATTTGAAGAAATAAATAAGCCTAAATAGATTGTAATATCAATGAACATTTTTAATGACAGAGATTAACTTAAACATAGTTGCATACAGCAGAGAAAAAGGCGAAGAAGTAAGAATGGTATACATATACATACATACGTAATAAACAGTTACGTCATCATTCATCACCGCGCGGATAAACGCGAACGGCGCATGCGTCAGGAGAAGCTCTCTTAAGCTAAACGTCGTATTATAATTTATGATACAACAATCCCCCTTTCGACGTTTGGCGGCTGAAAAAAAAATAAACATTAATCATTTACAGTTATTCCAATTAATTTACAGCACTTAGAATGTTTCGAAGCAGTCAATGTTTTTGTCAGTACATCAGCAGGCATTTTCTCTGTTGGCACATATTTAACATCTATTTCATTTCTTTCATAAATTTCACGAATGAAATGATGTCTAATATCTATGTGTTTAGTGCGTGAGTGATAAACAGCATTTTTCATAAGCTTTTGTGCACCTTGATTATCACAATATATAATGGTTGGATAATCAGCAGTAAAATTAAATTCTTTAAGAAAACGACGTAAATAAACTGCTTCTTTGGCACTTTCTGAAAGACTGATGTACTCTGCTTCAGTACTTGATAATGCAACAGTTTGTTGCTTTCGTGATTCCCATGTTATCGGATTTCCAGCTAGCTTGAATAGGTAACCTGTATACGATTTTCTAGTATTAACATCTGACGCCCAGTCGGCATCGGTATATCCAATAAGTGCTTTTCCAGTCTTTCGAAATTTTAAACAATAATTTTTAGTTCCTTTTAAGTATCGAAGAACGCGCTTTGCAGCCAACCAGTGTAATTTTCCAGGATTGTTATTAAATTGGCTCAGGTGACTGACGGCATATGTAATATCCGGCCTAGTAAACACAGAAAGATACATAAGCGAACCAATTAGACGGCGATAAGGTACATTGTTCATTTCTTCCTTTTCGGTTTCAGAAGGACACATTTCTTTACTTAATTTTACACTAGGATCTAAAGGAGTTGCTACTGGTTTTGCATCTTGCATATTAAACCTTCGTAGAATATTATTAACATATTTCTGCTGAGATAAACTAATAGAATTATTATTTACATCTTGATTAAATTCTATTCCAAGACAATAATGAAGTTTGCCTAAATCTTTAACATGAAATTCTTTAGAAAGATAACCTTTAAGTTCAGCATATAAATCACAGCTATTTGTTGCTATTATTAAGTCATCAACATATAAAATTAGAATTAACTCACCTTGAGATGTTTTCATCCTGTATACACACTTATCTGATTGTAATGGTTGTAATCCAAAGTTTTTGAGTTTTTTGTCTAATTTTTCATACCACTGTCGTCCACTTTGTTTCAAACCATAAAGAGACTTTTGCAAAGCATAAACATAATCAGGATTATTTTGGTCTTCAAAACCTTTAGCTTGTTCCATGAAAATTTCTTCTTTTAAATCTCCGTTAACATAAGCCATAACAAAATCTAGTTGATATAACATAAGGTCTTGTTCAGCACTGTATGCAATCACAGTTCTTATAGAACTTGCTCTGGCTACTGGAGCAAAGGTTTCATTAAAATCAATTCCAGGTTCCTGTGCAAATCCTCTAGCAACCAATCGAGCTTTTCTCTTTTGAACTGTTCCATCTGCATTATATTTCGTTCTAAGAACCCAGCGACATCCTATTACCTTTTTGTTGTGTGGTCGCTTTACTAATTTCCATGCACCATTTTTAACAAGTGCTTCATACTCACTTTGCATAGCCTTATTCCATTCTTCAGCATAACTTCCATTTAATGCTTCTTCTAATGTCGGATTTGTATCTTCTTCAGCAATTTGTGCTTCTTCCTTTTCTATGTTTATACTGTGGTACTCCTTTTTTGGTCTTCCTGGCTTCCCAGTCTCGACTTTCTTTGGACGACCTGCCCCCCTTTTAATCTGCATTTCAGGTAGTGCTTCGGAATCAGAATCTTCATTATCAGATGATTCAGCAGATGCTTCTGCCATATTTGAGGGGTCTTCCGTTATTTCATCAGCCGATAATTGATTTACATTCAGAGGTTCTTCCTTCTTTTTATCAGGAATATTTTCGAGAAATAAAACTTCTAAATCTTTATCATAATTAGTACAGTTTTCAAATTCATCAATGAATCTAACATCTCGGCTTATAACGATTTTTCTGGAATTTTTATTCCACAGCCTGTATGCTTTCGATTCATTTGAGTATCCTACAAATATATGTTCTTCTGATCGAGGATGGAATTTCCCCTTAGACCTTTTATTAAGTACAAAACATTTCTGTCCGAATACTTTGAAGTGAGATACAGTTGGCTTGATGCCAAAAAATAATTCATAAGGTGTTTTGTTTACTCCCAGGCTTCGATTCGGGCAACGATTACGAATATAAACAGCACAGTTCAAGGCTTCAGCCCAAAAGGATTGGGGAAGATTACTTTGTAGTAACAAACATCTGGCCATTTCAGTTAAAGTGCGGTTCATGCGTTCAGCTCTCGAATTCTGTTGAGGAGACATTGGTGCAGAGAATTCTCGTTTAATCCCGCATTCTTGAATATATTTATTAAATTCTTCTCCGCGATATTCGAGACCGTTATCAGTCCGAAGGATTTTTATTTTCTTTCCTAGACGATTTTCGACCGCAGCTTTGTATTTAATGAATGCCTTTTTCACTTCATCTTTAGTTTTAAGAAAACTGACTTCGACATAACGCGATTTGTCGTCTATGAAAGTAACAAAATAACGCGAACCAGCATGGGATGGGACTCTCATAGGTCCACACAAATCTGAGTGAATCAAGTTCAGTAATTCATTACTTTGAAATTTTGATTCTTTTTGAAAAGGTTGCACAGTTTGTTTACCTCTGATACAGACTTTGCAGTCTTTTAGAGATTCAGTGTTATTAAAATTTAAATTTCTAACCATGTTATCAGACTTAAGTCTTTTCAAATCAGACTCATTTAAATGACCTAATTTAAGATGCCACTTTACAAAATCACTTACCTGTGCTATTGCAGCTGTTTCTGTGCTTGGATGTATATAATAAAGATCACCATGACGAATAGCCTGCACTAGTATAGATCCATTTGGTTCTATTATTCTAGCATGTCGTTCTGTAAAAATCACTGAACGATTATTTGCAGTAGCTTTAGATGTTGACAGCAAATTACATTTTAATTCCGGAACACATAACACATTTTTGAGCGTAAGTTTAATTGTCTTATTTCCGTTAGGTACTGTTATAAGGACAGTTCCAATTCCTGTAATTTTTGCTGTTTTGTTAACTGCTAACTTTATGGTTGAATTCGTTCGAGGGTGAAATTCTGAAAATAACCTTCTGTCATTGCACATGTGAGATGTACAGCCACTGTCTAAGCACCATGAGGAGGTCTTCTGATAAGCATTGTTTACTGCTAAACTAATCTGCTCTTCATAATTAGAAGCCATCATAGAACCTTGATTTCCCTTATTTGATTGCGCATATTTTCTATCAGCTATTTTCTTTCTGCATTCAGATGCCTTGTGCCCAATTTTCGAGCAGTAATTACACTTCAAGTTTCGAAAATTTCTTTCAGCTGGAAAATTTTTGTTTGAATTTACCTTCCATTTTTCATTTTTCTTCTGTTCTTGATTTCTTCTTTTATAATCAGTATAGTATGCATTCTGTGAATCTTGAGACGTTTTCCCTTTTCTTGCTTCCCATTCTTCTAACATTTTGATTTTCAAAGATTCGGGACTAGGTAACTGATCTCTTGATTCGATGGCGCATCTAAAATTTTCAAAATTTTCTGGAATACTGTAGAGCAAAAGAATCGATAATAAATCATCAGCTATGTCAATTTCCATTTGTTTAAGCTTATCAACTATTTCGAAGAAATTATTCAAATGTTCAGACATCGTTTCGCTTTCCGCCATTTTTCTAAATAAAAGCTGTTTTAATAATGTAGCCTTCTTCGCAGGTCCTTTCGATTCATATACGGCTTTGAGTTTATTCCACACAGCATTTGATGTCACACAATGCTTTATATGACACAGTTCACTAGGATTAATTGCAAGAATTATATCTGCGCGAGCTTTTTGATCAGCTTGGAGCCATTTCTTTTCGTCTTCGGTTCCTTCAGCAGGTTTTAGCACTTTACCGGTTACATAATCCCAATGGTCGTTTTTAATCAATACTGCTTCTATTTGTAATTTCCAACTGCCAAAATTATCTTTTCCGAGCTTTTCTATAGTAGTCAAATGCGACATAATGTAATACAGTCTCTCACAGCCAAGTAAAGACAAGATTGATCGCTATAAAAATAGGCTTAACTGAACGCTGATCAGTTCTTACCGTTGATTAGACGTAACAGTTCTTGCACTGAATTAGGCTTAAGAGTTCAATGCTCGAAAACTTCAAAATGTTCATTTTAAAATAAGTATTTTGCTAATTAAGCACAGTTGAAACGTTCCTGGGCCCATAACCATTGAAGAAATAAATAAGCCTAAATAGATTGTAATATCAATGAACATTTTTAATGACAGAGATTAACTTAAACATAGTTGCATACAGCAGAGAAAAAGGCGAAGAAGTAAGAATGGTATACATATACATACATACGTAATAAACAGTTACGTCATCATTCATCACCGCGCGGATAAACGCGAACGGCGCATGCGTCAGGAGAAGCTCTCTTAAGCTAAACGTCGTATTATAATTTATGATACAACAGAATTACTACTTTGTTGCCTTAAGTGCTGCCTGATGTATAAGCAAAAGTGTCTTCTGTTTATCTTAATAAGGAGTCTTTTATACCCTTTGATACTTTCTGTTCTTACTTTTAGACTTAGTGACAAGTCACTTGATGTCTACCAAAAGGTTTAATCACAGTTTCCATTAGTGAGAGACTTAAAACCTTGTATCTTCATGACATAACTAATTTTAACTGATCCAGAATTAAAAAAAAAAAAAGTTATACTCTGTTATAATGCAATAAATTGAAGAGTTGATACAGTTGTTCTAATGTGTGAGAGCTATTCTGTTTCAATAAAAACAGACAACCTCTTTGTGGTCCCCCATTTAATTTAGTAATGGAATAGCTTCATCTGTACGGATATTATTTCATTTGTCATTCACCCAGAATTAAAGCTGGATGAATTTCTTTCAAATTTCTTTATGCATAATTTAAGAATACATAAGAGGAAAATAAGGGAGAAGACTAGAGAAATTTTCTTTTTCCTTAAAAATATTCCAAATTTTTATTTCAATTTAATGGAAACAAGAAATTACTAAGAAAATCAATTTTGAGTTTTCAAAACGTTAATATTTACTTTTCCATTAAAAAATAGCAACAAAATGGTATTTTTTTTATAAATATATTTTTTGTAATGCTTTCATTTAACATTTTAAAAAACAAAAATTTTACTTGTGTGATAAGCAAACCCGAAGTACTATTCTTAATAGATAATTGAGCAAAAAGCACATACATATTAAAAAATTTCATCAAGTGTCTTTTGAGTTATAAGAATTTAAATAATTTCATTAAAATATAAACTCAGATACATTTATTTAGAGTTTCTAATTCAATATCACTTTAAATGTTGATGACATCCATAAAAATATTTCTAATGTTCATTATGATTAGGATATTGCTATGAAATTCAGCCAGCTTTATTAATATATAAATATTTTTTATATATTAATTTAGAAAATTAGTATTTTTAAGAAAATGTTCAAAAAACTCTGTGATGGCCCATTAATTTTTTAACATTTTTTAAATTTACAAAATAAAAACAAATCCAAACAAAACCAACAGACTACAAAAAAATTAGCAGATCTTTACTAAAAACTTTTAATTTGCATAGCTGAGTTATCACTAAACTAATTAGAATTTTTAAACATTTTTGTACTTGATAGCAACAACAGTGATAAAATTAGTAACAATCACAGATTGTGCGGCGACTAAGTTTCAATATGTACATGTAAGTTGAAACACACAGTCTGCATATTGCAATGCAATTAAAAATAACATTTTAAATTATATTTAAAATTATACTTAACATTATATTTAAAATCTACTGTCTCAATTCACACAAAAACACATTTTTATATTTAAAAAATATTAATATTATATATGTTGTACTTTTAACAATCCCACCACTTTTCACTAAGTTTTTGTATCTACACTTTTAAAGACTTTTAAACTAAATCACAAAATACATCTATTATAGACTGTTCAAAACTTGACAGAAAATATTGCAATTATGAAGTAAATACAAACTAAATACAAAGTACAGATCTAAAAAAAATAAATGAAAGTCACAAATGAACAAAGATTCTAAATAAAACAAATCAAAGCACTTTTCCAGAAAAGAAATATCTAATCCATTTTTCAATGTATGCATTTAGCTCAAATTCTTGAGTACAAAATACACACACACATATAAATGAATAAAATATGCACAAATATTCATAATATTAATTCACTAAAAGTTAATTTCATGTTGACTAGAAAATATTTGAAAATGTAAGCAGAGAATAATTATCAATCATTTGTTAAATGGATTATGAGATATCAGGCTACCAACAGTTTCATTCTGGCATTAACCAAACATTAAAATTTAGATGAAAAAAAGAAATTGATCTACCTTTCACACTCATTAAATCATATGCTACACAAGCAGTTCAAAATAAGAGTATCATTGTAACATAAAGAAGTAGTTTTATTTTATCAAATGATAAATTGATGCTTACTGGAATTTACACACCTTAAATATTTTATGCTATCTTCAGTATACCTACTATCTATCTTTTCTAGAAAAGTAACCATGATTTTATTATACTACTGAATACAAATTCATTTTAAATAAAATAAAAGCATTTTGAAATCGCAAATCAAACTTCAAACAAAGACTTGTACGTTAAAAGTACACATACGTGCATGAAAAAAAAAAAAAAAAAAAAAAGGCAAAGTGAAGTACACAAATTAAAATTAGCTTAATTAATGAACAGGATTAAAATTTGAAGAGCACTTTTTAAATACAAATATATCTCACATATGCTGAAAATGAAAAAGTACTCAACAAATATCCACGTTAGAGATCAATCACCTTCTGTTCCTCCTTTATCAGAAATATATATATATATATATATATATTTCATTTGCAAGCAAATAATGAATCACATATTTCATTCATTTTACGTTTTAGCTCAAAAAACATTGTGTAGACCTAAAAATTTTCTAATTCAGCTGTATTTACATTAAACACAAAGGGCTATATTATTTGGTCCCTAGTATTTTAATACACCATCATTAGATGGAAAAGGCTTTTTTTTTTTTTTTTGACTGAAATATTGTGAACTTCTATAAGTTGCCTCGACATAAATGAAAAATAAAAACTTCAACAAAAATAAAATTTTACTATGTTTAATGACTAAAGACAATATACACTGGTTTTATATTCTAAGGATTGGGGAATTTTTTTTTTTTTTTTGAATCTTGCTAGTGTTCCCCCTATATTATAATTATAATTTCTTAGTAACTATTATAAAGTTTTTCAGCTCATTTTACACTTTATCTTAGAGAAAGAAATATGGCTTATCAAACTGCACCTTACATTATAATAAATAAAAGCCTTTAGAACATAACTTGCAAAGCTTATTCATACCTTATCACAATTCTCAACATATTTTTAAGTGACAAAGGAAGCAGCTGCAGCAAAGAACAATTGGGTTTGAACATTACTTTTTTAAACCATCTTATTATTATAAACACAGTACATTTGTTCATTCCTTCTAATATAACAAGTAACATATAGTTAAATATTAAATGAAACTAGTAATGGTATTTGTTTAAAATTTATATCCTTATAAGATACATAAACACACATAACAATAATTAAATGTCATATAATTGGTACTGAGATTAACTCAACAGTACATTATTTCAAAGCTCCGATACAATAATGATTATTTATACTGAAGAAGAAAAGTATAAATAATAATAAAGTTTTTTATTTACTAACAAAATCATTATTCAGATCAGATTACTAAAACCTTAATTAAAAAAAAAAAAACAAGGGGTTACTGAATTTAAAAGATTTCCTTTTTACAGCAAACATTTTATCTTTTTAAATCTTAAGAAATTAATTATTGCTCACTAACAGTTAACTTAAAAATTGATAAATTTTCTAACTGTAAATTTCTGTATGTTTACAGGTTATTAAACTTTCATTTCGTGTGAAGATTCAGTGAAAAATAAAATATGCACGAGCTACAGATGTCCATTATTAAACATTTTTCAGCTGTCATTTTGATTTTACTTCAGTGTCCTTTTTCATAGGCACATTTTCATAGATGTCCAAAACAAATGAGACATATTTAGATATATCATAATCGTGAGTTGAATCAGAAGAAATAAATGGATGCTGTAACAGTTGGGGATAATTTGGCCTTTGAGTAAAATCCTTCTGTAGGCTGAAATATTAAAATAAACATTGCTTAGATAAATTATAAAATGTTTTATGTTGCATATAAAATGAATCATTATTCTTAAAAGAAAGAGAATATATGCCAAACATCAAATTTTTAACTCGTTCTTAAGTCAGTACTCAATAAAGAAAAGATCTGCTAGATTGTACAGCAATATAATATACAAACTCTTTTATACAACCAAGGAAAAGATTATTTTAGCATAACTACCATATATTTTGATCTTAAGATGCT
Source organism: Stegodyphus dumicola (assembly GCF_044657685.1). Lineage (NCBI taxonomy): Eukaryota > Metazoa > Arthropoda > Arachnida > Araneae > Eresidae > Stegodyphus > Stegodyphus dumicola. The sequence continues at coordinate 25,354,946 of NC_140775.1, forward strand.
TTTTATTTTCACATAAAAGCTGCTAAAATGGGATGTGTCTTAGAATAAATGCCACCTTCTGAATAGAATCAGAATTTTCTGAATTATTATTTGGAAAAAAGTAATTTTTCAAAACACTGATCTAAATACTACTTTTGTTAACAAATCAAAGTTGATTTTTTAAAAATACTTGCTAATTTTTGATTTATTTAATTTGCCTTTATTTATTCATTTTTGTGGTATTGCTGAAATTGGGATGTATCACAGAATCAAAGAAATACTGCATTTCTATTTTTTCCCTAATTCTTAAGTTTATAAATAATGTTAATGGAACCATGCCCTAAGTATAACACTGAAATAAAAATAACACCTAAAAAAAGGATTATGTATAATTCCTTATTTTTTATAAAGCAGTACCTTCACATTAATATGCAGAGGACCACACAGAGATGAGAAAATCGTGTGTGCAGTCCCTGCAAGTTGTTGCTTCCAAACTTTTACGATGTATCACATGACATGTTTCTAACATCGCAGTTGCAATAATTCCTTCCAACTGACAGTGCAAGGAACATAACTTCATGACTAGTATCAGGATATTTTAGTGTTCTGCACCATGTCTGTGGTCAAAGCTTCTCGATTTCAGAAGGGTTGACGAACCAATGATTTTATTTTCCCTCTGAGATCGTTCCAGATATAATGAATCAGAAGATGTAAAATACAACAGAAAAATTAAGGAGGCGAGGTAAAATAAGTCTGAAGATATTTTCCATTGGGACAATACATCAAATTGTTCCTGAACTCTCAAATAGAAAGACCTAGAAGGCTCCTGAACTTTTGACTAGAGAGACCTAGAATGCTCTTGAGCTCTCGATTAGAGAAACCCTCGTTAGCAGGCTCCTCACATTATGAGGACTATTAATTCATTTCAATAACTGTCTATGCTATCTATGAATTATATATATATTTGTAAAGAGCTTCTCAAAACTGTAATAAATGTTATGAGTTCAATAATGCAGCAAGAATTATGCAACCTTAGAAATGTACTCAATTCATTATAAGGAGTCAGATGCGCTACTTGTGGCCACTCAACACAGAGGTAACACACACATCCTCTAAATAAGTAATACTAAATGTTATATAAAAGCTGTTAAAAATGGCAACAACATTTACTAATAATTTATATACTCTTGGCTGAAATAATCTTAAAATAAGCTAGAGAATTCTATGAGAAAAACTTCAGTACTAAGGATTGAACAGTTTTGAAAAATCAGTTATTGAACATGAAACTTTGAAAAAACAACATTTTATACAGCTCCCCTGAGGAGCAAATTATCAAATTAGTAAAATGTTCATTTACAGGGACTTTACAAACAGGATAATTATATAAATTAATTATTACTAAGGAAAAGAGCATTCTATATTTTCAAAACCATTCTATTCTGTAAAATTCTCTAGTCTGAGAAATTTGGATATACATGCCTGAAATCAATATTTAAAGAAATCTACAACTTTTAATTACCTTACTTAAACACTGAATAATGGGATATTCATACAAAACATGCAAATATGGTAATCTTTAACTGAGAAATTATGCTAAGACATTATCAACATAAAATATATAATATATATTTTATGTAACTATATAATACATTGTATTCAAATCTCACAGCACACATTTTTCTTTTAATCTATTTAATATTATTTAAAAAGTGGAACAGTAATAAAAAGGAACTGTATAATCACTAAAGCAATAAAAGAAAACTGTAGTAGTAAAAGAACAAAAAATAAAACTACTTTTACTTTAAAATGCTTTTGCTTAAGCAATTAAACATCAGTGTGATTCTTAGACACATAATCATGCTTAATTGCATATTTTGATATTTTGAGAATTATATTTCATCTTGTTATGAATGCAAGAGTAGGAAAATATTTCTTTTTAATCATGGATATATCTCTTGCTATGCATATATATACACTGAAAAGCCAAAACATGACCACCTACTAATAACACGTTGCGTGAGCTTTGGCCTGCAAAACAGCTGCAGCTTACCTTAGCATGGATGCCAAAAGTTAAGGGTAGATGACCAGACACGGGTAAGAAATGTCTAAGCAGAGGTCATGCAAAATCAAGATATTCTGATATGGTGGTATTTGAGGCTGCATGACATCCCAAATGTGCTGTTGAAACTCTCACCGACAGCCACGTGGTTTGCGCATGCGCGCAGCAGAAACTAAATCAGAACTTTTTAGTTGAACTTTGAGAACTCGTGATGGACGTTTGAGTGAAACACGTAATCCTTATCTTTCTGTATATATATATATATATATTAGTTTAGTGATGTTATTGTAATTAAATATCTTATTATCTTAGAAGCCTCCCTTTTTCTGTGAGTAGTGTAGTGTGTAGATGTACTTAGGAAAAATACTCCCGGATATGCTTTGGAGAAGAAAGAAGATCGAATAAAAGGTAAGTCCTTTTTACCTTTTATATTCTAAGGAATTATTAGAATTATACATTTTTTGGCATCCCTGCCAGGATGAAGGCGAATTGTTGATACTTGTTGAATTATTGAATATATATTAATAATGACGGAATTCATCGATACATTGAAAAGGAAACGCGGCCACATAAGAGCTGCCGTTACAAAATTAATTGGCTGAATCGAAACTGAATTATCAAAAACAGAAGTGAATGCAGAGGAACTAGAAATTTCCTTAGAACTCTTAAATGAAAAATCGAATGAGTTAAAATAAATGGATGCCGATATAGAAAAATTAATAGACATAAAGGATCTAGACCAGGAATTAAACGGTGTTGACGAATATTGTGAAAGAATAACTACATTTAAATACAAAGCTAACAAAAAATTGAAAGAAATTAATATAGAACAACAAAAATTTAGTGTGTTAAGAAGCACTGAACAGTTAAGTGAAAGTATAGAAAACGATAAAATGAAAATCATAATGTGAAGCTTCCTAAACTTACGATTCCGAAGTTTTATGGCGAGAGCTGCGAATGTCTAACATTTTGGAACACTTTTTCATCAGCCATACACCAAAAATAAAACGCTTGATGCTATAAGCAAATTTAATTATTTGAAATCCTTTTTGGGAGGTACTGCCTATAACACCATTGACGGTTTCGATTTAACCAAAGAAACTTATCAAACTTCAGTTAAACTACTCACAGAAAGATTTGGAAATAAAGATGTACTGATAAACGCCCATATCGATAAATTACTGAAAATAAGATCTCTAAAAGATTCTAATGACATTCAAAATTTCTGTAAGTTATTCAATTACATACAAAAACATATTCAATGTCTTGAATCATTAAATATGACCTCAGAAACATATGGAGCTTTATTAACATCTATTTTGCTTAAAACATTGCCCGCAGATTTGATTTTGGAATATAATAAAACATTTCGAAAATCAAATTACAATTTGAATCACCTAGTAGAATTCCTTTCTCAGCAATTAATTGCTCGGGAAAAAACAGCTTTATAGTCGAAAGAAATGGCATCAATTTCTCCTCCTCCCCCGACAAACAAAACGCGGAAGTAAGCTGTCAACTTGGCATGATAAACGGGTACCATATGTATCGTCTGCGTCGCAGTTGCTGTCTACAAATGAGAATCAAAATTATAAACATTCGAACTGCATATTTTGCGATTCAGATCATGAAAGTTCTGAATGTCGGAATGCGAGTCGTTTAACCTTAGATGAGGGGGGTAAAGTTACCCGCGTCCGTGATTATCCTTAAGTCACACGTGCCCCCTGGGTGGTGCTAAATGGGTAACTGTCACAAAGTCCTGTGGCATACTGGGGTTCAGTGGGATGAGGTTCGGTCTGATGATGAGTAATCTTATGACGACCCAACGGACCGCTCTTCCCTGGGAAAACCGGCGATTGTGGGGAGGATGTGAAATTCCGAGGACCTTTGATCTGGAGAGGAGGGGTCTTGGAGGAAGCAGCCATGTAGAGGATACAGGAGAAAAGCTGAGTTTTGCGTCTCAGGCCGCCAGATAGTACAGGAGCCCGGGGCAGCCTAACCAGCATGTCCTGGCTGCTCTATCAGCTGGTGTATAATCTCGCCTGCCTTGTAGTTCCAGGTGGTGCCTGGGTGGGGTCCTGCATGGCAGAGCGGGGGGCTCTTCCGAGGTCACTACTGGCTGCTGAATCTGGGGCTAGCCCCTCCAAACTGGCTCTTAGAAATTCGGAAGGAATTTTTCTCCCCCTTCCTTCAATCTTATACCAAAATGGATGCTTGTAATACAAAATTAGATAAAAACGCATCTTCTGAAATCCCCACTATAACCACTGTAATTCCTTCTGAGGGAGTGAATGTACCCTCGGGTGCGGACGCTCTTCTCTTTAGGACTACAGAAACCAGAACCGCTGTGCCTTCGGACACGGACGCCTTGAACCCAGTGGGGATGGATACTGACTCCTCTGTCAGAAGTACTGTGCCAGATGCGCAAGCGGATGACCAGTCACCAATGATGGAGGTTGTAAATAAAAAAAGAGAAAAAAGGCAACGCCAGAAAGAGCGGAAACGACTGGAGAGGGCCATGGAAGGAATCTCGATCTCTGGGGAGAAGGGAGCGAAAGAGAAAACAGATAAAGCTGGGACCTCTGGAGCAACCTCCAAACCAGTGAAGAAGAACCATCCAAACAATGAAGAGTCTCGTAAGAGAGAACGCATTGCTGGTGACACCCCGGAAATGGCCCTCAAGAAACGACGGCTATATAGTCAAGCTGCAAGAAAGGCAATCACTCTGCGAATCGTCTGCAAGGATGATTCCAGAGACATAACATCGGTGGATTCAGATTTCATCACCTCTATAATTGATGATCGAATTATAGATGGCTCTATCACCACCTGCAGGGTTCACAAGACAGTCCTGCAGCCGAATGGCCTCAACATTGCATGTGAGGACCAGGAGACTGTGGACGTCCTGAAGACTTTAATTAATGATCTACCCGGCCCTGAAGAAAACCATCCAGGTTATCATGCCATGGCTCCCGGAGACAGACCCCCCATGAAGAGGTTTTTCGCTTGGTTTCCTGGAAACAGGTCACCAAAAGATAACATCAAGCTCCTTGATGCCTGCAACAAGGGCCTTGATGTTAAGAAGATCGCCATCAAGGCAGTTATCCCTGGAGACGGAGGTAATACCTTGGTGCTGGGAGTAGAACATGAACTTATGGATTATCTGGAGGCCCAGAATTTCAAACTTTTTTGTGGTGCCCGTGGCTGTGTACAGTTGAAGGAACCAAGGCAACAGGAGAAATCAATTCCTTTGCCCAGGGATCCTCCAAAGAAACAGTTGACGGAAGAAAGGGAGACCGAAAAGGAGTCGGAACCAGAGCTTTCTTTGGAGGCTCTGGAGAAGACACCTGAATAGGTCTCCCTTGTCACTACTTCCTTTGAAATAGTATGCTAAGAATGCGGCTTTTAACTAAGTCTCTCCTAAAATCCTTCAGGGTAAGTTCTTTTCTTTCATTTAACCTGTTTTAATGGTTAAGGTTAGTCAGTTAAACTTGCAACATAGCAGAGCAGCTTCATATAATTTAGCTGCTCAATTAGGTAAGCAAGACACTTTTGTTGCATTAATTCAAGAACCTTGGGTGTACAAGGGTAAAATCCTTGGTAGGCCCATGAACGCGCACTTCTTTTCGATAGAGGGACCTGATAAAAGACCTAGAACTAGCATTTACATTTCTAAAAATATAAAGGCTATGAAATTATCCCAATTTACATCAGAGGACTTAACTGCTATTGTAATTAAGGACATAAACAGTTCACTGAGAGGAAACATTTGTTTTTGCTCAGTTTACATGGCCTATGACCTTAACATTCTGCAAGAATTTATAGATCTTGTGAGCTTCTGTGAAATAAACAATATTCCTATGGTTATTGGTGGTGATGTTAACGCTCACCACCTGTCATGGGGCAGTTCTGATACTAATCCTAGAGGAGAAAAACTCATGGAATTTATAATGAATACCAACCTAACTTGGGTAAATAGGGGAAATCGCCCCACCTTTGTTAACAGAAGAAGAGAAGAAGTCATTGACCTCACATTAACTTCATCTGATATTTATAACCTTATTGAGAATTGGCATGTAAGTGACAATCCCTCACTTTCTGACCATCGCCTTATACAATTTTGTATTAGAGATGAAATTCCAGTTGAATATTTCAGAAACATTAAAAACACAAATTGGGACCTTTATAAGGATTTCCTGGTTTCTAATGTTATTAACCTTCAGGTTTTAGACAATAATTGTACAGTCGAGGAGCTTGATATTCAAGCAAACAACTTGACAAATATCATTATTGAATCTTATCATGCATCATGCCCTCTCAAACGAAGGAAGTACTCTCCTAGCAAGAGAGTTTGGTGGACCAAGGAGCTTGAAAGCCTTCGCCTAGAGGTTCGGAGAGCGCACAGGAAAGCTGTCAGAAATAAATCTGAAGTTAACTGGTCTAACTTCAAAATTCTACAAAGGAAATTTAAAAGTGAAATCAGGAAAACTAAATACAACTCATGGAGATCGTTCTGCACAGATATTCTGTCCTACCATGAGACTGCCAGAGTACATAAGATTCTTAAAAGATCTCAGGAGTCTCAACTCTCATCGGTTATGCGACCTGATGGCAGTTATACTATAAACCCTTTGGATACACTTTCGACCATGTTGAATTTTCATCTGGGGGACAGAAGTGTCACCTCTGACCCCCAGGAAAATCCATTGGAACTACTTCATAATCCATTAGATCTGGATTTTGCTAAGATTGAATTTGCTAAGAAATAATTGTGAATTTTGAAAAGGCTAAAGCGGCCCTTGATGTATTTCTTCCCTTTAAATCTCCAGGGAACGATGGCATTTACCCAATTCTGCTTCAGAAAGGCTGGGATATTTTTGGTCACATTCTCGTGGACATATTCAGGTCCAGTTTGATTTTAGGATATGTTCCTAAGGTCTGGAGAACTTCACGAGGTGTGTTTCTTCCTAAACCAGGAAAAGATACATATGAGAAACCAAACTCTTTTAGAATGATCACGCTAACATCCTTCCAGCTTAAGCTGTTGGAGCGATTGATTTTCTGGCACCTCCAGTCAGATAATAATCTGAAACATATCTTTGGCTTAGACCAACATGGTTTTAGGCCTGGCTTCTCCACTGAGTCGGCCTTACACCAACTCGTGTGGAGAATAGAAAAGACAATTATAGACGGACACTTTGCCATTGGGATTCTACTGGATATTGTAGGAGCCTTTGATAACATCGGTTTCGAGAAAATACATAAGGCCCTTACTGGAAGTCATATTCACCCTATGATAACTAGATGGGTCATCTTCATGATTAAAAACAGGAATATCTGTGTTAGTCTCGCTGACTATGAAGTAAAGAGAGATATTACTAAAGGGTGTCCGCAGGGTGGTATTCTTTCTCTGTTCCTGTGGAACCTGGTTTTCGACTCACTCTTAGTACTTCTACGGGAGGAACCTGGCATGTCACAGGCTTATGCAGATGACCTTATTGTGTTATTACAGGGTTTCGATATCGGAACCCTACATAATCAAGCTCAGCAGATCTTAAATAAAGTTTCACACTGGGGTGATACAAATGGCCTTTCTTTCTCTGCTGAAAAATCTGAGGTCATAGTTTTCACGTGGAGAAGGAAATGGAAACTGGCAGATTTATATCTGGGTCACCAGATTATTAGGCGTAAGGAATGCGTTAAATACCTAGGATGTTACCTGGATAGTAAACTTACATGGATCACCCATATAAAAGAAAAGGCACAAACAGCCACAAATGTTCTAGTACTTTGTAGGCGAATCGTTGGTAAACAATGGGGCCTTAACCCAAAATCTACTCTATGGATTTATACTGCCATTGTCCAGCCAATGCTTTCTTACGGATGCGTGGTCTGGATTAATGTTATTAACAAAAGCTCGTATTTAAACATTTTACAAAAGGTGCAAAGACTTGCTTGCCTAAGCATTAGTGGGGCTTTAAATAGTACCCCTACTGCTGCATTAGAATTTTTACTGCAAATTCCACCCTTGAAATTATTCTTGAGCGGAGAAGCAATTAAAGCCATGTATAGATTGAATAAAAATGGCACATGGTGCCAAAGGACAGGTTTTGGTCATAAAAGCCACCTGAAAAGCCACATTGACATATGCCTGGACTTGGGCAATGAGATCCCTATAATCTATATGCCCAAAGATGCAATTACTAAAACAATAGTTCCAGATAAACTATTTTCAACTCATATACCAAAAAGGAATGAGATAGAATCTCTAATTGACCTAATTCCAACAGGCTCAATTGAATGTTACACAGATGGATCAAAATCCAACTTCACTGGAGCTGGAGCTATTATAAGGACCAAGGGATCTGAAGAAGATTTCATTAGATTTCATCTGTACCTTGGTAAATTTACAACTGTTTTCCAAGCCGAGGTTCTGGCGATCAATATGGTCGCCAAGGAGCTCTTAGCTAAAAATACAGTTAATAAGTATATATATATATTCTCTCTGACAGCCAATCAGCCATCCTTGCCCTGGCTAATCGTGTCAAGTTACAAAACTGTGTTTTGAACTGTACTCAAGATCTCAATTCTCTGGCTCAGGCCCATAATACCATTAGTTTAGTCTGGGTCCCAGGTCATTGTGATTTTGCTGGAAATGAACTAGCTGATAAAGTAGCTAAAGATGCTTCGCAACTCCCCATGTCTGGCCCAGAACCATTTTACCCAGTTTCATATCAAACGGTTAAAAAAGAAGTAAGAAGCTGGATAAAGAACAAACATGATGATATATGGTCTAAACTTCCAGACTGTGCTCATTCTAAATTGGTGCTCAGTACACTTAACTTTTCAGGTAAACTCATACACCTCAGTAGAACTAACTTACGCCAGGTAATTCAAATTGTTACTGGACATGCTTATCTAGCTAAGCATCTCCACAAATGTGGTCTTGTTGAATCTCCTCTCTGCCCAGCTTGTGGAGAAGAAGAGGAAACATCTTTTCACTTTTTGGGACGATGTCCGGTGTTCTCTGTCCCTAGAAACAAATTCCTTGGGTTTCCCTATATTACCTTTGATCAAGCCCTTTTATACAAAGGGCTCTCTGGCATAATAGGGTTTCTGATGTATACTAAACACCTACAGGTAAGGTGAATATGGAACCACAAGAAACAAGCTTTGAGACGCCCTGTGAGTTCTTTTTTTTTTTTTTTTTTTGAAAAGAAACTATGCAGGGATTTCCCTCTCATAGCTGTGTTTTGGAATATAATGATATCAAATCTTTATACACTACCTGGCCATTTGGCTTGAGAATGCACCTCTGCCCTCCTTATTTATTTATTTATTTGACTCTCCATCGCACACTTGTTTGGTCAAGAATTGCGTTTGGTGGTTTGGGAGGGATTGAATCGGTTTTCCATCCAATAGGGAAGTTTTTACGATCCAGCCGACACCTTGAACTTAGAGATGGGATCTTTTGCTGATACTATAGATTTGGTGTCAGTTTGAGATCTTATCTATTTATTATTTACCTTTTACGGGAGTTACCATTTAAATCCCTTAACTTAAATGATCAAATGGCGGAAGAGTAATGGCAATTTTGCCTAAACTCCTTTCCTTCTTTTCATAAGAAGGAAGCGCCCTATTGTTATGTTATGTTAACCTTAGATGAAAAAAAGCAAAAATTGCAGAATCACGGATTATGTTTTAAATGCATGAACCGGTACCATATCTCCCGCTTCTGAAAGACCAAAGTTAAATGTTCCATACGCGGTAAAGCTCATTTGTCAATAATGTGTAACTCTCACAGAAATAATTCTACAGACATTATTGGGGATGAAAATAATAAAAAAGACTGTGTTCTGACAAATAAATCTTCCATACAGTTAGTAAATTTGCAAACTTTAGTAGTAAAACTTCGTGGGGATGGGATCGAAAAATATGTGAGAATTTTAATAGATAGTGGTTCCCAGTGATCCTACATTTCGAAGTATGCAGTTAGCATAATGAATTATAAAACAAGTGGTAAAGAAGAATTAATCCATGGTTTGTTCGGAGGAATTGAAAAGAAAGAAACTCATAGTAAATATTTAATTAGATTGAATAGTTTTAAAGGTGATTATCACTGTAATTTTCAGGTTTTGGATCAGGATAAAATATGTACTGACATTCCTCAAATTCGTAGACATACATATCTTACTGAACTGCGAAAACATGGAATTTATTTAACTGACATGCAGAATAAATCTGTGGATTTGATGTATGAAAAATCACCTTTAGAAATTCATGTTCTTTTAGGTGCAGATGTGGCAGGAAAGCTTCTAACAGGGAAGGTTAGACAACTAAAATGTGGGTTATCATGCATACACACTAGATCAGGATGGACAATGATGGGGAAAACTGAAAAGCGTGAGTTCTCTAACAGTACGACAACTGTATTGTCACTTCATGTTAATGATACTAAAATTTCGGATTTATGGTGTCTTGACTCGTTAGGAATAACAGATCCTGCTATAACCCACACAAGAAAGGAAATTGATGAAATTGCTAAAACATATTTTCGTCAGTCATTAAAAAGAGATAGTGAGGGTAGATATCAGGCCTCTCTTCCTTGGTTAGAAGGGCATGAGGTTTTACCTGAGAACAGATTATTAGAAGAGAAAAGGTTAAAATCCTGCGTCAAAAATCTTCAGTCAAAAAAGCTGTCTGAAAGAGTATGAAAATATTTTTAATGAATGGGCTGAAGAAGGTATTATAGAATCTGTTGAAGATAAGAAAACCGAAAATTGTCATTACCTACCACATAGGGCTGTAATTAAGGAAAGTTCAACCACAAAGATTAGACCTGTGTTCGATGCCTCAGCGAAGGAAAGGAATGGTGTGTCCTTAAATGACTGTTTAGAAAAGGGCCCAAATTATTTGGAATTAATACAGAGTATTTTAAACAGATTTCGCCTAGGTAAATACGGGGTTATCTCAGATCGAAGGCCTTTTTGCAAATAGATGTCTGCCCTCGAGATAGAGACTTTTTTAGATTTCTCTGGTGGGAAGAAGGAGATCCCAAAAAATTGAAAATATATCGACATAAGCACATTGTGTTTGGCATTAATGCCAGGTCCTTTTTTTCTCGCCGCCACACTGAATTATCATCTCGAGAATGTTCCTGAACATCAACAAGAGGTAGCTAAGAAACTAAGTGAATCAATGTACGTCGACAATTGTGTGGCCAGTGTTGATACTATTGAAGAACTAAACATTTTCATTAATGTGTCGAAGGAAATTATGTCGACTGCTAAATTTGATTTAAGGGGATGGTGTTACAATGAACCTAGCAGTGAAACTTTAAAAGGAAATCTTTGCAATGAAGACTCCGATAAAACCGTATCAGTTCTGGGGTTGAAATGGAATTTATCAAAAGACACTTTGTCCTGTGCCTTTAAAGATAGTTCCGTGAAACAGCCTGTCAGCAAAAGGAATATATTGTCAATAGAACACAGGATTTTTGACCCGATTGGGTTTACAGCTCCTGTTACTCTGATTCCTAAGCTAATGCTTCAAGAATGCTGGAAACAGAAGATTTCATGGGATAACAATTTACCTAAAAGCATTTCTGATAAATTCGAAAGCTGGAAAAATAAATTGCACAATTTGGAAAAAATAGCTATACCCAGAAAAATTTTTGCTGACTCCGAAAGAATTTCCGATTTATCTTTACACGGGTAAATCTGACGCGAGTAAATCTGCTTATGCCACATGCATATTTATGTGAAGCTGTAATGAAAATTCTGTTACATGTCAGCTCATCTCAGCTCGATCCAAAGTGGCACCTATCCAGCCAATTTCCATACCACGACTAAAGCTCTTAGCTTGTACGATTGGTGCTAGACTGGCACATCGTGTTAAGGAAGATTTGAGACTAGAAAGCTTGCCTATTTATTATTGGAGTGATTCTATGGATGCATTATTTTGGATAAAAAAGAATGAAAACTGCGCCGTTTTCGTTCACAATAGAGTGAAAGAAATCCGTACTCTAAGTAATCCCAACGACTGGAATTATATTCCTGGAACGCTAAATCCAGGGGACCTCCCTTCCCGAGGATGCAGTCCGGAAACCTTAGTCAAATCGAAATGGTGGTAGGGTCCCGATTGGCTGAGAAATGATCCAGAAAAATGGCCTGCCTTTGAAATTGTACCGAATTTTGATATTATAAATGCTGAAAGAAAGAAGACGATAATTTCTGCAGTTAATTCGAATGCTATGACTGAAGTTAATTTTGATAAGATTTCTTCGTACAATGCCATTCTAAAGATAATATCTTGGATCTTTCGTTTTGTTAAAAATGTCAGACTAAGTCCTAATGAAAGAACTTTTGGAACAATTACAGCGGAAGAAACTAAAGGAGCCAAATTAACTCTTTTGAGATTAGTGCAGAGTGAATCATTTTCTGGATTAGATGACAAAAGATTACGTGTACTTCAACCAATGATTGATTCTAACGGAATCCTTAGGGTTAAAACCAGAATTCTGAGAAGAGATGATACAGAAAATTTTCGATTTCCTATTATTCTTCCTTCAGATCATCCTATTGTAGTAAAATTAATTAGAGCTAAACATGAAATGAATAATCATGCAGGAGTACAATTTTTAATATCTGCTTTACGAGAACAATATTGGATTTTGAAAACACGAAAGACTGTCAAGAAAGTCATAAGAAGCTGTGTTGTATGTTAGAGGTTCGATACTAGTTCTTCGAAAACACCCATTGCTCCTCTCCCTGAAGACCGAGTAAAGTCTTTGAGATTGTAGGTGTTGACTTGACTGGACCGTTGATATTGAAGGGAAATCAAAAATCATGGATAGTGATTTTTACCTGTGCTGTTTTTCGTGCAGTACATTTGGAATTGATTTTCTCGCTATCAACTGAAAGTTTTCTGCAAGCGCTGAGACGTTTCATTGCTCGACGTGGACGACACCACACCATCTATTTCGACAATGGAACAAATTTCAAAGGAAGTGATAGATTATTCAAAAGCTTAAATTGGGATAAAATCTTAGAACAAGTTAGTATCCACAGGATCACATGGAAATTTCTTCCGCCATCAGCTCCCTGGTGGGGAGGATGGTGGGAGCAATTAATTGGAGTTCTGAAAAGAATCCTTTGCAAAGTTTTAGGACGATCATCTCTGAATCATGAAGAAATGATAACAATTTTGTGTGACTGTGAAGCAATAATGAATAATTGTCCCTTGACGTATGTCTCGGAAGATGTTGAAAATTTATCTCCGATCACACCTTCCATGTTTCTCCATGAGATTCGACAAATTGGAGTTCCTGATCTGGATAATATAGATACGAAATCTTTAAACAAAAGGCTTATTTATCGACAAAAACTTTTCCAAGATCTACATAAAAGATTTCGAATATCTCGGACAGTTATGGCAAAATTATGAACATGCAAAAGCTTCACAGCCTTTTAAAATAGGAGATCTTGTTTTAGTGTCCGATGATAATAAGAAGCAAACAGACTGGTTATTGGCGAAAGTAACCGAGATTTTCAAATCTCAGGATGGATATGTGCATTTAGTTAAGGTCAAGACTAAACTTGGAGAAGTTTTGCGACCAACCAGGCGTTTGTATCCTTTGGAGATAACATCATCAGATGAACAGTCTAGATTTAGAAATGTGGCAAGCAGCTTTTCTGATGAACCAGAGACTTACTGCGATCCTGATATTCGTAATGACTTGCCTCAAGATCTTAATAGCGAAACGATTCCATCGATGACTACAAGAAGTGGTCGAATGGTAAAGCCTGTTCAAAGGTTACAGTTTTAAATTTGATTTTTCAGCAAATTTAAAGGTGGGAGTATGTTGAAACTCTCACCGACAACCACGTGATTTGCGCATGCGCGCAGCAGAAACTAAATCAGAACTTTTTAGTTGAACTTTGAGAACTCGTGATGGACGTTTGAGTGAAATATGTAATCTTTATCTTTCTGTATATATATTAGTTTAGTGATGTTATTGTAATTAAATATCTTATTATCTTAGAAGCCTCCCTTTTTCTGTGAGTAGTGTAGTGTGTAGATGTACTTAGGAAAAATACTCCCGGATATGCTTTGGAGAAGAAAGAAGATCGAATAAAAGGTAAGTCCTTTTTACCTTTTATATTCTAAGGAATTATTAGAATTATACATGTGCTCTAGGGGGGTTAAGATTCGGCAAGTTAGGTGGCCAGGACATTAACTGGAATTTATTCTTATGCTCCTTGGACCACTTCAACACAATTAGAACCTATTGATATATGGCATTGTCCTGCTGGAAGAATCCATTTCTAGTTCGAAAGACAGATGCCACATAACGGTGCAAACTGATATGCAGTTATGTTTAGATAGTCTGCAGCTTTCATGGTCTGTTCTACCACAATAAAGTGTCCCAGAGCTGCCCATGAGGAATATCACCGAAAGCATAATACCAGCACCACCACCCTGCGTACGGCCTGCTGTACATACAGGGGGGAGCAACTGTTTGCCTGTAAGACAGTATACTTTAACATGACTGTTCACATGGTGAATGAGGAATCGTAATTCATCCGACCAGCCAACTGTCTTCCACTTACCCATGGTCGAGTCTCGATGTTTTCGGGCCCACTGCAGGTGTACTTGACAGCGATGCTTGGTCGACAGAAGCACACGTGTGGGACGTCTGCTGCACTGGCCCATATCCAACAGTAAGTTCCAAAACACTTGCAGTTTTGCTGTACCAAGCAGGACAGTCTTCGAAATTCTTTATCCTTGATGATGCATGGACATCCATCACCTTGGCGTCTACTTCAAGTTTCACCATCATTTAGCCACTTTGCATAAATGGCAGATCGTGAACAACCTACCAGTCATGTAGTTTCAGAAATATTCATTCCGAGTCTTCAGGCCATTAAAATCTGCCCTCTAGCAAATTCGCTTAGATCAGCAGCCTTAAGAATGATTCCTTACCTTTTCCAGCAGCAATTAAATACTATTCCCACTTAACCCCATGCTTTCAATGTCATCAAGACAAGTTTATTGAAAAATGAGGGGATGGTCATAATGTTTTGGCTCATCAGTGTTTATAAGGTTTTATCACTTTATAAGTTATTCATAACATAAGCATTTCTTTCTATCTGCATGTGTTGATTTTCATAAATTTAAATAATAAGCAAATTTATACATCAATTTCCCTCACTTGGATTTTGGTCAAAACCCTAACTAAATTATACGAATGAATATTCATTAGCTGTCAATAAATCAAAATTAAGAAAGTACTGGAAGTTTATTTGCACTTAAGTTATTATCAATTTAATTTTATGGGTTACTCTTTTTATGGTTTTATTAATTTCAATAGTAATAACAATATTATTCTCATTAGTTATTATCAATAAATATTATCTCATAAGTTATTATCAATACAAGCATGGCTAAATTTGAATTGTTTATTGCAAGAACTATTTTTTCCACTCGGATAGTTTAACTCTGATAGTTTAGTTTTCCACTCTGATGATTTTGATTTTCTTAAATAACATGTAATAGAGTAGAATAAATATTTTTAAGAAGCAACCATTTGCTGAAATTATATGACCATATAGATTAGTCCACAGTGTTAAATCAATATGAAGTGCATAAAAATCAGTGAAAAATCATTTATGTAGAGAACAACACTCTCAGGATTTCGCATACTTTATTAATCACAGTATATTTATTAATATATAAATAATTAAAATCAAAATATATTTATTTATATATTTAAAATATATTTTTAGCCCCAAACAGCAATTTGCTCAGGAAGACTATTAATTTGCATTTTGCTTGGTTCACTTCAACCAAATTTAGAATTTGTTTTATTATCTATTTCATATTTTGTCAAACATTAAAGAATTTTTGATTAACAAACTCAGCAATTTCAAAGCGAGCAATGGCAACACTGTATCTGGGGGGGGGGAATTTTTTTCTCTAGCACGGGAGACTGTGTACCCAGAATTCTAAAGATAGGCTCTTTAAAATATTTTCTCATATTGCTGTTGAAATATATTTTATGGTTTAACTGCAAAGAACATGATATTTAATAAGTAAGGGTAACACACAAAACGTTAAAAAATGCCCCTTTAGCCGAAATTAATATTTTTTTAAAATTTATTTTTATTTCATGTATTATTTTAATCACAATTTATTCTATTATAAGCTACTTCATAATTATTTAAGGCTTTCAGTAACTTACTTGCACTGGTAACCCTGAATGTCACCTTGAAAGACTTACAAATACTGAAGTTGATATGTTTTTAATTAATGAAGTTATACAGTATATTATCTAGAGTTAACTAATTAAACTAAATGGCAGAACAAAGTTAAAAAGAAACTGAAGAATTTAAATTGATGATATTTCACTTTTTGTTACTTTTATATGAAATGGATGCATTTCAAAATTGTTTTTGTCTCTTACTCATACAGTACAGTTAAATACATGCAAAATATAATAGATACAGAAATGCATAATAGTTTCAACTTTAAAAATTCCCAATATTTAACTCAAGTTTGACATTCATTTGAAAGGTAATGGGTTTTTCATTTTAAAAAAATGGCAATTAATTTTTTTTTAATGTAATAAATGTTTTGAGATCTGTGATTATGAATTCACAGAGTCTGCATGTGAGGGAGAAGAGGGGGAGGAAAAGAAAAAATGAAGAACAACCAAGCAGTTCTGGAAAAATTTGGAAAATAAAACAAAAACTTAATTTTCTCACTGGATTATGATTTACTTATATATATATATAGTTAATATGTTTACTGTTTATAATGAAGACAGTTAAAGAGGATGGGGAAAAACTTACCACTTAGCTACAAAATCTTCAAGTTCTTCTGAAAATTTACCGCTTGGAAGACGTGGAGGATCATCTTCAACAACTTGTTTCAGTTGTTCAAAAGGTGTGCCCCAAGTCCGATATGGGAAGACTCCCATAGATAATTCATACTAAAAGAATTATTAAAACAGCAGTGTTATGAAATATTATTATATAAGTCAGTTAGAAACAAACATCAGTTAAAAGTATGAACATTCCAATTTCTTAACTTGATCCAAATTGAGTCAATTATAGCAAAGCATGTAAAGGGTACTACATAACAGAAAGTGTGATTTTATGAAAGATTTTCTGAGTAAAATTGGCCCATATTTATGTTGCACATTATGAAAAATATGGAAACATTATACAGATACCCACTTCAGGATCAGGTGTAATACTAGTTTATTCAGTAATCTAACTAACAGAGATTCTCTCTCTACAAGTAATTTTAAGAAAAGCACTGTAAATATCAAGCTGCAGAATATATTAAATATGTAAGTTGTAGATATTGCAGAACATTCAACAGAATTTAAGTTATTTTTAGTTAGCAGGAAGATATAGAAATTCGCTCTCTCTATTGATACTCTCTCTATTGCTTTGACAGTACACTTAACTCTTTTAGTATCACCTAGAATTCCAATAATTAGCTTCACTTTAGGTCACTTGTTAATTACTTTACATGATTTCGCATTTTCTTAAATAACATGTAATACAGTAGAATAAATATTTTTAAGAAGCAATCATTTGCTGAAATTATATGACCATATAGATTAGTCCACAGTGTTCAATAAATATGAAGTGCATAAAAATCAGTGAAAAATCATTTATGTAAAGAACAACACTCTCAGGCCTTCGCATACTTCATGAATCAAGACACAGTCATGACACAAGTTCCTTTTCTAGTAAGAGACTAAACATATTGCTTTGACAGTACACTTAACTCTTTTAGTATCACCTAGAATTCCAATAACTAGCTTCACTTTAGGTCACTTGTTAATTACTTTACATGATTTCGATTTTCTTAAATAACATGTAATAGAGTAGAATAAATATTTTTAAGAAGCAACCATTTGCTGAAATTATATGACCATATAGATTAGTCCACAGTGTTAAATCAATACGAAGTGCATAAAAATCAGTGAAAAATCATTTATGTAGAGAACAACACTCTCAGGATTTCGCATACTTCATGAATCAAGACGCAGTCATGACACAAGTTCCTTTTCTAGTAAGAGACTAAATAAATATGATGACCCTATACCACAATTTCTTCCCCTTGCAAATTATTTCCATCTTACAACAAGAAATTTAACTGCAGTCAGTTACTTCCTATTATTGTTTTCGGTTAATCTCCCATCCACTCACAAGGTAGAAGATGTGATCATACAGTTTTTTCCCCCTTGAATATAAACTGATATTGTTTATTCAATTATAATACATTATTTTTTTATTATTTGCTCACACAAAATATGATGAATGAAAAATAAAATTTCCTTGCTTTCAGATTTGCTGAATACCCAGATGAAATACTGCAAAAGATAACCCAGATAACAAAATTTTTACAGTATGCCATTTAAACCTCACAGTTACTTCTGCTAGTAATTTAAAGAGTATATTCAAGAATATTCAATACAAAAGTAACACCCAAGAATTTACATCTGTGCCAGAAAAATTGGGATACTTGTATAATACTAAAAAAATTCATGTCTGTATTACAGAAACATGATGGGGTCTGAGTCCATAATCTCAAGTAGACTGAACATAATAAACACCAAATCTGAAGAATGATCCATAAATCTGAAGAATGAGTATAATGCAATTAATAGGATGTGAACACAACATTCACCAATCACAGAAGTTGTAGGCACATTAAAGCTACTATGTAAACTGAGTTGGGAACAGCAGTATTTCATGAAAGGGGCACCTCTAATTAACCCTTTCAGCACCTACCTTTTAAAGTTGGAATTTTGATTAAAAAAAGGGTAGGCAGTCTAATTAGGCCTAAAGGAGTACACAAGTAAAATTTTGTGAAGATAGCACTTATTTATTTTTGTGTGTGTGCCTGAAGCAAGCACACTGATTAGTGCTGAAACGAGCATTGCTGGGAAGTGCATAAAAGAGTAAGAGATTTTGCCTACAATTAAAAAACACTAGACTCTGAATACCATAGTAGATTTAGCATTACCCAGGGTGTGCCACGGGAAGACCTGCTACTCTACACACATTCTTAAAAAAAACTTTTTTGTTATATGATGATTACATGCGTATGAATAGGAAAAAAAGTAACTTGGGTATATGATATTTACACTTTAGTATATTTTTTTCATGGTGGTACTTTTTGAAGAAAGGGACACCACCTTTGAAAAAGCACAACCCAATATTGCATGTTTTGACCATGTACCGGGATCCGTACCACATTCACTATCTGAAAGTGATTTGTGTAATAGTCAGCCCTCTCCGAACCGTTTGGAAAATAATTAAAAATCCGAAAAAAATAAACTAATATTATATTTACAATTAAAAATTATAAACTATAAAATAAAATTAAATAAATGTCTACAACTCAAAACTATTACATGGAGCGCTAGCGAAACTTTGAACGAAAGCGAAAAAGAACTGCTCTAGTACAAAAACCAACTGATAAAATTACCCTTGATCTTTAGAAAATCACCGCAACAATTTGTTTCGTTAATAACCAAACATCCCGTTAAAAAAAAAAAAAAAAAATCTGAAATGTTTCAGATTTTAAATTACGTCCAAAGGGGCGTTTTTTAACATTTTGTGTGTTACCTTTCTTTATTAAATATCATGTTCCTTGCACTTAAACCATAAGATCCAGTGCAACAGCAATATCGCAAAATAGTTTTAAAACGAGCATATCTTTAGAATTTCCGATACAGAGACTCACGCGCTGGAGATAAAAAAATTTTTTCTGCACAACGTTGCCATTGCTCGCTTTGAAATCCTTGAGTTTGTTAATCAAAAATTTGTCAAAGTTTTAAAAAATAGGAAATCGATCATAAAACAAATTTCAAATTTGGTCTTCCACATGCTCATATTCGTTGGAGGATTACGTTATTCAAAATTCGATGACTCTATGTACCGTTATTTTATGACAATGTGAGAAATATACATACATTTACGCAGATTTTCATTATTTAATTTCTTCAAATATAATGCAGGACTCTAACATTTTATGGCAACAGTTTGAAAAGTGAACCGACATTTATCCGTCCGACGCAAAATGCCAAAACGAAACTAATAGTCCTTCGGGATTCAAATCCCTTTGGACTAATAACATAGAAATTTCTTTTCAAACAACCGATGTTCGTTGTTTGATTTTACGCAAGATTTCAAGGTAAAAAATTAAAACTAATATAGAATAAGGAGATTATCATACAACCAAAAAAACAAAAATAACATAGAAATTCCTTTTATACCTTGAAAAAAAATCTGGAAGATTTCTTCGAAAAATGAGGGTCTTAAAAAACTAAACATGGCTAAATTGAGCTGCCATCTGCTATAAATAAAGAATGTTTAGAGTAACCTATAAATCCTTTTTCATTCAATTTTTCTGTGCATACAGAAGGAAAGTTTTAGGTGTGCTCAGACCGAGCACACCGTGCTGCAAAGGTTTAAGGGACAATTCTGTTGGTCCTGGTGCCTTTGAATAAAGATCTTAATGTATTTATACTAAGGGACACTGAAAAAAAGTTTTAAAAAATAAGAGGTAGAGAAATAAGTAAAAATATGAATGCTCTTTGTTAGTCATCTTTTAAGGTAGGTTTCAAAGACAAGTTTGTGCTCAGTGAAAGATAGTTCTGTGATAAGAGAACAATGAAGTGAAAAGTTAATCCCTCTCTTCTGAAAACTGCTTTTCAAGAGGAAACAAGAAAAGAGAACAAGACACTGGAAAAAAGTTGTGGTATAATCAAAAAAGATATTTCACATTCATAGAATTCAGAGTCCAGATATTCTTCTCAGTGGTGTCGCCTCAGATGCAGACAAGAAGGCAAAATTGATGTTATTTACGAAGGAGAAAGTAAATGGGTGCGCTAGAGGTCTTAAGGGGAAATATTTTTAAAAAGAGAGTTGTTTTAGGTCCCTATCAGGAAAGAAATGAAAGTATTTCTTGCCTGCTACTTTTCTTCTAAATTTCGCAGAGGTGTTTTGAAGAGCTACAAAGAGAACTCTCATTTGCTCTTACTGCAAAACAGCAGTAACCAAAATGTATACATGGATTTACATGGTACCAGAACGGACACAAATAATACAGAAAGCAAAGTTTTCAAGTGCTCTTTTCCTTTTATGTATTATTAATAGCAAATATCTACCTATAACTATGAGCTAAATTATCATTATCACATAATTTATCAGATGATCAATTCAACTTATATAGGCAGCCCATTCACCTGATTTGAAACTGGGAATGAATTACCAGATTGATCATTCCATTCACTAGTCTTATCAACTTGAATATAGTGAGCCTCAGTAAAGAAGGAAATGTTTTTCATACATATAAAATTGATAATAAATGCATTTCTATATAATAATTTAAATGCATTTCTGTATAATAATTTAAAGTCTAATTTTTTGGCTGTTTAAAACTCCTTTTAAAAGATTTAAATTAAAAATAGAAAATATATATTGGAAATTACAAAAGCAGTGAGTGACATAGATGTATCTGTAAATATGAGATCTTATGCTAGGAAAAACATTTAAATTAGCTACTTATGGGGTTTTTACTTGATCTGGTAAACATTAATTAATCCCGAACCCCTAACAGACATAAAGCTAATTATTGCTAAGCCTGAAGCCTCAGCGCCCCCCAAAAAAGGTCAACCTTTTTATTTAAACAGAATTTAGATCATAAATGAACTTTCTTGTGCTAACAAAATTAACCATAGCTCATGGTGCGGTAACTAAATAGAATAGTCAATTTTAAGTTAAAACATGAAATTGTAGCCAAAGACTACACAAGTTGAATATATTCTAAGCTGGCTCAGTAACTATTGGCATATTAGAATTAAATATCGGCAGTGATATAATGCAAAGCAGAATAATTACAACTTATTAGAGCTTTAAGAACTAAATGTCGCATGCACACGCAGGTCAGAAACATATTCTGTCTTATAAACCCCAAACCTCAGTTTAAATACTAGATACACTCATTTACATTCTCGTGAAGAAAACAGAAAGAAGCTAAAGATCCAAATCATAAAAACCTGATTAATCATACATCCTCAAATATTTTTCCTTCAGATAAGTTTTACAACAGCCTGACTATGACATTCTCATTGACAATCAGTACCTATTCTAATTAATATTCCCATTCAGATTCTTTAATATGATTAATGAAATTTTCCCAAATATGTGTAAATAATTCATTTCCTTTTTATTAATCTTTCTTTTCTTTACAAGTGCCAAATTTCAGTTTTTGTCATACATTGAATTAAGTGCTTTATTCAAATGATAAGCACTGATTATGGCTTCTTATCAGCAGCCCCCTTAATTTTGACTTACAGCTTTTATTTTTGGACCAGTATATAAGCAAAATGCTAATCTACTTTTAAATAAAGAGATTCTCTTGAAGCACTGTTACATGACAATGCTTAAGACTACATGACATTACATGACAATGCTCAAATTACATGACATTACATGACAATGCTCATGAATTACATGACAATGCTCAAAACATAAACATTCAGTTTATAGGTTCCGGAAACCACAACATGAAGTACGAAATATCAAAGAAAAATAATTTCCGAATAATGACATCATAATTACCGGACGTTGACGTCATAACGGAAATACCAAGTTATTGATACTTGACCTTTCTTGGCCTCGCTCACGTAATTCTTTAATGGGAGGTATTCTTGCATGCTGATCTCAATTCATTGGTAAATGTTTTAATAAACCTTTCAAAATGAATTATTTTTTATGTTAATAGCTTGCAATTTTAATTATTTCCTTTTAATTAAAAACACTGACAGTTTATAGTGTGTTTAATGTGATATTTAAAAATCATGGACTAAATTCTTCAGTGAATGAATTAACATTCTATCATATCTAGTGTTAACAATAGAGACTGACCAAAACGTTTAACATAGCTATTCGTCTTAAGGATTTTTGAACTGCTAAATGTTCAGCTAAGCACTGTTTATTGTACTATGTTTATTGTATGTGAATGATATTGGTATACTTAATATGTAATAATAAAAGCTATTTTCACAATTAATTAATTATTTCCATGCATGCTACTTTGCATCCCATTACAAATGATGCTATATTTCTGTTAACCATGTTCCAGTTATATATACTACGATTTTTAGTTATTATAATTTTACAAACGGGATATTATTTTACCAACACTGAACTTTCCATATGTTTCCCTTTGCTTAATTTCTGAGATTATTTCTAAAATTTAATACAGATCTTCTTTTCCAGCAAATTATGAATGTTTTTATGCATAACATATTTAAGTTGTATTGTTAAAGTAACTCAGTTTTCTTATTAAGAGATTTAGTTAGAGGAAAAATATTTCTTGATTTAGGTTAGCTTATATGAATATGGCAAAACACACAAGGGCTGCCTACCAAAGACGAGTAATGTCTCTGTGAAGGATTTTTTAAGGAAAACTGGCTCGTACTCACATTACATATATATTAAGGAAACCATGAAAAAACAACCATGCAAAAGTATCTCTTACTTGCGAGATTAAGGGAGCGTAATTATGGTATTAAATGTATATTTAAGCCACACTGGTAAACTTTATCCAAAATAATATTTCTATTTTAAATTAATGAATTTCCCTTCTCTAAACAAGATACTTCATTTTGTTATTAGATATTTAAAAATTTCATCTCTATCATTTGCAGAAAAGGACAACGAAAAGATGTTAATTTCTTTATTCATGTTCAAAAAGCTTAGGAAAATTAAGAAAGGAATCTTTCATACAGGAATTTGAAAATTTCACAGTGATAATTTGGAAATTTGAATATTATAAAACCTTTCTTTAAAGTTAAATCTTTGCCACCATCCAGCGGAAGAAAAACTATTTTAAGGGGAAATATAACTTCATGAAATTCTTTTTATTCAAACAGACCTCATGTTCTTTGCCACAACAAATTTCTATCGAAAATTTGCTTAGCAGAAAGCCAGTACCTGAAGAGTCAGTCAAAGTATTTGAAAACTTTCGATAATAGCACTGCTTTTTACTGTAGGACAAACAAATATTTCTTTTAATGTAATAGAGGCAGTTTTATACTTTTGCTATTTTTTATTTTAACGAAAGTTTTAAATTTATGTAGTTGAAAATGAAATCACTTTCACCCATAACACAATATAAAACACACCCTTTTTTCAAGAAAATTAAGTACTGGAATTACTTTTATTTCCATAAATACAGCCAATTTCCATTTGAACTGAAATAAATAAATAAAATTAAGTTTTAATTGCATAGATTCTAAAATGCAAGACATAAAAATGTTTTTATATTTACTGTGCTAAAAGTAAATAAAAAAAACAAATTTTTATGTTAAAGAAATTATACCTATTTCTCTTCAATTAAAAATATACTATAAAATATTTCTTTAATTCCCACCTGATAATAAAATAATAAAATCAATACTAAAATATGTATTAATGCTTTTTGGTACTTTACAGTTTGAAAACATGTCTGATTTTAGTAAAGAAAATAACATGAATACTTTAAAGAAAGTCATCCTGTACAGCAGGGATGTCAAACTCATAGGTACACTTGGGCCAAACAAACAAGGTTTAACTTTAGGCGGGCCGCAAAAAAAAAAAAAAAAAAAAAAAAAAAAAATAAATAAATAAATAAATAAATAAAAAAATAAAAATAAATAAATAAATAAAAATAAAAAAATAAAATTCATAGAAACGTATATTTATTTCGAATAATACAATAATAAACCTATATATATATATATATATATATATATTACTCTATATTTATATAGAAAAGAACAAGAAAAATTTAATATTTACGTTTTGATACTTGACATCTCTTCTCTGCTATATCTTTCCTATTTCGGGAGAAATTTTGTTCGCAGTGATAACTTTCAACGCTGACCCAAGGTGAGCATCATTAATACGGTTTCTAATAGGAGACTTATTACCTTTCATGACTAAAAATAACTGCTTGCACCGATAAGTGCTACCAAACATGGAAATAATTTAATATGCAAATTTTCGAGTATTTTCATACCTGGCTGGTAAATATTTGTGAAATTCAGGCACGCCCACTTCAATGAATTTTGCTTTCAAATTTGAGTTGCACTGAATCTCGATCACTTCCATTTGCATATGGCTGGGTACTGAGTCAATACTTATTGAGAAAATCGAAGAAAACAAAAAAAATTTGTCTTCGAGGGAACTAAAATCATTAAATCTTGTTTCAAATTCAGCTGTTAAATTTGCAATTTTTTCTGCGTATTTTTGATACGAACAAGTATCATCTAAACTTGATTTGTTCCCGCTGCACGTCGGAAAGTGCGTCAAATCTTCATTTTTAAGTTGTTTTTCCCAAAGAACTAGTTGACATTTGAATGCTTTAATTATGTCAAACATGTTCGTAATGATATGATCTTTTCCTTGTAATGATAAATTTAAATCTGTTAAGTGTTTGGTTATATCAACCAAGAAAGATAAATCTTGTATCCATATTAGATCGTAAAACAAACTTACGTCTTGATTTTTCGTTTTTAAAAACTGACATATTTCTTCTTTCAAATCCCACAATTGTTTGAGAATCTTGGAGCAAGATAACCAACGTACCTCGGTATAGTAGGACAAACCAGAATATTCACTATCTAACTCACTTAAGAAAGCAGTAAATTGACGTTGATTTAAACCTCGAGATCTTATAAAATTTATAACTTTTTTTATATATGAGAAAACATTCTCCAGATTTATTACTTTCATGCATAGAACTTCTTGATGTATAATACAATGCATATGATGAATGTTTGAACCGTGAATTTCACTAAGTTTTTTTCTTAGTAATGCTACGAAGCCCTTGTTTTTCCCAGTCATTGATGGAGCGCCATCTGTAGCTAGAAAATTTAATTTTGCCAAAGGTAGATTGTATTTCTGCAAAAGTCCAAAAACACAAGTAAATATATCTTCTCCTATGGTAGTACCGGGCATCGGTATTAGTTCCAGTAATTCCTCAAAAATGTTAAAATTCTTGTCACAAGAACAAAGAAACACTGCTAATTGAGCTTTGCCACTAATGTCTGTGCTCTCGTAACAGGCAATGGAGAAACTTTCGAAACTAGATGATTTTGCTTTGATCTGATCACTTAAATTCGCGGCTAAATCAGTAACTCTTTCCGCAACTGTATTTCGAGACAATGAAATTGATTGAAAAGCCTTCACATTTCCAGGACAAACAATTTCTCCAGCTTTCATTAGGCATTCCTTGATGAAATCACCGTCAGTAAAAGGCTTCGAATGTTTAGCTATCAACTCGGACAAGACGTAGCTTGCATGTATCGCCGCTTCACTTTCTTGCAATACTTTACTAAACATGGACTGTTGCTTTTTCACTCCTAACTTGAGCTCTTTCAACTTTTCTTCTCTCATTAATCCTTCGTAATCGTTATATTTCAATTTGTGCTGTTTGTAATGACGTTTAATATTATATAACTTTGATACATTAATAGTATTATTACATAACAAGCAGATAATTTTATCTTTTATTTCACAGCAAAAATATTCTAATTCCCATTTTACTTGGAATATTTTATGTTTGTCAGCGATTTTTCATTTAATTTTACTACCACTTGGTTTGATATAGACATACTGAATACAAAGGGCTGGAATAAACATAGTTAACGTTAAAAAGTTAACAAAAATTCATTCTTTCCACAAGAGATAAATCAAAATGCTGAAATATTTCTTCAAAAATATTCTAACAATATCACAAAATGTCAAACGTTTAGCAAAAATCAATTCAAAACAGAGAAACTAATTCTATCTCACAGCAAAATCGCTACAAATCAATCACAGCATTAAGTAAACAAACAGTTTGCTAGAACTACAGCTACTACTGAGATGAGTTGTTTGTTCTCGGCTTTTATAAGCTTTATAATTAATTTCTTGAATATACTGGAAACATCTATAAATATCTGGATTTTTGTGGATGGCAACAGCAATTACGAAATATTTATTTATTAGGTATTAAATGCACGCGCTGTTCTATTTTTAACCTTCCAACGCAGCTGTCTTTTCAAAAATCGTCTGCGTTGCTAAGGCAATATGAAGCAAATCTAATTACAATTCTAAATAAGAAAAACTAACTATATAAATAACTATGAAATTCGTAACAATATGAATTAAGTAATAATTAATAATAAAGCAAAGTGCATGCACATGCATGAACCAACATATCGTACAAAACTATGATTGGAAAACTGAGACCATGAGTTCGGCCACATTCGGCTATCGGGGGATGCGTACAAGTTCCCGAGTGCACGTGTCCCTCAAAAGCCGAAGGTAGCTGAACGCAAGCTACTCACACGTATTTGTAATTTAAGTAGTGTATGTGTCAGCTCGCTGTGAGTAATCTAACAACATTGAATAAATTATCGTTAATTACTTAGCAGTAAACATGTAATTTTTTTCTTCGTTGATATGTTATTTTATTATTATATATTATTATTTGCCGATATATTGGCAGGGCCACAAAAATATTTGTCGTGGGCCACGAGTTTGACATCCTTGCTGTACAGCATCAGAGCCATGCCATTAAATTTTAATATCTGAAACTAACCTCATAATTGCTTTTCCTATATATTTTTATAACCTTTCAAATCTTTATTTATAAAATACTAGAAAGCCTAGTGGTTATATGAAATGACCGCTGTTCTAGATATTATAAATTGTAATTAAAATGATTTGTGCAAAGGTGTCTGCTAATTCAAACTGAATTACCCAGGGCAGGCGGCGAGGACGCCCCTTTGCTTACTGCCCCATGGGTTTCCTTGTACTTGCTTAATTGCTTAAAGTAGAGTGCAATGAAGGAAACCACTGGCGGTACATTTCTTAAGAGCCACCGCTAGCTCAATAAATAAAGGTGATTTAAATAATAAAATGTTAATTCACATGTCAAAGATCTCTTTGTACACAACATTTCTTGTGTAGATCTTTCCATCATTCTTAAGCTTGCTTTGCAGAGAACCATCCGTTATTTTTAATTTTATGTCCGTTCTTTCACAAACTCTTGAACAGGCAACATAAAGTTAATCGTGTCCAAATGCAGGCCCAGGTAAAAAAAATGCCAACACGCTTAAGCGTTTTGCACTGAGACTTATTGATGGTCATGGCAAAAGCAAGTTTCACAGGAAATTGTCATCGGAAAACGGCAACCCTCTGCCGTGGTAAATTCACCCCATTGGTTAGTACAGTTACGCAAGCAACCAATAAACTATTGATGACAAACAGACACTTAACCCACATATAATAAAGATATTTATTTATTTCATTTTATTTGTTTTTCCATCATTACTCTGGATATCATTATTTCAGGTAACTAGAACTCCTCTCCGGTTTCATACATGTGTTAAACGAGAATAGTAAGAAAACATGCACCTCATGTTACCTATCTTTACATTAAAACATGTCTTCTGAATCCTTATCTTTGTTCTGTAAAATCACATTAAAATAATTCCAAATAACCAAGTTGAAAGATAATTCTCATTTTCATTCTATATTTGCAGAAATTTGTGGATAGCAAAGAATCTTCCTTGATTTTCTCACGTTCAACAGAGTTCATTCATTTCTGCTATTTTTTTTATGATAATTGTTTCATTCTTAATGAATTCTTAATAATATGTTTTCACTTTAAGTATGATATATGAATTATTACTGCTATTATTCAGGTCAGTATGCAATAAGGTTTTAATCCCTGCAAGTATTGATTAAAATATGGAACTTATGACGTTTGCCATATAAACAGCTGAGTTTCATTCAGTTTATTGTAGGAGCTACGAGCTACTAAGAGTACTTAAGCACTGCTATGAAGGTAAAGTACAGCATATACTCTCAGAAGAGAGTAATACAGACTTTCTACAATTCAGCTTTGGTAATATAAATTGTTTTATGAACTGGAATTATTAATTCATGCAAATTATGCTTTTGCATAATTAATTGTTTAAAGCAGTATTAAATTTAAACTTAACTGTTAAAAGAGCAGCAAAATGCATTTAGGGAATACAGACATATTTAAAAAAAGTGATTCACATAAATCAGCTAATGAAGGAAATTATACAGTTTTTTACTTAACACAATTATTTAAATCTCTTGAAGCTCTACAGTGTAAGAAAGTTATTTTAAATTTACAGTTTAAAGATTGCATAAAATTGCAATTTTCAATGGAGAAATAATGATGAAGCAGAATGCAGTAAATATAAATTTCCTGGATTTATTTTCCAGAGCCATGGATTTGATGCACTGATTTCCGTATCCACAACTATTCATTCTGTGTTGCAAATTAAGTAACAAATCACTAATTTGAAGACTATGCTTTTTATTCAAAATGAAACATTTCATTATATATATATATATATATATATATATATATATAAAAGTAAATATCCTATGAATATAGTACTAAACTGGCTTTTCTTTCTTGTAATTATCAAATCTAATAATTTTCTGGAGGAAAAACAATCAGGA
Source organism: Stegodyphus dumicola (assembly GCF_044657685.1). Lineage (NCBI taxonomy): Eukaryota > Metazoa > Arthropoda > Arachnida > Araneae > Eresidae > Stegodyphus > Stegodyphus dumicola. The sequence goes on from NC_140775.1 coordinate 25,384,547, forward strand.
AGAGAGAAATGAAGAAGAAAATAATTAAAACAAAAGCCAAACAATTGGAAAAAATATTGCAAAACAAATAGAATTTTTTAAAAATATTTCTATGTAAGAGGGGGTCAAGTGTTAAATTAAGAAGTTTAATTAAGTTTTTAATAAGGTGTAATAAGAACTCGGATTTTTAATGCAGCTCAGAAATTCTGGAAAAATATGATGTGTCTTTGAACATTACAGTCTAAAGAAAGCAAGCAAAATTATGTAGCTTCTGGACATGTTATACTCAAAAGTATTTGCAATGTAACATGCTTTGAAAATAACCATATGATCACTTCTGGATCATATATAATAACATTCTGCATTTGCAGGTACACTGTGTTTTTTATACAGATATGTAATAATTTATAAATAGATCGAAGTTACATAACAACCTTAGTAGGATGAGAGAATTTTAACAATTTTGAAGATTATACAAATATTTTAATTCCTTGAAGAGTATAACTTCTTATTGAATTAATAAAACATAGTTATAGTTACTTACTTTACTGAAGCAATTCTCTAAAACAGGAGTACTACGCCATTACGCTAATAATTTAAAAAGTATTACAGTGTTGCACGACATCCAATCATATCTTTAGTGACATTATATTCATGCCATTTTATATGTTATATTCATGTCACTCTATGATGCTATGTCAAAGTCACAATGCAACATTACATGAGTGATGCAGTGTGACCTTACAAGAACATCACAGCTTGACTATGCATCAGTATCATATATGTCTTCACAATAATGTCATAATGCGTTGTCACGTAAACATCGCAGTGTGACAACACATAACCATCAGACATAACAAAACGTGGACAATAAGCCATGTCTACAACGTCCTGGTGACACTGAGATCATCACAGCATGACACATTTGCAATGTGACAGTAATTTCGCTGTTCTGTTGGGGTAGTAAAAATTTTTAGTGTAGTTTTCATGGAAAGTTTAAAGCTTAGCTGAAAACATAATTACAATTTATGTAAACTAATTTAAAGTGCATATCACCTTACCATTGTTATGCCTAGGCTCCATACATCTGATCTTATATCATATCCTTGTTTATTATCAACTGGATCTATTCGCTCAGGCTGAAAAATGAATAAAACAATGATTTTTATTGAGCAAATTTCATTCACATACTTTTCTTTTAACATACATGTACCAGAAAAAAATTAAATGTGTATGACTAAGCAAAATGTTTATCAATAGCATTTTCGGGTCAGATGTTACTATGCTTAACTTTCTTGAAAGTATACTTGAAGGAAACGTGAGAGTTTCAGAAATGTGATAAATAACAGGCTAACAATCTGCTGCAGTTAATCATCAAAACAGTTTTATGGAAAATTTGCAGGTTAGTTACTTTCTATTCATTAGGTTACATAGTGAGGAGGGGAATGGAAAGTTTGAATAAGGAAGGTATTCAAAATAAAATTAATTAAACACAAATAGTAATATAAGCAAACTGTAATGTAACTGCTAATGTATTGCTTCCCTCAGCAGCCATACATTAGCAGTTCTTAACTAGCTTTCAAGTTAAATGCTGATAATAAAGCAACATACTGTTATATAATTACTGCAGTGCAGGCATATTATTTAAAAAGTGGAAAAAATTATGAAAATTTTTCATATCCTAGGTAAATATTTCTGAAATATTCAATTTAAATTTAAAAAAAAACTTATGCATATAATTATTTGTATTTGACTTACAGCCATATAAGGTTTGCAGCCAGCATCTATAGTTTTTGCTATAGAATCTTCTAAATAACCAGATATTCCAAAATCACATAATTTGACTGCCCCACTGCGACTAATAAGGATATTTGAAGGCTTAACATCCCTATGAATTACTTTTAAATTGCTATGTAAGTAATGCAGAGCACTAACAACCTGAAAAATACAAGAATTTTTATAAGGGCTATCAAGATTAAAGAAATTAGTAACATACATATTTAAAAAAAAAAAAAGTCTTCATATAAATCCTAAAGCAGTATAACAATTAAATAACAAGAAAGTACATTTATTATTATTATTTATTTTTTTAAATAGAAATATCATAAACTAATGCATATTACTTGAATTACAAATCTCATACATTTATATAAGCAAGAAATGGTTTTATAGCCTTTTAATGCCAAAAGAAACTTTCTTCTTAAAAGCTATCTTAGTTTTGAGAATAATAATAATAATAATAATAATAATAATAAAAGTGGATAAAACTAGAAAATAAGAAGGATGGTTGATGGCTTTTCACATAAATGGTGCAAAATGCAGTGTTCTTAGCAATAAAAATTATCTGCTTTGCCAGTGGAAAAGACTTTTTAAATTACAATGATACAGAAGAAAGGTTAAAAAAAAAAAAAAAAACATTATCTAATGCCTATACTACATTTCAAACTGGTATTGTTTATCCTGGTAGTATCTGTTTACCAAAGAACTAAAATGTATGCTGATGCAGACCGACAGCCTTTTTAGTTCTCTCCTACCATTTGTGTCAGTAAGTGTGAAAAAAGAAAGATGAGAATGCCTCTACTAAGACTGGTGATGGCTAGAAATCTCAGCTTGAGATGACTGTTCATAATCCCTTAAAAAAACTGCCATTCAGTTGTGCAATACTTACAGTTTTCTAATGGATATATGACACTCAATAATTTAATAGAAACAAAGCACACAAGGCCTACCTCTCAAGGGCTGATTGATTGAATTATTGTAAAGCACATGGGGGTTATCTATTTTAAGTCAATGAATGTCTCTTTGGCTCATTATTTAAAGGTAACTGGATCTTTAATGTCAATCATGCATATTCAGAACACATATAGAAAACCTCACAAAATGTACATGCAGCACCCTACTCGCTGGGATTCAAAACCAGACTGAAATGATGTTCTTTATGATCATCTATATAGCTTCCTAATAGATTTTTCATGATCTTAAAGAAATTTAACATAACATCTTATAAAAATATAGAGTAATAGTTCCAGTTTGACACAAGCTTTTAGGTTTAAAAAATTAAAATCCCTTTTTAGCCCTTTTTAGTGTCGTTTTGCGAAACTTTATGATTAGAAGCAAGTAAATGAACTTATTCCAAAAAATTTAACTAAACAAACCTCTGCATTAAAATTAATGCACTTCTAATTTTAGAAATGATACACTATTGTAAGAATAAAATAACAATAGTATTTAAAAAAATAATCACATTTTTACAATTTAATTTTTTAAACCTAGAAATTTATTTTTTGAGAGATTTGATAGAAAGGACAATTATATGATGTCATACATATCTGTAAATATTTAAATCCTTTTTATTGCATTGTTGTATTATTCAGTTGTTAGCCCAAAAGGGCTATTAGTCTCAAACCTGAATTTTTCATCAAATTACTTTTGATGTTCATATCACTTTTCAAATAAACAGATACAGCAGCATTGGTTAACCTACACGAAAAACAGAGCTCCAAATGAATTGTACTAGTTGCTAGAATTCACTTCAAGTGCTTTTAAAAATATCATGTGATCGGAAGTTTCACAGCTCTTGAATCAACCAATGAATTTTGAAAAAAAAATTTTTTTTACGTTATGTGGGAAAATAGAATAGTAAAAAGAAAGATTAGTCATACCAGTGAGTACAAAAAAAGACTGATCAACTGTAACGTTAGCAAAAGCACATAAAAGTTAAAAAAAAAAAAAAAAAGTTTTGGGTTGTACCTGAACCTTTTTAGATTTTACTTGACTTATTTTGCATTTGTGACCAACACATATGCTTTTATGCATTTGTTTCATGGAATTGTTGATTTTGTTGTTCAGAGAATGGCAACATTAAGAATGCAAAAGTGAAACATGAGAAATTCTGCTCACAGGCCTTGCTGAAGCTTGTGCTACCTTAGATAAGTTATTATTGTTACTGTTCTAGTGGTTATTTAACTATGAAATTTAGCATTATTGCGAGTTCACTCTATAAGTGATTCTGAAAATTTCTGATATTTTCTGTGCACTAAGAAGGAACTGTTTATTACCCACATTCCACTTGAGCTGTTTGAAGTTATTTACTGTAATGTTTGTAATTAATTTTTTAATAAATTGCTAATTTCTTCTTTTTACACAAAGTAATTATTCACAGAGATACAATCAAACTGGTAGCTTGCAAAAATATTAAGTTACAAAAAAATTTCGCAAAAAAAATAAAAATATTGAATTATTAAAAATACTTACAGCAAATGCTATTTTAGCTAGCACTTCTTCTGGTATAGTTTCCTTAGCATGGTACACTTTTGGATAAAATTTATCTAGTGAAGTGTCCATAACTTCCATGCATATCCACACATCACCCTGAAAAAATAAATCAAAATTACTGTATGAGAGAGAGAAGGTTTAGTATTATTAGGTTATTCCAGTATTGTCCCACATGCTGTTTCATTGCCTCAGCTTTTTCTAAACATGGAACTTTTACAGCATTACAGATAATACTAAGTTGAGACAGCTTTATTCTTAGGAATTTTCATTGTAAGAACATTTTATGTAGGTTTAAATCATTCTTTGTTATTACAAAAGTCACTTAAAAGCACAATAACCACATTATGCTTTATGTGCTCAAAAAAGGTAATTATGTTGCTAATACTGCAAAACTGTTCACAGGCCAGCATCAATAGTAGTTGTCAAAAACAGAGCCTTTAAAATTTCATGCATAGTTATTGTTTGTGAGAAGCACACTGCAACTCAGCTCTTCTCTAACTACAACACACTTCAAACGAGCGGCGAGCGTGATGTATCCCATGACATGTTAACGACATATTCTTGAGAGATTAAATTTGAATTGTAATTTTTAATGGTGTTTTAAATATATTCTAGTGTTCATCTATGTGTGGTCTGTTCTTTTAGCTACACTGTTTTTATTTGAATGCTGATTCAACATTGAAGAAGGAGATACTGTCACCCCGGGAAGAAAAGGTAGGCTGAATTTTGATATTCCTATTGAAATAAAAACAACTCAAAATAAAAAAAAATTATTAATTTTTAACAGTAGTCTTTACTTTCAAGATATTTAATCTCCCATTCTGATATGTGCAGTCATTAATACTAAAAAATGCATATATCACATGAATGTTATGCATTGAAGGCATAACAGAATAGAAATCAAAACTAGATTTTTACTTCCTGAAGGTTTTCAGTGCATTTTGGAGGGACATGATGAATCATTCATTCAATGCGAACTTTTAAACACTCATAACAAAACAGTCATAGCTGACATATACTATGAATAATTTAATGAAATGAGTTGGATTAAATGGCAAAAGCATACAAAGTCTATATTTCTGTTACTATCTGAGATTTGATCAAAAGAACCAAAAGAGGAAGCTGAGGAGAAAATTGTAAATCAAAATGTACAGTTTCTTATTTCAGTAACACTATCTCCTATATTGAAAGAAAATCAGTACCAAAATTATGGAACTTGGCTCAAAGAAATACCCAGACATATCACATTTTTCTGATCTTGCACATTCAGAATACTACGTATTTTGAAGCCATGAAATTTCATCATTAATAATTAAGTTATATATCAGAAGCACCGAAACTGAGCTAAGATTACCTAAATTCTACAGATATGGCACAATGAAGCTTTTTTAAAAAACTGAAGTGTTATTGGTACATATATACGAGGGCTATCCAGAAAGTAGATTACGTTTTGGAATAAAAAAATAAACAAAGTATAGGAAACAAATTTTATTATATACAGATGAAAGCCACACTCAAATACTACTTTTCTACATAGTCACCATACAAATTAAGGCATTTATCGTAGCGATGTACGAGCTTGGAAATTCCTTCGTCGAAAAATTCGGCCGCCTGCGCCTTCAACCACTTCGTTACCTCTTCTTGCAGCTGTGCGTCGTCATCAAAACGCATTGATTGCAATTTCGTTTCACAGTTCACATGTTTCACCCATGTTTCGTCACCAGTAACGATGCGATCGAGTAAAGAGTCACCATCCTTATGGTAAGCGTCCAAAAAGTTCAACGCTGCAGCCATTCGCTGATTTTTGTGGTCCTCTGTCAAGATTTTTGGAATCCATCTTGCACAAAACTTGTGGTAACCAAGCTTTTCGCTGATGATTTCGTGCAACAAACTTCGCGAAATTTGTGGAAAACTCAAAGAAAGTTCCGTTATTGTGAAATTTCGATTTTCACGGACTTTAGCATCGACTTTTTCGAGAAGTTCGGCGGTCACTATGCTGGGTCTCCCACTTCGATCTTCGTCGTGAACATTGGTTCGGCCATTTTGAAATCTTATGACCCACTGACGCACTCCACCTTCAGTGATAATGTTGTCCCCATACACTTCACGAAGCTGCCGATAGATTTCTATCGGTTTACAGTTTTTTGCAGTCAGAAACCTTATTACTGAGCGCACCTCGCAGCTCGCGGGATTTTCAATTAACGCAGACATTTCAAACCGTCACAGTATCTGAACGGAGCACAGCACGAACCTCTCACTAGCACGGCTAGATGCAGACTGAGCTGCGCAACGCTCTGACCCCAAGATGGCCGCGCTAGCCCCGCCCCTAGCGGACACAGACGGAAACGTAATCTACTTCCTGGATGGCCCTCGTAGAATATACAGTTGCTATCCTAGAAAATAGGAAAACTGGGAGATTCACATGAAAAAAACCTGGGAGTTTTGCTGGAGGCTTATGTGCTTATCTCATTTTAAAAGAACTCTAAATTCACTTCATAATACAGGATTATGCTTACATGAACTATTTATTAATATGATTCTGATGCAAAACAGGGTTGGCAACTATTTTTTTCTTGCAGATATGTGAACGGATCACAAAACATATATGTGTCGTGTGGAAGTTCTGCAGGCATAGTGTGTATGCAGAACAACAGATGGCTCTGTGGTAGCGAGGGCTCTGAAATCAGTCAGTTGATGAGTGTCGTGCGAGATGGAAATAACCAGTGTTGAGCAGCGTGCTTGCATCAAAATAGCCGTTCTCCGAGGGAGAAATGTGATGGAATGTCACAGTGAATTAGTAAAAGCCCTTGGGAATAATGCCCTACCATATCGTACAGTAGCACGGTAGGTAGAAAAGTTTTAGCAAGGACATGTGTCAACCAGTGATGAGCAACGTTCGGGACAACCGGTGAGTGTGCGGATCGACTTGGCATGTGCCATCATCAAGCACCTCATGGATTAAGACAGACGATGGACGTTACTGGAGTTAAAGAGGGCAAGCGGCATCAAGAAATGCACCGCCCACAAGATGTCGCATAATGAGCTACAGCTATGCAAAATCACTTCGTGGTGGATACCGCATGCACTGACAGAAGTTCAAAGTTAGGTGTGCTATGCAATATGCTCCGACCACTTTGCACACTGGCAACAGGACGGCAATCAATTCTTATCATGAATAATCGCCATTGGTGAATTTTGGGCCAGGGCATACGAACCAGAACTGAAACGTCAGTCCGCAAAGTGACGACATCCTGGATCACCAAGCCAGCAGAAGGTCTGTCAGAATCCTTCCCCAGTCAAATTGATGGTGATCGTCGCATATGGCATCAGGGCTGTCATTGTTTGCCACTTTGTTCATCATGGCAGAACAATGACCACACAGTACTACAGGGACTTCCTGGTGCAACAAGTATGACACGGCATTCGGGATAAATGTCTGGATCTTGTGGACAGTGCAATAATTCTACACGACAATGCAAATCCATGTAAAGTCGAGTGTGTCTGTCAGCACTATTCTTATCTTCAGGGCAGATATTTTTATATTTGGCTTATAATTCCTTACTAAATGTAGTATTTCATCTCGATGTACTCCATCTTGGATATGACTTAAATCAAATTCCTCGTCATTACAAATATCATAAATACACATCAAATAGTTTTCTGGTTGCAATTTTCTAATTTCAACTATGCGTAATCGCATAGACTCCAACCTTCAGCAAACCTTGTCAGTAGTGAACGCGCGAACGACATTTTTACAACTTTGAAAATGTGCGCGTAGCGTATGTTGTAATTAACCATTCATTAATTTTAAATTAATAATTAATTGTAATCAATTTTATTACATTTAAAATCCATATACATATAAAACTGAATAATTAAAAATATACCTTGTAAATTATATGCACATTTAATTAGAAATTTTCTTTTAACTCCTCAAGCATTCACTAATAAAAAGTACTTCAAATCACTACTAATCATAGAAAAAATCAGAAGCTATAAATCATATCTTTATTCTGGATATGATTTCTACAGGGAAATAATATTTAAATAACCAAGAATGATACATATAAGTATTAAACAAAATACGCATAATTTATGAATGCAAAGATTTATATGTAGCATGCTTAGCAAGCTTAAGTTCTGATTTTGAGAATGTTTTTTTATAACACAGTTCTTCATTTGCCTGCATATTTATTTTTTCAATCAAAACTGCTTCAAGAGTTTTAAGACCTAAATTTGGTCGAAATTCCGTCTGATTTTTTTTAACAATAGAAAAAATTCTTTCGCAAACTGCATTTGAATGAGGTATTATTAAGACAGCAAGCATTACAGAAGGCAATACATTGTATTTAATACACCCATTCATATTTTTTAATTTGGCAATTTCTCCCCATGCTATATCAATACGCAAATCTACAATTTCTTTCAAATCATCTACTTGATACATGGAAAATTCAATTTCTACTTGATTAAGACATTTTTCATCAATAATGGATGGAAAAGTATTCATCAAGTAAAGAACAGATGAAAATGAGACTTCAGTTCTCAAGTTGATGTCAGCAACTTCAGCATGTTTTAGAAATGGATCACTCAGTGGAAATTTATCAATTATATATGAACATGCAGTTACAAAAAAAGCTCACACAGAATTGAAAAATGATTTCACTTCACTTTCATTCAACTTGGCATTTTTTAAATATAGTCTTGTTTCCGCACCAATCACTAAATTTTCATTTTCTTTTTGTTTACTATACTTCTGAAATGGAATAGACGTTAGAGTAACATCTTCATTTTCTTTAGAAATTACTGATGGTTTTACGAATCTAACAAATAAATTCATTAAAAGTTCAAAAAGTTCTCTTCTCAATTTATGTATATAAGGAGCTTGTTGTTGCAAATTAATATTTACTGTTATAAACAAAGGCAAAGTATTTTTCAAAAATAACAAGTACAATTTGGTGGTCGGTGACTGTAAAATTTTTTAAATGTTTTGCAATCTCTTCCCTTCATTCTCACTGTTATCTGGTTTATCTCCAAAAAAATTTATCACAGCATCCCACTGTTCCAAAATCCTTGTTATAGATTCTAAAAGAGACAACCATCTCGTACTGCAATATTTCAAAATTTTATGAGATTTTGCATTCTGTCCCAAAATTTGTTGAGCAACTTTGAAGCTATGCTTCCGTTTCGAACTTTTCTCCAAGTAAAAATATATATCTATTATCAACATTTCAATTTCTGAGCCAATTAATTTTTCAGTAGCTTTTTTTGCAGCTATATGCAAGGAGTGGCACGGACAACCTCGGGTGATTATACTTGGTTGATGCATTTTGATAAATGCATTAAACTTTCCAATCATATTACTAGCATTATCTGAAGAAAATGATAAGCAATTTTTCCATTCTAAACCTTTGTTTTTAAAGTTTTCATTTATACAATTAAAAATACCTTCTCCTGTATTATTCGTGCATTCTAAAATAGAAATCAATGAAGTAATTATCACTCCCTTTTCTTTACTGTAGTATGTTATAACCAATGGGTACAGTTTGTTATCATTGTTATCATTACTTCCATCAGTACTTAGAGAAAATGATGTACTGCACACTGATTTTATAATATCAGCAACAGTATTTTCTGCAAGCGTTTTCACAATAGCAGCAGTTTTGGTATGACCGCAGCTAAATTTTTTTGCTATGGCAGAATCTGGAAACATTGCTTTGAAAAGCTCTTTGGAATGATCCGATACAGAAAGCGGTAGATTATGTTCAATTAAAAAACGAACAAAATAGCATTCGGCTTTTATAGGATCTGTTTCATCATCTTTTATTAAGAAATTTGTTATTTCTTTAGATTTTACGGTGCCAAGTTCTATATGCTTTTGAGAAAACACATGCCGTTTACAGTCATCTTTTCCGCCATGAGCAACTGAGAAGTCTTTGTTGCATACACTGCAGTGTGCGTGATTCACAGAAATTTCGGACGCTTTAATGCATGGAAATTCTGAAGAATATGAATCTTTAAACTTCTGCTTTGATAATTTTGGCTTCTTTGTTGGAGGCAGCATTATGATTAAAAATCTTTCACCTGATTCACAGTTCACAAGACACACGCTAAGCTCTCGCCGTAAACTACACAATGCAGCCGAATGCAGCCTAAACACGCATCAGCGAGGAACCTGGGAGACAGACAATTGGGTGGAACTATTGATAAGTCGTTAACGGTTGGAGTTACTGATCTACGATTGGCTAATTCTTCAAAACTAGGAACGCACTCAACACGTGATATATGATAACACGAGTATTCAGCCAATCATCGGATGAATTAGTTGGTTCCGTTTTGCGTACTGGTTCTCCTGCTCTTGTTTCTGTAAAATCCGTAGTTTTTTCCATACTTTTCGTAACTCGTAGTTTTTCATGAATTTCCGTAGAAACTACGGAGAATCCGTAGTAGTTGGAGTCTATGCGTAATGTATGCTTTACGCGCATGCACGCGTTGAAAGAAATGTTTAATAAAGTAAACAAATAAATATTAAGCTTTTTTTTTTGTAAATTTTGATACCCTTTAGATCATAATTGCTCTTTATTTCATAAATTATGGTTTCATATTTTTAATTTTATAATTTCTGCATGCCATCCTACCAGATTTAAACTGATGATCTATAATCCGGAGAAACTGATAATCTGGAATTGCCGAAGTCCCGACGAGTCTGGATTAAAGACTTTTGACTGTAATGTGTTATCATTCTTTTGCACAGTGAAGGCTATATTGCCCTGTATACTACCATAATAAATTCATGTGTTACGATATTTCAATGCTATTCACTGTCCACAAATGTAGTTAAGACCTTGTCCTTTCATTTGTATATGTCACATTTTCCAACCAAACTGGTATCTTCAAGAAAAAAAATAGTTGCCATGACTTTTGCGCCAACCTACGTATATTGATATTTAATCAAATATTCTACATTTTATGCTCCTTGACTAATTTTACTTAGTAATTTTCTTTCACTTTCATACTTGAAGTCTTGAGTGGGGTTAAAAAGCTTTTATTTACCAAAGTACATTTAAATAGAATGAAAACAAAACAAATAAAATAAAATCTGAAAGGTTTCAGATTTAAATTACTTCCAAAAGAGCTTTTTTTAACATTTTGTGTGTTACCTTTATTTATTAAATATCATGTTCTTCACACTTAAACCACAAAATTTAGTCCAGAGCAATTTTGCAAAATAATTTTAAAATGAGCATATCTTTAGAATTTCAAATACACAGTCTTGCGTGCTGGAATAAAAATGTTTTTTTCTGTACAACATTGCCATTGCTCGCTTTGAAATCCTCCAGTTTGATAATTAAAAATTCATTAGTTTTACAAAATATGAAATCGATAATAAAACCAATTCCAAATTTCGGCTTCAAGATGCCCATATTTGCAGAACTATTACATTATTAAAAATTTGATGGCTCTAGATACCGTTGTTTATCAATGCAAGAAACATGCATACATTTATGCAGATTCTTCATTATTTAATTTCTTCAAATATATAAATATAGGGTGATAATATTTGGTGGCAAAAATTTGAAAAGTGAAATAACATTTGTAGTGAATCAACACAAAATGCTAAAATGGAATTAATAGTTCTTCTGGGCAAATAAGTTACCCCTTTGGACTAATTATTAAATTAATGTACATATTTATATGGATAAACTTCACAGTGACATAAAACTAAATTAAATATAAATATTAACTGATGAAGCATTGGCTGAATCTTTGTAAAAAATTCTATAGATGGCTACAATAGATTAAGACAATTCAGATCAAATAAAATTCAAGAAGAAAAATTATGCTTAAAATTTCAAAAACTGGAATGCAATTTGCATAATTTGAGTTTCCTTAATTGATGTGAAACATTTTCTTGGTGGTTTTCCATAGTAAGATCAAAAACCTGAAAACTGTAAGATTCGGTGATTTACTAGGAGATGTGATGTAAAACTAAGAGAGTTGGCAGCTATGAGAATATATACTCAAGTTAATTTTTCTATCCTTTTATAACTTAAGGTTAAATGTTACATTCATTAATCTGGAGTAAAATTATATTTATTGGAATAATAATATATAACATAGTATTTATCAAAAAAACCTTATGTTTACACCACATCATTTCCTTAAATCACACAAATTTTTTTGCTACACTTCATTTTAACATATTTCCGTTATTTGTCCAAAATGAATTTAAATAAAAAAAAAAAAATTGAAATTGCTAAAACAATATTTTCATCATTTAAAAAACTTCTGTAACTGGAAGTACATGACAAACAATAGTGAAAACAACACATCTAACATGACAAACAGTTGTGAAAATAAAGATTAAGCCCAAGTAAAGATTAAGCTCAGTTAGTGTGGGTGGGTATATATACACTTTTCGCATTATGATAGCAATAAAAAATGGAGATGCACAACTAAATGTTATAGAAGTCCCATACACAAAATTTCAACATTCTATAGCTAATTGGTTTTGAGTTATGTAAGATATATATGTATATTATGCACAGACATCAGGGGAAAAAATCCAGTTTACAACTCGTTTTGGAATAAAGCGTCCTAATACTGCAATTAAAAAGAAAGAATGCTCTAACAAACCATTTATTTATTTATTTTTAATTTCGAATTGCAGATTACAAAGACAACTTTAGACAGAACAACCAAAGATGAAAGAAAACAGCAAAACTGAAAAGGAATCCACAGTATAATCTATAAATCTATTTTGTGTCTTGCTTCTCAATCTTTCTCCCAGAGTGATCCAGTGTTAAATGCAGGGCAACGACTCGGACATGAGGGATCTATTTCCTCATGAAGGTTGCACAATTTACAAATTGGGGTTGGGATAATGTTCATTCAATGCAGGTGTTTTAAAAGGCAATCATGGCCAGTATCAAGACAATAGATAGAAACAGATTTCTTTATCAGCCGTAAAGGTGTGTCAAAAATGCTGTTATCCATACTTTGTTCTTTTTGGTAGCATCTTTCCAAAAAGCTTCTCTGTAGTAATTTTTTATTACTCTTTTTGGCAGTGTAAAAAGAGATGTGGTTGTCAGTTATTTGGAGAATACCAGCCCCTTTCTTTGCCAAAAAAATCTGCCTTATCATTTACATGGTGGCCACAGTGTGATGATATCCACTGCATGGCAACTTCTTAAACAAAACTTAAAAATCTGATGTGTACACCAAGAGCTTCCTGTATGGAATATTAAATTATACACATTTTCCCCTGCATTTCATTTGAACTTATTTCCTTGAATTTCATTAGAGATATATTTCTCATTTAATTAATTCAGTTCTCACTTCACGTCAAGGGAAAAATACGTAAAGACTCAAAATATATTCATTAAAAATTGAAAGATATAGAAAAACATAAAAGACTAAATACAGTTAAAACAATTAAGAGAATTTTTACAATTAAAATTACAGTTTCTACACAAAAGCAAGGAATTTGGCCAGCAGGCAGGAAAGAGGTGCACAAAAAAACATTTTGGTCTCACTTGGCAAACAGACACCGAAGGTGCAGAAATACTTAATTCACTATTCTGCTAATTTCCAAATGTAAAAAAAATATGGCTGCTATGGCGAAAAAAATCGGATGTGTGACTTCCTTGTATGGAATATTAAATTATATGCATTTTTTCCTCCATTTCATTTAAACTTATTGAATTAAATCTACTTATCTATAGTACATATAAACCACAATAGAATAAATGCGTTTTATAAAATTCACTACATTTATTTACCATAGCGAAAGTCTGGCATTAGGTTAAGTTAACAGCACTTATTAACTCATTCATTTTATAACTAAGAATGCAAAAAAATTATATCATCTGAATAATTATCTAATTGCTGCCACAACTTCTATTCAAATACTATAATAAATCTAAAACAATGCATAAAGAAATAAAAATTAACAGGTTTTCACAGATGATTCAGCGCTGCTTACTTAATGCGCATGCGATACTCATAAACATTCTCCTCTGTTTGAAACAGACTGGCGACAGTATTTTCAGCTAATATGAAACACTAATTTCCTTGAATTTCATTATAGATGTATTTTTCATTCAATTAATTCAGTTCTCACTTCGCGGCAAGGTAAAAATAATAAAAACACAAAATATCTTCATTAAAAATTTAAAGATAACATAAAACACCCAACTACAGTTGAAAAATTATTATTATTAGTCCAAAGGGATTTCAGTCCCGAAGAACTATTGCTTTCGTTTTGGCATTTTGCGTCGGACTCATAAACGTCGGTTCAAACTGTTGCCACAAAATGTTAGAGTCCTGCATTATATTTGAAGAAATTAAATCATGAAAAATCTGCATAAATGATTGTCTATTTCTCGCATTGTGATAAAACAATGGTACATAGAGCCATCGAATTTTGAATGACGAAATCCTACTGCGAATATGGGCATTTGAAATTCCAAATTTGGAATTTGTTTTATTATAGATTTTATATTTTGTAAAACTTTAACGAATTTTTGATTTACAAACTCAATGCTTTAAAAGCGAGAAATGGCAACAATATGTAGAAAAAAAATACTTTTATCTCCAGCTCGCGAGACTGTGTATATCGGAAATTCTAAAGATATGCTTAATTTAACATTATTTTGCGATATTGCTCTTGAACTGAATTTTATGGTTTAAGTGCAAAGAACATGATATTTAATAAATAAAGGTAATACTCAAAACGTTAAAAAAAACGCCCCTTTGGACGTAATTTAAAATCTGAAAAATTTCAGATTTTTTTTTTTTTTTCGCAGTGTACATTGATGATGCTATTACCCTTCAGAATTTTGGAAAATTGAAAACGTTTTAAGCAAAATGTTTAAAATGCAATAAAATTAATACCAATAGCAAAAATGTCGATTCCCTTGATATTAACATTCTCAGAATGTAAATAAATTCAAATTTTTGACAAAAAAGGAAGTTGTTTAATTTTGATCTAGATATACTAATGAATTAGAACTCCAGTATCTCTAATAAGGTTATTGTTACCTTATTACAGATTATTAGACCTACTTATTATTAGGCTTATTAATAGTAAAACTTCTTTATTATTATTCTTTTTTAGCTCGCAACTACAAAACCTGTACATTAAATTATTTTAATTTTTCGTGATACTAATGATAGAATATATTTAAAGTAAAAAGTAATATTGTAAAGAAGATATTTACAAGATGCGAAAAAATTGTAAGAATTGTTACGAAATTGTCCAGCCGCGCTGAGATAGCTTCCTTGCAAAGCAGTTTTAGGGTTGCCATAAAATGGCAAAATAAAGCAGGGTTGCCAAATTTGGCGAAAAATCGCCCGTTTGGCGAAATTTGGCGACAAAATTGGCGATTTGCCATGGACGGATGGAAAACGAATTCTTACCGGCTTAGCCCAGAATGTTCTCGAACACAAGCCGTAAGCTATATAAACCCTGTTGGTCTGCAGTCAGTTAGTATCGAGTTGGTGTCTCGTCTAGCGAGTCAATCCCTGCGGAGTCGATCGAGTTGACAGCCAGGCAGCGAGTGGCGAGTGGGTCGTCGAGTGCTCCGAAAGAGTCTTAGTCTATCGCGGTTAGTGCATCGTCGAGAGAGCGTGTTAAGCTCCGTGATCGACTAAACCGAAGAGTCGGGAGCTGTGCTCTGTGTGTCGTCGAGTGCAATGCGAGTTGTAGCGTGGAGAGTCTCGAGAGTACGTGGAGTTCCGAGAACGACCAAGCAAAGTCGGGAGCTGAACTTGTGCTTGGCCGTGAAGCTGTCTCCACCGTGCTATATATAAAACTAATAAATATCCTAATTCAAACAATAAAAAACGCAAGTTGAATTTTATCAATCGGCCTAGTAGAACGGGAGATATAGAACTGTTTTTTTTTTTTTTTTAGTCCAAAGGGATTTCAGTCCCGAAGGACTATTGCTTTCGTTTTGGCATTTTGCGTCGGACTCATAAACGTCGGTTCACTTTTCAAACTGTTGCCACAAAATGTTAGAGTCCAGCATTATATTTGAAGAAATTAAATAATGAAAAATCTGCATAAATGATTGTCTATTTCTCGCATTGTGATAAAACAATGGTACATAGAGCCATCGAATTTTGAATGACAAAATCCTACTGCGAATATGGGCATCTGAAATCCCAAATTTGGAATTTGTTTTATTATGGATTTTATATTTTGTAAAACTTTAACGAATTTTTGATTTACAAACTCAATGCTTTAAAAGCGAGAAATCGCAACGTTATATAGAAAAAAAATACTTTTATCTCCAGCTCGCGAGACTGTGTATATCGGAAATTCTAAAGATATGCTTAATTTAACATTATTTTGCAATATTGCTCTTGAGCTGAATTTTATGGTTTAAGTGCAAAGAACATGATATTTAATAAATAAAGGTAACACTCAAAACGTTAAAAAAACGCCCCTTTGGACGTAATTTAAAATCTGAAAAATTTCAGATTTTTTTTTTTTAAATTATTATTTTTTTACAATTCAAATTACAGTTTCTACGCAAAAACAAGCAATTCGGCCAGTAGGTAAAAAGACGGATTTTTTTGACGCACAAAAAGCAAAAGTTTACTTTTGGTCTCACTTGGCAAAAAGGCACTGAAGGTGTAGAAACAGACTTAATTTATTGCGAATGCTATGAGATAATTTAATAACTTAAATGATAATTCCAGAATGGATTAAGCATAATTTAATTTGCAATAATAAAAGAACATGTTACTTTGTTGTTGCGAAGCTTAGTTTCTCTAGATTGGCAACAAATCCACTATTCTGCTAAGTTTCAAATGTGAACAAATATGGCTGCTATGGCAAAAAAAAATTAGGACTAAACTAACTTAGTTAACACTCAAACAACTTTTAAATTGTTAATTATTCTGCAACTATAACATGCAGGTTAACTTAAGGCATAAAAACCTTAACTGGAAGATAAGAACATAATTCAATCATTTTTAAAGCAAAAAAATGCACAAATTACAAACATATAAGAATAAAGAAACTGAGCTCAATGAGCTGAGTAACAGAGTGGATATATATAGATATAGATATATTTATATACTTTTGGTGCAGGCATTTGCAACCAAAATAGGAAGTGCACATCTACATGTTATAGCAGTCCTACATACAAAATTTCAACTTCTGAGGCTACTTGTTTTTGAGTTATACGAGATACACACATACGTACATACGTACTTACAGACGCCATGAAAAATTCTCTTCTGAATCCATTTTAAATCAGTTTTATAATTCGTTTCGGGAAAAAGAGTCCTTTGTTCTGTTCTTACATACAAATGGCATGCAAACACATCTTTATATTGCATTCGATAGCAATCAAAATAGATATTTTCATTGAAATATGAAACCCAGAATTTCTCGTGATTACAATACTTCCTTTACTTCATACAAAAATCACCATAAATGGATTGCAAATACCATACCATATAAAACTGCATCAAATAAACTTTATCATATTAACGAATGAAAATAATGATGATCATTCATTGGCTTGAAATAATAAATTCATTAAGTTCCCATTTTGCACAGCAATGAGTATAAATATAATTTACTACAATAGCAAAAACTGTCATATATTGGCAAACAAAAGGTATATTTACAACTTACTTCTCTGAATAATGCACCATAAAACTGTACAGTATATGGACAATCACTACTCCGCATTGAGATATCTAAGTCCATGAGAAGGCGCTTCTGTTCCTTGGTATTTACTGTCGCAGTAATTCTCTACAGTAATAAATTGGTAACTATTTTTATTGTACCAAAAATAATAGTGCATGGAAAATTTTATACATTAATGTAACTTAAAATACCAAAGAGTAATAAAATGTTAAAATTTAATCCTGGATAATAGTGAAGGCCTAGATAATTATGCAATAAAATGGCTATTTCTAATTTATCTCATTTATTATGTTACTAATGATATAATATGGAAAATATATATAAAAAAACCAAATACATACAAATTCAATGACTTAATATAATATAAATTGGTTAATAAATTGGTCTGAATATAAATGTAGAATAATTTTTATCTAATTAAGACACAATAACACGCCGAACAAATACTAATTCAGAAGTCAAACAACAAAAATCAGCGTTATATTTTAAAAAAATTCAACATTATATTTTTGAAAATATAACGCTGATTTTTGTTGTTTGACTTCTGAATTAGTAATTTTTACCTACCAATGAATGAGATATAATAAAAAAACATGATAGATTTTTAACTGAATTAAATAAAGATCATTAAAAAATGGCAATTATTACAGAACAGAAACAAACATAACGCATGAAATTGAAATTAAAACTCAAGTAGTTCCAAAGAGAATGGAAAAAAGAACTCCTATGAATGGTTGGTGCCGAGAGAGAGATAGCCAATCTTCAAATACTAGTTGTGAAAATATTTTCGAAAACATAATTGTATATATATATAATGAGTTAACTAAAAACCTTAAGCCACTGACATCCTAACTCAATGCTGAAAACCTTTATTTTAAAATCAAAGAATCGATTTCCTTTAGAAAAACCTCAACAAAAACAATACTCCACCTAAACACAAAGCACTTACATTTTCCCCATTAATACAATAAAATCATATAAATTAACAAAGACAGCTGTCAAATTTTGTTTTCCACCTTTTTTTAAATATGAAGTAGATTGGTCAACATGTCTGGCATGATTTTTGTTAAGATATTTCAAACTATTTGAACTCATTTCCTAAAACAATAGCAGCACTTATGCATTATCACAACCACCTTAGTAGAAGTCGCCAAACTCTAGCAAATCATGCACATAAAGGGCCGTTCCCGCTGGGGCTTATCTGATCTAACGGAGTCAGTTCCCTGTGTCGACTAGCTCCGCTATGCCTGCAGTTCAGATTTTTCAACTTGCTGCCCTATGGGAAAAAACTGGGTTAGGAGATGGGTCGGCTACGTTAGTTGTTGCTGTTAGCTCAGATAAATATGCACATTTTTTTCATTTCAATACTTATATGATACCTTATATATATATATAGAATTCTTGATTGCATAATTCTGACATTTAAACAGAAAGAATGAAATACTGTATTAGTTGCATAGTTCTTCCCTTTCTTAATTTTATCATTAAGAAAATCGAGAAAGGAATATTACATAAATAATTTAATTTTAAAGAGCATGGTTATAGTAAAAGTATAACAAATTATAAACATTAAAGGAAAAACTACAAGTAAGTATCACAATATTATTTATTTAAACCTTTTGGTCTTAGTGAGCACATACAACCCAGAGATTTCATTACCTATTGGGTAAATAAAACTCACTTTTAAATGAATTTTTATGTTTTCTGTGTTTTTAAGGAATTAGGGAACAAATACATGATTAAAGAAACTCGGCCTATTTGCCAAATGTGTCAGATTGCACTTTGTAATGACTGCTTTATACCATATCATACTTAATTTGTACTGTAAGAATCAAATATTTGGTACATTTAATTTAACTTCATTATTTATTCACATGCAGCGTAAGGTTATTATCACAATATCTTAGATGATTGGGAGGCAAATGCTACTCCCTAGATCTCAATTCATTGTTATTTGAACTAGTGTCTGAGTTGTCTGCTATCACTTGCAAGTCATCACAATCATGTCCATTCAGTCTCTTCTCATGGGCAATGACCTTCAGAACCATCATGAGCATTAAATATTCCTTTTTCCTCAAAGGTTTTCACTGTTAATGTTTCACAAAGCAACGTTTATGCATCCAAAATCCACAAATAAATCTATTCAGTGGAAGGTCTTTCTGTGCTTCTGGTTCTAGTAAAATTATACAACCCTGCTTGTTCTAAAACTTTCAGAGGTAGTTTTTGAATGATTTATTCACTTATAGGTCCAATGGTTGCAAAAATGATGTGATGTTAAGTCTTCTTAAAATAATGACAGTGATGATGTTCTTTTACTTCCTCCATGACATGCTCATGCAAGTTATCCAAAAGTATAGTTTGATGGTAACGCATCTTGATTGGCATTCTGCCAAAATATTTAAGATTGCCCAGAAGAGAGTGTTAATTACATGCTGCAGGGGGAGGGGGTCACATGAGAGTTCCCTTTTCTCAGGAAAAACAGAATTTACTATTGAAGGAGAGAAAGTCCCCATGTCATGGGGTGATCCTCTTGTCAGCTGTCTTTCATGCCTTTGTTTCATATTCACAGAAATAAATGTGAAGATTCGCACAGACATGCAATGCTGGAAACCAAAAATGTTGAAAGTTTTCTTCATAACATGAATTTTACATGCATATTTCATTGCTTATGTTTAAAAATAGGATCCCTAAAAACAATGGAACTATATTTTTTATTGGAAATATTCTGTTCATAGTTAAAAAAAAAAAAAAAAAAAAGTATCTACCCCCATCTGACCAGGGTCTCTCCTTATCATAGTTGATTTAATATGACATTTGCCAATATTGTAATCTTTTCCACAAGAATGATTTTCATTCTTTTTTACTAAAATAAATTTGTTCCTCCCACTTCAGCTATGCATAATAAGGTATATAGATTTTAGTCCCAAAATTCAAAAAGAAATATAATAATTATTTATTATAATATAATTATTATACTTAATTAAATATGCATAATAATTTTTTATTATTGTACAATTATTATACCTAATTATTGCAAAATTTCTTTTTTTTCCCAGGTGTATATGCACATATATTTTAATTCAAAGGTAAAAAGATACATACTAAAAGATATATATTAATTACAGAACTATAATAATTATTTATAATCATAAAATTATTATATTAATTAATATATTAGAATTCATTGTAATGAAAATTATACAATAAATATAATAATCAAGTAATTATAATAACAATTATTATACAATAATAGTTATTTATTATGCTTTGTCATAAAATTATGTATAATAGCAAAATAAAACTTTGAAAATGCTCAGATTTTTTACAATATATAAATATACAAAATTAAGCACAATGTTAACATGAAATTAAACAGTTAAATGATGATCAGCATATTAGTTTAGATTACTTAAAAGTAATTTTCTGCCTATTTGTGCTCTTTGAATGCAATGAAAAATAAACAAAGGAAAAAAAAAGAACAAAAAAAAATTCCTTCTTCCTGATTTCTATTCCATCCATCCTATTTCGTTAATAAATCGGTTTGAATGGGAAATGCGTGTTTGTAGTCATGGTCACAGCATGTGCAGTTAAAATACAGCAGTGACTTCTTATGCAGAACACTTGGCAATGGATCCATACAAATCTAAGCCTTTCTTTCCATTAAATCAAATTACCTCATGGAGAATGATTTTTGGAGATATAATGGAAGTTTTTTTATGGTTATGATACCAATGTGGTATGATGGGATGGTGAATCTATAACAATCATAACATATATATATATATATATATATATATGTGTGTGTGTGTGTGTGTGTGTTATGGCTTACCTGAAGTAGGATCTTGGTGAAGCTTGGCTTCAAAGCCAAGTTTGACCAAGATCCATGACCATGGGGAGCCATGGAGCTTGACCATGGGGTGAGGATCACCCCAAGACATGGGGACTTTCCTCCTTCAATAGTAAATTCCGATTTTCTTGAAAAAAGAGAACTCTCATGTGACTCCCTTCCCCTGCAGCATGTAATTAACACTTCCTTCTGGGCAACCTGAAATATTTTGGCAGAATGCCAATCAAGGTTGTGTTACCATCAAACTACAGTTTTGGATAACATGCATGAGCATGTCATGGAAGAAGTAAACAGATATCATTTCTGTCATTATTTTAGGAAGACTTACATCACATCAAACTTGGCTTCATAGCCAAGCTTGACTGAGAAGTGATGGCAGCAATAAACTGAAAAGAAGAAGTGATCTCTAATATGAGGTGAGTGACCACTCACTTTATTTCCTGTCAAAAGAAAGTTCAACTCTGAAAGTTGATTCTCAGACTTTCTAATAGCAGATAACATCCCTAGAGGTCATTGTTCAACTGACCATACACATATCCAGCATAGCCAACAAATAGTGAAAAGCCAAGCTTGGAGAAAAAAATCACTGTCAAAAAAAGCAAGAAAAAGGGATCTTGCAAAAAGGCATTCAAAGCTCCCAAAAGACCTCAATGTTTGTAATTGCCCTTTTTTTTTTTAAGAGCATCTTTTCCACCAATGAAAAAATTCTACAGCCAGGATCAACCTATCATCAAATCCCTCTTCCCTATCAGACAAAATGAAATGAAATGAATTGTCTGATGGCATCACATGCTCGGATTTTACATGTTAATGGTGAAAATGCCAACAAGAGTGACAACAAAACATGAGCGAATAGTCGAACTTTGGTCTCATAACACAAATTGCTACTGCAAGTGTATGATATCACCAAGTTTTAAGAATGGAACATATTTTCAGAGTTTATAGTTTGATCAGGGGTCTATAAAATCTACCAAATAATGAATATGACGTTATTAGTTTCTGACAAGACTATAATATATTACCAACTAACCATCAATGTTCCAATTTGCATGAAATGAAGTTTTATTTATGTTAAACAAAGAGCATGTGGCGATGTTTGAAATACAAGGATAGTTTGCAGCACGCAGATTGCTATTTGTTACTGCCACTAGATTCATCAACTGCTGGTCTAAGGAAATAATATCCATAAATTTTTACAGTGAAGATTGGTTTGGTTTATGTGATTCTTAAGCCTCAAGATTTATAAGCCTCAAGGGCTATCTACCTAAGGGGAGGAATCAAATTTGGTGGTAATTTGGTGGAGGACTTTTTAACCCTTTCCGGCATGCTACCTTTTAAAGGAATTTCGATAAAAAAAAATGGGTAGGAAATTTAATTAGGCCTAGAGGAGTACACAAGTAAAATTTTGTAAAGATAGCACTTATCGATTTAATTCTTTGGGTTGCTCGAAGCGGGCACACTGATTAAGTAGAGCTTCGAAAAGAGTGCTGAAGCGAGCAACCCAGTGGAACAGTGCTTTGGTACACCAGGGTACCTGGGCCGAAGGCCCTACCCCTTGTAGAATATGTTTAGACATTATGAATAGCTGATTTGTCATTAACTTTTACTGAATTCATCTTATATATATATATATTTTTTTAATATATATATATTTTGAATTTTTAAATTTTTTTTGTATATTTTTGGGTTTTTTGTATATTATATGTTAAGATCCTATTTCCTGGACTAACCCAGGTTACTTTTTTCAGTTGCTGTAAAGGACTGGAAGGACAGAAAGCTATCGAGTGGTGAAAAACCTGGAAGTCAAGATGTTAAAACACAAAGCAGTGCACAAAGTGAGACCAGCCCTTGGTAAGTGTGAATATTTACATATAAACATACATATATAATAATGCAACAAGGATATATGATTATACAAAAAGAAGGTGCTGCATAAATATATGATTACATTAAGCAAAAATGCATTACTATGCTATGCTACATAATCCACTCATTTAATATGGCCAATGGTCTGTATTTGTTGTCCAGATTGTATGGGTCGTACTCAGATATCTTAATGGCAGGGTTTTGGATTTCTAACTGCCTGCTGTGGAATCTTTTGGCTATGCGATAGTAAACAGATTTTAGAGGGCGAATGCCCAGTTCTTCGTGTATCTTATTATTTCGCACATACCAAGGTGCATTGGCTATCTGTCTGAGAATACAATTTTGGGCTGTTTGAAGTTTGCCCCAATACCTATTGCATGAGTACGCCCATACAGGACATGCATAGCATAGTAATGGACGCAATATGGATTTATAAATGAGTAGCTTGTTATCTATTGACAAAACACTGTTTCGAGCAATTAAGGGGAATAGTTGAGCTTTACGGGCTCGAAACTTATTGATAATATTTGTGATGTGCAGATTCCATGACAGAGCTTTACTGAGGATCACCCCAAGATAAGGGACTTGCTTGGCCCAGGGGATAGAATTGCCATACATGACAAGATTCTTTTTAAATTTCTTTTTTCTGGTGAACAGGATAGCTTGAGTCTTGTCTATATTGACTTTAATTTTCCACTGCATGAGCCAAGTCTCCAATGCATGTATGTAATTTTGTAAATGTTGGATAGCTGAACCAGCAAATGCACTTTGTGTGAGGATTGCTGTGTCATCGGCATACATAGCCAGTGTTGTGTTCTGTGTTGTAGGGATGTCATTCACGTAAATATTAAAGTAAGTGGGCCCTAAAAGGGACCCCTGAGGGACCCCCGCCCTTATAGGGTGTACAGTAGAATTTGTTCCAGAGACGTGAACGACAAAGTTTCTACCTGTTAGGTAGGATTTGGTGATGTTTGTGATGTAATCTGGGAAGCCCAGATTGTGTATTTTGTAAACTAGTGCCTCCAGCCAGACCCGATCAAAGGCCTTGGCTATGTCAATAAACAGACCACCAGTGACTCTCCTCTTGTGCAGTCCTTCTGAGATGAGCTCTACCACCCTGTAAAGTTGGTTGGTTGTAGCCAAGCCTTTCCGGAAACCGAATTGACTTGAGATGAGGATGTTATTCCGCTCTAGATGGTTGTTGATTCTGCTAAGGAGTGTAGCTTCGTAGATTTTGCTCATGGAGGAGAGTAGACTGATTGGTCGGTAAGCAGCTGGATCTGATGATGACTTTCCTGGCTTGAGGATGGGTATAATCTTGGCAGTTTTCCATGCATGCGGAAAGTATTGAAGCTGCATTATCCTAGTGAAGAGCTTTGCCAGTATGAAAAGGATCTTCAATGGAAGGTTCTTCAGCATGGAATTAGTGATGCCATCCAAGCCAGGGCTCTTCTTCTTCTTGAGTTTATTGACATAGCCAACAACCTCCG
The DNA here is from genome assembly GCF_044657685.1 of Stegodyphus dumicola. NCBI lineage: Eukaryota > Metazoa > Arthropoda > Arachnida > Araneae > Eresidae > Stegodyphus > Stegodyphus dumicola. Next base: position 25,409,673 of record NC_140775.1, read on the forward strand.
AGGGCATAACCGGAGGGATGTTGTTTATGTTTGTATCTGTTGTGATGTTGTTATGAAATGTGTAAACAATGTGTTCTGTTGATATATCATGTATGTTGTTCGTGCAAAACTGAGATTCCAGTTGCTTTGCTAACAGTTCTGCTTTCTCAGTTTCAGTGTAGTGAATCCTCGTGGGGCCTTTAAGGGGCGGAATTTTATTGTAGCATTTAGTATACCTAGAAACAGCTTTCCACAGAGAGTTATCATCTGTGGAGAGTGAGTTAAGGTAGCTGGTCCAGCTTTGTTGTGCTACTGAAGCGAGCATTGCTGGGAAGACAGTAAGAGATTTTGCCTACGATTAAAAAACACTAGATTCTGAATACCATAGTAGATTTAGCATTACCCAGGTTTTGCCACGGGGAGATCTGCTACTCTACACCCCCTAAAAAGCTCATTTTTAGTTATGATGATTACATGCTTATGAATGGAAAAAAAAAAGCAACTTGGGTATATGATATTTGCATTATTTACATTTCATATTTAAACTTTAGTCTAATTTTTTCATCGTGGTACTTTTCAAAGAAAGTGACACCACCTTTAAAAAAGCACAACCCAATATTGCACGTTTTCCACATGTGCTGGGATCCGTATCAGATTCACTATCTGAAAGCAATTCGTGTAGCACTTTCAGTGCTTTAGAAATGGTGAGCCCTCTCTGACCCATTCGGAAAATAATTAAAAATCCGAAAAAATAGACTAATATTATATCTACAATTTGAATTTATAAACTATAAAATAAAAATATAAATGTCTACAACTCAAAACTATTAAACATAGCACTAAGAAAACTTCTTTGAATCAAAGCGAAAAAGAAAAAGAGAACTGCTCTAGTGAAAAACCAAACAGCTAACTTATAAAATTATCCCTGACCTTCAGAAAATCACCCCAACAATTTCTTAGTTGATAACCAAACCTCCTCTCTCCCCCCCCAAAAAAAATGGAAAAGAATTAAGAGAAAAACAGGAAATGAAACACAGATGTGGACCCATCTTTCTATGTTAATGAGCTGACCAATGCACTGCAGAGAAACAAAGATACCGTTGCCTCTCAATGACCTAAACTCGCAGTGAGCCCAGTCTGGGAACACCTCGGTTCACCATTCGATTTTAGGTGAGATTTCAAGGTAAAAATTTAAAAGTAATATAGAATAAGTAGATTAGCATACAGCCAAAAAAAATTACATAGAAATTTCCTTTCAAATAATTCCTTTTATAACCTAAAAAAAAAAAAAAAAAAAAAAAAAAAAAAAAAAAAAAAAACTGGAAGATTTCTTTGAAAAATGAGAGTCTTAAAAAACCAAACATGGCTAAAATATATGGACTGGTTTGTGTTGAGCTGCCATCTACTATAAATAAATAAGGTTCAGAGTAACCTATAGTAACCTTCAAATCCTTTTTTATTCAATTTTTCTGTGCATACAGAAGGAAATTTTTAGGTGTGCCTAGACCAGACACACCGTGCCGCAAAGGGTTAAGGGAAACTGACTTATATACACGTTACGCATGGTGAAAACCACAAAAATGCCCATGTGGCCAGCCAGCGGATTCAAACCTAGGGCTGAACTACCAGTGTTCAGCAACTTTACGACATGGCCACTGGTGGGCCCTTTTGCATGAAAGAACTGAATACTGCTGATACTACTGTTACACACTGGAAGAATTATTTAAGAGGAATATGCATCTAAGACATACAGTATCATGAAAATAATAAAAATAGCAATAATAAAAAAGGTGGTGAATGCTTAATCACAGAGATTGATAAAAACCTCTTCTTGAAAAGAAAAAATAACATTGGCCATGTTCTGCTTCCTCATGAAATTTAAATATATATGTAATAATAAAATTCCATAGTCAAGAATACACTTAAAATTCTAACTGTATGTTCTTTGGAAGAAGAGTATACAATTATGTCATCAAAATAACTACAAGCAAATTGGATTTTATTTTTAGTGAGGATGCGTTTAATAACTCTGTTAAAGATAGCCTGTGCATTTTTTGAAGCCAAAAGGGTGTCTTAGCCATTCATACAGTCCAAAATTTGTAATAAAAGCCAATTTTTCGGTATCATCAGGGTGAATAGGAATGTGCCAAAACCCTGATCTTAGATCTATTGTAGAAAAAACATTTGCATTACTTAACTTGTCTAATAAAAAGTCTATCCGGGGCAGGGGATGAGCATCAGTCTTTGCTAAAGCATTCAACTTACGATAATCAACACACATTCTAGTTTTTTTGCCCTCATCGCGTTTTAATACTAAAGTTACTGGGGATGCATAAGGACTACTACTTTCTTTAATAATTCCATTTTTTAATAATTGATCAATTTGTCGTCTAATTTCTTCTTCTTCCTTAGGGGAAGTTCGATAAGGTCTTAAAGTGACAGGCAAATAAGAAGTCAAGTTAATTCATTGTGGTTCAATGTTAATTTTACCTACATCATATTTATTTTTGGAAAACACATTCTTATATTTATTTAACAATTTAATTAATTCAGGATTTTCTTCCTCCATACTCTCTGAATCTGTTATTTCACTACTTTGTTTTTTCACATCACTTTTTTGAATTTTTAGTTTTACATTACTTTCATTATTTACATTAACTCTTGTTACCTTAGACATCTTATCATCATTAAACTTCATAATGTTAGATTTATTACTTTCATTAACTATTATACCTTTAGACACATTATTTTTATCAACACTTATTATTACCTCAGAGATATATATTACTTCTAGTTTTGTCTTAACTGATGGCATTACATTACTGTTTTTTTCAAGTACTTGATCAAGTTGTACATGCAAAGAAACTCTGTTATTTACATTCACAGAATTTGAAATGTTTTAATTTCTTTGAGTTACCACTAAATTACTACAATCAATTTTTAATTCAAATAATTTACATTCATTTAAATCCAAAAGAACATAATCTAAATTAGTATCTAACACTAACAAGTTAATTAGTTTAATAATATTTCCAATTTTCATTTGTAATCTACACATTTATCAATAGAAAAATTTCCTTTAGTTTGCCTAATTTGAATACCTTTTACCTTTTGAATTTTTAACTGTAAATTGTTTGCATATTTTTCTGAGATGATAGACAATGTCGCGCCAGTGTCCATGACACAGTCGACTGATCTGCCATGGGATAAAAATCCCTTAATTCTGAGTTGTCAAATTCCCGAAGAATCAGACCCCGAATTTTTGTTTTCCACATTAGAATTAGTTTCAGTTTCGTTGTTCTGATTTCGGAATGGGCAGATTTGAGCCCAGTGATAATAATTTGGTATCCCTTTTTTGGTACATATTGTACAAGGTAATGGGGCGATACCGTCAAAATTACTATTAGCATGGCAACTTACGACTTTATTTCCATTGTTGATATTGCTGTTAGATTTATTTCCAATTTGTTGAAAACTGTGAGGTTTGTAGTTAGATGCATTAGGTCCATTATCAACAAACTGACGATTATTATTTCGGAAATTAGCTTGTCTGAATTGTTGACTATTCCTATCTCTGTTATAATTTTGCGAATTTTCATCTTTAATTTCATGAATTTGTCGAAGATTGTGGGCTTGTTCTAGCCAAGTTATCGGATCAGCGGGACTTTGAACAATCATCAAAGACTTTAAGTTCGTTAGCAAACCATCTGTCAAACCTTCTAAATTCATTGATTTATCCAAATTAAGCCGCTAACCCACTTCCATTTTCTTTTGAAAGTAATTTGTGATGTCTTCTCTAGCGTTATATTTCAAATTAGCAAAGTCGCCAAAAGTAGTTAAGGTGGGATCGATAAAGTTTTCTTTTAATATTTGTTCAAATTCTGAGTAAGTTTTTAGCTCATGGCAAATTTTTAATATAGAGCCAGAGGGCTTTTCCCTTAATGTAACGAGAAATATTTTGAAGTTTCCAATTTTCGTCCTTATTTTGGCCGACTTTGTTAAAATAACCTAACCAAGAAATTATGTCACTGTCCTTAGAATCTTCAAATGGAATAATATTTAAATCTATTGTATCTTGATTCATATTCAGTGAACCGTCAAGATTAACGGGTTCCTGATTTGTCGACATTGTAACTGAAACTTTAAAATTTTCTTGAGAACAAAAAATGTGCACTTTTCTCAAAATATTTTTACAATAGTTAAAACATTTTTTTTTTTTTTTTTTTTTTTTTTTTTTTAACCAAAAACTCTTCAGAGTATTATAAACACTTCATAGAATAACAGACTTAAGTAAAAACTTTGTATTCTCAAATTTTATGATTATCACTACACATTTCAGGATAATATCAAATCTTACTTAGAATACTATTAATTAGAATAAGACTTGAAATTTAAATAAACTTGTAATTACTTTAACATAATATATTTAAAACAAACTATTGCCATAGCAATTTAGTTCACACATTGAGGAAAAATAATTTCTAAAAATATGTTCTTACTTGGCTGTTGAGTACACTATTTAATCCTGCTCGTTTGTGTGCTGTTAAAAAACACAGCATAAATGATTGAAATTCTTCACATTCTTTCCAGCAGACGATGTCCAAATCATGCGGTTCTAACTATGAGACTTGCTCAAAATGTGATAACAAAGCTGTATCACAATTCACAATTCTTCAATTGAAAAAAAAAAAAAAAAAAAAAAAAAAAAAAAACCAAGCATAAATGATTGAAATTCTTCAGCTTGTTTCCAGCAGATGATATCCAAATCATGCGGTTCTAATTATGACACACGCTCAAAATTCAAAGACAAAGCTGTATCGCAATTCACAATTCTTCAGTTGTAAAAAACAGACACAACTTGCACTTAAAAAGTTCTTTCTCTTCCATTGGAATTATTTTCCTTTTGGGTACACCCATCCTGCCGACTCCTTGTGATGTACCAGCTTTAGTCGTAGCTTAAATAATCAGACAATAAGTTTAAAAAACAGGATCCATTTATTAATATTCAGGAGAAATAGCAGTTACAAAAATCAGATATCCGGAGTAAATAAAAAGAATTACTAATAACTTTTTGTACGAAGTTTACTGCATCGTGACATTTAAGAAAAAGCCCCGATATTCTTTCGCGAGTCCTTTTATAGCCTCTGGAAAGGCGGAGCTTCCAAGAAATGACATCAGCCAATCCAGTCCACTTTAAATACTTCCAGAACATTCTATAACTGTACATGTAGAAAAGGCGGGAAGAACAACTTGTCTACGGGGCTGTGGATTTAAATCCACATACTTTCAAATAAGAGAACGTCGCCATTAAAAATAAAAAGAACATACAGTTAGAATTTTAAGTGTATTCTTGACTATGGAATTTTATTATTACATATATATATATATAGAGAGAGAGAGAGAGATCATAGAAAATATAAGTCACATTTTTTGTGCAAATTTTAAAAATCATGCAGTAAATACTTGTTCTCTTAGCTGAAAATAAATTCATAATAAATTATTGCAAGTTTAACATTCCAAAAGAAGAAATTACCTTTACAGCCATTACTGTTTGACTTGGCCTGTGAAGCATTTTTTCCACAACACCATATGCACCTCGTCCTAATTCACAGATAGCTTCCAAATCATCTGCTTCAACTTCAAACACCTTTTCATCAATTGTAATTGTAGTTCTTTTGTCTAAATTTCTTGGAGGTGCTCTATAAAAACATTCCCTATTATATATATATATACACACACAAGACAAAAAATATGAAAATCAAAATTATAATTTAAACTGGCAGTAACCGCATAATTCCCCCTCTCTACTCTAAAAATCCTAATAACTTTTCTGGACTGCTTGATTCTTAGATCAATCTATCTTGTATGTCTTGCATAATACTGATGACATAGCTAATTTGAAACTTGAACTAAAAATTTCGAGAACTTAAACCTTTTTAATCTAAACCAAAACCTTCTCATTTTGAACCTCCATACTGGATAATTGCACACTTTAGCTTCAGTACCGTTGCACTGAAGATGCTACTTTGTTCCCTTTGCTTTGTCGTGCTGCTTACTACACCGTTATAAAAATATATTAAATATAAAAATTAGTTGAAAAACATTTTGGGCTAAAAATCAGCGAATTGCACTTATTAGCAGAAAATTATCACAATCTCCTAAGAATAATTCATAAACTACTTTCAAACTATAATATTTCTATAATAATGTAATATCAGATATAAATAAAAGCTAGCTAAATGCATAATTTTATATGCATTCCATTTATATATCAATAATAATGAAAATCAATCTGGACAATATTTACATTTTAACAGCCAGTTGATACTGTTCAAGTATCTACTTTAAAATCTTTCCAAAACACTCTTTCCTTCTAGAAATTTTCTCCAAATGAATTCTCCAAGAAAATTTGGATAATTCAATCATCTATAAAACACAACTTTGGGGGAATGTGCATTTTCACACTCTAATACTTTTAGGCTAATGGCATATTTCCGAAAAAAAAAAAAAAAAAAAAAAAAAAAAAAAAAGGAACACTTTCTTTTTTCATAAAAAAGTAAACTACACAGTTGCATTTAAATTCCTTACAAAAAAAAAAACACATACATACTAATCACAAGCAAAACCACAAACATAACCCTCTAACTCCAAAATCTCATGCATTTGGCGAGTTACCAGATAAAATACATTTTCATTAAATTCTGGGTCACCTACTTTGGCGATATAGCATTTTGACCAATGATTCTTGTCACGGTTGGGCGGATCATGTGATCAGAATGAAAACGGCACAAATTTGGCATTGCATGCAACTCGACAATGCACAATAAATAAGGATGATGTTGTTGACAAGGGATGGTTATTTCCAAACCAATTTCTGATCTGCATTCTGATATTTTGCTTGCTAGTTTTTCCCCTGCACTTCCATAAAATTTAATAGTTTAAATTCAACTTCATGGAAAACAAATTTCTGCATTCTCTACTGTTGGGCAAATGCCATATTTCTGCAAAAATACAACATTTTCTTTGCAGCAGCCAGCAAACTCCGTACCACCATTAGGATTCGTTATAAGAAAAACAAACATAATCGATGTGAAAAGCACTAATCAATGCATTTCAGAAGTGCATATCCATATAAAAAGATACAAGCCACATGCATACTTGAATTGCCACATAATTACTTTTGGGCATTTTACTGCACTGCTTTATGAATACCTTTTTGGTGGGCTTCAGATAATCAGAATGTATTATTTTATACATAGAATAAAATAAAAAAAATAAATAAATAAATAATAATAATAAATAAATAAATAAAATAATTCTTTATATGAAGAATAAAGAATAAAAATAAAATAATAAACAAAAAAATTCTTTATATGAATAAAAGAATAAATAAAAATAAAAGAATTCTTTATATGAATATTAGAGTTATTAATGTATTCAAACATCTGAACTTACAAGGATTCTTCTTTCACATCTTCTACAAGCACCAATTTAGGCGGCCTTTTCTTCCCAGCCATAAATTATAGTATCAGGAACTTGTGTATGACTCAAATTTAACTAAATAAGAAAGATATGATGTAAATACATTTCTGAATATATAAAATAATAACAACAAAAAAAGACACAAAGATAAACATTAAACTTTCCCTACAATAAATTTTATTAAAGATATTCAAAAAAATGTAACCACAGATATAATATTTTTAATTACATACAGGATATTTTCATACTAAAATTTTACACAGCAGTAGACTTCACTGCTCTTAAATTATTGTCTCACAATTTAAATTATGCTAAATATCAGATGTTTTCCCACTGACAATCTGGTATACTGATAAGAAACTATGCAACTGTAATTTGATTATGCAGTCTTCATATCTTGATGCTATACTAAATACTAAAAAAGGGTTTTTTTTAAACTAACATTCATCAAATTCAAATAATAAAATGTAATCACTTAAAGGGTTCTGAAACTTATCATTAGATTACTTTTGATAAGATAATGGCAGTTAAAACCATGCATATGGCATTAAGTTTAAATGTCATATGCTTTACAAAAGGCATTCTTAAAAGTTTAAAAGGCACTCTAGATTCAAATCTATTTTAATCTCAAAACAGATGTAAAACTTGGTTTTACATTTTATGCAGAAAGTGCAACTGGCTTTTCTACTGCAAATTATAAAATAAGGTGGAAAAAATGCAACTGAATTAAAAAATATTAGTTGAAATAATATATTTTTTATTAACTTTTTAAACAGAAAATATATACATAATTCAGACTTATTTATCATCATCTAGTATACAAAATGATATAATAACAAAATATGTAGCAAACTTTTCAATAAAAACTCCCTTCTAATTAAATAAACAAAAATAAAGAATATGATGCATTTATATCTTATGCAAACAAAATACTGTTTGAATATTTTAGATTTTAATAGCAAATATCTTCCCTATTATAAATTATGTTTAATTAATCCAATTTCAAAGAAGAAACCTGAGACTTAATGCTATGTACAATTCTTTCCTATCTCCACTTTTTTTTGAACAAGCAAAACCCAATGTCACTAACAAATATCATTGAAATTTGCCTATTTATTTATACACTTCACCTACCTCTTCTAATCACTCGACAAAATTTTAACATATTTTATGTAAATGAATTACACTCTAGATCCATGTTTTCTAATTTAATTTCATCATGAATAATGGTGGATTGAAATAAACCTCGAAAAATTCTTACTAGAACTTTTACATTTAAAATAAGAAAAAAGTTTGGGGGTTCAAATTTAAACAATTCTCTATTGCACAATTTACTTAAAAAAAAAAACTGGAATCTTAAACTTCAGATTAAAATCTCACATCCCGAAAATTTTATAAAGTTAAAAAAAAAATTCTTTAACTTTTAGAAATGATTACATTATACAAAAATTGCCATCTGACCTTAATAAGTAAATTTCTGCTAAACACCCAAAACAATTTTAAGTTGAGGAGTAACGAAACCTCAAAACCCCAACTAGCTTAAGAGTTAGTCCCTGAGCTAGAAAACGTAAAATCTTAGCTAATGATCTAATATATGTGAGCTACTGCTTTAGTTATTTATTTTTTAAGATGGCACCACTAAAATGGTTGTTGATTTAACCATTTCTTTTTCCTGCTATTTTACTGCATGTCTGAATATGAAACCTACTGAACGTTTTCTTTTATAAAGCCATTATTGATCAATTATGATGCGAATGAAGTTTAAATTTCACAGGTTAGTTACATTAAAACATATTAATTAATGAAATAATTTTCATTTATGTATTCTTAATTTGTATTATAAGGTACTTCTCTTGCCTTCTTAGCGTGCCTTTGTGGTCTGCATGCTGGGCACATATTCCAGTGGTCCGTGGTTCGATTTCCAGCAAAGGCATTGCTCATTTTTCATCTCTCCTGCTTCCAAAATACCTAATGTCTCTAAATTGGCGTCTGAACGAAAAGGGTGGTGGATGATGATTCATAACACACAGGATTTGATGATCAGGGCTTCTAAAATCTCCAGCCACCCTTTAAAAGGGGGAGTATATAAGGTATTTCTCCTTGCCTTCTTAGCGTGCCTTCGTGGTATAGTGCTCTGCATGCCGGGCGTGTAATCCAGAGTCCGTGTTTCGATTCCCGGCAAAGGCGTTGCTCATTTTTCATCTCTCCTGCTTTCAAAATACCTGATGTCTCTACAGTATTGATTTTCATGTTTAAAAATAGTGCTTTAATGGCATCCTCTAAGAAAAAGCAGTAGCTTGCATACTACATTATTATCAAAGCTCATAAAACAAGCTTTTCAGAATGGCAGAGACAAATAATAGGAAAACAATTGCTATGATATTATTTCATTATAAATTGATGCCATGTAGAGACTTCTGCAGCAATTTCATAAAAAAGGACTTCTTTATTTAAGGATAGTTATGCAATTATTTTACTGGATCAACTGCACACAAGGCCTGCAAAAATGCCTCATTTTCTATTCTGCCAGGACACCGAATCTCTGAAGTGAAACACACATTTCAATGAGATTTCTACAATTTTTTTAAATATTAAAAAAATTAATTAAAACACCTTATAATTATTCTTTCCTTTTATAATTTTTAACCAACATTATTAACAAAACGAGCTGCCTCCTGAAATTCTTGAGCTTCCATCTAGTTTACCTTGCATTTGAAGAATTACTGTGCATATTATTTGTGCAGGTTCAGCATTAAATTAATACAGCTTTATCAGCATTGATATCTTGCATGGCTCTGCCATTTACATACAGATAAATTACATGACCTGCAGCATACTATAAGAGAATTTTTTATAAGTTTCAATAATAGCAAATTTAGATGGTAGAATGGCTGAATGTAATAAGATTAATTTGAAGTTGGAACGTAAGGGGAAAAGAGCATTAATCAAATGGTATGTAAATAAAGGTTTACTTAATAATCATTTTCCGAACAGTCTGGAACTACGGAGGATATTTTTTACTCTTATTTTTACGAATTTATGTGGCGACGCCAATATACGGATTCGAGTTAAGATAATTTTAGGAAGTTTTTGGATGCTATTAAAGAATTTTGTGTGTTACGGACTGAAGATGAAGAAATTTCTAAATAAGGTAAGCAGATATTTACTTTATGTAGTGCTTAGATGCATAAGAGGTTTTTCCTTTTTTATGTTATTAATATAAATTTAATAATAATTTGGTTTACAATGTAGTTTTTTGAGATTATGTATTTTTTGTTTGCCTCTACTGTAGAATTAGGTGCTCCTTTGACTTTTTAAGTGAAAACATATCGATGTGTACATGGACAAAGTCAAGGGAGTGGGCTATGCCAAGTTTGTGCAATTCTGTGATTTTTTTTTTAGCTGAAAATAGGTCGACGTGTACATGGATAAAGTCAAGGGAGTGCACAATGCCTAGGTTGTGCAATTCTGTGATTTTTTTTAAAGTGAAAATAGGTGAATGTGTAAATGGATAATGAGTTTGTGCAGTTCTTTGACCTGTTATTTTTTCTTTGTTCTTTTGATTTTCAGCACTAAAATCGCCGCTACACAAAGCCAAAATAATAAGTCAAAGAATTGCACAAACTTGGTTGTTTACCTTCAAAAATTTTAATACACTTCTGCTATCAGGACTGTATTAAAAAATGTATGTATGTATGTGTTCAGGTATGAATGTATATATGCATCGATGAGTGTTCACAGACACACGCATATAAGCACATGCATCCATACATTTCTAAATATGGTCCTGATAACAGAAGAGTACCAACATTTTAACCACTTTCAATATTTACACTAAATTTTGAAGATTTAACCTGTCTCACAAAATTACTTTGTCAGTAAGTCACCATCTACCAGAAGAAATCTAATTTCGAAAAAATACTTTGGCTTTCCAATTAGTGAGAGAGTATGACAAAGGGCTATTCTGAATTTATTCTGCATAGCAGACTTGAAGCTAATTAAGGTTCTAAAGATCAAGTCTCTCTGAGTAAAATATTAACATTGATATAACATTTGTAAAACAGATTTACATTTTAAGAGGCTTTGCAACATATTATTTACGTGCATTAAATCTCAGATACTTCCCGTTTCTTTCATACATAAAGGAAACATTACAAATAATTAGCTATAATTTTTTTTCAGGATTTTCATTTTTTCTGAAATAAATCTGCACCTCCACCGATAGCCAAAATTCTGCACTAGCTCTAAAGGAAAATATAACTCAGTTAAGTATGGAAACAAAGAGTTAGATTTTTTTTAGTTAATGCGATTTACGTTTTAAACGGTAGCGGTAAAATGATACACAATCACTGTAAATTACAAGCACAATTTGCCAGAAGGCAACATGCAGTTCTATAGAAATATTTCATAGTATATTTTATTTAAGCCTACCTTAAAAAATATACTCAGTAAAAGCCCGTAAAGCATTCATCAGTAAAATGCAAAAGCATAAACTGATGTAAAATTATCGCTCTTTGGAATTTTAAAAGAAATTTAAGAAGCTTCAAGACGATTAACAAAATTATGTCAGTGAATTGCTCGACACCAAAACATTATAAATAATATTTTATTAAATATAAATTATTGTTTTACTTTGTTTATTATTTAAATTTTTACAAATAAAATAATGTATTTTGTGCTATTATAAAATAATTAATAATTTATTTACAAGATCTGAATTTGAATTGATTTAGGACACTATTATTTTAATATAATAAATCCTGAAAAATATTTGATGAAATGAGACTCGGCCTTAAAACAACTAAACTTCTCCTTTCATCAGCGTTCTGAAATTCGGTAGTGGCCATATTCAGCGGTTAAGCCGTTTTAAAGGAAAAAACAACAACTCGTATTTAGGAAATTCAGGTGAGAAGCATTTTTTAATACTAATTTAATCATCTAGAATTTATTTTACGTATATGCATTTTATATGGTGTGTGCCTGTACCGTATGTATAAATAATTTAATAGCCTGATAACGTAGCATAATATTGTATAAATAATTTCACGTGAATTCGCATTCTATCGCTTAAATGTTGTGTAGAAAATTTTCTGTTTCTAATTTAAAGCTCTGAGCTAAGCCTTACGCAGTTAAAATATAAATATAAGTTCGTCAATGAAAGTCGTACTTGGTAAAAAGAAATTAGTGTCTTTGTATTACTTGAGTTGCAGTAATTATGGAGTAGGTTTATTTGAGCTTTGTTGTTTTCTCATTGTTAAAAAAGAAACTTTATTTGTTATTCTGTGCGAATTTTTCTTTTCCTTTATGAAGCGTAAGTATGAAATTAAATTTGATTTCCCGAAAAATGCGACGAAGAGAATACCGGAAATGAATGTTGCAAAGCAAAAAAGACAATAAATAAAAATTGCACCACTTTTAAAATTAAAACCAGATAATTTGTTTTCAGCGTCATAAGTGTTAAGATCAACAATTCGTCGGGCTTTCCGTTACATTTTGAATATTATTTGGAAAAAGTTACCTGGCTTTTTTTAATACTTTCCTTGAAATTATTGAACAAACTAGCTTATATTCAAGTGTGTGTGTGTATATATATATATTTAAATTTAATTATTTATTCTTTTATCTCTGTTAAAATTTAAAGGGCTAAGTGAAATTAGTTGGAAGTGATTTAACACTTTGTATTCGAGCTTCATATGACATGACATCACAAAAACTGTATTTAAGGAAGCAGTACTGGAAATGTTAAGCCAATAATTCTTCCCATATGCAGCAATGCAGAGAAACATCTGTCTCTGTAAACTTCCTTCATTAAACGAAAATAATTCATCTACTCACTTTTAAGAAATTCAAAAAAGTGAAAAATCAGACAAAATAATATATAAATGAAGAATAAATTACATGTGGAAAGACAAATGATATGTCTGATCCTACAACAAGCAAAATTAAAATCAGCAATGTAAGAAACCAAAAAGGATCCTAAGTAAAATGGTTGCTACCTCTGAATATGTGAATTTGTTGGGTTTCCAGGTTTGAACTACCATGGCCGTTTCTGGCAGTGTTTACATTTACCGGATACTCTGTGGAGCTGCTTCCTCAATGAGATTTTAAAATCTCTCTTGTAAGAAGCTGCTGCTACTTTAAATTGGGTAGGATAGACTTTAAGGTACCCTTGTGTTATGGTGAAGTTGTTTCATGTATGGTAGCCTAATGTTATGGAAACTCTATTGTGACATAATCGGGTGCATGATTCTGGGAAATTTTGAATCGTGGGATGTTTTCTAAGCGTTTTTGTAATGTGTGTTAAAACCGTTTAGATGGATTTGGGTTTGTAGGAAGAAAGGTTCAGATGGTCACTATGTGAAGTGTTTGATCAGAAAGAGTACCTGGTTAGAAAAAAGTCATTTGAGTATGATTGATATTTTGATATTTACGTGGCTCTCGGTGTATGAAGGGAACTCGAAAATCATTGTAAGTGAATTATTTGCTTTTGGTAGTGCTTAAATGTATAACATGTTTTTCTTTTTTCTATGTTTTGTTTAAAATGTATTTTATTGAGATTATGTATTTTTTGTTTGCCTATATTTGGTGCTCCTTTGACTTTTTAAGTGAAAATATATTCAATGTGTACATGGATAAAGTCAAAGGAGTGCGGAATGCGATTTTTGTGCAATACGGGTTTTTTTTTTAAGTGAAAATAAGTCGATGTGTACATGGATACCAAGATTGTGCAATTGTTTGTCTTGTTATCTTGGCTTTGTGTAGCGGCAATTTTTGCGCCAAAAATTGCCGCTACACAAAGCCAAAATAATGATTTAAAGAATTGCACAAAATCGGTATTCATGTACTGCCAAGTTTTGCCAAGGGGTATCCTAAGCTATACTTTTACCAGCCTAATTTAATAACAAGCTAATTTTTTTTTTACCATAGTAGACATATTCGTTTACATTTGAAAGTTATCAGAATAGTGGATCAGAAAAGTCTTTGCCGAGTAGAACCAAAAGGAAAGTTTTAGTACTGTGCAGTGAAAAATCTGTCTTCTTGCTTGCTGGCCGAATTGCTTGTTTTTGCATAGAAACTGTAATTTTAATTGTAAAAATTGTTTTAACTATATTTGGTTTTATGGGTACTTTTCCGTTTCGCCGGCGCAAATCTCGCCAAGCAGACTTTGTTGGCAACAGCATACAGTATACACATAAAAAATGTTAACACATGTTAGTTCTAAGAATTTTTTTAACAAATGTTAGTTCTAAGAATTTTTTTATTTTGATATGGTTTGATTTTAATATGGTTTAAAAATTTGTAAAAAGACATTAAGAATTTGCTATGCTTTCATAGTTGAACATCCTGATTCGCCGGCTCTTATCACGTGACCCCAAGTGATCTCATCTCGCGTAAACTACGCTACAAAAATCTAATTCTCTCAGTAATTATCTACATTAATTTCAAGTTGTATCTTAATTGGAATACAAGTTTAAATGCAAGAGTTATTTCAGTTCGTATGAATAGCTTACTCGAAATTATGTAAAGCCAAAGTGCTTTGCTTCGCTAGTGCATTCTCATTAGAATGGCTGAATTTAACCCTTGATTTTACCTTTCTATATCTTCACCTTCCTGTGAGCGGGATGTTTGCATCCTAATTGACGTAATTACCACAAATGGTCTTGGGGCATAAAATTTAACTATCTTGTAAAAATTCTATATAATTGTATGCCAGTATTGAAAGAAACAATCAATCTGATAAGAAATGGCTGCAACGTGTTTTGAAAATGAAGTGTAAAAGGTTACTAGTGAAGATATTCCATTTGGCATCAGTTGTACCATTATTGGCGACTTTTATCATTTGCATTGGCAAAACGGAAAAGTACCTTTTTATGTTTTTCTATAGCTTTAAATTTTTAATCAAAATATTTTGAGTTTTTATGTATTTTCCCTTGTTGTGAAGTGGGAACTGAATTAATTGAATGAGAAATATACATTTGTCTAATGAAATTCGAAGCAATAAGTTTAAATGAAATACAGGACAAAATGTGTATAATTTAATATTCCATACAAGGAAGTCGTGTGGTGTACACTTCAGCTTTTTTTTTTAAATTAATTTCCTGGAAAATCCCAAAATACTTTATCAATGATTGAGTTATTATATTTCAAGTGTTTTATAGACCACCCTTTTTTTCTTTCAATCCTTTTAAGTGTATTTAAATATGTCACTTTTTAGTTTATACTTACTTAAGCTTATCATTTAATTTTTCCTTTTATAGATTAAAGTATTTGCCAGGTAAATGGGAGAAGATAAAGGTAAGTTCTTTTATATGGATTTCAGGAAAGCGCTCTGAAGTATTGTTCAGATATCTTAAAATCAAAATTTTACATATTTCAGACAAAGATTGGGATAGAGATAGAAGACGTGAAAGAAGGCGGTCCCGCTCAGGATCTCGTGGACGATCTGCTCGGGGGAAGAGATCTCGTTCTCGATCACGAGATAGGAAACGATCACATTCAAGAGATAGACGGTATAGTTTTTAAAATTTGTATTTTGTGTTTGGGAAAAAAATCTTACCTTTTTACAAAACTCGAAAAGGTCTGGTTTTTTGGAGTTTAGTTTATTAATAAATAATGTGCAGAATTCTAAAGAATTAATAATTCTTTTAATGTTTGTATTAAAGCAGTTTGCCTTCCTGTTGTATGAAATTTATAATTAGTATATCAATAGAATAGGCCAGATAGGTATTTACATATCCTGTTAAATGTAAAACTGCCTCTAAGCAGCACAATTTAGTGTCTATTTTGAATAAGCATAACATCATTATGTACTCGTTAAATCTATGCTTCCTTTTGATGTAACCCCAATTGAATTTCACTAAGGCACCCTTTGTATTTTTTATTTGTATTAAAAAAAAAAAAAAAAGAAAAGGTTTTGCAAACTGTATAGTCACAATTGACCTCAGTCAGGTTCATTTATAGCTGGTTGAGAAAATTAACATATGTTGAATGAGAAAAAGAATAGTTGTATGAAGAAGCCAATTAAATGGCAATAGATCAGAACAGTTATGTGCAGAAGTTTGTATTCATAGCATTCTGAATAGTTTTTGGTAAAATCAGAGGGCTTAACAAAATAATATAAATCAACTTAAATCTTTTTATGAAGTGCGAAAGTAAAGCAGGTCAAATACTTCTGCAGCAGGGGCTATGTAGTGGATTTAGCCGAAAAACTGACAAAGATTTTATTGTTATTGTAAGAGTTTCAGTGCTGCTCAGAATTCCTCAAGAATGATAGGAGCAATATCTGCCAACTGAGTTGGTTGATACCATAAATACTGTCAGATGTATTCAAAATTGGTTTTTAAAGTTAGATATCTTTAATGCACGAAGTGCGTGAATATTTCCAGTAACTACAAAAGCAGATAATAAGTTTTGTTATTATTTTTTAAATTACTTTTATCTGTGACAAATTGTAAAATTCATCTTTTTATAAGGTATTGATTTGGCTTTAACCCTCTATGTATAATTCTTGCAATTTGAATAGGTTTATAGAGGTCATCCACTGTGTTTCGTAAAAAATTGCAGGGAATACTTCTGCAGCAGGGGCTATGTAGTGGATTTAGCCGAAAAACTGACAAAGATTTTATTGTTATTGTAAGAGTTTCAGTGCTGCTCAGAATTCCTCAAGAATGATAGGAGCAATATCTGCCAACTGAGTTGGTTGATACCATAAATACTGTCAGATGTATTCAAAATTGGTTTTTAAAGTTAGATATCTTTAATGCACGAAGTGCGTGAATATTTCCAGTAACTACAAAAGCAGATAATAAGTTTTGTTATTATTTTTTAAATTACTTTTATCTGTGACAAATTGTAAAATTCATCTTTTTATAAGGTATTGATTTGGCTTTAACCCTCTATGTATAATTCTTGCAATTTGAATAGGTTTATAGAGGTCATCCACTGTGTTTCGTAAAAAATTGCAGGGAATGATTTTTCCCCCATTTGATTTTAATCTATATTCTGCTCTTTCTTAGTGTAGGGTAAAATTGTCATAGTACTCATTATTTTGATGCTACAGGCTCCATTTTGCTGTAGAGAATTGTGCATAAAAGCTTCGAATTTGATCATCTAAAACTTTTCCAGGGATGCTAGCATAAGCTATATTTCCATAGTAAAGAAAGATTTTGCCAGCTATACCACCAAATCATATACAAATGGAACCTAAAAGACTGCTGTATGTTGCTCCAAGAAAGATAAAAACAGAAAGGAAATACATAAAGACATTCGTATTTGGTGTGAAGTGTGTCAAGTTACGCTATGCTTCAGAATTTATCCCAAGCAGAAAAGCTTTACATGATAATTATAATAGTGTAAAATAATAGTATATAAAAGTAAGTGAATAAAAATAACAGTGCAGCTTTATTCCTAAGGTCAGTATAAACAACTTGTAGCATTTATGAATAAAACTTTTTGCCATTTTAAATCGATCTTTGGTATGTATCTAATGTAGTATAAAGCAAGACTAGTTTTTCTTTTTTACAAATTTTATCATTTAAAAATAAAAATGCCGCACATAATTTTAAACCGCAAAAAGCAATTAAATTACTTGCATGGTTTAAAAACCAATAAAGATGTGAATAATAATAAATGTAGGCAAGAAAAGTATTTAAAAAAAACATCATCCTATATTTCAGAACTGCAAAGTATGGGAATCGAACTGTACATGGAAGGTTAATAGACTTAACACATTTCAAAAATCAACATTGACTGTCCTGGAATAAGTATGCAAGACCTCAAGAAAGTTTTTGATCATTTGAACTTGTTTTGGTATATCTTTGGGAATTTAGAAAATGATTCTATAAGATTTTCAAGAATAACAGTTTGCACCTTGATGAGTTTTCTAATTATTATAAAACAATAGAGGAAAAGTCATCAGTGGTGACCTTATAGTTATTAACATAATAATGGGGCTTAGTTAGCAATAAGATGAACTGAACTGTAAATGAGATTATGAAATTGATTGAATATGTTTACATCAGAGCAGTTATAATACCTATAGAAAGCGATTTTTATGTTACCATTGATTGATCTATTTGATTAGTGTGTCTTTTCATTTCAAATATAGTGAATTAATTTGGCATTGAATTTAAAATTTTTTTATATTATAAAACTTTTAATGTTCATTTTGTGATTTTAATGATTTGGGTGTTTAAAATGTGACTATTTGAATCTAGAAAGCTGAAATTCAGCTGTCCATACAGTTCATTAAGCAGATACGTATTAAGTACGTGTGTATGATTTGATTTTTTTTTTTTTTCAGTCTGAAGTAAAACATTTAAAAAAAGATTGAATTAATATTGTTTTATTTAATAACCAATTTTGCTTGTAAAATTAAAATGTATTTAAATGATCCGATGTTAAATTTTCGGTACAACTCTGATATACGCCCTAATTTCACCAAATGTGGTGATATGTGTTTTGCGCTGGTTTTTGGCACGATTGCATGTTGTATGGCAATCCTGTTGACGTTGAAAAATCTTTCGCTGGAGTTCGTTGGTTCCCGTCATGCTTTGTGTCTGAGAAGCTAGAGGGGGAAAGATTTAATGGTGAAAATTGTTGAAGTTCGGCATAAGGAAAT
Source organism: Stegodyphus dumicola (assembly GCF_044657685.1). NCBI lineage: Eukaryota > Metazoa > Arthropoda > Arachnida > Araneae > Eresidae > Stegodyphus > Stegodyphus dumicola. The sequence continues at coordinate 25,428,754 of NC_140775.1, forward strand.
ATCGTCGTGGCCATCCTGTTGAGGGGTAATGGGTATTTGGAGGTGTGGAAAGAAGGTATGGGAGATTATATTTAGTGGCTGTGCGTGATAGAAGTAGGGATTTGTGATTATTTGTTATTTTATTTATTTGTGAACCATAGTATGAATTTTCTGTATAGTGTGTCTGGCTGTCATATAAATACGATAGTGATTACGTGACGATACGTTAAAGGCGGTATGAAATTGGTATTTCTGTTGTTCGAAAAAGGATTAATGGTAAGTGCATTTTATTTCATTTTGTTCTTATTTTCTAGAATGTTATGTTCATTGTTTTTTTAGTATGAATTTCTGTTGTTATTGTTTTTTTTGAATTGTTTGAAATTTATTTTAGTTATTTTGTTGATTAGTGCGTACCGTCTAAATTGTGCTATTCGTAGATGTTTTTTCAAGTTGAAACAGAACACTGTGTACGTGGTATTCTTTGAAATTTATTGTTATGTTAATTTATTAAAGTGAGGTGTGCATAGTTCGTAAATTCATTCGTTGCCTAGATGGTGCCATTCGTAGATGTTTTTTTTAAGTTAAAACATATCTCTGTGTACATGGACTCTTGTCAAATAATTTTGGTTAGAAACTTCACAGTTTTGCTGTCTACATTTTTTGTTTTTGTTTAGGATTTTTAGCTTAAATTGTGTGTTCAAAACATGGTTTTTGCATTAGCGAAAACCGTGTTTTTGGAGACATTTTAGGCTTAAAGTTCGAAATGTAGACAAAAAATTTAGGCAGCGTGGAGTTTCTCGCCAAAAATATTTGGTGAGAAATTTGGCGGCTTGAGGGCGCATATCAGAGTAGTTCCAATTTTTCCAGCATGTTGGGAAAGAAATTCTGTAATATTAAACCATACGTAGGTAAGATAACTTATGAAACATTATATTATGCTAATAAATTAGTGCAAAACATAATTCATGGTGATTCTTTCTTTTAAATTAAAGGTTACTAAGTTTTAAGCTAGTAAACTAAAGTATTATTTATTAAATGTGTTTTGTGCTCTTTCTGTGGTAGAATCAATTTTATGTAGCTGATTTTGTTAAAGGGTCTTATACTATATTATCCTTTTATTACTCTAAAAATACATATTTATAGTGCAAATAAAATGAAACTGAATTCCTATAAAATTTTCATTTTCTTATTTGCTGATGAAATCATAATTAAAAAAGCAAACATAAAATAAAGCTCAAACTCAAAAAGCCAAGAAAAGTAGATTTGAAAATATAAATTTTAAGCTAGAATAGTTGAAGCTTGATCTAAATAAAGCTTCAGAGTGTGTTTACATGTAAATTGCACTCTGCATACATAATGGTTGTGCTTAAAATCTAGGGTTAAAAAGAGAGCTAGGCGTTCCTTTGTGTGATTTCTTGCCGAAGCAATCCTCGTAGGGAGAGTTAACAGGAAGTAGTCTGATGTCACTATGTTATGTTGCAACTGCACTGAATTTGCCTGCTTAAAACTAACAATATGGACATCCAAAATTAATTTTAATCACATATATTATTTTCTAGTAAAGCTTTCTCAAAAGTTGGCGGCCTACGGGCTGTTTGCAGCCCTCGAAAGTAGTTTTATGCTGCCTGCAAATACATTTCGTGTAAATTAATGTTATTCTAAAAAAAATTTGAAAAACAAATTTAAGATTTTAATGGTTTGGAGTCAAGGTTTACATTGTATTCATTAACAAAAACGAATGTAACTTTTTGGAAAATCTAAAAATAGAGCTAATTAATTTACACTGTGATATAATGCTTGTTCAAAGACTTACACAGATACAAAAAGAGATACAAATTTAATTAACTTTTATTAATACTTGTCAAAAGATAAATATCTTAAGTTATGAATTTTTGCAATAAGAATACTTGCTTTGTTTTTGAGTACATTTACATAGAGCAATTTTTTTTTTTCATAGTTGAAAATTAGTAAATCTATAAAAAGAACCCGACTGTCCATGAGTATCTGCAGTTTATGGTGATACTCTTTTGTAATTTCCCTCCAAAATTACAGACTTCATGAAAATCAAAACATCACGAGATGGTGTAGCTGAAAGGTGTAGTAAAAAACAAAGAAGTTTACAATAATTTGCATACAAATATTTATTCTGTTTTGTTTCGTAGAAAAATCTAATAAATAAAAGAAAGACAATATGGTGACATTATTTATTCTCAAGTTTTGTCATTCTTGGTAAGCTTTTGTATATTTCTTTTTAGTTTAAGTTAAAAGTAAGTTACTCGGTAGTTCAATATATTACAATTAATTGAATAAATGCCAGGTATTTAGCTGTCTGTTTGAATTCCAAATTATGACCAAGAGGGAATTTCTTGCAGATACCAACTTTTAGATTTCAGGCAAAATATAAGTATAAATCTGGTATTTTTCTTTTTGTTTGTATATTTTTACAAATATTTGGTAAAAAAATTTAATTTACAAATTTTAGTTTGCTAAAAAAATCCCAGCGAGAATTTTGTTTTTAGTGCTCACACAAACTCAAATTCTTTTGAGATTGATATCTGAGAGAAATGTGTCACAAATTAAATGGATTTTTGCAGAGATGTTAGTAGTGTATATATGCCGGAGCTGGCGCAGAGCCATTTACCCTCCCATAAAAATCCCACCCACTTTTAGAATGTGATGGCTCTCCAACCCTCCATTAAAAATTCCACCCACTTTTCCAAAACGCCGCTTTTACAAACGCCACTTTTCCTCTTCATCGCATGCTTCTTTTGCAAGGGGGCATTCGTCCCCCACATAATCCACTGGCATGGTATATTTAGTGAGGGTATTAATTTATACCATCAGTGCACCATTATGTATGGCTTCTAGAGCGTCAAAGGAGAGACAATGGGTAATTGATTAATAATACCTAGTGAATAATAAAAGCATTTAAAGAGAAGGTTTGCAGTATATAGAAAGACAAAATGGATTTTCAATCAAAAACAGTTCGACAGTTACAAGATTACTGTCGAGAAAATGATATTCGAGGATACTCGAAACTTAAAAAGGTGGAACTGATCGCCCTCATTCAATACCACAACGGCTTTTCCAGGTTCCACAATCACTTGTTTATCAAGCGAAAGAAGAAGAGGGAGCTAAAAATCAGGTGTTGCGGAAAGTTAATAAAGGAATCTAGCATAAATAAGCACTTACAAACTAAAGCTCATCAAAACTATAAGCCTAAGAAGGCCAGCCAGGAGGTTCACAGAGATGATTTTGACAATATGCAGGGGCTGCATCATATGACCATTAACCAACTACGTGAATTTTGTCGAACGCATGGTATTGCGGGCTATTCCAAGCTAGGAAGGAAGGCGGACATCATAGCATACATAGAAAGCGTATTGTTTAACCGTCACTTCACATTTGACTCCGACCTGTTTTCAGATTCACGAGAGAGAAGGCTATATACCCCCCATGAAGTTGAGACAGCCTATGAATCTCGTTTGAAGACGTATGATATCCAAAACGAACACAATCTGATGCTTCCCAAAGACTTTCTGAACGATGTTTCATCACAGGTCCGGGGTCTGATCGCTAAACATCTGAAAAGACTGCATGGTCTCAAGGTTAATTTCCAGTTCCTCTGCGACTATCAAAAAGGGAAAGATGGAATGAGGGAAGAAATGGAGATGAACTTTAAAACAACAAATGAAGTCATCTTAGAGTCAACTGATTTGGTAGCTTATTACAGATCGGTTATCCAAAAGTTATTGACAGAAATGGAGGAGTTTGTTGCAAGGGGTTCAGGCTGGACGCTTGCCAGAATTAAAAGCCTTGAGGTGAGGATCAATAAATACAACCCACTGAGAGGCTCATCCTACATTGATTTACCGAAAAGAATTAAAGCTAAAAAAGCCGTCATAAACGTACAAAATGAGGATAATAAGTGTTTCATGTGGGCAATACTCTCTGCACTGCACCCTATGGAAAAAGATGCCCAAAGAGTCACCAAATATAAACCGTATGAGAATGAGCTAAAGTTCGAAGGCATTGAGTTCCCAGTGCAGATGGAAGACAGAGTATTTAACAGGTTCGAGAAGTTGAATGACATATCGGTGAGCATATACTCATACGAAGGTAATGACATTTACCCATTGAGAATCACTAAAAATAAGGAAGACAAACACGTCAATTTGCTGTACACAAGGAATAAAGAAGGAAACAGTCATTACTGTTGGATAAAAGACATGTCGAAATTAATAAGTGCTCAATTAACTAAACATGAGAAAAGAGTATATCCCTGTGAAAGGTGCCTGTTATTTTATCACTCTGAGGAGGACCTTCAAGTTCATGAGACGGATTGTAGGAAGAACACGCCAGTAAAGATTGTAATGCCTAAGGAAGACGAATCTCTGAGGTTCAAAAACTACCAAAGGTCATTGCGAGTACCCTTTGTGATGTATGGAGACTTCGAGTGCTTGACAAACAAGATAAACAGCTGTCATCCCAATGAAGACGCATCCTTCTTGCATAAGTATCAAAAGCACGAGCCTATGAGCTTCACTGTCTACATCAAGTATAAACATGCAGACTACAAGGCACCAATCACGTACAGAGGACCCAATGCCACCAAACTGTTCTTTGATACAGTGAAGGCTGAGGCGCTAGCGATAAAGAACATTTATGATAAGAAGCAACCCATTAAAATGACCACCGAAGATGAAGAGCACTTCCAAAGGACCCATGTTTGCCATATCTGTGGCGGAGACATCAGGAAGAAACCCTCCCCCTATTCACCCAAGGATGAACCAGACTTCCGAAAGGTCAGAGATCATGACCATCTTCTTGATCCGGCGAAATGTGAATCGAACTACAGAGGGCCTGCTCACAACCTTTGCAACCTAAAGTACCAAGAGCTTTCGTTCATTCCGGTGTTTATCCACAACCTCTCTGGCTACGACGCCCATCTCTTCATAAAGGAGCTCGGTGGGGAGAAAGGAGACATTGATGTCATTCCGAACAACGAGGAGAGGTACATTTCATTCAGCAAGGAGGTCGGGGCAAAGATGTTAGATGTAGGCGATGGGAAGAAAGTAAAGTTGCCTGGCATAAAGTTGAGGTTTGTCGACTCGTTCAAGTTCATGGCTGCTAGCCTAGACAGTCTTGCGAAGAACGTAAAGGAGTTCAGGGAGACAGCCAAGTACTTCCCCAAGGACAAGCTAGACCTCGTCACCCGAAAAGGCGTCTATCCATACGATTACATGGACTCGTGGGACAAATGCGAAGATACCAAGCTGCCCCCACAAGAAGACTTTTACAACCAATTGAATGAGTCTCACATAAAGGATGAGGACTACGAGCACGCCAAAAGGGTATGGAGGGCCTTCAACATTAGGACATTGGGTGGATATTCCGATTTGTATGTGAAGACTGATGTACTCATCCTTGCCGACATCATGGAGCACTTTCGAGATGTCTGTCTAAAGACCTATAAGTTGGATCCTGCATGGTACTTCACCGCACCTGGACTCTCCTGGGATGCCATGCTCAAAACCACAGAGGTCGAGTTAGAGCTGTTGACAGACTATGACATGATACTCATGCTAGAAAAGGGGACCAGAGGAGGTGTCTCTCAGTGTTGTAACCGATATGGGAGGGCGAACAACAAGTACATGAAGGACTATGACGAGAACAAGAAGTCCAATTACCTGATGTACCTTGACGCCAACAACCTTTACGGGTGGGCCATGAGTCAATACCTACCGCATGGTGGCTTCAAGTGGAGCACTGTGTCAGATGTGACCCAAGTAGCGGATGACTCAGACACAGGATACATCGTCGATTGCGACCTACAGTACCCAGCCCATCTGCACAACCTCCATTCAGACCTACCTCTAGCACCTGAGAGCAGGATGTCCGATGGCTCAAAACAACCAAAACTACTGACGACCCTCTATGACAAAGAACATTATGTGGTTCATTACAGGGTTTTGAAGCAACTGTTGCAGTTGGGGATGAAGCTCAAAAAGGTGCACAAAGTGTTGGAGTTTCAGCAGTCTCCCTGGTTGAAGAGATACATAGACCTGAACACTGAAATGAGGACCAAGGCAACCAATAACTTTGAGAAAGACTTCTTCAAACTCATGAACAACTCGGTCTTTGGCAAGACGATGGAAAATATCAGGAAGCGACTCGATATCAGACTAGTATGTGATCCCAAGAAAGCGGAGAAGCTCATTGCTAAGCCCAACTTCAAGGGGAGGACCATTTTCGACGAAAGGTTAGCCGCCGTGCATATGAACAAGACGAAAGTGATCTTTAATAAGCCAATATACGTCGGCATGAGTATATTAGATCTATCGAAGCATCTGATGTACGACTTCCATTATAATCTTATGAAGCCTAAATACGGGGACGATATCAAGCTATTGTACATGGACACTGACAGTTACATCTATGACATACAGACCGAGGACTTTTATGAGGATATGAAAGGAATGATTGACTACTTTGATACATCTGACTATGCAGAAGGTAACAGGTATGGAATACCGCGAGTCAATAAAAAGGTATTGGGGAAGATGAAGGATGAAAATGCAGGGAAGATCTTGGAAGAGTTCGTTGGCTTAAGATCTAAGATGTATGCTTGTAAAACTGAAAAAGAGCTAATTAAAAAGTCTAAGGGTGTTAAGAAATGTGTAGTGAAAAATAGGATATCTTTCGGGGACTATAAAAGCTGTTTGTTCTCACAGGAAGTACAGTACAGGACCATGAATCTCATCAGGAGCACAAAGCATGAGATTCATTCCATACAAGTAAATAAGATTGCCCTTTCAGGAGATGATGACAAGCGGCACATATTACCAGATGGTATCCATACCTTGGCTCACGGTCACTATGCGATAAAGAGCAACCTCAAAAGTCACCTGTACAGACGCCAGGCGAAGGATCAGCATTTTGGTAAGGCCCCCAAGAAACCTCTCCTCTATAATAGCTCGGCTACGTACTGAACATTTCAAGGGTATCACCAACTGGTCCTATCCCAACTGCTGTCCTGAATCCCTCATGCCTCTTCGAACTCCGCCAATAGAGATCCGCCCAAGAAACCTCTCCTCTATAATAGCTCGGCTACGTACTGAACATTTCAAGGGTATCACCAACTGGTCCTATCCCAACTGCTGTCCTGAATCCCTCATGCCTCTTCGAACTCCGCCAATAGAGATCCGCCCAAGAAACCTCTCCTCTATAATAGCTCGGCTACGTACTGAACATTTCAAGGGTATCACCAACTGGTCCTATCCCAACTGCTGTCCTGAATCCCTCATGCCTCTTCGAACTCCGCCAATAGAGATCCGCCCAAGAAACCTCTCCTCTATAATAGCTCGGCTACGTACTGAACATTTCAAGGGTATCACCAACTGGTCCTATCCCAACTGCTGTCCTGAATCCCTCATGCCTCTTCGAACTCCGCCAATAGAGATCCGCCCAAGAAACCTCTCCTCTATAATAGCTCGGCTACGTACTGAACATTTCAAGGGTATCACCAACTGGTCCTATCCCAACTGCTGTCCTGAATCCCTCATGCCTCTTCGAACTCCGCCAATAGAGATCCGCCTCCAGAACTGGCAGCACCAAGACTTTTTGATTTTTGCACCTCATGCACTTATGTATAGACATGACAACAACATTATCAATCAATTTAAAAGGGGTTAAAAGGAAGACTTATTAAAATAAATATGGACATGACGGAAGAAATGGAGGAAATAATGAGATTGTTTAGTCCAGACACAGAAGTTTCTTCAGACTTGAAAACTAAAGAGTGTGAACACAAATATGTAATTGGTGATGACTGGTACAATTGCCAAGCATGTGGTGAAGAACTGAGATATAATCCAAATAAACCCCCTATCAAATTAGAAGATTTATATTTCGAAAAGGCGCAGACAGCTAGAATGAAAAGCAGAATGACAAATCTTTATAAATGGATAAGTAAGTATAACTTTCCTTTCGAAGAAGAGCTTATGATTGATTTGTCATCTTTTATCTCTAAATACATAGAGTTGTATCCGAAGCGTAAGAACTTAATTAGCAAAGACTATATTTTATACCAAATGTTACGGAAAAGAGGTGGTTATGAGGTCCCACTTAAGCTACCTAAACTGATGACAACGCTAGCTCAGAATGAAGAAATCTGCAGAACCATCTTCGATGCATTAAATTGGAGCACAAATATGGGTGCGATGACCCCAATGAGTGAATTATAATTTTTAATAGCTTTCGTCGGCTATTAAAAATAAACTAAATCCTTCTTATCAATCCAGCTAGTCTCAGGATAGCCTAACCATTTTACTAGATATTTGTCCCCTTTCTTTTTGATGACTTTTTCAATCTTATATACGTTGTCTTTCTTATCATACTTTACCAATTCATTTTCATAAAAAGTACCTTTAACCTCTTCATTATTTAAATCCTGAACTCTATAAGTGATTGGATCAGTTTCTAATACTTCAGAAATGACAAATATTTCTTCTGTAAAAGTTGCTTGATAACCTCTTCTGAAGGCAGACTTATATATTGATATTCTTACTTTATCTCCTACTTGGTATTTAGGTTTATGTATGACCTTTTCTTTAAACAAATTGTGATACACATCACCACTGTTTTCTTTTAGACTGGCTTCAACAGGTGTCATTTTGATACTTCTGTGGTAGGAATTGTTATAATTTTTTACTAACTGACTCAATACATCTATGTATCTTTTTGTATTGTTTGCTGCTAAATATTTTCTAATTTTACCGTTTAAAGTTCTGTTGAACCTTTCCACTATGGAGCACTTGATTTCGACATTTTCAGTAGTAAACCAGTGAATATTATTCTCTTTAAACAGTTGTTGCGTCTCTTTGTTAATGAACTCGGTCCCCTTGTCTGTCTGAATTTTTTGAGGAATTCTTTCCTTAAAGATCTTTTTAAACGCTATAGTAACTTCTCCCGTTTTTCTGCGAACTGGTATAGCCCAAGCATATTTGCTAAAAATGTCTATGACTGTTAGTAAGTAGTTGTTACCATCATTAGAACTTGATAATGGTTTTAAAAATAGCAAGTCTGCTTGCCATTGGTCGTCAACGTGTGATACGTAAGTTCTCCTTCTTTTGAATTTACGGATAAGTGGTTTGTGTTTGGTATAAACATCTTGCTGGTGTAAGAACTCTTCGATATCCTTTCTAGGAACATGCACCTTCCTCTGAAGCTCCTTGATGCCGCAATATCCAGTTTCAGGATCATAGTATACATCTCTCAGTCTAGGGGTGTTCTGAGTTACCCCGTCAACTTTAAAAAAGAACTTTTCCTTGATCCACACTTTTCACACTTTCCTTTCATAATAGGCCTTCCGTTGCTTGTTACCGAATTTTCAACATTTAGTGTACCTGTCTTCTTTTTACAAATCAAGCAATATGTCACAATAGCACCTAGTCCAAAAACTCTTTTGGTTTTTATGATAGGTCGGATGATAGCCCTAGCTTGTTTTTCTCCGAGTGGATAAAATCCGCTGTTTGGGTTTTCAATGGCATCTAAATCCTTTAAAAGCTCTTCATCTGCAACATGTCTCTGTCTAGTGTCTTTTGTTTGACTGTATGCTATGTCATGCTTCTTACATGCTTTATCTACTCTGTTAACTCCTGGATCCCCTCTAGTCAATCTTTTAGAAAGCTTTGTAAAAGGTCCACAGTACTGATAACCAGGAAGATGCATTTCTGGTGGATTGAGCTTATCTTGCATCCAACCGACTAAATCTCCACCTTTAATCTTTCTATCTTGTTTGCTCATTTATTAAGAATAGAAAATTATTTTTCGTACCCGTTCAAACCTTTCTCCTTTAAATATTTTTCCATGGGGAAGTACTTCAAGTCCTTAATAAATTCTTGCTCCTTAATCAAAGCTTCCTCCTCCGAAATAGTCTTTGCTCTCAAGCAATTTAGTAAAGACTTATAAAACTTGTAGGCAAACTTGTATTCTTCTTTCCTTTCTGCGACATGCAAGGATTTATCAATAATCTCTATGACACTGGCCACGATGCTCAAGGATGCTTGTTTTTCTCCAGCGGAAGCAGAGCGAAAGCTGTCAAACTCGAAGTACCAAACAAGAACTTCGCAATTGTCAGAGACAGACTAACATCACTGTAGAATTTGTAGCTTTTTCTGTATGCGTACAAGCATGACTCTAATTTTTGTTCCATGTTTTATTTAAAGAAGAAAAACATTTCCTATACCTCATTTCAGGGTTAACTAAATCAAGCATGAAAAAATCATGAGGTTTCGTGACACACTTTTTGTACATACTATCGAACTCCTCGCTGGTGAGACTACCATCGATTTCCCTCAGGATTTGTTTAACCTCTCTTGGTTGGAGTCTAAAGAAGATAAAGTAGTTACAGTTCTTGCGTATGTTGATGGGTGTTGAGTAATATGATTGAGATATATAGATGATGGACGCATTTTTCTTCCTACCTCTTATGAATAGGTCCTCTATGACTTTTTGCTTCTTTTCTGTCACGCAGTCATCGAATACAACTAGATTCTTAACGTTAGGATCAAGTTCATCTACTGTTATAAAATCGCCCAACTCTGACGTGAATAATGTTTCCTTCTTGAATTTGTGAAACATTTCTAAAACTTTTTCTTTATCAACCTTCTTAACTTTTTTAAGGCTAAGAATATCATCTTCCTCTATATCATTAAACTGCGTGTATGTTTCTTGTAGAGATGAATACTTGGGCTCGAAGATGTCTTTAGCACATACGTAGAGATTGTCAAACTTCAACCAATCGTAGATGAAGTTAAGAAGCAAGTTCGTCTTACCACACCCTGAAGGTCCGGTGATTAAAAGTCTGAAGGGATGTTTGGGTAGCAAAGGATGCTGATCAGCATATGCAAACTCTTCAGGTTGCGTGTAATTCTTTATTCGAATCATATCTTTATTTAAGGTGAAAATATTTGCTTTAAGGCAAAAAATATTTACTTTAAGGCAAAAACATTTACTTTAAGGCAAAACTTTATTTGCTAAGTAATAAAGATGAATCAATTAGAAAAGGAACGCATTGAAAAGATAAAGGGGCAGATACTAGCCCAAAAAAGATTGGGTGAGTTACAAAAAGATCTTAGAAGAAAAAACGAGCAGCAGCTTCAAGAAAAATTAGGTGTTCGAGAAATGTTAACAGAGTTTCATAAGCCTGTGACAGAAGAGATGACTAAGCAGGAAGTATCTAGAAACAAACACCTTAAAGCTGTTCAGGATGCAATACAGGAAATATCCTCTCCATCGTTAGAGTCCACAACAATTCCAGAATTGGATTATGGAATAAAAGATTTGGAGCGCAGGATTTATAATTTAAACTTAAATAAGGATATCGACGAGTCTTTCATTCGGGAAGAGGGTTTTGAACTACCATCGGAATTAGTGAACAAAAGTGAGGGCGAGCTGAATGAAATCATAAAACGCGCCAACGACAGAAATAAAGAATTCGGAACTAGAAAAGGGCCTATGAAAAAAGAATGGAAGAACAGTGCAGAAGATAATGAAGATAGGAAAAACTATTTAAGAAAAGAGTTGGACAAGTTCGACTACAAAATTCAAATGATGAGGAACTATACAAAAGCACTCAAAACACTCAGGGATGGAAATTATTATTCAGGCGAGGGTATCGATAGGGTGGAGCTGCTTTCGCGACTGACGGATAAAAGATGTGGAGGGAATAAAAGTAAAACGCTCTACAATAAAATCGTTACTCTGTTGGATGCGCTTTTGAAAAAGGGTGAGCTAACTAATGATTTTGTAAAAAGCTACTACGCAAAGTTTTTGAGCTAACTAAAATTTTCTCTACATATAATAAATGAGTAACTACATTAAAACAAAAGTGCATCTGACTGATCATCAGATCAACAAGTTAAAGACTGCACACAAGAAAAAAGAGGAGGTCACTCTACAGATCAATACCTCCAAGGCGCCAAATCATGATCTATATCTTACACAAACACAGATCGAGCAACTAAAGAAGGGCAAACGCATAAAGATCAGCAAAACACAACTGGAGACAAATGGTGGATTCTTGCCTTTTCTTCTTCCCATTCTTACTACTTTAGCTACCGGTGCTCTTTCGGGGGCAGCTGGATGGGGAGCCAAAAAGATTATGGATAAAGTAAGCGGATCCGGTTGCGGGGGAAAGAAAAAAAAGGGGAAAGGCGTTCTACAAAACTGGGAATCTCGAACAAAATGATTGAGGAATGCATGAATGGTGAGAGAGGATTTCGTGGCGTCTTCACATCAGACTTGCTACCCAAAAAGATGAGAAAGTTTGAAAGTGGAATTATTAATTTAGACTTGTCGACAGGGCCTGGAACACATTGGGTGGCTTACTACAACGATCCAAAAAATAATTTTGTAGAATATTTTGATTCATTCGGAGACTACAAATATAAAGGTACTACTTTAAAGGATGACACTATCCCGGCAAACATATTTCATTACCTGAGAACATCAAACAAAGAAGTTCGGTACAATTCAAGCTTCCTGCAGAAACCCACATCTGAGCGTTGTGGCTACTTCAGTATGACATACATAAAAAAGAGAAATAGAGGACACCCTCCTTGGGACATCTTATACTCCCTAACTCAAGAACCAAGTGATCATAATGAGAAGAAAGTGCTACTTTAATGAAACATGTGTGTTATTTTAATAGGTAAAAGCCCATTAAAATAAAAAAAAATAAAATGCTTATAATAAAATGACTCTGCTTATATTAAACTCAAAAGACTACCCGAAGTCAGAAGACTTTACTGTCGAATACGCTACGCCTCTGAGAATCAAGAGGGTTGCTTTGCAATCATTTTCCTTATGGGTTTCATGGTACAACATTTGCAAGGCCTATGAGAACAACATGCTTTCATTCTATGATGGAAGCCTTTGGTATGATCTAACTATTCCGGATGGAAATTATACTCTGGGGGAGCTAAACGATTACATGATGCAGTACTTCAAGGACGAAAGTCCTCCCATACAGTTTGGCGTGATATTCGCTCGACAGAGATTTGTGATAAAACTGAAAGAACACTACAAGCTTGATTTATCAAAGAGTAAGCTTCATGAGATTTTAGGATTTGAACCAAAGATTTACGAAGAAGTGAAACAAGAAGCCAAGTATGTGGCTAATATTTCTCGAAGCATCGATGATATTCATATCCATTGTGATATAATAGAGGGAGCTTATTTGAACCAATTTGCATCAGAAGTTATCCATTCTTTCACACCGGCTCAAGAGCCAGGCAGTTTGCTCTCTAAAGATTTTGACAGACCTATCTTTTTTAAGACAAAGAGTAACCACATATATAGGATCAGGATGCGTCTGACCAATCAGGATGGTGAACCTATTGAGCTCAATAATCAAAGGGTACTTTACAGGTTGCTGGTGGAGTGAAGAAAATTTTTGTACTTACAATAAATGAACAGACATAGACTTTACGGAGCAAGCAAGAGGATACAAGGGCGAGGTTTCTTTGGGAGAAAGCTTTTGAACCTAGCTAAGAAAGAGGTTGAACAAGAGGTGCAGCAAGCAGTGAATAGTAAATTGGAGTCAATCCTTAATAAAACGATTAAAAGAGGCACAGGTTTAAAAGTAGTGAACGAAGCTAAATTAGAAGCTATCCTTGGAAAGAATATGAAGCGAAAATAATTTTACTGCATATAATAAAGATGAACAATATTTGGGAGTTGAAACAAACGTCAGAAGACGTCATCAGAGATATAGAAAGTTTTGAGTATAGAGAAATCAAAGAAACGCACAACACTCAAGATACGAGTGAAGATGCCACGTATAACTTTCACATACTCGATACAAACGCTAAAATTCTCTACTCCAAAGGATATATTCACCAAGAACTCAGAGTCCTAAAAGCAAATGGAGATTCTGTAGGGGAAGAGAACGTGACATTGGTGAATGGTGGAGGTTTACTCAGGAGAAGTATCATGACCATCGGTGCCTATGAGATAGATTCAGATGTGCATGACACATCCTTGATGTTACAGGTTATGGGTTTAATTAACTTCACACCTGATTATGCAACTTCGGAAGCGACCAATATGTTTTACTATATAGATACCTCCGATTCTACCGAGAGAGGATCGTTCAAGTTTAACGGTGCCCTTACCGACGCTACAACAATGACAAATTTTTTCACTAACTTAAGAGTGAATGATGACCATAACGAAGGTTTTACCAAAAGATGGATGTATACCCGAGATAGTCAGTCTGTGCACATATTTATACCGCTCAAATACATTTTCGGCTTCCTCAATGATTATGAAAAAGTCATTACAGGCTTTGATGTAAAATTTCAGTTTCAAAGAAACAGTCATAGGAACATGTTGTATACAAATGTACCTAATCCTAAATATAAAGTACAAGTCAAGAAACTTTCGCTTTGGCTACCTTATGTTAAATTCAATTCTTCTGTTGATGGTCAGTTTACAAAACTGATTCTGTCGGACCAATCCATCGACATTAACTGGAGGCAACCTAGAGTAGTCAAGTCCAACATTTTAGAAAATAGCAGCGGATCATGCAACATACCCGCCACTACTGATGAAGTGATGAGCCTTTACGTTGTGCCCCAATATGATAAAAGAAACGAAAACTTTTCTCAAAACAACATGCTGTTCGATAACTTAAACATGATTGATTGCTGGCTTATGGTCAATAACGTGAGGGTGCCAAACATCAATTATACTATGGACTTTGAGAAAAAAGATTATTCGAGACTCTACGCCGCTCTCTTAGATGCAGGGCTTAACAATATCACTTCCGAAGCCGGATGTCTGATCAACTATGAAACCTTTAGAAGTCTCTATCCAATCATATGCTTCAACTTATCTTTTCACGAGCCGTACGTAAATGTTAGCAACCTGATGATTGAATTTCACTGGAGACTGAAGAGCAGCCCTGATGATAAGTATGTATTTTACTTTGTTTTGAATGAGAGAAAGAGATGCAAACTCAATATGGCAGAAAAGAAGATCATAGTGTTGAATACTTTAAGGATGTAATATTTAGAGATTATTTTTAGATTTTAATAGATTGTAATCTATTAAAAACTTATTTATATAATAATAAAGATGGCTTGGTATCCTTTTGGAATATACTATCCCAGAAAAGCGGTGGGTCTTCGCGGTCCACCTGGAATAGGGTTTAAACTCACAAACGATGGGAATTATGATATGGAATACAAGGTGCTGAAAAACTGTAAAGATCCAGTAGACGCCAACGATGTCACCACGAAGTCCTTCGTTTCCGGAGAATTGGAGGATTTAAAGCTGGAAATTAGGACACTTTATGATGTTATGACCAACAGAATAGAGGAATTAAAGCTGGAAGCTAGGAGAAGTAATGATGCTATGGTAAACAGCTTTAAAAATTATTCGTCAGAGACTTCGAAGAAGCTTAAAAGCTTGGAAATAGGATTCAAGCATACTGAAGAAAAATTACAGGAATATACTCAAAGTGTTTATATATGCGCAGATCCTCCTGAAAGCGGGTACAGCAGCTCAAAATTTCAGAAGGTGACATTTACTTCGTTCAGTAATAATTTACTGAATGGAGCACTCATGACATTGAATGAAAGTGTAAAGGCTAAAATAACCTTCTTCGCACTCATAGATAATAATGGTACTTATCTTGAAAGTGTGGTTGAAGCTCAAATTTTAAACGGTAATAAGATGCTGCGGGAGTTCAATTATAACACCGAACAGGTATCATTTATAAACTATATTAAGAAAGATAAAGAGATACAAGTATTCGTTAAGACTAAGGACCTAAAAACTTATGTATACTTGAAAGTAGAAATTCTTTTGTGTTTATAATAAATGGCTGACGTAAATTGGAACGATATTTCGAAGACCGGTTTGTTGGAAGGACAAATCAGGGCATTACAACAGAATATAAGTTGGTCGCTCGTGAGTCGATACTCGACTCTTTCGGAGGAGTTCATCGAAGAATTCTCAAATCAGGTGAACTGGAAGGTCATTTGTCAGTATCAGACGTTATCAGAACCATTTATAGAAAAACATGAAGGTTTAGTTGAATGGTATGAAATCTCCAAATACCAGAAATTGTCGGAACCCTTCATGGACAAATATGCCTATAGTTTAGACTGGGAACAAGCTTGCAGGTACCAAAAGATGACAGAACCTTTCCTCGATAAACATATAACAAAAGTGCATTGGATAACAGTTTCCCACTACCAAGTACTGAGCATAGACTTCATGCGGAAGCACAAAGACTATATCGATATGGTTCTTATCTCTTCCCAACAAACACTCACTGAAGATTTCATGAGGGAATTCGCAGAACAGCTGGAATGGGAACGAATTGTCAGATATCAAACCTTTAGCGAAGAGTTTATCTTAGAACACCAGGATAAGATAGACTTTTGTCATCTGATGACTTATAAACACCATTTACTATCGAATGCCTTTTACGAGATGCACTATAAAAAACTAATTTGCATCCTTCTAACTAACATATGCAACAGAAATTTATATAGATATAGCAGCGAAAATGAACCTTAAACCTAGTAATTTTTTAATGCTTTGTAGCATTAAAAATAAAATAACTACCCGCAATTTGTTATGATCGTGTTTCCGTTTTCAACGTCCCGCGTGGGGAAAAAAAAAATCGAAGCGAACGCTGATGAAATGACCTTGGAGTGAAACGTGTTCCTAGCTTGAGGAAATGATAAGTGCTTTTTTTTTATTCTATCGTATACGTCACGACCTTGACTGCGTCTAAATGCGTAGTATTAGAAAGTGACAACAGATGGCAGCACCTCACAAAACATGTTTGATATGTTACATTTATAAGACAGTTAGCAATTATTGAATACGGGTACCCTGGCTGAACGGTTAGCGCGCAGGACTACTAACATCAAAGTCCCAAGTTCAAACCCCGACCTCTCCCGGATTGATGTCATTCAATCCGGATTGATGGTCTTAACCTAGCCAAAAAGACATGTCAGCTTACTCTCGCCATTGAACCAATAGAGTAGCATTCACCGTTATTCCAGCTTACTCTCGCCGTTGAACCAATAGAGTAGCATTCACCGTTATTCATAAGTGGGATCCCCGACGCTAAAGCGTCAGAGTCTTACAGTGTATGTCCTCTATATGTTGTATATATGTCCTATATATGTTGTATATATGTATGTCCTATATATGTTGTATATATGTATGTCCTATATATGTTGTATATATGTATGTCCTATATATGTTGTGCGAGAGGTGGCCTGTGAGTCCAGTCAGACCACAACTCCAGGCGACTGAGAAAAAGTTGGAGGGCGCTGCGCCCTCCAACCTCTACATTGGGAAAAAGTATGATAGCTTATCTTATCATGATGGTAAGGCCGTCTATATTTACTGTGTATGTGCGTGTTGTAATGGCTGTTCGCTCAAAGTTTAGTCCAATGGGGGAGAGTGTCCGCGGGGCCTTCCTGGCTTGTTCTCGGTACCTCGGCGAGCGAGTCCTTGGTATCGTTGGTGAGTGTCATCATAGTTAATTACTACAGCTTATGAATATACTGATCTCAGAGTCATTTCAAACGAAGGTTTCGTAAAATTTCGAGGGGTCTGATGAAACCTAGTGAATAATAAAAGCATTTAAAGAGATGCATTCTATATGTAAAGATGGCAAATATTTATGACTTATTCGGTGATATTAGAGCTTTATATAGCTCAGGTAATAACAGCAGAATGTGCGGCCTTGCTAGAATGTGTCAGCATTTACTGACTGCTGTTGAAGAAGAAACAGATATGAATAATAATTATCCTGAAATTCATTCGCTAATTTTAAAATATATTATTCAAATGTATCAAATACTACACGAAGAAAAGAATAGTAAGGTACAGAATATGGGTTATGACACTCTATCAAAAATGACCAGATTTCTTTTGTGTAACTAAGCCTACTTTATTTTTTAATGACTCTAAAACCATTAAAAAAAAGTTATTGCTCAAATTTAAACATGTTTCCAGGTTGGGCTTTCCCGACATCTTTACTTCCTAAATAAACAAAATAAAGAGGTTTAATGCCATTGAGCTTTAAATAATCAGATGCTTTGTTATCACATCGCTTCGGTAAAGATACAACACACTCAGGTAAATGGACTATTATTTTTTTACCATACTTTGTGTTTATTTCTCTAATTTCTGTAACCGGATACTTTTCATTGATATTAAGTTCGCTCATTTTCTTGAACTCATTGAGAGAACTAAATGTGTTTAATTCTTGTAACAATTCCATCTTTACATATAGAATCCATCTCTTTAAATGCTTTTATTATTCACTAGGTATTATTAATCAATTACCCATTGTCTCTCCTTTGACGCTCTAGAAGCCATACATAATGGTGCACTGATGGGGGTAATCTACTGTGCATAGCCAAAGAGTAAAGGCCGGGCTCATAGATCATCACCTGTTTACCATCGTGGTAAGATAGAGGTTCAGAGTAAAAGTTGGACATCAATTCAGTGTCCAACTTTTGCTCTATTATTTGAGCCAGAGTTGTTTTATGTTTCGGTTTTACATGTTGTTGTAGTGCGTGTCCTCTGCCAGACAGTGAAGGCAGATATGATGACAGTGATCGTCCCCGATAAATATGAAACATACGTGAAGACTGCAGAGGACGAATGCCAGTGGATTATGTGGGGGACGAATGCCCCCTTGCAAAAGAAGCATGCGATGAAGAGGAAAAGTGGCGTTTGTAAAAGCGGCGTTTTGGAAAAGTGGGTGGAATTTTTAATGGAGGGTTGGAGAGCCATCACATTCTAAAAGTGGGTGGGATTTTTAATGGAGGGTTGGAGAGCCATTGTTTTCTAAAAGTGGGTTCGATTTTAATGGAGGGTTGGAGAGCCATTGTTTTCTAAAAGTGGGTGCGGTTTTAATGGGGGCTTTGAGAGCCATTGTTTTCTAAAAGTGGGTGCGGTTTTAATGGGGGCTTTGAGAGCCATTGTTTTCTAAAAGTGAGTGCGGTTTTAATGGGGGCTTTGAGAGCCATTGTTTTTAAAAAATTATATGGGTGAAACAGAGCCATTACATTTCTAAAAGTGGGTGGGATTTTTATGGGAGGGTAAATGGCTCTGCGCCAGCTCCGGCATATATACACTACTGATGTTTGTATACAAAAATAGTATGGCTGGAGGTTCTGATATGATGGTTAATACTGATGAAAGCATAAATATAATTGTGATAAAGGAGTGAATGAAGCCTCTGTATTTGGAGGTGTTAAAAAAGGTCTGACAATGTAGTGTTTTTTGGCGGGGAGTTGAGGGAAAGAATAGTAAAAACTATTCTCGATAATCTTAATGAGAAACATAAACCAGGATTCTGTAGTTGTCTCAGCTAACTGAAAGGCATGTAATTGTCTTCTTGATGAAGGTTTTATGTATCTTTCAGTCAATCTAACAAGGTGTTGTTTTAGGTCAGAGAGTGAGGGAAAGAATAACAAAAACTCTTAATAATCTTAAAGAGAAGCATAAAACAGGGTTTTGTAGTTGTCTCAGATAACTGAAAGTCATGTAACTGTCTTCATGATGAAGATTTTTTTATAAATTTCAGTTGGTCCTAGTGTGACATTAAAGGGCAGTTATTTTCTAGGGCTTTCACAAACTCAGGTAAGGTTTGTAAAGTCTCATTAAAAGATCTCTGCATCTGCCTGCTATATTTAGCATTTCTTTTGAGATCAATGTTTCGGAATATGTAACGGATTGGAGGAGTTTTTCCTGAGCAGTATGTATAGAAATGGATGTGTCCAAAAATAGTATGATTAGGATCTATGATTGTTGAAAGCAAATTAGAGTACAGTGGGACCTTGAGATACAAGCACCTCTATATCGAAGAAATTCAAGATATGAGGAAAGTGTAAGCAAAAAAATTTGTCCCTAAATACGAGCATTCTCGAGTAACGAGCAATCAGCCAGGTTGTTGGTGGTACGCTTGGTGCCATTTCCTGACTTGAGTCTGGAAACCTCCTCGTTAGATCATTCAGTGTTCATTGATCTACATGTTTGTGCACTTGTTAATCAATTGTTTATTACATTTAATGTGAAAATAATTATTTCACGTTGCCTCACAAAAAGATTGTTGCCTCAGATAGTGCTGCAAAGAAAAATAAAGAAGCTATGGCTGTTGAAATTAAGAAAGAAATCTTAGATAAACATACTCGTGGTGTAAGAGTGATGGATTTGGTGAAGACTTGTAGCCTTTCGACGTTGACGATTTGCAGTGTTCTGAAGAAGCAGGAAAAAATTAAGAAATCTGATGTAGCCAAAGGAGTTACCATTACTTCAAAGCACTATCCAAAACTCCTAGAAGGTGTTGTTGATATGGATTAACGAGAAGCAGTTAAAAGGTTGGTGTCAGAAGCTATCATAAAGGTAAACTACAGTTATATTATTTACCAGTGTCATTTGTTAGAAAAATTGATTTTTATGTTTATATTTTTAGGGGTACGGAATGGATTAACTGGATTTCTATTATTTTTAATGGGGAAGTTTGTTTCTAGATACGAGAAATTCGCTATACAAGCTCAATGCTGAAATGAATTTAACTCGTATCTCGGGTTTCACTGTACTTCCTTTACTTTTTACAAGAAAGTAAAAGCAAGGATATAATTGTATAGAATATCGAAGTCGAATAGTCGAGTGAATGGAACCTGGTTGCTTGAATTCACTGAAAAGGGATCCAACATTTTTTTTAAAGGATTGTTGAGGAAAAAACGGAAGAAAACTCTTCTCAAGAGTCATTAAGAGAAACATAAGCAGGTTTCTTGGAAGCATATAATTGTCTTCAAGATAAAGCTCTTATACACCTTTCAGTCATTACCATCTTAACAGATTATGTAGGCTGCTGGGGAAAAGCCCGGTGGACTTGTGCATTAAAACAGTCTTGACCAGAGTCATGCCAAAGATGGGATAAGTGGGGATAAAAAATAAGAAGGAAGGGTATTAAAATGTAACTAATATTAATATGAGAATGGAAAAAAACATTTAAGTGCAGTTTTGATAGTATTTAGGATGTTAAAAATCTGTCAGTATAACTCACAACTCTCTTGATGTAACTGCCATGTAAACATAAATATTATATATGATACATTTTAGGAGAAATGAAGCACGAGTTCCCCGAAGGAGAAAGAAGTCTTTGTACTGGGATGTTCCAGCTCCTGGATTCGAACATATATCTACCCAACAGTATAAAGACATGCAAAGTAGGTTTTTCTATAATTTGTCAATATGTGCAAATATTGTATAAAGTTAGCACTAGTCAAAAGATGTTGCATATAATCTTTACTTGGTAACTTCCATTCATTAATTCAGTGTTACATCAGTGGAAATTTCCTTGAATAGTTAACTGATAATGTGTTTTATAATTAAAGTGCTTGTGTTCCCATTCATATATTTTGTTGCTTCAGTAAGTCATATCTTTTATTTCATTCTTAGATAGCTGTCTGAGTAAAATATATGTATGTAATGTATTCAAACTCAACTAAGCCAGGAGCAGGAGGAGAATGACTAGGAAATTGGAGGTGAAAGCAGATTAAATCTTCAGTTTTATTTTCAGCAACATCTTATGGCTACACACAAGTTGGCACATTGCATGTGCTTCTTCCGAAGGGCTTACATTTTTGATAGCTTTGTAGCAAGATAGCAACAGCAGTCTAGCTAAGCCAAAGCGTGGAAAGCAAGTGTGTTATTTTCAAGGTGAAATCTTATTCAGACTGAGTTAGTTTTGGTTCTCAATACATTCTGATTGCACAGTGAATACTGCTGTAAAATTACTATTAGATGGTTGAGTTTTAGTTTCATTTACATCATCATAATCATGTAAGAATCATATGTCATAGATTTTTCTCGAAATGACGCAGTGCAGAGAGAGGTTACTATTTTTAGAATTGAGAAGGGAAATTTACGTTGTTAATTTAATCTTTTATATATTCTTTATTTTTCTTACATGTATATCTGAATATGTCTTCTGTTATTAAAAAAGAAACTGTGATATAATTTGTAATTGTTTAATAGGCATCAAATTTTTCCAGTTTTAAAATAAACATTATACAGTTTGTTGCAGTGATGGAAAACTAATAGGTGAATCTCATAGGTTCTTTAAATCTTTAAAGTTTCTTTTATTCCTCCCCCCCCCCCCCGGAGCATCTCTCAATACTTGCTATATAAAAATTATATAGCGTGTCGCAAAGATGCAAAATTAAGTATAAGTCATACTCGTAGGTTCATGTGTTATCATGACTCCTAATCTGACTTAATACAAGTTTTCTGATCTTTTAATCTATCATAAAGTTGATGCTGTAGTAGCTATCTCTGATACATCTTAATTGTCATGATTTTTATATAAATTAAAATCTTGTTGATAAAGAATTTAAACAAAAATTTAACTAACACCGGCCATATTACTTTAAGTATTACACAGTGTTCCTTCTTTCTAAAGCATCTCTCATACTTGCTATGTAAACATTATGTAGCTTGTCGCAGTGATGCTAAATTAAATGTAGGTTATACTCATAGGTTCATAAGTAATCATAATTCCTAGTCTGACTTGTTACAGATTATTTTTCTGATGATGAAAGTTGTTGAAAAGGAACGATGATAAAAATATTCTGATGTCGTATGGTTTTTCAGAATGCTGTTGTGTGCAGCTTCTTTTTTTTAGCATGCAAGAAAAGCATTGTTCTAATTTAATTGCTGCTTAATTTGGCAAGTATCCATTTTAAAATCATCATGATTGAAAAAATTTCAGATATGTTTATGTATTTTCTAATATTAAAGTGTATTACAGAGATGAAGGATAAAGATATGCATATATATATTTAAAATTCCTCCTACAAAAAATTGTCCAGAATTTTATGCAAATAGTTTCTCGTTATCGTACAGTTTTTTTTTTTTTTTTTTTCTTCCCTTCTTAAAGCATCTCTCAATACTTGCTATATAACCATTATATAGCATGTCGCAATGATGCAAAATTAAACATAAGTCATACTTATGGGTTCATGTATAATGATTCCTAATCTGACTTAATACAAAAAAAGTTTTCTGATTTTGTAAACTCAGAAATTGGTGCCATATTAGCTGTTTCTGATATATCTTAATTGCCATGATTTTTATGTGAACATCAGTTTTGTTAAAGATTTTAAATAGAAATTTAAGTAATTTAGCCATGTTACTTTAAGTGTTATGCAGTGCTCTTTCCCCTCCTCCCCTAAAGCATCTCTCAGTATATACTGTATGAACATCATGCAGCTAAGTTGCAGTGATGCAAAACTAAGTTCAAGTTATACTCATAGTTTCATGAGTGATCATGATTCCTAATCTGTTTTGATACAGTTTTTATTGACTTTTAGTGCTATTGGGGGGAAGAATAATAACTGTTCTCGTAGTCTTCATAATATGTAACCCAGTAATTGTCAAATTAACCCTTTGAGCGGTCAAGGATTTTAGATCCATCATGAAAACCGGTATTTAAACAGCATTTATTGAGTTTGTAAATTACTTATCTTAGTCTGTATTTTCATAAACGTACATTCGTTAAGATAATATTTACATTATTAAAGAAAGTAAGAAAGCAAAATTTCCTTAATTATAAGCTAATATATACCAAGTAGAAAACTTCTGATGACCGGATAAAGCCGATCATAACGCTCGGAGGGTTAATCTTGTCTGTTCACCCCCTCTTGGGAATAAAATAACTTCATTCTACTGAAGGAAAATTGTGTAAATTAGTACTGCTTCAAATTGGTGGGAATTTCTTAATATTGTTGTTTGTATGCCATTTAACTTGCAGGTTCTGGCCAAATACCTCCAAGTATCTATACAACTCAAGGTCCTGTCATTGGCACTGTACCTGTAGTAGGAAGCACAGTTACCAGGCAAGCTAGAAGACTTTATGTGGGCAACATTCCGTTTGGATGTTCTGAGGTATTCTATTCACCCTTTCTGAACTTTGCAGTATAAATTCATTGTTCCCTTTTAGTATAATTTAATATTTTAAAATATGTATGATTATTAATTGCGTAAATTTTGAAATTTTTTGACAGAAAGTATTATTGGTATTGTCATAACTGCCGATTTACTGAGTTTTTGTTACTTAGTTATTAGTTTTATAACTGATAGTGCCACCTCTTTTTACAGTCATCTCATCACACAGTTTGGTGTGCCATCAACCATTGACAGGCAGACAATTAAAAAGCTCAGAACAATCTTTCAAATTTGCATAATCAGAAATCATGTTAGTTTCTTGATTATTATTGAATATTAATAATTTTTTATGTTTTACAAAATATTTATTTCTTTTGCTATGTTTATTGCTTTGCTTATTGGTGTGTATACAAAAACTTCCAGGGTGCGAATAAAAGGGTTAAATAATTTTTTTCTTTTTTAAAATTAGATTAGCTGGTTTAAATATTTCAATTAATTACTCAATGTAACTGAAATGAGCCCCTAAATGTTATCGATATAAATTATATCAAGAATTTGGTGCATATAGTGAATAAAACAGATGAGAGGTAAGACAAAATACACCAGATTTTGTACTACAGTCAAAAGTCGTTAATCCGGAGTCCAATATCCGAAATGATATATAATCCGGACCTCAAAGCTACAAACTTTCTGCGCATGTGTAAATGCATAATGCGTTTTTGCATGCGCATAATACCTTTACGCATGCGCATATGCATTTACGCATGCACGTTTAATGTATAACGGACGGTATAAGGTAAGCTAAAATGAATCTAATTATCTATTTTTGTTAATGTTGCAGATTGCGTTGTTCTTTAATCTTCTAATTGGATCTGGCTTATTTTTTGCAGACTGTTAGAGCAATTTTGTAAAAGTAAACTTAAATTTTCGATTATGTCAAAAAGAATTTCCGATTCTGGAGCTGCCGAAGGATCTACAAAGCGAAAGCATGTTTCGATGTCCATCAAACAAAAAGTGGAATTACTGCAAAAAATAAATAAAGGCATATCCTTTGTTTTTCTAACCATTCCGAAATCTGTTTATCAATTTCACCCTGCTCTACAGGGGTGGGGGGGAAATGTGGCGGCGGCATGCGATGAACTGGAAGTTGATCTGTCAGCACTATCCTTATCTTCAGGGCAGATGTTTTTATTTTATTCGGCTTATGATTCCTTACTAAATGTGGTATTTTATCTCGATGTACTCCGTCTTTGATATGATTTAAATCAAACTCCTCATCATTATAAATATCACCACATCAAATAGTTTTCTGGTTGCAATTTTCTAATTTCGAATATGCGTAATGTATGCTTTACGCATGTGTGCGTTGAAAGAAATGTTTAATAAGGTAAACAAATAAATATTAAGCCCCCCCCCCTTTTTTTTTTTTTTTTTTTTTTTGTAAATTTTGATACCCTTTAAATCATAATTGCTCTTTATTTCGTAAATTACGGTTTCATATTTTTAATTTTATAATTTCTTCATGTCATCTTACCAGATTTAAATTGATGGTCTATAATCTGGAATTGCCGAAGTCCCGACGAGTCCGAATTAAAGACTTTTGACTGTACTATATTTAGTTGTTTCAAAATCTGTTTACAATTTGTTGTAAACAGAGTATTAAAAAAAAAAGAGAGAGATGATGAATTTAAGAAAGATAAATTAAACATTGTTGCTGCTTAAGATAACAGTTATTTATATCATTTGCTTCTTATTTCAACTCTTTGTAATGTAAACGTGAAATTTGAGAGTAAATTGATAGCTAAGATTTGAAGACAACATTTTAAAAGCTCTTACAAATTCAACAGAAAAACTGAATGTGAAAGAAATGATAAGCATAAACATTGCTTTTACAAATAAAATATTGTCTGAATAAGAAGTGGGGCTCTTATGCGGTGTAAGATCACCAAATGTGGCGATATGTGTTCTGCGCTGGTTTTTGGTGCGATTCTGTGCTGTGGGATGGTTTGGTGGACGATGCTGTTTGTATGGCAACTCTTTTGACGTGGAAACTTATAGATTGTGCAATTTTTAGATTGTTTTAAGTTTAAACAGGATGCTGTGTACATGGTATTCTTTGAAATTTATTGTTATGTTAATTTATTAAAGCGAGGTGTGCATAGTTCGTAGATTTGTTCGTTGTCTACATTGTGCAATTCGTAGATAAATGTTAAGTTAAAACATATCACTGTGCATATGTATTCTTGTCAAATACACTCATGTCCATAAATTAAGGATAATTCGGAGTCACGCGCAAATCGAACTCTAAAATAAATATATCACCTGTAAAATCACTACACACATCTTCAAGAATCATGTGCAAATTTCAGGAAGTAACCAGATGACACTGATGGTACGTCACAATGACGAGAGTGTAAGAGAGTGATATATAAGAAATACAGGCAAAGAAGTAAAATTGTTTGCAGGCGCTTTATAAGCATTTCAGTGAAATAACCAAATAGTTAAGACATAAAGGACGCATTTGGATGATTTTTTATGTGGTAGAATTATCGGCCGTCTGGAATGTGGGTGTACCCAACTGGAAGTATCAGACGAACTTGGAATTGCCCAGAGTGTCATCTTCCTGCTTTGGTAACGATTCCAAGATGATGTAATGTGAGTAGATGTTACAGCACAGGTCCCCCAGAGTTACAACACCGAATGAGGTCCGGTATTTGACAGTTACTGCCAAAAGAAACAGGCGGAGCACAGCCTGATGACCTGTCTCGTCAGCTCTCTTCAGCCACTGGTATGACAATTTCAAGGCAGACCGTGTACAGACGCTTAGGGCAGATTGATCTATATGCTCGTGGACCTGTCAGATGGTTCCACTTACTGCAACTCACTGTCGCCTGCGGTTAGCCTGGAGTAGAGAGCATGTGGACACCGCAACAGTGGGCTTGTGTGATGTTTTCCGACGAGTCCATGTTTAGCTTGCAGTCTGATTCTCATCGGACTTTCATATGGAGAGCTGCAGGTACCTGTTACCATTAAGAAAACATCATTGAACAACACCGTTACGGTGGTGCAGGAATGCTCGTTTGGGGTGGAATTATTCTGGGTTCCAGAACTGACCTGCATGTTCAAATTGGAATCATGACAAGCCAAATCTATCGGGACATCATTCTGGAACAACATGTACGTTTGTTTCGTGGTGCCATGGGCGCACAATTTGTGTTTATGGATGACAACGCCCATCCTCACCGTGCAAACATCGTAAGTGAATACCTTCAATCGGAGGATATCACCCGTATGGACTGGCCAGCATTCTCACCGGACTTGAATCCAGTAGAGCACGTGTGGGACATGCTTGGTTGCGTCAACCTCCTCCTACATGTCTATCAGAACTTCAGAGAGCATTGCTTTTTGAGTGGTGTGATATCCCCCAAGATCAGATCAATAATTTGATACTCAGTATGCCTAGGCGTTGTACAGACTGCATTGTATCGTCTGGGAGACATACAATGTATTAACAATCATACCAGCCGTATAATATTGTTTTTTTGTAAATAATTTTTTTTTTTTTTTTTTTTTTTTTTTTTTGTAATTTGCTCTAGGGAGAAAAAATCGCTAATTTTTTAATAATATTGAACATATAGCATCTTTTTTTGCTCTTTACCTTTTATTTAATAAATAAGCTTTACAAATAAGTCAAATTTGTTTTGCTTCTACCTCTTCCTTTGCCTGATTATCCTTAATTTATGGACATGAGTGTAATTTTGGTTAGTAACTTTACGTTTTTGCTATCTAAATATTTTGTTTTGGATTTTTAGCTTAAATTGTCTGTTCAAAACAGAGTTTTTGCAGTGCGAAAACCGTGTTTTTGAAGACATTTTAGGCTTAAAGTTCGAAATGTAGACAAAAAATTTAGATAGTAATTTAGCACCGTGGATTTTTTGGCGACTTGAGAGCACATATAAGAGTAGTTCCAGAAGTGGTGCCATCTGTGGTAAAGATAATTAACTAACAAAATTCGGTAGATCGCCATTTGCAACAAAACCGTATTATTAGTTATAATTAGCTTATTAAGAACTACAGTGTACTGCTGCTAATTTGAGCTAATGCTGGAGAAACAGGTAAAGGATAATTGAAGAATTGGTCATGAATAAATACAAATTATTAGTTATCATGTTGTATCATTTTAGAAAAATCAGTACTTTGTTTTTAAGAGCATTTAAATATTTGTAGAATTTCACTACATATTTTTCAGTGTTAATTTATCATTGTATCCAAATCCCCTTTGATAAATGAAGTGCAATAGCATTTCAACAGAAATCACTGCTGTCTCAAGACTAATGTAATTGTCTGTGTCTTCCCTTGTATTCTCAGTATCACCCTTTGTGTCTTCTCTTGTGATATTTGAAAGCTATCGAACCATTCATCAGTGTTTTTGTGAGTGTCATTCGTACGGTCCTTAAGAGTTTAATTTTTTCAAAGAATTTTAACTTTTTCCCTTTTTTTTTTTTTTTTTTTTTTTTTTTTTTTTCATATACTTTCAGTTATTGCCTTGACTCCATCAGAGTTACATAAATGTCCAGTTTCTATATTATGAAGAATCTTTCTCTACGATCAGTGTTGTTTGTTTTACATTTGACCAAGCTTTTTCTGTTCCGTATGTGGCAACCAATACAGTCAACTTTTTCCAGCATTTTCATTAAATCACCATCATCCTCAGTAGTTATTAAAACATGCTCGGTCATGTGTGGGATTTTTTTTTACATAATCTCACCCATATAGTTGAGTGTGTATGCATGAGTGCATCCGCACCAGAACAACCGAATATGCTGCAGTTAAATTATTTAAAATGTGTCTTGGTAAAATTTACGATTTTTTACTAAACTTTGTCTTTAATATATGGAATGTTTTATGTGTTTGAGCAATTTATAGAGAACATTGTGTCTGTTTATTCATGAATTTTTTAAAAAAGATTCTCATGTTGTGCTTGGATATGTTTGAAAAAAAAATTAACATATCTTTGTCATCAATGCTGTTGTTCATAACTTTTACATTAATACTAACCCAAACTTCAAATTCCTTACAGTTCTTGTTAGGGATGTTGCATATTCTTCAGATTCCCTTTTTACTTATTTATTTACTTGTTTAAAACAATTTTTTGTTTTTTGTTTTCTGAAACATGTTTGAAGAACATATCATCAGATGTACCATCATTTAATTTTCCTTGCTAACTCATTTGCACTGCATCCATCTCTTTTGCATTACAGAATATTTTAGCACTGTCATATCCTTCTTTTTCTTGGGCGTGTAGCTTCTGGATATGTATTTACTTCCTACCGTAGACGTATCGTATTGTGTGCGTTGCATAAACAGCCATTTTAATGGCACAAAACTTTATTAACACACAAATAAAAATAATAAGTACAAACGATGAACACACAAGTATCACTTCGTTTCCTGCATCTAAGCTGACATACAACACATTTCCTTTGTTACTTCGCTACTACCTACTAACTACTCTTCTCTAGTAAGTCTCATGAGAGAGAGGCGTTGCAGGCCGTTCGGCTAAACTGCACATGCATGGTCATCACGTCATGACACCTCCCCTCGAAAAGATTTGATTGCGTCTTTCAATGACCTGTCAAATCCACATATATAAACATTTCTTGAAACAAAATAAAATAACATCCATGAAATTTTCGAACTTAATTAACCAATTCTTACCATTTTAAATTAAAATTACTTCAACATAAATTCAATAATCCTATTCATTTAAAAAAATGTAACATTCAATTAACATTTCAAACTTAAATCCTTCACATAATCATAATCATATAAGCAGTTATCATATAAACGAGGCAATACAAATCAATCAATAACGTTAAACATAATACTTTAGCAAACCCTGGCTAAATCTTTAAACCTATTACATAACGTTAGAAAAAAAATTTAGCATTTTAGCTAAAAAAAAAAAATCAAACTAAACAGTCAAAATGTCTTATAGTTCATAGTTCATAACGTTAGTCATGCTCCACTCACTGGGGAATATTATCATGTCATTTTAAGTCACGTCATCAATAAACTCAGCATGGTCTTTTAGTCTACACATGTTACCGTTATATTTTGTTGACACATAAACTACTGGATGCACATATTCACTTTCTGATTCAACGATTAGCTTTAGCTGTAAAAGCTTATCTATTTGACGATCAGCTTCATTTCTTAGAACTTCAGGTATTCGATACGGTTTTTGCTTTCCTGGCATACTTCCAGGTTTCAGTTTGATGCTGTGTTCTCCCACATTGGCGATTTTCGGAATACCAGTTCTTAGGTTCTTATGCCTTCTTAAAATCTCCATAAGTTCTTTCTTCTTATGCGGTTCAAGGTGTGTAAAATCGCATTCCTCATTAGAATAGTGTTCTTTTGCTTTCCGTGGAACAATTCTTGGAACGTTTTCAACTTCGCCGAAATCAATATCTGTATCATATATCACAGCGGTATTGAACTCTCGTATCTTGTTTGCGTGAACGTGCTTCGATGAATTGTCAGGCATTTGTACTATGTAACTATAATCAGTATGCTTTTTGATGATCGTAGCAGGTCCCGTCCATCTGGCATAAACTTTGTTTTGACTATCAGGGATTAAAACTATAACCCTGTCCCCTTCCTTGAATTCTTTATGACGAGTCTTTCAGTTACGGTAGAATGCATAAGCTTGTTGCTTTCCAACATCTGTAAGTCCTGCGTATTCAGCAGCTTTTTCCAATTTCGTCTTCAAATCATTCAGATAATCGGTAACTGAACTTAACTGTCCATGAGGAACAAGAGTTTCATTAGTCCATGACGATTTCAAAATAGACAACGGGCCATTAGGACGTCTTCCATAAAGCATTTGGAACGGACTAACACTAGTCGTAGCATTAGGAACTTCTTGGTAAGCCCAAAGTAAATACAGTAGATGTTTCTCCCAATCTTTCGAATGTTCTCTAACGGTATGATGTATCATTCCCTTTAAAACAGCATTAAATCTTTCTACCAGGCCATTTGAACTTGGATGATAAGGAGTCGAGAACCTTGGGGACGATCCGATCCTATTCAAAAACTCTTGGGTCAACGAAGCAGTAAAATTAGTTCCTTGATCTGAAGCAACAATTTGAGGAATACCTGTGCGTGAAAAGATTTGCAACAATGCATCGCATGTTGCTTTGGCATTCAAATTCTTCAATGGCACCGCTTCGGGCCACCTTGTACATTGATCAACAGCACACAGAACATATTTGTAACCTCTACAGCTTGGCTCTACAGGTCCTAGGATATCCACATTAATTACCTGGAATGGTTCTTTAGGACGTGTTACTGGCGTAATCGGAACTTCATCAAAGGGACGCTTTTTCGCTTGAAGTTGACAAGAAGTACAAGCACTGCAGTATTCATTTACATCTTTCTTGATTTCAGGCCAATAGAACGAATATCTCAAACGTTCAGCTGTCTTCTTGGTTCGCAGGTGGCTTCCCCATAAGCTAGAATGAGCTAAGTCCAAAATCTGTTTTCTTCTTTCTTTGGGTACGACCAACTGGTAAACTCTTTCTCCTAGAACTTTATCTTTATGATACAAAAAGTTGTCAATAACAATAAAGTTATTACTTCTGTTCTTAACATTTTGCCAGCATGTTTTTAAAGATGGGTCATTCATTTGTTGCACTCGAAACTGTTCTGAATCCGAAACACATTGATCGTGTCCCAGGCTACCTTTGGAATCATCCTTACCTGTATCTTCATATACAGGCGCACAACATTCTATTATCTTCTTAACAGTTTCATTACATTTTTCATTAATTAGGTTTTCCCTATAACTCATAAAAAGTACTTAACGACAAGAGTAAATCATTACATAACTTATCCACCATTGCACATGTTATAAAAATAAGGTGACATAAATTTATCATTTTCAGAATATATTACTAAAGGTAGGTTAATGAGAGGAGCTTTTAAAGCTTGTCCGAAAGCTGACGTGAGGATAACACTTCCATGTGGCGTACGGTATTTTTCTGGTACAATATCGGTCTTGACAACGGTCAATTGCTTGCCTGTATCTGCTACTGCATTAATTAATTTACCATCACATATAAGTTTAACGGTTGGCAAGTCATCTATTAATTCTTTAACCTCTTGATTCGCAGTAAAATATTTAGAAGAAAGTAAAATAAAAAATTTAAAATAAAATATTATCTTTGCAGTTACGGCGTTAGAATTATTCTTAATTTCTTCTTTAGCAACCCTTTCCTTATCTTCATGCAACTATATTATGATACTTAGAATTACATTTTGAACATTTTAATTGAGAAGGGCAATTTTTTATTCTACAATTCCTTTCGAAACAAAGAAAGCACCGATTAGAAGCCCTTAAACTCTTTTTCCTTTCTTCCGGAGACATAACGCATTTTTCCGAAGCATGATTTTCGCTTTCGCAAAATAAGCAAGGGAAAGTTCGGACAACTGCAATTTTGCTTACATTAGGGGAATAGCTGGCGCCAAATTTGTTGGCGTTGAATGAATTCCAAGTGTGGAAGTTGTTTCGCTTTTCATTTGGTTGTGAATGCCTTCCAAGAGAATTAGCGTGACTCTTAGAATAAAATAGATTTAATGAAGTTCGTTCGCGACTTTCAATTTCCCGTTTTAGAAATTTCATGAGGTTGTCAACATTAAAAGTTTCCTCATCTGCGTTTTGACGAGCAAAATCAAGCGTTATATCCTGAGGTATGCATTTCATTAACAAAGGATATAGTAACTTTCCATACGATTCGGTCTTGACCCCTATCGAATTTAGTGACCTTACTTGTACGTTGCAGGTATCATATAATTCCCTCAAAGAATTAATGTCATTAGAACTTCCGACAGGCCGTAAATTTAAAAGTTTATGCATGTAAGAATTAATAAGGAGATCTTTTCGACCATACCTCTCCTTGAGAATTTTAGAAGCTTCGTCGTAGTTTTCTGGAGATAAAGAAAAGCCTTCTATTGTTTTTAAAGCTGCACCGCCTAACAGGCTAAGCAAGTAATTAAACTTATCTACTTTAGATAGTTTTACGTTTTGATTTATTGCCGTATCAAAAGAATTGTAAAATGTCTGCCACATTTCAGCATTTCCATAAAGTTTATCAATCATAATCTTCTGCAATTTAACATTATAATCAGAACTTTTATCGACACCAGAAATAGATAAATTGTTACTATCATTAGAAGAACCATTAGAAACCAGTGAATTATTGCTATTTCTTTTTTCTTTCAATAATTTTGTGCCTCTAAAGCTCCATTTCGAAATTTTTTCTTCGTATTCCAAGGCACTTTCGATTTCGGTTTCAATGTCATTAACATCAGTCAAAGTTTTAATTTTTTCGTCTAACGCTTTCAAAGAAATAGCTTTTACTTTTAAACTTTCCAGTGATCTTCAAGGTCTTCAAGGTTACCGGCTGCAATTAATGATTCAATAGCATTTGTTACTTTAGTAATGGCTGAACGAATAATTTTCCGTTCTTTCTTAGATTTCGTTAGCTCTTCAGCCATTTTTGTAACCTTGAATTCCACTTTACCACAAAATAAATTGAACAAATTTCTTACCTTTCTGAAGACTCACTTACGCATTTATCCGTGAACTTTGCAGAATGACATATCCTCCTGTTCTGACACCACTGTCATATCCTTCTTTTCCTTGGGCGTGTAGCTTCTGGATATGTATTTACTTCCTACTGTAGACGTATCGTATTGTGTGCGTTGCATAAAACAGCCATTTTAACGGCACAAAACTTTATTAACACACAAATAAAAATAATAAGTACAAACAATGAACACACAAATATCACTTCGTTTCTTGCATCTAAGCTGACATACAACACATTTCCTTCGTTACTTCGCTACTACCTACTAACTACTCTTCTCTAGTAAGTCTCATGAGAGAGAGGCGTTGCAGGCCGTTCGGCTAAACTGCGCATGCGTGGTCATCACGTCATGACAAGCACTCATCTGAGAGATGATATACTTTTATTGCTCTAATAATTTCTTTATCATATGGTTTAAGGTATAGCTGTAATATTTGCCAGAAGAAATGCGATTTCACTGTTAAAAAGCCATGTCCACAGTACTGTAGTCGATCAGATGAAGAATATCCTCTTTCAGTTCATTATTCTATTTCCAAGTCCATTCTTTAGAAATTCTGGGCATCATTCATGTCATAAATTGTATCATAATATGCAAACTTTATTTGAATGATTATGGTTTTTATTAGTCTCCATAATTTAAAAATGTTCAGAACTAGTAGTAGTAAAAATTATTGTATGTTTTGCTCTGATACTGATCCCATTTGGGTTTGTTTTGTTTGAGGAGAAAATTATTTTGTAATATTTTGATTGCTTGCTGATTATAACAGATGAAGAACTGAGAATATTTTTTGTGTGTAGATGGGTAGGACTTTGATAATTTCTCATTCAGTCATGCATTGACTATTTCACAAAATTCATACATTAACCATGATCATAGTTAATAGCAAAAGCTGTATCGGAGCACAGAAAACAAACACAAAATTAAAAAAAAAAATTTCTTAATGAGACTTTTGTCTGTGTTAAATGTGGTTAAAAAAGCCTGCTATTTTCAATGTAATAAATCTATATAACAAAGCAAAATAAAAATTGTATATGTTATAAAAATTATCTAATTCATGAAAAAGATTTAAACGTAATTGAACTCTAAACGTGTTCTTTGCATTAGGTAGTACAGGGTTCGTACGGTCCTTAAGAGTCCTTAAATTTTTTGGAATTGATTTTTGGTCCTTAAAAGTCCTTAATTTTGGCTAAAATCAGCAGAAGGTCCTTAATTTCAATCATCTGAAATTTCTGTCTGTTTTTATGACTGCCATTTTGAGTGTGAATTAGCATTTTGGAGGAATATTTTTGGCGATTCACTGACATATATGGTTATCTTTTGAATGGGTTCATGGGTTACAATTTGTTTCTATTTCTAATAAAAATGATGGGATACTCGAGTTTCTAAGCAACAAAGTGAAACATAAGCATTTCGAAATTCCTTTTTTCTAATAAAGAACTCTTAAACAACTTTTCGCTTTTGGGGATGTGAATTCTTTTATTAAACAGCTCTAAATTTGGCGACTTGTCAACATTTTGGCTATTTTAGGATCAATTTGTATAGAAAATTTTTAATTCCGAGATCTGACAATTTTTCAACCAGTTTTTTTAAAGCATCATAACATTGATAAATTTCATTAAAATAATTGTAATATATTGAAATTATATATAAAAAATAACATTAAAAAAATTCTATTTTTCGCTGTCATATTATAAAGTTTCATTTTAGCAACTTATACAATATTATGAATCTGATAAATAAGGCATATTGCTATAAAGCATAATTTACGAAACAGCTCTTAGCAAGAGCAAAATTAGCTATGCCATTAATTAAAAATGTCTTCTTTTTAATTTTTTCATAGTAAGCGTTTTCCCCCATGCAATTGTCTCGAAATATTCAAAATTCTCAGAATATGCATCAGTTTTCTCTATAAAATTAATTTTACACTTTTTCCCTCCTCCTTCTCTTTTCAAAATATTTCTGACTTTTTGCTGTTACAGAATTGGTAAGGATAATTTTTCTTTAGTATTTTAGACATTGCAGCTTGGAAAGTTTAGAAGAGTTTGAAGTCAAGATTTATAGACCCACGATTCTAGAAGATTCGAGAAATATGTGACAAAATGAAAAATGTCTCCATGATATCGACACGTAATGGATGTATTTTACAGAAAGTTTGCGATGAATTTCTTACCTTTTGGAGAAAGTCTGGAAGAATAATGAAAACACAATATTTAAATGTTTTACTCCTGATACTAGAATCTTTTTTTTTTAACATGTTTATCTTCCCCTTATTTTCTCTACCTTTCACTAGATACAAGCATAAAAAATATCAAAAATGCTTCTAATCTTATCACCTGGCAGGCATTATAGAAAGGGATTTTTTTATTAATAAAGAAATTGAAAACTTACAATTTAAAAGATTCATCTAATATGCCTTAGTGCATCATACACAGAGATGGCACTAGGCATTTTCCCACCTGATGCAATCTCTGTGGTTCCTAAATTCTAAACGTTCTGCTCTTTCTAGATTTTGTTGTTCGGTGTGTCACTAAATTCTAAAAATTCTGCCACACCAGCTTTGTAACCGGGCTTTACCATATATACAGTCAAAAGTCGTTAATCCGGACTCGTCGGGGCTTCGGCGATTCCAGATTATAGATCATAAGTTTAAATCTGGTAAGATGGCATGCAGAAATTAAAAATATGAAACCGTAATTTATGAAATAAAAAACAATTATGATCTAAAGGGTATCAAAATTTACAAAAAGAAAAAGCTTAATATTTATTTGTTTACTTTATTAAACATTTCTTTCAATGTAAGTTGCTTCGTTTCATGTGATAATACTTTCTCTTTAATTCTATTAAACAGACATAATTTCTTGTTTAGTTACAAAGTTCCGCTGTTCAAGTCCTATAATTGCTGTGTTGAGAATACCAACTAATTTGTCAATCGAAATGTTTTCGTTTTCAATAACCTGTGGGTCACTTTCTTCACTATCCGAAGCAAATTATAATGACGAGGAACTTTATTTAAATCATAAATCATATCAAAGACATCGAGATAAAATACTACACTTAGTAAGGAATTATAAGCCAAATAAAATAAAAACATCTGCTCTGAAGATAAGGATAGTGCTGACAGATCAACTTCCAATCCACAGCGTGAAATTGATAAACAGATTTCGGATTTCAAAACATACTTTCGCTTTGTAGATACAAATTACATATTAGTAAATATATATCAGGAATTCTATTTGACATAATCGAAAGTTCAAGTTTACTTTTATGAAATTGCTCTAACAGTCCGCAAAAAATAATAAGCCGGATCCAATCCTTAATTCGAAGATTAAGGAACAACGCAATCTGCAACATTAACTGAATTAAATAATTTTTGCTTAGATTATACCGTCCCTTACACATTAAACGCGCATGCGCAAAAACATATTCGCAGCCGTAAAGGTCTTACGCGCACTCGTAAACGCCTGTGCGCAGAAAGTTTGTAGCTTTGAGGTCTGGATTATAGATCATTCCGTATTATGGGTGTCTGAATTAACGACTTTTGACTGTATTTCATATTTCTTCTGAATGTTCATATTACTACAGAAATAGAATTAGCCACTTTTTCATACATTTTGTGCATTTAGTGTTTTTTAGAATAACAGAAATAATTGGATGCAAAAATTCTAAAATGAAAAGGAACCGTGTTGAAGAAAGAAACTGAATACATAAAGAAAATTACTCTTCAAAGATATGTGCAGTTATTATTATGTAACTTACTCAATTGTTTATAATTTCAGTCTTTGAGTTTATGATTCCGTCGGGGGTTTGGGACTATTTAATTTTTACCAGATCAAGTAAACCCTCATAGGTACAGGGTTGCCACGCTACCTGGAGAACCGGGAAAAGTCAGGGAATTCGAAAATTGACCAAAATATTCAGGGAAAAGTCAGGGAATTTAAGTATTTTTGTCAAAATCTGGAAAAGTCAGGGAAGTTCATTCAACAATCCCGCCAAAAAAAGCGATTTTTGCGCCGACGTCGGAAGAGGTAACTTTTTTGGCGAATTATGTATCACGTGAGTGTCATTCGGGTAGCTGGCATAAAGCCAATTTTCGCAGCTCCAATTTGACTGTCTTTTAGAAAGGCAAAGCAACTTTCCCGCAACTTTTGGTTTCCAATATTCTCGAGAATCGCATGTGCAATGCATGAACTAAAGAAAGTACCTGTTCTCGTATAAAACAAAATGGGTTTAATCCTAGTATACGGTACCATGGAGGTTAGAATCAAAGAATATGTATTGTAAAGAAGGAAAACCTCTCTGCAACAGACGTGGCTGTGGCTCCGTTCCATCATAGAGGGAAAACAGCTGTGCATGTCTGATATATCTGTTGCCAAAGCTCGAAACCGGTGTCGAAGTTCGAAGGTCACGTTATCAAGAATTCATAAAATGAATATCGTTTAAAATTTCTTTAACCACTTGCGCTTAAAAAGACGTGCCACGCACGTCAAGATGCTTTTGTATCAAACCGCGAGCGACGTGAACACCACGTCGATAAACATTTATCGCAAAAATGAAAATAACGTGGTGCACACGACGCCTAACAACGAGATTGTTTATTTCTCGAGTTACAGCTCTGGATTGCACTCGCAGATGCGGAGCGGCGTAAATGAGACACTTTACGGCTTGTTATATTGTAGCGCACGGCACCGCAACCATGAAGTTTAGTCTTAGCGCAAGTGGTTAAACTCTAATGGAAAAGAAAATATTTTTTGGCGCAAATAAATTAATTCATGGATTAGTTATTTTCAGGGGAAAAACAAACTACGAAAATCCGTTTTTAAAATTATTGCGAAAAATCCAAGAAGAAAATATAATAGGTTCTGAAACGTCCTTTGATAAAACGTTTCTTCTTGGATTTTTTCACAATAATTTAAAAACGGATTTTCGTAGTTTTCTTTTTGTCAAAAAGCGTTTCTTCTTAACACGTGTTTCTCAATTTCCTGTACACATCGCGGAGAGGGAAATTCTGGCCGCCAGGTTCCGTCGCCAAATCCCTTGGCAAATTTTCCCTCCGCATTCCATTCTAGCGGCGTAATAGCATTTTACTTGTATGGAACCTTTTCTTCTTTACATAGACGTTCTTTGGTTAGATAATAATGGGATTTGGCGACATCTTGATGCGCAATAAACGGGTCATTTTGGTCTTGGCAACAATTTTCAAATCGTGCCAAAGCCTTACCGTATACTAGAATTTTACCGCAAAATCTTTTTAAACCTTTTTTTTTTTTTTTTCTTTTTAATAAATACCTTGCCACTTTGCAGTAAAATAAAAAAAATAGTAATCAGTCATCTAGGCTAGCCATGTAATATAACTATATTCCCTAAAATATCGTTGATTATTCTAATTCAATTTTTAAGTAATTATTTTTATGTTATTCATATAATTTAATGTTGCTTCTTCCCTCTAAATTTATTTATTATTAGTAAATAATATTTCCAAATTTCAGGAAATTTTCTCTGGCATAATCTTGAAATTAATTGTAGCAGTATGATGACATACCATCACGAAATTTAATGCACATATTTTTTCCTTATGTATGCTGCGAAATAAATATAAAATACTTCAATTTATTAAAATAGATTTCTTTCTTTCGTTTAGCTGCAGAATGTCTGCAAAAAAAGCCTTATTCTATTCCAGATTGGGAAGATTCTAATCTCAATCTTCAGTGGAGAAAACAACAACTATTATAATTATATTTGTGTTTTCAAGTGTTAAGGTGCCTTTTAAGAACATACCTCACGCAAATTAAATTTACCTAAAATCTAACCTAACTATTTAGCATTGCGTTGTGATTTATAAGGACCGGATTAGCCTCGTGTTAAACTGGTGATGATCATGAGTAATAATTAAATAAAACATACATTTGTTATCCAATATATATATCTTAAATTTTATTAAGTTTCTTAAGTGGAAAACTAAACAAAATTATCAAACAAAGTATACCAAGAATAAATTAAGAATAAATGTCCTCTGGGATTTATTGAATAATTAAGTGAATTTGCTACACAATACAAGTAATACCATAATTAATTTACCTCTTAGCACAGCCAACGTACATTACGCGGATAGACTGGAATTTTCTTGAAACACACCTGGAAAACCTGGAAAAGTCAGGGAAACTCTTCAAAGATATGTGCAGTTATTATTATGTAACTTACTCAATTGTTTATAATTTCAGTCTTTGAGTTTATGATTCCGTCGGGAGTTTGGGACTATTTAATTTTTACCAGATCAAGTAAACCCTCATAGGTACCTTGTGGAGATGTTGACAAGTTAGGAGATAAGCACGCAGAAACTAGCGAGAGCATTGGTTTGCATATTGAGACAACTCTCTAATTGTTAGAAAAGATGATTAAAGAGAAGGAAATCGATATAAACTAGCCAAAATGTTTGGAAAGGCTTCAAATTAAAATGAAGGATAAATATTTTGTTGAGTGTTGTTACAAAACATAAGTGTTTTGTAGCTGTTAATGTGTATCCTAATATCGTTTAAGAATTAATGTCATAAATTACATGTATTTTAAACTATGAAATTTTATTAGATTTTCATTTAATAGGCATTTGTTAAAAAATAAAATTTAATAGTGGCCATGTAAATCCATAATGACTAAGGTTATCTAATTACCTAATACAATTATTTATAACTAACTGCTTACCCTTAAAAGTTATCTCTACATATTAAAGCGAGTTATTGTCTTTCATTAACACTTACTGTGGTCACAAGATAAAACACAAAAATTTAAAAATTCAAGTAAAACTTATTCTTTGCATCTAGTGAAACTTAAAAACAATACAAAACAACTTATCATCTCTGGTACTTTAATCGCTTATTGGAACATTAAAGTATATTAACTGGGCTATAATCCCTTGGAATGCTACATAAAGCTATGATACTAACTGCATCAAAGAGCCTGACTAAGTTTCAACACTTGTGAACTGTGTCTACATCAGACCTTTCAGGTTTGTTCTAATGAGCAGGTCTCTCTCTAGAAAAGCAACAGCGGTGACAGCATTCAGTCTTTTGTTATGAATCATGCTGATTATGATCTTAACCTATACCGTTTATATCATTTTAACCTATACCGTTTGACATAAAATCTACCTGCTATTTACTAAACCTCTAGACTGACTAAGTATGTAACAAAATTAGACATAAAAAATTCAACATAAAGCTAACTATTAGTAAAACGTAAGTAAATGTCATCTTCTTTCAAATATGTCCAAC
This sequence comes from Stegodyphus dumicola, assembly GCF_044657685.1. Classification (NCBI taxonomy): domain Eukaryota; kingdom Metazoa; phylum Arthropoda; class Arachnida; order Araneae; family Eresidae; genus Stegodyphus; species Stegodyphus dumicola. The sequence goes on from NC_140775.1 coordinate 25,469,652, forward strand.
TATTATAAGTGTAAAATATTTAATCCTACTTGATAAATTGTATAAAGTTTATTTTATTCTCAAACTTATTAATCATTATGTTAATTAATTCATGTTTAGTAATAATGCATACTACTCAGGGATCTATTTTATTTTTAGGATGGTATTACAAAGGTGAAATTCAGGCATAGAATAGTATTTGTAATTGAATTTATTCAGTTCCCATTTGCTCATAGGTCCTTAATTTTTTCATTAATGGTCCTTAAAAGTACTTAATTTCTGTGTGCAGAAATGTGTACGAACCCTGTAGTAACTTCTTATTCTTTCACTAGTAGAAGTATTTAAAAAATATTTTTAAGTAAACAGTGTGAATATGAGAGGAGAGTTGGTACAAAACATCTCAGCTATAATCAATAAGTTTTTGGTCTGACATTCTTGTCATGATGGGAGACAATGCCTTGATTGCTCTTCTGACTCTTTGCTTTAATTTATGTTTTAAAATTGTTATTTGGGAAAAGTATTTTTATGAACTTGTTGTCTGATTTGGTGGCAGTAATTCATAGTATGCAATTTCTCTGTAGTTCTACCATTTGCAAAACATAACATTTTGGGGATGCAGCTTCTATCAATGTTACTTGTCCTTTAGAATTACTCATGATCAGTTTCTTGTAGCATTATTGTATAGTATCCACTTCTCATTTCCAGTAATGAACAATCTCAAAAAAGGAGTTTATTTCTTTTGAACAAAATATCACACACCCAAAACTCAAACAAGAATGTTCTGCTCTATTAAAATATATGGTATTCATACATCATAGCAGCTTATATACCAATTTTCTTTAAATGATCGTCATCTCTTTTTGGAATATTTAGTCTCTGATAGTTCCTGAGTTGTGTAATGTCGAAGTTTTAGCAATAGCTTCTTTTAATGGGCTATTTTTTTTACACATCATGGTTTTTTAAAATGGAATCATCTCTAAGGTTGGAATGTCTCTATTTCTCCCTCTCTCTCTGCTCTTTTTTTTTTAATGAAAGAATAAAGAAACAAAAACAAAAAAAAACAAAAAAAAACTTTTAGGTTCTCTGTTCTTAGCACCACATTGAAACACAAATTGCATAACACATGCTAGAATTATGTAGCATAAGCCAAAAAAAAAAAAAAAAAAAAAAAAAAAAACTAATTTTAAAGATTTACTTTAATCAAAATCCCTCCTTATCAACAGTAACAAAATAAATAGAAGGAATACGTGTTGCTTTAAAAAAAATGCAGAACTTTCCGTATGACCCGTTATCTGCATAAAAATGCTAGCAATATATGTTATTTAAGTTTCAAATTTTGAAAATCGAAAATTTTCTTCTGGTTTAAAATTTGTGTTCTTATATTTTTATAGGATGAAATGATGGACTTTTTCAATGCCCAGATGCATGTGTGTGGATTCTCTCAGGCTCAAGGGAATCCAATTTTGGCATGCCAGATAAATCTCGACAAAAATTTTGCTTTTCTTGAAGTAAGTTATTTGGTTCATTCTTTTTCTCAGTAGATGTTTAAAATGTTGAAATATATTATTTATTATAGTAATAATAATGAATAAGCTTATTTAATGTTTAAAAAATATTAATTTTTAAATGTTCCTTTGGAAAAATGCTTATTATGGACTGTCAATCTATACTTTTAATTTAATATAAAGTTATTTCTTGTTATCAACAGTAATATTTTTGTGGTAGTGCTGATGATATATACTGACTATAATAATGCTATTCTATGTATTATATGTGCTGTGAAGAGTTATCTTTAGAAAATGCCTTTTACTAGAAGCCAAAGTTATGTCTTATGATTAAAAACATCATATTAATTCTTATGATCAACCTCCTTTAAATACCTGTCTCTCTTTTCATTTGTTACTTTTAAGTTATTGTTTTCCTGTGTGAATTTTGAATAGAAATTATTACCATATTCAAGAAATGTTAGTTGCAAAGCATATGTGCAGGTAATCCAGTAAAAGAAAAGAAACGTAGCTGCATTTTTTATAATTTTTTTTTAAATTTGAAAAGCACCAAAGTCTTCGTTTGTGGCTTTAAACAGGCAGACATTAAGCGTATGGGATATACAACAAATTAAAAAAAAAGGCATAAAATAACCTGCCTGCCAGTGGGCAAACGATAAAATTGCTAAACGCTGGTAGTTCAACCTGGATTTGATTCCAGGTAAACAGGCTGTCTGCATGAGCATGGTTTTCCCCATGTGTAATGTGTATATGAGCTAGTTTCCCTTAGAAAGTACTCCACAAAGGCTTCCCTCTCCTTCAGCAGATAGCCCTAGTGGGCTTTGCCATGATAACTAGACCAAACCTCTTATAAACAACCTTAACTTATAATCACCTATATCAGATTTGGTAATTATCTTCACTCCCATGAAAAGTCACAATTTCATTGCTGAGTTTGTGAATATGCATTGCAACCTTTTCAACTGATAGATACTGTTTACTTCATAAATAATAATAAAAAGAAGCATTTTCTGGGAAATGAGAAATTTTGTGAGAAAGAGTTAAAATTATAAAGCCAGATTAAAAATTTGTGATCATTGTATGCTAAATTTGCTTTCGGAGGCATACTGATCAGCTTGTAAATCCATGTGTGTGGTATGCGCATGTATGGCTTAATTGTTATCATGTGTATATCCAAAAGTATGCCAAACACACAGCAGTTGTATCAAATTTTGAAATTGGGAGTGCAGCTAATCAAGTACTCAAATTCTTTGTAAAAAGATAGGCTAATTTTAGCATGGTAGTATATGTAATGTATATTCAAGAGCACGAATTCAGCGGCCTTTCTTGAAAGAGTAAATTATTAGATTAATAAGAAATCTTGTTTGTATGCAAATAAAATAACTAAGATAATTTAGAACTCTTAAAATGGCAACAAGAGTTTTGAAGTAATTGCATTTATTTTGTTATTAATATTTTGTGAGTTTCTTATGGTTTACACTTTCAGTTTGATTTTCCACATAAATATTATAATTTTAAAATAATTTTCAATAGTAATGATATAAATGAAAACCTGTGCTAACTGACCCTAAATAAAATGACGGCTCGCTGTGGCTGAAAAGGGGGATCCTGCTAATTGAGCTGCAAGATACCATCTCCCATGCACTGCTTTGGTGCGTGTTTCGGTCAAAACGGGAATGACTTGGTCGTTTGCACGATTATCAATCAGTTGATCATTAGTTCTTGTGTGAGTCGCCAAAGCTGACCAAGGGCTTCAGTTTGCGTATAGACCCAGCACAGGAATCTGCATTCCCTTTCTAGACTCTGGTGCCAATAGGTCCGAATCTTCTCCTTTTCCCCCATAAAATTTTAATTCAACTAGCTCTACTGAAAGTCCTGCTTCAGCAAAGAAGATTTTTAAAAATTTGATTTCTCATTATTAGCAATTCAGCAGAGTGATCTACAAATCATATCATCTTTCTTCATACACAAATACATGCAAGTGAGTCCAGGTGAACCCCCGAAAATTAAATGGTTGCATTGTAGACACCTTGTTGAAACCATTTTCCATCTCAATCAGTAGCACTTCTTGAAGTAAAATATGCTTAGGATAGTTGACCTAAGTGTCTCAGAGCACAGAACACTCAACTGTTGTTAAGTCTTAACTTCGAAGATTAATCCTTTTTCGTATTAGAAGAGGAAATTGTCTGTGAGCTCTTTGTTCGAAAGTCATTTCTGCTAGGCAGATCAAGACATGCAAAGAAAGTCTGTTGGTAAATAGAAAGTGCATAATCTTGACCTTCAATTTGCCAAAAAGTATTAAGGCCAGGCACTTGTGCACTCCCTGTAAGACCTTAACCAAAACCCTTTGGTCATTCAAAAATGTCCTAATGTGGTAAACTCGCATGTGTACATTGCTTTGTTTAAGACCACAGCAATGTTAACAGCTGTGCTTAGCCACTATGTGCAAATTGCAAAGGGAAATCGTAGGGCATTATCGCAGCTATGTCCAAAATGGAAATCCAAGAAAAATTTGCAGGTAATCAAAGTTGCTAAAATTCTCATATAGGAAAGCAAAATGACTAGTGACAGAATTGCACCCACGGGAAACTAACACTAATGCCACAAAATCAGTCAAATCAATAGCCCTACAAACAATAAACTCCTTACAGAATAAACAGCCAATCCAAAATTCAGAAGAAAATGCGGCACGAGCATCAATAGTTTTAATATCAAAAATAGTAAGTACTAAAGAAACAGAAGCTAGTCAAACTAAAAATCTTAAAGCGGGAAATTACTCAGAGCCTGTAAGGAGTCCAAGTGTGAGCTCCTAGCATTGGTTCAGCACTATTATTAAATCTTTGATCGATAAGCATCATTCAGGAAACTGCTGAAATCAAAGTTAAGCTTCGTAGCTCAAGCTAGTCTTCCTCCGAAGGATATGAATATATAATAGGAAGATAATCTGATAGGTGAGTCTCTGAACTATCCCTCCAGTACATCTTCCTTTAACAACAAACCTCCAAGCTATTGCTACCCAAATAAATATATCGACTTTAGTTCCCTTTACTAGCCTCCAAATCACACCATTGAACAAAATTTAGATAACCTAATTAAACAGTTTCTGCAACCCTATATCACCATGACTGATTTTAGCAGATTTCTGTTCACTATCTGTTTTCCCCATTTGTACATTTAGCGTAATATTTTATATTTTACAGTTTAGGTCCATAGATGAAACAACCCAGGCTATGGCATTTGATGGGATTAATTTCAAGGGTCAGAGTCTAAAAATTCGCCGACCTCATGATTACCAACCTGTACCAGGAATGTCTGAAATACCAAATTCAGCTGTCCCAGGTATGTAATAAATTTTGTACCAATAAAATTTAATTAAATTTTCAAGTTATAAGTTTTTCACATTTCCTTTTTATATCTTATAGCATTTTATAATTAAAAGATGCATTTTAAGTGCTTTTTTTTTTTTAATGGGCAAAGTAGTTTTTAAATTAAGTTAGAGGATTATTTCTTACTCTGAATAATGAATACAAAAAAATGACTATATTTTAAAACTTTATATATTTTAACCAGCGAATGTAACAATGATTAAATGCTTTGCAACTATATTTATTTTTTTTAAGGTAAAAATTGGCTCAGAATAAATCTAAATGTGGGATTATTTTAATTTTTAAGTTTACAATAACACTTGTGTAGTGATCTATTGTGAAGAATAGCCCAATATATAACTCAAACATATTGTAAGAGAATTGGTTTTAAATATAGAAGCGTGATCTTCAAAGTTGGATTGGTGGATTAGGGTTGATAACTCTATACCATAAAAACTGTCAGTGTGTGAAAGTCTATGGGGCAAGAAACTAGGCTGTATTCTGCGAAATGATTTGAAAAATTAATCAGCTATGACATATGGATGCTGGAATGCATTGTCTTCATATAAAAATAAAGCTATTCAGACAGTTATTGATCAGATAAATGTGTGTAAATTTGATCTTGTTGCCATTCATGAAATGGAATGGTGAGGGGCTACTGAATTAAAAGAAAAGAAAGAAAGAAAGCCATGTTTTATCATTGTCGTCAAAAAAAGCAGTTTTTGTTCTGAATTGATTTTCAGTGAACGAGTAAAAAAAACTTGATGTTAGAGTTTAAGGTGAAGTCACCATATTGTTCACTCTTAGAATTCAATTATAGTGTTATTATTGTTTCACCTGTATTAACTAAGAACCGTAATGATAAGAAGAAGAATCTTTTCTACATTAGAGTACACTGCACCAAGAAAGTCCCTAAATTGATATTAAACATATTTTGGATGATTTCAATGTTAAAACTGGGAAGGAAGAGGAATTTCTCCCATTATTGAGAAACATATTTTGCATGGCATGTACTAGCAATGGTGTTACTGATTTTGCTGCAGAACTTGATATGGTCAGCTACAACATCATGTTTTAGCATAAAAATATACACACAAATAAGTGAAGTCACCTGTTGATTAACCTTTTGAAGACGGGATGGCCATTATAGTGGAAATAGAGTCCTCTCTTTGAAAAGACTGGGTTGTCCACTTTAGTGGCCATGTCTTTTTCCCCCATTTTCCTGCCTGAAAAGTGGGGTGAAATGTCAAATTTGAGGTCCCTAGGCCCACTTATCTCTTTCAAAGGTCTTCTTTTTGCGACATAGTTGCACTTCTCTGAGAATCCATTAAAGTACACACAAGAATCTTTGTTACAAATAGGAGGTGATTTCTTAAAAAGGGGGGAAAGGATTCGGTTCAAGATTCCCCGTCCTTTGGTAGCTATTACTGCTACCAAAACCCCAGCCTCAAAAGGTTAATAGTAAACAATTTTAATTTCTTGAATATTTGGACTTTCTGAGATCATTAATTAGTTGTAACTAAATTTAGAACAAAATTATCCAACATTTGAAAGTACCTAAATATAATTGCTAAAAATTAATAGTTTAGAAGGAAAAAGTATGTAAAGGAGTTAGAAAATAGGATTTTTAGCACGACATTTAATTCAAATTATGAACTTAGATTTGTGTTTGAAATTAGAGATTATTGATGACCGCAGGCTCAGTTCTAAAGAAGTAAACCACAAAGTATCATGACATGTTTCAGAAAATATTTACCAGGAATTTGGAAAATGATTGTAAAATTTAGGAAAGTGCATTAGGAAATCTATGAAAGAAAGAAGTGACTTTCAAGAAACATTTTTTTATGGGTACTACTACTAACTTATTGATTGCACTACTTAATATCACTTTAATTTTTTAGTTTGGAAAAAACTTATTTTAGTTTGTTCTCTCTCTCTCTTTTTTTTTTTTTTTTTTTTTTTTTATGTATTTAAAAAATATTCTTCGTATTTTATTCATTTACTGCACCTTGATATTTTAAAAGTGTATATAATTTTTGCTTTTTCATATTTTTTTATTTGTTCCAGTCATTCTGGAGCTGCATAGAGATAGTCATTGACTAGAGCTATTAAGAATTATAGAGCTATTAATGAATTAAGTTTGCCCTTTTATCTGATTAAAAATTGTTTTCATGAGTAGACTGGTGAAGCCAGGAGTGCAGGTAATGGAATTACGTACTAAACCTCATGAGACATATGTACAACTTTAATTCCAATGAATGCAAGCTCTCTGTTACTTTCTTCTACCGATAGCAATATTTTACATTACGGATTTTGAATAGTGCCTTTTGCTTAGCTATCATCTGCTACACATTATTAGTGATGCATTATGAGATTGCCGACTAAAGACAAGTTGTTTACTAAATTTTTCAATTTTCTCTTGCTTCTGTAGCATTCTGTGGAAGTCAAACCTGAAGTACATTAGTTTCATTATTTATTGTGTTTATTTGTTTAGTTATTTATTGTATCTGTTTCCCACATATGCGTAAAGCTCATATGAGTTCCGAATAAATTTTACATATATGTAAGCCTTATCTAAAGATATCAGTTGTTCTAAATGTAATCTTTTGGCCTATTAATATTATTTATTAAAAGCTTCACAGCACAGTTGGCTGAAGTCTGCAGTAGTCCATAAGCCTAATATCAATTGATTGTTTAGTAGCTAGTATCATATTTAAAAAAAAAAAAAAAAGTGCTTTAGATATTGTTGCATGAATTGTTTCTCAATCAGCCATGAATTGATAATCACATGATGAAAGCAAAAAATAATAAAAAAAAAATGATGGCCAGGTTTGCATATCAGGGATATAAATTACTGAGTTGGCATAAAATCAGAGACGAACTTTGGTGGAATGTTTCAGTTTGAGATGTATGCCAAGCAAAATCCCTTCTATATAGCCAACAAATTATTGATTTAATCCAATAAATAATTGTGTATCTTTAACATCTTGTTTTATTTAGCGTCAAATTCAAATTAAAAATGTGAAGCATTAACCCTCTCGCTGCGCATCCCGTGATTTCCACAAGCAACGTAAAAGTAGCAAAATTTGCGCAACTCTGATTTCCGCGGGGATGAATTTTTGCTGTCTGTTTTACTCTGCAACCCGTTCAAGGTTTCCTTTCGGCTTTTCTGTGATGTTTAATTTTTTATTTAGCCACGGGCTAACAGATGGCGTTAGTTATCCACATTTCTGCCAAATTTACAAGAATATGTAATATAGCATTTTGCGCATGCTTTTTTTTAGAGCTCAAAGATGTCTGGCAGGAAACGTTTCACGTGTGATATAACCTATATTCGTGACGATATTTCCGACAATTATAGTAGTTTTGACTCTGATTTCAAGTATATTGAAGATGGTTATAGTGAAACTGATGAGAATTTCTCGGATTCCTCTGCAGATATTAATGAATTTGAAAATTCAGTTTCTATTGAAAATGTTCGACAGTAGTGCAAAATTAATATGCCAAAATATGACATTATGCAAATATTTTCATTAGTATATATGTTTTACCTTTGTATTTTATAAAATAAATCATAATTTAACCAATATTAATTTTCAAAATTTTCCTTTTGTATCATTATTCTTCAATTTCAGTATTCTGATACCCTTTTTCTATGATCTAATTCTATATTGAAAAAAAAAAAAAAAACTCTTTTACAAAAAGATTTTGTATATTTTAAGTCTAAAATATTTGCAGATTTGAAATATGTAATAAAAATATGCAATTTTTGAACCTATTTTGATAAAGTATGCAATGAGGAGGTTAAGCATACTAAAGCAAGATGACACTTTGTAAGTTTATTTATTTATTTTTTATTAAAAAAAAAAAAAAAATTGTGTGATCTGGATATTGGAAGTCTAGATTTTGGACTCTTTTAACAACAATGTTAATCTATTCATAGAATGAAAATTTTATTGATCTGCATGTTAAAAAAAAAAAAAAAAAAATTCTGTGCACCTCTTATCATGCATAGAATCAAAATTATTTTTATAAAATTATTTACCTCATTTTTTAAAAAAATAAGCCCATGGCTTGTATCTTCATTGAAGGAGATGAATATATAAGTATACATGAGACACTGAAAAGTGTTACTAAATTTAATTTTATTCAGATAGCCAGCCATTCGCAAGCTATAGCTTTGTGTTGCATTATATTTTTCTTTTATTAGCATTCCTTGTAGTTCTCTGCAAGTTTAGTTATTCCTGGGAGCTGTAGGTTAATGTTACATCATTATGTAGAGTCATAAGGTTTTTTTTTTAACCAAAAGACATAAAAAATGTGCAATGCCCTCGCCAGGACTCAAACGTGGCCCTCTCGAATACATGCCAGGTGTGCTACTGTTACACGATGAAGGCTTGTAGAAAAGAAGGAGAAAACCCCAATCACCTTTTGGGGATTAGGGATCCAGTCGCCAAATCCTGGTGGTGAAGAATCATCATCCACCACCTTTTTTGTTCAGGCGCCAGAGTCATTAGCTTATTTTGAAGCAGAATAGATGAAAAATAAGCAATGCCCTCGCCGGGACTCGAACCTGGACCTCTCGAATATGTGCTGTTTGTGCTACCACACTATGAAAGGATGTAAAAAGGAAGGAGAAAATACCTTATAAACACTGCTAAATATGCTATTGCTTGATTCTTAGGTACTATTCCGTTTTTGAGGACTGTAAAAAAATTGCAGCAAAAATGTATGCGCCAAATCTAGCAAACGCTCCGATTTCAGATTCCGTAAGTTTATACAGTTCTATATTTCTTAAGATGCCATTGAAATACTAGTTTAATTTTTAAATCCTTTTTTGATTTTAAATTCTTTGATATCCTATGGATTTAACATGCCCATGACGAAAAGTTTGTAATAGAATTTTGGGTAAAGTGCAGAATCACCCACTGCTTGATGTGTTTTGAACTGATGTGAACTGGTGTGAACTTGATGTGATGTGAAGAATTGCACATACTCAGTATCAATGTGCACAGCTACCTATTTTCACTTAAAAAAAAAAAAAATCCCAGAATTGCACAAAAATGGCACTGCACGCACACCCTTGACTTTATCTATGTACACATCGACCTATTTTCACTTAAAAAGTAAAAGAAAATTGACAAAAATCCAATTGTTTTTACACTTGTAAAAAGCAGCAAACAAATAAGTGAGCGATTCTGCACTTTACCGAGAATTTTTTCAAAGAAAAAGTGTCATTCATTATAGAAAATTATGTTTGAACAACCAACTAGATGAAATTATGCTTTAGCGAAACGATAACTCGGTAGTGAAATAGCGCTGTTGGCATCCATTCAGTTATGTTTAGCAATTTTTATATAAATTATAATAATGATTTGAAATAGTTATTTACTCTTATGCTTCCATTCAGTCATGTTTAGCCTTTTTATATAAATTATAATATTAAAAAAGTATTACATGAAATTAACCTTTCATCTAAGTTAAAACATCAATCTTTGATAGTTATTTACTATTATACTTCCTTTCTTGCGAGGTTTGCCGCAGTTATTTTTGGTAGCACTGGCATCAGCAATAGTTTGCCGATTTTTTACGGCCCTCAGAACTGAATAGTACCGATTCTGATTTGCAATTGCTTTTGGATTTCTTCCTCCTTCAATGTTGCAAGGGAATAAACTATTTCTTTGTGCTAATATTTTATTGGATATTCTTATTAAAATCAATTTATTATCAAATTTTATTAGTTTTATTTCTTAATAATGATTTTTGTTAGTTATGCAAAAGATTGATAATATGTATAAACTTTGCACACAAAAAATTATTATTGAATTTTTATTCTAAAATTGTATTCGTAGTTATATCTCATCATATATCTACATACCCAAGACAGTGTACAAATAAATAATTATTTTATTCTTTTAGGTGTTATTTCTACAGTTGTTCAAGATTCTCCTAATAAAGTGTTTATTGGTGGATTACCTAACTTTTTAAATGAAGATCAGGTGTGTTTTTTCTTGCTGTTCACTATGTAGACAAAAATTAAGAATTTAAAATCTTAACTTATATGCTTATTCATATACTTGAAAAGAAATGTGTAATTAAATTTATTGTTTCCTTTGTGTGCTAAATTAAAATTATATGTTAGTTTAAGTGGTATAAATATTTAGTATTCTTTTAAATTAATATAAGAAGTTTTTCATAATTCAAATTGCTATGTTTAAATGCTATGATTTATGTGTGTGTGTATATATATATATATATATATATATAATATTGTATTCAAATCTCAGAAAATTAACTTTATTTAATATTTTCATTTTTAAATTAATTTGTATGGGTGCTTTAGGTTTATGCATAATGTGAGAATTTGTATGTAATTCTTAATAGTAATTATAATTTTACTGTATTATATGTACCTTAACTTTGTATGGTAATTTCACGCTAATTAGTTGATTCTCTGTCCGGTATTTCAAGAAAATTTGTATTTTATTTTTTTGCTTCCAATTTAAGATCAATCTTACTGATTTTACTTCTCTTCCCCATCTAATTCGTAGCGTAGGTTACGAGCTTGGTAACCCCGTACCTAGTTGCTAAACCAATACATGAAACTTCACAACTGTGACATTTTGTGGGCCAAAACAGGCAAGTTTTATATAATTTACAATATCAAATCTGCCTTGCAGGCTTTTAGGAAAGACATCAAGTTGCACTTTGTGCTCGGGAGACAGCTGTATAGATTGTATAACAGCAGGTACTTTGCAATGTACCGCTCCAGTGTATTCAGAAATGTTTTGTTCTAAAAAAGTGATTTTAACTTATGTTTTATGTAGATGTAGAGCAGATAACGCATTTTGATTCTTACTTTATTATTAAAACAGTTTTCAGATTTTTAAGCGGTATTAATATTTTGAGTATGATTCATTTTGTTCCCCTTTTAATTTATGTTGTATAAAGTAATCATTCTTATATATTTAAATTTGAAATATATTTCATAGCTCAATTTTTGGTAATGAAGAAGCTCTTAATGAAATTAAATTTTTCTTAAAATATTTTAGAAATCTTTAATGGCTAATTCCCCTGCATCCTGAATATACTTCTAATGAGAAGTATCTTAATGGGAAAAGTTCAATGTAAATTTTTTGAACATTGCTAGGATTTGAAATTAATGCCATATCTGTTTAATAATAAATTATCTGTTTTTTTTTTTTTTTTTTTTTTTTTTTTTTTTTTTTTTTTGCTTGTTTGTTTGAATTGTTCTTGTGTGTCATTTTTTAGTAATGTTCATCAATTATTTTACATCTTATAATTGTTTTTTTTTACATATTTTCTGTATGGAAATTATCTTTGTATTATAATTTTGAAGTTGTCTATATATGGTTAAACAGTTTTTCCTCTGGTTTTTATCCCCTTAGGTCAAAGATTTCCTTTTATCATTTGGACAATTAAAAGCCTTTAATCTTGTTAAGGACACAGCTACAGGCCTTTCGAAAGGCTATGCATTTTGTGAATATGTTGATACTATCAGTACTGATCAGGTATTCAATAATAAGATCATACATTTTCTTAAATTTTTCTTTTTACGTTTAAATTTATGTATTGTATGTTATTTTTTATATTTTTTAGAATCATTATTATAATCCAATAAACTTCTAAAATACTTGCAGGCTATACAAGGGTTAAATGGAATGCAGTTGAGTGACAAACGTCTTATAGTTCAAAGGGCTAGTGTAGGTGCTAAAAATGTGCAAACAAATGTAAGTGTTTGTAGTTTTTTCATTAATTTCAATTATTTAAATATATTAATGTGGGAAAATATCTTCTTGTAATGAAAGTTTTTGCCGAAAAATGTTTTTAATAAAGTTAGAAAAAAACATGAAAGCAGTACCTTTAGTGCGGTTAGTGATCACCACCCAAATCTTTCTTCTTTTGCCAATATTTTGGTAGTTTTTCAAAGCCTTTGGCCCAGAAACTTGGTTGCAGCGGGTCCAAAAACAGATCAACCTCATTTTGAACATTCTGTGCAGAATGGAAGGTAGCACCAGCAAGATGTAGCTGCAGGGATGATAAAAGGTAGAAGTCTGAAGGAGTGATGTCAGGGCTATATGATGGGTGTAGGAGAAGATCCCACTAGAATCTGTATAGAATCCAGCCAGTGAATGCAGATACATGTTACCTTGCATTATCTTGATGAAACATTACCTTTTTGTGCTGGAACTCAGTTCAGTGTTTTTCCTTGATAGCAGCGTGTACACAGACTAGCATCGTACTGTCGCGAGTTTATCTTTTTTCAGATAGTCTTTGTGGAGTATATGGAAAAGCAGATACAAAGTATGAACTTTTGTTAGTCAAATTGTGCTTTGCAATGCTACCAACAAGCTCCCAAATGCAGACCAGCCCCCTTTTTGGTTTTCGTTGTTAAAGTAAATCTACCTTTCATCACAAGTGACAATCCAGTCTAGAATTTTGTCTTTGCTTTGGTATTCTAGCAGATTAGTGCAGACTCCAACATGTCTATCCTTATTCCGCTGCAGTCAGCTCATTTATCGCGCAGCAGTTGAATTCATATGTTAAACTTATGAGATGCATAGAGCGACTAATGGACCTTACACTAACGTCCAATTACTTAGCAAGCTCTCGAATTGTTACTGATCTCACAGCCTCATTGGCATCAGTAGGTTGGCCAGAACGCTCTGCTTCTAGAATATCATAATTTCTGTTTTTGAACTTTTTGTACCATACCTTCAGAAAGTCATATGCTACAACATTAGTACCTAAACCTATACACATGATTTGGTTACATTCTGTAGCTGACCTTCTGCAGCAGAACTGGAAGTAAATGATGGTTCTAATCTGGTAGCATGATAGTTCCATTTCAGACACCTTGTACTTGATGGTAACTATATTGTTTTTACAAATTTCACAACACAGTGTTCTAAAGCAAGTTCTTTCAAATGCTTAAAATCATTTGAAAAAATATGATTAAACACACCAACACAAACTATTTGCAATGGTGGAACACTTTCATTAGAACCTGATATATTTTATATAAGAATTATGAAATTTAACAATTTATTTTAATCTTATTTAGGTTCCAGTTCAAGTACAAGTACCAGGTTTGCAGGTTGCACAAGGCCCTGGACCAGCTACTGAAATCTTATGCCTCATGAATATGGTTGTTCCGGAAGAATTAATGGATGAAGAAGAATATGAAGGTATAAAACTTAAATAATCATATTTATGTAAACACTACATTTCTCTTGAAATGCATTATAATATCGCAGAGTGCTGCTTAGAACTATTAAAACTTTATTAATTACTGAATTTTACAATTTTGTTAATCCATTTATGCCCTAATTTTTTTGGCAATTTTATTCATTGTTAATGAACTTAAGACTGCTTACTGTGAAAGATATAAGTACATTTTAGTGTCAAATTAACCACAATTGCTATATTTGTTAAGTGTTTAAATCCTGTTTATGGGACTCTGGGCATGCATGTAAACAAACGCCCTTGCGTTTGAAACTTTCAGTGTTGCAAATCATTATAAATCATTTCTAACGATTGAAATAATAAAATTTGATTAAATTATTCAAAGTGATGGTAGTTTAAAAAAAACATTTTATCATTTTCCATATACAATGTAAAAAATGATTTTTCATGAAATTTTTTTAAAGCAGTTATCATGCAGACCAAAATTTCACTTTTCATATTTTCTTGTGGTCTTACTTGGATGCTGAGCATGTCACAGTTATGTTTTACTTATAACAAGTGTAGCTAACTCGGTCAAATCAAATTTCATTGGCCACATGCTTACTCATCTTTGTTGAAGCAGTTGTTCTTCCAAGTTTTGTATGTGTTCTATATCATTTGAGATGGCTATGCAGAGGATTTTAAATTGTTCCATTATGTCTGCTTTCTTGCAAAACAGTTGAGAAGCCATGTGTTTTTGATGCATCAGTCAAAACCACCATTTCTTTCCACAGAATCCGACACGATAATTTGAAATATTTTCATCCATTCAATTAGCACCTCCTATGACTGGTATATTGTAACTGCATGAGGCTGGGGAATTGCAATCTTCTGTTTCTCAGAAGCCAATCAGTGTTTGGCAGAACCTAATGGATTTTATCCATTGCTGTTTAACATCGTTGTAACAACATTCTTGTCATTCTAATATACAACTATTGCAATAGATGTCATGCTTTTTCTGTAGTCGATAACACCTATTTCTGTTTTTCTCAGATTTTTAATGGTTTCAATTGGACAGTTTCCGATCCTGTTTTCTCTAATCGTACTTACAACCACAAATTCAGCATTTGAGAACTCCTCAATGAGCTTTCTTTGGAAGTAAAGTTTTTGTCTGTTGCTAATCATAAATGGATATTTTGGAAGCTCCCTGATTAAATCCAGTGCAAATGAGGCTCCAAAATCATTATCATATTGACTTGCCATTTTGCTTGTGTTTTTGTCTCTTAATAAAATCAACTTGTATCAAGTAGCTATTTTGACAACTATGACACCAGGCCTTAAACTCCTATCTTAATGGGCTTACCTCTAATAAACTCACCCATTCTTGGTAACGTGGCCTTATCAAACCTTGTTGTAAAGGGACAGTCTTCAAAATTAGTCGTTTATCATGCACATCATGTTCCGTAGTTGATGATTGTCTTCTTTCTCAATGCTATTATTGTCACAAAAACAAAGATATTTCATGATTTCTATTTTTCTCATTCTATTAGATACAGCAACATTTTTAGTGTGATCGATGTTCTTCCAGAGCATTCTTCAACAGGAAACTGCAGCATATCCACAAACAGTTACAGTTCCGTATAAATAATCTCATTTCTTTGAAATTTAAAAAATTTTTCAGATAGACTACATGGTGTCTTGGGTGTGATTTCCATTACACAGTTCAATTTTTCTTTTGCACATTAATCAAGTCCCTCTTTACCGATTTTCTTTTTTGAGTGAATGGTTCCTTCAGTGGTAAAGCGTTAACTTCATCATTGCTGTTATCATTTGCAATACCATCGTTGTCTGATTTGTTCGGAACTATATTTGACTTGGCCCAGAAATCTTACATTTGCGTTTGCCTATAATTGGTTTCCACTGTTGAATATGTCATTACACATAGTTTTATCTGTAGTCCAGTTTCCAGTGCAGAACTCCTACTGTTTTTCGCATGTTAAAAATCCTCTTCAAAAGTATCTTTTTTATAAATTTTTAAATGATAAGTTTATACTTACTAATAGACTGACAACATTAGATGCCATTTAGTATTTTTTTGATAAAGTTTAACACAAATAACTGAATGTGCTTTGTCGTACTCACAACACTTTCCAGTTAGATGATTTGATGTTTGCGCTAGATGGGAGTGCATTAAGTTGTATAAAAATCTTAACTGAAAGATTTTATGTTTGATTTCTTCTGTCTTTCATGGCTTGTATGACTGAAATCAGCAATTTTTGTGTGCTCACCATAATGACAAAGTACTTTGTTAATGCTTTGTCTTCAGCTATCCGGTATTATAAGATAGCCAGCAGAAGCTGACAAAACAGTATGATTTTCAAGTCCCAGATAAGAATGGATCTTTGTGAGTGTAGTGTCTGCAGAATAGAGGCACTTAAACTACATTGATACAAGCATTTCTTCTTAGATTCCATCCTCTAGGATGCCATCAATCAAAACTGACACTCGCCGTAGGAGATGCCTTGGCAATCTATGATTCGCAGATTGAATGACCCACTAGTGTTCAAAAGTGCTCCAAAAATAAAGTATAATGCATAAATTTTAAACCATAAACATGAAACAAGCATTTAAAGTATACATAAAAAATAAACTGAAAATAAGTAACAGGAATAATATTTTTGTTTGATTACAAAGTTGTAGTAATGAACATGTAACAATTTCAAGCGGAAATCAACAGATTTGCCAACACTGATCTGTCAACCATAATTAAAAAAAAAAAAAAAAAAAAAAAAAGGCTTTGCTATTTTGTCTCCATTTGGTTCGACTTATAAATGTGAGCACATATTTTCACACATGAAATTTATTTTGAGTAAGTTCAGGAGCAGCTTAATTACTGAAAATTCAGTTTGCATGTATTCATCTTAAGACTGTTAACTGTAAGCTAGACTGAACTGACATCACAAATTCAGCATCAAGGAAGCTTTTGCTGTTGAAGAGGAAAATAAAGTTCATTCAGTTATGTTTCTTTTTATAATAATTAGAAAGATAATTGTATGCTTAAAGATTAAAGCATATTGTAATTAATTTTCTCAAAAAAAAATATGTTATTATTCATCACTAAAGCCTGTTCTAAACTGAAAATACCACTGACCCAAAACAACTTGTTAATACACACATTTTGGTTGATTTTGACCTGCAACCAAAAAAGGTTGCCAATGCCTGACTTAGGACGGATCCTATGCATATGCTCTGCCATAATGCAGTGATTTAATTTGGTATGTTTGCATGTATCTATATCATGAAGTGCATTTGGAATTAATACATAAATCTAAAGATGTGTGGGTTTTTTGGAGGAGGAGTTAGCACGTTATGAAAGCGAAATAAAAAAAAAGAACAAAGAAGCATAGAAATATCTTATTAAGGAGAGAAATATAAAGTAGAAAAAAATTTGCTGAGCTGGGAAGAAGACAAAAATCAGCTGTTTTCATCAAATTCTATGAAATGAAACACATCCTTTTTTATTTCCTTGCATGAAGTAAAGGAAGTATTGTAATCGCAAAGATTTTCAGGTATCATATTTCAGTGAAAATATTCATTTTGACCACTATCAAATGCAATTTAATGATATTTTTGCTTGCCATCTGTACGTAAATGTAGAATAAAGGACCATCTGTACGTAAAGGTAGAATAAAGGACTTTTCCCAAAATTGATTGCAAAAAGGCTTTAAAATAGATCCAGAAGAGATTTTTTTTTTTTTTTTTTGTACCGTCTGTATGCACATATGTATGTATGTTATCTCGCCTAAGTCAAATACGAGTAGCCTCAGAATGTTCAAATTTTGTATAGAGTGCTATAACATGTAGTTGTGATCCTCCCTTTTTGGTTGCAATTGGTGCAATTGGCTGCAACAAAAGTGTATGTCATGTTTTAATGCTTAGAGAAAGGTAACTGGTACTTTTAACTTCTGGCCTCTGAGGACTGGTAACAGAATAGTTATATACATATAAGTGGGTATATATATATATGTAAGATATAACAACATACGATGGCTGCTTTAAGAATAATTTGCGACCCTAAAATTAACGAGTCTAAATTTTATGCTGTCCCCTTAAATTCATTTGTTCTCCCAAATCTGAGATCTTTCCATGTTATGTAATGCTTAATGCAGATACCTCTTGCTCAATCAAAATAATTGTAAACCAAAACTTTTCTAACTTGAACTGAAACCTTTGGTGCTCTCCCTTCTTCCTTTGAATTGTGGTGTCCACTTTTCACTTACAGTTTTGTAGCGGCAAAACACTCCTTATTCATGCTGTTGCTTACTTGTCTGATGTCGTAGTTTAAAACCCATGTGCTTGGAAATAACTATGATTGAAAAATATACGTTTGAAACGGCCATATCTGGAAGTTTTTGGTTTAAGCATTCATCCTTCCAACTATACAATAAAAACTGAGATTTTATTGTATAGAAGAAGAAGGAAGAAGGGAGAGCACCAAAGGTTTCAGTTCAAGTTAGAAAAGTTTTGGTTTACAATTATTTTGATTGAGCAAGAGGTATCTGCATTAAGCATTACATAACATGGAAAGATCTCAGATTTGGGAGAACAAATGAATTTAAGGGGACAGCATAAAATTTAGACTCGTTAATTTTAGGGTCGCAAATTATTCTTAAAGCAGCCATCGTATGTTGTTATATCTTACATATATATATATATACCCACTTATATGTATATAACTATTCTGTTACCAGTCTCAGTGATCTCAGTTTTTATTATTATATGTTGATTAAATTTTGCAGTTTTTGCTTTCAAAATGATTGAATTATGTTCTTATGTTCTGGTTAATGTTTTTATGCCTTTAGTTAATCTGCATGCAATAGTTTTAGAATTATCAACAATATAAAGTTTGTGGCTAAGCTTAATTTTTTTGCCATAGCAGCCATATTTGTTTACATGTGAAATATAGCATAATAATAAATTAAGTCAGTTTCTGCACCTTCATTATCTTTTCGCCTACTGAAATGAAAAGTAAACTGTAAACAAAACCTGGCAGTTTTGTGCACTGCCTTCTTGCCTGCTTAACAAATTTCTTTCTTTCCTGTAGAAACTAATTTTAATTGCAATTTTTAATGAAGATATTTTGAGGTTTTATGTATTTTTGCTTTATGAGGAAGTGAGAACGTACCTTGAATTATTAATTGAATGAGAAATATATCTAATGAAATTCAAGGAAATAATTTTAATGAAATGCAGCAAAAAATGCATATAAATTAATATTCCATACAATAAAGTCATGATGTCCGCATCAGATTTTTACTTATTTGTGTATATTAGTTAAAGAATAAAATAATTCTAGGTGCAGAAAAATCTTTATTTTTATCTTTATGTGCATTATTCTGTTATATGACCGTGCATGTTTCGATGTTTTAAGTCAGATGTACGTACTGCTCTGTGGTCAGTACTCAAAATGATAAGGTGTGTGTGATGCATTTTTTTAATGTATGAAATGAGACTCGTAAGGCAGTGAATTGTCTTTTGCAGTTTTATTAATGGTAGATTAAAATAAGACACTTTCATTGTGAAATAATTTCTTTGATAAAATTGCTTGCATTTTTTAAGAGCGTAATTAGAAATTCATTAAAGATATCATATTTCCCCACTTATTTATTATTTTTATCACATAAAAATTGTGAGGGAAAAATTATGAATAATTTAATTTCCAAGGGGGCCGATTGCAGTAATAACATAAGAAATGAAAAGTAGTCATGCATAAACTCAAGGTAACTGTCACAATATAATTTTTTAAGGAAACGTACTTTCTAATGAGTTTATATGATAACAATAATACAATATTTATGATATAATTTCATTCCTACTGTGTAACTTATATCTCGCCCAGTTTTTATTGTTGGCTCTGCTACTCATTAGACTGTCATCCATGAATAAGTAGAGAAGATGAATGTAAAACTGACTCTGAGAAATTGTAAACTGAATGTCAGTTTGTGTCTGCTTTACTGAAATTTGTTATTTCATGTAAGCTGCCCTAATGTTTGATGGTAGGAAAGGTTTCGCATGACATTCGCCAAGTAAATTTGCGAGCAATTGATTGTGTTTGTTATAATATGAAAACAGTCAGTACATGGACAAATTCATTTTAAAATTTAGGGAGCTCATTCTGTGAATGCATTTAGGGAGAGGAAAATTGCACTTTTTTTTTTTTTTTTTTTTTTTTTTTTTTTTTTTTTTTTTTTTTGTAATTTTTAAAATTTGGTGCTAAGGGGGAAGATTGATTACTCAAGGAAATATGATATAGAGAAAAATGCATACCAACTTCCTAAGATTTGAGTATTGAGCTTGGTAATTGTAATCGGAAGTAACTACCATTAAAATACATTGTTGGTTTTCACAGAAATGAGCAAAAAAGTACTTTTTATGTTGTGAAATTTTTTTAAACCTTTTTAGTAATGTTGTTTTCTTTTCTACAGATATTTTGGAAGATATTCGTGAAGAGTGTACCAAGTATGGTACAGTAAAAAGTATTGAAATTCCCAGACCTATTGAAGGAGTAGATGTTCCTGGCTGTGGAAAGGTAAGTCATCGGAGTATTTCTGGGATCTTTAGTAACATTTTTTATTTAAGTGATACATGTAAATTTAATCATATGATCCTTGTCAAGTTTTTTATGGGAATTCTTATTTATAAAACAAGAACATAATCTACATATATTCATCAGCTTTAAAATTAAGAATTCAAAACTGATTTTGCAGAACTTATATTTTGATAAAGTTGCCCAAATGGTATTGTGGTTAGGGCAGCCGACTGCGATACCGAAGGCCAGGGTTCGAATCCTTGAGAAGGCATGGTTGTAACTATGTGTCCCTTCATAGGAGGCAAAATTGGACTGCCTGTTCGGTGCCTTTCTAATAAAATGGAAAAGGCAAGTGCCTGCCATGGAAAATATCGAACATGTTTTTTGTGCTTATTTTTTATTGTGCAACTCCTTTTCCATCCTTATTCACTTGTGATTACGTTTTTAAAAAGATGGGAGCAGTATTTTTTAAATATAAGCATAGTTGTAAAATGTATGCTTTATTTTCCTTAAGCTATGGTGCTTTTTAAGAGGTTTTTTAAGATGAAGAGATTTCTGTTCTTGGTTATGTGAGAAATTTATTCAGCATTAAATATATAAATTGAAAAAGAAAATAAATTGTATGGTGGTCAGTATGAAAAGTGTTAAAACAGAATTGAAATAAAGCAAGGACTTGAACTGTAAAGAGAAATTATTTATAGTTAAGTTGATAAATTTCAACTTTGCAGACATTATGCAAACTAGCCTGTTCACTTATTCATC
Source organism: Stegodyphus dumicola (assembly GCF_044657685.1). Taxonomy (NCBI): domain Eukaryota; kingdom Metazoa; phylum Arthropoda; class Arachnida; order Araneae; family Eresidae; genus Stegodyphus; species Stegodyphus dumicola. The sequence goes on from NC_140775.1 coordinate 25,491,038, forward strand.
CATCTCAGCATAGAGTAAAGGGGCATAATTCTGTACACTTGCCTTTTAAGACTTGTTCAGGAAGTCACAACCTACACTACCATGGGTTATTTTTAAGGAATTTTTCAACTGCAGTAAAGTCATTTTATGCATGAAAAGATTTTTCATTGTAAAGTGTAAGAAGTAACATAAGTGAATTTTCAAACATTCAAAACTGTTTAAGTAAAAATCCCCCCCCCCAAATCTTTGAATATAAGGTCTTGAAGTGTTATTCAGAATTTTTTTAAAGCCCATGGTGATGATCAACCCATTACTGCATGCTCTCCATTATTGATGAAAAGCTTTTAAATTAGCTGAATGTTGCCCTTTTATGTAATGATATTGTATTTTAATGTAATGCAGGTTGCATCTGCATTCTTGCCACCTGATTCTGCATATTTGTATGAATTGGATTTTCTTAAACAGGAGGTTAAAAATTCTGCAATATTTCATTACATGAAAAAAAAAAAAAAAAAAACATTTTTCCCTTTTTAGAAATCCTAATTTCTCTTTTCTGTGTCCCTAGTTTTAATGAGTAATCACTGTTTGGCCAGTTTTAAGAGAAATTTAATGTTGCAAATTTTCATTTTGTTGGAACTTTCATGATGGCTTTTTAACAAAAGTGATATTATATGGAAATAATAATTTATTGAAAATTCATTGTTGTAGTAAAAGAAACAATGAAAAGACTTATTTCACACTTTTATGTTGCAAACTATTTTTAATTTCTATTTTGGCAGTTTTGAACATTGTTTCATTAAACTTAAAAGGCAAGGTAATAGACATTATGAAGTGTATTTGCCATTACTTGCTTTTTTAACGAGACATAGTCACCACACATGTGCCAAAGCAGCAGATGAAGTAGCCTATTTATATCTTGTTGTGAATAGTTGTGCGATGATGTCATCACAAATAAGCAGATAATGAACATCAGTCCAGGAATTTTATTTACAAGATTTTCCTTCATTTGAGTGGATGAGTTGGCAGCTGCTATTTATGAATACATTTAAGTTAACCACAAATACATTACTGATCCTAATACAGGCCTCCATGGGCATAATGGCAAAATAAACACTGTTGTGCACATGGAGCCATTGTATAGATTGGGCGGTGTCAAAAATATTTGTATCAAAAGATGCAGATATTTTTGTCAGTGTTAATAAAAAGTTTTATTTAAAATTTAAACCTATGTTTTGGTTGTTCTGTGTGATCTGAATTAATCTGGTAAAATCTGTTTTTTATTTATTCTGAATTTTATAAAATTAGCTATTCTTTTCATGAAGCTTTTAGATAGGATATCTATCATATTTTTATAAATTTTTCCACTGTTCTGCAATAAAAAATTTACATCTGCAATTTAGTTAGATTAGAAGTTGACCTTTTTCAGATGTTCAAACATTTTAGTGGTACTCAAATCACTGGTGTTTCGTACTTCATATGTTATTCAGAAGTTGTTATAATTTCAAATCCATTTTTATATTAAGTACATTGGCTTTCACTGATACATTTCCTTTGCCAGGCATAACTTTTTTATTGGTTCTATGTTTCAGAGTCTAAATAAGAATTATAAAATACTCATTAGCTTGAAAATATGGTTAAACATGTGTAAGAGGTATAATTTTATATTTCTTTGTAGATTTTTAAATATAATATGTATGCATTAAATTTACTTTTATAGTTTTTTCTTCATATGATATCTTTTATTTATTTTATCTTGACAATTTCATTAAATTGATGCAAAAATTTGAAATCTCAACCTTTATTTTTTAGGTGTTTGTTGAATTTAATTCAATAATTGATTGTCAGAAAGCTCAGCAATCTTTGACTGGTAGAAAGTTTGCCAACAGAGTAGTGGTGACATCATACTTCGATCCTGATCGATATCACCGAAGAGATTTCGGCATGTCTGTTTGTTAATATAAGCTAGAACTTGTCTTCGTAACAGATGTTTCCAAGGCATTTTACATTGCGTTCAAATCTAGCTTCATTATCATGTATCATTTTTTAGCTAACTTCATAGAGAAAATAGAGAGGAGAAGTTATTCCCTAAATGATGTGCAAAAATTTTGCATTATTCTGCTACAGGTACAATATACATTGCCATCCAGGGAAAAAGAAGAATTTGGGTTTTTATCTGTATTTTATTTCCATTTTGTACATTAATCAGCACATAATTAACATTTCCTTTCTCTCCCCTTCCTTCCCACAATAGCACTCAAAATAAGTAAATCATTCTCTTTGAAAAGTAATGTAATGATCTAATTTGTTCAGTTACTTTTTTTTTTTTCCAATAAATATATTTCTAGTGGTTACTTTAAATGCTGCTATATTCACATGCTGCATAAAATTTAAACCTATGTTTTGGTTGTTAAATTTTTTCATGTCTAAACTACATGAATTTCATGCATTGTACATCTGTATTGTAACTGTGTTATCATATTATATTCATTTCCTAGGAATGTAATGCGTATATGCAGAAAAATAAAATGTCCATTCTGAAATGTAGAGCTCGTTATTGTTTTAAAAATAGCAACTGAAAATAATTTCTGTAACTTCCTTTTTTAAAAAAATAACTTTCATGAAACATATTTTTACCCCAGACTACCTATTAGTCTCGAAATGAGACTGTGCATTGTCCACTGTAAATGGCTACGTCACTTTTGAAATTGCTACCACAAATGTTATCACCCTGTATTATTTTTAAAGAAATTAAAATAATGAAGAATCTGCATGTATGTATGTTCCTCTGTGACAAAATAGTGTCTGATAAAATCTGATACCTGAAGGCATCAGATTTTAAAAATTGTAGTCCTTCACCTTGAACATGTGCACCTACGAGCCTGAATTTTTAATTTTGTATTTCATATTTTCTAAAACTTTGATGAATTTTTTAACAAACTCAGCTCTTTGAAAGTGGGCAATGGTAACGCTGTATGGAATAAAACTGCTATCTGCAGTGAATGAGAATGTATATTTGAAATTCCAAAGATATGCTATTTAAATTTTATTAAATTTTGATGTTGAATTGAATTTTATCTAGCCTAAGCACCAAAATCATTATATTTAGTAAATAAACACACAGAACAATAATAAAAGGACAATAATAAGTTTTATGAAACCATCTTAGTAAGGAAACTGAAGATTGATTTAATGAACTGCTATCTGCAGTGAACAAGAATGTATATTTGAAATTCCATCAAAAGATATGCTATTTAAAATTTTTTTAATTTTGATGTTGAATTGAATTTTATCTAGCCTAAGTACCAAAATCATGATATTTAGTAAATAAACACACAGAACAATAATAAAAGGACAAGAATAAGTTTTATGAAACCATCTTAGTAGGGGAACTGAAGATTGATTTAATGAACTGAGAATAGACAGGAAAATGCCATGCCAACCCTTAACATCGGAAATTCTAAACATATGCTGCTGTTAAAAGTTTTGTAAATTTTCTGTTGAATTGTATATGTTGTGTGAAGAAAATGATGCTTAATAATATAGTTGAAAAGACTAAAGGAAATGTGATAGCAGAAGTTAGTGTAACAGCAGCAGACTGGTAGGCCGTGAGCTCGGCAAGAGCATAAAAAACCTTAATAAATCCTTTTGAGCAATGATTAAAATTCCTTTTGGAAATTTGTGTGTGTGTGCATGCATCTGAACTGAATCATGTACAAAATAGTATGTGTGCATGAACTGAAATTAAAATTCTATTGTAATTTTACTAAATTGTTTATGTATAAAAAATGGCTCAATAAATTTATTTTGAAAACACAACCTCTGTTGATATGATGTCAAGCTGGCTTGTGTGGCTATGTTTGAGTCCAGAACCCATATTGTAAGTTCCCCTTAAAATTAATCTAATGAAACATATTTTGAGAACTTCATTACTTTTCGTCACGACTGAAGGAGAATTTCAAAAATTGACCGGGGGGAGGGGACTGGTGCAATCGAGCCAAGCGAAGGACATGCTGAGCAAAATGAATTGCGTGCAGCATACAAAAAACTGAAAAATTCTATAGTAAATGTTTCCTTTTTTTTAGTGTAAATATGTACATCAAAGTAGTATTGTGAAATTCCAATCAAAAGGAAGCAGACTTAATCGAGGACAAGTTACATATGTCATCTGTGTTTGTGTGTATATTTGTACAATGAAGGCATTTAAATTTGCCATTATGAAAATCCTTTCGAAAGGTTGTTAGTAAAATTAGAAGGTCACAAGACATGAATTTTATTCCCTGGTGATAGCCAGGTGGATGAAATTCCATGAATATTAGTAGTTCGACCAGGTTTTCAAAACCTTCTGTAAGCATAAATATGTACTATGTGCCTTCTATAAGTGTAAATAAGTACTTCTATAAGGCAAGTAGTCCTGTGCAATTAAACATCATCCTTTAGAGTAATAATTCTCAAATTGGCAGTACTACCTCCCATCTGGCACTGGAGACCATGAAGCTTCGAATGATATTGGAGGGGAGAAAAAGAAGTAATTTATATGGCAGTATTTATATCTTTCTAGGAACATGTTAATGGCTGACTTCTGAATCAACTATATCAAAAAGTATTAGTTTTGTGTTAATTTTAATTCTAAAAATACATGTGCTTAGAAGGGAGGGATAGTATCTTTAATTACAGCATTATGTTTTGTCATCAAAGTTACCTGTGTCCATAAATAATCTGAGTTCTTCATGAGTGTTATATATTACTTTTTCCTTTTCTACTAAAATATCTGACATCCTGAAAGAAAGTTCATTAAAAGCACTGGTGTGTTAAATTTTCAATGTGTTGTAAACAGTACAAACAGAAAATTGTATTTTGTGCTTCATCATGAATAACAGTTTTTAATGAGAACCGACTTGTAGACAATCTGTATGCAATTTAGATATTTCATGCATTTGTTACTTGTAAGGAAGTAGGTTAGTCCAGTTGTGATATTAAAATTTTGGTAATGTGTGAATAATTTTTATTTATATCTAACGGGTTGGAGGGAAAGTTCTGTCACATTTTAAAAAAAATATTTAAATTCATTTATAAAAATATGTGTTTAATATTATTAATATTAATCAATTATATATACTCTGTTATTTGTTACAGCCTGTTGCCATCTTTCAGTTAACCTTTAAATTCCTATTTTGTAGACATTCTGTTCCTTGGAGTTAAAATGGTCAGCAACTGTCCTAGAAACACTTTTAAAAGACTTGAATTTTTTTTTTTTTTCCCCCGTTAGATAATTTTGCAGAGATCTGAACAGGTAATAATCAGATGGTGCAATCTCAGGTGAATACGGTGGGTGACTAAGGACATCCCATCCTAACGCATTCAGTTTTTGTCTGTCACCATTGCAGTATGCGGTCCAGCATTATCGTGGTGGAACAGTATTCCTTTTCTGGATGCTAATGCTGGCCTTTTTTCTTTGATAGCTGCATTCAATTTATCCAGCTGATTGCAGTACAGATCCACATTAATAGTTTTTTCTTGTTTCAGCAACTCATAATACACTGGACCTTTCCTGTCCCACCACAAGCAAAGCAGTACTTTTCATCGATGGATACTTGGTTTTAGAACTGTTGCTGATGATGTTCCTGGTTTGCAGTAAGATTTTTTTCTTTTAATATTCTCCTAAAGAATCCACATTTCATCTCCAGTAACCAGCCTGTCCAAAAACGGCTCCACATTGTGTCTAATCAGATGTGATGAGCAAATTCTTACACAATCAAATTCTTTTCTGTTAATTCATGTGGAACCCAAACACTTTGCTTTAACACAAACCCAACAGATTTAATGTGATCTCCAACAGTTTTGTGATAAACGCCAAACTCTTCTGCAATTTCTCGACTTGTTAAATGTGGATTATTTTCCAACATGGATCCCAAAACATCATTATCAATCTTGCTTGGTCGTCCAGATCGATCACTTTCTTGGATGCTCAGATACCCGGAACAAAATTTGCTAAACCATCTTTGACAAGTGCAAATATTTTCAATATCTTTCCCAAATACTGCACATAAATTTTTACATGCAATCGCATCGCTTCCTTTTTGGAATTCATACAAAATGCAGTGTCGTAAATGCACTTTATTTACTGACATGTTTTTCACTTTAAATATCACAAGTAAATGATGAACAGTAAAAAAAAAAAAAAAAAATTTATGTATTATACAGCAGCTGAAAAGTCCAAAAAAAAAATCTGAATGACTCACTAAGCAGATGTTTTTTTTTAAATTTACTAGAAAAGTCACCTGCCTATTTAAAATAAGACAGAACTTTCCCTCCAACCTGTTACATATGACTTTTCATCATGTTATCATACAATATAGATTTTTTAGATATCGATCACTAAAAGAGGTGCCATTGTTTTGACATGATACTGAAACTACTGGCATTAAAAAAAAAGAAATAGTACAGTACAAAATGTAATCTGGACTTCAAAGCTACAAACTTTCTGCGCATGCGTTGTTAATGTATAACAGACAGTATATGCTATGCTAAAATTATATAATATATTTCAGTTAATGTTGCAGATTGCGTAGTTCCTTAATCTTCTAATTGGATCTGGCTTATTATTTTTTTGCAAACTGTTAGAGTAATTTTATAAAAAGTAAGCTTGAACTTTGGATTATGTAAAAAAGAGTTTCAGATCCTGGAGCTGCCAAAGGATCACGAAGCAAAAGCATGTTTCCATCAAACAAAAAGTAGAATTGCTGCAAAAAATGGATAAAAGCATGAAGTGACAGAGAGGTTGATGAAAACGAAAAAATTTCGATTGACAAGTTAGTTGATATCCTCGCCACAGCAATTGCAGGACTTAAACAGCGGAGCTTTGTAACTGAACAAGAAATTATGTCTGTTTATAGAATTAAAGTATTATCACATAAAACGAAGCAACTTAAACAACTTGCATTGAAAGAAATGTTTAATAAAGTAAACAAATATTAAGCTTTTTTTTTTTTTTTATTCTGTAAATTTTGATACACTTTAGATCATAATTGCTCTTTATTTCATAAATTAATTTCATATTTTTAATTTTATAATTTCTGCATGCCACCTTACCAGATTTAAATTGATGATCTATAATCCGGAATCGCCGAAGTCCCGACGATTCCGAATTAAAGACTTTGTACTGTAGTAGTATTAAAATGTGATAGGTAGTTCATATATTCTGCACGATTTTTTTTACATGATATTGAAACCAATTAATACTATCACTAGCAAAAAATAGTGTTATTAAAATGCTGCAAATAGTTCATTTAAATTAAAAATATTGTTAAATGTAAAAACATTTAAATAATAAAAGCTGAATTAAATTTTAATAAATAAATAAATATTTTTTAAAAATTGGTATATAAAATAAAAAGAATGGCATTAATTATTTTGGTGTAGTCTTTTACATAGTCTTATGCTATTTGAAAGAGCTCAGAAGTTTTTTGTTAGAAACAGGATGAGTTATCCAAATAAAAGTTTCATTTCAGCATTCAGATTGGAAAACAACCCCTCCCCCATGAAAACAAGCTTAATCTCTGACTTTTTTTTTAAATGCATAGGGGAGGCAGGGCTTCAGTCATTATCATACATTAACCTAAGAAAAATTGCTGCTGATTATTTCAAACATGATTTTCTTTTACTTTCAAAGAAGCATAAAATATGACTTATATGCCAAAAGGTTTTCACAAATGAAGCTGTGAAACCTTGTATACTTCAAAGACATCTGTCAGAAAATGTATTCAGATACAAAAGGAGGTTTGCATTATTTTCTGGTATTCACAGTTAGGCTCAAAAACCAAATCACATTGGTAAATTTCTGTTTATCATCATCTCTACCAAATAGCAATGGGTTGTGTGCTTCTTAATATTTTTGCTTTGCTTGCGGCAAAATCAGGAAAACAAATGTTATTGGCGAAAAACTTGTTTATCAATCATAAGGAAGGTATTACAAATTAAGGCCATGCTACTTAGTCACCAACAGTGATCATTAAAAAAAGAAAAAAACTAAGTAAACGATTCTGTTCAAAGAATTGATAAAATACCTGAAAACTTCTTGAATTCTATATACAATTTTTTAAACACCACAGTTTTCAATATAGGTTTATGTGAGGAAGTGAAGCTTCTCACACATGTGCATTTCATAAGGGACTGAAAAATCTGTGAAATCTTATTTGCCTGAACATTTGATACTAAAGGAAAATCATTCAATGATAGGAATTTTTTTACTTCTATGAAGTAAAAGAAGTACTATAACAGCGAAAAATTATTTTGGCCATCATTTATTTCAAGAAAATATCCACTTTGACCGCTATCGAATGCAATTTAACGATGTTTTTGCATGACATCTTTACGTAAGGACAGAATAAAGGACTCTTTTTCTCATAATGGGTTACAAAATGGATTCAAAAGAGACTTTTCCATGGCGTCTGTACGTATGTACACGGCACAAAAAAAAAGGGGGGGACAGTCCTTTATCTCTCATTCTACTGGGCCAATTGACAAAATTCAAATTTCATTTTTCATGTCTCGAAAGCTCGGCTTTGGATATATATTAGATTAATATATAGTATTGTTATAATACAAAATTGTACTTATTCTGAAATAATATACCATTTTTTTTTTTCCATATTTCCATTCTACGACTCAAATTATGCTTAGATATTAAATAATGTAAATTTTGGTGAACAATTTACAGAGAAGTTCAAAAATTTATCTTTGCACAATTTTTTTCAGTTTGCGCAAATAATAATTTACTTGGCAAACTTCTTATCATATGGCAAACAATTTTCCTTTTCCTTATGTTACGCCTTAGCGAAAAAAAGACACCTCATTCCAACCTTTTATATTGTGCATGAACGGAAAAAAATGTCACATCATTCCTACTTTCAAATAATTTTAGCAAAGTGTGCAAACCACATTTGATATTTTAGCGCTTTTAACAAATATGCCAAATTTCAGAACGCGCTAATATATAAATCCTCGAATATCGTGGGAAATTCTGAATAAAAAACTCATTTTTTGCAGGTACACTTAGAAATATGTGTACTTTAAGATGATTGTAAACATTTTATAGATTATAATTCAAAAATTTTTTTTTTTAATTTATAAAAAAATTTTTTAAATAAATCAAAAAATGAGTGAACTTTATTTGGAATGAACAGGAATTTCCAAATGTGAAAGGAAGAATCAAATAAGTTTAATAAAAAAAGAGATTAATAAATATATACCAAACTGAATTAACATTGAGGAGCTAATTTTTGTGATTTTTACAAAACCTGGTAGTTTGGCGTAATTTGAGACGTAGAATGGAAATATGGGGAAAATGAGTATGTTATTTCAGAAAAAGTCCGATTTTGTATCAAAATACCTATATTAGAAAAATACTTTATACAAATATAATACATATCCTAAGTCGCGCTTTTGAGACATGAAAAACACAAGTTAAATTTTGTCAATCGCCCCAGTAAAACTTAAGATATGGAACTGTCCTCCCCCCCCCCTTTTTTTTTTTTTTTTTAGTCCAAAGGAGCTTTGTCCCTAAAGGACTACTGTTTTTATTTTGCGTTGTTGCGTTGGTTCACTATAAATGCCCGTTTCACTTTTCAAACTGCTGTCACCAAAGTTAAAGTCCTGCATTATATTCAAAGAAATTAAGTAATGAAAAATCTGCATAAATGTATGCATATTTCTCATATTGTGATAAAACAACGGTACATAGAACCACCGAATTTTGAATGATGTAATCCTACTGCTAATATGGGCATGTGGATGCGGAATTTGTTTTATTATCAATTTTATATTTTGTAATACTTCAACGAATTTTTGATTCGTTGAAAGGATTTAGAGGTTACTCTGAAACTTCTTTGTTTATAGTAGATGGCAGCCCAACACAAGCCAGTCCATATATTTTACCCATGTTTAGTTTTTTAAAACCCTCATTTTTCAAAGAAATCTTCCAGATTTTTTTTAGTGTATAAAAGGAATTGTTTGAAAAGAAATTTCTATGTTATTTTCTTGGCTGTATACTAATCTCCTTATTCTATATTAGTTTTAAATTTTTATCGTGAAATCTTGCCAGCGAACATCAAGTGTTCCCAGAGTGGGCTTACTGAGAAGCAACTGTATATTTGTTTCTCTGCAGCTCATCGGTCAGTTCATTCACAATAGAAAGGTGGGTCCACATATGTGTTTCATTTCTTGTTGCTCTTTTTCTTATTTTCTCTCTCTTCTTTTTTTTTTTTTTTTTTCGGATTTTTAATTATTTTCCAAACGGATCGGAGAGGGCTGTTAGCAATGCTATCAGCATTAGCATATTAGCTATATGCTTAATTTTCATTATAATGCTAATGTATTTTAAAAAAATATGTGAATTTAAATAGGTACATTATCGCATCAAATTTTAATACGATGTGTATTCTTAGTGTATCAGTAATATGTATGTTAAATTTTGTCTATACGAGTTAAAGTAGAAAAATGTATTAATTAGAAAATTAATTTATATTCTCATCAATTGGAAAGATTGTCAAATCAGAATGACCAGGGCGCATGACTGTAATCCAGAATCGGAGAAGCTAGAGAATGTGAGCGAGGTGACCGGTATTCCTGAATTATATGTAAATATTTAGTATAGTAATAAAAGAATATAAAACACTGGAGTTACCGTGTATATTGAAAGGTAAACACCACCATCCTGAAGATCTTATAACACTTCTTATCTTAGCTTGTAGAGTCATTAGGTTTATTTAGGGGCAGGAAACGCGAAAATATAGCACTCTCGTTGGGTTTCGAACTCTAGACCTTCCGACCGCCCTAACCGCAATATTTTTCCGAATGTGCTTTTAAATTACACGACGAAGGCACAGTATAAGTAGGGAAAAAACTGCACATTTTCCCACGCTTAAAGAGCGACTGGGGATGTCAGGATTACCAACACTGTTAGTAAACCAATTTGTAAACATTGGTAACATCATCTTTTAATTATAAAGCCATTCGTAAAGATCATTGCATTTTATTTGACAGGACTCTATTTCCGAACCTTCCGATTGTTAGATGGACGAGTTTTCCAGTTATACCGCGAAGAGATGTGACAAGAACGGAGAAAAATCTCATAATGTTAAATATTTCATAAAATTTAATGTACACGTGTGTTATCTCTCTTAATCAGAATTCTGTGATGAAGAATTTGCCAAGTAAAAACTCGAATTTTTGGTCCTCATAGGAAAATGTACAAAAACTTCTATATAATCAGTCCATTTCACCGGATAATCAGGAAGTTAGTACGTTTATATTTTATCTATCCTCAAAAGGGTAATCTCCTTTAGGCTGTTAGGATAGGTATTGATTATAATAGCACGTACAAGTGTTAAACGTTTTACAACCAAGGAGTAAATTATCAGAATGAAAATATGATACTCCAGTTTTTTTTTAACACGAATTCGTAGCTCACTCAACAGTTACGTTCTTAACTCAAAACTCAACAGTTTAAGAGCCATTGTAATTGATAGGGATTTCTTCTCTTACATTATTGGGCAAGCAATTAAAATTTTTTCTGTTGTAATAAAAACATTATTCAACTCCAGGCAATAATAGTAACTTTACCATTATTATGTTTCTGTCGCTGGCATATAAAAATATGCCTGTATGTTAAATTATTTCATATGTTCAGTTTCCGTATTATTTTGACACCTGCCAATAAAATGCGTCGGTCAGTCTTCAAAGACCCGTTTTCTGCCTCAAATTCTTCTGCAATTTATAGCATTTTTAATGTGTTGCATTGGTCAAATCAATGGCGCCTTTAAATTTCGCATCAAGGAATATGAAAATTATGAGTATTCAAAATAAAGAAACAAATAAGTCAGCTATTACACAATATTGTTGTTTTACAAACCAAAATTTCAGTTTTGGTTTTTCCAAAACCATTCAAAATCTTCTGCATTGATGAATTAGATTTTCTTAGCACCATCTGCCCCCCCCCCTTTACAGTTACGTTCTTAACTCAAAACTCAACAGTTTAAGAGCCATTGTAATTGATAGGGATTTCTTCTCTTACATTATTGGGCAAGCAATTAAAATTTTTTCTGTTGTAATAAAAACATTATTCAACTCCAGGCAATAATAGTAACTTTACCATTATTATGTTTCTGTCGCTGGCATATAAAAATATGCCTGTATGTTAAATTATTTCATATGTTCAGTTTCCGTATTATTTTGACACCTGCCAATAAAATGCGTCGGTCAGTCTTCAAAGACCCGTTTTCTGCCTCAAATTCTTCTGCAATTTATAGCATTTTTAATGTGTTGCATTGGTCAAATCAATGGCGCCTTTAAATTTCGCATCAAGGAATATGAAAATTATGAGTATTCAAAATAAAGAAACAAATAAGTCAGCTATTACACAATATTGTTGTTTTACAAACCAAAATTTCAGTTTTGGTTTTTCCAAAACCATTCAAAATCTTCTGCATTGATGAATTAGATTTTCTTAGCACCATCTGCCCCCCCTTCCCCCCCCCCCGTTTTCTTCCTCTTATTACACTTATGTTTTAATGGTAAGTTCTCAGGTAATCATTTATCTCTTCTTATCTGTAACACTTTAATTTCATTTAGTTGTGACTGAAGAATGTGTTAATATGCAGTAGATAAAAGAGGTTCTCCAAAATAAAACTATAGCGCCAATTTATGTGTATTCATTTCTCAGTGGGTTCGTAACTCGACTAATAGTGGACACACCCTGACTGGATTTTCTCTTTAATATAAACTTTCAGTGATTTGTACAAAGTAGACAAATTGTGTTGTCAATTAGCAGATAAGAATTTGCTTAACATATTATTTGAGAGTGTCATTAATAGACATGCTAGTTAAGATATTACTCAATGATAAGAATGAAAATGTGTAAAAATTATTAAGAGGTGCAAAAATACTTTGAATAAACAAGATATGTTTGATGTATTGGCGTCATTCTTTGGTTAGATATTTCATCAGTAATGTAATATGTGCCATAGTGATGATAATTTTTTTATTTCATTTCACATGCAAAGTAGCTGAAGAGTTATTTCAGCAAAAAAGAGCGAGGAAATGTTTATATTTCAGACATCAATATATTTTGTAAAACGTGTGAATTATTTACAGACATGACGTTGTTAGGAATTTGTTAGGTTGTTAGGCAAGCCTTCGTGGAAGTACGACTGCCAAGCGATCGACATATCCGGAATTCGAATGCTGGTGAAAGCAATGCTAAATTTTCATTTTTCGGTTCCGTAATACACTTAACGACGTTACACTAGTGCCGCCCGAATTAATATGTGGTAGACAATAATTCATCACCACCAAGCTTTGACGACTGTGTACGCTCCAATCTATTTGCCCTTTAAATGCAGAAGGATGTAAGAAATTTTCTTCACTTCTTATCGAGTATCTTTGTTGAGTACTATAAAAAAAGCTCTGGTTAGCAATCAGGAGGTCCAGAATTCGAATCTGGGCGAGAATACAGCAGATTTTTCTTATTTCCTGCTTGAAATAAACTTAATGATTTTACAGGACGAGTATCATAATGAAACTTATCATATACGAATTATTATCATTATTCTAATTTTCTAAATGTGGGCTGTAGCTGTTTATAGGAGGTCTTCGCTACTAAGGCCTGAAGTGTTTTTCTCTTAATTATGAAGGCACCTAATAGGTGGGTCGCCGTTGTGTGCTATGAAGGGATGAGCAAATTAAATCCATTTCTTCTCCGGGATTCCGAACCGCTGCCTTCGTACTGCAGTCAAGATCACTAATCACTTTTCGACAGTGGCTTATTAAAATATTATAAGGGCATTTTTAGCCCAAAGGGATGTTAGCCGAGAAGTCTATTATTCTCGAAACAGCATTCTACATTGAATCTCTCAAAGCATTGAATCACTTTTCAAATTTTTGCCACCGAATCTTATCGCCCTGTATTATATTTAAAGAAATTAAATAATGAAGAATCTACTTGAATGCATGTATGTTTTTCGCATTATGAAAACCATAACGATGTTTATACCTATCGAATTTTGAATAATGTTATCTTCAACCGAATATGGTCACCTGGTAGTCCGAATTTTGAATTTGTTTTATTACCTATTTCATATTTTGCAAAACTTTAACGAATTTATCTCAATCAAGCGAGACTTCTATCGAAAAATATATGCTGCTTTTAAATATTTTTAGCTCAAAGGGGCTTTAGCTCAAATGCTCTCAAAGCGGTTCCCGGAACGTGCTTGTGTGTGTAAATGAAATAAACGCATTTTTGTATTATTTACACATTTTTGGGTGTAAGATAAGATTTTTTTTTTTAAATGTTCTCTTCTTTCATTGTGATATTTTTGCGAATTAATGAAATTGGTTAAATAATGTGAACACTTACCATATTAAATCCATGAACTCCAAAAGGGAGGCTGTTACTTATCATCCTGGAGACTTTTCTCCTTGACCTATTAAGATGCATAAGAATCGGAAAGTCGGCCATCCATTATTATAGCTATAGGCTTCTTATGTTTGCCTTATTAGTATGCACTAAATAAAGCAATTTTATCATCATGCTATATAGGGCTCACCAGCGGCCGAGCGGTAAAGTCACTGAACACTGGTAGTTCGGTCCAAGGTTCGAATCCCGCGAACGGACTGGCTGCATGGGCGTTTTCGTGGTTTTCCCCATGTGAAAAGTGTATACAAGCCAGTTTCCTTTAGAAAGTCCTCCACGAAGGCATCCCTCCTCTTAGGCAGATAGCCCTCGAGGCTTTGCCATACTCACACACACACGTCATGCTGTATATTTATGGATCTTCTGATTTGCATTTTTGTTCATTGGTAATGCATTGATGTTCAGAGTGGTTTTATTGCTAACGAACAGTAACATAATGCAGTAACGCATATAATTTAATGTATTGCTAATGAACTGTACTATAATGCAGTAACGCATGTATGCTCGACAAAGCCTATGTCGAATATGAATTTAATGTATAATATCGCGATTCGCCTTTTTACAAAGTAAACAAATCTATCTGAATTTCACAACTTGTTTTTATTCTGCTTCTTTAATTTACTTGTTCCTTTAAGGAATTCTTTTTTACCATTTAAAATTGTAGCATTATTAAGTTATTTCTTATTTCTATAATCCATTTTCTGTAATATTCTTCATATGATCATTTCAATTATGTTTGTAACAATTTATTATCTAAGTTTTTTAACAACTGGATTTAATTTAATACCTATCTTATGTTCTTTGGCTCCTAAGCGGCTTTGTTTGCAGTTAGGATGTAATCTTAACTTTAAACCCATTAGAGCTTGTTATGTGCATTTTTTTTTAACATTTTGTGTGGTACCTTTATTTATTAAATATCATGTTTTATGTACTCAACCCATAAAATTCAGTTCAACAGCAATATCACAAAATAATTTTTAAATGAGCATATCTTCAGAATTTCCAATACAGAGTCTTGTACGCTATAATATAACGTGCATTTGACATCTTCTGTATAGTCTATTTCTGGCTGATATCCCTTCATATTTCAGGGAGAGACAAATTTCTCAGAAGCATTTCTTTTCGAGTTTCCAGTTAATAGGTCTGATAAGGGTTTAAATTTTCTATTCCATTCCCTGTCTGTTGAAAATTTGAGTTAGGTTATTATTGTAACCACATTTAGCAAAAAGAGGCAAGCAACAAGTTTGATGAGAAGATCTCGACTTTTTAATATATTATAATAAATGCCCACAAATTATGGCTAATATAATATAAAATATATTTATTATAAAATAAATATATTTTATTTATAAAATACATATATTATATATTTATTATAGGCAGTACCAGTAGTTCTAAGCTACTTTACACCTCAGAAGTTAAATGCTCACGTCAATGTTTCATCTAAACACCGAAGAGAATACTCATAGGTAACTACCTAGTTAGATGATGAATAGTTTAATGAAAACATGATAAAATATCTACATACTGAATGTGCATTAATTTAAATGTGAAAATGTGCTCTGAAAACATAAATCACATCAAATACACTCTTATTATAACAGCACAAAAGGGTAGGTCATTTAAAAAAACACGATTTTTTTTTTTCCATTCGAGAAAACAAGCTTTCACTGCATAAATCTGTTTCAATTGATGAATAGAATACTTTCCAGTTTTACATTAAGTACCATAATCAGAATTGTAATAGTCAGTATTCAAGAATAAATCAGAAGGTTTAGAAAATAAATTATATCGATAGTAAGGATGTTTTGAAACTTTTTTAATATTACATTGTAAGAAAAATTCAAGAGGAAATCAAATATGTTTCTGAAATCGTGCTTTTCTAAACTTTCTCGAAGGCTTGCTTGAAATTAGCAAGAAAAAACACGATTGTGTGTATTATGTTATCTGCAATAATAATACTGTTTGGTACACAATATCTTTCATAAATAAATAAATTTACATCCATGATTAAGTATTCCGGATAGGAAACAAAAGTAATGCAGCTGTAACTGTGTAAGATATTTGAATTGTTCGAATTGCATTTTCTCTGTCTAAAATTGAAGGCACATTGTAATGAAGAACCTTGATATAAAAGTTCTGTGGTTATTATCCAAAGAGGTAATCGTATTTTTACTTGGTGATGTTTCCTAAATCTGTTTGCGTACTTTAAATAATTTATATAATATGTACGGATATAAAGAAACTTGAAAAAATGTTGTTTGCATTTTATACCTTATGTCTAGCTAATAAACTGATTACTTTATTTCAATCAAATAAAAAAAGTGTGAACAACGTTTCTGGTATTTCTTGGTACATTACTGTTGCTGAAAACGTCCAATGTTGTCTATGGCTTTATGAATTCTTCGGATTCAGAGAATGAATTTTCCCAACTGGGAATAGTATCTGAAAATAGGAGAAACTATTAAATAATCAGATTAACAAAATAAGTTTCTGTTTCAGAAAATTTTATGTGGAAGCAAGATTTGCCTGCAGTTTTAAAGTACCTGGCTGCAAGCGAGAACATCGTGGAAAAAACCAACATAGAGAGAACATCGCAAGAGAAAACCATTGTTTTACTCGCGGGAGAAAAGGTAGCAAAAAAAAAAAAAAAAAAAAAAAAAAAATCAACCCCTTCCTAAACTTTGTAGTATAATACATCATCTTTAGGAAATAAAGCAATTGTAAAAACTTAAAAGTTTATAAACATTGTCATATGATATATCGGAGAAAAATAAAGCACCTACAAATTATCGCATGATATTAACATTGCAAATAAATTGATAATTAATTGAATAATTTTAATATAGGTAATTTCATGCATTATTCCTCTTTCTTTTATGATCTTTTTTTAATATTATATTTTTCATGGAAAATATTAATACAACTTTATGAAGGAGCTTAATGAACTAATGACCTTTAATTACGTTAACTGCTATACGTTGTTTAAGTTTTCTTCCTTTTTTTCCCCAATAAAAAATTATTAGTATGTTGAAAAGTATTGTCACGAATTATGTACTTAATAGGTAATTTTAGTAGAATTATAAGTAAAATTGTTGTACGTCTTTTGCAACATGAAAAAAGCTATGCCGGAAATGTAAGAGTACAGGGGTAAGTGCATTTAACACTGAGTAAATGGGTATCTCGGTAATTCGACAAGATATCGCCAAGCTGACAACTGTTTTGGCAACTTATTTTGTCACCAAATTTGGCGACCTTTTGGGTCGGGTCCCTGTATTACCGTAATATGTATTAAAATTGAACAAATGCAATTGAACACTATGTTAGCTGAAACCGTAATTCCATCCTCGTATTGCTTTCCAGTAATTTCGAGAAGCAGAAAGTAATAGAAATATCTCGACGGCGGTTGAAAACTATTTAAGGCTGAAGAGAGAGCATCTGCTCTCAAGTGCTGAGTTATTGTTAGTTTCACGTGAAGTGAGATATCTGAGTTAGCTTTCTCATTAGATGCACTTTGAATTGTCTTGTGTTTAACTTTCTTAGTAGTTTGATGCGTTTGAAATCTGGAATGAATTTCTGATATCTTAACCATTGAGAAATTGGAGAAAAAGTTAGTGTAAATAAAATTCAATTAAAAGCAAGTTTCTTATTTATCGTGAAGCACTCGAGAGCTGCTTGCTGAAGGGAAGCAAAGTCTCAATAAAGAATTTTTTTAAGGGAAATTGGCTCATACTTTCAACTACGATAAATATTTTTTTTTTTTTTTTCTTTTTTTGTGCCCATAAAGCAGCATTTTTCTTTTATCGGAGAAGGGATAAAATAACATTGATTTGAAAAATATTTCTCAGTAATTATGCTATAAGAAATTTTTTAATTATGGCATTTAGTATTGTGACCATTCAGAGATTATGGGTTAAAAATATTTCTTTAATTTGGAAAACTAAAAATAAAAGTTCACATTTTATGAAGAATTTAAAAGCCAAAATAACAATTATGAAAAAAGCTCTACAGCTATAAATAGAATTTGAAACCTAAATATCAGTGAATCTTAAACCATTCAAAACTTTATCGAATATGTCAAAATTAAGGAGCAAATTTAATTAAAATGAATAATGAAGTTTTTGAGATAATTGTTTTGAAATATTATTTTGAAATAATTTTCGTTTAAATAGGAGAATAGATTATCTGATCTTACTCATTCTGTTTAGTTAGGATAATCGAGGTTGTACTAGAATTTGATTAAAATCTGATTGAAATTTTGACGTATTTTAGAAAAATTCCATCTTAGTTTGGTGTTAATTTTGGTGATAAGAATTCTTACTGAGCATCTGATATAACAACATTAATAAGCGTATTCGAAATTTTAAAAAGAAGGGGGGGAGTCTTACACAGATATTTAAACTCTTCGTTGACCAAAAGAACATATGGTAAGAAAAATGAAGAAACATCTAAAATTAACTAGCGTATTAAACTGAAACAGGTATCTTTGCATAGCTCGCATTCCAAAATTTAATAAGAGTAGCTATCATAGGTAGTATCTGTTTTTAACCTTCAAATTTTTAATTAATTAATTCTAAGTTAATTCTAATTCCTTTAGAATAGATTTTTTTCCTAAATAGTTCAGTAATATAAAACATTCCTCTCTTTAGCGATTTCTTTTTTGATTGGACAGAAACGCAGACGAAATATGTGTCATAGAATGCGTGATTAATATGTGAAGAATATAATACGTGACATTGCGAAGTGTCACGTATCCCAAACTTACAGGCTACGTTATACGATAAACTTGCTGAAATGGAATCATGTGTCTGTGATGGACAATTTAAGAGATATTATTTTTTTTTTGTGTGTGTGTGAAAGTCTTTTGAAACACTTTATATTATAGAAAATAAAGTTATTTTTGTAATAATGTATTTTGCATAGATCTAAAGTTCGACGGACAAAAATATTCCGGCTTTAACAGTCATATACTTTAAAAATAATTCCAATGAAAAGGACTGTATCCGTTTTCACTAACCCAGTGGCTTTGATAATTTAGAGCATAACTATTTTTTCTCTTAAAATATACCAGAGGGCTACATCCAAAGCAATGTTTATAAGTCTTATGTACTGAAAAACTGGAAATAAAATGGACAATAAATTTAATGTACTGTATACAAAGTTAGTAGCTGCGGCCAAAGAAAAATTGAGTTCTATGTACACCTGAAAAGAAAGTGCATAAAACATTTCAATATGAATAAAATCAGTTCATCCCAGGGGCGTAGCTAGAGGGGGGCAAGGGGGAGGCGTCTGTCCCCGGGCGCAGAATCCAAGGGGCGCCAAACTGATGTTGCGACATTTTAGAATTAAATGTTTTCCATCCTTGGCAAGCAGTAGGGGGCGCGAAACTTCAGTTGTCCCTGGGCACTGAAAATCCTAGCTGCGACTCTGGTTCATCCTTTCCAAGAAACAACAGGTTCGTAAATAATTTTTTTGCCAAACCAGGAAACAAAAGCTTTGGACATTTCAGGTTAATACGTATGACATGATTTAAATTTAATTGAATATAACAACGTTTTCACATTACCAATAAAAGAACTAACGTGGTAATAATATATTGTATCAGTTATCTTTATCGGAAGCAAAAAAGTGGCTAACAGCAGCTATTTATTGAAAATGCGGACATTAACAAAAACGTTTCGCACATACAATCGTAGGCTTTCTTCAACGTCAAAATATAACCTTACATAATAATAATAATACGTTTATTATTTAGCAATGCTATTTTCATTTCATATTTTGTAAAACTTACAAATGTTATATTAACACACTCTGCGATTTGAAAGCAAGCAGTGGCAACACTTCGAAATAAATCAGATTGTTTATCTTCAGCGCACGAGATTGTTGCCACTCGAAAAAATGAGTGCGAAAATTAGCGCTTTCAGAAGTTAACACTAGAAGCGCCAGAGCAGTCATTTTGACTGCTTTCGTCATTTGGACCTTGGATTCCTTCAAACCCCTTTATCTTAAAAAGTCACAAATTTTGGTATTTTCCTAAAATATGTCGAAAATTATTGGTACCAAATATAAATCGAATGAAATTAAAATTAACAGAGATATTATTAGTTATACCTAAAAGCGCCACGAACAGTCATAATGACTGTTAGTAATACTGGGTAGATTTATATGGTATTCTCGCTCAGAAAATATTTTTCTTGGAAAAACATCTGGCGTACATATACATTCCTTTCATTCACTGATTATTTACAGAAGGAATTACATTATTTTCCGAGAAACAATGTCTCGCAATCATTTTCGAGACATTATGAAATATTTAAGATTTGACTTGAAGTCAACTAGAACTCAGCGTTTAGAAAGTGATAAGTTTGCACTTTTTTCCGATATTTGGAATAAATTTATACAGAACTGTGCGATTTCCTATAAACAGGAGAAAATCTAGTTGTGGATTAGCAGTTATTTCCATCCAAAGCCAGGTGTAAGTTTATACAGTATATGCCGAATAAACCGGATAAATTCGGTATCAAATTTTGGATGTTAGTCGATGTAGACTCGAAGTATATGTGCAACGCTTTTCCATATCTTGGAAAAAATACATCGAGAAGTGAAACTGAAAGTCTTCCTGAAAATGTAGTAATGCGTCTTCTAAGCCATTAGCTGAATTCTGGTCGAAATTTGACAACGGACAATTATTTTTCCTCACTATCATTAGCTAGAAGACTTAAAATGAAAAACACAAGTTTTGTCGGCACAGTAAGAAGACATCGACAAGAAATTCCGCATGAAGTAAGAAAATCAAAAACCCGGCTATTTGAAACAGTTTTGCTAAAGAATGGTGAAACTATGCTCACTGTCTATTAGGGAAAAAGGAATAAAAATGTCCTAAGTACCTTACATCCAAGTGTAAATATAGACTCACAAAATAAGAAAAAGCTTCCAGAAACAGTAGAGTTCTACAACAAAACCAAATGTGGAGTTGATATCGTTGACAAGATGACACGTAAATATTCTTTTCGCGCTGCTTCACGTAGATGGCCTGTGCATGTTTTCTATAATATGCTGGATTTATCAGGGACAAATGCCTACATTATCTATCATTAATTGAGTGATAAAAATATTACAAGGCACGACTTCCTATTTCAATTAGCAGAGGAATTAAGAGAGCTTTATTTAAACAGAAGAAAAACCGCAAAATTGCCCCAGGAAATTTCCAAATCTAGCAATAGACTCGAGAAGAAAAGACATCAGTGCCAGATTGGACTTCGTAACAAATCCAAAACAAGTGACGTGTGTAAAAAAATGTTCATATTATGTGTGTAGAAAATGCACTTCCAATATTGAAAAAGTTGTGTTTTGTAAAAATTGCGAAAAGCTGTAAAATGTGTTTTATTAAGGGTAGGCTGAAATTTATAATAAAATATCCTCTTTTTTTTATTAAAATAATCTGTTATTCTTTAAAGTTCTTCAACAGCTGCAATTAGTATTCTTAAAAGCATTTACATTTGAATATATAAATTAATTCGTTGAGCAGTCAATTTGACTGCTGTTGGGGCTTCTAGTTAGGGAGAAAGCTTGGCGCTTCTAACGATCTCAGCGCACGAGATCGTTGCCACTCGGAAAAATGAGTGCAAATATTAGTGTTTTCAATGTTCTTAATTGATATCTCAGCTGATTAAAGTCGTACGAAGATGGAAATCGCCGACATTGCTTCCCACGAATTTTTGAACCCGAGAATACCTTTTTGGAAACTCAATCTTCCGCCGTTCCAGAGGAGATAATACCACAAACAAACAAACATACGCGCTCACATTTTAACAGCCTAGATTACTACAGCAGGTCTTACTGAAATTACACTCCAGTTTTGCATAGATATTTTACATTTTTAAAATAGTTTTTTAATTTTACACTAAAAGAGTTTTTCATTTTGTTTGAAATACATTTTAATTTCATGATAGCCATTAAATTCTGTTGAAATGATTACAAAAAAAAAAAAAAAAAAAGACATGAAATTAATTTGAAAAATATCTCTTTCCTTTGAATTAAATACAAAAATAGGAAGTTAAATTCCAAAAACTAAAATAGGTCATACTGTGCTGTTTACAATTATAGAATAGGGAGAAAAGTTCAGTTCTTTTCGAAAGTTACACTTTCTCAAAAAATTCCAATGCGTCTTTTCAGAACAAGGTACTTAAAAATGAAATTACTAAATATGACATTTGCGGAAGGAACTTCTCAATATCGAGATCAAAGAAATGTGCCTTCAAAGGTTTTGATAAAAGAAGACAAATTTCTATTGAAAGCTGAAGGAAAGCTAATAATTTCACAGGAAACCACTGATTTAAGGTTGTTATTTCTCAGAATTTTGACTTACTCTTACATCACAGATAAAGCAATGGAAAGTAATAATAGCATTTATTCTTCGAATGCACAAAATATGAAATGAACAAATATGTTTTATGAGAAGAAACTTTAATAAATTGAAACTTAATTCAGAAGTCAAACAACAAAAATCAGCGTTATATTTACAAAATTTTCACAGGACTAGTTTCGATGGTTTTACCGAACCACCATCCTCAGCTGCAAAACCGCAAATGAACAAGACAGGAATAATAATTAGATAAGATAAGAAAACCGGGACAAAAATAAGCAAGTGGCGCCATCTGTTGGTGAAACCAGAACTAAATCATAATTTCTTTAAAGGCCGAAGGCAAATTTGGATTGGAATTAGGATCGTTAACTAGAACAGAAAGATTTTTACGAATGCCTCTAGAAAATCCAATTCTCCAATGGAAGATGTTTTTTGAATAATTTTGGCAGCAGAAAAATTGAAAGTGTGATTTTCGGACCAACAATGTTGAGCAACAGAAGACTTCTGTGTTTCTTTTTTTCTAACATATATGCCTCATGTTCCTTGACGCGAAATTTTAAGGCTCTCTTAGTTTGGCCAATGTAAATTAAATAATGGCCAGAAAATTTTAAAATCACACTTTCAATTTTTCTGCTGCGAAAATTATTCAAAAAACATCTTCCATTGGAGAATTGGATTTTCTAGAGGCATTTCACATTCATAAAAATCTTTCTGTTCTAGTTAATGATCCTAATTCCAATCCAAATTTGCCTTCAGCCTTTAAAGAAATTATGATTTAGTTCTGGTTTCACCAACAGATGGCGCCACTTGCTTATTCTTGTCCCGGTTTTCTTATCTTATCTAATCATTATTTCCTGTCTTGTTCATTTGCGGTTTTGCAGCTGAGGATGGTGGTTCGGTAAAACCATCGAAACTAGTCCTGTGAAAATTTTGTAAATATAACGCTGATTTTTGTTGTTTGACTTCTGAATTAGTATTTATGCGGCGTGTTATTGTGTCTCAAATTGAAACTTGAGTAGAATAATGGATGTGAGTGATTTTGGATACCAAATATGATTTAAGTATTTCTCGAAAGCACTCAAGGAATGCATTCTGAAGTTTTTTGTAAGGACACCTATTTGAGCCTTTTATATTATAAATGCGGGAAAACATTTATATAAAAAATATCCAAATCAATATTTTTGCACTGCTGCTTACTTTATCATGAATAAAGGCTCTGGCATTTAAATTTCTTGATTTAGCAGTGATCTGAATTAAAAAACGGTTAAATTCGAAATTCTAAATAATTACTGGTTAATTATTTAAGGATATAATGAAAGGTGGCATTTCTTTTCCTCCCTTTAAAATAAAGGTTTAATAAAATAAAATTTTTACAATATTATTTCTGGTGGAGAAAAGAATCTGAAAGATTTCAAATTTTGGTTGGTCTCAGAAAAAGATTTGTTAAGTTTTTTTATGTTCTTGCTGAGCTTGTCGTCTGTTGTTTTCAGTTAGCTGTTGTTTTCACTCCCCCTAAATCAAATTTCTTTTTGTCCTTACAGCTTTATTTTTCTTTAAACGTCATAAACAACGCAACAGCAAAATCACAATATTTTGAAAGCAAACATAGCAGTATATGTTTAGAATTCCCGAAGCGGTGTGAAAATTTGGCATACATTTTTTTTTTTTTTTTTTTTTTTTTTTTTTCTTTTTTAGCTTTTTTTTAAGTTTATCATCCATTGTTCGGTTGTCTCAATAAGATGGCTTACAAAAATTCTTTTTCTTCTTTTAATTTTTTAATCATTTCATTGAGAGTGTGAAAAGGTTCTTCTCATTTACGCCACATAAAACTCAATTCAACAGCAAAATAATGAAATATTTAAAAACAGCATATTTTTAGAATTTACGACAGACACTCTGGTGCATTAGAGATAAAAATGTTTTATTCCGTATAGTACTGCCACCTTTTGTTTTGATTTCGTTCAGTTTATTAATCAAAAATTCATTAAAGTTTTTCAAAATATGAAATAAATAATAAAAAAAATATATAACATCATTCTATGAAAATATTTGCATTTGTAATTAGACATATCACGAATTAAATGCATTTTTATAGCTTAAATCAATCCGATTCAAAACTAAGAGATGAATATGTAAATGCTTAAGAACTGCATCTATTGCTTTCAACGAGTTGAGTTTGTTAATCCACGACAGACCGATTCAATTTATAAAATAAATATCTTATGTTTTGCCGAATGGCAACTGACTCGAATGAAAGTGAATAGTGACTCGAATGAAAGTGATAGTGATTCGTCGCAAAATCGCATTTTGAGACTAATAATTCTTTTTGGGCTAAAAAAGCTCATCTACTTAATAGGCGGTTTGTTCAATATTCATTATCAGCTAATTTATTTAACATAATTTCATTATTACATTGCATCTTTGTAGAGGAAGCTGTAAACTTAATTGCGAATAAACACAATTTTAGTGGAATATTCCAAAGTTAAAATAAAATTCAAGAAAAATTTTAGCTTAACTTATTTAATTGTTGTTTTTGTTCATCGTGAAGGACATAAAAATGAGTTAAAAAATCCCTTCGAATTTTCTAGGAACATTCGAGCAGTTACTTACATTTAATGCCATCGAGATGTACGTTGAATGGTGAGTTGAGAGAGATCGGCGGAAATGAGAACTAGATGGGACGCGGTTTTGAAGTTTAAGAGCAGAACGATCGTCGCGTGTTTTTATATACTGCCCGAAAGGACAAACGATAGCGTGGTCATCATTCCAATCTCGTCCAGGGTCGGCAACCTGCGGCTCTTTTGATGTAAAGTTGCGGCTCTCCAGTTCCATACGAGAAAAACTAAAAAATTATTATCAAAACCCTTAAAAAATAAGAAAATATATTTTTAAGTACCTAATTTCTCAATAGCTTCTATTTTCATAATCGTTAATTACGCTTAACATGACCGTAATGAGATAAATTTGAACCATTGTTACTGTACTGTTAATTTTAATTATTATTCATTTTTTCCGCTCCGCCGTCAGCATGGCAGCTGGTAAAAAAAAGAGAACTGAAGAAGAAAACCGAGAACTCAATCAGGATTGGGCGGAGTCGTTTGCACTCATATGCAACACTGATGGCCTTCCGAGTTGTCTCATTTGCCACCAAAAACACAATAAGAAGTCGAATTTGGAGACTCTTCACTACAAAATATACCCAGTTTGCTGGTAAATATCCAAACGGGGACGCACGAAAAAAGCTCCTGAAGAGCTAAGAAAAATTTCCATGCTAAGTAACTGGGTACAATCTTCTAATAATATAAATCCGCCAAGCTGGTGCAGTATCATTAGAAATTGCAAAAAAGAGTAAAACCATTCACGTCAGATACGTCAAAGATTGTTTTATACGTGCATCTGAATAACTGTTTCGTAACATTAAAATCAAAGCAGAAATCATGAAAAAAATCAAAGATTTGCCCTTATCTGCAAAACCAGTACAAGATAGAACTGCTAAGATGTTTCCAAACGTAACACATAAGCAAGCGGAAGACATTTAGCTGGCTTCTGCCTTATCACTTGCTATAGATGAGTCTTGTGACATAAAAGACACGACACAAGTTACCCTTTTCGTAGGGTATATGTTCTCCCAAGGTCGAAACGAAGAACTGTAGGATTGCTATCGCTCTCAGGGCAAATTCTCGTGGAGAAGATATAGAAAATGCTTGTGCAAAAGTGCCTGGAAGACAATGGAATCGATATAAATAAAATCGCTTCGATAGCAACTGATAGAGCCAGAAGTATGACAGGAATACATAGAGGTGTAACATCAATTCTTCAGAAAGAAAGTAACCACGAAACTCTAACGTTTCACGGTTATTGTGTGTAATTCACCAAGAAGCGCTTTATGCCCAAACATTTCCGGCCGAAATAGTTGAGTTCATGAACTTGGTAATTAAGATTATTAACAGCATTTTGCAAAAGCACTCTACCATCACCAGTTCAAAGATTTCCTTGACAGATAGCCAGTTTGACCTACTTCTGCACAATAAAGTGTGATGGCATTCCAGAGGTAACGTATTGCAACGTTTTACTTTGTGCTTGAGTGAAATAAAAACATTCCTGAAAAATGAAAAAAGCATTGACCATCTCGAATTGAAAAAAGACAAACGACTGCAAAACTTCTACTTCATGATAGATACCACAATGAAACTCAATGAACTAAATCTAAAACTGCAAGAAAAGGGCAACCCAGTCTACGCCTTGCTTGAAGAAGTAGTTTGTTTCGCAAAAAAATTACATCTTTTTCTTGAAGACATGGAGAGCGGTAAATTAATTCACTTTAAAAATCTGAAGTATATGGCAATGAGACCAATGCAACTATTGGCACGAATTACTTCAATATAGCTTTCAAAAAAATGAAGGATGGATTCGCTGACAGATTCGAGCAATTCAAAACAAAGAAAAATGATACAAAATATACAAGAACATAAATGAACAAATACAAATGATATCAACAATGAGACATTTGGAATTTATGCTGGATCGCTTCAAATGCAACTTCTATATTTGAAAACCAAAGACATGTGGAGTGGCAAGTTCACAGAACTCAAGAGCAAGTTGGAAGAGTTGGAGGTCCAGAAATGCATGCACATCGAGCAGCACAAGAGAAGACATGGAATAGTCTTCCAGAATGGTACAGTGAGGTGAAAAAGTTGGCATATGGAATACTGACGATCTTCGGGTCGACATATTGGTGCGAGCAAGCGTTCTCTTGCATAAATATAATAAAATGTAACGTTTGAAATCAACTAACAAATAAAAATCTAGAGTTGTGCTTGAAACTTAAAACAACAAGTTATAAGCCAGATTTAACCAATCATTCAAAAGGCATGCAAAGCCAATGCTCCCATTGATGTAACTATCTATATTTGTGTTTATATATATATGTGTGTGTGTGTGTGTGTGTACTTAATATATTATTTCGTACTTAATGCCGTTAATTTAAAGTCAAAAATCAAATATATATAAGCAAAACTATAATACTGAAATGAAACTTTTTAGTAGCTCTTTAAAAACTGGGAAATTTTGTAAATTGTAACTTTTGGCTCTTCCGTTTCAATAGGTTGCCGACCCCTGGTCTAGGAGGATGTAGAAACGAGGAGAGAGGAGAAAGTGTGCACACCTGATATGTAGCACGTGTCTGGAAAAAATTTAAAAAAGTGAAATTAAAACAACAATCTATGTGGGGGGGGGTCAAGTTATGAGGTGAGAAGGAGGCGACAAAACGTTTGTGATACGTTATAAAGGCGTGGTGGTGGGGGGGAAGGACTTAAAGAAAAGGAAAGAGGGAAAGAACGTGGTGGATAATTAGTGTAAAATTACATCTAGAGAAAGGGAAAAGGGGAGTGGGTGGAGTTTGCGCATGCGTTGATCGATGGACTGAAAATCGCCTCTATTTGGCCTCTGTCCCTTGTCCATAGTAGAATATGGTTTTATGCTGCGAAGGTGGATTTCTCAGTCCGCTATTTTTTATCTTTTTTTTTTATTTTTTTTATTTTTTAGATTTATTAATATAATAATTAAAAATTATTATTAACAAGATAATTGCAATAGAAAACTACTGCTTACAAAAAAACTTAATTAGGCTAATCAATCAACCTTAAATTAGTTTGATTGAATGCATTATTCAGATTATCAATGGGAAAATTAGAAATTCCTCAGTGAAAACTTTACGAATTTGTAATTTATAATTGAGACAAAATTAGGATGCACTGTTCAACAGAATAACATATTCAACTGAAAGCATTAAGATGGTTAAAATTCTGCAACTATTAGCTATTAACAGTTAATTTTTACGTGATAAAGTCTCTTAAAATTTCAAAATATTTACAACATTGGAATTCCCGTAATAGAGCATTTTATGAATGTCTGTACTTAGTTTTCACTAAGATATGTGTAAAGGGGTAAAACTGTTTTTACGTAAATGTACACTATTGAAAGGTTAGGTAGAACGAAACAGTTTCTGAAGTACCATATCAGCTTGAATATAAGATTATGAATTTTTTCTAGAAGTTCCTTCTAGATATCATATTTATCGCTGCCACGCCTGGTTTAAATTAAAAAGTGTATTAAGATAATTCGGTACTTTTTTTAATTTAAAAGAGAAAAAAATATATATATTTATTTATTTTACTTCGGGTTATTATAATAGTTAAACCACGTATTTAGTTTCCTGTTTACCTTCAACATGTCAAACTCCTGTATTTCAGAACTTAGTTGAAAATTCTTTAATTCTAGTAAAACATCTTTAAAACTGCCTTGTTATTTGAAGCCATTTCGGTTCAACAAAATATATCAGTATATTTTCTTGATTTAAGAATTATTTAAAGGTAGATAACGAGTTTCCCACTTAATTTATTTAATGCTTAATCGAGTTTCTTCATTATATAAATGATAATTATTTAGTTTCCGCACGTGAAGTAAATGCAAGAAGTGAGTATTATGCATTATTATACATTAGAAAAAGAAAAGCTCATTATCTGTTAGTCTTAGGACTAATTTTTTTCTGTAATTTCCAGAAATCTGCTAAAAGGTAATTGAAATTAAATATTACTATGATATCTTAGATCGCTTTTCATAACATATCTTCTGCAGAATGAGTCAAAATTTTCCCTGATGTCCCATTTAAGCTTTCCCATCTCAAGCCTTTTGAATCTGGCAATGAAAGTGGTGTCACTTCAGAGTTTTCTTTCCTTTTGCAGGTGTTCGCGGTGGGAACATAACATAAAATCTTGGGATATTTCAGCTTATGCTTCGAATCATGAAAATATTTCTTTACGAATGACTATCAGAAAAAGTCAGAGCACATAACAATTACTAAATTGGCTTCACTAATTAAAATTTTCTCAGTTTGCTTTAAAAGAATTTGGAGATTTATTTCGAAGCAAATATTCAAAAATAAAATTCGTTTATTAAACAACATCGAAATAAATTTTGCATGAAACAAGAAAAATCAAAAAATGAGAATACAAAACACAGCTAGAAACAGAGAACACACATTCAATTTGAACAGCACACAATTACAGGTCACTGAGGTTCATAAAAAGTATATTTCTCAATATATGCCTTAACACTGTTCTTCACAACGAAACGTACGTTTTAAAGAATTAGTTGCTAAAAAAAAACCTGTTTTATAAAAAATTGTGCTAGAAGAATTTTCATGGGTTTTTAGTGCATTAGATTATTTTAAAGTTAGATTTATTGATAGAAAAGGAGCACTAGATCAACTGTATTCAAACTAAAGCAAATGTGATTTACTAAAGCCTTCGATTTTCACTTCAAAATCTCGGCTTCAAATAATGACAGAAAGAGAAAATATCTAACTCCTAATTCTACGAATTCAATCAAGTTGGAAGCGTTCTACAACAGCATTCTTTTGGACAACTGCAAAACATTCCACACTGTTTTCATGAATATTTACTCCCTCAAGCATTTAACCCACACACATACTGTTTCCCTTTATCGCTTCTCAGAGCAGTTTACCACTGTTTGAAAGGCTAGGACAAATGTTCGAATAGGTGGCCTCGAAAGAGCTCAAGAAGAGCATTGCACTTGTACCATTTAGATTTCTTCGTGAAGAATTGGGAAAAAGAACTGCAGCTTGAAATTTGCGCATTATACGTCGGAAAATCCGGTGCATTATCTAATAAATGTGTTTAATAAATTCAGTGAATCAAACTTTCAACTCCAAGGCGATCTAATAAAAACAAAAAATGTTGTTCCTGCATTTCCTGTTGATCCTGTTGTTCCTGTTGCTTGAACGAAACCTGGGATAATGAGAATTTTACCACTTTCCAGATTGTTAACGGTAGAGAAAAATGGCAAAAGATTTATTCGAATACTGCCAATATCTGTCTGGCACTGGACGTGGGACTGGTTTTGAATCCGTTTTCCTACTCATCTCCAAACCCAGAATTTATTGAACAAATGAAGAGATGAGTATTTAAGTTTGGATCTCTGTACCAATAGTGGGTGCATAAGCAGATAATTCAACTTTCTCTTGGCTTTATGGAACACTGCAGATAAATTTCTGACAGCATGCCTTCGTCTTGTTTAGTATAACATAGCTTCAGCACAGTAACAACTCTAAGAACTAAAAAGTGAAATTCTTGTATATAATTAATCGTGAATATTTCAGAATGCTATTGCATATGCTCATCCAATATGGCAAATATATGCAAGAATATTCCATGGAAGAACGTCTCAGGGTAATACTGTTTTATAGGTTGCAGTTATTTATTGTTGTTATTTATATTTTTCAAATAACTTTGTTATGGTGAGAAAGTTGTACAATTCGTTTGAAGAAAGCTGTTTCAGACAAGCATAGAGCTCAGCTTCCTGTTGCTAATTCATTTTTACTGTACGAAATTGCTTTCAATTAAAACATTTATTAAGGAAAGAATTTCCAAAATTTATATATTCTTCGTAACCGAAAACATTTATGGTTATATCAAAGGAAAAGCACGTATTCCCAAGGACAGAAAAACAAAATGGCAAGAAAAGTGGAGTATTTTATAAAAACATTTACAACCAGACCCAGTTACTTCAAGTTTACATCTGGAATGTTGAAATTCAGTATAAATTTAAGAAGTTTATATCTACTCGTATATACTATATATAAAGAAGAAAGTCTGTTTGTCAGTTCGTTAATAACTCAGTCATTGCTATAGCTGACGTTACCAAACTTTCTACAATTCTTTTCTGGCTTCTGGAAAAGGTCGACGTCCACTTTCTTCCAGAGATATTAATAAAAACGCTTAAAACGCTAATTTTCGTCTTCATTTTAACGAGCGGCAACAGTCTCGCACGCTGGAGATAAAAATCTGCTTTAATTCGAGAATTGTTGCCACTGCTGGCTTCCAAATCGTAGAATTTGTTAATAAAAGTTTTAAAGTTTTATAATGAGAAAAAATAGCATTGCCAAACATTAAATGCATTAAATCCAAAATTCGTGGGAAGCCATTTCGACTATTCTCATCTTCGTACGACATAAATCCGCCGAGATATTAATTAAAAACTCTGGAAACACTAATTTTCACACTCATTTTTACGAGTGGCAACAGTCTCGTTGGAAATAAAATGCTTTATTTCGAAAAGCGTTGCTACTGCTTGCTTTCAAATCGTAGAGTTTGTTAACCAAACATTTGTTGGTTTTGCAAAATTTCTATATATAAAGAAGAATGCCTGTTCGTGTATTTGTTCGCGCTATTGATTTCTGATCAATTATGATCAACTCTGTGCCACATTTAATCGACTATAATTGAATATAGGTGAAATATTCGATGGAACTTAACTTTTACGACCAATGGATTAGAAAGACGAAAATTAGAGAATCAGTTTATTTTTCTATGGAAATTTTTTGTGCGGGTTTCATGTCGCATCAGGCTGAAAAATGTATGACTATGAATCGGAATTTTTGCATCTTTATTAAAGAAGGAATACAGCCGTATGGCTGTCTCTGTTGTTAGATACATTACTCTCAATCTAACGTAACTGACATCGAGTACTTCCGGTAGTATATACATATATGAAACTTCGTTTGCTCTCGGCAGCATTTTGTTTTGAGTATTTTGTTAGTGTATTATTTTTAAATAAAATCTTCTTTAGTTCTCACCAGTATTTTATGGATATTTTTAGAAGCTTTTTAGTTAAAAACTACGAGTACATTAGTTCCCGGCAGTGTTTTATTATGAGTATTTTTCTGTGCACTTTTTTGGCAATTATTTTGATTCGAAGAAAAAGCTAATTTAATACGCTTTCGAGCCGCTGACATTTTAAGCTTTAAGTACTGGCCAAATAAAAATGTTTCTTTTATCGTTTAGGGTTTCGCTTTGATGTGCATGATTGTAACTAGTTCCTTTGTCCTTTTTAGGTTTTTAAGCATTTTGTTTTTTTCAGGTTTTTTGCCTTAACATTTTTGATTTTTATGTTTTTAATTTTTATTTCTACTTTTGTATATTATTTTTGTAGTTTTAGGGTTGCGAGTACATATAGGGAAAAGATTTGAACATTTGACAGCCACTAAAATGTTATTCTAAAGAGAAGATTTTAGTCTAAAATAGAGGTTTTATGTCTCAAATGATTCAGAGGAACGAAACATGTGTTATAAACACGGTTTAAGGCTTCAAAACATTTTATCCTTGAGAAGTTCGGTTGTAAGCTTTAAACAGAGGATATTAATATATATTTATCTCTTATTGTTCTACTTTGCATTTAGTACGGATTATTTTGTATTTGTTTCTTTTAATTTTACATGTACTTCTTTCAGGCTACGTCTTTCATAGAGAAAGAATTGGTTAAGGCCTTTGTAGAGAGGAAATTATAATTTACCATTTTAGTTCCGATTTTTCCTTTTAATTTTATTAATTTTATTATTTTCGATTTAGCGATTTAGCAGCTTCGAACAAATTCTTCTCTTTGTTTTCTTAAAAGGTTTATTTTTTCGAATTCTTTTTGCACTTTCTTAAGAGTTATTTTAAAAGTTTTAACAGCTCTCGGCGCTTAAAATATAATTTGCCTTCTTTTTCTTAGGTTTTTGTTTACAATTTTGTCCCTATAACATATGGGGGTTTTGACTAGTTTTCGTTCTTCTAAAAGACATGTTTAGTTTCCTTCCAAAAAAACTAACTGTAAAGTAGGTTAGCTTCCTCTTTACTTTTAAATTTGGGCTCAATTAAAAAGTATTAAGATTAAAAAGTGATTAAATTCAATATGGAAAACAAGTAAACTTAATTCCACGCTTTTACCAGTCGATGAAAAACAACAACAAAAGCTTTGAAAAACTTTAATTGCCTTTACCAAAACACCTGTATCTCAAGTGATTTGGAGGAACGAATCATGTATTCACAACTCATTACTCAACTTAGTAAGGCTTCAAAACTTTTCTTCCTTGATAAGTTATGTTTGAAGCGTTAAACAGAGAAGATTAATGCACGTTTTTTGTTTATTGTTCTATTTTAGTTTAAGTTAGTTTAGCTATTTTTAGTCTAAGTTTTATTTATTTTTAAAATTTGTTGTGTGTTTTCGAATCCCGTTTTCAGTTGTTTTATGTCTAGAAAATCGAGATCATTTCCTGTTGTATATCGGTAACATAGTAGCAAAATATTTATTACTTCTAATGCCTATTTTGCCTGTTGTAGAAATATCTTGAATTTTAAAAGTAAACCCCTTGTTTTTTATTCTTGTCTTTTTTTTCTCCTGTTGTAACATCGGCAATAATATTTGCATCTGGTTGGTTTTTCTTTTCTTATTTATACCAGCAGTAGCTTGGTTGTTATTTCAGTAAGTTTAAAGTAATAATTTTAAAGTATTCTGTAATGAAGAATTTGCAAGAAAAACCTTTTAGTCAACGTATGTTCGTTACCTTAGAAGTAATAAACATTTGGATATTTTATGAAAATTGTGATATGACATATAAGTTAAACAAGATTATTCGTAATTCAATGAAACATTGTGAAAACTTATAAAAATAAACCACACAAACGATATCGTATTTTATTATATTGAAATGGAAATCTTTTTTTACGTATCTTACAAATTTTCAAATATGTCCTCATTACCTGGTGCGGTATTCGTCATGGGCGTTATTAGGATTATTTATTTTGACTTTCTTGTAAAGCAAGCTGATGCCGCAATTCAGTGAACACTGCGATGATTACCTTTGTTAACAAGACAAATATCCGGCCTACTACAACGGACCAGGAGGCGTAAAAAATGTGTTATGCCCTTGCCGAGATCCTACTTTCGGACCTTCCGATTGTCAGATGGACGAGCTTTCCAAATGTGCCACGAAGACAACCGATAAGAATGAAGAAAAATCTCATAATGTTAAATATTTGGTAAAATTTAATATACACGAGTGTTATCTCTCTTAACCAGAATTCTGTACTGAAGAATTTGCCAAGTAAAAACTCGAATTTGTGGTCTTCATAAAGAAATTTACAAAAACTTCTGTGCAATCAGTCCGTTTCAGCAGATAGTCTGGAAGCTAAGTACGTTTACATTTTATGTGTCCTCAAAAGGATGATCTTTTGTGGGAGGTTATGGTAAGTATTGATTATAACAGCATATACAAGTGTTAAACGTTTTACAACCTGGGAGTAAATTATCAGAACGAAAATATGATAGTCCAGTTTTTTTTTTTTTTTTTTTTATATAAATTCAAAGCTTGCTCTTTTACGTTTTTAATTCATATTCAACAATTTAAGAGCCATTGTAATTGATAGGAATTTCTTCTCTCACATTATTGGCCAAGCAAATAAAAATTTTCCTCTTGCAATAAAAACATTATTCAACACCAATCAACAATAGTAATGTTGTCATTATTACGTGTTTTTTTATTTTTATTTATTTATTTATTTATTTATTTATTTATTTATTTTTTATTTTTTATTTATTTATTTATTTATTTTTGTTTTGTTTTTGTCGCTGGCATTTAAAAGTGGTCCCGTAAGTTACATTTTTCCGTGTGTTTAGTTTCCGTGTTATTTTGACACCTGTCAATTAAATGCGTAAGTCGCTCTTCAAAGACCCGATTTCTGGCTCCAGTTCTTGGAGAGTTTATAGCACTTTTAACTAGTGTGGTTTAATATGCGTTGATCAAATCAATCGCGCCTTTAAATTTCGCTTCAAGGAATATGAAAATTCAGAATATTTGGAGAAAAGAAACAAATAAGTGAGCTATTGCACAATATCATTGTTTTACAAACCAAAAAATTAAGTTTTGCTTCTGCAAAAATCATTCAAAAATCTTCTGCATTGATGAATTAGATTTCTTTGGCACCATCTGCCTTTTTTTTTTTTTTTTTCCGTTTTCTGCCTCTCATTACAGTGTCATTATGTTTTAATGGTAAGTTCTCAGATAATCATTTATCTGTTCTTATCTGCAACACTTTAATTTCATTTAGTTATGATTGAAGAATTTGTTAATATCCAGTGGATAAAAGAGGTTCTGCCAAAATAAAACTATAGCGCCAATTTATGTATATTCATTTTTCAGTGGGTTCCTAACTCGACTAATAGTGGACACACCCTGATAGGATTTTCTCTTTAATATAAACTTTTAGTGATTTGTACAAGGCAAACAAATTGTGTTGTCAGATAGTAGATAAGAATTTGCTTAACATATTATATGAGAATGTCATTAATAGACATGCTAGTTAAGGTATTACTCAATGATGATGGTGCATAAAAGTTTTGAATAAACAAGATATGTTTGATTTACTAACGGGGGGGGGGTCAATTTTGTTTAGATATTTCATCAGTAATTTAATATGTGTTTTAGTGATGCTATATATTTTTATTTCATTTCGCATGCAAAGCAGTTGAAGAGCTATTTCACCAAAATAGAGCGAGGAAATGTTTATATTTCAAAATCAATATATTTTATAAAACGAGTGAATCGTTTTTCATGTCTCGAAAGCTCGGCTTAGGATATATATTAGACTTATATATAGTATTGTTGTAATACAAAATTGTACTTATTCTGAAATAATATACCAATTTTTTTTCATACTTCCATTCTACGACTCAAATTATGATTAGATATTAAATAATGTAAATTTTGGCGCACAATTTGCAGAGAAGTTCAAAAATTTATCTTTGCACAATTTTCTTCAGTTTGCACAAATAATAATTTACCTGGCGAATTTCTTAATATATGGCAAACAATTTTCCTTTTCCTTACCTTACGCCTTAGCGAAAAAAAGACACCTCGTTCCAACCTTTTTTATTGCGCATGAAAGGAAAAAAATTTCACATCTTTCCTACTTTAAATAATTTTAGCAAAGTGTCTAACCACATTTGATGTTTTAGCGCTTTTAACAAATATGCCAAATTTCAGAACGCGCTAATATATAAATCCACGAATATCGTGGGAAATTTTGAATAAAAAACTCATTTTTTGCAGGTACGCTTAGAAATACGTATACTTTAAGATGATTGTAAACATTTTAAAGATTAAAATTCAAAATTTTTTTTTAAAATAAATAAAAAAATGAGTGAACTTTATTTGGAATGAACATGAATTTACAAATGTGAAAGGAAGAAGCAAATAAGTTTAATAAAAAAAAAAAGAGATTAATAAATATACCAAACTCAATTAACATTGAGGAGCTAATTTTTGCGATTTTTACATATGAGAAAAATTAATATGTTATTTCAGAAAAAGTCCGATTTTGTGTTAAAATACCTATATTAGAAAAATACTTTATACAAATATCTTTGCGTTTTGCGTTGGTACACTATAAATGCCCGTTTCACTTTTCAAACTGTTGTCACCAAAGTTAGAGTCCTGCATTATATTCAAAGAAATTAAGTAATGAAAAATCTGCATAAATGTATGCATATTTCTCATATTGTGATAAAACAACGGTACATAGAGCCATCGAATTTTGAATGACGTAATCCTACTGCTAATATGGGCATGTGGAAGCGGAATTTGTTTTATTATCAATTTTATATTTTGTAACACTTCAACGAATTTTTGATTCGTTGAAAGGATTTAGAGGTTACTCTGAAACTTCTTTGTTTATAGTAGATGGCAGCCCAACACAAGCCAGTCCATATATTTTACCCATGTTTAGTTTTTTAAAACCCTCATTTTTCAAAGAAATCTTCCAGATTTTTTTTAGTGTATAAAAGGAATTGTTTGAAAAGAAATTTCTATGTTATTTTCTTGGCTGTATACTAATCTCCTTATTCTATATTAGTTTTAAATTTTTATCGTGAAATCTTGCCAGCGAACATCAAGTGTTCCCAGAGTGGGCTTACTGAGAAGCAACTGTATATTTGTTTCTCTGCAGCTCATCGGTCAGTTCATTCACAATAGAAAGGTGGGTCCACATATGTGTTTCATTTCTTGTTGCTCTTTTTCTTATTTTCTCTCTCTTCTTTTTTTTTTTTTTTTTTCGGATTTTTAATTATTTTCCAAACGGATCGGAGAGGGCTGTTAGCAATGCTATCAGCATTAGCATATTAGCTATATGCCTAATTTTCATTATAATGCTAACGTATTTAAAAAAAAAATATGTGAATTTAAATAAGTACGTTATCGCATCAAATTTTAATACTACATGTATTCTTAGTGTATCAGTAATACGTATGTTAAATATTTTGTATACAAGTTAAAGTAGAAAAATGTATTAATAAATTATTATAGTAATAAAAGAATTTATAAAACACTAGAGTTATCGTGTATATTGAAAGGTAAACACCACCATCCTGAAGATCTTATAACACTTCTTATCTTAGCTTGTAGAGTCATTAGGTTTATTTAGGGGCAGGAAACGCGAA
This sequence comes from Stegodyphus dumicola, assembly GCF_044657685.1. NCBI lineage: Eukaryota > Metazoa > Arthropoda > Arachnida > Araneae > Eresidae > Stegodyphus > Stegodyphus dumicola. The sequence goes on from NC_140775.1 coordinate 25,529,182, forward strand.
AAATACAGCGCCATCGTTGGGCTTCGAACTCTGGACATTCCGACTACTCTAACCGCAATATTTTTGCAAATGTGCTTTCAAATTACACGACGAAGGCACATTATAAGTAGGGAGAAAACTTCACAATTTCCTTCGCTTAATGAGCCACTGGGAAGGTCAGGATTACCAACACTATTATTAAAATAATTTGCAAACATTGGTTACACCATCTCTTAATTATAAAGCCATTCGTAAAGAACATTGCATTTTATTTTGGAAAAAGAGGCGTAGAAAATGTGCTATGCCCTTGCCGGGGCTCTATTTCGAACCTTCCGATTGTTAGATGGACGAGTTTTCCAATTATACCGCGAATACATGTGACAAGAACGGAGAAAAATCTCATAATGTTAAATATTTCATAAAATTTAATGTACACGTGTGTTATCTCTCTTAATCAGAATTCTGTAATGAAGAATTTGCCAAGTAAAAACTCGAATTTGTGGTCCTCATAAGAAAATGTACAAAAACTTCTATATAATCAGTTCATTTCACCGGATAATCAGGAAGTTAGTACGTTTATATTTTATCTATCCTCAAAAGGGTAATCTCCTTTAGGCTCTTAGGATAGGTATTGATTATAATGGCACGTACAAGTGTTAAACGTTTTACAACCAATGAGTAAATTATCAGAATGAAAATATGACACTCCATTTTTTTTTTTAACAAATTCATAGCTCACTCCTTTACGTTCTTAACCCAAAACTCAACAGTTTAAGAGTCATTGTAATTGATAGGGATTTCTTCTCTTACATTATTGGGCAAGCAATTAAAATTTTTTCTGTTGTAATAAAAACATTTTTCAACTCCAGGCAATAATAGTAATTTTACCATTATTATGTTTCTGTCAGTGGCATATAAAAATATGCCTGTATGTTAAATTATTTCGTATGTACAGTTTCCGTATTATTTTGACACCTGCCAATAAAATGCGTGGGTCAGTCTTCAAAGACCCGATTTCTGGCTCGAATTCTTCTGCAATTTATAGCATTTTTAATGTGTTGCATTGGTCAAATCAATGGCGCCTTTAAATTTCGCATCAAGGAATATGAAAATTATAAGTATTTGGAAAAAAGAAACAAATAAGTCAGCTATTGCACAATATTGTTGTTTTACAAACCAAAATTGAAATTTTGGTTCTGCCAAAACCATTCAAAAATCTTCATTGGTGAATTAAATTTCCTTTGCTTCTTTCGTTATCTTCCTCTCACTATTGTGTCATTATATGTTAATAAGTTCTCAGATAGTGTTTTATCTCTCTTCTTATCTGTAGCACCTTAATTTCATTTAGTTGTGATTGAAGAATTTGTTAATATCTAGTAGATAAAAGAGGTTCTGCCAAAATAAAACTATAGCGCTAATTTATGTATATTCGTTTTTCAGTGGGTTCCTAACTCGACTAATAGTGGGCACACCCTGATAGGATTTTCTCTTTAATATAAATTTTCAGTGATTTGTACAAGGGAAACAAATTGTGTTGTCAAATAGTAGATAAGAATTTGCTTAACATATTATATGAGAATGTCATTAATAGACATGCTAGTTAAGATATTACTCAATGATGATGGTGCGATAATATTTTGAATAAACAAATGGCGGTCGGACCCGAATCTTTTTCCATTTAATAATGAATGTTATGATACCTACCTGCTCCAACAATGTACCCCATAGTCCGATTGTGACCAAACGACTAAGAAGCGACATAGAAAGCATTGTATCAGGTATGTTTTGTACACGTTTCTTAATTATAACCAGCTCTGAAGAATTGAAAAAGTGTCACCCTTTCTAACAAGCAAACATCCTATGTTTTCTGTAGGAGAACTGAAAAATATTAAGAGGCTTTGGTCTGGAGATATTTTGATAGAAAATATGTCAGGAAAGCAATCTAATAGTCTTTTGAAACTAACTAAATTAGGACAAGCAAACGTTGAAGTTAAGCCACACAACACTCTTAACTGGTCCCTAGGAGTAAGCTCTGAAATAGATTTACTATCAGTAACTGAAGAGGAATTTTTTAGAGTTGGCAGATCATAACGTATGTGGTGCTCTTAGGATCAAAATACGGAAAGACGGTCAACTCATTCCCACTAAACATGTCATATTTACTTTCAAGTCTCCTAACCTGCGTAAAAATTCAAAGCTGGATACCTAAACTGTACAGTCAGGCCGTATGTACCGAATCCAATGCTTTGCTTCCAATGTCAACGCTTTGGGCATGGAAAGACCTCTTGTTGCGGTAGCCTCACGTGTGCTCGATGTTCCATCGTAGACCATGCCAGTGAAGGCTGCTCTGTTGCCCCCTTATGCTTAAATTGTAAAGGCGAGTAGACAGCATTTTCAAGATCATGTCCGAAATGGAAGACAGGAAAACAAATTCAAAACATTAAAGTTATACAAAGATATCAGTTGCAGAAACCAAAAGACTTGTTCTCCCTAACCAGCCAAGACCTAATAAAATTTATGCATCCGCAACAAAATCATTCAGATCAATATCAACACTACCACAATAACCGCAGAGAAAAAAGTACTAGCAAAGACAGAAGATCCTAGAAACCAAAAATCAGGAAAAAACCTGATGTTGAAAGAAGGGCGCCGGTGACTGCGTCGAAAGGAAAACAGGATGTCCAACAGAACAAACATAGAGATGTTGTCAAGGACAAAAATAAGCAAACACCCAGAACAGGACGCCTAGAAGACTCAGACGAAATGGATGCTTAACAAGGGGTTATCACTTCCGAAACACTTTTTGCCTCGAAAGTCAAAACAAGCATCCATAATGGGTACATTTATTTCTTGGAATTGCCGGGTTTTTTGTCAAAATCTGGATAATATCAAGGATTTAATCAACATCTGTCAACCTGCCTGTTTTGCACTTCAAGAGATCTTGTTAAAACCAAGCAGACATGCTAAGATACCTAGATACACCACAGTAAGAAGGGACAACCCATTTGGGGATCGTGCCTGTGGTGGTGTGGGCCGTATCGCCTCCCACAACCACCCATACACTGCTCTCCCTTCAAGTTGTGACGATTCAGATTAATTTACGTTTTCTATTTCAGTATGCATTATTTATTTACGCCCACATGAGCATGTAGATCAGCGAGAGTTGGAGAGAATAATAGAGCAGCTCCCAGAACCTTTTCTGCTTTTAGGTGACTTCAATGCACATAGTACCTTATGGGGAAGTAAGGACACTAGTTCAAGGGCCCGGCATATCGAACAATTAATGGAAAATCATTCTATTTGTCTCCTTAATAATGGAGAACACATCACTATCAAAAATGTGAGATACATGAGAATACTCATGTATCTCACCTTTTTGATCTTCTCATTCACTCACTGATTGAAAAATTCAACCTAAAAGATCTGCATTCCCAAAGCTTTAATTTTTTGGCTATTGCTCACTGGCAAGAAGTGAATATTCCTATACTTAACATTTTTGGAGAACTTAAGAAGAGCAGTAACAATGATGTCCAATATCAACAAATTTTCCTAGAGCATAAAAGCAGTCATTCTAACTATAAAGCCATTTTTACTGATGGCTCAAAGAATCATAATCATGTCGGGGAAGCTTTTGTTTGTGATAAAGAAATCAAGAGTAGTAAACTTCATAAGGCTGCATCTGTCTTTACTGCAGAAACGTTTGCCATTTTGAATTCCTTAATCTTTATCTCTAAGCAGAATACCAGAAAGTTCATCATCTACTCTGACACTATGAGTGACCTTTTGAATCAATAAATACAAATATTAGCCACCCTTTGGTCTTAGAAATTTTAAAGGCATACCTCCTTTTGAGAAACGGAGGTTATTTATTCTATTGTGGACTTCTGGGTGCCTGGACATGCTGGCATCAACTCAACGAACTTGCCGATGTCGCAGCAAAATCTGCTGATATTACCTCTAAAAATGATATTCCTTTTATAGACATACGGAATTACATCAGAACAAAGATCTTGTCCAGGTGGCAAGAACTCTGGGAATGCCAGACATTTAACAAATTAAGGCAGATAAAACCCAATTTGGAGTATTGGGAGTCGAGAGGGAATCAAAAGGAGGATGTACTGCTGCCTCGCCAACGAATTGGTCACTGCAAACTGACACATCAGTATCTCTTGAAAAGGGATAATGAACTTGATTGTGGCACTTGCAACGTTGCCGTTTCAGTCAATCACATTTCAACCTGCTGTCCTGCTTTTAGTCAGAAACGGGAATATCATTTTAACTCTACGAATGTTAACTTAAGAGATCTCATTGGAAAAACCCTCACATCAACCTCATAAGATTTTAAAAAAACATCTCTTTTTACCATATGATTTGGAGTTTTTCTCTTTTATCCTGCTCTACCTGTTGCTTTTGCGACAGGTAGAGCAGGATAAAGAGCATTTCTCAAAGTCCTCCATGCCTTCATTAGCATTACAGGGTCATTTCAACAATTCATCTGATACAGTGTGTTTATGAATTTTGGATTTTATTCACCATTCGTCTGGGGCATAATAATCTTCAAGGTTTTGTGGCATTAAGTCAACCAACCAACTAATCAACCAACTTGGCTGAATGGCTTATTAAAAATTTATAAGTGCATTTTTAGCCCTAAGGCTTGTCAGCCGAGAAGGGCTATTATTCTCGAAACGCCATTGTATATTGAATCACTAAACACATTGAATCGCTTTTCAAATTGTTGCCACAAAATATAATGGCCGTATATTATACACTGCTGGCCACCGTAAATGCAACATCCTGAAGGAAGCATGCAAATAACATGAAATTTACAACATGCATTAGAGGAGGTGAGATATGCGAATGATTAGAATTTCAGCGCAGACGCACATCACGCACGCCTGTGGCGCCACTTCAAAGCGAGACTTAAGACTTGGAGTTTTCGACGATTTCAAGTTCGCCAATTATGTTCTTCTTGTGGTTTAAAAAAAAAAAAAAAAAGATCAATTATGCCTCGTTGTAAACAGCGATCATCGTTTATCAAGTATCCGAGTTCGACAGAGGAAAGATAGTGGCCTACCGAGAGTGCGGATTATCTTTTAGGGAAATCGGTAGTTGTGTTGGACGAAATCAAACAACTGCAATGCGGATATGTGACCGTTAGATGCAGGAGGGTACGACGGACCGATGTGTTCGACGTGCACCGGGTATTATGGTATGGGGTGGTATAGGATATCACTTTCGCACTCCTCTAATACCCATTGCTAATACTTTAATGAGCCAGTGCTACATCTCCGAGGGGTTTGAGCCAGTTGTCCTTCCTTACCTCCAGGGCTTGCCCACAGCCATATTTCAAAAGGATAATGCGCGACCACACATGGCACGCATTTTCCAAGGCTTCTTCGTCAATCGCCAGATTGAATTGCTTCCCTGGCCGGCTCGCTCTCCGGATCTTTCGCCGATATAAGACATGTGGTCCATGGTTACTGATTGATTGACCCAGGTTACGTCCCAAGCTGCCACACCAGATCAATTTGGGCAACGTGCAGAAGCTGCTTCGTCTGCTGTACCCCAAGAACACATCCAAAGTTTCTTTGAATCAATGCCGAGGCGTGTGGCAGCGGTGATCTCCAACAATGGCGGCTACTCTGGCTAGTGATTCTAGAAGGAACCACACTTCACCGAAGTCTATAAATTTAATCATTTCATACTTGGTCAACATGTTATCTGCTAAATATATATTGTTGTGATATCTCTTGTCTTTCTTGGTGTTGCAATTTGGGCGGCCAGCAGAGTATTTAAAGAAATTAAATAATGAAAAATCTGCATGAATGCGTGTATGTTTCTTACACTGTGAAAAAATTACGCGGCTTATGGCTATCAAATTTTGAATAACGCAGTCCTCCACCGAATATGAACACCTGG